>NC_088892.1:10000-2410000 GCF_037157495.1 Lathamus discolor | reverse complement strand
GGCACCAGCCACTGACCTTCTTTGCTCCCAAGGTTTATTCCTTCTATTTCTCTAGAAAATGTGCAGCAGGTTTTGGCAATCCAAAGTACCTCTCCTTGGATGACAGCTCACCCAACAGCAGAGAGCACATCCAAATCTACCCAATTTATATATTTTTATGCTTGTGATGTTGTAGCAGGTGTAATTCTTAAAAACACAAAATAGCTTTAGCTAAGCAGCAAAAAGCTGAAGAATGGCTGAGCTATCAGGGTGAGCTTTACAGCTCACAGTGACATGCTGCTGTCTACTGCTACTTACTCTGCAGTGCTTACTGTGCTTCCCTCTGGACCATGTGCCCATGTTTCTAACCATGAACAGGATTCAAGAGTTTTCAAATAAATCAAGTGTCAAACAAGTAACAGTCAGAATTGCTGAGTAGAAAACCAGAAGTTAAGATTGCTCACAATCTAGCCCAGGGGCTCAAGGAGACTTGGTACAATGGGAAGAAGGTGCTCTAGAAGGTAACAAGTGAAAAAACTATTCAGACTTACTAAGGAAAGGATGTGTGAGAGGCAATGAATAGTTTGAGGAACTGTTATAAATCCCACCCTGGAACTAAATATAGCCATGCCTCTTCATGGTTTAGTAAGTACTGGGATTTGGAAGACTCAGGTTGGAAATGCTGTTCTGCCACAGGCTTTCAGTTGCACCTGAGAACAGTGTTTTGGGAACACTCTGCTGCATCCTACCTTTGGTGAACAAATCCTGCACACTTCGCTGAGGCACCAGATTACCAGGGACTTACCTTGTCTGTGCACTGAAGTGAAGTTGAAAAGATGACAGAACTACTAACAGACTATAATTAGAAGAGGAAAAAAATTAAGAACTCATTCTCTCCTCCCCCCACATATGGACTTTTACTCCAACAAAAAGAATCACAAGAGAGTTTTGCCAAGTTACTGATACATGCTGACAAATTAATTGTAGCTGCACAGAGTGATGCTGCTTCTCTTCTGGAGCCCTTTTAGTGTGGCCTCTCCAGACTTTAGAAATTAAGCATCTTTTCTACAACAGACAACCAAGAGTCAGTGTGGAAACACTACTCACACTGCACCAGAATCCCTGAGAGAGCAAGTTTGAATTTCTCTTTAGCTTCTTCCATCTCTTTCTCATGAGCTGCTTTCTCATTCACCAGCCTGCGAACGTGGCTGTTGGCCGACTGGATCATGGAGTAGAAGTTGTTGGCAGTCCTCCTGTTCACTTCGCCACGCTCTATCCAGGTCAGCAAGGTCTGGATGGCTTCCAAGAACTTCGTGTCATCTGCAGCAAGGAGGGACACTTTTACACCATGGGATAGGGGCACCTGGGTAGCTTTCAGATCCTTTCACCAGCACTGCTGTACTGCTTTTTCAGCTTCCTCCACGTGGATAACCACAATTCTTTAGAGCACAGCAGTAGATTTAGATTAGACATTAGGCAGAAGTTCTTCCCTGTGAGGGTGTTGAGGCGCTGGCACAGGGTGCCCAGAGAAGCTGTGGCTGCCCCATTCCTGGCAATGTTCAAGGCCAGGTTGGACACAGGGGCTTGGAGCAACCTGCTCTAGTGGAGGGTGTCTCTGACCATGGCCAGGGGTTGGAGCTGGAGGAACTTTAAAGTCCCTTCTCACCCAAACCTGATTTTATGATTATATAAGACTATACAAAGGAAGGCAAGGCTAAGACCAAGCTGATGGAGCAAACCATTCGTTGAGGTGAAACAAGAGGAGGACCAACTGCTAGAAACCTACTGGAAAATTTCATGTGTCTATTCAGACGTACACTTTCACGAAAAAAATACCCTCCAGTTCCAAAATAACCAGGCCACACACAGCTCTTAGTCTTCAAAGAAGGTCTTAGGACTTACATTAGCTCTTGTAACATGAACAAAAGTGGTTTGGAAAAACTACTGCAGTAAAGTAAGGGTTGTTTTGAAAGAAGAACAATTCTGAAACAGAGACGGTGAGCAGCACCGAAGGCTCCATCTGCCCATGCTCATTTCAGTTCAGCAAGACAGCCACCAGAGAGCACAAACCTGTCCCAGCACCTGCACAAAGGGGTGGCCACAGCCACAGAACCACTCACTCACCTTTCAGTTTCTCAGCGACAATGCTGCACTCATGATCAGAGTAATGCACAACGGGTGGTGGGGAGGGCGGGCGGAAGCGCTCCTCTTCCAGTCGCCTGCGATGCCGCTCCTCGCGTGCCAGCATCCGCTGCTTGCACTCCCACTCATACAGGTCGTCCCGGGCCTGAGCAAAGTCCACATGCAGGCGCCCAGTGTCCTTCTTGTCTGTGCTGGAGCCCAGCCTGATGCGATAGCCTGGCAGTGATGACAACAGGGTTCACACAGGATCAGTGACTTAGGCTCCAACCACCCACCAGTGCCCATCTCCCATTCCTAGAGAGCCAGAAAGCCCCTCACCACAGGAGTTTCCTGAAGAGTTTAGTGTACAGGGAGCGATGCTGGAAAAGGAAACTTTGGGATTTGCTTGTGCTTTGCGTGTGCAAGGCAACACCTTACAGGGGCACACTCCACACTAGCAGGTACTTGGGCTTGAACAGCAACTGCTTAATGGCAGGTAAGCTTTTAGGCTACAACTAGACCTCTCGGGACTAAGCCCAGATCTTCACACGGAGAAGGCAGAACTGCCTTGGATTATTCCACACTTTCACAAACTCCTGAAGTTGGAGGTGGGAAAGGAAGACTGAGAAGTGAGACACAGCAAAGAAGGCCAGCATGGTTTGCAGGACTCCTGTTCTGGAGTTTCACATCAGACATGCCAGAAGACTCTGCTCTGTAGTTAAGAAAAGGACACATGGGATCTATGGAAGAAAATCTGAGCTCCAGAGAGACTTTGGACAAAGAACAAATCCAAAACCAACACTTGCGTGTGGAGGACACTGATGACTGTGCATATGACCATGGCTTTCAGCAGGAGGAACTATAAGCAGAGACTACAGAAGCTGTATTAGCTACATAGAAGCCATAACCACAGACACACAGCTCTTACTAAGAGGGCACTGCAAGTCTAACTTGATTCAACAGTCTCTGGAACGAGACATAACACTTACAGCCAGCTCAAACAGGCTACAGGGAAGTTTCCACTATTTTAAGCAGTAAAGAGCATTCCCCTGCCTTATCCTGATAATCTCATCTCTCTGGAAAGAGTGTGGCTTTGGAGACAGAACCTGGGTTTGTTAATACACTGAAAGAATCCATTTGGAAGGGATTTCAGCATGCGAACAAAGTACTACTGTATTTTTCTAGCATGGTGAAGGGTCAGGTGGGGAGCATAGGCTGCTCAGGGCTGATGTGACCAGCACAGCAGATGCAGGCTTGGCTGGAAAGGCAAAATCTGCTGCCACAGTCTGTGAACACCAGCCATGAGGCCTCTGCCTCCATGAAACAAACCCCAGGCAAAATGAGCCCATGTGTTCCAGGGAAGATAATACTGTCTTAGCATTAGCTGGACATTTATCCAGGAAAGATGGGGATGGCCTCAGACTGTACCCAGTATTTTACAAGGGTTTGCAGTGCCCAAGGTAATAAAACATTGCCAGCTTTCCTATTAGCAGCTCTTTCCATGTGTTTAAGCAGAAAAGCAAGAGCAGCAGAAAAGAGGTGAACTGACACATTAGAGAAACCTTGCAACTGCAACACAGCCTGTCATGAGAAAGAGATCACATTGCTGTCCCAGAACTGTAACCTGCCATCCAGGACAGAAATGCACCTACCAGAGAGATAAAGAGCCTTGTCCACCATGAACTCCTCAGCAAAGCGGATGTGGCAGAAGTTCTTCTTGCTCTTTCGAATGGCGATGACTTCCCCACACTGCTCAAACACTTCCATGATGATCTGCTCGGTGCTGTTCTCTGGCAGCCCTCCAACAAACACCGTCTTACACCCAGGGGGCCTCTCCCTTGTTGCTGGAGGGGGAAGATCTGAGGAGAGCAAGAGACAGAAAGCAGAGCAGGTTAGTTGTGGGGTTGTCAGCACATATTCCTTTCCCATGGTCATCTCCCCAGGTATGGCTGAGACACAACCACACTTTCCTGACTTCCTTCAAACACAGACCCAGTTCCACTGCACACAACCTTAGCAAGCAGATCTACAGTACTGCTGAGGTGCTGCATGACGATAAGTACCTTTACCAGCATGCTTCCAAACAAAGAGCTCAAGAGACTGCAGCTCTCCAAACATTCTCCCTGGCACAAGCAAAGGCTCCCTGAGCTCCAGTCATAGAACACGAGCAGCACCAGGACCTCAAAACTTCATCATGGGAGGTGCTATGAAATCACAGCTTAAAGGACTGTCCTAACAGAAAGAATACATAGAAAATGTAGACAGAGGATCCTAAAGGACAAAAGTATTAACGTTAAGGGAAGGTCATGAACCAAACTGAAACTAAAAAGATATTATGAAAGGAAGAGATGAAGGAAATGGGTACAGCCAAGAGGTGCAGCAGGAATTAATGTTGGCGTTTTTTACTTTTATGGTTAAAATGAACCACAGAACATAAAAGCAGGCTGACAGTTAAGTTGAGTCTGCCAGAAGCAGCCTGCCAAGTACACTCACCCACCTGCATTGCTGCAGCAAACATAAGAAACTGCACGAGACTGCGGAGACTTGGGTCAGAGGTTTTCCAGCACCAAACCCATTCCCATGCTCAGGTGCCCACCTGGCAAGTGCAGGAAGATCCCCTACCCCAGCTCAGCACATGAACTGGCTTGTCAACTGTTTCCAGGACAGCAAGACAGGTTTGCTTCTGGGGATGGTGAACAAAGAGGTAAATCATCAGGCTGGGCACTGATGGAGCTTTATTTAAATTACTGGACCTGGGAGCGCAGACTCCCAGTGCTGGGAGCCCATCAGGCTTGGGTGCCATCTGCTGGCACCTGGTCAGGAACTAGACAGACACAGCTACAAACACCTCTCACAGCTTCTCTGTGTAAGGAAAATGTCTTCGTTCCCATAGAGAGCACTGCTGCTAAAAAAAACCTGTCAAGTCCTTGGTTTCTATTGATAATGTCAAGCCTGTCCTGAGCTGGCACAGCCCACAGACTCCTGCAGAGCCACTGCTGGGCTGTGCAAGTCCT
The DNA here is from genome assembly GCF_037157495.1 of Lathamus discolor. NCBI lineage: Eukaryota > Metazoa > Chordata > Aves > Psittaciformes > Psittacidae > Lathamus > Lathamus discolor. The sequence continues at coordinate 2,404,886 of NC_088892.1, read as the reverse complement.
GCAGGGAGAAGCCTGTCCTACACCTGCCTTCCATGGTTTGGAACCTCTGCCTCCTCTATACTTGAGGACTTATTGTTACTGCTTTCTGGGGTGGGACAAGAACAGGCTTTTCCTATTGCTCCATCGCTGCCTGCCAGCACCTAGTCACAGCCACTCACCCTGAGCAGCTATGTCCAAGCAGTGTCACAGCTGTTCTCTCACACACTTTTTAACATATATACACATATTCCTATATAGACAGACAGAAACAGGACAAAACAGACAATTACGTGGGTTAGGTGGGAAGAGAGTGCAGGTTTTGCAGTGAATGATCTCCTTCACAGCAGGCATGTCTGGAGGGATTGGAGGTGGCACTATTCCCAAGCCTGGCATCATTGGGTTGATGGGAGGGATTCCAGTCATCATCCCAAGAGCAGGATCAAAATCTAAATGAGGGAGAGAATAAGGGAGTCAGGTCATGGTCTGGACTCATGCAGCAACTGATTCCTCAGACAGCAATTAGAGAAGTCTCCCCAGTGAAAATGAACTGAATAAACAATCCAGAGGGAGCATCAAAACACAAGAACTTTAGATTTGTGCCCTTAATTTTTTAGCACTATTTCCTTGTTGATTGCCTCAGCCAAATAAATTTTCTCTGTTCAAATAAACTACTTCCTTTTCCACTCCACAGACATCATCTCCTACTGCCAAAACCTTCCCCAGTAAGGTTTATCCACATAAAGAAATCCAGAAAGAGTGTAAAACTTAACCCAGCTCAGTTTCATTAAGTGGTTCAGCAGTATGGACAGCTTGTGACATGGGGTTAAGGCATCACCTGGCAAGCCAGAGAAGTGTACCAGCTCCAGCAGATAAGAACATGCAGTAATTCTGGGTAAAATACACAGAGGCATTTAAGGAAACACCTCATTGATTTCCTTAACCTGCTTGACTTGTTTCTAAGGCTTCAGTCAGCCCTCTGACTACATCTAAATAGTATTTTACCTTGATTTTGCTCCTACATTTGTCTCCAATGCCATATAAAACTAAACACAGCTGTCGAAGAAGGGTATTTTATTTGGTCAGCAGCTGCGAACCCTGGGGAAGCAATGCCTGTGAGCAGCCACAGGAGACGCAGTGCACCTGGATGTCTTGTGGAGATGGCTCATGAGTCTGAGAACATCAGGAGCTGAGCTGTAAGGACAGCCGCTACCAGCAGGGTCCGCTGGCGCTGTGAGGGGGAGATGTCAGCAAGAGCCGCTTGCTGCCTATTCATGGGGTTAGTCCATGGTAAGAATTTACCTAATAACTGAAATAGGCTCTTCCCAAAGCCATGTCTGAAAGGAGAGGTGGCCGCAGCCTGGGTGAGCCTTGTACCTGGCAGCAGCGGCTGTCCTGTCATCCCTAGCGGAGCCATCCCCAGGTTGTTCATTGCAGTGGCCCAGGCAGTCGGGTCTGACATTGGCAATCCCATCGGAATGTCGAGGTTTAGATTTCTGCCACCATCTGCTGAGAGCAAGGAAAGTGATTAAGAGCTTAGTGCATTCTTAACTCCTCTGCAGGGCACATGCTGCCCAGCCAGGCTCTGCACTAGCAGCATGCAAAATCAGATTTGAACCTGACACATAGGGAAGAGCTAAATGAAAGAATAAACCAAAACCAGTGCTGTCCCTCTCGAGCAGAGGACATTGTACAGAGGCAGTGTCTATGAAAACACCACCAAGTGCATCTGAATTACAGTTTATCCATTAGAATCAATAGCTCTAAGGGGCTTTAAAGGAACACCGATTAAAGGCAAGGGGTGTGCTTTGATTCCTCACAAACTGTCATAATTGCACTGGATTTGTCAGCGAGGGCAGTTTGTTCCAGCACAGAGCACTCCCACTGCCATCTGAAGGTGTTTCTCCTCAATGCTGGAAGGGGAGATGAAGCAGAGACAGCAGCAGCACCAGTGCTACCTCCTCAGAATCTGGCAGAGTGATCTGGCAACCCAGGTGGAGCCACAGACATTACACAGACGTGGCTGCTCAATCTCAGCTTCCATGGCCACCTCCCCCCTCCCACTCCCCTGCTCACCCGCAGGAACATTTGCTCTCTTCCTCTTCTTGCCCAAATCACTTCCATTCTCAGCTGAGCTTTCCAACTCCCGTGGTGGCACAGCGCTGCTGAGCTGCAGAGCCTTGCTGCTGCTGGCAGCATCAAAGGACAGAGGGTTTAAGCCTGAAAGAGAAAAATACAGACACTTTTTTTTACATGGGTTTGCGATGCTTCAGCATCACAGTAAGGAGAGAAGTGCCAGTCCCAGGCACAAGCAGCCCTGCAGGTCCCAGCGGGAGCTGTACCTCCCATTTACTGTCCCCAACTACACCTCATCTAATCTCACACTGACACCACTTTAAAACATTGCTCACTACCATTAATCCCAACAGTCCTACACAAGTCAAACTGTTCACCAGCATAAACCCGGGTGCATCTTCCCTGCACTATGCAGGACGTCAGGTCTGGAAACTCAGAGGACAGATGATTTTTCTAGTTCTTCCAGGAATACATTTTTAATAGTTACTTAACATTTCCACCTCATCTGTCACCAGTTGGGAAGTCACTTGGAATTATTTACTAGCAAAAGCCAAGGCACATCTTGGATGATCTTCAAAGACATGATGTGCTATTGCAGTTTTTATTCAGAGTCTGGCAGACAGCTCTCTCCCACAGGAGAGCATTTCTAAGGGGAAATAAAACTGGTATTATAGAAGCCCAACTGTAAGGCCCAACAAAACCTGAGCAAAACCTGCCCACTGCATCCATCACAACTTTAGGTCTTCTCCCACTCAATCACATAGGGCTCAAGAGGCTTTGATGAACAATTCACAAAATTGAGCAAGACTGAGGGTCTCGGGTATAATGAAACAGAGCAAAGGCAAACGCATCCTTAACCAACCAACCACTGTATAGAGTAAGAAAAGCCAATCATGCAGACTTGAATCAAAGAGGAATGAAGAAAAATTGTTCTGTAGCTTCCTGTGTATTTCCTAATTCAAGGAATTCCATCCACTGCAGACCAATTCTGCGCTAAACTTATTGCCCTTAACTGAGCACTGAGTTCATTATTCCACCTGCTGCCATGCTCGGCACTCACAGGGATGTGAGACTGAAGGGACATGAAAATATCCAGTTGGATTTATCTTTTTGTCTGCAAATTCCCTCTGAACAGCCAATGGAAAAAACACCAACCAAATCCTCTATGAAGTGATAAACCCAACTACATCTCTGCTAAGGTGTGCCTGTATTCTGGGCAGAAAAGCAGAACTACAGAGGACAAAAGGCAACATCTCAATGCACTGATGGCCCAGGGTGTTTGTCCCAAACTTTCCTCCAGACACTGTAGCATTGGGATTTCTATTCCAGTGGATTCCACTTCCAAGAACTTGTACGGCTGTAAATAGACAAGGGAGTGGACACAGGGAGCCTGAAGGGCCTCCTCTCTCAGCCACTGAAAGGGGAGAATGCAAGAAGCCGCCAAAAAAGAAGTTGCATTCTGCTGGCAACAACAATAGTCATGCCTGGCTCTGGAAGATGCCCACAATGCTGCTGCTGCAACACCCCAAAGGCAGAATGTCAACAAAGTCATGAGGACCAGGGGAACAAATCTCCAGTCCAGGTTAAAAATAGACAGGCCACAGCACAGGAACAGGACAACTGAAAAGGAGCCGCTGTAAGATTTACCTCTGTTGTTATCTACCTGAAGGGACAGGCAACATGAAACTTGTGTGTTTTCCTGTGCTTGGGTGTGGGGAAGGATGCAGCTGAGCAGGGATACAGCCGGACATTTGTGCTGCTAGGCTGAAATGGACAGACACCCTGCTCCAGTTGTAGGTGACACACACAGAGCTGCCTGGTGTTAACCAACACACTTCAGTGCAGCTTGCTACAGACCAGCAATGTGTGTCCTGCTTCCAGCATGCAGATCAACGAGAGGAGACCCAGAACAGGTCAAGTCACTTAAGACCTTTTTCACAAAGCTGTTTTCCAGAAGCTTGTCCCAGCATGTACTGGTGCAGCCCGTCATTCCTCCCCCAGGTGGGGGACTAACGTCATAGGAACTGCCTAAAGGTGACAGTAACATAAGTACAAGTTTTGTGGAATGGGTTTTGGGGAAAGTCAGGTGAAGTCCAGCATGAGACCAATGAGGACTTCCAGGAGCCCAAGACAACTCCCACAGGCACTTTGCCTTGTTTTGCTCCAGGCTGTGTGAGCAGAGAAAGCCAGGAGCTGCTGCTGGTCACTGAGTCAGGTTTTCTACCCTACAATTGGTACATGCCATGATAGCAGCCACCTTCAGACCCAAATGCCTCTTCTACCATTTCAGCAAACTGCCATTCAGCTGCAGCTCCAACCACATCCTGCTGGATACAAAGAACACGCACAGAAGAAAGCTGAAGCTGCAGAAAAGCATCTCTCCTGGGCACAGAGCAGGATAAAAGCGAACAGAATCAGCCAGTGCGACTCTGAGGCACCAGCACAAGCCCTTTCTCTTCATGCTGACCTTACCAAAGCATCCCTGGCTGTGCTGGGCTGGTTAGCACAGGAGAAAAGGGACCAGGCACGGGAGCAAGCCTCAAGGTTTTACCAAGGTTTACTGAGGCTCTGCAGAGCTGGCCAGGAAAGGGAGAAAGCAGCAGATTTCTGTTTGCAGTGAAGTGCTATGTGGAAGGTAAGCAGGGAGGAGAAAAATTAGGGGTTTCAGTGTGTGATCAGTGTCAGCATTTCTAGAGCAATACATGGCAGGAGCACTGGCATGTCCTTTACCTCCAAGCACATCCAGTGTGTATCTCTAGAGATTTTCCCAAGAGTGAATTTTGAGGAGCCCAAGATCAGGCGCAGACATAATGCAGGGCCTGAAAAATTTTAAAATCAATTTAAAAATATATAAAATCCGTTTCTACTGGAAGATTCCTCCCTAGCAAAACAGATCAGGAGGAACAAGCAAGGCCGCTTAAAGATGAGCACAAGATGACTGCCAGCGAGTCCTCTCACATGGCAGCAGCATGTTGCTGTAAGTGGTCTTCACCTCTGGAAGCAGAGTTGTTTCTGATGGGAGGACAGGCAGCAGCTTCCCACTGTCCCAAAGAGCACTGCCACCACCTAGCCCTGCCTGGCCCTGGCAGACATTGATCCTGGGCTGTGCTGCTGCTATATACAGCTCCAGCTTTCACAGCACACGTTTTGAAAGGGCCTTGAGAGAGACAGGGAAGATCAAAATGTTCCAGGCATAAATCAAAGGAAGTATCTGCCCTCACTGGGTCCCATGCCAGATCCTGGGCAGGACTTTTCCAACTACTAGTTCCTGCTAACAGAGCTTGGCCATTTGTCTTCATGACCAGTGAAAGCAACATCAGAAATGGTCAATATGACCAATATGGAAAGCACTGGTTAACTGGTTAACAGGTCAACCCTTCACCAGGAGCTGACAACACTGAGCTCACCGAGCAGGGCGCCCGTGGCTGTACAGGACAACAGCTCCCCACAGGGATGAGTGAATCCCACAGGACCTTTGCAAGTCCTCCCTGCTGGGTTTACTAATGTTGAATCGAACAAGAGCAGGAGCTCTGAGCACAAGCTTCGTGCTGCTATGTAGGATGCAGAGCACCTCACCCTGAAGATAACACATGCTGACAGCAACCTCCCACCGCTGCCACTCATGCTCCAGTGGCTTTCCTGACCTTCAGCTAGTAAGAACCAGATATACAAACCTCTGCCCTGCAACTCAAAGAAAAAGCTTAGTAACAGGTACTCTGACACTGTCACATACCCAAAAACATTTTAATGGTACACTTAAAAAGCCAGTGCAGACTGTACCCATCAAACTGCTCTTACCCACCATCACAAGGAACTTCAGAAATGGGCTGACACAGGCTTTACTATAAATATGGATTTACCTTTGCCAACACTGGTAAATATACGACATAAGTGTTACTCAGCCTGAACAGAGGTCCTTTTCTGCATAGAATAAAGTAGATCCCAGAATACAATCTGCCACCTGATGACACAGCACTTGTTGTAAGTGCTACAGAAATGCACATTAGAAGAAATCAAAGCACACAATCTGCAGCAATCAGTTAGAAAACACAGAGGAAAGAAAACAAGGAAGGGAAAGGAGATGCCAAGGCTCTGAAGTTACGTTTTGACACCAAACATCTGCTTTCCCAGATTCATTCCCAGGTTCAAAACCCGCTGTTGGACTTGTGCAGTCTTTCCTACTGTAGTCTCAGCTTAAGTGCCATGGCTAGAGCTCTATAATCATAAGTTTGATCGCAAAGCTGGCTACGCACACTGGGGAAGCCAGCAGACTTCCGAAAGTTACTTCTGTCCACTCCATACATTTCTGTGTGCTACCAACACTGACCAGACACTGAGGGAAGCACGCTGTCAGGACAAGCATACAAAGCACAACTTCACCTGCGAACTGCACGAGAAACATGGCAAGATGCTGGTCATATTCCAGGATTTCAGCCAGTTCTGCTGCTCCCACCTTGCTTTTCTGTGGAAAGGATGGAGCCCAATGTTGAGCTCCCACACAAGCCTCAAGCACAGAGGGGAGCTCAGGTCCTAATGAGAGATGAACTGACCCTGCACTCCCCTGGGCACTGAGAGCACAGGTTGGGACTGGAGCTGGCACATGGCAGCTCCATGTGTCACCATCAGTCTCCAGGGCCTGGCACCAGTAATGTATTCTGGGCTGGGGGGAGGTAGAAAGCAGGTGGAGGAGCGCTGTGCGTCCGTCTCACCATGGAAGGGGTTTCACACAGCAGCACTTTCAAGTGCCAGCATGCAGTTAAATAAACCCCGTTTGCATGCCTGAGATTAGCTGCGCTGCGCAGGGTAATGTTCTGGTAATCCTCAGTGGCAAGAGGCACACTGCTCAACCCCCTTGGATCGGGAAGCTTGAACTCAAGAAATATTACTGTCAGACAAGTTAATTGTTCCAGCAATGCACTGAGACACAGAGCCCCTTTCTTCTTGGGCCCTAAAACCAAATACATAGCCATAGCAGCAAAACCATGGAGAGTTACCAAATTGCTGAGCTGTGCCCTTTACTTCCTGTTGTAACCCAAAACAAAGGGAAACATTCTTTGTCAGTATGCATATGCATATATGCATGCTATGTGTGCTGCACACACATAGGTGCGTGTGCACAGCCCCCACACCAAGGCACCATGGAGTGTTTTTGGAATGCTCTGTCAAACCACCTTCCCTCCCAACACAGCATCCAGGAATTCCATTGTAGTAGCACTGGGATTTCTGGGGAGCGAGCAGCTCATCCTCCATTCCCTGGGTGCAGAGGGTTCGTGCCCAGCCCCGGACAGCTCTGCAGTTCAATCCTCCCCATCCTGCCAGCTCTACTCCCAGCACATTCCAGGGCAACACCCACCACTTCCTAACAAATGCTCAAAAGCTCACCTTTTCAGAAATACATTTTGAAAGGTGAGGAGCAAAAAGCTGTCAGGCAAAGTGAGGCAGCAGGCAGGACTAACTGCACACACCTACTGCAGGGGGATAGGAGAAATGAAAAGGAGAGGAAAAAAGAGGGAAGTCCCAAAGAGAACTCCAGCAGAGGCAGCAATCAGGATCACTGGAAAAGTCCTGGACCAGGGGGTGAGTGGGGCTGCCCAGCCAAGAGCCTCAGAGGAGCAGCACTAGCACGAGGACCTGGACGGGATCAGAGCAGCGGGATGCAGCATGACACTGGAGGAATGTCAGCAGAAAAGTTGGGGATTAGGGCAGAAATCTCACACCATCTTCGGAAGGTGCACAGAATGCCTCTCCAGCAACACCTTATCTCTGAAATCACCCGGAGATAGAACTTCACCCCTTCTAGGGGCTCAAGTCACCCGTACCAAAAACATGACCTTAAACTAAGAAACCTGACCCTGCGGCAGCTCAGGCAGAGCTTTCAACAGCTTGAGACAGAGGGCTTCTTAATGAGACGTTATCAAATCCATCCATGAAACACCAAGAGACAAAAGCCAACCAGTCAGCTTCCAGAGTGGGAATGACGCAAGAGGCTGGAGTGAGAAGGATGCAAGTCTGCGAGACAAACTCCTGCCCAGGCTGCCTCAACACTTACTATTGTCTCACCGCTCCACTGCCACGTTCTGCAGGCTGGAAAAAATGTCTAATGATTATTGTAGCTGTGCAAGTGAAGTACGGGGAGCTAGAAAGTGTGTGGATTAACAGGTAACCTATACAAGAACTAACACACCTGGCACTGAAAACAAAAGCGCTTCTATGCAGTAAGATGTGAATCTACACTGGTGTTAACACCTGGACTTTGCACACACAGCCAAAATGAGGGTAAAATAACTGACAGTAAGAAACACATAAAGAAGCCTGAGGGTAACGCTTAAGGAAGGAAATAAACGCATGCATGCGCATACATATGGGTGGTAGGCAAAAGATATTTATGGAGCAGGGCTGTGGGAGAGCTACAGCCCATCGGTATCTGTGGTTACCGGTACAAGCATGCCGGAACCTGACAGTGCTTCCTACGTGCAGTCTGGCTGTCATGAGTGGATCCAGCACAAGCTGAGTTGGGCATGGCTGAGAACCCAGCCAGCTACACCCAACCATTAACACCGTGACAGCTACACCCAGCTGGTGAGAAGCTGCTCCCACTTTCCCCCCCTTCTTTGCAACCCAAGCCTCCCGCAGCACCACAAGTGCCCCGTGTGGCAGCCGGTCAGCTCCGCAATCACTTCTTTAAGCACACCTCACTTCGCTGACCCCTCAAACCCACCGCCCGGGGACAGTCTGATCACCAGCAAAAGGCAGCCTGCCACCCCAACTTAAACCCCTAGGAGCAGCCCCCCCGTCAGCCGAGCGACACCGGAGCTCTCGAGGTGTCACCAGCAGCAGCAGCCCCCGGAGCTCTCGGGACCCCAGTGACGGCGACGGCCGGCGGGAGCCGCACCGAGCCGCCTGCACCGGCCGGAAGCCAACCCTCGGCCGCCTCGGACATGGGGGCCCAGGTTAGGTCCAGCGAGCCGGGCTCGGCCTGAGGAGCTGCAGCACCCACGGAAGCGGAGCGCACAGCAGGCCCGAGCGCTCCAGGCCCACACCACCGCCTCCCCCGGCGAGCAGCACCGGGCCGCGGACGCAGCAGGCCCAGGCGGCCGCTCCCCCTGGAGGTCTCCCGAGGGGGCTGAGCCCTGCCGCCCGGACACCGAGACCCCCGAGCACCGGCTCCCCCAGCCCTAGCCCCGCACTCACCGCCAGCTCCCGGTCCCGCACCCAGCGCCTCCCCATCCGCCCTCCGCGAACATCCGCACCGGTCCCTCCGCGCGCCCCCGCCGCGGCCGCCCATTGGCTGTCACGCCTCTCAGAGCCGGGGCGCAGCGCGCAGGGCACCCCGGGACGGTGGCGGACTGCGCCTGTGCGGCTGGTGCCGGGGGAGCCTGCCATTAACAGGAACAGGGCTGGCGGCAGCGGGGTTCCTCGGGCTGGAGTACAGCGGCGGCAGCAGCTCTGCTGCTCTCCTGGGGCAGGGCCGACCCACCCCTCCTGCCCCCTTATCCCGATGCACCCCCCGCGCCCACAGAATCCCAGACTCTGGGGTCTGGTTGGGTTGAAGGGGCCTTGAATCTCATCCAGTCCCAGCCCCCTGCCACGGGCAGGGACCCCTTCCACTGGAGCAGCTTGCTCCAAGCCCCTGTGTCCAACCTGGCCTTGAGCACTGCCAGGGATGGGGCAGCCACAGCTTCTCTGGGCACCCTGTGCCAGCGCCTCAGCACCCTCACAGGGAAGAGCTTCTGCCTAAGAGCTCAGCTCAGTCTCCCCTCGGGCAGGTTAAAGCCATTCCCCTTGGCCTGTCCCTACAGGCCCTTGTCCAATGGTCCCTTTGCTCCCAGCGTGACCTGGAGGTGTCTCCAGGAACGGAGCGCCCCCTCCAGCACAGGGCTGGGAGGGAGGAGGCACAGCTCAGCTCCCTCCGCTGCGGGGGATGCTCTGCCTCCGCCGTGCCGTGACCGCCCCAGCTCCAGAGCCCAGCAGCAGCGGCACCTTCCCCCCAGCCACTGCCCCGTGTCTCTGGCACTGAGGGCGCTGCGGAGCGGGATCGCCGCTGCGGGGTGCAGCAGCTGTGGTCGCTGCAGGCTGCACGGCCGCGGCTCCGGCTCTGCCGTCCTGCCTGGTTCCATGCCCGGGCACAAGCGCTGCTCCGGCCCTGCTCCGCGCTGCGGGCAGCGCAGCGCCGCAGAGAGGCAGCAGCGGGCGAGCTGGGGAAGCAGCGAGAGACCACGTGTAAGCTGTCTCACTTCCCCCAGCACACCCACGGCCGGCCGCTGCGGGGACTGCTCCGGCGGTACCGGTGAGGGTGGGCGGACGGCTTTGCAAAGCAACAGCCGGCAGAACTCGGGCTCCATGAGAACAGGCAGCAAACACCCTGCAGGCAGATGATAGGGCGGTCCCAGCACTGATTCAGGCTGGATCCACCTACGAGACACCAACCCACCCGCAGCGCCAGGATTGCTCCACAGACACCTTCCCTTGGGATTATTCCGTGTTGCACAGTTTAGGAACAGCATCAGCCGTGTGATGGCCAGTCTCAGGCCTTTCCCATGCAAGGTGAATGCCACAGATCACCTTGAATTTGGGTTTTTTTAATGGCACTTTTATTTTTGCTGCTCACTCTAGGGTGGGGAGGCCTCAGGACCAAGGCAGCTTCTGGATGAGGACTGGATATAGCCTTGAACAGTCGTGTCCACCAGTGGGGCAGATGGCAGAGGTGGAAAAAACTGCTCCTGTGAGCATAGCACCCTCATTTCAGATCAGGGAACGTTCTGAGCTAAGAAACGTCTTCTGACAGAAATTTTCATGCTGTATGGATTAAACAGACATGATTTAATGAGAATCAATGAAATCTGGTTATAGTCTCTGGCAGGGCCAACAGGCTGGCCAGCACAGCAGGGCACGTGGAAACACTCCCATGGGATGAGTCAGTGCATAGGGACCCCTGCAGTCCCAAATCCAGCCCACAGCCCTGGTGGGATAGAACACCGCTCCTGCCTGGGACTTCCCAGGCTTGGAGGCAGCTGGTCCTCCTGCTCCTTCAGCCAGTTACTCATTAACTCCCTTAAGAGCCCAGGCCAAGCAGCAATGGCATAGCCTGTGCTGCCGCACATCTGTGCTGCCCTGCTCACCCTGCCAGCTTCCATGTGGATACTGCTGCTGCTGGGGAACAGCAGGAGCCTCCTCGGGGTCCCAGTGCCACGGCAGAGCCCAGACTCACACCCCTCACCGCTGCAGGGGACAGGCCTGGGCAATGGCCCAGGCTGCAGCTGTAGGATCCCGAGTTTGGGTTAGGATGGGCAGCAACTGGCAGCGCTTGTGGTCCAGGACAGACTTAAGGACATGAACACACCTCCCAGACTCTGCTGCCAGAGAGCTGGTGCTGCAGGCAGAGGGCAGGGCAGGAGGAGCCAGTTCTGGGCAGCAACGGGCAAAGGATGTTGGCTTGCAGAATGAGCACTTAGGGCTTGGACCTGGGAGACACCAGGCTGCTCTTGCTGAGCTTTCCAGGCAAAACCTAACATGTGGGGTGCCTGGGGCTGGTGCCGACCAGGCTGTGCTACGGGAGGCTGGAATTTGGCCATGCCAATGTGGAATTAGCATCCAGATTGGTCCCACCCTGGTCCATGACCTCCTCTAGAGCCAGCAGGCCCCAAAAGTTCATGGTCACGATGCAGGAGATGAGCTGGAAAGCTGGTGACAGCTGCTCCTTACCATGTCAGTGCTGGAGCTGCAGGCAGGACACAGTGGGGACAGACTTGGTGCCTCTGCTGGAGAAGCGGCGGCCGTCACTCGAGTGAAGGAGGATCCTCTTCACACCTGCAGCCAGCTGGGAGAGCTGCAGCCGCACGTCCCTCTGACAGAAAGAGTAGAGCAGCGGGTTGAGGAGGGAGTTGCCCAGCCCCAGCAGCCAGAGGTAGTTCTCGATGACCCTGGTGGGGAAGCACTCAGAACAGACAGTCTGCACGATGCTGGCAACGAAGAATGGCAGCCAGGACAGCGTGAAGCACCCGATGAGCACAGCCACAGTGCGCATGGCCTTCATGTCACTGGTGGTGCGGGCCGGGGGACAGGCAGCACCCGCCAGCCCTGCCTGCTCCACCTCCTGAATGTGCTGCACGTGTACGGAGGCGATTTTCAGCATGTCACAGTAGAGATAAATAAAGAGGAAGAGCGCTGGGAAGAAGCCGACGCAGAAGACAGTGAGCATGTAGGTGGGGTGGAAGACCCCGAAGATGGAGCACTTCTCATGATGGGTGACCTTCTGAAAGCCTGGGGTGAGGACTGGGAGGAAGCCGATGATGGCAGCCACCAGCCAGAGCCCTGCCAGGTGCACCCCAACCCGCAGACCTGTCATCAGCTGGAAGTAGTGGAAAGGCTTCCTGATGGCCAGGTGCCTATCACATGCGATCAGGGTCAGGGATAGGATAGAGGCAGCAGAAGAGGAGGTCACAAAAGACATTCTCAGGACGCAGAAGATCTGGGGAGGATAAAAGGGCTGGGAAAACTCATCCGTGACCAGCCCTGTGACCGTGAAGCCAACCATAGCATCCGCAACAGCGAGATTGAGGACAAAATAGAGCCCCTTGGAGCCGCTCTTCTGGATGAGGCAGAGGAGAGCGATGACCACCAGCGCATTGGCAGTGATGATGAGTGAGGCCAGCACAGCGAGGATGGCTCCGAGGGCTGAGCCAGCCATGACTGTCCCCAAGGGGCACAGCCCCAGGACAGTGCGTCCCCAACACGGTTCTAGGGCATCCCTCACTGCGGACTCACAAGAGCAGCTCCTCGCTCCGGTGGTGCTGCAGCAGCCGGTGGCGTCTCTGGGCTGGAGCAGATCTCTGCTGAGCCCCTGCCTGCGGAAGGGACCAGAGCACTCCCAGCACCTGCTGTGCCCACAGAGGTCCCTCCCTCCAGCCACGTTTCCAGACAACCCTGGAGCAGGAGGTGAGCTGTGAGTGCCTGGGCAGGAAGCTGCCACGATGGCACAGGGGGTGGTGTCTGTGCCGCCACCAAGCACCAAGGACCTGAGCAGAGATGATGCTGGCATCAGGGAACAAGCAGAGGGATGTCCCAGCACCCAGCCCCACCTGTCCATGTGGGTCACACAGCTAGTGGGGTCCCTGGCAGAGCCAGGGCAGCCTCTTCCTGCAGGGACCAAGGGAACACCACTGATCCCTTGGCACAGCAGCCATAAAGGTGATGTGGTTGTAGAGGGGAAAAGAACTGACAAGAGATACCAGCTAAAGCACAGGTAAAGTTGTCCATGAGCCTGGGAACATGGCATGTCCTCAGCAGGCACACCTGGGACACTACAGTGCCTTTGGTAAGCCCAGAACAAAGAACCTGCCCTAACCTGCAGAGCAGGAACCTGCCATAACCTTCAAAGGGGCCTCCTAACAAGCAGAAGTCAGCAGCTAGTGTCCTCTGCCCACTTACGGATCCATGTAACTGGCTTCCCACCCAAACCAAGTATCCCTCTCCCCAGGTATGTGAACTTCTCCATATAGTCCTTCACCCTCTGGGGATGCTCGGGGTGACTCCAGGCTCTGGGACACGAATAATCTCCAAAGAGAGACTTCACCCATGATGGACCTCACCCCGAGAGCACCATAATAATGCAACACTTTGGAATGGAATACACAGACTTGCTACAAACAGTACAAAAATAAAATTATATATTCTGTTTCACGGTTTGGGTTGGGAGGGACTTTAAAGATCATCTAATTCTAACCCCCCGCACGGGCAGGGACACCTCGCACACTCATTTTACTAATTACAAGTGTATTTACCTTACTCATAGTAACTTGTAACAGAGAGATTCATGGAAATAAAGCTTCTGTGTCCTTCTGTATTAGAGTCCTATGAACCCAGTGCACGTCCCTCACATTCCCACAGAGTGGGTGACCCACAAAGGCCAGGACTGCGATTGCTCCATCCCTTTAAACCAAACGCAAGAAGTCACTTCTCCTGTCTCATGAGCTGGAAAAAATTGGAGCTGCCAGGAAACAGGCAGGTTTAAACCTCTCTCTGTCAAACAGTAACCAGAGGCTGGGGAGAGGCTGGGATCAAGGCACAGGGCAGGACCTGGCACTGCGATGGGGAGATGCTGCAGAAACATGAACTGTGGCCACTGTGGTTGGAGCTGCAGAGCAGGGAGCACCCTGGGTCTGCTCTGCAGGTGGGCATGGGAAGGGCTTTGGTGGCCTCACACCCCTAAACCTCCTCTTGTATTTGCCTAGGGAGACGTCAGGGATGAGTCCAGAGGAAGCCACAGAGATGCTGCAAGGCCTGGAGCAGCTCTGCTCCAAAGCCAGGCTGGGACAGCTGGGCTGGCTCAGCCTGGAGAAGAGAAGGCTCCTGAAGGGGAGACCTTAGAGCAGCTCCAGTGCCTAAAGGGGCTGCAGGAAACCTGGAGAGGGGCTTGGGACAAGGGCCTGTAGGGACAGGACAGGGGGAATGGCTTTAACCTGCCAGAGGGGAGACTGAGATGAGCTCTTAGGCAGAAGCTCTTCCCTGTGAGGGTGCTGAGGCGCTGGCACAGGGTGCCCAGAGAAGCTGTGGCTGCCCCATCCCTGGCAGTGCTCAAGGCCAGGTTGGACACAGGGGCTTGGAGCAAGCTGCTCCAGTGGAAGGGGTCCCTGCCTGTGGCAGGGGGTCAGGACTGGATGACCTTCAACCCAAACCCCCGAGTCTGGAATTCTGTGACTACAATGTCCTGAGGCAAAGAACCTCCTTAGAAAATGCTAGACATCAACAGCTCTGCCCCTCGGAGCAGAAGTTACCATCCATGTAAGGGCTGGGATGTTGGTTTTCAAACCACTCAGCAGCACACTGAGCTACCAATGGAGTATCCTTGAGAGGACTCAGCTTTTCCTCCCTGCCGGCAGCCAAGGTGGGATGCTCTGGGGATGAAGGGCTCTCTGACCACCTTCCGGCAGCGCCTGGCAAAGGGCTGAGGTGCGCCCACACCCACAGGGATCACCACCACCACCACACGTTTACCTCCGTTACTATTGACAGAGTGAGGCAGAGGGACATGGGGCAGCATTTATGACAGCCAGCTCAATCACAGCTCTGATAAGGGCCATCTCCAGGGGCTGGGACCACGCGGGCAAGGCAGAAGGAAATCTACAAAGCCATCCTGACAAGCTGATCCGATGGGAGGAAGAAGAGGGGAAGGAAGAGCCTCTCACCAGCACCCTGCAGTTGAGAAATGCAAACAGCCAAGGGGCCGTGGGGACACACGTGAGGCTGCTACGAGGAGCCCCTGAGCAATGCCTGAGAAACATGCCCAGGACAGCAACTGCACATGCTAAAGAGCTGTTGGGGGATCGGTCCAACAATCAACAGCGACATCCCATGGGAATGATGCACAGAAAAAATGGCCCCAGGACTGAAGGTACAGGAACACAAAAGAACACCCAAAGAATGTCATGAACTGCAGTTAAAATCCATCTCGAAATAGACTCATATTCATCCACCACATCAGTATTGATTTACTTTGTCAGGTTTAGAAACCCTCTCCATGAGGGAGGCCAGGTGACGCGTACGGACCTTGTCCACACCGAATCCACTGCTCCCCATTTTTGACAGCTTGCAAGTGCAGTTTAACTGTGAGGAGAGTCCTCACAGCCTGCTAAGCCATAGCCCTGGGGTACCACCTCTGTTCAGGGCATGACTTAAGTCCAGGAGCTTCTTGGAATGCCCTTCCTCATGCACGTGCTCGCACACGGCAGCGACACCTTCACAGCACGGCTCTCATTGTCCAGGCTGGCTTTGTCTGAACATCCCTCGTGCAGTTTGCATGGAGGAAATTCACCACAGACCTTCATCCAACCTGAAGCCACCCCACAACGAGGACAGGGAGTAGGACCACAAGAGCTGTTGGCTTTCACAAACATACACATTAAATAAGAGACCAAAATATCTTGCTTGATGTTCTACTCAGCACTAGCAACGTTAGAGCCACCATCTTAAAGTAGTGGGATGTCTGAATTCAGCTTGAAATCACATTTAACCTGATTTAAAAACAATAAAAGCAAACCCAATGTAAGCAGTAAGAGGCTGAGACTTTGCAACTTGGTTTCATCACTAACAATTACTTTCATTCAGAAACATTTCTATTGTAATGAACCCTAAAGACTGCTTTTACATACATCAGTTTGGAGAAAGATCCATGGAGTGTGCTGAACATTAGGAATAGCTGCTGCTCCCTCCCAGGGCAGCTGGAGCAGGCGCTCTGGGTCCCTGCAGCAAACCCACCCAAACACAGGCTCAGCCACCAGTCAATAAATAATTTAATGAGGTTCAGGTAGGACACACGCCAGCCCCCATCCAGCCCAGCCTCCACCACGGCCGAGCAGCACACACGAGCCAAACCACCCCCATGGCAGCAGCCAAAGGCCACGGGAACACCCAGATCTTCACAGAAGATACCGCTCAAGCCCGCTCAGACACCCTTAACACTTGCCCTGACACAAAGACTCACACAGCACCCGCCTCCAGCCCCCCAGGTACTCCTCAGCCAGAGCATGCTCCAGGGACCGTGCGCTTGGGGAGGGGAGGGCCCAGACCCACAGTTACCAACACAGCAAGACACAGGATGGTGAGATGAAGGAAGGCTGCAGCGAAGCTCTGCTGCATGTCCTGGAGAGGACTCGGGGGCTGAAGCCAGCTGTCAGAACGGAAGCCGCTTCAGCTGCTCGTATGTGATAAAAAACTGAAGGGAATGTCAAGGAATTAAGGCAGATGCACAAGGCAGCAGCCCCAGGGTCTCCTGGCATGACCAGGCTGATGGCAGAGCATCAGCACAGCATGGGGAGGCCTCTTCCAGACACCATCAACTCATCTGCAGAGGTGGGAGAGAGCTGAGGAATAGGAGCTACTGGGAGAGAGAAAACTGACCCAGAAGCAAACTGGGCCAGGCTTGCCCAGACCATGGAGAAAGGGAGGGGGCTCTAACCCCAGGCTTCTTTAAATGACACACACAATTTCAAAGGGCAAGAGGAGCTCCTGAGCTCGTGCTGGTTCTGCAGCACAGCAGCACCCGTCTAGGAGCAGCAGAACATTCCCAAGCTTTCCTCATGAACAGAAGCTGATCCAGCAGCTACAGCATCTTCAGGAGCTCAGGCAAAGGGAGTCTCGAGCCACACACTCATGAGCACCCAGTCCAGAGGGAACCCCTGTGCTACTGCCCTCAAGTCCCTGCACTGGCCACAGCATCCGCAGTCACACCAGGGGCACTCTGGCACTTGAACCAGCAGCAGCCACATCACAGCTTATGTCTGTCAAAGGGGACAGGGAGGTCACCCTGGGCTGCTACAAGGAAGACAACAAACTGCCCCATTGGGGTGTTCGCTCTACATTCCCCTTGACAGCTCAGTTCTCCCCTCCCTGTCTGTACCACAACCTCCCAGCAGCACGCTCAAGGATACAATGATGTTCCAGGGACCAAGCCGAAGCCAGTTGGGCCAGAAACCTTTGTAGAGTGCAAAGAAGCCCTCGCTCTTCCATGTCTAGGAGGAGAAAAGAGACAGACGAGTTATGAGACACACCAGATCGATGCTCTGCCCACCTCCCTAATGCCACGTGGCATACAATGGACCCTTACAAATGCTGCAGTAAGCAGACAACAGTGGGGATGCTGTTGTGTCAGCATATGAACCTAATTAAACTGCATCACTGACAGAGTTCTGTCCCAGGAGGTTGGGAGAGGCTCAAGGGACCTCAGGGAGGTGACTCTGGGCCTGGTTTGTCCAAAGCGCTCACTACTGAGCACATCCTGTCTCTGGCAAATCTAACTGCTTCCACCAGTGTGAGTGGCACTGGGAGCTGCCCAGGCTCCTGAGGACAGGATCTGCCCACGTCATGTGTGGAGGATTGGCTTGTCGAAAAAGGTCAAATGGTCACATTCCCATCAACGAGCTGAAACAAGACATCTGTGTAGAACATGGTGCAAACCTCTCAGGCCAGATAATGAGGAAATGAAGGACACCGGCAAACAGCAACATACTATGACCAATCACAGCCAAGGCCACTAAGTGATAAGTGCATGAGAAGGAGGATGGTGGGGGGATGCACGGTGTAGCTGCAAAAATGTAGAAGCTATAAACCAATGATCTTGTAACATGTAAAAGCTATAAGCCAATAATCTCTCTGTAACCAAACTATAAACATGCAAGCAAGGTATATAAGTATCCATCTGCTTAGCAATAAACGAGACTTGTTGGTCATCATCTGATGAGCTCGTCTCCCGGCGATTCCCACAGTCATGCACCTCCATACCTTCACCAGGCCATCCAGGGTACCCTTATAGAGCTCTGTGTTGCCCACAATCGCCCGCTGGTTCATCATCCGTGTCCGCACCACGTCCACAGGGTTGGAGGCGATGGCACCAGCCAGCCCACAGGTGAAACTGGAACTGTACACACAGCAGAAGAGAGACAGGAACAGCTCTGAGCACAGTGCTCTGGCTCCCCCAGGACAGCAGCACAAGAGAACACCTTTCACTGCATTTTATGACAGGCACTTTGCAATAGACATTAACTGCACTACCTGTTCCCACCCAGGAAGCACGCAGATAACCTCAGGAGCCCAGAGAGACACTCCAGGGGAAGGGAAATGCTCAGCTTTGTCTTACGTAGACCCTTGTCAGAGCCCATTGCTGGTCTCCAGAGGGCAGACTGCAGCCCAGCAAGTGCCTCCGGGTGCCATCAAGGCAACATAGACCTGAAGGCGGCCTCTCAGAAGCACACATCCTGCTCACCACAGCAAATACTTCTTCGGGGTGGGGAAGGAGGGAGGAAGGCCAAAGGCAGCAGCAAGAGGGAGCATGCAGCTGCAAGTCCCCTCCCTCCACATATGGTGCAGTGCTCATTACCTTCAGCCCACTGGAACACAAACCCAACAGGAGCACTGCAGCACCTCAACTAAAGTGTCTGCCAGAAGAACAGGAAAATGTTGCTGGAAAAAAGCCTCCAGGAGGTCTGTAACCCACGCCCTGCTCAGAGCAGGCTGACTTCAAACCTGGCTCAAGCTCAGGGCCTCATCAACTTTGCAAGTCTCTCTTTACCTCGTTGCTTTTAGAGCAACGCCTGCAAGCTGACAGCCCTGGTTCAGGCGAGGACCTCAGGCTAGAGCAGTTGTTTCAGGTGACTGCTACACACAGTCACACATCTGCAACTCCTGCCTTGCTCATACCAGGGCACGCACACGGAGCAACGGCGTTTGTGGCTGACATCAGTGAGCTGACATCACCCTGACATTCCATGATTTCTGCCTGGCTCCTTCTCCAGGGAGGTCTCCCTGGGAATACCTGCTGGTACTCGCTGAGCTGCTACAGTCAACACACTCGATCCCTCTGAAGCACCAAGCCTGTTCTCTGCAGCTCAGAGCACTGGCTTTGGGAACAGGTCTCAGCCCTAATCCCACCTTGCTCCTCTGCTTCCCACACCCCTGCCAAGCCTGGAGAGTGAAGTAGAAAATACTCACATGAAGTGGGCAAAGATGGTGTCACCCATCAAGCCTGACAGGATTAAGTGCTTCTTGGTGATGTCGTAGACTGGCAGCTCCACGCCGACCACAATGGCAGCTCTCTGAGCTGTTGGGACAACACCCTGCAGAGCACAAGCAGCAGTTACAGACAGAGCTGGGGGCTGCAGCTACTCTAACAAATCCCCCTCCTTCCTCTCAGGGACCTTTTGCTGACAATCCGCTCCATACCTCCCTGCCCTGCCTTGCAGCTGGAGCTCTGAGGTCAAGCACGCCGCCTCCCAGCTTTACTCCCGAGCTCAGGAGGACTCCTTGCCCCTGGCAGCGTTCCTCCGGGCAGACGAACTCACTGCTGCCCTCCTCCCAGCCACGAGCATGCAGGAATCGGGCTAAAATCCACTCATCTTTCCCCACCGAACAGCACCCACCCATTTTAACACCAGGAAACATCCTGCACCCCAAGAGGAGCAGCTCTTTAACGAGGCAGGTGGAGCTCCAGCTCCTCCTTGCTACAGAACAGCTTTGTGAAAGCTTCTGACTTAGGAGGTTTTCATGTACGAAGAATTGCTGCCAGCAGGACATTGATCTGGAACTGGCAAGACAATTACTGCAACAACTATGAGCTTAGTCAAGAGGAACCAGCCACCTTCTATAAGAGAGCCAGCCCAGCAACCCCTCACCAGGAACGAGATGTGCAAATGTCTATGAGCTTGCAGAACACGGAGAACATGGCACCAGTGTGGAGTTGGGCCATTTCACAGGCACTAATGCCATCCAAGTAATCCAGAGACCCATGAGAAAGCTCCTGGTCACTGGGACTGGAGGAACCCTCCCATGTGGCTGAGCTGTGTATGAGCTATCAGGACAGGCAGCTTTCTCACCACACAAACCCAAAGCTGCTGCAAGAAGGAAAAGTACTTGCCAGGTGTCTGGCTCCTGCTGTGCTAATGCAGCGCCTGACAGTCTCCTCCTAGGCTCCTGCCTAACCCAGGCCTGGCACAGCCAGCTCAAAACTCCCCACATGGTGATGCCAGAGCTGGTGAGCACAAACATTTCTGCCTCAGCCTGAGAGGAGACTGGAGAGAGGAGACAGTGGCTGTCCCACACCAGACTGCAGCATGACTAGCTTCATCACTGGAATCCACCTCAAGACTGATCTGTCTCTGCACCGTGTCCTTTCTGCAGCACACATCAGCAACACTGAGGGTCTCATATCTTTTCTAGTCTCTCTTCCCCTCTCCAGTGTCTGTGTCTAGAGAGGAGAAATAATCTCGAAGTAAATACTGAGTCAACACTGGCAGATGACGGATTCCTCCTCCCCTTCCCACACAGGTACCTTCTGTAAAGGACATCAGGGACCGTAAGAGGGAGAAATTTGACTGCTGCCTGTACCTGAAACTTCACAGACACATTTCAGCCCTGGAAACCAGGTCTGCCTGGCCCAGCACTGGGGCTGCTGTGGCACAGGCCCCATCCCCACTGCAGCTGTGCTTCTGCTTGTAACTCTGCTACTCCCCTTGGTTCACAGTTCTCCTCGACAGCTGCAGCCAAGAGTAGTGAGCTGAGGAAGCTGCTAGCTCTGCTACTAGTGGAGGGGGTTCCACAGCCAGCACTCACCCTCCAGAGGCCTCGGGTACCCTCCTGCTGGTAGATGTCAATGAAGCTGCCAATCATGCCCCCCTGGAATAAACTGCCTTGAGCCTGCATTCGGATCTGAAAGAAACATGAGATACACCAGGTCAGTGATGGGAAGAACAGCTCAGAGCAGACACCACTCCCCACATGTCCCCACCTGCAGGGCACGGGGATAGCAACAGCCTCCACCTCATCACCATTCTTCTTATTGCTTCTGCCCCCATCAATAAGGCCCCAGATGAGCAGAGCTGCTGCCAGCAGACAGCACCTCCCTGCACCAGAGAGTAGCACCTTCCACATGTCAAACCACAGCCCAGCAGGAGCTCTCTCCAGACACGTTCCTACCTTTAGCACATCTGTCGGGTTGGCAAGTGCAGAGGAGATCACCCCTGAAACCACCCCACAGATGACATTGATCAGCAACGTTTCATCTGCAACCAAGAAAAGAAAGTCAGATCCTGAAGAGCTGAAGGGAAGGTGCATGGATTGCATTGAGCAAGCAAGAAACTGGGAACAGCAGAGGAGCTCAGCTCACAAACCACATGGTGAAGGTGCACGAGCAGAGGCTGACCAGTGCCACCAGCTCACAGCAGATCTGTCCCCACACCTGCCAGAGCTGGAAAGAGCAGCTGGAACACTCAGCAACACACTCAGAGAGAAGCGGGTCTTACTGGTGGATCCAGCTCATCAGACAAAGAACAGTCTGAAGGACATGGACATTTTGGACAATTATCTGAGATTTCAGTGTCCAGTGATGGCATCATGATGGATTCAAGCCAAGGCAGAGGGAGACAGAGAGGGGCAGCCCAATGCTTCTCAAGGCAACCTGATGCCAACTGGTTTGATCTGGAGCCCTAGCTGGCCACGCTCAGACTATGCAGCCACCTCAAGAGAACCGAGAGCAGGCACCCAGGCGGAGAGTTAGATGTGATTAGTTCCAGGGGGAATAATCCAAGACTTCCAGGCCCAGTATTAGGGTGTTGGTTATGTCAAGAAAAGGAACAACCCTTGGCTGGTACTGACCACTGCACTTCCCAAAGGAGACCAGGCCACTGTCTGCCCCAGGCCTGCAGGGAGACAAACATTCAGAGAAGGGTACTCACAGGCGAAACTGCTGCCACAGGCAGTGAGGAGGCACGTGGTGCTGCACAGGCACAGCACCACGCACCGGGGAGGCGGCACTGCAGAGCAGAGCAGCCTTGGAAAGAGGCTCCCACGTGCTCCTGGTCCTCACTGTGCTGCCAACCAGCCCGGCCACCCCTTCCTGGGCTGGAATGGTGTGACAGGGGAACTACAGCCCAGTCAGTCTCACCTCCATGCCTAGCAAAATTTTGGAGCAGATTCTCCTGGATGGCATGCTAAGGCACATGAAAAACAACAAGGTGCTTGGTGACAGCCAGCATGGCTTCACTAAGGGGAAATCCTGCCTGACCAGTTTGGTGGCTTTCTATGATGGGGCTACGGAACTGATGGACAGGGGTAGAGCAGTTGGTGTCATCTACCTGGACTTGTGCAAAGAGTTTGACACTGTCCCACACGACATCCTTGTCTCTAAATTGGAGAGATATCAATTTGATAGGTGGAGCACTCGGTGGATAAAGAACTGGCTGGATGGCTGCACACAAAGAGTTGTGGTCAATGGCTCAGTGTCCAGCGGGAGAGTGGTGTCCCTCAGGGATCAGTGCTGGGACAGGTCTTGGTCAACATCTTTGTCGCTGGCATGGACAGTGGGATTGAGTGCACCCTCAGCAAGTTTGCCGATGACACCAAGCTGTGTGGTTCAGTTGATATGCTGGAGGGAAGGGATGCCATCCAGAGGGACCTTGACACGCTTGTGAGGTGGGCTGATGCCAGCCTTATGAAGTTCAAACATGACAAGTGCAACGTCCTACACCTGGGTCGGAGCAATCCCAGGCACAGCTACAGACTGGGCAAAGAAGAGATTCAGAGCGGCCCTGCAGAGAAGGACTTGGGTGTGCTGGTCGATGAGAAAATGAACAGGATCCGGCTTCAGTGTGCGCTTGCAGCCCAGAAAGCCAACCGTATCCTGGGCTGCATCTAAAGGAGTGTGACCAGCAGGTCGAAGGAGGTGATCCTGCCCCTCTACTCTGCCCTTGTGAGACCTCACCTGGAGCATTGTGTGCAGTTCTGGTGTCCTCAACATAAAAAGGACATGGAACTGCTGGAACAAGTCCAGAGGAGGCCACGAGGATGATCAGGGACTGGAGCACCTCCCATACGAAGACAGGCTGAGGAAGTTGGGGCTGTTCAGCCTGGAGAAGAGAAGGCTGAGTAGAGACCTCATAGCAGCCTTCCAGTATCTGAAGGGGGCCTATAGGGATGCTGGGGAGGGACTCTTCATCAGGGACTGTAGTGACAGGACAAGGGGTAATGGGTTAAAACTTAAACAGGGGAAGTTTAGATTGGATATAAGGAGGAAATTCTTTCCTGTTAGGGTGGTGGGACACTGGAATGGGTTGCCCAGGGAGGTTGTGAGTGCTCCATCCCCACGGTGTTCAAGGCCAGGTTGGACAGAGCCTCGGGTGACATGGTTTAGTGTGAGGTGTCCCTGCCCATAGGACGCGGTTTGGAACTGGATGATCTTGAGGTCCTTTCCAACCCTAACTATTCTATGATTCTATGGCAGGATTCACCCGTGTCACACCAGGGATTAAAACGGCACATGCACATCGTGGTGCTCCTTCAGTGAACATGTACCAGGCTCCTGCTGCTCTGCTCTTGGTGGGAGCCAAGGCCCCATTCCCAGAGGTGCACAGGTCAGGAGCATTGGCTGTATCCCAGATGGAGCCATGGCTACAGAGCTGGACAGTACAACTTCTATCTGGATGTGCCGCATTCAGGCACATGGGCTCAAAGGCTCCAGCAGGAAAATCGCAGGGACTCGCTGCTGGAGCTTTCAACCCACGTAACAACCTGATGTACAGATGGCTGGATGCCTTCCTCAAGACTAATCCTAAAAGAGATGAGCCTGGGGCCACAATACCTTTGGGTTTGGCACTGCAAAGCAGAAATAAAGGCTAGGGAAAGAGCTGGCTGCGGCTGTGGGCAGCACCAAGCACACCCAGATTCCCGCCTGTGTGGAAGCACATCCTGGCTATTACCCCACAAACAGAACCACAGCACAGAGTAACAACACAGTAGCAACAACTCTGTTCCTGTGGGAATCGTAGCTGGGAAAGGAATGAGGAAAACTGGACCGGACAGAGAGTACAAGACCTCGCAGGGCACCTTGGGGAGGCCGGAGGTGCCACGCTCACCCACACCAACCTTCCATGCGATCCACAAAGAGCCGCTTCAAGCTCTGGTAGATGCCGATCTTAATGGTGCCGTAGGATGCCTGTCTTAGCAGGGCAGGGGCGATCCTGGGGGGACAGACAACACACTGAGCCCTGCCATGGGCTGGATCTCCCTGCAGGCCCAGCATGGAGCACTCCCCATCACCACCGAGGGGCACAGCCTAGGCCAAACACAGCCTTGACACGGGTCTGACACCACACACCACCCCCTCCCCCAGCAGTGCATCGGAACAGGGAGCACAGGATAACAACCCCGGGAGCACAGGATAACTCTGGCTGACCTGGAAGCATCTCAGATGCTCCCCCCCCCCCGCCCATACGTACAGCACGGGAGCCCAGCACCCACAGGAGCTCTGGCATACAGTTCCCTGCTCTGTACCTCGGGAAGACGGGGAATCTCCAGGATGCACAGCAGCACCGCTGCCTGGCCCCGGAACGGGCAGGGGGGGCCCAAACCGGGATGAAAGGGGATTCCCGAAGTGGGATGGGGGGGCGGGGCAGGCGAGGGTCCCAGAGCGGGAGAGGCAGAATAGGCACAGGGTTGGGCCGGGATGGACCCGGACGGGTGAGGGCTTCCCGGTATGGTGGGTCCTGCCCCCCGGTGCTCACCCTGAGTAGAGAGCGCGGCCGCCCTCCTCCCGGCAGATGCGGAAGAGAGCGTGGAACATGCCGCGGTACCGGACCTCGCGGAACCGCGCATCGGCGCTCTGGCCCTGCACCTGCAGGCGCGTCTTGGTGAGGTCCACAGGGAACGTGCCTGCGGGGACAGCGTCTGTCAGCGGCCGCGGCCCCCCCGCCGGCCCCGGCCCTCCCCGGCCCGGCCCCCGCCTCACCGAACTCGGCCACGATAGAGGCGAGCCCGCCGTACACGAAGGGTTTCCAGCTCAGCGCGGACATGGCATGGCGCAGCGCGGCGGCGCGGGCGGAGCCCGGAGCCACCGGATCCGGAAGCTTGGGCGACCCGAAGCTCCATCCGCCCCGCTCCCCGGCGCGCAGCCACGCGGTCGGAGCGGTTTTTTCTGCTACCAACCAATTACGGGTACAAACCCCCCGCTCCGAAGCCAGGCTGAGAGAGCTGCGCTGGGGCAGCCTGGACAAGAGAAGGCTCCTGAAGGGGAGACCTGAGAGCAGCTCCAGTGCCTGAAGGGGCTGCAGGGAACCTGGAGAGGGGCTTGGGACAAGGGCCTGTAGGGACAGGCCAAGGGGAATGGCTTGAACCTGCCAGAGGGGAGACTGAGCTGAGCTCTTAGGCAGAAGCTCTTCCCTGTGAGGGTGCTGAGGCGCTGGCACAGGGTGCCCAGAGAAGCTGTGGCTGCCCCATCCCTGGCAGTGCTCAAGGCCAGGTTGGACACAGGGGCTTGGAGCAAGCTGCTCCCGTGGAAGGGGTCCCTGCCCGTGGCAGGGGTTGGAGCTGGAGGAGCTTTAAGGTCCGTTTAACCCAAACCACACTGTGATTTTATGAACATCCCCCTGTCACTGCACACCATGTCAGCATCTCCCACCCATGACACCAGGGGACAAATGCTGCTCCAAAGTGACCGCTGAGTTAACAGGTAACATTTTAATAAAAGTAATTTAAACCAAAATGAAAACCAACAGTAAACAGCCCCACTGCAGCAGTGCAGCCCTGGGGATGCAGCACAGGATCCAGGCATGGTGCTGGGCAATGCTGGACCCAGTCCCGGCATATGAGGCCAACAAGGTACCAGCCAGTCTCTCCCAACAGTGCACAGGGGGGACACCCCTATGGACCCAGGTATTTTGGGAATGGGAGAATCCTGCTGCTCCCAGTGACCACCTCCACAATGCAGTGCAGCATCCTGATGAGAGTCCATGGCTGCAGGAAGGGCCAAAGACAGCAGCTAAGGAATGTCCTGGTCCACACCACAGTGGTGAGGAGAGCCCTGGCCCAGAAGGGAACAAGGACCCAAGTGGAAGTGGCTGGAGGTCCCTAGGGAGGCTCCGCGCAGGTTCTGGGGTGTCAGCAGCGGCTGGAGCCCCTGGAAGAACCGCGCTCGCGGTGGCAGAGCTCCTGGGGGCTGCGCTCCCGGGCCCAGCCACCCTCGGGACACTCTCCCCGGCGGCTGCCAGGACACTCACCCCTCCTGCCGGCCTCCTCCCACCTGCCTTCCCGCAACCCGCCCTGGCCCCGCTGCTCCTGGCAGCTCCTCTCCCCTCTCCTCTCCAGGGGCCTCTGGTGCCTCCGCTCCTCCTCTTCCCGCTGTGTCCTGCCTGTAGGCTTCCTCTCCGAGCCCCTCCCGGGCTGCTGGCTCCCACTGGCGTAACGCTCGTAGGCCGGGTCCTCCTTCTCCTTCTTAATCTTGATCCTGGGATGTGCCTCCTCCACGGACACCGCTCTCTTCCCAGACTGGGAGCTCGCCTGTGGCCGCTCTTCTCTGCTCCTCTCTGCAATACACGGTTTGTGTCTGGGATGGACAGTCCCACAGGCACCACCCCGACTCTCCAGCTCCCTCCCATTTAAGTTCTCCTCCTCCAAGCTACACAGCCTGCATCCCCCTTAGTGATCCCATTCCACTTCCAACCTTGATGCTTCTCTCCTCCAGCCTCAGCCATCCTAATTCCTTCTTTAGTGCTCACCAGGCTGTGTCCTTGCTGTAATCGCAGGTGCATGCTGCCCAACAGTCATTAGCAAGCCACATTAAGCAGCTCCTACTACAAGTCCCTGCTTCTGGCACCCCACTTGCTCTACCTAGGGTAACTTTTCCAAGATCTCTGCTGCATGGATCAAAAATAAACCCAACAGCTGCTAAAAATCCATCACTGCAGCTGCATGGGCTGGTCCTTCACATTCATTCAAGTCACTGTGGATGCATTCTACATCTCACAACAAATCCTGCTGCAGCCCCTGAGAACAGGAGGTATTCAGGCACTCAGTTGGGTTTACCTTGTGCTGCATTTTTAGGTGTACTCGGGGCTAGAAAGAACCTTTAAAGTCCACCCAGTCCACACTCCCCCCACCTTCTTTGGCTTCAGCTTCCAGCCACAGAAGCTGCTCCAGATCTGCTGCTTTATGTTCTGTTCAATTTCGTTGTCTCACACAGGCCACAATGGCCATCCCATACACCTGCAGCACTCCAGTCATACAGCAGCAACATCCAGGTGTGAAGTGGTGCTCTTCCTAAGCCTTCCCTCTCCATGCTTCCCAAAGCACAACTCCCACCCTGCTCTTTCCAAGAGCCACACACCCTTGGTGCTTCCCTGAGGAAAGGGCCCCCTCAAGGCCAAGGGCTCTGTGCAGAGGCGCCCACTGGGGGTCAGGGCTGCAGAAGCACCCCTCACCTTTTGGCTTTTTTACAGGCACATCATCATCTTCTGACAGGGAATCAGATGACGTATGAGGCGGCGTTTTAACTCCACAACCCTTTGCATGGAGGGTTTTTGTAACATCATCCAAGTCATCAGAGTCCTGGGGAGGCCGATAGTTGGCCACATGGTCCACTCGAATTGTCCTTCCTTTGATCTATGAGGGGAGGCCTGCTGTTAGCGAGGGCACACCCCAGCTCCCCGCACACTGTGGGTGGCCAGGGCTCCCGGCTGATGTGAGGCAGCTTTATAGGAGCCACATGAGGGTGACAGACAGAAAGACCTGCCTCCCAGGCTGCTCCCTCACCTTGATCCCATTGAAATTATCAACAGCGAGGATGGTGCTCCTCTGGTCCTCATAGCAGAGAAAGCAGAAGCCTTTGGACTTTCCGGTCTTCTTGTCCCTCACCAGGTTGATGTTGACGACCTCCCCGTACCTGCAACACACTCCTGAGCACCCGAGGCAGCGGCAGGGCCGCGGCAGGCCCGGGGGCTGCGGCACTTACTGCGAGAACACGCAGATGACATCGCCCTCGGTCAGCTCGTAGTGCAGCCCGCCTGCGGGGAGAGAGCGGCAGGGAGGAACGGGGCACGGGCACCGCGCAGGCCCCGGCCCGGCGCCCCCGGCCCTCCCCGGCCGTACCGATGAAGATCCAGGCGCTGTCCTTGTACTCCGCGTGCCACGAGACCGCCTCCTGCACGCCCAGCTCCGCCTCCCGCGCGTTCAGCTCGTTGATCAGCTTCACCTTCGTGAGGGGGCTGAGGGCGGGGGGCACATTCAGCTCCAGCACGGGGACCGGGGACCGGGGACGGGGGACGGGGAACCGGGGACGGGGGACGGAGGACGGAGGACGGGACACACACCTTTCCCTCCCTCCCCTCCTCCGCGCCCCGCACACCTACTTCATGGCGGCGGCGCCGCAGACTGCGCATGCGCGCAGCCGAGCCGGAGCCGAGCAGAGCCCGAGCGGAGCCGAGCTCAGCCGAGCCCGATCGCTGCCGAGCCGCGCAAAGCAAGACCCAGAGCTGTCTGGAGCCGCAGAGACTTTATTGGGACGAACGGGGCCGGGACCGGGGCCGTGCCGCCGGTCCCGCTCAGCACGGGCAGGAGGTTTTACTGCTGGTGGTGTGCGCTGCCTCCAGCCTCCGGGCCTGGCCCGACCAGCCCCCCAGGTCCCGGCAGGGCAGCGAGCGCTGCGCCTTCAGCCGGCAGGCCAGGCACATGAAGATCGCATCCACGTTCTGGCTCTCCTTAGGGTCCTTGGCCGAGGTCTCAAACAAAAGCATATTGTGAGCATCGGCGAACTTGAGGGCCATGCTGGATGGCACTTGGATCAGGTCTTTCAAGTCACACTTGTTGCCAACGAGCACTCTAGGGACAGTGGGGGACACCGCATGCCCATTGCACTCCTCAATCCATGTCTTGAGGTTGGTGAAGGACGACATCTTCGTGACATCATAAACAAAAACGACAGCATGCACGTTGCGGTAGTAGTGCTCCACCATGCTCTTCCGAAACCTCTCCTGGCCAGCTGTGTCCCACACTTGCACCTGGGAAGCAAAGCAGAAGAGAAGGAAGGCTGCGGGAGCGCTGCGTGTCGCCCTGAGGCAGGCTGCTCACCAAGCTCCCTGCAGGAAGATGTGGGACTGCTTCCCACCGGCCCTTCCAACCACAGCACCTCAGCCTGAGGAAGCACAGGCAATGAGCCTTGCAGGGAGAGGCAGTGTCTTACTACATGAACCAGGATCAGAGGATCAGTTACACAAGCTTTTGTCCTACGCTGACAGTGCCCAAGGCTGTATGTGACAGGGAACATGCTTATGTAATTCCACCAAGAAAGCACAGCTCATCTAGTAAGAGAGAGATCCCTTAGCACCTGCATTTACAAGGGCCTGTAGGGACAGGCCAAGGGGAATGGCTTGAACCTGCCAGAGGGGAGACTGAGCTGAGCTCTTAGGCAGAAGCTCTTCCCTGTGAGGGTGCTGAGGCGCTGGCACAGGGTGCCCAGAGAAGCTGTGGCTGCCCCATCCCTGGCAGTGCTCAAGGCCAGGTTGGACACAGGGGCTTGGAGCAAGCTGCTCCAGTGGAAGGGGTCCCTGCCTGTGGCAGCGGGTGGGAACTGGATGAGCTTTAAGGTCCCTGCCAACCAAACCAGGCTGGGATTCTATGATTCAGGAAGCACTGCTCCCTGCTTCTCAGCCTTTTCCCGATACACTTGGCCACCATCCCCACCACAGAAAAATTGCACAAAGTACTTCTCACCTCACATTCTTGTGCCAAATCAGGACATTCTTCTACCTAATCCTATGTCATTAAAGAGAACCCCAACAATTACAAAGAGGTCTGTACAGAGGAGTTAGGGCAAAGATGAAGATGGGAACCACCTTTTGTGTGAGACCAGCAGCAGGGCACGGAGCTCTGCATGGCTAAGAGGAGAGATGGTCATGCTGCTGTCTAGAGGGACCTCAACAGCCTGGAGAAATGCACTAATAGCACCCTCATGAAGTTCAACAGAGAAGTGCCAAGTCCTGTCCTGGGGAAGAACAACTCCGGGCCCCAGGACATGCTGGGGAGCACCCAGCTTGGAAGTGGCTTTGCAGGACAGGACCTGGGGGTCCTGATGGACACCAGGTTGGACATGAGCCAGCAGCGTGCCCTAGCAATGAAGGCAGTGAGTGGTACACTTGGCTGAACTACACAAAGTATCACCAGCAGGTGAACAATGCACTTCCAGGTTGGATGGGGCTTGGAGCAATCTGGTCTAGTGGAAGGTATCGCTGCCCGCGGCTGGGGCTGGATGAGCTTTAAGGTCCCTGCCAATCAAACCAGGCTGGGATTCCATGAATTCAGTCTATTCTAATGCTGCTGAGATGACACCCTCCCTGTACTCGCCAAGAGCCGCCTTCAGCATTAACACCGCAGCTGCGGAGCCCACTGCACCCAGCTCCTGCATGCTCCTGGCCTGGCAGCCCACAGCCATCTGCTTCTGAAACCACACTGGTTTCTGCAGAGCTCATCCTCGGCCCCACCTCTCCCATGGCACCAGAGCTCTCAGGGCACTCTGAGGCCAGGGGGCAAGATGGACGTGCTGCACCCTGAGCCATCATCTTGGGCTGCCAGCTCAAGCAAACCCCACAGGCAGCGACAAGGCAACAGAGATGGGCTCGGAAAGCATCTCTGCAGCACGGGGAGGAGAAACCATCCCTGCTCCACTCCCTCGAGCTGGGCTGGGGATGAAAAAGCCCCCAGGAGGCGTTCAGAACCTGGGGCAGGGACCAGGACAGGGGATGGGGCAAGTGATGGGGCAGGGGATGGGGTAGGGACCGGCCGGCGCTGCCGTGCCCACCTTGATGCGCTCCCCCTCGATCTCCACCGTCTTCTCACGGAAGTCCACACCGATGGTGGCCTCGGTCTGCCCGGGGAAGGTGCCCCCGCAGAACCGGAAGGTCAGGCACGTCTTGCCCACGTTCGAGTCTCCGATCACAATGATCTTGAAGATGCGGGTCTGCACGTACGGCTCCAGAGAGGAGTCGGGGCCCGGCGGCCGCCCGCCGACCCCCGCCGCCATTCCGCGCCTCCACTTCACCGTCTCATGGGGCCGTGCCGCCCCACGCACCGGCTGCGGCACAGCTCGGCCCCACGCACCGGCACGGCACGGCGCTGCCCCGCCCCACGCACCGGCTACGGCCCGGCACGGCCCGACGCACCGGCTACGGCACCAGCAAGGCCCCGCCCCGCGTACCGGCCACGGCACAGCACGGCCCCGCCCCCACACCATATACGGCACACCGCTATCCCGCCCCCTCGCACCGTGTATGGCAGGGCTCCACCCCCATGCCATATCTGGCACACCACAACCGCACCAGGCCCGGCGCGGGGCGGGGCCGGGCCGGTGCTCGCTCCCGAGCGGTCCTCCTCTAGCCCTGAGCTGCTCACACTACCTACCACCCGCCCCCCCGTGGTGGGCAGAGGCCTGAGCCGGTCGCCTGGGCAGCGCAGCACAGCCCAGCACCGTCCTGGTTTCCCCTCATCCACTTAATACCCCTCCAAGAGATGGGAGGAACGTGCTTTTAAGAAAGACAACATTCTCCGGAATTCCCGGAGGCTTTTATTTGCAGGAGCTCTGTGCCAGGGACTACGGCCTCTTGGTTTCTCTCTGATGCTCCCTTGACTTCTCTAGTCTGTGAAATAAGACACCAGTATCTGGTCCAAGCTGCCTCCCCTCAAAGGGACATGGCTTCCCACTGTAGCGAGGTAGAAATGTCAAACTGGAGAGAGCTCTCTCTTGCGGCTCGACAGCCAGCCTGGACAGCAGCTTGTCCGCAGTGTGTGGGATCACGGGCTGCAGCAGAGTCCCAAAGATGCGCAGGCATTCCAGAGTGACATGGATGATGGTGTCAAGCCAGAGCTGCTCAGCAGGGTCTTTCCGATCAAGTTTCCACGGCCTGTGCCTCTGGAAGAAACTGTTGGTCTGCCTTACACACAGGGTGATACATTCTAAAGCCTTGTAGATCTGGAAACCCTCAAAGTAACCAGCCACCTGCAGAGGCAGAGAAGCCACAGATGTCAGGAGCTCATAGTCTTCAGCAGAAGCTCTGCCCATGCCTGTTGCCTCCCTGGAATCTGAGACCTTTGGAAAACAAGACTCTGAGAAACAAGGGTAGGTGTTGCTGGGGTTAATGCTGAGGGCTGTGGACCGATTCAGAAGCCCCCCAAGTGCATCTGCCAGTTCTGAATTCACCACCTTAAGTACCTTCTCATGGTAGTAGTCACAGTCCCGCTCAGGCACGCCCTGCCTTAGCAGGAAGTACCGAAACCCATCCACAGTGTACTGCTCCATACAGGAGAAGGGGTCAACCACATTGCCCAGGCTTTTGGACATCTTCTGCCCGCGGACAGTCCAGTGGGAGTGCACAAGGATTTGCTCAGGGGGCTGCAGCCCCACTGCCATCAGCAGAGCTGGCCAGTAAACAGCATGGAACTTGAGAATGTCCTTGCCCACAACGTGGTGTGCAGCTGGCCACCACTCCCCGTGTGCCGTGGGGTAGCCCACCACACTCAGGTAGTTCACCAGGGCATCTACCCACACGTAAATAGTTTGTGTTGGGTCACCGGGGACAGGGATACCCCACTGCAGCCGGCTGCTCTCCCGAGAGACCGACAAGTCTGGCAAGTCCTCTTCCAGCCAGTGCAGCACGCGTTGGTAGAAAGGGTCAGGGGAGATGGCGTGTGGGTTCTCCCGGAGCCACTTCCATAGAGGATCCCGGAACGCTGACAGCCTGAACATGTAATTCTCCTCTTTGGTCCAGTGCACCTGGGAAGGCAGGAGCAGAAGGAATGACAGTGGAAACATGCCACAAACAGCTTCCCAATTTGCAGGCAGTGTTCTCAGCAAGCGGCTGTCCCATGTTTCCTCTGCTTTTGGGTGTGCTCCCCAATACACGTGTGAACCCCCAGCAG
This sequence comes from Lathamus discolor, assembly GCF_037157495.1. Lineage (NCBI taxonomy): Eukaryota > Metazoa > Chordata > Aves > Psittaciformes > Psittacidae > Lathamus > Lathamus discolor. The sequence goes on along the minus strand of NC_088892.1, from coordinate 2,371,616 downwards.
CTTTCTACGACCAGCAAGAACCTGCTCTCCCCTGAGGCCTCAGGCACTTGGGATGGCTCAGCAGCAACTTTTGAAGGTGCTCGTGCCCCCAGGGAAGGAATACCTGAATACCTTCCTGCCTGCCAGGAAGGTATTCTGCCTCCAACAGGCAAGAATTACAAGCATAGTTATGCAATAGAAATCACAAGAAGGCAACACAATTACTGCTAAAACCAGTTAATTACTGCTCAGGAACACCCCTGGCACATGCTTTGCCCTCCTCCTGGGCACTACTTTCCTCCTTTCCCCCAGTTTAAGCATTTGTGCATCTCAGCTGCTAACCTCCTTAGCCTGTCACCATGTTACAGCACTGGCAGCACTCCTCTCACACCACCTTGCAAGACCTTCTCTCCTCCATCCACACTGTTTCTCTTGGACAGTTTGCCAGGCAGCTAAGGCAGGTAATCGTCCTCAGTTTGCCTCTGAATCCTGCTGACTATTTCAGATATAAAGAATGATTTCTTGGGCTGAAAAATTATCCCTTTCATAACTACATTAGGTGCTGCACACCCCTTTCTGCGTGAACCAACACTCCTGTGTCCCAGGCTCATACAAATATCACAGCAGCATAACCTCTGCCTACCTCTGAAGCACAATTATCTACAACTGCTGGATTAAACCACGTAAGTCCTGACACCCCAGAAAATGCAGTGGCAGAGACTCTAGGTTAGGCACCACACTCCTGGCTCCATCACTGTGCAATCATCAGGCCAGAGCACAGGCCTGTAGTGTTACAATGGTTTATGGAGGGCTGAAACCCACATAACAAGACTGACAGAAGCTGTCCAGAAGCCAAATGGAATCGCCTCACAAAACAGATGTGAACCTCCCCCTTCCCCAGAACACCTTCACCCTTCTGCACAGCAAACTTCCCCCATTACCACTTACAAGCCCCATTTCCAGGCCAGCAGACTGCAGAGCCAGTCCCAGCTGAATCCTTCCCACGGCTGCAACGTGGGGCTTTGGCAGTGCTCCCCTGCTCACCACACACCACTACAGACACGGAGGAGGCATTCCGCGAGACACGGGCAAGCCTCGCCTGACATGAAGCACAAAAGGCCGCAGGAAGCATTAAACACCCCCAGATTTAGCCACAGCAACGCACCGAGCGCTGCGTCCGTGGGAGAGGGACGGCGCCCGTACCTGGTGGCCGCTCTCCAGGGACACCTTGCAGGGCCGCCCCTGCGCGTCCCTGCTGTCGGCCAGCTGGCTCTCGGGCAGGAAGCACTCCTCGGGGGTGCAGTACCAGCCCTCGTAGGAGCCTTTGTAGAGGGCGCCGCCGTCCCGGAGGGCTCCCCAGAAGCGCTGCACAGCTCGCTGGTGCCGGGGCTGGCTGGTGCGGGTGAAGTCGGTGAAGGAGACGCCGGCCTGGGCCAAGGCCCGGCGGAAGAGGCCCGAGACGCGCTCGCAGAACTCCGGGGGTGATGTCCCTGCGGCGGCCGCAGCCTGCTGGATCTTCAGCCCGTGCTCGTCGGTCCCTGCAACGGCAGCGAGCGGGGGGGGGGGCTGCAGAGCGGGAGCGGGACCAACCACCCCCCACGGGCCTCGGGGCACGGGAACAGCCCCGCGGGAGGCGGGGCAGCAGCGGCGCCCGGCGGGCGCACACTCACCTGTGGAGAGGCGGCCCGGGCCGGCGCCGCGGAGGCCGCGGTGTCGATGCAGTGCGTCGGCGAGCAGTGCGGAGTAGAGGTGCCCGATGTGCGGCGGCCCGTTAACGTAGAAGATGGGTGTGGAGAGCAGGAGGCGGCGGCCGGGTCCGGTGCAGGCAGCGCGGCGGGGGGCTCGCGGGAGGCGGCGGCAGGGCGCGCGCAGCATGGCGGCGCCACCAGCGGCGCGGAGGGGGTCTCTCGGCAGAGCCGGCGGGGGCGCGGCGGCGGCAGCCAATAGCGAGTGGGCGGCGGCGCACGCGCGCAGGGGCAGGCGCGAGGCCGCCGCAGACATGTTCCGCTGCGGCGCTGCCGGGCTGGCGCGGGCCCTGCGGCCCCTCAGCCCCGCACCGCGGGGCCGCGCCGCCGCAGGTGAGCCGGAGCCGGGGGGGCCTGGGGGACCTGGGGGACCGTGCCCGGGGCGCGGCCTTCGGGGGGGGGGGGCGGGCGGGGGCTGTGAGCGGCGTAGGCGGGAGGCCCTGCCGCTGGCTGCCGCCTCCACGCGGGCCGGGGCTTCCCTTTCGCGGCGGGGCTGTCCGGTCCGCTCCGCCCGCGGGCAGCGCGCTGTAGAACGGCGGCGTCCAGGGCCGCAGCTCGGCCGGGGGAGCTCTGGGCGCCCGTTACCCGGGCAGAGGGCACCCGGGCACCGCCGGTGTGGAGCGGGTTCGTCAGCAGCGCCGTTGGCGGCGGGGCCTCGGTCCGCTTCGGTCGCGGCAGCGGCTGGTGCGGTGCGGGCGCTCTAGGTGCGGGAAGGGAAACGCTGAGCCCGGTGGAGCCGTTCGAGCGCCTGCGGTTTCGCTGCGGGGTTACAGCGCGGAGCTGTGCGCTTGGGCGAGGAGCAGGCGGCAGAGCAGGAGCAGGAGGAAGGTGTTTTCTGCATGAGGCAGAAGCACGTTCTGCAGAAGAGCCCGGCCGCTTAGGCCAGCTTCAGCTGCTCTGCAGCACAGTGCTCCCAGCCACCCCCGTGATGGCTCTGCTTAAAGATCTCGTTGGGACAAGTGGGTCTGTGACTGAGTTACAGTGAAATCCAAAGTCAGAGCTGTGTAGGCACACTCTGTGTCTTGAGTGCCGGTGGCTGCCTTCGCCTGGACGCAGAAGCCTTGCTCCTTCTTTTCATTTGGAAGGCCCTTTTCTCAGCAGAAGCCCCTCTCTGCTGGAGGCTCATCTCAGGGGAATGAGCTGTGCTGGCAAAGGGATTTTTTTGCTGGGATAACTGTAGCTACGGCTTATTCTGGCAAGGTTATGTTCGTCTCTGCTTGCATGTGGTGGAGCAAACTCAAACAGGGGAAGTTCAGGTGAGATATAAAGCAGAAGCTCTTCCCTGTGAGAGTGCTGAGGTGCTGCCACAGGGTGCCCGGAGAAGCTGTGGCTGCCCCATCCCTGGCAGTGTTCAAGGCCAGGTTGGACAGGGCTCGGGCGACATGATCTGGTATGAGGCGTCCCTGCCTATGGCAGGTGGTTGGAACTTCGTGGTCTTAAGGCCCTTTCCAACCCAAACCGTTCTATGGTTCTGTATGATGTTAAGTGCATCTTGAGTCTGGGGCCTGGAGGAGCATGTGAGAGCAGCAGACGTGCAGTACCTGGGTATCTCTGATGTCTTCTCCCAGTAATGCGTAGCCTGAAGGCTTCTTCAGCTGGAGATACTCCTTCTAGCTTCCTAGTAGATGTTCCTGCTATTAATTTGCTCAGTGACCCTTTGATCTTGCAGGTGGTTTTGGCATCCACAGCTGCCTGGAGCCGTTTGTTGTGGCAGGGAATAACTGAGTGCAGTCACTCACATGTGGTGCTAGGCTTTTTAAAGCAGCACCTTCTTTGCTTTGGTTTCAGAAACGACTTGGTCTCTCAGTTTCAACCCATGCCCTTGTATTGATGGTCTCTGTGTTTTTCTCTAATGAACTGTGTTCCTCAGGCAAGTTGCTGCAGCGCTGGAGCGCTCCGGTGGAGCGGCAGCAGAGCATGCACGGGGCTGGCTCCAGCGCGCCCAGGGGCAGCGGCGCTAGTTCGGGTTTTGCCGTTATTTTGGGCTTGTCAACATTAGGAGCGGGTGCCTATGTAAGTAGAAAGGTAGTTCATGGAAAGAAGCTGACATACATCTCTCCTGTCAACCGTTTGCTCTATTTCAGATACCTTTACTGAGCTTTTTATCTCTGCTGCTATATCTTCCTTCAGAAAAACATCTAGGGGAGCCAACTAAGCTGGCTGGAGATTAACTTCTGATGAGAATTGGTTTTTAACTGTAATTTCAGTTACCTTTTAGGTTTCTTTGCTGTGAAGGCACTCTTTTTTTCTTTTTTTTAACATACTGTGACAAACCAAAGCTCTCCTTGTTGTATGTGCTCTTAGCATGTAGTTCAGGGAGAGTTGGATGGTAGATGTTTTTAATACCAAAGTAAACCATTCTTTGCGAAATCTCAATTCAGAACATCAGTGGTTAGTTTGTGAAAGTGCACCAAATCAACCCGAAGTTGGTGGCCACACACTTGTGTCCTGATCAAAAGATTCAGAAGGGTAAAACTTTACTTGGAGAGTAAAACACATTCCCAGGAAGCCGAAGCCTAGCAGCCTTACCAAGGGGTGGATGGTCCAAAGTTCATGTCATACAAATCTTTGTTTCAAAATTCCTTCTCGTAAAGGATCATATTTGGTAAAAGTCCTGAGTCTTCATTTCTTCTAATGAAACTCTTCACATGCAGAAGGCTTCTGGGAAATGAAACAATTCACAGCACTGTACTGCATGCAGGAAAGGTCTTTTCCTGTTCCTTTTCAGTCTTCCTTGCTGTGCCTTGCTGCCCTGTTTGACAAACGGGATAACTGAAATTACAAACCACATTCTGCTGTTCCCAAGTTCTGTTTAATCAAGAGTCCTTAACACTCAGCTCTTTCCCTCTCTTCTCTCTCATTGCCTGTCTTCGCCTACAGTTTTGCAATGTCATCATCTAAGATGCCCTTCTAGATCACTGACGTCTTCAGGTGTTCCTGGCAAAGCTGGCAGCAACCTTTTGTTATACTTAATTGTAGGAGGAACAGTCACTGGGACAGGAGCTTATGTAAGACACTGAAATAAATATGGTTTAATGGGGTGAGAGGGGGGAGGGAGGGAGGGCACCTTTCTGTGTGGCATTCCAGCTTAGCCTTTTACTGTGTGCTTTGGGGCTTCAGATACTTAATTTCAAGGGGCATTGTCAAGTAGCTTAGGCTTACAAACTTGGTAGTCTCAAAATTGTAGTTCTTAGTTGGAGAAATTGCCTTAGAATTAATTTCTCCCTATCGAATAAATCTAAACCCCAAACCTGCTGCCTTTGATTTGTAACCAACAGAAAGGCACAAATTAACACATCTATTCTGATACCAGTAACGTTGGCCTACAAAAAAGGAAACAGTCACCTAAATATGAGCATGCTGGAGGAGAGGAAACAAAACTTGTCCAACTGGGTGATGTCTTCAGAGCAGAGCACAGAACTATTGTTCCATTACAGCACATAGCTGTTTCTGGCTAGAAGGAGCTTGGCATTGTCCCTTTGGAAACAGGTATCCTGAAGACCTGATGTGACATTTTGCATGAGTACAATAGTCAGGTTTTTCAAAGGGATCAGACTTCATTTGCTGTGTGCTGCTCTTCACCTTGCTTAGAACTTCATGGTTCTGCTTGCAGAGGCAGAGGTAGTTTTGTTAATGTTGAATTTTATCTGCTTAAGCAAAAGGCTTTAAAATATCTTGATTCTACCAACACCACGTTCTTGTTTTCTGATGTTTTTGACCATGTTTCCATTCCTTGGATATGCTTTTGTCTGCCTGTGATCTTTTTCGTGCCTGGCATTAGATTCCTCATCCTGTTTGAGACTCCTTGGTGTGGTATAGAACACCTAATTGTGGAGATGGGCAAGATGCAAAATGTCTGGGGAGTCAAAGATTTCAGTTCCCTGAAGGAATTAACTTTTGCTCAAATGCAGTTTGGATGTCAGGACCCTGGTTTAGCAAGCACTAAGTCGATGGCACCAGCTGCAGCATTACCAGTCGTGCCTTCACATTTAGGAGGCTTTTATTGCTGCTGGAAATGTCCCAGTTTTGATGTTCTGTCACAGTTCAGAATACAGTAAGTGGATAGGTGGTTGTGTTTCAGACTGTCTGGATAAGGTATTTTTCTCTTTTATGAACACTGTAAAATGAAAGTTAACATCCCGCACTTATGCATTATTAGCAAGGCTAGATTTTGCCTTAAAATTGTTTGCTTCCTTCTAATTTGTTAACTGTGGGGGCAAATATGCTTTGACCTGCTTCCAGCGGTCGCATTGTTCTTTGCTTTTCTAGATTAGCAATAGTTTTTGGAAGTCAGCAAAAAAAGGGCATTCCTTACTTGTCTGTGCCACTAAATTGTGTCTCCAGGCATGCAGATGATGCTCACACTGTGTCCTGGTTCAGCAGACACACAGGCAGCAGGTCAGCAGACCTGGGAAGCATTTCCAGCCAGAGGCTGTTGCCTAGAGCAGCCACGCTCTGTGTCTGAAGGGCACTGCCAACCTCGGTGATGTTACTGCTGTAACATCTGGCCTAAAGAAGGCCAGTGAGGTTGTTTGCTTGTTCTGCCCAGCTGCTTTTGAAGCTGGGGGCTGCTTTTTGCCTTGAATTTGTCTTCCTGCTGTGCCATGGCCTGGCTTGCAAATAGCCTTGGAGTTGGTTTGACTGCATTGCCATTGTGGTATCTGGTCCCTTTCAAAACAGGTCTGCAGCAAGGTCGATTGCTTAAGGAAAACAACCATACAATTGAGATTCATCACACCATACGCAGAGCAAATTGTCTGCTGAGCACATTCCTCTCGCAGCTATACACACGTACCTTTATGGGCACTCCTTTCAGTGAGGTATATTTTGGTCCATGTGCTTTAATAGACAGCAGATGCCTTTTCTGAGCAAGCAGGATGGACAAAAGCCTGTCAGGGGGGAGGAGGGGCAGAAGCAGCATGGTGCTTTGTTGCTGTGAGGTGCATAAGGTAAATATCTCCTTGTCTGTCTCCAGGTATATAAAACATTGCGAGAAAACAAAGAGCGATTCACCAGCCGGGTGACAACGATAACTACGCGGTCTCAGGAAAAGGCATCGTCTCCTCCTGGTGGGTACGAGCCTGATGGTTCTGTGTTTGGGTCTGTTTGTCATAAGCTGCTAACTTGAGACCTCTAAAACAAATGGAACAGATCCCTTCTGAAAACACAGATTAATGTAAGCTGCATGCTTACGCCTTCACAGCATTGTCATTCTCAGTGTGTACACTGCTGTTTGTGATTCCCATGTTTTCCCAGCACAGAAGATGGTGCTAGCTTTCCATGGCCCAGAACAAGGCTTTGCTTTACAGTTAATCATGAGGTTAAAGTAGGATGTCTCTCAGGGCTCCTTCCAGCTGTTTGTGCCTTCTGTGATAAAAGGAGGAAAGAGCTATCCTTGCTTTTAGCTTCTACCCTTTCGCAGCCTGGCAAAGACACTGTGATTCCACAGGGATAATGTGGTCTGCCAGCACAAAGTCCTCGTGCTGTGCTACATTCCTGTCCCATGTAGAGTGGGCTGGGCATGTGAGAAGCAGCCTGCTTGGGCTGCATGTAGAGGGAGGAATTGGGGCAATTAGTGAGGCTCTTGATGCTTTGCAGGCTTTATGTGGAGCACAGGTTGCTCATGGAAGTTCTCTCTTAATTTATGAGATCTGTCTGAACCACTGAGCCAGAGGATTGTATATTTAGTAATAACAGTGGCTTTAGGCCATAGAGCAGAGAGCTGGTATGTCACTTTACTAGGAAACCCACATAAAGAATATCCTGTAGGCAGGACAGAAAACTGACTGCTTTGGTTTGAAGGATGGAATGTTTTTATTAGGGTTGAGGCTGGGGGACAGACACAGCCTAAATGCTGAAGCAGAGGTCTTGGTAAGTCTATGTTTGTGGAGGCTCTGTCCCTTTGTAGTGGAGAGCTGGTGAATCCTTTGGTGTCCTTGGGTCAGCCCTGACCTGCAGCTTCTTCCCTGCAGTGTCCCTGTTCTTTGCTGAATTCAGCTGCTGTCTTCTCTTTCAGATACAGATGTTGCTGCTCAGGGCAGAGCAGGTGAGTCTCGATGGTAATATTTAACTAACTTTTATACCTGCGTATGGTTTAACTGTGTGTTGCTTAGAGACAGGACCTGCATGTGGGAGGAAACGCATCCTGGTAGGAACTCAAAACCTGGTCTCCTTTCAGAATTCTCATGGTGTTTTAGGGAACTTTCCTTTCTTACAAACCGTTCCCTGAACGGCCAGTGCAGAGTTTTGTTCTTGCTCGCAGTTGGTTTGTGGTTAAGGAAGACGTGCAGCTGGATCAGACACTTTTCAGCTCCTGTTTTCCAAAGAACTTCAAAAATCGTTTTCTGGTTTGAATAACACCTGGGCCATGTCTCCTTTCCCAGTGTTTTGACTTATTTTTGAGCTTTGTCCTGCTCAAAAAGGCACCGTTGGCTCTCTGGCACATTGTTTGGCCAGAATAGAGCTCAAGCATGTTTTTGCTGTCGTGGATCTACTGTGCAGAGAATGTCCTGATCTTACATGAAGCTTCTGAAATTGTGTATTGAATGCTGGAAATTCATGAAGACTTTGTGGGTCTTTGACTTTGCAACCACTTCTCCCAGCTCTGCACATGTAAGCAGCATTCTTAAATTGATGCATTCATAACAGAAAGCTCTCTGAGAATCTGCTGAACAAGTAGCACAGGTTCACCGTGAGGCTTCAAACCTGTTAACAGGCTCTCCAAATAGTGATGTTTCAAGCTGTTGCATAGATCATTCTTCTTAGCATCCTAAACCAGAGAAAAGTAGATCTGTAAGAGAGGAGCTAAAGCCCTGCGATGAAAGCTGTGCTACAAGACTGTTCCAAAACTCTGCGACTGCTGCTGGGCTGTGCAGATCTGGCTTAGAAAAGGTAGTTTGTTGAAAGCTGACATTTTGGTTTGTGCAGGGAGCCAGCTTTGAAGCAGCAGCATGGTTCTTGGGAAGTATTTGGGGTGGGGGGTATTTGAGGGGCAGTTTGCCAAAGGAAGGCTGTATGGGAGAGGCATCTGGTGGCATACAGTTCTTTAGGGCTGGGCTGTGCCATTTTCCCTGCTGAACTTGCAGTAAGCTGTCCAATCTGTCACCTACAGCTCCTGGGGCTCAGCCTGAGGTCCCATCTCACGTTCCTTTCCTGCTGATTGGTGGAGGAACTGCTGCTTTTGCTGCTGCCAGATCCATTCGGGCTCGTGACCCTGGTGCCCGGGTAAGAGATACCCAGAGCAGACTTGTGTGGATGACTGAATACTGTGCTTGCTTCAGAGCTTCTGTTGTGTGTTTTGCCATTTGCCTGGCATCTGTACAACTGCTGTGTTTAATGACCAATTAAAGGTGCTGATTGTGTCTGAAGATCCTGCCCTGCCCTATATGCGCCCTCCTCTCTCCAAAGAACTGTGGTTTTCAGATGATCCAAATGTGACAGAGACTCTGCGATTCAGACAGTGGAATGGCAAGGAGAGGAGGTACGTGTCCCTGGCGGGTAGCAAGGATGAACGAGAGTGCTTAAGGAAAAGCTGACAATGATCAAGCTGGTTTTGTGAGAGGGCCACGTTGGACCCCAGAGTGCTGTGTGGACAAATCACTGGGTAGATTTCTTGTTTGTCTGCTCTCTACAATGTCACTAGGCTGATCAAAGGCAAGACAGGGCACTGCATCCTGCGTGCACAGCATGTGTGTTATTTTGCACTGGAGTAGCTGGCTGACTGCTTGGAGAGCCCTTGAGATGCCATGTGGCTTCCCAGTGATGCTGAGATGTTACAGACAAGTCAGGAGCAGACTGAAAGGTGCAGCCAGTGCTGCTGCACATGAGAGTTAGCTCAGAACTTAGCACTTCTTGAATCTTGCTGGGATTCCCTGAGACACACACCACCCCTGGCAGAAATCCTGTGAAATAAGTTAATAAAGTGAGGGTATAGGCTCACAGTGCAGAGCAGAGCTCCAGGGACCCTGGATTGCATTTGATTTTTGTGATAAAGCCTTACTGAGTAAACCCTTGAACTCCAACAATGTGAAGACCCTAATTCTTAAAAATAGATAAAAAAGAATTCTGGTGCTTGTTATAGATGCTCAGAGGTGTGTTGGTATTATTGGTAATTGCTGGTATCCCAAAGTGGAACCCATTTGATAACGGAGCTTGTTTCAGTATCTATTTCCAGCCACCGTCATTCTATGTGCCTGTCCGTGACCTGCCTTACGTAGAAAATGGTGGAGTAGCAGTTCTCTGTGGCAAGAAGGTGGGTACAACACAAACTGCTGTTCCAGCATCATGCAGCTCTTCCCAAGCAGAGCTTCTGCTTGAAGCTAAACAAGTGCAGGTGGTGGTGTGGAGGGTTGGCTGAGGAGAAATTGTACAAGTTTGGGGGAAGTGTACACAATAAAGCAAGGACTGTGTTAATCTTAAGGACATGGTTTGAAAGCAGAATAAGCTATGAGGAGGAGTAGTGGGCTGCGGGAAGATGAGGAAGAGGGAAGGATAAGTCTAAGGTTTGAGCATAGGACAATATGTAGAGCCTAGAGCAGGGTGTAATAAAATGTGAGCTAGGCTACATATCAGTCAGGGGTGAGGTAAGGAGAGCAGAGTGATCAGAGCAGTGGGTTATAATGTGGGCAAGGACATTGTACAAAAGCAGTAGGAAGGTGGAAGAGTTTATGGTGAGGCTTCTAATTTGTGCCCTCAGTTTTTTATATCTTGCTAGAATAAGGCTTCAGCAAGTCCTGTTACTGTTACCTCAGGTGTCCAAGTCCATTTCTTAGAGCCTGGGAAGATCAGCTTGATCTATGATGGCTGTCAAAGAATTCCTACTTCTGGTCTTCTTCCTTCCCTCCTCCCCCCTGCCCTAAACCTAAAGGTGTGAGAATGTAACTTCCAAGTTTGCTTTTCTAATCAATAGTGTGTGCAGTTTAACTCCCTGCAGTGCATGGGTGTTTAATTTTGCAGGTTGTACATATGGATGTTAGAGGCAACACAGTGAAACTCAGCGATGGTACCCAGATATCCTATGACAAATGTCTAATTGCTACTGGTAAGTTGCTGGGGTTTTTCACTTTTTGTTCTTTGTCTTGTGCCAGGCTTTTTAGTTCAGTGGCATTTATCTGACAAGGAAATTTCTGCAGTATGTCGAACATTTGGCAGAGCAGTCATGTGAAGGACAGTCATAGACACCCATGCTTTGGGTTTTTCACCTCTCTCACAAAAACCAGCTGCTCTGGGATGTTAAAAGCTTTGCCCTGTGAAAAGCAGCAGGAAAGGAGGAAAAGGTGACTTCCGTAGCAGCTCAGTAAAGGAACTCCTGTACAGGCCAGCTTCAAGTCCTGCCTATGGTCTTGTGTGGTTCAAGTGGCACTGGCTGTCCCCAGTTAGCAGAGCAAGGTGTACAGCATCCCATCTTTTTCTGTGGGTGACTGCTGTGTCACCTACTGCTCACACAGAAGGTCTTTTGTGTTAAAAACCCAGATGGCAACAGGGAACAGAGCATGTTGTAGCAGCGTGGAAAGCACTGTCATGATTAAATATAGCTCTGCATTGTCTGGATAGCCAGTGACATGGCCATGGTGTCACTAGTCTCTTTCTCCTTGTCCTCAGGTGGTTCTCCAAGGAATCTTCCTGCCATTGAAAGAGCAGGAAAAGATGTACAGCAAAGGCTGACGCTGTTCCGAAAGGTAATGTCCAGCAGCTGCTGTCCTGGGGTGAGGTTGAAACAACAGAGCCATGGATGCTCCTGCTCGGGGTCCAGGACAGCTGTGCCTTGGCTGCTGCTTCCCTGGGCTGGTAACCAAGAGTCTGTTTGCTATTTATTTCTTTTCCCAAGGCCGCTAAATGGGTAGAGTCTACCTGAGCACTCCCCTGCTTGCCTCAGGCCTGAGAGCTGCAATGATATGATTGTTTGGTTTTTTTTTGTCTGGTGGCTGGGTTTTGGTTTTTGGTTTTTTAGTTTCCCTCCTGTATGACTTAGCACCTTCCAGGCCCTTTAAAACCACGAGCAATGTACGCTCTGCAGGGCAGTCTGGCCTGTGAGCAGCCAGTGCCTTCAGGACTGTGGGGAGACATAGGAAGCTGGCTCAGTGCTCAGCCTGCCACCCCTCCGGAATAAGTGCATGCCATGATTCTGCAGCATGGAGGCAAGAGGTTGGCCTTTGGCCTGGGACATGACAGAGGCTGCTCTCATGCTCTGTAGTTAAGCTAAGTGTGAAGTTGAGCATCTGTCTTAGCTCTTGAACTGAGTTACATGGTTTTCCAATGAGCCGATAAACCGATATCCCTGTCTGCTTTGTGGTATTTCTTCACCTTCATCCCATGCCCTGGGACAAAGTGAATAAAAGACATGGAATTTAGTCAGTGTTCTCCTGGTTTTTGCTGTAGAGTTGGTTTTTGCTGACAAACTCTGCTTTTCTTGAAAACATGGTACTGGGGACAGGTATGCAGCATTCTCCTTGGTCTAGTTCAGGGAATGAATCGGGAATAAGAAGCCATCTGGGAACTTTCTGCTCTTTGCTGGACTTACCCTAAGGTCTGATCTGCTCAGCGTGGGAAGGGAAAGGCGTATGACGTGAGCTGTGGCATCCTTGTAGTACTGTTTGTGCTGTAGTACATTTTCATCTAGAAATTTAATTGTAATTGCTATTGGAAGTTAGGGGAAAATGCAGGAATCTGAGATTACCTGGACAGGGAAAAGGTAGCACAAACATTAGGAAGCCAGAGAGGTTTCTTCATGTGCAGTAAACAAAGAGGATGAAGAAGAAGCACGTCTCCCTTTCTAATCTGGGGAGAGAGTTGCTCTTATTACAGAAGGAGAAATTGGAGAACAATATCTTCTGCTGCCATTCCTGTTTGAGGATATTTGAAATGTCTTGTTTCAGATTGAGGACTATAAAAAGCTGGAAAAGATTTCAAGAGAGGTCAAGTCCATCACAATCATTGGTGGTGGCTTTCTTGGCAGTGAGCTGGCCTGTGCGCTCGGAAGAAGAGGTAAGTGTGCTGCTGCGGGCAGTGTGGCTTCAGCTGTCACCTTGACAGAAGTGACAAGCGTGTAAGCAGCCTAACGTTGTAAACTCCTTCATTCTCCAGCTGCTGATTTTTTGCACAGACTCATGGTCTGCTTGAAACAACCGTGTTGCACATGTGTGGTGTTGGCTGTATGGCCTGACCTAGTTTTCCATTTTCTCTCCCATTAGCTGTCAAGCAGCCCGTGGCCACAAAGGGGTTTGTCAGTCGGGCTCCCTGTAAGCTCTGCACGTGCTGCAAAGTCGTTCCACCCTGTAAAAAGTTGTATTTATTCTCTCAATGCTAAAAGCCACCTTAAACCTGGCATTTCAGAGAGGCCATGAGCAGCTGGACTCTCACTGTCAAGCGTGTGCAGCTTTGAGTAGTGTCTTTATGGGAGTTTTCTGATACAGGAAGTTTTCTCCAGCACAATATGCGTTTGACGTAGAAGTCTGCTGTCTGTTACCCTGGAGTTTGCAGGTGTATGGGAAACAATGGTCAGTCACTTTGTGACTACCGTGGGAAATCTGGGAGCCAGAACTCCCCGTTTCAGAAACTTCTGTTAAGCTCTTTGCATAAAGTCAAGTCCTGAAGTCTGTACTGCTGCTCTTTAGCCATAGGTTGTAAAGCTCTTTGCATTCCTTTCAGCACGAAGCAGAGGCCTGGAGGTGATTCAGCTGTTTCCAGAGAATGGCAACATGGGCAAAGTCTTGCCAGAATATCTGAGCAACTGGACCACAGAGAAAGTCAGAAGAGGTGAAGCTGAACTTCAGGGTTCCTCCTCAGAGAGTGGCAGAGCTGTGGTGTTTAGGCCAGTGGGTGTTGTTTAGCTGTTCCCTGTGAGATACAGCTCTCTGTTTGTCTGCTGGTGCAGCCTCAGGAAGACCAGGTCCCTAAGGTGGCTCAGGTGCAGAACAGAACAAGCTGCAGTTCAGGCAGCTTGGGTAATGCAGACCTGCCATGAATCTCTGGCCTCTTAGATGTTCCTCTGGGAACACCAAGCACATATGTGTGCTGATGCTGGTGAGGTTTTCCCTCTGGCTGCTCCTGCACAGAATGATCCCTACTACATACTTGCGAGTTACTTTAACAGCTCCTGTGATCTGGAACCAAAGTTGTCTTACAGTAACTGCCTTGTTCTCTTCTGAGTTGCTCTAGCCTCGAATCATTCCACTTCGTACAGCCTAGTGCAGTCATCTTAGAGCCACTTTGAGAGCAGGGTTGTGTAGCCCCATGCATGTGTAGCTTTGTAAGCCCAGCTGCTCTGGTGTTAGCTCAGAATGCCACTGAGATACCTTTTCCCCATTTGCTATATGAAATGCAGAAAATATTCCTGTGCATTGGTAGGTGGAGTGGAGATCAAGGGAGAAGGGATGTAGCTGGGCTGTGGGTTGCAGGCCCCGGTAAGCCACAGGTCTGGGTTACTTTGTGGAAGCTGCCTTGATAGACCCGTTGGTCTGGCTTGTGGCAGAGCAATAGGTAATTGAATGTCCTTAGTGCCTGAAAGGCTGTCTTGGGGAGTTCTTTTGGGTGTCACCTTGTCATCGTATGAGACATGTACTTTTGATTGCCATTTAAGTAGCTCTTTCAAACTTTTCAGCTGGCTTTCTTTCTCATCATGCTTTGCTCCAAACTGGAGTGGCACAGGCCACAGAGAGAAGGCGGCCTCTCTTGGTGCCTAGCCCAGCCCCTGTTCTGCCTGTGTTTTCACTGAGGACCTTCCTTCAGCTGAAACCATTCTCCCCCTGAGTGAGCAGTCACATTCCCTGTGTTTGCTTCCAGAGGGTGTTAATGTCATGCCCAACGCCGTGGTCAAGTCTGTCTCTGTCTCTGGCAAGCGGCTGGTGATTAAACTGAAAGATGGACGAAAGGTAAATTTAAAAGCAGGGAGAGGGACAAATTTGCAGGAGCACTGAGAGAATTGAGATTCTAATTACGAATCCCCAAACAGGTGGAGACAGATCACATTGTGGCTGCAGTAGGGCTGGAGCCTAATGTGGAGCTGGCCAAGTCAGCTGGGCTGGAGGTGGACTCTGACTTCGGGGGGTTCAGGGTGAATGCAGAGCTGCAGGCACGCTCCAATATCTGGGTGGTGAGTATGTGCAGAGGAGATTTGTCTGCTGGTCCTGTTGATGCAGTTGGAACACACAGAGTTATGGGGGTTGGTGTATCCAGGTTAGGTGAATGGGGCAAAAAATCACAAGTATTGAGACCACTTATACCATAAACCCTGCTGGCAGCCATGGAGGCTGTTTGTGCACCACAGCATGCTTTGTGCTGTGGGAACAGCGGTGCGAGTGTTCTAAGTTATGCTGTGTAAGAGGAGTTGGGGTAACCTAAAGATAGCATGGGTTATTCTACTGTGTAAGAGGGGTGGGAGTTAAGACTTCAGTTCTTCTGGAAAAATGTACCTGATAAAGTCTTTATTTTTCGAAAGCATTTCGAAAAATGCTGACAAACCAGGACTTGTGTGGCCTGGGGAGTGGGATGCAGCAGCAGTGGTGGTTGGGATTTGTTAGAGACTCCTGGTTCATATTTCCACTTTGTTCTCTTCCCAGTGCCATTTTTGGTTGTGATTAGTTTAAGCTTTCAGTGTCAATGTTCAACCCTCACTGAATGATTCTTTTTAAGGCAGGGGATGCTGCCTGCTTCTATGATATCAAACTAGGTAGGAGACGTGTAGAGCACCACGATCATGCTGTTGTGAGTGGAAGACTGGCTGGAGAAAACATGACAGGAGCTGCAAAGCCCTATTGGCATCAGTCCATGTTCTGGTAATGTGATTTCTTCTTTTGGTATTTCGTGTTTGGCCACATTGAGGAGCTGTGACAAGATACACCTTGTAAAGGTTTCTGCTTCTTGGGTGCAGCAAAGCTGCTTCAGCAAATAGCTTGTACAGCTGATTGTTCTCAGAAGCACAGGGAATGGGAAGGGATTGAACATTTGCTGCTCTGCCTTGACCTCTCCAGAATGGTTTTCCTTCCTGCAGATCCCCATTTCTGCCAGCAGCCATAAAGAGCAGCCTCTTCCTGCAGAGCAGGCTGATTTGCAGGTTGAACTTAGTAGCAGCTTTTCTGTTAAAATGATCTCAAGTTCCTCAGCACAGTGTGTTGGTGTTGGCTGTTTTGCACCTCTGCTGATTACCTGAACTGATGCTTTAGTAGCGATGTGCAGCTGCATCCAGGAGCATTTGTGGTTATTATTTTCCAGAGGTATGGAGAAAATAGGCTGTTCTGCTGTATGATTTGGAACACACATTCCTTTTAAAACAAACAAACAAAAAACTACACACAAAAAGAATCCCAGAGCTGAAGATCAGAAATGTAAGTTTAGCAGGAGTTTAAATATGGGGGAAAGTTTTACTTGGAGAAATCCCCTCAAAAATAGTTATTTATGACTTGCCATCATTTACCTGACCACTTGGTTCCAGAGTCCTGCACGGACTCTGGAGGAGTTTCCCACTTCTCTTTTCAGCGCAGCCGCAGAAGCATCCATTTCAGCTGGGTGGTTTTCTTCAGGACACTCTTGCCCATGACACAGATGTAGGTGATGGGGGATCGTGAGTTGCACTAGTGTGTTCTGTTGGCAGGGGTTACCCTGGGGGCTTGCCAGCCCCCACCAAGTGACACTTCCTGCTCCTGGGCTCAAAACATGGCATGTGGCAGGAAATCCTTGTACATTTGTTCAGGATCCTTTTTGAGTTCTGACTTACCTACTGCTGGGAGCCAGGTCTGGTTAGCTGGCACATTACTGAGATTCCTTTCTGTAAGCCCAGTCTGTGCTGGAGGACTCTGGCCAGAAAGTTCGTGATGCACATATAAGAGACCCGTGTTGTTTTGTGTAATGCATCTATTTCCTCAGCATAGTTGGGAACACTTCTGACGCTTACACAGTAAGTGTACTTACTGGGCCCCAAACCAGAGCTGCTTTGACTCCTGCAAGCATCCCAGTGCATGTTCAGCAGGTGCCCCATTCAAGGAGGAGTGACAGCCGCATGTTGTTGTTAATCTTCTCTAAATGCTTTCTCTGAAATACACACTCAATAATTGTCTGTACTGCAAAATCTGGGGCTTGTAACTCAGCATGGCCAGAAGTTGGATCAAATGATCTTACTAGGACCTCGAGGAGTACTTGCTTCTGCCCCAGCTCCATGTTACAGTGGTACTATGCAAGCAACACAGAAGTTTTAGCAAGTACCTATGAGCTGCATCCCAGTGCCCACGTTTGAGTACTGAGGTCAGATGCCTGACTTCCTAAAGGGCCAAGATCTATGCAGCTCCTGGAAGCCATCCCTTAAGTATTTGAGGTTCTTGTTTGTTGAATCAGAAAGTGATGGCCTCAGACTTGCTGTATCTTCACTGCTTGTTTCACCCTAGCGTATACAGAAGAGACAGTGTCAGTCAGCCTGCACACCCCCACCCTCCCACCCAGTGCTGTCACTAAGGCTTTGGGGCTGGATGGATTTGCCTTGTGTTTGTCTCACTAATGCTTCAAATGATTTATTAATTTTTTTCCCCTCCTTCATTCCTAGGAGTGATCTGGGCCCTAATGTGGGGTACGAAGCCATTGGCCTTGTTGACAGTAGTTTGCCAACAGTAGGAGTCTTTGCTAAAGCAACAGCGAAAGACACACCAAAAAGTGCAACAGAGCAGTCAGGTAGGGCTGTAGTTGTGCTTGGGAGCTGTTGGCAGGGGGTGGAAGGTTTTGGGTCTCTGTAGTGGCTGCAGAGTCAGGCTGATCATACTGTGGAGCACTAAGAAACATCAATCTGTTTCTTTTCTAGACCAAGCTTTAAAGGCTGGTTTTGATATTAAATTGTCTCCAAGAAGACACTTACCATCTCAGTTACCAACATTTTTTCTCAGGGAAGCTTGGTTTCCTCTATCTCCATAAAATAATCAGGTTTTGGACAAAAGAGATTGTGTGGCTCTAAGCATCTTTATTTTGCATATGCTGCCCAAAGAGATAGACTGTCTTTTCCATTTAGTGAAAGAAGTTGGGAATTGTCAGGGATGTGCTTCGCGTTAGGATTGCTTCATTCTCCTGTTATAGAAACCTAACTTTTGCTGTATGCAACTCAAAGGAGAATGCCTCAGGCTGTTACAGAGCCTCACTCTTTAGTCTGCTTTCACAATCACAGCAAAAAGCTGCTGCTTTTTTCCGCACTGGATGTTCGCTGTCTCGTATCTTTGCGTTAGGGACGGGTATTCGATCAGAAAGTGAGACAGAAGCAGAAGCCTCAGAAGTTCACGTTTCTCCAAGCTCTTCACCAGCGCCTCAAGTTCCAAAGCAGGGAGAAGACTATGGCAAAGGTGTCATTTTCTACCTCAGGGATAAAGTTGTGGTTGGAATCGTATTGTGGAACATCTTCAACAGGATGCCTATTGCTCGAAAGGTCAGTACAGGACGAGTGTGCTGAACAGGAAGGCTTGCTTAGGTCAGGGATTTTCATGTGGAAAAATCAATCTACAATTGAAAATTAGGATGAATAAATGCAGATGCTGTGTCTGGAACGGCGCTGTGCAACATCCAATCGTAGCCCTGCCTCAGGTGAATTATGGGAGATGTCCTTGTGCTTTTCTGCATGTTTGTTCAAAAGTCTTACAAAAAACAACTTGAGTCAGGTTTATGTTTCAAACCTTGCCTCTGCAGGGCTGAATTTTCAGGCCTGCAGTAAGTACAGGCAAGAATCACAATGGGCTGAGCATCAGCATGAAATGTCCTGTATTTGTGTTACTTTTTATGATTTACAAGTGTCTAAAACAATCTTAAACTCTCATCCTAAATACCCTGCCATAAAAAGTCAGGTTAGGAGCAGCCTTGAGTAGTTGCTTAGCCTGTCTCCATCCCCCATAGTCAGTCTCCATCCTCCAAGGTAAGATCAGCTATACTTAGGTCACTTGTTAACACCTGGAGAATTTCAGTAGTTTGAGAGATATTCCATACCATCTCCAGGTGATCTGTCCCAAAATGAGCTATTCTTAGTTGTGGAAGTTTCCATTGGTACCTAATCGGAAGCTTTCAGGATGCACTTCAAACCTATTACTACTTCCATCCCCATGAAAGAGATCATTTCCTTCCTTCTTGTAGCAGCCATTCCTCTAAATCAGAGGGCCAAGTGTGTACCTTGCCCTCTTCATCTCATCATCTAAAAGGTAGGTTTGCAAGTTTAAGCCACTTACATGGGCTCCTCTAAGTTATGCAAAAAGCCCAGCTGGCTCATCCTCTCAGAGCTGTGAATCACTTGTTTGAAGGTACTTGTTCTTCAAATCTGTAAAGGGAAACCTAGGCATCAGAAAGAAATCCTACAGGGGTAGTGAGATTATTATCTGCCTACAGGCTGGAGTTGAAACAATGTGTTTAAGACTCCCATATAAATTTGGCTGTAGTAAGTACTGTTGTGTTGTGGGCTGCCTAAGTTGTCATCAGCAGAGCTTCAGAGATCTAAGGAATTCATTGTGTTGATGGGTGACAGGTACAGCCTTGCAGCACTGGTACTTTAAAGTATGTGCAGGTTTTAATGTGTTCTTCCTTCCATCAGATCATCAAAGATGGGGAGGAGCATGATGATCTCAACGAAGTAGCAAAGCTTTTCAACATCCACGAAGACTAAACTCTGGAAAAGAAACACCACAATAGGTGTCAGTAGGGAAGGGGGGGGCCACTGTCTGCGTGCATCCCTTCACCTCAGACACCGTCCTCTGAGTACATGAGAATATTTCCAGTCACCTACAGTTCTGATCTTTGCACCAATAAAGTCAGACTGTTCTAAGTTAAATAACTTTGTCCTGTAGCTGTGCATTGCGGGCTGTGAAAGGGGAGTATGCTGCATGCCGTTGCCAGGTTTTCCCTCATGGCGGTAGCGGAGAAGCCTGTGGAGCAACCTCTTTCCTTGCAGCATTTCCCAGCTGCTGAGCTTGCAGTCCTGCTGGCTGTTGGCAGCATATGTCAGACAAGAAGGAAAAGTGCATCCCGATGGGATGAAACAGCGTGTGATGCAGTGGCTCCCACGTCAGCTGGCTTTTGAAGCCCAGTGCATGTGGCAGCCCGGTGACCGGAATGAGAGGGATGCAGAAGGGATTTGAGAATTAGGAGTGAGGCTTGGAGTTGCTAAGGCCAGAGATAAGGAACTAAACTATGGGAGCAATGGAGGAGGTGCACTTGTGTGTGTTTGGAAAGCACAGGCTGAACTGAGTGGAGAGAGCCAGTCATGGGAGGTGCTGGACCCAGAAGTATAATGATGTCAGGAGCATGTTATCGGCACTCCAGCCTCCATGTAGGAACTTGGGATCTGCTATCTCAGATTGGCTGTGCACGCCAATCCAGCAGGTGCTGTGGCAGGTCATGTTCCACCTGCCAGCCCCTACCCTGCCCCTGCTCCCGCCAGCACTGGGCTGTAGGAGATGTGGGCTTGGGTCCCAAAACAGCGTGACAACACAGGAGCAGACACTCCGTCTGCCACCACTGGTGACAATGGCATCCCAGCCACCACTTCAGTCAGAGACAGCTGTCAGCAGGTGCTGCAGACCTGTGATGGGGAGCCAGGGACCCCACCAGCAGTGAGCAGCACGGCAGGACCCAGCACACAGCAGGGCTGCAGGGACACAAGCAAGAACAGACACCGTCCGTGCAGCCAACAGCAGCAAGGCCCCAGCCACTCAGCACACACTGAGGAGCGCTGAGCGAGCGCCAGAGCACCTGCCAGCAGTGCTGGCAGCAGGCAGCAAGGGCAGCCTCAAAAGCAAATTGCAGGGGCTGCACAAGAAGGTGTTTCCTCAGCATCTGCCCCCACTACCCCACATCAAGTCTTCAGAGGAGCCAAAGAGCAGCTGCCTGCCTGGAGCTCCTGAGATGCACAGGGCACCTCTCCCTCCTATTGCACCGGCACGAGGTTCCCACCACTCTGGCAAGCAGGAGGCAGCAGCACAGGGACAGAGACAGGTGCCTGCCCCACAGACCACCAAAGCAATGGGCACAGCTTTGGAGGCCACAGCCATGAGCAAAGAGAGGAAGTCTCTGGCTCTACCTGAGGCTGCAGTCCAGGAAACCAAGCAGAGGCCAGTGGGAGTGTTGATCTGCTGTAGGGCAGGAATCTCTGCAGAGGGATCTGGACAGGCTGGATCAATGGGCTGTGGCCAGGGGTATGATGTTCAACAAGGCAAAGTGTTGGGTCCTGAATTTGGTTGGGAGCATCCTGGCCTGTATCAGCACTGGTTTGGCTGGCAGGACCAGAGCAATGATTGCCCCCCTGTACTGGGCCGCCCCTCGAGCCCTGTGTTTAGACATGGGCTCCTGCTACAGGAGAGTCGTTGAGGTGCTGGAGCGGGGCCAGAGAAGGGCAACGGAGCTGGTGAAGGGCCTGGAGCACAAGTGGGACGTGGAAAGGCCGAAGGACCAGAGGAGGTTTAGTCTGGAGAAGAGAAGGCTCAAGGGGGACCTTATCACCCTCTACAGCTACCTGAGAGGAGGCTGGAGCCAGGAGGTGCCTGCTCTCCTCTCCCAAGGAACAAGGCATAGAAGAAGAAGAAATGGCCTCAAGGTGAGGAGGGGAGGTTTAGACTGGAGATTAGGAGATGACTTCAGGTGTAGTCAGGCATTGGAACAGGCTGTCCAGGGCAGTGCTGGAGTCGCCCTTCCTGGAAGTGTTCACATGCTGTGCAGACGACGCCCTCAGCGCCATGGGTCAGTGGTGGCCTTGGCAGTGCTGGGGAGCATTTGGACTTGATGATCTGAAAGGTCTTTTCCAACCTGGTTGACTCTCTGAGTGCCTGGAGCAGCCCCGGTGTGCCCAGTGGTCATTGCCGCGAGGGCGCCAGCATCACAAAGCCTCGCTGGTCACTGTGGAGATTCGCGTCACCCGCTGGGACTCGGTGGAAACAGTCAGGGGCGTGGGCATCTCCTTGGAACCGCCAGGGCTTTGTGATGTAGGGGAGGCTCCTCATAGGCTGAGGCCATTGTGACCCATTGACACGGTGTTGACTGTGGGGTACATAAGGAGCCAGAGCCCTGGAGTACCTCAGTCCAGAGAGGCAGCCTCCCTGAGGAGGCAGCCATCCCCTGGAAGCCCACGGCAGTTCAGCGTCCCAGGACGTGGAAGATGCCCGTGGGTAAAGAGGCGAACGCCCGTTCCCAGCCCGCTGAGGGCAGGCCAAGCGAGCAGAGAAGGCGCCAGGTGAGGGCCGGGGCAGGAGGGAGAGGCCGGTGGTGGGACGGGGCCACTCGGAGCTGCCTCGGTGACAGGGCCAGGCTTGCCCGCACTGTGCGGGCCGCTGTGCCAAGGCAGCCGCCTCCATCACACACCTTTTCCTCCTCCTCCTGCCCGCAGGTGGCCCACAGGCAGCCCGAGGAAGCGCCGCAGGGCAGCCCGAGCCAGGCGTCGTCCCACCATGGGATCACGCTGCCACGGGTGCCCTACCCAGAGAGGTTTCGGCCTGTCGCCAGCCAGCAGGCACAGGTAGGGAGCCCGAGGGAGACGGGGCCAAACGTCTTCCCGACCCCGGGAGACGCTGACGGGCGGGCGGGAGGTGCAGCAGGGAGCAAGCTGAGCCCCCCGTGCCGTGCCCCGCAGGCCGCCCGGGCAGGCCGGGGGTGCTCTGGGCAGTGGCCGTGGGCTGCGGGTGGCCAGCCCTGTCCCCAGCTGGCTCTGGGAGCAGGCGGCAGCCGCCTGCGGGGCTGAGCCCTGCCCTGGGGCTGGCAGGGGAGCCCAACGGCCTGAGCTCAGCCAGCTGGGTCGTGGGCACAAGGGACACCGTCACACAGCCTCTCTGCTCGGCTTCTTTTGCAGATGGGCAGCCTGGGGCACCGCGTGGTGCTGCCCAGCACCAGCAGGTCGAGACAGGAGCAGACACTCCATCCGTCACCATTGCAGACAATGGCACCCCGGCTGCCACCTCGCTCAGGGACAGCAGTCAGCAGCAGCTGCAGGCTGCCACCTGCAACACCAGCAGCATCTGCAGCTTCTCGCCGTAGCAGCAACTGGTCTGTTGGCAGCGCAAGCAGCAACCAACGGCAGCTTCCCAAAACTGCTGCCCAGCTGCACCGTGCCCCCAGTTACGGCAGCAGAGATGCACGGCCAGAGACCAGTCAGCCTGCTCTACACAGGTCCAGAGCCTCTGCTCCCACAGCTAAGAGCTCAGGCAGCACGAGCACAGCGCTGCACAGGTACAGCACTGGGAGCCAGGGATCCCGCCAGCAGCCAGTGGCACGGCAGGACCCAGCACACAGCAGGGCTGCAAGGACACAAGCAAGAACAGACACCGTCCGTGCAGCCAACAGCAGCAAGGCCCCAGCCACTCAGCCCACACTGAGGAGCGCTGGGCGAGCGCCAGAGCACCTGCCAGCAGCGCTGGCAGCAGGCAGCAAGGGCAGCCTCAAAAGCAAATTGCAGGGGCTGCACAAGAAGGTGTTTCCTCAGCATCTGCCCCCACTACCCCACATCAAGTCTTCAGAGGAGCCAAAGAGCAGCTGCCTGCCTGGAGCTCCTGAGATGCACAGGGCACCTCTCCCTCCTATTGCACCGGCACGAGGTTCCCACCACTCTGGCAAGCAGGAGGCAGCAGCACAGGGACAGAGACAGGCGCCTGCCCCACAGACCACCAAAGCAATGGGTGCAGCTTTGGAGGCCACAGCCATGAGCAAAGAGAGGAATTCTCTGGCTCTACCTGAGGCTGCAGTCCAGGAAACCAAGCAGAGGCCAGGGGAGCGGAAGGACACAACCAAAAGCCTGCATCTGGCGATCGGGGCAATGCCACCTGCAGCAGCTGAGTCTCCTGTGACTGCAAATCCTCAGGGAGAGCACAACAGAACCATTGCCTCCCCAGCAGTGCACGAAGGGGAAGATGGAGCTTCACACACAGAGATCCCTGGGGCAGAGGCTGAGACACCAGAACTTGCCCCAGGACCAGACAAACAAGGAGATGCCGCCGCTTCTCCCCCAGCTCAGGTCTCACAGCACCCAATAACCAAGGCACATGTGGCTGGCACCAGGGATCCTGAGGTGCAGGAGGCAGGTGCCTCCCTCGGGCTGAGTGTGGCAGGGAGCTTCGTGGTGCTCCCCATGACCGAGCCCCTGAAGGAGGAGGTGAGTGCTAAGGACAGGATGGGACAGCACAGGGGGATGAGCCTCCGTCTGCCTGGGTCCAGCCACTGCACTGCTGAGCTGCAGCACACTCATCCCCTGCATCCCAATTGTGTCATTACAGGAGGAGGTGGGGACT
The DNA here is from genome assembly GCF_037157495.1 of Lathamus discolor. Classification (NCBI taxonomy): domain Eukaryota; kingdom Metazoa; phylum Chordata; class Aves; order Psittaciformes; family Psittacidae; genus Lathamus; species Lathamus discolor. The sequence goes on along the minus strand of NC_088892.1, from coordinate 2,347,678 downwards.
GAGAAGGAGAAGAAGGAGGAGAAGGACCAAGAATTGGAAGGGGACAGAAAGAAAGAGCTATCCCAGTCGGAGGAGGTCTCCGACTGTAACGTCTGCGTCAAAGCCTTGGTCCGGGAAGAGGACTTTTGCACCATGCAGGACATCAGGGTCAACACATTGGTGCCAGAGCTCTTCCAGGCTCCCAACATGGGTTCCCAGGAGGCATCCAACTGCCCCGGCAGCATGGGCACGGATGCGGCAGGAGAGGCAGCCAGAGACCAGGAGAGCGTGTCTCCTGCCCCGGCCAGTCCCACAGACACCGAGCTGGCAGCTCTTATCCCGGCTACGGCTGCTGAGGCAGAGCAGCACCTCACATCTTCTGCTCCTGTGCTGAAAGACCATCAAGAAGAGGCCACCAATGCTGTTCTCTTCCCAGCAGCAGACAAGGGTGAAGTGGCAGCTTCACTGACGGAGATCCCTGGGGCAGAGGCTGCGACACCGGAACTTGCCCCAGGACCAGACAAAGAAGGAAATGCCGCCGCTTCTCCCCCAGCTCAGGTCTCTCAGCAGCCAGTGATCAAGGCACATGTGGCTGGCACCAGCGATCCTGAGGTGCAGGAGGCAGGTGCCTCCCTCGGGCTGAGTGTGGCAGGGAGATTCATGGTGCTCCCCATGACCGAGCCCCTGAAGGAGGAGGTGAGTGCTAAGGACAGGATGGGACAGCACAGGGGGATGAGCCTCCGTCTGCCTGGGTCCAGCCACTGTGCTGCTGAGCTGCAGCACACTCATCCCCTGCATCCCAATTGTGTCATTACAGGAGGAAGTGGGGACTGAGAAGGAGAAGGAGGAGAAGGACCAAGAATTGGAAGGGGACAGCAAAAAAGGGCTATCCCAGTTGGTGCACATCTTTGTCTGTAATATCTGCATCAATGCCTTGGTCCCGGAAGGGGACGTTTCCACCATACAGGACATCAGGGCCAACCCACTGGTGCCAGAGCTCTTCCAGGCCCCCATCTGCCCTGGCAGCGTGGGCACGGATGTGGCAGGAAGGGCAGCCAGACACCTGCAGAGTGTGTCTTCTGCCCTGCCCGGTCCTACGCACACCAGGCTGGGAGCTCCTACCCCGGCTGGAGCTGCTGAGGAAGAGCAGCAGGACGAACTGGCAGGGTCGCCTGCCAGTGTTCAGGACACCAAAGAGGAGCCAGGTACGTCCCTGAGTCAAGTGGCACCAAGGCTAGGCCGGCAGCAGCATGCGCCCAAGTTCGGCCGTGCCCCTGCCTCCCTTCCCTGAGCCAGGGCTGAAAGCCTCCAGTGGAAAGTCCCTGGGGGAAGCCCTCGGTGGTGGGTGGGTGGCAGCAGGAGCTTGCCTGGTGCCCGCCCAGCCCCACGCCTACAGCTCTCCTTTCCCCACAGGCATCGCCACCCTCCCGGACATAGGAGCAGCCCAACAGCAACGACCATCCCGCTTCAGAAGGGCGCTGAAGGCTCTGCGCAGGGCTTTCTGCTTCTCCTGCATCAGCCCGAAAGTGGAGTAGAGCCCCACTGCCAGCTCCAGGCCCGAGGGAGCTGCACTGAGGACATCGTGCTGCAGCCTGCGCTCGCTCTGCACACTTTCTCGGGCCAATAAACCAGATCCCCATCCCCAGCGTGCTCGCCTCTGCATGGTCCCTCTCAGGAGAAAGCTGGGTGTAGGCAGGGTACACCCTATTTCCATGCTGCTTTTGCCCTGCCACGGCCTGTGGCTGCTCTGGGCTGGCAGCATTCCCATCCTCCCTCACTGCCGCATTGACCCACGCCATTCTGCAGGGAAAGCTGCCTACAGTAGGCATGGAACAGGGAAAAAGGAAGAAAAGACAGGAGCCGGTGTCCTGATGCAGGTTTTTTTTTCTGTACATCAGTGTTTTTGACAACACAGCCTGTTGCTGTTTATAATAAAACAGAAATCAGAAAGAGCAACCAGATTACACACCCAAAGGCAAAAGAACCCTTGGCTTACACAAGGTGCTGCCAGGCCACCAGGAGGGGAGGCTGGCAGCTGGATTCCAAGGGGAAAGAAGGGGTAACACCTGCCCTGGCCGGGAACAAACACAACACAAAGGAAAAATGAACCAGCAGAAAAAACCCACCCAATGCTCTCACTGCAGAGCAGGGGAGAGCCAGAGAAAGCACGATTGTCTCATCCTCAGTCCTGTTAGCACCTGTACAATAAAACTGTACCATCTCCTGGGAGCGGCGCAGCACCTTGCCCGCTCTCTCCCAGAGAACTGCTCGTGGTGACACTGGAGGGGAGCATGGAGCGGGCTGAGGCTGAGCAGGCACCGCAGCGGGCACCGAGGGGGCTTCTGCAGTGGCCAGAGCCCCCATGGCAAGAAGCTGCCGGGGAGTGTGGGTGTGACGGCTGCCAGGGAGCGGGAGCAGCAGCACAAAACAAATGAGATGGAGGAAGGAGCCTGGTGAGAGGATGGAGCAGAAGGGCTGGCTCCAAAGCTAAGGGCAGTGACTGTTCCCAGGCTCTCGGCCAGGGATCAAGGAGCCCGTCCCTGGTGGGCCATGACACCCCGGGCCTGCAGCTCAGGACATGGCTGGTCCAGGGGAGCGCTGGCCTCAGAGTGTGCCAGACAGAGGCTGGAGGAAGCCCTCACCCCTAGCTCAGAGCTCACTATCACAGTGATACAGACTCAGCAGAAAACAAAGGAAACATTTACAAATTAAATACTAATTAAATAAATACTATGGAAGACGCTGGGAGGGGGAGGTCAAACAGAGAGGCCCTGTTCCACGGGGTCAGGTAGGGCACCCTCTGCCTCTTGTGTTGGGGGAGCCAGAGCTGTTGCTGCCCTAAGAGCTCTGGCTCACGTGGCCCCGCGAAGAGGGCTTCATTGCCCACCGCAGCAGGACGGGGCTGACAGCTGCAACCACTGCTGCTCTGACGAAGGGATCTGGGCAAGTCCTTGGAGGCAAGGGTCCTGTCTCCCCAGTTGGAGGAGACCCCCGAGGAGAGAAGGACTGGCTGGCCCAAGACCCAGGTCCCTGCTGCTGGCACTGAAAGGGCTGCTTCCCGTTGGTCCTTATTGCCTCATGATGCAGGGAGTGAGCTGTTTCCGTCAGCTGCTCCAGGCCTGGTACTCCACCACTGAACCCAGGAGCTGCAGTAGCTCGGGCTCATAGTGCACCAGCTCCACTGTCTCTGCAGAGCCCTGCACCAGCTCAGGGCTCTCCTGCACCTCCTCCTGCACCAGCACCTGACTGAGAGAGACCTGCTGCTGGAACTCAGCCTTGGGCAGCGTGGCGATCTCAAAGTGCGGGAAGCGGGCCTGGAATATGCGGGAGGACAGCTTCAGCCGCTTGAGCACGTCGGAGAAGAGGAACCAGTTGCAGGGCCTGGAGGATGGTGAGAGGATGGCAGGTTAGGGCCACCCGGGTCTGCGGGCACGCTGCCCACTGCACTCCCGCCCACCTGCAGCACGCTGGCCCTCCCCTCCACACGCCCGGCTTTGAGCGCTGCTTTGCAGGTCACACCTCACAGAACCATATAACCACAGAGTCAGCCGGGTCGGAAAAGACCTCTAAGATCATCAGGTCCAACCGTTGCCCAGCACTGCGAAAGCCACCACTATCCCATGTCACTGAGGGCCTCGTCTCCACAGTGTGTGAACACTTGCAGTGACGGTGACTCCAGCAATGCCCTGGGCAGCCTGTTCGAATGCCTGAGCACCCTCTGGGGGAAGACGTTTTTCTCTCAGCACATCCACACTTGCAGGAGTGCCCACCCAAGTGAGTCTCCTCCCGCCAGGCTCCTCCACAGCCACTGGGGAGCTCATCAGTCACAGCCAGCCGTTCATCTCAGCCTGACGCTCGCTCCTGCCCTCATCTGGATAAATCCTGCTATGAGGTCTTTGCTGACTGCAAGGAGGCCAAGGTGACCTCCTCAGAGGTGGACCTCTCAGAATTTGCTTAACAAATTCCATCTTACCCTACATCTTGCACTTGCTTCTCTGATTTGGAGCTTATAAAGTGCGAATTCTACCTTCACATTTTTCTGAACAAAGAAATACTTTCTGAACAAATGCAATACTTCATTTTGAGATGTCTCATGACAAGGAGCTGTCATGCCACAACTGGGTTTCTGCCCCAGCAGCAGCAGCAATTTTCTCCTCCTGGGGAAGCTGCAATAGCTTCATCCCTCCGTGTTTCTACCTGCAAAACAGGGATAAATCATGTCCTCCTTTGGAGGGGTGCTTTGAGATCTACAGGACACAAGTGTGCTCTATCAGGCCTGTCTCCTTAGCATGCAGTCAGCTTGGGCTCCCAAAGCTTCTCAGGTAGGTGTGAATTTTCCATATATGAGTAACTCAAGTCATCCCCACCTGAAAGACAGCCTAAGGCTTCCTTGTATTGCCACTATCTTCTCAAGCTCAAGGGCTCTGTTCTGTGAGCTCCGACTCCACCCCAGCATTAATGTCACCCACTGCTCTGCTCCAGGAAGATACTCACCCCCGAGAGACCGACACTTGGAGGTTATAGCTGGGAAGCAGTGGCTTGTCTGAGAACTCAAAGAGGAAGTTGTCTGCATCTTGGTCTTCTTCCTCCTGGTCTGAACTTCCCGGAGGGTTGAGCAGAAGATCACATCCAATGCTATCCTTCCCCTCTGCAACAAGCAAAATAGACATCAGCATCTCTCACAGTTTCACACCAGCCAGTGCTCATCACTCCCTAGGGAACAGCTCTGCACAGCTGCACTGGCTACCACCACTGTCCCATGTCCACAACATCCCAGCAGCTCTAAGAGCAAAGTCCCAGGGGCTCCTCTAGAGCAGTGTGTCAGCAGCGGTGCCTAAATACAGACAGCAAGGCTGTGCCACCAAACCATGCACAAACCTAGAGACCAACACAACCCAACATCAATAAGCATGACTTCAGAGACTCGGCCCCACAGATTTCTGGCTTAAAGCTGGCTGTCCCAGTAGGCATGTGAGCTCCAGCAGGATTTGCTTCATAGGAGATGGAGAACTGCACACTTGATCCATAAACCATTTGAAGACAGTTAAATTTACTATTCATCAATCTGAAAAGCATCTGTCGAAAAATAGCTTACTGCCTGGATTTTATTATGAGGTATGAATAGTCATGGGTTTGCAGAGTGGTTTTGTCCTGCTGAGATAATACAGGATAACTCAAAAAACTTCCCACTAAATAGAGGTTAGGTTCTACACAGAGAAGGCAGACCAAATGTGCTGGTAATAACCAGCAAATAACCCAATCATGCCATAGTTCAACACCACACATGAGAAGGCTCCACACCTCACACTCTATGAACAAATGCAGCCCCCAGAAAGAATGTCATTTTACTCAGAAAAAGGAGACAGGCTCCAACAGGGTCTCAGGAAAAAAAAAAATACTTATTTCTTAGTCTGCCCAGGAGAAAACAAAAAAAAATCCCTACGAAACAGGAAAAAAAAAGGTGCTCGAATTGTCAAAGCTTCCTGTAGACCAGGCCAAAACTGAGTGACAGGAATCTTGGTGCCATGTCACTGCTGGCAAAGCTCAGAGGCCATCACTTGAAAAGCCTCACATCTCTTGAGCAACACAGGAAGAAAGAATATAAATGCAACGATGTGGTAACAGTGCCGTTCAGTGCCTACCCTGAACACTCTCCCCACTCAGTCCTCTCTCTTAGAAGGCTGGGAAAAGAACAGGGACATCCTGTACCACTGCCAGGAGCAGAGAGACAATCAGGCACAACAATGCTAGCCCCAGGTGTAGAACAAAACCCTGGAGCAGGGCTTGGTGTCTGGAGCTAAAGCATCACCAAGTGCAAAACACTGATGACTTTAGCACACACAGACCTCAGATATCCCACACCCTGACTTCCCTCTTGGCCCCAGAGATTTGCAGATCTAAAGGAACATGTAGACAACATTCCTGCCTCAAAGGATAGCAACGGATTGGAGCTGCAGCCTGGGAGTTCTCCTCCACATGAAGGGACATGCAATGCTTTGTGCTTCATCTGGTGGAAAGGGATCCATCCCCCAAGAAACACCAAGAGGTGACAGTTTGCTTACTGAAGAGTAAACTTTCTTTTTGCTTCCAGGGGTGGAGGACAGAAATGTGGAAAGACAAGACAGAAGACAAGATTTTTCAACACAAGCCAAGGGATATGGAAATGAAAGAACTGAAAGAAGCAGCTAATTTGAACTTGCCCTTCCAAGATCCACCCGTTTCACTTCAGGCATCAGGGTATACAAAAACCAAGATGACACATTTCTAAATCACTCGCATGCAGCAGTGGGTCTCCTAAAGGGTATGCAGTCTCTGCAACCCCATACTAGGATCTTCAAGAGGAAAAGGCACTGATGAGTGGGAGATAAGCAGATGCTAGAACTCAAGCACATAAACTCTCTGGGTGACCAAGAACTCAGCATGTTGTGGTAACCAAAGGGAGCCAAACTCTCCTGCCCACAAAACCACACACAATTATCCTTCCTTGTTTATCAGAGAAATTCAAGTGGGAATCAGTGATCAATCAAAAACGGTAGTATCTTTACTCCTAAAATATTATAGTCACAGAACAGCTGTTTTTTCTTGTGGTGAAGAGGCTTCTTCTGAAAGAACTGAGATAGCTTCGAGAGTGAGAAATTCAGAGGAAGGAGGCTGCAGCTTGAACTGTTTCCCTGGCACACCTGAGGTGCAAAAGCCTATGAACAAAAGTAGTATAGACTTCCTTCTGTTCTGAAAGGAAGAGACATCAGGGTCCTCCAAGAAGAAGCAAGGACACCCTTCCAGAGGTATCTGATTTTTCTGCATTTCTAGAAGGATGTTGGAAATGACACAGGTGAGCAGCTAAAACCAAGCGCCTTCTAGCTTGCCAGGGTAAATAACCCAAGTCTTTACAAAGGGCCTGAGAGTGCTGACCTACAGCCTCTGAAGTGGTTAGGAGGGACTCTGCAGTCTGTCACAGCCCCACAGCTACATCCAGAACACCTTCATTCATGGGCCCTGGGGGAACTGGAGCAACACCATGAGAGATCTGCGGACCTTCTGCCTGTGTTGTTCTGAGAGAACTTCTAAGCTGGTAACCACAACTTTCAGGAAGTGACAGCAGAAGGCACAGGTCTTGTCTTCCCTGGGAAATGCCTGGCACTGTAAGCAGAGGACCTAGACCAGCCAAATGCCATCCCTCCAGAGCAGAGGAGAGGGAACCTGGAAGAAGTTCAAGACTTCTAACACCTCAAAGGAATAAGTATATCCTGTGTGTGCATTGGATTTATCTTTTATGACCGGTTAGCAGGGGAGCAACAAGAAGTGCTACAAGTTGCACACCATGCTCAGCCCACAGGAGGGAACCACGCATGCAGCTTCCCAAAGAAAAAGTCCCTTTCAGGAGCAACACCCAACATGTAACATTATGGCAAGATCTCTGTCAAGGCTGTGAGCTGAGAGGGACACAGGCATACTCGAGGGAATGAGGGGTCACTACCTGGCATTACATCTCTCTGCTCTGCTGCTGTACATGAAATGACACAGACTGAACTCACCTAGTACAGAGCTGCTGTAGAAGTCCCACGCTGTGCGAGGATCCCCATCCGTGCGCCCCTGGAGATCCAAAAGGTAATCTAGAGAAGATTGAGAGGGTTAATGCTTATCTACTGGACAAAGCATGAGACTGGTATGCACATCCATTGATCGTGGGTTACACCCTTCACCTCTGCTGCTTTTCCCTAGTCTGCAGTTCGGGATTATGGCAAAAGCTGAACCACAACTTGCAGGAAGAGTACCCTCACTTAGGAGAGGACAATGTCACCCCAGCCTGAGAACATGAAATAGAAGCTGAAAAGGGAAAACAACTGACAACACCCAATGTGTTGGAAAGAAAGGTTCTTAGGGTGGCCTTGAGTTCAAAATGACATCTCCAACACCTGCGCATGTAGTTAAGCTTGAAGGAGCTCAGACAGACAGCTGGAAACAAGATTTTTCCTGGCTGTTGTGTAGAAGCCAACACTCATCTTGCCTCTACGCAAAAGAGCGCAGCAAACAGGTAGGTCTCACCCTCTGCCACAGGGATTCCAAGTGGTCCCTTCTGACAAGGGAAGGTAGGCAGCACTTGGGCAGAGCTGTCTGAGTAGAAGGCACTGTTACTTGGCAGCAAAACCCTGTTACTTAGGTTATGCAATAGAATCAGGAACTGTGGAACAGTGTCTCCAAGCCTCATGCACAGCACTGTCTTTAGTTGTGTGACCACAGAATTGCCATCTCCTTGCACACTGAAGACCGAAAAGTGACTTTTACCTCACTTGGAAAACAGTACACAATCGTGTAATTAAAGTTTGGGTGGCAAAAACACAAGCACACATGACAGGACAGAGCTCAAATTATTCAGTCACTTGCTGCTCAAGCGCTTCTAAACCCTCTGACACCCACAACTGGTCCCATGTACTGCCACACAGGAAGGGTGGAAGCATTACCACCACCGGGCCTGCCACCTACCGCAGAGGAAGCGCTTCATCACCTCGCTGGTGGCAAGCTTCACAGCTGTCTGCCCAGAGTAAGTGGCCAGAGTGGGATCAGCACCATAGGAGAGTAGAAGCCACATGGTTTCCAGGTTGTCATTTGCTACTGCATCGTGGACAGGCCTGCAAGGACAGAAGCATTGATAGGAAAAGAGAAAGGCGGAGTTTGCAAAGCAAATGCTGTTTTGGGTTTACACGAATCTAGTGATGACCAACAGCTCATCCTGAAAACATGACCTGCTCCCTGCCCTGACTTCCCCAGGGCTTCCCCAGGTGCTCCCCTCTCAGTGCCTTGCCTGGTGCCATCCTGTGCACTGCAGTTCACATTGGCGCCGTGCTCGAGCAGGATGTGGAGGATATCAATCCAGCCTCGCGCACAGGCTTCGTGCAGCGCTGTGTAGCCAGCATTGTCACGATGGTTCACGTCGCTGCTCTTCTTCTGCAGGCAATACAGCACCACGTCCTACAGGAGCAAGAGTGTTGGGGGCCTGGTTACACACGAACCCAGACAGGGCAGCACAGGGGACAGAGGGCACCAAAATTCACCTTGTAGCCCAGGCGAGCTGCTCGCTGCAGAAGGGTCTCCCCTGCATTTTTGTTCACAATCAGCCGCCGAGCTCCAGGAGGAATGTTCTGGACTGGGGGCAGTTCGGGGGAACTCCCTGGGCTGACCCGACGGGACTTGCAAAGTGTCCACAAGTCCTGGGACTTCTTCAGAGAGTGCACTTTGGGCTGATTCCAAGAGCCTTTCCCCTGGAAAAGAAAGGAATGCGACTCCTTGGCTTACTAACAGGAGTCCCTTATCTCTCTTCTCCCCATGTGTGTTCCCCTCATCAGTCCCAGCCATACCTTCCCCTCATCACAGATCCCTGCCAGGTGTTTAGTTTTACATTTGCGTTTTCCTGATGGTTTCTCCAGTTCTTGGGCAGGAGAGCTGTCGGAGTGCTCCAGGAAGAAGCCATTCCGAAAGTCTGGGCATCCTTGAGATCTTCGGGGTGATGGGGAAAGCCTGCTCCTCAGCCGTAGCTCTGTGCCTTTACCCTTTACAGACTCCTTCTGCTTCTGGTACCTAAACTCTAGAGGAGAAATAGGAATGAGGAGCTTCTGGAGGTGCAGCACCAAAGGCTGCCAGGCAGAACAAACTGCTGATCTTGGATGGCTGCACATCCAGAGGCCCAGACCCACAGCAGAGGCACTGCAGTAAGTAGAAGCAGAGTGAACACACAGGTTCTCTCCACCAGGGATGATGGACTTCGCATGGACACAATACACCCAATGGGAGATGGTGTCCTGGTCTCAAAAAGGTCAAGCCTACCTAGAGCTGAGGCTCACACACAACAGACCACAGCTAGGTCTGACTGGGAACCCAGTATGAAACTATCCAGCAGATCGCTGCAGCTTGTACCCAAAGATGATGCAGATTCTTCAGCTAGCACAGGACACAGCACTTTGCAAACATATGGGCTGGACCCGTCCCTCCTCTGGCTGCCAGCCCACTCACAGTGCCCAGGTCCTCATCTCCAAAGCCAGCGATGGCTTTAGGCCACAACTTCTGAATCCAAAATACAGAAACTTACCCATCTGAGGGGCAAGCAAGCAGTCCCTGAGGAAAACTGGCTTCTGGACAGAAGACAGACACTCTTAAGATGTGTGGTAAAGCTACTGAGGAAAAACCTCCTCAGTGCTGCTGCACTCAAACCTCCTTCTCAGGCTCTGTTTGGAACAGATGCCAGCAGAGGCCAGTCTGAGAGCACCCATGAATTGCAAAGATGCCAGGAAGCCCATCAGAAACTTTACTCCTGGTCTCACAGGGGCACCCAGACACAACATACTGCAGCAACAGTGTAAAACTGTGCCAGAGCAGAAGCAGAGCTTGAGCCATCAGCTGGTAGGAGTGCATCTGTATGACTTCTCACAGCACCTCAGAGCATCTCAGCATCTCCTGAGGACTGTCAATCTGACCACTGGTGTGGCAGAAGGCAACAGGTTCATACCTGTTCTATACAGCACCTCCAAGAGAAAGGCCCAAGCCTATGGAGAGCTGGCAGAACTGCTTCCCTCAAGCCCGTGGCTCAAGCACACTCTCCTGCAATCCTGGCAGAAGTTACCTGTGGGACCCCTGGACACAGCTACAAGCTAGCAGCCATCAGCACACCCTGAGACACTGTGCGCTGCTGGATGAGCCCCAGCCTTACATCCTACAGCCTCAAACCTGCTCCTGCCTGAAATTCTCATCCGGATGGAGAGGAGGGACTGCAGAGACTGCTAAACCTCAGGGAAACGCAGGTCACAGGCTTGGTGTGACTGCATGGGCTGGTAGAGTAGCGAGCAGGATGCTGGCAGGGGCACCGCATCCTCCTCCCAGCAAAGCTGAAGACACGAACCACAGTGGGGGTGGGCGGAGGGGTGTCTCTGTCACCTGCAGACACTCCAGCTTTGTTAATCCTCTCGCCCTTGTGCTCCCTGGTGCAAGCTTGCAAGTTGCCTTAATAAAGGGACACAGAGCATAAAAATGCCCAGTTGAATTGTAGTGGCTCCATGTCCTTCTCCTATAGCCAGCTGAACACTGCTCCCAGGGGCCCGTGCTTGTCCAGAAATACTTCTCTGCACTCCCTCATCTGATTCTCATTTTCCCACGCCCTCTGTCTTTATCTAAGGGTAAGACCAGTATCTAATTAGTCACATAAAGCTGCTCTTTCCTACTCCAAAGTTTACTGTAAATATTTTGGAAAGAAGAGCTGGTCAGTTGAAGCCTGCTGCCCATGCTGTGGACATCAAGCCACTAATAACAACGGAGTTTCATCATTACAGGAATAAACCAAAACACCAAAAAACACCAAAACCATCAAAAAAATCTCACACACAATAAAAAACACCCCAAAACCCCAAATCCCAACTGAATGAGAAATCCCTGTTTGTCCCCAGCCTGGTACAAGAAACCCCTCCCCAGACTGTACCTGCTTTGGATTTCCGCCTCCTGTGGGGGTAGCCCACCCGCTCCTCCTCTCGCTCCGTCAGATATTCCCCCGTCTGGTACTTCCGACTTTTCTGTCGTCTCCTTTTCTTCCTTTTGAGGTGGCTGTCATCGTCCTCCTCCTCCTCCTCGTTGGGCTCCCACAGCTGCCTGGGGGATTCCACTCTCCATGGCAGGTCCCGGGTCCTCCTTGTGTGACAGCTGCTCCTCCGGGACACAGACCTGTCCCTGTCTCTGCGGCTGTGGTAGCCAGCTGTCCTGTGGGATTTTCGCAGCTTGCGACGTTTCAAAGATGTCTCCTCCTCCTCTTCCTCCTCCTCTTCCTCCTCCTCCTCTTCGTCTTCCTGATCCTCCTCCAGCAACGGTAGAATCTCCTGACCAGTCACATCACACTCTCCTGTCACACCAGCATAAGAGCCAGCATTGCTTCCTGCAAAAAATGGGGGATTTCTAGCTGACAAAGAAACCAAGAGTATCTACAAGAACAACCTGGCAAGGCAGGACAAAAGACAGAGCCAAGACCACGTGAAAAGGGAAACACTCACAGTCCACACAAGCCTCCCACCTGGGTCCCCTGGCACTGACTCACCCGACTGGCTGCGCGTCCGGCTGCTCAGCACCACTGGAATGAAATCCCGAAAGCTGTTCTTGGGTTTCTTCTCAAGGTAACCTGTGAGAAAAATATGAGCCTTGAGGAAACAGGCCACAGATCTGTGCACACACGCGTCTGCTGACCTGGCAAGGGCAGGCCAGCACTGCACTGTAGCTCTGGTTTGGATCCCAACCCGCTGCAGGAAGCCACTGCGTGAGGAGCTGCTGCAGCCTGACCCCGCAAGAACACGGTGCTGTGCCCCGAGTACCTTCCTCACGGCTGTCTCCACACTGCACCGGTGATGGCAGCTCCGTCTTCGCTGGCCTCCGCCGCTTGCGCTTTACCCTGAAGCTGTTGTGGTCCTTCACCGACCCCAGGCAGGGCTGGGCTTCTTGCCTGCCAAGTTCATGTGGATTGTCGTGGTGTTTTCGCCACTGTGTGTGGAGGACACAGACTGAAGCTTGAGCTGGTGACTGACCGAGCTGGAGCAGCAAAGGAGAAGGGACAAAATGCTGTCCCCTCCACTCATCATGCTGGTGCCCTCCAGCATCTTTGACACCCCAGATCCATTTTTGCTCTAGATAACCTGCACTAATCCACTGCCACATAACTCCAAAGAGCATGGGGGGAAAGCATTGTGCACTCAACTAGCCCTTCCCCGCGAGAGCTCCCTCCTTGTCCCCAGCCCCACCTGCCAACCTCTGCCATAACCCAACAGCCCCGGCCCATCCACGCACCTTCCGGCCATGCACGCTCCAGCTCCCCAGCTTCCCAGGGGCCTCCTCGCTCTCCTGGCCTTGGCACTTTAGCCTCTTGTGGGCCTGCCTGGTGTCCCCATCATGCTGCCGCTTGGACTTGCAGCGCACGCTGCCCTCTTGCTTGATTTGGCCTGCTTCTTTGAGTTTGACCTCGGCAAAGGCCTGGGGAGCAGTCCCAGCTCGCAGGCAAGTCACCGGAGTGAATGACAGGTCACACTCCCCTCGCTCCTTCTTAATCTTGCACAGATCCATCTGACGCACACACTGGGGGGGCTCTGCAGCGGGGGGCTCCTGGGAACCTTTGCAGCCCAGCTCCTTGCACTGACTTTCTGTGGGCACAGAAGGCACCTCTGAGCTCACTCGCAGGCTCTGCTGCTCCGCTGTCGGCACCTCATGCGATAAATATGCTGCTAACACTTGGGCTTTAGGTTTTCCATCCACCTGCTTGAGGCTACAGCTCCCCTGGGGAGGAGCCTCAGTCTCTACGTTCTGTACATTGCCCTCCTTACTGGAGTCAGGCTTTGGTGGATCACTCTCCTGACTCTTCTGAGGGTTGTCCAGCTTCCCCTTCTCCCCTTTCACATCCAAAGCACTGGTCTGAGGAGATGGACCTGCATCCAACAAGGCTGGGTTAACTGGCTGCTCGTAGAGCTTGGGCAAGGACCGGCAGCTCTTGCTTTTGGCTGCAGCTTCCCGTTCCTGAGGTGGGAGCCTGGGCAGTCCCTCTGGCAGGCTCTGGGAGGCTGCACTGGACTCTGTGGGCTGCACGCTCGGGAATGCTGGGAGCTCACCTGCACCTGCTGGCTTGCAAGAGCTATTCTGGCCTGGGGGCAGCTGCCCGGCTGTGGAGATGCCAATGGAAAGCAGAGGGGTTTGATGATAAGGAGACAAGCCAAGGGGCAGAAGCTGAGGATTGGAAGGTTTTCCATTCATGGGGCATCGTGGGTACACACTTCCCTGGCCAGGATTCCAATTGGAGATGTCCTTGGACTGACACAAAGGAGCTCCTGGCGTAACTCTACCATGAAGAACTCTCCTGGCAGGATCCTGCTGTCCTTCTGTGCTGGTCTGATTGGCTTTCTTTCCACAGGGAATCCCAGCACTGCGAGGCTCTCCCTGATCGATGACGGAAATAGGCTCCTGCTTGGGGAGATGGCGTGGGTCCCTGCTGAAGCTCACAGCGGGGTCCTTGCTGAGCAGCAGTGAGGCAGGCACCGGGCTGGCAACGCCAACATAGGTGCCTGGAATGGCGCTGATGAGTGCAGTGTTCTTCACCCAGGAGCCCTGCTCACCGTTGCGCAAGAACTCGGGGAAGATGACTAAGGGAGGGGTGGTGCCGAGACACGAGGTGACGCTGCTGCCCGTGCTCTGGGCCGCACGCTGGGACTTGGACAGGACCGTGGTGAGAAGGGCTTTGCCGCTGGTGTGCACAGGTGTGAGGATGGGCATAGGAGGTGTTTTGCGTTGGCTGGGTGGAGGCAGCTTCTGACGATTGGACTTGGAGGAGAGATCAAGAGGCATCTCACTGCACTCCGGAGACGAGACCATCTCACGCTCCAGCTGCGGAGGGGACTTCAGAGGAGAGAGTGATGTGGCAGCCCCCGGTGCAGGCGGCTCGGGAGCTGCTGGGGCCCTGGTGTGTGCACCAGTGCCGGAAGACGGAGCAGCGCTCGTGCACGGGGCTGCTGGTGGGGGCTGGCTGGAAGAGGGCGAAGGGCCAGTGGTGAACGGGGGAGCGCCCTCAGAAGCAGCCTGGGCACCACTTCCGCCTGAGGGCAATGGGCAGCTCAGCTGATTCACCTCCACAGATACCACTTTTGCATCTGAAGCCAAGGGTCTGGTGACGGAGAACGTGTAGGGGTAGGAGCGCAGCTCTGGGGAAGCGATAATGCCCGGCAGGCAGCGATCGTGTATGTAGGAAGGCAGGACAGGGAGGGTGAGTGTGGAGGAGACCCCCAAGGTGGCTGGAAGCGTGGCCACGCTAAGCGGCTGCCCACAGCTAGGAGGTGGGATGTACACCAGTGACTGGCTTGGGCTCAGAACTGCCCCAGCCTGAAAGGACAGGGGCAGCTTTTGCATAGCAGGGGCCTGAGATGTGGGAAAGCACACTCTGTTCAAAGTAAAAGTTGTAGGAGTGGAGGCAGAGGTGTTGCAGCTGGAGACAACCACAGGAAATGTCCCTTCTGCCAGCACACCTGGCTCTTGTGCTCCATTGCTTGGGGTGGTTTTCTCCTTCCCAGAAGGCTCACTCTCTGGTGCCACGGAGCAGGCTGGAGCAGCATCAGCCTGCTTGTCGCTGTGAGGATCGGCAGGTGTCCAGGCAGCATCAGCACCACTACTCTCCTGCTCTGCAGCCCTGGGGATTGCAGGCTCCTGCCCTCTGCCATTCCCCTGGCTTGCCAGAGGGCCCAGGGCATCATCTTTTAGAGTCTTTTCCACTCCCTCTGGGTTTGGGTTGGGATCAGGTGGCTGCTCTTCCAGTTTGGGCCCAAGCTTTTCCTCCACCTTGCCATCAGCGTCCAGGCCCTGGGCACTGCTGCCACCACCACTGACTGCCGTGAGCTCCACCTGCAACGAGAAGGGAGAAGGTGTCTGTAGGGCTGTGCAAGTGAATCCTAGTGAAGCAGGCAGGACCTTCTCCCTAACCCCCACCCAGACACGAAGGCAGAAGTGGCAAACAGGTTTGTTTGCTTCCCCTTGCTGCACCCCTCTTGAGGGGGAGGCCATGGGACCCGTTAGGGTAGATGCTCTTTCTTGGCCTGTTCCATCAGGGAAAGGCCTTCTCAGCCCCACACATGCACACAAGGAGCTCACCTCGGAAAGGCTGCTGCTGACACAAAACTCCTGAGATCTCAAGTGCTGGGAGCTGCTTGTTTTAGACTCCTCATCAGAAAGGGGGGCTCTCCTGGCCAAGGAACAAGACAGAGGATTACAAAATACCCTCCCAGCACCCCAGCACGGGACAGCAGCAGAGCTGGCAGCCTAAGGGAGCGTGGCTTTTCCAAGTAGCTCCTCCTCACCACACAAGACACAGCGGGTACCAGCCACTGCAGACCAAGGGGGTGAGGAGTACTGCTGTGTCCTCCTGCTCCCGGAGCTCTGCCGGCTGGAGCACACCTCCTCACAGATAACGGCTCATCCTGTGGCTCCTGCAGCCTGGACAAGCCTTTCTCCATGGCCCAGCAGCTCTGCACATCTTCCTCAGCCACAGCATTTTTCCCCTCCGGCCCTCCTCAATACGCTGCCTCACAGCCTGAGCCTACTCCCCACCCTCCGCCTCCCCTTCTGCTCCACCACGTTTCCAGTCCCATGCTCCTGAGCCCCATCCTGCTTGTCTCTTCTTCCACAGGCAGCTCCTCATCCCCGCCCCCAGCTCCATGCCCTGCGCGTTTGACCCTTTCTCTTTGGAAAGCTGTTCCCGAGTGGAAAGACTGGATTCGGGTTCAGGGATGTGAACCCCACTGAAGCAGGGCGCACTGAGCACACAGCTCAGGATCCGTGTGGACAGGGGATGGGGCGCTCCGTGCCTGCCCCAGCACTATTTACCCAACGGCGGTTCGCTGTGCTTTAAGGGTCATCCGGGCAAGCTGCTGAGGCCGGGGTAGAACAGCTCGAGTTCAGCTCCTGCCGAGGACACGACCTATTCCCAGCCCTGCCCGGCTCTCACAGCGAAGTACCACGCACAGGGGCGGCCCCGGGCTGCCGCACCCCGGCACCGGGCCTCGCAGCCCCGCTCCCGCCGAGCCCTCGAGGCCGGCCGCGGTCAGGCGGCCCCAGCCGGGGGGCTGCCGTCAGCCCGGCCAGGTCCGGCCGCCGCGGGGATGGACATGCCCGGGCCCGGCCGCCTCAGCGCAGCCGGCGGCGCGCGGGGAGCCGCGCTCTTGGCCGCGGCAGACCCCAGGGCCCAGCCCTAAGCCGGGACAGGGGCGACCCCGCCGGAGCGAGAGGGGCCTGGGGGGAAGAGGGGGCGCGGGGAGCGGGGTCCCGCAGCCCGCCCGGGGCCGGAGCCCGGGGCCGGAGCAGCGGCGCGGGCCGAGCGGGGCCGGGGCCGAGCCCACGGAGGCGGGCAGCGCGGCGGCGGGACGCCAGGGGGCGCCCAAGCGCAGCTGGCTGCCGCGGCTCTAGCGGCGAACGGCAGGAGCTGGACAGCGGGGCACGGCCCGGCACGGGCCGGAACGGGCACGGCACGGGCACGGCACGGGAACGGCCCCGGGCACGGCCCCGGCACGGACCGGAACGGGCACGGCACGGGAACGGCCCCAGGCACAGCCCCGGCACGGACCGGAACGGGCACGGCACGGCCCCAGGCACAGCGCCGGGCACTGCCCCACCTCCTCCCGCCCTCCGCTACCTCCAAGGCCGCCGGGGCCGGACCTGCCCTGCCGGACCTGGCCCCAGGCCCTGTCAGCGTCTGGCCCGGTCCCCGCAGGGGATCCTCCACAGCCACCCGGTGCCAGCCGAGGGAGAGCGCCCGGCTGCAGCCAGCCCGGCTGCCCTCTCTTCTTGCGCAGACGCCCCAAACTTTCATGTTTATTGCAAACTAGCAGTAGCTGCGAGCGGCTCAGGAGAGGCGGAGGAGGGCAGCACCATTGCCAGCTCTTATCTGAGGGACACACGGTGGGCCAGGCGCTGCTGAGCGCTGCAGATGATCTCTGCCATGTCCCTGCCTCCAGCGGGGCTGAGCTCGCCTGTCCCATGGCTCCACTGGCCGGCCCTCGCAGCGCTCATCCGCAGAGCCCACAACGCCTGCAGCCAGCAGTGGCAGGCACACACTGCCTCTGAGCCTGTAAAGCTTTCCTGGCTCTGGCAAACGCACTGAACACATGAAATAGCCCCAAGGAAGCCCCAGACTGATCAGTTTTGAGAACTGACAACCCCAGAGTTATCAGGGGATGCAAAGCCACAGGGCAGGCCAGGAACCCGCCTTGGTCGATTCTGCTTCCCAGTCACTAATCCTCCCCAGTCTCATATTTAGTGGCATGTCACAACTCTCTCATCTGATCATTTGGTCTGCACTAACCTTCCTGGGTCACCAAAACCTCTTCTGAGTGGCTTGGTTTGCAGTGGGTCAAGCTTTTCCCCCCCTGCCCCGGCAGTTCAGAGCACAGATGTGGTGAAGCCAATAGCACGTGCAGGCTCATCCTCAAGCCACACAGCAGGGGCAATACAGCTACACACTCTGCTTGTGGGCCTTCCTCAGTGGAGCACAATGGGGTTTGGGGACCATCACATACCATCTGATCATGGACCCATCCCCTCCCTGTGCTCTTGCACACCTCAGTCTGTGTTACACCCCAAGAAGCACATGCTGAGCCAGCACCAGCTCCCTTCCTCCTTCCCCACTACGCTGCCGACGCACCTCACCTCTCCTCGTTGAGGCCACACATGCGAATCCGCTCTGTGCTGGTCCAGTTGTGCACCCCACTATAGAGAGGTGCTGTAGAGATCATGACAGCTGCTCGTCACTGACCAGGGCTGCTGGGGCTCGAGAAGCCACTCTGCCTGCAAAAGAAAACCAGAGGGTTGGTAACTCTCCCAGGGATGCTCCTGTTCAACCGCACTTCAGAGAGAAGCATCCCCAGCTCCACTGCCGGGCAGACAGCTGCAGTGCCCGAGATGCTACGCTTCTGTCTAGGAAGAGGGCTAGAAGCAAACAGCAGTGCCCTGGGCAGCATCCGCAGCCCACTTGTGCTAAACAGCATTACTGCCAAAAAGCCTCTGGCTACCCTGAGAGTTTCACACCGATGTCTTCACACACACGCGCATCCCTCACCAAGACTCCTCCGCCATTCTTCTCCCTCCAGAGGAACACCCAGCACTGGGGAACAAGCCACAAGTCAGACTTTTACCCAAGAAGAGGGTCTGTTAAAACGCTGCCAGCCCCCAAGGCCCCATACGACTTTCACAAGTCAGCACATGGCAGGTTCAAGGAGGAAAAACCTCACATAAGGAGGCAACTCACATAAGGGGACCCTGGAGGGGAGCAGAGGTTTGCCAGCAGTGCCCTCAGACAGTGCGGACAGGGGATTACCCCCTCCCTCGGCCAGGAAGGTGCTGGTATTCAGCAGAGTTACGGATGGAAAACATGAGGAAACCCAGGGATTTGCAAGCATCCAAGACGCACCGTCGGCTGGGTGGAGCTTTTGAGGGAGCGCTGCAGCCAATCCTGCCGCGCTGGGTGTTCCCAGCAGTAAGGCAGCTTTGCTGCTCCACTCCTGTCAGGGAAAAGGCAGCGGAGGAAGAGAGGATCCTCTGCGCTAACAAGTGGACCCAGTTGAACCGAGCGGCGCTGACTGCAGACGGCAGAGAGATGCTGCCAAAGAGGCTCTCGGTTCAGGGAAGCACGGAGCACCTGAAGGTAAAGCAGGCACAGAGCCACGGCACTGCTCAGTGCAGCAGGCGAGAATGGGAAGAAGCTGAAAGTGACACGTGATCCCAAATCTCCATCGGCTGTCTGTTCCCTGACAAACTCCTGGCAACATGAGCTCTGAACGGGACAAGAAGCAGCTTGCACCCTCCGTTTATGCTGAAACGAGCCACGCAGGGAACCACCGGCCAGCAGCTCAAGGGGTCCAGCCGTGGAACTGCATGCAGCCACTGCCGGGTGCCCTCACCTCAGCCCAAACGTGCCTGTGAGGATCCTCAGGCAGAAAGAAGTGCCGGGCACGTAGGAAAAACCGGGGTGAGGCAGCCTGTTCGCAAAAAAGCAGTGACAGAGCCATCTGCACTTATGAGGGCACAAGTTAGCAAACAGAGCACGGCAACCAGAGGTGAGGAGAAGCGGGGGAAACCTGCTAAAGGACACGGGTTTGGAAGCAATGCTCTGCAGTGAAGGGAGAGCCGGGCAGACGGTGAGACAGAGAGCAGGGTCATACCCAAAGAGAATGCGAGGTGGCTTGGAGCAGGAAGGGGAGGAGTCTTGCGATGCTTGGAGAGAAATGCAACATAAAGGAAATAGGGGAACAAACAATCTGCGGGGATTTCACCATCTTAGGCTAAACTGAAAGAAAGGGAGGAGAAAGGTCCTGCCCCCGAGCACAGTGATAGGACAGATGTTTGGGGGGAAACCAAAACGGACCTTCTGTGCAACGGGGAAGGGGACACATACGGCTGCGCCATGTGGAACGGGAGTTGGAGACGAGCTGAAGCCTTGAACAGACCAGGCGTGACCCGAGAATAGGTCTGGTGAGGGAAAAGTGATAAGAGGGTGGTACGAGAAGCTGGGAGAAGCAGCATGTTTAGAGTACTTGAGTAAAAGTTGGTCAACAGAGAAGGCATGATGGCCATGAGAAGGGAGCCGGGAGGACACAGCAACAGAGATAGACACCGTTTCATGAATTCTTGGCCTCTGTCCGCTACGGACGATATGGGACATGTGCCAAAGACAGGCACTTCACAGGGAACGAAGAACAGAAGAGAAAAAGAATCAAGATTTCAACTACAAGAAGGAATAAAACGGGGGCAAAACCACAGATGTGGTCTCGAGCACAAACCTGAACAAAGACTGAAAGAACAGCATCCTTAAGGAGGTAGGCCAGAAGGTTTATTGAGAAACATGGGATGAGCAGCTGCCTCCCAATGCAACGCCGAACCAGAAAGAACAACTGCAGCCTCCCCGGGTCAGAACACGCTTTCTGTCAAGTCGACATGAGGAAACAGAGCACATCTCCTGTCTACACTTGTGCTGCTTGAAGCGACTTTAAACAGATGTAATGAAACGAGTAGGAACCCCTTGGAGAACACAGCTAGAGCTTGGCTTCACATGCCTGTCTTTGAGCAGAAGGAGCTGTTGAAGCCCTTCTCTCCCTTCACCCCTTCAATCATGTCACTGAAACTGTGCAGTGTCCTGGTAAACTTGACCAGGGTGTTGATCTCGGTTTAAAACCTTTGTGGGCTCCCCCTGGCCTGGCTCTAACCCCTACTAGCTCCTAGATCAGGTTCACCAAGAGGGAGAGAGGGCACAGCCTGGCACAGAACCTGCTTAACCCATCACATCTGGCAAAGGAAGTGTACATGAAACCACAGTCTTATTTTGATTTAGCTAAATAGGTGCCTAGCCAATTCTAAGTAACTCTGAAGAAAACTGATTTAGAATGAAGTCAGAAGATGAGCGCTGCATTTTGGGCTCATGGTGGGATAGTAAAGCACCTTCACCCCCCAAAACAAAAGGTGCTCCAAGAACTGCAGACAGAAAGGTGCTGAATGCGTCCACCTCCAACAGCAAGCCCTCAGAGGGGTGTTCAGTGAAACAAATCCCCCCCCGGAATTAAAACCAAGGGGGATTTGTTCATTTGTTCAATGAACATCCCATGTTCATCAAAACCTCTCATCATTTTGCAAAAGGAGAGGCTGCTCCTTTGCAAACCGGCCTCTTCCAGGCTCCAGAAAAAGCAGATGTTGTCCTTGTAGTAAAAGCATGCTTGTACTCAGGTTAGCCATGACTTAGCTACATGTGGAATTGAGTCAAGCAATTACTATTCCTTCTGAAATACCGTTGTGCAGCCAATAGAAGTGAGTTTCCTGAGACAAAGCTCTTCAGGCATGGGTATTTTCTAATAGTTATCACCACACAAATCCCCCTTTCACCAAAATCCCAACAGCATCAAGAACAACCATCGCTTCAGCCCAGGCTGAGAGTGGCAGGGCAGGCTGCTGCTGCCTTCACTCACCCACTCCCACACTGCTGAAGAGAACCAAGCCCACACAATCTCTGTGCTGACCCCTTCTCAGTGATCAGAACTGGAGCTGCCCAAAGCGAGGCTTCCAAAGCAAGTTTTCCATTGCCATGCTGCCCCTTGCTCTCCATCTCCCACCCCAGCATTAACGCAGCAGGAACTGCAAAGTGGATTTTGCAAACTACTCCCCCCCACAAATAACAGCAGTCCCTCAGCCAGATCAGCTCCCTGAGCAAACTCGACACTCAGCTTCTCAAGTGCTTGCACCAGCAGCTTCTCTGGGCTGCCTCCAAACTTCCATCCATAGGCAGCAAAGAGTTGGTCTTCACCAGAGGGTTTGGTGCTGTCATGTTTGCATCACAGATGTCACATCTCTGTTGCCACCTGGTCTAACCCTCACTCATACTGTTCTGATCAGGTCAAACAGAGCCATGATCTCCTGCAGCCGTCCACCTCCAGGGCAGCTGGGGTGAACCCATGGTACAGAAAGGGGCCTTTTCCCTCTTCTTCTTGTGTTTAGGACCACACTGCCTTGACACACACCCCCACCCCCAAGAAGCTTTTCATGTATTTCCCTGCTCTGTACTAAAATGACATAGATTTCAAGCTACTTACCTTCCTCTCCCCATCCCAGCACTGGCACATGAGTAACGCACCGAGTGGTTGCCACTATTTCAGCTGCACCCTGCCTGGGCAGGCACAAGACACCAGGTGCTGAAATGCCAGCAGCCAGTCTCCTATAACCCCCCAGCACAAGCCTTGCGCACGCCTGGGCTCCAGGCAGGAATATCACCCCAAGAGCACTGGTAGGAACTCAGTGCAGCTCAACAGAGCTCCAAGGCCTTTATGGACACTGGCGGTTAAGCGTGACAGCAGCACAGAGGGAGGAGGAGGATTTCCACCTTAGGGCTTGGAGAAGGAGAAAGCCCAACGGACCCTACGCAGCAGCAGATGGGGAGGCTGCAGAGGGTCCCCTCCCACTGTGCAAGTGAAGGCTGGGGAGGAACGGATGCATTTTGACCCTGAAAACACACCCGCGGCAGACACCTTTGCCACATTCGTGCCCAGACAGCACTGAAGCCTCGAAGGCTGTTGGCTTGCGTTTGATTTTCCCCCAGATAGCAATGGAATATCAAACGGGGTTTCACTGCTGGGAACTCCAAGCGGGACTTGGAGCTCAGAGCGCATCGTTCAGTGCAGCAGCGCAGGGCTGCAGGAGGAACCGGCTGCACCGCCAGGGACGGGCCGTCACCCACAGCGCTCCGCTCTCTTTGGCAGCCTTCGTTGCCATTAGTAACACAGGCAAGAAATTATAGTTGGTTTTATGTGTGATTGTCGGGTGCCCGTTTAAGGTCCAGAGGTCCAGAGCAAGCGCCAGCCCCCAGAGTCGCCCCAGACACCTTTTCAGCTCTGAGCATCACTTTGGGAAACCCTTCAGAGCAAAGTGCTGGCAAAAATATTTGAATTAAATAAAAAAATATACTAAAACATGGTGACTGTCCCCTCACAGGACTCACAGTGGGCACAATGCACCGCCAGGGAAAAATCAGAGCAAGAAAACTGAAATAAAAAGGGAACAGTTTTACCTATCTTGCATCACGTTACCGCTCATGCAGGGGTCAACGGCAGCACCGGTACCGACCAGGAACAACCAGGGTGGCACAAATCCCTGCAGGGCCTGGCCAGGCCACCACCATGGCCTGTGTCAGCAGGGAGGTGCTGGGTCCAACCGAGTCTCCCACGACCACCCCATCTCAATTTGGGTCACCCCAGCTCAGGTGGGTCCCCCCAGCAGCCCCGACCACTGCCAAGCTGAGCCAGTCTTTGCCTCCACGCATTTGCTTAAGCTCATTTAAAGACACAGCAACACTGCAAGTAATTATAGGTACTCGGCGTGACAAATTGGAAATAAAAAAGAGAAAATCCATCCCCATTTGAAACGAAACAAAGAAAAGTTTGCCACTCATTTGCTAGTCCTTTGGTCACTCATCCCTGCTGCTGGCCAGGAGCACTCCCTCACTCACAGCACCGGGGCTGTCCTCACAGAAGGCCACTGCTGTGCATTTAAGGACTGGAAAAAAGAGCCACTGAGGGAGGACAGTGTAAAAAATGTGTCTGACACGGCACGTGTCACCAGAAATACCGCGACGGGAGAGCAGCCGCCTGTCCCCGGTGCTGGGCCAGCATGCCAGAGCGCAGCACTGCCAGAGGCAGCTCCGTTCTGGAGGCCGAACCGTGCCAGAGCCAGTCTTCAGAGCCCACCCCAGGGCACAGCTCCAGACCCAGGCGATGGCGATGAAGTGGTGCCTTGGCAGACACCAGCACCGGCCAGCAGCAGGCACCCAACCGGTGGGACCCAAAGGCTGGTGATGGCAATGAGGAATGCAACGGGGAAGGGAAGGCTGGTGCGGACATGGTCAAAAAAGACATGACAAGCAGCAAAGGGTGCAGGGTGCACCAGCCCTTCCTCGCAGTGATCCCCCCTGACTCGGCTGGTGACGATGAGGATGCTGGGGAGCAGATGCTCTGCCGGGAGGAGAGACTTTCTCCATCGCTATGTCAGCCTGGAAGAGCTTCTCAGGGAGCTGTTCTGAGCTGGCAGAACCCGCGCAGGGGGAAGGGAGCGACGCTGCTCGCCGAGAAGCTGCACCGACCCTGCTGAGCACCGACACTCCGTCGAAGGAGTTTTGGTTTCCTCTCCGGTACGGGCGGCAGGAAGCGCCTCCTCCTGCCCGGTCCCGCCGCTGCCCGGCCATCACCACGGGCACTACGGGGGCCCGTACGGCCGCCGCGGGCTCGGGGGGCGGCGGCGCCGGGCCGGCCCAAGCCCTGCGCGAGGCCGCGGTCCCTCCCGAGCCCCGCGAGGCCGCGGCACAGCCCGCGCCGCTAACGGAGGCCCCCCCCCGCCCCGCCCCGCGACACGCCGGACCCCACGGCCGCGCCGGGGGCCAGGCCCCGCGGCACTGCCCCGTGACGGCCCCCGCAGCCCCCGGTGTCCGCTCCGGCTCAACGGCAGCCCCCGGGGCCGCTCCACACGTGAGCGCGAGGCCGCGTCTCGCCCCGCGGCCCCGGTACCCGCGGCCGGGCCCCACCTCCCCGCGCTGCCGCACCGGGGCAGCCCCGAACATGGAGGTGGCGGCGGCCGCGCTGCCCCCAGGGAGGGCTCTTCCGCCATTGCCCGGCGCCCGCCCGGCCGGCTCCCGGCGCTGCTGCCGGGGCGGCGCGGCCCCGGGCAGGGCGGCCGCCGGCGACGGGCTCGGGCCACGCCGCTAAACTCCGCGAGCGCCCGGCGCCGCCGTCCCGCCGCTGTCGACCGCCGCCCCGGGAGCGCTGCGCCCCGGCGGCCGCCCCGCCCTGCCGCCCCGGGACCCCCGCGCCGCCCCGGGAGCGGCAGGTGTCGCCAGTGCCGGTGCCGCCGCGCGAAGCAGGGCAGCAGCGCGCCGCGCCGTCGCGGGGCAGAGAGCGGAGTACAACGCCCGCTGCCCCCGGCCCGGCGCTGTCAGCACCCGCCGTCCCCGCCGCTGTCCCGCCGCAGGACGTTGTCCCCACCGCCACCATCGTCAACTCCACCCCCCACCCCCCCCCCGCCCCCCCCGGGGGTGTCCCGGGACCGTTTCCATGGAGACCCCGTCCAACCGGGCGGGGAGAGGATGGTTCGGGCCGCCCGCTCCCGTCCACCCCCCCCTCACCCCCTCGGCGGTGGGTGCGGGGGCCCGGGGTGCTCGGGCAGAGGGGCCCGGGGCGTCCGGTGCGGGGCGGCGCGGCGCGGGGGGGGTGTCGGGCACGCACCTGCTTCCCGAGCCGGGCGGGCTGCGGGGGGGCGGCGGCGGGCCGAGGCGGGCCCCTGCCCGGAGGCGGTGGGTCGGACACTGGGCGCTGCGAGCGGCGGTTCGGCGGCGGCGGAGACACTGGCAGCGGCAGCCGGAGTGTGAGGGCGAGAGCGAGCTGCGGCCGCGGCGGCTGCCGGGAGCTGTAGTCCGGTGGCCGCTGCCGCCCGCCCGCCCCGCGCCCCGGGGACTGCGGCTCCCGGCGTGCCGCGCGCCAGCCCTGCCCGCGCGGGGGGGCTGCGCGGAGCCGGCCGAGTCCGGAGGGGGAACGGGCAAGGGGGGGGGGGGGAACCGACCGGGAGGGGCCGGTACCACCGGGCGGCACGGGGCGGTACGGGGAGGTACGGCGCGGTGCGGGGGGAGCCTCGCGCACACGCACGCACACCCGACCCCGCGCTGGGGCACCAGCGCCCGCACCGGGAGCGGCGCTCGCTCCGCACCGGGGGGAGGAGGATGGAGAAGGAGGAGGCGGCGGGGCGGGCGCTCGCTCCACGCCCGAGCAGAGCTGGACGGGCAGCGCCGGCGGAGAGCGCGGCTCCCGCAGCCCCCGGTCCCCGCCGCCGGGTGCGGCAGCGGGGGATGTCCCCGGGCGCAGCCCCCCCGAGCGGGGCCGGTGGAGCGGGCGAGGAGCCGCCTGCCCGGCCGAGGTGGGCGCGGGGCCGGCGATGGCGCTGGGTGTTCCCCCCGCCCCCGGCCCGGTGCTTCGCCGGGCGGGCAGCGCTGCGGGGCAGGAGCGGCCCCGGGCGGGGGGTGAGTCGCCTCCGCCTCACCATGCGGGGCACGGGGCTGCGCTGCGCGGCGCGGTGGATCGAAGTTTTTCACCGGCCCCCGCCGGCGGCACCGGGGCCCGCAGGCCCGGCGACCGCCGCACACACACACACACAGAGCCCCTGCGATGCCCGGCACGGGTCGGCCCCCGCGGTGCCCGGCCGCGCCCTGGCCTGCTCCGTTCCGGTCGCCTTACCGGGCCCGCCCCGCAGCGACCCGGCGGCTGACAGCCTCGTACGGGCCTCGGGACGGGCGGCCCCGCAGCGCCCTGGCGCGGCCGCGCTGTGCGGGCACCGTCCGCCCCGGCCCTGCCACGCTGCCCGGCCCCGGCGCAGGCACCGCCCCGCCGCCCCCTCCCCTGCCCCGGGCAGACCGGCCTCCCCCGGGCCGGCCTCTCGCCCCTGCCTACCCCCGGGCCGGCCCCCGTTCCGCAGCCCGCCCGCCCCATCCGACGCCTCCGGCCTGGCAGCTCCCTCCCCGGTCCCCGCGCACCGGCTGCCTCCGCCGCCTCTCGCTGCCGCCCACCCCGCGGAGGGTGGGGGGATCCTCCATTTCCCCGTTTCTGCACAGAATCGGCGGGCAGTGACCCAGTCCTGCCCTCGAGGGTCTGCCGGGGACGCGCAGGAAACACCCGTCCCACCGGGGAACAGCGTTCAGCCGGGTGCCTCACAGGGCTCGGGCGGGGACTGGCACCGGCAGTGGGCGAGGGCCCGGAGGCTGCGCTGGGGATGCAGGATGGTCGTGGATTTGGGCTGGGGGTCACCCGAATCCGGAGGGGCTGCCGGGGGGTCCGTGCTGCTGCTGCCCCTCGCAGTATGGTGCCACCCCAAGGTGTGTCCAGGACCTGCCTTTTTGCTGCGGTGCCTGTCTTCAGTCCCGGATTTAGCCTGTCCAGTGGTCATGTCTCGCCCCATCCCAGCATGCGTGACATCTGCTGGGACATGGGGTCACTCCACAGGGCACACTCTGTGGTGGGTACCCCTGGTTGGCACACATAGGCTGGCACCTGCACCCTGGTGTCGCCTGCCACTGAAGGCAGCAACCTCTGCAGCCTCGGCACCAGCCTTCCCTCTGTCCAAGGGGAAAAATCCCTTGCAAAGGCATTGAGCTCCTTTCCTTTGCCAGAAAGGCCTCGGTCACCTTGGGCAAGACACGGCCCATTGTCCCTTTGGGGTTGCGGTTTGGGGTCTGAGGGCGGGACGATGCTGAGTGGGCAGGGCAGGCACCCGGGTTGGGGTGAGGTTTGGGGGCAGCAGAGTGTCCGGTGAGGTGTGGCAGGGTGACATGAGGGATGGCAGGGTGACACGCGAGGAGTGACAGCACCAGGGCAAGGCAGAGAGCCCTGGCTGAGCAGAGGAAGGCCAGGAGCAAGGACGCACTTCCTGCAGAGGGGAATCACTCTATCTTGCCCCTGGTTTGTCCCTCCCTTCCCCTACCTGCTGCCTCCAGCTGTGCTGCGGGCAGGGAAGATGCTCCAAGAGGTGTTTTGGAGCCTGGGAGGATGAGTGGAAGCTGGTGCAGCCCTCAACCAGCCCTGGGTTGACAAGGACCTGCCTTGTTTGCATCCTGCTGCAATTAGAACCAGGCAGTTTGAGCAATGGCCCCACCCTGCAGCTCTCCTCGCCCCATCCCTGCAGGAATTGCATGCAGGGATGTGTGGTGCCAGCTGAGTGGGGTCTGCATCCCATCACCACGTCTTCCAACACTGCTCCTTCCTGCTTGAGTCAGAACCTACCAGCAATTCACCATCTTCAGGCTGGGATAATTTGCACCCCCGAGCTTTAGAACACGGTCCTGAAAAACTGTGGTCTCTCCTGCTGGTGTTCCAGGGAAAGTACGGAGAATGAGGAGCATCCCTCCTTGGGAGCATTGTTCATTGGACACCAGTCATGGGCTGATGTGCAGGAGGGCCAACATGAATTATATGTTAATATGCACTGCAAAAATACATTTTGGTTTGGGGTTTATTTAATTGTTTCCCCCCTTCCCTCTGGATTTGGGTAGGATCTGTATCACTGCCTCCTCCCCTCACCAGGAATAGGAACACGTTGACTTGCACAACCCAGCTAAGCACTGGCGGCAGGAACAGCCCTGGCAGACTGCACACTCTGCTCACTGCCAGGCCATGCATGGGGACCTCACACCCTGCTCAGGACGTTTTTGGTCTCTGCTGGTCCCAGGGCCACTCGCCAGCTGGGCTGGGAGGCCAGGAGGTCCAAACGGGTGTCTGAGCTCAGGGGGCACCTCGGAGCCTCCTCCCCCTCTGGCGGGAGTGATGTGTAGCTCCTGGCGCCAGGATAGGAGTGATAGTGTGACACCTCGTGTGATGTGTTCACCCCACAAACCCCTTGTCCCTGGCCGGTCCTGCACTGGACCTCCCTGCTCCAGAGCTTCAACATCATGAGGCGGATAGAGTTGTGCCAGTTTTAAGGCCAGGGGCTTCCCATTAGGATGGATGGGGTGTCCATTGCCACAGCATCTGGTACTCAGTCTCTGGGTTTCCTGGGGTTTTCCTTCTGCACTGAAGCAGGATCCTGTGCACTGCTCCATTTATGGTGGGCAGACACCTTGCAGTAACCCCATGAGGAGCATCAGCTCCACCTGCAGACCTTGTGTTCCTGCTTCCTACCTGCCATCCCCACTCCAATGACAAACCCTTCTGCTGCACATTAGAAGGTGCATCTAGAAGGTGCCCCCCTCACTGGAGCAGCACCTTCTCCTGCCTGCTCACACCTGGTGGATGGGGAGGAGCAGCAGGACGAGCTCTGCAGCTGCTCTCCCCCCTGCTCCAAAGGGGCTTGCAGTGGGGCCTGTGGGGGGATGTGTGACCGAGTCCCACCTCCCATGTGACAAACTGAATCTCTTCATCAAGAGCTAGGAGGCTGATATTTGAACCCAGCCCTGGGTCCAAAATGATGCCTCTTCTGCACTGGTGGCTTGATGCTTTGGTATCTTCACCTTGAACCTTTCACAGGGAGCCTGGGGCTGGCCTCTTCCTCCACGCGTGCTCCGGAGGGCTCTTCGGGACCAGCCTCCGTGCTGCATGAAGTTGCGTGGAGGACTGAGGCATCACCTGTGGTGAGTGGGGCAGGCAGAAGGCCATGCACTGCTGCCTCTGATGCCATCCTCCTCTGCATCCTTGGGAGAAGCGCTGGGCTGGGTGAGAGTTTGGGATGAGATTGGGAGGAACAGCGCTGTGCCTGGGGGCTGAGGGAAGAGCTGGCAGCTCCAGCAGGAACAGGCAGGGCAAAGTGATGGAGAGGGGATGGATGCAGTGGGTGAGCAGAGCTGGGAATGCCTGGGGAGCCCCAGAAAACAGGTGAGGAGCCCCGTGGGGCTGGATGGGTGCTCATGGGGAGCCCTGGCTCAGCTCCAGCCCCTCTCCAAGGACTGTATGGCTGGAGGCTCTGGAGGGCAGTTTGCTGTGGGCAGGTCTGGGCCTTCCCCTGCTCCCAGCTCCTGCTTCAGCCCCCAGCTCCTTTATTGTCCATCTTCCAGCCCCAAGCCCCCAGGTTCAGCTTTGGGAGGCACTGAGGATCCTAATTGTAACCAGAGACAAAGAGAGCCAGTGTTTGTGCACAACATGCTGCTCCGGCAGCCCGTGACTGCAGATGCAGGAGCTGCACTGGGATGACTGTGCTTACAGGGTCCTGGGATCCCTGGGAGCCAGGGGCTGGAACAGCTACCAACGCCCAGCCACAGGCATCACCCCAGCTCCCAGCTGCAGCTCCAGAGGGTGAGGGCTGACATGCTCCATGGGGATGTAGGGAGGGATGAGCAGAGCAGAGAAGCCCTCACAGGGACCCAGGACAGGATGCAGGCGGAGGGTGGGGGGGTGGCAGGGCAGCTGAGTCAACCGCACATCTCCTGTGGGCACAGCACAGGCACGAGGGTGTTCCAAGGAGGGTGTCCCAGGCAGGGTGTCCCAGCCCTGCTTCGTGCTTGCAGGCTCTCTGCGCTCGGGGATTTTCTGTGTGCAGAACAACCGACTGTGACCTCTGCGGTGGCTGCATTCAAATGAAAGCTGCTTCCCTAGCACTGGCCAGGGCACCCGTCCCCGTGCCATTGCCTGCCGTGAGGACATCTGTGTGAAAAGCCTCCGCTCACCCCCCGCTCTGCCTCAAACCTGCCAGTTTAGGACCCTTAATTCCCGCCCCACCTCGCCGGAGGTTTTTGGGGCTGTGGCTCTGCCAGAGCCCCGCCAGGCACCCCCCAGCTCTGGGGCTGCTGGTTTGGGGCTCAGTTCCCTGGTTTCCCCGGGGTTTGGGGCCCAGAGCAGTTCCCAGCTCCCTGAAGGAACTTGAAGGTTGATGTTTTGAACCCCGCACTGAGGCCAAAGTGACTCCACCTCTGCACTGAGGAGGGGGTTTCGTGTCTTTAGGCTTTGGGTAGCTTCGCTCTGGGCACCCCCCTGCTCCTCCACTATCTCTGGTGGCCCTGACATTCCTCCCTGGCCCCGATGTGCCCGACACATCGCTATAGGAACTGCAGTGTGGCAGCAGGGACAAAGACATCAGGGGGGTACAGGGACTTCCCTTCCCCAGGCAGGGACCCACCACCTCCAGAAGACCCTGAATGTGGCACTGCAGCGCGACACGCTCCGGGCGGGTGAAAATGGGGCTGGCGGCTGCTCCAAGCACTCATCACTAAGGGTGGGCAGCCGGTGCCACCGCGGGCACCGCACCTCTGCGGGTGCTAGGTCCCGCTACAGCATCTCGGCGGAAATCTCTCGCTCAGGTTGTGCCGTGCTGGATACGGCATCTCCATGGAAACCCTCCCGCTCCGGCGGTGCGGGCTCGGGAGATGCCATCTCCACGGAAACGCGGCTGCGGCGGACGCCGGGATGCGCTGCCCGGGCACCGGGTGCCACCGCAAGGAGAGTCAGGGGTGTCCGGGCACCCCTGGCCGGGCCCACGGAAGAGGGTGAAGGGGGTCCGGCAGAGCAGGGCCGGAGCACAGACCACCCTTGTCCCGGCACAGGGGGAAGGAGGCGCCGGGAAATTGGGAATGGGGCGGTCCCACGCCTAAAACACCAGCGCAGTCCTGCCTGCCCTGCCCCACTCTCGTGCTGTGTCAAGCAGAGCCTCCCTCCACTGTTGTGGGTTTCTTCTGGGGGGCGTGTGTCACCTCCTCTCCTCTCTTCTCTCCCACCCCGGAGCTCAGCCAGGCCCGTTCTGGGGAGGACCATTCCCTGCGCTACAGGAGATGGGAGTGATCAGGGACACGGAACCCCCTGCTCCCGGACAGGAAGGAGGGAGGAACCCCTGATCCCGGGGTCGCCCGGTGATGGCCCTGGAGCTCGCACCCCCGTCCCGCGGCACGGGAAGAGATTTCATGCTCAGAACTGGCCCAGGTGAAATATTTCACAGGTTATTTATAGCCTGCGCTAAAAACCTAAACCCCAGCGCCAGCGCGAGGAGCCGGCCACCTAAACCCCTTCAGTTGTTGATTTCAAACGTGCCTTTTGCTGTCATTCAGCTCCCGCCACCCCCGGCGGGGGTTCGGAACTCCCGCGGAAGCGGGCACCGGCTCTGCCCGGCGGGGACCCCGCACGGGGCGGCGCGGGGGGGACCCCCGGGGCAGCGCGCGCCGGGAGAGGCCGGGCCTCGCTCCCGCTGCTGCGCGTGCGGCCGGGCCGGGATTAGCCCCGCTCCGGCTTTGACGCAGCCCCGAAAGTAGGGCAGGGAGAGCGGACCGCGGCGCGCGCGGCTCCCAGGGGCCGCACCCGCACCACGGGCCCCGGGGACACCGGCAGCGGCGCGGGGAGGGCCTGCCCGCGGCCCCCGGTACCCACCGGCTCGTGCCGGAGGAAGCCCGGCTGGAGCACGCCACGAGGGACAAGGATCGGGCCTGCGGCTGCCCCGTGACAGCGCCCCGCGGAGCCCCCAGCCGGTTCCACGCCTGCGGGGGACGCCACAGCCCCGGCTCCCCTCCCCGCAGCCCTGGGGCTCTCCATCGGCATTCCCAGCACCCTCCTTCCTCCAGCCATCCGCAGAGCTGGAACTGCGTCTTCATTAAACCCACAGCATCGATATTCCTCTGCCCAGAGGGTGCCTCTGCTGTACCCATGTGCCTTTAACCCACCCCCAGTAACTGCACTTATTTTTGAAGCATCTCTGGGTAGATGGTAGATCTCGGGAAGAAGCACTGCCCCTGGCAGTGTTCAAGGCAAGGCTGGACAGGGCTTGGAGCAAGCTGCTCTAGGGGAAGGTGTCCCTGCCTGTGGCAGGGGTTGGAACTGCCTTGAGCTTTAAGCTCCTTCCCGCTCTGTGGTTCTGTGATTCTATGATACTGGAAGCCCCAGTTCAAGCCAAATCTAGCCCAGTGCTGGGCATCCATGGCTGGGAGTTGGGTAGCCCATCATACCCAGCAGGCACAATTCAGGGCTGGGAAGCAAGAAGGGCTGGGCAGACGAGGGAGACATCCAGAGAGGGACAGTGAAAGCACTGCTACAGGGTTCTGGCAAACCAGGGCCACAGGGAGCTGTGAGGAGGTGGAGGCGGAGGCAGAGGGGCTGTGCTCACCCCAGGCCAGACCCACTCTTGCCCTGGCTCTGGTGCACTTCAGCTTTTACTAAACCAAACAGACCCATCCTTGCACCTCTGAGAGCCCAAGGGGCTGGGGCAAAGGGTTCCCATGGCTGTTGGTGCAGGCAGGGCAGAGGGAATCCAGGCTCCAAGCTGCGACCCTACCCGTGTGTGAC
The DNA here is from genome assembly GCF_037157495.1 of Lathamus discolor. Classification (NCBI taxonomy): domain Eukaryota; kingdom Metazoa; phylum Chordata; class Aves; order Psittaciformes; family Psittacidae; genus Lathamus; species Lathamus discolor. Next base: position 2,314,895 of record NC_088892.1, on the reverse strand, counting down.
ATATGTAAGGATTCTCCAGTGTCACATGGAAATGCTCTGTGCTTCCTCTCCTTTTTTCTCTCCAGCCCAGCCTACATTGACACTGTGCAGCCTCACCGCAACCCTACGCTCTCTGGGAGCCCCGAGGATGCTGTGGGGCTGGTGACACCTAGGCCGAGTCCCTGGCAAGGGCACAGCTCCAGCGGAGCTGACACCACAGCAGCCACCACCCCAGGAAGGGTGCCAGCACCCAGAGCAGGAGGCCTGCACTCTTTCGGGGTTAGAATACAGGAGTTATGGGGCACCCACCCTCAATACTGTGGACACCTGTGCCCCAGCCCCACTGGATGGCACCCAGGTGCCCTGGCTGCAGGGAGAAGGTTGAGTGCAGCAGCTCTGCCCCAGCCCCAGGGGACAGGGAGCAGCCGAGGGACCCCACCTGGCTGAACCCCAAGGGAAGGCTATGGCAGCACCCCTGGGACGAGGAACACTAATTCCTAATTCCTGGGAACACCAGCCCCTTCAGCTTCTTTGCTCAGGCTGGGAGGCACTCCCCTGACTGGCATGAGCACAGCGCAGATGATAAGAGGGAGGAGAGGACTGAGGGGATCCCTGTCCCATCATAAGGCTCCAGCACTGGACAAACCAAGCACCCCACAGTCACCCTTTGCAGGGTGCAGTGGGCCAGGAAGCCTGGCTTAGCAGAAGAAGAGGGCAGGGTGACTAGGCAAAACCACCTCAGCACCCTGTATTCCAGCTCATAGGATTCACCAGAGTATGGCAGAAGTTACTTCAGGACTGCTGGTGGACACAAGGAGCAGTGCCTCATAGCTGGGCTCAGCACAGCCAGGTGGGGAGAAAACCCCTTTAGCTGAGATCAAAAAGTATCGTTATATATATATATAATGTCATATTTATATATATAAAAAAATGGGCGTATGAAAGACAGAAGCTCCAGGGCAGGTGAGCCCCAGCACTGAGCTCACCTCCGCTCCTGCTCCCAGCCCAGGGCAGCAGCTCCAGGCACCATTCAAGAGCACGTGCCATGCAGGAGGGCACAGAACAGGCGCAGGCCTGGCCCTGCCACAGCCTGCATGCAGCTACAGCCCTGTCCTGCCGCGGCGCCGGCCTGGCTGCACCCTCAGCTCCGGCACCAGCTCCAGTGCGGGCCTGGCTGCGGCAGGAACGTCCTCAGCAGAGATGGGCTGGATGATGTGGCCGCTGCGGGTGATGACACGGGGCGCTGTCAGCTTCTGGAAGGCACGCTGCGTGTTCCACGTGGCTCCCACGGGCGCTCGGATGCTCTGCTCAAACTGCTGGTGCCTCTCAAAGGGGAAGGGCAGCTCGCTGACCTGTGAGGAGTGGCACAGCGGGGTCACCCCCTGCCAGCACCCCGGGGGCTGCTCCCACCCCACGCTGCTGCTGGCTCCCGCTCACACCACCCCTTGCCCCGCTGACCCCTGGTTCCATCCCTTATATGCCAGCAGATTCCAAGGGCAGGCACAGCCAAAAGCAGTCCTGGGAATTTCTCTTCCCTCCATCATCCTGCTGGCTTCTGGGCCACCAAAGCTGGAGGCTCAGTGCCTGGGCAGGAAGTACAGGCAGGAATGGGGGATGTTTTGGGAATGGGTCACAGGAAGGCTCCGGAGTGCTCATAGAGGCTGCACATCACCCACCTGATGTGCTGCTGCGTAGATGTTGCGCTTTTCACTCATGATGACGTGGGGCAAGTGCTGGTCCTTCCTGGGAGGCGCCGGCGGCGGCTTGAGCAGGAACCTACAGGGCACACACGTGTTCAGCCCTGGGGTCAGGCTGGGGAACACGCAGGGTCAGCCCCAGGGTGGCCCGGGGCACGCTGCCGCAGCTCTTCACACTCACCGCTTTATCTTCCTGGTGCTGGGCTTCAGGCCTGAGCCCCCCCACTCGCCCCAGCCCGGCAGCACCAGGTTCACCGGCTGTGGCTTTGCATCCTGCTCCGCCTTGTGCTTCTCCCGGCGGAAGTCAGCGACCACATCATCCCCAGCAAAGGCCTCCGTGATCACCCCGCGCTGGTCGATGCCTCCCTCCTGTAGAGAGCAGGGTCAGCCCCTGCAGCTAGCCTAGCTGCGGGATGAGGGCCTGGTGTGTTCAGCTCACCTCCTCCTCCAGCAGCACAGGCAGGCTGGGGCACTGAACCTCCTGCGACCGCCCCTCCAGCACTGCCTGCAGGCTGATCAGCTGCTTCTGGGACGCTGGCTTCCTGGCAGGCCTGGCCCCAGCTCTGCCTTCCTCTGGCTGCCACTGCGCTCCCATCTCTGCTCCTGTGGCTGCTGGCTGCCGCGCTCCTGCCCTTGCTCCTGTGGCCACTGGCTGCCGTTCTCTTGCCTCTGCTGCTGCAGCCACCGGCTGCTGTGCTCCTGTCCTTGCTCCTGCAGCCGCTTGCTGCCGCACTCTCGCCTTTGCTCCTGCGACCACCGGCTGCTGCACTCCTATCTCTCCTCCAGCCACTGGCTCCTCTGGCTCCTCCACATGCTCCTCTGAGGCCAGAGCCTCAACGTCCTCCATTGTTCGTGCTCGGCCCAGCTGCTGTGAGAGCAGAACCTCCTCCTGGGCACCAGTGGGTAGCTCGATCCCTGCACTCACCTCTGCCTCTGCACAGATGAGGGGGATGGGGATGTCCCCTGGAGGTTCAGAAACTGCCTCTGTCACATCAGCATCTGCACATTGAGGCAACAGGTGAGAAAGAGTCACCCACGAGGAGGAAACAGAAGGGTGAAGCCATGCAGAATACACCCCTCACACCCCTCTTTCCCTTGCCCAGCCCTGAAGCAGCACACCAGTCCCTCCCTGCCTGGGGTGGCAAGCTCCTCACCTTGTCCTGCAGGGCTCCCTGCCCGCTGCTGCCGCATGTGCCGCTTCTGCACGAAGTCCTGTAGTAGAGCTTCTTCCTCTGACATCTCCTCTTCCTCCTCCTCCATCTCCTCCTTGCTCTCCGCAGCACCAGGCTCTAATACATCTCCCTGACTCTCCTGTGCCTCTGGCTCCTTGGCTGGGCTGCTGGGTTTGCCCAACAGCCAGGGATTTGCTCTGCTGGCATCCGTGGGGATGGTGGGAACGGTCACCGACGGGAGGTCCTCCTCAGGCACATCGTCTGGCTTCTCCTCAGGCAGCTCCACACGCACCTTCTGCATCAACTCCTTGTTCTTGGCCAGCTGCTCCTGTATGGCCTTGCGAGCCTGGGAGGGGATTGAGAGGTTTCTGAAGCAGGCCAGAAACAACACACCTGCCCCACCTCAGCTGCCTCCCCCTTCCCCAACCAGCACTGGAGACGTTGCTGTGGCCTTTCAACGTATAATGGTGGTTTTTAAGGAAGAGAGAGACTTTATATCAAAGTCCATAGTGACAGGACAAGGGGCAACTGCTTTAAACTAGAAGAGGCCAGATTTAGGTTAGATACAAAGAAGAAAGGAGAAACAAGTTGTATGATGAGGGTGGTGAGGTGCTGGCACAGGGTGCCCAGAGAAGCTGTGGCTGCCTCATCCCCGGCAGTGCTCAAGGCCAGGTTGGACAGGGCTTGGAGCAAGCTGCTCCAGTGGAAGGTGTCTGGCAGGGGCTTGGAACTGGATGAGCTTTAAGGTCCCTTCCAACCCAAACCCTTCTGTGGTTCTGCAATCTCACCTCTAGGTCATACTTGGCTATAATGGCCCTGGAGCGGGCCCACTTTCCCTTGTTCTGGTGCTTAAGGCTCATTCGCTCCTGGGGGGACAAACAAGAGAGAAGCATCAGAACAAGCACCCTCATGAGAGGGGAGGTCCCATGCAGTGGGGGATAAGCACAAAAGCAGCACCTGCATCCTGAGCTGCTCCAGCTCCTCCAGCCTTGCCAAGGCGGCCTCAGGGTCTGACTTCTGCAGCAGCTCAAAGTCCTTTAAGGCCTTGCGCCTCTTGCTTTTCTTCAGTATGCGATGGTACCTGAGCACAGAGGCAGCGAGTGAAGCCTCGGGTGCCAGGGAGGCCCTGGGGACCCCGTGTTTTGACCATACCCCCAAACCAGGCAGACTCAGCCCTCTCCAAGGGATCTTACTTCTTGCTCTTGATCTTCTTCTCTCGCCGAGCCTTGGCTTCATAGTAGGACTGCACGACCCGAGCCTTCTGCAGCTCTGCCCGCCGCTGCCGGGCCTGCCAGAGAGCACAGAGTGAGGGCAGTCACCAAGGAAGAGGCCTCAAGAGCCAGGGTATGGCCGGGGGGGCACCCACCTCCTCCAAGCCCATTGCCTGCAGCGAGGCTGCCTCCTCTGGTGTCAGGAGTGGATCAGTGATAGGCTGCTTCGTCTTGTGGAGCAGCCCAAAGATCTCCTGCTCCAGGGGAGTTCGGGCCTGTTCAAACAGAGTAGACCCAGCAAGATGACGGCTATGAGAAGAATCATGAGAGGCAATGCTCCTCTAGATGTTCCTGTCCCGGTGCCCCTAAGAAGGTCCATAGGAAGGCTCACAGAAGTGTGGCCCCTCCTCCTGGGGCTGAGGTCACGGCCCTGACCAGGGTCACAGGCAGCAGCCCCTGGCTTGCTCCTAGGAGGGCAGAATTCCTCCCAGGGAGAGGAGGAGGCTCACAATAGGCAGGTAGCACTGGCCAGGTAGCTCTGGGCACGAAGCACAGAGCAGTTTCCCTGGCCACACGACATCATGTCCTGCCAAAACAGAAAGGGACCTTTGGGCAGGTTGAGGCGAGTTGGCTGGGAGCTCGGCAGCAGCTGCCCCTCACCAGAGCATCTGTACAGCTGGGAGAGCTCTCGGGGAGGGCAGTGACCTGCCAGCAGCACAGCCCTCATGGGAATTTGTGTTCAAAATCAAAACCAGCATTGTTTTGTAATTTTATAGGATTTACAACAATGAGGTCCAGGGTTTGCCAGACTGGACCCCATCTACCACAGCATACAAGGCCAAGGGCTACAAGCAGGCACAGGGACCAAAAACCTGCACACTCAGCAAGCGTGACTCAAGCTGAAAGGCTAAGAAGAGAGGGGACAGAGCACGCTTGAAACCTTCTGCTTGTGTCTTAGCCAGCCCCTCCCAGAGGCTTGGCTGTGCATGAGGAAGGTGGAATACTTCCATGTGAATCTTTCCCAGCTCAGCCCGTGCCTGCCCAGAGCCTCAGCGACAGGCTGGGCCTTCCCCATGCCTGCCTCACTCCTCCTCACCGAGCCCAGGAGCTGCATGACACATGGCAGCACCCACCTTCCAGGCTGAAGTCACCTGCTCCAGAGGTACGACTGCGGCAATGTCCTGCTTGAGTGGGAACACCAGCTGCTCAGCACGCCGGTTCTGCAGCACAATCTGCTGCCACTTGCCCACATCTTTGGAAGTTGTGAGGTAGGCAGCTTCCCTCACGACCTGCAGACGGGTGGGAAGGGAAGCAGGTGAGCAAAGGAGGGCTGAGGCAAAGAATAAGAGCCTGCTGGCATCAGAGAGTAGCAGAGGGCACCTAAGGGCCCACTTACCCGCTTGGCCTCCTCCTTGCTGAGCGGCAGCTCTACCGCTGCCTTCTGCTTCACTTGGGTCAGCTCATTCTTCACGCTGCTCAGGGCAGATTTGGGGCGGATGGGCTGCAGGAGCTCCGACAGAACCAGCTTCTCCCCAGCCCCTGCATGAGGTCCCACATGTCAGCTCGGGTACAGCACTGCTGACTCGAGGGGCTGCAGCTGCATTCAGCCAGAAAGCCAGGGTGGCTGCAGGCAACCTCGGCCCCCACGGGTCTCACCTTTGGTGCTGACGTTGAACTCGGACACCTGCACACTGGCCTCCGTGCGCTCTGCCAGCCTCCGGCTGCGACACGGGAAAACAAATCAACCAAAGAGCTCCCCAAGTCCCCCCGACTGCTTGTCCCTCCCACAGGCGTTGAGCCTCTTCTCCAGAGCTTCCCGACACAGCCCTGCAGGGCCCACGGCGAGGGAACGGGGCTGCTGCCAGAGCCCGAGGGCCAAGCCACAGCAGCGCCCCGGACCCCACCACTCACCGCTTCCGTCCGGACAGGGAGCTGACCGCCTCCAGGAGCTGCCGGTGCCGCCGCTCGCCGTCCTCCTGCCACTGCCACGAGGCAGACACAGTTACAGACCGCGGCGCAGCTCGACCCAGAGGCCCCGCTCCAGGAGCGGCGCCCACTCCCTGGTGCCCCGCCACCGCCCGGCCGAGCCCCGAGCTCCGGCCTGCGCCCTCCCGGCAGGGCCAGGCCGGGCCGCCCTTTGCCGCAGCGGGGGGACCCAGCCTCACCCGGGCTTCGCCCTGCCCTGCCCTCACCTCATCCTCATCTTCATTCTCGCTCACGGCCGCCTCCGTCCCCAGCCACTCCTCCGACATCGCACCGCACGCCCCGCCACGCTAGCCGCAAAGCACCGCGCCGCGTAGTACTACTCCCCGCACGACCTGCCGGAAAGCGCACCACTTCCGCCCGGCCTGCCGCAACCCGCCGCGCTTCCGCCCGCCGGACGGCTCTGACGTCACGGTTGCCGTGGCAGCGGGGCCGAGGGTGGGGGTGACGGGCCGGCTCCGCGGTTCTCGGGGTGCGGGTCGGGCCCGGGCTCATCACCGAGACGGGCAGGTCCTGTCTTCACGGTAACGGCCGCGGGAGGACCATGCCTCCCGGTTCGGGGCGCCGTTCCCTGCCGTCACCGGCAAACCCCCGGGCAGCACGGCGGAAAAACGAGCCGCGGCAACGACATGCGGGGGGGCCCGGGCGCTACGCGACACGACACGCCCACCCCCCCCGGTGCCGCCCCGCCGCGCCCGCTGCCGCAGGCCCCGCCCCCGGCCACGTGCCGGGCCCCGCCCCCGGCCCCGCCTCCCCTTGTCCGCACCGGGGCGGGGCTGGGGGGGGTGCTGCCGCAGAGTGACGTGCGGCAGAGCCAATGGGAGTGAAGGGGCGGGACGGATTGGGTGGACAAGCCAATGGGCGGCGCGGCCCCGCCCCCGCAGCGGCGCGAGGCGTGGCGGCCCCTCCCGCGGCGCTGAGGGAGCGAACTGCCCGGCCCGGCCCGGCCCGGCCCGCGCGGCGCTGCCCGCACCGGCACAGGGTGAGCGGCGACGGGGTCCTCTCTTCCCCTCCCCTCCTCCCTTCCTATTCCCCCACAAGCCCGGCCTCCGGCGCCGCTGCGGGGTAAGCGCTGCTTGCCCAGCCCAGCCCCGTCCCCTCCCCGTGGGGCCGGTGCGGCTGGTGCGGGGCTGCCCCGCCGCTCCCCCGTACCGGGCGCTTCCCTCGGGGCCGAGGCCTTCCGCGGCCGCGCCCTGTCCGCTCCCCCCTCCCTTCCCGGTGGGTTTCCATGGCGACGCCCCTCCCGGGGCGCGGGGGTTTCCATAGTGACGGCCGCCGCCCCCCGCGCCGGAGCCCCGCCGCCGCCCCGGTGCTGAGGCGTTTTCCCTTCCCCGCAGCGCCCAGCGCAGCCCCGCAGGGCCCCCGATAATGCCGGGGGCGCGGGCGGCGGAGCAGCAGCGCCCGGACTCGGAGTTGTGGCGGCCGCCGCCGCCCCAGTGACGGCCCCGCCATGTCGGTGATGGTGGCGAGGAAGAAGGTGGTTCGGAAATGGGAGAAGCTGCCGGGCAGGAACACCTTCTGCTGCGACGGCCGCATCATGATGGCCCGGCAGAAGGGCATCTTCTACCTGACGCTCTTCCTCATTCTTGGCACCTGCGCCCTCTTCTTCGCCTTTGAGTGAGTTCCCCGCAGCCGCCCGGTAGCTCCCCGGGTCAGGATGGGTTCGGTGGCCCCGGGAGCAGGGGTGGGGTAGAGCGAGGAGGCGCAGAGCCCAGCGCGGTGCGGCTATCCCCGGCGGGATCTGCCTCTCACACAGTGACCTCGAGGTCTGGAGACGCTGGGCCCTGGCAGAGCTTGCCCTGCAGCGTGACACTGGCCCTTCACCGCCCTGCCTGTGCTTCCCTATGCTTTGGGACTTGTCATCCCATGTCCAGAGCACGGCCAACGGGGATGGGGATTTTGGTGCGTGCTCCTCGCCTGGGGTGTAAGGGCATTGCTGCTGCAGCACCAGAGGCCAGCGTGAGCTGGTGGTGTGGCAGAGCCTGTGCTCGTGCACCCTGGGCCTGTGTACAGCCCTGCTTAGCCGGTAAGGGAGGTGACCTGGCTGGAGAGCTAACCAGAAGTGCATGAGCCTGGTGACACTGGTCCCTATCACAGATCCAGCTCACCCTTCAGCTGTCTGTGTTGTGGTGTGGTGCTGCACTACAGCAGACCCTCCGTGAGCCGAAGCCCTGGAGGGGATCTGGCCACCCTCTTAGATCAGCACAGCAGCCTAAAGGCCTGCAGCAAGTTGTGTGTCCTGCCAAAGAGCAGGGACTGGCCTGGTCTCACAGCTCAGCCCTGTGAGCCCAGCTGGGAGTGACCTGGCCTCAGACTAGTTCTCCCAAAACAACAAGCAGGAAGGGAGGAAAAGCTCACTCACATTTGCCTGAGCTCTGGAGGTGGGGGGGCAGCAGGACTGCTCTGTTTGCCTGGGTTGAGGGTGAGCTTGGATCAGCCACACAACTGTGAAATGTTCCTTTCTCTGTCTCCATCAGCATGTTTATGTTGTTCTTAGAGAGGTAAAGGTCTTGACTGGTATTGGGTAACAAAAGCCAGTTAAGCTAGGACAAGCAAGCGGAAGAAACTGCTCCCACTGATTAAGTCCTGTCTATTGCTCCACATACATAAAGCTCTGGACCCAGGCACTGGCGTCCTGGGCATCTTCCCCAGAGCAGGGACTTTGTCCCAGCTCCCTCTGGCCTGACATTGCCCTCCCTCACTCCTCTCCTTAGTGGATATTGCCACCATCCTTGGAAAGGGCTTTCTGGAACAGTCTGCTGAGGTTTGCCGTGTCCCAACGGCAGCAGTGCAGCAGCAAACACCATGCCCAGGTCAGCTACAGGGCTTATTTCTCTGCTTGGTGGTCGTGCAGGAATGGAGGCAGGTGCTGCACAACTGTAACACGAGGTGTTGTGGTTCTCGAGCACAGGAAGCTCAAATTATCCTTGACTCAGTCTGAAGCCAAAGGTATGAAATGACACTGCTGCTTGTTTTGTTGTTTATTTTTTCCTCATCTCAAAAATGAGGCTCAGACTTGCTGCCTTCAGGGAGGGCTGGTAATGTCTCTGCTCCAGAAATACGTGTCTCTGCTCCAGAAACGCTTACCATGAGGGATAATTGCTCTTGCTCCCTGTGGAGCCTGTCCTGAGCAGAAGAGAGAAGCCACAGCACACTCTCTGCTGCCTTTACAGTCCCAGGCTGTGCTGGCAGAGCCAGCGGTGCTGTGGGTACTGCAGGTACATGACTGGGAATTCCTTGGGAAGCCTCTTCCCATGCTGCTCTGGAGGCAGAGGCCCATGGAGGGGTCACTCATGTCCTTACTCACAGTGAGACCTCCGGGATGTGCCTCTGTGTCAAGCCAGGGGGATGGTCTCTGCGGGGTCACCAGCCCGGAGGCAGTTTTGCTGGGAGCAGAATTCCCTCTGAATTGTGGTTAAATTGGCTTAGTGTCTTTCAATTACTAAAAGGTTGGGAAAATCCAAAATATCCATTTGATTCTCTCATCGCTCAACACTTTAATGTTTTCTGTCTGAAAGAGTTGGGTTTGTTTTGAAACTGTTTGTTGGGGATTTCTGAATTTGGGATAGGAACAAAACATTACGTTGCCAGCCAGAAGCCCTGTTCTGTTTCACAGACCCAGCTGAGGTGATGAGCAGCTGCCCTTCTGTGTGCACCAGATTGCTTGGCCTCGACCTTCTGTCTGTGTTGTCCATTCATTTCAGCTTTTGGCAGGTTCTTTGGTGTTTGCATGGAATTTCATGCTTTTCCCCTTAAAGTCTGTGCTGCAGAGGAACAATCGAACTGTTGGGCTCTGTGGAGAGCAGCAGACTTGCTGGTGTCCTGTGTGCTCGCTGCAGGGAGCCTGTGCTGTGGTCACCCGTTTCATTCAGCTGAATCACTTGCGCAGTCGCACCTTGTCTGAGCAGGGCCGAGGATGCCTGAAGCCAGCAAGTGCCTCTGGCTGAGAGTGGAGCCCTCCAGGCTGCTCTGCTGACCCTGGTGTGTGGTGCAGTGTGTGGTGAGAGGTGCAGAGTGCAGTGCCTGGTGCAGGAGAGCTGGCGGTGACCAGCACCACACGTGATGAGATAAGCTGAGCCCGCGGCAGCCACTGTTTGAGCTGGGCTCACGGTGTTTGTATTTTGTGTCCCCTGCGCATCCGTTCCTCTGCCGTGTCTCCAATCAAGCGGTCTGAAGCCACCTCAGCCCCGTGGGCAGGAGTTTGTGTGTTTTTATCCCCTAGACTCCAGAGCTGTGGGCTAGAATGGGGAAAGTTTCCAGCTGGGAGCAAAAAGACCCAGAGGGCTGCCTGCACTATCAGTGCTGTACCTGGAGCTTTGGCTCCTCCCTCCCGCCCTCCCGGATAAAGCAGAGGGCTGTGGAGCTGTGCTGGCTCCCGGGAAGTGCTCTGCAGCGACTGGAGTCCTCTGCCCAAGGGCACCTCTCACTAGCACCTTGGCAGAAAGCAGCTCCTCCTGCTCCAGGGCTGAGGCTGGTCCCTGCAGTGTCCGAGCCCTGTGTTTAATTGGGTCTGCTCCATATCCGTAACGTGTCACATAAAACTCGTTTAATATCCTCTTGGCACTCTTTCAGACTCTTAATGGGCACGTCAGCCTTTGCAACAGGGCGCGTAGTTGTCTAACTCTGCTTGTGGTATTGGAGCATGAGGAGAAGCCCAGGTAAAGTGCTCGTGAAGTCCCTTTGGGAACTGGGATGATGGGATGTGCAGCCTCTCTCTGGCTGCTGGGATCTCCTCTCTGCAGTTTGCCAGCATGGCTGGAAGGGCCTTCCCGAAGTTCTTGCTCAGCGCAGCAGCAGCTGCAGAACAACGGCGTTTCTTTTGTTTCCTGCTCGGCAGCAGGACGCTGCTGCTGGTAAACGCTCCGGCGCTGGCAGCACCAGGCTCCTGCAGGGAGGGGAAGGGGCTCTTCGCTCTCCGGTAACAGCCTCTGTATCATGCTATTGTTTTCTACTTTCTTAGCTACTTAGAGATTAGAATTTCTTTGGTTTCTGACAAGTTGAAATAACCTGTGCTGACCTGTTACGTGACTTAATTCTTGGGTTTCTCCCTTCAAACAGCAAAGACCCCACATTTTACACTGATAAAGATGCTTTCAAAATGGCTTTTACCTCTGGTTAGGTCAATGTCAAGCACTGTCAAAGCTTGCACCCAACTCAGTCTGTGCTTTTTAGCAGTTGTAGCCTCTTGGTAGAGGTGAACCTCAGAGTTCAGCTTGCTTTGCTCCTGAAGGCATGGTTCTGCTTGAGGTGTGTTTAGAATGGCATGCCCTGTTTCTCATACAAGGGCTCCTTTCCAGAAGAACAACTTACCTCTCCCTGTGGTGTGCACGTCCTCTGGAGCACCACCTCTCATTGCTGATGTGATCTTCGGGTGTGCCCTCACCTGCAGCCAGAAAAAGAGCAGTGACATTAGCAGAACTTTTCCATCTCCTGCCTCAAGATAGTTGCTGCGTTGATGGCACATGCTCCCGGTGGAACTGCCCTTGAAGAGGGTCTGAGGTGAGGGTTTTCTGTGTTGCTGTTCCAGCCAAGAGTGTTGCTCTAGCCAACACCGGTGCTGCTTGGGGCAGGTCCCTGGGCTTCAGCATTGCAGTGCAGCACTTCCCTGTCTTTTGGAGCAATGGTTTCCAGGCTTACTGCAAATACATCAGCTCCTGGAAATCATCCCAGGCCTGGGAGGTACAGATGACTGCGAGTGCTCTGGTGAGGGTCAAATGTTTGCAACAGATACTCCTGTACTTCACTAGTGTTCGTGGTGAGTGCACAGTGTGGTGGTTCAGTAGGTGATTGCAAGTGAGATGTGGATGAGTTATACAGGAGAGCTTGTGCTGAGCCCCAGGGGGACCTGGCCTGAAATGTGCTGTCCTGTGGCCACGGCTGATGTCCATGTCCACCGGGGCTGCTGTGTTTGTTTCCCCTTCCTCCAGAGCTTTGTTGATAGGCTGGTTACAATAGAGCTTCCCGAGCAATGGCAAAGAGCTCAGTCACGCAGTCCTTGAACTCGTGGCACCCCCCAGCTACTGCTGCTGCTCCCCCCTCTCATTCTAATGCTCTCTCTGTTTAAGCCTTTCTCACCCCCAGGCCCCCGTGATGGGCAGTGTGATAGTGCTGTTATTGTCTGCTTGGAGATGACAGAATGCTCAGGAGCACAGACACCACACTGGGAGCGGAGCAGCAGCAAGAGCCTTACATGCAACAGTATGCCTGTGTTGGCCCTCAGCTTTCCCAAACAAGGGATCTCTAACATGGCTGTCAGCACTGGGAATGAATTGCTGAGTGTAATCATGCTGTAGACGAGACACAGGGTGATGATCCCCCAGCAGCAGTCAGTGCCAAGTGACAACCTCACGTGGTGGCCTTACCTGTTGCTCAGCTGTTCAGGACAGCACTTGGCTTTCTCTGCCTGGCAGACAGACCAGGCACATCCCCTGAACAACATCTTCCTAAAAGCAAGGCTCTGTTGGCACAGGGAAGGATGGAAGGCTGGGGCTGGAGCTCGAGGTGCAGTGTTGGTGCGGTGAGTGTTTGTCTCGCCCTCACCTCCAGGCTGTGTTCCTGTGCAGAGGATGCAGCAGTGCTGCCAGCCCTACTAGCCAGGGAAGCAGGAGGGCCCTGCTCAGCTCTGCCATGCCATGGCACTGCTGAGTGATGGGCTGAGCATCCAGCACAGCGTCTGGATTTTTGCTTGATGCTGGAGGGAGGATGGCAATAGGACAAGAGTGGGTTCCTTGAGTAGACATCTCATGCTCTTCAGTGAATGGCAGCTGAAGGAGCTGGCATCATTACCTCCTGTGTGAGTTTCGGGGTATCTTTTCCCTATCACATTCCTGCTCTCCTGGCTGGCTGGTGCCGCTTCCTGAGCCACAGCGGGGAGCACTCATCTCATCTGAATGCTTCCCACTGCCACCTCATGCTCTGCTATGTGGTAACATCAATCCTGAGGCCGCTCTTGCTGCTCCTCAGGGACAGCAGGACCTGCTGCATTCCCGAAGGGCAGGTTTCCAGTCAGTGGGAGTGACTCACGTCCCACACTGCTGCTCACACCCAGGCTGAGCAGGGTTGCTGCAGGGGCTGATCCCGTTTATCGTGAGTGCCTCTGCATAGCACGTGCTGCAGGTAATAAATCTCCTTGCTGACAGTTCACTGAAGAAACTTAAAAGGTGTCAGTGAGCAGCCAGGGCTGGGAGCTCTGGTGCAGCTCTCACAGCTCATAGATCCAGGTTTTAAGACCATAACACGTTGTTCATGTTGTGACGACAGCGACAAAAGCTTTCATGTCAGCTGGACAATGGTCAGGCTGCAGCCTTCTGGGGAATAATCCCGTATTCCTTCCTGAGATGGGATCCAGGGTTTCTGTGTAATCGCTGCCTGACTTGCAGCTCTTCTTAGACTTTGCCCTTGCAGAGGGAAAGCAAAGTGATCTCAGGCTGCCTCTGGACGCTGTGCTCAGCCTTCCTGCTGCCCATGCACCTGAAGGCAGGACTGTGCACAGGGACACCTCTGAGGGTTGTGTTGCTGCCAGTAGCTGCAGAGGTTGCGGTGCCTGAAGTTAACCCTGCTGGTTTAGGGGCCAGGCCCCGCACATGGCTGTGGCCGTTCCGTGCTGTGGCTGTGGCCAGAGCATCCTGTGGCTCCAGTACACAGCCCCCTCTGCCCCTCCTCATGCCGGGGGATGGTTGCTGCACCCAAGGAATGGTAAACGAGAGCCTGGTTGGCTCCCCGGAGCGTGGTGGGCTTCCAAAGGAACCAGGGGAGCTGGAAAACGTGTTGTGTTTGGAGCAGCTGTGGGTGGGAAGGCTAAGCAGAACTCAGCAGTTAACGCTGTAGATGTTGTGGATTGCCTTGCTCAGGATGACAGACCCTCTGGGGGGGATAATCCCAGGCCTTTCATCACAGGAGTCTTACTCCTGCTTTCTTGGAGACCAGGAGCCTTGGTTGGATCCACTCCTGTGGTGCCAGGGCTTACTAGAAAGCCTGGGTGCCCAGCTCCATGAGAAGCCTGGGAAAGCACAGTGCAGGGAGAAGGGAGGTTGTGCTCTGTGCTGAGATTTGGGCAGGCTTTCCATAGGAAAGCTCTGTAGGAACTTCACTCACACATAAATGGGGTTTTCTGAAGGAATAGTGGCAAAAACGTGTTTCCTTTCATCCCTGTAAACCATGGCTTCAGCACAGCCTATGCTACTGTGCCCAGGATGTGTGCCTGTAGTGTGCAGAAGGGACAGGGGCCACAGGGAGATAGGTCTCCTGCTCCCTTTGCACTGCCCATCAGTGGGATTAGCACTGGGAACTCCTCACAGGACCTCTCTGTGCTGGTAAACCTTAGGCTATGTGTCCTCTCCTGAGCTGGGGCTGCCCTGGGGCAGGAGCCTGCCTACTTTACGTGGAGCTCTCAAGTCCTTTGCCTCAGGGAAGTCAGAGGAAGGCAGACCTCATGTTGCAGGGGAATGTTGTGCTTTCAGGGAAATCCGTTCCTGGGAAGCACAGGACACGGTTAATCCCCAGCAAGTAATCTCTGTGGTACTGGAGTCTGCTGCCTGTGTAGGGGACAGCCAGAGATTCCTACTATTCCAGTGTGCTTCCGTGCCTTTTGCTTTCTCCAGTGGTGTGCTCTCGAACCAGGCCTTGGGTGCTTCTCCTAGGGGAAGGAAAGGTCCATCCCTCAGCTAGTGTCCTCCAGGCAAGATCCCTCTCGCCGGCTGGTTGTGTTCCTGCCATCATCCATGATTGAGCAAAATGGGAGCTGGGAACAAACCAAAATGCTAGGAAGAGTTTTGGGCCTGGCTGGCTAAGGGCACGGTGGCACTTAGATTGTGGCTGGCTGTTGGAGCCACTCCAGGGGCGATTTCCTGTGGTGGTGGGACCAGAAGGAAGTGCTGGACAGCTTCCCCTTGGTAACATCATGTGGGAAAGCCTGGGCTCGGACTCGGTGCCAGCCCCAGGCCCAGCTCTGGCAGAGCTGGTCACAGTGTGGCTCCTGCCGCCACATGTCTCCGCAGGTGCCGGTACCTGGCAGTGCAGCTGTCCCCGGCCATCCCCGTGTTTGCAGCAGTTCTCTTCCTGTTCGCCATGGCCACGCTCCTGAGGACCAGCTTCAGCGACCCTGGCGTGATCCCCAGGGCGCTGCCGGACGAGGCAGCCTTCATCGAGATGGAGATTGGTGAGTGTGGCTGGGGCAGCCTCCGGGACCCTGCTCTCTGCAGAGCCCTTCTTCCTGGCTGGCAGTCTGGAAGTAAGGGGTGCGCCTGTGGCTGGGTCTGCTTGGCTGAGGCTCAGAAGGATGGTGCAATGTACCCGCTTCCCTCTCCGGGGACATCTTCACTGCTGTTTTCTCTCCTACACATGAGCTCAGTTTGCTTGGGAAGGGGTGCAGGAGCTCAGTGTGGGCCCCTTGATCCTTCGGGTAGAGAGGAGGTTTGGTGGATGCAGGCAACACCGTCCCAGGCCCCCTAAATATGCCCATGAAAGCTTTGGCATCACTTTTCCTGCAGTTTGGCTCTGGACTGTGTGAGCAGAGCTGCAGCCACTGGCTCCAGACCCAGCAGGCTCTGATCCCACTGGTAGGAGAAGCAGGAGGTGAGCTGTTGTCCTTGGCCTGTCGTGTCGTGGCAGCAGGTCTGATCTCTGCTCCATCTTCCCTCAGAGGCCACCAACGGGACAGTGCCGCAGGGCCAGCGCCCACCCCCGCGCATTAAGAACTTCCAGATCAACAACCAGATTGTGAAGCTGAAGTACTGCTACACGTGTAAGATCTTCCGTCCGCCCCGAGCCTCGCACTGCAGCATCTGCGACAACTGTGTGGGTGAGTAGAGGCCTTAGAGGGGACAGGGACAGCCCGTGGAGCAGGGAGGTGAATGTCTGCACCCACCTCTGCTCCTGCTCAGCAAGTCCAGGGCGGTGGAGTGTGAACAAAGCGGGACAGGCTGCCTCATCTGCGGCACAAGGAGCTCAAGGTTTGCTCAGAGCCTGAAGCCAGATGGTTTATCTTTTCCAGTACTACTTTGGCAATACCTGGTCTAACATAAGCCAAACTTGCGCAGAAGTTTGCAGGTGCAGTCCATTGCTGAGTTTCTCTGCCCTTGCTGGGCTGGAGGGTTCTAGCAGAGCTGTGTCTTGTGTGAAAGCAGCTCCTCGCGTCAGCATGGAGATTCCACTATTACGTGGAGTGCCCCTGGGCTTTGTTCCCCTAGCTGCAGAGCAGATGCTCTCTCAGCCCTTTGCTACCATGATTGTCTGGTGTTCAGCATCCCTTCTTGAGGAAGAAATCCCTTGTTACATCCCTTTCCTGCTCTGCAGGTTCCCAGCCCTGTGAGAGTTTATGCAGTTCCTTCAACCCGTTTCTAATTATTCTTGAAGAAGTAAAGTGGCTTACGGGTTAGACAAGAACTTCTGAACCCCCAGGCCTTCACCTAACCTGTGTGCTGCTTTAGTAAAAGCTGTTACACCTCAGGTCTCTGCAAGAGAAGACATACATAGGGCCAGGCTCTTAAACTCAACCATAATATGCAAAACCACTCATTAGTAAGCAATTTTGCCCTTTCTTACCTTCCCCTGCTGGAAGGAGGCCATGATACAGGCCCTGAGTTAGCAGAGGGCTGCACTCTATGCCCAGGGAGTCCTGTTAGGCTCGGATGTATTTGAGTTCGGGACAGTGTGGCTTGGGGCAGTGTAGCTGGGGTCAGGCAGGGCCCTGCTGATCCCGTCTTGGCTTTCACAGAGCGCTTCGACCATCACTGCCCCTGGGTGGGCAACTGCGTGGGGAAGAGGAACTACCGCTACTTCTACCTCTTCATCCTCTCGCTCTCACTCCTCACCATCTACATCTTCACCTTCAACATAGTCTACGTAGCATTGAGTGAGTCTGGCTGCGGAGAGGTGGCTGGCTCAGGGAGGGGGGATATGGGGGGTGGTGGGAATCCTGAAGTGGTGGAGTGGGAAAGGGAACTGGACTCCATGTGATGTTCTGAGAAAACATCTCTGTCTTTGTGTTGCCAGAATCTCTGAAGATTGGGTTTCTGAACACATTGAAGGAAACCCCAGGGACATATCCTTCCAGAGCATGGAGGGTTGGTTCCCCCAGAGCTGGGGTTAGTGGGACCTGTGTTATGGAGGGCTTGGAGCCTCAATGCCCATGTTTCTCTAAGGAGTCTTTCAGGGCATTTTCCCCCATGAGTACAAGGTGAGGAGCAATTTCATGGCTCTTGGGAGGAGGGTAAAACAGAAAACCACGTCTAGGAGAAGAAAAGGAGAGTTAGGGTAGTGTTCATCGGGGGTAGTGACACAGCTGGGCTAGGGCCAGGACTGTTCCCAGGCTGTTCCCAGTCCTTAACTATCCTTACTGTACTGGAGGTGCTCATCTGTTTCTTCACCCTGTGGTCGGTGGTGGGGTTAACTGGATTCCATACCTTCCTGGTGGCACTGAATCAGACAACCAATGAAGACGTAAGTAGAATCTGCCTGTTCCTCTGAGCCATCTCTGTCTCTCATCACTTCCTTGGCGTGTCATGCCTGTGCCCACTTTGCTGACGTGCCCCACAGCCTGAGGCCAGGCTCCATGGCTGGGGGCTGGTGCTGGTGGAGCGAACCTGAGCTTGTGCCCTGACTGTTGCAGATTAAGGGGTCCTGGACTGGGAAGAACCGTGTGCAGAATCCCTACAGCCATGGCAACATAGTGAAGAACTGCTGTGAGGTGCTCTGTGGGCCCCTGCCCCCCAGGTAAGCTCTCAAAGGTCAGCCCTGCCATTTTTACCCCCAGAGCCCTGTGTGGGACTGTGAGGAGCTCTCTTTGCTGGGGTACAAGACTTGGCTCTTCTGCCAGCACTCTGTGTGTTGTGAGCTTCTAGAGGTCTGCTAGGACATGGCTGGATGCTCTGGGGAGGAAGGTCTTGTGTTACCTTCCTTGCATATCTTCCATGATTCAAGCTTGCGATGTGCTTCAAATCACCATGTGCTTGGGAAGCCCGTGGAGGAGTGGCTGCCCTTCGCTGGGGCAGCATGTGAAGCGGAGGCTCTTTCCAGGGCACTCATTTTGGTGGTCCCACACTCAGAGCTGGGCTGCTCTCCAGGGGGCTTGGTTTTCATGGGAGGAACATAGCCCAAGCCTAGTTTGTGCAAAGCCTGTTTTGGAGAGGGTCCCTTCCCCTGACGTTTGTCTTCCACCAGCACTTCTCCTGCAGAAGTCTGCTTCAGGGCAGGCGCGGGTCTGATGGGGTGTTTGTGTCCTTGCAGCGTCCTGGACAGACGAGGCATCTTGCAGCAGGAGGAGAGCACGGCACAGGCGGAGTTGTGCCTACGGGTGCCCAGTGCTGCTCTGGGCACTGAGGAACAGACAGAGGGGAGCGGGGTGCCGCAGGAGGATGGGAGTCTTCCACACGCCAATGCTGGGAGCGAGGCCTCTGTGCGCAGGGTAAGTGGGCTGCTGCTGCTGCTGTGGGCCAGCAGGGAGAAGCTGATGGTGTGACTCGGCAGGAGCAAAGCAACACTTGGGGCATTGTGGGGAGGCTGCCCACGAAAAGCTGCTGTGCTCTGGGCGGGAAAGCAGCTGCTCTTGATTTACTCAAAGGAAATCACTGGCTGTGGTTTTGGAGACGTCAATCCTGCCGTGAAAGCATCCGGGAGCTGGCACCTATGGAGCCTGGCCAGTGTTGAGCAGGGCTGGGAGGCTGCAGGCATCTTGTTTTGGCACTGAGTGGAAGCTGAAGGGCTGTCCCTGGGAAGGGCCCTGACAGGTCTGGGATCTCCATCCTTGGAGAAAACTGCTGCCCCACAGGCTGTGGCCCTGAGCAGCCTGCTCTTTGACATTAGCCCTGCTTTAAGGGTAGGGCTGGACAGGAGACCTCCAGAGCGCCCTTCCCACTCTAATTATTCCATGAACACAATGGGAAATGACTGGGCCTACTCCTGCTTGGGCATGAGCTGCTGTTTCTCTGGTAGAAGCAGCCTGGACCACTTCTGGTAGAGCATTCTAGTGCCCCAGATCTCCATGAAGCTGCTGTTTTGCCTGTTTGGTGACCCCTGGTTTCTCCTTTCCCTAAGCACAGCTGAGACCTCGGCCTGGTGGAGCAGAGGCAGCGGGGCCCTGTCTGTGTGCACAGACAGATGCTCTGCATGGGGGCGTGTTCATGCAAGTCACTGCTGTCTTCTCTCTTCAGGTCCCTGCGCCACCCCTGAGCCATGCTGAGATGCCAGAGGAGAAGCAGCTAACTTCTGGGGAGCTCCCAGTCCCACCCCAGGACGCTGGGCAAGCAGAGCACTAGCATCTGCTTGAAGGGGAGAACTTTCTTGTTTTGTCTAATCGAAGCTGGAGGTGATGGAGGAGAGGAGGAGATGGGCTGGATGCCAGGCAAACAATTCCTCATGGCCGCTTTGCTGTAGTCTTTATTCATGGCTCTGGCCTCGCGCGGTGGCAAAGGATCCAGAGCAGGAGTCTCAGTCCCCGCAGGGCCAGGCAGCCGCAGGCTGGGGCAGGACCTCTTGCTCTGCAGGTTGTCCTGAGGCTAAATACCAGCTGTCCCTCCACCTGATGAGACGGCTCGTGGTCAAGCAGCTCGGAAGCGACGTTAGGGTCGGCCTGCTCCCTACTGCTGAGGAATCCTGGTGGGAAGGGGAAAGCAAGACATGGCAGTAGCATCCTCTCTCCCCTCCTCCCTTCTTCCTCTATTCTGTGGCATTGTTTTGTTGGTTAACGTATCAGAAGACAGTTTGGTGCCAAAAGGGCCAAGGTAACAGGGAAGGTGTTCTGCTGGCAGTGATTTTGAAGTAGCTTCCTTCCCGTGCTCCTTTCCGTGTGACTTAAGCTGGTGTGAGAGTGGTGGTAGCAGGCTGGGGCCCCCTTCCTGTCCTTCCCTGTGGATCACCCCCAACCAGAGGCTTGCAGGATGAGTGGGGCAGCCCCGTCTTCCTGCGCGTGTCTGGCCACAGAGTGGTTGGTGACTCCCGCTGCAGGAGGCTCTGCCTGGTCACTGGCTCCCTGCCTGGTGCCGGGGCTGCCATTGCTGCCGGGTGCAGAGTGCCCTCCCCTTGCAGGCCAGTCTGTAGCTGCTGCTCTGCAGAACCTCAGCCCTGATTCTGTGTCATGTCATTGTGTCCCTGTGTCCTCACCGCCCTGCCCTGTGTTCCTCAGCTTTCTTCGACTGGTGTTTGGCACAGGAGAGAGCAGAGGCCGAGGCTGGGCAGGAGTAGGAGGTCTCTGTGCCCTGCCAGGGCTCCTCTTCCACCCGACAATCCTGTTCTGTGCTGGGCAGCCGGGCTGGGAAGCGCCTCAGGGCTGTGGGGTGCATGGTGACAGAGGGAGTGCCGTTGGTGCTCTGGCAGCTCTGCAGCCTGTACCATGAGTGCTGGGTACGTCTGTGCCTCCTGCGGGCATGTGCTGAGCCTCTGGGATGCTCCTGCCTGGCAGCATGAAGCTGCTGCTCCTCCTTTACTGCCCTTATATTCTGACCTGCTTTCAGCAGTGGCAGCAGGTGACGTGGGGAGCTGGGTCCCTCCGGAGCGTTCTGTGTGACTCCCACCCCTCACAGTGCTGACCTGGCCGTGCCTGGCAGCAGATGAAGTGTGAATGGAGTGACTGGTGCTGCCCGCTCTCCCTTCATACCAGGGCCTCCTGTCTCTGGTGAGGGCAGAGCTGCTGCCAGGGGCTCTGGTGGTCGGTTCGGCAGCTCCTTCATTCAGCAGCTCCCCGCTGCTGGGTCCCCGCTCGCAGCTGCTGCCCCCTGCACACCCCAGCCATGGGAGCTGCCCCCTCCTCTCCCATGCTACCGCCCCAGCCCCGAGCTCGCTGTGGAGAGGTGCAGGGTTGGGTTTGAAAGGTGGGGTGCTGGCACTGCCTGCACGCGGGGTTGTGCCCGCTCCAGTTGGGAAGGGCACGGGGCTGGGTGAGGGCTGGGCTTGCTCTGGTTTGGTTTCTTCTTTTTTTAATTTTAAAACAATTAAGAGAAACTAACTGGTTTGAAAACTGGCCAAGCTGCAGCCTCTGCCTCTTTGTGCCTCCCTGAGCCTGCTGCTTCCCCCTTCCCTGTGGCTTTCCAGCCTCTACATCTTGCACTTCCAGGGTGTTTTATCCATGTTGCCTTGTTTGCATCCTGCTGTCCCCCATGGCAGGTGAGGGGTCTCAGGGCACAGGTGACGCAGCCCAGGCCAAGCAGTGACACAGCCCAGGGAGCATCCTGGCCAGCTCTGTGTTACCTGCAGACACTGCCCCATTCCCCAGCCCCAGCCTTCCTGCCTGCTAGGAAGCTGAAGGCTGGAGTAAAAGGGACTTGCACGCTTTTATTGGGATAAAGCTCTGGAGCTGGAGTTTCTTGCGTGCAGCAGCAAGAGCTGGGCTGAGAGGCCTGGCGTTGGCCCCTGAGCTGGGCACAGCCTGGTGATTGCTGCAGGCTGCCCCATGCTCCTGTATGGATGCCAGCCCCTGCCTGCTCCTGCTGCCCTTACCCGCTCCTGCCTGTGCATGGGGGCCCTGGCTGGGCTGCAGCTCCCCTGCCCCTGCCCGGGGCTGCCTGGGGGATCTGGCACTCTGGAAGGGGCTATCCTGCTGATGACAGCAGAGTGCTCATGGTCACTCCAGCTCCCTCCTGTACCTCCCCTGGCCCTGGTCGGAGGGCTGGGGTTGCAAGCTGTGATCAGGGCTCCACTGGAGCTGATGGAGGGGGTGCACTGCCCTTGCTGGGCTGCTTTCAGCTCTGCTGAAACTCTCCCTGCAGCCCAGACTTCCCAGCAAACCCTGCCCTGGCTGTGCGAGGAGCCTGCTGGGGGGGGGCATGGAGCTGCCGGGATAGAGCCAGACTCAGTGGGACCCCTGTGCCCTCACATGTGGCTGCTCAGTGCTGGGGTTGCTGCCGTGGGACTCCCCTGCCCTCGCAGGCCCCTGCAGGCTCATTCAGCTCCAGGAGCGGTGGGGCAACATGTGGGGGCAGCAGAGCAGGGCAGAATGTCCTGGGGGCAGCGAATGGGGCAGCCTCGGGGCCAAGGGCTGAGCTGACTGCAGCCCTGCCATGGGGTCCCATTGCTCCCCCCTTGAGCAGCCGTGGCTGTGCCTTGGGCTCAGGGGGACTTTGCCAGGGACAGAGCCTGCAGCTGCCCCTTGGGACCCCCCAGCTCAGCCTCGTCCCGGCTCCCGTCCAGGGTCTCGGATCCCTCGAAGCAGCCTGAGTCCCGGGGAATGTCCCCTCTGGGCTCCGAGGGTGATGACTGGGCCTCGGAGCTGTTGCCTTCCTCTGACTCACTGGCTGCTAGGGAGATGGGACACAGTATTAGGGCAGGGCCGGTGCTGCTGCGGCTGCCTGGCACCGGGGTGGCTTCTGCCCTTTCCCTCGGCTCTTACTGTCGTAATCCAGGAGGAGGTCCGCAGCCGTGAGCAGTTTGGTGCGGTGCTGGGGGTCTGTGATGTTCAGCTCATTGAGGTGGGTCTCCCGCAGCTCCTTGAAGTCCTCCAGGGTCTGGTACCCGTTCAGCAGCAGGGTGGAGGTGTGCTCCTGCGGCAGCACAGCATGGGCTGAGTGTGCCATGGGCTGAGTGTGGCACAGCTCTCAGCTCACTCTGGTTCACAGCTCTCTCTGCCTGGCCCTTGGTGCTGCCCACACCACTCCTGCCTTGGCACAGGACCACTGCAGCACTTGCCCGAGCACTGGCCAGAGGATCCCTGTGTGTGTGCCCCAGTGGTGCTCGGGCACAGGGGCAGGGACCCGTGGGGATGTGGGGACAGTGAAGGGCTTTTCGGGAGCAGAGGGGAGCATGATCCTGCTGCAGCCCTGCGGCCCCCACCCCTTACCTGCAGGTTGATGCGCTCCAGCAGCTCATGTAGCGTCTTGGGCTTGAGCCGCTTTCTCTGGCCGGGGCTCCGACTCTTGCGGGCAGGAGCTGCCTCCTCGGGGATGATGTCCACATAGATGAACTTGAAGGAGCCCACCCTGTTGTTGAGCAGCCCGGTCCAGGTGCCCACAGGTGGCTTCTCGATGATGCCGATGATGTCCCCTTTCTGTGCAGGGGGAAGTGGGGGTGAGGGTGGGCGCAGATCGGGGATGGCTGGAGAGCATCCTTCCTAAGGGGGTCCCTACCCCTGCCCTCCAGCTCCCACCCTGGGGCCGCTCACCTGCAGCTTGAGCGAGTCCCTGTCGTAGGGGCTGGGTGTGAAGTCAGTGTGGACTCGGGCCCGGCCGCAGAAGGGGCCGGTGTAGGCTGTGCCAGGGCTGTCCTGCTGCTGGCTCCTGGGGCCGGACCGCTCGCTGCCTGTGGAGTGGCCAGGGCCAAGGCTGTGCCCAGCCAGTGCTGCACTAGAGCCAGGCTCACTGCTGAGGGGCAGCTGCTCATCCTCCTCCATCTCCAGGTATGGCACCGGCACCTTGTCATGGCTTGGCTCCTCTGTGCTTCCGGCTGGGGACAGGGGACAGAGGGGCCCCTCCTCCTCCTCCTCCACATCTCCCTGCTGGGGAGGACCAGTCTCAGGCCAAGGCAGGGGGAGCTGCACCCCTGCCCGGGGCCCCGCTCACCTTCCCCTCAGCCAGTGCCTTCACGGCCATCCTGCCCATCTTGCGGTTCATGGTGCGGGAGATGACGGCTCGCCACTTCTTGCTCAGCTTCATCCCGCTGCTCCGTGCAGCATCATCGGGGCTGGAACTGCTGGACTCATCCCTTGGGATCTGCAGAGGGATGGAGGGTGATGGTAGAGCCCTTGACCCTCATCCCCGCCCCAGGTGAAATTCAGATGGGTCACACAGGGTTGCAACACCCCAAATCCTGCCAGTGCTGGAAGCCCTGGGGCTGCTGCACAGCATGGGGGTCACTGGCAGGACCAGGATTTTGGGGTAGGATGCTGTGAGCAGGGCTATGCCCAGCGGGAATGGAACGTGGCAAGGGACTCACCTTCTCCTCCAGGTTGAACTCGTTTTCGCTCAGCACAGGAGAGCTGACTTTGGCCTTGGCAAAGTCCTTGAAGCTGCTGGAGCGCTGGAGGGAGAGCTGGGGGGGACAGGGACGGGAGGAGTGAGGGATCCCCCTGGCCAGCTCCCACTCTCCCCTCTGCAGCCGGGCCCTGGCTGTGCCCAGGGCACTGCTGGTGCTTGAAGGGGTTTTGGCTGGCACAACTTCCTGCTGTGCCCCAAGAGCTGCTGGTGGTTTTGAGCCCCTGAGATGCGGGATGCAGTGCCCGGCACTGCTCACGGTGTCTGTGTGGCCGCTTGGCACAGCTAAAGGCTGTTCTCAGCTCCTGAGGGCATCGGTGCTGCCGTGCCCATGCCCTCATCTCCAGCTTTATCCCCAAAAGCTGCCTATGCTTTCTGCCTGTGAGCATCATCCCACTCCCTGCCAGCATTGCCACCACCCTCAGTCCTGCCTTTGTGCCAAAGTGGGATTTAGATCTCAGCCCTGGTGCAACCCTCCCTCACTGCCTCTTCCGCCCAGCCTTGGCTCTGCTCCCCTCCATGTCTCCGGGTGCCTGCCCCATGTGGGAAGGGGTTCCCTGTGCCGACAGCAGTGCCGGGGCCGGGTCCCCTCATCCCCGGGGGCCCAGCACCGGCTGCCAGCCAGCGGAGCAGGCTGCGCTCCCCTCGGAGCGCGCACCGCAGAGCTGCTCTCGGCTCGACCGCAAGCGCAGCAATTTCCTTTCTGGGTCGCTCGCTCTGCCTGCGCCGGAGGCCCCGCTCAGTCCCTGCCCAGGCACAGCCCCTCCTCCTCCTCCTCCCCCTTTTTGTCAGCTCCGCCGAGCATCCTTTGTTACTTCTTTTTGTCGTTTTCTTTTAGGGGGCTGGGTCGGAAGAGCGAGACCCGGCTGCAGCCCCGCCGTGGCTGCAGAACCAGCCCAGCCTGTGCATCATGCGCAGGAGATGGTGCTGGTTTGCCCCGCTCCCCCCAGCACCCTGAGGCAAACTGAACCCCTTGGGTCTCTCCCCGCGCCCTTCAGATAACACAGCTCCTTGCCCTGTGTCCCCCCCAGCCCTGGGCCTGGACCGGGGGAGCAGGAGCAGCTGTGGGGAGCCCGACAGCTGGGCCGTGAAGCTGCGGCATGGCAGCGAGGGAGGAGTGAGAGCAGTGGCTGCGACTGGGCAAGGGCAGGGGATGCCCGCGGGGCCACCCCAGCACCCGGATGAGACCTTCACCCAGATATCCCCAGGGAGCTTCCCAGCATGGAGGAGCCACCATCGAGTGCGATGGATGCTGCCCACCAGCAGCATCCCATGGGCAGGACCACAGCACCAGCTGCTCTCCCCCACTCTCCTCTGGAACTTGCTGTTGCCGACACCAGCCCACCACAGCCCGGTGAGAGCTGAAGCACCGGCTGGTGCCAGACCCGAGGGGCCGGCCATGACTCCCACCCATGGCTCCAAGTGGAGTGGTGCAGGGTGACACATGGTCCTGCTGTGCTGGGGATGTGAGAGGCCGCGGTGCTGGTGCCGGTGCTGCTAGTGGTCTTGGTGCTCAGTGCAGTGCTGCCAGGGGCAGTGGCCAATGCACATGACGAGCTGCAGCATCGTGCTGCCTCCCCTGCAGACACCTCGGGGGCTGGCACCGCAGCCATCCCCACAGGAAATGCTGCCCATGCTGCAGGCATGGGGGGCTCTGCCCCCCAGCAGCACCCCATGGGTCCCACCGGCACCCCCCATTGCTCCCATGCCAACACGAAGGGTCTGTGCATCCTGGCTGCGCATCGCACCATGCTGCAAGTGGGAGCAGGGCACTGGCCAAGTCCAGGACCACGCACCAGTGAGGCTGCAGTGGCTGTCACTGAGGTCTGGCTCTGCCCCACGGCTGTCCCAGCCCCACGGCACCAGCACTCCCTGCCCAGCATCCCATGGGCAGCCCAGGCTCTGCTGGCTCAGGGCATGCAGGAACACCTGTGGGTGCCAATGGCAGCCACACTGCTGGCACTCACCTTCCTGTGTCCTGGCTCCTTGTCACCAGCGCTGGAGGGCTTGCGGCGCAGCATGGTTCTGTCCCGGGGGCAAGGGCACAGCTCTCGGGCAGCGCCTGGCACAGGACAGCCCGAAGCACCGGCACCGGAGCCTGGAGGCACACAGGAAACTGCCGATCACATGAGAGGTGCTCGCTGCGCAGTGGGTGCGCGGGCAGGGTGTGCAGGAGGAAGGAAACCCTGCACGGAGCTGCTGCCCTGGCCGGGGCCCCAGTGTGGGGCAGGGCCTGTTCCCTGCCACCCCCGGCGGTGCTGCTGGTGGGCTCTGCATCCCACATGCAAATGGTGAAGGTCCCCAAACCTCTTCACCATGCCTACTTGGGCCACACCATGGCCAAGCCTGACGTGTGGCACTTGGTCTGGGCTGTTCCCTGCATCCACAGGTCCTCCCAGACGGGAACCAGTCCCAGATGGAATGTGACATCAGCAGCGTGCTGCTGGCACCTGCAGGGCAGTGGGCTCCCTCAGCACCTTCTTGCTCCACTCCCTCCATCTCCTGTTCCAGGAGTTAGAACCTGCCCTGATCCTGCCTCCCATGGCAGGGGCAGCCAGCATGGCAGGGTCACAGGAGTGGGGCTGGCCCCAGCCTCATGACAGTGGTCACACAGGCTGTCAGCATGGACCAGAGCACAGCAGTGCACAGGCACCCACCAACATTGCTCGTGTTTAATCACCACCGCGCAAGAGAAAACAGGAGAAAGTGAAGTGAGCTGCTGCAGGAGGGGGCTGGTGCGGGGCCATCAAAGCGGCCTCAGGCCTACAGCCCTGGGAGCAGAGCAGACAGGAGCATGGTGAGGGTCAGCATGCCCATGGTGCTGGTGGCAGCGGTGGTAGTGGCTCCGCCCAGTGGGAAGGGCTCGGTGCTCCGGTGCAGCCAGTCGTACTCCTCCTGCAGCTGCTGCCGCTGCAGCTCCTGCCCCACCCGTGCCCGGATGCTCTCATAGTAGGTGTTCAGGTAACGGACCTGCAGCCAGACACCGCGGGGGCTGCAACGGCTGCCCAGGCCAACTGCCCCACACTGCGTCTGGATACCCCACATCCCATCTGCAGCACCAGCCCCTCCTGCAGGCCCTTTTACCCCCTCCATCCATGCATCCATCCCTGCCACAGCCCCATTTACCCACCTCAATCTCCCCATTTCCCACTACATCCATCCTGCAGTCCCCTTTACCCATGCCATACCTCAGCCCCATGTTCCTGTTCTGCCCTCCTGCCACAAACACCCGGTACCTGCTCTGGAGACAGGAGGCTGATGTCGATTAGGTTGCGGTCGTAGGGCACCAGGGACACCACCTCAAAGGTCAGGAAGGGCTTATCCCCACTCTGGTGCTGTGCAGAGTGGTGGTGTTCAGTGCCCCCAGCCCTGCCTTGGTGCCCCCAGCACTGTGCCACCCCCAGGCCGCCCCACTGCGACACCTCAGTCTGTGCCTCCACCACAAGGGCAATGTCCTCAATCCGGATTCCGAACTCGCCATCCTGGTAGTACCCAGGCTCTGGGGGCCAGAAGGGGGCCTGGTGAGAGCTGAGCCCTGGAAGCTCCCCCAGTCCAACCCTGAGCGGGTCTGAGTGCAGACACCTCCTCTGCAAAGCCTGAAGCACCTTTGGGCATGGGGCACGTACCGATGGAGGTGAACATCCCGGCCGTCAGAGGCACGTTGTTGGATTGGAAACCCACAGGCCCTGCAGGGGACATGGGGTGGTTACAGCTCCCGGGGACAGGGTGTGCGGTGGAGACACCCTGGCAAGGACCAAGGTGTCACACTGGTGAGGACAACGTGGCTGCCACCACAAGGACCATGGGGCCAGCCTGCAAGGATGTCTGAGGCTGTGAGCAGCCCCAGATAAGCCCCTCTCCTCATCCCTGCTCCCCCCATGTCCCTAGCACTGGTGCTGAGGCTCCAGTACCTACATTCGTGGACCGAGAGGAAGTTGCCAATGCCATGGCCAGTCCCATGGCCGTAGTTGAGCCCCACGTCCCAGAGCGGCCGGCGGGCGAAGGACTCTATGACTCTCCCTGGAATGACAATGTGGAATGGGGGCGTGTGCTGATGGGGACTCCTCCATTCTCATTGTCCTCATGTCCAGAGGGCCTGGGCATGGCCGGGCTGCCCAGCTTCTGGCTCAGCACCTACCGGCTGTGTTGGGTGGGAAGACGAGGCGGGACAGGTCGATGTTGCCCATCAGCACCCGGGTGTAGGCTTCCTGCGGGGTGCACAGTGAGGGCTGAGCATCACAGTGCCCAGACCCTCCCTGCAGGCACATCCAGCCCTGGCTGGGACCATCGGTGCTGGGCACCAGGGAGGGGTCCTTTCTGGTACCTTCTGGAGTGGGGTCGGCGTCCCCCAGTGCACTGTCCGTGTGATGTCTGTTGTCCCGTCCCTGCAAGGGCGTGGATGTGATGGGGGTGATGCAGTCCCTGCTCTGGCTTTGGGCTCCCTGGCACCACCCTGCGCTGGGGGCATGGGAAGGGATGGGGATGCAGAGCTGAAACACGTACAGGTATTGCCCTCCCGTGTCCGCGAGGTACATCTCATCCACAGAGAGCTGCCGGCTGCTCCCGTTGGAGGGGCTGTGAAGGGAAGGGGATTAGAGCGCTCTGTTCCAGCTGCCCCCACCACGCTGCTGCTGCCAGCCCTGGTACCTGTAGTGTGCCAGGGCAGCGTTGAGCCCGCTGGCGGAGATGGACTGGAAGCTGGGCCCACAGCTGTGTTCCTGTGCTCTGGAAGGTGGCAGGGAGGGTGGTGCTGCAGGTCCCCCGGTGCCTCACACCGGGCGGGGGGGCCGGGGCAGCACCACTGACTGTCGGAGCGCGTCTATGCGCTGAGCCCCCGAGAACTCGTCCACCTCCCCCCGTGGGACCGTCTTCTCCAGCCACAGCAGGTACTGGATCACAGCCACCGCGTCCCGGACCTGGGCATCAGTGAGGGGACATTGGCTCCCGCTTGCCCCCAGCTTTTCTCGGGGCTGTGGGGACGGGGACAGCCCTTACATGAGCGGCTCGCAGCAGCTCCTGCTCCCTGGTGTTTTTCACAGCCTTGGCCAACATGACGGGGGAGTAGCTGTCCTCCAGCAGCTTCTCCTGCAAGAGCAGGCTGGGGTGGCACCAGCTCCCCGTACCCCAGGGACGGCAGCGGTTCATCCCCATGGCTCGGTGGCACGGGACCACCCTTGAGCCCGGCAGCACCTGCATCACCCACGGCCGGACTCACTGGCGCTGTCACCGCGGGCACACGGCCGTGACCCACCTGAGGGATGAGGCTGTAGAGGCCGTACGTGGTGTACTCGGTGCCCAGCCACACGGTGACGTTGCCCTGCACGTACTGGCGGAGGTGATCCGGAGCCTGCCCGTACTCCTGCAGCTCCACGCAGAGCGGCCCCGGGCAGCCGGCCCGCAGGGAGCTCCGCGCAGCCGCTGCCAGCCGCTGCTCCCCCACGAACAGGCTGGTGATGGGTGGATAGGGGGAACAACCGAGGGGACACCCTGGTCCCCCCGGAACTGGCCGTGTGGGACACGCTGGGGGGCTCATAGGGGACGCTGGGCCGGGAAGGGGGGTGCTGCACCCCAGAGGGGGCTGGGATGGGGGCCTTGACCTGGGGCTTCGAGGGGACAGTCAGTGGGTCTGGGGGCTGCAGGATGTGGTGGGCTCTGGGGAAAGCAGAGCTGGTCTGAGGGGAGGGTCCCATGGGTGCTGCAAGGGAGAAGGGGTGGGTGCTGAGCCCTGTCCATGCCCTGTGCCTGCAGGGAGATGCTGCCCACCTTATGCTCGTGTTGGTCAGCAGGGTGTAGGAGTAGAAGACAGGGTTGTAGGGGATGTCATTACCACGGAGGTTGAAGAGCCCTGATGGGAACAAGACCTACAAGCCCCCACCTGCTGGCTGCCCTCCCACCCCCAGGGCTCAGAGCCCATAGCACCCATCACAGCACCCATCATGGCACCCACCACGGCACCCATCACGGCACCCATCACAGCACCCA
The DNA here is from genome assembly GCF_037157495.1 of Lathamus discolor. NCBI lineage: Eukaryota > Metazoa > Chordata > Aves > Psittaciformes > Psittacidae > Lathamus > Lathamus discolor. The sequence goes on along the minus strand of NC_088892.1, from coordinate 2,284,977 downwards.
CCACGGCACCCACCACGGCACCCACCACAGCACCCACAGAGCACTCACAACAGCACCCACCATGGCACTCACCAAGCACCTACCACGGCACCCACCACGGCACCCACCACAGAACCCACCACAGCATCCCACCATGGCACTGAGGCTACTCACAGGCCGTCTCCTCCAGCCCCGACAGCAGCACGGCTGTGGGGTGCCGGACGTGCTGCTCCATCTCCTGCCGGATCAGGGCCACCTTCTCCTGCCAGCTGCTCCCTGGGACGGGAGGGAGTGTCCCAGCGCAGGGATACCCATAGCCCGGTGGCCCAGCACAGCCCAGCAGCACCGGTGCTCCTACCTGTGAACTCCTCCGGGAGGCTGTAGATCTCACTGGAAGCTGCTGCGGGTCTCTGGTCACCCCACACTTGGTCCACCAGGTTGGTCTCGATGGGGAGCAGGATCCTGCCAGAGCCTTGCAGGGCTTGTCTGTAGCTGTTCCAGGTGTCTGAGGGGGGAGCAGCCCGTGGTGGGCTCAAATCCACACCCGAGAGCTGCCCGAATGTGGGCAGGGTCACCCCAACCCTACCGATGGAGAAGAGGAAGGGGTCCAAGCTGATGTTCCCCCCAACAGGAACCGCTTCTAGGATCCACATCCCGATAGACTCAATCCAGGCTGCAGGAGAGAGGCGGGTAACACCAGACGAGGCTGAGGATTCCTGGGGCTCGGGGAAGCAGCAGCCCCAGCCTGCCCCCACTGACTTGTCCTCTGCAGCTCCCAGTTGCAGTCCAGCTGCCTCTCTGCCTGCGTCCAGTACCGGCTGTCGGTCCACAGCGCAGCCTTGTCCTGTGTCACCACGCCAGTGCCTGCAACAGCAGCGGGGCTGAGCCGTCACCTGCGCCCCCTCTACAGGCAGATGTTGGGACCCCCAAGGATCCCCTGCCCAACCTCTGGTGTGGAGCGGGATCGTCACAGAACCACAGAGTGGGTTGGGTTGGAAGGGAACTTAAAGCTTATTCAATTCCAACCCCCTGCCATGGGCAGGGACCCCTTCCACTGGAGCAGCTTGCTCCAAGCCCCTGTGTCCAACCTGGCCTTGAGCACTGCCAGGGATGGGGCAGCCACAGCTTCTCTGGGCACCCTGTGCCAGCGCCTCAGCACCCTCACAGGGAAGAGCTTCTGCCTAAGAGCTCATCTCAGTCTCCCCTCGGGCAGGTTCAAGCCATTCCCCTTGTCCTGTCCCTACAGGCCCTTGTCCAAAGCCCTTCTCCAGGTTTCCTGCAGCCCCTTCAGGCACTGGAGCTGCTCTCAGGTCTCCCCTTCAGGAGCCTTCTCTTGTCCAGGCTGCCCCAGCCCAGCTCTCTCAGCCTGTCTCCAGAGCAGAGCTGCTCCAGCCCTCGCAGCACTCCTGTAGCCTCCCCGGGGATCCCCATGGAAGAGGAGCAGCCGCGGTGGTGGGGCTGCTCTCACCTGCGGAGCCGGTGAAGCCGGTCAGCCAGCCCAGCCGGGCGTCCCGCGCCGAGATGTACTCGCTCTGAGCCAGGAGCGGAGCCGTGAGAGGCGGCCGCAGGCACCAGCAGCAGTGGCAGACCCGGTGCCCGTTTCCCAGCCTGCTCCTGCCTTACCATGTGCGCGTCCGTGGCGGGCACCACGTAAGCCTGCACGCCGAGGGCTCGCATGGAGCCCCGCAGAGCCGCCACCCTCGCCGTGGTGTCAGTGGCCGTCGGGGGCAGGTACTGGTGGCACAAGGGGACGTGAGCTGCGGCGTTGGGGCCGGGGTGCCCCATGCTGCGTGTCCCAGGGACAGGGCAGGCTGGGCTCACCGGAGGGTCCGTGGAGCAGTCACGGATGTCGGTCCTGGCGTTGGCAGCCTTTGGCAGCCGGGCTGTGGCACAGCCTGGGACACGGGAACACCCGTGCTGCAGCCATCACCCTCGTCCCCAGCCCGAGGACCCAGCTGGCATCCGCAGAAACCAGCGGCTCCAGCCCCGGGGACGGTGGGTGAAACCAGAGCTGTCATCCAGCTCAAGAGCAAGTAGATACTCCTGGGGCACGCAGAGCCTGGGGATGGGCTGGGGGTGGGCTGGGGGTGATGGGATCGTCACGAGGAGTGGACAGTGCCTATTGTGCCCCGGAGCTGGGGAGGGGGTTGGCAGGAACCAGCCCTGAGGGTCCCGGTGCTGGGGTTGCTGGAGGAGCTGCCCGGCAGCCCTGGACATGCCCCAGCAGGACCTGGCCTCTCCCCGGTGCTGCTGGGCGGCCGGTGCCATCAGCAGCATCGCCTTGCCCTGAGCTCTCCATCTCTGTCACCGCTGCAGCCGCGGGCAGGGACCTTGTTCTCCATCTCAGGCCAGTGTCAAGGGGTAGTGGGTTGCCCTTAGCACCGTGTGGCCTTGGGCACCTGGTCTCCATCCCCTGGGAGCTGTTCTTTTACCTGTCACCTCCCCAGAACTCATCCCTGGGGTCAGGCAGGTTTAGCCCCTCTCCGAAGCCCCCTGCCCAAAGGCTCCCTAAGGACAAACCCTCTCTTCCCTCACCCAGGTGTGGCTGCAACTGCTGCAGAGCACACAACACCCTTCACAGACTGGTTCTAGGATGTGTCAGCCCCGGGTGAGCCCCCCCAGCTCCCAGCCCCCCGCGGTACCGTGGAGCAGGAGCAGAAAGGCTGGGATCCACTGCGGGGGGTGCATGGCTGCGGGAAGGGAACGAATCCCCAGTGCAGTGCTCTGGGTGACAGGTCCTTCCTCCTGTGCCTTTGCCCCCAGGGTGAAGGATGCTGGATGGGAGGAACAAGGCCTGGGAAATGGGAGGTTGTTGTCCTGGGCATTGACAGTGAATTCTGCTGCTAAATAAAAGCAAACAGCAAAATCAGCACAAAGTCCAAAGATCCTCCTGGAGCAGAGGTGGGGCTGTGCCAGCTCAGCTGCCTGTGGGGAACTCTTCTCCCGTGTCCTCAGAAACCTCTGTCCCCTGGAGCCACTGAGAGCTGACGGAGGTCCCTGGATAGGGGCATATGGGTCCCCAGGCTTGCCTTCCTCCTTATCTCCTCCTGCTCTAGTGCAAGGTGTCCCTGCCTGTAGCAGGGAGTTGGAACTGGATGAGCTTTAAGGTCCCTTCCAACCCAAACCAGTCTGCCCTCCTATGATTCTATAGCATGGAGCAGTGTAGAGCATCCTCCATTGTCCTCCTTCTCTGCCAGGTCACTGAGGGGTGCAGAGCATCCTCTGGTCATGCTATGGTGGTCCCCAGCCCAGCGCCCAGTGAGTGGCAGCCCAAGGCTGGAGCTGCCACAGACGGGAGGGTGCAGGGGGAACCCCACAGCAATTGCTGAATGCTGTGCCATGGCGGGGGGCTCGGCTCCATGCGGTGACTGTGCGGTGACCGTGTGGTGACCGGTGTGTCACCACAGCGAGTGTCACCGCTGTCCCACTCACCACGAGGTGGCACCAGGACTGCGCTGCGGAGCTCACAGACCCCTGTGCCCTGTCCTGTCCTTCTGTCGCTCTGTCCTGTCCCCTGTCCCTCTCCCGTGCCCACCCTCCCTGTCCCACCACAGCTCCGGTGCAGTGCGGGCGCCAGTGACAGCAAATCCTGGTGATCCCTCGGCCATCTTGTTCCTGCTGGGGCCTGGCATGCTCATGTCACAGATGCTCTCAATCCACCTGAGCCTGGCATCGTTCTCCTGTCCCTGCTTAGAGGACCCCAGGAGGGGTCAAGGGGATCCCCTGTTCCATTGGCCCACCTGGGGACATGCAGGGTGACACCAAACTGCCTCTGTGATGCGGTTGCTGTGGTGATGGTCAGGCAGTGCTTTGCCGCATCCTGCTAATTAGTGTGATGTGTTAATGACGTGTCCATGCATGGTCCTTCCTGGCTCTGCTGCCATGCGTGCTGCACTGGGCCATGGCTCTGCATGGGGACAGGGGTGTCCCCACACCCCTTTATTCCCAGTTGCTGAGCTTGATACCATCTCCTCCCACATCCAAGGGATGGGGCTGGGGCTGGTGTGTCCATCCCCATGGGTACAGTGTCAGTGTGAGACCTGCAGCTGCACATCCTTCTTCTTCCTCCTCTTCTTCCTTTTCTTCCTCCTCCTCCTCCTCTCCCCTCATCTCTCGGGGGTGTCACGGGCCATCCTGGCCTTCCAGGGCCGCCCCAGGCGGGGCAGCGTCAACAGGACGAGGCTCATCTCATCAGCGCCGCGCGTCCGGTGGGGCTCTTCCCTCCCGCGGGAGGTTTCCTCGAAGACGAGCGGGAGGAAGGCTTTGGGGGACATCCTCCCTTTGTGGGCTATTGTTGGCCTTCCGTCACCTGCACGGCCACGGGGTGACTCAGGCCGGGGTGACGTGCCTGGCAAACAGGACGTGGTGGAGGAGGAGGGTGCCAGAGCAGGAATGCGGAAGCAGCGGTGGCATCAGCACCGGGATGCGGTGACGATCCTGCCCCTGCCCGCCCTGGGGATGGGGTGTGGCCAGAGGGTCCCCGCTGCACCCAGGGCCTGGCAGCTGACCTGCAGGGTGGGGGTCCCTGACCCCGTGAGCTGGGCCCCTGCTGAGGGAGCACCCCCCTCTGGGGTGGTGGTGGGGACCATCAACGCACCAGTGCCTTGGCCGGGCTGCAGTGGTGGGGGTGCCACCAAGCAGGACTGGGACAGGCAGAGAGGACATCCTCCTCCCTGCAGAGACGTGCAGGGTCTCAGCATGGTCCCCACACCTCCCACTGTAGCTCCTCTTACAACCCCCCTAGCCCATCCTACAGTCCAGCACAGTCACCCCAGATGAGGACAGGGAGAGGTCATTCCCCCTTGGCAGGGGGTTGGAACTTGATGATCTTGAGGTCCTTTCCAACCCAAACCATTCTATGATTCTATGCTTCACCAATGTCATGGGCAAACCAGGCTGACTTGGGGAAGTGAATTCAATTTATCACCAACTGAATCACAGTAGGATAATGAGAAATAAAAACTAAACCTCAAAGCACCTTCCCCTAACCCCTCCCTCCTTCCCAGGCCCAGCTTCATTCGCAGTTTTCTCTACCTCCTCCCTACAGCTGTGCAGGGGGATGGGGAATGGGTGTTGTAGTCAGCTCATTGTCTCTGCTGCTCCTTCCTCCTCACACTCTTCACCTGCTCCAGCATGAGGTCTCTCTCCGTGGACTTCTCCATCCTGTGGGCTGCAGTTCTTCATGAACTGATCCAGTGAGGTGGATCCTTGAGCAACAGAGGGCTCCAGTGTGGGGTCCTCTCCGGGCTGCAGGTGGAGATCTGTTCTACATGGACCTTCCCAGGCTGCAGGGGTATATCCTACCACACCACTGTCTGTGCTGCAGTTGCAGGTGGAGATCTGCTGCTCCATGGCCAGCGGTTGGTCTGTCTTGGATCTGGCTGCATTGGCTCCATCCATGGGGGAAGCTTCTAGCAGCTTCTCATGGAAACCACCCTGCCCCCTCCATCAACCAAACCCTTTCACATGGACCCAGCAGATCCCTGTACCAACACTCCTCCATTAAGCACCTCCCCAGGGCACTCCCGTGGACCCGGAGGAGCCACTGTCTGGTGGCTGGCCATGCAGAGCCCCGCCAGCGCCCAGGCTGTGCTGTGGTTGTCACCACATCACCACGTCACCACGTCACCATGTCAGGCCTTGGTACAGAAGGTTTCATGTTTTGCCCCGACCCCTCCCTGTCGCCACCTCTCAGCCCCAGATCTCCAGGGTATGGCAGTTGGGGTCCTGGCTGCCAGGGTAAGGGGAGGAGACAGTCACAACGAGGGTCGAGCATCCCCAAACCCCCTGCAAGGTCTGGGGAGGCTGAAGGGTGATGTCCTGCCACAGTGCGGGTCCCTATGGCCTCACCCACCACAACACCAGCACGGTGCCAGAGGCTGCACTCGCAGCCCGCAGCCTGCAGCTCCCCCACCTCTGTTCATGGTGCTGTGTATGAGTGCCCTGGCAGACGGGTTTTGTGTCCCCCCATAGCCCCCGGCAGTGGCTGGATAACCTGGGGAGTGGCGGAGGGGTGCAGGTGAACCCCTCTGACGGGGGACTGCAGGACAGGGGCTACCGGTGGGGTGGGCATGGCGGGTGCCAAGGCAGCCTCCTGCAGCCCCTGGCTGCCGGGGCAAAAAGGCGGAACTGAAGGAGGGTCATGGCCAGGCTGGGGGATGCCATTGCCCTGGGGGTTGTGAGTGGGGGTTCCACAGGAGGGAGTGCGGCGTGTCCCGGCCGGGGATGCCCGGGAGCGGGGCGGGCAGGGGCGGGCCTGGGGGCGGTTCCGCCCCCGGGGGCCCGGGGGCCACATGACCGGGCGGGCTGCGGGGCCGGGCCGGGCTCTCAGAGCCTACAAATGCGGCACCGCCGCGGCGGGGCCGCCGCCGCAGCTCGCAGCCCCCGGCATGGCCGCGCCGCGTTGGTTCCTGGCGCTGCTGCTGCTCCTCTGGCTCGCCCTGGCCGCCGCGGGTGAGTGCAGGACTCCCGATCCATCCCCTTCCCCGGTGCGGCGCCGCCCGGTGCCCGAGCTGGTAACGGGGCGAGGAGCGAGGCTCGAGGTCCGGCAGCCCCTGCCCGTGACGGGCTGGGCAGGACAAAGCGGTTTGCATGATGCCAACAGCTCCCCGTGTCCGGCCGGCTGGCAGCCGAAACAGCAGTAGCCAACGGCCGGGGAGCAGCCACCGACCCGCCCGGTGCCACGGGGATGGCCGCGGGCAAAGTCGGTTCTGGCGGCGGGACCCCGACCCGGCTGCGCTGCCCGCGGCGGATCCCGGCACGGCCCCGGCTCAGCAGGTTGCGGCCACACCGGGACCGGGACCCGGACCGGGACTGATGCTGCTGGGACTGCAACTGGCGCTGGGACAGCAGCATCTCAGCCTGGCCCCCGGGACCAGGGCACGGGCTATGGGGAGGTGGCACTGCCAGGGGCTCAGCGGGTGCTGCCCATCGATGGGGCACTGGGGCACAGGAGGTGGCTTTGGGAAGTGCTGGGGCCGGAGCCGGAGGCTGGTCCGTGCCCTCAAAGTGGCCGTAGCCACGCGAGGTGGCCCCGCTGGGTGCAGGTGGCCTGGCCCAGCTCAGAGCAGGAAGCACTCGGCTGGCCAATGGCTCCTGCTGGGGGCAATTCAGGAAACGGGTGGTGCTGGCAAACCCCACGGCGTCCCCATCCCCACTCCACGTGCAGGGGCAAGGGACCTGGCTAACGCTCTTCCCTCCATCCCCAGGGCCGCTGGGCGCTGTGCCGGCTGGGCAGGATGTGAACATCCAGACACTGGTGCGGCCACGAGGTGGGCGGCTCGGGGCTGGGCACCGGCCCGGCGGTTGGCGCAGGTACCGGAGACCCCGACCCCGGCTCTCGCACAAGGGCCCGATGCCCTTCTGAGGCAGGTGAGGAGCAGCGGGGACAAGGGGGGACATGCGGACACGTGTGATGCTGCTGGGAGGGAGCTCACAGATCCTGACTTTGCTCTTGTTGCAGGGGTGACCCCAGCCTGCCCTGGACGCGGCTCCCACCACTCGTACAGTGCCGCAGCCTGTGCTGCTCGTGCCCCAGCCCTGAGCACGGGATCCCTCCCGTGAGCTCTCGGCTGGAGTCACCTCGTCCCCATGGCTGCACCTGGAGGCCCAGCACCGTGTCTGGCTCGTGGCGCAGCCGGGTGCTGCTGCGATGGTGGGCTCTGACCAAAGCACTTTGTCAGGTGGAGGAGCTTCTCCAGCTTGCCCCGGGTGGGGGCGTCCTATTTATTCCCCTGGTGCTAACCCTGCACCCTGGGTGAGCTGCTCTCCCCCTTGCACTGCCAGACCCCCAACCCCTGGGAACCCCAAGGCATGGGGCACCTGCCCAGGACACAGTGGGGGCTCTGGGCCCCTCTGCCCACGCCATGCCATGGGACAGCAGGAGAATGGGGAGCGCTCGGGTCTCTGTCTCAAGCACTGACATATGCCAAAGGAGGGGCCCTTGCTCTAAGCTGGGCCCTGTTGACCATGTCTCATGTCTGTAAAGATTGATTCTGTGTAAATACATCTTTGTAATAAATAATTCTGATGACAGGAAACCCTTATTTTTGAGGTGTGGGCAGGGGGTGCCTGCACTGCCCTTGAGCTTCCCAGGGGCTCCCAGGGTCCTCTATTCCCCCCGGAGCTGCCCAGTGGTAGCTGGGGTGAGGGCTGTCCCTTCCCCAGCCCCGGGCTGGTGGAGAAGATGCCCAGCAAAGACTGTGGAGGAGGGTGAAGACACAGGGGGTCAGAGCCCCGTCTGCAGAGGGGCTGGTGATATAGAAGGGGATGGTGGAAGGGCACAGGGATGCTGGTCCCAGCCGGGGCAGCATGGGGTGAGGGGCTGGGGAACTCTCTGGTTGTGGAGCAAAGACCCTGGCTGCAAATGCTGCCCTGAACTCCCCACCTTTATCCACTCCTGGGGTTTATTTTTCTGCTCACCTGAATTTCCTCCACACTAAGCATAAGCTGTGCAGAAACAGCTCTAAAAGTGGGGAGTGGGGTGGTGGGAGAGGCTCTGCAGGTGACAGTCGTGCTGGGACCTTCATGCCCAGAAGAGAGGACATGGCCCATAGGATCCCTCACTGATGGTGCCTGCTCCTGAGGACCCAGCAGCTCCTGAGCCAGGATAATGTTTTTGGTACGGCAGTTCCTGCAGGGAGCCGCGGGTGCACGGATGCTTCTGCCCTGCGTTGAGACGCTGCCGTTGCCGTGGTTACCGGCATCCACCACCACCCATGGGTGCAGCACCATGTCCCCAGGGTTTGGGCTGGAGGAGGATGAGGCCGGTGGGACCGGCCGGGGCTGTGTGATGGAGGCTCGAGCTCTCTCTGGGATGTAGCAGCCCCAGCGCTGCAGGACCCCCCGGCCTGGGCACGGCGCTCACTGGCTCTGTTTGACCCGGCTGCCTCTGGAGCTCCAGCGCCTGCTGGATTTCCCCCTGCAGCCCACCGCCCCCCCCCCCCCCCCGCCTCGACTGAGCCCCTGCAGCCCTGGGCAGCAGTGCCCAGCACCCCACACCCCACACATCGGAGCAGCTGCAGGCGTCTGCTGCCCGGCAGATCCCTGCCTGGTGTCCCTGTGTCCCTTTCCCTGGCATTCCCCTCCCCGGGGTCTCTGCTCTCCCTGGTGTCCCCGGCATTCTTCTCCCTGTCATCCTGCTCCCATATCTCCTTGTTCCTGCCGTCCCCACCCTGGTGTCCTCACCCCAGCTCTCCCCATCCCCATGGCGAGAGCCCTGCAAGGGGATGGTACCCCCGGGACAGGACCTCCCACAGTCCCAGCGGGACCCGCAGGGGCGGCAGCGCCCGTGCGGGGCCCCCAAACTCCGTAATGTTCGCGGGAGGCCGCCCATGAGCCACGTCGCCGGTCGGGGGCACGGGCAGGGGGTGCAGCGCTGGCGGGGATGGGGATAACGGGTTAACGGGGGCCGCGGCGGAGCGGAAAGGCTGCAGCTGCGGGGTGGGGGCAGAGCCCGGGGGAAGCGGGGCCGGGCCAAGCTGCCTCCATTAGCTCATCCTCTGGGGCCGCGGGGATGTGGGCCCGGCCACGCGCCAGCGCACTCTGGCCACGCTCCGGCTCCGCTCCCGGCGCTCGCACCACGGCTTCCAGCCCCATTGGAGTCCCGGGGCCGGCGGCCGCATCGCCACACACCAGCGCTGTGGCCACAGCCCGCCCCAGGTGACCCCAGCTCCCTCCCTGGGCTGGTTGGTGGTGGGGGTTCTGTTCCTCGATGGCCACCCTGCTGTGCTGCTACTGGCTTGAACTGGAAGGTCTTTTCCCACCCCAGCACTCATGTCTGACTGCGCTGCAGGCAGCCAGCACCCTGCCCGTGCACCCCATGGGGTGGGGGTTCTGGGTGCAGGCGGTGGGGGGGCCCCAGCTCCCCCTGAGCAGAGACCCGTGGCTGTGCCAGGAGCGGCACCAGTGCCCCACAGCTGCACCAGCATCGAGCGTGGGGCTTGGGCTGCAGCCAGGGACTGCACAGCTGAGCCCTGACCCTGGCCCCCCTCGCCAGCCGGGAAGGAGAGGACGCCCCGGTTGGGCTGCAGCCAGTCAGGGCCGGAGGAAAAGGCTCCTGGGCTGAGAGACCGAAGGAATCTCTGGCTTTTCCTGGCCTGGCCGGCTGCCCACAGGCAGGTGGGGAGTGGCCGTGCTCCTCACGCTCCCCGTGTGCAGTGTGCCACTGCAGCAGCCGTGCACCATGTTGGAGCCCTGCACACCGGGCAGTGCCAGGGCACTGGTGGAGCGGGCAGGGGCAGACAGGGATGGGCACTGCTGGAGCTGCATCTCCAGCAGATGTGGCTGTCCAGTGTGTGGCTCTCTGCATGGTTGAAGCCAGAGGCTCACAAGGTCTCTGCAGCCATGGCCAGATGGTGACTATGCTCAGGCCACTGCTGGGCTGCAGTCCTGGATGGCGGTGCTGGTCCTGGTATGGTGCAGACTGGTGCTCTCCTGGGTCTTGGCCCACTGAGAGGGGAAACAAGGATGCTGGAAGCGCTGGGAGAGGGGATGGGGAGCTGCTGATCAACCACTGGAGCCCTCCAGGGCCTAGGGACAGGGGCTGGACAGGGCTCACCCTAGTGATGGCCATGCAGGTGGACATGGGACCCTCTGTCAGCATCACAGATCCTGAGTGCTCATAGCCAGCAGATGCTGCTTCCAGCTCCACAAGTCCCACCACCAGACACCAGCAGCAGCCTCAGTCACACTGATGGCTATGGTGGGCTGAGCCCCCAACCTGCATGCAGGGCAGGGAGCATCCACCTACAGCCCCCAAGCAGCCTCATTCCTTGGGCTGGGCCCAGAGGATGCACAGGCTGAGGCTCCATCCCCATCCCAGGGGCTTCATGCTTGCTCTGGCATTTCCGCCGGCAGTGGCAGGAATGCGGCGGCCACTGGAACAATGCGGCACCTTGCGCCGGTCCCTCAGTGCTGGGGCTGCAGCAGCTGCCCAGGCACAGCCCTCCTCTCAAGGAGCCCTCAGGAAGCACATGGAGATGACACCGGCCGCTGTTTCCTGTGGCAGGACGTGCCGAATTCCTCCACCACTGCTTCAGCGGGGCCCAAGGGACCCGGACATCACTGCTGTGGCCTGCAACAGCCCTGCGCCATCAGCATCCTCCGTGCCTGCTCTCCAAGGCCCTGCTCACTCCATGCTGACTCCACCATCCCCAGGATGTGGCTGCCAAATGGGGAACTGGCACAGGGCTGCACAGTGCCCGAGTGCCAGCGGCCTGCCCAGGAGCAAGAGCAGGAACCAGGAGAACAATGACCTCCGTCGCTGTCCCCCAGCTCTGCCCAGCACGATGCTGGGAGGGGTCCAGGACAGGCTCAGCTGCGTTTGGAAGGCTTCAGCCCCACCGACAGAGCCCTGGGCAGGGAGGACGGTGGAGCTGAGCCGGAGTTCTGCATCAGGGGATGCTGCAGCAGCCACCCAGGCTGTGCAATGCAGTGACATGGTGACACCAGTGCAGCCCTGGGAACCTGGCACAATGGAGGTTTATTCAGAACCAATCGTTTCCCAATAAATTACATCATTTAAAAAGTTTAAAGAGAAGAGCTGCAGTTGGGAGCCCCCAGCAGCTCACTCAGTGGGGAACACGGAGCTACAGGACACCATGGGCTGGGCACCAGCACTGCAGCTCCGCTCAAGCAGTGGCCTCCCGGAGCTGCTGGCCCGAGGTGGCAGGACACTGCTTAGTGTTTCCATGGGACTTGTCCCCTATCCTACACCCAGCTGCCACCAGCCCCCAGGGGTATCCCCAGCACTAGAGCTGCTCCTCTGGGACTCAGGGTGCATTTCTGCCTCATCTCCCCTTCCCGCATTCTCTAGGGCAGGGCAGCATCCAAGGCCCCCCATCACCCAGCCTGTTGTACCCTCATGGCTTTGCAAGCGGCGCTGGCAGGGTCAGGAGCTGGGTCCTGCCCTGCACCACGCACAGGGGCAGCCCTGATGAGCAAGGTGCTGCTCCCTGCCTGCCCCATCACACATGTCCCAGAGGAAGGTGGGGCAAAGGGTAGGGGGCAAAGGGAAGGGACGAAGTAGATCAAGACCCGGCTACAGTGCAGAAGGCTGGGAATGCAGTAGGGAGAGGTGTGGCCCCAGGAGGGAGACGAGGGGATAACACCCCCCCACTGATCTGGAGAGGCTGAATGTCCAGAGAATCTTCCTGGAAAGTTGCAGTCCAGCTTCCATGGCACAGTGATGGGGTATCAGGCCTGGCTGGGTTTGCTGTGGGGCAGAGGGTGAAACGTACGCAACACCAGCCAAGGGCTCTCGCGGTACAGTCAGTGCACACCAGCACATGCACCCTCAGGGCCACGGCACGCAGGGTGAATGCCACGGCCCCTCCAGCAGCACTTACAGTCTGTGCCTGCCTCGCAGCAGCTCAAGAGAGAGGGGTGAAAAGGAGAGAGAAGCATGACTGACACTGCTGTGGACCGCTGGCACAGTGCTTGGGCACCACCAAACCCAGCCAAGGAGAGAGCAGGAGGCTCTTGGCATGGCTGGCAGTGAAGTGAGTGTGCAGGTCCAACTGCAGTGCAGGGTACAGTGGTGGGAAGGAGAGGGGAACACGTCCTTCCGACTGTAAACACGGCACTTGGAGTAGCTGGGAGCCTCCCCGGAGGCCTGGCCCCACTGCAGGCCCTCACTCCTCATCCCCAGCCAGCAGGAAGCTGTAGAGGAAGTTGATGGCGCGCTGGCGGTCCTGCTGCGACTGCTTGGTCACTAGGTTGGGTGGTGGACGCAGCAGGAGGCTGGAGAACAGGGCGGCTGCAGAAGCAAGGATATGCGTGAGGGGCCAGGCACGAGACCCTGCAAGGGACAGGGACAGGGACAGGGGAAGCAGAGAAGTGTCACCTACCGATCATGGTGACGCTGACTTTGTTGTCCTCAGAGTATCGGAGCAGCTCACGGAGGAATGACATCAGGTACCGGAACACGCTGCGATGGCAACGGGGCAGCTGAAAAATCACCTGCAGAGAAGAGAGAAGGGAAGCCCCTGAGCTCCACCACTACAGCTGGGCCTAGGCTCACAGGCAGAGTTTCCTTCTTCCTCTGCCTTGAGGCCATTGTGTGGCCACTGCATGAGCCAAAGGCCTAAAAAGTGAGCAACAAGGTGGCACTCGGGGGGCTTTGGCTCACAGTAACGCTGCCTCCGGGATAACAGTGGCCCTAGGCAAGAATTCCCACCGCCCAGGACCTGCTTCCCACTCAGTTCCTGTCAAATCCCAGTTCTCACCCCTGTAGCTGAGCAGCAGCAGCACAAAGACAGGGACAAGAGGTTTCCTGATGCAAATACCGAAAACATGCCCCAAACCTTCTTCCTCAGCCCAAGGACATGCTGGGCCTCGCTTCCCACTTTAAGAGCCACTCCTGGTCCTTCAGGTAAGCAGAGGAAGTGCAGCTCTGAGCAGTGTGGTGGAGGCTCTTCCCTCCCTGGGGCTGCTTTTCCCTGCATGCTCAGGGTGACATAGGCCACACAAGGGGTGTCTTTGGGAGCCAGCAGGCCCGCTGGAGATGCTGCAGTGCTGACCTGGGGCAGGAAAGCCCTGCCAGAGCACCTGGGACTTCCCACCCAGCCCAAGGGCCAGCTGAGGGCCCAGGGCAGCTCCCGGGGCGGAATCAGGACCCAGTGGCAGCTCTGTACCTGTCGGCAGAGGCGGCTGCTGTGTGACCAGTCCAGGCACCGCTGGTACAGCTCGTAGCAGATCACCGGCTCCGGCAGCGCCTCCAGGAAGATGAGGAGCGCCTCAGCTACTGAGTGGTTGCTGCCCGCTGAGCTCGCAGGAATCAAGGGGCATGTGAGCAGATGGAACCTCCCTCCCAGCTCCTACCCCTCTGCCCACCCCTGTGGCCTCCCTGCACGGTGCCTGCCTTGCTGCTCCCCCACATCAAAGCCATCCTCCTCCTTCATTGTTAGCCCCCCCGGGGGAAAATGTTCATCCACTCCCCCTATGCTGCGTTTGCCCCCCTCCCCCCCCCCAGCTCCACTTAGATCCTCTGCTCCATCAGCCCCTTCTCAGCTCTGGCACTTGACACAGTCTTGCAGAAGCTTCCAGAGCTTGGGCCCTGTGGCTGTGTTAGCCAGCACATGTTCAGCTTCAGGAGAGGTTATCTCCGAGGGAACAGAGGGGACTCTGCAGCTAAAGGTCACAGATGAGCTCTCCCAAGGGCTGTGATCCAGCAGGATCCTGTAGAAGTCAGGCACAGCAAGGATACGGATTGTCTCAGGGATACTGGTGTCCAGGCAGTCAATGATCTGCTCCAACTCTTCTTGCATGCCTGGAGTCTGGAACAGGTCTTCCTGCCGAACGCAGCACAGGGATGGACAACATCACCTTCCTCACAGTGACAGCAGGGTGGAGGCTGCGCCCCCCAAACCGGGCTGAGCTGCAGGGCCCAGTGACAAATGTGGCACCCAGCACATGGGGCTCTGTCCTCACCTGGTGGCAGGCGTGCTTGAACAAGTGATCCACCAGCAGCCACACCTCCTTTGGCACCTGCAGCGGTGTCCCACTGTCCTCCTCACTGTCCAGGGAGCCCATCTGCAGCACAGACTTCTCCTGTGGCCAAAAGCACACAAAGGTGTCAGGGAAACCCCAGTCCCACCAGAAGTGCCTGGGTGGAGAAAGCCTGGAGAGCGGAAGCAGCAGGACCCAGCACCCATCCAGCCTCATTTGCTGTTGCAGCACAGAGCCATCGCTCCACATTTTTCTCAGGTTCCTTTCCCCATTTTCCTTAGGAGAGGATCTGCTGAACACAGACTGTCCCAACACCACCGTCACGTTTTCCCACTTACTCATGCAAAGCAGCTGATGAGCTCAAGCTCAACTGCTCAGGAGCCTCCAGCAGCACAATCTTTATAGGGACCAGTGATTGCTTGATTTTACTCTCATTTTACAGTACTCATGCTCCTGTGTGCTCCCAGGCCAGAGCCATGCACTGCTCTCCTGCAGCCCATTCAGCAGAGCCCCAGAAGAGACCATCAGGAACAGGAGCAGAACCCAGGGGACACAACCCAAGGACACCACCAGAGGAACATCACAAACCAAATACAAAGTGCTTCCTTCCAGCAGTCAGCTTCCATGACAATCACAGAATTCCAGCCTGGTTTATATTGGAAGGGACCTTAAAGCTCATTCAGTCCCAACCCCCTGCCACAGGCAGGGACACCTTCCACTAGAGCAGGCTGCTCCAAGCCATGTCCAACCTGGGGAAAGTGGTGGCTGCCCCTCACACAATCACTCACAGCTCGTGCCTTGCCATGGGCTGTAGCCACACACAGAGCCCAGCTCTGCCCTGCACACTGCCAGAAGACACTAGGACATGCTGTCCCACTCGCTCAAGCACACAGTGGAGGTTGGGAAGCAGTGTGTCGGGCAAGAGCGTTACAGCTATCCTTCCTCTGACGGGCAAGAGGCGAGAGCTGTGGAGCCTGCCCGCGAGTCAAGAGGTCCTCAGCAGCAAACCCCAGGCCAGTGCACTGCGGCACAGGGGAACAGTGCCAGAGGCTGCCCTTGGCATCACTGGAGAGCTGCGGACACCCCCAAGGCAGAGACCCCGGGGGCTTAGAGCAGAGGAGGAGGCGGTGGTTCAGAGCTCCTTAAAGATGAGGAGGAAGGAGCCTTTCGCTTCCCGTGTGCCTTGGCCGGGCACCGAGCGCCCTCTCCTGCCGTGTGCGGGCAAGGGAAGGCAAAAAAAAAAAAAAGGAGAAAAGGAAGAGGAGGACGCGTGTTTGCAAAGGCTCTTCCCAGAGGCAGGCACCAGCCTCCTCCCTCCCCTCTGCCAGGACCAGCCTGGGAGCTTCATCTGGTTCAACACCCGCGTTCAATCCCCTCTTGAGAGGGTTCATCCATTCTCTCTCCTGTTTTATCCTGTCACTGCTATGGCAGCCTGGGGATGGAAAAGCCACCCAGCCCAGGACACCAGTACAGAGCCAGTGCCAATGAGCCACCAAAGGTCTGGACAGCTGCAAGGGAGGAGGAATGTACCTGTCACAAATCCCAGCACCTCCCACTTGCTTTTCAGTGGCAGATTTGACCCACTCAGCCTCCAGTGCAGAGCACGAGTGCAAAGCAAAGCAGGGATCCTGCCCTGGGGGCCGTGAGGCAGCAGAGGAACGTCTGTCCCTGTGCAAGGCCCTTCCTCAGCTTCCACAAGGATGCAGCAAGATGGAAGGAGCAGAATATCTCAGTGTTAATTCAGCCCCCTTTGCACAGGGTGCTGAGGTGAACCCCACCTGATGGGCACGGTTAGAGCCAACTCAGGTATGCTACAGGGTGCCAATGGTTCCACTGCTGGAATAAGGGGAGCTCTGTGTCTGTCACCAGAGACAGTTGCTGAGCTCTGATCAGCAAACTGGGCTCGCCCCATTCTGGCTGCAGGGTCACTCTGTGCTCTGGCAGTGGATGGGATGCATGGGATGCAGTTCTCACGCAGCCCACAGCCGTGCTAAGGGGCTTTTTGCTGGAACAAACGCTGCCTCTGCACCCCCTTCCCTTCCCTCTGCAGCAGGCAATGGGGACACTCATTCGCTACAGAGAGGTTGTAAGAAGCAGGACCCCAGCAAGGGGTTGTGTTACCTTTTCTAAGAAGCTGTCTTCTCCCTGAAAGTGGTGGGAAAGAGAGAAGAGGAAAAAGTATGGTTAGGGGGGAGAACCATGCTCCAAGTAAGCAGAAAGCCAGTTTGCATCACAAGAGCCAGTGAAAGCTGGGTCCTCACGCGTTCTGCTGACACGGCCGAAGTTAAATCTGCTGCAAGAGATCTGCCTGCCAACGAGCACAAATCCTGCTCACATGATGCCCAGCCTCGCCAGGATTTGTACCAACTCCTCACAGGGGCCTGGCAGCAGTGCTGCTCACACACAGAACAGCCCAGGCTGAGAGGTGTCCACCAGGATGAACTTCCTTTCCCAAATCTTCCCAGGCAGAAATCAACATTCCTGCATCATTTCAGCCACCTTCCCCCCTGACAAGGCCAAAGATAAAACATTCACCAGGCTAAATCTGTGCTCCTGAGCTTGTGGCAGCTGTGGAGCTGTCAGGCCCCCTAAGCAGCTTTGTGCATGGTCAGGGAAATGAGTGTTTGTGCTCAAAACCCCATGCTGCCTCTACCTAATAGCATTAGCATGCTGCAAGGAGCTCAGCAAAGCCCCTCCAGGCTGCGTGTTTCATCCCTTGGGCAATCTTGACATCCAGCATCCACCAGCACACTGCAGGCTGGTGAGGTAGAGGGGAGAAGCTGTTGGGTGGAGCCCACTGGAGGAAACTGAAGCAGGTTGCCCAAGCTGAGCTTGATGGATCAACATTTCAGGGTGGGAGTAACCAGAACCCATTCAAAGGCAGAGCCTGACACAGCCACAGACATTCTGATGCTGCCTTGTGAGTCCTGCAGTGCTGCTGCCTTTGGAGGCTTGCTCAGCCACAACAGCTCAGTCTCTTGCAGGGCATAGCTTGCTCGGAACACAAGCTGGCGTAGGCTCCTCTCCCAGTCCCAAGTCTGGGAATAAGCCAGCCAGGCTGCACAGGAGCCTGCTCCCTTCTGAGTCACCTCAACAGTCCCACTCCCACCTACCTGACTAATTGCCCTGCTGGTCACCTCTCTTCTGTGCTGTTCAGCACCACTGGCTCCGTGAGACGAACCTGCTCCTGGCAAAGATTCTTCAAGAGGCTTTGTAAAGCCCACAGTAGGATCCCAAGACAAAACCAGGATGAGACTCTAACACTGAAATCCCAAAAGCGGGATGCTCGAGCACCAGCAGCTTCTCCCAGGAGAACCAGGAGCCATTTCCAAGCAAGCTTCCACCTGCTGTCTGCTACCCTGCACCAAACCACCTCTCAGACCTTGCCTGTGTTCTCCAGGTCTCCCTCTGCTGAAGACAACACAACCCAGCCAGGCTGAGAAACACACCCACTGCAGTGAATGATGAGCCCTAACACTACCTACGTGCAGGAGGGGAAATGGTTCTCAACACACACACGCACATACACACACACACACACTGCCTGCCTCATGCACAGCCTAACCCTCAGTGAAATCACACAATAGGACCGGAACACATTTGGGTTAGCACAGGCACTGCTCTGCCTGCGGGAAGGGCTCCTCTTGCCCCATGGCACTTCCCATCTCACAGGTATGATCAAAACCAAAAGACCTAAAAATAGCTCTAACATGACAGCAGCTCTATAATCCAAGTGATTGCATTTCGCTTTGAGCAGTTACATTGTGCTCCTTGAGTTTGCTTAGCTTGTTCCGATCAAGGTCTTGAAGTCACACTGACCACCCCAAAAGCAGAGACTATGCTGCAGATATGGCGACAGGGTGCTTTTCTCTGACGGGTTTGCTTCCTGTACCTGGTTTGCTTCCTGTACTTTTGTACGTTTCACTGAATAACAGAAAGTGGTAAAGGAAGCAGAATAAGCCTCAAAAGTACCCTTAGAAAAGCAACAATGTGTGTCTGTGAGGGCAAAAAGTAACAGGGGGCCCGAGTTCCTGTCCATCAAGCGAGAAATCAGTGCTTAACACTGAGCAGGAAAAGGCAGGTGGAACAGCTCCCAGGACCGATGAGATGCTCCACAACAAGTTAACACACTTCTAGAACAAGACTGATTTTCAACTGAACCTTGAAGAGCATGAGGAGCCTGCAGCCAGGATGAGCTGTGTGAATGGAGGAGGCAAACCCCACATCTCACCTCCTGGGCTCTGCTTCACCTGATCTTGTGATGGCAAAACCAGAACTCTGGTATAAAACCAGCCTTTCTGTACCCTGGGCCTGGGAGAAAAGCAGACACAGCCAGAGGTGGGAATGGCAGGAGGCAGCAAGAGCCTGGTGTAGCTGCTGGAAAGCTGGGTCACAGTGGTCAGAGGGAGAGGAACTGGCCAGAGAGGCTGTGAGACTGGCCATGGGCTGAGCTGCACCCATCAGCACACTGGCCAGCATCAGAGCACTTCTCTTGGTCCTGCTTTTGCTTGTTCCTCCCCTTGAGCAGTGCGAGTGCCACAACCAGCAGAAGGAAAAGGATCCTGAAGCCCTGTCACTGCAGAAGCAGCCTGGGCACCTTGGAGGAGAGCATTTCAGGCATACCTCTTGTGACACAGCAGTGCCACCCGCCTGAGCCTGCCAGCACCAGCATGACAGTAACACAAAGCACAAGGTGCTGGGATCCCTTTTTGTTCCTCCAAACAACATTTAGAACCTACTCAGAAACTGTGATAAAGCACTTGTCCAAAGCCATTGGTTGTGGTGGAGGGAAAGAACAAAGGAGCACAGGAAAGGAGCACAGAAGGGAGCTCCAGAAAAAGTGCATCAGCTAGGAGACAGCGCAGCTAACCCACACTGAGGGCATCACTCCTGCTTTTAGGGGTAAAGAGAAGGGAAACTGCTCTCTCCCTGCTAGGGAGCTGCTCCAGAACACAGCTACTCACCAGGTCAATGAGTTTGGTGACTGGAACTTCTCGGATCGGTCGTCTCATTCGGCATAAGGCCTCCAGGGAGGTGCCAAAGCAGCTGGGCAGGTAGGTCCCACTGATGGTGAGGAAATAGTCTTTCCCCCGGTCCAAGTGAAGGACAAGAATATCCTCAATTTTATCCTCACCAGAGTTGAGGAGGGTCACCGAGTCCTTGCTGACGTACACGTCCAGGGAGATGTCTGTGCTCTCATCTGCAACAGACAGCAGCTCTCAAGAACTCAGTCACTCTCTAGAAGAGGCGACAAGGACAAACATAAGCAGCAGGGACCAAGGCCACAGAACCGAGAAGACAAACAGACAGGAACAACGGCAAGAAAGGTGAGATATGGGAATGACAGGATGGATGGGATGGAGGTGGGGTGGGAATCTACACCAGCACACATGGAGAAACCATGGTGAACCTCACCTGGCTCCAGGTAACCCTCACAGGGCTCGGCTCGCAGCCATGGCTTACAGTAGTGGTTGTCATTCAGCTTGGGGATGAAGGAGAAGTGGCAGGTGACCTGCCCGTTGTTGGTGATCTGGAACTTCTGCTTCTGCAGCTGACGGAACTTCACGTTCTGAAACTCAAACTGCAGAGCAAACAGAAAACACAAACCAGGTTAGCAGGCAGGAGGGGACACATGGGTAGGCCCCCAGACTCTGTAGCAGCAGCCTGTAACAGGAGTGCCCACACAATGTAGAACTCCCAGCAGAAGACCTGCCAAGAAGCCAAGCCAAGATGTCCCTTCTAATCCAACTCCTAAACATAATGGATAAAGTCCAATTTCCCATAATCCAGTTTACTGAATCAAAGTCTTTAAAAGTAGCTCTAGCACTTCCATGGCTGCTGTGTAGGGAAGTGACAAGGTGGGAAGTGGCAGGTTTCATCCTCACTTCTCTCCTGCTTAGCTCCAGCGAAGGCAGGAAGTCGTTCTCCATTCTGTCCATTAAGCGAACAATGTCTTCAAACAACTTGCGATACTTCTGCTCATCCACAACCTTTACCTGCGAAAGACCAGGAAACACTCAGCAATCTTCCTGACCCCCTTCACTGGGACTCTTTGATCAAGAGCCAGCTGCAGGAGTGAACTATTTCTCTAAGCACTTGCTATGTGCAGCTGGGAACCTGAGAGAATTCACATATGTGGAGGCACCTCAAAGCTGTGTGTGCACCTTCACTTGTGTTTTACCCCCGCTGATGTTACCTGGGTCCTTCCTGGACACTGACCACACTGCTGGGAGATTCCTGGGGGTGGTCTCTGGGGTCAGCACTGGCACCCCACAGCATTACATGATTCTCTAGAGGAAGAGGAGAAAAGCTCTCCTTTAAGGAGGCCTGAGCTACCTAAGGAGTAGGAGGTAGCAAATATGGACATGGACCGTCTCCACTCGACAAGCTGGGGAACCCAAACCTGCTGCCAGCTGTTCAGCACTACAGAAATCCAGACGTGAACCAGTGACACACTTCTCTTAACACCAGAGGCAACACTGCAACAGCAGGGACACCTATTGCAGGTTGCGGAGGAAAGAAACCAGCAGCTCACCCATTGTAGCAGCAGCAGCTATCCTAGGTTATACCCCAGAAGCCAAGCAGCACCACTGAAGCAGACACTTGCAGTCACTGCATGACCACACCAGCTTGGGTAAACCCCAGATCACCCCTGTTACCACAGGGTGACACTGTCCTGGCCACAGCACTGTGCTGTTTGCTGCAGGAGCTGGCACTGCAGCACGCTTCCTCCATGGACACACTTTGGCTTTACTACTCGGTCCCATTGCAATAGCACTAGCAGAGCTGCCTTGACTTCATAGCCCCACACCAGCACATGAGGGTTGTTACCCCGATGCGGAAGAGTGCGCTGACGGGCTTGTGGTCGCTGGTCTTCAGCTCCATGTGGCTGCCATAGCGGAGCTGGGTGATGCTCCCCCCTCTCCACAGGATCCGGTCACACCATGCCGGCACACGACACTTCCCACTGTGAAGGGAAACAGGCTGCCAGGGACATCCATCAATCCCAATGAAGCACCCGAGCTGCTCCTCCTCCCAGCCCAGCAGCTCAGACACCCCCATCGACTGACTGCAGAGGGGCTGAACTCGCATTGTTTCCCTTCACTTGAATACCATGCTATTTCTTTTGCTCTCTTCCCTTTTCCCTGTGCAGTAGGATGAAATTCCCTGTCCTTTCCATCACCAGGAAATAAACTAATCTCAGCCACGGCTGCTTCCACACCCTGAAGCTATGTGTACTGTGACCCAGGCTGCCCTGGTTTCTTTTGCTGCCATATCTTTCTGCCCACTACAGTCCGACCCATCGCTATTGTTTCCACTATGGAAAGTCTACTCAGCTATTACTACTCTGTTATGAACTCTGAATCCTGGGCTATCGTTCTGCAGATTAACTATTATGCTGATTCATAAACACGGGCAGAGCAAAACCCAGTCTCTGAATGGTCTGTAAGTCCTCCTTGGGAGTTTCTCCATTTGGAGCAAACTTCTGCAGCAGACACAGGAATACCAATGGGAGGCACCAAGCAGGAATCAGTGTGTGCAGGTCAGGGGACAGGCTGACCCAGAGTGCTTCCTTAACCTCTCCAATTCCTTTCTCACCCTTTGTCTCTCTCTGGTAGCAGAACCCCCACCAGTGCAGGGACACCTCTGAGTGCACGCCTCACCTACTTCATCTCTTGGAATCAGCAGCAGCTGAGGTTTAAGGCAAGTCTGTGGTCAACGGACACAGGCTCTGCCTATTCCAGACAACAGGGACAACAAAGGAGTGTAAAGCTGTCTGCACTCCAGCCACCAGCACAGCACTGGGGGGGATAGCCAGCTCCAAGAAGAAGGAAGTCAAGTTTTATGAGGAACTGCTTTTTGTGTCACAGGTAAAGGCGTGCATAGGCAGGTGATTTACCTGGAGTCCCAGCGGTCTGTTTTAGAGTCGTATTTGTATGTGGGGATGAATTTAATCTCTCCTTCGGTGAAATCAGCAAACGCCTTCTTCTGCATGCGCTGAATATTCAGCTAAAGCAGAGAAAGAACACTGTAAAACACCCCAAACCCACCCAAACACTCCCCCAGCACATAGAGCAGTGTCAGAGAGTGGATCTACAGCAGAGCAATTGGAGCCTGGGGCTGTGTGGTTCACCAGACACCCCAAACCTCAAACCTTCAAAAAAGGTAAAACCTCAGCAGGAGCAGAATGTTTCCTAACCAGACTGAGCACCCTCTGGCACAGGGCTGCCCACCGGAACATGCAGACAGAAAACAACACTAAATGGAAATATTAGTTGCTCCACTTGTGCTAAACACCTTCATTAGCTTTCAGGCTGAAGCATCACCATCATAAATACTTCAGTGCCAATCACTTTAGCAGCAGCCTCCTGCAGGGTGCTGGGCTGACAACCTGGCACCACCTTCCTGTTCCTGAGTTGTTTTCCTCACAAAAAATCCAAGCTACAGTTATTTGCTGCACGAAGCCCCACAGCACAGAAATGAGCTGCAGAGCAGAGTCCACCAGATTCACTGTTGTGTGTCAGAGGTGGTAGCACACCATGTCTGTTCACGTTTCACAGGTACAACCCTTCATCTTATAGGCACATCTTGTGCTGTCCCAGTTTTCAGTGAGCTGCAAGGAAACGCTGAATGGGGAAAGCTTCAGCACAGAACTGGGGTCAGCCTGGCTGAGACAGAGCCTTGCCCTGGCTACAGGTGCTGGTCTCCAAAGGAACACCTCCTCCAGAACACTGACTGGAGCAGCTGTAGTTGCTGTTACCAGTTCTGACGTTATAGTCTGCAGTTTGTACGTAAGAGAGGAAGAACTCTGCCGCTGAGATGCAAAGATACAGGAATTGCCAGAGTCATCCAGTGAACGCCATTATAACATACAGTCTGCTTTTGTTTGGAGGGTTGATGTCACCAGGACATCCCCAGCTCTGTTGAGGGTCTATGTCTACATGCACAGACACTTATTTCCCAGCTCCTCCCAAGGCCAGGCACATGCCAAACCAAGATGCCCTCAAAGAGTACACAGCAAACGTAAGCAGAGTTCACTGACCTGGTCATATGTCAGCAGCTTCTGAAGCTCGTTCTTACTGATGAGACTTTTCACTTCACTGGCATCAGGGAGACAGAGCCTGTAGTTCAGGTCTCCCAGCCAGATGACAACACTGAAACCAAAGGCAAACATGCAGAAGAGCCAGTGGTTACTACCACAGGCCACGGAGGGGAGAAGGGTGTCAGAGAATGGATGGTGGGTGGCTGGTGGTTGAGGCTGCGACACATGGAAGATGAAAGGAGACATAAAAGATTGAGTCTGGCAGCAGGATTTCTGGCACTACAGCACTAACCCCATCCCCTTTGCAATCCCTCATAAGACGGAAGACTTGGTTTATTGGGAGATACCGGAGCTTGCCTCAGTTTGAGAACAGCCCGCAACACCACCAACTCCAACAAAGGGAAAGCTGCATCTCAGCACCTTCATAACCTCTCGGGCTACACAAACCCCACTGGGTAGTGAGGCTCTGCTGGTGCACAGAAGAGGGCAGTGACAGGGCTCATTACGCAGGGCTGGGCTGTCGTGCTGCTCTGACACCACAGCTTTGCCACTTCCTTTTCCACTGCCTTCCTCTCAGGCAGCCCAGGCCAGTGCTGCATCCCCCGCCTAGCACAGACAGGCTGAGGCAAAGCTGTCAAAGCACAGCCGGGTTGCTGACAAGTTTATGTTTCAGTTGCACCTCATCAGTGGCTGCTCCGACTGTGGTCCTTCTGGGCCTTCCAACAGGCCTTCATCCTTCCCATTACCAGCAGCTAAAGAAACACTTGTGCTACTCGCTCTTTACCCCATAAAGGTTTCATTTAAAGATTAAAATCTAAACCCTTCTCTGGCATCAAAGCTCTTCCAGTTTATAGCCAAACCTCAACATTTCCATTAGCAGAAATCAAGGATAATCTAGTATTTTGAGTTTTTTCTGTACTATAATCCAGTCTACATTTTATTTCTAGTTTTTAAATGGTTTAAATGTTAACTACAGAAGTATTAATCATTTGCATCAGGTTTATGAAAACTTCACTTATGTGCTTTGTCACACACATGGCTGAGTCTGATTTGGATTATTCAACACCAAAAGGGAAACCAGCCAAGAAAACTCACTCGTGTTTCATGATGTTGACATGAGGTAGGCTCTCATCTGGGGTTACAAAACTCATCCGGGCACAGATGTCCTTGTAGTCCTGATTTCGCCGCTCGAAGTCCTCCACATGCGCAGCGAGGTGCGAGTTGACGATGCAGAAGGTGGTGTTGTGGAACACAAACCTCACGGCCACGCCGCCCTTGTTGCCCTGGGGAGAGCAGGGAGCAGCAGTGAGAGAAGGTAAGGCCCTGGGGAGGAGATGTGATGGCTCAGACTGGGACAGACCCGGTCGTACTGTTCTTGCATGGACCGGTGCTGGTGACTCACCATCTTCCCCATGACTCCTGTGCCCACAGACTCTGTCACGATCTCTCTGATATTGCTCAGCTGATCCTTCTTTGCAAATATGAGCAGCATCATCCCAACCAGACGGACCATTTGCACCTGAAACAGTAAAAGGGATCCTGGATCCTCAGTTTCCAGCCTGGCAGTGAGATGCAGCACCTCTTATCTGCCTGCTGTTCTAATTCTCTGGCTCTCCTCATTCCTTGTCATGTTTTGTAGGCAACCCCTGCTTGCAACTCCACCCACAGGACCTCCTACCCCAAGCAAGGTTCTGGAGGACAATCTGTCACACCCAGTAGCCATCAGCTGTGCTGAGCTCACTGCAGTCCCCACTCTGGTGCTTCCCTACAAACAAAACTCATCTCATGAGGTAAGAGGAACACAACAAATACGTAGCAGAGCTGCTGGTGAGGTCTCGGACTTTAGCTCTGCTCAAGTCACCAAAACTAGAGGAAGATACCTCGAGTGCTTTAGCAGACAGCTGCTGACCATGGGTCCAGCTGGGAGTCAGTGCTCACCTTTGCTTACTCAGAACTACCGTCGAGGCAGTGAGGAACGGACAGAAGAGTTTTTGTTTCCTGAGGCAAACATGCCTGACACGTGGGGTATCAAAAGGCAGCCACCCCCCAGCTACACAAACTCTCTGCTTGTCAGAAAGCCCTTGTTCTCTAATGCAAAGAGCCTTTTCCTGGAGCTGTGAAGTTCTCTACTGCAGAGCTCAGCCCAGAGGCATTAACACAGCCCTGATGTGTACGGTCCCAGGAGGGAGCTCAGGTCTGTGCTGATCTTTCACCCGTGCCAATGCACTCCCCAGCCCATGACCTCCTGGTACGTTCAAAACAGTAGGGCCATAACTTGGAAAGCCAGAGACAAGGCCTAATCTCCTCAAGCACAGTCCACACACTCCCTTTAGAGACATAAAACCATTCAGATGGGTTGGGATTAAGCCTATGTAGCAAGCGGTGAAGCTGAAATCCAAGGTCAGCTGGAAGAGTGACTGAGCAAAACCCAAAGCGAGCAGGGCAGGGGTGGGAGAGGCATGGGGGGCTGAGGAGGAAGGGGAAACTGAGTCATGTACTCCTGGCTGGTAGAAACATTTGCTACAGCAGAGACAAAACCAGCGGCTTGCTCTGAACCAGCCAGAACATCCTGCTGCCACGGCCGAGTTCTGACCCAAGGCAGAAGCCTCAGGAAGACTTCACCTCATAGTTTTTCCTTGAAGGAATAGGATAATTTATTAACTGAATTTACCAGCTCAAGACATGCCTTGCTTCCACAGTACAAGGGTGGGAGGCTAACACAGAGAGAGAGCAAGCCTGCTGGGATTCTGTTGAGCACACCGCCTCCCTGACACCCATCTTGTTTTGATCCCCATCTTTATAAATTTCTACATCAAAGCACAATATCCCCTTACATCTTTGGGGCAGCAACAGACTCTAGATTTCACTTGGCATGTTAACAGCACACACATGCCCAGCACACATCCTTGGTTCCTCCAGTCACCGTGCTTGGGAAGTGTCAGCTTGTTTCTCTTCCCATCGTGTCAACTCCTCAACCAGACCCCCAGCACTGAACAGAACTCACTTTCTTGTACTTGGCGTGGGGGTGCAGAGCCTTCTCCACGGCAGCCAGCCACTCCTGCTCCTTCACAGAATCAAAGTAGAAAAAAGCCTCCGTGCTGAGGTCCAGCTCCTGGAATCTACAAAACCAGGTTCACTGAGCACATCCCAGCTCACTGACAGCCCACCTTCGGGGAGGCCAATGTGAAGCCTCCAGTTTGGAAGAGAAGCTCCTTACTCCCACTTGTTAAGTGAAGCATTAAGTGATTAAGATTTCCCCACAGTGCCTCTGAAACCCCACACAATACATGCCAGCAACTGTCTCTGACCAGCACTACTCTGGGTAGAGGACAACCAGAGAGCTCTGTGCATGCCCTAAGGGATGTTTTATTATGTCATGCCAGCCTTTAACACAGTACTGTGCCTCATCCAACTGGCTCTTTCCCCTCAGACAGCTCCTCTGAGACACAGCTTAGCTTTGTGGAACATCTGAAGAGCTTAAACCAAATACAGCCCAGCAGGATCCAAGCAGGAGCAGCAAGAAGCCCAGCACTATGTGTACATACGAGGTGGCTGCTGCTCACCCGATGCAGTAGACATCTGGAGGCTCCATGTCACACACCAGCCAGGGCTCCAGGCCACTGTCTGGAGACTGCCCATTCACATTCCACGTTCCCACAAAAAATCTGCAACACAAAAGCAGCTGAACCATTAGAAAACACAGAGACAGTGCCAGTGTCAGCACAGTCTCTCCGATGGGCTCAGACCATAGGAGTCTCTCAAATGGGCTCAGGGTTCCCAGCCCAGGCTGGGAGCAGACATCTGTGAGCTGTCCCAGCTAAGGGGCAACTGAAGCTCTTCCAGGCTTGGTTTTCAGTGACACTCATCATGCTACAGAGCTAAAGATGTTCACTGGCTCTGGTGAGACATCTGGCTTTTTTAACACCATGTCGTGTGGGGCAGTACTAGGACAGTGTGGTGGGACAGCACCTTCATCCTCCCTTCACCCAAGCGAGGTGTCGAGAGATCAGACACACAGTGTGAAGCTGCAGCACGGGCACTCACTGCCCCTCAGTGTTCACTGCCCCTGCTTGGCCACCAGAGCTGCCACACACCAGCAGCTGTCAGGTTTCAAACCGGGGCTGGATGCAAGCTCCCAGCAGAGCTGACAGTGCCGTGGCCCTGCGTGCACTGCTCAGGACAGCTCTCACCTGAAGTTGTGAAGGTTGACGTATGCCTTCTCCCTTTTGGCAAGCAGGTGCTTGATGAGCCCCTCTCGTTGCCCTGACTGGCTGCTGGGCAGGAACATCTTGCGCATTGTGTTGGTCACTTTTGGCTGGTCTCTGGATGAACCTTCTCTCTCTCGATGGAATCTAGGAAGGAAGCAAGAGCAGCTTCAGAACCAGTTCTGCTGTCTAGGAAGAGAAGGGAAAAAGGGAACAGATTCCCCATGCTACTTACTGCCTGTTCTGAGGCACGGGAGGTGGGGGGGGCTCCCGGCGAGAGCCTGCTTGGTGGTTTTGCCCATTTCTTTTCTCTTCTAGGCTCAGAGCAGTGAAGTCATCCTCAAACCCCAGAGCCCCTGTCATGAAAAAATCAGCACAATGCCTGAGAAACCATTTAAAACTGCTCAGATCAAGAAGGATCACAAAAAGTGAAACCACAAGCGATAATAGCAGTGGAATGGCTTTAACCTGCCAGAGGAGAGATTGGGATGAGATCTGAGGCAGAAGTTCATCCCTGTGAGAGTGCTGAGGCGCTGGCAAAGGGTGCCCAGAGAAGCTGTGGCTGCCCCATTCCTGGCAGTGTTAAAAGCCAGGCTGGACGGGGCTTGGAGCAACCTGCTCTAGTGGAAGGTAACCCTGCCCATGGCAGGGGTTGGAACTGAAGAAGCTTTAAGGCCCCTTGAAACCCAACCCCGTCTGTGGTCCTATCAGAGGTGACAGTGAGTTCAGTACCTGAAGAAGAGGCCTGTGAGAGGCCTGTGAAGTTCTTCTCCACCTGATGCCAGCCGGACGAGTCCTTTGGCTCCATAGGAGAAGCTTTCAGGTGGGCTGGAAAAAATAATTATCAGGCCAGTGAGGAAGTGGTGGCAGTGGGGCCACCCCAAACACCCTGCAGCTCTGTTACCTTCCTGGATGCTCTGCACCTCCGCCAGGAACCCCAAGCAACGCTCCTCATCTGGGATTTCAAAGAGCCGCTCCGCTACCTCCTCACCCTGGATCCGGACCTTGCAGCCTGCTGCAGGCACAGACAGACATCCTCAGCCCTGCTGGCTGCAGACGCTGCACCCCGGGAGTGGCAGATTTCTGTGTATCCTCTGAGCTCATCCATGAAAGCCAGCTTCCAGCTATCACTTCCAATGGAAATCTGCATTTAAGCTAACAGCCCTGTGCCGCTGAGATCCCCCTCCCCAGCTTGGGCTATCACCAGTTGTGTTCTCCTGGCTTTAGAAATACTCCTCCCTACTGTGAGCACTAAAAGTGTGAAAGAAACTTCCTGAAGGTGAAAGCAGCACTGGTGACCACCCAGAGCGCTGTCAGTACTGACACAGGCCACAGTAACCCTGGCTCAAGAACGGGCCAAAGGGATGAAGGGAGCTGAGGATGATTCTGAGAGCAGTGCAGGGCCTGGAGAAAGGACTGAAGAAGTTAAACTTTGACCAACTGCCAACACTTTAATTTGGGCATTTAAAACCATGTCTGTCATGAGACCCAACTGTCAAAAAGCCAGAGCATATCATCAGGGGAAACACAATCCCTGCTTCGCCAAAGACAAGCACAAAGCAGGGAGGGAGGTTCTGAAGGTAAAAAGAGTGTGTGGGAGTGCCCAGCCTGATCCCCAAAAGCAGCTTTAGCCCCACAGCTGCAGTTATGAAACTTACTGTTTGCAGCTATATCAATCAGCAGCGTTTCTTCTGCCTCTGGAAAGAGAAGCATGGGATCAGGAGAGGTCACACTGGACGCTGCAGTAACTGAGCACTCAGAAAGTACACTGCCTGCTGCCAGCCACAGAGGAGCTGTGACCTGCATCTGTACTACTCATGTGCTCTGGTAGAAGGTACAGTCCTGTCTGGACATTCACTTCCCACCATCCCAGAGTCACAGGGGAGGTTCCCACATCCAGAGCTCTCGCACATCCAGATGGTTTGTTCAGCATTACTCTGGGAAAGACCAACCCAACAATGAACTTGAGGGCTTGCCCTACACACTGAAGTGATGGGCAGAATCACGCTGGGTTGCACAGAGGCTTTCAGCCAGCCCAGGGAAACACCCTTTCATTCCTGAACAAGTAACTGCCCCACAGACTGGCGCTGCTGCTCCAGTTCTCCCAGGGCAAAGCATGGAGCTCTGTTCCATTCCGTGGCTGGGAGCTGACAGCTCACCAGCCCCCGCAGAAGTGTTGATCTAAACATGCAGGAACCAGACTAAAGCTCCCAACTCTTGCCCTCATGGAGCATGAAGACAGACACTAGCAGGCACCAGATTTCAGGCTCTGCCAGACATCAAGCCCCCTACTGATGAGCCACCACGTCCCCCCAAGCTGAGTGCCAGCAGGGGAAGCTGAACCGTGCAGCAAGGAGGAAACAGCATTCCACGAGCGGTAAGTTTTAGTTTCAGGGGGAAACGGCATCAGACCCATGCGGGCGCTCATAGGCAGCGCACGAACCACTGAGACACAGCGGTGCTGGCTCCGGCAGCAGTACCTTGCACACATCTGAAGCGGCTGTTGATGGGGATGTAATCCGGATCGGAGCTGTCCTTCTCCTGGGACTGGATAAGTATCCTGGAGATAGGAGAAAGGCTTGTAAGAGCAGAGGAGCAGCTCCGTGCTTGCGTACGCAGACAGAGGCACGAAAGCCGCGTTTACAGATCTCTATCGCTGTACGACGGGAGAGGAGCAGGGAAAGGGGCAAACAGCCCCGGAGCTGCACAGGCTGCGAGAGCCGGGGAGGAGGAAAGGGCTGGATAGGGCACCCGGGGCAGATGCGGCCGCATCGGGGGCAGGTGCCCCCCGCGCTCTCCGCCGCAGCAGCTCCGCGGATTCCCGATCCCCCTCGAGGGTCTCCACGCCCAGACCGGAGCGGGCTCGGCGGCAGCGCACGAGAAACCGGCCACCAGGGACAGGGCGCCCACACGGCCCAAGACCCCCGTCACCGGCCCAGGCTCCCCACGCGACCGGGTCCCGCACCCCTCCGCCAGGCCAAACGCCCGCGCCCCGCTGCGGCCCGCACTCACCCGTAGCGGCCGCCCCGCCGAGCCAGGCTGAGCACGCAGGGCTCCCGCCGCCCGGCACGCAGCTCCTCGCCGGCCACGCTCTGCGCCGACGCCCCCCGGCCCCTCGTGCCCGGCCCCGGGCAGCCCCCGCCGGACACGGGCAGACCCCAGGCCGCGGCGCGCGGCTCCATGGCTGCGCCTCGGTCTCCCAGCGACTCCGCGCTGATCACTGGCGGCGCACAGAGAGGCGCCCCCCGCGCACCGCGCTGCCCCCTGCCGGCGGGCGGACTGCCCTCCCTGCGAATGAGGCGGGGCCGCACCGGGGGATCGCCGCTGGGCACCGCGGGCCTGGCTGCGAGGTGGAGCCGCGACGGGACGGGACGGGACGGGACGGGGCGGGGCGGGGCGGGGCGGGGCGGGGCGGGGCGGGGCGGGGCGGGACGGGGCGGCGCGGGGCGGGCGCGGCGCCGATGCCGGTAAAAGGGCCCCGTGAGCACCACGGTCCTGCCCCGCGCTGTCTCTCCGCCCCGAGTCCCCGCCCCAAGGGCGCTGATTGGCTTTGCTGGCCACTCATTTGCATGTCACGCTGGGCGCGCAGTGCAGCACGGGAGGTCTCGGCGTTTGAAGTGCGGGGCGGCAGCCGGGGTGCGCGCGCGATGGCGGCCTCAGGCCTATCCCCGGAGGAGGAAGAGCGGTACCGGGGGTGAGCGGCGGGGGTCAGGGGGGCCGGAGGGCCCAGGAACGGCGGTGCCGGTGGTGGGCGGTGGTACTGGGTGCAACAGCGGTACGGGGGGTGAGCGGCGGGGCCAGTAAGAGTGGTACCGGCGGAGCGGCGATGCGGGGCGGGGTGGGGGGGAAGTACCGGGGGTGAGCTGCAGGAACGGGGAGCAGCGGTACCGGGGGTGAGCTGCGGGCGGAGTTGGGGTAGGCAGCGGGCCGGGGCCGGTGCTCACGGTGTGTCTGTCACGGGCAGATTGGTGACCGGCGCGAAGGCGGCGGCGGGCGATGGGCAGCTGGTGGAAGCACTGCGGCTGTTCCGGCTGGCGGCCGCCATTCGCCCCAGCGGGAAGCTGCAGGGACGCATCCAGCTTGTGGAAGAGGTGCTGGCCGAGGTGATGCAGCGCGGTGAGGAGGAGCCAGAGGAGGATGAAGGCTTTGTGAATGTGTGCGGCAGCGGCCTGCTGATCTATGGGGAGATGCACGAGAAGCTGTTCCAGCACCAGCGGGAAGGCGTCGCCTTCCTGTACCGCCTGCACAGGGAGGGCCGGCCCGGAGGCATCCTGGCAGACGACATGGGCCTGGGCAAGACCATCCAGGTGATTGCCTTCCTGTCGGGCATGTTTGACGCCGAGCTGACGCGGCACGTGCTGCTCATCATGCCCACCACGCTGGTGAGCAGCTGGCTGGTAGAGTTCGCCCGCTGGACACCCGGCCTGCGTGTCAAGGAGTTCCATGGCACCAGCAAGACAGAGCGTGCCAGAAACCTGGAGAGGGTGCAGAGCAAGAATGGCATCGTCATCACGAGCTACCAGATGCTCATCAACAACTGGAAGCAGCTGGCCAGCAGGCATGAACAGGAGTTCATCTGGGACTACGTCATTCTGGATGAAGCGCACAAGATCAAGTGCCCCTCTAACAAGACGACCAAGTGTGTGTACGCGATCCCTGCCAGGCATCGCCTCCTGCTCACAGGCACCCCTGTGCAGAACAACCTGCAGGAAATGTGGTCCCTGTTTGACTTTGCATGTCAAGGCTCCCTTCTGGGGACAGCCAAGACTTTCAAAATGGAGTACGAGAATCCCATTACCAGGGCAAGGGAGAAAGACGCGACTCTAGGCGAGAAAGCACTCGGGCTAAAAATGTCTGAGAACCTGATGACAATTATAAAGCCCTATTTCCTCAGGAGAACCAAAGAAGATATCAAAACCAACTGCACCAACAGGCCAGATGCTCCTCTTCCTGAGGGTCCAAGCGAGAACAGTGCCCCTGTCATGCCTTCTCTCACCAGGAAGAATGACTTTGTGGTGTGGGTGTACCTGGCAGCAGTGCAGGAAGAAATCTACAGGAACTTTCTCTCTCTGGATCATGTAAAAGAAGTGCTGACGACAACGCGATCGCCTCTGGCTGAGCTGACTGTCCTGAAGAAGCTGTGTGACCACCCCAGGCTTCTGCCTGCAAGGGCATGTGTCCAGCTGGGCCTGGAAGAGCAGGAGCCTGGGAGTGAAGCCGGCATGCTTGCAGGTACCAATAAGATAGACCACCTCTCCGAAGAGACCCTGATTCAGGAGTCCGGAAAAATGCTATTCCTTGTGGGGCTTCTGGAAAGACTGCGGGAAGAGGGGCACCAGACGCTGGTGTTCTCACAGTCGAGGAAGATGCTGGATATTATCGAGCACGTTCTGTCCCACCGGCAGTTCCGGATCATGCGCATTGATGGCACTGTGACCCACCTGCTAGAGAGGGAGAAGCGCATCTCCACCTTCCAGAAGAACAGGGACTACTCTGTGTTCCTGCTCACCACGCAGGTTGGTGGCGTCGGCATAACCTTGACAGCAGCCAGCAGAGTGGTGATCTTTGATCCTAGCTGGAACCCAGCCACGGATGCACAGGCTGTAGATAGAGCCTACAGGATCGGGCAGAAAGAGAATGTGGTCATTTACAGGCTGATAACCTGTGGCACGGTGGAGGAGAAGATATACAGGAGACAGGTATTCAAGGACTCATTAATAAGACAGACCACTGGTGACAAAAAGAACCCGTTCCGGTATTTCTCCAAACAGGAACTAAGGGAGCTTTTCACGTTAGAAGACACTCGAACATCTGCAACCCAGATCCAGCTGCAGTCCTTGCATGCCACCCAAAGACAGACTGACCTGCAGCTGGATGAGCACATTGCTTACCTGCACTCCCTGGACATGTTTGGCATTTCTGACCATGACTTGATATACACAAGGGAAACTGCTCAAGAGGAGCAGGTTGAGAGTGAAGAAGCCCACCAGTACATTCAGCAGAGGGTACAGAAAGCCCATGAGCTGGTTCAGTTGGAGTCTCAACTTAGAGACCAGAGGATGGAGGGCATCAGAAATGATTGTGAACAGATGTGGGAAAGGCCTCCAGAATTAGTTTCCAAGCCAAAGAAGTTGTCTCCAAGGCTGAACAACGTAAATCACACAGTTTCACCACCAGTAGCTGACAAGCACAAACATTACAAAGTTATTGATCTTACAGAGGACATGGAAGTCCAGGCTCTTAATGTCAGCTCCAAAATTACTAATCTGACTATTGAGGACTTGGATGAAGAGAAACCAGATGTGTCCAGTATGGATACAGAGCTGCTTAATACTAGCAAGACAGTGAAACAATCCAATACAGAAGAATCTGAACAAAACCTTAATTTGAGCATGGTGCTGTCATCACATGGACTTGATAGGGACAGTCAGAGATTAGAGCAGGAGCAGTGTTCCCATGTACATGCAGACAGCTTGGCTGAGGGAGGGGAGGACCTGTCTGCGTGTCCTCAGCATTCCTCTAACGATCCCGAGAGGTTAAGAGAGGCAGAAATACCAGGTGAGGTACCTGATCCACATGCTGCCTCAGGGGCAGAGAAGGATGATGTTCCTGAGCTTGCTTGGGCTGCCGCAGGGCCAGACTTAGCCCACGTTACGCCAGAGATCCATGCTGGGCTCCAGAAGCCTCGTGTGCTGGAAGCCAGCTTGGAGGAGATGTCTGTGCCTTCTCTCCAGGATCAAGTAGACTTCAATCTGGTCTTGGAAGAGTCTGATGATGGATGGCAAGATGCCTCAACTAGGGAAAGATCAGCTGGACACACAGGAGGGGAGGGCTTCTCACAAGAAGCAGGAAGCTTTTGTAAGTCTCCCACCAAAAAATCTCCAGCAAAAGCTTGGCCAAGTGAGAATGGTAACTGTGGAGAACCCTGTCACACAGCTGAAGGAGTGCCAAATACCTCCCTGCAAGGGGGTGAAGCATCAGAGGAAAGCAGCAATGACTTTGCTTTTGGTAGAAAGAAAAGCTTAAAAAGACTTGTTTCAGACAGTGAGGATGAAGAGCATTCTGTTGTGCTCTCGCAGGAAAACCAGCCTGACAAAAGACCTTCTCCCTTGAACAGCCCCCTGCACCCATTCCTGGGGGGAACTGGCACATCCACTCCCAAATGTGACAAAGGTATAGCACAAGCTGTCTTTTCTCCCCAGCTGAGCAACAGTGGCAACAGGTCTACTGCTTCCAGGCGGTCTCTAATCAACAAGGTGGTAGATGAGGTGGAGGATATTGGAGAACTCATTGGAACCACTGATGAAGAGGACAGCAATGAGGAGCAGGATGACCTCGTGGAAGAAGAAGCTGCAGAGTGCAGTGGGGAATCTGTGGAGCCCGAAGAAGAACCTGCTGGAGAAACGCTTGGTACATCTGAGAAGTCCTCCTGCCTGGACAGCATGTCCTCTGAGCAGTCGGAAGTGGATGACACCGAGTCCTCTCAGGAGGAATCCACTGGTGACGTTGAGCTTCTGTCGGGGGAGCAGATAGAGTACTGCACCGAGGAAAGTGTCCCTGAAACAGAAGTGGGTCAGAGCTCTTCTCCTGCTGCAGATTACAAGACCTTTGTAGACAGTGGGAAGAAACTTCAGGATAATGGAAAGCTACAGGAGGCATTGAACTGTTTCCTGCAAGCTCTTGACATCAAAAGTGATGATCCTGAAGTTATGCTCATGACTTTAAACCTGTACAGACAGCTAGCCCACAAATGAAGCAGCCGTTACACCTTTGGTAAGTACAGCCTTAACATTGTCTAGTTAAATGCCTGCCTGAACTACACTGTGATTTGAGACTGAATGCTGCCAAATGCATTTCTTTTGTGGTGGCTGAACAACTTCAGCACATTGTCGTGCTTGAGGAAAAGCCCAAAACCCACTTGTCAGGTGCTGGGGAAGGGGCTTACCTAGGGCCTCTCTTCACAGAGATTAAAACAGTTCATGCTGCTGTCTGGTTATTTAATAAAAACTCTTTATGTTCTTTATGGCTAACCCTATCTCCAGCTCTCAGCCCCGGCTGCAGCCTTCTGCACATCCTGTCCTTGCCTCTCCCCAGAGGGTGATGAAGGTGTAGAAACCCTCCTGCTCCAACCCCTGCCAGGCTGCAGTTGCTGTTGAGGGGGGTGGAGGCAGGGGCTGTGCAGTGAATAGATCAACAGTTGGAGCTGAACTGCTGCAAGGTGCTGAGCACCTCTCACCTCCTGGTGGTGCTGGAGGAGCCTCAGGGGCAGCTCCAGTCAGACCTTGTTTTTCCCCATCTCCATGTCCCTCAGAGCAGCGCAGGCAAAGCCTGTTCTGCACAAAGGCAGCAGGAGAGGGGAGAACTGGTGTTAAAGTTTAAGCTGCTTGTCATCTAACCCCCTTCCCACATAATACCTCAGCTGTGGTACACGAACCATCTCTCTGGCACGGTAGCCACAATGATGTGCTTCACAGCTTGGAACCATGAGAGTTTAGCATCAGAAGAACCTCTGAGTGGTTTCCAGAGTGCTCAGCTTCCCTCTCCTGCCATGCTGAGAGAAACTCAAGCTCATCACTGTCTGTCTTCCCTTAGGACAATACAGCACTGAACTTCAGTGCTTTCTCATGCCATGTGCACATTTTGTGCCTACCCGGTCTGCCTGCTGCCCTAAAGAGCAGGGGATACCTTCACACCTTGCTCAGGTCTGAGAGAGGAAACTGGTCTGCTGAAAGTGACTCCTTTATGCTAGGAGAGATGGCAGACACAAACCACCATGCGGTTGGTACAGGAGATGTGCCAATGCGCTTCTGCTAAGAGGTAGAACAAAGCTCTGGTAGCCTGGAAACAAGCAGTTTATTAATAGAGCATCCCTTAAATGAGGCCACATCTGCTCTAGTGCTGGGGAAAGGCCTGGCTGCCTTTCTTAACAACACTGATGAACCAGAGTGCTGCAGCTGTTTGTGGGCTCTCTGAGCTTTCCAGTCCCTTAATAAAACACCCCAAAATGGAGGGAGGAGAAAGACCTGCCCTGGTTTTGGTTTACCCTCATCCTTGTATATGATCTTCGGAAAGGCCTTTTGGTCTTTGGTGTTTTCTCCCAATCTCCAAGCATTCGGACACTGCACGATGCTCACCAGCAAACAAAGATAGAGTCCACTGCTGGAGCTCTACTTCAGGAACGGGTTCCCTGCACTGGGATATGGATTGCCAGGATCCAAGAGACCTGCAGGGCTGCCTCATTCACACCAATCACAGAATCCCAGCCTGGTTTGCATTGAAGGGATCTTAAAGCTCATCCAGTTCCAAACCCTTGCCACAGGCAGGGACACCTTCCACTAGAGCAGGTTGCTCCAAGCCCCAGTGTCCAACCTGGCCTTGAACACTGCCAGGGCAGCCACAGCTTCTCTGGGCACCCTGTGCCAGTGCCTCAGCTCCCTCACAGGGAAGAGCTTCTGCCCAAGAGCTCATCTCAGTCTCCCCTCGGGCAGGTTAAAGCCATTCCCCTTGGCCTGTCCCTACAGGCCCTTGTCCAAAGCCACTTTCCAGGTTTCCTGCAGCCCCTTTAGGCACTGGAGCTGCTCTAAAGGTCTCACCTTAAGGAGCCTTCTCTTCTCCAGCCTGGACCAGCCCAGCTCTCTCAGCCTGGCTCCAGAGCAGAGCTGCTCCAGCCCTTGCAGCATCTCTGTGGCCTCCTCTGGACTCGCTCCAACAGCTCCACTTCCCTTCTGGTGCTGTTGCCTCAGAGCTGGAACATGACTGCAGGGGGGGTCTACCCAGAGCATAGCAGAGGGGCAGAATCCCCTCCCTTGATTCTGGGGAACTCTGCTGCTCATGCTCTGGTGGTGCAGCCCAGCACATGGTGGGGTTTTGGGCTACAGTGCACATGGCTGGGTCATGGGAAGCTTCTTGTCACCCACCACCAAGCACATCACACTGTATGTCAGGTAGTTTCACCAGAAGGAGGAGGTGCAGCCTGTGAGGCCTGATGCATGCACTGCACACTCAGCAGGAGGGGAGTGCAGGAAGCAACAAGCATTTAGTGGCTTTTCTCACACAAGCATGAGGTATGCATTGTCTTCCACTGCAGCTTTGAGCAGGCAGAGATGTAGCTTTAGGGATGGGAAACTGAACTTAGGGGGATCCTCCTCCCCACTGCTGCTCAGCCAGGGCACTGGACCTGCACCTCTGCAGGGTGACCACTGTAAGCCTGAGCACCTCCTCCAAGTGTCACAGTCTCCACAATGGCAAAAGCAAGAGGCTGGCCAGCCAGGAAAAGCACAGCACAGAGCTCTTGCTTCACCTTTTCCAGGGAATGCTCTGCCTTTCTAGGCAGAGCCCTACTCTCTGCCACCTCTAACCTGCGTCCTGCCATGGCCTCAGGATGGGCACTGCCTCCAAACAAGCTGCTGGTAACCACTGGCTTGCTCCAGGGCTGTGGTGTCTGGGAAGTTCTTGGGATTCAAGCAGCCAATACACTCATGGTCATTCACATTTTATTTTCTGCCTTCCACCATGATAATGTGGTACCCAAACTTTGTTTTGACAGGGGGGTCTGTATACACCGGCTTGTCCACACTGCTCACAGGCAGGGCGAACGCTGCCTCCTGGAATGGTCCCACCATGGAGCCTCTGGTCATCCAGCCCAGGTCTCCCTACAAGAAGGAACCATGAGGGTTAAGCTTTGAGGCTGTCACTGCTGCAGCAGCAGCCTGGGCAGCAGGGAGTGGGGGTGGTGGAAACCTGTCCCAGAACCTGTTCTGGCAGCATCTGTCCCAGCAGCACACACACTGTGAGGCAGTACAGGGCTGGGAAGAGCTCCTCACCCCGGGCTGCCTCCCAGCCAGCACATCTAAAGTTCTGCTGCCTCGGGGGCTCCTGTGCCTCAGACCTGCTGCAAACAACCATTTACCCCTAAATTAACTCTGCCCCCACCCGTGCTTGCTCACGACTGTGCCCGCAGCTGCTGAACCAGCCTCCTGAGCTCCAGCAGCATCTTCTCGGAGCACGCAGCCATCGGCGAGCAGAGCAGACCCGGTCCCCGCGGGCCGCCGCCGCCCCCCTCCCCGCCCCGTGCTCCCCGTACCCCTTGCCGGGCTTTGTCCTCGCTGTACTGCGAGGCCACCTCGCTGAAGCGCTGACCGGACTTGAGCTTCTCCATGGCCTCCATGACTCTGCCGTGCTTCTCACACAGGATGTGCCGGACCTGCGGGGCGAGGGTGCGAAGCGGGGCCCTGAGAGCCAGGCCGGGAGCGGGAAGGCTCCCCGGGGGACCCCGCCGCACCCCGGTCTCACCTTCACGGCGTTGCCGCCTCCTTTCGGTCCCTGGGCTTTGGCGTCGCTGCTGCCGCTGTCGCCGCCTGTGCACGCAGCTCCCTGAGACCAGCTCGGTGCCCGCGGCCCCCGGTCCCCCCCGGCGCCGCCCCGGTCCCACCCCGCCGGTCCCCGCCACTCACCCTTGCCAGCCTTGCCACCACCCTTTCCCTTGGGCGCCATGCTACCTCCAACCGGCCGCGCGAGGCCCCCGGGCTGCCCGCGGCGCGCCGGGACCGGCTGCTTCGGGGCTGCCCCTCGCTCGCAGGACCCCGCGGTAGAGCCGGTACCGGGGGTTGTGCGGCCCGCCGCGGTGTGTGCTGCGGGAGAGCGGCACCGGGGCTGAACCCAGCCAGGAGCGGGCTGGGCTCTGCTCCCGAGGAGCAAGGGATGGGACAAGAGGAACCGGCCTCAAGCTGCACCAGGGCAGGTTTAGATGGAGCTGAGGAACAATTCCTGCCCCAGAGGGTGCTCAGGCATTGGAACAGGCTGCCCAGGGCAGGGCTGCAGGCACCGGCCCTGCAAGGGTTCACGCACCGTGGAGACGAGGCCTCAGTGCCATGGGGCAGGGGTGGCCTTGGCAGTGCTGGGGTAAGGCTTGGACTGGATGAGCTTAAAGGGCTTTTCCAGCCTGTTTGATGCTGTGATGCTGCCTTCCCGCAGGACCTCCATACATCCCAGCTCCCCACACCGTCCCCAGCTCCCACCCTGGGCTGACCCCAGCAGCCACCCAGCACCCCAGGATGACCCCAGCACCCACTCCTGGGTCGCCCCACTCCCCGCAGTGTCCCTGTGCTCACGCAGAGCCATTGGGGCACTCGGGCACATGGCAGACGCTGTGAGAGGCCCCGGCGGATGGGGCTGTGGGGTCCCATCGAGCCACCCCGGTGATGTCGGGGTGCACGTTCCCCCTGCTCGGGCCCGCGGTAGGCACAAAAAGCACGCAGAGGCAGCCATCAGCAGGAGCAGTTTACCAAGCTGGAGCTGGCAGGTTAAACAGTACACACCGGGAGCATGGGCCTGCGGGGGGGCCGGCATCGCTGCCCGGGCTCTCCCCAGCACCTCTGCACCCGCAGAGGGAGGAGAGGGTGAACAGCCAGGGACAGCTCCACCGGGAAGAGCCCATTCAAGAACCGGGGATCTCCATCCCATTGCCCAGCCGCCGGCTCGGCAGCCAGGAGCTACCTTCTCCAGACAACCCTTATCTGACAGCAGACAACCCGTGGTGCTGGGTTTCTGCAGGGGCAGCCCCCATGTCCCCATCCCGCTTCACCGCCATCCCCTGGCCACCGCCACCACCAGTTTCCTGAGCAGTCATGTGCAAAATGGACCCGTCCCAGAGCTTCCCTCCCCATTCCCATGCCCCCTCCCAGCACTGCAGACCCTGTGCCGGGCTGGGCAGCAGAGGGGCCGGGAGCAGGGCTGGAACCGGGGCCCGGCAGGGGCTAGAGCAGGGACATCTCATAGCGCTTCTTTTCCTTGGGTTTTTCTATTTTTTCCTGAGTTTCTCAGCCTGGATCTGAATTACAGGCTTAAATCTGCAGCCCCGGCGAGGGCAGGGAGCCATGTGCAAGTCATGGGAGCGAGGGGAAGAGGAATCAACTGTAAGGGGCGTGGAGCCTCCTGGAGGGTCAAATTCAGCCTGCGTAAGTGGATGGGAGTGAACATGGGGCTCTATTCCTAGGAGGACAGAGACCCCCCAGGCCCTGGCCCTGGCCCCTCGCTCCAGTGGCCCCTGCTCCCCTGGGAGCACCAGGCCACGCTGTGGCCGGCATGGACACATCCGGGAATAAAGCAGAAATTGTTCTAAACACGCTCGGAGCTGCGGCTGGAGCTTCCCTACAGCCCTGCCCTCCTCCCGTGCACTTCCCCGGCCCGGCGGCTCACCCTGACCCATTACTGCAGCCTCTGCTCCCACCTGGAGCCAAGCCAGGGTGAAGCAGCAGGGGTCCAGGGGGATGAATCCCACCCTGCGCCTGCCACTGTGCCCCAGGAAAAGGGCTGGCTCCCAGCCAGGGATGTGCAGGCCACCCTTCAGCGGTGTCGGCACCATGTCTGCCAGTGCCGCCACAGAATGTGCCACCTCCTCAGGGTTACCCATGGGAGACTGTTGCGGGGTAACCCCAGAGGGACCCCGGGAGTCACTGGAGGTGGCATCTGGATGGGTTTGGCCAACGGCTCAGTGGCAGCCTCTCTGCTCCAGCGGTGATGTGGCCGATGTTTGCAGGAGGAGGTGCTTGTGCTCTGGTGCGATGCATGAGGCACCTGACTCCCGGGCTGGTGCCGGGGGGCTGCGGGGCACAGGGGGGCCAGTGGAGCTTCCTCCACATATGGCACACCAGGCGGGACGAGGCTCCCGGCTCTGGCACTGGAGACGACCGTTTGCTTTCGGACCGAGAGCCGAGGAGCTCTGAAATGCAGCATTTTGGGGGCTTTCAAGGGCTGGGGTTGGCTTGAGGTCATCACGCTGGCTGCGGGCACTGGGTGCTGTGTCCCCATGAGGCAGGGAGGGTGCTTGGGATGAGGAGGGGGAACCTCTAGCGGCTTGTCAAATGCAACCTTGGTTCCAGCCGGCCCTTTCACATCTTCCCAAAGTACATCTCTGTGTATCCAGCTGAACTCAAACCTGGGATCTTTGCCTGGGAAACTCAAGGTACAATGTCAAATGAAAGAGAATAAAACATCATCATCACCACTGTGCATTAGAAAAGCCATTTAAAGTACCACATGCCGAAGTGACCACACAGTTTCAAGCTAGCTTCGCTGCAAGGCTGCCATCCCACTCTGCCTCTCAAGCAGCCAGGATGGTCACAGCCACTGGGCCACCTCTTCTCGCCTGGATTTGGCCCTGCTCCATCAGAGACCCTTGGGCTCCAAATGCAGCTCTCCAGGGGAAAAACAAAGGCAGAAGAAAGCCCTCGGTGGGACCCAGGGCTCAGTGGGCAGCCGGGCCACCGCATCCACAGCAACGCTCCTTCTGCAGCCATCTCCAGCTCTCCATGGCCAGAAGGGACCATGCATGGTTAGGGCTGGCTCCTGGGGCTGCTGGCACTGTCAAGCTCGGGGGCAAACTCCGTCATGACCCTCCGAGCCAGCGGGTTTGTGGTCTTGAGTAGCTCAGCAGCAGATGGCCGAGTGCCGGCACTGGTTTTGCTGCTCTTCTTCTGGAGAAGGGCTTTAAAGTCTTCATTCCTGCTGGAAGACTTCCCGGTGCTGCCCTGTGCTGCCACTGCAACTGCTGCTGGGGACTCGCTGGTCGGGGAGCCCGAAGTCGTGACGGGTGAGTGGGAGTTGGGCCGGCTGGCAAAGGTGTCACCAGGCTCCTTCCTCCCCAGGACCTTCCTCTTTGACCTGGGCATCAAAGAGACATGTGGTGGGAGCATCCCCAGGTGAGAGCTGCTGCCAGTGTCTGTATGGGATGAGACTGGTTTGGGTTGAAGGGACCCTAAAGCTTATCCCAACCCCCTGCCACGGGCAGGGACACCTCATACTAGAGCAGGTTGCTCAAAGGGCAGCATGGCCTTGAACACTGCCAGGGATGGGGCAGCCACAGCTTCTCTGGGCTTCTCCTCTCCAGTGCCTCAGCACCCTCACAGGGAAGAACTTCTGCCTAAGTCTCAGTCTCCCCTGTTGCTATGCCAGCTCCACTGGGACAGGAAGACAACCTGTGCATGACAGGGGATGCACCAAGGTGCTGGCAAACACTCTCCTGGCAGCAAGGCCTGAATCACCCCAAGGCTGATGGAGCAGTGGACCCCCCCAACCCCCTTGGGAGCCAGTGGTTCTGGTCTGGCTGCAGACTCAGGGTGTTGAACCCTGTGGGGCCCAAAGCAGCAGAAGCCTCAAATGTGGACACCTGAGGTGTGGCAGTGGCACAGAAGGAGCCACATACCTGTGGATCACAGTGAAGAGATCCTCCGTGGTGCGGGATGTCACGAACACGTCGTCGTCCTCTTCAGCAATGGACTCGGCCGTCTTGTCACTAGCAAAGCTCTTCTCCTCTGTGCCAGGGTCTGCCAAGCTGTCTGTGGTGGGAGGAGACCACGGTGAACCACCCCATACGGCACTGGGGCCCCTGCCCTGCCCTGCCCTGGAGTAAAACCACTGCAGGAGTGGGGAGACCCTCACCTTGCTCCGGGGGGCCGCCACTGGCTGCCGCAGTGCCCAGGGTCCCTGAGGAAGGTGGGTCCTCAGCATCAGGGTCGCAGCATGGGGGATCAGCATCCAGCGTGATGATGGGGCTGGGGGTGGGCACTGGGTCACCCGTACTGGCTCCCGGCACCAGGGCCGGCGCGAGCGGCAGGTGCAGAACGCTGGGCTTCTTGGGTACTGGCGGTGGCACCTTAGCCTTCCTACGTGGCGGCCATGGCTCATCCTCCAGGCTGTCATGCGAGAGCCGCCTCAGTCCCAGCACCGGCACTGGGGCCGTGGGGGGCTCCCCCTGGCTCCTCCTCAGCTCCCCTTTCCGCAGAACCACGAAGCCGTCCTGCGGCAGCCCCTTGGTGGCTGCAGTGCCCGGCGGGGAGGTGGGGGACAGGGGACCCTCCTCCCGCAGTGCTGGGGGCTTGGGCAGGATGGTGGGGGGCCGCTTGGCCAGCGGTGGCTTCTCTGCCACTGGCGGCTTCACCTTCCTGTCGGGCACTGGGCAGGGCATGCGTGGCAGCTCCTCCGCATGCCCGGGGCCATCAACGTTGTCCTCGGCCTCAGAGCGGCTGATGGAGCGCAGGCGCACAGAGCGCAAGTCGGACTGCGTCACCACTGGCATGATGGGTGCAATGGGGCTGCTCTTCTGGGCCAGCTTGGTGGCGAAGGTAGTGGAGTCGGAGTGGTGCCGGCTGACCTTCTTCTTCCCCTTCAGGGAGATCTTCAGCCCTGAGAGGTCAAGGTGGGCTGGGGGTGCAAGCGGCAGGTCGAAGGACAGCCGAGCCTTGGGGCTCCTCTCCATGGGGGATGTGGGGGGCAGCGAGGACTTCCTCTCGGGCACCAGTGGCCTCACCCGGACCTGGCGCGGGGAGTGCCCGAGGACGGCGGAGGTGGGCACAGTGGGGGTAGGGGTCTCGGACTGGCTTGAGTACCCGCTGGATGGGGACATCAGCCCCGGGGGCCTGCAGGGGGAGGAGGTCTTGGTGTCCACCTCAGCAGAGAGCTGAGAGGGCGTCGTGGCCCGGGAGACGGAGGGGGACATGAGTGACTCGGAGCTGCCCTGTGCCTTGGCGCACTCGACTGCCGTGGTCCCCGTGGCAGTGCTGGAGCTGGACAGGGAGCGGTAAGGGGGGTCTGCACCGGCCTTCCAGTCCGCGAGATGCCACTGGAGGGGGGCGGCCGTGCCCTCGGGCTCCCTGCCCGTGCTCCCCCGCGGGTCGGCGTGCACTA
This sequence comes from Lathamus discolor, assembly GCF_037157495.1. Taxonomy (NCBI): domain Eukaryota; kingdom Metazoa; phylum Chordata; class Aves; order Psittaciformes; family Psittacidae; genus Lathamus; species Lathamus discolor. The sequence continues at coordinate 2,240,619 of NC_088892.1, read as the reverse complement.
GCCGATGTCCCTGTGGCTCTGGGGGGATGCACAGGCTTTTGGGCCGCTGGTCCTTGGGTAGCAGCAGGCTGGGCTCCACGTCATCCAGGCCCTCCTTGATGAGCGAGACGCTGCGTGTTGGCGGTGAGGGCTTCTTCTTGGCCTTCTTGAGGGAGATGCTCTTGGAGCGCTGGCGCCGCTGCCCCTCCTGCTCCAGCCCCAGCCCCAGCCCCAGCGAGACATTATCGGTGCTGGTGCTGCCCTCGGAGCTGGCGCTGGGGTAGCCCAGGGTGTAGTTGGCGCTGCCCCGCCGTGCCTCAATGTATGCGATGTCCACGGAGCACAGCGAGCCCGAGTCGGTGGGCACCGACAGCGAGCGCTCGCGGAACCGGCACCCAGCGCGCTCCACCTCCAGCCGAGCCAGCCCTGCTGTGGGCTCGGCCTCCGCTGGGCTTCCCGGCAGCAAGTTCCCCCTGGAGCTTCGGCCCTCGTACCCCTGCCGCCCCCCGCAGGGGGACTCGGGCACCGCGCCGGAGGAGGAGCCGTGCCCGTTGCTGCCCGTGTGCTCCTCCGCGGCGATGAAGAAGGCGGCGGTGGCGGCGGCGGCGATAGCTGCAGCGGGCGAGCCGGGGCCGGGCAAAGGGCTGGAGCCACCCTGCGAGGTGCAGGCTGGGCCTGTGCCCTGGCCGCCGGTGGGGCTGGGGGGGCCCGTATAGCTCCAGGGCAGTGGGAAGGGGGGTCCGTGTGGGCCGTTGCAGGCGCCAGCGCAGGGGGTGGCCGCGGGGTCCATGGGGCAGCAGCGTGCCCCCAGGTCACTGAAGGTTTTCCTCAGCGGGGCAGCGCGGGGCGGGCGGGGGCTGGTGTCCTGCGGCGTCAGCGCCGCTGCCTCGGGCACAAAGCTGCAGGAGACGGACTCGGCGATGGGTGCGGGAGCGGCGGATGTGGGGCCGTTGGTGCTGCCTGTGAGGAGAGACACGGCCAGGTCAGCTCTGTATGCCAGGGACCAGGGCTTGTCCCACCCCACGGCCAGCCTCCGGGCTGCATCTCTGCACAGGCTTGAAGCTTGCCCAGGGGACCTGGAGGGGCCGGGCTGACATGCTCTTACCCCTGTGTTGATATGGCCATAACCCAACTGTGGACAGTCCTTGGCTGGTGTTAGCCCTCCAGCCTGGGATCTGATGGCTGGGATGTGCTAGAGACACCTTAGCAGCCGTGGCAGGAGTCTTCTCTGTCCATCAGGACATTGGTCCCACAGTGACCAAAGTGCTGCCCCATGGTGGGGTCACAGACTGGGACCAAACAGAGAGCACAGCAAGGCATTGCTGCCCAGGTTGGGGAGGGACATGGTGGCTCACAGAGCCCAGGCTCTCCTCTCAGAAGAGCCTGGATGGGAAGGACGCGGGTACCCTGCTTGGAGCAGGACAGTCAGGGTCTCCAAGGGAGGGGCTGTGACAAACTTGTTCGACCACTGTCATGGGGAAAACCCTCCTCCTACCCAGTGATGATGGTGCAGTGGGTGCCTCGGCCCCTCCTCCTGCCCCTGCCAGCTCGGAGAATAGGCCGGCTCTGGTTTCTCTACACCTTCCACAACAATGCCCCCAAGCTGGGCTTGCTGCTGTCCCCATGGGGTCCAACACTGCTCCATGGCCATGCCAGGAGTGCTGCAGCACCCTGAGTTGTGTGACCACCCTCAGCATGGCCAGGCCCCAGGCACCTGGGCAGGGTGTGTGCCCACAGCCTCCTGCTCTGCCCTGCTGGAGCCAAGGCCAGGTGACTCCTGGCACTAGGAGAAGCTCGGGGGCCTTCCCACCCTGTAAGTGTGTAGGACCCTGACTCGGGGTGAAGGGGCCATTCCCAGTGCCACGCCAGCCCCAGAGCCAGCCTGGCATCACTGGTGTGCAGCACCTCAGTGTCCCAGGAGGGAGAAGAGCCAGCATGATGGCCGGGGCATTCCTGAGGACTGGCTGCTTGCCCCCAGAGCAGCTCTGCCCCCAGTCATGGCAGCTCTGCCCCCATCATGGCAGCTCTGCCCCATCACAGCAGCTCCGTCACCTTGGTCTCGCAGGGACAGGTTAGGGAATCCGATAATGGTCCGTCTACGCCGCAGGGTGGACTTGGGGTTCATCGCGGTCTCTGTGTTAAACAGGGAGTGACGAGCACTCGTGTGCCTAGCAAAGTGCTGCCCTGTAGCCAAAACAAACAGGCTGTCCACGGCGGTGCAGTGTGCCCCTGCGTATCCCCAGCCTGGGATGGGACTGCGGGCAGCAGCGTGGGATGGACGAGGGTGGTGACCATGGAGCACAGGATTATGGAGGCACAGCCAGTGGCAGGACAGGTGCTGTGGATGGAGGTGGGATGCAGGGAAAGTGGCAGAGACCGGCCCTGCTCTGCCAGGCTCTGGGCTGTGCTGGGGAGAACCCTGCACCGCTGGGCTGCTGCGTTAACAGGGCCAGTGGTGCTGGGGACATGGATGCGAGGAACAGCAAGGCAGGGAGAGAGACCTGGTGGTCCCAGCACGTCTCTTCATCGCGGAGGGAAAGCACAGAAAGCCATCTCTGGCCTTCAGAAGGTGCATTTGCTCAGGCACTGGCACTCATGTCTGCAAGGATAAGGCAGGACCGTGCTGCTGGAAGGATAGATGGATGGACAGATGGGTGGACAGACAGACAGACAGGTCAGACAGGCTGTCTGTGTGGGGCGCAGCAAGGACAAGGTGACCCCACAACTGGTGGCTGGGCAGTGAGGTGGGAAAACGGGGCCGGTGGGTCAGGCACACACAGCTGTGGATGGCAGCAGAGATGGCAATGACGGATACCAGTGTGGTGCTGTGGTCTCCTGCTCCATTCCCCTCTCACACCCCGCACCCCAGGCTCTGCCCACGTTTCCCCCAGTGTTGGCTCACCCGGTGCACTCTGCCCTACCCGAGACATTGATGGGGACGATGTTGGTTTGGATGGAGCAGGATGGGTGCTGCTGCTTCTCCTCCAGGGTGGGCAGGGGGAAAGCCCTGGGCCAGGCCTGCTGCTTGTCCGGGCTGGTGGGGAGGCTCAGGCAGGTGTCGGGTGGCCGCGCACCCAGTGCGCTTGTGCTGGTGCTCTCCTCGTCGGCTGCTCTCCGGCTCGGGGGCTGCGGGGGGAAAGGCATGGCACACATCAAAGGGACAGGGGTGGGACACAGGTGCCCCCAGCCCTGCCACACCAGCCCCTCTCCAGTGACACCAGGGCTGTGCCACCAAGCCCGGCACCCCGGCACTCACCATAAGCACGAATTCAAGGCGCTTGGCAGGGGGGAGTCGGGGCGATGGCTCTTGGGGAGCATCAGGGGATGAGTGCCTGGCGCTGCGGAAGGTCTGCCCGGTGACCCTGCTCTCGCTGTACTGCTCCTCATACTCCTCTGCAAGGGAAGCAGTGCCTGGGACCCTGCTCCGGCTGCCGGCTGCGGGCAGAGCTTTACTCCCAGGGCAGGGGAACACGGAGAGATGTGTGTCCATCCCAGCCCTCTGTCCCCATGCTGGTTCTATGTCCCTGCTCCACACAGGCAGCTAGGGAGGTGGGAAAGGGATTTGGGCTGGCTCAGCCTGGAGAAGAGAAGGCTCCTGAAGGGGAGACCTTAGAGCAGCTCCAGTGCCTAAAGGGGCTCCAAGAAAGCTGGAGAGGGGCTCTGGACAAGGGCCTGTAGGGATAGGCCAAGGGGAATGGCTTTAACCTGCCTGAGGGGAGACTGAGATGAGCTCTTAGGCAGAAGCTCTTCCCTGTGAGGGTGCTGAGGCGCTGGCACAGGGTGCCCAGAGAAGCTGTGGCTGCCCCATCCCTGGCAGTGCTCAAGGCCAGGCTGGACACAGGGGCTTGGAGCAAGCTGCTCCAGTGGAAGGTGCCCCTGCCTGTGGCAGGGGTTGGGCCTGGCTGAGCTCTAAGGTCCCTCCTAACCCAAACTGGGCTGTGATTCATTGTGTGATTCTTTCTATGACCCCCAGGAAGAACGCTGGGGCTGGAGGCAGCTCCCCCCGCTCCTGCCTGGGGACACAGAGAGCCTGCAGGAGCCAGGGGCAGACAGGAGGGAGCTCAGTGTCTCCCCATCCTGCAATTGTTGAGCTAATTACTGCTGCTGGTGGCTTGGTGGGAACTGGCTCTGCTGGGGCCGAGCTGATGTGATTACAGGCTGGGGGAGGCCAGGCTGCTGATCTCATTGGTGCCTGAGCTGCATCCGCCAGCTCCTGGTGGAACCAGGCTACTGGCCCTGGCTGCTCTGCCTGTTGCTGCAGTGACTTGGAGCAGAGATCAGAGAGGGGCTGCTGAGGCCAGGCCCCCTCCCCCCGCCCCTTCCCCGGACCCAACTACTGCGGTATGGGGCTCCCGAGGAGCAGCTGGGATGCTGGTCGCATGTCCGGGTCAGCTCCCACCCCCGCCCCGGTACCTTGCAGCATGCTCTGCAGGTTGAGCTGTGCCTCCTGGTGCAGCTGCTCCATGCCTGGCGGGCGCCCGGCTGCCAGGAACACGTTCACGGGCTGCTGCCATGGCAGCTTGGCGTGCACGGCTTGCTTGGTCTCCACGTCCAGGTTAGAGGTGGCTGCGTGTGGGAGGGAGCAGCATGAGAGGGAGGTGGGAGGCTGGCTTCTTTGCAACCCCGCACCCTGCACAGCGCTCATCCCACCATAGCAGCCTCCGGGAACACGGGACTGCGATGTGGCAGTGTCACACCCCAGCAAAACCACCCCAGCAGGCTGCTGCTGCGTGGGACCAGACCCAGCACTGCCGCTGCCACCACACCAGGGCTGGGCACCGTGCCTGCAGGCTGCCAGAGCCCAGCAGGAAGGGAGCGGGGTGTAATTGGGGAAGGAAGCGAGTGCTGCTGCTCGGTGGCTGCCCCGCTGCTCCAGGCACAGGAAGCGCTACGCGTGGTGAAGTAACCAGAGGAACAGAACTTGCAACCAGAATGGAGGGAGCGAAGGGGCCTCGGTGCCTTTCATCACACCGGGTACAGCTCCTCACGAAGTCAACAGCCTCCTGGGGCAGAAACCTCCACAGGGATGGGCCGGGAGCTTGTCCTCAGAAACACCCACCCAGGGGGAGCAGTGCTCTGGCATACAGGCTCTGCCACGGGACCTGGAGCACCGGCACTGTGCGGATGTGGGTTTCCTACCAAGTGTGGTTTTGTGCTGGAGCTGGGGGAGCGGAGCAGGGAGCTGTTTGTGAGCTTTGAACAACTTGTGGATCACCAGGGCCTCACCCCCAGGATCCTTCTGCAGCTGCCCCTGGTGTGGGCAGAGGGATGGCTGCTGCTGGCACTGGCTCTTGGCACCGGGCTGGGTGGCACCACCAGAACCCGGGTCTGATGTCCCTTTCCCCGTCCGGTGGCCAGGACATTCCCACGCAGCAGCCAGCACACCTTCATCCACCTGAGCCTTCCCAGCAATCCACACCCTGGGATGCCTGCATGCTTGTCCCCTTCCCATTGGGCCAGGCACTCCCTGCCAGCATGAAAAACACATCCCCTCTGCCACAGGGTCGCAGGATGCCCATCCCCAGCAAGCCAAACCACAGCTTGCGGCACCCTGCTTAATGCCAGAGCCAGCCAAGGCAGCCACAGCGATCCCACTGGCCTGGGAGAAGGGCAACAGCTCCAGAATGGGGCCAGCACCCCTGGCACAAGCTGTGTCCCCACTATTGCAGTGGCTGGTCACCAGGCACTGCACCCCAAGCATCACCCCTGCTGCCTGCAGGTGCCATCCTGCCTGTGGGTCCCAACCATGGGTCCTGCCCATGCTGCCCACACTACCTCAGGCATGGAAGGAGCAGCAGACCCTTCATATCGCCCAGCACCCAGAGGCAAGGTGCCACGTCCCCAGCCTAGTTACTTTTATAATTTGTGTTACTATAACGACGTTGCCTTAACACCAGGCTTCATCCTTTTCCTTTTTTTCTCTTCTTTCTTCCTCCCCTCAATAATTTGACTCGTTTCCATACCAACCAAGAGGTGTCGGGGCGTGTGTGTGTGTGAACAGCCTGAGCTTCGCCCGCTGCAAAGCCCACGGGCAACGCCATGCTCCGGGATTCAGCTTAGGCAAGCCAGCCCCTTTCCTCAGGCGGGGAGGAGGCTTTTCCAGCTCTCACCTCCCGGCCTGGTGCCTGCCCAGAGGGGCTAGCAGGAGCGCTGTGCCCTGGTCCCTGACTCATACCACATGCCCAGTCATCCCTGGCGGTAGAAGCCAACACCAGGGCATCTCCCCAGACCCCTGACTGGCCATGGGAAGGGCCACAGGGTGCAGGGACCACACGATCGCCTCTGTAGACCCCAGCCCCACAAGCTGCTCTCTTTGCCAAAGGGAGGGACCCACTGGTGCCCCATCCATTTCCAGGCACACCCCAAGGAAGGGTCCCTCACCCCAGCTCACTGCACCCCCTTGCACAGACCCGTCCTTCGGCCTTGGCAGTTGCCCACGTCCCCCAGCACCCACAGACCCGCAGCAGCTATACAGCATCCCCTGGGACTCTGGGACACTCCCAGGTCACAACCTCCTTCACCCCCTCCCACACCAGAGCCGCAGCACGGTATCTTACCTCCGCCAGCTCAGCCAGTGCCAGGGCAACCGCGGCTCCCATCTCGTGGCACCCACCACGTGCACAAACCGCAGCTCTGAAACCAGGGCCACCCTGGGGCGAAGCGGAAGCCCAGGGCCTGCCCTGCCCTGCCCTGCCCTGCCCTGCGGCTGCAGGCAGGGAAGCAAGGCAGCACTGCCACAGACAGCGAGGGAAGGAAGCGTGCCAGGGGCCTGCACCCCCTCTGCGCACAAGAACCCTTTGGGGACATAAGTGAGCCAGTGCTGTCCTGAGGCAGGGCTGATATCAGCTTGGAGCAAGCTGCTCTAGTGGAAGGTGTCCCTGCTCATGGCAGGGGTTTGGAACTGGGTGAGCTGTAAGGTGCCTTCCAACCCAAACCAGTCCGTGATTCTATGATCCTTCCAGCAGAAGCAGCAGTGGAGGAGGAGAAGGGGTGGGAAAGGAAGGATGAGCCAAGCATCCCTCTGCAGCCCAGGCACCCCGAACTCGTTCCTCAGGGGTGCACCATGCTTGCATCAGCCTGCGTGCAGAGGTGTGTGTGACACCCCAACGGTTTGATGTTGCTCAGAGGGGTTTTGGCGCAGACCCAGCAGCACTCGTGGCCCAGCATGGCATGTGGTGAAGAGCTGGCAGCCAGCCCACGGCTGATGGAGCAGCCTGGAGCACTCAGCAAGAGGACACACAGCCAGTGGGGCCGGTGCAGCCGGAGCAGGATCTGTTGCCCTCGGCAGTGACCCTCCTGCCAAGCTTATCGGTGACAGGCTCAATGTAAAAATGCCTCTGAGGGGCCCCCACCACATGCAAATGCCTGTTGGAGGTGAAGGGCGCCTGGGGAGAGCAGAGCTGGAGTACTGGCTCCATGCCGTGCACTCCCGGTACTCCTGCCCTGATAATGGCCACCCCACTCTGCTGGAGGAAACTGAGGCACGGCTGGTGGGAAGTTGCCCCTCACGGCCCCGGGCCTCACAGGCTTTGCCAGAGGTGCTAACAACAGGCGATGGAGGCTGCTCCCCATGTGCTCCCAGGGGTCTGTCCCCTTGCAGAGCTGGAAGCAGGGGCAGGATCATGGCAGGTCCTACTGGGATGGTCCCACTGGGCTGCCCAGTGGAGGGGCAAGTGCCAGTACCACCAGCAGTGCGTGTTGCTCCCTCTGTGACAGCTTGAAGTCTTACAGAGAGCAAGCAAGTGTTCAGCCACAGGACATCATGGGCACTGCAGGTGGATGAGGACGGACTGAAGCCAAGCGGAGTTTGCTCTGTGGGGAGCTGAGCTTCACCCTCTCCTGAAAGAACAGTGTCCTGTGGGATCCCCAAACAGAGGGCACAGAATGCATGCCCTCCACTAGCATCTCCCCGAGTCGCCCCTGCTGCATGCCAGCATCCCTGTTTACCTACTGCCCAGGCATCTCGAATCCACAGGGAGATATTCGACAGCGCCATCGGGAGTCGTTTCAGTTCAGGCCGAAGCTCCCGTGAGACAATGCCTCTCGCTCGAAGTCGCCGCCAAACTTTCCGGTCTCAGGCTCGCCGCAAGCTGGCGGGGGCGGCCGGCGCCGCGCACGGAGCCGCGCGGCCGCGGGCTGCCGCTGCGGAGGTATCACAGGAATGATGTAACGGCGGCAGCAGGCGATGCACCATCAGCAGAGCAGCCATGGCAACGGGTATCGGCACAGCGGCGAGCCAGCGCGGTCCCAGCACAGCAGAGGAGGAGGACGGTGAGCCTGGAGACCGAGCCCGGCCGCGGCAGCCACCCGAGCCCCGCTGGAAGCTGCCGGTGCTGCCGGCTTCGAGCGAGCGCCCGGCGTGCCACCAGCACTGCAACTGCTCGCTGCCGCGCGTGCGGCCTGGTGACATTCCCATGGTATGGAGCCAGGGTGCACACTGCGCTGAGACGAGTGGACAGGAAGGGATGAAAGCAAACCGCGGGAGCTGGCAGCCACCGAGAAAGTGCCTCCTGTCCCCAGCTCAGCCCCCACCGCACTTGGACCCACCGGTCCAGCCGCCCCACCGGGACACAGAGCCACGTCCGTGCACACTGCCAGACAGATGCCCACCCAGGCCAGAACGACATCCCAAAGCCCATGCGCCCACGGCTGCAACGGAGTGTTGGTCATGGTGCAGACCTGCCCCTTGCTTCAAGCACTCACCATGCCCAAGAGAAGCCCTTGTTGGAGCGGCTGATGCACTGCACTGGGCCCAAATCCATACCCTTGTGGCACATCACCCCACCATTACACATCCCACAGGCGCTCCTTGAGCCTGCAGCAAGGCAGGGCCATCCCCGCACACCTCTGGCCTGCTGGTGGTTGAGACCAGAGGGACTGGAGGATTTTTAGGGGAGTGCCCATACCAGGACCATGGTGTCACCTTGCAGAGCACGGTTGGGTGCTCCTGTGCAGGTGCCCAGCAGGTCTGCTGAAGAATATCACCACTTGGTTACGCCACATCTGCCCAAGGCTCCTGGCTCCTCTCACTGTCCCTGTTTAACATGCAATCAGCTGATTCTTGCACTGACAGGAGATAACGGCATTGAAGCAGTTGCTGGCAGGGGTGGTGGGTTCAGCAGCTGTGAAGGCCACTCAGCTGGTGGGGAGAAGGCTGGATTATATGAGACGCTTCTACTAACAACTCTGGCAGCAAAAGAGTCAATAACATCAGTGCCCATCAGTAGGGCCCAGAGTTAACAGTGCACTGAGGCACTCTGCCTGCCTGGCACTGTGATGAGATCCAGTAAAACAGATGAAAACCCTCTTTCTCCAGCCAGATCCCAAGTGATCCATCACCTTCACCTCATGCCTTGTGTAGGGCAGGGGCAGAGGGGACATGAGTTGGGACCCTGCCAGGGAGTTTTGGCAGGCAGGGAGCTGCATGTGCCAGGGGGAGGACTTGGCCAGCAAGCGGCACAGGAGGAGCCCCGAGCATCATCTGCCTGTGCTGCGGGGATAGGAAATGCCCGCGGCCATGCTGGCACCAGGGCTTGGATGGGTACCACGGCAGCCAGGATGAACTCACATGGCTGCCTGCCAAGAGGACAAGAACCACCATGCACGAGGATGGAGCTGCAGCCCCGGTGCTGCTCTAGGCTCCTCAGGTGCTCCCATCACACCACCTTTGTCTTTCAGAAGCCTGATGGTGCAACTCAGGTCCCTGCAGTGACCCACCAGGCATGGGCAGCAGGGTCACACCCCCCGAGTCCAGCTCCCAGCCCCACCGTGGCTCCTGTCAGCCTGGCTTCGTCCTGTATTCCAACCCTCACTCTCACGTATTTCCCCATCCAAAACCAGGCACGAGCCTTTCCCGAAAGCCTCAGCAAACGCAGCACGGCAACCTGCCAGCCCCAGCACCCCGGCACCGCATTGCCCTGCACTGTGGCCATGGGCACACCCGGCACAGCGCAGCTAAGGCTGCTGCCTGCTGGCTGTCCTGTGGTGCTGTGCCCAGCCTGGCCAGGATGCTCAGGATGCCTGAGCAGGGATCATGGCATTTGCAGGCACAGGCTGCCAGTGCCGGGAGGCTGCAGCCTCTCTGCAGGCAGGGGTGCTTCCAGGAAAGCGCCGTTTCCCCTGTGCCCGGCTGGTTTTACACTCTGCAGGCCCAGGACAATGCGAGGAAGTTGCCTGAGAGGGGAACGCGGCCAGGCCCTGGGACAAAGGGGCCCGAGACATGGAATCAGCCCCGGCTGGAGCCCTGGCTGGCTGAGACGCTCGTGTCAACCCACAGCACCACAGTCCCCAGTTCTGCCGCCACCAGCAATGAAGAGCTGCTGGGAGGGCTCAGCACCATGGGAATGGATGGGCAGGATCCGTTCCCATGGTCAGACGAGTGGTCAGGGGGTGTCTGTGCTTCTCTTGCTCTGTCAAAGCAAGGACACCCCAATGGGCTGGGCAATGGTGGCAAGGGCTTAAGATGGAAGGGGACATCCCACGGCCGAGGCCAGGCTGGGAAAGGCGGGACAGAACCTGTGCTGATGGGCAGCACTGACTCTGTGGCTATTGCATGGCCTCTGGCCTGTGCCTCACAGCCCACCCCAACCCGGGTCCTGCCCTGCAGACCCCCACTGCATGCTCCTGGGGAGGATGGTGTCCCGCTGCCCACCCCTGCCCACGCTGCCTGCATTACCTCCCCGGTGCCAGGGTCCCAGGAGCCATTCCACCTTGGCCATGGCTGCGGGTGCAGTGGGAAGGGGCTCACTCCTGCCCCAGCAGCTTCTGCTTCCAAACCCGTCTGAGAGCTGTGGGCTTCGTCCTCCTTCCTGCCCGCTCCCGCTCCAGCCCAGCCCAGGAGAGGAAGCAACCAGGAACTGGCTGTTTGAGTCAGCGCCCAGCCCATTGTCCCAGCCCCAGCCCCTCTTCCTTCCCAGGCATGGCCGTCGGATCGGTGGTGGCCGTGGGTTTGTGCAGCCTGTCCTCTGTCTGCCCGTCCTGCTGGCGGTGGCCCTGCAAAGGCCACCAGCTCCATGACTGGGTCAGGGCTCATCCCACTCCCTGTACATGCAGTGCTGGGAGAGGGGACGGGGTCCTGGGGGGCTCCCCTCGACTGAGCAGTCATGGAGTTGACCCCCCCTCCACTGCCCAGGACAGCCAGAGCAGCCATCGGCATCCTCCTGGAAACCTGTGCTTGGAGCCTGCTGCTGCCACTGCCACCAACACTCATCAGCTAAGGAAAGTGGGCACCTTTCTGAATCCTCCTGCCTTTGCCGTGCAAGCTGCTGGAGCCCCCGGAGCTTCCTCTTGCTCCAGCTCACTCACAAGCCTTGAGAGAAGGCTCCTCGGCGACCACTCTCCCATCACCCCAGGGGTCTGTGAAGCTGAGGCTTTTCCCGGAGGACAGAGGTCCCTGGGAGCCAGGACTCAGCCCCGAGCCATGGCTTGCTTCAGAATGTGGTTTTTGGGCCACTGAGCAGCACAGGCAGCTGGTGCCTCCCGTGCCAGGCACCCAGCATGCTGCAGACCCCAGTGATGGATGGGTGAAGGACGACGGATACCAGCAGAGCTCACTTCCTCCCTGGCAACCCAGGCAGCACTTGTCTCAGGCTCACATGTACCAGCTAAGCAGGCAGAGTTCAGGTTCTGACCCAGCATCACACAGCCTTTCCCAGCCCATCGGGCCATGAGGAAAGCTGGATTCTAATGACCAGTGTAAAGACCCTCTGTGCACTGCCCTGGGCATGGGCAGAATGATCTGCCCGTGATGATCCAAGGTACCTCCTGGTACCGCAGGTCCTAAGCCCTCCTCGTCCTACCAGCCACCAGACCCACCACAGGGCTTCTTATCAATGTCAGCTCCCTCCCTCGGCAGATAAGCTCCAGCCTGGACCTGCCGCCACTGCCTCTCCATGAGGGAGCCTGCTGGTAGCCGCTCAGGAATGCCCAAGCCATTGAGGTCTCTGCAGCCCCAAGCCCAAACTGCCTGGGAGCACCCAAGTATCCGCCCCAGCTTCATGCCCAAGATACATTCAGGCTGTCCAGTGCAAAACCCTGTTCCTCCCTGCTCCCAGCAGCTCTGTCTCTCCAGGGGAGCCAGGCACGGGGAGGAAGATCCCTGGAGATGTCCAGGCTGGTGGGAGATGCACCCTGCACCCAAGGACAGAGATGAACCGGCTCCAGCACAAAGCCTGGCCTTGCAGCCCCTGAAAGCCCTTCCTGCTGGGGCTGGGAAGGTGACTTGCAGCTTCCATGAGTCCCTTTAACGATGCAGAGGTGTGATTAGCAGATTCAAGCTGTGACAAGGGTGGGTGAGGCAGGCCAGGAGCAGGCCAGCATCCACAGCCTGAGGCCTGCATCCAGCCACTGCCCAGCCTCCAGTCCCCCGTGAGACAGGGGTGATGTGCTGGGTACCAGCATCCTTCATCCCTGAACACCCACCAGGTCAGCATCCCTCCTGATGCCCCGGACAACCTGGGGGTCTGGTGCCCTGCTCCAGCCCTCTGCAACAATCGCAACAACAGCGCCTGCAGAATGAGACAGAGACAGGCTGTACCTCCACCCCCTCTGACCGATAATTATTAAGCTGTGACAGTCACTCGGGCTGTGACAAGTAGTTCCCATTTTCTTGCAGCTTCTGAGTGATGTTCCCCAGGTCTCTCCCAGAACTGCACGCAGCTCCCGCACTGCCACGTCCTGGCTCTGGACCCAGCAGGACAGGGGCAGCGGAAGCCATGGCCGTGAGCCATGGCCGGCTTCAGCCTCCTGCTCCTCCGGCATTCCCTGGAGCTGGGCTGGGTCAGAACAAGAGCCAGAGCACTGGGTGTCTGGCCAGGGCTGCTGAACTGCCTGGGCCAGCCAGGTGGGGACAGCGCAGTGACCAGACAGGTCCTGCTTGTCTGACCCAGCAATTCCAGAGGGCACCAGCCCTCAGCTGCCAGCTCGTGGCCCCAAGCGAGCCCCCCGCTCTCCCCACAGATCACAGGGATTTCTGCCTTCCTCACACCATGTGTGGCACGAAGCCCTTCAGGCACCCACTGTCCTCACCACTGGTGGGAAGGGAGCTGGGGTGCAGGGAGCTCTGCAGGTACAGGCTCCCTGCCCAGGCAAGACCCAGCTCTAGGGCTGGCAACCACGAGGGCTCCCCATTGCTCGGGTGCTGGCTCCTGCTGCTCAAGGGCTGGTCCCCCACTGCCTACACTGGCTCTCCAGCACTGGAGCTGGTTCCCTGCGGCTTGAGCTGGCTCCCCCCTGCCTGGAGATTGCTCCCCATCACTGGAGCTGGCTCCGCACTGCTCAGAGCTGGCTCCCCTCTACCGTGGGTTGACTCCCCACAGATGAAGTTGCCTCCCCACTGCCCTGGCTGGCTCCCCGCACCTTGGGGCTGGCTCCCCACAGCTGCAGCTGACACCCCGATGCTTACAGCTGGCTGCCCACTGCTCAGGGCTGGGTTCCCATAGCTGGAGCTGGCTCCCCATGGATGAAACTGGCTCCCCACTGCCTGGGAACTGCTTCCCATCATTGGAGATGGCTCCCCTCTGCTGGGGCTGACTCCCCGCTGCTCAGAGCTGGCTCCCGCACCTTGGGCCGTGGGTCACCACCTGCTCCACTCCCCGCAGGCCCGTGCAGGGTCCCCTCCGTCCGCCCGCTCGCCGTGGCTGCCAGTGAGGCCAAGATCCGTTGGAGGTGACCTCTCCTGGTGTCCTCCAAGCGACCCCGAGGGGCCGGGGACCGGGCTGGGGGTCCCGCGGCAGAGGCCGAGCACCCCCTCCCCTGCTGCCGCAGCGGCCCCTCGCCCGCCCGCGGGGCCGGGGAGCAGCGCGGGGCGCGGGTCCGGTCCCGCCCCGTCCCGTCCCCGGTACCTGTTGCCGAGCGCATCCTGCCCCGCCGCTGGCTGCGCGGCGCCTTCCGCTGCGCGTTGCCCATCCTCCGCCGCGGCTTGCCCGGCCCAGGCGGTCACCGCGCCGCCGCCCCCGGGCCGCTCCCCGCCGGCTCCCGGCCTCCCCCGCCGCCGGGCCCGCCGCGCCGCGCGGGGAGGAGCCGCCGAGCCGGGCCGGGCCGAGCACCGCCGGGCCGCATCGCCCCGCGCCGGGCACCCCCGCCCGCACCGCTCGGCTCCGCTCCGCTCCGCACCGGCCGCCAGCCCGCCCGCCCCCTCGGAGCCCGCCCGCCGCCGCGCCGGGGCCGCCGAACGGGCGCCCAATGGCGGCTGCTGCGGGGGGCGGCCGGGGGCAGCGCGGCCGGGCGGGCTCCGGGGGCGGCGCGGGGCTGGGCGTGCTGAGGCCTGGGGAACGCAGGGGGAACGGGGCGGGTGGAGGGTACCGGGCTGGGGAACCCCCGGGGGGAGCGGGGTTGGCGGGGGCCCGAGGCTGGGCAGGCCCATGGCAGATATGGGGCTGGAGGTCCTGGGGTTGCGAAGCCCGCCAGGGTGATGGGGCTGAGGGAGGCAGGGAGCACAGGGCTGTTCCTGTGGTGTGGGAGGGCGAGCACGGTGGGGATGGAGGCAGGAGAGCAGGGAGTGTGGCAGCTCCAAGAGCAGCCTGAGCCATACGGTGGGAGACAGGAGGGTGTGGGGTGAGCTCTGGGGCTGGTGCCCCAGTGGGAAAGCCTGTGTGAAAGTCATGGGACACTGCAACAGCCAGGCCTGTGGGTGATGGGGTCTCTGGCAGAAGAAATGGGGGTCTCTGGCTGCCAGCACCCTCAGGGGCCCCATCCCTGGCACTTAGCATCTGAGCTCTATTGAGGACCCCTCCATGAGAGAGAGGGCTGCATGCCTGGATCAACTATTGCCCTTGGTCTCTGCCAGCCCAGACCTCGCCATATCCCTCTGACAGGGGGAAAAACACCTCCAGGGTGGGGAGAACCTGCTCTGTGTGCCTTGGCCTGCAGTGAGCGAGCACCCAGGAGCAGAGATCCTTGGTGACGGCTCAAACCAACCCACCCCATCCCAGGCTGGAGCATCCCTCGCCACCAAGGCTCAGCATCCACATAGCGACAGAAAGGACCAGAAAGCGCTGGGAGGTTGTTATGGAAACAGCCATAAATTGGATCAGTACTCGGTGCAAGGAGCGGGGTGTGTGACTGCTGTGGGAGTGGGTGGGGGTGACAGCTGCAGTGGTGTGGGGGCCCCCAGCAGCACCGCAGCCCCTGCCCTGCCCTGCCCCTGCATGGGTCTGTCCCCACTTGTCCTGGCCCCGGGTGCTCCTTGGGTGGGCGCAGGGCCTGGGGGACTTTGCAGAGAACATGTTTCCTCCCATTCCTCCAAGCTTGCGGCCAAGCCAAGGCCCACAGTGCTGCACCGGGCTGCAGGAGCACTGCTGCTAACAGCCCCGCTGGGGGTGGCGGGTCCAAGTCCCACAGCCCAGCTCTTCCCACAGCCCGTCCTGGGGAGCTGAGGGAGCTACCCATCACCCTGAGCTACTCCTCGTCTCTGGTGATGGAGCCTGAGCTCCTGGGTCCTTCTTCAAGCCCCACGGGTACATGCAGCTCTCCTGTGTGCTTCTCAGAGCCTAAGCGAGCTGCAAAGCAGCTGCAGGACTGACCTTCACACCCGCAGCCCGGGTCACTGTAGTGGGGCCTGAGAGGGTGAAAGGGGGCAAATGTGCAACCCACCCCGGTGTGCCCCGTGCAGGCATGGAGTGGGGAGAAGCCAGCTATGTTCCCAAAGCACCCCTTCTCCCGGCAGAGAGCAGCAGCTTCTCTGAAGGAGCCCCAACACCTGCGAAGTGGACGAGCTGATGATACATAATAAGCAGCAAAGCAGATGAGCTCATTGGAGAGCAGCTGCCAAGGCTGGGAGTGGGGCCGGGGAGTACAGCCTGGGGCTGCTGGGCGCTGTGAATACTTATCCCTGAGAACGGTGCTGGATGGCGCAGCAACACTGCTGCCGGTGACCTGCCTCCGGGCACCCAGAACCTGCCTGCAGCGGCAGCAAAGCGGGGCTGGAGCCGCCGTGCCACCTCGTGTCCCCTCCGGGTTCTGCATTCTCGGGATTCCTCCAGCGTAGCAACGCATTTCCTTGCTCCCTGTCCCTGGAGCTGCACCCGGGACTCACCCGTCCTCCCTGGGACGGCTATTGCCAGCGGTGGCCGCCGTGCTCGCGGTGTGCCCATCGCTGGGGGTCCAGCACGCCTCCAGCAGCTCTCTGGAGCCCGTCAAGCAGCCCAGCACGGGGTGGAAGTGTGGGGTAAGTGCTGTGTGGGGCTGTTCCAGTGCTCTGACCCTGCACGCTCCAGAGATTGGTGTTCCAGTGCCCAGCTGCTCACGGCCGTGCCATGGAAATGCTCCCCCCCAGTCTCAGGACGGCTGCTCTGGGCCCCCGGGCTGCTCAGTGGAGGGAAAACACACAGGGCTCAGCATTAGGGTGCTCTGATGGCCACCGTGCCACCAGCACAGGGTGAGCTGCAAGAATGCAGCTGCACATGCAGAAGTTGGGCCAAGGGGCCGCAGGGACCCCCACCCTGATCACCCCAAGAACCTGCACCCGCAGCACCCAGAGCTTCCTCTGATTTGGGGAAGCCAAACACACCCCACAACGGCTGTGCCAGAGAACCGGCACGCACCCGTGCAGGACGGCTCCGTTGGTGTGTGTCATTTATAGGCCCATCACGGGGGATGTGGGGTGCAGGACATGGCAACAGCATCTTCTGCTGCATGCCTACTGTGCCCCCCAGCACCTCTGCCCTCACCCCGCGGGTCCCTGGGGGTGCTCCTGACCCACCCCGAGCGGGTGGGGAGGAAGAGGAAGGACACATGCAGACACGGGCACTGCCCAGGGAGCAGGGGACGCTGCATCCCACGGGGCTCCGCCACTAGGCCATGGCTCCATCCCGCCGTCCCAGGGCGCAGTGCCCGCAGGAAGGAGCCAGCAGGAGCTGAGCGGACGGCTCTGCCAGCCCCGGCAGCAGGGCACGCCATGGGCTGCCCACTGCGAGCGCCCAGCTCTGGGGCCTGCCGCCCGTCCCCACAGCGCTCCCTGCCCTCGTCCTGCGGGGCTGCCTCGGCACCGAGTCCAGCCGGGGAGAAGGATAAAACTTCTACGTACCCTGCTCTGCCTCCTCCGCTTCCTCCTTGCTGGCACCGTGCCCACAGGGGCCGGAGGCTGCCCCGCGCCCCCACCCGGGGTGGCTGCCCCGGCCCGGAGCGGGGAACGGCCGAGGCGCCAACTCCGCGCTCTCACTCGCAAGCGCTAACTCAATCCAGGTTTGCTGGGAGAAGGGCTGGATGGAAACGCTTCTCCCACCCCAGCCCAGGCCCTTCTTAAAGATATAGCGACACGTCCCTGCTGCCGAGGCCGGAGTCATGGAGACGAGAGAGACCGGAGCGGGCATCCCGCCGGGACCTGCGATGAGAGACGCGACCGGCGGGACCCCCGGGTTTCCTCGATGCCCGCCGCAGCTGAGCTGTGCCAGCCTCCCTTCTGCTGTAACAAACAGGAATCAGGCAGCCGGGTGAGGGGCTTTGCTCCCAACTCCAGCCTCGGGCAGCGCCCCTGGTGTGTCCAGGGGGTCACAGGGCCTCACAGCCCGTCCATAGCTGCCTGCCCACTGCTCCTGGCTCTGCCCCGGGGCTTTCCTTGGTCACAGCCCTTCCATGGGGCAGGAGAACCCCTGCGGGAGTGGGGTGATGTGTGGGGTAGAAAAGGTGTCCTGGCCCCCTGCCCTCACTTCCCGCTGCCCCTGTCCTGTGGGTGAGCAGAGACATGAGCCCAGCAGCAGCTTCCACCAGCCAAATCCCCCCCAAAAGCCTTTGCTGTCCCCATGCAGCCTTGCACAGCCTAGGGCGTCCTGAGGACCCGCTGCCCTCAGGGACCTGCTGCCCCAATGGCCACAGCCTGGCTCTGGGGGCAAGAACACTGGCCAGATCAGCTCTCATGTAAACCCTGTCAAAATGCTTCTCAAGGGTGACAACACCTCCTGTCATTAGCAGGACTTAGGTCCATCCGAGCAGGGGTTTCAGCCCCAGCGAAAACCCAACAGGGAGGGAGAGCGGTGGCAGCAGCTAACTGGTGGTTAGCTCTGGAGCCTCAGCTCCCAGATATCCTGAGTGCATCCCCCTAAGTGGGTCCAGGTATTGTGGGGACCACACACCATGGTCAGGGTGTGCTGTGGGGGACCATGCACCATGGTCAGGGTGTGCTGGGGGTGACCACATGCCACAGGCAGTCTGTGCTGGGAGGGGAACTGCAGTCACAAAGAGTGACACAGCCAAGCCGGCACCCTCAGCGGTATGAGGCACTGCTGAGGGGCAGGGACAGGGCTCCCCTGGAGGGAAAGGGCTCCCCTGGGCCTCCAGGATGTGTTTTTAGAGGACAGCTCTCAGCCAAAGCTGTTGTGGTGGGAGACGTGAGGCGCTCACTGATCCACTTCCTCGCCCAGCCACTCCTGCAGATGGTTCCTGTTAACAGGGAGGGTGCGGTTCTCTTCCTTCAGCAGCTGCAGCCATCCATCCATCCATCATTCATCCATCATCCGTCCATCCATCCATCCATCCATCATCCATCCATCCATCCATCCATCCATCCATCCATCCATCCATCCATCCATCATCCATCCATCCATCCATCCATCCATCCATGCATCCATCCATCATCCATCCATCATCCATCCATCCATCCATATATCCTTCCATCCATCTGTCCATCCATCCATCCATCCACCCACCCATGCTGGCTTCGGTCCATAGCTGGGGCAGCTTCTGGGACCTGTGCTCTTCTCTCTGCCACTGGAACACTGCTGCGTTACAGAAACGGACAGAGAAGCTATGTGGGAGGCCGCCCCAGCCTGGCAAGACCTAGGTCAGCGAGGGTTGCGTCTTCTTTCTTTCTGCCTTTGCTGCTTTCTCTTGTTTTCAAACCGGTGACAGGATCCTGGAGAACGTCCATGCTAGTCCTTATCCCCAGTGAGGAGTGTGAGGGGACAGCGCGAGGGGCTGGTGGTTCTTCCCATCTCTGTGCCTTGCTTCTGGACGCAGACTGGGAGATGATGATGAGCACTGCATATTTTGGCAAGAGCAGTAAACAGCTCCTCCTGGTAGCACTGCCCAGGGCTTCTTCTAGAGAACCATCTTGTCGGCTCTTCAGGGACACCATTTAAATAGCTCTAGGCACCAGGCCCCAGCCTCTTCTTTGCTGAGGTTTATTTCTAGAGCTGCTGGGTCCTGAGAGTTGAGGACTGAGCTGGGAGCGCTGCTCGTGCCACCAGCTGGTGCCCACAGAGCCACAGGCCTGCCAACGGCAGGACAGCCACCAGCTGGGAATCGGCAGGAGAGCCAGAGTGCCAGGAGCTTTACTGGGCTGCCTCCAGTGCCAAGTGGTGGTGGCAGAGCCAGGGTCAGTGCCATCTCTGAGATGTGGTCACACCAAGGGAAGCAGGATGGGGAGAGGGATGGGGGGCACATGGGGAGCTGGCCCCACTCTGCTCTCACTGTAGCAGGACCCCCATGTGTGGCCCTGGCATCCTCATCCAACACACAGAGCAGGAGCAGGTGGGATGCTCCCCACATCCTGCACTCACACCACTGCCACTGAACAGGAGCAGAGGAATCCAGCAGCCCCTGGCTGCCTCCTTGCACTGGGAACAGCCACACAGCCTCCTTGAACTGAGTGCTCCCCTGGTGTTTCCAGTGTGATCCCATCATCTGGCAGCAACGCTGCTGCACCAGCATATCTCCCTCCTGACAACAAGAAAAGGCAGCTCCCACCAGCTCACGGCCTCCAGGCAGCTGGATGGACACATCCTGCTTTGCAGCCCATGGGGCTTCCCTTGCCGGGGAGGAGACCCACAGCTTTTGGATCCCTTTAAACCTGCCCAGGAGGAACTAAAGCCAGGCAAAAGCTCCTCACCAAATTGAGGATGCCCAACGCCAGGAGCTGAAGTGCCATGAGGACCATCCAAGTCACCACTGTGCTGGGCTGGTGCTGGATCCCACTCCACTGTGGGATGGATTGCAAGGCCAATTCATAGGTGTCCTTAGAGCTGGTTGGTCTGACACTTTGCCCAGAGCCCATGGGCCACATGAAGGGCACATTTGGTCCCAGGTGATTTTTGCCTGCACCTCGCAGGAACAAAGCACTGGGGTTTTATTCCAGTTTAAAAGGATGAGCCTGATCTTTGCAATTGGATCCTCTTCAGGAGATGGAAATGAGGAGAACCAAAACCCCCAAGCCCCGCACAGGGTGTTGTTAAGCATTTGCTCCTCAGTCTGGGGACTCTGCACAGGGCAGCAGCTCTTGAATAGCCTTGGGCTGACTCTGCTCTCCCTGGGGGCCTGCGAGGGACTCCCGTCCTCTGGAGACATGAACCCTTCCCCACGAGCTCTTAGAAAAACAATCAGGGACTGCACTCAGAATTCTGCTCTTCTCTAAGCGAAGGGTTCAGTAAAGCCGAGGTCCCACATCCGCATCCCACGGGAGCAGCAGCGGTGCACGGAGGAGGTGCAGGTGGGAAGGTGGGAGAGTTCTGCTCCCCTTGGGGTGCGGGAGAAGCCCAAACCCCCCCGAGCTGCATGTGGCACGCATGCACGTCCATGGTGCCCTGATGAGGAGCTGCAGTGCGGGAAGGCTCTTGCCTGCTGCATTGCACACAACCAGCCAGGATGTTGCTTCATGAGAAACCTCAGGTGTGCAGCCAAGAACACAACGGGGGGCTTCAAACCCGACCTGCCCTAGAAGCAGCCACTCCCCACAGTGTCACCCCATGCTGTTCCCCACACTATCCCACCCACCACCGCAGCACACAAGGCTCCTACAGCCACCACAGGCATTTCCAACCCGCCGGCCAGACGCAGCAGTGAGGGACCATCTGGTCACCCTCATGGCCATCTCCTCCTCCAGGGGACACCGGTCCAGCACATATGGTGATGGCCAATCCGGGCTTGGCACTGTGCTGGTGCCGTGCACTGGTCAGCGGTACCTCCTTGCACCCTCATTTCCCCAGTGACTGATGCACAGGGCAGTGGGAGCCTCTCCTCCCTGCGGCAGTTGACGGAGTGCTCAGCCCTCACAGGATCAGTGCATTGCAGAGGCTGCGCTGAGCCCTCTGCCTGCTCCCTGCATCGTGAATCACGCTGTGAGGGGCTGCGAGGGCCTGGCAGTCGTTTCCCACGGCTCTACGCAGCCGGGGCAGCAAAGCAGTACTTGCAGGGAGCACAGGAGGAACACAGCTTGCCAAGGGCCTGCGAAACATGCTGTAATCCCAGGGAAAGCAGCTCCGAGAGCACCGCTCCCTGTCCCGGCAAAGCAAACTTTGATAAACAACTCCAAAGTGAGCTTATTTTAAGCTCCTCTGGAAGAGCTGCCTGCTCCTGACCCGGCCCGGGAGCCTGCGCCAAACCCAAATGCTCCAGATGGGAAATGCAAGCGGCCAAGGCGAAGACAAACCCGGAGAGCTGCCAGGACGAGCTGACGGCGCCTGTGCTGCTGCTCATCATGTTCCCCGGCCACACAAACCCCAGTGACAGCCGACAGCACAGCAAGGGGATGGCCATCTCGGTTCCCAGCCCCGGGGTCTGAAGCATCCGAGGCAAGGCCCGGGATGCAGAGATGAGAGTAGCCCCTGTCCCTGCTTTCCCACCATCAGCCCCTGGTAACCGGGGCCGCAGCGTGATGCGTGTGCTTGGCCGGCAGCCTGGAGAATGCCCGCTGAGTGCAGGAGAGTGAGGGCCAGGCTGCTGCCGAGCTGTCCCGGCCTCACCCCGCAGCAGCAGGCTGCAAGCCGCTTCCCAAAGGGCTTCCTGGTGGCTCTTCAGCTGCCCGCTCCTTTCTCCCCCAGTCCTCCATTCCCCCGGGCCCTCTGCTCCAGACCCCTGAGCAGGAGCCTCGGCAGCAAGGTTCACCCATCCTGGACAGGGAACACGGGACATAAGTGGGGACCGCAGTGGCAGAAGCCCCACTGCCTCGCGGTGGGAGGATGGGACCTCCCCAAGGCCGGGGACAACCCTGCCGGGTACACCCCATCCACTCATCCCCCCGGCGGGACGGGGCTCCCTGAGGTGGGGACAGCCCTCAAGGGGTCCCCCGAAGCCAAGCATCCCCGGGACAGGGGCTTCCCACCCCGGGCCGGGGTGTCCTTACCTGGGGCCCCGCGCAGCGGCCGGCCCCGCAGAAGCGCCTGCAGGCGGGCAGCGCGGCGGTGCAGCCGCCCGGCTCGGTGGCTCAGGGCCAGGACGTGGCCCTCGATGTCTCCAAGGAGGGCGAGCGAGTGGCCGCAGATCTCGGCGAGCTGCCGGAGCAGGGTGAGCGCTGCCAGGCTGCACACGTCCCGCAGGTCGGACAGCGGCACCGCCGCTCGCCCGCTCCTCGCCGACACGCTCCGCTTGTAGAACGGCATCGCCGGGACCGGCTCGGCTTCGCCCGCGCGGCTCCCCCCGGCCGGCCGCGCAGCTACGACGGCTCTGGGCCGGCAGCAGCGCCGGGTCTCGGGGCCGGCCGGTGGGAGGAGGAGGAGGAGGAAGGAGGAGGAAGGGGAGGAAGGGGCGGCCCTGCTCGAGGATGCTGTGGCCGGAGACACCGGGAGGGACAGACCGGGCTCGGCTGCGCTGCGGGAGCAGCGGGACCGCCCCCGGACGGGACCCCCGGGAGCCGGCGCTGCTCGGTACCACCCTCCCCTCCCGGGGCCCGTCCAGACTGTACAGCTCCCCCCGCTGCCTGCCCACCGCCGGGGCTGGCAGGGCCGGGGGCCCGCAGAACAGGGCTCCGCGTTCGGGGGTGCAGGGGGGGCTCCGGGGCTGCGGTTCCCAGCGGGTGGGCAGAGCCCGTAGGTGCAACAGTCATCGCACATTCCTCCGGCATTCCTCTCCCGTGGATGTTCGTGCTCCCAGCGGCTGCTCTCCACCGTACCCCCTCCCCAAATCATACACTTAGTTGTTCTTTGAGGAGCAAAGTGCTGAGGTCCCTGGTACAAGGGACAAGTGTCCTAGGCAGCGTGAAGCAGCAAGAGTCAAGAGAAGAGCAACGGTGGTGGGTGAACCCCCAGATCCACCAGCTATCCTAGCACGCAGTCGCCAGCAGCCCCAGCTGCTGGGGGCAGAGTAGGAATGGAATTCCTGCCGGGAATTTCCCAAGCTGGATGCCATTTCTCCCTGCATGGTGAAACTTGCTGCACCCCTGTGCTATTGATGCTCCACTTGTGCTACCACCGTATGAAGAACACGCTGCCTTTTTTCTTTCCCTTCCCTTCCCTTCCCTTCCCTTCCCTTCCCTTCCCTTCCCTTCCCTTCCCTTCCCTTCCCTTCCCTTCCCTTCCCTTCCCTTCCCTTCCCTTCCCTTCCCTTCCCTCCCCTCCCCTTCTCTTCCCTTTCCCATTAGTCAGATAAGAGCCCACCCAGCCCAACAGGAGCTCTCCCAGTGTGAAGGGCTCGAGTTCCGCACATCTCGATTCCACTCTGCTACTCTGCTCACTTTCCATTCCCATCTCGCCCTTCCCGGCACAGAGCTCTCCTCCTGCCAAGGGAGGGAACACACACAGACAATGTGCCTCGTTTTGTGGCTTTCCCAACAGAGATCTGCTCGTTTCCAGAGTTCCTCACAGAGCAGGACCCAGGAGCCGGGTGTGAACTGTCCTTCCCAGCAGCTCTTGCTCGGCCGCAAGAACCATCCTGAAACAGGGATGTATCTAGTTTCCTTCTGGCTCTGTGGCAGGTTCCTCTTGCTGTGACTCGTGGTGCAGGGCTGAGGTGCTTGGTGGGTGCTTTGGCTGCTCCTGGCCTTGGGACTGCCTCAGCAGAACAGTTTTGAGCCTGGTGAGGGTCAACGGCTCATCCTTTTGCTTTCTGTGTGCCATTGGCCTCATTTCCAAGCCTTTCCCTGCACTTGGAGAGGTCTGGACACCATTGAGTGCACACAGAGACCCTCAGGTATCCTGGCCCCAGGAGCCAAGGGATTCATTCATTAAACCATCACATAGTGCAGTAGGAGCCTTTCATAAACCACAAGCTTGGGTTGCTTAGGAACTCCAACTGGCTTTTTTTCTGAACAGGGTGTACTTTCCTGAAGTTGCTGTCAAATATTTAGCATGAGAAAGCTATAACGACCCTTTAAAAGCAAAGCAAGCTGCATAATGAGGTCACCACATTAATATGATGGCCATTATAGCCAGAGCGGGGTTTGCCAGGGTGGGAGGGCTCGAAATGGGCAGCCTCAGCCCTGCAATAGCTCTGGAGCTGCTGGACAAGCCCCACGGGAGGAAGCAGCAGTGCCTGTGCCCAGCTTATTTCCCAGGGCCTCGGTGCTCTGTAGGGACCAGACCCTTGGCATGGGCAGAGCTGGAGCCAGGCACTGCTTCAGGGATGCAACTCGCTGCAGCAGACGTGCGAAACCTCGGCACATGGAGCAATGGTCTTGGGATCCTGTGGGAAACAGCCCAGTTGGCTACTGGCCGGGAAGGAACATAGCCAGCTCTGAAAACACTGATTGCAACCAGATGCTGCAGTAGATGCTTTTCCTGCTCCACTCCACCCCACAGCAGAGCCTCTCCTCAGGAGAAGGATATAGCATGAGCTGGAGGTGATGGCTTGAGTGGCCTTTGTCGGGTGCAGGGCTTTGGGTGAACCTCACTTGCTGGTGAGAGGCAAGGTTGCCAGGGTGATGGAGGGGTCAGCAGCAGGGTCTGAGCTTCCTCCCTGCTTGTCCCAAGGCTCCCACTGCAGCAACTGAGCTGGGAAACCCTCACTGGCTTGGCCTGGGCTTTGCTTCTAGCCAAAGGCAGTGGGTGGGAGTGGGAGGCACATCGAGGAGGATGGAACGTGGGCTGCCTGGTGCATTGTGCGCTGGGATTCCCTCTGCTCCTTCACCTGCAAGGACTCCTACAAGCTGCTCTGCTGCTACCCAGCAGTGGGGGGCTTGCTGCAGACTCTGAGGGTGGGTAAATCAGGGTGCTCTGTCATGCCCATGCCTTCAGACCCCTGCAGGAGTCCCTGAGGTTGGGCCACTTGTACGCACAAGACAGTAAATGCTTTTGCACAGGGGCTATGAGTGAGGATCATCATCTAATTACAGAACTGCCTTCCCCAGATGTGCTCTTGGAAGCCTGTGAAGCTGGAGCCATGACACTGGCTGGGAGCAATGCCAGTGGGGTCCAGAGTCCAACACCCAAGCTTGTGCTTTGTGCAGGACTGCCTCAGACAGGATAGGCCGGGCTCTGGGGCTCCCGGACCCTCACCAGGGGCTCTGTTATGATACCCAGATGCCCGGTTCTCTCCCGCGCCCCAGGAGCTGCAGGCGTGGGGCTCCCCCGTCCGCGCAGTCCCACTGGAGGGTGCTCTCTGCCCAGGATTGTGCTGCAGATGCTTCGGAGCAGCTCTGGGAGCAGCAGCCGCTGAGAACGTAATTTCAAGCAGCGGCTGGAGCGGTTCTGCTGGGCTCTACAGGGAAAGTCCCCACCCGACGCAGCTCAGGATCCCCGGAGCCATTCCTGCCCCCCAGCACCCGTCCCAAGCCTGTGCGGTGGCGCCACAGCTCCACAAGGGATCAGGGCTGCTCCATGAGTTGGAGCTTGGAGGTGAGCACCCCGCTGCAGCCCGGGCTGCGTGGCTGCACCGCCCACTGTGGCCTCAGGTCACGCTGCCTTGGAGCCTGGGGGGCTGCGGCTCACAAACCATCCATATGGTCCCTACAGGAAGTACCTTTCCCACTCCTGCTCCAAAATCAGTCAGTTCCTGCAGAATCGCCATTCACCCAGCTGCCCTTCAAATGCCATCAAGCAGCTCCCAGGGGCAATGGGGCTGGTTGGACACTGTCCCATAGCC
Source organism: Lathamus discolor (assembly GCF_037157495.1). NCBI lineage: Eukaryota > Metazoa > Chordata > Aves > Psittaciformes > Psittacidae > Lathamus > Lathamus discolor. The sequence goes on along the minus strand of NC_088892.1, from coordinate 2,214,918 downwards.
CAGGACACTGAGGGCAGGGAACGGCACCTGGGGCCTGCCTTCTCTTCCATGCAATCCCCTTCATTAAATGCCGCATCTCCAGAACCAGTGTGAAATCTCCCCACCCAGAGCTGTCACCTCCTCCCTGATCCTATTCTCCCACTGAACATTCCGTGGCAGAACATATACTCCAGGAGTGTCTCCTACATCTAGGTCTCCTCACTGATGCCATTCATTGCCAAAACAGGATGCAGCATTCCCTGTTGTGAGCTCACATGTTGTCCTAATCATTATAGAGGCTCCTTTTCTCTCTAAATGAGCTCACCTCTCCCCTGGCAGGGACACTGTGGGCTCTGGAAACTTGTGCTGCAGTGGTTGTTTGCTGAAGAAGAGCAAACTTCTTGGTGGTGGTTCCTCTGAGGTGCTCAGGGGTGGGGTTTTCTGGATTCAGTCAACTTCCCCTCTTGCCAGCTGCGCACGGGGCTCTGCTTTCCAGCTCTTTCTTCCAGGATCACTGCAGAAAGCACGAGCACAGGCGGCAATGGGGTTCGTTCTGGTGGTGATCATGAAGAACTGAGGAGTGAGTCCCCCAGTGTCCTCTCTGAGTCGGTTTTTCCACAGCAGTGTTCTTCCCCTGGCCTCCTGCCTGCCTTTGGTGCAACACCTTGCTCAGAACATTGGCCAAGCCAATAAGCAGAGCCTTCTCTTGGAAGCAGGAGCAGTGTCGGATGTTTTGGAGACACTGACACATTTTCCTGCATGGGATCCATGTCATCCCAGCTGTGCTCTCTTGCTCTAGTTTTACTCACAACTGGAAGCCATTTTCCAGGAACACATACAAAGCTCCTCCAGCCCCTAGCCACAGTTCAGGTCCAGGTCCAGGTCCAGGTTGTGCTGCCTACTGGAGCAGGAGCTGCACTAAAGGGATGTGTATTTTTGATAGCAGATCAACAATTAACTAACATCTCCCCTGCTTTTATTCCATCATCACACACTACAGAGTCCCTATTGCCATGTAACTGGTTCTCCTGAGCCGGAGGGTGGGGATATTCCTCTACTAACTCCAGCTCCTGGTGCTGAGCCTGCAGGTGCCCACAGGAGCCTGTGTGCATGCTCATGGCACTGTGTCCCGCCTGCCAAGGAGGGTTCGTTGGGGTGAAGGGATGCTCTGCTGCTCGTGCAAGGGCTGGTGGCACCTCACAACAGCAGCCACCCAGGCAGGGGAAGGGACAGAGCAGAACCCCCTATGCCAAAGCCTGGCTTCACATCTACATTAAGTGGTGTTGGTTCTCTCCTAATCTGAGCCTCTCATATGTCAGTGGGACTGTAAATGGCTGAGCAGGAGCCATATACACCGCAGCAATATGTTTAATTAAACATGGGCTGGTTTATGGGCAATGTATATTGTAGAGACATACTAGATTACCAGTGTATTTTTTTGCCTGGCTGTAGTTCAAGGCCTGGGGTGACAGCCTCTCCTGGAATAAGTAGTCCTGCCTTTCAACAGCAACACACACATTTCCACAGCAGAAAGAAATCGTTTATTCTCCTCATGTGAGATGTGTCCAGCAGCACAGTGCACCACAGAAGGGGAGGTTTGCCTCCCAGCTATACCTGCAGAGCTCCTGCGGACCAGCGTCCCCATCACCTGTGCTGGTGCAGTGACTGGGCGTAATGGTGACAATTTTCGAGGCCTGTCCTCTGGGTGTCACTGTGCAATCACACTAGAAATGCCGAACATCCCTCCTTGGAAGGGACGTGGCCCAAAATGCTGCTCATCATGTGCCACAACCCAGAGCTGCTGATGGCAGAGCTTGGCGTGCTCTGGGCTCTATCCCCCTTTATCCCGCTGTTCCTGCCTATTCCCCAGCTGGAGCACTCGCCCCGTCCTGCCACAATCCCAGGAGGAGACAGAGCCTGAGCCAGAGGAATGCTGGCCCCATGGGAGACCCAGCGGGGGGTCTGCTACAGCAGTGAGGGTGTCTGTCAGGGGCTAGGGAGAGCTGCTGTATCTCCTGAAGGTGACAGAGCAGGGGCCAGAGGAAGGGACCCACCGGGAGGACATGGGACAGGGGCAGGTTTTGTTGTGATGCCATCTCATTTTCATTCCAATGCTCTTGGTTGCTCCTGAGGCTCCCATGCTTCCAAAGCAGCTCCTTCCAGTTTCTCTTCAGGTGAAACTTCTCTTCTGAGATCAAAAGCTCATTTTAGAGGAGCTCTTTATACAGGAAACATCCAGGCAAATCCACCTGGGACCTCTGGCTGTTCACATACAACACTGCTGTGTACAGACACAGCACCCCCACCCGCAGCAGATTTCAGGCACTTGACCCCCTGGCTACTTACAACTGTGTTGCATCCCAGCATCTTCCTGCTCCCCCCTCTCCAGTCCTGCTCATCACGCAGGGGGTGATGAGTCAGCACAGGACAGTGGGGGGTGGACCTGGCAGACAGCAGGGTGAGGATGGGCAGGAGATGCTCACACTGAGCCCAGGGTTGCTGGCAGCAGCTCCTGTGGGATGCGAGCAGTGGAAGCTGGCAAGGGAAGGAAGCTGTGGCCTGGAACAGCTGGAGATGCGATTCCTTTTTGTTGGGAAATCAATAAATCAACGGGTCTCGCACTCCCTCTGTCATCACATCCCACTTAGAAATCTACCCCGAGCTGGGCTGGTGGCTCTGCAGTGAGACCGTGCCACAGCTCAGGAGCCATGAAACACTTAAAGACAGCAGTCGGGTGTCCTGCCCTGAGCCCACAGCCATCCTCATTCCCAGCGGTGCAGTGACAACAGCCTGGACACCGGCCTTACATCTACTCCAACCCTGTGGGGCTGTTTGTGTGGATGGAAGGGAGGAGGTTCTGCACCTCTGGGCAGAGCAGGGCTGGTGCTTGGCTTTCCCTGTGCAGACTCCCACCAGCCCTGGCCCATGGGAGACCCCTCTGGAGCTTGGGAAGTGTGAGCTTCTGAGCCTGGCCAGGCCATGGCTCCCCCAGACAGGCAGGGTCCCATGGGCTGGAGCCACTCACGGCACTTCGTGTCTTCCACTCCCTGCTGCTTCACCTCCCCTGGGGTGGCACTGGGAGGCAGCAGCCCACCAGTGTAATCCAGTCACCGGTGGTGAAGGGGGGGTGGAGAGGAGGGAGGAAACACTTCCTACTTCCTTTTGCAAGCAGAACCACCTGAGATGAAAGCTGATGTCTGTGATTTCCTCTTTCATCTCACAGCAGTTTTGTGTCTTCTATGGCCCAGCATTTTCTGGCCATTTCAGACTCAAGAATCCTGGTGAAAACTGCTAGAAAACTCATATGATGCTTTAACTCCTGATGGTTTGATTCTTGGTCCCCAGTTGGCATTAGCTGGGTTTGGTTTCAGAATTAGCAATTGTAATTGATATGTGAGCAGGGGATCCCTGCTTTGGGGTTGAACTTCTGTCAACATTCGTGACAGGTCACTCACTCACAGAGTGATTTATGCCAGCTCAGGGCTCCACAAGTACGGCTTTCTGTTCTCCTGCCTCTTAACTGCTCTTGGTTCATTCCCTTTGCCTCTCACTTGCAAACCATTGCTCCTCTCATTTATTTGCACTAGCTCAGGAGAGAGCGAGCACAACGTTCATTCAGGAGGTGAACGTAGACCAAGGTGTGTGCACACATCTGGAGCTGTGGCAGGAGATGGAGAGAGCTCACATCCCTCGGCTCAAGCACAGGAGCAGGCTCATAATTCATTACTCGATCCTCTGTAGCACTTTGTGAATCAGGCGGGATTCCTGCCTGGATGGGGACACACAAAGAGTGTTGGGTTTGCTCCTCTGCATGCTGCTGAAGGGCTTGACCCTGGTGTGAGGTGGGTGAAGGCACGTGGGGCTGATGGGGGGTTGCTAATGAGCTGACCAAGCAAGAGAGGGGCTTGGAATGCTGATGGGATGGTGCTAGGAGGAGGAGGATGAAGCATACGTCTGCCAGGCTGCAGGAGGAGCAGGGGAATGCTGGTGGATGCAAGTCCATGTTCACCGTGGTTCTCTGCAGGTCTGGAGGTGATCGAAAGCAAAGCCATATGTGGGGTGGAACAAACCACTGCAGACATGGGTATTGGTCAGCAGCCAGAGTTACCAGGAGCAAGGAATGCGGTTCAGCTCTGCAGGTTTGTGCAGTGGGAGCTGCTGTGGAGCAAGACCCACAGCAACACATGGACCCAGAGCCACAGCACTTCAGCTCCATGACCCAGAGCAGCTGTGGGGAAACGGTGTTACAAAGAACAAACCAGAGAACAGCATCGTGCTGTGGTGCCAGCAACCCTCAGAGGTGCAGCAGCATCCTGGAGAGCAGCAGGACCACCAGGATCCCCTAGAGGTAGGCATTCAGCCCACCAGTGAGGCAGGAGGTTGTGAGTGTCCTGCCAGATGCAGGACCAGAGTGTAACCAGATGCCCTTGGTTAGGTGGTACACGGCACTGGCACCAGTGAGCTGCAGTGTGTCCCAGCTCCGGCTCCAGCCAGAGCGTGTGGGGACAGACACTTCTCAGCAAGGAGCCTGGAGAGGCTCAGCAAGCAGCAAAAGGCACAGAGAAACCACTCATCCCCGTTAACACAAAGCCAAAAAGCAAATAAAAGGCCCTTTGTCCCTCTCCTCATTAGTCCGTGTGCCTCCCCAGTGCCGGGGAAGTAATTACCCGTGTCTTCATGCTGGTGTAGTCTCCTCTTGCCCCCGGTGCCTGCCCAAGCACCTTATCCGCAGAGTTAATTGCCACACACAATGGGCTGCTTCTCGTTATCCCACTCTCTGAAAGGGCTCTGGGTGTGTGGGACTTGGTCTTGTTTTTCACTGGTGTCCACTCAATTAACCAAATAGGGGCAATTTTCCCTTCAGGAAGGGGTTGCTCCAGCAGTGAGCAGCCCCCAGCCGTGCCGACAGAGGCAGCCCAGTCCCCATGCTGGGCAGGACCAGAGCTGGACCTTCCTGTCCCCCAGCACAGAGCAGACAGCTCCCGGCCCCGCAGCTCCAGGTGCTCCAATGCCTCTGCACATGGTGCTGGTGGGTCATATCTCCCCAGGAGAAGGAGATACCAGGTTATCAAAATGAGCCCTGTTCTCTTCCACCAGCAGTGGGTTTGGGCAGTTTATCCAGGGGGATTTGAAGTCAGAGAGTCATAGAACAGTTTGGATTGGAAATGACCTTAAAGCTCATCAAGTTCCAACCTCCTGCCATGGGCAGGGACACCGTCCACTGGAGCAGCTTCCTCCAGGCCCCTGTGTCCAACCTGGCCTTGAACACTGCCAGGGATGGGGCAGCTGCAGCTCCTCTGGGCACCCTGTACCTGTGGTCCAGAGTGCGGGAGGCGGTTTCCTGGGGTAGCATCTCCAGGGTGCCAGCCCCACCCCCTGCTGCAGGGAGCCCACCAGCATCACCCCAGAGCAGTGATGGCTCTGCCAACCAAGGCCACACAAAGCACATCTGTCTAAGAGCTGTTTTGACAGCACTGGTGGCCTCTCAGTTTAGCCCTGAGCTTCTGAAGAACATCACTTACCTACCAACAACAACTGATTTGGAGGTGTTATTGAATTAACGTTGTTGATGTCCCCTCCTGAAGGCTGGGCTGGTGATAAAGTCATGTTAATATTATGCAAATACTAAAATCAATTGCCTGCCATTTTTATGTGTGTTGATGATTTGTTTATGATGCTCTTTGTAGCTGTAATGGAAGGGAAGTGATTGATGAACCTCTGTTCTTTAGGAATGTAATGAAAGAGAGCACACTTTAAGGTGTTTATTCACAAATAACACCCACCAGGAGCTGAATCCCAGTGGTGTGTGAGCCACACTGTGTGCTAAATGTCACATTCACTGCTATGGGCTCCTGCATCAGGTTGCTAGAGCAGGATGTGATCTCCAGGCATGCTGCTGGGTGAGCAGCAAGAGGGAGTTGCAATGCGATACGCTTGGTGGTGCAGTTGAGTGCACAATGGGCGAGGAGCGCAGCATCTTCCCTCATCTTCCTCCAGCTGAGAGGCTCACAGAGCTCCTGGAGCTGAGTGTCCAAGTGCTGCAGGCAGTTGTGCCAGGTCCTGGTCATGCAGCAGCACTTGGAGTGTTGCTGGGGGCTCGCTGCTCCTCCAGGGGTGCACGGGAGGGAGAAGCACGGGGAGCGCCTGCAGCTCTGGGGTGGTGCAGGCTGCGGTGGGTGACAGGGACCCTATTTCTTACACTTGAAGCCTGCTTTGAGTATTACAGGGCTCCCCTCTCCTGCTGCTGGACCTGGAGCCTGCCTGACTTCTTGCTGCCCTTAGAGACATCAGCACAACAGGAGCCCCTGCTAGATGTGACAAGTGGACCAGTGCACACATTTTTTTAAACCCTGTGGCTGCAGATGTGCTGACCTCTGAGACCCAGTGTCGTGGTTTAAACCCAACCACAAAGCTCATTCACTCACTCTCCCCCCTTCTTGCCCTCCCCCTGCTCCTGGAGGGACAGAGGGGAGAATTGAAAAGAATGCAACTCCCACGGATTGAGATAAGAACAGTTTAGTAACTAAGGTATAACACAAATCACCACTGCTACCACCAGTAATAATAATGGTAAGGGAAATAACAAGGGAAGAGAATACAACACCTCACCACCAGCCGACCGATAACTTGCCCCACTCCCCCCAGCTGAGCACTGACCCATACCTCCTCCAACCCTGCCGTCCCCCAGCCCTTCCGGGTAACTCCCTGTTACATCCTGGCCATGACGTGCTGTGGTATGGATACCTCTTTGGTCAGTTTGGGTCAGGTGTCCTGTCTCTGCTGCCTCCCGGCCTCCCCTCCTCCCTGGCAGAGCATGAGGCTCACAAAGTCCTTGGTCAGACCAAACATTTGAGCAGCAACTGAAAACATCGGTGTTATCAGCACTGTTCCCAGGCCAAAAATCAAAACCACAGCATTGCACCAGCCACTAAGAAGGAGACCCAGGACACCCAGAAATGCCAGCCACAGAGCAGCAAGGTGCCAAGCTGGATTTCAGCAGGCTCGCTCCATCCCCAGCAGTCCCTTGTGCCTGTGGCACCCACCAGCCCACGCTGGTGTCCAGGGCAGGTCAGCACCCAGTGCCCAAGGGGGACGTTCATGTTCAGTGGGTTTAAAGTCTGGGAAAACTTCCCCCAGCTCTGAGCCTGTGTTGTGTGACCAGCCACAGGGGACCGAGTCCAGAGGGACTGGCTTAAGCCTATTTCCACAGCTTCCTGCCGCCAAGGTGAGGACTCCCATAGAGCAGAGATGATGCAGGCTCCTAATGATGCTGTCTTCATTAGAGGTTGGCTCCTGAGGCCTGGGATGATGCAGGGCTGCACCCCCTTTGCCTGTCTCACATGGGGTGGGGCCATCTCTCTGCTCTGTGCAGGGCCACCTGAGGCCACCGAGCAGGATGATGCTTGGAGCTGCTTGGTACCTCCTCAAGGAGTCTCCAGAGGGTCCCTTGTCACATTCCTTTGGAAGCAGAGGATGTGTCATATCCAGGAGCAACGGCACAATTTTCTCTATCTTGAAGGAAACAAAAGGCCAGAAGAGGCTTCAGAAAGCTGCTTCTTGGCAGACTGAGACTCCGAAAAAAGAAATGGTTTCTCATAGCACTAAAGTTGGGTTTGACCCTGTTTTAACCACTTCGTAATATTCTAAATGTATTTTGAGGCACATTTTGAGCTTACTCTGGGGAGTTACTCTGTGAGGGGCTCTGACACAAGCCTCTTGGAATCTGTGAGTTGTGCTGGACACGAGCTTGGTCTGTGAGTTAAGCCTGCAGGAAGGGGTCACTCGTCTCTGGTTCCCTGGAGATGCCCCTGTCCCCTCATCACTCCATGCTGGAAAGGCTGGGAAGCAGCGGTCAGGCGCCGATCATGGTGAGTTTCTGTCGCTCCCATCAGCTCACCTGAGATTTCTGCTCCTGGTGACTGCGGTTGCTCCTGCTCTACACGAGGCAGTGCCTGGCACCATGGGCAGGGCCAGGCTGGTGGAGACCCTGCCAGGAACAGATGGACGGAGAGGCCGCTCCTGATCTCTCACTTGGAGGCAGTGACACATAGCTGCTTATGCAGACAGGGAGCAATATTCTCTACGTCTGATTAGCATTAGATACTTCACAGATCCCGAAGCCCCGTCGTGTGCCAGCATATGGCAGTGCTGCCTGGGCTTTGGCTGCTGCAAGAGGCTGGGTAATCAGTGAGACAGTTTAATGCATGAAGAGAAAAACATGACAATCCTGGTGGCTGGCAGCATGCTGGTGGTTACATTCCCGTAAGGAAGGGGAGGGAATGCTCACTGGCATGCTTCCCCGGAATGTTTACCAGCAAACATTTACTCTTGTTTTCTTAAATAAAGAAATTGCATATTACATGTGGGAGGAACAGCACGTTGGGAATAGGTCCTGTGGAGGGGCGACGGGACAGTGCAATCTCCTGCAGCCAAAAAGCACTTCTCTAACCTTCAGTGTAAAGACACACATTGTTAGGAGAAAAGTGAAGCTTGGAAGAGGGAAGGGAGCACAGAAGGGATTTGCAGCAGAGCCATTGAGAACATTACAAAGTGGCAACAGAAATGCGGGTGTATAGAAGCGCCAGGAGCAGCACTAGAGAAGGGATCTGGAAGGAGCAGTACCAATAGCTGATGGAGGCGTAAGGATGAGCATGGGCAGACAAGGGCGTTGGGGTCCCCAACCCGCACCCACAACCCGCACCTACAGTGCTTCTGCTGCCCCTCATGCACCACAGCTCCCACTGCCAGCACTCCCCTGAGCGCCCAGCGCTGCCTCCTCACGCTGCAGTAATCCACGAACCTCTGCTTCAGAAGTAGGAATAACTCAGGGAGCAGATCCCTCTCCACTGTGACCTGATGCTGGAGGGAGAAGAAGCAGAGTCCTTAGCACCATCATCCTCACCCCTGCTGCCTCCCATGTTACCCAGGTAAGGTGAGGCGTGGGGACCTGGGGACCAGGGCTAGGTTTCCCCCTCAAGTCGGTTGCTAAGCAGGCAGCATGCCTGTCTTAGCCACTTTCTGGAGAGGAAATCCACTCCCAGGGCTTCTTGGTGCTGTCCCAGCTCACCTCCACAATGTGCTGCTGAATTGGTCCCTGGCAGCAACCTAAGGGATGCACAAAGAGGCAGCATAAGGTGGTGGGATCAGTCCCCTTCATGATCTCTCACAGCTGCCTCAGGGGCCTGGGAAAGGGCTCTGAGATGCTGGAGTGAGTGCTCTAGAGAATTCCTGCATCTGTGATGCCCCTTGCACGGGTCTCACCTATGCTTGAACCCATTCATGCCCAGCACGCAGGGGGCAGCTCATCCTTGTCTCACACCAGCATCCCACCAGTGCTGCCCCATGGGACCCTCCAGGTCCTGCACAGCCTCAGGCCTGGACACCCCATCCCCTGTGTGACAGCTCCAGAGAGGCTCCCAGGAACCCCTGCTCCACAGGAGCCCAAAGTGCTTGTGCGGCGGAGCAGGAGCTGTGAGCAGGAGTTGCTCCCCATCGTGCTGCCTCAGATCTGCCGTTTCCTCCAGCTCAGAGTAGCCTGTCTTTTGGCAGAACACCAGCGCTGGCAGACAGGAGAAACAGCATCTGCTCAGCCAGACACAAGCAAAGCTTCCATGTGTCGATGGTTCAGTCCAGGGCTGAGCGCAACGCACTGAGCTCCAAAGGCAACCGGACAGAGTGTTGTGGGACGTGCGGATGGAGCAGAGGGGAATGTGTGCTCCTGGCTTTGAAGACACCTGGGCTGGGGCTGGATCTCCTGTCTCTCTTGCACAAACCCAGCCTACCTGGCTGAGCCTTGGAGCTTTGGGATCAGTGTTTTCCAGGCACGGCTCAGGCGGTGATAGGCCAAAGGTGGGAGGGAACTGCTGGGGACCTCAGGAGCTCTGGGAGACAGGGTTTGACACTGTACAAAATGACACTAGCAGGAACAATGGAACTGTTGGAATAAGTCCAGAGGAGGGCCACGAGGACGATCAGGGGACTGGAGCACCTCCTGTATGAAGACAGGCTGAGAAAGTTGGGGCTGTTCAGCCTGGAGAAGAGAAGGCTGAGTGGAGACCTCATAGCAGCTTCCAGTATCTGAAGGGGGGCTATAGGGATGCTGGGGAGGGACAATTTATTAGGGACTGTAGTGACAGGACAAGGGGTAATGGGTTAAAACTTAAACAGGGGAAGTTGGGAAGTTTAGATTGGATCTAAGGAGGAAGCCCTTTCCTGTTAGGGTGGTGAGGCACTGGAATGTGTTGCCCAGGGAAGCTGTGAATGCTCCATCCCTGGTGGTGTTCAAGGCTGGGTTGGACGAAGCCTTGGGTGAAGTGGTTTAGTGTGAGGTGTCCCTGCCCATGGCAGGGGATTGGAACTTGATGATCTTAAGGTCCTTTCCAACCCTAACTATTCTATCATTCTATAAACCCCAGCACAGGCTGAGTGCCAGGGAATGGCTCCAGGCAGTGAGGTCAGGCTGGGTAGGATGGAGCCTCTGGGTGCACGTGCCACACTCTCTCTAAGGGATCTTTTCCCTTCCCACTCGTTTCCCAGGCTCTCTGAAGGGCCTGTCCTCACAGGCAGGCTCCATGGGCAGATCGAAACCAGAAGGCTGCTGATGGCTGCTCCTGCCTCAATGCAGTAACATTCTCCTGTGTGAGACAGCAATAAATGGACCAGGTCATCTCAGCTGGACACAGGCTCCTCATCTTCCCAGCAGACCATACAACTCCAGGCCCACAACACTGAGGCTCTTTCCTCTGATGTAGATGGAGATAACTTTTGGGGTGCAACAGGGCAAAGCTCAAGGCATTTACAGAGCTGGGTGACTCCACTGAGGGGGCTCTGCTGTTTGTGCAGGCATCTGGAAATCCCGAGCCCCATCCCTGCTGGATGCTGCACGGTGGACTAAGCTACCCTGGTCCATCACACTGGTTCATCACCAGTTACACACTGGGCAGGGCGTCCCAGGGCTCTACAGGCTCCTGGAAATGCTGTGTAGCAGCAGGCAGGGGCAGGGGCTGGTTAATGCTCTGTGATTTACTACCCTGGTGCTTGTTGCTGGGGGAATTATCCAGATTAACCACAGCCACTACAGAGTTCCCTAATAAAACCCTCAATGAAATGAAAGACAGTCAAGTGCTTCACTGGTGGAGATCACTCCCCTGCTCCCCATGCAGTGTGAGCTGCCATCTCCATGGCATTGTTTCTTCCAGTTCCCTGACTCTAATTCATGAAACACCGTTACAGCTCGGAGACATCCCACAGGTTGGGAGAGCTGGGAGAGAGAAAACTCCTGCCCAGGCACTGGGGATGAACCCAGCAGGGTCGGGGAGCTAAGGCAGGGCTGGGGTGTCCCTGCAGTGTGGTGAGAGCTGTGACCTGGGGCTGTGCTCATCACAAGGCTTTGCGGTGACACGAAATCTCTGTCGTCTTTGTCCCTCTCACACACAAAGCTGGGTGTGCTTCATCAGGGAGATGTGCCTTTCATGGGGCACTTCACACAGGTCCTCTCAGCTGCCGGGTACTTCCTCAGTGAGACCTGGAGGCTCTTAAGCCCTCTCTGGTTGCAGGGGGTTGGAATGCTCACAGGTGTCCGAATGCCCAGCCAGCCCTGTGGGGACCTCCTGGCAAACCCCAATACTTGGCTCCTGCACCCACAAGCTGTTTGCCAGCAACTAAAAGCCCCTCTGCCAATCAAACCGGAGAGTCCTGTGCTGCACAAGGGGAACCCTGAGCGAAGGCTCCGGGTGCCTCAGGAACCAGCTGAGAGCATCAAAAGCAATGTTGCATTTCTTCCTGGTGCTCCTCACACGGTCTTTCCCTCACTCCCTTTTAACTGCCCTGCTCCAGCATTGAGGAGCTCTGTGTACCTTTGTAGCTTGAAATTTGATGGGAATTGGAATAGTTGCAAACACTGTCTTGGCAGCAAGGCTGGATGCTGTGGTTGGTGTCCTGTTGGGTTGGTGTGGGTCAGAGGTAGTGAGAGTCGGTCTGGGGCTCTGCCCAGCTGAACTGCCCTGGACTCACCAGTGCCTGTGGGCTTAAGGAGATTCCTCCTGTGATGCTTGTGTACAGCAGGACCCTGCTGGGACTAATCCCTTCCCTGTTGGGGCTCATGGCACAGAGGAGCCCAGTGGTTGAGCAGGGGGCTGATGAGGCCATGCAGGCAAGCCCAGAGCCTGGCAGCGGCAGCAGCAGCAGTAGCACAGGACCTCCTGCCCTGGGGTGCCTCCAGGTCTGGGATGTGTTGGATCTTCCCAAGTTCCAGCACAGGCAGCAGGACATGGCATGGACAGAGAGGTCCTCACTCCTCACCCTAGAAGCTGCGGATGTAAGTACTCCAGGGATATTGCTGAGCACATGTGGCCTTTAGGAAAGATACCCCATTCCCTAGAAGACAGGCACCTGGCTGGGGCTGAGATGTGCTTTAATGCAACTTGAGTCTGAGCAAAGCTGATTTAAACAGAATGTTTGGTTTACTTTGTTACGCAGTGCTAAGAATGAGGAAGGTTCCAAGTTCTGCCAGGAGCAAATGTATGTTTGCACAGATGGGAAAAATTACCTGCTTTCGCTCCGAGATGGGTATTTCCCATAAACATGTTTGCGCTGGAGCTGTGAAAATGGAGGCATTTGATTGAGAGCCACAGAGCAGATGTTGCCTCAGCATCCCCCAGGAAACTGTCACAATTGTCTCCCCTTCCTGGGAAGTGACACTTGCTTCAGAGACAGTTTGGGAGACAAACATTTCCCAGGGAGGGGAAGCACAGTGCTGCCACCGGAATCTCGCATCCCTGTTTGATGCATTGAGCAACGTGAAAAAAATTAATCAAAACCACATTTATTATACATGATAGTGGGGAAAAAAACCCAAACAGCAAGAGCTTGTGCTGCTCATTAACTGCATGAGGAGAGGGGAAGTGCCTCTGCTTAGCAGAGACCTGGAGATCAGAGGCGCTGTCAGCAGCAGCACTGCCCTAAAGAAGGGTTTGGCTGGACGCAGGTCACAGGTAGCTGAGTGACCTGATGCACTTGGGATTCTCGGCAGCTGGGGCATCCCTTGGTTCAGGGGCTGAATGGGAGCAGTGCTGTGCTTAGCAGGGCAGGGCTTTCTCAGCCTGTCTCTGCATGGGTCTGCAGTGGCCAACAGCTGATGTGAGCTGTGATCTGGAGAGGGAAGAGGGTGCAGGAAGCTTCACAGCTGGAACTTCCTAGCTCCATTTTATCTGCCTCCCAGGTCTGGGTGTCCCAGTGGTGGTGGGATGTGTTTGGGTGACCGGTGGTGTCAGGTGGATGAAGCGGGCTGCTGCCTGCTAGGGAAGATGTGAGCAGCAGCCCCCAGTTCCTTCTGACTGGGAGGTGGATGGGCTGGCTGCTCCTTTGGTGCTTTTAAGCAGGGGTTGGTGAAGGTCTCCAAAGCTGCAGTTAGTGACTGTGAAAGCAATATAAACCCAGGAAGGTAAATAACTGTTATTTCACGGGTTGCAGCTCATAGAGGCCTGACAGCAACGCTCACTGATGGGAAGGGGAAAAACAACAAGGAGGATCCAGAACTCATTCTGAGCCCGGAGTGGGATGAAGTGAAGGAGCTGGGGGCCTTGTAGGGGGCGAAACACAGTGTTTAACTGCAGTTGACCTGGAATCCGGGATACCCATGCTCCGGAGCTGCTCCGGCAGGAGGTGACTATTTTGGACATGGGTGCAGAGCATCACCGCGGCACTGGCAGGACTCACATCCTCAATGTGCAAGTAAAGATGCTCTGCAGAGCTGTGCAGGGCTCAAGGCTGGAGCAGTGAAGCCTGCATTGAATGCAGGAGGAGAGTTGTAACTGAGGAGATCTTGCTGAGATTTACTGTTTGTCCATGAGGTGCAGGATCATAAACAGCCTCTTCAGCTGGGAGGAGAGGCAGGTGAGTAAGAAACCCCTGGCAATGGTACTTAAAGGAGCACTGGGGCAGAGCAGTGCTGGAGCCTGAAACATCAGGAATTCCAGTCCTGCCTCAAGGAGTGGAACTTCCCTCTGGCTGCCTGGCACAGGTGAAGTTAAGCTGGTGGAGCCTTGCCCAGCAGCTGAGAGGTGAAGCTGCAGCAGCACAAGCACCTCCCTGGCAGTCCCATAGATGAGCCAGCGCCTCTGGTCTGGATCTGGTGTTGGGGTTCCTTTGTGTCCTCTTTTGGAATTGTTCCTGGTCTGAGGAGCTGTCTGAAGGCCCTGCTGCAGGGTGTGCAGCTCCCGTCCCTCGGAGCCTGCCCTCCCCAGCATGTTGCCACAGGCACAAGTTTTCTGGGAGCACTCATACAGAAAGTGCAAAGTCATTGAGAGCCCCATGGAAGAGTTTGTGCTCCAGGGGCAGGGTGCATGCTGCTGGAGCACATGGGGCATGGGCAGTGAGGTGGGGCAGCATGGGGGAGTGGAGGGGGGGGGGGGTGGTGGTCCCTGAGTGCATTTGGGGTGGTTTTAAGGCTCCTACTGTGTTTTCAAGGCTGGGTTTGCTGCAGAACTGCTACCTGGGTCTACAGGTTGGTTCTGCATGGAAAGAGCAGTATGTGGGGCTCATGGAGACTGGAGCAGGAAAGGAAGGAAGAATGCAGAGTGTGGCAGAGAGATGGGTCAGTCTCCTGTGGGATGATTTCCATGGTGAATGGATATCCTTGTGCTTGGGTTGCCCCGTTGTTCCCTCCCTGAGGCTGTGTGGGCAGTGAGCATGGGTCAGGGCTGCTGTAAAGGCAGGAGAGCATGGGCAGAGTGAGCTGCTGCTTGGCCCCCTTCCAGTCCTGGTGCAGCAAGTCCCTCGTAGGGATGAGAAGCAGAGCCCAAGGAAAACTATTCCCATAGAAAGGCCTTCCTGGCTTTATTTTCTCCTTCTGGGAGAGCAGGAGCTGCCCCCAGCCTGTCTCAGCACCATCATCTCACATCCAGAGGACCATGCATTGCTGGGTACACACAGCCAGCAATTGCTGCTCTCTGCCAGGGGGCTGAGAGGGCTGGAAAGCAAAGGGCAGGTTTTCATGGGAAGGGTGAAGTCTCTGGGAACTCTTTATGGAGCAATAAAAGGACCAGACTTGCTTTTCATGGTGCACATGAGCATTGACAATGCTGAAAGGGGAAAGTGCAGCTCAAATGGCCCAGAAGAGCCGGTGGGGCTCTGCTGTCTCACAGCTGGTCTGAAGCAGGGGATGGGGCAGCTTAATGGCCTTATCCTGAGCCGTGGCATATGAGCCCCCTCCGTGGGATGTGGATTTGCCCCATGTGTCACCTCAGATCAACCTGCTCACTTTCCTCCACCCACCTCCTCATGAGGGCTGCAGCCCCGGGGCAGGAGGGAGAGGCTGGAGTCAACAGTGCTCGTAAATGAGATCCTGTCTGGGAAAAGGCACGGTGCTTAAAGAGGTTTTGTTTCTTTCCATCAGTACAAATTGTATGGTAACCAAAAAGAGAAAGAAATGCCAGGAGAAAGGCTCGTGGGAGGAAAATCGATCTGGAAATCACGTATCTCAGTGTCAGAGGGGAAATTGTGTCAGAGAGAAAATCACTGCAAAATACTGCATGGATGGGACTTTACCAGTCAGGCAGAAAATGAGGCTAAAGAGAGGCCGGGCTGGCTGCAGCTGTGACTGACTGGGACTGGGATTTCGTAAGGGCAGGAGCTGCTGGAGCAGGGCTTGCCAGAGGTTGGGTCTTACTTGTATGGTGGCACGTGTGCCCCTGGGTGCCCTCTTGGGCCATGGGGATGAGTCTCTTCTCACCCTCCTTGGCCTGATCAGCTTGTGTAGTCCATTCATCCATCTGTCCTGGCTTGTGCTGACATGGGCTGGATGGGAAGAGCCGATAAGTCCCTGTCCTAGAAAATGCACCTGGCCCAGACAGGCTCTGACTGCTCAAGAAGCTGGAAAGCCACCAGGGAGGAAGTGTGTCCAGGGGAGATGTCGGCATGGATGGAGAGAGCTGGGAACACCACGGATGGGGGAGCTTCCAACCACCAAAGCACAGCAGAGAATAGCTTGGACAAGAGGGGGCAAAGGGGGGCAAAGCCTGGGCTATTATAGACAATGGATCTCAGAGTTCTCTGGGTTGGGTGTTTGCAGTGGGTGACTCTGGATTTGGCCTTGCTCAGGGTGATGCTGATTTTCTTTGCTTTTCAGACCTTTATTTCTGTTCTTTTCCATCTCTTGACTCAAAGTGGCATTGACATTGAAATGAGCAGTACTTCTTGACAGCTCCTGACTATTATTGTTGTTGGCTTTGCTATTGTCTGTATCTGCATGGCAACGGGTATGATTTCCCTTGCATTTCATTTCAGGTGATAGTGCAACTCCACATTTATCCCCCATCTTAGCATTATAGAACCATAGAATAGTTAGGGTTGGAAAGGACCTCAAGATCATCTAGTCCAACCCCCCTGCCATGGGCAGGGACACCTCACACTAAACCATCCCACACAAGGCTTCATCCAACCTGGCCTTGAACACTGCCAGGGATGGAGCACTCACAACCTTATTTCTAAGTGATCCCAATGGAGAGTTGGTACCCAGTGTTTTCCTGAAATAAGGTGGCCTCTAAGGACCTGCTGCCTTTATTTCAGGATGCTGGATTGTTTAAGTCTTGATCCATGATGTGGTTTTGGTGTCAAGAGGACGTGTTTTGAGGGGTCTAACAAATGCTGCTGAACAGCATTTTGTAGTCTCTTCAGTTTTTATCAGGCACACAAGGCAAAGAGAATCTGCCAGGGGTACTGCAGCTAGTAGATGACACCTGAGTGCCAGTTCCAGGCCAGTTACATGGCAGTTTCCACTGGTGTCTTACCTGTTTATCTCTGGGTGAACATGAGCATCTCTAAGGAGAGCAGCCACAGTAGGAAGCTTCAAAGTGCCAAGGGATAAGGAGTGGCAAACCCTGCGATGCTGTTTATGGGGCAGGAGGGCTGTGGATGAAGCAGTGTTGGAGGTAACAGGACTGGGAATGAAACAGTGTTGGAGGGAGCCGGGCTGGCCAGCTATAAAGGCAATGAGCATTTTATTTGCCTTGTGTCAGAGAATGTGAAGTCCTCATCTGTCTCTGTCATGCGACGCGTGGAATCGCAGGCTCTTCTCCAGACGTTTCCAATCCATCTCCCCTCTGTTGGGAACAATCAGTCCTTTCAGGCCCTCTGCATGGCACAATGTTTCTGGACATTCATCTTCATTGTCTTCTTGCTCAGAGGCACTTTTCAGCCTGAGATGTCCCCTCTGGGAACCGGCCACATGCTGAATTTCCCAAGCCCGTCTCCTTGGCTGGAACCTGCTTCCTTGAGGAAAGTTTTCCTATGAGGAAAGCTGTGAACCACCACAGGAAGGCTCTCGCCTCCTTGTATCCTCTCAGCCCCCACCTGCAGGGCTCTGTGGTATTTATATCAGAGAGTTTTCAGGCACTTCGCGCCCTCAGTATTGTGGCAGCTGCTGTTCCATTACTATCCCATTACTTCCAATAACAGATCAGCAATGGAGCCATTACTCACCACAGCTGCCACCTTACTGCCAGGCTGGTCCCTCCGGCTGAGCTCCTGTCTCCTTGGCATGTTCCTGCAGTGCTCCTCAGGGATGTGAGACTGGGTGATGCTGGAGCAGGCACAGGTTTGAAGGGCTGCTCTTCAAAGAGGGAAAGGTTTCTGCTTCCTGGCCAAAATAAGGATGCATGAGGGATGTTAACACCAGTCAGCCAGCTTTGGCTGATCTTAATGCAGCTGTAGGGGTGCTGCCTCTTCTTGGGTAGCCTTGGGGCACCACTGCTTCCCCCTCAATGTGTCCCTTCTGCTCCATCCCTGTCCCAGAGCTCCCAGGTGGGATCCAGCAGAGAAACAGCTCAAAGCTGATGTGCCCAGGTCCAGGCATGGTGACCAGAGTCAAACCTCTGCTCTGGGAGTTTGTTCCAGACCAGATCTCATTGTATGGGGAGCCTGCCTGGGGGTGCTGCTCAGGTCTGCAAGCCCATGACTGTGCCTGTGCTGTGGCTGTGCCGGGGCCTTTGTAAGTCTGGGAATATAGGAAAGAAAACTGCTCTTAAGCACAAACCCTTGCCATGAGAGATGAAAACATGGCCTGAACATTCCCAGAACCTGCCTGGCTTAATGGGGGAACTTACAGCTGTGGCTCATGCAGAAAGAATGTCTCCTAATTGCATCTGGGCAGCAGCAGTATTTCCTGATCCTGCGCTTGTTTGGTTTGAATATGCTGCCCCAGTGCAGTGTCATCGGAAGCAGCCAGAGTGGTTCAATCCATCCAAGCCCTGCTTGCCAGTGCAGTGGGATCACCGATAGCAGCTCCCTCATTCCCTTTGCATGTGTTGTTTTGTTCATTGCGTTTATGGGGAGCTCATGGCAGAGGGGATGGCTCCTTGTGCCGCAGGTCCACACACAGCGCCGGTGGTGCTGCTCCAGGAGCAAACAAAGCTGCTTTGTTAAGGATGAAATAAATACCCGTGTAGCAGTCCCCTGTCACAGCAGGGGCTGGCTGATCAGGGGCTGTAGCTGGGATGGGCGCATGGGCTGGGCTGCATGCATTGCTGTGTTGCTGCTGCAGGAGGTGCTGGTCTCAGGAGGAGCTTTTCAGCAAGTCCAGCAGGGACTGAACAGGATTCAGGGCACTGCAGGAGGACCCCAAAGTGACCTGTCCAAGGCTTCATCAGTGATCTGCCAGGCAACGCAGAGTAGCTAAGGCAAGCAGCCAGCACTGCTCATCTCACTCCTGTGTGAAGAGCTCAGGATGGGCTCAGGGGGGCAGTTTGGGTTCCCTGTAATCTGCTTTATATTATATAGTATATATTATAGACCCATCGCACAGCCAGGGCTCGCTGGGAACCTGGGCAGGCTTTGGGGCGACCTGTAGGGATTCAGACTGCGGTGCTGTACAGCACAACATGGAGCAGAGGGTCTGTAAATCTGGGGCTGAAAAGGCAATTCCTGTCTCGCTCCAAAGGGATTAAATCAGGACAATGACAGGCCAGGGGCGTCACGGCTGTGGATGTGATGTGCTGAAGTCTGCAGTTTGATTGACTGGGAGGTTTGGGAGTGGGAAGGCTGCAGGAGAAGACAGGAGATGACACCCCATCAGCCCCCGCGCCCCAAGCCCTGTGTTAAGCTTTCTCAATTTAAAATCACGGGTGCCTGATGTTGCATGTGCAGCTCCAGTGACTCCTCCAGCCGGGAAGCTGCTGAGTGGATAAATGGTTGGAAACGGCTGGTACAGAAACTGGCTCTCGGTGTTTGCAGGAGAAGGAGTTCCAATGGCTTTTCATTTTAAAAGGTGCTAGGAAATGACTTGAAAGATCAGCTGAAGCAGAATTGTTTGAAGTTCTCTAAGTAAGTGTGTATATAGAGACATGCACATATAGGGAGTGGAGAAAAGGGAGAGAGGACTCTGATTTGAGTTCTTCTTTCTTTGGCTCAGGTACATCAATTTGCAGCTGCTTTTGCAATAAGGAGTTTATTTTTTTCACTGTTTTAAGATGTTTCTGGGGTCAGGATTCAGCTTCCTGCACTGAGCAGCAGCCCTGGGAGGGGGGAAAGACACTGGCACAAAACTGGTGATGGTACGAAGTCCCTGTGCTGGCATTTGTGTGTCAAGGAAGGAAAGGAAAACCTTTGTGCAACATGAGCGTGTCCCATGCAGAGGGTCAAACACCCAGGGTGTGAACACGTGGCTTGTGTGCAATTGCCACTGGCAGGGAGGTGTTTTGTAGCACGGGGCTGAGGAATCTTAGCTATGATGTTATTTCCTTCCCAGCTAATTCCTCGAGACATTACTCTCAGCACAGGTGATGACTTCCATCATCACCTGATGTGACCTCTGGTGCGAGGCAGCTGATAAATCATTCATGGGCAGGCTCTGGATTAGGGATGTTGCTATTTACTGAACAGCCCCCCTTCCCAGGACTGGGCTGGGGTTCTTGTGCTGCTCCCTGCTAGCATTCACTGGGCCCAAGTGCGCTGCTGGCACTAGGGCAGGGAATCAATGGCTGTGTCTGCTTAAAGCATGGTGAGGCGCTGGCACAGGGTGCCCAGAGAAGCTGAGGCTGCCCCGTCCCTGGCAGTGCTCAAGGCCAGGTTGGAAACAGGAGCTTGGAGCAAGCTGCCCTAGGGGGAGGTGTCCCTGCCTGTGGCTGGGGGTTGGAGCCAGATGAGCTTTAGGGGCCCTTCCAGCCCAAACCAGGCTGTGATTCTCCTTAAGAAGCCAGCATGGCAGGCTTTTAAAAACCTTGTGCTGGGTTTTTACATGGGGAAGGAGATAGTAATGTAACATATGGTGCTTCCCTGTCTGCCTCCACTTCCACAGTCCTGCTCTATATTACCTCCCTCATGCTGACCTGTGTGAGACAGCCCCAGTCCCCCTCATCCTCAGTGGGACAAGGACCAAGACAGCACTCCTCCTCCTTCCCCCTTCAATGGAGATAGAATCATAGAATAGTTAGGGTAAGAAAGGACCTTAAGATCATCTGGTTCCAACCCCCCTGCAATGGGCAGGGACATCTCCCACTAAAACATCCCACCCAAGGCTCTGTCCAGCCTGGCCTTAAACACCACCAGGGATGGAGCACTCACAACCTCCCTGGGCAACCCATTCCAGTGCCTCACCACCCTAACAGGAAAGAATTTCCTCCTTATATCCAATCTAAACTTCCCCTGTTTAAGTTTTAACCCGTTACCCCTTGTCCTGTCACTACAGTGCCTAATGAAGAGTCCATCCGCAGCATCCCTATAGGCCCCCTTCAGATACTGGAAGCTGCTATGAGGTCTCCACGCAGCCTTCTCTTCTCCAGGTTGAACAGCCCCAACTTCCTCAGCCTGTCTTCATACAGGAGGTGCTCCAGTCCCCTGATCATCCTCGTGGCCCTCCTCTGGACTTGTTCCAACAGTTCCATGTCCTTTTTATATTAAGGACACCAGATGATGGCCCATTGCATATTCTCGATGCCTCATTCCCTTTCAGCACTCATTTCCTTGCACAGGAGCACTCTTCCTCTCACCCAGCTGCATTCCAACCACGCTGCTTCTGCTCCAGCATGTTCAGCTCAAGGTCTTTTCTCCAGTAGCCTTGGTTTTACCTGTTCAGAATGGTTCTGATGAGCTCTTGCTGCTGGCGCAGGAGGTACCAGGGGTGGTGCACAGCGGAGCCATTGTGGGTATGAGTCTTAATGGCAACCTGCAGGCTTCAGCTGGGTGTAAGGAAGGAGGAGGGGATGATGTTCCAGAGCACACCCTCCCTCTTACACTCCCATTAGCGCTGTGCATTCTGGAGATTAAAAAGAGACCCATCTAATTAAAGCCACCATCACTTTGGATCTCCTGAACTGTGGCTGATTAATAATGTATGACACTGGGGCAACAGGAGCTGTAACTCGGGCAGGAGGTGGCTCGCTGTGTGCCATGCCAGGGCTGCCAGCAGCACAGGGCTCTGAATCATGTCTGCTTCAGTTCGTCTCCAATAGACTGGAAAGGCCTAATTCCCTGAGCTCAATAAATGATGTGGCTGTCTTAAACACGGCAAGTAATTCATTGCCTCCTGTGTAACTAGTGCATCAAAGATCTTCATTCAAAGCTCTTTATGGAGGAATGACTCTCTCATGTGTTGGGGGTGATTATGGAGTCTCTCATGTCTGAATTACTGGGTAAAATCCAGCCCTGCTCAAGCTTGGCCATTAATTAGAGGAAATAAGTGACGCTCCGTGTCTCCTCAGTCGCTGTAATGTGAGCTGAAGCAGCTGCTTTGCTTTGGCTGCTAGTGGGCAGAGGCTTGTGGCACGCCGCTGCAATCAGGTCCAGCCCTGGGGCAGGACCAGAGGCTCTAGGGCTGCTTTGTCCATCCCTCTCTGTGATGAGCTCAGCTCCAAGCCTCGGCGTACCCCTCACAGGGTGATGCTGTTGGATGAGGAAAGCTGGGGTTTGCCTGGTGTGACTGAGCCTTGGGGCCAAGCAGGGTTGGGCTGGGGATGACTCCCCGCCTCTGCCAGCCATGGAGTCAGCCCAAAGAGCCCCTTGTGCCTGTGGTGACCTGGGAAACCTGGTTAATGGCAGTGCTGCTTTGCAGGGCTCTGTCCTGCCTTCACCAGCACCCAGAGGAGGTGGTTGCTTTCTGAGTCAGGTCTAGGGTCCCATCACACTCTCTACAGGGTCTTACACAATCTGCTGCTAATCCCTATGTCCCTGAAAGCCACCTGGATGGTGATACAGCACCTTGCTGCTGCTGCTGGAGAGTGAAAATGTCTTGCTCGCCATGAAGATTTATCTCCCATGGAACCAGGCTGAGAGAGCTGGGCTGGGTCAGCCTGGAGAAGAGAAGGCTCCTTAAGGGAGACCTTAGGGCAGCTCCAGTACCTAAAGGGGCTACAGGGAACCTGGAAAGGGTCTTTGGACAGGGGCCTGTAGGGACAGGCCAAGGGGAATGGCTTTAACCTGCTCGAGGGGAGACTGAGATGAGCTCTTAGGCAGAAGCTCTTCCCTGTGAGGGTGCTGAGGTGCTGGCACAGGGTGCCCAGAGAAGCTGTGGCTGCCCCATCCCTGGCAGTGCTCAAGGCCAGGCTGGACACAGGGGCTTGGAGCAAGCTGCTCCAGTGGAAGGGGTCCCTGCCTGTGGCAGGGGTTGGGGATGGAAGAGCTTTAAGGTCCCTTCAACGCAAACCACTCTGTGGTTCTGTGATTTCCACCCTTTCCTACTGGTGCCTGGAGAGACATGGGATGGATGCTGCTTCCCACAACATGTGCACAGCAAACGAGGCCGACTGCAGCTCCTGTGCTCTGTTTAAGGAAGATAGATACTCCAGCTGCAGGCTAACAGCTCTTGGCTTAGTGATACCCAGAGACCAAGTATTATAAATAACAGGAGATTTGCCACACTCTGTTACTGCTCCAGACTCTCCTGATGTGTTTGTTAACGTCTGCAAATGAGCTGTACTTGAGTGTTTAGCAACAGCGAGCTGCAAATGTCACCAACAGAGAAATCTAAATCTTTAACTGATTTTAAAAGCCTTTAAAACTGCAGCGCTCCTGCTCACACACAATCCAGAGGAGCATAAATAACACACAACACACTTGTAGGCTTCACCCTTTTCTCAATGACAGAGGCCTGTGTGGCTTAGTGCAGAACCAGCCAGGGGAAGGGATGTTTGAAGAGGAATCCAGTGGGGAGATCCAAGCCGAGGGGTGCAGAGGAGCTGGAGCATCCCTGGCTACATGTTCTCCATAGGTGACCACAGGCAGCCCCTCACTGTCAGCCTGGATGTGATGGCTAAAGTTATCCCTGGGCTGAGCCAGAGCTTGGTGCAGCCCCTGTGGAGCAGCAGGAGAGCCAGGGCAGGAGCTGCAGCTTCTCACCCATCACCCCACGCTGACGGTGCCTGAGGCTGCATGGAGGCTGGAGCCGATGAATGGGCAGCAGGATCCAGTGTGCTTTGGTGTCTGAGGAGTCCGGAAACACTGAGGCTGTTTAATTGAAAGCGACTGCACAAAGCCCAGAATTAGTTCTCATTAAACATCCTCAGTGACATTTTCTTAAGTGGAAATTAAACAAGGATTAAGGTGAAGCCTCCCAAGACTCTCCCTATTGTGCCCAGGAATATTTTAAGGCCCCCGTTTATCTTAAATTTGAAGAAATGAGTTGATCTGGATGCACTCTTTATGTTTTCCCCTCTCTGTGTCTTGCTGCTTTGGCAAGTGGAGGGAGCTGGAAGCACTGGGATGCTCTTAAACTGTGCCTCCTCCAAGCCCTGAAATGGGAGGGCAGCAGAAACACTCTGGAAGGAAAGCCCAGGTAAACGGGAAAGGCCATGTTCCCTGCCCAGGGTTCTTGCCCCTGCTCCCTGCCCACCCCTGGGATCCCAGCAAGCAGCATCCAGCACTGACCCAGAGCTGGTAGAGATGGAGCAGTTTGACCCCTCACACCAAGGCACAGAGGCATCCATGGAGAGAGACAGACACAGCAGGAAAACTTATCCAAAACCATCATCTCTGACCACCTCCCACATCAGACCCCCCAGCAGCATCTGAGGCTCAGAGATTCATCTGACCCATTGTTCCACTTGGAGACAGGTTGGTTTGAGGCTGCAAAGCTGCACTCACCCCACACCAACCATGCAGCGCTATGGGGAAGGGGCCTGGCAGGGCATCCTGAGGCCTTCATCCTTCTCCCCAGTGGATCTGGGTAAGCCCTGGGCACGGTCTGTCAATGTGCTGAGGAGGAGTTAGGAGGGAGCTCACTTGCTGTCCCCATAATAAAGAGCGTAACCTGCTAGAAGATGAGAATGTGGCTGGAAATAAGAGGTTAGTTCTTGCCCATCAGGGCAGGAGAGCTCCTGTGGGAGTGATGGGGGCAGAAACCTGCATCTCTTATGACAATGCTTGTTAAGTTTCTGAAGGGTTGTTCGACAGAGCCCAGAGCTGGGAGGAAAAGATTCCCGTCACCACCAGCTCCTTTCTGTCTCAGATCCAGGCTTGTCCATCTCCTGAGCTCTTGCACTGGTCAATCACTTACCTACCCTCTCCTGCAGCCCCCTGCTGAGGGTGCCAAGCGCTCGGTGAGCAGCCGCGGGTCCCTCATCACACTGGCAATTAGGAAGGTAATTAGAGCACTTGCAAATGGTTTCCATGCTGATAAAACATTCCAGAGCTGTGGCCTCGCTCCCAGGCAGCTGCCAGACAATCTGTCACCAGCCCTGGTGATTCAATTGCACATTCCTTCACTGCCTTCGCTCCCCCGGGGCCGGGCTGGGCTGGGCAGCTGCTGGCCTCGGGGCCGGTGCCCCTGTCGTCAGCAACACTTGGCAGAAAGGCTCCCATTCCATTAACCAGCCCCAAGTGGTGCCAGCGCTGCCTCTCCAGAGCAGGGATGTGGTAACGCAGCATCCCAAGTTCGCGCTGTCCCCAGCCCCTTCCCGTACCTCCCTTCTTGGATCTTTGTGGTGGTGAACCGGGTGTGAGGGGGCTGTGAGGAGCAATGCTGGGGCTTGGCCGTGGCGTGGGGCTGCCGGGCCAGCCTGGCTGCGATGGGCAGAGCTCACTGGGGCTCTAAAACAGAGCAGAGCCTGTAGAGGAGTCGGCTTGCAGGGACAGGCTTTCCTCTGGGTCTGCTGCTGCTGCAAGGGCTGTTGTTCTTCAGTGCGGGTCCAGAGGGGCTCCGGCTCCACCGAGGGGCAGGATGAAGGCATAAGGTTGCTCTGGCTGTCTTGGAGGATGCTGCTTGTAGTTGCATAGCCGCCTTGTGCTGCCGAGCTGAAATAACACTGTCATTCTGCCATCAACAGTGCTCCTCTGCTCTCAAGGTGCTGTGTAAATGTTAAGAGTGTGTTTAATTCATTATCAGGTACAGCAGGATTAAGAAGCCCATTTTATAAATGAAGATGCTACTCAAGAGAAGTCATTCACATCAAGGTCACATCCTGAGCCAGCTGGGAGCAGAACAGGGGGCTTTGAATGACAAGGACAGTTTGAGTCTAGAAAAACAAATGATGGAGGGGGACCAAGGCCAGGCTGGATGGGGCTGGAGCAACCTGCTCTAGTGGAAAGTGTCCCTGCTCATGGCAGGGGGTTGGAGCTGGATGGTATTTAAGGTCACTTTCAACCCAGACCAGTCTGGGAGTTCATGATTCTGTGAAGGTCAAAGCTCTAATAAATGACTGCCACAAGTGTCATCTGAAATATGGAACTGGCCAAAAGATACGATGCTTCCCCATAACTGCTAGTCAGCACAGCACCTGAGCTCACCGCTCTGACAGGCCTGGAGAAGCTCTGCAGGAAACTCTGTCACCTGGCTCAGAGCTTGCAGCTGATATAAAATGTGTCTGTGCTCGTACTGTACCTGAGCTGGGCAGGGCAGGGTGAGCTATGCTCTGCACTGCTGGTCCCACCATCCCAGGGCTTTATCCCTTCAGATCACTGACAGCTCAGTGCTGGCCTTGTAGTTGCAGGTGATCAGTGAAGCATTGTCATTGCAAAGGTATCCCGCGGGATGATGCTGAAACCTGCACCGGAGCACCCACGGCAGCAGGCGGGGCTGTGCTGCCTGGATCCCAGCTCAGCACTGCTGCATCCTACTGATTACAGGCAGTGAGGTGCTGCTGAGCGTAGCGAAGCCACTGCAAAGAGAACCCTGGCAATGCAAGTCATCTGCTGGTCTTTGTGGATCAAAAAGAGCCAAATCCAAACCAGGAGCAGCAGGAAAGCAGGGACCACGCGCAGAGTGGGCGCTTGGCTCAGTGTGATTGAGGAACCGGGGAAAGATGGATTTATGGGGCACATTGCTAAGAAGTCAGGCAGAAGACCATGGCCAGGGATGGAGGGATTGCTGTGCTCAGGAGCTGTGCCTTGGGGGCTGGACAGAGGTGCACACAGGAGCACACAGGGAAGCTGGCACCCTTGTGCTCTCCCTGTGAGCTGGGCAGTGCCATCCCTGGAGCTTGGGCAGGGCCAGGGCACCTGGCTGTGCTGTGTGCCCCTTGGGGAGCTGGGTACCCAGGGCTCATTCCCATCCCGGGGATCTCTGTGCTGTTCTGGCTCCATGCTCACTTCACAAGCCTCCCTGCATCCCGCCGCTGACCCAGTTCTTGCTCGTTGCCATGGAGAACTGGACTCATTTCCATTTAACAGCCTCTATGCTTCTCCTGCCTTGACCAAGGACCTGCTCTGGAGCAGGGAGGATGCTGCGAGAGCCCTGACATGGCATTCCCAGGAGAGGGGCCGGGCCTTTGCAGGTCTCTCTGAATGGCTGTATCTGCACTGGTGTCTGCTTGCCCTTTGGGCTGATGCTTCTGGCTGATCCTTAACATCCTGTTTGCGCTCCAGCAAATGATAAACATCCAGCAGCTCCTTCCATTGGATCAGGTGGTGATGCTGTGATGTCCCTGGCAGCAGCTGGGTCCTGCAGCACTGTCTGCACAGTGGTGGTAACCTCTGTACATCTCCACCTCCACACACCCTCTAAAACCCAGGTAAAGGCTCTCTGCTCTCCCTGCAGGTATTGTCCATCACCAGACCAAGAGCAACACCTTAAGCAATGCTTTGCCGTGTTGATGATCAGGAACAGTCAATTCCAGGGGCTGACACTGCAGGTGAGTGTTTAAAGTCTCAATCAGAGTTCCATTAAGGAGGACTGATGTGGGGCCAGCTCAGACCACATAGCACAGACAACTCTGAACCCTCTGCCCCGAGCAGACCCGGGGTTGTCATGTTCTGTCCTGTCCCTTTATTAAACTGCTGAGGGGGGTTTTCTGCCTGGTCTGAATCCACCGGTTAAAAGGATTTGCATTTATGGATGGAGGGGCTGCAGCTCCATACACCAGGCCAGGATGACCACATCCCACTGCCAGTCATTGCTGTTGGTAGCAGGAACAGATGAGGCAGCTTCTTGATGTCACTTGGTGTCTAAAAATACCGGTTTGTCCTCTTTGCTTTGCAGCCTCCCAGGGAAGGGCTGAAGCCCTGTGAAGTCAGAGGCATTTCTGAGCTCTGGCAGGGGAGTTACTTTGAGGTTCCTGTTTCGTGAACTAAAACCCATGAAATGAAAACCCAAAAAGCCAAGATCCACCCCAAAATGTGCCGCTGCCCTCCCGAGGCTTTCCCCTCACTCACAGGCTGATGCTTTGCCCCCGGATGACGCAAGGAAGCGGTTTCCAGTTTGATTTGTGGCACCAGAGGCATTGGAGCCATGTGTTCAAAAGCACATTCCTGGAAAGCAGCACCAGAGCTCATCTCATCTGCTCAGCGAAGTCTCTCTCTCTGTGAAGCAGCTGCCATGTCAGTAATGGTTTAAACTGACTTTCACAGGTGCCCATCAATGAGAGATAGTTTCCTAGAAACCAGATGCTAATGGAGAAAGGCACCAAATAGAGCAAAAAGAAAGAAGGAAAAGCTCCTTCCTACTCCCTGGCTAGCACCGGCTGCTTCCTAAAAACAACCAGTAGTGACATCCCTTGTACAGGTAAATGACGTCCTTTGGACAGGCAAAGAAAGCTTCCTTTGGCTTCCAGGAAACGTGAGAAGAGAGCCCTGACCCATACCCAGCAAGCTGAGGGGGGTGAATGGGGCATCCCTGTGACGAGGAGCATCCTTGGACCATCCCCATAGCATCCCTGAGGGGGCTGAATGAAACCTCCCTGCGCCAGGGCTGAATGGAGCATCCTTTTGCTGAGGCTGAATGGAGCACCTTGGGGCTGAATGGAGCATCCCTGTGCTGGGGCTGGCTCTGCTCATCCTTGTGATCTTGGCTGAAAGATGAAGCAGGGGGAAGGAGGGTCCCATGACAGTGATTGCTCTCCAGAAACTCTGGGCACAGCCAGAGGACACTAGAGGAGACACTGCTACGTACTGTCTGGGGCAGCATCTCAATGCAGGTGATCCTTTTCCAGCTCTCCTCCTTTTGCCCTGTATCCCTCCAACCCTTACAATTGCCCCTGCCTGGCTCCAAGCAGCCTGTGTGCCAGCCTCCCAGTGCAGCCTCAGCAAGAATGAGCCTCCTGCTCCCCCATCCTGTGCCCTGATGCTCAGCATCCCCCAGGATCAGGCACTGGTCCCATGGTTTATCCTGGAGATGCAGGTTCAGGGTCAGGCTGATGGAGTTGGGCTGTGAGAGGCTCAGAGGAGAACAGGCAGTCTCTCCCGGACATGTCCCATTTCCCTGATTAGCACTGTCATTACATGGACAATAAAGCCATCTCCGGAGTGATGGTGTGGAGTTTCCCTTCATTCAACGGGCAGGGTGTGACTGACAGCACCCCCAGGACTGCGCTTCCGGAAGCTGTGGCTGCTTTTCCACAGCTCCCAGAGCTGCACGCATCCGGGTTCACCTCACCCTGTGCAGGGCTGAGGCTCATGCAAGTGCCCAGTTTACTCACAGCAACACCCAGTCCCATCTGATCCCCCAGAGCTGTGATCCCCATGCACAGCCAATCGAGTAGAACAGAAGGAGCAGTGTGTCCTAGACCACATCCATGTGCAGGAGGATCCCTGGCTCTCCTCACTGCAGGATCCCTCTGGAAGCTCTTGGCCTCTGGTTTGCCTTGTGCACTGAAGTCCACAACGGGTCATGGCTTGAGGAGCTCCTTCCTCCACCACTCTGGGCTTGCTATTGTGTCTCCTGAGAAGGAAGGCTTGTGCCCAAAGCCTGAGTTTATCAGGAGGAAGGGTTTGAAACACAGTTCTTGGACTCACTGCAGGATGAGTGCGGGGGAAAGAGGAGTTTCTCATGGGTGGAAGTGGCCACGCAGAGTTTGCCTGAAGCCCCACAACCAAGGCATCCAGCTCAGAGATGCCTGGGAGCCACACTGAGTATGTGGGAACGAACCCTGAAGTGCTGCAGCAGAATCCATCTTGGAGCAGGCTGCTGGCTCCTGGCACTGTGGGCAGATGGCTGCTCCGCTTCCCTAGCAGGCTCTTGGTGGGGATAGCAGAAGCTGCTGGCAGACACTGGCTGTGCTTCTCAGCCTTCTTCCTCCTCCAGGGAAAGCAGGACAGGACCATGAACACCATCCACAATACCCCAGAGACACCCACTCCAGGAGGACACATTAATCCTCTCCCCTGAAGGAGGAGATCCAGGCTGCGCATGGGATCAAGGCTGCCCATGACCATGAGGATGGGAGCCCAGTGTGGTTGCCACAGGTGACATTTAATGACAGATGAGCTTTAGTGGCTCTTTAGCAAGTGGCTCATCAGACACTGTCCTGGCTTCTTGTGCTCAGCTGCAATGGGGACAAGGGCTGGCTGGTGCCCCACTCACCTTAGCATCAGCGCAGGTATCTTGCTTGGCATTCCTTGTGACTAGTGATGTCCTATGAAGAAAACCTGATGGATGCGTCAGAAGCAATGGGAGCTGGAGCTGCCCAAGTCCCAAGATGGCCCTAGAAGCCTTCTCACACTGCCTTCTGCAGCCGCTGCTGCAGAACAGCTCTGCTCCAGCGACCGAGCAGCTCATCACAGTTGTGTTTGTCAGCAACACCAGCAGTGAGAGCCGAGCTCTGGGGCGATCAAATCCCATGGACCACTTGGTCCCATACAGAAAGCAGCTTCTCAGGCTCAAGGCCAGGTTCCAAGTGTTGGTGGTTAATGTTTAACAAGAAAAAGCCCAGAGCAAAGGAATAAAGTAAGAAATATTTAATGCTATGCTGCCAGTGGGCACTGGATGGGCTCCACTTCATAAATACTTCAGGCATTTCTGCTTGAAGATGAGCTCTGGCTCCCCTGGGCCTATGTGTTCACTTCCCCCTTGGCCAGGCAGGTCCTACGCTCTACACTGATCCCTCACCTCCAGCAAAGGGCAGTGGGAATGGGGATGAGATTCACAGCCAAGGATGAGCACTGGGGCAGGGAGACACTGGGAATGACAGCAGGGGACAAGTGCTTGTGTGGATGGGCTTTTGGATGGGGCTTCAGCATCCATGACCTGACACCCCACGGGCTCTTACAGGACAAGAACTGCTGCTGTTGGATGGCACCAGGCACCACATACGTCCTGCTCTCGTGGGTGCACAGCCACATGTGTGGCAGGTCCCCCTGCATGAACGTGACATGTAGCAGCATCCCTGGGAGAGCAAATGCCCCCCAGACTCTTGCTGAGCCCCCTGTGGCACCCGCTCTGCTCTCCATGGCCACTGGGCCAGCCCTGTCCATGTGTCAGGGAAAGGCCTTTTCGTTCATGCTGCTGGTTTGTTGCTGTGCCTGTGACTCAGGAACCCTGCGGCTTTGGGGCTGCGTTTTGTCAGGGGTGCAGAGAACCCATTGCTGCCACGGAGAGCATCCCAAGGACAGGGCATTGTGCACCACACCACCTCTGCCACACAGACACACAGCCAGTAACATATATATATTATATTATATTTTATATATATATATGTACACATTAACAAAGAAGTTGCAAAAAAAAAAAAAAAAAACAACCAACAGAAAAGGGGAAAAACTGTAACTTAAGAACAACCCTCCCCCAAACCAAAGCGGAATAGGAACAGTACAGATGGCAAGGGGGGGCTGACGGGAGCCAGGAGCTCACCACAGCCCAAGTACACACCATGGTGTCACCAGGAGCAGAGGAGCCCCCAGCAGTCCTGGGCCCCCACCCATGTCCATGTGGGGAATGGGTTCACTCATACCCCAGGGCCACAGCACCAGAACCATGGCGCTCGTGGGCCGGGGGCAGCACCTGGGGAGCATCATCAGTGTGGGGACCAGGGACGGGGCCACTCACTCACCCTCTGGTGGCACCCACGTGGGTTTTGTGGCTCCGAGACTTGGAGTGGACACTGCGGGTGGGCCCCAGAGCTGTGCGCCCAGGGTGCGAGCCCCCCGCTCCATCCCCTGTGAGCCATGTGCGAGGGCAAGGGGAACCCCACCACGATTAGTGCAATTTCATCAGGTGCAAACGTCACATTAATGGCTCGCGTGCTCTGAGTTACCGGGCGTGCCGAGTCCTCAAGCAACCGGCCAGGCGAAGGGTGCCAGGGCCAAGCTCAGCACCTGATTGCAAATGCTAAAATCCATCTCCAGTGCTTGGGCATTTGCTTGAGGTTGCCATGTTAAGAGCAGCCCCGTATGGGACCGGCACACAGGGAACGGACTTGCACAACAGCCCCGTGTGTCTGAAAAACATCCAACTGAAAAGGGCAACTTACCCTCCTGCCATGGACTCTGTGTGTGTGCTCAGCCATGGGGAGCACATGGTGTAACCCAGCTGCATCTGCGGGAAGCACATGGAACTGCTCCATCCATGCGGGAGGATTGCGCCTTGGAAGGCAGCCTGGGTCAGAGGGAACATGGCAGTGCTGGGGCCAGGTCCCATTCCACAGCTCCCTCCCTGCAGCCTGTCACCAAAACCATCAGCAGTGGGTGCTGTGCTGGGAAACAGGCCCTTCACACACACTGATCCTGGACAAACTGGCCTCCTGTCAGCCGTCAGCACCAGGCTTTGTGCCATGTGCCCCCCCGCAGCCAGGGCACTGTGGGTGCACCTGCTCCCGGGCAGGGATAACTGGCTCCAGCCACATCAACCAGCCTGTCCCGGCCCATAGGGGACAAGCTCCGAACTGCTGCTGCCCCATCCAAGCTGGGACCCCCGCCTGGGGCTGTGCTCTGAGGTAGATCCCTATCCACCGGGTCCGGGAAAAGGAAAGAAAAGGCAGGCAGAGCTTGGAGGTCTCAGACTGCCTGACCCATGAACTGCTGCTAAGGCAGCCATATCCAGAGGAGAAAACTGGGCTTTCAAACACCACTGACTAAAGCTCAAGCACCAGCCTAGCTCTGGCTGCTGATGCTGCCTGACCTCCGCTGGCATCTGCTGCTGTGCGTGCAACATGGACATCACACACCCTAGATCACATCATGGATCCTGGCTGCAGGTACCCACACTGACTCTATGCCCCCATGTGCCCAGCCCAGCTCCTCCTGGCTTTTAAACAAACGTGGGAATGGAAGCTTGGCCACAGGACTTGGTGCTTGTGGTTACTGGGAGCACTGGTGGCAGCTAAAGTGCTCCCAGTAACCAGGGGAGGCTAGAGCTCCTGGAACAGATTCAGTCCTTTGCCACAGAGCAAACAGGATGGTTCCGCACTCACACCACCATGGCAGAGAACAGACCAAGAGACAAGATTTGGGGTCATAAGCTGCGATTTGGGGTCACAGAGCATAGAGATGGTCTCTGGGCAGGATGTGACCTTCCACTCAGCATGGGGCAATGTGTTTTTTCTGCAGGGACACCACACATGACCCTCATAGAGGTTCACGTGGAGCAGCACGTGGCAGGGCCAGACCCTGTGCTGGGAAGGGGCATCTGTCAAAACTCTCTGCTGGGGGCAAGATGCTCTCAGCTTGCTCCCCAAGGGGGGTCCCTGACTCCACTCACCACCATCCAGCATGTCACTACCATCCAGTGCATCACCACCATCCAGCACGTCACTACCATGACCACACCACCGCCGCACTGCTCCCCAGGTGTGAGGGGCCGTGCATTTGACCACCACACCACAGATGCTGCCCAACTCCAGCCAAACAGAAAATCCTCCCCAGAGAGCAACGCTTGGGTCCCGCCTGGCTCTTGAGACAAGCTACCGATGGGCTCCAGGGCGCAAACCCCTGCTGCTCCAACCTGGGCCTCGCAGACACACGAGCTGTCCCCTCGACCACTGCAGCACCTCGGAACGTCACCCGACAACCCATCCCGGCCTTTCCAGCCCCCAGGAGAGGAGAAGCCATTGGGTGACAATCTGCCTGGGAAGAGGCTGCAGCACGCCGCTGAGGAGCTGCACTTGTGCGCAGGCGGAGCTCACCATGAGCAGTTTGGTTTGTTGTGGGCAGTGGCTCTTCCTCTTTCCCCTTAAAAAGAATTCATCGAGCTGTGTGCGGGAGGCACTGGCCTGTGGGAGCAGGATCTGACCACTGGCATCACCAGCACTGCCAGCGCCGAGGGCAGGGCAGGGCAGCCTAGTGACAGGCTTTCATCCCTGATACGTATGGGGACTCTTGGGGCCTGCAGTTACACTCCTGCTGCTCTGGGTAATCGATGAAGTCCGGGGCGGGCAGACCCGAGAGAATCATCAGGGACTTGTTCCAGATGGTGAAGGTCGGGCACACAGGCAGGATGAAGGAGACTTCGAACGTGTGGAGGTGCAGGGAGTTGGCCGGGTCGTAGAAGGAGAGCGCGTTGTTGTCGTAATCCAGGAGGACGCCGAGGCGCTTCATCTGCGGGTGCACCTCCACCAGCATCTCCTTGTTATTGTGCCTTACCACGAAGTTGTTGTTGCAGCGGGAGAAGACCCATGATGAAGAGTTCTTCCCAATCCACTCGTTCTTGGGGGCTGACTTGTACGCCACGCCGATGGCATACCTACAGGGGATGAGAGGAGAGGCTTGGATTAGCCGTAGCCTCAAGGACAAAGTCCAGCCCTGACACTGCTGCTGCTGCCTCCCTGATGGCTGCTTTATAAGGGTTCTCCTCCTGCGGAAGCAGCACGGCAGCAGCTTTATGGGATGAAAAGGGGCGAGAGGCAGCAGTGACACATCTGGACAAGTTTGACCCCCTGCTCTGTTCCTTGTGCCACCATGGAGCACAGCTGACAGCCCACAGTGAGACCTGTGCCCCCCACTGTGCCTGGTGCCCCATGGGACAGGAGGTGGCACTGGAGCCCCAGAGAGCTGCAGGTCCTTCTCTGCCTTTGATCCGAGCATCCCCGCCATGAGCATCCCCGCCATGAGCATCCCCAGGACACAGGGCTCCAGGCTCAGAGCTGATGCCATCGGCTGCACCAACACGCGCCCTCCGCAGAGCCATGGATCTGCAAGGTATTGCAAAGCTTCTTTCTCCTCTGAAGGCCTCACAGGATCCAGTCACCAGCAAAATAATGCCTGGAACGGGTCCATTTCTAAGCAGCAGCTCCAGACACAACTATTGCTTGATAAACAGCTCACAAACCAAGCTGCTGAAGTTGGAAACTGCTTTTTACTGAAGGCTGCACTAGTGCACATCTGGGACTCCCAGTAGGGCTGGGGCCTGAGGGCAGCCTGGGCTGGCGGATGCAGCAATGAGGTGCTGGGGATGCTTCGTGCCACAGTTGGGAGCGAGCAGCAGAGCTTAGGGCCATGGAGGCAGCCTCCCCAGGGCAGAGCCATGCAGCAGCACAGAGTGATGGAGAGCAAGCAGCGAGTTAGGCTGTGCCCCTCTGCCATCGCTGAGCAGGGATGTGTATCCCAATGAGCAGGGGGACCCGCTGCTCAGGGTCAGGGAGGGCAATGGAGATACAAGCTTTATCTTGTGGTGTCCCTGGGTTGGAGCCAAAGGCTTCCAGCAGAGAGGAGAAACTCATCAAACTCTTGACAGCCACAGCCACCACATTTAAGGTCTCAGCAGCCTCCCTGCTCATAAACAGCTCTGCCAAGCCCCAGGCCTTTAACCCTTCTGTCTCCCACATGTCTCTGGGGAAACCTGATAGACCCCAGAAGAGGAAGGGAGGGAGGACAAGGGTGGTGCCTACCAGGTTGAGGATCCCACCACCACCTCCCAGTAGTGACAGCCGCTGTCAATGAAGACGTTTCCCACTGCTCCATAGCATCCTGTCCCGCTGAACCTCTCGGGCGTGTGGCTCTTCTTCAAGGAGCTCTCGTCCTTCTCCATCTGCAGCCCATCATTGGAGATCTTCAACTTCTTGTGGGCCATCTTGGGGTCCAGCTTGAAAGGCTGACCTGTTAGTGGGAAGCACGCAGATTAGGATTTGTGTTTGTCACCATCTTTTGTCCTCTGTCAGTGATGTAAAATGTGGCAGAGATGGGAGGATGATGCCAGGTAACGGCAGTGGCCATTGGAATGCACTGTGAGCCAAACCAAGGCAGGGTGGGCAGCCTGAATTCCTGAATGGATCCGTGCTCTATTAGCAGTAATGAGAGCTCCACAAGCACAAGGACAGGAGGGCAGACCCTGAGGTCTGGAATAACAGCACCAGTCACAGCAGCAGAACCACAGCATCGAGCACGTCTCCCTCAGCAGCTAACCCAGGCTGCTCTCACAGCGCCCATGCTGCTATTGCGTGTCACAGGCAGCACAGCCCGAGGTTTTCGGTGCTCCTCTGCTGCCAAACAAGGTGTCAGCACTCGGAGAAGGCAGCCTGGAAATGAACACAGGTCCAGCCTGTGTTGAGGGAGACTGGGTGGGAGGTGGAGCCTGGGGCCTTCCTGCACACTTAACAGCATCCAGCTTGATGCATTCTGCAGGTCTGCAGTGCTGGCTTGAAACCCAACTGCTGCAACTCCTCTTTGACCTTACCAGCACACAGGCAGCCAAACTGCTTCCTAATTGACACCAACCAGTGCTGATCAAATCCTCCTGAGGGTCTCAAAGGCTCCAGCAATGCCTGCAAACCACGCGCTGCTATGGTTTACCCTAACCTGCACCCACAGGTCCCCTGCCACAGCCAAGGCAAGAACCACAGAAACCACCTTCCCTGAGCTTTATTTACTACCAGAGCTGGGTCTGTCCTGGTATTCTGGCACTTTCATTCCCTTTTGGACACTTGCTAATAAATAAGACTGACTCAGGACCAGGCTCTGCAAAGGAAGGTTTCTCTCTGTCACTAAACCAGAACCGTTCTCCCAAGGTCTTCCATTCAGGAACACAGATTTAGCCCCAGCACTGACAGCGCTAACGCTGCGGAAATCAATGTGTCCTGACACTGACCTTCTGGTGATGAAGGGATCTCTCCTTATATCCCTTCAGGAGCAGAAAGAAGGCTGTGAAATGTGATAATTGGCCCTTCTCCCTGTCAAGCTGCTGACACTTCCTGCGAGGTGACAGCAGCAGAGGAGCCTGCGCTACCTCCTACCACCCACAGGGAAAGGAGGAAACCCTTTGCCATAGAACGACAAACATGAAGGGGCAGGAGAAACAGCCACCAGGAGGTGCTGGGGGTGCAGCATGAAACGGTGGCACCTTCCGCAGACACCACTCCAGTGATGAGCAGCGAACACCCCAGAGGAGCCCTCATACACAGAGAGAAACGATACATGGAATCATCAGGGAATCCCAGCCTGATTTGTGTTGGGAGGGACCTTAAGGCTCATCCAGCTCCAACCCCCTCCCAGGGCAGGGACACCTTCCACTAGAGCAGCTTGCTCAAATACTCTCTCTCTATACATTATACATATCCATATCGCTGAATCAAACACTCAGAAATTCTGAATTTTCCCTAAACACTTTCCCTGGGCAGCACATAAACCCCGCACCCGCGGCACAGGGATATGTGCTCATCGCTGCCGTGCACCTCCTTCCTGGTCATTCCGTGTGCGAAGGTTGCTCCTGGCACACAGACTCCTGTCGTACATAGTAACTTGTGCAGTGCTTCAGGTGGGGATTGCTCAGGATTTATAAACATGCAGGAAGCTGCTGCAGATACATCCCTGCAGCAAGGGGCTGCAGAAACCTGAGTGGGCTCTTATTTAGGGTTAGGGTGATTCTTGTTCAAATCTCAGTCTGATTTTCCTGACCATATTTAACCCCCCTTGGCCACCCCCAGGGAGACGTGAAGCACAGTCTTGCTGCAGTTGCAAAGCCCCATCCACCACCACACAGACACTTGGTTCTCCTTACAGCTCCCCACACAGTCACGTTCTGTGAGGAAAGGCACGCACAAGTGCACAACTGTGCTGGGACCCCTGAAAGCCCCATGGTATAAAGTGACCAGAAAGATGGACCTTCAGTGTCCC
Source organism: Lathamus discolor (assembly GCF_037157495.1). Classification (NCBI taxonomy): domain Eukaryota; kingdom Metazoa; phylum Chordata; class Aves; order Psittaciformes; family Psittacidae; genus Lathamus; species Lathamus discolor. Next base: position 2,177,763 of record NC_088892.1, on the reverse strand, counting down.
CCAACATCCCAGTTGCTGAGGGACCTGCAGGCACTGGCAGAGCAGAGCTGACGGCAGGGAGCCCTGGGCACTGTGTGGGGTACCAGGAGGCTGTCCTTGGGGGCAGGGAAGGAACTGACACATGGAGCAAGACAGGATGTTTGACCATCGAAACCCTGGGTCTCCACCGCGCTAGCAGGGAGCGCTTGGCCATGCCCCTCTGGACCTGGGCACCATGGAGCTGGTCCCACAGCACCCACCAAGGTGAGGCAAGCACCCACACATACTGTTGGTCTTGAGCCGGGCGGGTTCGCTGTTCCGGCTGCCCGCCTGGTTGATGGCCTTGACGAGGAAGATGTAACGGGTGCCACTCTGGAGCCCATGGACCGTGTAGTGGTTCTGCTTGATGTTGGGGACAATCATCCAGCTGTCCATGGAGTTGTAAAGACCTGGGTACAGGACATGGCGGGAGGGGGGGAAGGTTTATCCACAGGAAAAGACAGAGCGCAAAGACCGCGTGCTGCCAACCAGGCCTGACTGACTGTGCAACGCTCGGGCTGATTTATACCTCCCAGAGGGGAAGAGGTGATATCACCCCACAGACAAGGACCAGCTTTAGACCCTTCATCAGAAAGGATGCAGTGGCTGAGAGACAACAGTCTGGGAATGATTTGGCCTCCCAGGCAGGTTTCTTTCCCAAACAACCAAGAAGGGCTTAGCCCTGGAGACTGAGGGCTCCCATCCTGCCAGAGCTTAAAAACAATCCCTTTTACTGCAGCTTTTGTCATCCATACAAACGTCCAACTCCCATCGAGCTCCTGGCTCCACAGACAGAGTGAAGGGGAGGCCAGCTGTGTGCTCCTCCAAAAGGTATTTCCTTTCCTGGGAAGCGCCTCGTGTCCCACCCCAGTCTCTTCACGCACGAGTTCAGCCGGGGCTCAAACGCTCTTACCACCAGACCTGACTGTGTTGTGTCAACTGGCAATGCATTATTCATGTTCTCCTCTGAGATGTTAACTGATGTTTTCTTCACTCCTTGTACAAAGAGCCACCGAAGGCAGCTGCTGGGTGCCCCTCTGAGCTGCCTTCCAGAGCTGCCCCTGTCCTCCTCCCTTCCCATCGCTCCCACCTTCCCATGCCTGAAGCCAGGACCAAGAGTGAGCGATCCCTCCTGCTCCCAGCCTGAAGACAGTGGCTACTGGCCAGGCTGCGTGACCCAGCTCCAAGCACCAGAGCTCCTAAAAGCAGGAACTTTCTCTGGCAGCTTCCTGCATGCTTTAGAGTGCTTTTAACAGCCTTCCTGTGCTGTGACCCTGTGCTCCAGCACTGACACCCTCTGGACCGATGAGATAAAGTGCCAGCAGCCACCAAAGTCCACAATGCAGAAGCATCATGTCAGCACTTCCTACAGTGGAAAGTGCTTAATAAGGAAAACCAGGAATAAAAACTCCTTTCAGGAGCTGTGCTGCCAGGTTTCTGGGCTCCTCCAAAGCACTTCAGGACGGACAAGCTGAAAGCTCTGGTTTTGTTCTCCCATTACAACATCCATGTGTGTTTTTTTTCCAGCATGAAACAAGCAGTTTCCCTGGACTTTCTCCTACAACCCAGCCCATGGATCCACTTTCCTCCAGAAGACAAATCCCCTCCAGTTTCAGGAAAAAGGCAGCATTAAAAGAAATCACAGTCACAACAGCCTGTTTTGGGTCGGGAGGGACCTTAAAAGCACATCCAGATCCAACCCCCTGCCATGGGCAGGGACACCTTCCACTAGAGCAGCTTGCTCCAAGCCCCACCCAACCTGACCTTGAGCTCTGCCAGGGATGGGGCAGCCACAGCTTCCTCGGGCGAATCGTAACAAGTACGTACCTCTGACACCCGGAGGATGGGCACACAGAGAAAGAACCCACTGCAGCTGCTGCTGAGACTGGGAAACAGTCCTCAGATCCATGGCCAAGCTGGTCTTGTATCCCTTCCCCTCTGTGCAAACCCCAGGGCAGAACAGCCCCAGCCCGGGGCTCCTGCATCCCTGACCCCAGCCCTGAGCAGAGTCCTCACCGGACCCTCCCTCGCAGTGTCCTACCCCAGTTCCCAGCCTCTAAACCTGCCGATTCCCCGAGAACCTCTCTCCTCCCCAGAGCAGCGCAGCACGGTGCCCCCCGCTGGTGCCGTCACTTACTGATGAAGTTGGCCTGGCCAGTGAAGATGGTGTACTGCAGCTCATAGGAGCTGACGCTGAACTCATCCTCCGACATCCAGTGCACAGTGATGGTGTCATGGGAGGCCGTGCAGAGCTCCTCCCGCACTGACGGTGGGTTCGGTGCTGTGGGAGATCACAGATAACGGGCCGGTAAGGTCCTGCTTTCCCAATGCATCCCCAGCTCAGACCTGAGAGCAGCTCTCAGCGCCCAAAGGGGCTACAGGAGACCTGGAGAGGGGCTTTGGACAAGGGCCTGTAGGGACAGGCCAAGGGGAATGGCTTTAACCTGCCCGAGGGGAGACTGAGATGAGCTCTTAGGCAGAAGCTCTTCCCTGTGAGGGTGCTGAGGCGCTGGCACAGGGTGCCCAGAGAAGCTGTGGCTGCCCCATCCCTGGCAGTGCTCAAGGCCAGGTTGGACACAGGGGCTTGGAGCAAGCTGCTCCAGTGGAAGGGGTCCGTGCCCATGGCAGGGGTTGGAGCTGGACGAACTTTAAGGTCTCTCCAACCCAACCCATGGGTCACAGAGATCGTAATTTTTGACATGTTTCCTGACTTCTCCTCCCACCCTCCAGGACAGGCATTGTGCACCAGGGGATGGGGACACGCAGGAAAGTGTCACTGCCCTGGTGGCAGCACAGCCTCAGCCGACCAGGTAAGTGCTGCCGGTGAGAACAACCCGCAGCCCCTTTGCCACACAGTGCATGCTCACCCGTCAGGTAATCCAGCCCCTCCAGCAGCTTCTTCTCTCTGGAAAAATCCAAAGCAAAGTTTTCAAAGGCATCATTAAAATTGATATCTGGTATCAGAACTTGGGAGGAGGCGGTTGCCATGGCGACCCTGGAAGAAAAGAGGAGCCCATCAATACGCATCAGGGTGCGGGATGCTCCCAGCAGCACTGAGGCAGGGGATTGGCGGGGACGCTGTGGGATACTGGTTCATATCTACCACCCCTGCTCCTGGCCCAGGAGGGTGGCCTGGCCTGGGGACAGGTCCCACAGAGGTGGAGGGGGGGGCTGGATCCCTGGGGGGTCCCAGCCCCAACTACCCTCCAGGCTCCCTCTAGATCAGCATTCCCACCCCTTCCCCCCCCAGGATGATGTTTGCTCCCACAGGAGATGTTCAGCTTCGTGAGGACCTGCCATGCAGCCTCTGTCCTTTGAGGGCTGGGCACCAGGGACACCACAGAGCAGCATCCCCGGGCAGGTCCCTGCGAGCAAGGACAGCTCCAGACACATCCCACCTCTCAGCCACGTTTCTGGCTGTCTGCAGGAACCGTGCGTGGTCGTTCTCCTTCAGGATGTGCTCTGCCTGGTTGATGAGGACCGTGGAGCGCTCCAGGCACTGCCGGCAGTTGGCGACCTGCTGGGCCAGCTTCCGCAGCTTCATCACCTGCAAGGGGGAGCACAGCGGGGCTCAAAAACCAGCACGTGGCCTGGAAAGGAGAGGGAAGACCCCATCCCAGGCCAGGGGCTGCTTAAATGAAGCAAGAAACTGTGAAACAGCGCAGAATCGTCCCCACAGGCTCTGGGGAGGGACAGTAGCAATGCACTCCCTATGCTCAATCTTGCTTCCAGGTGGGAAAGCCGCAGGCAAAAGCCCTGGCGCTACTCAAGTGGTCCCCCAGAAACGTGCCCATGGCACCAACCAGAGGAACTCCATCACCTGTCCCTCACTGGCAACCCAGCATCGAGCTGGACTCATCCTGTGAGCACACAACAGAGCTGAACTGGGTCCTCTACTCCATGTGACCACCCATGGCATTCCCAGCCTGCAACCCAAGGGAGCAGCCATGTGCTGTGGCTGTGCTGCTCTTCAGCAGGTTATCTCCTACGTCCTGTTTTTAAGGCAGGACCGGTGCACATTAAATCCTCATGGAGCTGCTGTGACAGCAGCTCCTGGAGCACCTCCCAGAGCTCTTGCTTCCTGTTGGACTTCCAGACCACGTACTCCAGGGGGGTATGGACTGAGAGCGCGCTGCAGGGCAGCAAGTGAAGAGCTGCCATGGGATGTGCTTCAGGAGCTGTGCCTGCCCGCTGCTGCAGGCGAGGATGAGCCCTGGGCAGAGCTTGCTGTGGGATGTCACAGGGGAACAGCCTTCCCCATTCCTGACTCTTGGAGCTCCCAACTGGCCCAAGAGGGTCCCCCAGGCCTCAGGGCTCCACATAGACACGTCCCTTGTTGTGCTTTCTGCTGCAGATCAGTGCCACTGCAGTGGAGGGAGGGGTGGGGAGAGGTGGCAGCGCCCCTGCCCCTGCCCCTGCCTGCTCTCTGCCAGCTGCCCGCAGGGGCTGCAGCAGGATGCGCCAAGACTGAGGGCAGGAGCTGCAGGTGCCATGGCCAGGGGCCAGCGTAACTGGGCCGGGCTGTGACACCAGCACCTGCAGAGCCCTGAGCGCCGGATCCATGCTGCACATGAAGTGTTCTTCAGACCAGTTGCCTCCTCCTCCCGCATCCTCCATAGGCCTCCCTTCCCTGGCCCCTCTCCGTAGCACCATGTGCCACTGTGATCAGGCTGCTCCATGCATCCATCGGGCCGTTTGTCAGGAAAAACCACACAGAACAATGGAAAACCAAGCGCCAGTTCAGCAGGAAAGTAGCATTTCTAGAGCTGCAGCTGGAGCGCTTCAAACCAGCTGCAGTGCCCAGAGCTTCCTCCTGTCTCCTGTGTTCGGAGCTTTTTAAGCTCCCCGGTGTTTGTGGCTGGGGCTTCTTGCTGCTCAGAGGTGTCAAGAGTGATGGGGAAGGTGCCTGGCCTCCCTCAGCACAGGGACTGCAGCCGGGCACTGCGGTGCTGCAGACACACACATTAACATCCCCAGCCTGATTTCACCAGCAAAAAGGCTTGTTCCAGCTTCCAGGTGTTTGAAGTTACCTGGTGTCATGGTTTATCTTTGGAAATCATACCCAGTCCCGTCCACAGTACACCCAGTACCCCCATTCCCGTGTTCATTCCCCACTGGTCCGGTGCTGAGTTTGCAGCTACATGGGCACAAGCTTGCTGCTCTGACCGTGGCTATAAGCAGTCAAGAATTGTTCTGCGGGTGGGTTTGGGCACTCACCAGGGCCTCTCCTCCACCCAGCTGCCAGTTTGTAGGAAAACATCTTTGAGCCTTCCAGCTCCCTGCCAAGCACGGCTGAAACTGGACAACGTGGCCAGAACACGGTAAGGGGCGAGGTGGGAAATGAGAGGCAGACAGACAGATGGACCAGCAGAAGGCACCGTTACATAAAATATGTTCCTGAGGTGGCTGGGATAAAAGCAGCATTCCAGAGCTTCCACCCTAGCCTAGGGGTCCAAGCATGGTGCTGCTGCTCTTGCACTTGCAGCACAACCCACTCCCAAACCTTCACTGGTGTACGTGGGGTGATGCCGCTCCCCAGCTCAGCTGTCAGCAAGTGATGGACGCAGAGCTGGACCCTGATGCACCTCTAAGTTCGGCACGAAAGGCAAAGGGCTCATGCACACTCACTGTGAACTCAGAACTACAGCCTGTCCCTCTGTCCTGTTCCTCCAGTCTCTGCCCATCACATGGAAACTACTGCAAAAAGCCAGAACCACTGGAGGAAGGGTCCAAACACCACCTCACCACCCCCCCCACCCCCCCGCCAAGAAAGGGGTGAGAAGTGCTGCAATGCAGAGCATGTGCCTCTCCCTCACCTGCAGTGCAGGGCTCGGGTGGCCCTTCAGCATTAATTCACTGTATCCTATTAGCACTGCAGAGTTAGAAAAGCCCTGAGGAAACATCTGGCCTGATCCAAGCACTGCACCCATTTGTCACGTTCATCGATGTGCCCTCCATCCTCTGGCCACGCCAGGCACGTGCCTTGTCCTTGGCAGGGGAGCCCTGCAGACAGCAGGAGGGGACACCAGGACCCGTGCCCCATCTGTGGGGCAGGGAGATGAAGCTGTGCTCACACCAACAGCTGCCCAGAGCAGCTCAGCTCCTCCATGCCAAGCCAATGAGCTGCTGTCAGCCCCTTTTTGTGTGTGCTTCTGGGACATCCCAGCCCCATAGGCACAAGAGGGGACCCTGGAACCACGGTTCAAGCTCTCCAGCTCTCCTTACCTTCGTCTCCTTGATCTTGACAGCGATGACCTGCTTGCGCTGGCGGATGATCTCCATGAGCTCGTCACACTCCTCCATCAGCTTGGCCTCATGCATGGCTGTGTTCACCTGGCCAGGGCAGCAAAACCGCATGTGCTGTAGGAGGGACATGCTCATCCCTGAGCCCAGCAGCCCCATGGCTCCCCCAGCTCAGACCAGGGGACATGCAATAGGCATCCTCCATGCTCGCCTGCATCCAGCTGGAGGAAGGAAGAAGGCTGGAGAAGGGTGCAAGTCCCTCCTCGCTGCACACCCAGGGTCAGTGCTGGGTGGTGGGGCTGCGCTGGGTGCTCATGGGGCACAGGCTCCTCCACAGGTACTACCCCTGCCTGGGGCACCGGCTGCGGGAGCCAGGCTCAGCCCCAGTCACAGCTCCATTGCTTCCCAACAAAGCCTGTGCACCACTGGCCAGCCCCAGCGCCAGAGGCCCAGGAACCTCCCCATCTCCCTGCATGTTTTGGCGTGCTCAGCACAGTACAGGCAGACGTTTCAGGCCTCTGCCTCCAGGACAGACCAGCATCCTTGGGGGGATACACTTGACAGAAGGGGTTCAAGCCCTGTCACTCAAGCCCACCAGTGCACTAGAGGACAAGGATAGGCTCTCTTCAATCCATGCCCTTGGAGCTGTGTGAAGCAGTGGGGAAGTCTGAAGGCAGCCCAGAGTTAAACACATTCCGTACAAGAGCTTTTTTTAAACCTGGCCAGCAGCTTATGCAACTCCGAAGTGGGAGACAGCCGATGGGCTGCGAGGACAGCTCCAGCAGGAAAACAGAGCAGGATGTAGCCCATCTGCTGTGGAGGGGGGACGAGATCAGGGGCTGGAGCCTGCAGCAATCTGTGCTGCCTTGCAGCCCGGCTGTCACAGGGGATGCTGGAAGCACGCTAGCCCCTGCGTGCAGCAGACGTGGCATCACCCAACCCTCCCAGAGCACAGATCAGGGCTGTGTCTGCAGCCCCACTGTTTGCTGTTGCCATCGGGAGGGAGACCTGGGTACAAAGATCCCAGAAGACAAGTGCAGGGGGGATCCCTCAGCAGGAGCCAGGCTGAGACCCCGGGCTCCTGCTTCCATTAACCCCAAAGCTGAAAACCCACCCAGGGCCAGGGCTCTGCACCTCAGCCAGCACCCATGCTCTGAGAGGATGATGGCAGATGGGGGCAGAGAGCCCACCACAGCCTTTCCTCGGCTGCCTCCTCTCCATAAAGGAGCATCCGAGGCCACGGTCCCAGCCCCACAGTGCTGGCAGAACATGGAGCAGGGATTTCAGGCCAGCATGGCTCAGCCGAACACTGCCCAAAACACTTTTCATTAGGATGAACTAGTTCTCATAGCAGGTAAATGCTGCATTTGAGGTGAATTCTCAGCAGGTGCTATGGCTGTAGGAAAGCCGGGCACAGAAGAGCTCTTAGACATAAAGAGTGGGGGAAAAAAATATTTCACTCTTCTCAAAGCATGTGTGGGAATGTGCTAGGGACAATACACCCCTACAGCAAAAAGCAATGGTAAAACTCAAACCTGAAGATGGGCATTGCAGCTCATGGAGGGATGAGGAGCATCCCTGCAGCCTGAGGTGGGACTTGGCACAGATAAACCTCGTCGTCCTCCTCCTCCTCCTCACCCAGGCAGTGGGAACCCAGCTCCAAGATGGAGCAGGGGACCCCAGCCCACCCCAAAGCCATCCACAGGGTCCAGGGGACATGCACCAGGCCAGCTCCGTGCAGCAGTGTGAGGGCAGCGACTTCTACCCACCGTGACAGGATGTCAGGGTGCTGAAGTACCCACCCTGGTGCTTCAGGCTCCTTGCAGGGCTGCTACCTGCTCTCTATGGTCCCCATTTCCATCACAGGATGTGCTCCCTTTGCCCTCTCTCCGCAGCAGCCCCATGCACCATCCCCAAGGGGTCACTCCTCGCAGGCTCCATGTATGGGGACTCCTGTGACACCCTTCTCCAGGGGATGGCCTCCCTCCTCTGCACCTCAGGGTGCCGGTGTCACAGTCCCTTGGACATCGTGTGGGACTTATACTGGACATGGGCAGGGTTTTGGGATTGCACATGTCTGCTATGCACAGCGTCCCCAGATAGCTCCAAAGCACAATCCCTGCGATGCAGCCTCCAAGGGAAGTGTGGAGGGGCAGAGATATTTTCTACTTCACACTTCAGTGTGCTCTCTGAAGGGCAGGGCTGCATATTTAGTAAGGCTGAGAAATGAATTTCAACCGTTATTTTAAGCAGAGTGACTGACAAAGCTGAAAACTCCAAAACTATGTAGGAAATGGCAGCCTGGGGGTCTGAAACTTCCAGAATTAGAAAGAAACACCAAAGAGCTTTCCGTTCATCATGGGTCAGTCCACAAGATGCTGGAGCTGGATCCAGAGGAGGAGGTTTGGAAGGACATCCACATGCATCCCTGCTCCATCTCCACTGGGGTCACACAGTCAAAGCATGACCTTTAAGAGCAGTGAGTGCTGCTGATGGTCACCAGGGCTATGGAGGGACATTCTGGCTCCCTCTCTGCCTGCCGGACACCCGCTTGCTCTCTATGTACCACAGTCTGCCTAGACCTGCTGGGAGGAGGCAGCCGATGCCTCACCAACAGTGCCGGGTCAGGAAGCTCTGTTCTTCATCCTTCGTGAAGGTGCCGGGTCAAGGAGCTGCTGCTTAATTTATCAATCAGAAAACACCAACAGCCCATTAAAACAACCCTACTTGTGACAGCCTCTCTCATGTTCCACTTCAGCAAACAGAGCTGCAAATTAATTTGCCATTAATTGGTACGTGTGCTTTGAAACAGCAGTGAGGTGTGAAGCATCTTCCTCCTCTCAAATGCTTTCCAAGCAGAGCATCACTTCTGAACTCCCAGTGCTGGGGCCACAGCCAAGACGCAGCATCAGGCTGTGGCACGATGCAAACAAGAGATGCCTGATTGCACACCAGGAACACAGAGTGCTTACAGATCAAGTGGTGAAAGCAGCAAGGTCAGCAGAGCCCCTCTCCTCAGAAGGATTACGGGTGATCTCTTCTCTTCTGCTAGTGCCTGCTGTAATCCCCTCCACAAAGCCTTCCCCGTCGCTGCCAGCTTAAGCTTGAGTGCTGCTATTCCGCTGCGGAATGCTGGGCTCAGGCAGGAGAGATAGCAACTGCTGCCTGGCAGCAGGGAAGAGGCCGAGTGCATGTGTTTGGAAAGAGGACAGGAAGTGGGAATTCTGGCTGCTGCAAACAGGCAGGAAGTCTGGGACCAGCCTTGTCTTGCAAGGGGAAGCTGCTGGGGTTGGAGACAATGTCCCTGCCTGAGCCAGGGCACTGGGGACAAGTCAGTCTGCCCATACTGCCACATGAGGAGCCTGACCCCAAACAGAGACTGAGTTAGAGGATGAGGAAAACAGCTTTAACAGTGAGGTTCAGGGAGGAACAGTGCTGCATCAGCCCCATACCAGCCTGTGGGGAGGGTCCAGGGTGGGACAGCCCAGAAAGTACATGGGAGGTGTGTAAAAATTACAGCCACTGCCCCGTGATACAGAAGCGGGGTTATAGCCTGGGAACAGCCAAAACCACCCTTTTCCCTCCCCTCAGTGCACTGGAAGTGAGCAGCCCGGTGGCTGGTACCTCTTCGCAGTGGCTCCCAGTCACACCTCCCTCTCCTTCAGACAATGCAGACCCCTAGAAGCATCCCCAAATCCTCCATCAGTCGCACCTTGGCATCAGTGATGCTTCCCACCATGCTCACCTCCATCCCCAGGGCAGCTCCTGAGAAAAGGACGCAGGAGCAATGCCGTGCATCTGCCATTCCCGCTGGTGCAGCTTCCCCATCACCCTCCCCCCAGCCCCAGCCCCTGCCCGCTCTCACTAACCTCCACTTGCTGGCAGATCTGTATGAGCTTGGCCATCTGGTTCTCCAGTTCGCTGTTGCGCTTCACAAGGTTGGTAAGATTCGTCTCCAGGGTTTGCTGCGAGAACCAGGAGAGGAGGAAGAGAAAAAGCAGACAGGTCAGCAGAGACAGGAACCCCTGTCCCAGTGCCCCAGCCGCGACCATTTCCCACTCCATGCGCCCCCCGAGGGAGCCACAACTGGAATAACTCTGGAATAACAGCTCAGGTTTCCTGGCAGCTCCTGGTGCGAGCGCTCGGCACTGCGGTGGCCCTGGGGAGGTGACAGTGGTGAGCAGCCCGCTGCTGCTCCTTTGGGGCTGTTGGAGGAGCCAGGGCTGTGCTCTTTCCTGCAGCAAAACCGAGCGTTTCCTGTGGTCCCTGGAAAACTTTACGGCGAGCTGGAATAACATCAGAAGTATCTTCAGTATCTCAAAAATGTTCTTAAACCACTCGCTTCTGCTGAACCCTCTGACAATGGGGGAGACCAAACACGCTGCTCCCCATGTTCCTGCCCAGGAAGAAGCCAGCACGGCTGTTTCCATCATCCACAGATTTCATCCTGCTTCCTTACTGTATCACACATGGTAAGGAAGTGGGACAAGATCCTAATGAACCACAGGAGAGGCATCTTTCTCCTCTGCAAACCATCCCTGCCAGAGCAATGAAGGGATGGGCAGAGGGAGCAATGCGGCAGCTCTGGATGGGGCCAGGGCAGCTCCCGCGAGACCCCACTGTAGGCTGCTGTACTCCCGGAGCAGAACAGGAGAAAGGGCCTGTTCGAGAAGCTGTTGATATCTGCAGATGCACAGTGGACCGGTGTTCTTCTGGATATCAATAATTTAAGTGACAACACATTTCCATTAAAATATGCGGTTCCACTAAGAGGAAATACTTTATAACAAGCACTCTGTACCTGTTGCAGCGCTTGCTGGGAAAATGATATCCTATTAATATTTTAAACGTCAGGGCTGGAAAAGGATCCCTGCGGTGCTTCCTTCATCTTTGGCTGGAAACTGCAGTCCCAGGCATTCACCACGGCTGCAGCAGGCCCAGCACCACGGCTAATTTGGGGGCTAGTTAGCCAAGAGAACTTGGATCACAGTCCTGGAGCACAGGCAAAGCGCTCATTCCTGAAAAACCACTGGCTCCCAAAATAGCCCAGGCTCATTTGCAGCGCTGCAGATTGCAGCCAGCGGCAGGTGAGGCAGCACGCGGGAGCAGGCTGGAAAATGGAGTAAAACCCCGGGTGCCTTCATTAAGAGGAAGTGCTTTGTGCGACAGCGCGGTGTTGATAATGAAGCAGCAGCTGCTGGCGGCTCCTGCCACCCTCTCCCTACAACTCAGTATCATCAAACACAGCCTGACGCAGGCACTGAACACCTCACTTGCTGATCACCCTTTCAGCCCTCCCCACTGCACTGAAGGTGCACCTCTGAAACAGCAGCGAATCTGCTTCCACGTTTTGCGGCTGCTGTGCAGGGGGCATGAACTCGAGATGCGTGTTTTGAAGTGCACGAGCCCAGCACACACCTGCAGCATCCCATGCCTGCCAGGGACAGCATCGCTCCTCCCCGTCCATCAGCACCCACAGACTGCCCCTGAGCACCCATCCTCCAGCGAGCGGTGCTGAGGCAGGGGCTGACCTACACTAGTGACATCTCCAGCACCAAACCCCTCCCTGGCTGCACCTCTGGCTGCTGCGAGCCCTTGTTACACACGTGAACACACAGATGGAACCATTTCCTTCTGTTTGATTTGCTAAAACAACTGAAATGCAGCAGAAGCTTTTATTACAGCAGCCGGGTTTTCTGTAGGTACATATAAATTACCACAGCTATAGGGGTTGTTCTTTAATTGCATTATAACATGTTCATAATTTCCCCACATTCTGGCCTGAAGTACAGACAAGCTGACTGCTCTACCATTGGGAAGAGAAGAGAGAAAAAGAGAGGAAAAGGAAACTCCACCGTGTCCTTGAGCAGAAGGCATTGGTGCTCAGTGAGATGAAGTGATGGAAACCCTTCACCAGGGAGAGCAGGAGCAGAGGATGGAGAGTGCATGGACACAAGAGTCCCCACGGGAAGCAGGTGAGCCCCACCCAGGATGAGGTGCTTCCCACGCAGCTCCCAAATCCCTCTTCAGGACCCATCCCTCCCCAGCAGCTCTGACAGGCAGCTCAGGGGCTGCACCCTGTTTACCTGCTGGTGACTGGATGCACAAAAACACATTCAGGGCCCAGCTAAACGAGCTGAGTAGCACAGCACTGATGGGCAAGTGCTGAGCTTCATGTTCTACTTAGTCATGTGCATGATGATTCTCCTTTTCCTCCAAATACCAAACAAGCAGCTGAACCAAAGGTAGATTTCTCTGTCTGAAGCCAGCAGCTCTCCTTCACCAGAGGGAACCCCTGGGAGTGGGACAGGAGAACCTGGAGTGCCCTGGGGAAAGCCTTGCCATGGGAGCACACAGGGCATTGGTTGCGCGAAGACCTGCTGCTGCTGCTGCTGCTGCTGCGCTGTTGCTCATTTGCAACCTGACAGGCGAGAGGGCTCGGAAGGGTCTTGTGTGACTCTGTCCTGTTACACAACCAACTTTCCACACTCATCTTCATGCAAAGGCCGCCAAAACAGCATTTACTTTCCGTGATTTATTTAGGGCTTTTTCCACCTCCCTTCTTCATTTGTAACTGCTTTCAATAGAGGACGCGAGCCCCTGCCCAGCTCCCGCCGTGTACCACAAACACAAACCACATGTTGTGTCCATAACCCAGCGTACAGGCACATATGCACACAAGTCAAACCAGCTATGAAATGCAGAGCAGCAGGACTACGTGTCCCTGGGTGTCCACCATCACACACCAGCTCACCACAAGGATCAGGGGAGGGAAGGGCAGCCACTGGTGGGACGGAGGAGGATGCACACCAAGCCTCATGGGCAATAACACAAGACCCAGGGTGCCATCCCTCCTGTGCCAGCCGTGCTGCACACACCCCACCTTCCCCCAGAGGGGAGACCTTCCATCTGCTCTCCAGGCCACAGAGCATTGCCTGGGTACAGTGGGACAGGACCAGGATGTCCTGGGATGCTCCTGCCCCAATCTCAAGCCCTCCTTCCTTTCAGAAAGGCTGCCAAGGGGCTTCTCTTACCAGGCTCCCCCTGAATGAGAACTGGGGGGGGGCAGCCAGGCCGCTCCTGCTCCCTGTCACTAGCCCGTGGCCACAAACAACAAGCCCTGAGTAACCTGCCCCTGCAGCAACATGGGACTGAGAACGGCTTGTTCATCCTCCTCAGGAAATTCCTCTCCTTCCGCGGCTTCAGACAAGCTGGGGTTTTTGGCAGGAAGGGCTGGAGGAGGGAACCGAACCGGCATCGCTCGCAGGGAGTTCCAGCAGTCTGTTGGGTTTACACATGACCAGGAGCCAGCTGGAAAATCCCGTAGCAGAGTGGAGAGGCACTTGAATGAGAGGACACGTCACATCCTCGCTCAACACCTGCTCCACACCTCCCAGGAAACCATGTCCTGTGTCCACTGCGTTGTGGAGCAGCCGGGAAACAGGCACCCCTTCCAAGGCAAAACACTCCTGCTCCTGCTCACGCTTCCCAACCTCCCGGCAAACCCTTGTGGTGCTTCCCCCGTCTGGCTCCACTTTCCTCCCTCCCTTCCCCAGTGCCAGGCTGTGATGGTGAGGCACCGACCATGGGCCCTCCCCGGCTGACGGTGGAACACTGGTTCCATCAGCACGATCACAGCTCCTGGGGCAGGAAGCTGCTCGACAAGAGACCTGAAACACTGACATGACCCAGGGTATTGCACCACAAAGGTCTGAAGGTTCCAAAACACCTCCTGGACTTTTCCCCGAGGTGCAGCAGCTTTGTCAGGGCCCTTCTCATTGCATCACTCCACCTACACACCTTCACAAAGCCCACCACGCTCCTCCTCAAGCAGCTCCTGATGGAGCATCGCTCCGTCCCCTTGTGTACCATGGGGACACACCTGAGGCACATCCTCAACCACGGCTGAGATTCCAACATCCACCAAGCCACATGGATGCACCCAGAGTCAGACATCTCAAGGTACATTGGGTTTCTCAACTGAAGAAACAAGAGGGAAACCAGCCATGGGTACCACTAGCTACCAGTCAGCGGAAGCAGCCCTGGGTTGCACTCGCTTCCACCCAGCACCTCGCTCCTTGTTCCCCAGAACATGACAACCTGAGGAGCGGGGTGGAGAGCACATTCTGATTCTCCTGTAAATCAGAGCTGTCCCGCACACAGCTCCAAGGGGAAAGAAAATTAACCAAAGTAGTTTAATGCTGTCATTTCTCCAATGCTGCTGATTACTTGCAGACTCTGTCTGAAGCATCATTTTGGCAGGTTTTGCTGTCTGGCTGCTCGCGTGCATCTCAAGGACTTACACCTCCCTTCTTTGCTCTTTCTGTCCCTGCGCCATTCACAGAAACAGGGGCTCTGCTTCAGAAAACATTCCTTCAGGCAGAGATGCTGCAAGAGCCCCAGCACCTGCAAGTCCTTGGTGCTCCTTGCTGCAGTCAGCAGAGGAAGGGCTCGCTGGTGATAGATAACCTCTTGCTGCTGGAGCACGTCCACACCAGCACGTATCCCAGGGAATGAGCTGTTCCCTGGCAAGCCACATTGATCCGTTCTCCTGGATAAAATGAGAAGGGTGGGAATGAGGCAGCTGACACGCCTCCCTGCCACGGGGCAGACAGCCCCTAAGTCATCACACGGCGCAAGGGCTCCAGCAGTGCGACTGTAGTGCAGAGGGGAGAACCCACCAAAGTACAGCATGGGCAGCCTGTGCCTGTTGTGAGCCTTGTCCTGGAAGCTGGAGAAGAAACCAGGAGCTGCCCGCAGGCAGCTCAGCTTGCACACTCCATCTCTGGATGTCAGGATGGTCCATGGAATGCTGCCATGCTGGAGGGCTGGCCACAGCCAAGATGGTTCCTTTCTGGCCACCCCAGCTCGGCACTGTGACAGTCCTCCAACACACTAACAAATACATCAAGAAATCAGAACAGGTTATTGTTGATACCAAAAAGCTTTCATTTCCAAGTCAGCTATGACAAGAAAAACACCCAGGGACCAGGCTGGACACAGAGCCTGGGGCAGGACCAAAGCACTGTAGTGCCCATCACTTGGGGGAGAGCAGCGCTGCCACCACAACCCGGTGGTCCACATCTCTCATCCCTATCCCGGGTGCCAGCTACTTCCCTCAGCTTCCAGCCTAAACCACCTGAGTTGCAAAGGGCAGCTACCGAGGTGCTGCAGCACATTCCCTAACAAACCCTCCTGCACAGACAGCACAGACACACAGCTCATTGAGGTCCTTCGTAGTTACATCCTTTCATCTTCCCAAAGCAGTTCCCGTCCTCCTGGATGGCGTCAGGGTTCCTGCAGCAGCGTTGGAAAGTGTTTAAATATTTTATGAAGCTCATCCTGGCTGCGACAAGCCTGTTTTCATTCCTGAAGCCATTTAACCATTACCTGCTTGTTTGAGCTGCCCTACTTCAGCACTCTGAGTCTCCCCGCCCCGCTTCAGGCTGCCTGCTTCTCAGCTTAAAAGAATGTGATTTTCAGACATCTTATTAAATTTGCTACATTTGCTGTAAGAATTCCCAGACTATGGTGAGTCCTGGGCTTATCTGTGTACCTTCCACTGCTTTTATTTATTCCTTTAGCAAGACAGAGCAGGAGGAACAGATCTCCCCTGCTCCAAGCAATGCCTTTGTCCAGGAATTTTCCTCTCGTGAGCAATTTCTGGTTCTTCCAAACTAGTTCCAGGTCTAGAGAGGTCATTTTCTGATGTCCTGCTCTAGGTGCCCCCAGCAGCTCTGCTGTCCCCACGGGAATCAAGCATCACCCATATCCCTGCATCCCTGAGCAGCCCCATCAGTCAGGATAAGAAGCCATTAATAATGATTCTGTTTTATCCTGCCACGGTTACAAATCACCAAAACTGAGGAGACAGGACAAAACCAGAAAGACACTACAGATGCCCACCTTCAGCCCTCATTCTTCGTCATTCAGTCCTTTCGGGTTCTGAGCTCCCTTTGAGGAGCTGAGCAAACTGTGCCTCAGACACAGCTCTCTCTCCACTGATGAGAAAGGACATCAGGTGGATTGGCTCAGGTGCATCTCCAGCACGTGCGTCTCCAGGCTGGGAAGAGCAAACTAACCCAAAACTATCCAAAACTGTTCAAGGTCATTTAAAACGGTTTAAGGTCATTTCAAAGCTCTTCCTCCTTAACAAATCACAGTTAGAAAAATACCCCTCAAAGGATGGGAAGCTTCAAAACTAAGTGATTTACCACATGCCTTCTCCATCCCAGCTCTCCCTGATCTCAAGGCACTGAAGCAGCCACAGCATGTGTTCATCTCCTTCCTTGAAAACCCACTTCATTCAGCCAGAAAAGCAACAGCCTGATGACTTTCTGTGAACGCTTTGGAGGCTGCAAGGAACAAGCCCCTTTCACTTCTCATTGATGCTGCTGGCAGGTCCCTGCATGGGGATGGAGGATTCATGTGCTGGCAGCAGTGTGGGTTCCTTCCTGAGACACTCGGGGCTTTAAAGACACTCAAGGTGAACCCACCCTGGTTGCAGGGAGAAACCCACCCAACACCCGGGTCAAGGTTAGGCAGAGTTATGGACACAACCCTTGGAAGGCAGAGACTCCAGCAGGCAAGTGACAAACCACAGCCTGGAACGTGGATTAACAACCTCGGGCATGGAGGAAGGGTTAGGAACCAGAACACAGTGAGCATCTGGACGAGCCCTTCTGAATGCGAAGGAAGAACTAGAGTACAAAGCTAACGACAACGCAGCGCCATAACAGATCGTACCACAAGGAAACATGCCCTGCAAAGCTGAGCTACAGCTGAAGGAGGACTGTGAGACATGAAACAGGAGCGGGATTGCAGCTAGCAGTGCCCCACTACCATTGGCTTTGAAAGGAGTTTTGTTCACTTTTAGCTTCAAAGTATAAAAGAGAGAAATGGCAGCTTCACTCCCATAAATATGTATATCCTAGTGGAAGAACCAACTGGTGGAAGAGAAGACATGTCCTTTGAAGGATTTTCAGGAGTACATGTTGGGCAAAGACAAAGAACAATGTACAAGTTGCCCTTAGAAGCTGCCCTGAAAAGGAAGCGAAGGTGAGAAGAGACCCATTCCAGTAATCATGAGTCTGCATGGGTCCACTAATGGCAGTGCAATTATGTTAACTGCTTGCTGCAGATAATGGTATGGCTGTGGAGAGCCCTTCAGAATACTCCTAGGGGTATGTGAGGCTCTTATGCAGAGATGGGATTTCCAGGGAAAGGAGCCTAACAAATCCTGCTCCCACGCGCAGGTGGAGCATTGCAATAGCAGGAGACTGTCACTGATAACGTCTGGGATCAATTATTAAAGGAAGAAAAAGACAAACTAACAAAAAGAGCATCAACAAACAGATCCCTGCACCATCTGGGTTCTACCAGAGGGGCTGAGCACTTTGCAGGCCATTTCCTGATCTGCTCTGGCTGAAGACACCCGTCTCCCCTCAGTGCCCAGAGCTCTGATTCACAACCAAGAAAGCTTCATTAGTCAGATCTTTCTTGCATTTACCCTCCAGCAACTGGAGAGTGCAGTGACATGGGAGGAAGTGTTACCAAGATACTAACCTCATTTCCCAACTGGCTGACAAAACAGTGCAGCGCCTGAGATCCCTTCCTCAGTCAGATTGCAGTAAGGTTATAAACCCCCTGTGGACTGTATCAGCCCTTGTCAGCATTTTAAACTCAACCAACAGCTGAGGGGACTGTGTGATGGATCCCAAGGAGGTGCAGAATCACCCCATGGGCCATTGGCAGCACACAGCTTGAGACCTGAAAGGTCTTTCCAGGTTAATGGTATCAACCAGAAGAGCTCAAAAGCCCAACCTGAGGGTGCATGGAGGGGACCTGGAATTTGACACGTCATTTACACGTGTTTAAGTGCAAACTGGTACCTGCACTGAACAAATACTTGAGCTCCTGCTGCAGAAACAAAAGATGAAATTCTCACTCCACAGAAAGTTAAGGGAAGTGCTTGGGAGAAATTCATGGGGATCAGACATTCCCTGGCAACATCAGGTTTCCATCCAGCAGTAAGGAAGATGCTTTGTGACCTTCACCAAGCAGATAATGGACAAAAACCCCATTATCAAAATCCACCGATTATGTCATTCCATTCCTATCACACTTCCCAGACCAAAGCAGCAAAACTCAAGCAAACAGCAATGACGCTGCAGGAGGGTCCCTGTGCCACCCTTCCCCGCCTGCCTGCTCTGCACAGCAGTGTTTAGATTCAGCTGTTACGAAACTGACTGTGAAATGCATCAAATGCATCAGAAGTAGAATTCACGCCTAAACACCAGGGAGATACGTTTTGAATTACAAATACCAAATTAGCCTGAAAGTGAAGCAAAAGCTCCTGCATTTCCAGTCACTGCAGAAAACATATTGAACTCTACAGAGATCAGAAGGATCCAGCATCAGAGGTCGATGACAAATGCCAGGGGAGAAATCAGTTCAAGGGGGCTTGATTCGTGTTACAACCATGACCCCAGGTTCAGCTTTACTTAGCCAAAACACTGTGGAACATGGTTTTAATCTGAAGTATTAATTGGCAATCAGATGCATCAATTCTGTCTGCAAATGGCTTATCCTCCAGCCTGCCTGTTGGTCCCACTGGGCACATGGATGTGCTCTCTCACCCTCCCTGCAGTGGGGACTCTTATTGTCCTCACCAGCTCTCCCTTATTTCTGCCGGTCCCTCTGGCCAGGAGTTGACACAGGCAGGTCTGACACAGGCAGAGCAGTGTTGGACACCCAATGGCCTGTGCTTGGGGCAGAGGCTATCCATGGGAGGCAGTGGGACGAGGGGTTAGGAAGAGGACAGCGCCTGGTCCATGAACAAGGATGGGGAGAGCAGCAGGTCACCCCAAGGGGAATAGCTCACAGGAAAGCCCACAGGGAGGAGATGCAGGGTGGCACATCCCAAGTACCCCAAAACCTCTGCCTGCAGCTAAGCCTCATCCTAGACACTGCAGCTGGAGAAGGGTTATCATACAGCCACAGTGGGGCAGGAGCTGCCTGCTTTGGGGCTCCGACATCCATCTCCCATCCCACTTCTGGGACACATCCCACCAATGGGACAGGGCTCAGCACCCCCAGGCTTGGCAGACAGAAGCACCAGACCCAGCACGGGGTACAGTGGCATCATCAAAGCTTGTGTCAATATTCACTCCCCAGCCCACAGCTGCTCCTGCCCCTTCCTGCCACCTGCTCCCTCTCAGGGTCTCATGCTGGAGAAGGCTGCAAGTGACGGGTAATGAAATTCAGAGCTCCTGTTTGGTGCCTTCCCTCTCCCAGCATGCCCTGAAAACCTCAGCTCCCAGCACTGAGCATCAAACAAGATGATCAAACGCTTCAGCAGCTGGGGTTTAATTCCCCATGGCTCCAGCTCCTGCGCACGCTCGGGAGCTTCTTTTCCTTCCCCCCATCTCTGCAGTAGAAGCAACGGGAGTTTGTGGCACAGGAGGAGCAGGCTGGGGCCTGAGCAGAAGCGTGAGGGGCTCGGGAATCAATCCTGTATGAAGCATTCATCTCAGTTTAACACCTTCTCTAGAGCTGGATGGGTGAGCAGCATGGGCAGGCTCGCCCCATGTAGTGGATGGATAGAGGTGCTCATGGGCTCTGGCTCTCAGTTCATCGTCCTGAGGAGGGTGTCTGCTTGCAGGGGAGAGAAGAAAAATCAAGGGTTCCCCAGGAGCCCTCCTGGTGTGTGGTTTCCCAAGAGGTGAAGCCACAGGAGACACGCACAAGGCTAGGGAAAGGATCAGACAGCTTGTAGGGTCTTGCAATGAGCACTGCAGCAACCTCCTGGAAACAAACCTTGACGCTCAGACCACTCTTTTGGTCCTGAAACAGACGTAGGGGCACCTCACTCCACAGTTAGATCTGCAAACCCCTGTTTTTGGCATTGGAAGAGGATTATGTTCAGACATGGCAGAGGTGAAGCCCCCGGAGGGGAGGCACACGGGGACCTCACTGGCTTGAGGTCCACTTGCTTTGTTCTCAGGGACACAATTTCCCAAGGGCTCCCCCCCTTCCGAGGGAGAGCCTGAGAGACAAGGGACCCCAAAATGAAGAGTTCACAGGGAAACTGCCCTGGGAAGGCTGCACCACTTTGTGTCATCGTTCTTAAGAGCTTGGCCTGGCGGGCCAGTGCCCAGTGGGTATTGCAGTGATTAGGAGCATCACATTATCTTCTGCAGCACACAACAAATAACGCTAATGGTGGGGATAATGTCAAGATTTTAAACAGCAATTGGATTTTAAACAGCACTGATAGCACATGTTAAGCAGACATGTAATTAGCACTGTGGTGCCTTGATAATATTAATAACGTAGCTAATTATACCGATATAAATAGCAAGATTAATTGTCACAAAACATCAGCATCAGGTTCTGAAAGACATCCCAAAACCTTGCCTCGCGCTCGGGCACCGGGGCTGTCACAGAGAGAAGCGGAACATTTTGGGGGTCTGATCTACCCCTCAATGAGGCTCCTTCCTGCTCAGTATGGTGGCAGCTCCCCAGGGCTCCACACAAGGTGTGGAGACTGAACCTCTCCTCTGCAGCTGTCTCCTGCCTCCTGGCTGCTGCATTAGCGACATGGCTGCAGGGAGTGCAGCCCCCACCACCAAGGTGGTCTGAATGGGGACCAGCCCCATGTGATGCCTCTCCTCCACACTTCTTGCAGAAGAGCAGATTTGTATGGGAAGACTCAGATGAGCTGGAGAGAAGGGGCACTGGTGTAAAGCCCATGGAGCTGCTGTCTAAAAAAACGTCCTCCCACATTCCCTTCGTGTGGGACTTGCCTGCACTGAACAAACTTTCCCACCTCTCTGGCAGCAGCACGTGAAAGCCTCGGGTTTCTTGGAAGCAGAGACAGAGCGCCAGCCAGCTGCCCGGGACGGGGCTTATGTTGGCTGATTTGTTGCTTATGTAAAGGCACGGTGAGACTCTGAAAACCGGAGCTGGAGATACTGAGATAGAGGCACAGCAGTCAGTACAAACTGAGCCCCGGGGCAAATGCACTGACTTCAGCAAGGCTACACTGCAAGAAGACTTTAACCCGTTGTGCAGATGTGAGCACCAGTCCCATCCCTTCTCTCGTTTTCCTTTGCTGCTGTTTTGCTGCTGTAGAAGCAAACAAAATGCCTAAACCCACCAAAAAGTCGCCAAAACCATGACTAAGCAACAGGATAGACGGCACTTTTGGGGTTCCTTCTGCTGCCAGGGTCTTAGCACTGACTCGGAACCCCCTCTTCCCATGCAGCCTTTGGGCTGCCACAGTGTATGGCATTGGAGATGCTCAGGGGACGCTGCATTATGAAGCTGGTGCAACCCTGGGGAACCCCACGAACGCCACCCCAGGCTGCAGAACACCTCCCCTTGCGCTTATCCACAGGTCTTGGCACCGGGCCCACACAAACTCTGATGTCTGACGTCAACAGGCACCAGGGAAAGAATTCGGGCAGGTTTTCCTTCCTGCAGAAACCAGCCCTAGGCCTGGTAAGCTGCCCCCCCAGCTTGTGCTGCCCAAGGGATGGGGACAGGGATGCCCCAGAGCACCTGAAACCAGCACGTTGATCAGGCTGCATACAGGGACCATGCGATCAGCCTTGTCTTCAGCCAGCCCCGTGGATCTCCCCACAGATCTCAGGCTGCCCAGAGAAGCTGTGGCTGCCCCATCCCTGGCAGTGTTCAAGGCCAGGCTGGACAGGGCTTGGAGCAAGCTGCTCCAGGGGAAGGTGTTCCTGCCCGCAGCAGGGGTTGGAACTGGATGTGCTTTAAGGTCCCTTCAACACACACCGCTGTGTGGTTCTATAAACGTAGACCCCATGGCAGCCAGCTCACCCTGAGCTCCCACCTCACTCCATGCTGTCAAAGGGACTCTGCTGACATCCCACCTCAAGGGGAAAGGCCAAAACCCACCAAAGACAGACTTTTCAAACATTCCATCTGGAAAAGGTGGTGAGGAAGGACTGCCAGGGCCTTCAGACCACAAACAGGGATAACTGGTTGTGCCAAAACCCGCTTCAGCTGCCTTGAACTTGGCTAGAACTGCACTGGTGAAGTGTAGAGCTCCCGACAGCCCTTGTTCCCTCCTCGGGAAAAACCTGTCTGCTTCTGATAGTAAGGAAAGGAAATATTCCCTTTCCTTCTCCTCGCTTGAAGGGAAAGCCCCAAAATCTCAGCTATTTCCATGGAAAACTCAAGGGATCAGTGCTCTCAGTCAAGGTTGACACTGGGAGGACCTGCACAGCACCCAGCACCACATGGGAGCAGAGACCAAAGCACAGGGACCTGGGCAGCAATCTCCAGGCACATCACTTGGGACTTTGCAGTGCCAATGGGGTGGGACAACAGCACCAGGCCCATGGGACACAGCATCAAGTGAGACCAGTCTCTGCAAAGCAGGGGAGCTCATCCATAGAAGAGGCGCCCAGATTTATTTTACCTGCAGTCATAACTGGTGCTCACCTCTGCCTTCCTCCAGCCCTGTTCTCTGGTACAACCACATCACTGGCAAAACATGGGAACAAAACCAGCCCAGAACTTGCAGAGCCCGCAGCCCATTTCAGCCTTTACACTGGAAATGCCACCCTGAAGAGCTGTGATTTGGTGAAGTAACTGAAAACACCAGCTCATAGAGGAAAGCAACAGTGTCAGCAACTCACTGAGCAGCACACGCTGCTGCAGACTGTTGGCATCCTGGAGAGGGAAGTGCCTTTGTAGGGAGGCAAACGCCTCCTGCATGATGGATGGCTGTAACAGAGCTACCGGCAGCAAGGCAGAGCCTGCAAATACAGCTGCTGAAGTGGTGCAACGTGGACAAGTGTCAGCTGAGGAGCAAATGAGCATCTGGAATCACCACAGACTGAACCCCTGGGACTGGACCTTCAGTGGGGCTGACACAACACATCCACATCAAGAGCTTAAACCGTCTCCCCTCGCACATGGTTTTCCAGCATGGATCGAGCGATGCCTTGAGCAGATGTCTTCTCACTTGGGAGAGCCGCTCAAACACCCAGGGCTGGGAGCTGCTGCAGCACCCATGGGAGCAGGCATTGATGGATATGGGAGCGAGCATCAGCAGGCACGGGAGCAAGCATTGATGGATACAGGAGCGAGCATCAATGGGCACAGGAATGAGTATCAGTCGATATGGGAGCGAGCATCAGTTGATATGGGAGCAAGCATCAGTGGACATGGGAATGAGCATTGATGGATATGGGAGTATGCATCAGAAGGCACAGGAACAAGCATTGATGGATGTGGGGCACCAGTGGACAGCAGCTCCAGGATGAGGAACCAGTGGCTGCCAAGCAGCAGTGTTCAGTCTCGGTGAGTCAGAGCCTGAGGGAGCCACGAGACCAGCTGGAAAATCCCAAGAGCTTCAGAAAATCAACACACAGCTCATGGGCTCTCCTGCGCCCCCAGGTTCTCGCTGCCAGCTCTCAGAATGTGTCTGAGTCAGCTCTGAGCCTCCCTGAAGTCTCAGAGTAACACACACACCAGCCCTGGGAGGCTGCATCTGACATGGAGCTGAGGCTCTTGCATCCCCTCTCCTTGCCAACGATGGGCTTCCCAAAATCCCCAGGTAACTGGGATAAGCACTTGCACCAGTGGCATCGTCTGCCCCAGCCATGGTCCCACTGGGGACCAGGATGGCCGGAGCTTCACCTGGCTTTGGTGGGAAACACAGGAGCAACACAAGGTGCGCCCGCAGAGCATCCCAGCTTCCCAGGTCTTGGGCTTGCTCCCAAACCACGATGGGCACGGAGAGGGGGGTCAAGCAAGCCCAGAAGCTCCTGCAGCAGCTCCTCAAGGAAGGTTAGAAGCAGACAGAGGACTTGGGAGGACTCTGCACATGGGAGAAATATGGGGAGCTTGCACATCCAGCAAAATCACAGCCTCGCCTCTCCCACCCTTCGCCACCGGAATGGGAGCCCAGGATCCCATCAGATGAGGCCATCAAGGCGCTTACTGAGGCAGCTCCTGTGTTACCATTGTGAAACCCTGCCCAGCCCCGGCCCCTCATCCCCAGCAGCCCCTTCCTGCACATTCACCGATGGGTCAAAAGACCCTTTCAGAATTTAGCAGTGTCAAGGCACAGAAATAAACCCACCACACTGATCTTCCTGGCAGAGCCCTCCACAAAGAGGGTTACTCAGAAAACCTTTATCTCGTTTTCTTTTCTTTCCCTTATTTTTCTCCCCAGTCCCCTCATCGTTCTTTAGAAGCTAATCTTTGCTAAACGGGAACTTTTTGTTCCCTCTGACACCGCTAATGTATGTGTTGGCAAGCTCGGCTGTGAGCATACATCTTCTGTTAGAGGCCTTGTCATGGACTCTGAATCCAGCCCAATTAACATTGTATTTCTGTTTTTCCATTGCAGCAGTTTGGAAAGCCGATCCTGAGCACTACATAAGCTCACTAACAGATACTGCTATAGGTTTGAGGGGCCTTCTTGCTTACCCCAGAAGAATTATCTAAGGTTAAACAAAGCTCAGCTGTGGATAATGTGAAAGATAAACTCCCTCGTCCGGCATGACTTGGGTTTAAATTCTTTCCAAGCCATTCTTTCACTACCCTTTATCCTGCAGTGGTTGGATGCTGCCAGGCGGAGTCCCTTGCAGGAGCACGCTGAGCCAGGCTGCACACAGACCTCTGGATCTCGACAGGAAAGCACTGGCCATGGAGGATTCTGATTCATCCTGGCCCTGTCCCATTTTAGACAGAAAAGAAGGACAAGTTTTGCACTGGGAATAGCACCGCATCCCTCTGAGCACCATGCAGTCCTTCATAGCACCAGCCGCGCGGAGAGGTCATGGCATGCTGCTGTGCGCTTGCCCTGCCCTCGGCCCCAGCTGTGAGCAGAGGAACGGAGAGAGAAAGTTCCTGTGCTTCCATAAATAAAGCTTCAAAGCAGGTCCAAGCCTCGCATCCCACGGGTATGCTTGGGATGAGCTCGGTCTGTCACTGCACTGAGAGCTCACACTGTGCCCCCCATTTTGTAACCCGCTGCTGCCAAGCAGTGAGATTGACCTGCTCCCTCCAGCACCAACAACAGAGCAGTCTCTGGGTAGGGGGACTGACCTCCTCCTTCCAACACCAACAGTGAAGCTGCTGGGTTTTCTACGCAAGGAAGAAACAAAGCCAAAGAGCCACAGCATCCGTGAGGGGGAAGAACAGCTACCTCCTGACGCACCTCCCTTCTCCTCAGCAATACATGGCTAAAACTGTTACAGCTTCCTCAGCTCCACCCTCATCGCTGCCAGCAAACTCCTTTGTCCCTTAATTATACACAGAGACTCTGCATTTCCTTGAGGCAAACTCAGACAGGGAAAGGACCCAGAAGCTGTTCTGAAAGGGCCCATTGCTGATGCAAATGGACTCTGGGACTAAGGATACAGATTCATTCATAAATGCCCAGAAACTGCATCCCTCCTCCCCAGGACATGTCCTCCACCAGCAGAGATGTTCATCTCCTCCCAGAGCAACACATGCTGGTAAAGAAGAGAAAGATCAGAATGCAGGTGGCTCTAGGCCTGGATCACAACCGCACTGCTCTGGGCAGGATATTGTGCTATGTTTTGAGAAACAAGGGCATGTGCACATGAAAACCCCACATTGTCCTGCTGCCAAGCTGGCCAAGCCTCATGGTGACACAGCTCTGCAGCAAAGCATCCTCCTGCTCCCCTCCAACCCCTCCAGCTTGGAGGAAAGGGATGGGGGAAAAGCACCCCAGCTTGGCCCATGCCACTGGCGTCAAGGGAGGCTGCCGAAAACCCACTCCTACCATCATGCTGCCAAGTGCCTTCCAAAGGGGATAAGGGGAAGATGGGTGGGAAGAGGAGTGGTTCCCACATCAGCTTTCATCCTCCTTTCCCAAAACTCTGGTCCAATATAAAAGGGGCTTTGTCCACGCTGCTGTATTAAAACCACGCGGCTTTCTTTGTGGGGACACCACCGAGCACAGAGGAGCTGCTTTCATCTGTAATTTATGAGATGATTTATCCCATGATGTGCTCAATGAGAGCAACACCTCACCGGGGGCTGCCATTACCAGTGGGCTCCAGGACTCATTCAAACCCTGCAGCTAAGGATAAAACATGGAAATGAGAGCTGCAAAGCAGCAGGGAGATGAGAGGAAGGCAGTCTCAACGTGGCAAAATGGGTCACCTCAACAGCTTGTTGGAAGGACTGGCCCAGGAGGAGATTTGGGCTCCTAAGTGAGAATTGAGCCTGCTGCTCCCCAGGCATGTGTATCCTCCAGCAAATTCCTCCTGGGAAGCACAGAGATGCTCCAACTGAAATCCCTCTTGGCAAGTGGTACAAATTCAGCATATCGAAACACCATGCTCAGAGGTGTGACCCAAAAGCATCCTCCACCTTGTGCTCCATCACAGCAGCGATCAACCATCACCCCACGCATCAGGACACATGGGAGAGCTGAGCCAGCCCCACCATGAGCAGAAACAACCATTTTTAGTGCCATCACCCACCAGCTCTGCAACAGCCCACGTGTCTGCTTCCCAAGTCGGGGGTCTGAGCCGCTGTCTTTGGCCTCCACCCTCCTTCCCTTTTAAGCCTCCAGTCTCAGCCCACTCCCATGGCCACAGCGGCACCACTGCACTCATGCGTCACCTTTATTAACCCTGCCCGGGTTATACACAAGCCACCCCAGCATCTGCCCGGTCAGAGCCCCGTGAATCTTCACACCTGGACTCGGACCAAAATGAAAGGAGAAAAGGGGAAGACGGGTTAAGCTCTGGAGCTGAGCGAACACCGTGTTTAATTGCTAATGTGGGCTCGGGAGTCTGCTTTCTTCAGAGGGGTTTTTTTGCCAGCCCAGCTGGTGTCATCTGCCAGTACCCAGAGAGCAGCAAACAGATTGCAGGAGGATGCTGAGCCTCTCGCTGCACTTGCTGCTAATAATAAATAAATAAATAAATGGGCTAGATCAAAGATGTGAAAAAACCTTCTGGTAATTTTCTTTCCCCTCTGTTTCCCAACTGGTCCCTAACATATTTCTTGCTGGGACTGACAAGGAACACTGTCAAACTAAAATCACAGCTTTAGGAATCAGGCGGCATTAGATTAAGTGGAAAGGGATGATGCAGAAGGGTTTGAGCTAATCCCACACAGGGCTCCCAGTGGAGGGGCACTGCAGCAGCGTGGGTACCAAGGGCATCCCTGATGAGGACAAGGCCCTGGGACCTGCCTGGGGTTGTGCCACCCTCCTTTGGCTTCCTCCCAACCCTAAACTTTAACATGAATGTTCCCCAAGTGGACACACAACCCCTGCGCATCCCCTGTGACTGCTGCTGGCTAGGAATGCTCATCGGACATGATGGCCCCATCACCGGAGAGACATCCTGCCCGGCCATGCTAGGGTGGCACTGTGGCTCTGTGCCGCATCCTGAACATGACAGCTTGGGAGAAGACCCTCCATGTGCAGCGTGGAAGATGTGTCTAAGGAAAGCCAAAACAAGAGGTGAAGACTAAGAAATAAATAACCAGTCCTTTGTCACCAACGGAAGCATCAGCCCAAGGGACAGACACCGCTCCGGTCCCAAGCAACCAACACGCATTTGCATTAGCACGGGTGGCACAGGTTCCCAGCAGCGCCTGTGTGCACACCCTGGTGGGGAGGATGAGGCTATTCCCGATGGGATGTGCTGCTCCGAGGCCCCAGGAGACCAGGCAGCCAAACCCCAGTCATCATGGCTTGCCTGCATCTCGCAGCTCTCAGAGCCTCCACGCACAGAGGGGGTGTCTCCAGAGCTGACAGAGTTGTCCCAGGAAAGGTATTTCTTGCAGCAGGTCTTGATCTCACCGAGGGACGTGCCAGCAGCATCAGCAGAGCTTGGGAAGAGGCCACTGCCCAGGGCACAGTTCCAGCGATGCTCAAGGAGTCAGGAAGGATAAATCCCTTCTCTAGAAGCAGAACCCATAGCCCAGCAACTGCAGCAACTGCAGCTGTGTCTCCTGCCTCTGGAGAACATCACCCATCACAGTCCCCATGCCAGCACTGGAGAGCATCTGGGAGGAGAATGCCATGAAACCCATCACACATTTCCTGCCACCCATCTCTGCCTCTCAGGTGCATAAATAACCTTCTGCATCTCTCCTCACCTTGCACGCTCAAAACAAGATCAGCACATTCATGTGCCAGTGTTCCTAAGCTGAGTACCCACAGCCCAGGCTCCTTTCCCCACCACACTGAGTACCTTTCCATCTCCAGCCTGCCTGGGTGGCTACCAAGGCTCCATGTACAAGGAGGCTCTGGTCAAAAGCTATTTCTGTCGGGAGCTGTGTGTGCCTGGGAAGAAATTCAGACTTAAACTCTCATGGCTTTAGTGAGTGATTCCTCTCACAAACTACCACTATTCCCCAAGCATCACCACAGCGGTCACTGCTCCCCAAGACCCTCGCCCAGTTTTACGCCTGCAGAGCCATCAGAGAATATCCAGCTTTAAACCCTTGCACCCAATAAACCCACAGACCTCCACCCAATGTCAGTAACAAACGGCTCCCCACAAGAGCTGTCCGGAAGGACTCCATCCGGAGAGGTACGGAAGTACTCAGGGTAAGTTGTTTTGAGACAAACCGTCACACATACACTTCGGAAAGAGGCTTCCCATTCTGTTAGCTGCAGACCTGCTACCCTCAAGCCACTGCTCTTGGAAACTGCTCCTTCTCTGCTGTAAGGGAAGACCTTCAGGCAGGACACAATTCCCTCCCTAGGAGGCCACAAAGGGGCTTTTTGCCTTTTTTTAACGTTTTACATCATAGGCTGTTTTTTTTATGGATCTCTCTGCCACAAGCCTGAGATGATTGCCAGGCCACGGAGCTGCTGTGGGTGGATCCACTGGGCCTGTTCGAATCGTGACCTGGGTTTTCCAATCACCATAAAAATAAACAAAGCCAAAGAGCATGAGCTGGAAGACAACCCCTACGTGTTTCCCCTTGGACACTGGATGTCTGCTTCCCAAAAGCCCTTTTGGGAATCAAGGGAGGGATCTGGGTTTATTGCCTTGGCACATCCTGCACCACACACACCGTTCCGCACATTATTTGTCTGAGCTCAGCCCATAGCCCAGAGGTGCCTATGAGGGCTGGGAGGGGCTGGCAGCTCCCCTGCTCCACCAGCAGCCACATGGGGACCCAGCTGCTCATCACACTGACTCTGGAAGCTGGAAGGCCCAATCCCCAGCCCCTCACAACCAGATGGGCTTTGGCAGGGGCAGCACCAGGAACCGCCCCCCTGCCCAGCAGCCGCTGGCCAAGGCGCAGCCATGTGAGCTTCCTCCATCCACACACTTCCCGTCCCTGCAGGGCGGGATACTGGCTGTGGAGGATGAGTGGGTTGCCGGGTCAGGCACTGTTTGGATCACAGCCCATAGCCGCTCCCAGACAGCTCCTGCGCTCTCAGGCAGCCACGCTCCAACCAGCTCTGAAAGGGCTGCACTGGGAGGAGGCAGCAGGATGCAGGCGGATAATGCCATCGCTTCCATAGGTGGGAGAAGTATCCCGTGGAGGAGCATGCTAGCCACCTGAAGCTCCATCCTGGTCTCGGCCACTGTGGTCTCTCCCTGCCGGGATCTGTCTCTAGAGCTTATGCAGTGAAGCACTGCTTGCACAAGGGTGACAAGATCAGAGCCACATGGAGCAGCTTGCAGGTGACAACACTAGAGATCCCCCTCAGGGGTAGGTTCCCACCAAAGCAAAACACATTCCCAAATCAACTGAACAGAAGGAAGGGAACTGCAGGAGCAGAAGAGATGCCTGATCTGCACCTTAGAGAGGGAGATAACCAGAAATCTCTGCTTTTCACACCTAAGATTCTTTCGCTCCATGCAGCAAAGATGAGGACGCTGATTTACACCCCAAACCCAGTACATCAGCTCCCCAGCTCAGACATGCCTGCAGCACCTGAGGGCAGCCCTAACCCTGCTGTGCACAGCCAGAGCCCCATCACAAGAGAAAGGCAGGTCAGGAGAATTACCACCTGTGAGGACAGAGCTCTGCAGATGCTGCAGATATGGCTCCCATGGACCACCCAGCTCCCAGAAATTATTCGAGGTGCAAGAACCCGTTCATCTGGAAGCAGCTCAGGAGGTTTTGGGGACACACCTCTGCTTTCCTCACCATAGACATACCTGTTCCCAGATAAAGATCAAAGCAAGATGGGCTGATTTACCAGCCATGCAGGGAATTATTTAGGCTGGAAAAGACCTTTAAGGTCAAGGGCATGGTCACAGCACTCATCAGGAGCCGGAGCCTGCCAGCTCTCTGGGATGCACTCCGCTCCACAGCAGATAACGTGCCCCTTCCAGCAGCAGGATGGTCTCCCCAGAGCCAGCGTGCTGAGAAGAAATCCCAAAGCAGGAGCTAGGACACACCAGTGGGAAGAGCAGCGCGGGTCACACCACGCAACCATCGTCTTGTGGCCCCAAGATCCACTTCTATTCCCAATCCAGGAGGAATTTTGTCAGCCGAGGTGCTGCTATTGTACATGGATTTCTATAAAAGGGCACAATAAACCACACAGAGAGGATGATTCGATGATTCTATGACATTCAAAGTGGTGTTTTTAAAAAGCATGTCATCTGTCACGGTAAAATTACTTAATGACACCTGTAAGCCTATTTAAGGGTCTAATGTGATAATAATAGCAATATTCAGCATCTCGGAGCATGACTTTGAGCCTGCTAACGAATTCAGATGATGCTCGCCCTGGTGCATGCAACCAACCTTCCAAACTACTTGGAGATACTGAACTGCTGCTCTTGTTTTCCAGGCAAGAGTAGGCGCCACGAATAGCTGCATGCTCAGGGAGCACAATTAACCAAGCTATGCTAATTCACACTCCTGAATATTCATTGCGCCCATCGCACCAGATACACGGAATATTAAACAACAGCTACTCGGGGCAGGAATATTCATCTTGTGGCAAAGAGGCTGCTTGGGAGAGTGCGGACTTTGGGTGCCAGCAGCACAGGGATGCAGGACATGTGCCCAGCACCGTCTCCCCTTCCCAGTGAGGCTGCCCACCACAGCTGGACTTCATAGAACCACAGAATCACAGCCTGGTTTGCACTGAAGGGACCTTAAAGTTCAACCAGCTCCAACCCCTGCCACGGGCAGGGACCCCTTGCACTGGAGCAGCTTGCTCCAAGCCCCTGTGTCCAGCCTGGCCTTGAGCACTGCCAGGGATGGGGCAGCCACAGCTTCTCTGGGCACCCTGTGCCAGCGCCTCAGCACCCTCACAGGGAAGAGCTTCTGCCTAAGAGCTCATCTCAGTCTCCCCTCGGGCAGGTTAAAGCCATTCCCCTTGGCCTGTCCCTACAGGCCCTTGTCCAAAGCCCCTCTCCAGGTTTCCTGCAGCCCCTTCATGCACTGGAGCTGCTCTAAGGTCTCCCCTTAAGGAACCTTCTCTTCTCCAGGCTGACCCAGCCCAGCTCTCTCAGCCTGGCTTCAGAGCAGAGCTGCTCCAGCCCTCGCAGCATCTCTATGGCTCTGTGTAGCTCTTGTGCAAGGGCCCCTGAGCTGGGCACTGGACTGCAGGTATTTATTTAAATAAATAAAAACAATATAATCCTTTATGTGGTTTTATGCATTTAAAAGTCTATTCACACAGAACCGGGAGACCTAGAGTTCAGCTCATGCCCTCGGTGAGAGCATGGAACAGAAGCCCTGCAAAGGAAACAGCTTGCAATTGTTTCAGGAAACACAAGTACCTGTTCTGGGGAGGGAACTGTGCGCCAGGGGTGAGTTTTCTGTTTCAGAGAGAGCTGACACTGCAGAGAAGCAGCAGGAGCACATGGAAAGAAGAACTGGGAGTAAATGGTAATTCAGAAGCTGCAAAAGATAACAGAGATCTGGGGCACCAGAGAAACGCTCTGAAGCAAACTACACCACAAAAGCAGCTGCATTGCTAACAAGCCTGTTTACACACAGGGGGAAAGCCCCCTCTCTTAAACCACACAACGTGGGGTGACCAGAACAAGGCTCAGGTTTGATGGGAAAGAAGTGCAGGGCCACAGCTCAAGGCCTGGCATGCATTTGTTTATGCTGGAAAGCAGTGTTGAGACTCAGATTTTCCCCCTTCTCCAGAAACAGCACTGAAAACTCGACTGCTAAACCCATCCCTCAGGCAGGAGCCATGTGCGGGACACCACAGCTGCAGAGGAGCCCAGTGAAAGCCACAGCAGGGCTCTGTGGATGTACAAGACCTCATTTTCTGCAGTGTTCGAAGGTGTTACTGCAGGTCTGCAGCACCCAGCACCCAATGGCCACGCAAAGCAGCACTGAGTGAGACTCATCGGCACAACCAACAGGCAGCATCTCCCAAACACAGCAGCTGACTGAGGCCACCAGACCTCTGTCCAGGAGACCGAGGCACCAGCACCCAGAGGCCACCCCCCAGCGGGACACATGCTGCTGACCAGTGGTCTCATTCTCATGTCTCCCTTCTCCTGAAGCCCAGGGACAGATCACCCTCCAAGGAAGTGGGAGCCAGAGACTGCTTTCTGCTCATCGCTCATTTTCTTGGCACCCTATGAGTCCCAAGGCCTAGTACACAGCAAAAAACCTTCTCAAATGGCCATGAGCCCAGGTTCTTGCTGCAGGGAGGAAACTCCTTCCCTCACAATGCACAAAGCTCTTCCACCAGCCCCTTTGAGCAGGACACGATGGACCTCCAGTGCCTGCATCTCCCTTCCCATCCTGCCATCCTGCCTCATGCTGCTCTTGCCTCCTGCCTGCGGCGCTGGCAGGAGGCACGGCAGTACCTCTACATGTATTATTCCCACCCAGCTAAATCACTACACAAGAGTCAACCACCGGCTCGGAGTTAAACAAGGGCTGAACTCCAGTGCCTGGGAGCGGCTGCACTCACGATCTGATGTGCTCATGAATTTTTCATTTCTAATTTGCCGGTGCAACAACTTCTGCCAAAATCACTCCCCCAATTCCACCCCAGAACCCTGGCATGTTCTTGCACCTGGTTCACCCCAAAGAAAAGCTCTCAGAGTGGAAATCCTGCATTTCCAGCCCTGCTTATCTACACGGTCATGGAAACTGCAGCATTTGGAGCAGGGCTGCAGTACAGGAAGGTGGCACCACTTTTCTAAAGTTATTTCAAAATGACTCCATCTATTTACCACCTCACCTCTTCCAGAACAGACTCAGTTCTGGGCAAAGGCTGGAGATTAATCCTGCAGCCTTATCCCAACCACCGTGTCTCTGAGGAATTTCTGCACAGCTTTGCACTTTCATTTCCCAGCTCAAGGTGCTCTGGAAACAGTAACAACGAAACCACCCTGGATGTGAACATGGCGTCAGAAAAAGCAAGAGATGCACCTCGCCAGCGCGGGGCTCAGGCTGATGTCTCACAAGCCACAATAGTGCAGTTTGATGATCAAGACAAAAACTCGAACCCTCCCCTAATAGCAGGTTTCTGGGAGGGAATCTGGCGCCTTGGGCTCATGCAGATGTGATGGACCTTCCAGGACCTTGCAGCTTCCCAATGAGGGGTCCTGCAGTGGTTGCAATCTCAGCACCCACCCCACAGCAATGACCGGCGCCCACCACACAGCACACAAAAGGCACAAAGGGGTCCTGGCAGGGGACCAGTGGCCTTTATCTGCAGCAGAGAGGAAGTGAGAAGCTCTTCTGCCCATGCTCAACATCAGGTAAGTGCTGGCTGCTCTGCAAGGTGCTTGGTTGCCACTGCAAACAGAACAATGGGGAGGATAATGCTGGGCTGGGGACCCTGTTCTGGGGCACAGGTCTCCCATGCTCAGAGAGATCACGTAACCAGTCACTACGTAACAAACTCAATCTGAAATAACCATTAAAACACAGTGTCTTCCCCCACCA
The DNA here is from genome assembly GCF_037157495.1 of Lathamus discolor. Classification (NCBI taxonomy): domain Eukaryota; kingdom Metazoa; phylum Chordata; class Aves; order Psittaciformes; family Psittacidae; genus Lathamus; species Lathamus discolor. The sequence continues at coordinate 2,143,614 of NC_088892.1, read as the reverse complement.
CACACTGTCTACCTGGCTTAGGAGAAAAGCTGGTGCTGGAAAGCCACAGGAGCTTGCTGGGGAGTGGAGATGATGCCTGGGCACAAAATGCAGAAAAGGCTGCTGAGAAGGCTGGCAGGGGAAGTGGGGGCTCTGCCTGTCCCAGGACACTCATCGACTGCAGGAGCTGTGCTGCAGCCCCCTTGCAGCCCCATGGCTGCAGCAACTCATTCTGTGGGCACCCGGCCCTCTGGCACAGCCACAGGTGATGAACTCACCTGCACCAGCCCTGCAGCTGCCACAGGGAGCCTGAACTCAGCCAGGGCTGCACCAGGGGGTCTCACAGCCCCTCTGCAGCACCCCTGGGACTGCAGCACCCGCAGGCGACCATGGGCCACCCCACCAGTGTCCCCAGAGCAGTGGCAGAGTCCTGGCTCCCGCCACCATGAGCCTGGGCTGGGGCGAGCTCAGGTGGAGTCACATCCCCTCCTCACGCGGGTCCAGAGGGAAGCACGGACGTGTGTCTGGCTGCTACAGAGCAGCCAAAGCCTCTGTACTGCTGCTGGTGCAGCCCTGCGCTGTGTGCAGGAGTCACAGCAGCCGCAGCTGTAACCCCTGTTCTTAGCTAACCCTTCTCTGTGTGGTGAAATGCGTTCAGATACGTCTGGAAAGTCAGTTTAGCCCTGTGGCAGCAGCACGGTACATTATAAATTAAGCAGCAATCTCAGTGACTCACACAGTGCAAGTGAGAGCCCGTTCACAAGTCCCAGGGTAAAGAAGTCCTACACTGCAGCAGGAAGCGAGGGCTTTTCCTCATCTTTCTACCCCTCCACTCTCTCCAGAGCCTTGCAGTAACTACCAGCTTCCTGCATGTCTGGCACAGGATGCTCTGGGTTGTCCCTGAATCCCGAGTCCCACTCACACAAACCCGCTGGAGGCAGCGTCACAGACACCAGGCTTTCCACTCAGCTTATTGCTCTTCCTTCAGCAAAGAGTGGATGCAAGTGCTGCAAAACACATCTTTCTCTTCTTTTTTTGGCATTTCCAACCTGTCAATCAACAGAAGCCTCCGCAACAGCAAAGGAAAAGCCTCCTCTGAGCTGGCCCTTATCCTGTTCCCACAAAGGGAATGGAGCAGATGGAGAAGCAGAGAGCAGCGAGTCATTAAGGCAAAGAGCTCTCTCTGGAAACCACCCCCACTGCAAGTCCTGGACAGAGGAGATGGTCCCAGCTCTTCTTGCTGCCATCTGCCCCTCACAGGGCATCCCTGCAGCGTTCCTGGTGCCTGGCACAGCGGAGGCAGGGCCAGGGCAGTGCTCAGATTGCTCTGAGCTTCCAGCATCTGCATTTACAACTGCATCAACCAGCACATACAGCACCATGTCCCCACACACGCTTTATCTAGGTCAAGCCGTTAGTTTTGCTTTTAATCTCCATACGTTTTTAATTTGATCTTTAATGTGGGTTTCAGCCTGCAAATCCAGCTGACAGACATTCCTTGCCACCGATTGTGCTAAACACCCCAACTCTTCCCAAAGACACCGGGAAGCAGAACAAGCACCAAAATCCTGGTGCACTTTGAGCACCCACAGCCAGGCTCACGCAGCAGCAGCTCTGGCGAACAGCCCCTCTGTCACGAAGCACTTTCCTACCCAAGGAGCTGTTGTTCCCTTCCCTCGTGTAGCTGACAACCCTTGGTGAGGAGCCTTCCCAGGGATACATGACGCTGCTGCATCCATCCCAGGCATGTAGGTGACGCTGGCGCTTCAACCTCCAGCCTGGCATCCCACATGGTCCCTCAAATTCACATCTCTCATCTCAAGCACCAGGGCTGCAAGTCCCAGCAAAGGGGGTGGAAGAGGGAAGGCCCTCCCTGTCCATCTTCAAAAGAGGTGGGTGTTTTCGCCACAGCAAACCCACGTGTTGGATGGCCGGGGTTGGAAACAACTGCGGCTCCTCTGCACCATCAGTATCCTTGGTGCCTGCAGCATTCCTGCCAGCAGCTGCTGGAGCTGGTGGGCTGATGTCCGAGGTGGAGCACACGGCAATGGGGCTGCTTTGTGGAAGGCCTGGCTGCAGAATTATGTGCTGGTGAACAGCAGCATAACCCCAAGCAAGAACTCCTTTATCCCAAGGGAACAGGCAAGACATGACACCTGTGGGGAGGTCCCAAGCCTCAGCCCCATTCACAACTTGGATCTACCACAGGCCAGGAAAACCACTCGCTTCTTTACAACAGAAACAAGCAGAGTTGAAAACGCACAAAATAAAAAGCCGTAACATGATGAAGGGATTAGGGATGGCTCCCAAAGCACCTTGAGGTGTATAATGTGCTATGGGCAGACTGCTGCACAGCCTCTGTGGGAAAGGCAGGCCACAAGCACACACTGGGGGTGTCTGATGGAAAACCAGCTCGGAGGGGAAGGGGAGCACTGGGAGACGGTTTATGGTTTAGACACAAGGGCTTTAGCTCTCCTAAATGGGGTGTGTGTGTGTGTGTGTGGAATTTCCCAGCACAGATAGTCATGGGAAGCACAGCCCTTTGACAGAAAGAAGTTATTTGCTTCAAAACCCAATTTTCCATCAAAACCCCCAAGTTGAAAGGCGTTCCCAGCTCCCTTGAGCTATGGGATCAAAGCTGGAGCTGAAGAGCAGCTGCAGCCCAGGGCTCATGGCCCCACTACAGCACAGCACAGCTTCTTGGGAGCTACTCCATTAACAGCATTAACAGCAGCTCCTCCACCAACAGCTCAGAGACAGAAGGGAGATGCAGAGCCGAGGGGCAGCATCAGCTCCATCAGCTGCGGTTCCCGGCAGCAGCATCCCACCACCCTCAAGTTTAATGGCCTCAAGTATGTCAGGCACTTGCAAGGATTTCACTGCTGGTTTGTGGTCAGAGCTACAGACTGAGGCTGCACGAGGAAGACAACAAAAAACACTAATGCAAATATTGACTCTGCTGGTAGAGCTCGGCATTGATCCCGTGCAAGTGCTGCAGCTGGGGGGGAGCAATAGGAAAACAGCCACCCAGAGCAAGCCCAATGGACACACAGCCGGAGGCAGGGGTTACAGACACATAACCACCATCCCTATGGAGCAGCCAGGACAAGGAGGAAGCAATCCCTGCAGACTCAAGGCACCACAGGCGCCTGCTCCCTGCACCAGCCTGGGTTAACAGCACAAGAATAAAGCTGCAGGCAGAGGAGAGCTCCCTCCGTGGCCAAAACCGCTTTTAAGGCTGTTATTTAAAAAGAGAAAAACGTAGTATTCTGGCACCCTGAAGAACTGGGCTGGCTGCAGCCGCGCTTGAGGCTGGCAGAGGTCTGTGTTTCCTGTTGGCTCTGCATGGTCGGTGGGGGGAACGGATTGAAAAGGTTCAGTTTCTCCCCCAGGTTTTGCTGTGCACAAACATCCTTGCTCATTTCTCTCTAAGGTTCCCAATTTGCTAATTGAGACATTTCCTCATGGAAAAAGAATGTCCTGGACTAGGGATGGGGCTGCTGGCTCGTCTATACACACCGGGAAGCGCGGTGAGGCGCGTGCGAAGGCGAGAGGCGCGGCGAGGCCTGACAGCAAATACCAACCAGCACAGGCTCCTCTGCGGGCACACAGCAGCCCCCGTGGCCTGGGGCAGCCCCACCAGGACACAGATCCTACACAGGTGGGAACAAAGCCCAGAACACCGCACAGCACCAACCATCCTCCCACCGCTGCCCCCATGTCAGCCTCAGCATCAGGCATGGCTGTCAGGCTTGGGGGTCTGGAGAAGGGCAGGAGTGGAACCAGTGGGAAGCTGGGCATTGCAGAGGGTTTCTTTCCAGGCATCGCTTTGTGATAAAACAATCTAGTCTGCACACAGAAAACTAGAGAGTTCTGTATTTTGGCTAGAGGGACAGAAGAACTGCTTCTGCCCACAAAGCCCACAGGAGCGAACAGCTCAATTTCACTGGAAACATTACCAACACAAACAGCCAGGAAAAGCGCTTTTGGGTCTGAACAAGCCCAGAACATTAGGGGAGAAAGGACCAAGGAAGCAGCAGCTGGAAGCACGTGAGCAGAGTTATAACGGGGATAGGACTGCTGCCACAGTGGCGGCTACACCAGCCTGGTGCCGCGTGGGACCAGCTATGTATTTTCTTACTATCAAATGAAAAGGGAATTAAAAGCATTCTGCAGACTCATGAAGAATGCATGGGGGATGGAGAGGGATTTCTACCTATGTATAAGTCAAACCTCACCCACCCAGGTTCACAACACATTCAGCACAGCCATGGCATAGGAATGAAGTTTAAAAGTACTCCGGAGGGATCCCTGGGAGTTTGCTCTCTCCTACCTGAGGAGCAGCAGAACAGCAATTCTGCCTGGATCAATAAGTGCTGCAAGCGGAGGGGCAGGACGATTGCCTGTTCCTGCCACTCCAGCTGGGAGGAAATCAGGGCTGTGTTGGAGAACAGGCTCCTGCAATGGATCATTGTGCGATGGGAGGACTGCTCCTGGAAGGAAACAGGTGGAAAGGAGGCAAAGGCAATGGGACAATGGGGATCCTCAGCAGCCTCCAAATCCCCACCAGCCTCCCACAAGCACGTGTGGCTGCTGATGTCCTGCTCTCCTCACACCAGCACCCCCAAGTCCTCCTCTGCAGGGCTGCTCCCAGCCCATCCATCCCCAGGGCTCCTGGTGCCCAGCCCTCTCCTCGCACAGTGGAGCAGCTCAGACAACCTGCTTGAGGAAGGCACAAAAGTGCTCTCCAGAGCACTCCTCAGGGCACAGTGATCTTCAGGCAGGGGTAAAGCAGAAGGGTTCCCCCACACAGCAGCCCGAAAGAAATGCCCACATCTTGCTCCCTTCCGTCGAGAAGGCTGCACAGGCACAGCGTGAGCATAGCAGCCTGAGGGGACCATGATGGTGGGTCCTCCATGCCACCTCTCCACCTCAGCTCTCCCAGGACAGGGCAAAGCCACGCTCCTGGGGCAAAGCTGCAGGGCACCGGTGACACTGGGGAGAAGGGCCAGTGCCGGGGCTTGGCACACACACACCGGGAGGAAAACAAACCAGCAAAGCCTTTGCTCTAACTGTGCAAATGAGCCCCGGCTCAGCCTTCTGGTACTGGAGCCCCGGAGGAGCCCACGAGCTGCACCCTGCACATCTCCAGTTGTTTGCCGTAAACAAGAGGTGCTGGTGCTGCTGGAGCCAGCCCCTGTTCCAAGCGCCATCTGCAGCCACCACCAGCCCCCAGATGCCTCGCCAGGCGCTTACCTTCAGCTTCTCGAAGCGATCACTGAGGGACGCCACTTGGTGGTCTCGATGGCGCCCCACCAGTTTGCATAAGGCACAGATGAGCTGGTCGTCAGCGACACAGTACATATTCACCTTCTCGTTCTCGTGCTCCAGGCACGTGAGCCCTCGGAAGTGGGCATCGGGCACAGGCTCCACCAGCCGGTGGCTGGTGAACGGCTTCTTGTTGGGGTGCGTGGCGCGCAGGCAGCGGTCGCAGTAGGACACCTCGCAGGTGATGCAGGTCTTCACTGCATCCCGTGGCGGGTCCTGCTCGCAGAACTGGCAGGCGATCCTCTCGCCGGCCACCGACATGGTTGGGCTGTTGTGGTACGTCCGCTCACGGCGGCTCTCGCTGGGGGAGTTGGGCCCGCTCAGGGACGCCTTCTGGAAGCGGTCAATGATGTTCTGCAGGGTCACATTCCTCTTGAGGCCCTCCAGGCCCCGGTGGTTGAGGGAGATGACATAGCGGCACGTGGGGCACTGGAAGGCAGAGAGGGGTTCAATGGACTCGCTGGAAGAGCAGCTGGACACCAAGATGCGGTGGGCGCAGCTGAAGCAGAGGCTGTGGGCGCACGGCAGCAAAAGGGGGTCCTCAAACAACTCCAGGCAGATTGGGCAGGTCAATTCTGACTCCAGTGTTTCCATCTTTAGTTAAAACAATCCGGGTTCAGCATCAAAAACCAGGGAAGGTGGGCTGGTACCTGCAGAGACAAGAGCAGAGGTATCAGACAGAGGCTCTCCAGGGCAGAAACAGGCAGCTGGGGGACATTGCAGCACCCCGATGCTCTCTACCCCTGAATGCTGTCACACAGCCCAGCCAGGCTCACATGAGACCATTGCCGTGGTGACACGTTGTGGTACCACCCACCAGAGCCAAGCCGCTGGCTCAGAGCAGCCCCTGGGGGTGCTGCAGGGCAGGAGAGATGCTCGGGACACTGGGCAGCGGGAAGCTGCTTCCCATCATCCTGCAGCCCGGCCAAGAAGAGGATCTGGACAGCGAGGCTGGAGCCAAACCCAGCAGAAACCACATGATTTCTTGTTTTTTCTTGCAAAGCACTAGGCATGAGCAGGGGGACCATGCTGGCTTCTGTGTGGAAAGGCTACGCTGCACGGCAAAGATACAGCTCCAGCCGTCCCCTCCAGCAGCCACATGGTCCCATCTCCTTCTGGTGGAGGGAAAAACGTGAATTGTGTCCCAGAAACTGAGCAAAGCTGGATGGGAGCTCCAATGCACAGTCACCCCGCGCCGTGCTGTCTGCTGGAGCAGGGCAGGGAAGGAGGAGCAGGGAAATTACAGCCTGCAGAGTCCCACCTCCACTGTCCTTCGCTGCACCCCAGCGTCAGCCAGGGATGCCCGAATCAATTCCAGCAGGAGGCAAACATGCTCCTATTTTAGATCACTCCCTCTGCTTGAGGCTGGAAACGGGCTCCGGGCAGTCACTGGACCCGCTGTCACACTGCTCCCAAGCTCTGGTTTGCACCCTGAGAGCTGGCCCTTGTCCCCATGTGCTCCCAAGCGCTATCCCCTCCATGCACCCAGCAGTCACTGAGCTCCCTCCCCATCCCAGCTGCAGGACATGCCCACAGTGGGCACAGGGGCACACACCCACAGCCCCACATTACTGACAGCCCCTCTGCAGCCCACGGCAGGACCAGTAGGTCCCACCACCGGCAGGTATCCTATGATCCAGCTCCTTCCGCCAAGCAGCTCCAGAGCCTTGAGTGATGCCCACACGTGCTCCAGGGCTGGTTCCAGCCTCACCGGTAAGTGGTGCCAGCAGCAACCCCAGCCATGGCAGGAACTGGCCAACCCTGCCCAGTGCCGGTTCGTGCCAGCGCCTGGTATCGATGCATCCCTGGGGTGTCCTGCTGGGACCTGCCCGTGCCCACCCTGCCTATCACAGCATCTCCTCCCAGCTGCCTGGCATGGGATTCACCAGTGCCTGAAGGAGATCTTGAGCTCTTCCCTGCTCCAGCTCAAGAGGCTTATAAAATTAAGCAACTGGATATTTAGATATGGTAATGCTGCAGCAGCCTTATCAGGGCCTGCCTGAGTGAGCCTTGCACATATTTATGTAGATACACGTATTTCACTTCCCCCCCCGCCCCCCAAGAGACGCAGTGAAGAGCAGCTGCGTCCACAGAAGCTGCAGAGCGTGAAGGCTCCCAAGACCTTCCTCCCTGCAGCCCCTGGTGCCTTTCCCAAGCCTCAGAGCCCATCTCAACTGTGGGAAAGTGACAGGAGGAAATGCATCTGGCCAGGGTCCCGGGAGCGCTCGCACTGGCTGCAGCAGCCATCCCTGCCCTGCTGCGGGATCAGGAGCTCCCGCTGCACAACCATGACCCCCCCATCACCACCGCAGCACCAGGCAGCCTGCGCACACTTCCTCCTGGTGCTTGTGCTTTAAACCTTAGACACTGCTGCTCCTTGCCGGGCCTGTCCCAACAAAGCACCCCCATGCACACCCCCCCGGCTTTGCTGCTTCCAGGGACACGAACAGATGCAAAATGTTTAACCAGGCTTTTGCCTAGCTCCCCAGGGTCACTCCTGCAGGAACCTTGTTTCCCTTCCTGGGACAGCACCACTCAGATGCAACACAGCTGAGTGGAGCCTCCGGAAGCGGCTGGAGCAGCAGCTCCTGCACCTGGGCGACAGCCGGTGCTGCCGCCAAAGCCTTTCATGCCTCCCACTTTGATGTTCCCTTTGATGTCCAGGATTGACGTGGCACGAGGAATATCTGATCAGATTAAAATCTGCTAGCTCCAGAGTCATCAACTCCCTCAATACAAGCACTATAAAACATTAACATGGGTTACAAACAGCCCCACATGTTGCTTGTGCCCACAGGTCCGGCGGCCCTGGCCATGTCCCCAGCAGCCAGGCAGGGCTGTGACTGCGAGCACTGGCGGTTTAACACAGCACTAATGTTACAAACCCAAATTCTGCTCTGAAAACACTGGGGAGGGATCTCTCCCACTGCAAAACACACAGAGACAAGCAGCATCCTTCCCATGCACCCACGAGGTGCCTGCGCTCAGCACAACGGCAGCAATGACCAGCGTTACGTGGTTGCCAGTGGGCACCGTGCTGCTGGAGGTCTGCATCACTGTGATCTGCCCTTCCTACACAGACCTACGGGTGTCACACACACATCCCTAAGGGTGTCACACACACCTCCCCACGGGTGTCAAATACACACAAACCCACAGGTGTCACACACCTCCCTGTGGGTGTCACACACAGCCGTATGGGTATCACACACACAGACCCACAAGTGTCAAATACACAAAGACCCACGGGTGTCACACACAACCCTATGGGTGTCACAGACACTTCCCCATGGGTGTCAAACAGACACAGACCCACAAGTGTCACACACCTCGCCAAGGGTGTCACATACCTCACCATGGGTGTCACACATACCACCCCATGTGCTGCTCCGTCCCTCCCCACTCTCACCTCCCAGCCCACAGGCAAAGCAACAGTCACAGCTCACTTGAGAGGCTCTGAACCCCACATGCAGACTGGGAGCAGCACAAGTGTGGGGAACCCTAGAGGCGCACAGGGCATCCTCAGCAAACCCTGCCATTCAATACAAAGGTTCTTCTACTGCCTCTCCCCAGTTACTGCTTTTACAAGATCAAAGCCAAACGTGCTTCCTTGCTACCTCAAGCTCAGAGGCACATCGTGAGTGATGTAGAGGTTCACCACCAGAAAAAGGAGAGAAGACCAGCAGGAGGGGATGCTGCTCACATCATCATCCTGACTACCCTGGGAAGGGACAGCCTGGCACACATCACCTAAGGACAAGGTTAGCCAGCCCAAAATTCCCCCGATGCCTCTGACCACCTTCAGGCAGCCCAGAATTCCTCCTGCTCCTTCTGCTTATGGTCTCCCTACAGTCTCTGGTGTCAGACGCTGCTGCTCACCCACCCATCCCATGCAAGCCCCATGCCACTGAGTTCGGATACCGAAAATCAATACAACTCATTGTATCTGTGTTTAAAACCAACAGCCATGATTTCATTTCTTGAGCTTGCCTATAACTATGTCTTGAGGTGGGTCCTCCTGCCCCTGCCCACAGCTGGATGCACAGCTCAAGGAGCACCCAGCTCACCCCAATGCAAGACACGGGCTATCGAGGATGTGATTCTCAGCACTCTGCACACACCAGCACAGAGTGAGTGTAAAAATACAGATGGCTTATCATGCTAAAACCCTGGTCCCAGGCGCATCTGGCTTTGCTACCATTTGATGGTGACAGGTCAGTGCACCTTGTGCACAGCAAGTACCAGCCTCTGCAGAGGTGGACAAAACAGCTCCCGCTACCTTGAATTGTTACAGGGCATATAAAACCCAACAACGTCCATCCACCCATCCATCCATCCACCCCACCCCCCCCCCCCACAGGTTTTCCACTGCAGCAACCCCTTCTGACCCCCGCCAGCCCCCGCTCCTACCAGGGTTTGTGAGTTCACCTCAAATTCCTCCTGCTCTCTCTCGCACCAAAACCTGGCAGGTTTTTGCCAGCCCTGTCAGAGTCCCACAGGGCAAACAGCTCTGCTCCGGACCCGCTCAGGCACAGGCCAATGCTGCAGGTTGATGTTCCCCATGCAAGTGTGATTTCTTCTTTCTTTTCTACCTCCCCCCCCCCCGCATTGTTCTGTTTGTATTTCCCCAGAACGCTGCAGCATCGCTCAGCCAAGAGCAAGGCTGGGAGCAGCCGTGGTGCTGCTCCTCCCGCACATTAGACTGAAATGTAATCAAACATGGCAACCCTTTCCTTAATTGGCTCCCAACAGCAGGACAGCAAATCTGGGCAGCACTTGTCTGCACGCTCACTGCTGGCCTCAGGAAAACCAGCTCAGCACTGATCCCTGCTCAGGGAACAATGAAACCCTCCTCCAACAGCCACAGCCCAACCCCAGAGCCCTCACCCCGGGCAGGCAGGATCCCCCCAGTGGGGGTGGTGGTGCAGAGGGGTTGCCCTTCACCCCCGGCCCCGCACACCTGCAGCCACCAGCCTGGCCAAGGAACTGCTCTAACCCTGCCCTTAGGACCAGGCTGTCCTCAGAGAACCGAGGTCCCATGAGGACAAACAGCCTCAAGCGTGTGATTAGCACCAGCACCAGCTTCTTGTCTAACGAAGGAGCACAGGGGGAGCTCAGTCAGGCTTCTCCAGCCAGTTTACACCAAGTCATCCAATTTTTCCGTGCTTGGCTTGTGAGCTTGGTGAGCTGCTGTGCATGGAGCCGCTCCACACGCTTAACACCGAGTTCCACGCTTTAAAGGGCGCTCCCTCACCCTCTGGACGATAAGGAGCATCCTTCAGCCCGCCCCTTAGCTTGCTCTCTCCAGCCAGGAAAGCTGAAAGCCCGCCCCCCCCGGAGCCTGGCCTCTCCTCCTGCAGCTCCTGCCTCTACAGCTTCCTCAGTAACTTCGGGAATCTGTCCGAGGCTGCCTAAGAAATCCCGATAATTCACGTCCCAGCTGCCCTCCCAAACACCTTATCATAATCCTGAAAAAGCAGGAAAACCCAGCACCGATTAAACTGGATTTCCTGTGCAGCCGCCATGTGCCGCTGTTCTTAATCCATTACACTGGAGGACAGACATCTCCACACCAGCTTTAAGCATTTTCCCAGCCAATTTGCTGGGTGCTAAAATAAAGCTGGCTACTCTGCAGCTCCCTCAGCTCTTGCACCTCCCTAAATGAAGGGCACAGCACAAGAGCTGTGCTCTCATGAAGCAGCAACAGCTTTTAATGAGAGATTACTTTCTGCCGGCTCCTTTGCTGAACCCGCTCCAGAAGAGCTGGCTGGAGCCCACTGGCACCAAGGAGCTGCTGCTGTTTCATGTCTCCATTTGCACAGTGCCTTATCCCCCCTGTCCCTGGAATTCCATCTTCATCACTGCCTCCACTGACCTGACTGAGGGGATGGAACTGTTCCGCTTCGACACCTCATTCTCCTCCTGAGCTCCCATCAGGGTCCAGTGTCAGAGCAGGGCTCCCAGGGCTGGGGAGGGCCCCACACCATGGGGTATCCACTAAACACATCTGCCCTTGAAGCTAGCACAACTGGCTTTGGTTGGGGTTCTTCCCCACCCAGTCCTAAGAGGGGGCTATTCCCACCATGCAAACCCTGCAGAAGCCTTGGCAACCAACACACAAGCACAGACCAAGCTATGGCTCCAGCCCCCGTTCATATCACTGGTCCAGCCTGTCCATCCAGCCACTGCTGCCATCCCTTCTGCAGCAGCAACAGTGACGGCACCGCTCGGGCTGCAGCTCAAGCTGCTCTGCTTTGGGGTGCTACATTTTCCACCCCACTTCTCTCCCTCTTCATCCCAACAATATCTCTCCATTTGTCAAGCAGCTCCAGGATCCCCCAGCACCCATCACCATCATCCTCTACATGCACAAGCAGCCCTGGCCCCAGCAGGGGCTCCAAAGCCACCACCACAACCCAGCACCTTCCCCTGCCATCCTTCCCCTCCTGCCAGTGCTGGACCTGAGCCTCTCCCATGGTTTATATGGCCAATGGCACCTCTGCAGCCGTGCAAACATCCACTGACTACACTGCTAGTTTTTTTCACAGAATCACAGAATCCCAAGGGTTGGAAGGGACCTCAAAAGATCATCTAGTCCAACCCCCCTGCAAGAGCAGGGTAACCTACAGTACATCACACAGGAACTTGTCCAGGTGGGCCTTGAATATCTCCAGTGTAGGAGACTCCACAACCCCCCTGGGCAACCTGTTCCAGTGCTCTGTCACTCTTACAGTAAAGAAGTTCCCGCACGTTCTTCCTGATGAAACATCAAGTACCCACAGTGCGACACATCAGGTACCCTCTCCTCCACGAGCCTTACAGGTCAATTCCCACAGCCGTGGCATGGAAACCTTCCTCTGCCTCCTCCTGCAGTGGCCTGGAGTAGGAAGGATACTGGGCGATGCGGGGCATCTCTCTGCCCCCCTCCAACTCGCAGCACAGTTGGGTTTGATTCCCATTGAGTGCTGCAGCTCCCTAAGGCTCTCCACACTCCAGCAGTCAGTAAAACCAGGGACTGCAGCAGCCAGCCTCACCCCCCACTGGCAACAGCCCATCGCAGATACCTCCTCGCACCATGTCCATCCATTTGAGCCTCCTCAGCTGCGCGCTTCTGCCTGAAGCTGCCAAAACCCAGCCCCTGCCCTTCTGCCAGAGCTGCCACCACAGTGCGGGGACCACAGCTCTGCAGCCGTCCCCATGCCAGAGCCAGGGACACCCGCAGGTGCATGGCTCTGGGGGTGCAGCAGTGCTGGGATCAGCTCCACGCTCCCCGGAAGGCACAGATGGAGCAAGCTGCTTCCAGCCCAGGCACCAAGCAGCAGATGGGGCCCTGGCTCAGCACCGAGCTGGAGCGGGCACCACTCCCTGGCAACCCCCAGGCCCCCATCCCCTCCCTGCTGAGCCACTGCTCCAAGTCTCGCCATCTCTCTCCTGCACCTCTCTGGCCGTCACTGGTGCTCCTGCCATCCGCTTGTCCTCGCTGCTGTCAGGAACACGGCACTGGCAGCTCCCGACCACACATCACAGCAGCCTTTGTATCCAAGCCTTCCACAAGCGCACCGGCAGCTCCGTGTCCTTCCCCTCTTCCTCAGCCGTGGCTGCAATGCGGCTCCAGGCTGGCATCATCCCTGTAACAGCCAGAGCCCCTGGCCCTGCAAGGACGAGGGGAGGGCACGGCCGCAAGTGCAGCACAGCAGCAGCTGGTGCTTCATTACAACCTCTCGTTGCCTCATGAGGCTGATGAGCAAGTCCTGGCTCTTATCCCCCCGATAGATGATGCACAGAGACGCATCCAGCCCCGCAGAGAGACACATCCAGCCCTGCAGATTGCTGCTGCGGGCAGAGACCCAACTGGGCACTGCCAGGTCCCACAGCCACGAGCTACAGAGAGAGAGGAGCCCCCACCCCACTTCCTACCTGCACCCACTATGACAGCTCGGCTTCTTCACTAAGCTAAAAGGCAAGGTGACAGGGATGCTGGGGTACACCCCCCATGTCCCTAGAGGGGCAGGGTGGCCGAGGAGAAGCACATTCCAAGGGGGGACCCCTCTGCCTCTCTAGAGGCTGGAGAAGCAGCACCCACTTGGCGCTCACAGCCCTGGGGGATGAGCATCTTCCAGGGACTGAGCTATCACCACACTTCACTGTTTTCTACTTAACCAGCAAGTCTCAGTGCAGGACACCAAACAACTCTGCTCCCCAACAGTGAGCTGAGCTGAAGAGGTGCTGAAAAACGTCCGTAGTGATGACAAGGTGGGGTTCATGGCAAAGTCCATTGTGGGAAAGAGCCAGGTGAAGACACAGACCCAAACCTGGGAAGGTACTGGTGGTGCTGCTGCTGCAATGCGAGTGTGGCACAGTGAGGAGCCGACTCCTCCCCAGTGCTCCCCAGGGACCCTCGAGCTGCGCATCAAAGCTGATGGTTTACTGGATCAAGACAGATCCTCATCCAAAGAGCGGCTCCTGCACAGTGCAGCCCCGTCCCTGTGAAGACACCAAGCTGGCGGTGCCAGCCCAGTGCTCGGAGTCCCTCCTCCGCATCACAGAGTGGCACCAGGCAGTGCCAGGGCAGGGAGAAGGCTGGAGCAAGACACGACCTCAGGCAGGCCAGGAGATGCGGCTCGGACCAAGGCTCCCACCAGCATCTCACCCTGCTGAGGGCTACAGCATCTCCAGACACTGCACTGCTGCAGCTCCTCAAGCCCACGGAACCTGCCACGATGGCGCCTCAGTCCCACTTTGTTGCTCAGGTGCTGCCGGCAGGAAAAGGGCAATTCCCACCTGGCGGCAGCGATCCTGATCCCACCTGCTGCTCAGTGGAGGCTGGGCACATCAGCCCAAAGCATCGCTGGGCTGCCCCAGCTCCAGCCTCCAAATCCCAGACCCACCAAATGCCACAGGGTCGGGAATTCAAAGGCTATTGTGCTGCTTTGTGCAAGGTTAAATATATCTGCACAGGCTCCTAGGGGCTGCATTCCTGGGAAGGGGTAGGATAAACAAGGCTTCCTGCGGGAACTGAAGACAATGAGGAATAATTGGCATGAATCCCCAGTGCAGAAACAATGCAAGTAGCAGATATTTTGGACTTTCACAGCCTACACCGCCCTCCTCCCCCTGACACATTCAAGAAGAGGCACCCAGACTGGTCTAACTTGGTCCACGGCCCTTGGCGAGACACAAGCTATTGAACAGGAGGGAAGCCACACACCAGAGCACCCAGATAAGCCCAGGACTTCACTGCTGTAGGCGCCCCATTGCAACAGGAGGCTGGTATGTGTGTTTTGGAAGCGCATTTTTCACAGCATCTTCCCTGCTGGGCTCATGCCAGGGCACCCAGATACCAAGGGTTCCAGGGCAGAAGGCTTGGAGATGGAATTTGCACCCATGTTCCACGCCTGCTTCGCTCCCAGCACAGTACAGCCAGCGATACTGTACCGGTGCCGTGCCAATGCTGTGCCAGACCAGCCAAACGAAACCCACTGGAAGCTCCCACGCTGCTGCAGGGCTCCAAGAGGTAGGGTACATCCCGTTGCAGACCACATTCCTCCCTCCGCAGCCCAGCCACTACAGTTGCCTCCTCTTCATTTTGGAAAGGGACAAACAGAGGCTTGTTTTCAAACCATGGCAAGTTTTTTAGCTGTCTTCCTGCACTGGCCCCTCGGGAGGGCTCTGTAAACCAGTCAGATTCCCACATCCTCCTCCCAGACCTGCAGAATGAGAGAGACATCAGCGCTGACCCCGTTAAACAGGTCATTTGAAGCCTTTCAAACTAAATGCTCCGGCGCTCCCGAGGTGACTGGCAACTATTAGCATCCTTTTGGAGAGGGCTCTCCAGCCCTCAATCACTCCCACACATAAGCACTTTCACGCTTCCAGTCACAAAAAGGAAATAAAGCACCGATACAACCCACTCAGCTTTTCCCAGCCGGTTCCACCAAACTCCGAGGTTACTCTGCAGCCATGTTTGTGCCCCTTCACGGCCGCGCTTGGAGCCTGGGGGCCCCGGCAGCCAGCCTGGTCCTTGCACCCCGATACCGCATGCAGGTGGGATGCGGCCCATGAGCGGGAATGGCTCAGTGCTACAGGGCAGGGGTGCATGGGCGCAGCACAACCCACTCGGGCAGCAGCAACGTGTTTGAGCCGCTCGCAGGAGCCCTCGGTGCTGCCCCGATCACCCGGGGCATTCTCGGAGCACCATGATAAGGCAATACCCATGCAGAGAAGCTGGTGCTCTGCAGCGAGGAGGCTCCAGCACACAGAGGGGACCGCTGCAGCAGAGCCACCACCCCATGCTGCCCCATGTCCAAACACCCACAGCAGTGGCCCCCCGTGCTCTGTCTGGCACAGCACAGGATGCTCCTTGAGCCACACAACACGTGGCATCCTCTGGGAGCTCACTCCTGCCACCCAGGAGGTGTTTTCTGACCGAAGCCAGGCTATCTGCAGGACATCGGCCACCACATCCCACGGCTTGTGCCAGGGTGGGGGTTAAGCACCGAGCAAGGCAGGTCCTGAGCACACCACCGCACTGAAAACACGCAGCTCACCAGGTCACCCAAGGGATGAGGATGCGGTGAAAGACCAGGGCATACCCCTGGAACCTGCCGCTCCAAAGCCCTGCACAAGATGTATCCCATTGCACAATCCCACCCTGCTTCCTGGAGGATCGCGACCGCTCCCGGTTAACTCCATGAGCCGGGTCCCCGGCAGCAGTTCTCCCCAGCACCGCAGCTCTGCTATGGAGCATCACCCGCAGCACTCCTCCCGGCTCCAAGGGGACACCGGGTCATGCTCCCGGCGCGCAAGGGCTGCAGGTCCCCCTTCGGCCCCTTGCAGCCTCCTCATATGTGATCCATGAGATGAAGCAGGTAACTACAAAGGTAATTTCCTCCTGCCATCCCGATCCCCCCTGCCGGAGGGCTGCCGGAGGGAGGCAGCGCGCGGCTTTTAGCGACAATAGGCAGCACACACAATATCCGCTACTTAACTCTGAAGTGTTCTTTAATGATCCGAAAGAAAAGGAAAACGCTCCGTAGAGTGCTTTTGTAATAATCACAGACCCCCGAGAGTCCCGCTGGAGACAGGTTCAGGCACCTTCGCCTCCGAGAGCATTCGACCCCTGCGGGAAGCCGGGTGGCAAAGCTCATGGCTGGTAAAAGCAGTGAATGCAGGCACATCCCAGGGATGCTAAAGCACAGCGCTTTGCGGGACACGCAGGGACCGTACAAGTGCTCAGAGGCATAAGAAGGTATAGGCAGGAGTGACAGTGTTTTAAAAAGGTCATATATATATTTATATATAAATCCAGCCAACCTGGCATGGCTTTAGCGTGCCTCGGACAGGGCTTGGAGCAACCTGGTCTAGTGGGAGGCATCCCTGTCAAAGGCAGGGAGTTAGAACGAGATGATCTTAAGGCCCCTTCCAACCCAAACCAGGCTGTGACTCTGTGGTTCTATGCCCACACCATGGTCTCTCTCAGCCCAGCGTTGAGCAGCTTCCCTGGCAACATAGAGAAGCCCAGATGCCCTCCCTGCATCCCCACACACAGGGGGGACACTGGGAGCTGTATCCCCTCCCGTGGCAGCCACCCATGGCAGAGGACATCAGCACCCTGCACAGAGGGGACATCAGCCCCGTGGCATCTTGATGGGTGACACAAGTCACTCTGCCACCAATGACACAGCAGCCTGGCCCAAATCACCTCCCTACAGACCGTGTGACAGCATTGCTTGATGATTATTCATGAAATGAAGCCTGCTAAAGGTCCTCTATCAGGAATCAGATAAAAGGGATGAACAGAAGCTGAAATATTTCATGCCAAAAAAAGGCCAACGTGTCACCCATGGGGCCAGGAAGGTGACAGTAGCCAGCACCCAAAAAAACATCTTCTGAGGACAACCAGAGGAAGCTGGGCTCCCTCCTTCCAAAGCATAACAAAGTCAGACTGCTGCAATACTGACCTCAGAAATCAAGTTCCCCACAGCTGGCACACCAGCAGCCCATGCACTGAGCCCAGAAGGATGACCCAGGATGTGGAGGGAAGGGCCGCGATTTCAAGGGAGAACAGAAAGCATCAGGTCTGGAATCAGGGACTGAGGAGAGAATAAAGAAGAGGAGCCCAGAGAAGATAAAGAAGAGAAGCCTGTCCCTGGGAGAGGACACAGCCCTCATCAGTGAGAGACAGATTTCCCAAAAAAAAAAAAAGCAAGCCTGAAAGGTGAAGCACAGAAAAGCAGGGGCTCAGGAGAACCTCAAGCTCAGTCACAAGGCCAGCAGAGATCCCAGAGGACATCTCCCACCCACCAGACATGGAGAGGAAGGAACATGCCAAGCATTGAGATCATTATGGCTGGCATTGCTCGTCATACAAAAGGCCCCGAGTTATGCAGCTGGGCACCTACCACCCTCCTACAAGACAAAGCCCAGCCAGTTCCTCCTTCCTAGGGGCACATGAATGCTTCCAGCACCAGGGAGCAAGAGCTGGAGCAGCCCAGAGCCAGGAAAAACCTCCAAGCAGAAAACATAAAGCAGAAACTAACTAGAGCCCACTTCTGGGAGGGGAAAACAACAACAGGGGCAGAGGCACCGGCGGGGAGCGCCAGGCCCCGGCACGCCAGGACCACACCGGGATGCACAGCACGAGCCAGGAACTTGCTCAGTGGGGCCTGGCTCATCCGCCTGCAGCTCAGGATCCTTGCCCTGTGCTACAACCCCAAGCACGCTGCTCAGCACTGGGGAGCTGCCTGCAGAGAGGAGACCATGACGTGAACACCGAAGCCAAGCGATCCAAGGGAAGACCCAGCAACGGGAGCCCTGGAGAGGAGCACAGGATGCAGTGGCATGCGCAGGCAGCTCCGGACATGCTGCCAGAGGAGCGCCAGCAGCTCCCACAACACATCACCCGCTCCAGGATAAAAGAGATGCCAATGCATGGCCTGAGCCAACGCATCTCTACAACAAGCCAGAGCTCCTGCACTTCTGCACCTGGAGCATTCAGCCATCCAAAACACACAGGAACTGGGAAAAGGGGCGTTCCTGGGAGCACCACATCATGGCAGCCAGCACAAGGCTTGTTCCCAGTGGCAGAAACCCCTCGGTGACCTTGAGACCAGCAACAGTTTCAAGGCCAAAACGCCCCTCAAACAGCCTGATCACATGCTCCTAACAGGCCAGCACGCTTTGCCCCCAGCTCGGGCTTGCCTTGGCAACTGCCCCCATTGCCCAGCCGCCTGTGGACCCTGACAGAGCACGTTTCTGGAGCATCACCACCTCTGTGCAGCGATTCATCACCTGGATGTGATGATCTCGACGATCTTTTCCAATCTAGCTGGTTCTCTGCACACCATTGCAAATCCATGCCTTCCTTCTCATCTGAATTCCCCAGCTATTCTGAGAGCTGAGCAGGCAGCAGACCGAGGCTGAGCATGCCGAATGACTTCTTTACACATCACCACCACCTTTATGGGTGCTGGGTTAAACAAGTGAAATCATTCCCAAATGCAGCCTGCTTTCCTTGCTCAGATCACCCATAACTGCCTAGAGGAGCGTTTCTCTCCTCAGCTCAGGAGCAGGCTGCAAAGCAGGAACCTCCGAACTAGGCTGATAACAACCCGGCACTCAAGCATCATCAACACAGCCTTACCCTGCCTTGGTTTCATCAGCCCAGCCACATGCAGTGGGGTTCTGATGGCCATCCATGAGGCACATTGAACTCGCCCTGCACCCCTCTGAAGAAGCAGAAAGCTCATTTATTCTACGTCCTCTCTGACGTGCTGCTGAAGGATGCTGCACAGCTGCACTTCAGAGGGGTGCGTGTCCACATCTTTACTCCATACAGATCCTCAGCCAGCTTACATTCACTGTGCTGTGCTTAAGCCCTGCTTCAGGAAGGCTCTGCCTGCTGCCTGAAGTTGGTTTTCCCCTTGTCAGTCACCCAGCTCAACACTGGGTTTGTGTATTAAAATGAAATGTAATTTCTAGGCCATTCCCCCGGTGCGGTCTGGCTCCTGCGTCTGCAGAGAGAGGAACAAACAAACAGACGCAGCCATTCACTTCCCCCTTGGACGTGAATTCCAGTTACAAACAACAGGAGAGATGTTCTGCGCAGAGCCCCATTCGCTTCAGGAGCCCACTGCAGTGGCACGTAAAGCCCAGGCACCCTGAAGTGTGCCAAGCCCCTTGTGCCAAGCTAGCACAGGCCTGCGGAAGTGCTTCTTGCAAGGGCCGCAAAAGGAATTGCAGGGATTTGGCCTCAGCTTCCCACTGAGGTAGCAGGTTTCCTGTTAGTTCTCACAAGCTACTGGGTTTTTCCTTTTCCCTCCCAAGCAGAGCCCAGAGAGCAAGACATGCAGAACGCAGATTTGAGACCCCAGAACTTGCAGCATCCAACTCTGCAACATCCAACACAAAACCAAACAAGAACACACAACACAACAGCCCCTTTCCTAGTTAGTCTCTCTATTCTCAAATGTGGCAGCATCAAATCCAGCATTGCTTTCAATCTGCCTGGTTAGAGCAACTGTCCCTGCTCAGCCACAGGGCACCGGCTGAAGCTCGCATCTGAACCGGATCCCATCCGCACCCTCTTCCTTTCGCACCATAGAAATCCTGCAGGAAATGCCCAAAAGGAAACAAAACCGGCTGCCAACACCCAGCCCAGGCCAGGCTGCAGCAGCTGCAAGCACAATCCTCACTCGGACACATCCAGCCAGACCAGCTTTAAATAACAAACACTGTTTTCATGGGGAAACACCCTCTGAATCCCACAGGATTTTTCCACTTCAGTTTAAAAGGCTCCCGTGGTTCAGCACAGCCTGAACACGCCTGGACCATCCCCGGGCAGCCCTAGCCAAGGCAGGGAACAGCCCTGGAGCTGTGGAGCACATCAGGCTTTCCCGTGCTCCTAGTGATGGGAGAAGCAATGGTGCTTGCAGCAGTGCAGCATCCCCTCCTCAGCTCCGGGCTCTTACAGCAGCCATTGATGTGACACTGGGGAATGCCTGGGACAGCCACAGCCCCTACACGCACCCACACACAGAACAGGGAACATTGTGGGGAGGAATATGGAGACAGGGACATGAGAGGGACAACAGCTTAAGCCTGGCTGTGAGGAGGACTCCAAAGGCAAGAGAAGAGCAGCAGAAAGGGGCAGCAGAGGGATGTCCTGATGTCCCCGGCCTTTCCAGCACTGTTGGCATGTCAGGGTTGTTTGCTCGGGGAGGATCCAAGGCCAGGCGGTGACATGGGGACAAGCTGCGGGAAGGCATCCCAGCTCCATGGCGCTGAAAGGGGGCATGCAGAGAGGACAAGGAGGTCTGAGGTCACAGAGGTGGGTCCCCACCAGGGGTGCCAAGTCTGGGGCACGCTGGCCCCATGGGGCAGGATGTCACCAGCAGTAGGGAGCATGCAACCCAGAGCTCTGATTTAGTGGGCCAGGGACAGCCAGGCAGTCTGAGCCCCAGCCTCGCGGTGGTCCCAATGGGCAGCACCCTCTCCTCTGCCCACTGCGCAGTGCGTGCGCAGGGACAGAGCAGAGGCAGCCAGCGGGGGCGATGACGGGGCCCAGTGCTGCCAGCGAGCACAATAAGCTATTTCCTGAGAAAGGCCAGCGTGTCCAGAGGCACAAAGGACGCTATTCTGCCACTGCCTGTGCTTGGGCTTGGGCAAGAAACAAGGGGAGGGCAGATACTTTAGCCACCAAGCACTGCACATCCCAGGGATGCCAGTGCAGCCCTGTGCCTGCAGTTCTGCCCCACATCTCCACCAAGAAAGAGGCAAGCTGCCGGCTTGGGGCTCAGCACCATACCCTGCTCCATGCCCAGTGAATGGGAGGCTGGTGCCAGCCAGAAGAGCCAGCATCAGATTCTGTGTGTAAGGAAGCAGGAAGGCATCCCCAGACCTGCGATGAGCTGCTCCTGGCGCCACAGCCCTCGCCTCGCACAGGGCTGCTTTCAGCAGCACACACATGCCCCATTCTTCGCGTCCGTGACCTCCCTGCCCTGGCATCTGGGTGCCCCGGGCTCAGCACCGCGAAGTGACTGGGAAAGACAGCAGAGGGAGGCTGGGCACCAGCTCCCCCACCGGTCTGCACTGTTCTCCCAGTGCAGGGAGGGATGGAGCCGCTCATGGGCAAGAGCTGACGATGAAGCCAGGCGCTTGTTCGGCCACAACATATGCCCCTTTTCCAGAGGACAATGTTAAAAATAAGCAAAAGTAGCAGCACAGGTTGAAGCCCTGGCAAGGAGACCAGGCCCTGAGACCAGACCCTGACCCCACACCTTCCCAGGGCTGTTTGCTCCTCCAGAGGAGGATGCTCAGGGGAAGCACCTTCTGCAGCCGCAAACGCTCCCGAACTAACATCCTGACAGCTCTTCCAGAGAAGGCAGCAGCAGCCTCAGGGAGGTTTCAAGCAAGTGAAGCTGGGTACATTATGGGAAGCAGTAACTCCCTCCAGAGGTACAATCACACTGTCATGAGCTCTGCGCAAAGAACCAGCCGTGCAGCTGGCAGAGAAAGTCCTGGTTTCAATGGCTCTGATGGGACAGCTGAGAGCCACAGTCCCCCAGTGACCAGCCTCTGAGACATGACAATTCCCAAAGCCAGGAGATTACCTGAGATAACAGCTCAAACCCCCACCCTCCCCCTCAGAGGGTCCAGTGGCCCCAGCTACCAACTGCAGAAACCTGTTCAGAGCCACGGTCCAGGGGATTCAGGGTGAAACCCCAAGTGCAGGTCTGGAAACATCTCATTGGCTGGAGGAGATGATCAAGAGACAATCCTGATTCTAAAAATAAGTTGTTTATCGAACTCGTGTGGTCTCTAGGATGATCCCACCCTGCTTACAAACACACACATACGTATATATATACACACACAAACACACACACATACATATATATATATATATGCAGTGACATACAACTCATTAGCACATCACCCCCCAAGCTGTGCTGGTGCCAACAAGGCTACTGGAGCACGAGCACTCGGCAAGAGAAGGGAATTCATCACCCACTGCAGCTCTGTGCCTGCCTCTCAAGCCCCGGTTACAGAAGGGGCAGCTCTCAGCACCTGGCTGCACCCCACACTGCTGGCACCCAGCTCTGGCACCCACTGCTACAGAAGGCTCCGCAGGGCACAGAACCATCTCTAATCGCCTGCAAGCTGCCGGCACACCCGGGCTCTATAGCAATAACACCACCTGCCTGAGCCGATGCAACCGCTCCTGTGCCCGACTTTATGCTCTTCTTCCTCATCTTTCCATCGCATTCACTGTCTTTCCCAGGAGCATCCTCAGGGAATAACCCCCCACCTTGGGCATGAGAGCATTCCACCGTCACTGTCTGGGGCAGGCAGACTGCCACAACGAGCCTCCCGGGCTTCTGTTTTACCCCCCCTTCGTGAGGGACAGGAGCCAAGCAAGGAGTTTTGAGCATGCTCCTGGCAGACGGAACACACCAGCAATGGCCACAGCGCAGAGCTCAGGGCACCTACGGAAGGCAAAGGGCTCCGCCAGGACAGACCAAGCGCCACCACACACCGCGGCCTCGCCGGAGCAGCGGTAAGGAAGGAAGGGAGGGCACCACTGGTCTTATAATAAGGGTCAAGGAGCAACTCGGGCCCCTCTTGACCCCACGCTCACAGGTGCTGGCACCGCATGGCCTTGCCGGATGCTGCCCAGCAGTGACCTCGCTGCTGGACCTATGCCCGAGAGCCCCGGCGGGCAGCGGCTGCCAGCCTCGGGCTGGCTGCAGAGCTCCTCGAGCCCAGCCGGTCTCCTTGAAGCCGCCTTCCAACAACAAAGGCTCAGCGGAGGTTCCAGGGCTCGCCGGGAGGGCGCGGAAGCCTGGGCGGCAGCCAGGCAGGGCAGGCAGAGCCGGAGCCATCAACACCCCGGCGTGTCCAGACTTGAGGAAATTATGGAGCAACAAGAGCCATTTGCCCTCCCCAGAAACTCGCGAACCCGCTCAGCAGCGCGGCCCTCGGCCGCGGCACAGCCCTCCGCAGCCGCGCGGCAGAGCCCCGAAACCCGCGGCTGAGATGGGCTTGGAGCCGAGACGCATCGACCCAGCGCGGGAGGACGGAGGGCGGCTCCCGGGGGCCGCTCGGGAGCGTTTTCCGACAGCTCAACACAGTCAAAAGACACCGCTGCAAGCCCGGCGATCACAGCGCCGGGAGCTGTAAACCACCGGAGCCGCCTCCCGGGGCCGAGCACATCTCGCCCGTTCCCGGCGCTCGCCCTGCGAGAAGCTGCGTTACCCCCGAACTTCCATTGAACCGAACTTTGTCACCAGGGGCGGCGGGGGGGGGGGGGAGGGGGTGCGTGTGAACCCCTCACCGATCCCTGTCCGCAGCACCGGGAACCGAAACACGCAGGGAGCTAAGCCGCGGCCCGCTCCACCGGGGCCGGGTCGTTAAACCGGTTGGCGGGGCCGGCGCTTCCCCCTCCCACAGGCAGCCGGGGACGAGCCGCGCTTCCAGCGGACGAAGGCCTGGGGCGGGGGGGGGAGCCCGGGGCTCCTCGCTGCTGCCGCCACCGCCACCGGGTGAGGGTGGGGGGAAGGGGCTGCCCCCCCCCCGATCTCCCCGCAGGGAGCGTTCGCGACCGCGCTGGGCCGCCGGTCGCGCCGAGCGGGGGTGGCGGGAGCCGCCGCTGGGCACCGGCTCCCGGGAAGGGCAGGAGCCGCGCCCCCCCCGCCAGCCACTTGCTGCTGCAAACCCCGGGAAGGGCCCCGCGCTCCGGTTCCCCCCAGTCCCGCCGCGCTGCCCGGGGCCGGTACCTACCAGCGGGCTGCGGCAGCGTCCCCGCCGCTGCCCGGGCATCTTGGAGGCGCGGGGGAGACGGCGGCGGCAGCGGCAGCGGAGCGCCGGGTGGGGGGGGGGGGCGGTGCCAGCCGCGCTCGGTCCCGCCCGCCCTGCCCCGCCCCGCCCCTCGAGGGGCCCCGCCCCGCCCCGCCGCAGGTGAGGCCCCGCGCTCCCCGTCCGCCCCCCCCCACCTGGCGTGACCGCGGAGGGGGGCCACCGGAGCCGGGCTGTAACCGCCTGCGCGCACCGGGACCGCGGGCAGTCCGGTGCGACAGGGAGCGATCTGTGTCCTCGGGCACGAGGCGAAACCTGGCCCCTCGCACGGCAGGGGGTCCCCAGGGTGGTGGCGGACCCCCAGCGCACCGGTTTTCACTAGAGCAGACTGCACTGACCAATCGGTCACCCGAGATTTTCCTTCTCGCAGTGGCCTCCTGGTGCCCTCTGCACGCTGGAAGGACCATGGGGTGACCCACGTCGTTCATGAGGTGCCTGTGTGCATATGGATGTACCCACTGCAGTTACATCAGAGGGAGGCAAGGGAAGGGGAACCGAGTGTAGTTTATTCCTCGTTAACATGGGTATGTGCTGCACAGGTTATTTATATTTGAAGACGGCCCAGGGGTCTCACTGAACCATCTCTAAAATCAACACCAGGAAAAAGCCTCCCGGGCTCCTCAAGGTGAGTCGGGAAGAGAATTTCTAGGTGCTGGAGGAGGGTTCGGTGAGCAGGGATCTGCAGCTATCCTGTGCTGTGATAGCATCATCAGTGCACATACACACTTGTTGCACTCTTCACAGCCAGACATAGCACATGGTAGCTGTCCCACTGTGACTTCCTAGTGGAGGAAGACAGCAGTACCCCAACAAGCTGTGGAGGTCAACACCACACCACAGCCAGCCTTGTTCCCACCTCACTTGCTGTAAAGGAATCACAAACCCTTTTCCCTAGAAGGACCTGACAGTGGGTATTTAATATGTGCCACTTATTCTGCATTAAATCCTATCTCTGCTTTCCTGGCAGCAAGAATGGAGCCTGCATAGCCGTGGCCAAGTCACGTAGTTCATGGCTGTCCTGGGACTGGTCCTTGTCGTCTGCATCCTGTGCAGACTGATTGGAAGAGAACAAACGGCCCGATTAGGGCCCGATACAGCCCCATCCTCCTTCACTCAGGCAGCAGGAAATTGAAGCTGCTTTTCTGAGCCCAGCGCTGCCTGCACATCACAGCAGGCAGCTGGCAACGAGGCTGCTCATCACTGGCGCTGGTGGCTGGGGTGAAGCAGCAAGAGCCATGGCACAGTTGTGCAGCCCTGAGACATGGCACATCAGGCTGCAGGAGGAACGAGGCCACCAACAGCTGGCAGATGCTGGAGATCACAGCAGAGCTCCATTACCGGGGGCTCCGTGGCAGCAGCCAGGGAGCAGCTACTGCAAGGGATGCAGGTACCACAGGTACTGTAACAGACCCAAGCTCAGAGACCTCCAGGCTTCCCCCTGGCACACCAGGGAGAAATAAGCCCCAACAAGAATTATGCAGAGGTGGCAGCTGCTCAGCACCACAATGTCACCCCTGCTCTGGTGACACACAGAGGGAGAGGTTGCCGGCAGGTCTGGGGAGCACAGGGGGCTGGACCAGCGGCAGGTACAACACGGTGCAGATCAGCCTCAGCACCTTCCCCTGCCCTCCAGGAATCAGCTACAACTGGGAGCATCAAGGTTGTGTCTCTGTCCCTAGAACAGAGCTGGTGCTGGGCCCATGGAGGCTGGGATCCACCAAACCACAGCTCAGTGACAGCGTGTGTGTATATGTATATATATTTTTATTTATTTATTTTTGAAGTCCCCAAACAGCTTTCCCAGGAGATCAGCAGCAGACAACAGCCCCTCCCACAGCCTGATGAGTGCTGAGATTATTGAGCCTCTGTGTTAAAAGCTGGAGGTGTCAGAGGTGACCTTGGGCAAATATTTACAATTACAGTGGCGCTGAGTACTGCCTGTGTTCAAAACGGGGAGGGATCAGGTTCCGGTGGTGCTCTGGTTGAGCAGGGAGGGCAGCAGGAGGGAGAGCTCTGCGCTACTGTATGTGCTCACCACTCCAGAGTGAGTCAGGTTCTCAGGGGTGGGGAGAAGAGCTGTGTCTGCCCACCAGCTCGTGTTGGAGTGGCAAGCGCTGAGCAGCCCTTCCAGGAGGACCTGTGTTCCCAACAGAGGCTGCCTGGGCGCTCTAACACGCAGCTGCGGGACGCTGCTGCTCCTGCTGCCCAAGGCTGGTATGCATCAGCATTGGCGCTTCACGGACGGGGAATGGGGACACTCGAGTTGTTCCGCGTGCCTGGGATGCCTGGTGAATAAATAACACAGGGTTATGAAGCAGGATTCCCCCTCTAAATTGTGCTCTTACAGTGGAAAGCAAAGAGAATAAAGCCCTTTTAACCTGTGAATCCCCCTCCTCAGTGCTTCCACAAAGTGGGCGGGCAGCTGTGGAGATGGATGAGTGGGGATGGATGAATTCCCCGTGAAGAATCTCTTTTCATTTTACATTTTGATGACTTCATCCTCCCAGCTTTCATTAGCACATCCTTTATCTCCAGTTCTTCCCCAAAGGCGCTCGGTTCCTCCTTGCTGCTGCACAGGGAGCCGTGCTCTCACGATGGGAAGTGGATGCTTTGCACCACCTCATGTTGAGGCTGGGAATTTCAGAGCCTGATCTAAGCTCCAGATCTCTTTCATGAGGAGCAAACCACCGGCCTCACCTGTCGCAGAACAAGCTCTTCTGGCTTCACATCCACTTGCCAACACCCCTCCACGGCGCAGTGATGGGTGGTGGTGGTAGTGCCACACGCTGCGGCCAGGCACCAGTGCTTGGTGCATCTCTGGCTGCACACAAGCAGCCCTCAACACTTCCTTAGTCCAGCCCAGCTCTCTAAGGAGGGCCACAAGAGAGTATTTTGCACGCCCTTGGTTCTGAGCAATCCCATCTTCTGCCTCCCCTGGGACCCCCAGAGGGGAAATCCGACCCTGGGTAAGGAGCTGGGGTTTGACAGACAAGGACCATCTAGCCACGTTTCAAGCCATCTCCTGCACATCTCAGTGTCCTACAATACATCCTGTATTTCAGGTGCTGGTTTGCATTCCTCTTAGGCCAGAGTCCAGCCATCCCTGTTGGTGGCAGGCAAAGGGGGATTGCTCAAGGGGAGCCCAAGAGCTGGAGGAAGGATGCTGCCAAGGCAGGGGCTGGTTTAGTGAACGGGGCCATGCTCTGCAGGGACCTCTGCTGCTGCCTGGTGAAATGGGAAAGTGCCCAGTGGCTATCCGCAGAGGAAAGCGGTGTGATGGGTTACGGACAGCTTGGTGCCACCCTGGAAACCAGGGGTCTATCTCCATAACCACTGCAGGGCTCCTAAAGCCTCACCTTGGAGGGCAAACACAGAACTGTTGCATAAAAACCCTGACCAAAGGGCACAGGGTCCCAGGAAAAACTGCTATGTAGTTATTGAGTACCTTCCATACATGTGCATGAGGGGAGTTTGTGTAAGGCGGAAAGCTTCACTGCCCATATACACACTGAACTCTGCAGCCCTGAGAACCTGCTTTTAACAACAGCAATGAACAACCCCTGATATAACACTGGCCGCTGGGAGCAGGCAGAGGAGCAAGCTGGGGGCCAGTACAGCCTCTTGTCCTACAGACCAGCTGCAAGGACCCATAGCTGCAGCAGGAGCTGTTCCATCTCTCCATCCTAAAGCACTTGCCGTCCAAATATGCAAGTGACCACAACCTGCAAGGGCTAGTAACTAACTACAGCAGGAGCTGAGCAGTGAGCAGGCCAAGAGGGTCTTTACTGAGGCTTCCCTTTTCTCTGACGCACATCCCAAACTGCATGTGGGAACCTGCCCCCCAAAGCCCAGCACAGACAGGAAGGTGAGAAGAGGTACCTGCATTCCTCATCTCTGTGCCCAGCACAGCCCAGGCCACTGTCAGTGGCTCCTGCAGCATGTTGTGCTGTCTCCAAGGATGATGTAGGGTAACCTTTATGCCTTGCAAAAGAGAAACTAGCTTCCAGCAGCCAGAAGAGCCTCTCCCCCAACCCAAAGTCAGCCCCTCGCATCACAGGACCTACCCTGACTCCACCACACTGTGGGAAGCATTCCCACACTTCCCACCTCACTGTCACACATATTTGGAGCAGTCCTTGAACATTAACCTGCATCTTGCACTTCCTTGCACCCTCACATATGGACAGGTAGCACATACCCTGCTGCCCACCTTTGCACCCAGCATTAGGCTAGTTTAGGAATTACATAAAGCAAATATGCAATTGGTAAGACCCAGATCGGGCTTGTAACCAGAATAAAAGCAATGACCTCATTCCAGAGCACTGAGAGTTTCCTCAGTGTCCATAACCTGTGCTCCAAGGACCTTGAAAACCTCTCGCCCTTCCAGGAAAGCAAGGAGCTGCTCCCTGCCCCCGGAGCACTCAGCAAGTGGTTACTCCCTGCTCACACCTCAGCAGCTGGAAGGAAAGGAGAGGAAACATGCGCTGAACCAAAGGGAGTTTAAGGAGAAACAAATCACAGCAGAGCTGCTCTTGGAGTTCAAGGTAACTCTTTTGGGCAGGAGCAGGCACTAGGCAGGGCTGGGGAGCAAACCCCCAGCAGGAAATGAAGCACCCTTCTGAACAGCACAGTCTGTTAGTGGGGACGAGGAAGGAGCAAGAGGCGCGCTGAGGGCATACACTAGCTGAGGATGTGACATAGGCTGCTGCGAAAGGCAGCATGGAGCCAGGAACCACTGCGGGGATTGCCAGGGGCTGACTTCCCATGGGCTCTTCGCAGGAGGTTGCAGCAGGGCCCTGCTGGACCCAGGTGTGGGGCTGTGCCCATCTGGGGCAGGGGAAGCTGTGATGCTTATCTGGGAGCTGGGAATGGGCAGGCATCCCGGGAAAAACACGGCCTCTGTCTCACATGGCTGAAACCCAGAGCAAAGCTGGACACGGGCTCAGGGTGGGGAGGTTGATCCTTCTCCAGCAGGGACACGGCCAGCACCTCCTCGAGAGTAAAACTGACATCGGGGCCCCTGTGGCAGGTTCGCGTTGGGCAGAAACCACAATGTGCAAATCAGAGCAAGAAAAGCTCATCCCCAAATAACATGAGCTCCTGCTGCTGCTACTTGGGGAGAGGCTGCAACGCTGAAACAAGCACCATAGTGGAGCCTGCAGCATAGGGTGAAGAAGGACAGTGAAGGATGGAGCTGGGGCTGTGCTCAGAGTATGGGGAGGTGGCGGGCTCTCTGCTGATGGTTGTGCCTGCCCAGACTGTAACAGGGAGGATAACAAGGCTGGACAGAGGGAAAGGAAGAGCACAGCAGAAGCATGGGAGAAGCAGTTGTTGCTCCAGAGGGAATGCTTTAACCAGAGGGTTTATCCATGCAGTTTAGTAAATGGTGCTGCAGGACTTGTCTGCAAACAGTTGTCTGCAGTACAACAGTGATTAGGTACTAGTGGAGAAGTGCTGCTATCCCATGGTGAACTCCTCACCCCTTGCTCTGTACCTGTAGACAAGTCTCAGTTCCCCTTGTTTCTGCTTCCCTTCTCTAGCTTTTGTCCCATGCCTGTTCTCACATTTATCCTGTAGATAGATAGACAGGTTCTGAGTTTTGGCTTTTCACCCAGCTGCTGGGTGCAAAGCAGCTCCTGTACTCACAGTTTCTCCATTAGCTTCTGTGGTTGAACTGTTAGGACCAGAGCTGTGAGGTTATGGAGGAGGAGGTGGACACCAGGAGGAGCAGAGAGCGGAGGATGCCTGCGCTGCTGCTGAAATTCCTTCTGGTCAGTTGTGATGCTGTGAGACTGTGCATCCTCCTCTGGAGGGGTGACTCCAGCCCAGCCATGGAAACCTGTGTGGGGAGCTGGCACTGGATGTGGAAAGATTCTTTAATCTCATACAGATCTGATGGGAGAGCAGAGCTGGGAGTTTCACCCAGAAAATCAGACGAGAAGCAGGGCGTGCAGTGCTTGCTGTGGGGTGATATGCTATGCAAGCACTTCACTGAGGGATGTGGTGGAATCTCCATTGCCAGAGACCTGACAGCCAGCCAGGTCCTCTCCTTCCCTAGCTAGATGGGAGCAGAGCAGCGCTGATCCTGCTGTGATGAAGCACCCAGGTCCCCTCACAAAGGTCAGTGGTCCCTTCAGCTAACACAGCACAACAGAAATGTTTGTGACTTGGATGGAGACAACAGGTTAAAACTTCACATCTAAGAGCTCTGAAGAATTACCATTGAGGTGGTTTATCTCCTGGCTTTCCTGAAGGCTCCTGCTAGGTGAAACCAGTGTGCATCTACTCAGGGTTCTTGGTCTCCAGCCAGCATGAGGGTCCTGCAGAGCATATATATACTGATTTTAAAGCTCCGGTTCCTGGAGCATTTTCACATCTCACCTTTTCCAAAGCCAGGCGAGTTTCTGGCTTCCCACCAGCTCACACATGAACAGAAAGAGAACGTGGAGGGGAGCTTTTAAAGAGAACATGCCCCAAAGGCAGGGACCCGGCAGCAGCCTCCAGCTCCTCCAGCATGGTGCTGTTGGACACAAGGTGATGGGCAGGATGGATGCTTTGACACTGCCCCCAGGTCCCACTGACTGTGGGGGGCTGGAGGAGGGAGGGAGGGGATGGTGCTGACCAGGTGAAAGGGCCCTTCCCATTGTTGTGGTACCCTTGTGCCCATTGTACCCTGGTGTGTGGAGCTAAAGCTGCTCACAGGACCTGCTGCTTGAAAAGCTGGTCTCACTCTCGTGCAGCTCATTATTGTAATTGCTCCTTGCAAGGAGCAGGGAAATGTGCTCCATAACAGGCACATCCATTTTAATGGATTCTGCTCTGCTGCCGGGAATAAACAATCACAAATCAGGGCTACAAGGACCTTCCGAGAACCTTCCTGGTTCAGATGCTTTTTCATTTAGTCAGTGGAAGAGCACTGCCAAGCACTCCTCAGCCAGCCAGGAGTTACTGCTTGTGGTGCACCTGGCTTAACAGAGCAAGGGGGGAAAATCCTCATTTTCAGTTTATTTCCATATGGAAACAACACTTCCTGCAGCAGGCAACTGCCATGGAGATACCTGGATTGCACATACTGCAGTAGCTTGGGTAGGTTTCTTCAGCTTTATATCCACTGCAGAGGATTACAGGCTTGGAAAACAGATTCCCACTAACTCCAGAAGAAGGGAATGCCGCTCACGGTGCAGATGCTGTGTGCCCAGGCAAGATCCTGCTACCAGCAGGGAGTCACTGCTCAGGGGGGCAGGAGGTTGCGACCTCCCTGCATCCTCAGGGTGCTACTTTGTGGGCTGCAGTGGGCAAGGGAGCTCCAGAGCACTGCCGCGGGCTACCAGGTCCTGCCTGTCCCAATGGGAGCAGCAGCACAACCCAGCATGGTCTGGAGGGATGGAGTGTGCTGAGGCTGGGCACAGAGCACAGGCTGGGGATGGGAGATGCCACTGGGAGGAAAGGGGCTGAAGCTGAGCTGAGGAGACCCATAACATCAGGCGCTGCCCGAGCGCTCTCCTGGGAACACAGCTGCTTTCTCAGCCCTGTCCCATGCCTGGGGCTGGGGCTGGACCTAGTGGTGCCTCAGCTGCCCCTGGCTGAAGGCAGAGGTGCAGTGCAGCCCCTCACCGTGTCACCAGGCAGCTGCATGCGCTGAGCCTGCTCCAGATCCCATCTCTGCACATCATTGCACATCATTGCACATCATTGCGAGGGTGTCGACAGCATTCCCCCTCGACCAGTTAGCCCCAGAGACTTGTCCAAAGGCTAAACAATCCCCAGTGTGCCCAGAGTGCCGTGGCTCTGAAGGAGCCAGGAAGTGAGACTCTCTGGAGGCCGAATGGGGTGCAAACCAGAATCCACCATGCAGAAGGCAGCACTAACCTCACCCTGCTGCCACGTGGTGATGGAAGGGCCAGAGCTCACCTCTCCCCCTGACTCATCCCCTGACTGTGGACAGCCTTCCATTCCTGCAAAATGGGGCTGGATTCGTGGTGGGGCTCTTTAAACCATTCATCAAGTAACTTCTGCAGATAATTACGAGTTTGATGCTCATTTATTAACACTAAGCTGTAATTACTCAGTACCCAGATGATTTGCTGCATGGATCATGTGGTGTTGAGTAGGTCAGATGAGAACAAGACTCACAATTAGGATTTTAAAGCATGTTTTCCTGGGAAAGCCTGCACCACATCCTGAAGCTCTGCCAGGCTGTCAGCAGCTTGGTACCATGAAGGCAGAGGTGGACAAGGTGAATTTGGGCATAAACATGGGCAAGTCTCTATACATAATCCTGCTCATGTTCTCCCAGCACCAGCTATGGCAGCACAGGGAAGCTGTTCTGTGTTTTCCAGGGGATGGAGTCCCTGTGTGTCAATGCACGATTCTCCCACCTCCAGCTGGTGCCTTTCCCAGTGGTCAGATCCAGCATGTAAATGGCTCAAGCAAAAGCTTTTCCCCTGTGAACTTGCCCCTTCTTTCCCAGCACCAGAGCAGAAGAAAGACTTTCTCACACCTTGCACCTGCAGAACCAAAGGGGATCATGAGCTGGCTGAGGCTCTGGCTTCTCTTTTCCCCTGCACCCAGTGGGGGAGTTGGACGTCCCACGGATCCCAGGTGAAAGGTTATTTGAGGGGGATCCAATGCGGTTTGCAGGGCCTGGCTGTGTGTGGAGCGGGTTAGGCCATGCTGCAGCACCTCCCAGACCCAGAAACTGGCCTCAACCTACAGCCTGCAGGGAGTTTCGCTCCCAGGAACCCATCCTTGTGTCTGGCAAGGCACCTCCAACCACCAGCACCATCCAGTCCCTCTGTGGTGAGCCCTGGGCATCACTTTCCCTCTCGACACCCTGCTCTGGTTGCATGTGGGGAGATGTGGGGGTCAGAAAGCCCTGAGCAGCTCCACACCACAATAGACCATGGCTTTGCTTTGCCTCTGGCCAAGAGGGGTGTTGGATGTGGCTTCCTGAAGGTGCATTTACCTCTGTGGATGGTGCAAGGAAATGAGTGAACCACACGTCCCAGGGTAGGAGCTGACTCCAGTGCCTGTGTCTCCATCAGGGCCCATCACCCTGCTCTCCTCCTCCTCCCCTCAAGGCAGAGGATGCTCGACAGGCACTTTTCCAGGAGCAGCACGCATGCCCACATGGAGTGCTCTGGCATGTCGCAGTTTCCCCTCACTGTGTGGGTAGGTGCCCAGCAAGGAGCTGCAGCCCATTCTGGATGACTCCCCTTGAGCAGCTGAAATCCTTTAGACAAGGATTTCACAGCACCTGTGAATGCCGTGCAATTTCAGCGGGGCAGGAGCTGGGGGTGATGCTGCAGGATCTGCTGCATGTAGCAGGATGTGCGTGCTCCACAGCGCTGAGCAATCAGCCACTCAGCAGTGGGGACCAGAACTGAAAACAGCTCCCCACAGTTCCTGGATGTAGCCCCTGCAGGCAGCTCTTCTGCCTGTTGGATAACTGGGAATGCTGCCACTCCTCACCCTTGTCATCACATCATGTTTGTGTATCACTCATGCACTCTGGTGCATGTTGGAAGATGCCTCTTTTGTTGGGTACATTTCAGAAACACAGTGAAGAAGGACTGATGCTAAGAGCTTGCTGTAACTACCTGTGCCCAGAAGTGCCTGGGAGGTGGTGTCCTTCCCCTGTGCTGCCCAAGCAGGCAGCCTCGAGGACACTTGTCCTGGTTCTCTCCTGCTGGCAGAGAGGGTGCTGGCTCCCCAGCCAGGCCCTCCTGTCTCCCAACAGTAAAAAACGCGCTGTGATCCCCTGCACAGGAGAGGATCCTCTGCCCCCAGAGAGCAGGGCAACCTCAAGCAACCTCAGGCTTTTACTCAAGTCCAGCGTTAAACCAGTGGTCCCAGAGCAGACAGTGGTGGGAGCGATGTGACCCTCCTGCTGCAGGACCAGGCAATGCCATTGCACAGGCTGTTGACCACTAGACCTCGAGTGCCAATGGACCCGTGCTGTGCTCAATGGCTGCTTTTGTACCTGCACACCTACTTCCATGACACCAGCACAGTGTTCCACAGGGACTTATGGACGCAACATGAGATGTCAGGTCTGGCCCTACACCGGTGTCCTGAGACGCAGAAGGCTCTGAACTGATTTTCTGCAAGTTTTTCAGTTGCCTTTTGATCAAAACACAGTTTTAGGCCAATGTAGCCCTCCAGGGGAATGTGAAAGAGGACATAAAATTAGCCTTCGTGATGTGGAGATCTGTCGGTGCTCGCTGTGCATCCCCCTGAAAAACCACTGGAAGGGAAGGACACAAGTGGGGACATGGCTGATGCCTTCACACTAACCCACGCATGCCAGGATGGCAAAGACACTCCCCCCCCCCCCAGCTTAAGCATCACACACCGGGCTCTACATGGAGCCCTGCAGCAGGCAGCTCCCAGCCCAGCTGAACCCGTTGCTAACCACAAATCATTCAGTAAGTCAGACTTAACACCATTACGGAGAGAAGATGTTCACCTGTGCCAGCAAACGGCTGTGGAGAGGAGCAGGGGGTGTCCTGCCACATCCCGCTGTCCCCACCTGCCCGTGTGCCAGCCCTCTGGTGCCAGAGCATGGAGACACCAGTGCTGATGGTTCAGCTGGAGACAGGGACCTGTCAGAGGTGAGACAGGAGGATTGCCAGCTAGGTCACCTCAGGGAATCTGCCATTAGCAGCTCTAAAAGACACGTGTTGGTTATTCCCTCCCTTTCTCCTTCTCTTTCGAAATAGGACCGAAGCCTTCCTGGGTCAGAATTCCTGCAAAGATGCCTGATTCCTGCTCCTCAGCTTTAAGACTCACCTGTCTGTACAAATTCCCCCATGTTACGCACAGAGCCTAGCCTAAATCTGTTAGAATCATACTTCTGGTTCCCTAACTAGGGAAAGAGTCATAGCAGAGAAGAACAAAGCAGCTCCAGAGCAAGGGAAGTTGGTGTTTTGGGTGAATTCATCACTGGCGGCCAACAGCCACCATGTGGGAAAACCACCTGGGGGCTGTTCTTGTCTGGGGTCTGTTGTGCTGGTGGCCCATGGCTTGGGATGGGCTGTGAAGCAGCTGCTCACAGGCAGGAAGGTTTTGCACAATGCGTGGCTTGGTCTGGTGCAATCTCCCTGTTCTCTGTCCTGCTGCTCTCCCTTGTGCAGGGCAATGGCTACGTTCCCCCTGCCCATGTCATTGTGGAAAGCAGCCTGGAGCTGCAGTGGGACCAGTATTTAGGCACTCCACATCTCCCACTTGTCGCACACCAGCCCCCGGACTGGTCCATGCCATAGGTTAGAGCACACTGGAGCTGGACACGTTGATCCTGCATGAAGGCAATGAGGCACCCACGCAAGCAAGGGCGATGCTGCAGGGAGGAGCGGATCACAGCAGGGCACTCAGCAGAGAGCTCCATCTGCAGCAGGAGAATGCTGCTCGGCAACTTCTCACAAATCACGTCTCTTTCAAACACTGATTCCCTGCCGTAAAGCAACAATACTGATGTTTATGTGCCTTGAAAAACTCCTCATCCACAGGGATGGAC
Source organism: Lathamus discolor (assembly GCF_037157495.1). Lineage (NCBI taxonomy): Eukaryota > Metazoa > Chordata > Aves > Psittaciformes > Psittacidae > Lathamus > Lathamus discolor. The sequence continues at coordinate 2,107,937 of NC_088892.1, read as the reverse complement.
ACGTGAGGCAGCAACATCTCCCCTGCCCCTCGTTCATGGCTGAAGATATTTCTCCTTTACGACTCACATTAGCTCGTATCTCTGCCTGGAGTCCCAAATGAGAGCTCACAAGCATAAACTCCAGCCCCTGTTTGCTTCTCTTTCATGCATGTGGGTCCCAGAACATTACCAGTAGGGACAATTTCCTCCCTCAAATATCTTCCCATTCAATACACAGGGCCTGTGCTTTGCACCTCTGGCTGTCTCCAGCTGAACCTGCTTTACATGGGGCTGTTGCATTCCCAGCTTAGATCTTGCAGGAGCTTGCAAGAAACCTGCAGCACGTGTTGCCAGCAGAGACACAGCACATCAGTGGGGTGCTGAGCACAGCTCTGATCTACTGCAGCGCTGCTCAGCACGTCGGCTGCTGCGCTGCAAACTCCCATGTGCCTTCAGAGGCTCCTCACAGAGCTGCTTGTACTGTGCAGCACATTCAGTGCTCACAGTCACACCAGGATGGGGTTGAACGCAGTTTTGGAGAGACTGGCACTGCTGTTTTCACGTTGGCATGAGGATCAGCAGGATCAGGCAAACATTTTCATTATCTTCTCCATTCAGGTGATGCTTGAAGCAGCCACCAAGCAGCTGTCAATCGTGTGCCAGCCCTTCGAGCTGCAGCCTTGGGCTTGCAGAGCAAATCCTCTCTGCTGTTGGGGTAGGGTTTGGCTGTAGACTATTGCCACTGTGCTCTGCCAACAGCAGGTAGCACAGACAGCCCCAGATAATAGCTTCAGCTGCATCCTGAGCGGCATTAGTATGACATGAGTGATGGATCAAGACAGAGCTTGTCAGCTCCCTCATCCCCCAGGTGCTGGGAACCTAAATGAACAGGGGTCACAATCTCTGAAAGCCACAGTCCGGAAGAGCCTTTCAACACTTCAGGTTTAAGCTGGCTACTGGGCTATAACCCCCTTTATCTCTCTCACAGATTGCCTGCCATTCCCACTCTGATTAACGTCACAGGCAGACATGGGGCAGCTGACACTTCCTTGCCTGGGACCACAGGCCACAGCATGAACATGATGGAGGAGGCAGAGCTTGAGAGAGGTCTGAAGCTGCTCAAGTCACTGAAGTTGCTTAAACAGACTGTGCTTGGGGCAGAGGAGCTGTGGGGTGGGAATGGGGAGTCTTGCACTGATCCGTTGCACTTCCCAAATGGGGTTCCCACTTCCATTCCCTGCTCACACTGCCCCCATGCAGCACCCTGCATGCTCAGTCCTTAGTGCCCAGAGAGCAATTGCATTTCCCATACTGCTGGGTGGAGATGCGAGGCAGTGCTTGAGTGCCAGATCAGGAGCTGTTACCAAGGAGCGGCTGCCTGACGGGCTGCGCTGGCCCTGGCATGTTCTGCACTTGGCAAGAGGATCAGAGACCTCCGTGTTCCTTGGTCCACATTACCCGCTCCAGGGCACGAGGAAAGTACCCGAGCAGACTTGTTCCAGCTCACATTGTTGCAATGCACGGGAGGGAAAGCCCAGGATGGGCCCCAAAGCGGTGAACGCAGCAGGCACAGCTTCATACCACGCTGGGAACAGCATGCAAGCAGCACTGCTAACCAGTAACCCCAGGCCAGGGGACCAGCAGCACCTTCCTACAGTGTGGACCACCCTGCAGAGACCTGTGAGGTCGTATGTTGCCTTCCCATGCAGCAGGAACAAACACATCCCTCTCAGCAGGCAGTGCAGGACCTGTCACTGTGACCAGGTAATGCCAGAGTAGGGTACCTGTATCACCACTGCTCCTGGCTGACAGCAGGATTTAACACATCCATGCCATTGCCAGATGTGGCTTGTGCCAATGTCATGTCACCCCTGCACGTGTCCCATTCCAGGCTGTGTGTATCTATGGGCAGCGAGCGAGTTGGGGTTTTGATGAATGTGCAGTTTTCACTTGTGCTGCAGCACTTTGCCAGGGACCGTGTTATTTCATGTATCTAGGTCAGGCTTATTCCTGCTTTTGTAGTGTATTTCAGGAAGCATGAAGTGCTGCCCTTCCCTGCCACGCAGCCACACTTCAGGTCTTGTCATCTTCTTCCAGGAGGATTCCCTGGGCCAGGACTGTCTGTGAAGCATTTCCTTCCCAAATGGGGGTTCCTCTTCATTCTCACAATGGGAATTTCACCCACAACCTTAAGACAAAGGCAAAGCAAAACCAAGTCAGCAGAGAGACCAACACATCCATGCATCCCCAGGTACAGTGGGCTGCTCTGCTCCATCAGGATGATGCTATTGAGGAACCAACAGATCTCAACACCAGCCTCTTTGGGAGATTTGAACTCCGTGCTCATAAGCAAGGGAAGACCAAGAGCATTCCCTTTACTAGGGGTGGGAGAGCCCCCTGCACAGGCTGCTGGTACCCCCCAAGAGCAGCATGCCTGCAGGAGGTTCGGTGTGCGATAACCTTCCTCATCAACGTGCTGCTCTTCTTGCCTGCTCACACACCTGGTTATGGGAAGGCTAAAAATAGAGCTTGAGCTGGCTTCCATTTCACACAGACACTGAAAGAAGATGCTGGGGTTTACTTTCATTGCGAAGTGTTTCCAACTGTGCTATGAAGTGTGGGGCAGGCTGCAGCCTTGCATGGGGCTGGTGGCCTGTCCTAGCCGCATTAACATCAGCACCCATGAGCCACTCTCACCAGCACTGTGGGCATTTGGCTGCAGGGTGAAATCTTTGCAGAGCAAAGCAAAAGCCATGCCTGGACCACACACACTGTGGGGATAGATGCCTGAGAGGGACATGGAGGTGGGTTCTGTGGTGCCAACTTCTGAGGCTGCCCCCTGGGTCCATCTAGCAGTGGAGAACAGTGGAGACAGTTGTGATTCAAAGTCATCCTACTGACATGCAATGTGACCATCACTGTTGCCAAGGCACACATTTGCTGCTGCTTTCTTAAAAATCCCTTAACCAATGCATGCAAAAGCCAGCTAGCAGCTTTTATTAGACTAACCAGTGGACCAGAGGGAAAAACCCTCACCACATAGACCAGCACTTAAAAATCCCTCAACCCATGCATCCCAGATAGACCAGCACCGCTCTCCCAGCTTGCTAGCTCCTTCCCAAGGTATGGAAGTATTTGTAAAGACAGATTTTCCCGCTTCAGAAAGCCACTGTAGTCTCTCAGTTGGGGCAGGCGCAGGCACTCAGCTCCACAGCCATTTTTCACACATGTTGTCCACTTGGTCACACCTTCTTCATGTAAGAAAGCTCTGAAGGAAAGCTACAAGCTCAAATACAAAATCCTGTTGATTTGCCATTAGTTGCTGATGAACTTTTTAGCAGAAGTCACAGTACAGATAACCCAGACCCCGCAGCAGAGGGAACACAAATGCCAGCAAAGGGCCTGCAAACTGCCCAGCAGCGGAAGCGCTGGTGCAGTGAGATGCTCTGAATAATTAATAATGAAGGAATCTCTCCAAATCACTGACAATCTCCAGCAGAATTGCTGCCTGAATTCATCAAACAAACCAGGGGGCCAGGGGAGTTTGCTCAGCTCTAGTCCTCTTATGGAGCCAGAATCGAAACCGGTTTAGAGAAGCTTCCCTTTTTCAAGTAGTGGTGTGATGACACCCATCATTCCCATGCTCTTAGTTTCACTTCTGTCAGCCTGAGCCAGTGCAGATGTAGCTGTCCAAACCCTAGCTCCGGATCAGCCCTGATGTTTGTCTTGGTTCCTGTTTGCTGACTTCTTAATCTGTCCAATGCTACTCGCTGAGCTCAGCAAATGCTTTTATTCCTATTCTGGGTCTTCGGCTTGCTCTAACGATGAACCTTCTTTCCACTCTTCAGCACCCCATCCCCTGTGCTCAAGCCAGCTTTTATTTAGGAGACATCCCTGAAAGCAGATGCCAAGTGGGCCTGGGACTGGGAGGAGCTGTTGTGCTCTCCAGCATCAAGGAGCTCTCTGAGACACAGGCTATCAACATGACAGAGCCAGTCAATGCAGCTGCCACACAAGTACACAGGTTCCCCCTTTGAAAAGCCTCGGGGGAATTGGGAAAAGATTTTAAAAAGAAAAGAGCATGCTTACAGAAATAATTCTCTGACTTTTCCATCTCCTCTCAGTCCCCACATCTCCAAGCAGCCCTGCACTGCACTGCAAGCAAACAGCCTGGCATTTCTCATCCCAAAGTAGAAACAGTTCAGAGTCAAAGCATCACCAGAAATGAGTCTGACAACATGTGTCCAGCTCACCTCCTCTACTGCTCAGCTACAGAACTTCTGCTGCAGTTGCCTGCTTATGCTGGCAGATGTAAGCTCCAACGCACACATGAGGAGCACTGGACATATCTCAGTGTTGTGAGTTGGAGTGAAGGTGGCAGGGAGCTGCCCCAAGGCTTTACCCTTGGTTCCCAGCACAGATTGCTCTGCTCACACTGATTTCCCACCAGTAAATGCAAAAAGCCCAGCCAGCCCTCAGCGACCATACCCTGAGAAAGCAACAGCTTTGCTGGGCACAATTGTCTGCACTTGGCCCAGCCTACTCCAAGTCACCCCCAAGCCCACCCTGGGGCCATCTGGGATCTCATCCCAGTTCCGGGATCTGGCCACCAAGCCCATGTCTCCAGACAGCATGAACAACCCTGGTTCCAGCAATTGCGTTTGCTGCCAATGCCCAGAGCCCTCCACCAGAGCCCAGCTCTGCTGGCTCCAGCTCCAAAAGACTGCTGAGAAGACAGTGTCCTGCCACCCTGCCCAAGGGTATGAGCACACAGGGACCCCCTCCTTGCAGTAACCACACTGAGCACTGGTGTGCACAACCAGCACCCTGAGAATGCACAGCCTCACCCCCAGGACCTGGTCCAGTTTCCCAGACACATACAAACCCCCCTCCTGTCCACAGAGCGAGTCTCCCACCCACTGCACTCACCATATGCTTGGGGACATTTACCTGCATCTCCTGAAGGTGCCGCCAGCACCTGTAGGCACTGGGTGCCCTTTTGCCAGTGCAGGCTCTTGTGAGAGATACTGACTGCTCACCACAGGCTGGCACAAGCCCCTCATCCCCTAGAGCTGAGATACCCCATATCAGGAAGCAGCTTATTGTGATTTACAACTCAGGACAGCATGGAAAGCCAAAGGATGGCTATGCTGGAGCAAACGGCTCTTTTGAAGGGTCTGTAACAAGCCACCCAGAGTGCTGAGTGCCCTCAGCTGTGTGAGGCTAATGGAACACTGCAGCCCAGCAGCCAGAGCTGCTTCACTGGCCAGCCGCTCTTCTGACACCTTGCAAATGTCTTGTTCCCAGGCATCTGTGAGAGCCCCAGAGAGCTGCAGGACGTGGGTTTGTGGGGCTCCCCTCTGCGCCCCAAGGAGAGCCATCACCTCGATGAAGAGCCCGAGGTTCAGCACTGCTGTGTCAGAGGGACAGAGCTTGCAGGGAGGGGGCACAGCCCGGGAGGTGTGGAGCCGTGCCTGACTTCCAGTAGAGCAGGTCCATGGGAATAGTGGGGTGGTTTGTGGCAGCCCTGTCCTGGCTGCGGCTGGGAGCACAGCCCCGGCCTGCCCGGCTTCCCACATCTCCCAATGTATCCGAGAGCACTCACTGCTGGGAAGAGCCCCCAAAGCCACCAGAAGGGTGAGGGCAGCATCTACCCCCACTGCCTGCAGGATGCTGCAGCCCCATACTGCAGCCAGGAGGAGCCTCCAGAAGGGTCCATGGACCGCCTCAGCAATTAACTCCTTGCTTGTGACACAGCCTGTGCGGTCACACGGAGCAAAGGGCAGATGAGGGGAAACAGAACAAGAAGTTCTTGGGTTTATTTTTTCCCCCAAAACTTTGCCCATTCCGGGCATATGGCCAGAAAGTAATAAAAATCTGTTCTGTTTAGAAACAGCTCAGAAACATATAAATAACGGCAGCTCAGTGTGGGGAGAGCTCCAAATAAAGTGAGTTGTAAGTTCTTGAGTTTATTAACATCTGAAGGGGATAACGGGAGTTTTATAATGTCTAATTGAATTAAATACAGCACGCTCCAATTTGGGGATATAAAATCTGCCGTCATGGGCTATAATTAAATACCTTCCTGGTGCTGCTGGTGCTTTTTCTCAGCAAGCTAAAAAATACAACAAGGTGGATGTTTAATTGATGTAATAAATGGCTTTGTGCTTGTTGCTGAAGGGACTGGGCTGGTAACAGTATGGAAGGAGCTGTGAACACAGCACCCACTGTGTCTCTGCATGGCCCCCCTGTCCCAGCAGCAGTGGGGGGACAAGGACAGTGTTGGAGCTGACACAGGGGGTCCCCAACACCTCCTGCCTAGTGCCCACTGCTGAGTGAGGCCCCGAGATGCCCTCAGCTCTGGTGTGGGCTCCAGCCACACCAGGGCCACACTTGCTCCAGCTTTTCTGCTGCTAACTGAGAGCCCAGCTCGGTTTTAAGCTCACTGGGGAAAGTCTCATTAGTGCTCAGCAAGTGTGCTGAGCCCATGGAAGCCCTCATAGGCATGTGGGAAGGCAGCATTGGCACAGGGAACACGTAAGAGCATTTCAAGGAAGAAGGAGGAAGGGGAAGATAATGCTGACCAGAATGAAGGATCCCAGCCACATGTGTCCAAGGAGAGCTCCCATTGCATGGTCAAACATGGAGAAGGGCATGTTGTTCTGGAAAGCAGCATGGCATCCAGCCAAGCAGGATGCTTGCTGCGGAGAAAGGATGCGGGAGGAGGAGGTTTCCCACCCGGAGAGGAAACCCTGCAGGGAGGGGTTTGCCTGCACCAGACATACCAGGGGAACCTGGAACAGCAGGAGAGCTTGGCTTCCTCCTGCTCCCCTTGGTCTGCTTGCTGCTGTCATCCATGGGAAGCAGCAGAAGTGATGGGATCACTACTGGTGGCAGGTTTTAGCCTGAGTCCCTCAGTGTGAAAAGCTTCATGCCTCTGCAGGAGGAGCAGAAGCCATCACAGAGCAGCTGCTTGCTGCAGGTTTAATCCACGTGGACCCCTAAACAGCATCTGGGGCTGGCCAGCTTGTTGCAGGGAATGAGGAGGGGTGACTATGGCTTTGCCCAGGCTGAAGCATGAGAAAACCTGGCCCAGGTTATCTTTGCAGAGCCCATTCCCACGTGGAGAAGCGGGAGACGGATGAGCTCACACTGAGCCAGCTTTGATCACAGCAGGCAAGCTGCAGAGCTGCAACAGCCGAGATGAAAGGGAAAAGCAGAGGAGAAGAAAAGAAAAACACTGTTATCTGCTGCGGGCAGCAGTGTGACACGCTCCAGATGGCACAGGCAAAAGTGGTCGCGCTCAGCAGCAAAAGCAAGGCTCTGAAGCGCTCTGAAGGCAAGCTTCGCGCTCTGAAGGCAAAAGCAGCTTCTAGTTTGCCAGAGGCAGACGTCTCCTGGACAAGAAGGGAGGCCGAATGCCCTGGGTGGCATTTTCATTAGCTCTCAGCTCCTGCAGCAGATTTCAGGCTGCTGAAACCACAGCATCGAGGAACAGTGATCCGCAAGAAACCCGGTGGGAGCAGCAAATGCATGGCTCTGAACACACAGCACATGGCCAGGCTCACACAGTGCCATGGGCGAACATAGCAAGCAGCACCCAGGTTATCATCTCTGGAAGCTGACAGAGATCCTGAACCTGGTGAGGATTAGTGACACTGGGAAGCGAAGCAGCAGAGGGAGACAGAGGGAATCCAGTAAAGCAGGAATGGAGCTGGTTTGGCTCCTGTGTGAAGCAGCCACAGTGACCTGCGCAGACCAGCCATGGAGGGCCTCGGGAGGGACGATGATTTCTCCAGGTTGGCATATCCCTTCCCAGCTTGTTTCTGAAAGCAGGGCTCAGAGACCCCCCACAGGCTCGGCCTCTGCTGCAGGGGCCTTGCAGAACCCACATGAGGCACAGGCCTCAGATGGGAGCAGGTCGGTTGAGGCAGCAGATGAGAATTGCCTAGCACCCAATAGCTTGGTGCTGGGGCAGTGAGAAGCAGCAGAAGGGACAAGCAAAGGGTGCTGGGCCTCCTTCCACCTCAAATGATGCTGCCTCAAAGCCTGCGCATCTGCTGGGCTTAAGAAATACGAAGAGTTGCGAGGTGTGCCTTTTCCATGCAGTCTCAAAGGCAGCCTGAATGGAAAGATCAAACCTCTCCCAGTGCCAGCGACACCAGAAAGGAGCAGACACGTCACAATTAGACAGATTTTCTCCTTTGCCCAGGTTTTTTATTTAAATCCAAATTCTTTGGAAATAAACACGCATCAAAGAATCCTGACTTAGTCCCGGTGCTGTCTATCCATGCTGCCTCTGTTTCCCTGTCAGCTGGTACCCAGCATGTCTGGATGGTCAGATGCAGAGCATCTACCTGACCAAGATGACCAAGTGTCAGAATGTGCTGCTCCATGAGGAAAACTGGGAGCAGCCAGAGATGGAGCAGCCCCTCTCTGGGGGAGGACCCAGGAAACGGCTTTCCCACATGGAGCCCGCTGGGAATGCTGCCCCATCTCAGAACTGCTTCTCCACATGCTCCTGGTTTAGCAGGAGTACTTGATAGCGGAAAGGTGGCAGGAGGGTCTGAAAGCCAAACCCCTGCTGTGCTGCCAGGTCTTGGCAGCGCTCCCCCTGCTCCCACGGGAAGAGCCACTCCTGGGTTCCCACGGAAAGGGCAGCTACTTTGCAACGAAATACCAAACCTCCGCGTTGAGCAAACACAAACATCTGGGTTTCTTTCGCTGGTTGTTTCTGGTTTCACTTCTGCTGACGCCTTGGAAACAAACATTCCCATCATGTTTGTTTCCCTTTCCGAGGGAGACCCGCTTACACACCTGAACCGCTCCTGCAGCACAAAGCAGCGGCTGCCCCGCCTGGCCCAGAGGCTGCGGCTGCTCGGGGCCAAGCTCCGTCCCTCCAGCCCTGGAGCCCTGCTTGGGCGGACGCAGCCCCTGCCCCTTTTCAGCTTCCAACCCACGTTGGTTTTTCCGGTGCTGGCTCGGTGCCGAGCAAGACTGGGCCAATAAAAGTATCCCCATCCCTCCCACTGCAGCGGTCTGCCCAAACCTTCCCACCTTCTCCGTGCCGGTGGCTTTAAGAGAGCATTGAGGTGCTTGGAGAGAGCAGCAGGAGAGTGGGGCTGTCTATGCTCCCTATGCTTCTGCTGCTGCCAGCACCCCACAACAGCCAGAGCCCCAAGCTGGCAGCCCTGTGGTGCAGTGGGTGCTCCTGCTTGTTCTCTGGGTGCAGCTTTCTGGGTCTGTGCCTCTGCATCTGAGCCCTTGGTCCTGCCAAGGACACCCCGGCCCATGGTGTGAGCTGCGCAGCTCTGCATCCCTAAATGAAAGGTCTCAGAGACCTTTGTGGGAGGAGGAGGCATTGCTGGGAGGTAGAGGTGCTCTTTTCACATGCCAGCCCCTTCACAGACGTGGCAGGACCTTTCTCCCTGTGCTCAGGTTGCGTGGGACGCCTGCTCTTTCCTCTTGGGCATGGTTTCTTGGAGCAGGGAGCTGCCCCATGTGCAGCTGTTTGGAGGGGGGGGGGGGGGGTGGTTCTAGCCACTCCTGCAGTCCTTGAGCATGGGTACTTGCTTCCTCAGCTGAGTTGAGCCCCTCAGGGGACTCTGCACATGGTGTTGCAGTGAGGAAAGACAATTAGGGAGGTCCTGACAGCATGGGTACAAGCAATGGAAAATACACTGAGGGATGCAGAATGGAAGTGATGATGTGGTAGAGCTGCAGCCAGACCCTGTCGTATCCATCTTGCTACATGCTTCCTGTGCTTGTGCAGACCAGAGTGGCTCTCACCCATGCTGTAAACCTGATCTGATGCTGCCAATGATTAAAGCTCTGGTAGTCTGAAACCACCCCAGGTGCCTGAGCATTTGGGTAGCATCAAGTAGGGAGACCAGCTTGAAGCATCCCCTGGAACATCCCCACAGCACAATGATCTCCAGCTCATGGGCAAACTCTATCAGTCAGGAAAGGTCTAATCTCTTCGGTGCATGATTTTACGGAGTGCTAACTTCTGAACCATTTGTCAAACCCGTGCAAGAGTTGAGTCAAACCCCCTCAGAAAGCAGCTGTATGGGAAGAGATGAGCTACCTGTGAGCCAGACCTCCCAGTGTGACAAGAAATGCAAACAGACCATCCAGGCTCAGTGCTGGGCTCGAGGCGACGCTGCCAATGAGGTGAGCCCCGAGGTCCCCTCCAGTCCCAACCACCCAGGAGCTACTGTGTCAGATCCAAAGCAGGGCACGTGCTCTATGCAAATGCCTTTCCCTTTTTATGCCTGCTCTTCAGTGGCAGCATTTCAAGATTGGTTTTAAACCTCAGAGGAGTCAATATAATCCCATCACTTATGGAGCAACTGCTGTTACTTGAAGAAGTGTAAGGATGTCATTTATTTCCTTCTCAGAGCCTGTTGGTCTCTGGAAATGCCGTGTGTGACACGGCATCGGGAGGTAAAGGGATCCCAGAGGCCAAGCACTCGCAGAACGGGAGGCTCAGAAACTTTAAATAATTTCTGAGGGAGGAGGATTCCTGTTGAGGGCTGCACAGTGCAGGGAAGCAGAATGCTTGAAAGAACCCAAGAAACACATTGCACACGGGCCTTGCTGCTGCACACTGGCAAGAGCAACAGCGACACTGAGACCAAACCAGGAGTCCATTGGACAATGATCCACCAGAAACCTTCCCTGAGGCCCTGGGCAGGGACAGGGGCTGAGGGACAGCGGGAATGTCCATGGTGGGATCACATGGCCAGGCCCTCTACAGGGCAGCATGGCAAAAGCCGTGAGGTGACCGTGGCCACCGCATCTGTCTGTGGATCCTGGGTGGATGCAACCAGATCTGGTCCATGGAGTACATCCTTCAGGGCAGGGGCTGTGGGTGATTCTAGGCAGGATTCCTCCTTTGGGAGCTCAGATAGAGCTAACTCGAGGGAATATAAGATGCTCACTCAAGTCCAGCACTTTTGCTGTTCTAAAGTAATCCCTCTCAAACAGGGGCTGGAGGGGGGAAAGGAACACAGCCATCGAGCACCCACAGACAGCCCCTCCTGACCCGCCGAGAATGACTTCAGATGTGATAATCATAATCAAGAGACCATGTAACAAAGGCTCAGCATCCCATCCCTGCAAACACTGCTGTTCTGCAGACACCATCCTGGGCACTTGCCTTTCTCAGTGTCTAGCAGCAGGAGGAAAATGTGGGCTGTGACCACGCTGAAGCAGCTGCTTTTAACTTGTGATGGTTTTTTTCCTGAAGCTGCTTTAATCCTGGCTGTTCCTGTGAACCACTTCTGGGAGGAACGGGAGAGCAGCTCTGCCCAGAGCCCTTCCAGGGAACCAAGACCTTTTCTGAAACTAGTCTGACTGCATCTGGGCAGATGAATGGGAGGTAACTAATCCTTCCCTCTGGAGAAACGAGACCTTTGGACTGGCTGTCCAGTGTGGATGCAAGTTTCTGAGCCCATAAGCCCAGCACTATAATACCTAAAGCTAAACACAGGTGGAAGCTTCAGAGCCTGGGATTTTTCCATCACAAATTGTCCAGGACTTCAAAGCCTTTGTGGGCTCTCTCCTGTTCTTTCTCAGAGCTGCAACAGTCACTGCACTGAGCCAGGTCCCCTCCTGCACTCGCTCCGCAGTTTGTGCTGCTGGTCAGCCAAGCTCACCTCCAGCCTCGCATCAGAGCTGCCCCTTGGCCTTGGCCTCACCCAGGCTTTTGCTGTGCTGTGGTGAAATGAGCTGGAGCTTCTGCTGGGAAGGTCCCAGGTTGAAATGACAGCCTGGATAAAACTGATTTCTGTGCCATAAACAAGTCATCAGCACTGCTTGGGAGCAGCCCTACACCCCAGGATGCTGATGTGGCAAGGATGCTGGTGTGGCAGGAATGGTGCTCCAGCAGGGATGCTGGTCTGACAGGGATGCTGCTCTGGCAGTGATGCTGGTTCTGAGCTCCCTGGAGATCAGAAAAAGGTGCAGGATGGTTCCTGTGTGTGGCTCTGGGAGCTGTTCCCATGTAACAGACCTTAAAATGACACCTCTATGCAGCTCTTTGCCCCAGGCTCTGGGACATCGTGGCAGGGGCTGCCCTGGCTGTACCATGGCTGGCAAACCAGGGTGCTGGAGGTTGTGGAAAGGCAGCAGGAAGGACACTTGGTCCAAACTGATCTGCTTTAGGGTTGGATGCAGCCAAAGGCTGCTGTGCCTTCAAGAAGCATGGGGGACAGACATACCATCTCAATGAATAGACAAGGCAAACCAGGCTGCCTTCAGGGGAAAGCCCAGACTGCAGCAACGATGGGGCTGATGTGGAAATTTGACTAGGATTAGAGACACTGCAGATGTCAAGTAGAAGATGACAGCAGGACACTTTAGCTACTCCGCGTGGATCTGACTGCTGTCCTGTCAGGCTGGAGAGGGTGAGGCAGAGGTAATGTTCTTGGACACAAATGGTGATCCCTGAACAAACTTGTCTAAAACCCTCAGGGGAGGAGGCTGCTCTGGACTTGGTGCAGAGTGCTGCACAGGGCCTGGGTCAGGATGCATCAGGGGTGAGCCGCTCTGTAACAGGAACCACCATACAATTAGGTGTAACGCTGCAGAGGGATGGTGCAGGCCAAAGAAATCCAGTGCACATGTGCTCAGTTTTAGGAAGGGAAAATAAAAATCAGACAAGTTGTCGAAAGGAAGGAAGGAAGGAAGGAAGGAAGGAAGGAAGGAAGGAAGGAAGGAAGGAAGGAAGGAAGGAAGAAAGAGAAAGAGAGAGAGAAAGAGAGAGAAAAAGAAAGAAAGAAAGAAAGAAAGAAAGAAAGAGAAAGAAAGAAAGAAAGAAAGAAAGAAAGAAAGAAAGAAAGAAAGAAAGAAAGAAAGAAAGAAAGAAAGAAAGAAAGAAAGAAAGAAAGAAAGAAAGAAAGAAAGAAAGAAAGAAAGAAAGAAAGAAAGAAAAAGAAAGAAAGAAAGAAAGAAAGAAAGAAAGAAAGAAAGAAGGAAAGAAGGAAGGAAGGAAAGAAAGAAAGAAGGAAAGAAAGAAAGAAAGAAAGAAAGAAAGAAAGAAAGAAAGAAAGAAAGAAAGAAAGAAAGAAAGAAGAAAGAAAGAAAGAAAGAAAGAAAGAAAGAAAGAAAGAAAGAGAGAAAGAAAGAAAGAAAGAAAGAAAGAAAAGAAAGGAAGGAAGGAAAGGAAGGAAGAAAGGAAGGAAGGAAAGGAAGGAAGGAAGGAAGAAAGAAAGAAAGAAAGAAAGAAAAGAAAGGAAGGAAGGAAAGGAAGGAAGGAAGGAAGGAAGGAAGGAAGGAAGGAAGGAAGGAAGGAAGGAAGGAAGGAAGGAAGGAAGGAAGGAAAGAAGGAAGGAAGGAAGGAGAGGAAATCCCTCAAAAACAAGAGTGTTGAAACTGGTGGGACCATCTTGATAACAGAGGGGCAGCCTGGGGATGCTGAGGCCACAGCAGAGAAGGTCAGGGACTGCTTTGTGTTGGTCTTTACTGTCAGAGGTGCTGGGGACACACGTGGGTTTCTGCAGCAGATGGATCAGAGGAGGGAAATGAAGCTGGAATAACTGTGGGGCATATTAGGCCATATGCCCTGGCTGGCATCCTTACACATACCCCAGGAAACACGACCAAAGTCATGTCTGCCTGATGCTGAACTCAGAGCTGGTGGCTACAGGTCAGGAATAACTTTGGAGGCATCTCTGCCACCTCTAATATGAACATTCAGCAGCAGCCAGTGGTGTTGGGGTCTCAGTGGGAGGCTGACAGATGTCTCCCTTGGCCCCCATGGCCTGCACTGACAGTGTTCTTCATGAGGACACCGAGCAGCAGCAGCCTGATCCCCACAGCATCACAGCTTGCCTGATGCCAGAGAAAAAAAAGGCTATTTCATGCAGTAATTACAAGTCATAAAAAGAGCTGTGCTGACAGATACACAGCACTCCAGGAACCGCCTCTAGCAGCCTGGCCCCACTGGTGCTGATCACGTACAATCCCAGCCATAAGCAGAGGTAAGACTCTCCCACACCCATCCCTGCTACAACTCTGACTGCTGGAGGTGGGCACTCAGGGAGCCCCTTCGTCCATCCCTCTGTCTGTCCATGCATCCATCCATGCACCTGTACATCCATGCATCCATGCATGCACACATGCATCCATCCATCCATCCATGCAGGGCAGCTGGTCTGTCCCCCGCAGTTCCAGCATGTGTCCCAGCTCTGGAGTTCTCGACCCGCACTTGTGCTGGTGCCGATCCCTCAGCAGCTCCTGGTGTTGGGCAGGATGGGTACCTGCACCACAGCCACTCTCGTGTTAATTCTGCTCTCAGCACATCAGCAGCAGGTTTTGAGTGAATGCCAGATTCATGTGGGGTGGCTTTACTGAAAGGGGGATGGACTCCCCTGGGCCTGAAGCCCTGCTGATACAAGAACATCCTCTTGATGTCCTCATTCAAGAGATGCAGAAGGCCAGATCTGATGACTTAAGGTCAGCTCAGAGAATGCTTTTGGACTGCAAGCTCCTGTTCCTGCCATATGCTCTTCCTGCATCCTACTCCATTAACCAATGCGCACACAAGGCCCTAATGCACATGCTGCCAGCCCCAGGTTCTCTCCTGCCATCCTGTAGCTCCTTGTTCTCATGGTCCCAGTGCTCCAGGATGTGGGGACATGGGGTCCCCAAGGACTGGGTGCTGTTGGCCCCAGCTCTGCCTCCCACTGTCTGCCTTCCCCTGTGCTTATGCCTACGCCAGTCTCACTGCTTGCTCCCTTCTGCATTTGCATGTCATGCATATTCATGAACAATGTGTCTAGTTAAATATTCATGTACACAGTCATTGAACTTGCAATTAATGTGAAACTTGCAGCACTTCTGATATCCCCCCAACCCCAAGAGGAGCTGCAAGCATCTCCAGCTGCTGCGGGATGCTGGGCCTGGAGCTGCAGCCCAGGGAGATCAGTTCCAGCACCAACGTGCCCTTCTTCTGCCCCACTTTTCCCATCTCCATGCTGCACTGCAAGAGGGAGCATGATGAGATTCTGAGCTACCTTTCTCGGGCGGGGGGGCCACAACTCATGACAGGAGCGCATCGGTAAGGCAGAACCAACCCCAGCGCTGCACAGTGCACAAGCTCTGCCCCAACAGGGACTGATCTTACAGCAAAGCTGCCCCCATCTGCCACCATCCCCATAGGGTATGGCACAGGGACCCACACAACAGCAAGGCTCCCATGTGAATATAACACTTAGAGCTGCCCCCCTTTTATTATCAGTGGCGAACAAAAGCTGTGGGTCATATTACTTGAATCTGTTTGCTCTGACCAAGATGTGGTCTGAGGCAGGGGCTGCGCTGGGTATCCCAGAGAGTAAATGTGTTAAACCCATCAAGAGTGGTTGCCAAACCTCTCTGGTAGCTCCCCCAGTTTGGGGACTGGGCAGCAATGGAGATGTTGAGGGCTGCTACAGCTGCCCCAGGGGCTGGAGGGTTTTCAAGGCAATAAAGTTCTTTCCTTCCTGTCACTGGCTTAAACCCCCCCCGGGGAGCTGGTAGGTTTTATAATAGCAGTGTCCAGACCAGAGGCCTTCTTGGCGTTGTGGGGACAGAGGCTGCCGAGCACTGATGGGCGCAGTCACAGCAGCACAGGGGATGGGCTGCCAGCATCTTGGTGGAGCCTGCAGCCCCCTGGCATGGGCAGGCTGTGAGGCAGCAAGGCTCCTGCTCCAGCACCTTCTGAAAACCCGGATGGGGGCCCTGGGGCTACATCTGTGGGTGGAAAAGCAGAGCTGGGGCACATGTCCTGGATCACCACGCAGCAGCAGCACAAACCCTCTGTGCACCCAGGCTGTGAGCAGCTTCATCCGGCAGCCAGACAGGCACCAAGCATTCGGAATGGTCTTTGCCCGCTGCATCCATTTGTCAATGTGGCTGCTGAGTGCACTGCTGAGGCGCTGTGCTGCTGAGCTTGGCTTGAAGACATGATTGCAAATAAATGTGCTCTGAGAGGAGGGTGAGGGGCAGGAGTTTCTTTCCTCCTTATAGCATCTGGCTCCAAGTGCAGTATCTGCTGCCCTGATCTGCTCCACGACTCCTCCTTGCGTTGCTGAGGTGCTGCTATTGGCAGCTCAGAATATCCTCCTGGGTGAACACACGGCACTGTTTGCCAGCGCATTCTCACTCCCTCCTTGCAGGCTCTGTCAATGTTGACCAAGGGTCGGTGGATGCAAGGTAACTCCTCTGTAAATGCCAATGAGGCATCAAGAGGAGATGGCACAAATACCAGAGGTGATGCTGCTCCTAGAGGCTGGGCAGAGCAGCCTGAGCCATGAGCATGGCACAGCACTGCTGTGGTGTGGGGCAGGATGGCAGCACCTGGCTCCCACCTCCCTGCGCAGCTTCACCCCTTGGCACACTACTGCTGTGGCGAGGAATTGCAGCAGTGTCACAGGCATGGTGATGTTAACATCCCAGTGTGATCCTCCATCTCTCCCAATACTCTGGGTCTGGGAAGACATTTAAGAGTAGCTTTTGCATGGATTTGGTGTAACATTTAAGTGCTCGGGGCCTCTGCAAATGGCATGGCTCCAGCACAGCCCCATGACGAGGACATCACCAGTCCCACCCTCCCTCTTACCCAGCGACAGGGGAGAAGGTAGGATGGCCCATGGCCACAGCAAACCCAGATCAGTGAAGGTGGGGACTCGGGTGCCTGCATCCCACTCCTGAGGCCTGTGCTGCCCAGAGGACCCCTTACTCCCTCAGCCCAGGCTTGCTCAGTGCCTGGTGCTTCCTGAGGGATATGGGCATTAACCTGTCCCTTGCCCAAACTGGCCCCAGCAGCAACCAGTGCATTATGGAGTGGTGCATCTCATCTATTGGTGTTCTGCAGTACAAGCTGGTCCTCTGTGGCCTCTGTGTCAGCTCCTTGGCCCTCCCACCTACCTGGCACTCTGGGACAGTGCATGATCCCCACTGAACGGGTCTGTTCGCTGCCGGCCAGCCCCCAGAGTGGCTGAGTCCACTTCTCTGGATGGACAGTTCTGGCCTGGGCAAGGTTTTCTCAGAGCTGGGGCATGCTCAGTTTGCAGCATGCTGCTCCTGTGGGTGTTTAGACCTTCTCGGGCTCACTTCAGCTTATAAATAAATACTCATTATCAATTTTATTCCTCCTCTGGTGCCATGGTGCACGGGATATATCACTGCTGCTCTCTGATAAAGGCTCCAGGAGCCAATCTTTAGCCTTGCCTGAGATTTATGCCTCTTTAAAAACAAAGATCCTGACAAAGAGACAGATTTCCTGGCATAGAGAAACTCTGTTTAATTAGCAAGATGATTCATGTTTTCAACCACAGTTTAATACCAGGCCCTTCACCGCCAGCAGTAAAGCAGGAGAATGTAGGTCTGCCAGGCCCTGGAAAACAAGCTTGTGGTGGAGGCACCAGGAGTATCCACAGGGAAATGGGCTGTGCAGGGGGAGCACATCCCATGCTCTGGCTCCCAGCATCCCTGGGCAAGGGGGTCCCTGTACCAGGGACCACTGCTGGCACTGGCACCCCCACCCACTGGCTCAGCTGGTTCTGGGAGTGGGTGGGGGCTGGATGGACTGGGACTAGCATTACCCACACCCCCGGCACGCGGAGGCCAGGGTAGGCTGTTCTGAGCATCCCCAGGCTGAAGGGATGCTGCTGGAAAAGCTCCACCAAGCTTCCACAGCTGTGGGGTCTCTGCAGCGGAGCCAGGTGTCTCATGGAGGCCAACACCGGGAAACAGCAAATATTTGGCCCTAATCCTGCTCCAAAGTGGGGGACAAAGGTCCTTGTAAGGGGGAAAACCCATGATGAGGCAGTGTCACACCTGAGGAACAGGGACACCCCTGCGGAGCAGGCCCCGTCCTGGCACACGGTGCTTGGAGCTGGGTTCAGCCACTGCGCAACCCAGCGAGGGCAGAACCCAGCCCAGCACCTTCCTCCCTGCAGGGGTGAGGACGAGCCTGGCTTGTTCCATGAGCCACCAGCCTGGCTCAAAGTTACCAGCTGCGTTCAGGGGCCGTGGCTGTCTTCTAGAGAATAGCTGGCTGCTGCCATGCTCCCCGAGCAGCCCAGGCAGCAGTTGGAAATACAACAGCCGTGGCAAAGGCCCATAAACATTAATGAGCTGTCACTTTAAATTAAGCATCTCAAATTGGTGTTTCATGGAGATTTAATTAGAACCTTAAAGTTACACTGTGAGCACTGGCTGGAGCTGAGCCGCAGAGGTCAGGTGTAGGCACGGGGCTGGGACTTGGGATCCTGGCTCTGCCTTGGTTGTACACTGGCAGTTAAAGGGCAAAACACACTGCAATGAAGAAGGGCAGCCCTCGCCCCTGTGAGACGTCATGCGTTGTCCCCCTTCTCATGCTCTACCATCAGGTCCCCTCCAGCCTGGCCTCGGCAAGGCTCCACAATAGCATCCCAGTCTCCAGCAGGCTAATGTTCCCAGCACACTGCTCAGGCTTGATGCCAGTGGAGAGGAAGATCTGGAGAAGGAAAAGGTTATTTCCATCCCTGAAGAGCCCTGAGGTTGCTTAGCAGTGTATCCAAGCAACACCCCTTCCTGATTATAAAGTTGCCTTATGCCCTTCTCCACCATTCCTGCCTCCAGATCCCCTGCTGAAGTCGGGACAAGATACTGGGAACACACAGCAGCAGGAACACACTGCAGAAACATCTTCATTCCCAGCCAGGCATGCTTCTCCACGGGTATCCCCCATCAAACACTCATAGATGTGCCAAGGTGCCATCTAGCACCTCCACCAGCCCCTGGCTCAGCTTGCCTCTGCTGGCGACAGCAGTGCGAGGCCCAGACAGAACCCAGGATGGCCACAGCCTTGGAGCAGCCTGGGGATGAAGACCATCACACCATGGAGAGGGCCATCCACCCGAGACACAGTCCTGTTCCATGTTGTCCTGGAGAAGCCTCTGAGGGCAGCATGTGTCCGATGACTGCACAGCCCGGCCCAGCTGTGGTTTTCCCTTTTCTTTGGTGTCACATCCTGATGTGAGGTCCCTCCCTGCTCACACTGAAGCCCCATGAGATGTCAAGTGAAACCTAGGCTGACTATTTTTACCCTGTGGAGCTATTTTTACCCCATGGGGCAAATGGACCAGACAGGGTGTCCTCCCTGGTTGTGTTGAGCACCACCAGCTCCCAAGGCAATGCCCAAGGAAAGTGGCTCCTCAGGATGAGAAAGGGCCTCTGCCACCTTCCCAAGGCTGGCAGCGCCCTGTGGTGCACCCCTTGGCCAAGCACCTTGCATTACTCTGGCAGCCTGGCACACAGCAGCACAGAGGGGAGGGAACTTGAACGGGTTGACCAGTAGCTGTAGTGATGAGTTGCTAACACCAAAACCACCCCTTCAAGGCCTCCCAGTTCCCCAGTTCCAAGGGGCTCCCCTGCCACCTCGAAGGATGAAGTCCCATGTTGAGTGAAGAGATTTGGGCAGGGAAAAGGCCCCCTTGCAGCCTGCCTGGGGACTCCAGTCAGTCACAAGGCTTTCCTGTATCACACAAACCTTAAGATGCCACTTTGAATATCTCTCCCAGGAGAACGCCAGTGGTGGAGTCTTGCTGTTCCTTGACATGTTGCTTTCTGGAGAAGAAAGAGGAGGTTGCATTGGGGTAATGATGCTCTGACAGGATTGCATCCTGCCTTGATTCCCACTCTACACTCCAGCTGCTCCATGCTCCCAAGGCGCTGTCCAACCCAGCCTGGCTGCATGGCTGGGAAGGTGTGCACCAGCCCTGCTGGGGGCCTTGCCCTGCTCCCACCTCCCTGCACTGCATCACCAGCAGCTCTGCTCACAGAGTCCACACACAAAGGACAGGCCTCAGGGAGCTGTTAGGTGTGCGCCTCTCACCATTGCGTAACGTCTAGTTCCCCTTAATTACATTAAACTTGTAACAAACTCTCATTTTATCTATCTCAGAAGCTATTTATGCTGCTTATTCCTTTGCTCAGCCCCACTTTCCAATGAGCCATTCCCAGCTGTTCCAGCAGCGGCCCCTCCACAGCACAGCTGGTTGCTGCCCAGTTTGTTTTGCACTGGAAAAGTTACCCCACCACCACCACTGCGGTGACAATAGCGCCAGAGCCCCACCACCTCAGCAGCGCTTGGGGCCAGGTTGCACCGTGCCTGTTCTCTCCCCTCGTGCACCACATGTGTGCTGTGGATGGTGATGCTCTCCCCAGCGTTCTCTAATCCCCTCAGACATGCATTCGGTTCATGAGAGCCTGTTAATTTGTGTCTGAGGCTTAGAGACATCTCCAGAGAAACGCTGCCAAAGCGCCTACCTGACCCCACAAGGGAGCCAAAATCGTGGTGGGAATATGATGCTCTGCAAAGCTGAGCATCAGCTCCCATGGCTCAGACAGCTCCTTCCTCCTGGATTTCCCCTGTTCTCTCCTCGCTCCCCTCCTCGTGTGCCCCGCCATGAAGCTAATCCCCAGGATCATCTCTGGGATGTTTCACTGGATGCAAGGATGTTTGCAGACTTCACCCACTCAGGCTAAAGCCCTTTGGGCTTTGCCTCCTCTGGAACTGACACAGCAGCATCCTCTGGAATCATTCTCAGAAAAGCCCAGCGGTCATTTGGGCAGGCCAAGACCTGCTTTTCTCTTGCAAACCTCCAGAGGGGTATGAAATGCCTGGGGACAGGCCCAAGTGTTCACCCGTACAAAGGCACACTTCTGTGCAAGGTGCATCCTTACGAGATGACATTTGCTAGGGAATCTCCCAAAATATGTTGAGTTTTAAGGGCTGTTCTTCTCACTCTGTTTATACAAGTGGCCACCACAGGGACTGCAGCCAGTGCGCTTCCATTAAGTCTTCAATAATTAACATCAAAGGCTCAGGGGCAGAACGGGAGCAGCATTTACCGTGCAGTGCCTTTACCAGTCGGGCTTGTGCAGTTCGGTGCTGAGCCCCCGCTGCGGGGGAGGGCTGCTTCTGGCTCAGCGCTGGCGACTTGCTGCCATCCAGTGGCTGCTCCAGGCGGGGATGGTAACTGGTCCTGGCCTGATCCTTGGCGCTCCGGCTGGAAAAGCACAAGTAGGCATGTGTAGGCTTGTGTAAGTATGCTCACACACGCGTGCCAGCGTGTGCACGCACACGGGAGTCCGCAAGTCTGCGTGTGTCTGCCCACGTGCATGCGTCCAGCCATGGGAGAGCCAGCCCTGGGAGATCCATCCCGGGGAGATGCAGCCATGGGAGATCCATCCTGGGGAGATCCAACCATAGGAGATCCAGCCCTGGGAGGCACTGCTGCTGCACCACTCCCAAGCACATGGTGCTGCTGGTGCTGGGAAACCCGTGCTCACCCTGGGGGCCTCGTGTCACGGGTGGCAGAGCTGAACTGTGTTTAACAAAAGCCCTTTCTGTTTGGCAGCTGCAGGCACACAGGAAGTGGAAGAGGAAGGTCCTGCCCAGCACAGGAGTGCTCCACAGTGCTCCGCTCCAAGCAGCTCCCCCGGTCTTTCCTGGAAGCTGGTGATGGGCTGGGTGCACCCTCATCACCCCGGGGAATTCAGGTGGGCAGCCAGGGCCACTTGTCCCTGTTTGATCCTCACAACAGGCTCAGCTCATCAGAGGTGCCCAAAGTTTGGGCAGCCTCCAGCTCCATCCTCCGACCATGGGAAATCTTGGCAAGAGTGAGACTTTGCATCGATTTTGGCACTGCACGGACAACACTGAGCATGACTGGATCAGCTTCCACACCCAGTTGAACATAATGCAACTTCATTCATACTAATACAGCCCTAATTTCCATGGTCACTCAAGTGAGGGTCTGAGGCAGGGATTTGCTGTGCAGCAGCTCCCAAGCAGCCCATTGCCAGCATTAATTAAAGGTGGGATTGGAAATTACAACCATGGCTGTGCTGCTGCTGCCCTTTGGATAACTTCTAATGTCTCCCATAAATTAACGAGGGTAGGGAAGAAATGGTCTCACAAGTGGAGGGGCTTCCCAGGGAAGTGAATTGCTTTGCAGGGATCATTGGGTTTAATATCTTGAATTGCTGTGTCACTCTTCCAACCCCAGCAACTGGACACAGGAGAGACCAGCAAGGAACAGGGGCAGTCACCAGCCATAGGACAAGGGAGGTGGAGGATTCCTCAGGGATCAGCCCATCTGGAGCAGACACCGGGCCCTGGCTGGTCCAGCTTGCCAGGAGCACAGGCCAGGTGGTGGCTGGCGGGGGGAGGCTCCTCTGGCTGCCAGGGATGGCAGTGGGAGCTGGATCCAGAGTCTCGAGCTTCCAGATGCTGGGACTTGCTGCCCTTGTAAAGGAAGGGGGGCTTTCAGCTGACACATGGTATATAACAGAGAGACTTCAGCCCTCTCCCACCTTTCAACAACATGGTGCATTGAACTATGAAATCTGGATGGGCTCTGTGGCCCTGGCTCATCCTCCACCAGCAGACACAAGGAAAATCAACAGCAATGACGGGGTGTCGTGTAGGGTGTCACAAAGCTGCTTCTCAGTGTGCACAAACCTCTTTCTACTTGGGCCTTTCTATCTAGGCAAGGGCTTTCCCTCTGGAAGGGCTTGTAAGATGGAGTCACAGCCAGAAGCATTGCTCATAACTCAAAATTCTCAAAACTGGAATTTATTGCCATTGGAAGCAGCTAACAAGTCCCAGGGGGAAAACATAAATATCTTGGTGAATATTTGTACATTCTTTCAAATGCCACCAAAAAAAAAAAGACATTCCTGGTACTTGCCATGACTGCCAAATCCAACTGGAGAACAGGGATGCCCCACAGAGAGGGCAAGATGAGCAGCAGCAGCGCTCTGCCAGGCTCAGCAGCAACCCCACGCCCCTGGGTGGCCACCATTATCCCATGAACCCCCAGTGCAACACCGAAAGTCCTACTGCCCCTTTGCTGGGCACCTCACAGAGCTGGAGGGAAGTTTAACAATGCCAGTGAGTGCTGATGCCAGCAGGTGCTGATGCCAATGGGTGCTCAACCCAGCAGATGCAGCACAAAGTTGCTGTGCTACAGCTTTAACCCCTCCACTTTGAGATTTCATTCCCAGGCTTGCACCAGCACCATGGGAAACCCGGTTTGACTGTAACCCCTTCCAAAATAGCTGGAAAGTCTTGCATGGAATAGCCCAGCCCAGCTGGAAGAGCCCTGGCACTGCCAGTGTCAAGCAAGGGTCGCTCCTAGCTGTGATGCCAACCATGCCCATAGCTGGTCTGTGGTGGCACAGTGGCTGCTGGTGGTGCTGGGTGTTGTCAGCACTCTGTGGGTGCTGGGAACTGGGGGGTCCTGGGAGCAGATGGAACAGCCCCATGAGCAAAATCCCCCCAAAGCTCCAGTGTGGAAGGCATGGGGAAAGCAGCAAGGACAGATTGTGCCTGGAGCCCTTCCTGGCACTGATCCAAGCTGCAACAGGATTCTGTCTGCAAGGAGAGGGGCTTTGGACAAGGGCCTGTAGGGACAGGCCAAGGGGAATGGCTTTAACCTGCCAGAGGGGAGACTGAGATGAGCTCTTAGGCAGAAGCTCTTCCCTGTGAGGGTGCTGAGGTGCAGGCAGCTGTGGCTGCCCCATCCCTGGCAGTGCTCAAGGCCAGGTGGGACACAGGGGCTTGAAGCAAGCTGATCCAGTGGAAGGGGTCCCTGCCCATGACAGGGGGTTGGAATTGGATGAGCTTTAAAGTCCCTTTCAACCCAAATTGTTCCAGGATTCCATGAGAAGGGGTGGCTCTGGAGACACCCTGAGATCATGACAGGGTTCAATATCCTTTCCCAGACGCCCCAGCCCTGCACTAGGAATATGGGCTGTGGATCCTGGATAGACCCTGCGGCTCACAGCTCCCTGACAGACGGCATGTGGCTCCCTGCAGAGAGAGGAGAGAGCTCTGTGCCCACGGCTGGCACGGAGCTGGCTGAGCCCACGTCCCTCCACATCCCTGGGCATTTCCCCCTGTGCTCTCCTTCCCAGCCCACTACCCCTCCAGCCTGGGGGGCAGCAGGAGAAGCAGGGGCAGGGTGGGGATCCCTGCACTGGGCCTGGAGCAGAGCACCCCACATTCCAGCCAGGAAAAGGGAATGCCTTTCAGAGCTGAGAGGGCAACGTCTCATGAATTGCACCAGACTGAGCCGTGCTCTGCTCCCCAGCTCTGCACCAGCCCTGCTCAAGTCCTCACCTGGCCACAACTGGAGCTGGCAGAGCCTCTGCCTATGTCGGGGTAAGGACACCTCGCTCAGGGCACAGAGCAGGCGAGCGCCCTTGAGGAACGAGCTGCAGGCAGAAACCGGCGTGTCCCAGCCCTGAGAACAGCAGGACCCAAAAAGGCCAGAGCTAAACATAGGAAACCTACTTTTAAGCCGTCGCTGCCGGCAGTGGGGCTGGGTGCCAGCTCCAGGCGACGGCCTCATCCCAACACGTGCCTCCAGGATCTGGGGCTTAGGGCAGCCCGTCGTGGCTCGCACGTTTGAACGTGCATATTTACGCGTTTGCACGGCTGCACGCACGAATATGGCAGCCCGTGACATGTGATGTGGAGAGAGGAGCTGACGGCTGGTGTGGGGCAGCCCCGTCCCATGGCCTTGTGGACCGGCTACCCGGACACAGGCAACCCAGGAGCCGCGGCCCCGGGCACGGCGGGGGCACCGGGAAGGGGTGCGGAGCGGCGGGAGGGGACCAGTACCTAGCGACGTGTCCTTCCCACCGCGGCCATGGGATGGCAGCAGCCTCCCGCGGCTCCCGCCGGCACCCGCCCCACATCCCGTCCCACAGGGCTCGCCGTGGGGCACGGCCCAGGCGGGACCCTTGGCCCAGCTGCCGGGGACGGGTTCCAGCCTGGGGAGGGGGAGGAAGAAACCCCAGCGCCCTCCTGTTCCGCTTGGCCTGGCAGCAGTGGGATAGCGAGCTCCACCCCCCCAGCAGCATCAGAAGGGTCACCCAGGAACCCCCCATCAGCAGCATCAGAGGGGTCACCCAGAGACTTTCCCTCCCGAGGGGCTCGGTGAAAGGGGTGAGGAAGCAACTCGGAATCAGCCCTCAGCACCCAGCGGAGCCGCAGGGAGAGGGGACATCCCTGTGGGCAGCCACTCCTTCAGGAACTCGCCCCGTCCCATCCGCATCCCAGGAATGCCAGCCACCCCCTGGACCCCTGCTGGTGCCACCCGCCTGGCAGGACCGATTCCCACCCCATATCACCCCCAGGGCTGCTGGGTGGACCCTAAGGGAAAGGAGAAGCGCTGTCTAAGGCTTCCTTGGCCACTTTTACAGCTGTTTATCTGTGGCAGACGCTGTCTCGTGCCTTCCTTGGTTACTAACGCACTGGAAAGTGCTTCATCCTCATGTGATGCAAATGCATCTTCCTCCTTCTTGCCAAATAGGGAACAGAAATGTTTACTGAACACTTCTGCCTTCAGCAGCGTGAGCACCCTGCTCACACCTCACGTGGGCACCGCTCTGCAGGCTGGGTCCTGCTGTCCTGGTGCTTCTGTTGCTTTTGTCCTGCCAGATTCTGACCTGGTTTTTCTCTTCTTGGCAATTCTGTGCACTTCAGACCCACTACTGTCCCCTCATTGCACAGCTCACTGGTGGGAGGGATGTTCCCAGTGGGATGCAGGAGTGCCAGGGAGCCACCCTCCTCTCCCCCCCCCCCCCCCCCCCCCCGCAGAAATTCCCTTTTTCCATTGTGTACCCCCAGCATCCTGCAGCTAAATCCAAACATCTCCCCCTGCCTGGTCACCTTCCACCTCTGCTTTTTCCAGCTCTGGGTCAGGCGGCTCCCGGCCATGCTCCCGGGATACCCTAGGCGCTTCCACCATCCTGGTGGGGAAAGGATGAAGAAAGGAGGAAGAAAAGCCTTCCCCTTTTCCCTCTTTTCCACCTCTGCTCCAGAATCGCTCAGGCTCTCGATGCCCACGCAGAAGCCCCAGGGGGGGATGCCGGGGATGGGCTCCAGCCCCCCCGAGTTCCTTCACTCTCTTCCCAGGCTGCACGGAGCGGGGATGGGGGTCCCTGTCACTCCCTGCACCCTCTGCCACCCCCTCCCGGGCCATCCCGCTCCGTCCGCAAACCCGAGGCCCCGCTGCCGGCTCCGGGCTGCCTGGGGGCACCAGGAGCACCGGGAACCCCACGCGTGGGGCAGGGGGTGCTGTCGGGGCAGGACCGCTGAGTGCGGTGGGTCCTGGCGGGGCGGGCACCGGGCGGGGCGGGCCGGGGGGCGGGGCCGGGCCGGGCCGGGCCGTGCGGCGCTCTGTAGCCCGGTGCGTCCTGCCGCCGCTCGCCCTCCGGGAGCGGCCCCGGGAGCGGCCCCGGCTGCGCCGCCGTGGCTCGGCTCGGCTCGGCTCGGCTCGGCTCGGCTCGGCTCGGGGGGGACCCGGGATGTCCTCGTCGCCTGCGGAGGAGTGCCGGTCGCCCGTGGGGCTGGACTGCTGCAGCTGCTGCCTGGACCTGGCCAACCGCAGTGGGCTGGAGGAGGCGGCCGGCGGTGAGAACAACAACCTGGGCAGCCCCACGGTCAGTAGCTTCCGGCAGCTGCAGGAGCAGCTGGTCCGCAAGAACCTCAACACCGACAAGCTGAGTTCCATCATGCGCCAAGACTCGCTGGAGCCCGTCGTGCGGGACCCCTGCTACCTCTTCAACCAGGGCATCTGCAACAGAAACATCGACCAGACCCTGCTCTCCATCCTGCTGCTCTTCCACAGGTGAGTGTCACCGTGTCACCGGCGGGCTGTCCCCTGTAGCTGGAGAGCAGGGCCGGCATCGTGGGGCGAGGCAAGTGACTGGCAGGGTCAGGGAGACCCCTGTGACCTGACCCTGGGGTTGAGGGGTGGCAGCGTTGGGGGATTCCAGGGTGGGAGAAGCACGAGCGAGCAGGTGGGGGCGGGGGGGGGCGGTCCATCCGACGTGGGTGGTGCCAGTCCCCTGGTGCGGGTTCGGGTGGTTCTGCCCCGTGACAGCAGTGGTGCCGTCTTTCGGTGCCCTGCTCTGTCTCAGTCGCAGCAGTGACAACAGCCTCCTGCTGTGCATCGTGGTCCCTGGACTCTGTGTTCATCCCCCTGACTACCCCTTGTCCGCATAGACGTTGACTGCAGGGTCATGGACAGTGCCCAGTGTCAAACAAGAACTGTCCTCCTGGTCCTGCAAGGAGATGGGCACCTCGTTCCTTGGGAAGCAGCTATGCTGCCTCGAAAACCACCTTTAGAGTTAGAGAGAAACTGGGTAGAGAGCCCGAGAGCCCTGCTGACAGGTCCTGCTCTTTCAGCAGCTTCCCTGTCTCTGGAGTACATTGAGTGAAGACACGTCTGGCCTGGGTGCTATTTCCCATCCCTGGAAAGCGACTCTGCTCCTGATGGAGCAGATCCTGCTTAGGTCAGAGCAGGCTCCTGTGGGACGGGACTGTGAGTGCTCAGGCAGTGGGACATACTTAGGACTGGCCTCATCCAGCCCAGAAAGCTGGGCTTTACCCTTGGCAGGGCCGGGAAGGCAGGAGCACGAGGTCCCTCCCTGCTCCCCTGACCCAGCGCTTCGGGTACAGGAGATTGAACGGGGGTCCCAGGGGCTGCCACCCTGTAGGGTCCCTGCCCTGAGGAGGGGACCTCAGAGGCAGGGGAACACAGAGCTGTCTCAGGTGCTGAGCTGGCACCTTGGGCTCTGCAGTGGGGCTGGCCCTGGTGCTCAGCACCCTGGAGGGCTGCTTGGCCAATGGGGAGCAGTGAGATGGAGGCCCAGGTCTTGACACCTCAGCTTTGGATTGCCGAGCTGGATCTGGGGGGCTGCAGGGAACTGCAGCGTGGCAGCACCAGCACCGTGGAGCTTCATGAGGTGGGACACATCCTGTCTCCCAGGGCTGAGGAGATGCGTGGCCACCAGTGTGTATGTGCCTGGCTGAGCAGGCAGTGGCTCTGGGCCTCATTCCTCGTGGTACGGCCATATGCAAGTGGGTGCATGGCAGCACCCACATGTTTACTGACACCCACCACCCTCCCTGTGTGCACTTGCACTCACAGGTGTGTTCCCGGGCTATGCATGCATGTGCAAGCACCCGCGTGGGGCAGTGATGGGCTCACATGAGGCCACCCCACACATGCCCCCCACCGTGGCTCCTCAGAGACGCTGCTCCTGCACTTGCATAACTCGAGCTGTGGCTCAGGTGGCAAAGGAGGAGCCGGGACACTCGCCAGGGCCCTGAACCCACCCAGTGGGGAGGGAAGCGGAGCCCGAGGTTTCCCATCACTGCGGGAGGCTGCGGGTGTTTGGTGTCAGGGTAGGGAGGGGAAGTGAGACTCTGTCCCCACCACGTGTTGGTGTGGGAGCCAGTGCCGAGACTACTCCCTGGGAAGGTGGTGGCAGTGCCACAGTGGTGATGTGGCCACCGGTCATGGGTTATTGCTTTGGAACTCACTCCTGCTGGAGCAGGACCCCTGATGCTCCTGGCAAGCATTGGGCCACTCGCTGAGGTCAGGAGCACACAGAGGTGCCAGGGAGCAGGGTTTCTCCCCTCAGTGCTCCTCACTGCCATGTCCAAGCCTATCTTCCATACCCTGGTGTGTGCTGTGTCCAGAGATGCTTTGGGCATTCCCTGTTATGACAGGCCGTCCAACAGCATGGTGGATAGCCGTGGTGTCCCTCTGTCACACCTATGGTGCGGAGCCTGCTGGCATGACCAGTGCCCTTGCCACTGTGGCATGGCCCTGGCAGGGGTGCCCACACCTCCGTATGCTGTTGTTTTGCTCTAGCCTGAACTTTCTCCGCCTGGGGAGTGAGCCAAGACACCCAAGAGATGATAGCATACAAACAGGATTGTGGGTGCCAGAGGAACACCCTGGTAACAGGCCTGATAAAGGCACCCTTGCTGCTGGCACTGGGGAACCCAAGCAGATTTGTGCCCCTTGTTATAGCTGGTGTGCTCTGACACTGGCACAGGAGGAGGTCATGTGGATGCACACACACGTGCATGGCACAGGGGGACCAAGCAGCTGCATCTGGAGTCTGAGTCTGGCTCTGAGGCTGCTGGAGACAGTTCAGCCCATGCTGCACCCAGCCCTCGGCTCTGTAGGTCAGGGTCAGACCTGTGCTAGGATCTTGGATGACCTACACTGAGTATTTCCAGCCTGGCTCTGTGACTTTCCCCTGGCCAGGTGGCCTCCACTGGGCTCTCCATGATATTTGCTCGAGGCAGAGATGCTGTGAGGGATGCACAAGGTAGGGATGCTCCAGAGCAATTCTTACAGGAGTGATGCTTCTTCAAGAAGCCCTTCTGCTCAGGGAGTGCCTGGGAGGGACCCTGTTCAGAAAGGGCTTCTCCCCTCTGTGCCCTCACATGAGCATTGTGAACTTCTCTCCAGGGTGACCTCAGCAGTGCAAAGGGGCCAAGCCTGTGTGGAAACACCAGGTGCAAGGAGGGCAGCTACCACCATGCTGGGCTGGGCAATGCATCTCCTCCCTACAAACACCAGTGTCATGGGCAGGAAGGTCTGCCACAGCGTTGCTCTGAGATGGCTCATCTGTGACCTAGACACGAGCCCACCAGAGCATGGGATGGGGAGAACAGCCCCATGGCACCCTCCCGTGGCTGGGGAGCCAAGGGGAGCCAGCAGCATGGGACTGGGTCCAGGATCTGTGCTGAGGGGGGAGCAGCATCCTCCCAGTGCGTGCTGTGTGATTCAGGCAGGGCCCCGCCTGGCTCTGGGGTGGGGACAGGAGATATGCACCAACCTGCTTGCCCACATGGTCCAGCCCGTGCCAGCTCTCCTGCCCAGCCCCTCCTGAGTAAAACGGAGCAGCAGCCTGGCCAGCCTATGCCTCCAGGCGCCAAGGGGACATCCCTGCCCAGCCTGACCCTCTCCAGGCACTGTAGGACCTGCTGCTCCCCCAGACAGGGTGGGCAATGGCCTGTCCCTTGGTCTGAGCCATCAAAGGGGCTGGGGGCCACCTTCCCCGAGTTCTGGGCAAGCCAAGGGCATCACAGGCAGGCAGGGGAGCACTGTGCTGCACTGGGAGGCTGGGGAAGGATAAATCAGGCCAGAAGAAGCTGGGCAGCACAAGGTCCCACCACAAGGTCAGGCTAGCAGTAGGAGCCACTCGGGCAGCGGTGACAGGGTGGCATTTGTGGCATGGCACCATCTGTTCCCGTCGGTGGGGTGTCACTTTGCAGCAGCGACACAGGAGCAGGAGCCAGGCCGCAAAGGGCATCGTGGGGTGGGGGCCAGGAGCACATTCCTGCCTGCCGAGTGGGCTGGAGCAACAAAAAGGCATTGATGGGAGTGGGGCCGCAGGAGCACGCGTGAGCGTGAGAGAGCCAAGGGAGAGAGCCCAGGGCTGGAAGGGGCTGCGAGCGATGCCGTCCCATCCCCTCAGCACCATGGCACCTCTGCTCTGCTCCTCTCTTGCGGGACCGGGCTGCATGAGGCCTGACCTGTGTCCCTGCGTGGTTTGCTGAGCCCTGCAGACCGCCGAGATGCTGGAGCTTCAGGTCAAGCATCAGGAGTAGCTGGTGCTCCAGGGAGTAGCTGACCTTGGCATGCCCAGAGCCTCCCACAGCCTGCAGCGCACGGCAGCCGCTCTGCTGTGCCCACCATGGTCTCCATCAGGGGATCCTGCCACCCCAGGCCTCCTCCCTGTGGCACAGCAGGCTGTGCGGTGATGTCCTCTCAGGGCTGCTGCTGGAAACGCCCAGCAGCACTGGGCTGGGCTGCAGCACCCTGTGCTCAGCAGGGCTGGCAGCAGCGTGCACCGAACCATCACTGTGCGTCATGCACCATGCACCGTGCCTGACCCTGCCTGCTCCTGTGAGACCAGCTCCCTCCAGCAAGGAGATTCCCCAGTGTGCCCTGGTGTGCAGGAGAGCCCCACTCGGCCCCTCCAGCCCCACAAGATGAAGTCATTTGCCCCTGGCCACACAGAAGGTTATGGCCCAGTGGGCCTGGCAGAGCTGAGCTGGAGTCTAGTGATACCAACAGCAGCTGCACAGAAACCTGTCCTCGGCCTCCTACAAGTGCTTGGGCACTGCCAGAACGTGTGTGCAGCTCTGAGCAGACAGGGTGTAGGTGTCCCAAGGACAGCCAGGGACGGGAAATGCTGGCCAGGGTTTATTTCAAGCTTTGAACTTTTGGTGTGGAAGAGGTTGGAGCTGGAGTGGGCTGCAGGGGTCCAGCATCATAGAACCATAGAACGGTCTTGGTCAGAAGGGATCTTAAAGATCATCATGTTCCAGTACCCTGCCACAGGCAGGGACCCAGCTGACACATGGCTTGACAGTGCTGAGGCCAGTGCTGCTGAGCTCAGCTGTGAGCTGGGGCTGGGGCTGGCCTGTGGGAAAGCCTTTTACAGTCCGGGTGGCATCTCAGCTCCCACTGGGCACACGGCACAGGCCTGGATGCTGTGGGCAGTGCCTCTGAGGGCACCCTATGCCCCTGGTGTGCTCCTTGCCAGGACACGAGGACACCTCCCCAGCCAGGTCCCAGCACAGAGAGGGTTAAACCTGACCCTGCGTTTAGGCAGAACACGGTGACCTGGGTGGGACAGAGGGTTCAGGGCACACATTGGCACAGCCAGGGGACATGTGTATGTGGGTGTAGGGGCAGATCCTACCATTGGGAAGTGACTGAGACCCCGTTTGAAGAGGGCAAAGGGTGCTCTGAGGTGTTTGCTGTGGGGCAAGGGCTGGAGAAGCATTCAAGTCTGCAACCTGTCCCAAAGCCATGCTTTACCCATGAGCTCTGAGTTATATTTATCCAGGTGCCACACATTGCTGGCTTCAGGACAGGAGTTTGTCATCCTGTCTGTGTGCTTGGAGTTATATATATATATATATATATATATATGAATGTGTGAAGGGCTTCTGCTGCAGAACAACTCGGGGGGCAGAGCAGAAGTTCTCGGGCTCTCCCTGACACCCCAGCCGCAGGTGGGGTCCAGCCCTTCTGCCTGGATGGGCAGGACAGGACATTCCCACGACCTTGACTGAACCATCCCAGTGATGCCCTGTGGTGTAGAGCAGGACTGCTCTGGCTGCTTTGGAGGCAGGGAACAGGCTCAGGTTGTCCCCAGGGTTTGGCACAAGCCAAAGGCAGCCAAGGCCAGGTACCCGAGGCACGGCAGCACCGCAGGTACATTCCCACCAGCAGCTTGTCTTTCGCGTTGTTATTGTTCTGAAATGCCAGCGAGGTAACGCAGCGTCCCGGTTCCAAGTGCCCAGGATTCCTCGCAAAGGCCAGCACGGCGTTAACGCCGGCTGCGAGGAGCTGTCCCTGCCTGACCTCCCTGCGGCTGCCCCCGATGCAGCGTGGCTTCAGGCTCCCTCCTCACCCCACCTTCTTGTGTCTGCTTACAGGGGACGATGAAAGATTTGGGGGGTCCCTTGGACGTGGATTAGTCTGGGCTGGAAGAGGCTGCGCGGGTCCCGATGTGCTGCTTTCGCAGCTCCCAGTCTCTGCCCTTTCGCTATACAAGGATCTGCCTCCCCATCAGCGAGCCGCAGGGCAGGAGCCGAGGCTGCCCGTCTCCAACGTGGTCTGGGATTTATCTCGGCAGATGCCAGAGGCCCGGTCTTGGGGTTCCTCAGCCAGGCTGGGGATCTCCAGGAAAGCTGGTGCTGCACCAGCGAGGGGCTTGCAGGACAGAGCCGGGGCTGTGCACCCTGAGCACTGCAAGCTGCAGGGTTCCGCGGCACCGGCATGCTGCGGGGGTCCCTTCAGCATCACAGCGCCTCTGCTCTGACCCCAGTTCCCTGAAACTGGACCAGGAAAGGCCAGGACCTGCTAATGATCCAGCTGAGACTGCCCAAGATGATACAGAACAGGGCAAAATGAGGACAGGCATGAAGTTCACAGCCTGGGCTGTCAGGAGCCCTGCGGGGCAGGGCATGGCCAGCCGAGGGATATGATAGCATGGGGTTCATCTATGGGGCTCCACCCCACGGGGTGTGAGAGGCAGCTTTGCTGACAGCTTTGTGCTGAGAGCTGTACTGAAGGCTCAACCCACAGGTCCCCTCGCAGCTGCAAGCCCCTGACTGTGCCGGCCACGGTGCAAGTGGCTGTGCCATGGGGTTTGCTGGGCTGTGCCATAGTGACATGGTGTGGGTCTGGGACCCTGCACTGGCAGCACTGGGGTGCCCAGGTTTGCTGAGCTGGGCAGGCAGCAGCCTGGGGCTGGTGTCACCAACAGGCGAGGTGGGAGGTTGGGCTGCGTGGTCCAGTGCTGGAAATAGTCAGACCAGCCCTTTTTCCTCTTCTCTCCCAACCCAGCACGCCAGGGAAGCCGAGGCTGTATGTCTTCCTACATACAGCATCATGGGGGAGGGTCGTGCTGGAGTCAGAGCATTTCTGCCCTCCCCTCCCCATGCTGCTGCTGGGGACAGCTCACACTGACAGGGTGGGGGCACAGGAGGAAGAAGAGGGGCTGGTGACAAAGTTGTGGAGAGAGCAAAGCTGCAGCTCTCAGCAGGCTGGGGGTGCGCTTGCGCGCCAGCAAACCAGAACTGGGAGTACAGCCAAGCACCTTTATCAGAGGAAGCAGCCCAGCAGCTGGACACGGAGCGTGCCAGGGCTCCGTCTTCCCACCCTGCGCCTCCAGCCCCGCAGGTCGGAGGAGCCCCTGTGACTCCCTGCCCTGCCCTGCTGCCCGCGGGAGCTCGCTCTGCCCCGGTGTGGTGAGGATCATCAGGGCTTCCCGGCCTACTGCAAACCCTCCCCAGGCTTCCCCAGCGTGGCAAAGGTCGTGGCTGCCCCATGCATCCCTCCCTGTTGCTCTGTTGCCCCCCAGGCCTGGGTCTGGTGAGGCCGGAAGCACTGGCTCTGCAGGCAGGAGCTTGTGCGCCTGCCTCGGCACTTACAGATGTACCCAGAGGGGCTTCCCTCTGCTCTGGAGCAGCATGTGCCCTGGCTTGATGGATTTATGAGCCCTCCAAGGTTCTGGTGGGCATGAACCAGGCCCGTGTCCCAGGGCTCCTGGTTGCATGGGAGCCCCCAGGAAGGCAGCTGCCTGCCTAGCACAGTTTGGGATGCTGGGCAGGGGTTGCCAAGGTGACACAGCTGCCTGCTTGCCCATGGGCAGCCCAGGCATCGCCTCTCCCTGTCCAGCACCAGGACAGTGCTGCAGGGCAAGGCTGGGAGTGCCAGAGCTCCACAGACCTCAGCCCTTCCCACTGTGGGCTCCAGGCCCCAGCCATCACCCTTGTCCGCGGCCACCCCTCCTGCAGGGCTTGGCTGGCCCTAGTACTGGCATCCCGTCCTCTTGGCCCGCACAGCCACAGCTGCAGGCCTTCAGGCTGTGAAAGCAAAGTTTTCTTAGCTGAGTGTTTGCAAGCAGTGGCTTTTCCTCTCCCCCTCTGCTGTGACCCTGTGAGCTGCAGAGCTGGCTCTGTGGAGCAGCTTGGGCAGCTTTGGCTCCACGCCTTCCCCGTGCTGCTCTCCAGCATCTCTGGGGCCAGGCAATAAACATTTCCCACGCCTTGGACCCTCTGAAGGGCCTTCCTCCCATTGAGCTGAGTCCTTGGGAGCCAGCAAGCCAGGAACGCTGCCATGGAGCAGTGAGAATGGCCAGGAGCAGGGGGAGAGGCTGAGGGGCCAGCACAGCTCCTGCAGCCACTGTTCCAGCTCCTACTAGCATGGAGGGAGCGAAGGCATCCTTTAGTGTGTGGCTCCGCAGTGCCTGGTGCAGGTTCAGTTCAATGCACGCAGCACCTCATCCATGGGGCTGTGGGGATGTGCCCCTGACCCACAGCACAGGGCTGATGTGGGGTGCCAGGGGAAGAGAGGTGATCCCATCATCCTGCTCCCTGTCATCCTGTGCTCCAGCCAGGCTCAGCTGTGCCCCCCAGGTCCTGTTGCAGGGGAGGGGTTATTGCTAAACATCATGTGGCCATAGGAGCAGGATCACCTGGGCTGGGGCACAGCCTGTGTGTGGCTGAGGTGTTGGTACAGCAGCTTTGGGGTATCCTGCAGGGCCGTTGCTGGGGTGACACTAGGTCATTCACCAGTGTCAGCACCTCTCCAGCTGCTCAATGACAGCCACAGGGTTTTTCCCCCAGAGTGCAACAATTGGTGTCACAATTACACCCTGTTGCAGCTGCTCTTATTGTTCCCAAAATAACCATAGGCACGAGCCTGATGAACCTCCTGTAGCTGAAAGTGCGAGACAAGAGCTGCTGCGCTGTTGCCTCAGGGATGGAGCTGTCACCACTGGCCCCTCCGGCTCAACCTGCTCCAAGGCACCCATCACCACAGCCTCTGGTGTTATAGGGAGCAAGTCCATGCCCCCCTGTGCTTTAGGAAGAGTGAGGGAGGGCATTGCTCACCCTGCTCTGCTGCTGCCAGACCTGGAGGAGCAGGAGTGGGACGGTGGGAGAGGAAGTGGCCACCAGCATCCCCACTGGAGTGGGGCCAGCAGCCCAGCACAGACGGCTGCTGTGGCCACGGGGGGCTGGGAAAGGGCCCCCCCACCGCTAAGCATCCAGCTGGAGCCCCTGCAGGACTCTGCTGCTGTGAGAGGCGTTTGGACAGCCCACAGAGCTCCAAGCACATCCCTGAGGCATGCCGAGCAACAAAGCAGGGTCCAGCAGAGAGCTGAGAGCTGCTGCTGCCGCCCTGAGGCTGCAGTGGCGCTGCCCCACGGGCTCGGAGTGCCCAAGGGCAGAGCTGAGGTGCTCCCGCAGAGCAGCACTGAGACCAAGTGTGCACACACAGGTGTGCTTGGCTGTCAGTTTGACGGGGGGGGGGGTATCTGCAGT
The DNA here is from genome assembly GCF_037157495.1 of Lathamus discolor. Lineage (NCBI taxonomy): Eukaryota > Metazoa > Chordata > Aves > Psittaciformes > Psittacidae > Lathamus > Lathamus discolor. Next base: position 2,072,254 of record NC_088892.1, on the reverse strand, counting down.
GCATGTGCGGGATGCACCGGTGTGCATGCAGGAGGGGGGGTTGTAGGGTGCATGTATGCACAAGTGCTTGTGAGTGCAGGCAGGGGGTGCCTCTGTGTGCGGGGAGCATGCCCATATGGGCTGAAGAACACACACGTGCATGGTGTGGGTGTGCCTGTGTTTGCAGGGTGTGCATGTGCACGTGCATGTGCATGTGCATGCAGGACCTGCCTCTGTGTGTGTGTACTGGTTGCAAAATGTGCTTGTGCTCGTGGGCACCCAGCGGCACAGCCAGGGGTGTCTGCAGCAGAAGCCATGTCCCCAGAGTGGGTGCCAGGATGAGGGGCTGCAGGGAGTGGTCTGGGATCCTGCAGAGGCTGTGCCGGCATAGAGGCAGCCCCAAGCCCAGCATGGCTGCTGCTGCCTGGGGACTCCCTGTTAATCAAGTGCTGGGAAAGGAAGGGAACGCGGAGCCCCCTGCATGTGCATCCCTACAAAGTGCCCCTCCACTGGGGTCTCACACAGAAGGGCAGCATCCTTCCCAGCCTCAATGCCAGGGAGCCCGCGGCCCCAGCAGCGGTGGCCATGGCCAGGGCTGTGCAGGGCTGGGAAACACCCCAGGAGAGCAGCGGGGAGGCAGCCGCTTACTCCTGTTTATTTTTGCAATAGTCCCGGATCCCTGGGAAAAGTATTGGAGCTGGCATTGCTGAAGCGGTTTCCTCTTGGAGCACTGAGCTCTTGCTCCAGCAGCCGTGGAAATCACCAGCTTCTCTCCAGCCCTTGGTGCTTGAGCACTGTGTCAGGCACGGCCTGGGACTCCAGACCCATGGGGCGAGAGCCACAAGCTGGGCACCAGTCTGTCCATCCTGGAGCCCCTGGTCACTGGCACTAAGAGGAGTTTTCCTTTGGGAAAAGGGCTGGACCAGTACTGGGGATGCAACAGTACAGCTGGTGGGGAAACTAAGGCACGGCTGCCAGAGCTAGGGGCAGACTGGGGTCTGGCCGCTTCTGTGTAAGAGACAGAAAGTGTCACAACCGGTGATGTGCCAACTGTGGGAGAGAAGATACGTCCCCTTTTATCTCCTGCCCTCTGCGCAGTGAGACGGGCATCTTCCCTGAGCCCCAACAGGCAACTGAGCCACCGAACCCCCCCTGGGGTGGGTGGCCTGGGCTCATCCTGGCCACGGGGACAGAGCCATGCCCCATGTCACGGGGGCTGTCACCCTGGCCACCGTCCACCACCCCGGGTTCGGCGCACAGAGAGTGGCTTTATGTTCCCGTGGAGGGGCCAGCCCCCGCTCTCTGCTCGGACCCACGACTCAGGGTGGCACATCGGGCCCTGAAAGAGCCAATTGAGTGCGGCTGAGGTCATGCACCAGTGTTTACCCCATGCCCGTGGCTGCGGGATGTGGCCGGCACCCATCCGTCCCTGCCACCAGCGGCACTGCCGCATCGCTGCCAGAGAGCAGAGGGGCCAGATCCTCGTCACAGAGCCCAGCATGGCCTTCCAGCCACCGTACTCCCCGAGCCTCTTCAGGAGGAGGGACTGGTGAGTGTGGCCTGGTCGCGGGCAGGGGGGGACACGCGCCAGCTCCAGTGCTAGGGGCAAAAACCCGCTCTCTGCCATGCATGGGCCAGGCCAGGTCTTCAACCTGCCGTGGGAAGCTGGGGTATGATTGCTGGAGAGTGAGCTGGAAGTGATGTGCTCTAAGCAGCAGCCATGCTGTGCTTGTGCCTCAGTTTCCCTTTCTGAGGCTGAAATACTGCTTAGCCCCCCTTAGCCCTTTCCCTGAGGAAAGGGGCTGGCAGCACCCCCATGCTGGTGCTCCTCAGGCCTCTCCCTTTCCTGCACCCACTAGCCAAGTGCTGGCACCATCAGCACCCCCTGGATCAGGGGATTTGGGGTCCTCTGCAGCATCTCTGGGGCACACATGCACTAGTGCTTCCCCGGATGCTGTGCCGTGGCGTGGGCTCTCTTGGAGTGTCCGGTTCAGCATCAGCTCCCGTGCAGGACAAGCCCCGCAGGGTAGGGGGCAGCAGGTGACCCACCAGGTGCTGTGCAAAGTCCTGACGGCTCCAGGTCCAGGTCCGGGTCCGGCTCCAGGGCCAGGTACAGGTCCATGTCCATGTCCATAGGGCAGAGATAAGCCCTGCAGCTGGCGGCCGGGCAGGGGGGGCATCGCCCATGGTTGGCAGCGCCTCCCAGCTCCCCCTTTGCTGCCGGGGGTGTTTTTGGAAGCCTGTCCTCTCCGTGTGTGCAGAGGGACCGGCGGGATGCGGGGGCTTCCACCCGCTTGTGGCGCACACGCGTGTGCAACGCGCGCGGCCGCCGCTCGGCTGCGCTGCCGGCCCTGGCCGCGATTCCGGCCCGCCTGGCGCGGGGGTTACGCAAGGGCGGGCGGGGTCGAGCTTGTTTTGCACTTCGGGTTTGTTTTGTACCCGGGTTTGTTTTGTACCCGGGTTTGTTTTGTACCCGGGTTTGTTTGGCGCGGTGGGGCTGTGGTTCGCTCCCGGGTTTCTTTTGCGCGCCCGTGTTGTTTTCCGGCTCCCGGTTTCGCTTTGCACGCCCGCGGCTGCCCCTTTCCCTCCTGCACACACACACACCCACACACCCCCCGCTGCCGTGTGGGATCTGCGGGCCCTCGCACCCCACATTCACAGTGTGTTCCTCCTCTTCCCGGTCTCCTAAGCAGACCACCCCGTCCCCCCCCCACGGGTGACCCCCCATCTCCGTTACTTGGGGAGCGCAGGAAGGTGGTGCTGAGGCGTGCAGGGATTGGTGCCGTGGGGTGCCAGTACTCTGATCGCAGCAAACAAGGGGAGCATGGACGCTAGGACACTGAGGGGGGGTTGGGGGGCGCAGGGGGGGTCTGCACTGGGAGGCTGCCGTGCTGCGCTGGGGTGCAACTGGGAGGCACAGAGGTGCGGTAGCGGGGTGCAAGGTGCAGTACCAGGGTGTAGGGGTGCAGTACCAGGGTTCGGGATGCAGTACCGAGTGTTGGGGTGCAATACCAGGATACAGGGTGCAGTAATGTGGCTCAGCGTGCGGCACCGGGAGGCGCCGGACGTGGCGCTGTGGGGCCCTGGGCGGGCCCGGTCGCTCTGGCACCGCCCGACGGGGCGGACGCGGGGCGTATAAGCGGGGCGGCGGGGCAGAGCCGCAGTGCGTCTGGCGTCGGCACTTCGTTTGCAGCGTTTCTGCGGCCATGAGCACCGGCATGTACCAGTCCCCCATGGAGGTGGCTGTCTATCAGCTCCACAACTTCTCCATCTCCTTTTTCTCCTCCCTGCTCGGGGGGGACGTGATTTCTGTGAAGCTCGACAACAGGTAGGGGCAGCCCCGGTGCCGGCCGTCGTATCGGTACCTCTCCCGCCGGAGATCGGGTGAATGGGGTGGGTAGGTGTCCACATGCATTGATTCCCCAGTGAGGGAGAAGCTCCGGTGAAGTGCAGGCTGGGGTGGGGGTGTCCCGAGAAGGGGGTTGTTTGCTGCTAACGTTGTCCCTCTTTGCTCTCTTCCAGCGCCTCCGGAGCCAGCGTGGTGGCCATCGACAACAAGATCGAACAAGCAATGGTGAGCTGCAGTGTCCATCCTCTGCACCTCCCCCGGGCCCTTTTGCCCGAGGGGATCCTCACTCCCCGGGTGGGTGCTGGGGGCTCTGTCCGAAGGCGTTCCGTGCTCTGCGGTTAGATTATCTCTCCAGAGGAGGGTCTCTGCTCACCAGCCGCTTGCTGGGCAGAGCAGCTCCTTTGTCTGCCGTCGCGGCTGCTCAGCTTATTGGCTCCGGTAACGCCGCAGTGCGCAGGGAGCCGGGGGGGCCTGGGCAGCACCCTCTGGGCTGTGGGGGTAACCCAGGCGGGTCTCATTGGTGATAGGGAACTGCAGCCTGCCCTACCCCTGAGGGGCTGGAGAGTGCATCCTGAGGCAATGATCGCTGGGAGACAGGGGACCTGAGGGATGCTGTGGATGCTGGCCAGGGGGGGTTACACGAGGGTACGGAGGGGAGGGACAGTCTTTGGGAAAAGCCTTTGCGGCCCTTGGCTAGTGGCAGGATGTGCGCAAGCGTCAGGGTGTAACCATCAGATCAGTGGATGATCATTCCCTCCAACGGCCATTTGCAGGATCTGGTTAAAAATCACCTGATGTATGCAGTGCGGGAGGAAGTGGAGGTCCTGAAAGAGCAAATAAAGGAACTGCTGGAGAAGAACTCCCAACTAGAGCGTGAAAACAGCCTCCTGAAGACCCTGGCTAGCCCCGAGCAGCTGGAGAAGTTCCAGTCCCGGCTCCCCACCGAGGTTCTGTGCCCCGAGGATCAGAGCCCCAGGGCACCTGCCCGGGCTCAGCACTCTGGGGGCTCTGCGGTGTAAGGTGGCTCTGTCCTCGGGGTGGGCAGAGCCACAGAACTCTTTCTACTTAATCTCCTGCCAAATTGTTTCCACCTTCGTCTCACATGAAGGACTGTCAGACCCCGGCGCGGAGCCGTGTCCCCCCGGGCGATCCTGGCCAGCCATTGGAGCCAGCAGCACGGCCTGCACTGGGATGCTCCTCTGTGGGGAGACCCAACCACCCGCCGTGTGCCAGGGCACATTTATGGAAACCTGGGCATCGCAACACCCTGGCAGTGCCAGGCAGCTGCTGGCAGGTGCATGGGAATGCAGGGTTGGAAGGAGCGTGTGCCGCATCCATGCCTCTGCACCGTGCAGGGCGTGCTTCTCTTTAGCAAAGCCCGATGTTGGAGGAAGACCTTGTATAGCGAGCAATGCAGGCTTGTCCCACCAGCCACCCTGAAGCGTGCTGGAACCCCGACCTGACTCTGAGCAGTGCCAGTGGTGGCAGCTGCAGCGTAGTGCATGGCTGTACGCACATCAGTGTGGGGATTACAAGGAGAAAAGCTTGGTTGATTAGTTCGGGCATCTTTTGTAGCTGTATCTCTGTACAAACACGTGCATGAGTGGTGCCCACAAGGCTGTGGGGTGCCCTGGGCCAGCCATGCCCACCTCTGCAGCTGGGGCCTTCCAGGCAGGACTGGAGTGATGAGCAGCTGTAATGGGGTGGCCAGCGCTGCGGGTGGCACAAAGGAGGGGATAGATTTACTCTCCCTGGCATCCACTGCGTTGGAGCCATGCGGCAGTGCTAAGAGGATGCGGACTGTGGAGCAGAGCCACGACAGGGGCTGCACTCCAGCCTGCTGGGTTGGGGGGAGCCGGCCTCTGCTCCCCACCTTCCCTGGCCAGCTCTCTGGGAAGTGACGGGATGTCTCTCTTGACATCAGAAGTGGTAACACAGTTGTGTAAATCTAGGTAGAAATGGCAATAAACTTTACTTTTTATACAAATGTGTGCCCTAAGCGGTGTGTCTGTGGCCAGGAACAGGATGGCGTGGGTCACTGGGGCATGGGGCTGGGGCTTGCTGGGATGGGACTGGTGAGGAAACTGCTGCAAACCTGCTTGGGGGATCAGTCTCCCCTGGACAGCTCTGCTTCAGCCAAGCTGGGCTTTTGGTGATGTGAGCAGGAACTCCCTTCAAGGGGCTAGGTATGCAGTAGGGAAAGGAGCCCTGAACCTAGAGGTCATTGTCCCTCGGTTCATGGCTGTGACCAGGGATGTGAGCAGGGAGGATGCTGCTCTTAGTCTGCACAGAGCCCTTTGCACACCCAGCTCTGCACCTCCTCTGGTTTTTTAATTCTGCTGCTTTATTGATCTGTTCATGAAACATGGTGTGAGGGTCAGAGGATGTGCCAGCTGGACAGAGCAGAGCTGAATGGGGGCTGAGTGTGCCCCAGCACTCTCCTAAGGTACAGCCAGCCTTGGAGTCAACCCCAGGGGGCAGGTCGAAGAGGGGGGGAAAAAGGGACTCCCTCCATCTCTGGGGTGGTGTGTGGGTATGGTGTCTGGGTGAGGGCTTAAGGCTGCTGGGTGCCAGGAGGTGTGTGATCAGAGCCCTGCTCTGGCAGGATGTTTCAAGCTTCAGTATCTTCTGAGGTTTCATACTCTGGGTGTGACTTCTTGGGCAGCTGGAGACATCCCCAGTGCAGTGAAGGGGCTGGCAGTGCCCCAGGCCTGGGATAGCTGATGTGCCTTGCTCTTCTGGCAGTGCTGCTTCGCACTGCTGCTGCCCTGTGTTGCTGCTGTTGCTTCACAGTATGTCAGATCCCTGCCCTGATGAGAGTGGCTCAGCCCCAGCCCAGAGTGAGTCAGGGCAGTGCTGGGTGGTTGGGAGCCCTGGAAACGGCGCGTAAACAGCAAAATACAAGCCACGATTCTCGAAACCGTTACGGTGTCTCTCCCCTCCCTGTACTGCCTGTCCCCGTGCCGGGACACAGCTGCAGCCTCGCACAGGCAGCTTGTGTCTTGGGTGCAAATACTGTGTGTGGTTGCTTTCCCTGCTGCGTTCTTGTGTGTGCAAGCAGGTTCAGGGAATCCCACACCATGTAGAAGCGCATCCCTTGCACATGCAGGCACTGCAGCAAGCAGCAGGGCACCCCCAGTGCTGCCAGTGTCAGGGTGAGACAGCCCCTCTAGGAGGGGCTGCTCCCCAGGGCAGGGGGATGCCAGGTGTGTTTGCACTGCCTGTTTCACTGCAGGGGATGTTTGGGGTGCTACTTGGCTCCCAGCTCCTGGGGAGTTGTCTGTTTTCTGCCCATCCTTCTGCACCTCTCCGCTGGGGAAAGTCTGGGCTGCAGTGATGGGCTCTGTGCCCTATCTGGCCTTGCTGCACCTCAAACCCAGCTGCATTTGAGAGGTGCAGTGATGGCATTTGGAGACTGGAGCCCTGTTTGCTGCGTCTCCTCATCCTCTATTCCCTCCCAATGGCTCTGGAGTGCCCCACAGCCCTCGCACACCTTGTGCAGGGGGCATAGGTGATGGCACCCAGCAGACCCCGCTCATCAGACCCAAACATCCCAAACCACTTGCTCTGGCTCAGCCTCCCTCCACAGCCTGCCCCTGGCGTGGTGTGACACTGTGCCAGCCAATGGCACCAGAAATGCCACCCTGCTGTGGGCACAGCCACTGCCAAGCTGCAGGGCTGAGCGCAGCCCTGGTGCTGTGCTGGAAGCTGCTCTTGGGGCAGGATTTGAACCCATGGGCCCAGCACCCAGCACAGATGGAGTACAGCAGCCGTGGAAAAGGGGCTGCCCCCCATCCCTAGCATGCACAGAGCCTGCTCTCCAGCTACTGCTGCTTCTGGGGCTGTAGGAGGTCTTCTGACACCACTACAGTGCACGAAGGCACCCTGTGTCCTTCCCAGGCCCTCTGGGTGTGGAAAAGGCTTGGAAACACCCTTCCCAGACATCCCATTCCTTCTGTGTGGCACATCCCCCAGCCCCTGGAGGACGGGGGAGACATTGTGCAGCACCCAAAGAGATCACGGTCCCTCTGTGCCCTGGCCCTGTGCTCACTGGCTCTCTGCCCCCAGCACCTGGGGTTGATGGCGCTGAGGGCACCCCAGGCCCCCTGACAGCCCCCATCAGGAGGCAGAGTGCGGGCAGCACTGGAGGAGCAGCTCCAGCTCCCCCTACCCTGCTTCCCGGGTCCCTGCGGCAGGGCCGGGGGGCAGCGCGAGGTTAACGCGGTCCTGGTTGCCCGACGGCACTCTGAGGGTTAAGGCGCCACAGCAGGAAGCTTCTAAGAAACCGCTGGTTTGGAAAAAGCGAGAAGCTGCAGCACGGGGCCGGGCTCCGGTGTGAGGCTGCCCAGCCCAGTCCACCGGGTCCACCTCGTACCCTGGCACCCCCGCCCTGCCCTGGGTGTGCAAATGTGGCACTGGGAGGAGGAAGATTGTGCACCCACACTTTCCCCTTGGACCAGGCCTCATCTGGGGTGGGAATGGGCTGGGGATGTGGGTAGAATGAGGATGGGAGTGGGGATGAGGATGAGTGAGGGATGGGGATCAAGGGGAAGGGGGCTGGGATGAAAAACTGTCCCTCTTCTCCCACCCTGCCAGGCAGGCTGAGCTTCTGGGGCTTGCCCGAGGTAGGAAGCTGCTCAGCTCAAGGGTGTGATGGGAGAAAAGGGTTTGGGGGACTTTCTATTGCAGTGGGGGTGTACACATGTGGCTGATGCTTAATGCAGCATGCATTGGGCAAGCAGCTGCCTAGGAGGATGTCTGGAGCAGCATGGGGAGAGCAGAAGGGTTTGGAGATCCACCCGAGGGTCAGGTGTATGTGGGGAGACCCCCCCCCCCCCCCCCCCGCCAGCTCTGCATGTTCCTGCTCTCTCCTGCCAGGCTCCGCACTGCCAGGAACCCATGTGGGAAGACAGCTGCAGCCAAAGGAGTCGGCCTTATGCAAGTGTGCCTGCTGCTCCTCGAACATCGTGTCCCAGCCCAGCCCAGCCCAGCCCCGCAGGAGCCTCCGGATGAACGAGTGGCTGGGATTTTCCACGCAGCCCAGGAAGCCCAGTTCGTTCCCCCCATGAATCCGGATCAGCTCCATGGTTAGCCAGGCTGGGCTTAGCCCACTTCAGGCTGGCTGGGACCCTTTGGGAAGAGAAAGCCGTGCTACGGAACGGCTACAGTGGTGGCTCCGTGCAGTGGGGATCTGTGCATGGCAGGCGCAAGACCTGGCTGGAGTCTGTGCCTCGTCAGCAAGTGCTGCACAGGAGCCGAGGAGGTGGCTGAGGGCTAGGAAGGTGCTCAGAGCTGGGGTTCAGTGTACAGCCCAACTCCTAACCTGCAGCTCGGCAGGTCCTGCCTTTCTGCCGTGACTCAGTTTCCCCTCTGCAGTGTTCCTTGTCTCCTGGGAAGCTGCTTTCCCCAGGGCAGGGACAGGTGGAGCCCCCCATGCTCCTACAGATAGTTCCCAGCTGGGGATAGGGCTGTGGGACCGCACAGCAGCCAGAATGAGGCCCGGGACTCTGGGTGGAGGGGAGTTGTTTCAGTGCACACACGTGCTAGTACCAGGCTCTGGCATTGCTGCTGGCAAACCTGCCCACCGCAGGCACACTGCAGCTGTGCCCTTCACCATTGCTGCACTGGCACTCCTGTCATCCCCACAGCCCCACAGAGGTGCGATGGAGACCTGCTGGAGCAGGAGCCCAGCCCACCGCTGAGGGCAGGGGCTGTGTGCCACAGGGCTGGGGCTGCTGGCGGTGTGGAGGCCTAGGGCAGGGGTGCTGAGATGAGTACCCCACGTTCCCCGGTGGTTTGTGGTTTCCAGCGCCCTGGCCTGACACCGGTTGCAGGTGTTTGCTGGTGTCAGGAAGTGAAACAAACAGCAACAGCCGCCTGGCAGAGGGACTGCAGCGGCCCTGGCGTGCTGGGAGCACCACAAATTCAGCTGAGGCACCACCACTGCCAGCCCTGGGGCACGGCACCTCTCCCTGCCCGCCTCAGGGGGCCTGGCAGGGGGGTTCCTGCCTGCCAGCTCCTCCTCTGCACCCTCAGGTGTCCTCCCTGCATCCTCATGGACCACAGGATGAGTTTTCCCATTGGGAAAACAATTAAAATGCGCTGAACACCTACATGGTTGGTGGCCTGTGGGCAGCAGCTTGGTCAAATGCTCTGGTCCGGCTGTCCCTTAAGGTCCCTGCATGTGGCAGAAGGGTGTTGTGCTTGGGGAGCTGCAGCACCATTGTCCTTTCACCCCCAGGCAGCAGGAGTCCAGAGAGGATCCATCTGCCTGCAGCCTGCTGTGGATCAGCACATGGGAGCCACAGCCTTGTCCCCACAGTGAGGTGGTTTAATGTGCTGGGACAACCCTCTAGATAGACACCTCCCAGGGCTGGGACTGTGATGGGAGCTGCTGCTGCACAGGCACAAAAGGGTTTCAGCTTCACAGGAAGGACCAAGCCCCAAGGAGCAGAACACAGAGGAGCAACAAGAGAGGGAAGGAGATGGCATGAGAGTTGCTTTAAACAGAAGGTGATGTTGAATGACTGCATCAATTACAAGAGGAGCTGAGGAAGGTGAAAAGCTGCACCAGGCACACAGAAAACCTGAGACTCTTCCTGCTTGTTCATGCCAGAGCTGTCATGATTGCTCCTTTGCAAGGTTAATGGGATCTATGAGAGCCGATGAGGAGGCTGCTAAGCAGTAAAATGTGCCCGAGAAATTGAACTTCCTCATTCCTGCCAAGAAAGGGAGACTTGTTCAGAGCAAACAGCACCAGAGCAAATAAAACAATTAAGAAACAGCAAGTTCTCAAACCCAGACAAGCAGTCCAGGGACCCAGAAGGCTTTTGTGTGGGAAGATCCACGCTTGGAGTAAACACTTCCACCCAGGGGACTGCCACATAATGAGTGAGCAATGGGAGTTAGGGAAGGTGCCAGAGATTAGCCAGGATTTAGGGGCCTTCACGACTGGCCAATTTGCTTTAATTGATCATTAGGAGCAGCATAATCCCCTGGAAAATCAGTGTGGGAAACCGGGGCACCAGGCTCTGGGAGGCTTTGCTGGGGCTTGCAGCAAGCACAAGCCAAAGAGGGGTTGTCTCCATCTCAAAGGGGGCACAGAGTTCCTGGAGGATGAGGGGCTCAGCCTGTCCCCCTTGCCCCAGAACTGCCCATCGCTCTGTCCACAATGGAAAACATCAGCGCTGCGCCTGGAAGCAGCCCATGGGCAGAACAGAGGGTTCATTTGCATCCTGGGAAGGCCGAGCTCTCCATCAGGTCCCTCCACATCCCACTGCCACGTACTGCCTGCAGGATGGGCAGGCTGCTGGCCGGTGACCTCGGTGTAGGTGATGCTGGGGTCAGCTCTGTGCTGGGTTTATCTCCAGACACTGCCATGGAAAATTCCCCTGAGCTCAGCACCCAGGTTTCCTGGCTGGGGCTAGAGGTCTGTCCTGTCTGTCCCATCAGCCTTCCCAGCCCTGTCAATGATTACCTGGGATGGAGGTTGCCCAAGAGCCACCAGCACAGGAATGGACACACAGCAGCCCGAATAAACATAAACAGCCCCGGCTGGGGCAGGGGGCCAGCTCCCACCAGCTCCCACAACAGCCTTTGCTGACTCAGCTGGTGGCATGTGAGGCCACCCCACCGCCTTGTCACCCTCGGGTGACCTGCTGCAGGGGCACAGACAAGGCACCCCGGCCCTCCTCCCTGCTCCCATCGCAGCCGTGGGTCAGTGTGAGGAGATGCTGGCTGTGGCAGGGGCGTGGGCAGAAAGCAGGGCTGGAGCGGGTGATGCTGCAGTGTTTGTTGTGTCTGAGCCCTCCTGCACCCACTGACTGCACGTGGCCGGTGAAGCATTGGCCCCTGCCCGGGCTGTGCCTGGTGCTGCTGCCCGCTGTAACTCTGCCAGGGCTAAGGGCTTACTTTAAAGCAGGAGATCTCCCAGATCTGTGGGATCTCCCAGGCTGTGGGACCAGACAACAGGGTCCCTGCCGTGATTTTTGGGGTTTGTTTTTGCTGTGGAATCTCACTGGTGTTTGGAGAAGGGGTGCCCAGGCAAGAAGCTGTGTCAGTCCTGCTCACTGCAGCAAGCACCAGGGGCACCCAAGGCTCAGAGGAGGTGGCCTACAAGAAGCCACCAGTCTCCTGCATGATGTGTTGGGCTCTGTACTTGCAGCAGTGCAAAGCAGCACATTTCCAGCCTGTCCCCTCTGCTGCTGGAGAAACTTCCCCTTGAACATGTCTGTGCTCTCCCCTCAATCATTTTGAAAATTTATTCCTACAGAAGATGCACTAGCAAGGTCAGAGGTAGTCCTTGGCCACCTTTAAGCCAAACACAGTTAAACCTCCTGTCCAAGAGATCACAGAGGCATGAAATGGGGCTCATGGAGCATCCTGGTGAACCACACCAGTGTTTTCCCATTTTTAAGCAGCAAACTCAATGCTGCTTCATGAGGAAGCTCAAGCCTGGTCAGGAAGGATGCTCTTGTGTGCACTGGAGCCCCCAGGTACCTTGGCCCTCCCTGCAGCAACCCAAAGCACTCCCTGGGGCAGGGCATCGGGGTGACACAGGCTGTGTGGTGATGGGGCCATCACACCTGGGCTGGTGCCAAGGGAAGATGCTCCCATGGGCAGGAGGGGAGGCTTTGGGGGGCAGGAGCTGTCAGTGCTGGGCCAGTGGCTGCTGCTTGCAGCACCCTGTTACTCATTCTCCAGGAGGAGACCTTTGGACTGTGAAAAGTTTGAGTGTCAGGGAGGGCAGAGGCAGAGTCCAGGCTGGGATCTGCCTGCCCGACCTCCCTCAGGGGGTGACCAGAGGGCTGGGGATGCCTGTTTGCAGGGCTGGGGTGAATGCACTGTGCAGGGGATGGCACTCCAGCAGCAAAGCCCACCCATCAAGAGTCCCTTTCTAGCTCCCGTGTTCACTCATGTCCATCTCAGCCTGGGCTAAGCCAAGTGTGGGGTCAGACCCCTGCAGCTCAAGAGCACTGTGAGCATGGGCCATGCAGAGGTCCAAGCTGTGGTGCTATCCTGTCATGGTGTGAAGGGGCTCCTTGGAGCACTGCCACCACTTGGGGGAGGGACCTCTACAGAGAACCTGTCCCAGGAGGAGAGCAGCGGGGTCTCTCCAGGCTGGCTCCATCACAGTGTCGGCCCCACACCAGTGCTGCTGGCCAGTTCCCGTGCCTTGGGCTGTACTTGGCAGCGGTCAGGGACCACCAGCCACCAGCTGCTTGTCGGCTGCCGCAGCTCCCACCCAGGATCCACTTCCTCCCATGGAGGCTCCCAATTAAACCGATTTCTTGGACGGCTCCAGCGATGCAGGAGCCAGAGGCTTTGTAGTTGTACAGCCCCTTAGGCCGCCCCCAGGGTTCCCCTGTCCTCCCCGCTCCCTCCCCATCCTGGGCCAGTACCTGCTCTCCTGTACAGCACATGGCCCCGGTCCCGAGGCAGTGCGGCCCCTGGCCCCACTGCTCCTCAGGAGCCTTATTGGGAACATATCCCAGCGGGGGCCAAGCACCGGGGACTGCCCCGGCCTTGCCAGGCGAAAACAAGGCAGCACCGTGCTGGGATGTGAGCAGGAGGCAGCTCTGAAGCTGCCGCCCGGGCCGGGGCCCACCGGTGCCAGCCCGCTGTGCCCAGGAGCCGTGGCGCCGAGCGGAGTCACACATCAAAGCCCTTCTCGCCTCAGCTCCCACCACCCCCGGCCAGGCACAAAGAGAGGATTTGGCTGAGCAGTGGCTGAGAAGCCGGGGAGCAGCACCAGGGCCCCGTGGGGCTGAGGCTCCGGGACCTGCCAGCCCTGGCTCTGCCAGGGAAACGGGCTCCAAGCACCCCTTCCACTTGCTGGAGATCAGTCCCAGCATGTAACACATGCTCAGTGTTTGGGATGGGTAGGGAGCAGGGAATATGGATGGGAGCATCCAAGTGGAAGCGCAGCGGGTGGCAAAGCAAGGCTTGCAGGCAGAGCCTTTGCTGGTGGCCAGAGGCACAAGGGACAGCGCCCGGGTGGGCTGAGCTGTTCATCCCAGGCACTGGAGCTGAACTCCCATGAGCACAGGACAGACAGACAGTGGCAGGGACCTGTGCTGTCCAACGGCAGGATGCTCCAAGGTCCCAGGGACACTCGCAGCCCTGCACTGATGTGCAGCAGCACACACACACATATGTGCTTCCAGGCATACGCACAGAGGGACCAAAGCCTCATTGTCCCCTGGACAGGCTCTGGGCTGGCTTCAGGCTCCAGAAACGCAGGAAAGACCCTGCTGAAAGGGAACAGCAGGGTGTGAGCAGCTCGGCTGCCCCTGACAGTGTGGTGGGAATCCGGGTCCAGCAGCAGATGGGAGGGTGGGAGTCACTGATGCTGATACCCCTGAGCCCTGGCCCCACACGCACCCCAAGGGCCACGGGTCCGGCCCCAGGCAGCAGAACACCCAGCCACTGCCTGCTCCGGGCTCCGGCAGAGAGGTAATTACTGTTATTACAATAACAACAACAGTAACAATCACAGCTACTGCTGGCTACAGTTGCATCACTGCTGGCACCAGCACCACCGTTGTTTCGCTCAGAAACAGCTGCCCCAAGGGCAGGAAGCACCATGGGAAGGGAACCAACGCCCCCTGTGCAAGCACTCACCCTGCGGTCTGTCTGCCCTCTCCAGGGTACCCACAGCGCGGGCTCTGCTTTGTGCCTGCAGGTGCCTCAGTGTCCAGGATGAACAGGACAGACAATGCTGGAGATGGACTAACAGCCCCAGCCACCCTCCCGCTCCAGCAAATGCTGTTGTTAATGGATGGATTACTCTGGATTTAGGGGTTTCATGGTGGGCAGGTCCGGTTTGCAGGCTGCTGAGGGACAGGGATTACCTGGGACAGCAGCTTAGAGCCAACGCCTCTGCAGCCTGAGCTGGTGCTGCCAGAGAGCTGAGCTCGACAATCTGACCCCCAGTCAGCAGCCCAGGGCTCTGCTCTCTTTAGGAAGCCGAAGAGGCAATACTCCCTCCATGCCGCCTGCCTGTCCTGACCTCCCAGCCTGCTGCTTCCTTCAGGCTGCTGGGGAGGGGGAAGTGAAGCAGCCAGAGCCCAGGGCCAGGACACTGCTGTCCCCTGCAGGGCTGAGCCCCAGGAGCATCCTGGCAGCATTTCTGGCCAGCTCCAGCTCTGCCCCACACTTGTAATGTGGCCGTGAGTGCTCATACATCTTGTGCTGAACACAAGAGGGGAGGAAGTTCCTGCTGAGCCCAGATTGCAAATCTCTGCTCTGAGCTCGGCCTGGATTAGGATAAGAGGATTGCTGCAGCCACAGGTTCTCCCAGGACCCCTCCCCACTGCCCTGGGTGGACACGTCACACTAATGGGCGAAGGAGCATGCATGTGGGGACATGTGAGCATACACAGGGACCCTTCACCTAAGCCTTGGGCTGGGCACTCCACTGGTACTCGAACCACAGAGGCCGTCACCTCTCTGCCATGGCAGAGCTGTTAAAACAATATGTTGCTTCTCTGTTTCCCCAAAAACAAAGCCTCCAGCAGTGCTAATGCTCTCCTAATACATCCCAAAGCACAAATGTGCCTGCTGTCAAAAGACAAGCACTGCTGGAAAGTTTCTATCCAGCTGCATTCCGACCTCCCTGGTCCTGAATCCCAGCAGCCCCAGTCCACCCCAGTCACCTCTGCCAGGTCCCCTCTGCCTGCAGAGCACAGCAGATTTGCTGGTAGGCGAGCCCTGGGCAGGGCAGAGCCTGTCTCTGGGTACAGCTTGGCTGCACCATGGGGAAGCTGTAATCCTCATTAATTCAGGCACCGGCTGGGGCCGGGTTTGATCCTCCAGGGCTGGTGGGGTTTGGACAGGAACAGAAAGTGCCCCTGCAGCACACAGGTGCCCAGGCAGCCGCTGGTCTGGCTGCCAGCATGCCCATCCCCAGGCTGCATCCCTGCAGGTGCCCTGGGGGAGGAGCCAGCCCTGAAAAGCACCCAAGCACCCCAAGCCCCTCATCCCATTCAGATGTCTTGGGCAGAGATTGTTTGGAAGCAGGAAATGCATGTACCCACGTGTATCAAGCCAGTGCCCGGGTGGGTTGAGGAAGAAGCTGAAGGTACTTTCCAGCCCAAACCACTTCCAGGAGGGCTCAGCTCCCAAACCAGAGCATTTTCTTCCTGTTTCAAGCTTATTTTTTGCATCAGGAGTGATAATTTTTAACTGAAGCCATAAACCTGGGAACAGGCATTGTACTGCTGCTGCTAACTTTGTTTCTTTTGGGAATCCCCCAACTTTCAGCTCTAAAAGCTCCCACAGAAGATGCTTGAGTAGCATGAAGCAAGGAGGCCTAGAGGGCAGGACCTTTGGGCTGAAAGCTGAGATGTGCCGTGCCCTGTATTTTTAGAAGCTGCAGATAGCCAGCTGGATCCCATTCTGGACCCTCCCCTACCTTGCTTTGACCCTCTAAAGTCTGGGTCTCCAGACCAAGATGCTCAGAGGCACCCAAGAAGCTTCCACCCCCAGCAGTGCGGTGCTGCTGCTGAAGGAAGCCATGCAGAACGGGGCTCAGTTTGTGTTTAAAGCTGGTCTCTTCAGGCATTTGCCGTGTAGATAATATTGGTTCTGTCTGTTGTACCCCACTCCCCCGCCCTGGAGAAGGGACATGTTTTGAAGCTGCTGCTCGCATTGCAGGTGCTGACGCAGGATGTGTGCCCAGTGCCGTGCGTGCGCTGCGGCGTTGGCAGGATCCATCCTGCTTTGTGCCCAGGGGTACACAACAGCAGTGTGAGGCAGGAGTGCCTGAGGCCAGCGCATGGCTCTGGCTGGATGAGCCATGGCTCCAGCTGGATGTGCCCTGGGAGCGGCTGCTGCATCCCCCGGCACAGGCTGCTGCAGACCCCAGCTCCACATGGGCACTGCAATGCTGCCAAAACCAGTCCCATGGCCAGGCTCTGCTGAGGAGCTGCTCTGTGGCCCATTACCATGTTTGGGTGTTTCTGAGCCAGCCGATGACTCAGATGTTCGTTCCCGGGACTTGTTTACACAGTCGGAGTGGGAGCGGGGGGAGCAGCTGGTGGCCATGCAGTGCCCCCAGCATGTGGCTAATCCTGTCACCCGCTCCCATGGTTCTGCCATCCCCTCCCGTGGTCCTGCGCCCACTCCCATGGTCCTGCCGGGACCAGCCAGGCACGGCTTCTCCTTCCAGAGCTGCAGCTTCCCAGACCAGTGCCAAGCATGGCAGAGCCCTGGGAAGGGATGTGCCCAGGCTCACACGAAGGCAGCAGCAGACCCAGGTGTGCTGCTACAAGCAGGTCACCTAGGGTTGCTTCACCACCCCCATAGCTGGATCAGCAGCTGCTCCTTTCCTCACTTCCCCATGATGCTCGGCAGTCCCTCACCCATTGCCGTGCCATGGCTGTGTACCCATCCTGCCACCAGTGCTCTCAGCTGACACCGTCCCCTTGCATGTGTGCCCATGGAACTCAGGCCATTGGGGTTTCTTGAAAACGGAGCCACTTCTCCGCCTGCCTGGAATAGCAGCTCAGTGTGAAAATCCCCAGGGCTGAGCAGCAGATTGCTGCTCTCCTCCTGCCCCCAGCATGTGGCAATGCCTGCAGCCTTCGGCAGCCGCTGGAACCCTGCCTGCCATGAGGGAGGGAGGTGGATGTCTCTGGGCTTTTCCAGGTGGCTGTTTGCATCCAGACACCAGACACCAAGAAGCCTGAAACAGAGCAGGAAGGGAAGCAAAGACACAGAGAGGAAGGTTGTTGTGGGCATGTACACTGGGTTTCCCTAGCCTTCATTTGCACCATCCCAGGGCTCTGCTCACAGCCTATGCACTGGGGCTGCTGCCTGCAGACCCCGGAAAGATGGTTCTTGCTCTGCGTTCTTGCACTACAGTCTCCATCTTAGCAGCCTGTTTGCTCTCAAGTGTTGACTTTCTGCTGAAAAGACAAACTGTGCTTTAGATGACTTGGTTCTCAGCCATGCAACATCTGGCTTGACAAGGAAAATGAGGGAGAGAGTGAGAAATCTGCTGAAGCAGTCTCCTCTGCCTCTGCTTATCCCTTCCCACATGCTTCGAGCCTGCCCTGAGCAAAGCTCTGCTGGAAGCTGCCCAGCCAGGTGCACCCAAAGTGAAAACTGCACCCTTCCTGAAGGTAGGAAGAGTGGAGCAGAGGAGGGAAGTGGCTGAGCAAAGCAGCGCTTGGGGCAGCACTTGAGTGGAAGCAGCCAAGCAGCAGCGAACAGCATCTGTGCCAAGGCAGCCCCGGCGCTGGACAGCTGCAGTGACGGGCTGCAGCTGCAGTAAGGCCCAGCACTGCTGGGGGTGGTTGTCAGGGAGCTCTGCAGGAGTCCCAGGTGGTGGGAAGCAGATGTTGGGGCCGGGAGGGTGCTCGCAGGGCTGTGGGAAGCTTTGCGTGCTGAGCAGCGGTGCTGACACAACAGGGCACCATGGAAGCACGCTGCTGCTGCTGCTGAGCCCAGGGCTCTGAGGATGGATGTGCTGCTGGGGCCATCACAGCCCCCAGGGAGAGAGAACAACCCCCTGAGCCACCTCTGCCCCTGCTCTGCCTCAGTGCCCCCAGTCTGCACCCTCTTCCCCACACAGTGCACAGATGGGGATGGGATGAGTGGGTAAACTGAGGTAGGGTGAGGCTGGGGGTTATGCTGCCATGGTGCCTGCAGCACAACTGCCCCTACTCTCTGGGCAGGCACTGTCACTATGTTCAGCCACATCCCCCTTCGACATTCAGGCTGCTGCACTGGGCTGCCCCTGGGATCTCCTTCCAGTGATTCCTGTGGACATTCCTGGGCTTTCCGCCACCCTGCTCTGCCATGGCCATCCCCATCCACCCTTCCTTGAGAGCAGAAACCAGAGTTTGGCACTTCTCGCCTGCCCACAGTGTCTCACAGCCACTGCCCAAAATAGCTCAAAAAGTCCAAAAATAACCCTTCACTGCCCACTCAGCATATTCAGTGCCTGGGGAAGGTGTGGGAGTGCCGCCGGGGGAGAAGAGGCAGTGCAGGGACCGGTACAACAAAGCACATCCCGTGGGAGCATGTTTTCCACAGGGCCGTGCAGGACAACATCTGTTGCTGTGGTGACGGCTCAGTGCCTTCTGCTTCCTCCCACAGAATGGGGTGAGCCAGCATCAGCAGCCCCATGTCTGCTGGTGACCGCGGCTCCAGCCGCTCCTATGTGACTCAGCACCACCGGCACCAGCACCGGCCAGGATGAGGACGTGACTCCCTCGATCACCCTCTCCCGTGCCTGGGCAGCTCCTGCTTTCCTGAAGCACCCATCAGGAGCAGGATGTGGTGCCGGGGTCACGCTCAGCATGCTCAGGCTCAGAGAGGGGGTGTCCCTATCCCTCCAGCCCTGCCCTGGTAAATATCGCGAATCAGCCTCCATGTGTCAAGGGATGGGAACTCAAGCAGTGTGCCCGGGACCCCTCTCGCACAGCTCCCAGCATGGGAACTTGCTAAAGGCGTTCGACAAGCCAATGGTTTGTGAACAAAGGACTTGGGGGGGGGGGGGGGGGGGGCGGGGGGCAGGGCTGGGGGCTGTGGCCTGAGTCGCAGTTTTCCTGAGAAGGCAGGGAAAGGACCACAAGTCACAGCTGCCCCATTGTTCCCGCTCACTGAAAGCACGCAGCCAAAGGCACTGCAGAGAAACCTCACCCAGGCTGCAGCATCTCAGCTGGGAACACCAGGAACTGTCCCAGGGAAGCTCCGCTCAGTCCATGTTGGGACACGGCGGCAGCAGCAGCCCCTGGAAGCCTCTGGCTCACTCCCCTGTGCCACAGGAGGTCTTCCCCTTGGGGGTTCTCAAACATGCCCTGGACCCGCACCCCACCGCTGAGCAGAGCCCAGGGCTGGGTGCTCAGAAAGTCTCAGTGTTCCTTCATCACCAGCAAAGGGGCCACCAGGTTCATGAGCCACCTTCTGGCCCGGCCAGGATCCTCTTGCTGCCACTGCTGCCGCTCTGCTGTTTGTGTGCTGCTGCTGCCTTGGTTACCAGCCACTGAGTCACTGCGAAGCCGCTGCACAGGGAAGCCCGGACTCATATTTTCCATGGGAACCCCACAGCTCATTCAATCTTTCGAGGTGGGGAGAGACGTCAACAGGGCACGATGCCGAGCAGGGACCTCCCACGGACACAGGCTGCCTGCACAGGAGCAGCCAAGGACATGCCCAAGCCCTAGGGTCCTTTTGGGCAGCGCAACTATGGGCTACTTAGGTCCACACATGAATGTGGCTGTGGGACGGTCTGCTCCATCACCCATTCAGTTGCATCTTCAGCCCCAAGTCCTTGCCTCTGCTGCCCTGTGCTTGTGCCTCCAGCCCCACGCATGGTGATGCTGCCAGCCCCGTGTCCTGCCAGCCTCGTGCCCTGCCAGCCTCACACATGGGGACACTGCCAGTCCCCGGGGTTTGCAGGCAGACCTGGACTGGTGCAGAGCAGGGAAATGGGGGAAGTGAGCTCAGGTGCCCAACTGCCCAGGGCTGATCAATGCCATAGCCATGGTGGAAGCCCCTTTGGGGTGACTGCACCATCAGTGAGGTCCAAGACTATGTCCATGCTGCAAACCCCCATGTCCAGCTCTCTGGAGGGGTTCAAACCAGCTGGGATGGGATAAAACCCTCTCCACCCAGCCCCAGTGAGCCCCACAGCTGCCTCAGAGCCAGGAATGTGGATGGGAAGCATCTCCAGCACAAAACCCAGCTGTGCAGGGTCAGGCAGGGGGGTGATTTTGCAAGGCTCCAAGTTTATGGGAGGCAGCATCCATGCCAAGCTGCTTCAGGAGGCATTGGGGCTGCCCATGGGAAGAGGAGCTCAGTGCAGGCAGTTTGGAGACCAAGCCAAGCTGGGCTCTTGCCATCCTGAGGGCAATTAGGGGGCACACAGGCAACCAGGACCTTGGGCTCTGTGGGTGCAGCTCAACCTGAGGTGCTGCTGCACTCTGGTAGTAGATCCAGTCTGCTGCCCATTGGCCAGATACCTGTCCCTTAGGGGCAAGGGGAGACAAACGGGTCTCAAACAAACTGCAGCAGCTTTCATTGTCCAGAAAGCAGCTCCAGGGCAGATGAGGATACATGGATAGAGGCTGTGACACAGAGATGCAGGGTAGCTGCTGCAGGGAAAGGGTATTCCTCCATCCCTCGAGGGTGTCGCTCAGTCCCAACTGCTCTGAATACCCATCCGCTCTGAATACCCATCCCTTCACACTCGCCCTGTGGAGAAGAGCCGCTGGGACCAGTGATGCTGGAGCTCATCCCTCTGGCTTGGTGGCACCAGCAATGCTGGAGGTTGTCCCTTGGGGCTGGTGGCACCAGTGATGCTGGAGCTCATGGCTGAGCTCAGCCAGGCTGGGCTGCAGGCTTGTGAGGAGCATCTGGAAGGGATCAGCAGCAGTAACTGCTGCAGGGACAGGGGAGGGCTATAAATAGCAGCGAGTTTCCCAATCAAAGATTCAAAACAAGAGCACAGGAGGAGCCCAGGCTGGAGCACTGGCATTGCTACTAGCATGTTTATATATATATAGTCATTTTTTATTCCAAGCTCCCCTCTTTGCAGGATGTGCTGGGTCTGTCCTTCCCACTGGGCAGCTTCCCAGAGACACATTTCTTGGAAGGCTGCAACCTCTTTTGTAGCTCAAAGATGAATCCCATGTAGGAACATACCAGGAACCATTTTATGCCACTT
This sequence comes from Lathamus discolor, assembly GCF_037157495.1. Lineage (NCBI taxonomy): Eukaryota > Metazoa > Chordata > Aves > Psittaciformes > Psittacidae > Lathamus > Lathamus discolor. Next base: position 2,051,249 of record NC_088892.1, on the reverse strand, counting down.
TAGCAAAACAGCTCCCAGGCTTGTCCCCAGCAGAAGGTGACACCAGCCTGGCCTTGGTGGTCCCAGAGATGTGGTGGACCCAGCTGGGCCCAAGGGAATTCCCTGTCCCAGGAATAGGCACTGCGCCTTGTGGGTACTTCCCACTCTCCCTCCTGGTGCCCAGGGACTGGTGTGATCCCATGGGTCACCCTCCAGCTTCTCACAGCAAATCCTGACAATTCCTGACAATGCATCCTTCATGGAGTGTATGGCCTAAATGGCACATCCAATGGGACATCTCCTCTGCAGGGAGTGCCCCCAGCTCCCTGTGAGCACACTGCTGGCTCCCTGCTGCGAACTCAGATGCTGCAAGACACGGGAGAGAGAAGAAATGGCACCTTTCCCCCAGCAAATCACTGCCCGGCGCAAGATCCCCAACTACAACCCAGAGTCCTCCAGCCCCGTGTGGGTCCCGGCCACCTCCTGCTCTACCTGGGGCTCCACAAATGATTCCGGCAACAGCCAGCACACAGGGCAACACACATGTGGCCTCAGGCATGGGCCTGCTCCGGTGCCACTGCTGCTGCTGTTTACCCTCGGTTTATTGCCTGCTAAAGGTGTTTTCATGGAAGGGCTGAGGCCTGGCAGGCTCCCTGCTGGCAGCAGCGCTGGGCTGCAGCCAGTGCCAGGGTGGCACAACACACGCTCAGCCTTCACCCATAAACCTGTTGAATACAGTGAATAGTTCCTGCTCCCTGTGTGCAGAGCCTCTGCTCTGGGAGGAAAACACAGGCAACAAGCACCCAAACAGCACCTCTTGGGCACTAGCAGCAGCGCTGTTAACTGCACCCTGCCCGCAGCAGGGGGCTGGGATGCTGCTTGGCGTTCAAGTGCCGGATCCCAGGGCTCTCTGGCTCACTGGTTTCACAACTGGTGCACCCGGGCGGCCTCCAGCTCCCCTTTCCCTGTTCCTCTGGGCCAAGCAGCACCAAGGGCAGCAGGCACGGGGAGCAGCTATGGTTGAGAAAGGCACGCACAGCTTCTGCAGCCACCCCTTGGGATGCTGGTTGCTGCTGGGTAAAACCAGGGGAGAGCAGGGTCAGCCACAGGGGACTTGAAGGCACCTGAGGCCATGGTGATGGCTGCAGACAGCCCACAGCTGACACCAGGAGGGATGTGGCAGCCAAATGGGGAACAACGGGGCAGCCGCTCGCAGCACCCACAAGGAAGAACACCCTGTCAGGGACATCACAGCCAGTGCTCCATCCCCATGGGCTCCCGGCAGAAATGCCACCTGCCAGCAGGACCTGGATGCTTGCTATGCATTTGCAGGGCTGCATGCGGTGTTTGGACAGTCAACATCGGGAGCAAGGTCTTCAGGAGCTAGAGTGAGGCATTAAGGCTGGGTGAGGTGAAGTGAGGCAGGGTTGGACACTGCCCTCACTCAGCGCAGACTGAAGCAGTCCCAAGGGATTCAGGAGGATCTGACCCTCCTCTGACACGGGAAGCAGGATCCAGACTCCTGTTTGACAGCAGACGGACACAGAGGCTTGTAATGTCACTGAAATAGCAACGAGCTCCACAAACCTGATGGAGTTGGTCAGGGTGGGGTGTCCTCCTTGAGGCCTTTGGCTGCAGCAGTCCCATGATTACGCTGCAATTTCAACTTTCCTTTTAAAGACAATGACACAGGCCAAGTGCACTTCCTGCTTTCACAGAATCACAGAATCACAGAATCCCAAGGGTTGGAAGGGACCTAAAAAGATCATCTAGTCCAACCCCCCTGCAAGAGCAGGGTAACCTACAGTACATCACACAGGAACTTGTCCAGGCGGGCCTTGAATATCTCCAGTGTAGGAGACTCCACAACCCCCCTGGGCAACCTGTTCCAGTGCTCTGTCACTCTTACAGTAAAGAAGTTCTTCCTGATGTTAACGTGGAACTTCCTATGTTCCAGTTTACACCCATTGCCCCTTGTCCTATCACTGGATATCACTGAAAAAAGCCTAGCTCCATCATCCTGACACCTACCCTTCACATATTTGTAAACATTGATGAGGTCACCCCTCAGTCTCCTCTTTTGCAAGCTAAAGAGACCCAGCTCCCTCAGCCTCTCCTCATAAGGGAGATGTTCCACTCCCTTAATCATCTTTGTGGCTCTGCGCTGGACTCCTTCAAGCAATTCCCTGTCATTCTTGAACAGAGGGGCCCAGAACTGGACGCAATATTCCAGATGCGGCCTCACCAAGGCTGAGTAGAGGGGGAGGAGAACCTCTCTTGACCTACTAACCACTCCCTTTCTAATGCACCCTAAGATGCCATTTGCCTTCTTGGCCACAAGAGCACATTGCTGGCTCATGGTCATCCTCCTATCCACCAGGACCCCCAGGTCCCTTTCCCCTTCGCTACTTTCCAGCAGGTCAACCCCCAACCTGTACTGGTACATGGGGTTGTTCTTCCCCAGATGCAAGACTCTACACTTGCCCTTGTTAAATTTCATCAAGTTTCTCCCTGCCCAACTCTCCAGCCTGTCCAGGTCTCGCTGAATGGCAGCACAGTCCTCTGGTGTGTCAGCCACTCCTCCCAGTTTTGTGTCATCAGCAAACTTGCTGAGGGTGCACTCAGTTCCCTCATCCAGGTCATTGATGAAAATATTAAACAGCACCGGTCCCAGCACCGACCCCTGAGGAACTCCACTAGTCACAGACCTCCAGCTAGATTCTGCGCCATTGACCACAACTCTCTGCCTTCTTCCTTTCAACCAGTTCTCGATCCACCTCACTACTTGATTGTCAAGCCCACACTTCCTTAGCTTATCTATGAGGATGCTGTGGGAGACAGTATCAAATGCCTTACTGAAATCAAGAAAAACTACATCTACCGCTCTACCATCATCCCTCCACCTAGTCACTTCCTCATAGAAGGCTATAAGGTTGGTCATACATGACTTCCCCCTCATAAAACCATGTTGGCTGTTCGTAATGACCCCCTCATCCTTGATATGCCTAGTGATGGAGTCAAGAATAAGTTGTTCCATCACCTTTCCAGGGATGGAGGTAAGGCTGACCGGTCTATAATTACCCGGGTCCTCCTTCTTGCCCTTCTTATAGATTGGTGTGACCTTTGCCATCCGCCAATCCTCAGGCACCTCGCCCATTTCCCACGACTTACCAAAGATGATGGAAAGTGGCCTAGCAATGACCTCCGCCAGCTCCCTCAGCACCCGTGGGTGCATTCCATCCAGACCCATTGATTTACAGATGTCCAGTTTGCATAGCTGATCCCTAACCCAATCCTCATCTACCAAAGCAAACTCCTCCTTTGTCCTGACTCCTTCTGGGGCTTTCCCAAGTATGGTGGGGAACACTTGGAAACGCTTCCAAATATACGCTAAAAACGTCCACAGTGGAAATGTTGCTGGAGAGATGGTGAAAATGCGTGACTTGAAAGGACAGAAAATCATAATCCCATGATGTGTGGGACTTGGGCTCTGGGAAAACACAGTCCATAGGCACCACTCATCCCTTGCTTAACCAGCTCACACCATCACTTGTAGCTGATGCCAGCCTGGCTGGCACCCTGACGCAGTGCCCCAAGGGGAAAGGACGTGCAGAGATGGGAGGCAAACCCAATACAAGCCATGGAGCGTTTTGCTGATGCAGCACAAAGCAGGAGAGCAGCGCCTGGCCGAGTTCAAGGTCAAGGGCTGTAAATTCCTTGTTATTTTTAGCTCCAGGAGAGTAGCTGGCTGAAAACAAGAGGAAGAACAGCTGGGATCTGTGGAGGGAGGGGAGCTGCAATGAAGGTGGTTGTTCCTGCCTGCTGAAATAAGGGAGAAACCTTAGGAAACAGGAAGGAGGGAAGGGAAAATGGGTGCTGCAGTGGCCGGGTGCCCCAGAGAGGATTCCATGGGGATGAGCGTGTTTGTTCCCCACCAGGTGTGGGGCTGGGGTGACCTGGGGCGATGGAGTAAGAGGTGCTGCTGCAGACCGGGGATGTGGGAACATCCCAGAGTATGGGATGAGCCAGGCCTGGGTGCATCAGAGAGGATTTCTCTCCACTGAAGGCTGTGTTGAAAAGAAGCAGCATGCGGCTGATGTTGGGAAAGTGCCTTTTCTCCTCTTTGGTGCAACCCACCAGTGCCCTCCATCAGATGGGAATTGCCACATCAGCAACACATTGCATCACATCGCCACAGCAACGGGAAGTGCACAGCAAGGGGACTGTGTGCCCGCAGCTCCTCGCATCCCACACAGGGCATGAGCTGAGCTGTGGAGAGAAAGCAGTGATGTTCCTGGGGTGTGAGACGGTTAAATGCTGGGGTTTGAGGAGGAAGAAAGGTCAAGGAGCAACAGAAGAGCACCGTGTTTCTGCGGCAGCTGGAGGCTGTGCTGAGCTGTGCACAGGGAGCATGCCTGCACAAACACAACCCTCACGGATCCTACGGGATCCAGCTATGTTCACAGAGCATGTGGGCACACACATGGACACACATGCTCCCATGGAGGAGTGGATCCCCTGGGATCTGGGTGGAGGCAGCATCTGTGGGTGAGCAGACCCACGTTTGTGTCCCCAGCCGCAGCCCTGCAGGGATCTGCTCGCTGGAAGGACAATGCACCACAGTTCCTTGTCCCTGAATCCAGTGAGAGCAAACCAGGCTGATTTCTTTGCTCACAGCCCTCTGCCTGCTGCCATCGGAAACCTGTCTCTTGGCCTCCTCCCAAGCCTGCCCTTCTGTCACTGTCTTATACCCCTACCCTCCTTTGCCATCGCCTCCGATTGCACCTGGTTCTGCTCCCTTGCTTTTCCACACATCCCACTGAGACACAGGGATAATCCCAGCCACTGAGGTGCAGCCGGGTGGTTCTGCCAGGAAGCTCAAGTGGAGGAGGCAAAGCTCATCCTGCCCTTCCTGCTGTGCTGCTGTGCTGGGGGGACACTGGAGCATCCCTTCCCAGCCCACACCCTGAGGCCCAGAGCCAGCATGTGCTGCCCCAGCACTGCTGTGACCCAGAGACGTCTGTCTCTGCCTGGCAGTGCTGGCGGGAGGACGTCTGCATGTGAGAAGATGCTTCATGCTCTGGTCCAAACCAGTGAAAACAAACAGCGTGATCTGAGGAGTGAGGGAAAGACCCTGTGTGGGGAGAGAACTACTTCTATTGGCACACAAAGGCCCTCTTCACTGACCTGGAAAGATGAGCAGTGTGTGCAGCCGGAGCTAAAACTAGGATGGGGGATAATAGTGGTGCGAGTCCTCCACAAACAGCAAGGTCTTTGTGAGCCATAGAGCATCCCTCGCTCTGCAGACACCAATGTCCCCAGGCACGGCCTGGGCCATGGAGCTGCACTTCCCTGGAGCCAGGTCACCCCAGAGCTACCCCAGGCAAGGTCTGTGTGGATGGGCCAGCACATGAGAAGGCAGGAGGCTGCCAGGTCTCACATGCAGCTCTGGCCATCTCCAGGGGCAGAGATGGAGCTAACAGAGCATCCTCATCACCACCATGAGTCTCGGCCAGCTCCTTCCAACAGGAGGGTGAGCATCAGGGCACAGCCATAGCCAGGCAGGACCAGTTTTGCCCACTGGTGCTGCCACACCAGCTGGGAAGGAGCCAACGCTGCAGCTTCTGGAAGAGCCCAGCCCTAGCCTGGAGTGCTCTAAGCTGGGCTGCAAGCAGCTCTGCTGGACCCAAGCTCCACACGGGCTGGAGAGGTCCCCGTGCAGGTCCCTCCATGGCACCTTGTTAATCATCCTGCAGAACTGCAGTGCACAGGGAAGAGGCATCAGAGGCACTGCAGAGCCAGGTGGGCAGAGGGGAGACCCAGGGCTTGCGGTGGGAAATGTGGTGCTGCAGGAGCCCCATTGTCACCCCAGTGCCACCCTTTACCCGAGCCTGTAGCTGGCCCTCACCCCAGTGATTCACTGCAGGAAGGTTGTGAGCTCTTGTGCCACCAGAGATCTCCAAGCAAGGGGCTGCCCCAGGAGAAGCAACCAGCATCCAAGGGAAGGGGGTAAGAGATGTGTCAGTGCTGCTGGTGTCCACAGTCACAGCCCAGGGCTCAGTCTGCACTGGAAGCAAAGTGCTGAGCCCAGCCGTGGCTTCCCTGCCCTGTCTGGACCCCTGCTGCACCCACAGGAGTGTTCTTCAGTCTTCCATTCCCTAAGGAAGAACAGCAGGTCTCAGGCACCTAGCAGAGCCAGGCCTGGGCACTGATCTATGCTCTATGCGCATTGCAGGGTGGATGTGCTCTTCTGCCAACAGCCAGCGCATCATCCCTTGTTTTCAGCTTTATGCAAGCAGTGAACCCAGCCCTGCTCTGGGATGTGGTGAAATGAGATCCATACGGAAACAGTCAGAAAGGGGAGGGATAAGGAAGAAGGTTTGCTTTGCTGGCACAACTCTATGCCTGAAGAAGAAGAAAACAGAGCCCATGAGCAAGCCCAGATGTATCCATGCTGGCAGAAAACCTGTGAACAAAGGGAAGGCCTGGGCCCGTGATGTGCCCCAGGCAAACTGGGTCTGGGGGCAGCTCATCTGCACCCAGCCCCTCTGTACTAGGCTGAGGTTGTGAGTGAGATGGGCAGATGCTGCTGCACCAGCATGGGGAGGCTCTTGAGGAGGAGACATGGTCCCTGCAGCCTCCTTGCATGGTCCAAGCTGGATGGAGACACTGGAAAACAATTTGCCCAGTGCCCGTGGTTTTCCCTATTTCCCCATTTTCCCCATCACCTGACAAGCAGAGTGACGTATGGCTGAGGTCAGCACATTGTTTTGGAAGCAGGCTGCGGGGTGCAGCAGGGATGCAGGAACACATGGATGCAGGGAGGCAGGATGCAGGGATGAGAAGAACCCAGCCTGCCTGCCTGCCTGATGTGCTGCCGGCTGCTCGGCAAACACGCAGCAGGCTCTGCTGCAGTTCCAGGGATGTTTTATCACTGCAGGGCTTGTTGACAGGGAACACTCAGCACTCACCAGAGCTGCTTGAGAAGAGCACCCTAGGGGCATGGTGTGCTCCAAAACTAAAGCAATTTTACCCCCGCAGGCTGTGAGCCACTTTGTGAAGCGGAGCCTGGGCGCCTACAGGGGGCATCTCAGGATTGCACCACTGCAGCGGGCGTTTCACCCTCTGCTTCTGCCCGTGGAGCAGAGGCCTGTGTGGGTAGAGAGGCGTGCAGCTGAACTGGTGCTGGTGCTGCAGCACGGTGCCCCTCCGAGCCACATCACATCCTGTATTGACTTCAGCATCCTCTCCTTCCCCTCTTGCTCTCTCCCTGCCCTCCAGCCACAGGCCTTGCATCCCAGGGCAGCCTGGATGTGGGGAAGGGGACCCAAGAAAACCTGTCTCCAAGGTACCCGTGAGTGCAGATACAGCACAGCCTCCCCAGCAGAACCAGACCATGGTGGCAGCTCCCTCATTTCCTGAGGGCAGGAGGTCTGTGGGACAAACAGGAGCTCTGCAGAGCATGGGGTCTGGCCGTGCCTCTCACCATGCTGAAACCCGGGAGCCTGATGCAAGTACACAGGGAACTTGCTCCGCTGGCAACTTCCACTGTGTCTTTCGTCAGCCAAACGCCTGTTTCAGGGCTGTGTCTTTCATCAGCAAAGGTCTTCAGAGCAGGAGTCCCACGAGGTAAATACCTGGAATGTGCTGGGAACAGCTAATCCCGGGTTTGCCCTTCCCTGGAGCAGAGGAGGGGCAGTGCAGGTGAGACGGGGCTGCAGGCCCTGGATTGCTTCCCAGCGACTCAGCAGGAGCCTGTGCTGCCTCTGGGGCTCCAGAAGTCCCCCTTGCTCTGACCTTGCTGTGGATGGTCTGCAGTGACTGTGCCTGTGCCTGCATTCACCCAGACCAGACCCTGTGTGGTGGTCCGTCCCCATCTCTCTCACAAGGGGCAGGGGTCTCTCTGAACCACCTGAGCCCTGTCATCAAACCGGCCACCACCACTTGATGTCTCTGATAGAGCATTCAGGATCCGCTCTGCTGCCCCTGGCTGAAGGCTGCTCTCAGCTGGTGGTCAGCAGGGTGGGAAGTGGCAGGGGACGGGGGGCACTGCCAACCCTCCTGAACTCCTGGAAGGCCCCAAGTCCCTTGCATGCTGCAGCATGAGGCTCACGCTGAAAACATTCCTGAGGTGTGGATGGCTCGAGCAAGGACCGGGGAACAGGAATCCACAGCCAGAGATCAGAGGATCAGCTCAAGGGTGGCCAGAGCCAGCTCAAACTACCCCAGGCTACAGCATGAAGCATATCACAGTGCTGCTGTGACAGGCAGCACCGAACTGAGCCACAGCCTGACACCTCACCCACAGCCTCAGCCCTACGCTCACCAACACTGAGCTCTTCAGAGGTAAGGGTCTGCTCCAAAGCACCCTGAAATACCCCAGAACACCTCCCTGCATCTGCAGCCTGGCCGCCAGAGACCTGCTGCCCAGGCAGGCCGCCAGGACTGTTCTGTGGCCAGTCCAGCTTTCAAAAGCAGATATTTCTGGACAGGAAGCGAATGATTCCTTCTTCACTTCCAAATCTGATCATGTTTTCTCTTGTGTCTCTTGGTTTTGTTGGTTTGGATGTGGAAAGTTCCCAGTGTTTGTCTATGTTGGAGACCAGGCAGGGTGGTGAAAGCAAACACTGCTCACTGGAGGAGGGGGACATTCTAAGATGGACAAACTAACCCCAGGCATTTTCCACATCTTACAGCCAGCCCTTGGCAGAGCCTGTTGCAATAACCTGGGTGTCTTTGTGCTGTGTCTCAGCACCTCATTCCCAGCTCACTGTTTCCATTAGCTGCAGAAATCCCAGCCCAACCTAGAGCTATCTCAGCCTGGCCTGGCCTGATGTGACCCATATCGTGTGGGAGCAGAAAGCCCAGTGTGCCTCAGAGGGACATGGCCACCATCCATACCAGACCGCACACCTCTGCCTTCCCCAGGGGACCATCTCCAAACTCATTCTGTCCTTGCCTCTCTGCCTATATCAGCACTTCTGCAATGCAACCCAGCAATTCTCAGCCTTGCCTTGCCCCTTATCTACTTCTCCTCACCTCCCACCCTTAGTGAACACATGCTGGTGCAGTCAAGGGAAGCATCTTCCTGCACTCAGAGGTGCCAGGCACCTTCATGGACATTGGTGCCATCAGAATGCATCCTGGAGTGCCTCTGGCTCAGATCTCATAAAGATCAAAGTCTGGAGAACACTCCTTTCCTCACTGGGGAGGAGGATGGGATCTTTGGTGCTTCTCCCATTTTCCCAGTAGGTACCTGCTGGAAGCATCAGGAGCAGGGAGCAAGGGGCTTCCTTCCCTGGGAAAAGCAGCAGGATTCACAACACAGATCAAAAGTCACAATGCAAACAGAAAAGGCTGCAGAGGGTTCTCCCTGCACCAGCCTCTCTCTAGTGGTGGCAGTTTTGTATGGCAAACACAGCGGTGGGGACCAGTCCTGGACCAGCCTGGTGGAAACTGATGGGACCTCCCACCCTGACGAGAGCCACCCAGGAGCGTTCAGGTCCCTCCACAGGGACTCCTCCTTTCGCCCAGCCTCTCTGTCCCCCCTGGGGTCTGCACAGCCCCTGTCACCGAGGCGGCAGCCGGGACATCCTCCCCTGGTGCGGGTGGGAGCGCCGGGAGCTGGTGCCTCCCTGCCCTGGGCGCCCGCGAGCGCTGCTCAGCCGCCCCGGATAATTATAGCTCAGCTCTTTATATACCCCCGGCCGCGGGCACAGGAAGGAAGGCCCAGGATTCGTGCTGCGTAACAGGGCTCCCACCCCTTCCCCGTTCCCCCTCCCACCTGCACCCTGAGTGCGAATTCAGCGCGTGTGACAAGGCACCAGCACACAGCCTTGTTGTTCAGAGGTGGCTACAGCCCACAGTTTCCCCTTTCTGGCCAGGCTGGAAGAAGCCACCCATGGGACCCTGCTCCGGGCTCTCTGCTGCTGCCCCGCTCTGTGCACTGCTTCCCCTTTTCTGCATCGTTTGTGGTCACCTCCTGCATCCCTCAAGCTGGCGGTGTCTTGGTCCCGCACCTCGTCTAGGGACACAAAGGCTCGTCCCTGTCCCCACGCACGGCCGATGTACGGCTGGTCCTCCCCAGGCTGGGACTCCAGCATCCTGCACCCATCCCCAGAGCCCTGGGGTGCACTGAAGCACTCAGGGCTGGTGCGTCAGTGCTCCCCTCCTTCACTCAGGTTGGCTGCAGCATCTCTGTGCCAGTCCTTCCCCCCATTGCCCTCGCATCCCAGGATGTGGTATCAGCACCCCAATCCCATGCTATTTATCATCCCTAGAGCCACGGAGGTTGTTCCTCTGCAGAGACTGGTCACCTCCATAGATGGGGAGGGAAGCCTGGGCAGCTGCTCTGGGCCAGGCAGCATGTAGCGGTGCTGAACGGGGCAGCACAGCCCCTGGCCTGCCCCACGATGGCCCAGCTCTGTGGTAGGATGGGGACTGGCTGGTGCCCACCCTGCTCTGTAGCCAAGCCAAAGCTGCCTGTGTTTGTTTGGGCTGTTGGATAACTTCGAAAGCAGAAGCTGGAAGAGCTGGCGGCCGAACAGTTTGTTCTTTCCAACTTGCACACGCCGCTGCCTCAAACCACAATGCCTCACAGGGGCTGGCGGTGAGATGCTTGAACCACAGCCCGGCTGTGCCTGCTCACAGCAGCACCCTGCACCACTGCCATGGCCCTGACCCTCACCCGCAATGCACTGGCCAAACCCCTGTGCCGAGCTCTGCCTTCCTCCCCTGGTGCCCTGCTTACTGCCAGAGAAGGCACCAGAGCAGTGAGAATGGGTCTCTGCAGGGGTCTCAGCCCTGCACCGCAGGCCTGGCACCACGGTGAGGGGCTGCTGCCACCTCCTGGACATGCTCCTGGCCCTGGGCATGGGCAGGGTGGCAGGGCTGCCACTGGGCTACACCCTGCACCCATCCACCCTGCACTCAGCACCTGCTCCAGCCACCCTGGTCCCAGCCATCACCACCCATGCTGGGGAAAGATCAAGGGTTCAGCGCTGCTGTGCCAACCGCAGCATGTCCTCCCCCTGCAGAGCCCTTATCTGCCTGACACGTAGCCGCTGTGAACAGGGGCAGAGGACGAGGCCATCAAGGCCGCAGTGAGTTGTGTGTCAGGGAACGTGCCGGCACAGCTCTGCCAATGGGCAGCACTGGGAAGTGGGTCAGAGTTACTTCTGGGCAGCCTCATTTCCCCAGGCAAGGAGGGGATGGGGCTGCAGTGCTCTGGTGCCACCCACTTGGGGACCAGGAGGCTCCACACACACCCTCAGAGGGTGTCACTCCCGGGTACAGCACAGTGCTGTGCCTCAGCTTCCCAAGTACCAGGAGGTGAAGACAGGAGTCACACAGAGCTCTGTGCCATGAGGAGAAAACAAGCAACGCTGAGACACACACAATCCCTGCCCAAGGCTGCTCTGCTCCTCTGCAACCCAAGTGAAGTGATGGAAGCAGAGCTACCTGGCCGTGCAGGATGGGCATCTGGGTCTGAACCGGGGCAGGGATCCACAGCTCCAGGTGTGCCTCGGGAGGCATAAAGCCTATCCCACTAAAGGGTACACCCTTACCGGATCAAAGCAAAAGGCATTTTTCAGAGCTGGGTACCAGCACCCCTTACTGGGCTGCATCACATCTCCCTTTAGCTGTTGGAGCACTTCAACTAGTGATGCAGGGTCCCAGCTCCCAGCACCAACCAAGAGCTTCCAAACAACTATAGGGACAAAGTTGAGGCTGGGTGAGACTGAACAGCTGGCACTGGGTTCACCCCATCTTGGAGTCTGCCAAGACCCCTCCCCAGTGCTGGATTGCTGGGGTGAAACACTTCCAGGCTGGGACAGAGCAGCAGATGAGGAACAGGGTATGCTGCAGCCCCAGTCAGGAGGTGGGGTGGAGAGGTGGGGAATTGAAGAAGTTGCAGAGGAAGGAAAGCAGTGACATGGCTGCTCTGGAGGGAGAGGAAGGCCAGCAAAGCTGTGACAGAGGGAAGACAAGCAGGGATGGAGCAGAAGCCAAGTGGACACAGAGATGAGGATGCTGTGGACTTGCTCAGGCTGTGGCTTGCCTCGCTGAGGACACAAGCAAGGCTGACCACGACCAACAGCTCCTCCTGCCTTGGTCACACACACTGTGCCTGGTGGCTGAGAGCCACAGGGGGCTGGGACATCGTGCCCCATCACTGAAGTGTGACTGGGCACCACGTCGTGACTCAGGCTGCCGTCACCATGCATGGGGCAGGGCTGTGGACAGTGGCCCAGGCAGGGGCTGCCCAAGGAAGCCTCATGAATGGTTCAGGCAATGGAGGGAATGGCAGGGTACACATCACAGCAGGGATTAAAGGAGAGGGCAGGCTCTGTGGCAGCCGCTGTGGCTTGCCTTCACCTGGGACACGGTGTCCTGGGGAACTGCACAACCTCAACAGCTCTGCACCAAGCACACTGCAGAACAGGCAACATTGGAGGCAGCAAGAAAGCTGCAGGCTCAAGTGCTTTCATGTGGTCTCAGGGCTTGTTTTGAACCTGCTTATGGTGAGGGCAAGTTCAGGCTTCAGCTCTGGGGACAGACTCGGGCTGCAGCTCTGCTGTGCCTCCCTGTGTGGGAAGGCAGAGCTGCCCAGGTCCTGCTTGAGGGCCTGGGAATTGCTTCCTATAGGACACCAGAAACAGCAGCCCCGCTGAGGAATGCAGCTGCTGTTGTGCTGGCAACAAGCAGCAGAGCTGGGGGATCTATCCAGTGCCACACAGGCTGCGTGGCTCCCTGGAGGAGCAGAGCAATGGAGCAAGATAAGGCCCCACTGTGGCAGATGGGACAGATGGGCAGTGTGAGCCTCCTCCAGTGCAGGTGCATTTGAGGTCAAGCAGAAGAGAGACTCCAGACATCAGTAGCACTTGCCTCCACTACTCTCCATGGAGGGGAGGACCCAGCAAAGCTCTTGGCCGCATTAAGCAGGCTGCTCCCAACCGAGGGACTGGCCTTTGCATGCTGCAGAAGCATTGGGATGTGCTGGATCCACGTGACAGGAGCCTGCGAATGAGCTTTTCTAGAACTCTGCTTTCTGGTTGCCTCCAGCGCCTTCCAAGTCAAAGCCACAGGCACCCAAAAGCTGACTGGGGCCAGTCCCCCAGTTGCTATTAAAAGCTGCCCATTTGTACCCCAAAACCTTGCAAGGCAGCACCGAATCCTCCAGGCTGGACTCAGGTGCCATAGCAGTGGATGGGCTGTTCCCGTTACTGCTGCACAAGGAGCCTGCGAACCATGTGGAGCTGGGACTGGCTGGGAAAGGGATATGTACAGCCTGGCTTCTCACTCTAATGGCTTCTCCCAGGCTTCCCCAGCCACATCCCCTTTCCCCGTGCCGGCAGCTGCCCAAAGCCAGCATCCAAGCTCTTGCTCAGCAGTGCCGGGTGTTCCTGGTGCATCAGGACTAGCTGCATCCCGCTGCTCTCCGCAAGGGAGAGGCTCCCCGGGGCACAGGCAGCTGTCCCTGTCCTCGCAGAAATGGCGCATCTCGCTGACACCAGGACAGGTCCTGGCGCTGCCCCGGATGGGAGCTCCGCAGGGTGCAGGATCAGACGCACTGCAGGAGCGCGGTTCCCACGAGCCCATGAGGACGGCTACCGGGAGGACAGATGGGAACGCACTGGCCTGTGCTGGGAATGCATTAGCCAGGCTGGGAACGCAGTGGCCCAGGATGGCTCTCTGCAAGCACATGGTATTTTTAACTCCCCATCCCTCGCTCATTTGTGCCGGGCAGCGGTGGGTTCCGCTGTTTACTGTGGGATCAAGAGCCCTTTTTTTTTCTATCCAGTACTTCTGGGCTATTTTTAGGCATTTCTCGGTGGGTCTGCCACAGACACTTCCCAAGGCTGGAGCAGGTGCCTCACTTTGTGTGCCCCGAGGAAGAGGGGAGATGTGCAGGGCAAGAGCTGCCAGGAAGGAGAAGAGCTTCCCAAACCGGGTGGGGAAGGCACATCCCTTGCAGCACCCCATGCTGTGTGCAAGAGCAAGCTCAGCTCCTCACAGGCAGCCATGGTACACAAATACCTGCCGTACCCTGAGGGAGCTGTGATGCCCATGTCTTCCCAACCATGCCAGCAACAGCCTTCACCTCTCCAGAGCCCAGCCACGAGAGATCCTCCTCCCCGGGGCCAGATCCTGCTGCAGCCTGGGGCAAGGTGGGGATATGGAGGCAGAAAGAGGGACATCTGATCGAGGGAAGCTGATGGAGCTGTGCAGGGCTCAGGATGCCAGGAGCAGGTCAGATGTGGCTGTGGCAGCTCAGGAAATGCCAAATGAGGCGGCAGAGCTGGGGTCAGCCAGGACCACATTCAAGCTTGGGATAAGGACCAGCCCCTGTGGGATCCTACATGTGAGAGTGTGAGTGAAACGGTACCCACTACTGCTGTGGTGCACCAGTGCCATGGCAGAGCCTCCCTGATACCAATGTGGGTGACACTGCCCTGTCCCCAAACAGGGGGACATGGCACATAACAGCACACCCTGAACCCTTTGCCATGGCTGTGTTTGGGAGAAGGAAGCACCATATGGGCAGCAAAGACAGAAACAGCCTAAATCTTCATCAGGCAGCGTGAGTCTGGCCTGAGGCTGGGGTCTTCCAACTGCAACCCCTAGAATATGTGTGTCACCCCATGGGGCTGGGGCAGGAGGAGGTGGTGGTACCGCTTATGTCCCCACAGCCCTCTTCCCCCTGCGAAACTGCAGAGCTCTGAGCTTCTTGCAGCTCCAAGAAGCCCAGAAAGAGCCAGAAGCTGCTGCAGGACAGACGCCTACATTGGCCCTTGGCCAGGTGGAACGTTCTAGGCTGTTACGCAGCACTGGAGCTGCTCACAAGGGCACTGCAAACCCGCGTCACAGACCCAAACAGTCGCGGCCAGCTGGGCTGGGAATTCTGGGTTTGTTTTCTTTGCCTTATCAGGATCGTGCCGAGCTCGGCTGTGATCCCGGCGAGTGGTTTACGCAGGCGTTTCTGGATGCAAATCATTAGGTAAGTGGTGGGATTGCTCCAGAGGCTCCAGCCATGCCGAGTGGCAGGCACATGCATCCCTCCACACCTGCAGAGCCCCATCCCCATCCCGAGTGTGTGTGAGCCGCTGCAGCAGTGTTTGTGTGGGTGACAGCCGGGGTGGGGGGCTGACCATGAGGTGCTGGTGCCACAGCCCTCTGCTCACCCGCAGCGCTCCCCACACTGTGTCCACCCACCGTGGTGCTGCAGGGAGCGCCTGTGCCAGTGACCCTGCTCCTGAAGGCCACTGGCTGCAAGCCAGGTGTCCCTGGATTTGTTATTGATTGTCCTTATCATTGCTCCAAGAGAACACCATGTCCAAGGATCCAGCAGCAGGACGAGGCTTGCTGCCTCTTCTGATGCCTTTTGCCCAAACTCTGTCTCTCCCCAGTGGAGAATGTGAAGGCACTAAGCACCCACTGCCTGCACTTGCATCTGCCTGCATGATGCCAGGAGCAGAATGCAGCCTTTCCCCTGGTTCCAGCCATCTGCTGCCAGGAGCAAACCACGCGTTCCCCTTTCCTCTCGCCCCCAGCCCCATCCAAAGACCAAGTTCCCTGCACAGCATCAGGCCCCAGCATGTGCCCCTTCCCCATGAGTGCTCATAGCAGTACCCTCTGAGGGTACAGCTCATCATCACACTACTGCTTGGGTCTGAATCCCACCATGCCCTGATTCAGCACTGCAGGGACTTGGGAAGGGATGGTGGGGCCTGGTCCGGACCGGTGTCAGAGTAAGCAGTGGTGCTGCTCCATCACAGCCGTGTGGGGGGAACAGCTGGGTGCAGAATGGTGTGAGCCACCCCAGGCCATGACAGCTGTCACATTCTGTGACATCCTTAACCACAGCACCCACCTGCAGCAAAACCCCAGTTAATCACTTGTATTCACCCTGTGGGTGAGACACAGAGCAGCCAACAGTGGGTGCCTGCCAAGGCAGTTCTAGGTGATGGCATGTGAGCACACGGGAGCCCTGGGTGAAAACCTGTGAACTGGGAATTGTTTCTACTTGGTGGGAAAATCTGTGTTTGGGGCACCACCAGTCTTCCGTGCACAGAAGCAATGGAAATCTTCCTTCCTCCTCCGCAACCTCCTCTCTGAGGCCACAGCAAAGATACCACCACTGCTCTGGGTACAGCAGCGGGGAGCGGCCCCAGGGTGGCTCTGGCTGCAGGGGAGCTGATGGTCCTGAGCCAAGTCGGGGAGAAAAGGAGCACAAAGGGCTCCTCCTGCTACACCAGACACCTACAATGGAGGCCGGGTCTACCCTGTGCTGTTTCTGCTGCAGGGATTCGCCACGTCCCTGCACATGGGCCACAGGGTGCCTGTGGGCACAACACAATAGCAGTGTGCCTAAAGCTTGACTCCTCCCCACATAAAACCAGCTCGGTATTAATTGCAATTACTCTGCATTAAAACCATGATCTGACTGTGTCCTTAGGTCAGCACAGGCCCAGTGGTGAGTGCAGTTATATATAGATAACACATGAGCACAGCACGTCTGCTCCCTCCACACCTTACCCATACTGATGGACATGGGGTGGTGGGGTGACAGTGTCTGCCCTGGGCATGGGTCCCTTTCATGCACACGGGCTTTGTGCAGGCCTCCCCACAGGCAGAGGCATCACAGTGTCTGCAGTCCTGCTGCTGCCAGCCAACTGCCCAAGGGATGGGCACAGGGGCACCAGGGTGGCAGAAGGGGCATGTCCAGGAGGCGACGAAAGAGAGGATGAACAAGAGGAAAGAGAAAAGAAACAGAAACAAAGCAAAAGAAAGAGAATGGAAGAGAGGGAAGATAGGAAGGAAGACAGAGAGGGAGGGAGGGCAGGCAAGAGGGAGAGAGCTTATGTAGTAACTCAACCCAAGGACACAGGAACGGCCCCATGTTGAGATGTGGGTGGTTGGGTCACCTTGGGGGTAGTGGCACCCCAAGCACCCCTGTAGGATGCCCCAGGTAACCCAACCACCCCTTGCCTTGACTTGTGCAAGGCAGCCCTTGCACGGCAGGTCCACAGGGCTAGCAGGGGCAGGTGGGACAAGCCGCACAGGCGGCTCTGGGGCAGTGCCCCGGCAGGGCGATCCGCTGCCAGAGCAATGGAAAATCCCCGCGGGCGCGGGCACTCCCTGCGCCCGGCACTTGGCGGCTGCGGCACTGGGCATGCCCCGGGCTGTTTGTCAACACGTTTCGCAAGGGCCGGGCAGGGCCCGGCTGGGCCAGCGCGCTCCTGGAGCAACCGGAGCTTGGGAAACAACCCAGCAGCACCCCCCCCTCCCCGATGGATGCATCAGCAGGAGCTACAGCAGGAATGTGACAATGGCACATCTGGGTGAGGCTGCTGTGCAGGCATAGACTGGTGACTGCATGGGCTGCTCGAGAGATGACACAGGGCAGCAGAGCCAGCCTGTCCCCAGATAACCGATGATGTGCAGAACTAGCACAAACAGCCCCCTCGGGCAGGGAAGGAAGTAGGCACATCCCAGGGACACAGAGCTGCCATCAGGCCAGCCTGGAAACCAGCGTTATCGCTGCCACTGCCCTGGCTTGTGCTCGAGACAGCCCACCCTACCCATGGTGGTGTACATGGTCAGGATCAGCAGGTGCTCAGCAGGAGCATGTTGAGGAGGCACAGTGTGAGGAATGGGGTTCTACACTGGTGGAGGCACCCTGGAGCCCAGGAGATTCTTAGCTGCTCCGAAAATCTCGAAGTGCACTCCAAAGCCCTGCTCAAGAGGGAAAGGAGTGTAGCTGGGTCATGGGGTGGGTGTCACCTCCCCAGGGTAAAGAAGCAAAGCGTGCCCTCCCCCAGCCCCTCAAAGGGGCCAGCAGCTCCCCTCGGCACCAAGGGGCTGTAAGGCAGCAGCCAAAGCCCCTTGTGGGGAGCAGGGGGGACGGAGCCCGAGGGTTCCTGGAATGGGAACATATAGGGAAAGCCACTGGGCTCCTAAAGCGAGCATGGCACAAGCCCCGGCAGCTGGGGCTGCGTGCACAGGCTTGGTGCGGGCCAGGCAGGCCGGCTGAGCAGAGGCATGCACAAACACTGTTCAATCGCGGGCGTGAACACTGTGTACTCGGCTTCCGTGCAGCGGGAACAGCTGCGGCGCTGCGGGGCAGGGGCCGGGAACCCCGAGCGGCGGTGGCGGAGCGACCTCCCGCGGCGCGGCACGGCACGGCACTGCCCTGGAGCTCAGCCTCAAAGCACCCAGCTCCGCTCCGGAGCCTCACAAACACTGCGGCTATCCTGACCCTTGGGCGAGCTTTGGCTTCCTCTGAGGGCTGCAGAAACCGGCGGGTGCCCCAGGGGCCTCCAAGTGCCCCTCTCTGTGGCCAAGGAGCCGCCGAGTGCCCTCCCGTGTAGTCCGGGGGCCTTTCCCTGTGCGCCTGGGACCTTCCCGTGTGCAATCCAGGGCACGCGAGTCCTGCTGCAGAGCATGGTGAGGAAATGACCGAGACCTTCTCCCGAGCCCTGGGGTAAACAGGGAGGTACCCAGCAGCGGCGTAACCCGGCCAAGCTCAGCATAAGATAGCTGATGGGAGCACAGCACCCCTTAGCGGTGGAGCTGGTTAAAAGCAGGCTCCAATGAGCCACCTGGAAATGCTGGCGTTTTCTGCGATCAGCTGGGAATTTAAGCACCTGAGCTGTTGGGTTTAAATCAGAACCCTTTAAATGTCCCTTCTCTTTTCCCCCACCCAGTGCTGTTCTACACCAAGCTCGGTTTTTCTGAAGCTTTATTTTAAGGATAAATTCTAAGTGACCCATTTTGCAAAGGGAAGAATTGTGCTTCATTTTCCTTCCTTTCACAAAAGTTTTTTTTCTGCTCTAGGGAAAAGAGCCAGCACAGCATTGGTGGCTCAGTGAGGGCCACCAGAACATAGTACTGTTAATCACCATCACTCTCTGCTTCCCCCCAGCCCCTGAGCCTGTGTCATGGCTCCCAGCCCAGCAGTGGTTACTGATGGAGCAGCTCCTGGTGCTTTCCTGCCAATTTCTCATGAGGTTTTAAGCCTTTGGTAACAGTGCAACAACTGGGGATAATAACAGGCATAACACCGCAAATGCAAGGCCCTGAATCATGTTTTCCTTCTAGCCAGGTGGTGCACCTCAGGATGAGGTGGTGGGATGGTTTGGATGTGGGAGTTGTGTTGCATATTCCCAACCTCCTCGTTCTTGGCTGCTCAATTTGTAATCAGATTGGAACAAGCTGATTGCTCAGTGTGTGTGTGGTGTTTGCTTGTTTGGTTGGCTCTGGTAATTGAAAAGTGCCTTAGTCTTTTTCACCTCTGGCCTCCAGATCTTAGTACTTCATTTCCAGAGCACATTCTATCCCATTTTTTCCATTTTGCATGGAAATGAAGCTCCAAGGGGCTACCATGGATTCTGGTAACTGTGCTCTGGCTCAGATCCCAGGAAGCTCACCAGCTCAGCCTAATAAGAAACAGCAAGAGCTGCTGCCTGGGCAGCGCCAGTTACAGTGGGATGAGCAGGGACATGGGGAGTTCCTGCCACGTACCGGCAGCTGATCTGGCCTGAGTTTCAAAGCTCTGTTCTTGCAAGCTGAAGACAAAGATTAAGGGAGACGCTTTGCACAGTAAACAAGAGGCCAAAGTGGGGCTGCTGGGGGAAGATCTCTGCTGAACCTCTTGAGCAACAGAGGAAGCCAAGTGCCAGGATTCGAGGAGGTAAAACAGCAAACCCACCAAGCGACTGGGGACAGAAATGGCAGAAGTGGCGTTGGGATTACATTTAGGAGGGATGTTCCCTCTCTGCCTTCTCCCAGATGACCCGTTTCACCCTTCTGGCTCTGGAAGAAACCTGTGAGACAGCTGACACCCAGGGCACTCCTAAGCCCTAAGGAAGCCTCGTCATCCCTACTGCCAGGTCTGGCAACTGCCAACGCTGCCACATTTCACAAGCTGGGTTTTAGCAAGCCCTGGCTTACAGTTTCTTCTGAGCAGGTGACCTGGGGCTCTGTCAAGCCTCAGATGTGCAGGTGCCAGGGAGGGTGAGGGAACACACAAACCTTTCCAACCTGTCCCTGTCATAATCTGAGGGCGCTCCGTGTTAGGGGTGGAGGGAAGGCAAAGGCCACATAAGGATCCAGATAAGGCCACAGGTATTCCAGCAGTACCCGGGAAATGGAAAACACAGCTTTAAACCCACCTTTGCACTTGTTTCCCTTGTCCTTGTGGGGTACGGGGCTCCCCCACCTCTCACAGCTGGCCAGGCCTGCCTGAGAAGCAGAAGAGCTTGGTCACTGACCCTCGGAGCAGCCTCCTCTGTTTTCCTAGGGTAGGGGAGGAAGGGCAGGCAGGGAGAGCAGCGTCCCCTGTGCTGCTCCACTCTCCCCGCCGGCACCAGGCCTCTTGGGTACGAGTCTGTAAAATGAGCACTGTTACCAAGATGACTTCGTTTCTACTTCCAGCCGAGGCTGTGTGGGGCAGAGGCCACCGCAGCACCCCGGGGGGTGCACGCTCCTGTGAATGCTGACAGCTGCCTTCGGGGTCATCGTAAAGGAACTTTCACAAGCAGCCGATCCCCTCTTCTCCTCTGGTCTCACCGAGCACTTCATTGCCAGCTCTGGAAGGGGAGGGGCGCCGCAGGGCACCTCGGGCGCTGCTCTGGAAGCAGCGGCTTCCCCAAAAGCAGCGGCTCCTGAACTCCAGCCCGGGCGGTTGGGATCATCCCTGGAGCTCCAGGGGCCGTGATCAAGCGACGGGAAAACCGCGGTGCTTGTTTGAAACTCGCGTTACCGGCCGCGTTCACTGGAGGCAAGCTCGGGCGAGGAGCTCGGTGCTCGACATGCGAAGGGACGGCGCGACCGGGGGGCGCCCTGCAGTGGGGAGGCGCGGGCCCGCAGGTCGGTACCAAGCTGGGGCTGCCCGGGAGGGGCGCCGCCCGGTGCGGCCTGTCCCGGCGGAGCGGTTGCCACAGAGACGAGTGCGGCGCGGCGCGATGTCGTCACTTCCGCGGCGGCGGGGGCGTGTCCGCGGGCGGCCATGGCGCTGTCGCGCGCGGAGCGGTGCCTCGCGCTGCTGCTGCGGCTGCTGTCGCGCGCTTGCCTGGCGCTGCTCGAGCTCGTGGCGCCCGGCCCCGCCCGCCGCGCGCCGCCGCGCGCCGTCCCGCCACCGCGCCACCGGCTGCTGCTGCTGCCCGCGCGGCGCCTCGCGGCGCAGCTGCGCGCGCGCCAGGTGCGGCAGGAGCGGCGCGGGCGCGGGGCGGGCGGGGCGCTGCGAGCCCGGAGCGGGGCCCGGGCCCGGGCCCGTTCTGCTGCTCCCGGGCCCTCGGAGCCCCGCGCCGCCTCTCACCGCGGTGTTTGTAGGTGACGTGCATGGAGGTGGTGGAGGCGTACGTGGAGAGGATCAGGGAGGTCAACCCCCTCATCAACGCCGTCGTTAAGGACCGGTAAGGCCGGGGGCAGAGGGACGGGCGGATCGTCACTGCAGCCTTCCCACAGGCCCTGCCGTTCCCGGCAGGGCGCTGCTCCGCACCGGGCAGCCTGGGGGCTCCCACAGCGGCTGAGCCGATTGCAGGAGCGAACGGCTCCTGCAGAGCCAGAAGGCTCCTGTCTTGCTTCCGGGTCCTCTTCTGGTTCCTCTCCAGTTCCCCGGTGCCTGCTGCCTGCAAAGGCACCTGCTGCTTGCCTGTCCGTCGAGGCTGGTGCATTCCCCACTGGCTGTTCCTTTCCAGGTTTGAGGAGGCCCTGCAGGAGGCCCGGCAGGTCGATCAGCTGCTTTCGGAGGGCCCTGGCGATGACTGCCTGGAGGAGAAGTTCCCCTTGTTAGGGGTGCCCATCACTGTCAAGGAGGCCTTTTCTCTGAACGGTGGGTTTGTCTTTGCTTCTAGGGCACATACTCCCCAGGGTGCCTGGAGGGAACCAGCATCCATTTCCCTGGTCCCTTTCCATATCCTCACCCCCTTTACCTGCACTAGTGTTTAGCCCCCAGATGCTGCAGGTGCCCTCGCTGGGTACCTGCTTCCTGCAGCCTCCTGGCCCTGATGCCTCCCTCCGCCTGCTGACCCTGACACCACAGGGATGCCCAACACATCTGGCTTGGTCAACCGCCGGAACGTGGTTGCCACCTCGGATGCTACAGTGGTGTCGCGGCTGAAGCAGGCTGGTGCCATCCCGCTGGGCGTCACCAACTGCAGCGAGCTCTGCATGTGGTATGAGTCCAGCAACAGGGTCTATGGCCGGACCAACAACCCCTATGACCTGCAGCGCATCGTGGGTGGCAGCTCCGGTGAGTGCCAGCACCTCAGCATGGTCCCTTGGCACAGTAAAATGCAGCAGAAGAGCTCCTGAGTGCTCTGCGGGTTGCTCTGGCTTGCTGCTGGGCTCCTGCACAGCTCGTGGGCCTCTTTCGTGGGCAGTGCAGTGGGCCATTTGGAGGTCCAGCTGCTTTGCACCTTGTAGCCGTTATTCCCAGCATTGCTTGGGCTCACTCTGCCTTATTCTACATGCAAACAGCAACACTGGTGCTGCACTCTGGCAAGAAAACCCCTTTGGCACATGTTCCCCATCTGTCTTCCAGACATGGCTAAAGCTGGGGCAGCTCCCGCCCTACCTGTGGGCAAAGGGAAGCAGCCACCATGAGATGCTCCTGCTTTGCTCTACAAGCCCATGTTTTCTGCTGTGCTTTCTCCCATGTAGGCGGGGAGGGCTGTGTCCTGGCAGCCGCCTGCTCTGTCACAGGTGTGGGCTCTGACATTGGTGGTAGCATCCGAATGCCCGCTTTCTTCAATGGAATCTTTGGCCACAAGCCCACAACAGGTAGAGTGGGCACAGGGATCTTCTCTGCTTTCCTCTGCAGCAGAAATGCCAGGAGGTGGAATGCAGGGTGCGGAGGAACCTGTTCTGAACATTCCTGTGCTTGCTGTGGTGGGGTTGCTCTTGGGAACAGGCAGATTCTTGCACGGAGCAGCCTGGCTTAGGCAGTGGGAAGCTGTCTGGTGGCGGGACGCCAGGCACATGGGAGGTGTTTCACCTCTGGTATTGCATCCTCAGCGTGGGATGTTTTCCCAGGGCCAGGATCTGCTGCCGAGTGCTTTTCCGCCTTCCCCTGCCCCGTGCTCCTTGCTGGTAGCTTCCTAGCATGTCCCTCCCTGCTGCAGGGGTGGTGCCCAACGATGGCCAGTTCCCCAATGCTCAGGGGGTTCGGACCAGCTTCCTGTGCACGGGGCCCATGTGCCGCTATGCGGAGGACCTGGAACTCATGCTGAGGGTCATGGCTGGCCCTAGCGTTGACAAGTAAGTTGCTCCTTCTGCTTCAAGCTGCTCAGCTGGTCTCAGCTGCATTCTGGCCAGCACAGGGGGTCAGTGCAGGGGTAATGACAGGTCTGTGACACCTAGGTTGCTCATTGGTTACGTCCCCCCTGGCTCCAGCAGGACCTGGGGCTGCCCTTCCCACCACCGTGTGCTCTGGGACAGACAGCCCTGGCCAGTGGGTCCTCCTTGCAGGAAGATCTTGCTTGTGAGCTGCCCTGGCCAGCACTGCTCAGCACAGCCCTTCCCTCCTGGGATTGGCCTTTCTTTGGGCTCTTAATGTGTGCTTTTCCTGTTGTTGAATGATACATTTTCCATCCCACACCATGGCCTTGTTCTCCTTATAGTCCATGCAGCCAAGCAGCTGTTTACGTGCATGCACCAGGAAGGAGCAGAGTGGAGATGGGGCAGAGCAGGCAGGTCCTGCATCTTTCTGCAGCCTGCACAGGGCTGCTTTCTCTATTACCACTTTTGTTTCTCATGTCCCTTGTGGTGCAGTCCCAGCCTTGTCCGTGGCCAGCATCTGTAATCCCAAGGTGCATTCTCAAGAGAGGAGGATTCTCTGAACAGCAGCAAATATGCAGGACTAGCTGGGGCTGACGGGGTAGTGAGCAGTGGGTGAGCTGTGCCTGTGTGACACACAGCAGCTGCTTGGGTGCCTTCAGGGACTGTCCTTCCCACCCCGATGGGTAGAGCTGGGTGGTCTGAGGCCAGATTGGGTGTCATAAGGACATGTTAACTGCTGCATGAGCAGCCCTGGCAGGCGGGAGGGAGCCAGGTCCATGTTTGTGAGCAAAGTGCCATTCTCTTCCCTTCCCTCCCCTCATTCAGGCTGAGGCTGAACGAAAAGGTGTCGCTGGAAAAGATAAGGTTCCTCTGCATGGATCATGATGGTGGGTCCGTTTTCGTGTCGCCTGTGGACAAGGAGATCTTGCAGGCCCAAAAGAAGGTAGGAGGGAATGGAGGCTGTCTCCTGCTGGGGCACGTCGCCTGACGAAGGGATGCCTGTGTGTCCATGTCTTTCCCTGGGCTACTGTCTGGGTGCTGCTCCTGCTGGAGCATCACTGGGGGTGGCAGGGAGGGTGATTGGGAAGCCTCAACATTGTTACCGGACAGAGCAGGTCCCACTTCTCCAGGCACAGGGATCTGGAAGGAGCTGCAGGATCCCCTGTGTGGCAGCAGGGTGAAGCTGCCCCTGGGCTCCCTGATGTCACTAGTTCCCATGGGCTGACTGCAGCACATCGCATCCTTGCAGGAACAAATACTTCCTCCTCTCCCCTTAGGTGGTGGAGCACCTCGAGAGTGAGCTGGGGGTCCAGGTTCAGCACGTGGCCATCCACAAGATGAAGTATTCTTTCCAGATATGGTCAGCCATGATGTCATCCAAGGACAGTGATGGGCAGGTGTGTCAAGAGGCACAGTTTGAAGGCACCAGGGAAGAGCTGGCTGGTTGGGACTGGCTGTGGAGAGCTTGAGGCTTCCCAGCCCCAGGGCTCTCTCTGCTCTGTTTGTCCCTCCATCTTCCTTCAGTCTCCTTCCAAAGCCACACCACCCCTTCCCCTTTGCTTTCCCATGAGCTGGCAGTGTGGCTCCCCGCAGAGGAGCTGCGTGACTTAGGGAGGGACAGGCCATTGGACACATAGACTTTTTCCTTGCATGGTGCTGTCCCCGCTCAGGTACCATCCTGCCTGGCTCTTGCTTCTGGGCTGTGTCTCCTGATGTTTCTGCTGGGGTTAATGCCCGTCTGGAGGCAGGGACCAAGGCAGTGAATAAGCAGCTTTTCAGCAGCAGGCCTGAGGGTGAATTGCAGCCGCTGCCCCATGCTCTGTGCATGCAGACGGGTTTTGTAGCTTAACTTCCCAGGAGCGTTGTACCTTGTTTGTTCTGCCACACAGGCAGAGATGAAGTGTCAGCCAAGCCCACCTTGGTGAAGAGGGTGCTCCTTGCCCCCTCTCTGCCTCCTTTTTTCTGGCCCCACAGCCATGTATAACAGCAGTGAATGCCTCCAGGAGACATGGTTACCTGGAGCATGACCCCTTGCATCATGGCAGCGGAGGGGCACTGAAAGGGGCTGCTTTGGGGACTCTCCCTCTACGGAGGAAGGTCCCCTTCCTGCTGTCTCTGGCATGGAGAGATGGTCCTGCTGCTTCTGCTCTGTATGAGTGCTGGAGCTATGTAACACTCCCGATGGGCAGCTCCAGTGTGCAATGGGAGCAGCTCACGTCGGGATAATGGGACAGGAGGTTTTGCCATCTCCTGTCAGCCTGTTCTTGCTGCAGCACGCTGCTTGGGCTGTTTATGGTGGGGTGTGGTGTGCTGTGTTGCAGGAGGCGCAGCTCTTCACGGACCTGCTGGGGGACCATGGGAAGCCGGTCTGGCCGCTGTGGGAGCTGGTGAAGTGGCTCGTGGGGATGTCTTCTCACACTCTGCCAGCTATCGGTGAGGAGCCCTGGGGAGGCCGGGGACAGTGCTGGGACAGGCAAGTTGTTGAATGGAAGCAGAGTCCTTGCAGCGACCCGTGAGGGGACTCTGGGGTTCACATGGAGTAGCTTCAGGCTGATGTTTGTGATGGCAAATGGGATTGGATATCCTGAGAGAAGCAGCAAGGACACCAGAGCTGCAGGCAGGGCTGGCTCCTGCTGCGAGCCCTGCCAGAGCCGCTGCAGCCTAGAGGGAGCCAGCCAGGGAGCTGCACTGGGCTTATTTCATAGCAGCATGTGCCAGAGAACCCTGGGGGGGGTTGTGCTGCTGCCTTGTGAGCGCTGAGGCAAAGCTGGAGAGATGCTGCCTGCAGAGCATGGGCAATCCGCTCTGGAGCTGGCAAAGGGGGAACTAGGGGAGGGGGGCTCTACTGAGGGCTGGGGGATGCTGCGAGTGGCCACAGTGTGTTGCATATCCTGCTTACCCACGGTGCTCTGTCTCTCTGTTCCTGCCTGTGGCCTTGCCCTACAGCCCTGGGGCTGACGGAGAAGGTGATGAAACTCAACCCTGGTGGGAATGCCAAGCTGGTGAGCATGGGGAAGAGCCTGCAGGAGGAGATGGAGGCCCTGCTGGGGGCAGACGGAGTGCTTCTCTACCCCTCCCACCCCACCATAGCTCCCAGGCACAACTCCCCCATATTCATGCCCTTCAACTTCGCCTACACGGGTGAGCACCTCTGACCCCTCTGCTGGGTGCAGGCAGGGCTGCAGCACACATCCTGCCTGCTGCAGCACAGCATGCTCTGCTGTTTTACCCAGAGCGTTTCCATCCCTGACAGTGGGTGCTGAAGCACAGAGAGGTGTTTCGCTGCACCAGAACATGGGGCCAGGATTATGCTCATGCTTTACAGTTCTATGGCATTTGTACCTGCTGTTGCAGTGGGGCAGGTCTGGTTGATGTGTCTGACCTCGGGGTGAGGGGACACCCTGCCCAGAAGGATGGACTCACATTGTTAGAGCTGCTGAGTTTAGCAGCCACATGAGAGCTGCTGTGCCTCTTGGAGTGCAGCTTGTTGCTCTCTGTGTGGCTTTCCTGCCACTGAGCTTGATGCAATCGTGTTGCAATGCCATCTGGCTTTGGAGTGATGGAAGGACAGTGCCTGGGGCAGGACTGTCCCAAAGCAGACCTTGGCATGCCACAGCAAGTGCCACATAAGTGTGTCATCACCTATAGGTGCAGTTTGCTAACATGCTGTGTTAACACCAGTGATGTTCCTTTGGTTTTGCAGTGCTCTGGCAAGGCCCAGCTCCCAGGAGCCCAGTGATGGGTGACAGCAGCCGGGGTGGGAGAAACCAGGGAGAGATTGATCCCGGTTGTGCTTGCTCTGATGTGATCTTCTCTCTTCCAGCCATCTTCAACGTGCTAGGCTTGCCAGTGACACAGTGCCCACTGGGCCTGAGCAGCGAGGGGCTGCCGCTGGGCATCCAGCTAGTGGCAGCCCCCTACAACGACCACTTGACGCTGGCAGTAGCCCGGTACCTGGAGGAGGCCTTTGGAGGATGGGTTTTACCTGGGAAAGTGTAGCCTGGGCACCTGGCGCTGCAGGAGGCAGGGATGGAGATGGTGGTGCCCAGTGAGGTGGCAGCGGGCACTGGTGCCTGTTCCTGGCTCCGCACCCTCTGGCAGTGGCTGGCAGTGCCTCCAGTCCCTCTCTGCAGCATCTTCTGCCAGAGGAGAAACCTTCCCTCCCCACCGCCCCTTGGGGTGCTGGTGCTGGAGGCTGAGAAGGTGTTCCTGGGCCTGGAAGTGCCCCTCCCTGTTCCACCTGCTGCTTTGAGGATGCTGAGTTGAAGGCTGGGGAGAAGAGGTGCTGCTCAGGGACAGCTACCCAGCACCACCCTTGAGGTCCCCTGGGGGCACCCATCCTCCTTGGCCTTACCCTGCCCGCAGTGCTGGGACTGCACCCGCACACACTGCAGGCTTCCTGGCCCCTGCAGCGTCCCTGAGCTGCCACAGGGTCCCCCCACCCTCACACCAGAAATGGAGAGGGCCTGAGGGTGCTGTGACAGCCATACACGCATCTCATGACAGCGCTTTGTGGTGTGGATAGTGGCAGGCTCTGCCCGGGGTGTAGCTGGCAGGAAAGGGAGAAGGAGCTTTTGCTCTTGTGGCTTTTGACAGCACTGGAAGAGCTCTTGAAATGCTCCTCTCTGTGTTGAGAGTGGTGAAGCATCTGCTGCCTGTGTCGCCTTCCCCCTTGTGTCCCAGTGGATCACTGAGCCTGATCAGACTACCCTGCCCTCCTGAGCTGCCTGGCCTCTGCCCCAGGCACAGGCAGGAAAGTGGGCAGCCAGCATGTGAAAGGCGTTTTCAGTAAGGGTGGTATTAAAGAGCCTGTCCTGTTTGCTGCTTTGTGTCCTTGTTCCCCATGGCTGTTGTCCTACTGCGGGGCTGCTGTCCCCTGGGCACTGGCCCTGACTCCACTTGCGCCATGGGATGTATCGAGGCTGCCAGCACTGGGTGCAGTACAGGGGCAGTAGTGAAGGTGCTGACATCTGCCTGAGGGGTGGCACTTGCCCACTGCTGGGCTCTTGGTTTGAAATGCCTGAACTTGTGTGCACCTGGCTACAGCAGAGTTGAGGGTGCTGGCGAGCTCTGGACATGCTGCTGTTGGTGGCTGTTAGTCTCATAGGGGTTGCACAGTTGTGCTCTTGACAAGCAGAATACCTGCTGCTTTCTCTCCCCCATGGGCTGCCAAAGGCTTGGGACTCACAGGGTGATGTTGAGCTGTGTGTGGATTCCTTGGGGTCTCCAGGGCAGAGCAGGGTGTGGGGTGCCAGCTCTGTGTGCCCAGCCTCCAGTGCCGAGTTGGCAAGGATAAAACCTTTTCCCAGTGTTGGCTTTGTGGGGGGGTCCTGGGTTGTGTCTGCCCTGTCCTGGTCCTGGCCAGGTCCCTGTGCTGCTGTCTGCTGTCCCGAGGGGATACTCGTGGTCCCTGCAATAGGGGATGCAGGCGCTGGGCACAGATGGGTGCTGGGCACAGGCTGTGTCTCGCCGTGCACTCGCAGAGGGCAATGCTGAGCCGGCCGAGCCCTGCCCGCCGGGAGTGTGCAGCTAGATGAGACACCTACAACAAGGAAGGAAGGAAGGAAAACCCCTGATCCAGGAAAAAGGGCACGAACCTCCCGAGCGGAACTGTTCGTGTGGGACGTCTCCTGCAGCCTCCCAGCACCGTGCGGGAAGGAGTCCGGCGCGGAGCAGACCCCGATGATGCTTCAAGCAGACGCTCTGGGAGCCGGGCAGGGGGTACCCGGTGCGGAGCTGTGAGCTGAGGGCGGTTGTTCTGCAGCGCCGTGGACGCCGGCGGCGTCAGCGTGTTCGCTCTCACAGGTTCCTGTTACACAGGGGCCAGATGAGCAGCTGCGTGGCGCGAGGTAAGGGGGGACCCTGGTGCTTCGGGGTAGCGGTGGGGGATGCAGGCGAAGGAAGCGATGCACGGAGCAGAGGGGGGTTAATCTCCGCCCTTTCAGCCAACAGGATGGCCGCTAAAACCATAGCTGTACAGAAACAGATGTGGGGAGGGTGCTGGGTCCTTCCTGCTGGCCAAAGAGGATGGGGACAAGTGTGCTGGGGTCAGCAGGGGCCATCCTGCAGCCACCCTCACCCCTGTGAAAGTGCTGCCTTTCCTATGGCAGGAGCAGCCCTGTCCCTGCCCACGCGGGCAGCCAGGTCCCTGCATTTCGCTTGGGAGCTGACTTGCCGCTGCTCTACACCTCCAGGAGTCCCAGGAACTGTCCTGGGAACCCCTTGTCCCTCCTGTGCCCTCTGCTGGGAGCCTGCTGCACCGTCAGGACGGTTTGTGCCGGCGCTGGAGCAGGGGAAGCCATGAACCTGCTGTCCATGCTTTGGCTCTGGCGTTGCTGAGGCCTCTTCTCGTGGCTTGGAGACAGCATTTTGGAGTTGCCCATTCCCACTCACCCGTTCCCTTGTTTCCAGCTCTGACTGCTCACAAGGAACAGAAAGTATGGAGCATTTTATGCACACCTGCCAAGGCAGATGTGGTCATTGGGTTAATGCAGAGGCAGCAAGTGAGAGTGAGCCAGTCCCATGGATGTTCAGTCTGGCCAGGGGGATGCTCCCACCCAGCTGCCTCTGAAGGTGACCCTGGGCTCTGTGCCTTCACCAGG
This sequence comes from Lathamus discolor, assembly GCF_037157495.1. Lineage (NCBI taxonomy): Eukaryota > Metazoa > Chordata > Aves > Psittaciformes > Psittacidae > Lathamus > Lathamus discolor. The sequence goes on along the minus strand of NC_088892.1, from coordinate 2,021,382 downwards.
AGGTGTGTCCCACAGCAAGGGGATGGCATAGGTGGTCTCAGAGCCTTTGCACGTGTCTCTCCGCAGTTTGAGGTTACCTCTGTAAATGACCAGAGCAGGAAAAAACATCCCTTGGTAGCTGAGAGGTGAGGCAAGGCCCAGGTAAGGAGAGATAGGCTGGGTTTTGAGGAAAGGGTGAGAAAGCAGGATGGGAACGTACCGCAGCACCGCCACAGCAACTATGGGGGGCTGTGTACCCAGGGCCCAGTGGGACCAGCCTGCACTGTGCTTCACGTGACCTTAGGTCTGTGCTGGGGACTTCTCGTTGCCTTTAGGGACAGACTGAACACCACGGGGCACCAACTGGGTGCAGCAGAAGGTCCTGTGGCATATGCAGGGTGCTGTGGCAGTGCGTGCCACCTACCCACTGTTCCCGCAGGCCACCTGTCCTGCTGCTGCTTCACCTGTCCCAGGGCGTGGCAGGGCGTCCCCTGCCACTCTGCCATGGCACTTGGTTCAAGTTGTGCCTGCAGCCGCTGCTTCAGGAAACAAAACATTTCCTCTGCTCCCAGGTTTCGGCTGCCTGACGTGTTTGCAGAAGGCAGAACAGCTCCAACTCGCCAGTCCTCTCCCCTTGGCACCCAGCCTGGCACCCTAGAGCTGGGGACAGATGGACAGCGTGCCGCAGGATGAGCTGTGCACTGAGACTGCTCCTGTCCCTGGCTGGTTGCACCCTGCTCGGGGGTAGGTTGGGGTCTGGAGCTGCCACAGGGTTCTGGGGGTGGCCTGGGCTGCAGTGGGAAGAGAAGCATGGGGTCAACTCTCAGGCCTACAGAAGGCACCTGCAGGAAGGAGAGAACTGAGTGGTCTTCAAGGTATGATGGAAAAGAAAACCCCAGGGTCACCAGCAGCCACGTTGGGGTGTCAGCCTTCCACTGCAGGCAGGATGCTGCAGGGTGTGCAGGATTTGCATGTGCGAGTGCTGAGCATTGTGCTGGCAGCTGGCACTGCCCAGGCCCAGGGAGTCGGGGTTTGCTGGTGCAGGACAGAAGCTGGGTGCTGTGGCAGGGGAAGGCCCCCGATGCCTGTGTGCAGCATGGCCAGGCAGTGACCGGCTGAGGAGCGGAGCGACGCTGCCTGACCCCGCTGCTCCCCCTCCTCAGGAGCTCTGTTGCCGCCACGGGATGTGAGGCTGGAGGCACAGAACTTCCATGTGCACCTGTGGTGGGAGCCGGACCCTGGGGCTGCGTTCCAGGCCGTGTTCCAGGTGGAGTGGAGGAGGAGGTAGGTGGAGGGTCTCGTCCCACTGCCCCCTGGAGCCAGGGGGTCAGGATCTGGCAGTAAATACCCCCAAGTGACCCCACAGCAGAGCCATCAGCAAGCTCTGGATGCAGCTCATTTAAGCCCTGCTCGAGCAGGGGCAGCTCAGGACCATGTCCTTTGGGCTTTGACTGCCTTCAAGGATGGAGCCTCCACAGCCTGCCCAGGCAACCTGTTCCCTTTCCTGGTGACCCACCCGGTGAAACCCACAAAGGGCTGCACTGGGGTTTGGGTTTGTTTGTTTGTTTTTCCCATATGCCTAAACAGAATTCCTGTTTAGCAGAATTCCTGTGTTTGCTGCCTCTTGTCCTTTCATTGGGCACCACTGAGGAGTCTCCATCTTCTTTACTACATCATGTTGATAAGCTTGTTCCTAATGCAGCCCAGGATGCTGCTGGCTGGTGTCAGTGCTCTGCCACGCTTACCCCTCAGATGGGATGGGCAGCCTTCCTTTTTGGCTAACAAGCTGCTGGAAAGGAGACATCCCTGCATTCTCTCCATGGGCAGAACCTCACAATGGATCGATGCAGGTGCCTGCTGGGGGAACAGCACTGGCCCCTCCTGGGTGTGTGAGCTGTATTTTGACAAGATCCATGACATCTACTGGGCACGGGTGAGAGCAGTAGCTGGAGGAGAGCATTCTGAGTGGGCGTACTCCCGCGAGCTGCAGCTCTACAGAGACAGTAAGGACCAGTAAGGAGCTCTGTCACTCAGCTAGGCTCCTGCTCTTCCCAAGGGACCGACGGGGAAAGAGGGCAATGGAGAGGGCTGGTGGGACATGGTGGGAAATCAAATGAGGATACTGGTGGGAAAAGTGCCAAGAGCCCTGACCAGGCAAGGGGATGGGAGCAACACTGCTGGAGAAGGGCTGGGTGAAGGGCAAGGGGACAGAGGACAAGGCACAGCGAGGTGATGACCATGGGTGGGAGGCCCCAGGCCACCGAGGCACTGTGACAGTTTGGGTCTGTGCAGGATGCAGCAAGATGGGGTAAGAAGAAGGATCCCCTCCAGGCTTTCCCTTTTAAAAGCATCCCCTGTTCGTCCCTGCCATGGCTCTAGGAGGTGCTGGGTATTCCAGCACGTGAGGCTGGCGCAGGCTGGGGAGGGCAGGAGTTGTCCCTCCAGCACTGTCTGCCGTGGCTGTGCGTGAGGTGCTGGCACATGCCTCTTCTCAGTCGCAGGCTGGCTGTCCTGGCCAAAAAACCTGCCTGTGTTTTGGAGGAAGAAAAACTTGAAGACCTTCCCACAGGGGGTTCTCACAGTGAACAGAATGTGTGAGCAGCTGACATGGGATGTAGGGTGCCTGCTTTTCCATCCCTCCTGCACCCAGCTGCCGTGGAAGCAGCTGCACTTTGCTGGAAGAGCTGTTGCTGTACTCCACAGTGAGTCTCCAACCATCATCTTATGGCTCAAGATGAGGCACTCAGCAGCAAGGAGCAGCTCAACCATGGCCTGTGCTGGTGTGACTAGAGACACGCTGAGCATCACAAAGATGTGGTGGTGGCTGTTTCTGGAGCTGGTTTCAGTCACAGCACAAAGCGCTGTCAGGCCAGGTCTGAGGAGGTCTCTGTGTGCTGGGAGAGGGATGTCAAACAGAAAAACATCATTTCTAGGGAAACAAGAAGCTGCCTTCTGTTTTGGGGGTTTTCATTTTCCTCTTCCCCTCCCTACAGCCATTGTGGGACCCCCCAGGTTGTCCTGGCTGCTCCAGGGTGACATCCTCAGTGTCAATATCATCATGCCACTCACTCCCTATCGAAGGAAAACCGGCTCCCAGAAGCCAGTTGACCGAGTGCTGCTGAAGCTGTGGTATTGGCTGTGCCTGTATGAAGGGGACATGCTGGTCCAGCAGGTACATAGTGGGGTTGGGCAAGTGGGGTGTCAAGTGGAGCAGTGCCCAGACCCCACCTCCAGCTGGCTCAGCCACACACCCCTTCTGCTTGCAGGTGCCCTGTAGACGAAGCGGGGAGGAAGCTCCGTGCACCTTCAGAGACCTGAAGCCCAGCACACGGTACTGCGTTCGGACGGTGGCCGCAGACATGTCCCGGGAGCGGAGCCGTGAGGCCGAGCAGTGCATGATGACTGCCATGGGCACTGCAGGTGGGAACTCTCACCAGCTCATCTTGGGTCCTGCTTGTGGCATGGGCATGTGTGGGGCTGTGGGTCACCCACACCCCCCCCCCCCCCCAGCCACTCCAGCTGGATTGGTGGCCCTGCAGGGACCTTTATATGGGAGATAGAATCATAGAATCAGAATAGTTAGGGTTGGAAAGGACCTTAAAATCATCTAGTTCCAACCCCCCTGCCATGGGCAGGGAAAAGAGTTGTTCTCTTGCTGTCCTCCTTGGGCTTGCCCCTCATCTTCTCAGATAGCCTGCCACAGGAGCTCTGGGGAGATGCAAGCATAGGGCAGGCTAGGGGGATGTTTGCTGGGTGGGATGCAGGAAGGGGTCTTTCTGCCCCTCAGCCTATTGTGACCTCCTCACAGGCTTTCCCTGGGTCCTCCTTGTTGTCCTGAGTGGCATCTTCCTGCTGCTGATTGTGTCCGGCCTCTGCTTCCTCCTGTGGCTTCTCTTCCCCAGCCCCTTGGAGACCCACCTGCCGAAAACACTTGTGAGTGAAGAGTGCTCCTCCCTCTGCCCCTCTGTGCTGTGGTTGAGTCAGGGTCCCCTGCACTTCCGGGGGGCTCAGCACCTCCTTACCCCCACCTCCTGCACCACCAAAACGTTGTCCAACCACCACCAAAACGCTGTCCGACCCTTTGCTCTCCTATTCTCCCTGGCTTCTGTGCAGGGATTGCTTGTGTCCCCAGGCACCTGAGAAGTCTCCCATGGCCTCTGGCAGCTGGGGCATAGCTTGGGAGCAGCAGTGTGACAGGACCTGTGGCCCAGAGCAGTCCCTGCAGGCTGAGGCTGACGCTGACTGTTTCCCAGCAGGGTCTCCTGAACGGGGAGCTGAGCGTGACCATTAGGACGCCCACCCTCGAGCTCCAGCAGGACTCTGTCGCCCTGCTCCTGCTGCCCATTCCCCACTCCCATGGGCCACCTGCAGCCGAGCAGACACCCGCAGCCCAGCGGCTCCTCACGGAAAGCCTTTACCAGAACACGAGTGGCTATTGTGCCAACGGGTTTGGGCCAGACTGCTGGGAGGGAAGGGACCCAACCTGTGTCTTGCATCCTGCGCTGGGGCAGGGCTTGGGCTGCCAGATCTCGCTGCCGCTGGAGAAGGATGGGGAGACGCGTAGTGGTGATGATGTGCTGGAGCAGCCGGTGCCAGTGGGACTGGCGGGAGACGCCTACACAGGTGACAGGGAATACCAGACATCCAAGACATGGCTATCCCTGCACCTCCAGCTCTATTCTAAATGCCAGTGCCCAGACCCTGAAGCAGGCAGCTGCCTTCCCCTGCCCACACCAGGCAGGAGCCCCAGCCCGGAGGACGAGTGGGAGAGGCTTGGCCTGGCGGGCAGCTGGGTACCGCTCAGCTCCGTGAAGCTGCCGGCCAGCGAGGAGGAGGAGGAGGATGGGGGGCAGTTCGCCTCCACCCGCCAGCCCCTGCGTGGCTGTGGGGCGGCTCCGCAGGCAGGTGACGGCAGCGGGCATGAGGGTGCCTCGGAGCAGGCAGCGCCGGGTGCGCCCAGCCCCTGCCTGCCGTCAGCCGCTGCCTGCGGCTACGAGCCGCGTCCCCCGGCTGCCCGGTAGCTGTAGCAGCTGTGTCCTTGATCACGGCATCCGTAGAGCTCGAGGTGGCTCCAGGAGCTGCCACAGCCACGATGGTGCGAGCTCAGACCTGCCCGTGCCCGCGGGGACAGAGCCGCGGCAGCTCCCGGGGCAGGCACAGGCTGCCATGAGCTGGTGACATCGGGATCTTCAGAGCTGCCCTTTGTGGTTTTGGTACTCCTGAGCCAGAGCATAAGGCATACATCCCAAAGCTGAAGCTCGAGACTTTTATCTATTTATCCATCTACATGTGTGTATGTGTGTGTACGGTATATATACTAGTGCAGATTTATGTATTTACTCACATAGAAACCTCTACTGAAAGAGTAGGTCTTTTATTTTCTTTTACTTGTCTGAAAATCCTGACGGTGCACTGGAGCTGGCTTTTAAATGACACTAATTTGCTATGGAAAACTGGCTCCACTCCTTGTTCTTTGTGTGTTACAGAACCACCACTGCCCTGTCTGAGAAGTATCTGGGAGAGGCACCAAGAGTATTTTGGGGTTTCCCTGGGAGAAAACTGCACCTGCAGCTGGTCTGTATGTGGCTGTTGTGTGGGAAAAGGCTGGATCTCCAGTTATAGACTGCTGCACTGGTTTCTGATCCTGCCTGCCAGCACTAGGACAGGTTTCTTCTGAAAAGCAGTTATCTCGGGGTGAGTTTGAAGGTGTCCCTATGGCAAGGGAAACCCTCTTCTAAGTGCCAGGCAGTGTGGTGCTTATCCCAGCCCAGGAGCCTTTCACTGTATTTTCTCTTCCCTGTCCATCTGAGGAGGGGAGGGATAGAATGGCGCTGGGGGGCAGTGGGTGTCCAGCCAGGTGGGTTGACCCACAGACATGTGGGGAGATGTGTATTAAATAGGTTGGGCTGCATTTTGACAACAGGAAGGAGGTTGTCCCAGGAGCTGCTGGAAGAAGCATGGGTGCTATCACCACAGGCTGTTTGCTGCCAGCCGAGTTCCTCACAGGCTCAGCTGAAACAAGGCTCTGAGTTTCTGTAATTTGTTTCACACTCTCTCTGTGATGGGCTGAAAACGGGGGCTCCAGCTCCAGCACAGCTCCTGAAAGTCACTGCTTGTGGCAGGGCAGCTGCTGGATGCCAGGCTCAGGCAGGGGCACAGCCAGTGCTTTTGTAGCATCCTGCAAGGACCTTCACGGTAAAAGCAACCAGCTCTGTTCTGAGCTGCAGCACTTGAATCCCCACGGGTGATTCAGGCGAGTTACTCACTGACAGCAGGGACTCACCCTAGTATGGTGGGTGGCTGAAGAAGCTGAGATGTTCCCATTCTGTATGAAACAGAGATGTGCATGCAGGGTGGAAAAAGGCAAATATGACATTTCAAGGTGGCATTTCAGCAGCTGAAGTTTCCAAGTGAATGTCAGAGGGGGTTTTTGCTTTGCCTCGGAGGTGTGAGCAGCTCTGCCGAGCCACAGCAAGAAGACGCGATGCTCACTGTAGGGTTTGGAGCCGGGTCCAGGGGCAGGTCCCAGCCGAACCAGTGCAGCAGGACTCCTGGCTGGGCCCCTCCATTGTTGTTGCTGCGCTCGGGTGAGGGCACGCATCCAGCTCCCTCTCTCCCTCCTGGGGTCAGGGCTGCTCCTTGTGCTGCCTCAGCCCAGCGGCCTCAGAGCGATGCCGAGCACTGGCTGCGGAAGTTTGTGAGAGCTCTGACTCACTGCGATCAATAGGCTGCTCCCGGCTGCTCTGCTCTCAGCTTCTGCTGGTCCCATATCAAAGTGATGAGACGCATGCAGCTGTAAACAGCTCTGTATTAGGCACAGCGGGTTAGGGCTATGCAAGGGGGTATTTCTTATTACTAATTCTCAGACAGCTGCCAGCCTATAAAACTACTGGAGAGTGGAAAATCGCTGTGTTGGGGCTAATGGGACTTTTACAGCTGCTGCAGGGGAAACAGCACCCAACAAACCCAAGAGACATGGCAGCTCCTGAAACGATGCGGGGAAATTGAGGTCTACTATTTTGCAGGCTGCCAGGACAAAGGAAGGTCCCTATTTGTCTTTGAAAGCCATGGGAGGCAGAAAGCAGTGTCTCAGGCCAAGCTCTGCGGCTGGGAGCCTGCAAAACTGCTTCCACTGCACATGCTGGTCTGGGAATGCCCATGCCTGGTTCCTGCATGTGTCTGCAGCCAGGAGGTGCCATGTGCACTCTGCTGAAGGAGCTGTGTGTCACCAGCTTGTCATCAGCTGCCATTGCTCCACAGGAAGAATGGTGGATGGAGGAGGCCGGCAGCTTGCCCCAGCTCTTCCCAGGCAGGTTCCATGAGATACGGCCAGTCCTTGTGCTCCTCATCCTCCTGATGCATACATCAGGGGTCTCTGGCCTGTGGACAAGGAATGGGCTGGCATCACAGCTCGGTGCTATCCCCGTCCCCCCATGCTGCTGTGGGCACACTGCTCTGCAGCTCTCTGCCCACACAGACAGCTCATGCTCCAGGGGATGCACAGCGCAAGCAGAGCTGCCCTCTGGGCTGCGGGCACACCATCTCTTGTGATGCACGTGTGAATTATCATAGAATCATAGAATAGTTAGGGTTGGAAAGGACCTCAAGATCATCTAGTTCCAACCCCCCTGCCATGGACAGGGACATCTCACACTAAACCATCCCACACAAGGCTTCATCCAACCTGGCCTTGAACACCGCTAGGGATGGAGCACTCACAACCTCCCTGGGCAACCGATTCCAGTGTCTCACCACCCTAACAGGAAAGAATTTCCTCCTTATATCCAGTTTAAACTTCCCCTGTTTAAGTTTTAACCCGTTACCCCTTGTCCTGTCACTACAGTCCCTGACGAAGAGTCCCTCCCCAGCATCCCTATAGGCCCCCTTCAGGTACTGGAAGGCTGCTATTAGGTCCCCACGCAGCCTTCTCTTCTCCAGGCTGAACAGCCCCAACTTCCTCAGCCTGTCTTCATACGGGAGGTGCTCCAGTCCCCTGATCATCCTCGTGGCCCTCCTCTGGACTTGTTCCAACACTTCCATGTCCTTTTTATGTTGAGGACACCAGAACTGCACACAATGCTCCAGGTGAGGTCTCACAAGAGCAGAGTAGAGGGGCAGGATCACCTCCTTCGACCTGTTGGTCACACCCCTTTTGATGCAGCCCAGGATATGGTTGGCTTTCTGGGCTGTGAGCGCACACTGCAGCCGGCTCATGTTCATTTTCTCATCGACCAGCACCCCCAAGTACTTCTGTGCAGGGCCGCTCTGAATCTCTTCTTTGCCCAGTCTGTAGCTGTGCCTGGGATTCAGCAGGGTATCCAGGCTTTCTCCCTGTGTTTCTCCTCTCCAGGCCACGCCTCTTGCCTGTGTCCTGAGAGCAGAAGCAATGACCCTGTCTCCATGATTTTTCATTACATGGCATGAAACTGGCACCCAGGGGATGGAAGCAGCTAGAAAATAGGCTAGGTATGGATTTCTGTTAGGAGAAACGTCCCAGCTGAGCAGTCCACCCAGGCAGGATGGATGAATGCTTCACCTCATCTATCTCCCAGTCTGATCTGTGCCTGATAAGCAGGGGTTTGCAGACAGAAGTAATGATCTCCTGTCAATGCGCCTTCAACCACTCCATGAAAAATGAGAGCCCATGCCTGGGCATGCAGACACTGCCATGTCTCTGTTCTGTGGTCAGCAGGGCCATGGTCAGCCTTGTGTTTAATAGACAGATGCTCAGGTTCCCAAGCATCCTCCCCAGTGTTCCACAGGAAAGACTCCATGATGTTCCACCCCACACAAGGAGAGGACACAAGAGATGGAGGAACACGGATCTCCTACCGAGATTTCAAAGGGATTTTCCTCATGGCACCTCTGAAATAGGTACTGCTCAGCCTGGCCAATTCCCAGCCTTGGTGTGGATAGGAAAGAGCACCAAACAAACTGCTCTGCCAGGAATAACATCCAAGGTTGGTTTTCAGCTCCTGAGAGCCTAAAATCCTCTTGTGTCTGCCAGATTCTTCCTTGCTGGTCTCAGGAAGCATGGCACTTTATGAGCAAGGGTGCAAGCTGGTGTCATAGCAATGGTGGCCTGCTTGAGGCCACCAAAGAGAGCAGTTTCCACCAGCTTTCTCTGAATTAAGCCTTCTAGGCAGAGATTTTATTAGAATCTATTCTAGTTTGCTGACAATAAAGTCAGCTGAAAGTGAAGCTTGTGAATAAGATGGGGTCTCAGATGGGAACTGGAGAAACCTGGACATGGGAGAGCTGGGCCAGGTCCCTGATGACATGTGGAGCATGTGGGGTCTGCTCTGTATACACGTCTTTAGAGAGGATGCGTTATTCCCTCAGGAAAGCCATTTTTCATGACCTCGCCTCGTGGCCGTTGCTGTGGGACACTGACTGTAAGGCCTCCTTCCCTGACTCCCTTTTCTTTTGCAGAAATTAAAATGGGTGTTTAAGCCCAAACTACCCAGACTCCAACACTCTCTCTAGCTGCTCCACAGCTGCTGGCTGCAGAGGGTGAACTTTGTCCCTTGCTGGGTCCTGTCATTAGGGGCTGGGGCACCCCCTGAGGATGCTCAGGTGGACAAAGACTTTGCCACTGCCCTCGTGTTGCCATGAGATGTGAAAGGAGCAGGAAACATGGTAACTCTTGGGGAGGAAGATCATGCAAAACAGAAGTGTGGATCCACATGTTTTGTCCAGATATTGGCCCCGTGTTCTCTTCTGATCCTCCTCCAGACCCAACCTGTCCATAGCTGAGCCTTCCATGGCACTTCGTCCACTGGCACAACACAGCCATGGTAAGCAGTGGAGCTTGTGAAAACCCAGTCAAGCATTTATCAAACATCCTCATTTTAGAGTTGGAGAGATCTAAGTGGGGGGAGAGCAGGGCCAGTCATCCCCTGTCATCAGGATGGAAAGCGGGGACAGTCATTGCTTGTCATCAGGATGGATGGCCAGCCCAGCAGCAAAGGCAACCCACCTGATGAGAGCAGATCGATTGCAGAGAGGTGGAGGACATAAAAGAGAACCACCTTGACTCCCTCACTTGCAGGATCCCAGGAAACCGTGCGTGACCTTTACTAGGCTTGGAGAAGGAGAGATGGCTCCCCAGAGGATGGTTGTCACCTTGGCACTACTGCTGGGGGGTTGCTGCACCAGTGCTTACCCTGCCTACCCTGAGAGCAACAGAGCCCAAGGTAAGGACACCTGAAAGCCTGGTGGGGTTTGTCCCTGTGCACCACTCTGTGGCTTGCACTAAATGCTGGCTCCTATCCAGTGTTTCATGGAGGCTTGGCTTCTGCAGACATGCACAGCAGTGCAGCTTCCCCCTTCTTCCCTTGGGCAGAAAGACCTTCTGACCTGGGGAGGCATTTCTCCAGTGCTCTTAGGAGCAGTGTATGGCCAGCAGGGTTAAACCCATTCCGAGCATGACCAGGTTGGACAGAAGACCATCCTGTACCCAAGGGATTGCTTTGGCTGTTGTGATCTGTGGACAGCAGAGTTTGGGTGATGTGTCCAGGTACTCTGGGGTGACAGATGTTTCCCTGGGGATCAGCCAGCCTGGGGTGTAGAAAGCATCCTTTTGGCTAGGTGTTCTTCTGACGCCCTGAAGGAGCTGAGGGAACTGCAGCTCATGTACAGAGCAAGCGGAGCACACTGGCTGGCCTGGGAGGGACTGGGTGAGCTTTCCTCATGTCACAGGGCTGGTACCAGCCTCCCCACCAGCCATGAGACCTGGTGCCATGACACTGCCTGACTGCAGAATGTGCTGGGGCTTCGCTGCCGCTTGGGCAGAGCTTGAGTCCCAAAGGACAGTGTGACCTCAGCCCCGTGATCCACTTCAGCAAGTGGCCTTGGAGCAGCGCTGGTGCCTGCCCAGGGGCTGCTCTTGGCTGACTCAGGGGGACTCCCAGAGCTTCAGCAGCTTGACCACATGTCTGAGGCAAAGGGAATTCAAGGCCAAGCCCGTAAGATTGCTCAGCTCCTGGAACTTGGAGGAGCTTCCTGCTGTCTGTGCACAGACGGGCACTGGAGGAGGGATGAGTCAAAAAGTAAGATGCTGGAAAGCCTGGACACTCCAGTTGGTTTACAGTTAAATACACTCAGACAGCAAGGGACTTACTGCCTGAGTTGTAGCCATGTGCCTAATGCCTGGTTTTGTGGTGACCTTAAATTACCCCTTTCCTCAGAGCACTGCAGACAGACTGCCAGGTGACAGATTCACCCGGGGGAGATTCCTGCTTATGCCCACCCGAGGTGCTACCTGGGACAGGTTGAGAGAGCTCAACCCTCTCTGGCTAAGCGAGGCCAGCGAGGGGTGCTTGGAGCTTCCCCTTAGAAGGGACTTTAGTGGCAGGGAAGGTGCTGGTGGCTGATGAGGACCTTCTCCACTGCCTGCTGCAGCCATGCTGGAGGCAGTGCCAGGCAGTGGGTGCTGTGTGCCTTGGCTGGTGGCGTCTCCATACCATCCTCACAGGTGAAGTGACAAAGCTGAGGTTAGATAGGTGGGATCGAAAGGTGGCTGTGATCCATGACACAAAGTCCAGCTGGAGGCCAGTCACCAGTGGTGCATCCCAGGGGTTGGTAAGAGTTACTGTGTTTAACATCTTCATTAAGATGTTAATGATGGACAATGGGATAGGGTTCACCCTCAGCAGTTTACACAGAGCTGGGAGAAATGGCTGATAACACCACAGGGTCATGCTGCCATCCCAAGGAACTTGGATAGGCTGGAGACATGGGCTGAGAGGGACCTTGTGCTGTTCAGCAGGGAGAAATACTGAGCCTTGTCCCTGGGGAGGAACAACCCCAGGCTCCAGCACATGCCAGGGCTGACTGATCAATGCCAAGTTGACAAGACAGCAATGTGCCCTTGCAGGAAAGGCAGCTAACAGTGTCCCGGACTGCATTAGGAGGAGCATCACTGCAAGGTGAGGGAAGGGATCCATCACCTCTGCTGAGGTGATGCTCACAGCGCCATGGACAGCACTCTGGCTGCTAGCCCAGGCTGACACACATGGCCAGGCGAGGGGATGTGCCCTAGTCCCCCTCAAACAACCTGCCTGCCATTCCTGGGACCGGCAGTCTATGCTCAGGCTCTGCATCTCTGCATCCCACTGCGCGGGGAACAAGCCCACCTCCAATGACCTGCTTTGTCCTTGTCACTGTCTCGCCCTTCAACCTAGCACTCAAGCCAACAGATTTTAGCCTGGCTGATGGCGCAGGTGGCTTCATGGCTGAGAGCAAGCCTGCAGCAGGACTCCGGCCATCCAAGAGCCTGAACCAGGCTCTGCCTGCACCATGGGAAGGAGTGAGCCATGACCAGAGAGCAGCTCGTGGCAACGGTGAGTGTCAGAGCTCACAATGAGCTGGACCCATGGCTGGGGCTGTTGTGGGAGCACCAGGATGGTCTTGGATAGGTGAGGGGCTGCATCCAGGGGGAAGGAATGCTGAAGGCTACATGCCCCAGGGGAGATGGAGAGGAGCAGGTGGTGGTGCCATGTCCTTTCTCCCCTGCCCCCACCCTGCATCCACAGCCCCCTGTGCTCATGGCATCGGTTTTTATTGTTTTCAGGAGAGAAAAGAGCTCTCCAGGAGGATGTCCCTGGACCCTTGGTGAGTGGAGGTGCCCCTATGGCTTGGGGGCAGCCCAGGGCAGCACTGCTGCTCAGGGGATTCCCTTGGGCCAGCTCCCCACCAGGTCCCAGCAGACCCCATCACTGCTGGCCACCACTGGGGACTGAGGCCTTCCCACTCGGGGACTGATGCTGCTTCCCTCACTGGTCCAGCAGTGCAGGGACAGGGCTGCTTTTGCTACAGGGGCACAGCACACGGGTGATGGGGCTGCTGTGCCACAGCAGGGTGAAGACCTTGATGCATTCCTCTGGAAGATGGTGGCCATGGGCAATCTCCAGAGCCAGGGGTTTACCCAGGCAGACCAGGCTCCTCCACAGCCCAACAAGAGAGGTGAGTGCCCAGCACGCAGCAGGTCCTGGGACTGAGCCCACCTGCACTGACCTGTGTCGTGGTTTAAGCTGAACCCAGGACAACCTGCAAAGAGGCCATGGCAAGCAGGGGCCAGGCTTGGCGTGGAGATGCTCATGACTTGGGGTAGAGGGTGTTTGTGGTGTGAACTGAGGCATTCAGCTCTCAGGCTGTGCTCCTAGAACTGACTTCAAAGCCAGAGAGCCTGGGAGAAGAGATGGACATTTCCCTTCCTTTAAACTCTCCAGCTGTAGCCAAGTGCTGCCATATCCCCTTGCACAGGTTTCTTTTCCTTCCCTCCCAGCTTGCTTCTGGAAATACTGTGTCACCAAGTGAGGGGCTCAGGAGGAGCTCTGCCAGCCACATCCTGCCACCGCGATCCCAGCGCCTTCCATCCACACCTGACCCTGCTGGACTGATTGCACTGAGCTGTGAAAGGGCTCTGGTCCCCTGTGGGGAAAGCGGGGAGGGTCTGCAGCAGAGGAGGGTGTTGTGCGGCAGGGGAAGAGTGCTGTGAGGATCCAGGGTGCAGGACAGTGCTTCTCCCATAAAGCAGCTCTCCAGGACTCCTGGCAAGGCAGAGCTGTCACCGAGGCCTGGCAGGGACGTGCCAGGTACCAGCAGGAGCTGAATAAACCCCTCACGCCAGAGCAGCATCCTGTGGTTACTCATTCCCTGCATCCTCCCAGCACCACATGCAAGGTGAGGGCCCATGTCCATGCATGTGCCCCACGAGGGGACATCGTTCCTGTGGGACAGGGTTTCCCTGCTCAGCACCCTCCTGGTGACTGCCACCCTCGCACTGACACTACACAAGCGAGGCATATTAAAATAAATTTTATTGCTGTTCTTAGATTAAAAAACCCAAACAAACCAAACCCCATTAATAACAAAACCAGTGCCCAAACCCAGTGCTATGAGAGGCAGGCTTGCAAGGACACACTTTTTAGTGCAAAGAGGGAAGTGGCAGTGAGGGCCGGAGGGGTTCTGCTGTGGCCCCGCAGGACCCACCGTGCTCACTGTACAGTATTGTTTTGCCCACAGGCTGGCCAGGGGAGGGAGGGGGGGTCTGCTTGAGTTCACAGGCACTGGCAGGAGCCCTTGGAGAGCTGAAGGTATAGGATGGGGTGTCATGGCTGTGCAGAGCAGCTTTGTTTCCTCTTGCACCAGCGGACAGGAAGGCACAGTGCTGAGCCGGCGAGCACCAAACCTGCCCCCATGTCTCTGACAGACACAGCGCTCTGTACAGCAGCTTTTGCCTCTTGGGCTGTCTGCTAGCAGGATGTAGAAACCAGACGGATACTGTACCCCGTGTGCCTCCATCTGCCAGTCATGCACCTGACATGCTGGCGAGGACTGAGGTGGACCTAGGTCAGCACACGGCTGTATCTCCTGCAGCATCTTGCAAGACAGGGAGAGGTTTCTTAGCTTGCAGGAGCCACATGGGACCTTGCAGCAAGCAGCACATGGCTCTGGGTTCTGGCACATAGGGAAGGGATGCCCTGATACTCAGCCCTCCATCCTCAGCCCTTTAAATGCCTCTGCACCCCCCTTCCCTCCTGCAACAGGACCTGGCACTCTCACACCAAGTTCCATCCACCTGCCCTCATTTCCTAACTGGCAGTAGGATGCATGTTACAACACCTGAGCAGTGAGAACAATGTGTCACTGCAACAAACTACTGGGGATGGACCCTTTCAGTTCTTCAGATGGAGACTGGATGCTGTGGTGGCAGAGGGAGCTTGCCCAAACACAAGGCGGGGGGTACTGTGCAGAAGGGTGACCAGGTGATCTCCAACAACTCCAACCCAGGAGGTGTACTGAGATCCTGGGACACCTCTTCCTGAGCATATGGCGTGGCGGGGACTGCGCAGGGCTGGCGAAGCAGCTCCAGCAGTGGATGGGGAGGCAGAACTGGCTGAGCCATGGTGGGGGGATCTCTCAGCTGCTCTTCCAAACAGTGCCGCTGCGGCAGGCGAGCGCTCCACTTTGCCCATGACATGCGGGCACAGGCCACGAGGCCAGTTTTCGGGTAGCAGGGGTGCGGTTGCACTGTGGTCACGCAGGGATGGGTCCTTGCCGGAGGAGCGGGAGGAGGAGCGGTGTGAAGCAAGGCACTCTTCGGAAGGGCAGGGGGCAGCAGTGCTGTGAGCCCCCTCCGGTCCCTGCCTCGCGGAGGGAGGCGGGTGCCCCCTGCGGGTTAGGTCATCTTCCTGGCCACGCTGGCATAGGTGTGCTCGATCTCCTCATCCGCAGGACACGTGTGGCTGAACTCGTCGCAGGCATACGCGTTGGTGAGGTAGCGCCACACGCCTGTCATGTCCGCCGGGATCTCAAAGTTGCGGTACTTTTTGGCTGCAATCTAGAGAGGGGAAGAGAGGAGGAGGCTGAGACTTTGCAGGCCTGTGGAGGATTCACTTTTTGGGACAAATACAGGAGACCCAGCTCCAGTTTGCATCCCCCCCACCTTGTGACCTCCCCTTGGGGCAGGTGTCCCCACTGTGGCCCCAGGACTGTGCCATTACTTTGATGATGTGCAGTTTGGGCAGGAGGTTGCAGTCAGCCAGTGTCAGATGGTCTCCATCCAGAAACCTCCTCTTGGAGATGATGACATCTTCCACACTGTCCTGGTCGATCTCATCAGGGAGAGGCGTGTTCAGGTAAATGTCCAGGCGCTGGAACTCCCGCAGCAGGGCCTTCTCAAAGCCTGGGTACACAGCGGGACAGGCACCATGAGCCAGTGCCCTGGATGAACCCCCAGAGCCACACCAGTGCTGTACACCACTGCACCCTGGCCAGAGCCTCTTCTTCCAGGAGACCCCACCAGGGTCACCCCATACTCCTTTCCCCAGCACCTGCACATGGGGCCATAGCCCCATGGAGCTTGGGGCTGCCTTCACCCTTCCTGCCCACACCTCTGCTCACCAGGAAAGCTTTGGTGGGGAAGGCAGCGGAACACTTCACCTCCAGGTTAACCTCACCCAGATGCAGACAAAAGCACCTTCCCACCCGGCAGGGCAGATTATGGTATTTCTTACTGATGTTCGCTTCCTTGCGTGGGTTCTTGACGTACGCCGAGAACTTGGCAAAGATGTCACTCCCCACATCGAAGGACTCCTTGTACTTGGGACTGAGGTGCGGATACCTTCAAAGAGACACTTGTGTCAGTACGGGCAAGGATGAAGGCAGGATTCAGCCTTGTGGTTCCCAGGTGAGTTATGCCCTGTGTGCCAAGGGACCCAAGTCTTTCCTCCCCTTGTTTTCCACTCCAGCCCATCCCAGCCTCCTCTCCTTGCAGCCCAACCCGCTGCCTTCCCCAGGGGATGCAGCCCCCTGGCACTGCCATCCGTGCCCCTGCAGAGCCAGGTGCCAGGTGCTGGGTGGGAGCCAGCCCTGTCCCGCGCTGCCCTGGGCACCTCCCAGTGCCCTGCCTTGGTTTCCCAATCTGCCCAGCACTGCACAGTGCTGCAGCGTGCCCAGTGGCCCCTGAGGGGAAGGAGGGAGCTTGAGATTACACGGGTGGGCCCAGGGTCTGCTCCAGGAACTCCTCAATCTTGATGAAGTCTGTTTTCAGCTCCTTGTTGAACAGCAAGAAGGGTGGGTTGGTGCCCGGTGCTAAGTCCTTCAACTCTTCAGGTTTCCTGGAGCGGAGGAAACAAGTGGGCTCAGTGCCTGAGGCATCCCAACAGTGAATGGGCCAGGCTGAGGTGGGGCTGTGGATGGGGGCAAGCACCAGCAGCACCCCCACTTTCATGCGCTGCTGGGTTTGGGGGGCTGAGAAGCGCTCCCCAGCCTCTCTGCCTGCCCTGTAGTGCCTCATGCTTGTACCCACACGTGGAGCACAGAGGTTCCTGTGCCACACACAGGTTGGCATGTGCCTGAAGCTCTGTGCTAGCCTCCCTGCAGCACCCCACAGTGGGGGCCGTCACCCTGTCCTTCTGGCATACTGGCTGTGGGATAGGAGGAATGGAGCTGAGCCGAGGTGTCTTGCCCCATTGCTGGCCCAGGACTGGGCTGTGGAGCTGCTCACCTGGTCATGTCCACTGTGGTGACATTGAACTTGACCCCTTTCAGCCACAGAACCATGAAGAGGCGCTGGCAGAAGGGGCAGTTCCCGATGTTCTCTCCATCCAGACCAGCCTGCAGGGGAAGCAGAGAAATGGGGATTTAGTGCCTTGGCTGGGCTCCGGTGGGATGCCTGGAGGTGGAGAGCCTCCAGAGTCAGTCTCAGGAGGAAGGTACATGGAGGACTGGACTGGCACCCCAGCATCCATGCTGCAGGAACCTGCCCCAGCACAGGGGCTTGCTCAGCTGCAGGATCCCTCCTCTGAGCCGTGACCCTGTTGCTGCTGGGAAGATGGGAGAGCATCCTCAGGATGCCTGAGGTCAGACCCTTCCCAGAAACATGAGATAAAGCCAGCGGGAGGAGGAGTAGGAGGCAGGGGAAGGAGGTGGAGAGTGGTTGCCAGTGGATGGGGAGGAAGGGAGGGTCTGCTTGGCCGGGAGGACAGGCTGGAGAGGGCGGTGAGAAGGGAAATGTGCTCATGTTTGCCAGGAAAAGAACAGTTTGTTTTCATGTGCTGCTAGGGTCTGCCTCCAGTTCTGTTGCATTTAACAAATCCAGGCGTGATTTCCCCGGGGCTGATAATGGCCAAGAACCACCCAAGCAGCCTCCTGGGCCTCGAGGCGAAATGGCTAGGGGTGGCAGGGTTGCGCAGTGGTGGATCTGTGCCGGCATCCCAAGCAGCATCAGTGGGGAACAGAGCCGTGTGTTAGCTCCTAAAGCTTCCGTCATGTGCAGACAGTCCTTTTCAACCCCTCTGCATGGACACAGCTGCAGCATCTCAGTGTTTGAGGGGCTGTTCTGTGACCAGGATGGGGTCAAACAGCAGTGGGGAAGCAAGGAGCTTGGTCAAACTGCCTGTGTCCCAGCAGGGCTCCCTCAGTGGCCTCTCACCCGCACAATGCCCATTCGGCAATCCTAAGGGAAAGCAGCAACAGGTGGAGCAAAGCCCATTTCCTTGCTACATAGCAGCTGAAAATACCCTTTGCGAAAAGGATTGAGACACCTCATGAGGAGTTTGGCCAAGATGAATGGGGCATGTCGTGTCCTGTCCCCCCTTTCCCCCCCCCCACCCCGCCAGTGCATGAAAATGGGCGCAGACTCTGCTGAGAGAGGGAAGTTGGTAAAATGGCTCACAGGAAACCCAACTTCTTTAAGAGCAGTCGGCGGTTCCTCAGCTGCACATGAAGCACGACCCTGCAAGATGCGTGCCTGGCATCCTGCTGGTGCAGGAGGAGCAGTGCTGCCATGCCAGCTCCTTCACAGGGATGCTGCTCCCACGGCACCGGGCAGGAGGCACGACCCCCAGCTCTGCAGTGAGCCTCAAGATCAGCCGGGGAGCTGGAGCACAGGGGCTGAGCAGGAGGGTAATTGGAGCTGGGAGGATTTGGGGTGCAGAAGTCAAGCAGCAGTAGTAACTTCCAGGGTGGGCAGCTGGGGGTGGCTCCAGAGCTTGCACCTCACTGGGACCCCAAAGACACGCTGGCTGGGGATGCTTCATTAGCAAAGATGAGACCTGCGCCTGGCTCTGCTGGGCTGCACTTAAGTGCCATGAGTCACTTGCAGAAACCTGTGGGCTGTGGAGTGCTCAGCTTCTCCAGGAGAGAGGCACCAGCCTCAAACTCACCCTACAGGAGATGCTAAACTGATCAAACCAACCCCCCGATTATACTGAGGACTCCACTGGAGCTGGTGTCTGCTTTTCCACCATGCCAACACCTTCTAGTCCTTCCAGGGGAATGAAAATTACTCCTTAACCAGTGTTTCCTATGCTCAGCTGTCCTGAAATGATGCTCCTGAGAAAGCAAATGGGAACTAAGAAACAGATTCTGGGATATACCCAGAAGTGAAGCTGAATTCACACAGGAGGCTTTTTGTTGGCTATTAATAAGAAATGCTTCTGGGAAGCTGCCGCTCAGGAGCGTCCTGGGTCATCTTATAACCAACAGGCTCCTTTGGTAAGGGATAAGGTTGTGTATTGGATGTCCTAGGAGGGAGCACAGCCACAAGGCTCCCTGCAGGCACCAGAGCAGGGCACCCTGCCCTGGGGAGAGCACTGGGAGCCAGGGCAGTCAGGGAGAGGGGCTGGGGACACTCGCAGCCACACGTCCCTCCCTAGCAGCTTCCCCCCCGCGATGGCAGGGAAGTCATCGCCCTTAGCTTCTGCCTCTGCAGAGCCCCAGCCCCTGCTTCCGCCCACCCCCACCCACCCCCCCCAGCCCCCCGGCGCTGCAGCAGGGGCCGGGGTGCAGAGCCGGCAGCCTCCAAGCTGACCTTCCCCCCTCTTTTCTCCTCTGGATGACAGATAAACCCAGCACGGGCTGGTGAAGCACCTCCAAGGAGGGGCAGGTTTCTAGCCCCAGCTCTCTGAGGCCTCACGAAGCTGTGTTACTTGGCAGTTCCTGTGGTTTCCCCCTCAGTGAAACAGCATGAAACACGGTGGGAGGAGGGAGCAGTTCTGCGTGCCTGAGGCACTGCAAAGTGCTCAGCATCCACTGGGACCTGCCCACAGTTCCTGCAGCCACCCTAAAGGCCAGGGAGCAGCCGTGGGACAGCTAAATGCCTTGTGAGGCTGAGGGGCAGAGGTTCCTCTGAGTGGAGAGAGCCTCACAGCCTGATGTGGGACCACAGCAGGGCGAAAAATCGCCAGCCCTCTGGGGACCTCCTGCCCCAACCCGAAGGTGATGCAGGACCTGCTTCACACCCTCCTGCTCTCACCAAGTTAACTGCAGCATTTGGCAGAGCGAAAACCAGGCAGGGACAGGGTGCGGGTAGGTGCCTGTAGGAGCACCGGCTCCCCCCATGATTTATGGCTGTCTCAGGCTGATTTATGGCTGTCTCAGGACAGACCCTGGCCCTGTGAGGTGCAAGGCATGATGGCATAGGCAGGTGACTTTGGTAAAACTGGGTGCTGAATGGGAGGAGGAGGAGGCATAGCATCACGTTGTCTGGTAGCAGACAAGCCAGAAGGGTTTTTTCACACTAAATTAAGGCACAGGGGAAGTCCTGAGGACGCTGCTGCTTTGTTTTCAGTTTCCCTTCCCTCTGAAAGCCCCTGGAACATGCTGCTGCCACTGCAGTCACCTCATGTGTCGTTTTCCACGTCTCCCTGGCCACCCCTGGGAACAAGTGGTGCTAAGAAGGGAATTCAAGATCCCCACTTTCACCAAGAAAATACACTTGTCTGGATCTGGCTCAGCTGAGCTCAGTACCTGGCAAGCATAGCCATGGCCACAGTCTTGGCAAAGGGATGGGGACATCACTCCCACAGAGGCTCAGGTGATCCTTTCCAACATGTATCCCCAAATGTTACCCAAGCAGAGCACCGCACAGCTCCCAGTGCAGCCAGGTGCCTGTGCTGGGGAAGCCGGTGCCTCTGGCCAGGCACTGCAGTGCTTCCAGACACTGAGCTGCCCGGGAGAGGAGGGGAGCCCACCAAAACAAGTAGCTACAAGGAAACTGCCCTTGAAACCTCAATGTGGTGGCACAGGGAGGCTTCGTTCCCCTTGGCCACTGCCACTTAACAGCATGTCCTTTGGCCCCACTGGCATTGCTGGTGGTGCATGCAGGTACCATCACCAGTGCTGGCTCCTCTTTTCCTGCACACCACTGTGGATATTTCGAACTCGAGTGTTCAAATGTTCCTGGGGAAGTGTTCAGAAAATTGCTGAACAGGGAAAAACCCTATTTCCGGTGAGTAACCCCCTGACCTGCTCTGTGAGGCCATCTCATCCCTCCCACCGTAGCACCTGCTGGCTCCTAGCGCTGGGTGCTCCATTTTGCAACCCTGGCCTGCAGGAGAAGCTGAGACGACTGCTCAGCCCTCCCACTCACTGCTCCCGGGTGGGGGCTCCTCTTATCTGGGTATGAGAGGCGCATTTGTGCCCACTCCCCTCTCACACCAGCTGCCAGCAGCGCTGCCCCCAGGGTACGAGACAGGGGCATCCTGCAGGATGCTGGTGTGACACTCGCTGGTGCCTGCACCTGGTGCCCTCCCTGGCGCACCCGCTCAGCTGCCTTAGTGACCAGTGATCCCATATTTGCTGCCCATCTCCAGCCTCCTGAGACATGAAGATATTCCCGAGCTCCCACCACCCGTACCCAGCTGGAGCCTGGTGAGGGTGAGCTTGCAGGGAACTGCCAAAGAGCAACCGTCCACCCCGGGACCCACCTTCACAAACAGCTCAATCTCAGGCTCTTCGGTGGTGCTGTGCTGCCGACTCTCCATCCCAGCGGTGTGGGGAAGGATTGCTCACTGCTGTGCTGAGTTGGTCCGTCCTCTGTGGAGCACCAGCATGGAAGGCTTTCAGAGGGTTGAGGGCTTGAGCACCTTGGCTGTGCTCACACCCGCCCGTGGAGGGCCAGGGCTTGCCCTTTCCTTCCTTTTGAAGCGGGGAGGAGCAATGGGGTGTGTGCCTGCTGGGACCTGCCGCCGGGGAAGGGGAAGCTGTGAGTCCTCCCAGCCATGACTCAGCATGGGTCTATCTGGACGCTTTCACGGGTCCCCTTCCAGTCTATCGCACCCGCCCAGGCGCTGCTCCGGTGCCTTGGAGCCCTGGGCTGGCAGCCCCGGCACCACTGCCATCGCCTCCCTGCCAGCTGGGAATGGGGGTTCTACAGGGGAACCATCTCTCCCATCACTCCTCATGCTGCTCCCCTCTGGTCTTGTCCCTTTGCCATTCTCCCACCCTTGCACCCAGACACCAGAGCCCGGATCTTGCCACTTCTTTGTCTCTCTGGGGTGAACCAAGCTGTCACCTTCCCACTGCCTCCCAAGGCCCAAGAGCACAGCTCCTCTGCCTGCCCAGCACCGCGAGGGTGGGCTCCTCTGAGCACCCCTGGTTGGAAGGAACCAGACACACGCCGCAGCTGTGCTGCAGAGCAGCCCAGGAGGGTGCAGAAGGAGCCCCAGAGCACTGCTGGCAGCAGCCCAGCTGGGGCGGTGCATGGCAAGATGATGGGAGGCATCCAGGGCTGACCCCCGCCAGGGCCCCCCCTGTTCCTGGAATTTGGGCTGTGTCACAGGAAGGATGACCACTTGCTTTCCTCCCCAGGATGGGAGGGAATTGTTGATCATCCTGGCTGCGGGCCCAGAGGAGACAGCTTCCCAGCACCCACAGGCTTAACTCTTCTCTTGGGCAAGTCCCATCTCACTCCTTGGGACCCTGTAACTGGTACCGAACTTTGCACAAAATGGAGATCCCAATTCAGACCCCTCCCCCGCCCCTCCAGGTTGGGTAAACTCAGACTTTCCTAAAAATCATCAAGCCCTGATAAGAAAGAGTCCACCCGAAGCAATCATGCTGGGAAAGGATTGTGCGGGCTCTCAAGGGAGTCTCCCTAAGGGAGCTGTTTCTGCTAGGTCCTGCTGTGCAGCCCAGAGCGGTGCTTACACCATGGGCTGTGCGGGGAGTGGGAAGCTGGGAGGCATTTTTCTCTCTGCCCCATCAAAGCATTTGGAGGACTTGACACTGCGCCTGATGGGTCAGGAAACTGCCCAGTAAGCGAGAGGGGTGAATTAAGGGCACTGTGAGTGCCAAGCGCGGCCATGGCAGCACCCCCAGGGCCCCTCCTACTGCTTGCACACCGCTATGGACCCCTGGGTGATGTGTGCTGGTCCCTGCTCTGCTCCAGCCCAAGGGGCGCTGAGCCTGCGGGAGCCGCGCCGGCTTCTGGCACTGCCGGCTGCTGCTTGCGGCTGACCTCAGCTGGACGCATCCCCTCGAGCCACCCGCTGAGGCAGCGGGCAGGGACTTAACTGAACTGCTGTGGTGCGGAGCACCGCACG
Source organism: Lathamus discolor (assembly GCF_037157495.1). Lineage (NCBI taxonomy): Eukaryota > Metazoa > Chordata > Aves > Psittaciformes > Psittacidae > Lathamus > Lathamus discolor. Next base: position 1,998,568 of record NC_088892.1, on the reverse strand, counting down.
GTGCCCTCCTCTGGAATGTCGGAGTGCCCCATATCCGACCCTGCGGAGGCTGCAGGAGCAGAAGGGCAGCAGCAAAGAGGCCCCTCCCCGCAGTGGGTTTTGCAGGGAGGGTGTTTGCCCTTTCAGCAAAGGAGGCACTTGGGCAGCCCTTCCCTTCCTCAGAAGGCCAAAATGGAGATTACAGCACACATGCATCCGGACTTCTGCCTCACCGTGCCAGTGCAAAAGCAGGAGGCACGTTGGAAACCTCAACAAGCCCCTGTGGTGAACAAAGGCGGGCAGGAAGGGGCTGCCAGCTGCCAGCGACAGCGGTGCCAAGGCACAGAACCACTTGCGCCTCTGTGAACACGTCCCTCTGTCCCTCCCCGCGGGGGGGGTCCCTGTGCTGAGCGTGCCTCAGCTGACCAGAGTAGCCCCTTGCACTGGCAGCATGCACAGAGCGGGCTCAGAGTCACCCGCCCGGCCGCAGCACTTGGGCAGGGCACAGAAGCGAGCCATTGTCCCTGCGCTGCCTGCCTGGCGCCAGCCGCCACTGTGACCACGCTGCAGCCAGCAGCACTTGTGCCATGGCCGGGCTGGTGGGGCCAGCAGCAGCCCTGGTCCTCCTCTGCCTGGCCACGGGGCTGGAGGCCAGCCCGGAGCTCTCCGGTGAGTCGGGGCACAGGCAGGGTTGTGAGGGATGCTGGGGATGGTGCAAGGGGTGGGTGAGGAAACAGCTGGTTGGTGGGGTCAGTATAACAAGTGAGGCATCAACCAGTGAAGACCAGAGGGAGTTTGCCAAAAAGAAATTGGGGTTTCGCATCCTCAGCACAGCAGGGCTGGGTCTAAAACCGCCCTATACGTGCCCCATAGCCCTAGTGAGAGTGAGGGGGCCGCTTCCCGTGCTGCTACTGCTGTGCTCCATTGGACAGTTTGGAGGCAGAAATGCAAAACACCAAATCTTAAGGCAGTCTCCAGCTTTCCTGAGCTTCCTATGCACAGACGTGATGCTCATGGTCTTGGGTGGTGTGTGAAGTTGAAGATTCCTGGAGTACCCAGGGCTTCCCTGCAAGCCTTTGCTGCTCTGAAAAATCTAGGGCAGAGATGGGCTGAAGCTCTACCCAGTTCCTGGCTGGAACTGGTGGCTGTGTTCCCCATCCAGAGCCATCCATGAGGAGGGGGCTCTAAGGTGCACTGTCACAGGGCACAGCCAGACTCTCTCCAAAAAGGCAGCACTGGTACTCAAGGTGGAAGTTTGAGATCTCTTGTGCCACAACGCTTGGAATAGTGAGAAGGGTGCAGGCAGGAGCCAGCCCCGCAGCACATAACCCCCAAGAATCCAGCATGGAGCCGTTGAGTGGCAGCACGGGCACTGAGGAGGAGGAGGAGGAGGATGTGATTTCATCTGGGCAGAGCTGACGGCACAGCCGCACTGGCAGGGACTGAGTCAGCCATGCTGGAATCACTCACATTCTGCCTGCAGCCTCCTCACCATGGCTTCACCCAGAAAAAAGTATCACAAGTGCTCACTGCCCCAAAGTGTTGTGATGGAGCAGCAGAGGAGGCTGCTGCAGGGCAGGCTGGACTTGGGGAAACCCTTTTCTCCCCTTCTTCCTCACCCTTGTCCCTCAGCCCACCGTGCCCCAACAACCTGGGCACCAGCTGCCTCAGTGATGGGCAGGTGGGGCTGGAGATGGTGCCAGGCAGAAGCCGAGCGGCTCTGGAGCCTGTGCAAGAGCCTGGTTGCTGCAGTGAGAGTGGACCTGCTGCTTCCGCAGGTGCAGGGGAAGGAGACGGGCCCAGCAGGGTCCTGGGCAGGGACCCCTGTGCCTCGAGGTCCACAGCACCCTGTGATGTGGAGTGACCAGAAAAGAGGTGCAGGACAGGGTTTGTCCTGCTCCCTACATGTGGGCACTGCACCCCAAGGGGCTGATCCAGCTCTGATGTGCACTCCATGGAGCACCTTTGCATCTCACTGGAGCTCTGATAAGGCTAAGAGAGCTTGTCTACCCCCATCCACCCTCTGCCTCTCTTCTCTCCTCCAGCACTCAGAGGAGCAGGCAAGGGCTTGCCTGCTCAGGGCTGCGGCCCTTCCCCTTGCTCATCCCACACTTGCAAGGAGAAAGATTAACCCCGATTAACCCCCAGCAGCTCCCAGGCTCATCCCTGGCTGCCTCTGGGGCGGGATGCCAGCAGCGGGGGACAGAGGGTTCGTGGCAGCAAGAGAGGTGAAAGGGGCCCTTTGTGCAGCTGGGCCTGGCACTGGTTTGCAGAGACAGCAGGAGAAGCATGGGGCTGGATGCTGGAGCTCCCACCTCCTTGTGTTGGTCTGGGGGAGTTTGACACAGTGCAGGATGGGGTTGGGGTGCATGTCCTGTCCTGGACCCTGGCACAGGGCTGGGATGCGAGGCCCTCCAAGGACTCCACAGCTGAGGACTGGGGTCTGTGACACAACCTAGGCAGGATTAGAAGGGAAAATTCGGGGAGAGAAGGGCCCAGTTCCCATTGGAAAGGCTTGCACCAATGCACTGGGCTTCTCTGGCAGAGACCCGGGGTCAGCTGGGCTCAGAGAATAACTTGGTGACTCACACCCATTCACACCAACGCAGACAACTGTGGGGGCTCGCAGAAGCCTCTGGACCCTTCCTTGCTCCAGCCCATGGCTTGACATCTTGTCACAGAAAGCATCTTCCTCTCCCCGCTCTGGCAATAATCTCTGGGTGATATCTCTGGCTCATCCTTGCTCAGTCTTCCCCATGTCTCCACATCTAACCTGATTTTCTCTAAACCTTTGACTAAACCTTCACGGGATTCTTCTGTTCTCGTTTTTCCTGACCTCCAGCTTTCACTTCCCTTTGCTAACCAGCTCAGCGGCTCCATGCTGCTTCCCAGTCCCTTGGCTGTAGTGCTGGATGTGAGATTTGCTGTGAGTCCACCCTGCTCCTGTTTGCCCTGTAAGTGCCCAGCCAAGGGTGTTCCCACTGTCACCAGCTGCCAGGAGCTCAGCACCACCACCACTGTGCTCCAGCATCCCCCTGGCCAATGCCACCGTGCTCTCTCCCCACCCAGGGTACCTGCGCAAGGTACTGAGGAACCACACCACGCACACATGTGATGGGGAGCAGCTCCTCATCGTCTGCCCTCACAGGACTACCATCAGCATCCTCGGAGCCTTCTACGGGCGTCGCGTGCCCAGCCCCAACCTTTGCCCCAGCCCTGGCAATGACTCCCAGGAGAGCACTGAATGCGTGTCCACCACAGCCCACCTGGTAAGGGCAGGGTCTCGGGGACCAGGACCCTCCCAGCTCCTTCCCTGGGTCACCGGGCTGCCTGCTTTGGCTGGGCGGCTGTGCTGCAAGGGAGGCTGCTGCCATCGGCATCGGGATTCACCCGTGGGATCCTTTCCTGGGAGGGTTTTTGGGAAATAAGGGTGGGTAAGACCTTCTGCAGTGGGTCGCTGGGCAGGCAGGAAGGAGGTGCTGTTCCGTCCTGAGCTGTGATTCTCGAGTAATGACCGCAGGATGCAGCTCTGGCAGCTGGGCTGGGTCCTGGCAGTTGTGTGGCAGGCTGGGGACGTGGGACAGGCCCGGGAGAGGTCAGCACAGAGCCCATCTTCCTGAGCTAGGAGGAGCGCTTGTTCTTCTGACAGCCCCCTGGAAGCAGGTTCATGAAGGAGGCCCAAAGGAGAGCCTGTGGGGGTGGCAGTAACTGGCACAGGAAGGAAAGGCAGCCAGGACACAGGGAGGGGGCAGCAGCCCCCTCGATGGGGACATGGTGTCATGTGCTGCTTCTCTATTGGGGTTCCAGCTCCTTGCTAGAGCTGGGACCTGCAAAACTGCAGCTGCATGTGGGTGCACGTGGGGAAGGGGAACATGGAGTTTGAGAAGAGGAACAAGAGCTGAGGGGCCAGTTTCCTGCTCTAGGAGCTCATGGGGCTTTGCTGCCCTGTCCTGCTCCAGCTGCAGATCCCCTCCTGGCATCCTGCATGTCCCAGGAGCTCCGCAAGGGCCAAGCTGGACTGTGCCGGCCCCACAAATCATGCTGCAGGGTCTCCCAAGCTTATGTGTCAAGCACAGGATGGGGGATGTGACACAGCAGAGATGTTCGGAGACCAAGAGACAAACAGGGGCGCCAGCACCATGGGTGATGTGATCCCAGCTGTAGGGCAATCCACTTCCCAGGGGGATGCTGGGGGCTGGGACCACGGCTCTGCGGGCTGCCTGAGCCCAGAGCCATGGGGTGGGCAGCAGGAAAGGGCACCCAGTGCCTGAGACATCTGTTGGCTGCACGTGTGCTTTACACAGAGTAAACATCTGGGTGCATGGGTGTTGCACAGGGCTGTGTTAAGGTGCACACTGACTCTGCTGGCACACAGCTCTGTGTGGGTGCAGGGGGCTGGTTCAGGAGCCAACACGAGGAGCAACGGGGGGTGCAGCTTGGGGTGGGAGCAGCTGTGAGGGGAGAAGCTTTTTGTCTGAGCCTGGTGGTGGCACCAAGGCGGTGAGCGCAGCCTCAGGACTCTTCACCCACCTCCTTGTCTGTTCCACTTTGCTCTCCAGAAGCTGCTGGCTGAGTGTCAGGACCAGCAGTGGTGCCAGTTCTCAGTGCACAGCCAAGTCTTTGGGCCAGACCCGTGCCCAGGCACACACAAGTACCTCATCGTTTCCTACAAATGCCGGCCAGGTAAGATGGAGCAGGATCTAGGCAATGCTGTCAGGGCCTCTCCCCAGCCTCAGCTGCTTGGAAAGGGCAGAGAGGGGAGCTGAGATGCTCCTGCACCTTGCTGCCCTCCTGCAGCACTGCAGCTTGGGATGTGATAGGGCACTCAGCTGTGTCACTCCCCAGGTAACCATCGGGTCAAAACTGTGTGTGAAAATGACAAGCTGAGGCTGCAGTGCCGGCCAAAATCCGTGCTGGCCATTTATTCTGCCAATTATGGACGATTCCTGCGGGGGAAACCAGAGTGCGATGCCCTGAACGCTGCAGGACCCCATATAGGTACGCCAGAATGGGTCAAGCCAGAGAAACAGGGACAGAAGCTGGGCAGAGAGCACGGCACAAGTATGTCATCGGGCTGCCCCTGTGCCCTGCAGTGCCCCACAGGCAGGGGCAGGCAGGTCTGCCCACGGGTCCATGTCCCATGTCTTTGCAGAGTGCTTGGCTCCGGATGCCCTGCGGAGGGTCTCCAGGAAGTGCCACCGCAGGGGTAACTGCACAGTGGCTGCTGACCAGGCCACTTTCGGGGATCCGTGCCTCCCTGGCATGAAGAAACAGCTACGAGTATCCTACACCTGCGGTGAGAGCCACCGCGGGCCGGAGCCACTGGGGAGCCCCTGTCATGCAACCCTGTGCCAGGCAGGCAGGGTGTGAGGCTGCTGGGCACGCAGGGGGCTGCTGGGTGGTGATGCTCTGTGTGTGCTCTCCTTGCAGTGCCCAAGCAGCTGCTGGAGGAGGCGGGCCCTGACACCTCGGACCCCTTCCTGCTCTCAGACTACATGCATGGTATCGTAAGGGGGAGGCTATGTCAAAAACCACGTGTCCACGCCTGTGTGAACCAGGCCTTCCTTGGCCTGTCTGTGCCCATGGTGCCCACCTCTGACACACATCCCACAGCTCCATCCCAGCATCACAGTCCCGTGGCTAACGCCACCCATCAGTCAGTACCCACATCTGAGCAGTTGGAGGGATGTGCTCACTGGGAGCTGAGAAGAGGGGGACCCAGCAGGAGCATCCTGCAGGCAGAGAAGCACTTGTGCAGAAAGGAAGGAGAGTGGCATGGGGATGGGGGCAGGCAGCCGGCAGCAGGGCACTGGGGAGCACCCTGTGCCTCAGCTCGCATCCCCTTGTCCACTACAGGTGGCTGGTACAAAGGGCCCAGGTTCTCCAGGCTCCGGGAAGACCGGATGTTTTTTACTAGCACTCTGGCAGCTTTTGCCCACCTCTGGGGTACGTGCACTCCCCAGTTCTCACGCAGCACCTGGGGGAGCGGGACAGGCTTGGGAGGGTGGCTCAGGTCCCATGGTGGCCCCCATTCAGCCCTGGCTTGAGCACCCATGCTGGTCTGGGGGCACTAGGACAGGAGCTCAGAAGAGGAATGAGCCCCGGCGTCCTGCAGCACCCGTGGTTGCAGTGCTGCTGCAGTCCTGCCCACAGACCTTCCTTCCCTGACTGGCATCAGCTGGGTCTCCTTCCTTCCTACCCTGTCTGTGGGGACACTGATGGAGAACACTGCTCTGCAGGCAAAAGTTTCCCTTGCCAGAGGAAATCACTCATTTAAGTCCCTGGCAAGATGATTCCTCTGCTTATTCTCCCTACCCTGCATCCCAATGGGGGTTTCCTATGGAGAAAGGGGCATTTCAGGACACTGGTGGGTGCTGATGTTGGGTGATGCTCCCATTTTCACTGGAGCAGTCAGCCCTGGGTGCTGAGGGCAACCCTGCTTCCTTCCTCTTCTCCACGTACGCCCAGCAGTGGGGGGTTTCCAGGCACTGATACCTGCAGGCCTCAGAGGCAGTTTGTACCCTGGTGTCTCTCTTTGCTCTTCACCCCCAGGCGTCCCAGAGAAAGTTGGTCTTTACTTTCTTTGTGGGGTCTCTGGAGGCCTCCTGCTCCTGCTGTGCATTGTCAGCCCCAAAACCACCTTCCTCCAGGAGGTGGGGGAGGCTCTCAGAGACCCAGAGCTGGGCAGCAGCTCAGAGCTGGGCAGGACCAAGCTTCAGGATGAGCAGGACGAAGACCTTCCCGATGACAGCTCTTCGGACTCCTCCTTCCGCCGCCTCACCCACACCTACCGTGCCACTGACAGTATCTTCAGCCCTGAGCTGACGGCAGCCATGGAAGGAGCAGTGGAGCATCAGGGCCATGGCCGGGAGGAGATCTGGATGCCCAAGGAGTCCAGCCCGTACGCCATCCACAAGATCAAATCAGCCACCAAATGAGAACTGGAAGAAAGTGAAGGGAGAGCAATGGGGGCGGTGGAGGCTGAGTGGGATCCAACATCGGAGAGATGGAGTTTGTGCTCCTCGGGGTGAGTGGACATCCCGAGTGGCAGCAGGGCCGCAGCAGCCCCGGTGTGGCCATCAACCCACTGCTCCACCAGCCTGGAAACCTCTAACCCGGGGGTGGTAAGAGGTAGTCCCTGGGTGTGCTGAAGGGCTGCAGGGTGGCCCCGGGGACCGCCGGCTGCTTTGCTCTGAACACGGCACTAACCCTAAGATAACCTCCCTGTTCCTAGCTCACACTGGCTGGCTTTAGTACTTACCCGTGCTCAGCCAAGTCTGCCCTGAGCCTTCCCAGGCTATTTACTCCTGTTTCTACTTGGATGTTGCTGCTTCCACCCCTGGTGCTGCCAACACCCCGCAGTGCTTGGGCTGGCATGCTGACAGCAGGGATGCAGGGAGGGCGCAGGCAGAGCTGGTGGGAAAGCATCACCCAGCACAGCCCTCCCATGCCATGGGCCTTGTGGCCGGGTCCCCCCAGGGAGCTCAGCACAGGGCTGAGCATGCCCCATGCATTGCTCCAGGCTTTCCTTCATGCTTCCTCCACTGGCAAGGGAGCCCTGGAGGTAACTCGCTGGTGCTTTTTCCAGTAAATAAACACAAGGGCTTGTACAGCAATGTCCCTCCCTGACCCCTGCCATTAGTAGTGTATATGGAGAGGAAAGGAAGCGGCAAAGTTCAGCAGAAGAGCTCCTTGCCTTCCGCCTGTATTTCTGGTGCTGGGCCATAAGGAGCAACAAGTTGGGCCTGTTTTAACATGGGAAAGGATAAGGTTTTAGCCTGAGGAAGGGAAAGGGGGGAAAAATGGTTCATGTGGATCCCATGAGTGATGATTCCCTGCCCTCACTCCTCCTCTTGAGCCTGAGCCTCTCTGTCTGGTGAGCAATCATGGAGCAAGCATCCCCAGATGCTGTGCATAGGGGCTTTTCAGTCCCACAGTGCAGAGAGCCAGGCTGCGGCTAGGGGCTGCTCCAGCTCCAACAGGCAGCACAGGCTTTGTGGTGCTGCAGGAAGGGGATGTGTGGAAGAAGCGACCCAGATGCCACCCAGTAGGGACACTCCAGGCACCAATGGTCTTGAGCTGGCGCACTGTGGGGTCTGTTTCTCCATCCGTCACTGCACATGAAGTGCTTGGGCTGGGCACAGCGAGAGACGGCTGGGAGAGACATCAGTGCACCCCTTAATCCAGCTGGTGCTGGTTGTCTCTGGGAGCAGGGGGGCACTGGAGCCGCACTGTGCTCAGCAGTGGATGCTCTCCTAGTGCAGAGCTGAGCACCATGGCTATGCAGCAGCCTCATGCTCGTGCTCCAATGAGGGGTGGCAAGGACTTGTATCCTGCCTGATGTGGGGGTTTGCTGAGTGATGCCAGAGCCCAAGGGGAGTCTGGGTGGCTCTGGCCTCAAACTGGCCTCCAGCATCCTTAGATGACGGGCAGGACTGAAACCACAGACTTGCCTCTGTGCTTGGAGAGTTTGCCCAGGGGGTTGCCTTGCAGGGTCCAGTTCTTGCTCCCCCATCTTTCCTCCAGTACCCCTGTGGCACATGCAGTATGAGCTGCAGCTCCCATAAGTGGGAGCCTCCTGAGGAGCTGCAGCATCATGGGGACTGGAAAATCCGGCTTCTTGTGCCAAGCCTGGACAGGATGGGCAGACGGGGACCCGCCCCAAAGCAGGCAGCTTGCCCGAGCCCCCGCAGAGCTTCAGGCAAACCTGGATGGAGGTTTTCTGGCTGAAGAGCTTACCCCACAGGCTGATGCACTGTGTTTCCATCAGCAGTGGGATGTGTCTCAGCTCTGCCTGGCAAGTGTGAACCCGATGCATATTTTTGGCTGGAGGACGTACTGCTCCAACATGCGCAAGGAGAGGCAGACACCTGGATCTCACAAGGATTCCAGGCCAGCAGTGAGCAAACCTCAGGGAGCTCCCAGGCCAGGGACAGCAGCACCACTGGAGCTGAGACTTGAGAGGACAAGTGGATGAGGGGGAAATGGGATGGGGTGGAGTTGCAGCTACCTTTTCTGGGGACTGATGGCACCCGAGATCTGTGGACTAAACCAGGTTTAAACCCCCCACCAGCGCTTTGGGCACCTGAAAACCATTCTGCTGCTCCTGGCCATCAGCAGCTGCAGGTCTTTCTGCTAGAGACGTGGCAGAGCTGCCTGTATATGGCCCAAGAGGCGCTGCCTGTCTGCAGGGAGAAAGGACTGATCCTGCCTGCATGGCCCCTGGGCAGCAAACTTAAGTGTCTTTGGATTCTGGCACTGGGATGTTTCCCTAGCAGGGTCCACCAGAAACAGCAGCGTGTGAGTGTGGGATTATCCCAAAGGATTTCCCTGGGTTAAATTTAGGGATCTGGAAGGTTCTGCTGGGAATTTGCCAAGGATTTTGGGGGGCAAGGAGCTCTCTCACTGGCCAGCATATTAAACAGCACCCCCTTATGCCCCGTTTCAGGCTGCATCCGCAGCAGCGTGTTGCAGCCCTCAGAGCTAAACCCGCGGGGATGAACTGGTGACTGCTGCTGCCATCCCTGCCTGGCTGCGGGTGATGGATCTGCCCTCGGGCTGGGACACCCTCATGGCTCCTCCTCCTTTCACCAGGAGCAGGTCTTTGGTAAGCGACGGGTAAGCGACCTCGTAGTGAGGCAGCTCTGGTTTGTGCCTCGGTAGATTTGAATCGCTGTTCAACTGATCCTGCAGTGCAGTAACAGTGAATCTTGCACCCAACAAACCACCTTCTCACGGCATCGTGTTAAAACGGCTTTGCCAATGCCTTTGACTGTGTTCTTTAAGCAAACCGAATCGCACATTCACAACACCGGCTCACAGGAGCTGCACGGCCAGCCCAGGGTGCCCCGTTCCCCCAGTCAGAGAACGCAGCCCCTGCTGCGGGAAGGGGTCAAGCTCGCTGCAGGAGCACTGGGCCCAGATGCCTGCGGAAATCGTTCCACCCGAGCCGAGTCCCACAGGGAGCGGTGGGCCGGCGGCCGCCCCGCCACGAACCAAACCCCAGCCCGCGAGCCACCGTAACACCCTGCCCAGCGGTCCCGCGGCACCCCTTTAAACGGCAACGCGTTCCACCAATCACCGCCCGCCTGGGGGTTGGCCGGCCCGCCCCTCTGCCAGCTCGCGCTTTTATTGGTTGCTGGGGCTGAATTTTAAACCCTGCCGTCCTGCCCCTTAGCAACCGCATCCCTACCTGCTCGCCGATTGGCAGCGGCGTGGCCCCGCCCCGCGCTCTGATTGGAGGACGCTCCGCCAGTGCTGGCCGGCCGCTGCAGAACTGCTACTTTCAAAAGAGCCGGGGCCGGCTGCGGCGTGGCGCTGGGCTGCGGGTGAGTGCGGAGGGGCTGCGGGCGTCTGGGCTTCTCGGCTGCCGGGGAGGGCGGCTTCTGGGACCCCGCTCCTTTGGGAGCTGCAGGGGAAGGGGTCTCAGGCTCTCTGCGGCATCCCCGGCTGCAGGGGAGTGTGACCTGCTCTTGGAGGTGGATGCTGAGCCCCTTCCTCCTTCGAGGGTGCCGGACCGCTGCTCGCCATGAGCTCGGTATCCCCCTGTAGGCCCGTTCCCCAGCTCCCTGGGGGAAAGGCAGCGGTGGGGACCCCTGTCATGGGGGCTTCTGCTCCCCTGGAGTGTGGAGGTTGTCCTAAGCTCACTTACCCACCCTGTGTTTGGGGTGGGGGGTAAAGCAGTGGAAGCTCTTGTATCCCTCTCTGGGATGCAGGGAGCTGTGCACTGTCTCTCACACATTAGCCCTGCTCCCACCAGGGTGCTGCTGGCGGGGGTCATGGGGCTCCATGACCATCGTGTCCTATTTTCCTCTGGGAAGAGCACACCAGCCCTTCCCTGCACCCCCAAAATACCTCCCTGTGGTTGCCCCAGGGAGCCCTCCTCCTGCCATGCTTGGGGAGAGTGTTGGTGCTTGTTTTTGCTGCACTACCCCAAGTAGGGACAAGTGCTGTGGCCTGTGAGGGTGTCTCTGGGCAGCCACCTGCATTAAGCCCTGCTTCACTCCCAGCTTGTTTGTAGAGACTGAGGGAGAGGATGCCATTGACACGCAATGCCAAGATGGTGACCACCAAGCAGCCCCGAGCAGGCAAGATGGGTCCTGCTGCAGAGAATGCCAACCCTGAAAAGGTGAGTCCTGAGCCATGCGAGGGATGTGGGGGTCTCCTATGGGGCAGCAGGCTGCCATTTCAAACAGCTTCTATTGCAGGAGGAGAGCTATCAGGCCAAGAGGTCTCCATCCTCACCCCAGGGCGCACCCAAGAAGAGGTCGGCATTCGGAGACATCACCAATGTAAGTGCTTCTGCTTTGGTACCCCCTTTGAGCCCCCCAAGGGAGCGGGGCTGGGTACCTCCTCCAGCACAGATTGGGGGGGTGTCCCATTTCCTGTCTGTGGGAGGAGAGGTTTCCCTGCAAGGCACCTCTCAGTATGCCCCTATTCTCACCCAAACAGTCTCACAAGAACCAGGTGGTGGCAGGGAAGAAGGAGGCTGTGAAAGTGGCACCAAACAAGGCACAGAGAGCCCATGCTGCTCTGGGTGTGGCCAAGAACAATGAGATCAACCTGAAAAAGTGAGTAGCTGGAGCAGATGGGGAGTAGGACCAGGGGATTTCTCCCACGGGTAAGAACAAGCTGTGGTGGAGGCTTCCTTTGGGCAGGGGAGACTGTGAACCAGATGGGGAGGGCAGACAAGAGGCAAAACAGCCCTAAGCTATGCCAGAGGAGGTTTAGGTTGGATACTAGGAAAAATTTCCTTACCAAAAGGCTTTTCAAACACTGGAATAGGCTGCCCAGGGAAGCAGTTGATTGGCCATCCCTGAAGATGTTTAAAAGTCACATGTATGTGGCACTTGGGGGCATTATTTAGCTGTGGTCTTGGCAGCATTAGGTTTGCAGTTGGACTGGATGACATTAAAAGTCTCTTACGACCTAAATGATTCTAAGAGTCATTATAGGGATATTCTAGGGGTGATTTAGACCTTCCCTCAGGCAGCAAAGGGCTCTGGAGAATCAGGCAGGAGATCTGGCCTCCTCCTGGCAATGACTCACATTCTTGTCCTGTCCAGGTCAATGAAGAAAAGTCCCCCGGTAGAGGCTCCTGCAGAGCCCAAGTTGGATCCTGTGCCAGAGGAGTTGGTGCCTGCTCAGGTACTGGATCCCTCCAAGGAGAGGGTATGGACCCTGGGCTGCAGCATGGCCCCAGTCCCATCCTGATGGTGCTGGTCTAAGGCTACCACTGGTGATGTCAGGGCACTGTGTAGTGCTTTGTACCTCGAAGATACTTGGGCAGTGTGATGTGAAGCTGGGGAGGGTTTGGGGTAACCCCCCAAACCTTCTGTCTTCAAAAGACCTTCTATGGGAAAGAGTGGGGTGGGGCTGCAGGATGCTGGGGGCAGATGGGACATGGGGGCCAGAGGTACTGCAGCCTTGCCCTGAAGGAGTGACCAGCACACACAGGGCTCAGGGTTATCCCCCGACCGCTGGCTCTGTTGCACCAGGTGCCTGCTGTGGAGGACATCGACAAGGAGCAGCTGGGTGACCCCTATGCCAATGCCGAGTATGCCAAAGACATCTTTGAGTACATGCGGGAAAGAGAGGTGGGTGATGCCTGTCTGGGGAATGCACTGGTGTGAGTAGGGCTGCCTGCTGCCTGGAGGCTCTGGTGGGGGTCTGCATGGGGCAGGAGGAGGCTCGCTTGAGGGTGCTGGTGCCTGGTGAGTCCCTGACAGCCAGTACCTTGGCAGGAGAAGTTTATACTCCCCGACTACATGGAGAAGCAGCCAGACATCAGCGGGGACATGCGTGCCATCCTGGTGGACTGGATGGTGGAGGTGCAGGTATGTACCAGGGCATGGAGAGGGGGCATGAACTTCTGCAGGTTTTGGTGGGGGGGGGGATCACAGTGTGGTGGCAGAGGCTCCTGTGGGTGTCCCCATTTCAGAGCTGACCTTGCCCTTCCCCAGACTGGGGGTGAGCCTGGGCCCATGGGCACCTCTGGCCCCTGCAATGGAACCGCGGGGGCCATGTGGGTCTGGCTTCTACCTGACACCTCCCTCCTGCCCCCATCTCTGCAGGAGAACTTTGAGCTGAACCATGAGACGCTGTATCTGGCTGTGAAGCTGGTGGACCACTATCTGGTGAAGGTGGTGAGCATGAGGGACAAGCTGCAGCTCATTGGCTCCACTGCCATCCTCATTGCCTCCAAATTTGAGGTGACTCCTCGTGTGCTGTGCTGGGGTGGAGTGGGTGCTGTGCCCCCCTGATCCCCACAGGTCACTGAAGAAGGCCAGGTCACTGTGTGCCAGGCTGCTGCCCTGGGAGCAGCTTGGGGTGGCATGCCTGTCCTTGTGTTGACCCTTCCTATGCCGAAGGGCTATGAATGCAGTCCTCATGGGGTGGATCTTGTCTCCTGGTGTCACTGCAGACCTGGCTTCTCTCTGTCTGGAGAGACTACCCGGACACCCAAGCTCCCCTCAGGCAAGCAAGGCCCTGAGTCACTGCCACACGTTGGGGCAGTGCAGGTGACACACAAGCCCCACTGGGTGTTGTAACAGTCCTTTCAGGGTCTGGCAGGGCAATGAGCCCTTACAGGGCCTGCAGACTGGTAGGATTTCCTGGGTAGTGCCAGGGTGAGCCCTGTCAGGGTGCTGAGTGGTTGTGCCCCACCAGGAGCGATGCCCACCATGCGTGGATGACTTCCTCTACATCTGTGACGATGCCTACAAGCGGGAAGAGCTCATTGCTATGGAGATGAGCATCCTCAGCACCCTCAAGTTTGACATCAACATCCCCATCCCCTACCGCTTCCTGAGGCGCTTTGCCAAGGTGGGTGCAGCAAGAGGGTGGGCTGGTTTCACAGTGCCTTCAGACACCCCATGTGCTTGCTTCCCAGTGAGTGACATGCATCCCTGAGGCCCAGGGCTCACAATAAGGAAGGGTTGGGCCAGGTGTGAGGATGCTGGTGGGGTGTGGATCTGTGTCCTGTATCCCAGAGGCAACACTAGATCCTGAAAAGGATAAGAAGGGGGAGGAAGCATCATTGCTGTAGATGCTGAGCCTTTACCTGTATGCCTGCCTGGCCGCAGTGTGCCCGTGCCACCATGGAGACGCTGACACTGGCCCGCTTCCTCTGCGAGATGACCCTGCAGGAGTACGACTATGCCCGTGAGAGCCCCTCAAAGCTGGCTGCCAGCTGCCTGCTGCTGGCGCTCACCATGAAGAATCTTGGTGGCTGGGTAAGTGCCCACCCAGCCCCATGCTCTGCCAAGGTGCCCGGGGAGGCACCATGGGGTGTGGGAGTGGATGGAGCAGTGTGCACGAGTGATGCTCCAGGACTATGCTCAGGTTTGGGGGGCTGGAGGGGGAAGATGATGGCTATGCTCTCACTGAGGGCACCCAGCCCAGCCCTGTTGTCACTTTGCAGACCCCCACACTGGAGTACTACAGTGGGTACCGCTCCCAGGATCTGCACCCTCTGGTCAAGAGGCTGAATTTCCTGCTCACATACCAGCCCCGGGACAAGCTGAAGGCCGTGCGCACCAAGTACTCACACAGGTGCGCATCACAGGGCTCTGCCCTCTCTGTACAGGGTTGGCACCACCACAACCCCATGCCCTTGTGTGCTGCAGTGAACTGTGGGGCCTTGATGGATGGGGCTGTAGCTGAGGTCTGAGCAAACATGCTTCCTTCCAGGGTCTTCTTTGAGGTTGCCAAGGTCACCCCCATGGACATGCTCAAGCTGGAGGAGATATTGAAGAACTGCTAGCCCTGTCTCTGTACATAGCCTGTAAATAGCTGGGTGCTCTTTGGTGAAGGAGCACCATGTACATAAAGAACAATTTTAACTAAAGGGGTGGGAGTGGGATTAAAAAAGAAACCTCATGTAGCTGTGAATAAAATACTGTGTTTGTCTTATGGGCTGGCTGGTGTTGGTGTTGGGACATGGGCAGGGATGATGGTGACTATGCTGCAGTTCCCCTTGCTGGGCTGGGGCAGGGGCTGGTGTCTTGTTGCATGATGGGAAAGCAGGAAGCTGAGGAGTGAAGGCTGGGAAGGGTCCCCTCACCCCCACCCGCTGCCTTCCCCTCAGTAATGACACTACATGAGCAGCAGTGATGAGTGTCTCTTCTCCAGATATTTACACAGCTTAAATACCTACATGGGGAAGGGGAATCTCTGCTTTGGCCCCAGCTCCTCTAGTGATGCTGCCAGGGCCTGGATGGGGGGGTTAGACCTCAGTTTCAGTGTTTCCAGCCCCACAGGCTTGTGGAGAAGCAGTGGCTCCAGGGACACTGGGGGATGAACAGGCAAAGCAAGGCAAGCAGGGGTGGTCCAAACAGACGGGGCACAGCAGGGACCTTGCATCCCCTGCCCGACCGCTGGTCCCTAGGGGCAGCACACAGCAGGGCCTAGGGTGGGTTGCTGAGCTCCTTAATGGCCTGGAGGATTCTCTTCACGTGGCCCACTTTCGTGATGCCCAGGTCCTGCAGGGAGGAGAGAGGGCTGCTGATGTGCTTATAGGGGACCAGCCCTTGCTGTGGGCAAGCTGCAGTGTGGAGGACAAGGTTGCAAAACCCAGCTCTCCCCATGCTCCCTGCCAAAGCATGGTCCTTGCTAGGAGCCTTCTGTCCTCTTACAGGCATGTCGCCATGCCTGGGTGCAGCAGCAGGCACAGTGCTGTTGATCCTGGTATGGGCATTCAGAGCCTTGCAAGCTGGATGTCCAGGGCCAGCCTGCTTCCCTCCTCCCACCCCCTGTATGCCAGCCAAGCAAGCAGTGCACGAGAAGGGCTGTACCTTCAGGTCTCTTCTCTCCAGCAGGATCAACTCAGAGCCCTGGATGTCATGCCGGACAAAAATGTCTCTGTACTCCCCTAAACCGAGCGCTTCCAGCCAAGCTGCCACCTCCTCGGAGCCCCACTTGTCTGCTAGCAGAGAGGAAAACCACAGAGGTGGATGGGTCTTGGTGAGGCAGCAGGATACAGCAGGGCATGCACCAAGGGCAGCGGTGGGGCAGGCTGCAGCCAGCATCCCTCCTCCACCCCTGGCAGGGCTGCAGCCACAGCAGGCTCAAGCTGGTGAGGTTCCTCCTCTCCTTAGCTTACCTGCAGAGCATCTCAGCATCTCCCCTTTGACAAGCCTCCCAGCCCTGGGGCACAGACTTACCCAAAGGGCTGAGCTGTACTGCAGCCCCTTCTCCCCCTTGCAGTGGTGGTGGAGTTACAGGGCCAGGGGGCTCCGTATGTCCAATAGCAGAAAAACTAAGGTCTATGGGGCTGTTGGTGACAAAGGACATCCCCAGCCAGCCAGGACATGCCCTGTCCCCCTCCCAGAGGGCATCTCCACAGCATGCCCAGGACAGGAAGGCGATGGCATGTAGGGGTCCTACTAGCATGTGCTGCATGTGCTTTACCTGGAAGCACACTGTTGGTCTTCTGCTTTTGTGCCTTGTCCTTCCTGGGCTTAGGGATGTTGAGGCGAAGCTTGAAGCTGCCCTTGGTGCTGCCAGCACCCTCCTGTGAGAGGCCAGGCTGAGCAGGGCACTGCAGCCCCCGGGGCCGCTCCTCTCCCTGCCCCCGTGCACCCACCTCCTCAGCGGGGTGGGCGATGGGCCCCAGCCAGTGGATGTCCAGCAGCCGCTGCAGCTCCTGGCCCAGCACGCCCAGGGGCCCGTGCAGTGCCTCCTCCTCCTGCGGTGAGTCCAGCTGTGGGCAACAGGGGCTGTGCCCAGCTCTGCTGCCATTCCAGAGGCACCAGTGCAGGGCGCAGGCTCCGGCACTGGGGGCTCGGGGCACTTGCCAGCCCCCCACTCACCGCCTTCCCCTCCAGGAATGCCCTGGTCTCGGTGTACAGCTCCTTGATGCTCAGCACCACCTCCACAGCCACATTCCTGCTGAGAAACTGGGGCCGGGAGGGGTGACCCCATGAGTGGCAGGGCCTGGTCTGGCTGGGCAGAGGCTGTCCTGCACCCCCAGCCCCAGCTCACCTCCGAAGTGCCCACACTTTTGTTGGAGAGGGCCTCTCTCAGTGCCAGAGAACTGATGTTGACAGCATGCGCCAGCTCCTGCTCCACAGCTTTGTGAGCCTTGGCTGCCTCATGGATCCTGTGGGAGACAGGGGCTGGAGCTGCCAGGGCTCCCCGGGCAGCATGGCACGAGGACACAGACATCTGGAGCTCTGGGTGGCCGTGCCGCAGCAAATCTCCCCTGCCCCATGGCCACCACGTCACCACGTCACCACGGCCAGACCTGGAAATGAGGGTCTCGGCCACCCGCGAGGCCTGCTGCAAGAGGCTGCTCTCCTCCTCTGTCAGGTACTCCATGGACTGCTGGGAGCTGAGCCGTGGCCGTGCAGCTGCACGGTAACTCTCCCCCTTCTGCTTGTCCTCCCAGGACTTGAGAGTGCTTTCAAATGCCTGTGAGGGGTGGAGATGGCCCCTCACTCAGCCTGTTGCACCTCCCTTTGCCCCAGCGCAGCACCCTGCCATGGGCTGTGCGACTCCAAGCTGCACTCACCCGGTCCCGCGTCAGCATCTGGGCTCGGTTCTTGTGCTGGATCTTGATGATGCCGGGTGGCTGGATCCAGGCTTCTCCATCCACCTGCACCGGGACACCCTCATCCCCCCGGATGGTGATCTTCACCACACGGCACTGCGGGGCAGAGAGCCTGGGGTTGGCAGCGCAGCCAGCACTGCCCCACTGGCTTCAACTGCTGCGCAGCCTCCCAGTGCAGTGCCAGTGCCAGCCAGGAGCTCAGCTGGTGCCCCAAAAGTGTCCTGCACCATGTGGGGTCCTGCAGGGACCCTTGCCCCTACCTGTGCAATGCGATGGTGCTGGAGGTTGATGACCCGTGACACGGCCATCTGGATGCTGCCAAAGACGGCCACCACTTCCAGCTTCTTGTCATCAAAGGATGGAGCTCCAAAGTTCTGCAGAGGACCAATACAAGTCAGACTCCCAGACTGGGCTCGTCTTGGAACCCAGATTTTCCCCCCGTGTATGTGCCTGAGGCAGGGACATCCTAGGCTCCTGCCTGAGGACTCCTGGGTCCATGGGAAGGAAATCGTGCCCCTCTCCCAGCTCCGCAGCCCCGGCACTCACATTGTCCTCCTTAGTGCCTCCCCAGAAGTTGATGCCCCCTGCATAGCTGGGGATGTTGAGCACCGCGATGCCCTGCAGGCTCGGCAGCGAGATGGGCACCCCGTCGCACTGCAAGAGAGGGCTGAGCTTGGGGGGGCCACTGCCCCCCACCCGCTCCCTGTGCCCCAGACCCATACCTCCAGCTGCACCCGCTGCTCCAGGTTCTTGTAGGTGCGCTGCAGGAGCTCTTTCGTGCCCAGCACCCCGTACCACATCATGTTCTTGGTGCGGCTACTGCAGGGTGAAGCAGGGCAGTGGGAAGGGCCATGGGCTCCCTCCTGCTAGGTGCAGGTGGGAAACCTGCTGCAGGAAGGGGTCCCCAGCCAGGCAACATCAGCCCTGAGCCAGCCCCATGGCTCCTGGCACCCTAACAGCCCCTCCTCCTGCGGGCACCCGGGAACCAGAGGCATATGTTTTTCCAGGGGTGGTCCAGCCAACCTGCACTTCTTCGGGTGCTCATCCCGTTTGTTGTTGAACTCCAGGGAGATCTTGGCATCCAGGCCGATGCCAAAGTAGTTATTCATGACACATTTCTCTGAGAAGTGGCTGAAAGCAGCAAATGGGGTAAGCGGGTTGGGTGGCAGCTGCACATCACAGACACCTGCAGGGCTGGCACCAGGGGACAGGGTATGAACCTGCTGGAGCTGTGGTGTCAGCTCCTGGAGGGGTTGGCACTGGGAAGCCTGACTGAAGGCAGCACCCACAGCTCAGAGCACGGGGCTGGCCATGGGGCTGGCAGCAAGAGATCCTGCATCAGGCAGGGAGGCCTAGGCACCAGGGGTGCCACACTTAAGGGCAGAGGATGTCCCAGTGGCCACATCCAAGGGGCAGCATGGTCCCGGCTCTGCTCCCGCCCCACAGTGGGGAGCAAGGGTGGGCAAGGGTCCCCAGTGGGACATGGCCCCAGACTCACAGAACACTGGGGTCTTCAGTGAACTGCAAGCTGCTGAAGTCGTCCTGCCGGTCCAGGATGACAGAGGAAGATGCAGAGGTCACCGTCTCCCGCCGGGAGCCTGGCCAAGGCAGAGAGAAGGCAGCTGCTGAATCGGCTCTTACTCTGAGCCCATCCCACAGTGCACCCCTATTCCAGCCCACAAAAACACGTGTCCCACTGGCATCTTACTCAGCCTCTCTTCCTCCTTGTTGAGCTCCTCTGAACTGCTCTTGCTGGGGCCCAGGCTGCCCCGGTAGGCCTGGGTCTGCTTGTTCTGCTCATCCACAGCTGGATGTGAAAAGGGGCAGGACAGTGAGTCTGGGCAGCCCTGTGTGCCCTCCCCATGCACGCTCCCCGGGTCAGCCTTGTGGTCTCTGCCCCATGCTGAGGACTTCCATCGGCCAGGCCAAGCACTGAAGAAGGGCTGATGCCCTTGAACTGCACAGCACTGCTGCCATCTCAAGTGTTCAGATGGGGAAACCAAGGCAGGGGTCTGGCACTAGCCTGGGGTGGCTCCGCAGCCCCATGCAAGCCACCGGCCACCCCTCACCTTTCTCGGCCTGCTCGATGATCTGCCGCAAGGCTTTCTTCAGGCTGTTTGCCCGCAGCATGAGCTGCTCCTTGGATTTGAAGATGCGAGGCATGGGGCTGGGGTTGAAGCTGCCACCCTTCTCCTGGTCCTTGGTGTCGGCAGGGGTGGCCTGCGCGATTCCCTCAGGGACCACGACAGCCTGTGCCTCCTCGCTGAGCTCCCGCACCAGTGAGTCCAGCTTCTCGTTCAGCATGGCGCACTGCAGGATGCTGCTAGCTCAGCACCCTGGCCCAAGCCACATCTCCCCAACAGGGCTGGGCGCTTCCTGGGCACCCTGAGTGCTGGAATCCCATCTTTGCCCAGGCGCTTCATGCCTGACTGGGGACTCTGAGTGCCTGGGCACCCCAGGCACAGCACACCATGCTGCATGCACAGCAAGGGCACCGGCCACCAGAGCAGACCCCACCAGCTCTTCCACTGCATGGGCTGTGTCCCCCAGCATCACCCCGTCCTTTGGCCACCTCCCCTGCAACCCACCTTCCGCGCCATCAGCTCTGCCTCCTGCTTGTTCTCTGTTGCCCTCTTGTAAGCACGCCCAACCTCGGCCACAAAGTCATTGACGGTGCCACAGAGGAACCTGCCAGGCGAAGCAGCCGGAAGGTGGGAAGGGGCATGGCACAGCCGGGGACAGCCAGGGGGCTGCCCCAGGGTAATGCCCCCCTGCACCAGCAGGGCAGTGCCAGCGTGGTCTGCCTGGCAGCGGCGCTACCAGCAGCTAATGGTGGTGGGGCTCAGCCACTGACACAGTGGGGGTCTCCAGCATCCCGATTGTCAGCCCCCTCCTTACTTTGCAGAGGAGATGACCACCGAGTGCTTGTCTGACTCCAGAATCTTGGCCAGGTGGAAGGCAACAGAGTCAGCGTAGTGGGAGATCTGAGCCTGGAGTGGGACAGGAGAGGACAGTTGGAGCCATGACACCCAGCCTGGTGTCCTGCTCCAGGAAAGAGCCTTGCCCAGCCAGCCCTGGAGCAGGCATGAACAACCCTGCTCTGCCATGCCCACACTGCCAGGCAGAAGGGATGCTCAGCCGCAGCAGGAGAGAAACTGAGGCAAGGGGTGGAGGTGGAGCACAGGGATGAGTCCAGAACAACCTGCCGGTTTCAGGCCAGCTCTGCCTCACCCTGCTGCCCTCCCCCAAGCGCCACAATTGCCAGGCTGACACCTGCCAGACTCGTGTCATCACCACATGGAGCCAGCTGCCAGCCCCCTCAGTGCTGGTGCCCAAGGACCCCTGGCATCAGCTCTCCCTGTGCAATCCCACCTTGTGTGCTCCCCCATCAGCTGATGGGGTGAATGGGAACCTGTCCCCACCCTACTCTCCCTATCTCAGCCCCCACCCCCTCGTGGTGCCTACCTGGATGTTGGAGTCCCCATTTTCCTCCTTCAGCACCAGGGGGGACTGCTTGGGCACCTCATAGGTCAGCACACTCCACCTGCCAAGCAAAGACCATGGCTGCCCACCACCTCCCGGCACCATGCACAGGGACACGTGAGGTGCCAAGGCTGGGCAGGAGCAGAGCGGCACGTGCCCTGTGCCACGCTCACCGGTCCAGCATCTTGGTGGTGGCTCTCTCCAGCTTCTCGAGGATCTGCAGCAGCTGGGTGTCGTCATCGCACAGGCTGCCCCAGCCCAGCACCCGCGCCAGGTCGTTGCCGGTGCCCAGAGGCAGGACGCCCAGCTGGCACTGTGGACAGGGACAGGACGGAGCGTTCAGAGCAGCTCCTGCGACATGCAAGTGCGCCGTGCCTGTTGCTCTCAATGCCCCGGGGCATGGGGGTGCTCCTGGCCACAGCGGGACTGGGGCTGGCTCGTGCCAGCCATGCCGGGCACTCCCACTCACTTGCTTGTGGAGCCCCAAGGCATCGATCTCGGAGAGCACCCAGCCCACGCTGCCATCCCCCCCGCACACCAGGATCCGGAAGGTGGAGAACTTCTGGAAGAGGCGCAGCCTGGTGCAGGGAGAGGAGACAGGGCTGCAGCTGAGCTGGGTGCCTGCAGCACCCAACCGGCCACCCAGTGCCACCCAGCCCAGAGCCTACCCCAGGTGTGGGCCCCCATTCATGAGGTCGAAGACTTGGGCTGGGTTGAGGAACTGCTTGAATTTGCGTAGGAACTTGACACCCTGGTTGTCCCCACTCTTGGAGTTGACGAAGGCCAGGAGTGGGCTGGAGCAGCTTGAGGGGCATGTGGCCTTCCAGAAACCTGCAGCAAGCCCGAGAGCACATGAGCCCCGGCCCCAGCTAACAGAGGTGCCTCCAGACAGCAGAGGCCGCATGGACACCCTGACTGTGCCACACGCCCCTGCAGGGTGCTGGGGCCGGGCAGGAGGGACAGCGACTGGGACTGCCCAGGGGATGACAAGGTGTGGAAGACTGAGAGGCAGAACTGTGACTGGGAACAGGGATGGAGCTACTGGATGGGCAAGGCTAGCCCTGGGGCAGATCCAAACTAGGCTCCTGCTCCATCACTGTCCCTTCAGGCACAAATGTGTCAGCAAGCTGACTCACGTCCCTGGGCTGCCACTTCATAAAGAGCAGCGGCGGTGGGCACACAGGAGAGTCAGTTCCACATTGTGCCAACAGCCTGTCTGCGACCAACCCACCAAACCCAGACGGAAGCAGGACATGTTCCCACCAGGAATGGTGCTCCCAGAGGTGGCACCAGCAGCTGGCATGACCGCAGGGGACCAGCCACAGCCTGGGGGGCTGCTGACACCCCCAGCTCTGCAGCCTGCTCAGGGCTCTGGTGGGGTGTGACGCAGAAGCCTCAGGAAGCTTGGCAGCCAGCATCTTGCTTTTAAAGAAATGAGATGGGGAACGCAATGTGCCCAGTGTAGAGGAGGCTCATTGCTGGCTCGCAGCCATGCTCTGCTCCAGCCCATCTTGGACATACCGGGGCATGGGCCAGTGCCCGCTGGCTTGTGCCCTTGGCACACCGGGTGATCCTGCAGCCCTCACTGCCTGCAGCACCAGCCCCACAGGGAGCCCTTGACTGGGAGCCACGGTGCCTCCACCACCTGGGAGCAGCATCCCTCAGCGCAGCACTGGCTGGTCCAGCACAGCCTGGCATGGCGCGATCTCTGCTCCCAGCCTGGCTGAACAGAGCTGAGTGGCAAAGGGAAACACTGGGGGCTGCTGAGTCAGAGTGTGGCTGCCACAGAGGAGCCTGCACCAGCGGCACCCATGCTGAGGGACACCACTGCAGGACGAGGGGACTGTGATGGCATGGCTCTGCAACAAAGCTGGGGTCATGGCAGTTGCACCAGCCTCAGGAGAGGCACCAGGCAGAGATGCTACTGCAATGAGCTATGAGCAACACTGGGAGCTGGAGGAGAAGCCGCATGATGGTTACCCTGACAGCACCCGATGAGTAAGAAGCAGCAGATGAGCCACCAGCTGAGGCGAGCAGTGGAAACCATTAAAGAATGAGGAAAGAAATATCTGGAGCAGAAGAACAGATTCTGCTTGGCAGAGGCTACTAGGCCCCTCTAGAGAGGGTGTGGGAACGGCAGGGGGGAACCCCAGGGCTGCGCATTGCTTCTACCCCAGCACCCTGCACCAGCCACAGCGTGGGGAAGAAGCTGTGCTTTGCACTACCAATAACCCAACGAGGTTCAGACACAAAGAAATGACCCAAAAGAGGATTTCATCCTGCCCTGTGAGGTGCTGAACCACTGGGGTGCAACATGGGGCACCCCACATCAGTGTCCCAGGGCTGGTGCCACTGACCATGGAGGGACCATGGCGAGGGCCACCATGAAAGTCAGCCGGGCAGCAGCAACTGAAGCCACACACCAGAGACAGCTTCCAGCCCCACAGCCCCAGGACAGAGCAGAGGGCAACAAGCAGCCCCTAAACCAAAGGTGTAGCTGGGATGGACACTGACTCTGGAGCCTACTGATGGTGGTGTTCCTGGTGCCCCACAGGAAAGCAGGCTTAGTGCCACAGATCAAAGCCTGTAGAGCTCAGAGGGCTCACAGCCCTGTCCCAAACAGGCTGTCCCCCTCCACCCACAGCCCAGCCCTATCCTCTCCATGACTCACCATCTGAATCAATGCTGTTCAAGGCGGTCGGCGGGATTATGGACACTTTGTACTGGCCCAGAGGGCACCTCTTGCCAAAGAGCTCCTTGCAGGCACTGTGAACCTGGGGATGTAGAGACAAGTGAATCAGCAGAGCTACGGGATGTGGCACCAAAGCCTCCAGCCTCAGTTTCCCCAGCGATGCACCCAGGAGGGGCAGGGTGTGCACTGGGATGGACACATCCTTACAATGGCCTTGCACCAGAGACACCGCCAGTCCTGCAGTCTCCGGACGCTGCCGCAGGTCCTGTCGCAGACAGCACAGCGCGCACTGACGGGCAGGTTCCCCTCCAGCCACTGGTGGGGCATGGCCACCTGCGGAAAAGGGGGGTCACCAGCAGCACAGCACCAGCCACCGCTATTCCCAAGGGACAGCGGCACCCAGGTGACAGTCCCCACAGCAGGGCCAGGCAGCTCCAGGTCCCCCACATCCCCACTCATCCCAGCCCTGCAGCTGCCAACGCGTGGGGCAGGGCAGGGGCATCTTCAGCAAAAGTCTGCGGGTGGCAAACATGGAGAGCGATTTATCCTTTAGGATGTTGGGTGGTGGAGGAGGTGTCCCTGGGCCGTGTCCCCACTGGCCAAGCCCAGAGGCCAGAAAGGGCAGGGGACAGCTAGGTGACAGGGTCCCCTGGCTCCTGATGTAGGGGCACAACAAGGCCAGCTCTGCTGGTGGCTCTGTCCTGCCAGAGTCCCCTGCGGGGACTCCCCAGCTCACCCCATCCTCATCCTCGATGATTTCAGTGCCGATGGAGGCCAAGGTTGTCCATTTGCAGTTGTTGGTGGCTCTGACAGCGCAGCGCTTGTGTGCCTTGAACTTGCAGACTGCATGGGGGGGAACAGTGATGGTCCCCATGGGATGCCAGTGATGGTGGCCAGTGGGCATCACCCCCTATCCCTCCTGCTCCAGGCCAGCCTCGGAGGGGGCCCCCAGCCCAACCCCAGCAGGACCCTGGCACTGACCTTCACAGGAGAGGCCATGGGAGGTGACCCCCGGCAGAGCTTCACGGCACACATTGCAGAAGGTGGGGCGGGCATGGGAGCAGGCGTACCAGTTGTGCATGCCCGAGAAGTGCTCCATGTTGAACTGTGTGGCCTGCGTGGGGCACGGCCCTGCCCCTCAGTCCCATGGGACCCCCCAGCACTCCCTCCTTCCCCCCCCAGCTCCTGTGCTTCCCGCAGCTGCACCAAGGACAGCAGCTCCTGTCCAGCAGCCAAAGGCTCCTGACAGGTACCTGCTCACAGACAAGCACCAGTGCAGACCCTTGCCAACATCACCTCATGGATCTCCCACTTCTGGACAGATTTCAAGGCGCTGATCCAGTCCTCCATCTCCTTCCGGTTCTCCGCACATAGGATAAGCTTCCGGAATGGCGTGATCACCTGCAGCAGCCACTGTCCCCATGTCCCCTTGCAAGGCCACCATGCAGCCAGCCAGCCACCCCCTAGCAAACCCCAGCATGCCGCCTCCAGAGCCACCTCCAGCAGCAAGAGGCTATGCTGTGGGGTGCCCCATGGCTCTGCCAGGCTTCGAGCAGCAGCCCTGTGCCTGCCTCACCGTGAAACTGTTGTTGATGTTCTTGGTGCTGGTCTCAGCCACACTGGCATTGGAGAGGTCCACCTCATCGAAGATCAGCGACTGCAGGGGAGAAACCAGTGCCCCAGTCCACCAGGCAGGACTTCAGGCTCCTCCCGGGGCTCACAGCCTCAGACCCCCTGGCCGGGCAAGCCGGAAGCATGTCCCCAGCCCACCTTGGCATCCTTTGCGTAATAGAGCGTCCTGCCCCGCAGTTTGAAGTATCGCCTCTTCCACCGCTGGAAGGAGCTTGTCTGCTTCAGCAACAGCCCCTCCTTCACGCTCTTCTGCAGAAACCACAGGGTCGTGAGCTCCTGCAGTCTCCAGAGCACCCAAAGCCACCCCCACCCAACCCAGTGCCACCAGTCCCTGGGTCCCCCGGAGCTAAGCAGTGCCCAGAGCACCAATGGGACATTCTGGGGATGCTAGGACGCTAGCATTCCCAGGCACTCTGCTGGATGTAACAGAGTTAATGATGTATCCACCACTTGCCATACCCTGGGCATTGAGCACTTGTGAAATGGGAGGATGCTGCTGGGCACGGCAGTGCTGCCAGTTGGAGGTCTCCAGCAGCACAGAGCCACTGCTGCTGGTTGCTTCCTCCCCATCCGCAGAGCAGCATCTGAGGGACTCTCTACCTGCTGCAGCTCCCCAGAAGAGAAGTGCAGAGCTGTAGCTGGGAGAGCTGTCTCTGAGGGGATACCATTGCCCCCAAGCAGACAGGACCGCACCTTTCTCGGAGATGCTGTTACCCGAGCACCGTGGCCCCAGCCCCTGCTGGTGCGGGGAGCAGACAGCCGGGATGTGGCTAGCCCAGTCCGGCCCTGCAAGGGACAAGGCAGGGCCGAGGGCAGCCCCAGCAGGCAGCGCATCCCCTGGGAGCAGCCAGGCCACCGGCCTCTGCCCTCCCCATCCGCGGCACCGGCCGGTGTTTCCCCTCCCCTCGGGATGTTTACAAGGTTCAGCTAATGAGCGGGTGGTGGGTGCTGAGCATGTGGCAGAGATGCTGTGGCAGCGCCTTGTCTTTGTATCTCCTCTGAACACCCCCGGCAGGTCCATCCTGCTGCTCCTCTGCAATTAGCCCGGCACACGGTGACAAGGCACGTTAAAGGGAAAACCAGCACCGGGCACCAAGGGCATCGTGAGAGAACAGTGGTCCTGGGCCTCTGCACTCCTGTGCCCGGCTACATGCTGTGAGAGGCAGCACCCAGGCACCCACCAGCCTGCAAACACACCTTGGCCTCAGCACCGACCCACTGACCCACAGCTCCTAATGTGATGGCCAAAGCATCAGGAGTAGCAGGAGCCTTCAAGGTCACAAAAGAGCCAAAACCCCACCTGGGGTGCTCCCCGAGCCTTGACTCTCCCGGATGCCCAGCTCCCCTCTGAGCTCCCCAGGGCATGTACCCAGCTCTCTTGCAGCCCCTCACAGCATGCACCAGGATGTCCTCAGCTCCCTTCCAGCCTGCAGCCGCAGTTTCCCAGTTTCCGAGAGGGACATTTTAATCCTTTATCACTCACTATTAACACTTTGTGCCCCGGTTTGACTGTGGCTGGTGCCCACATTGCCTGCCAGTGCCAGTACAGCACTGCTGTGCCCAGGTACAGGTTCAAACAGCCCTCGTGTTCCCTGTGCCAGCACACTCCAGGGACCCACTGAATCGCTTCTCCAGCCCGTTGGTTGTGAGAGCGTATGGAGATGGTGAGCCTAGAGCTGCCCTGAGCGCAGGCTGCAACACAGCCAGCAAGGGGAGCACAGCCTTGCAGGGGGTCCACCTGTGACCCCCAAATCCACATACAAGCCATGCACCCTGGCATTCCCTGCCACATATCGAGAGGAGTCAGGGCAGGGTCCTGCCTCAGACAGCTGGAATCCAGCCACAAGTGCCACTTCTACCTCTGCTGTTTGCCATGCAGTGGATACAGACACAGGCTCTGGGTTTGCTACAATCATTGCTTTTGCTGGTGCAAAGGACAGGCAGCATGTGACAGTGAGGAGAGGCACTAGGGAGCCCATGATGATGAGGAGCAGCAGGGCATGCAAACTCAGCTTTAGCTGGGGCCGAGGCCACACAGGTGGCAGGATGCAGCCAGTAATACTGCCTGGGGACACACCATCACCTCCTGTGAAGGGCCGGAGCTGAAATACTCCCAGCAGTGCTGCTACTGCAATTCCTTCTAGCAGCCAGCACAGCAAAAACCTCTCCCAAGCCCAGGAAGTCACAGTCCTGGCCATTCCCAGGACAAGGATATGGCTGCCAGCACTGCAGCAGCCCCAGGATAGTGCAGAGCCCGAAAGGCAGAGCCCCACCACCTCCACCAGGACACCCATTAGAGTTTTATGACACCCGCACTGTTGTGGCTATGGGGGGGTTGTGCCTCAGTTTCCCCCAGTGCAGACTAACTAACCACCAGCATCCTGGTATGGGGTGGCAAACCTGTGCAGAGAAGCTTGGATGGCACCACTCCCCACATCCACCCTTGAGTGCTTCCCAACACATGCCTGGGGTACCCTAGGCATGGCAGCAAGGCCCGAGCCCTCTTGCTCCACCATGCACAGCGTCGTGCTGCACAGCCCTTTACACTCATGGCTGGCTGTCCACCCAGGCTCTGTCCCCAACAGTGCTGGTTGGATCGGCACCAGTGTCGGGCCAGCCAGCCTCCTCCTTGGGAAAACAAAGCAGCTCGCCTCTCCAGAACAAGCCACACAGCCTGTGGTGCTGGGGCAGGCACAACAGTCACGCTGCCTGAGGTGCCGTTTAGGGGTTTCATTGCACCCGCCCGCCTGTGGGTCTCAGCCAGGATCATCTGTCTTGTGCCAAGAGCAGCTCCCCAGTGGCTCAGCAGCGTTGGACCCCTTCTTTTGGCTCTAGCGACGGCGAGGGGACCTGGGAGGCAGCCGATGGCCAAGGCCACCAGCAGACCTGGTCCGCTGTGGGGGCAGCACTGAGCGAGCCTGGCGATTCCCCTCCTCAAACGAGAAAAGGAAGGAGAAGGCAAAGGCCAGCGCTGTGGTGAGCAACGGGTGAGACTTGACGGAGTGGCACTGCCCTGCGGGAACAGCCAGGGCTCCAGGGTCACCACAGTAATACAATCCCCTATAGCAAGTGGCTATCAAGTACCCTATAGCTCCTAGGAGCGGGAACCCTTTCACCCGTAGCACAGGGCAGAGGCTTCCTCTTCCTCCTGGAGAGCTTTGGGGCACACGACAGCCCCCGGGCACTGTGGTGGGAGCTCTGTGCTGGGCACCACACAGCCCCATGTTCCCCATGCCGCAGACCGAGCCCTGGACCCTCTGCTCGCCCCAAACACAGCTTTCATAGCCAGTGAGCCCCAGCCAGCACTGCAGGGAGCCCCAGCAGAGCCAGCCCTGGCTCCATCCCTGAGGCACCATACTGGTGCCCAGAGCTATAGGCAACCTACCTAGTGGCAGCTCGAGGGCAGCTCTCACTGTGGGGCTCTGCCCCAGCCCTCCCCTGCCCCATCTCAGGGACCATCCCTGCTGTGCCCAGCCTGGGAGGCTCAGCCCTGCCTGGGATGTAGCTAGCAACAGCAGGGCTCAGAGACTTAGGGTGGGGTGGCAGAGGCAGGGATGGAAACGCCATCTCCTGCTCTACCAAAGCTGGTGGAGAGCAAGTGGCACCTGGGCCTCAGGAGGTATGCAGCTGAGAGTACCCCAGGAGGGCGGAACATCCCCAGCACCGTGCCCCCAGGCCTGGGCTGGTCCCCAGGGGCCAACACATCATGGGCTGGTTGCATGCTTGGCACCACACCCCAGCAGGGTTTCTTCCAGGCCACAGCACACCCCTAAGCGCTGGCTCTTCCCTCGGCCCTGGGATGCTGCTTTGAACCCCAACCCCACTGTCCCAGCTCTGCAACCACTATTCCCGGGAAGAGCTTTTAGTGCATCCAGGTTTGGCCACAGCTGGGCCAAGAGGGTTTTCCCACTGGGATCAGCTTGGACAGCAAAGGAGCTGCTGGAGCAGAGCCAGGAAGGCTGTTACTCCGGAATGCTGGCACATATGGCTGGTGGGTACCACAATGGCTCCCCACCTGGACTGCAGCCCTACACCACTCCTGATGGGATCTGCTTGGCCACATGGCAACACGCTGCCTCACCCAGGGAGGAGGCGGATCCCAACACCCACCAATGCACTGACCTGCATCACACCAGCATCATTCCTGCTTCAAGCGCAGCAGCCTGCCAGGCACAAGCTCATCCCTCAGCCTGCACCAGGGCCAGGACAGCAGGACAGAGTAGTGGGGTCACAAGTGTCTGCTGGGCACCCTGTGTGCTGGAGTCAGTTGGAAACCTTATCAGGCTTTGCAGATATAGCAGACCTTTTCCGGGGGTTCAGTGCCTGGAGGGGGTGCTATGGCTCTGCAGGCTCAACAGCATCTGCACTTCTCAAGGATGTAACCTGCTGCCATTGCAGGACCCCAAATCCCCCTTCCCAGTGCTGGGGGGGCTCCTTGAAATTAAATTTCTGTACCAGTCGTGACTTGCCATTCTGTGGTGCCACAAGACACCACTCAGGCCATCAGAAGGGAATGGAGGATTAACCAGGAGGAGAGGAGCGAAGGAAGGAGCCCCCAGAAGAAGGGTGACCCCCCCTTGCACCTCATCCTCCAGCAGTCACACCCTTCAGCTGCTTTTTAGAAACGAGCTTGTGCTTCCCTATCTACAGCCACACTGGTCACCAAGCATCCTGCCGGTGACACCATGCGCCTGCCTCAGCTCTACCATCCTGCCCAGCGCCAGTGGGCAAGGGCAGTGCTTGCACAATGGGAAGTGTGAGCAGGGAGAGGGCAACCTGAGGAACCTCACACAGCTGGCAGGCAGCACTGGGGCTATCTGCACCCCAGGCACCAGCTTGGCAAGCTCTGATCAGGGAGAGCAAGCCTGGCCTCCTCTGCAACCTCCCCTGGAGCCTCGGCCCCGGGAAACCTCACTGTTCCCTGTGCTATGGTCCCACCGTATGGGGTGACCCAGTGACCGGCCAGAACCCCAAACAGCCCCTGGTAGGACACGTGCCACCAGCCAGGGAGCAATGCAGGGCTTGGCAGGGGTGGAGATGGGCTCTGGTGCCAGCTGGCCATGGAGCAGGGAGCTCTGGGGTTGGAGCCGGGGGTGCTCACCAGGAGCTGCCCAGCATTGTGGAGATGCTCAACCCGTGGGTTCTGAATGTCTCTAAGGATGGAGACTCCGCAGCCACTCTGCACAGTCTGTGCCAGCATTTGGCCAGTCTCACAGTAGAAAGAGTGTTCCCTTGTGTCCACATGCAATTTCCTATGTTTTCATCATTGGTTACGACTGGAAACAGCCTGTTCCCTCTTTGCTACACCCTCCCCTCCAAACATCTGCCCACAGTGCTGGAGACCACTCAGCCCCAGCCTTCCTCCAGTCTGAACAGTCCCAGCTCTCCCAGACGCGCCCCATATGAGGGATGCTTCTGTCCCTCACCGGTGTCAAGCCAGGAGGACACGCTGCCCAGGAGCCATGTGCCACCTACCACTGCAGGAAGGTTTCCAGGCCTGGCCCCAAAGGTCCTGCTTTGCTTTCCTTGTCTTTTGGCCAGGATCTGGCCCTTGGCAGAGAGCCCTCCCCACAGCCAGGGTCTGCAGAATGGCCTTACCAGGCCCCCCACCCTACCAGGCCCCAACACCCCGACACCCACAGGCACTGCTCGCCCCATCCCTGGAGCACCCTGAGCATGCAGGGTGTCCAGTGCCTGCAGCAGGGACCAGCAGCACTCATGCCTCAGGTTACCAACAGCCCCCCTGACCTGCCCCAGCCTCCTGGGAGGATGCTGGTGGCTCCCCCAGCCCCACCAAGTGCTGCGATGTACCCCAGCACCAGAAACACAGGAATACACCCCGCCATTTCCCCACTTGGTGCCTGAGGCCCCCAGCTCTGGTGCGGGCACCCTGCGAGCAGATGCTCACTGCAGCTCCCCGCAGCCAGAGCTGAGCAGAGCTGCCGGGTTGCTCCCGCCTCCGCTCAGCCTGCGCCGAGTAAGTGCCAGGAGCCTCCCCTGGCCCACACGTGCAGGATGTGCCCCCCACCCATGTGCTGTACCCAGAGCACTGTCCCCTCCTTCCCATTGCCCCTTCCCTCCATGCCCAGCCCCAGGAAGACCAGCACCAGGCCACGGCACAGCCCCAGTTCTGCCCCTGTGCCCCCAAAACCTGGCGCAGGCAACTGGCAGACCCCGGCAGCGGAGAGGAGGAAAAGGGGGAGACAGCAGGACCCCATCCATCCTGGTGCCATTCAGGCCAGTGGGGGCACCTGCGCCTGGCAGCTGTCATTGTCACTGAGCACAATGGCCTCCCACCTTCGCCAAGCCAGCACAAAGCGCCCTGTGGGGCGCCCAAAAATTGCAGCCTAGAGAAAGCCAAGCTGGGGGTGTGGAGCGGGGCGACATGATTGATGGGGAGGCTTGAGGAGGGGATGGGCGAACAGGCATCTGTGGGAAGGGGGGCACGGGGAATGAGGGATTCAGCAGGTGCCAAAATGGTCCTCACCTGCTCCTGTTCCCATGGGGCTGGGCAGCACCCCAGCATGGGGGAAGCTGCTTGCTCCCATCACCAGGGACTGAGGTCCTTCCAGTAAGCGCAGGTGGGCAGTGGGATGAGGATCCCTACCCTTCCCACCCCCCTTTCATGGTAGGCTCCTATAGACCCCCTCCAGCACCCCAACCACCACCACTGGTCAAAAAACAGGCCAGCCTGCCACTCCCCGCTCTTTCCCCCCACCTGGTACCTGGTTATCTCTCAGGAGCTGCAGCCCTGGCACTAGACTCTCCCTCATTAACTGTGTGCTAATTAGGTACCTGCCCCAGTCTCTGGGGTGCAAGCAGTGGTGTGTCCCCCCACTCCCAGCCCTGTGTGAGTGCACAGGGGTATCGAAGCAGCTCAGAACGGTGCCTGCCACAGCACACGTGCTGCCCATTGCTCCAGCGGCAGCAGTGGCCACAGCCAGAGGGACAGGCAGCATATGTGCCATGGCACAGCATGAGCCAGGGACATCCCAGCCCAGGTGGCAGCAGCAATTGCATCCCAAGATCCTCATCTCCATGGGGAAAGAAGAAGCCCAGCCAGCAAGGAGCCAGGCTGGCAAGCCTGCTCATCCAGACCAAGGCAAAGGGATCTGCAGGGAAAACCCTGACACTGAAAACACTTAGATCTGTGGGAGGGGACAGTACATGCACAGCTTGCTTTCAGCCCTGCCCAGTTCTCACCCCTCTCTCTTCTCTCCCAGCTCTGTGGCCATTAACCCAGATGCGTCCTTCCCGCCTGCCCATCCATCATGCTGCCGGCCTCCCCAGCACGCTGGCGGCATCACCTCCTGCATGGTTAATTGCAGCAGCAGGCAGGATTCGGGCAGCAGTGGGCAGGGAGCCACCAGCTCAGCCTGTCTCCACACACACCCTGCCAGCCAGTGACGCTGGACCTACCAGTGGCATAGAGGGGCTTTGATCTCTGAGCTGGGAGCTCAGGACATGCCTGTGTCCCTGTCCTGCTGCCGCACAGCCCGGCCATCCACGCTTTTCTCTTGGGTTTCCTGGCATCGATGGCTCCCTGCAATACCCCCTGTGCTCTGCAGCATGGCAAATCCCTCTGGCATGGCAAATGCTGTGTGGCAAACTCCAGTGGCTGCTGCTACCAATCCAGGAGCGTACTGAGATCTCACATGCAGCACTGAGCATTCCCAGGACCCTGCCCACCGGCCCCACTTCCCACTGTGTCCCCCACACAACACGGCCCATGGCACCCACCTGGCAGCCAGGGCAGAGCAGACAGAGGGGGTGGCAGCCTGCTCCAAAAGAAGGGGAAACTGAGGCACGTTCCTCGAGCAGCTGGAGGGACTCATCAAGAGACTCCCCAGCAGTGCCTGCTCCAAAAACATCTCCTCCCAAGCAGGAAAACCCCACGGTGCTGGGTTGGGAGCGTGTGACTTCTGCACTCCTAGGCAATCGCCCTTTGTCCCCCTGGTGACAGTGTGCCAGACTGGGCACAACAGCCAGGCCTGGGACAGCCGTGGGGGGGAGCTCGCCCCAGCTCTGAGCAGCCCCAACCTGCCACTAGACCCAGTGCATCCTCCATCCCCCCAGACCTGCTGCCCCCTCCATGCCCGCAGCATCCAGAGCCCAGGGCTGCTCCCAGCTCTGCAGCTGCCTCCCCCGTGGAGCGCTCCTGGCTGCCCCTAGCCCTGGGGCGGTGCAGTCACCAAAACCCCACCGAGGGGTGGCTGGGGACAGCAGCCAGGTGTGGCGGCTCTACCATGGCCCCAGGGCAAGAGTCTGCTGTTGCAGTGCAGGATCCCCCCTGTACTGCAGGCACCACCTTGACTCACACTGTAACCTCCTTGCCGGGGGTTGGATGCAAAGGGACCACTTGTCCAGAGCATCCTTCCACGCTGTGCCTACATTCCCACTCCCCAAAAAGCCCCCCCCAAGCCTCCTCCTCTGCATGGTTCCCACCCAGTTGTTCAGCCGTGTTATCTCCCCGTGCACTGCAGGCAGTCGGTGCCTATCCATATCACTGTCCCCACTGTGGACACCTACAGCCACCCACTTCCATTTGTCCACCAGGCGCTGCACCCCGTATTTTTGAAGGGCCTACAAAAATAGGTTCATCTGAGCAACCTACATACACACAACACAAGCTGCCCTCATGCCAACAGCCAGGAGGCAAAAGAGTGTTATGTCTGACCTCGGAGGTGTCCCCATCCACCCAGCAAACCACCACAGGGAACCAGATCTAGCGAAGGCTGCGCGAATGGGGCCCCCAGGGGAGCTGGCACAGTCGAATTAATCTGGGGCACTGGGGAAGATGCTGGTTCCATTCTGCCACCCACCAGGCCCTGCACACGTGCTGCCTGCAGCAGGGTGTAGGATCCCAGGAGCCTACGGCATTGTGACAGCCTTAAGTCTCGCCCCCCAGCATCCATGGGCCAGAACCTTCCTGAGAACGTCCTTTGCCCACAGGCAGATGGGGGGAAATCAGAGAATGTAAACATGGGATGAAAGCAACTTTGCGGGGGGGGGGGGGGGGTTGGGGGGGGGGGAGGGGGCAGTCCGGGTATGGGAGACCCTGTCCCCAAACAGTGGTGTAAAATTCGTGCTAAACAGCCCCACGAGACCAATGTTGACCCTGCCACCATGGGGTTTGCACCTTTTCCATTTGCCCTTCACTGGGTACAGGGAGCCAGACTCCTCCTGGCACTGCCCTGGGCACTGGCTGGGGGTGGGTCTGCAAGCAGCAAGTGCCTGGAAATGATTTACACCCCAGGGCAGGCAAAACACACACACACACACACACCCACACACACCCCTGATCTCAGCAGGGACCACGGGTGCCAGCCAGCCCCTTGCCTAAGCCCCCGTGCCCCTGACCTTGCTCCTCATCTGCCCCGAGGTGGACACCTTCCGGATGAGCTTGTGGGAACTGTCTTCCTGCTCGCCCTCGCTGTCAGACGACTCCTCACCACCCGCTTCGGGTGAGATGGGTGCCAGCTTGTCTGAGTCCAGGGATGACACCGATTCCCGGGTCTTCCTCAGGAACAGGTCTCCAGGCACCAGCTTCTCAGCCATCCTCCCACCCAGCTTGGCTCTCGGCTCCACTGACTCCTGACACAGCCCTGGGAGGACAAGGACACACAGGAATGGAGGAAAAGCCCTGAAAGGGGGTGCACAGCACCTCACTCTCTATGGCTTGGCCAAATGGGAGGTACAATCCTCAAAATTATGGTAGAAGGCACCTTCTAGCACAGAAACGCCACTCGATGGCTTCCTTGCAGGCAAAGTTTTCTGTTGTCGCCTTTTTTCAGTGTCCCAAGTCTCCCTTACCCTGCCTGGCATGCCAACACCGCTCCTTGCTCCACCTTGGGAGACTGTGGCCACCCTATGCCCTGGCATTGGGGTGCACCACCCTTGCCGCAGCCTGTGCCAGCACCCCATCTGGTGCCCTTCCCCGGGACGCTATGCTGCCCTCAGTGGCCAGGGGAGATCGGGAGAGGTGGGATGGGGACAGTCATGAGAAGCAGCAGCTGCCTCCTGCCATCCACTCCAGCAGCCGGCAAGGGCTGGGAGCATCTCCCGGCCCCACACCGGTGGGTCGCCAGTCCCAGGCAGGTGGCTACGGGTGTGGTGGAATACAGGGTGGGGGCGGGGGCTCCACTCATACAGGGGAAGCCTTACCCCACTACCCCCCCCCCCCCCCCGGGGGCTGCGGCCAGGCTGGGGGAGCACCTATCTGGGCGAGCGAGCCTAGCCAGCGCAGTGCTGACCAGGGGACACCTCACGGCGCCGTGCCCGGCCCCACGCGGCTCCCGCTCCGCACCCCCTCCTCCCCCACCGCGGCTGCCGGCAAACGTGTTGCCCTGTCCCCTCGCAGCAACAAGCTTTTCGGGGGTGGGAGGCGAGGGCACCGCAGCGCTGCCGACCCCCCCGACCCCGACCCTGGGCATACCCCTCCTCAATGCGGGCCTCGGCGCCCTCCCCCCCCGCCCCGCCCCCGCCAACCTCTGGGCTGCTGGGTGCCGGGTCCCCGCCGAGCATCCCGCAGCACGCCCGGGAGGGGGGGAGGCGGAGCGCACCCCGCGCCCCTCCCGCGCACACACCTTGCGCACCCCGCGCCGCCGCCGCCGCTCGTGCAAGGTCGCTGCTGCTCCGGCTACCGCCCGCAGCCCCCCTGGCCCCGCGGGATGCGCCTCTGCGGGCGGCCCCGGCCCTGCCCCTGCGCCACAAGCCCCGGCCTGCGCCGGTGCGCGCGGCGGAGCTGGCGGCCCACGCACGGCCCCGAGAACGCGGGCGGGCACCCGCACCGCCGCGCGCACATACGTGTGCAGCGCCCACGCGGGCACGGGGATGGCAGAGCACCCGCACCGCCGCGCGCACATACGTGTGCACACGCCCGCGCACATTCGGGACTGCGCGGCCCGGGCGTGGGTAAGTCCATGCATACACATGTGCACAGCCCGGCGTGAGCGCACACTCAGGTGCAGCACTCACACGGGCACAGGCAGGCACATGCATGATCACTGTGCGCACCCACGCAAGCATGGGTAGGTATAAGCAAGGGCACGGGTGAGCACATGCACAGCCGCAGTGCCTGCATGTGTGAATATGGCACACTGGCACCAGCATGCACACCCCCCGCCATGGGAAAGCACATACACCCACACTGGCAAGGGCAAGCACATGGGTGGCACGCACACTGTGGCCATGCACATATATGTGTACACACTCCTGAGTGCATTGGCACACACAGCACAGGCATGGGCGAGGAAATCTGCTGCTGTGCACACACGTGCCAACACGCATGCAAACACACACTTGCACGTGTACAGGCATAAGTGAGTGCACACACTGCTGCCATGCACACATACGTGCACATGCCCACACATGCACAGGCATGCACACCCCAGTCAAGGGGTACTACCTCTGTGCAATTGTACGTGCATATGATCACACATGCACAGGCATGCACAGGCATGAGTGAGCACACACACCGGCACCTCCACGCACTTGTACACAAAATATATGAGCCCAGAATCCTCTCCACGTGCTGGGCTGCATCCCCAGAGCATGAGCAGCAACTCAAGGTGGGGATCCTGACCCTCTGCTGCTCTCTGGGGAGACCCCCCCTCAGTCTTGATCCAGCTCCGGGGCAACAGCACAAGAGAGTGAAGCTGTTGGAGTGAGTCCCAAGGAGGTCACAGAGATACTGCAAGGGCTGGAGCAGCTCTTCTCTGGAGCCAGGCTGAGAGAGCTGGGCTGGTTCAGCCTGGAGAAGAGAAGGTTCCTTAAGGGGAGACCTTAGAGCAGCTCCAGTGCTTAAAAGGACTACAGGCAACCCGGAGAAGGGCTTTGGACAAGGGCCTGTAGGGACAAGACAAGGGGGAATGGCTTTAACCTGCCAGAGGGGAGACTGAGATGAGCTCTTAGGCAGAAGCTCTTCCCTGTGAGGGTGCTGAGGCGCTGGCACAGGGTGCCCAGAGAAGCTGTGGCTGCCCCATCCCTGGCAGTGCTCAAGGCCAGGTTGGACACAGGGGCTTGGAGCAAGTGGCTCTAGTGGGAGGTAGGGTTGGGAAGAGATGATCTTCGAAGGCGCTAGCCTGCCTGTGCGTTTGCTCACCTGTGCACACACGCGTACACGCGCTCACACACGCGGGCACATGTACGTGCGGTCGCCCCGGGAGCGGGCTCCCGCGCCAACACCTGTTCACGCGCACTCCGACGCGCGCGCGCCCCCACGCACCTGCACTCACACGTGTGTGCCCGCGCACTCGCGCGCTGCTGCCACCCAGTGGCCCGCGCTGCCCCTGCACCGCTGCCCCCCCGGCCCTTACCCCCCGCCAGGTCCCTCCACCCCTCCTCGGGCAACCTCCGAAGCTCCAGCGCTGGGTGCCGCAGCCAACGCTGCAGCCGCCAACCCGAGCACCGTGAGCCCTCCGTGTGCCGCTGGCGGCTTCAGCACTGCGCCCTACCCTGACACCCTGGTATCACCCACCGGGTGTACAGCACCCGCCTGCCCAGGCACCTGCGGTGCCACGGGGACGTCCGGGCCCCAAGTGCTCGATGGGGCTCGGCTCACCCTGCACGGCGGCACCCGCCAGCTGTGGCGCCACTGACTGGGGACACAGCGACAAAGCACGTGGGACACAAGGCAGTTGTGCAGCTGCAGCTGCTCCTTTACTCTGAGGCACGGCGGAACGCGGCAAGGAACCGACAGCGGCACCGCCCGGGTGTAGTGACCTACGGAGGGCCCCTGGTTCCCCCTGAGGGCAGCACAGCCCCAGCGCGTGCTCTTTGGTCCTAGCAGTGTCCCTGGGCAGGCAGGAGGAGAGTGGGGCGCTGCAATGGGGACCCCCCACCTACATGCAGGGCGCAGTGTTCGACGGGCGGGGGTGATATGGAGGACCGCTGCAGCGCAGAGCAGACAAACACGGGCACTCCCTGCACCCTGGGGCTGGGCTGCCCAGATGGGGCCACCCCGAAAGAGGTTGGGGGCCACCCTGCGTCTCCTAAACGCTTCCTTGCTCTCCCCGCCCCCCCCCCCCCCCAAGCTGCTGCTAGTTGCATGAAACCCCTGTGCAAAATTAGCATCAAGGCACCTGCCCATCCAACGGGGACGTTCAGGCAGTAGCAGGGCAGGGGGTGACCCAGGGTGAAGTCCAAGCACTCCTTGAGATTGCTGCAGCACAGAGCAGGGGGACATGCCCCCCCTTCATTGTCAGTGTGTTTTTTCCTCTATTAATTCCTGCTGGTGCAGGGAAGAGACTTGAGGCAAGGGCTAGGTGAGGCTGGGTAGTCACTGCACCCACAGCACTGGTTGCAGCAGGTACCTGCAGCACCTGGCATCCCATTCCCTGGCAGGAGGACACCATTCCAGGGGCACCCACCACAGTGTCCCCGGGGTCAGGTGTGCATTGCACCCACCAGCACCACCCTTGGCCACCCGCAGTGCCTCAGGCCGGTGGGGATCGGGTTAAGGACCTGCTGGCCAGGGCCATTGTTTTGGACACAATAGGGAGGAAGAAGGATGCTGGGGGGGCCAAAATTCCTTCAGCTCCCACCGGACAGATGGACAGAGCTGGGCAAACAGACATGATGGAAGAAGAGTGAGGATGGTTTAACCCTTCCAGGCACTGCATGGCTATGCCCGGGAGCACCCTGGGGGTACGTTTAAGGCACATGGTGCAGCACCAGCCATGGGACAGGCACTGGTGTCCAGGACAAGGTGGAGGGAGCCCCGTGAACACACGGTAGGTGGGGGAGCGGAAGGATCTGTCCATTTGGTCCTGCTGGGACACAGGGTGCTGGGTGGCCACAGAGCCCAGAGCAGCTCAGTGGCACACAAACACACACCCCCTGCCAGTGCCTGAGCTGGCACCAGCTCCCCTGCTTTGTACACTGGAAAAATAAATAAAAGACAGGGCCTGTACAGACGGACAGGTGCAGCGAGAGCCCCCGAGGAGCCAGATCCACTTTGGCAGCAAGCTGGGGCCAGTGCCTGGGGGGGCAGGCTGGACGGCAGGCTAGCAGCCCTTGGGGCCCTGGTCGAGGCTCTCACGCAGGCACCGGAGCTGCTCCTGACCCAGCTTGATCTTCTCCTCCAGCTCCCGCTGCTCAGCAATGAGGGCCGACTTCATCTTGACGAAGTGCTGGTAGTCCCGGAGGTGCTCGGCAGGCAGGTATCGTGCCACCATGGCACCCACCACCTCCTCCCGCCGCCCCACGTGCTCCTTCAGCTCCTTTGCATCCTCCAGCTGTGCCACCAGCAGCTGCTGCTTCTCCCGCAAGGCCACCTGTGGGCAAGACAGGTATCGTTGGTGGGGTCCCTTGGCCTGGTGCCCCACAAGCACTCCCCTACCCTGTGCCCACCTTGTCCTCAGCAGGAGCATGCGGCCCCAGGCTGCCTAGAGCACTCTCCACCCGGGCCAGGCGCCCTGAGAGGGACAACAGGAGGTTGACCACCTTATCCAGGTCACCCACAAAGAGGCGGTACTTGTCAAACTCCCCCGGGGTGCAGAGGGCTTGCAGGCGCGCAGCCACGTCCTCGCCCAGTGCCCCATTGGCACTGATGTCCTCCTGCAGCCCCCGCTGTGCCTCCCGCAGCACCGCCAGCTTGCGACTCAGGCTCTCAATCAGCTGCAGCTGCCAGAGGGAAGGAAGGAGTCAGGGGTGATGGGGGACACCCACATTGAGACTGGGGGACTGGCACAAGGGTGCAGGGCTGCCATCTGCACTGGGCCCCACAAACGACAAGCATCCGGTGATGCCCTTGGTTCCCATGAGCATCTGCTGACACTCCCAGGCCCCACAACCACCCAACGCCACCACAGATCCTTGCAAACATCTGTCAACATCCCAGCCCCTGTGAGCAAGCAGCAAAGGCCCAAATACCCAGGAGCATCCGGCAATGCCCACAGCTCCAACAAGCAACCAATGATGCCCCCGGTCCCTGCAAGTATCTAGCAGCCACAGTGGAGAACCCTGAGGGCATGGTCCCCAGCAGTGCCCACTTTACCTTCTTTTCCACTAGCTCATGGTCTGCCTCCTCCTCTTCCTCAGAGCTCCCCTCCACAACATCCGGCAGCTCCTTCACCTTGCCAAGTGGCTCGGCTTTACCCACTCCTGCACTGTAATGCGCTGGGTAGCAGGCGGAGCTGGCAGTGCTCACAGGAGGTGGTGAGATGGGCTCAAAGCCCTGCCTGTTGGGGACAGGGGCTCAGCACTGGGGACAGTGGGGTGCAGTCCATCTTCAGCACAATGCCGCACCATCCCTACCTGTCCTGCACCAGGGTCTCCATGTGCCAGTCCTGCTGGAAACGCTCCTGCCAGGCCTGCTGCTGCCCCGTCACCAGCAGATCACCCACCACCTTGGTGGTTGTGCCAGCAGGGGCCGAGGGGGCCAGGATGCTAGCCAGAGAGTGGTCCCTTCCTGCCACATCCCACAGCAGCTCCTCGGAGTCCACGCGGTGGGGCTGGGGCTGGTTCCCCTGGCAGCCCACCCCCTCTGCTGCTCCAGGGCTAGGCTTAGGGGCCTCAAGGGCAGTAGGGCTGGAGCCATCATGCAGGGGCAGGGAGCACTCACCCACCCTGCAGGGGCTGACCCAGTCCCGCTCCTGATTCCGGCTGAGCCTTTGGGGCTGCTCCTCCATCTCCCAGGGGTGCTTTGCCTTCAGCCGCTCCTCCCCGGCCCCTGCCGCCCTGCCAACATCCCGCACGGGAGCACCCACATCAGCTCCCCTGCCCACCCATGGACCAAGGGGACACAGGACTGTTCCCACTCCAGGAAAAGAGGTCAGGAACACCCCCCACCCCAAGAAAATCCCACAACCTAACCCAAGGGGTGGATTAGGATGGTTTGACACAGGGTTCAAATGGCCCCATAAGCATCCCTGTGCCCAGGCCAAGCCTGCAGCCCTGCTCCCACTGCTGCACCATGGTGGCACTTGCCTGCAAATCTCAGCATCAGGCCCAGGAATCCTCTGGAGTGATCCGGGAGGCTCGGGCCGGGGCCAGGCACCTGGCAGGGCAGGGGGACGGGCAGCGAGACCCTGGGATCGGCCCCCCTGCTCCCCGGTGAGGCTCTGCGAACGCTTATGGGCAGCCTCAGTGATGCTGCGGGGCGGCACCGGGGCAGCGGTGAAGGCAGAGCTGTGCCCAGAACCATCCGACAGGTGCTGGGATGTCCGGCGCTGCCTGTACTTCTCCCAGTTGGGGGGCGGTGGGCGGGGAGGCGGGGGACCCTTCTTTTTGGGAATGCCAGCAGGGTCCAGCTTGGCCTGGAGCAGGTCCCTCTGGCTGCGGCCCCGGGGGCTGGCAGGCTCCAGGTTGAGGTGGCTCTCGGAGAAGGCTCTGCCTCGCAGTGGGCGGTGCAGGGGGTCTGGAGGGCTCTCAGGGGAGCGGGTCAGGCGGTCACCATCCCACGACAGATCATGTGTAGAAGTGGCCTGGTAGCAGGGCAGCCACTCTGGCTCAGCGCTGCTCTCGAAGCAGGGGTGGAAGGGGCCAAGCCTTGGGAAGCCCGGTTGGTAGCTGGAGAGCTCACTGGGGAAATAAGGGGGCACCGATCTCCCAAGTCAGTCACTCCCCCACCGAAGCTCATGCCCTGCCTTGCCTACCAGCCACCAGCTGGCAGAAGAAGCCCAGGCTCTCCCGTGACCCCATGCTGGGCATAGCCCCCCAGAAATGCCTCCAGACCCCTGAGCATGGACCCCTTCCCTGCCTCAGGCACCTCCTCACAGCCCTTGGACCTGCTTGCCCAAGGTAGCACGTGTCCCAGCTCTGCAGGGCGCAGCACGACTATGGCTGGGGTGTTAAGGGAAGGACCTTGTACATCACTGATGAAAACCACAGTGGTTCCCACACCTTACTGGCTGAGATCATCACTGAGTGGCATGCACATCCCGTCACAGCAGCACGCAGCGTGTGCTCACCTGATGGATTGGCTGGCTTTCCTGGTTATTGCTGGTGGTTCCCACTCATCCAGAGGAAATTCCTGTGTGGGAGAAGTAGAATCATAGAGCGGTTAGGGTCAGCAAAGACCTCAAGTTCCAACCCCTTGCCACGGGCAGGGACGCCTCACCCTAGAACACATCCTTCAAGGTACTGTCTGACCTGGCCTTGAACACTGACAGGGATGAAGCACTCACCACCTCTGAGCAACCAGAACCAGCACCTCACCACACTCACAATCAAGAACTTCTTCCTTTTATCTAATCTGAACTTCCCCTGTTCCAGTTTGAACCCATCAACCCTTGTCCTATCCCTGCAGTCCCTGATGAAAAGTCCTTCTCTGGCACACAGGAGTAGAGGGAGCTTGAAAGTGAGGTCAGCATCCCCCTCCCCATCCCCACCTGGCCCATCCCCACCCAGGCACAGCAGGCATACAGAGGGTCTGCAGGGACCCCATGGGCACAGCAGCTCCCATCCCAACCCAGGGTCATGCTGCAAGGGTGCAGGGTGGTGCCAGCACTGC
This sequence comes from Lathamus discolor, assembly GCF_037157495.1. Classification (NCBI taxonomy): domain Eukaryota; kingdom Metazoa; phylum Chordata; class Aves; order Psittaciformes; family Psittacidae; genus Lathamus; species Lathamus discolor. The sequence goes on along the minus strand of NC_088892.1, from coordinate 1,955,776 downwards.
TCGTGGCACACCCCCAGGGTCTCACTCACCGGGGCAAAGGCTCTCCGGGGAGGCCAGGCATCACTCTCCTCCCGTCCGGGGAGCAGCGCTGGGCAGCAGCAGTCGGGGCAGCGTGCCCAGGGCTGCGGGTGGCAGCGGCAGGTGTGGCCACGGGGCATCGGCCAGGGGCACAGGTCCCCACCACAGTAGCGGCAGGGCTCAGGGTGGAGCGGGACCCCGTAGGGATAGGAGAAGCCCCGCACGTACTCCAGCTCCCCCGGCCTCCCCAACGTCTTGTAGCAGGGAGGCTGCTCCCGGCAGCACTCGGCGTAGGGGCCGGCAGAGCCAGGGCGGCCGAGCGAGGGAGCGCTGTAGGGCTGGTCCACGGAGAGGCGGCGAGGGTCGCGGCGCTCGAGCCCGGCAGGCGGGAAGGCACCGGGTTCACCCGCCGCAGATTTGCCGTGCTGGGGCGGCGCCGGCCTGCTGCTCTCCTCGAAGAACCGGCGGCGGTCAGCGAAGGGCAGGAGGACAGCCTCATCCCCGCCCCGTGGCGGGGAGCCGGGGGCAGCCGGGCCCTGCCCATAGCCCTCCATCTCGCCGGCTCTTGGTGAACGCCTCAGCGGCAACTTTCGCTCGGGGGACCAGCACCAGAGGCCCCGGCCTGTCGGCACCGGCCGCTCGGGAGACGGGAGCCCTTTGGGGACCGGGAGCGGGTCAGGGGTGGGGATGCCTCGGTCCCCTGAGAGGCCTGGGCTCCTGCCGCCCTCGCTCGGTTCGGGGCTGAGTCGCTCCGGCGGGGCGCAGGGTCCCTCCGCCGGCACACTGCCCTCGGGGGGCTCCTCCGCCTCCTCCACCGGCTCCTCACCGGGCGGGGGGGCGCCGGGACCACGGCTCTTCTGCAACTGGGCCTTGCGCCGCTGGATCTCGTTGCGCAGGCTGGTGGCGAAGCGGTCGCTGCGGCGGCGCATCTGAGAGGAGCGGCGGGGAAGGCCCCCGGCCCGCCGGCCCCCCCCCCGCCTCTCCTCTTCCTCCGGCCCCTCCGTGCTGCGCGCTGGGCTGGCTGCCGGCCTGTCCTGCCCGCAGGCTCGAGGCAGCTCCGGGCAGCAGCGGCACGGCGGGAGGCGGCAGCACAACTCTGGGCAGAACTGTGTGTCCTGGGTAGCCCCTGGCCGGCTGCCCTCGGGGTGCAGCGGGGAGAGGGTCCAGCGGTGCCCATCAGAGGCCGGCGAAGCTCGTCCGCTGCCAGTGCCCACCTGAAGGGAGTGGAGCTGGGAGGCCAGGAGCTGCTCGGGAGCACTGTGCCGGTGCAGCATGTGGCCTTTGAGCGGGGACAGCAGAGGGTTGTCACCTGCTGCCACAGTATCTGGCACTCGGTGCGTGCTGCCATCTGGGTACAGCCGATCACCAGGCTCCACACTCTCTCCCACGAGCACCGCAGTTGCACACCGGTCTGGGTGGGAGCTCAGCATGTAATACTGGTCGGCAGAGAGACGGTCCTTTGTGGGGTATGGCACTGGTGTCCTACTGCCTGCCGCCTCTGCCTCCCCATCCCGCTGGCAAAGGAAGGTGTCGGAGATCCACCGGCCCTTGACATGCAGCATGTCTGCTGACACCGCAGCCCGGCGCTGGTCGCCTCCACCAGCCGGGGCTGCCCGCAGGCTGTCCCTCCTCACAGGGGGCTTGGGGGGTACAGGCACCCGCCAGGCCTCTGGGTGCCGGCTGCTGGGTGGCTCAGACCCCGTGGTAGCGTGGTAGCGCCCGTCGGCGGCCTTGCAGGGGGCTTGGAGACTGGAGTCAACAGAGGTGGCCTCCTCGGGGCGGAGCGAGAGGGCGCAGTCCGATGCGATGGAGCTGGCAGAAAAGGAGCTGTAGGCCGAGTCCCTCTTGCTGTGGTACATGCCCTGGTCAACGGGTGAGGGGTCCCCTTCATAGTAGGCCTGGCCAGGCTGGTCCAGGCTGTCCATGCTCCCGATGGAGCTGCTTCGGTCGGTACTGCAGTGCCGGGACAGCGGGTTCCACTGCAGGGACAGCTCACTGCCGTCCGGCCCCATGCCGGAGTTAGGGGTGCTTGCTGCCCCCCTCCCAGCACCCCACTAGCCCCTCTGATGGGTATGAGATCCTGCAGAGCCAACATCCCACCACCACATACCCTTGTCCCTCAGGATGGGGGGCACAGGCCAGCACAGCTTCAACTCGCCCTCCACTCTGGGCTGGGGGCAGCGCTAGGGCTGCCTTGGCTCTGGCAGGGGAGGTGGGCATGGGGACGCGGCATGCATGGCTCCAGCCACTTGGGACCTGTCTGCTCTGGCAGGGGTGTGGGGCACCAGGACTCAGCTCCTGACCAAACCCAGCAGAGCCACCACCCCTTCCTGCCGGGAACGGAGGAGTAAACATGCAGGGAAAGGGCAGCACAGTGGCACGACACAGGGAATGGATGTCTGACAGTGGTGTGGGGTGAGCTCACGTCCCACACCCCCCACCACCACAGCCCAAGCAGTGCCCTGTCAGCCCCCTCCCTTGCGTGGGAGCCCCATGGGTGGCTTCAGAGTCTCACCTGACATCACACCCCGAGGGCCAGGAGAGGCTGAAGGCATCTGCAGGGCAGTGCATGGCAGGGGCATCGGAGCGGCTCTCGGCGAGCTTGGCCACGTGCCAGGAGTGGGGCCGGAGGACGGGCACGCTTCTCCTGCCAAGAGCAACAGCAGGAGAGGACAAGAATGGGGAGGAAGCCGGGCCGAGGAACCGGGGCTGAAGTCACTTCCTACGGGGCTTCCTGTCCCCCCAGGCAAGCGCCCGCCCAAGGGGGGATGGGGGTGAGGAGGGTCCAGCCCTGCCAGCACACAGCACTGGGAAGAAGGATCCCGCAGTTTCCCTGTGGCTGCTGGGGCTCCCCTGCCTGCAGCATCCCCGCTGCCAGCACTGATGGGGCACTGAGGACGTGGCCCCAGTGCAGCCCATGGGCAATGCTCTTTCACGGTGAGGGCCCTGAGACCACATCTGCATCCCCACTGCAAGCCTGACCTTCCCCCCTCATTCCTCTGTCCCTTAGCATCCGCAGCAAGCACCAGCCACATCCCGTCCCCGGGAACAGACCCTGTGCCAGGCCCCTCCCACTCCCCACACCAGGCAGTCATGGGGGTCTCCAGTCCCCCAACACATGCAGGCAGTGATGTCCAGTGCCACCGCCCAGATGTGCAGGTAGATACCACCTCCTGTACCCTCCCAAGTGCCTGGTACTGTTCCAGCATCTGCTGGATGCGTGGGGAGGGTGGCAGGGACGAGCTGTGGAGTCAGCACAGGGGTCCCTCCTTCCTAGAGCCCCCCGACTCACCATGGATGATGCTGAGCCCCGGTACAGCCCTGTGAGCAGTGCCCTGCACTTCCCCAGCCCCTGGGTGCTGCTGGAGCTGGAGCCCGATCGGGATGCAGCCAGGGAGTGGATGTGGGTTGCAGGGGGGAGTGCGGGGCGAGGGGGGGGGGGGGGCTACAGGGCCTTGGCCCTGCCTCTCCTTCCTTTCCCAGGCAGGCAGCAGGCAGGCGGCAGGCAGGAAGGGAGAGGAGCGGCCAAGCTCGAGGATACCGCCCAGCCAGCGGCTGGCAAGCCTACTGCATTGCCTCGGCTCTGCGGGCAGCACACGGGCCTGGGGAACCCCAACCCCACCACGGGGTGATGGCAGCCACGGGGGGGCTGCCCCACGCCCCAGCTCAGCGCAGGACCCCGCCGGGCTCCCACCAGTTCCCCAGGCAGGCGATGCCCCTCCCCAGCTTTGCCGCCCTCCCGTCCCCCCCGACCCGCAGCGCCGCCAACCTGCGGACGATCATCTTCAGGGTGCGATAAGAGCCCTTGATGAGGATCAGAGCCTCCTGGCGAGACCCGTAGAGCGGTGTCCCGCTGATGTTCACCAGTTCATCACCTGGCTGCAGCCTGTGGGACAGCGCAGCCTTGCCCCCCTCCTCTACCTGGGCAACAGAGAGGGACGTCAGGCAGGGCAGAATCTCCAGAACAGGCTGGGGAGCGTGCTGCTGTTGCTGCTGCTGGGTGCCATGTGAGAAAGAGGCGTTAGAGACGGGGTGCCTTTGCCCCAGGCACTGCAGAGAGATCTGCAGCACTGGGCTCCCCCCCCACCCCGCCCCAGTCACATGAATTTCTGAGCAAGGAAAGGGCACTGGAGAAGGGGGAGAAGAAAAATGTCTCGTACCAGCAGATTCCCCCGCAGGCATGGACAGCACAAGGGCCCTTTGTACGATGTGGATGCCAGCCCCCCGCCGCTGCTCCCAGTCCTGTGTCAGCCCTGCCCCAGCACCCGCAATTAATTCAATGCCCAAAGGATGCCAGCACACTGCATACACGCAAGGGAGCCAGCGACAGGGGAAGCACCACCTGTGCCCGGCTCTGGCATGCACTTACCCCATCCTAGCACCCACAGCCAAAATGAGCCAAGTACTCTGCCACAGCTTGGAAGACACAGGGCCATGGCGCTGCCAGCACGGAGGAGCCCCAGCCCATCCCCTCTGCCCCAGCAGGTAGGTGCAGCACAGGCAGCCCTGGGATGAGCAGTGCCCCCCAGGTCAAGCAGAGTATCCAGTGCTGGCACTGATTGCTGCCCATCCTGCCACTCCTGATGGCCAGGAATTGCCATGCCCAGCCCCTCAAACCAGAAGGCAAGCAAGCCCAGCTGCTGGGCTGCATGGTGGAAGTGGCAGAGGGTATGCAGGCGCAAGGCCCAGGACCTGAGGTGCCCTATGCCCTCCAGGGGCCTAGCATGGATGTGGAGCCTGACCTGGACAGATGCTACAGCCACCCCCAGCGTGATGAGAGGAGCTGGCCTGGCCACATGCAGGCACGTGCAGACTCCTGCGTCCAGCCTGCCCACAGGCTCCTCACCCTGCCCTGCCATCCCAAGAAACAGGAGAGAAACAAGCTCTGCCGACAGTGCCTGCAGCACAATCTGTGCAGCCCAGCCTGGGAGTCAGCCAGGCCCCGATGCCGGGGGGCACCCACAGCTCCCCAGCAGGCCCCCATCGTGCATGTGCCCTCAGGCACTCCTTCCCATCCCTTGCACAGGGCAGGGCTCAGGGGGCATCTCGCTGTCTGTAGGCAACATGGAACCAGGGGAGCCAGGCAGGGGCAGCCTGATCTTCTGCTCATCCTGGCACTGCCCCATGTCTCTGCCTGGCAAGGCTGTGCCCAACACCCCACAGTTCTCACATGTTTTCAGGGACCTGGGGACTGCAATGCCATGCCCAGGCTGGGCAGAGCCCAACGAGCCTGCTGTGCAGGCTGCTCTCCCACCCGGAAGTCAGCCTTGGAGCTGCCTTCCTAGCACAAGCCCCAGATGCCTGCAAGGGCTCCTGGTCCCACCATGAATTTCCTGGAGCACTCGGGTTTAACTCCTGCCATGCTGTTGCCCACCAATTGGCAGAGCAGCCGGGCAGGGCAGGCTGCACTTTCATCCCAGTCCTTGTCCCTTGCCTGGTCACATGCCCACCCCGTCCCTCCTGCCACAGCCACAGGGCTGAGTCAGCTGTGAAGGGTGTCCCCCCAGTGCAGGCCACTGCCAGGGCTGCACCCATGTCTGGATCACCACATGTGCCAGGACAAACACAGTTCAGCCCTGGCATCGCTCACCAGGAGCTTAATCTGACACAAACAGACCCTTGTTCTGCCTTTGCCACCAGTGAACTCAGCGCAGGCAGCCAAACTGTGCCGCCAGCTGCCCTGCCCAGCCAGGCCAGACCTGAGCACTTCCCTAATACCAATCCCCCCGTGTTCACTCTGGGCCCTAATGGTGGGCACCAGCTGGCTCACAGGAATATCTGCCTGCCTCTTAAGAGTCTTGTCTTAGAAGGAGTCACAGCCACAGCAGCGCTTGAACTGCACCCATCCTGCCCACCCCCACAGACCTGTATCCATGCTCCCAGTGTGCCTGGCTGAGGAAGCCTGTGCTGGGGGGGGAGGGGTGCTGTGCTCGGAGCCCCGCAGAGGGCCCGCAGCCCACACCAGCCCTACCGTGGGAATCTGCCACAAGAAGGGATCCTCCGTGACGCGGGCTCAGAGGCCGAACTGTCCCGGTGAAGACCGGGAGCCCCTTCCCCTTTCCAGCGTGAGGCCCCGGCTCCCAGCGCCACTGGCGGGGGCTGCCCCCTCCTCGCACGGGCCTCGGCCGCAGAGCGGGTTCCCCGGGGGATCCTCCCCTGAATGCGCAGAGCGCTGAAACAAGCCCCCTTTGTCTGCAGAGCACACGCGGCGCGGCGGTCCGGCCGGGGAGCGCGGGGGGCGGCACCCCCCCGGGCCAACAAGGACCCCCGCCATGGTCTCAGCGGCGGTGGGGCGCATCCCCGTCCCATCCCCTCCTCCAGCAGCCAGGGCACCCAACGGGACCCACTGCCCCGAGACCCGGCAGCCAGTCGAGGGGCGGCAGCGGCCCTCCCCGCCGGGCCCAAGCTCCCGCCCACCGGCAGTGCCACCCCAGGCGCAGGGCAGGGACCGGAGCCACTTTTCCAGCTTCCCCAGCCAGACCACGCTGCTCGCGTCCCGGCGCAGGGTGTGGAGAGCCCCAGGGGGCAGCCAGCCCGGCTAGGGGCAGGCGGGCTAGCAGGAAGCCCCGGGGCCGCCGCACAGCCCGGCCCGCCAGCACCCTGGGCCCGGATGGACGGTGGCACCGGCGGGCGGGCAGCTAAATCGCTCGGTTGCAGGGGCTTGGCGGAGTACCGGGTGCTGCCTGTCTCCTAGCGGATTTCCAGGGAGGGCGATGTCCCGGCGAGGCCACGGGAGTCACTGACCCCCTGCGTAGCAGGACGTCGCGGCCGTGGGGCCCCACACTCGCTCTCCGCGCTACCGACTGTAGAAGGGACCCGGACGGCCGGGCCCGGCGCCGCACCCCGATGGCAGCACCCCACGTCCTGGCACGGCCCTCCCCAAGCGTTTCGCGGGTGCCCGAAAGGGACGGGAACAGGGGGGACCTGCCCCGCCCCGACTGAACCCTGCGGGACGGGACCAGGACGGGGGGGCCGCGGGAGCCGCCGCCAGCCCAACGGATGTGCCTGAGGAATTTCTTCCTGCCGCTGGGCCTGGGCTGTCCCTCCGCCTCCTCGACCCCCGCGGCCCCGCTCCCGCTCTCTCCCACGGCTTGCGGGTGGGACGTGGGTGCGGGTCATCGCCGCGGCCCGGCCCCGCAGCGACGAGACACGCGACCCCCCGGACGGGGCTCCCCGTATCCCCAGCGCCGCCTCGCACCGGTGTCGGCTCTCCCCTCGCGCCCCGCGCCCCGCCACGGGTCAGAGGCCGCTGGCGGGGGAATGCTGCTGAGCCCCCGCGTACCTTGGACACGATGAGGGGCTCGCCGTGCTCCAGCCCACCGCGCAGCGTGAACCCCCAGGGCGCGCCCCCCTGCAGCTGCACATGCACGTACTGGGGGGCACCGGGCCGGCCCTCGGCCCGCTCCATGGCCGCTACTGCCCCATCCCTGCCCGGCCCGGCACCGCACGGCAGAGGAAATAACACCCCACCCCGCCCGGGCTGAGCGGCGCGGAGCCGAGCTGCGGGGCGGAGCCGGCCCGGCACCGGGGCTGCCCCGCTGCCGCCAATGGGGCGCGGGGGGACGGCACGGCTCGGTGCAGCACGGTACAGCACCGCTAGGTACAGCTCTATTTGGCTGGCCTCGGCGCGGCTCAACTCAGCCCAGTTCAGCCCAGCCACGGGACAGCTTAGCTTTGGCACGACTCAGCTCAGCACAGCTCAACTTATGGCATGGCTTCAGCACACAATGGCACGGCACAGCACAGTGCTACTCAGCTTGGCTTGGCACAGAACAGCTCTGTCCGGTCACCTGTACTGAGCTGCTTGGCTCAGCTTGGCACAGCCTAGCCAGCAGGTTTTGACTCAGTCCAGCTCAGCCGAGCATTGCACAGTTCAATGCAGCGCAACATGGCACAGCACAGCTCAGCCTGGCACAATTTGGCTCACCTTAGCATGGGATGGCAAAAGGGACAGCATGGGTTGGCTGGCCCAGCATCGCTCAGCCTGGCATGGTTCAGTGCAGCTCAGCTCAGCTGGCACTTTCTGTCATGGCTCAGCTCAGCACGGCACGATGTGGGCTGGCATGGTTCAGTTTGGTAGAGCATGGCACAACCAGTGCCCTGACCTGCTTTGGCTCTACTTGGCCTGCTCAGGTTTCACTCAGTGCAGTTCAGCTTGGGTTGACACAGACAAGCAGGGCTGGCACAGTTCAGGTCGCCACAGCATGGTCTGGCCTGGATTAGCTTGGCCTGGCATGGTTCAGCAGAGCATGACCCGGTCTGGTGCAGCACAACATGGTGCCACCAGGGACCAGCACCATTGGGGCCACCTCAGCACAGCTCAGTTGGGCACAGCATGGCTTGCCTTGGCACAGCTCAGCCAAGCATGGTGGTGTGGTGTGGCCAAAAGTTTAGGTATGAGGGGTGCCTGCTCAGGTGGTGGTCGGGTGATGCAGCACCTGGTGGCTCCCTGCTGGCACTGGCACCCTTGTTGGCACCCAGAGCCTTGCTGCCCGCTGGCAAGCTCACACTGCCAGCTCCTGTCTGGCCCGCCAGGCTCCAGGGACTGTGCGTGACAGTGTGGCCATGCTTCACCTCTGCCTTCCCACCACCAGGCCCAGGTCCAGGAGGAGAAACTGAGGCAGCGGAAGGAGACGTTGAGCGGCAGCTGGGGTGGTGGGAGTGAATCAGCACCAATTCCCGGGGGAGCCCAGGCATCCCGCTCCTCCCCTTCCCGCCTGGGGCCATGGCTCTTACTCATCTGCTTCCTAGACAGAGCAGCCGGCCCAGAAAGCTCTGTGCTGCCAGCAACGCCCTTGGCCCTGGCTGCCTGTAGGCTGGGTGGGCGCCCAGGAGGGTGGGCTTGTGGTGCCAGGCTGGCGAGCTCCTCCCAGGCTGCCTGGCTCCAGCATGGGAAGGATCCCTGGAGTTTTTCTTGGCAGCCCTAGTCCACCAGTGCTGGCCTTGAACCCTGCCTGCACCCTGGCCAGCCCAGCTGCAGGCAGCCCAGTGCACGTGACCTGTCCTTGTACCACAGTGTCCCAGGGCAGGGGGTCAGGGCCGTCCCCAGGCTGTTTGTGGTGCTGGAGCCTGGTCAGCAGGGATGTACAGCCCGCCTCGCACTGTCTGGACATGTCCACCTCTGGCCTGACTCTCCTGCACTGCCCGTGCCTCCCACTTAGCCTTTCCACTCCCCATTGCCATGCCCCTCACTCATGGCCACTTCCTGCCATGCCTGGATTTTCCCACCCTCAGGCTCTGCTGCCCCCATGCCCTTTCCCAGATGAGTAACCGGTGCTGCCCAGCCAAGCGTGAGGCTCTGCAGGCTCTGCACCCTGGCTTCTCACGTGGCCTCACACCCCATTAAGCACTTCCGCCCTCTCCCCATCCCAGCACCCCACAGTTGTGCCAGCCCTTGCCTGTGCCTGCCTGGTACCAGAAAGGGGGGGAAGCACCAACACCCCTTTCCCCACTCCCCCCATGTCCCTTTGCCTGCACCAGTGGTTCCCAAACAATGTGTCCACCCCGCCTGGCTCCCTCCATCCTAGCAGGAGAGCTGCAGCACCTTAAGGAGCAGGGCACCATGCCCGGTGCTCTGCAGGGGGCACCGTGTTGTGCCCCCAGAGCCTGCCTCAGGCAAGCACCGGCAGGCCACTGCAGCACCAGAGCTGGGGTGGCCACGTCTCCAGTATGGGTAATGCTTCAAATGGTCTGTATCAGTGAGAGCTGGGACAGCCAAGCCCAGCATAGCTGCATGGTGATGCCCGCAGTGTGGGTACCACTGGCTGCCCTGGCTTCACTCATCACTGCTGGGCTCTGGGTCACTCTGCCCAACTATGTGTGTCATGGGCTTGATGCCCATCTCTCAGCTGTGGAAAGTGAGGCACTGGGCAGCCTGGCTGCGCCATGGGGCCTGCCTAGGCACAGGTACCCAGGCTCTGTGCCTGCTCTGGGCAGTGTCTCCCAGCTTGCAGCAATGGGCACAAAGGTGCTGAGCCCACTGCCAGAGTCGGCATGGGTCAGAGAGAAGCTGAGGGGGCTCTCACCTTAGCAGAGCCACCAGGCTCCAGCCCCACTCCCCTGCTCCTGAATGCTCCTGGCCCTTTAAACCTTGATTGGGACCGTGGCTTTAAAACGGGCCCCTGGGGCAGGAGTTCTTACTCTGCAGGAAGAGGCTGGCCAGAAGCAGGTGGGCTGAGCAAGCTGGTCTTCCCCACCCCACCCCCTGCCCCAGCACCTTTACAGCCCCAAGGCCAGGTGCTTGTCCGGTTGGTTTTGCCCTGGTCGGGGTTTTAGTCTGGAATTTGCACCCTTTTTTGCATTCGTGTGTTGTCCCCCATCTCCCCTTCCCCCTTCTGTTTCTGAACAACAGAAGCAGCTGGTAGCACCCTGGGGTCCTTTTTCTGGTGCCAGTGACCAGCTCTGCCTCTCTATGTGAGAGAAGCATAACTGCAGGCTCCCCCTAATCCTGTTGCTGGCCAGCCTCACCTTGCCCTGCTCACCCACCTCCCCCTACACCTATTATGGCTTTGCTCCATCACTTCACCAGCCTCCTCCTTCTTCTCGCTGTGCCCCTTTCCCGGGCTACAAGCCGGTCCCCACTGTCCCCCAGCGCCCTGCCTGCCGTCCCTGCTCTGCCCCTCCTGCAGGCCCTGCAAGCGCGGGCACCGGGCAGCCAGGGCTGGCGAGCAGGGCCAGCAGGCGGGCAACCCCTGCACTACATGCTGAGCCTGTACCGGCGCGCTGCTGACCGCGAAGGACGACCCCGCCACAGCCGCAGCCTGGGCACCAACACCATCCGCCTGGTCCGGACCAGTCCCCATGGGGGCCAGCCCTGGGCAGGTAAGGAGCAGGCAGGCACCAAAGGCAGTGTGGGAGCTTAGCAGAGGTGGTGAGGTGGGTTTGAGCCCTGGGGTCTCTCTGCCTGCCTCCTTCCCCCTCTTCACAGAGTTCCAGGCAGGGCTGGCACGTCCACTGTGGGGTCTGCCTTGGCCGGGGCCACAGCCTGTCCCTGCCTTAGGCGTGAGATGGGCAGGGCACTGCCAGCCCCTCATGTTCCTCTCCACTTCTCATTCCTGGGCAGTGGTGTTGGTGCAGATGGTGGGAATTGCCCGAGGCGCTCTCTGCCCTTCACCCAGCAGGGGAGCTGTGGCACACAGCTGCTGTTTGCTGAGGTCTCCGTGCAGCCCCGCGGCAGCAGCCCCTTGCTGCGTGCAGCACCTCCTCCTGCGGGAAGGCTGTGCCGGGCCAATGCCTGCTGTGCCACGCTGTGCCACGCTGTACCGGGGGCTCTGACTGCTGCTTCCCCGCAGGTCGCTGGTACGTGCAGCCCCTCACCTACCGCCTGGAGGGCCAGCCTGAGGCCGAGCATCTCCTCCGAGCAACCGTAGTCTACCTGCCGAGCCTACCGCTGGCCCGTGGTCGCCTCCTCTGTGCCCTGGAGCTATCAGACACCAGCAACGGACCCGGGGCGCTGCTCAGCCCTGTCGCCCGTCCGCGCCGCGGCTGGGCCGAAGCGGATGTCACCCCTTACCTGGTGCCAGGGAACGGCAGCGCAGGGAGCCTGGCACTGCGGCACGTCTGTGTACGTGCCGGGCGGGCCAGCGGCAGCGATGTCCCGGTAGTCCCCAGCCACCCCTTCCTCCTCCTTTACCTCAACGACACCCAGGCTGGACTGGCATCTCTGGCGGCAGAGCCCCATCGGCACCGGCGTGACACGGGGATACTGGCCCACGACCTGCCGGGCTACTTGCAGGAGCAGGAAGGGGAGAAGAGTGACTGCTCCCTGCGCCCCTTCCCCGTCACCTTTGCCCAGCTGGGCTGGGACCACTGGATCATTGCTCCCCATCGCTACAACCCGCGCTACTGCAAGGGTGCCTGTCCCCGCCTGCTCCGCCATGACTACCACGCGCCCAACCACGCTGTGGTGCAAAGCTTTGTCCATCAGCTGGTGGATGCCAATGTGCCCTGGCCCTCCTGTGTCCCCTACCGCTACAGCCCCATCAGTGTTCTCATGATCGAGCGTGATGGCAGCATCCTCTACAAGGAGTATGAGAACATGATAGCAGAGTCCTGCACCTGCCGGTAATGCTGCCCGGGCACATTGCCCTAGGCTCTGCCTGGCCCTGCCACATCGGACTCCAGGGATTGTCTTGCTCTGCCTGGGGTGATTTGTCTCCCTTCCCTGCATGGCAACTCTTCTGCAGGAAGGTTTTACCACGGCAGTTTTATGTAAATTGTAGTTTTTTAAAGGCAGGCACCTGTGATGGGGTGGTTGCCCTGTGGCATCTGTCCTTCCTGCAGCCCCAAGGCTGCTGCCCGCTTTTGGGGGGCAGGAGGGCTTGGCTTGATGCTCCCGGAGGAGAGCTGTGTCCCTGAACTGGAGCATGAAGCTCCTAAGATGTGGCTGGCGATCTTCTGGTGGAGCCAGGGCAGGGGGAGGGTGAGCAGTCCAGATGTCCTTGTGCTTGGCACCAAGCTGGTGTTATCAGTATCTGATGCAGTCTTGCCTGTGGGATTCCTTCCCACCTCATGTGCACCCAAATCCTGTCTAGTCCCAGCTGCAGCCGCATCTCACTGGGCTGGGAATTGGGCTTTCTGGGGAGGGGGATCCATCTCCTGCCCAGCAGTTCTGCTCTAGGAGGCTATGGAAACTGGAAGGACCCAAGCTGCTAGCTCTGTTCCCACTGCTGGGGTCAGGCAGCTGCCTGTGTAGGCTCTGTCTGCTTCTTCCTCCGCCACCCCTATCCTGTCCTTCACCTCTTTGGCTTGCCCTCTAGCAGAGCTCAAGTCTCACCCTATCTCAGGGGTTGTGTCCCCAGTTGCAGTGTCCCTCCACCTTCTTGCACTCTTGTTTCATGGGGCTTGGCCTCCCAGCCCGTGCCTGTTCCTGGAAGGGTTGGTTGCACTTCCAGCACTCCAGCCACCTGGCTTTCCTCTATTTATTGCTGACTGTGTAAATAAATAAATGGATGGATTTTGCTAAAGACCATCTTGGCCTGTTCTTGCTCTGTCTCTGGGGTGCAGCGGGTTCCCCCACGGCCAGGCTGGTGCAGACTGTGTTGCTGTGCAGCCATCCTTGTGCTTGTGCTGGAGAGGGTGGGTGCTGATCCCTGCTGTGTGCAAGAGTTAAAGCCCAGCTGGTTCAAGCAGAAGAAAGATTGCCCTGGACCATAAGCCTGCCCTGGGTCAGGGAAGATGGGGTCTGGCTGCAGGCAGCCGCACTGGTGTGGCTGGGGACAAGAGATTCTCTTGTACCTCTACATGGGGCAGCTCCTGGGGGACCACTGTGCTGTATCTCTCTGGGCTGTCTGACACCATGGCCAAGGCATTTGGCTGCCAGGGTTATTTTGGGAAGGTGTCTGCAGGCAAACCTGCCCATTCCAGGGCACAACAGCCCATGTTTGCAAAGCTGGGACAAAGTTCCCCTTCTTTGAGCAGTGAGGCATGGGTGGCAGCAGTAATCCTTGTTCCCAGTGCTTGATGGCACTGCCAGCTGGGTACTGTCTCTGCATCCTCATCTTGCGGCTCTTGGCCTCTAGCCCCATCTGTTATTTCTGTCCCAAGCTCTGTGGGGATGTTTCAGCACTTGTTCCCTCCTGGGGGTGTTTGCTGTGGGGAAGGGTGCTGTTCAGCCCCCTACCCTACCTGCCAGCTCCAGGGTTTCTTCCCCATCTTGACAGACTGAGAAGCTTTAGAACCTTGTGATCCTCTCATGCCTCTGGGCACACATCCTGCCAAGAGCCTCAGGTAGGGAAACCACTTTTGCTTTGTTGGATGCTCCTGGACCTGACCCCAAAGGGAAGATTTACCCCTGTCAATCATTAAATGTGTGCAGTGGGCTCATCCAGGCAAGCCATGATGAAAGGCACAGGAGCTGGGCATACTTCCAGCCCTGGTCATCACTAGATGCCAGTGCCTGGTGCTACCCATGGCTCAGACCTGTAACCGGGCCTGCTGTGAGCATCCCTCATACCTGCTGGGTGGCCAGAAGCAGATGGGCACTGGGGTTTGTCCCAGCCCTGTGTCCTTGCATGCACTGTGCTGGTGGGCTGTTGTGCCAATTAGGCTGGACACTTTTGGGTACCCCAAGGTGCTGAGGGGCTGCACCAGCAGTGTGATTTCCTCTGCACTGATAGTGGGGCTTGTGCTGCCAAAGGGATGGAGGAGCAGCAGTTCACAGAAAGAGCCACTGTCCCTGGTTGACCATGGCATCGTGCCCGTACCAGCACCAGGGCTGTCAGGGCAGAGCCATGCAGAGGGTGCAGGGCTCCCAGCCGTGTGCCCTGGGGCACCCCTGGGCCATGCAAAGGGTGACAAGGGGCCATCCTGCCACCTGTGGCAACTCAAATATTTGTGCAGGGCCGTGACCTGGGAGGAGCAGTGCCCAGCGGCAGCACTGATGGCCAGAGCTAACAGCATCATGGCAGCCTCAGCCCCTGCCGTGCTGTGCACCAACCAAGGTGGCAGAGCCAGGGGGGCTTCCTCTGTTCCTCTGGGCACTGCCACCAGCCTGGTGCTGCTCCTCTCCCTCCTCTTGCTTCTCCCCAGCTCTCTCCATGTGAGTCTGGGCATGGAGGGTGGACAACAGGGGCTCGGGGGCTTGGCACCCCTTTTTCTGCCCCATCTGCCCCTCTGGGTGCTGCAGGAGCCCTGTGTAGAGATAGGGGGCAAGTGCCCCCCCAGGCTGCCCCACATGACACCCATCTGGAGGATGGTGGGCAGCAGACCCCTAGGTGCCCACTGCCACTGCAGCCTTGAGTGTGTCACCAGGGCCTGCAGGTGAGCAGGGACCCCTGCTTGTCCCCTGCTTTACCCCCTGCCCAGCCTCGTCTGCACCCCTGGGACCACACATATCTCTGTCTCTACATTGTGCCCAGCCCTGGCACTCACCCATGTACCCCAATGTCCCCATCCCTGGGGCTCACAAGTACCCCAATCCCATCAGCCTCCTCAGCTTCGGGAGTTCTCCACCCTGGGACATGACCCCACTCCCTGCTCTCCTCAGATCAGGGACCTTACAGGCACCCCAGTCGCAGTGTGTCCCTGTCCCAGTGCCCCAGAATGTGCAGCCCAATGGCCAAGCCTCAGCAGAACCCAGCTTTTCCCCAGCCCAGAGATGCTTCCCCGCCGGGACTCTGGCACAGTGCTCATGGCCACTCTGCCCTACAGGGCCAGACGCTGTGCCCCACCACAGTACGAGTGCTGACAGCCACCAGCAACCCCAGGAGTTTCCACCCTGCACTGGGGCCACCGGAGACCAGAGTGCACCGTGCATTTACTGCCACGACAGGACTCCTCAGCAGCCACATGTACCCTGGCAACCCTGGGGAAGGAATGTGCCACCAAGCCCCTGGGGCGCTGCTGTAGGTCAGCCACTCCGGATGTTCCATGTAGGTAATAAACCCACTGCTCCCTGCCTGCTTCCAGCAGCTTCCTGATCTGCCTGTGCAAAGATGAACAGGTTACACAGGGGTTACCCTGTGCTCCAGGGTGGCATAGGGTGGCACATGGACTCCGGCCTCTCACCCAATGGGTGCTGAGTCCACCACAGCCCCCGCTTGGCACCCACCTGCCCCAATGGGGAGAGGGATGCTGGGAACCCCAAGGAGCCCACCGCACCTGCACGCTGCCAATGTGCCTGTGTGCATGTGAGCATATTTGTGCATATGCACACGTCTGCTTGTGGCTATGCATGTAGGTGTATAAATATGTGCCTGTGCCTATGTCTGTGCATGTGCATGCATATGATTATGTATGTGCGTGGGAGATGTATGTGTGCTTGTGTGTATGTATGTCTATGCATGTATATGTATGTCTATGCATATGTGTGTATACGTGGGTATGTATATGTGTGTACACATCTGGATGTACATATGTGTGCACTCATCTGGATGTACATATGTGTGCATGTGCATGTATTCCTGTCTCTGTATGTGTATATGTGTGGAGGCCTGTATGTGCCACGTGTGTATGTGCTATTTACTAATGGAAGTGCACCAGTAAGTATATATGCACATGTGTGTACAGACGTGTGTGCATGGATGCGCGTGCACACATGGGTCTGGTTGTGCACATGTTTACGCCGGTAGGTGTATGTGCAGGTGTGCATGTCCATGCCGCTGTGTGCCTGTCCACGCTGATACACACATCCCTGTGTCTGCCCATACGCCGGTCTGTGTGTCCGTGCGCGCACCCTGGCACGCGTGCCCCTGTGTCAGTGCAGTCCCGGTGTCTGCCCGCAGCGCAGCGAGACCTCCTCCCACCAGGGGGCGCCGCCACCTGCCCCCGTTCCCCTCGCCCTCCACCGCGTGACGGCCGGGTTCCCCCGGGAGCTGGGTCCTGCTCGCTCCGTAGTGAGCACCCGGCGGGCCGGGACCGCCGCCGCGGGCAGGAAGCGCAGAGCGGACGGAAGGCGCGGACCAGCGCGGACGGGGAGGCCGCTCCTAAGGTGCCGCGATGCTCGGGGCAGTACTGCGGGCGGCAGCGAGCGGGAGGTGCCGGGGGGCGGGGCGCGGCGCTGCCAGGACGGAGTAACGCGGGCCAGCCCCCCAGTGCTGCTGACCGTCGCGGCCGGTGTTGCCGCCGCCGCCATGCGCAGCCGGAGCAATTCGGGCGTGCGGCTGGACGGGTACGCGCGCCTGGTGCAGCAGACCATCCTCCGGCACCAGGTGCGGGACCGTGTGCGGGGAGGGGGTCGGAGCAGGGCGGAACCTGCCCCACCGCGGGTCCCCGCCAGCCCCCGGGCCTGAGGCGCTGCTGCCCGATCCTGCTGGCCGCGTTGGCCGTGGTTAACTGGGAAACGGGCCGCGGCCCCTCGGTGTTGCCCCCTCTGCAGGACGCGGTGACGGGCCTGCTCCCCGCCAGCGCCGACCACAGGGATGCCTGGGTGCGGGATAACGTCTACAGCGTCCTGGCCGTGTGGGGGCTGGGCCTGGCCTACCGCAAGAATGCCGACCGCGACGAGGACAAAGCCAAGGCCTACGAGCTGGAGCAGGTAGAAGGGAGCCGGCGGGAGGGAGGGCCCGTGGCGGCCGTCCAGTCTGACCGGTGGTACCCAGACTCAACTGTCACCTCCTGGATGGATTGCTTTTGGCGCAGCCAGGCTCTGGGACCAAGGGGCCATGGGATGCTGTGCAGTGAGGATGGGGACAGTGCTGGCCATAGGTGCAGGGCAAGGCACACAATAGGAAAGGACCTCAGAGCCTGCTCTTCCCAGAGCACGGTGGAGCACAGCTAGGGGGTCCAGCTCTCTGGCTCTGGGGTGATCTCGGGATGCAGTCCTTCTCCGAGAGGCTAGCAAGCTGCATCCTGTTCCCCTGTATGGTAGCTTGGCTTTGCTGGCTGGCCAAGAAATCATGCTTCCCTGTGCTGTTGCCTAGGGTAAAGGGGCCCTGGAAATGTGAGCAGGAGCTCCAGTTACAGACTCCAGAGCTCCACAAAGGTCAGCAGCCAGCTGATCCTGAGTCAGGGCTTCTGCCGGCCACATGGGGATTTACAAGGCTGCTTTCCTTGTTCCTGCAGAGCGTGGTGAAGCTGATGCGGGGGCTGCTCCAGTGCATGATGAGACAGGTAAGGGGGCTGGGGAGAGTGGCTCCGAGGGTCAAGTGGTCCCCTCAAAGCCCAGCTCTGCTACAGAGACAGTCAGTCCCAACTGTGCCATCTCTCCCTAGCCTTCCCTGGTGAGTGGAGGGGAGGCCTCCTTCCAACAAGTCTTGAAATAAAGTCTGAGTTGGCATCTGTCCCTGGTGTGATGGAAGTCCCAGTGCTGTGGGCTGGTGGCCAGCAGAGCCTTTGCCACCTGCTCCTTTCTTTTGTGGCCTGGCTGGTGCTGGAACTCTGCAGCTCTTCTTGAGAGCATTTATGGCCCTTTTTGCTGCACTCAGTGCAGCCATGTCTGCGTGCCTTCCATGCTTGCAGCCCTGCACTAGGGTGGCACATGACCCTTGGTGCGTGGAGGGGCTCAGTCTGGGGGCTGTAGGATTTCTGCTCTGCCAGGCGTGGTGCCGCATGCTGGGCTGATGGCATGGGTCAGCCCTTGTCTGCAGGGCTGCCAGACCTCTGG
The DNA here is from genome assembly GCF_037157495.1 of Lathamus discolor. NCBI lineage: Eukaryota > Metazoa > Chordata > Aves > Psittaciformes > Psittacidae > Lathamus > Lathamus discolor. The sequence goes on along the minus strand of NC_088892.1, from coordinate 1,937,715 downwards.
AGACAGGGTTTCATGAATCCCTGCATCTCCTTGCTCTTCTTAAGGTGGACAAGGTGGAGGCGTTCAAGTACAGCCAGAGCACCAAGGACTGCCTGCATGCCAAGTACAACACCCATACCTGTGCCACTGTGGTGGGGGACCATGAGTGGGGTCACCTACAGATGGATGCCACCTCTCTCTACCTGCTCATGCTGGCACAGATGACAGCCTCAGGTGATGCTGTTGGGGGATGCCATTGCAGCTTTGAGCATGCTTATCTCCCAGACTTTTCCACGTTCTTGTTTTGGGTGCAACTTCTTGGGTGCCAAGCTCCTTCAGTGGACTCTGTGACTTCCCTCTTTTCTTATACTTGCAGCACCCAGTGTGGATTTGGGCCCCTTGGTGTCTGTCTGTCTAAGAGCCCCTGTTTGCCTGAAGCCTCAAAGTTTCCATAACAGGGTGGGAGTAAGGATGAGAGCCAGTCAGGATGTGGCTCCCCTGGGCAGGCGTGCTGTGAGGGGCACAGGGGCCAGCTTGGGTCACCACATCCTCTTCCTAGGGTTGCCTGTGGGCTTGGGGCGACTAATGTGAATTGCTCCCCCTGCTTCAGGCCTCCACATCATCCACAGCCTGGATGAAGTCAACTTTATCCAGAACCTCGTGTTCTACATTGAAGCAGCCTACAAAACTGCGGTGGGTAGCCCTTGCTGGGGAAAGAGGGTGCAGGTGGTGGGCTGGTGCCCAAGGGCAGCTGTGGGTCGCTCCTGGGCTCCACTGGGCAGAGTCCCACTGCGCCTGCTGGGAGCAGTGTGGGCCGGCCCCCCAGTGCCGCTGACCGTCATGCCCGATGTTGCTACCGTAGCTGCTGCCGTGCACAGCTGGAGCAATTTGGGCATGCGGCTGGACAGGTACGCGCGCCTGGTGCAGCAGACCATCCTCTGGCACCAGGTGCGGGACCGTGTCCGGGGAGGGGGTTGAAGCAAGGCAGAATCTGTCCCACTGCGGGCCCCCGCCAGCCCCCAGGCCTGAGGTGCTGCTGCCCAACCCTGCTGGCTGCATTGCCATGGTTAACTGGGGAACAGGCCACGGCCCCTTGGTGTTGCCCCCTCTGCAGGGTGGGATTTGAAGACTTTCTGGGCATGCTGTGAACTATTGCCAACTCCGATGTGCCACTGCCTCTGCACAGGACTTTGGGATATGGGAGCGCGGAGACAAGACAAACCAGGGTATCACCGAGCTGAATGCTAGCTCTGTCGGCATGGCCAAGGTGAGCTGGGGGGAGAGGTGCTGGTGCCAGAGAGCACTGGTGACCCCATGCTGCTTTTTTTGTAGAGAAGGCTGGGCATGTTGAACTACTGAAGCTCAACTCCCCAAGCAGTGATAGTTCCTGGGGAGGAAGGCTTTTCACTTTGTGTGCTGGGATAAAACTGCTCCTCTTGCCCAAGTTGTGCCTGAACCAGGAGTGAGAAGTTAATTGGGGTGTGTGGCAGAAATGTCCAGGGCCTGTGAGATGTAGTTATGTTCTTACTGGGGTGCTCTGCAGCCACAGCAGGGTTTGCGTTTTGTTTAAATTTCGGAAGTGTGGCACACACAGGGGCTGGCACAGGGTGAGAGTGCTTTCAGGTGAGCAGTGTGGTGCAGGACTTGCAGCGTTGGGTCTCACCCTGCTTGCAGGCTGCCCTGGAGGCACTGGATGAGTTGGATCTCTTTGGAGCAAAGGGAGGCCCACAGTCTGTGATAAGGGTGCTGTCAGATGAGGTCCAGCATTGCCAGGTGAGACCTGCATGGGCTTTACACCATTGCAAGATGAACTGTGATCTGCTGGGGTTGTGGTGTGGATGATGCCTGGCCTGGGAACCTAAGCACCCCTACTTTCCTCTCCAACCAGTCCATCCTCCACTCAATGCTGCCCAGGGCCTCCACATCCAAGGAAGTTGATGCCAGTGTGCTCTCTGTCATCTCCTACCCAGCGTTTGCTGTGGAGGACAGTGAGCTGGTGGAGATCACCAAGCAAGAGGTCATCACGAAACTGCAGGTGAGTGGCTCTGCCCTTGTCTTGCCCTCCCTAGGAGGCAGTTGCAGTCCCAACTGCTGTAGCCCTTTTCTCCTCAAAAACATGTTCAGGGATGAGGTGGTGGGCCGAGTCTTCTCTCAGTCTCCATGACTCGTGGCCAGGGTGTGCCAAGTGAGTCCTATGTGCTGAGGCCCTAGGCTGTGGTTGTAGTGCCTAAGCTCTAGGTGAGCAAGTGAGACGGTATTTTGCTGGAGGAGGACCACCTCTGCTTCTGCACTGAAGGTACGAGGTATCTCATGCTGTTCCTCCTCCTGCTAAGCACTACCCTCCCTCTTTCCCAGGGGCGCTATGGCTGCTGCCGCTTCCTGCGGGATGGATACAGGACTCCCAAAGAGGTGGGTATGTTCAGCCCTGCTGCCTCCCCCCACCCCCAAACAGCAGTGCCAAGCATCAGCAGTGTGAGCGTTTGCAGCGCCCCTGGTGCAGCGTCAAAGCTATGGTGAGGAGCATGGGGAAGATGAGAGCCCTGAGCAGCCCCAGGCAGTGTCATGGGTCTGGGCAAGGCTTCCCAAAATGCCAGAGCCCACTGCAGAGGTGGTACATACCGTCAGTGCCCATGGCAGATGGGCAGAGGCTGGCTCTGCATCTTGGGACCTGGCAGTATGTATCTCTTAGGCTTGGGGAAGATGGGACTCTGCCCCATGGGGGAGCCCTGCCATGGCGGGCTCTTTCCCCAGTTCTTTTCAGGCTGCACAAGTTCTGGGTGAGGACTGGAGGCCTGTGGAGGTGACTGCAGTGTTCCTCCCTCAACACTGTACAGTCACTGTCACTGTACAGGCACAGAGTGCATCTTGGAACCTGGCTCTACAGTAGCACTAACCCTGCTTCTGCCTCTCCTGGGACAGAAGGCAGCTTGTGTGCTGCCGCACTTGGCTCTCAGCAGAGTGAATGGAGCCTTTCTTCTCTTGCTCTGGGGTGGGAAACCAGGAGAATTTTATAAGCAATGTCCTGGTTTTATAACCACAGAACCAGGAAATGGTACTTGGAGGGTCTTAAATCATCACCCATTGGGCCTATTATGTGCTGGGGTTCCTTGGGGCGTGTGTGTCTCTAAATGCTTTTCCTCTGCTGTGCCTCTTCAGACCTGACCATAATAGGCAGCATGTGTGGCTGCATCTCTCCAGAGCCAGGGAAGAGCAGCAGCATTTCCAGTCTGACTTTTCCACCCCTCAAGCTTTGCCAGAGTGCAAAGCCATGGATTGCTTTTGGGAAGCTGTGAGGGGCAGGAAGGGCAGTGCTGCCTGCAGAGGCACTGCAGCTGCCTGGAGTCAAACTGGAGTTTGGGAGCTTGTGGCCATTGTGCAGGCACTAGAGAATACACACGCTCCCTGTGTGCTCTCTGCCTGACTGTCTGCTAAGGCCACCCGTCTCCCTTCTTTGCAGCAGAGTTGAAGCAGGCAGCAGGGAAGGTTGATGATCATAGGTCCCCTGGAGCACTACAGCACACACATCTGGGGTGGGAGGATTCGTCACAGGCAGGTCTCCATCCTGACCCCTTCCCTAGTGCCAGGCTTGCAGTCCTACCTACTGGCAGAAGGGCCCCTGCCCTCTAGCCCAAGCCTGGATGATGCTTGAAGAGGCAGGGGCTGAGGGGCTAGGGGATAGCAGGCAAGGTGAAGGGGATGCAGGTGCCCCAGGGCAGCAAGGGGGATGTTGTGCTGTTGTACAGGGCTCTGAGGTGCTCTCCTGGGGACAGGCTAGGTTCCCTGTGCCCAGGCAGGGTGAGTCCCTGTGGCATTACAGCAGGGATCAGGGAGAGAATGCTTGATGGCAAGAACATAGCTTGGAGCTGAAGCTGCTTTTTGGCTTTCTCAGCCATCATCTGCAGAAGAGCACTGGGAGGGCATTTTGAGGCTGGGGCCTCAGGGGGAGTAGGAGTCCTGTTTGAAGGGATCCTGCCACCCACCACCCTCACCGCTGTCACCCTCCCTGCAGGACCCCAACCGCGCCTACTACGAGCCTGCAGAGCTGAAGCTGTTTGAAAACATTGAGTGCGAGTGGCCCCTCTTCTGGGCGTACCTGATCATCGATGGGATTTTCAGTGGAAACATGGAGCAGGTAAAGGAGGCAGGACTTGCCATGCTGCTGGAAAGAAGTCCCTGGCAAAGGAGGCATGTGGGGAGCCAGGCCCAGGGCAGACTCCTTTTCCTCTATCTTCAGGTGCAGGAGTACCGGGAAGCCCTCGAGGGGGTTCTCATCAAGGGGAAGAATGGGGTACGCCTGGTGCCGGAGCTGTACAGTGTTCCGCCAGATAAGGTGAGTGGTCCTGAGCTACAGTGGGAGTGGAAATATAATCAGGTAATTACGATCAGGTTTTAACGGTTTGTTAACTCGCACATGGTGGCTTCCATGCACATGGAAACCCCATGAGAAAAACAAACAACCAAACAAAACCCAACCTGCTATTTCACGTCCCCCCCCCCCTCCAAAAAAAATCATTTCTTGCCCCCATACACAAGGTGCTGTGCTGACAGGGTGCAGCCTGGAGCTCGAGTCCTGTGAGAGCTCAGGACACACAGAGCTGGGCTGAGGAGGTGCTGAGGATGTGTGAGCCTGGGCTGAGAGTGACTGCCTCCTGGTGCCTGGGTGCTGTAGCATCCGGAGCATTGCCCCAGTGCTCCTGTGGAATGTCAGCCGTTCCAGGGGGATATCTCAGCATCTTGGGAACCAAAATACTGAGTGGCTGATGTGTCTGGCATGGGTGCCTAGGGCAATCACGAGAAGGTGTGAGGAACACAGCTGGGAGGTTTTGGGCCCTCTGTGGCAAATGCTTTCACAGGTTCTTATTTTAAGCCTGGAACTGCTGAACTTTGAAATGCAATGATGATGATTCACAGCATCCTGTGCGTGCTGATCCCTCCCTGACCTCCTGGCTTGCCTTCCAGGTGGATGAGGAGTACAGGAACCCTCACACTGTGGACAGGATACCCATGGGCAAGCTGCCGCTCATGTGGGGGCAGTCCCTCTACATCCTGGGCTGCTTGATGGCTGAGGTATGGTCATCCCTAGTGCTAGGGGGTGCTGCAGGGCGAGGCTCTGAGCTCTGAAAGGGCAAATATTGCCACCCTGTGCCCCCTACCATGGGGAACCTGTCACTTCCACCCTGCAGGACCTCTTAAAGGTGGGTTGTCTGTAGGCATCACACACTGTACCCTGCGCATGAAATGTTGATCTCCTCATACCTCTTTTTCCTCAGGGGTTTCTAGCTCCTGGTGAAATAGATCCCCTCAACCGCCGGTTTGCGACTGTCCCCAAGCCTGATGTGGTGGTTCAAGGTGAGAGAAAGGGCCCAGTTCCAAACTTGTGTGCCTAGCAGGCCTGGGGATTCTGCCTGCATGGAGTTCATGGGGCTGGCTCTGCTGGCTGGGTGGCTGCCAGTGCGGCAGGTCTCAGCCCTGGCAAGGTGGGTGTAAGATGGGGTTTAAGTCCTTCTGCTCCACCCTGCATTACCCCGAGGGAAACACCACCAGCTACAGCCTCCTCTGCAGACAGGTTGAAAAGGTTGAAAAGCCACTCAGGACGGAAGGCTTGGGTGGAGAGAGTGTCAGGGGGAGCAAGGCAGACCTCTGCAGTGGGAAGTGGTTCCCAGATAGACCCCAGATAGCCACCTTTATGTGACTTAGCACCTGCGTGTCCCCAGAGGTGCAGAGCAGCACTCCTCACTCTGGTGCCCCTGCCACACTGAACCTGTCCTCCTCCCTCTGCAGTGTGCATCCTGGCAGAGACAGAGGGGATCAAGGCTGCCCTGAGGAAGGAGGACATCGATGTGGAGACTGTGGCAGATGTCTACCCCATCCGAGTGCAGCCTGCTCGCATCCTTAGCCACATCTATGCCCGGCTGGGTAAGCTGGGCTCCCTGCATCTGCAGAAAAAGGGGTGCAGAAGGGTCTGTCCCATACCCTGGCATTGCTGCTCATCAGTGCTAGCTAATGGTGGCTCTGCTACCTTTTCCTTGGCCTGGTAAAGGGAAACTTGGGCCCAAGGGGAACTGGAGTGGCAGACAGTGCAATGCAGGGTAATTCTAAAATGGGTAAAGCTTTGGCATTGTGGTTGCACAGTCACCCCAGGGACAGGCAGGGGTTATAGGATGGACTTGGTGTGGACAGGAGTCAGCTTTTGTTCGTGTGTCCCAGATGTCAGTGGGGGAAGCAAGCCAGACCCCAGAGAAGGTCCCCTGGCAGTGACTAGCTTGCTGAGAAAGCCTGTAGGAGAGGCGAGGTGGCCGCTGTTGGAGGGTTGGCAGGGTCGTTACCTGATGCAGCGGCCCTTTGGGCACAGGGCTTGTGTGGAGCTGGAGACCTGGCCTGGGCCAGAGGAGGAGCCTGACCCACCACAGGCTGCACGCACTGGCTAATTTAAGCCACCAAAATGCCAAGTGTAACATGGGCAAAGGGAGCAGGGGAACAGCTCAGCAGCTGCCAGGGCTGACGTGAGTGAGGGGTGATGCTGCTGCTGCACCATCCTGGGCTCTGAGAGTAATTCCAGGAGCAATGGGAATGTTTACAGAGCTCTCGGCTTTGGGGAACCAGCCCTGTGCAGGGGGGAACCCCTGGTCTTGCTCCGGCTTCCAACGTACCCCAAAACCCAGAGGTGTAGCACATTGTGGAAGCCAGGACAGGCTGTTTGTGTTTCAGCAAGTGTTCCTGGGGCGCGCCCGGTGTCTCTAGCTGCTGGGCAGGGCTGTGGGATAGAGCATCACTGTGCTTTTGAGCCATGCCAGCACAACACAAGGTCCTGGGGTATCCCAAGCACAAACCAGCTGTTTCCTGCTGGCTGGGAGCGCAGAAGCATGCCTCTGCTTGCTGCATCCCTTTCATGAGGAGGCTTTCACTAAAAACTCCTCCTCCTGGACCCCTAGGCCGCAACAAGAAGATGTGCCTGACAGGACGACCCTATCGGCACATGGGCGTCCTTGGGACCTCCAAGCTCTACAACATCAGGAAGAACATCTTTACATTCACTCCACAGGTGGGTGCCGTTCCCCGCTGCCAGGATATCTGGAACTAGGCAGGAGGGTTCCCCACTGGCTGAGTGCTCAGGGGCCACTGAACACCCTCTGAACAGCCTGGAGCCGCCCCAGCTCTGTGGTGTGGAGCAGCAGTTGGTGGTCCTGGCTATGTGCATGCTGGGAGATGGTTTCAGCCTTCCAGTGATCAGTGTTGGATGGAAATCTCTGCTCACCCTGACAAGAGCACTAGGAAAAGGTTGATGGCAGGAGAGGGATCCTTCTGTCCCCTGTGTCCAACATGGTGGAGGGATGAGCAGGGTTGCAAGCCTGGCACTGTGGGAAGTGCATGTTTGCTTGGGATGGACACAGCACAGACCGGTGACTGTGTGGGGCTTGTGTGACACTGCTGCTGAGCTGTGGTGTTACCTTGCTGTAGTTGTTAGTGGCCAGCAGCTGCCCTGGGGGCTGAGGGTGCCTTTCTAGGCTGTACTGACACTTACTAGGTGAGGTGGGAGATGCTGCTGGTGCAGGGGATCACTGGGTGCACTGTGTGGCTGGCCTGGCTGAGTGCCTGTGGGAAGATGTGGGTGGCGCTAAAGGTGGCTGTGGGATCATGTCTCCTCCCATCCTCGCAGTTCATAGACCAGCAGCAGTTCTACCTGGCTCTTGACAACAGGATGATTGTGGAGATGCTGAGGACAGACCTCTCGTACCTCTGCAGCCGCTGGAGGATGACCGGACAGCCAACCATCACCTTCCTCGTCTCCCACACCATGCTCGGTATAGACCCTCCAACCTGGCAAGGCATTTGGCTAGAGCAGCCCTGGGAAGCAGCCCATGCAGGAGGAAGTGGGTGGGCAGCTGTGTCAGTAATGGTGGGGCTGGAGGAGCCAGAAGCATCCTGTAAAGAGCCAGGAGCATCCTGTGAATAGCTTGCTGCTCAAAGGAGCTGCACTGGGTTAGCAGTGGGAGTGCCTGACTGCCTCTGTCTCTGTCCCCAACAGATGAATCTGGCAAAAGTGTACACCCCACAGTGCTGGTGATGCTGCGGAAGCTGCAGGATGGGTATTTCGGTGGTGCAAGGTGAGTGCAGCTTCCTGGAGAGGGCTGGTGGCCCCCAAGAGCCTGTTTGTGAGGGTACCTGCTGGGCCTGAGCATCAGCTGTTGGGAAACAAGCTGTGGAGAGTACATTGGGGTGTGCTAGGCTGTAAGCGCACCCCTGGGCTACAGTCCCAACAGAGGAGATGTGAGAAAGTTCATAGCTCTTTATGCCACTAAGCATATGGCTGCAGGATCCCTCTAATACCTTTTGGGCAGCCCTTTCATGCCTGCCTGTGGCTGGAGGAGTTGCAGGTAGCTAAAGCAGGCATGGGGGCATAGTATGCTCCTGGGCAAGAGCATCTCTCCCTGCCAAAGGGTCTGTCCTGTATCCAGAATGCAAAGCCAAAGGTGCTGCACCCCCCTTCCTCTCTGTGTGACCTCCCCTCCTCTCGCCCAGGATCCAGACGGGTAAGTTGTCGGAGTTCCTGACAACGTCGTGCCGAACGCACCTCAGCTTTATGGACCCTGGGCCAGAGGGTAAGGTCTTTGCCAATAGTTACGAGCTCAGCACTGGCAGCTCTGAGGAGCTAGACGCCGAGGAGTGGCTGCATGGCTTGCAGATAGCAGAGGATGGTAAGGGGGAACAGGCCAGTTGCTGCTGTGGCGTAGCAAATGCCAAACTCACCCGTAAACCCGTAACACCCAACCACCCTCTCAGCACCTGCCACCATGTTCTTCATACACTTGGGTGTTCACCATGTTTCTGTTCACATCTGACCCTCCATCAATAACCTTGTCTGGGTGATGCTCAGGGTGACACCAGTGGGGTGGGACCAGGTGAATTCATGCAGCCTCACCAACGGGTTTCCCAGCCAGCCAGGGCTGAACCTGTTGTGGACATGGAGAGCATGGAGGATGCTCTGGAATCAGCCAGTCTGGCTGTTGCTTAGGGAAGAGACACAGGTTTGGCAACCTGCCTCTGCTTGGGAGATTGGGCTTAGGATCTTTGGTACACCAGTGACAGTGCAGAAAGTGATGGGATCATACCCAAGATGGTGGGGAAGACTCACCATGTCTCTAAGCAATCCAGGCGTTGTTTTCCCAAAGCCTTTGACCCTCTCTAGGCAGGAGCTGCTCCAGTGGGTTCCAAATTGAGGTCTTGCTGCTGTGGATATGGTGCCTCAGAGAGCTTTGGCCCACCACAGCATGATGGACCCATATTGTCCTGAGACCGTGGTGGGGTGCAAAGTTTGCAGTTTCCCTTGCAAACAGGCCTGGGTGCATCCTCCTGTGTGACCTAGTGTTGGTCATCTTCCCAGCCTTCCCATCAGTCTGCTCTGCCTCTGCTGCTTCTGCAGCCAGTGTCTGCACTGCTGTGACTCTGAATACTCACTTCTCTTGCCCTCCTTTTGCTTTGCCTGAAGTCTCCTTGTAGGCTGCACCTGGGCTTCTCCGAGGTGTCTGCTTCTCCGCAGCCCCAAGGGGAGATGGGGCCTGCCTAGCCTCTCTACAGCACTTACAGAACTTAATTTTAAGTGTTCCCTGTGGTCAGATGCTGCAGCCAGACAGGATGATGTTCTCGAGCCTGATGTCTGGAGGACTCTTCCTTCAGGCACTGTCATAAGGCATCCCTGCCATATATGGAAAGGGAATGCTGTGATGTGGGCCTCTGATACTGTCTGCATCTCACATCCTGAAGAAGGACATGCCATGGAGCTCATCTGCCAGCTGGAGAGCAGCATGGCTTTGCCCTGGCCCACTGGCTGGAAGTGCTCAACAGCTCTTACTTGTGTTGCATTGCTTTGGCATGGGGCATCTCCCCCTTGGGACATGCCCATCACTGTTATTTCCTGGCTGAGGAGAGAGGTGGCTTCTGAGCACTCACGTCCATGGTGCAGGAAATGAGTGGTGGGCCCTTGTGCTCCTGTTGTGGCATTAGGAGTGATGGCAGCTGCTGTAGGTTGGGCAAAGAGCAAGGCAGGAGCTGTAGCTCCTTCTCTAACTCCTAATTAGAAATAACTGGTAATTTCTAATTAGAAATAACTATGTTGTAAACCCCACCTTGCCTTGCTCCCATGCTGGAGTCCTGCTTGGATGAGGCCCCTGTTGTGCTGGGGTGCTCCCAAGCACTTCACATGGACAGGCTGCCCCTGGCTGTGCCTCCCCCTATCATCCCTGGAGGGAGCAAGCATGAGGGTCGCTGTGGGGTTGGGGAAGGCTCTGCTATCCTTGCGCAGGCTCTGACCCAGCACATGCTGCATCCCCATCGCTTCTTTCATCTGGGTGGGACTGCAAGGGAGCCCGGCTGGCAGCCAGTGTCCCAGGCAGCAGAGCAGAGTGGGAACAGGGGTGTCATGGCCATGACTTCAGGCAACAGCCCCATGTTGCCATTTTGCTCAGCCGGCGAAGCTTCACCCTCACTGAGGTGCAGGCGAGAGCTCTCTTGAGCCTGGGGCACAAAGCAGCTGAGCCCCCTCTTGTGCCTCCCCTTCAGCAGACACATATGACGAGGTTGCTCAGTACCTGGACCACTTGCTGCAGCGCACAGCTCCACAGGTGAACCTGCCTCCCACTGCACAGCGGGGAGGCCTGAGCCGCTTCCGCGCTGCCATCCACACCACCCGTGACCTCATGTCTTTGGCATCCAAGGCCAGGGACCTTCACATCCAGAGTGAGTAACTCCAGCACCCTCTGTGCCTTTGGTCAAGCCCAGGGGTAAGGCTGAGGGCTCTGGGAGCTTTCCCAGCTGTGCAATGCCTGGGCCCCATAGGCTGAAAAGAAGCCCATGTTATGTCCATCATGTTAGTCCTGACCATTGGAATATCTTGGAGTTGATGCTTGTACATTCCTTATGGAAAATTTTGAATGATAAGCAATGACAACTCCCTGCGGTGTTCCTCTAGCACGGTGGGATGGGGCTGCTTCTCCCACGGCCCACTTCTCTGCAGGGGCATAGTGTGTCAGATGTGAGGTGGGTTGGGGTTGGGAAGTGTCTGCACCAACCTTGGTTTTCTTTTAGATGTTGGGATGTATGTCCCCAGCAAGATCTTCCAGGCATCCCAGCAGTCTGTCAAGCTGCTGGGTTCATCCCACCAGCATGATCGGGATGGCAAGGTGAGCCCTGTCCCTCTCAGGCTGGCCAGGCAATGCCATCATTTCAGCTGGAGCCAGAGGGTCTCTGTGGGGCTGCATGGGGAAGGGTTAGTGTTTGGTGAGGGGGAATGTCTATGGGTGAATGTCCTCAGCTCCACAACCAGGCTGCACTTGGTGTGGGGTGCTGGTGGTGCTAACCAGGAGCATGGGTCTCCCTTCAGAGCCACACACTCTATGCAGAGATGAACCTACCCCGCGATGAGGATGGCAATGTAGACTGCAAGGCACTGGTGGACCAGCTGCGTGTCTGCCCCACGCTGCAGGAGCAAGCGGACATCCTCTACATGCTCCACATCCTCAAGTATGGCGAGCTCCGCGTACTGCAGGCTCACTGAGCAGAGCACAGCACAGCCATGCAGTTGTCCCCACCTGCAGAGCCCAGGGCTGCTTCAGGGCAAGCTGCTGGCTGTAACCCAGGATCTCCTTCAATGCAGAGGACCTGAGTGGCACACGGGGCTTGACAGTGAGCCTGGCCCCACAGTGAAGGAGCTCCTCACTGAGCTGTACATGCGGGTGGGGGACACACGCCAGTGGGCCCTGATCCGCTACATCTCTGGCATCCTCAAGAAGAAGGTGGAAGCTCTGGATGAGGTAACAACCATGCATTTGGCCTCCAGCTGGCTGAGATCTGTCGGGGAGGAGGCTGTAGAGTGGGCAGGCAAACTGCACCTGCATCTGCTCTGTCTCACCCTGCCTTGGGCCGAGGTCCAAGCCCTGAGCTGTTGGTGATGCCCGGGGTGACCCTTTCTGTCCCCAGGCCTGTACTGACCTCCTGTCTCACCAGAAGCATTTGACAGTGGGGCTGCCCCCGGAGCCGCGTGAGAAGACAATCTCTGCGTGAGTGTGGCCTCTCTGCTTCTTGGCGTGTGCTGGCCTGGGGTTGGATGTGAACCTGCTGCCTTGGAGGCCTGTGGGAGGAGTGGCTCTGGGTGGCCATCCCCAGCCTGCGTCTCTCCCCTGTGGGCACTGGTGACCAGAAGGGACGCAGGGTTCGCTCTGCTGCCTCTCACTTTCTCTGCTTCCTCCATAGCCCAATCCCCTATGAGGAGCTTGTTCGCCTTATTGATGAAGCCAGCGAGAAGAACCTCAGTGTGTCCATCCTCACCCAGGTGATGGGCCAGGGTGACAGAGGACCCTGGCCTAGGGTTGTCTGCCCTGGTGAGAACAGCAGTGGAGTGACCTGCCCTTTCACCTCTAGGAGATCATGGTATACTTGGCCATGTACATGCGCACGCAGCCTGTGCTCTTCGCTGAGATGTTCCGCATTCGTATCGGGCTCATCATTCAGGTGATGGCAACGGAGCTGGCACACTCTCTGCGCTGCTCGGGTACGTGCAGTGGGGACAGCACCTGACTGGGGGGTGCTGCTGCAACCGGGACCCCATCAGCAGGGAAGACAAGTGCTGTTAAAAATTGGCAGCTCAGCTCCTGGGCAAGACCCTGCACTGAAAGTGCCAGGGACTGTTCTCAGGTACAGGGGGGTAATTTCACATCAGTCTATATTCAGTCATGTGTTGGGCTAGCATGGGGAAGAATTGCTGTTATAGGCAAAACCCGGAGTTAGTGTACGTCCCTGGAGGATGAGCTCCTGTACCAGTGCTTCCCCTGCTGACAGAATGGTGTGCAGGGTAGAAATGCCCCAGGAGGGCTGTGAAGTGGGGTACGACATCCCAGCTCTGTTCTCTCCAGCTGGAGAAGCCACTGAGAACCTGATGAATCTCAGCCCATCAGACATGAAGAGCCTCCTCTACCACATCCTCTCTGGCAAGGAGTTTGGGGTGGAAAGGAGCGGTGAGTCTCTCAGCAGGGTTGAGAGAGCATCTCTGGGCAAAGCTGGGTGCTGGTGCAGAGCGTGGCCTGAATTGAAGCAGTTGTGTGCTGTGCTCAGGGATCTCTGGTGCTGGCTGGGATAGAGGGCGAGGGTGTGCAGAGGTACCAGTGCCCAAGCAGAGGCAAGGAATGTGTGTGCCCTGAGCCACGGTACCCACTCCAGGCCTCTCTTCTCCAGTGCGATCAGTCGACTCATCGCTCACCACTGCTATCTCCATCTGTGAGGTGGGGGCCATCGGGGCCACCAAGCACGAGCGTTCCGGCATCATCAAGCTGAAAAGTGAGATCAAGCAGGTGAGGGCAGGTGGTGCAGGCTGCTCCTGCCAGAAACAGCTACAGGACATGCAAGGGTCGATGGGGAAACAGGAGGGAGCTTGCTCCTGGGCTTCAGAGAGCTTGCAGCTGCTTCCAGGATCTGCTTTTAGCTCCAGTCCTGCCCTGTGGGGAGAACTGGAGCAAACCTGTTAATGGGACTTGGGATTTCTTTGGCAGAGCGAGCAGTAGAAGGGGAGCACAGGAGCGCTTGGGAGGTGCAGGGGTGGGAAGGACCATGCAGCGTCCCAGGCGTTGCTGGTGTCCTGGTGGGCCTCTTCCAGCAGCAGAAACGTCATTTCCTTCTTCTCTTGCAGCAGCTGGATAAGCGTAGGCAGTCTCTGGCTGGAAGTAAGGTGATGCCCTCTGGTCCTCCCGCACTCTCAGCTTTTGTCCCTTACGCCGCACACCAGGGCAGCTTTCGAGCATGCATGAGTTAGCAGGCTTTCCTAAGCAAACCTGAGTGAGCTGCTGTAGCAGTGAGCTGGCTGCCCCTCTGAAGGTGCAGGGTTGCTGTGTTCAGGACTGGAAGGGAGGCTGGCTCCCTGGGAAAAGGTTGGCATTGCCCACTGTGCTGTGGGGCCCAGGGCTGGCACTGTCCCACAGCCTTAGAGGAGCTCCCCCTTTGTGCGAGACCTGCCATATTTGGGCTGGCAGGGAGGAAGCCTTCTTTAGATTGTGTGTTGTCATTAGAACCAGCTGGGATCTGTGCTCTATAGCTGCTGTGGCCTAATAGACTCCATTATACCCATGAAAACTTGCTGAGCATGATGAGGTGATATTACTCTAGTGCAGTGACCAGCAGTGGCTCTGTCTAGTAGCTCACTGGTGGTTGCTGCATCCTGCCTGTAGTCTCCTCAGCTGTTTCTTCTCTGGGGGAAGAAGCTCCTGCCCAGCTACAAGGACTTCCTCTGTAGCCTAGCATGTGTCCAGGACAAGTCCTGACTTCTAGTCCCAAAAAGACAGGGCCTGCAGGGACCAGGCTGTTGGCAGCAGGTTTATGCCCTGTCTGCAGCAACGGGAAACCTGGCATTACAAGAGGGGCCATGTATGTGATGAGGAGGGTCGTCCACAGGTAGTAGCAACCTTGTTACTGCCTGGTCTTGCTACTGGCCCCCTGGTCTGCCTGAGACCAAACCACACCTATGCCAGCAGCCAGCAGAGCAGTAGCAGTAGCAGCCCTGCTCGCATGTGCCCACCAGCACGAGCTCGCTGCCACTGCAGCACCGGTATGCGGAGGCCTTGCAGCCACCCTGCGAGGTGCAGCCCTTCCTCTCTGGTGCTAACATGTGACTTCCTGCAGGTTTGCCCTTTGAAACTGCTTCTCCACCTAAGTGTAGCCCCTGGGATAACTGCCCTGTGACCTGAGCTTGGTCCCTGCTGCTGCTGCTCTGCTTGCCGTCATGGCTTGCTTGCTCCAGTACGGTCTGATTTTGGTCTCTCCCTTTCTCCTCCAGCCCCTCGGTTTGCAGTCCGGGGATGCTGACCTCAAGTCCTCTCTGGTAACTGGTGTTTGTTGGCAGTATGTGTGTATTTGACCTGCTTGTGGCTGCACAAAGGAGCTGTGTGCTAGGGGTGCTGCAGGGTGGCTTTGCTGTGGTGGGGGGTGGAAGCCAGGCTGGGGGAGCACAAGCTCTTGGGCAGCAGCAGGGTGTGTTCTTGTGGGTATTTACAGCAGCCTCTGTGGTCCTTGTCTTGTGTCGGCTCAGTCTCCTGGGCACACGGAGCTGCTGGACCAAGGTTCTTTTTCAAGCATGCTGGAAGACCAGGGCAGCAAGGACAGCCGCCAGGGCCAGTGGCAGCGGAGACGGCGGCTGGATGGGGCCCTCAACCGTGTCCCTGTGGGCTTCTACCAGAAGGTCTGGAAGGTCCTGCAGAAGGTGAGCTGGGTGCTGGCCACCTGCCTAGGCTGGTGCCTACCTCCATGCATGTGAGCCTGTGGGTCCCATGCACTAGCCTTGCTAGGGCAGCTTGCGTGGATATATGCTTCCTGGACAGGCTGGCCCTGGAAAGCTGCCATATAGGCACCTTGCACAGTAACAGATAATGGCTTTACCCATTAGCCAGGCAGGGGCAGGCTGGAGCCGCAGCTGAATCAGCTCTGGGCACAGCTTGTCCTTGGCATGGTGAGCCAGGGAGCAGAGCCCCGTGCTGAGTGTGGGGCCAGGGGGGTGTGGTGTGTGTGCTCTGACTGATGCTGAACCGGTGAGAAAGGAGTGATGCTGTGCAAGGAGTTAGGAAGTGGAGCTAGGGTGTGTGGGCAGTGTGCACCAGTGCACATGGGGGTGCGAGCTGGTGGACCGGCCCTATGTGTTCTAGCATAGGTGCTTCTCAATGCTGTAACTGTGGTCTCTCCTTGTCCTGCAGTGCCATGGCCTTTCTGTGGAGGGCTTTGTTCTCCCCTCTTCAACAACCAGAGAGGTAGGAGGTTTATGTGAGGGGGAAGCAGGTAGGTGAGTTGGTGCTGGGTTGCCCTGTGCAAGCACCCAGCATTGCTCAGGACTTCTGCTGATGATAGAGTGCTTCAGGTGCCTTTCTTTCTCCCTCCTCATAGATGACCCCTGGGGAAATAAAGTTTGCTGTGCATGTGGAGTCAGTCCTCAACCGTGTACCCCAGCCAGAGTACAGGCAGCTGCTGGTGGAGGCTATCTTAGTGCTCACTATGCTCGTGGACATGGAGGTGCACACCATCGGTGGCATCATAGCTGTGGAAAGGATCTTGCATATGGCCAATGATCTCTTCTATGAGGAGCAGGTAAGGGCCAAGCCTCACACAGGAGCCACAGGTTGCACCCAGAGCTGCTGGCTGCGTTCCCTACAGCCAAGCAGCAGTCACCCACACAGACAGTCCTGCCTGTTGCCCTCATTGTGTTCATGGGGCACAGCAAATACGTAGCATACTCCTCCCGTTGTTCACCATCAGTGTGTCACACTGCCTTATTCCTGATGCTTCCTTTCTCCTTCCCTGTCCAACATCCAGAAAGCCCTGGGCGCTGACGAGCACATGCTGGAGAGGGATCCCACGACAGGCATCTGCAGCCTGCTGTACGATAGCGCTCCAAGTGGGCGGTTCGGCACCATGACCTACCTGTCCAAGTCGGTGGCCATGTACGTGTATGACTTCCTGCCCGCCGATGGCTGCTCCATGCAGTAGCTATCACAACTCCTCACTCTGGGTTGCAGATGCTGCAGAAGGGTTGTTTCATATAGCTTAAAAAAACAGGCATTAGGTAGCTTGCAGGCAGCCTGCGTGGCCATCTCCCCTCCTAGTCCTGCCTTCTTGGTGTCTGCGCAGCTCTCCTGAAGAGCTTTGTGGGAAGCTTGCATCGTCCTAAGCTGTGTGCAGCCTGGGCTAGCAGGGAAAGGCTGAGCTTTGAAGCCTGCTTGTGTTAGAAGTGCCTGCCTGCACAGCTCCTTCTGGGCCATCACCCCCAAAGGTACGTGTGTTTGAGGGAGGTGGGAAGGCCCCCTTCACCAGGCGTGTGTGCAGCGCTGCAGCATGCCCTGCAGATGCCTCCAGCAGATTTTGTTTTTAACCTGTTCTGTGCCGCTTCTTATTCCAAATCTGCAGGGTTTACACTAGTGTAGGCTGAAACTCTTGCTCTTCCTACTGCTGGTGGAAAAATTTAATTAGAGGAATACAGTGTGTCACCTGAGCCTCTCCCTCAGCACACCCAAAAGCAAAATGGTCCAACTCAGCCACGGCTCTGCTGCTTGGAAGTAGGCAGCCCATCTCACTGAAGATGGGGTCAGGAGTCCTGTATACAGAGCTGAGGAGGCTGTGGGAGCCAGGAGCATCCCAAGGTGGTAACAGATCCCAGTTACCACCGAGCTGCGAGGACAGGGCTTCTGGCTGGGGGTTGTCAGTGGCAGCCCCTCCATGCCATCTTTGCTTCTGGCAGTGTCACTCGTGCCCAAGTCACAGGCTCCTGAGCTCATACACGTCCTGTAAAGAAGCTTTGAGCTGGCTGCTCGGTTTGGTGTTAGCTGTGCCATCACAAATGTGCTGTGAATGCTCAGCTCTGCCCTCTGCCCCCATCTCCTGCAGCCTTGCACTGGAGAGGGGTTGTGACTATAAGAGTGGTTCCCAGTTCTGCTCTATCTGCAAGTCAAACCCTGCACAGGATAGTGTGGTCAGACTGATGGGGAACAGGCACACACACCACAGAGTGGCAGGGTGAGTGAGGTTATAAAATCGTAAATAGTTTGGGTTGGAAAGGACCTTTCCAAGTCATCCAGTCCAACCCCCCTGCAATGAGCAGGGGCATCTTCAACTATATCGGGTTGCTCAGAACCACAATCAGCCCAGCCTTGAATGTTTCCAGGGATGGGGCATCTACCACATCTCTGGGCAACTTGTGCTGGTGTTCTTCACCACCATAATCTTAAAACCTTTCTTCCTTAGACCACACATAAACCCTCTTTTAATTTAAAGAAGACAGGTTGCCAGTGAAGACTGAGACAAAATCATTGTTGAGTACCTCAGCATTCTCCTCACCCTATGTTACTGGTTTACCAGTCTTACTCATCAAGAGGGTTTCACTTTCTTTGACCCTCCTTTTCTGGCTGACATACCTGTAGAAGACCTTTAATTATTCTTTTTGTCCCTTGCCAAGTTCATCTCCAGCCATACCATGGCCTTCCTGACCCCATTCCTACACAGTCAGGCAGTGTCCTTGTACCCTTCCCAGGATACCTGTCTCTGCTTCCACATTTCCTTCTTGCACTTTAGTTTGACCAGGTCTCAACTTTTGCCTTCCTTTCCTGATTTCTCGCACATGGGGACAGAGAGCTCCTGTGCTCTATGGAAAGCATCCTTAAAGACCTGCCAGCTCTGTCTGCTTCCTTATCCTGGAGGGCAGCTCAATCCCTTGAGCAGTTGCTTTTCTAGAATTCAGAGTCCTGACTTTTAGTCTTTGCCTGACCTGTATCCCTCAGGACTGCAAACTCTGCCAGTGCGTGAGCATTGCAGCCCAGGCTGTTCTAGTCTCAATGTCACCAACTGGCTTACTTGGGTGGGTGACAATCAGATCCAGTATCGCTTCCCCTCAGGTAAAGGGCTGCCTATTACGTGGTTTAAGAAGTTACCCTCCATGCATGCCAGGAGTCTCCTGGATTGCTGTGCTGGGTTGATCCTGGCTGGGTGCCCACCAGAGCCATTCTGGCCCTCCCCTCCTCAGCTGGACAGGGGAGAGAAAATACAATGAGAGGCTCCTGGGTTAGGATAAGGACAGGGAGATCATTTGCCAGTTGTCATGGGCAATGCAGACTGACTTGGGGAAATGAGTTTAATTTATTACCAATCAAATCACAGTAGGATAATGAGAAATAAAACCTAAATCTCAAAGCATCTTCCTCCCCCCCTCTTCTGGGCTCAGTTTTACTTCTATTTTCTCTACATCCTCCCCCACATTGCCACAGGGGGATGGGGAATGGGGGTTATGGCCAGTTCATCAGACTTCTGGCATCCCTCCCTCTGCAGGAGGAGGACTCTTCACGCTCTTCCCCTGCTCTGACATGGGCTCCATCCTATAGGAAACAGTACTCCACAAACTCCTCCAACATGAGGAGCTGGCATTGGCTCTCCCAGACATGGGGGAGGCTTCTGGCAGCTTCTTACAGAATCCACCCTGTAACACCCGTTTCCACTACCAGGCCCTTGCCACACAGACCCCATACAGTTGCCTGCAGCTTCTTCAGGAGCTCTTGGGGTGGTTGAGATGCCCTGAGAGGATGAAAGGCTGCGAGTGCAATGCCTCCTGTAGCTGAAGTCAGAAGGCTTCTTCCACAGGCTCCTCTTGACAACGTGGCCTGCAGAACCACAAGGTTCCCTTTGCTGTTGTGGTTCAAACTGAGCCACACAGCTCATCCACTCACTCCCTTCCCCCCCTTTTTTTTTTCTCCCTCTTTCCTTCCCCCGGCTCCCGGAGGGATGGGGAGGAGAATTGAGAGAATGTAACTCCCACAGGTTGAGATAAGAACAGCCCAGTAACTAAGGTATAACACAAATCACTACTGCTACCACCAATGATGATAAGAGAAAATAAGAAGAGAGGAGAATACAATACCACTGCCGAATGAGTTCGACCCGCCTGAAGAGAGCCTGTACCCTTCTGGGCCACTCCCAGTTACCTCCCTGGGCATGATGTACTGTGGTATGGAATACCTCTTTGGCTAGCTTGGGTCAGGTGTCCTGTCTCTGCTTCCTCCCGGCCTCCCCTCGTCCCTGGCAGAGCATGAGACTCACAAAGTCCTTAGGGTAAAATTAGCAACAACTGAAAACATCGGTGTTATCAGCTCTGTTCCCAGGCTAAAAGTCAAAACACAGCGCTGCAGCAGCTACTAAGAAGGAGAAAAACTGCTACTGCTAAACCCAGGATAGTTGCCTTGGTCACCGGTGCTTACCAATAAGCTTTCAACCTGCTCATGGCTATTTTTCAGAGGCAGCTTTTCACAATCTATCCATTTCTAGATGTAGAGGGCAACACTGTTGCCCCTCCTTCCTCGCCTGTCCCTTTTGACTAGCTTGTAGCCATTGACAGCCATTGCACTTCCCTGGTGAGGTTCATCCCACCAAGTTTCAATAAAGGCAGTCAGGTTGTAGCTTTCTTGCAGCACAGTCACTTCCAGCTCCTCCTGCTTGTTGCCCATGATACATGCTTTGGTGTAGAGGCACTTCAGCTGGGCTGTTGGTCACGTAACCTTCCTTTGCCTGGTATTTCCCTCTTGGCTTCTATTAGTTCAGCATGTGTGTAAGACTTAAAGGGTGCTGCAGTGTACCTAGCACGTCTGAGACCAACAGGCTGAGGGTCCTTACCAGCCCCCTAGATTTGGCATGTCATCAGACAGCTTGTCTGGGATTATCCCTCTCCCCCTTTAAGTCTAGTTTAAAGCTCTTATCAGTCAGCCCCACTAGCTTGTAAACAAAGACCTCTTCCCCTCTGAGAAAGGTGAATCCCATGTTATGCCAGCAGGCCTGGTGCTGTGTAGGCCATCCCATTATTGAAAACCCCAAAACTGTGGCAGTGACACCAGCCACAGAGCTAGGTATTGATAGACTGGGTCTGTTACTTCTGGGCACACTGCCTACAACTAGAATGACAGAGTTACAAATAACCTGTGTTCCAGATTACCAACAGTGCCAAGGCCCTGAAGTCTTTTGATTGCCCTTGGATTATGTGTTGTAGCTTCATCACCACTCACTTGGAAAAGCAGTAATGGGGTAATAGCCTGAGGGCCATACCAGGCTGGGAAGTTTCCTAGTGATGGCCCTAACACAGGCCCCAGGGAGGCAGCAGGCTTCTCTGAGAGGAGGGTCTGTCCAACATACTGGAGCCTCTGTTGCCCTCAGAAGAGAATCACCTGACCCTGTAACACATCATTTCTTCCTCACAGAGGTGGTCCTGACACAGGGGTTAGGCCTTTCTGACCTTAGCAATGCCTCTGGGGTAGGTGGAATGTTATCTGTACTGTCCACTGACTTGCCTTCCACCATCCAGAACATCATACCTATCATACAGAGGCACCTGGGAAGGTGGGGTTGGCAAGGAGAGGTTTTGCCTGCTTGTACCCAGCGTCGACTTGCTCCCATTCACTTCTTTCCTTTAAGCTGCCACCTGTAGCCTGGCGGGGAAGAAAGCGGGGGGCAGACAACCCCCAGGCCGGCTTCTCTCCCTGTCGCAGTAAAATCAGGAGGATGCGTTGGGAGCCGGCGGGGTGCGGACAGAGCCAGTAGGGAACGGCAGGCGTTACCCGGCCGTGCTCCGGGCGCGGGGCTGCGTCCTCCGGCGAGGGCCTCCTGTAATGGCGGCGCTGCGTTTGTAAAGAACGGGCACAGCGAGCTGAGGACGCGAGCGTCCGGCTCCTCCCCACGCCCTGACGCGCTGGGCACTGGGGGACTAGCGCTGCCAGCACCCGGGCCGCAGCTCCCGGCGTGCTCCGGGGCCGGAAGTGCCTGTCTTGGCGTGCTTCGGGCGGTGCGTCGCAGTCCGGATGGCGGCGGCTCCGGTGTACGTGTACAGCCCGGAGTACGTGGCCCTCTGCGACTCCCTCTGCAAAGTGCCCAAGCGGGTCAGCGCCGCGCCGGGGGTGGCTGTGACGCGGCCGTGGGGGACTCCGGTGGGGAGGTGTTGGGAGCGCAGGCGTGAGGCCTGGGGTCGGAGGGCAGTCCTGGAGTTCCGGCGGTGTTGGGGAGGCTGCCGGCGACAGCGGGAGCGTGCGGGGAGGGCGCAGCGCCGGCCCCGTGCAGCGGCGATGCGGGGTCCGGGAGAGCTGGGCTCAACCCGCGCCCCCCTTGTGGCTGGGACACAGAGGAGGCGCTTCCGAGGTGCCCCCACCCCCACGCGGAAGAGCTGCTGGCGCCATCTGAACCGTGCTGCTCCTGGGAAAAGTCCCGCTTACGCCTTCGCTGCAAGTGGCTCTGCGCTGGGCGCTGCTGCCGTCTCGTGCGCGGAGCTGCTCATGGGCTTACTCATTCCTTTCTTTAGGCCAGTATGGTGCATTCGTTGATTGAAGCGTATGCCTTACTTGACCAGATGAAGTAAGTACTCTCCTTTTCTGTTAATGTTTTCTTCTCTGCTAAGGTGTGAAAGATATTGGGTAGCTCGAGGGCTGCCCCTGCTGGCAGAATGATTCCAGGAGCCCGGCAGTGTGTATTTCTAGGAAAGTCTGAGTTTTGCTAAATGGACAAGATTGTGGTAATTATGGAAAGTTGGACAAAAAAACTGGAGAAAGTACCACATGTCAGTTCAGCAGGGTCAGAGGTGCCTGTTGAAACTTTAAGGATTTTTTTTCTTTCTGGTCACTTTGGCAAAGTGTGCTTTGGAAGCATCTGTAGGTACCATTGCAGAAGTGGACCCAAAGGGCTGCTTGCTCTGGCATAGGGTTAGAAGTGCTCACCACTGGGCTAGACTAAGGCTGGGAGCTTCTTGTGTTCTTCCCATAGCAGCTGCGTTGCTTGCAGGTGCTCCCAGGGCCTGAGGCTTGCAGGGGGCTTCTACATGTCACAAGCTTTATTTAGGCAGATTGCAAAGCACCACAACTCGGGAACGGTGATATGTGAATTGCTGAGGACAGAGACAGCCTCTGCTTTGAATGCAGGCGGAGTTAAGAGTGTGTGAGAGGTGCTGCTCAGCCTCCTGACCCAGCAGGCTGGTGTCTTGCTGCAGCACTGGGCTGGGCCTGGCCGTTGTCACTCTGTTCTTTCCTTTGTGTGTAACTAGAGTGTTGGATATGCTGGGCACTGCTTAAACTGGGAGAATATGCAGAAAAGAGAAGAAAAACTTCAAGCAAAGTGGCAAGGTTAATGCAGGCAGCACCTGCAGGTGTTCCTCACTGAGACAGGCACAGCAGATAGTGCCATGCTGGGGGAAAGGCCTGCTCAGCTGATCAGCTTTTTTGCTCCAAGTAACAGTCTGGTGTGAGAAGAGGCAGGAGTTTTGTTTGCTTTGTCAACAGCAGCTGCCAAAAGAAGGCTTCTCGTTTGAGGAGGTTAAAGCTTCCTGACAAACCTTGGAGCATCTTGTCCTGAATGTGCTCCCTTCCTTCTCTCTGCCTAGGATAGTCAAGCCAAAAGTGGCCTCCATGGAGGAGATGGCCAGCTTCCACACAGATGCCTACCTGCAGCACCTGCAGAAGGTCAGTGAGGAGGGAGACGATGACCATCCGGAGTCCGTGGAATATGGACTGGGTAAGGATATGTATCTTCAGTGAGAGATTAGCTGAGTATTGGGACCAGGATGCTTTCTGCTGGTGGTGAGGTTAGACAGAGGGGTGAGCTCAGGTGCTGCTGAGCCCTGTCAGACTGGCGTTTTCAACTGTTGCCAGCAGAGGGTGCTGTCAGCCTCACACTGTTCCTTGTGTACCGGGAGCCAGTGCCTTTTGCTGCTGCTTTTAGGATCTCGGGCAGGACAGAAGGCCCTGACTTGCTGACCTTGGCTTCCACAAGTCTGCTGTGGTGAAGGACACATGTATGGCCTGAAGCTGCAGCCAGGCACTAGAGTCATCAGGGTGTTTTCTGGGTGACTTTGCTTACCTCCTGAACAAGGGCCGTCACCTGCCTGCACTTAAGACAGCCTGAGCAATGCAGTAGTTAGAGCAGGCAGGATGGCTCTGCGTACTTGTAGTGTCAGGAACAGGAGGAGTGACCCAGCACTGAGGCAGTGGTACACATTCTACGCTGATCTCATGGGTCTCCCCTAGGTCTACCCTTTGTGTCTCTGAGGCTGATCTGTCTGGAGGCAGAGGAGCAGCCCTGGAGTTTTGCCTTTCTGGGGAGCAGCTTCAGGGAGGCTGCTATCGGACTAGGTGAAGATCATAATCTAGCTGTAGATCTGCAGTCTACCCAGGCCTGCCTCCTTTGTGGAGTTCTTATTTTTATGGGGGATGTACATCAGTGACTGTGCCACGGCTTTTCTCATAGGGTAGCCAGAGAACTGAGAGTGTTGTTGAAAGATGGATGTGAGGGGCCGGTAGGTCGGGCTAGCCAGGCACACACATCACAAGTCGGATCAAGACCCACCTCTGAATGATCTGAGCGCAAGGAAATGTTTTGATTGTTGATATTTGTGGTGAGTTAACCTTGGCTGGCTGCCAGGTGCCCAACATGGTACTTCGCTCCCCCTCCTCAATAGGGTAGGGGAGAAAATACAATGGAATAGAACACGGGTCAAGATAGGCGAGATGGTTTGCTAGTTACCATCATGGGCAGAACAGACTCAGCTTAGGGAAATCAGTTTGTTGCCAGTTAATAACAGAGTAAGACAGTGAGAACTGAAAACAAAACTGAAATTACAGTCCCCCTCATCCACCCTTCTTCCTAGGCTCAACTTCACTCACAGCTTTTTTGCCTTCTTAAGCAATGCAAGGGGATGGGGAATGGGGATTGTGGTCAGTTCATCATGTGTTGTCTAGAGCAACAACACAGAGGGACTTGGAGCTGTTGGAGTGAATCCAGAGGATGCCACAGAGATGCTGCAAGGGCTGGAGCAGCTCTGCTCTGGAGCCAGGCTGAGAGAGCTGGGCTGGTTCAGCCTGGAGAAGAGAAGGCTCCTTAAGGGGAGACCTTATAAAAGTCTTCCAATACCTAAAGGGGGCCTACAGAAAATCTAGAGGAGGGACTTTTTACAAGGGCCTGTAGTGACAAGACAATGGGAAATGGTTTTAAAGTGGAATGGGGTAAATTTAGGTTAGACATTAGGAAAAAAAATCTTTATTATCAGGGTGGTGAGGTTCTGGCACAGGGTGCCCAGAGAAGCTGTGCCTGCCCCATCCCTGGTAGTGTTCAAAACCAGGTTGGATGGGACTTGGAGCAACCTGCTCTAGTGAAAGGTGTCCCTGCCTGTGGCAGGGGGATTGGATGATCTTTAAGGTCCCTTCCAACCCAAGCCAGTCTGTGATTCTATGATCTGCTCCACTGTTAACCATCTTGGGCTGCAGGAGTTTGTGCTGCGCCTTTGTCATTGTGCCTGGTACAGAAAGTTAGAGCAGTGGTTAAAGACAGAGCTGAAAACATTGAATGTGCTTCCTGTAGAGGAAAAGGCCTGTTGTGTCTGACACACGGACTCCTGCCCACAGGTTATGACTGTCCGGCTACTGAAGGGATCTTTGAGTATGCGGCAGCTGTGGGAGGAGCCACCATCACTGCAGCCCAGTGTCTGCTGGATGGCAAGTGCAAGGTAGCCATTAACTGGCCTGGAGGGTGGCATCATGCAAAGAAGTAAGAAAACAATCTCTTCCCTTGTGTTTCCTCAGCTAGTGTGTGAACCCTGCTCCTAGTTCCCAGCTTCCCTTTGAACCCTCAGGGTGCAGCCATCCAGCTGGAAGAGAAAGCAGGATATGAGAGGGGTGAGGGAAGAAGGTCAGGAGGTAGCCTTCTGCCCTATACTCTGCAGGAAGAAGCAGAGTGTAGGGCAGAGGCCTGAGAGTAGGCATGTTACTGCCCAGTCCTTATGCTATCATGAACTACAGTGCAGGTCTGGGGCAGATAGATTTAAGGTGTCCTGACATCCGTGGATACTTGCTTATCTCTTGGAGTTCAAGTGAGAATTGATTTTGCAAACTTCATAGAGAAGGGCTGTAGAGAGGTAAATGCTTGTTGTTATTCCTAACTTAGAAGAGAATGGGAACACATTGTCCAAATTGGTCTGTGTGGCCTTTTGGTTTCTTAAATAAGAGGTCTGAAGCAGTGCAGGACTAACCACTGTTCTCTCCATGCTCTGTGGGTGGCTTTTTGTTCTGATCTCAGAGACTAATAACGATCTTCAGAAAAACAGGAGAGGAAGTGAAAATTTCATCCCTGGATTGTGTGGTTCTCTAGTGGTAAAATAATTTTTCCGTGGCCTCCATTTTGTATGTTTTAACTCGTGTCCCCCATCTCCCAAAATATGAGGCCTGTCTGCAAATGCAGACAGGACGGCACCCTTCCTTGTATCCAGCAATCTGGCCATTCTCTTTCCCTGCGGAGCCCCAGAAATCAGCAGGAATCACATGTCTTATCCTAAAGACTTGCACGTGGGTGTGCAGATTTCTCTTGCTCCAGTGGCTCTTCTGACCTGGCAGAGGAAGCAGAGGTGTAGCAGTGGGTGCAACCACCAGCAATGCTGGCATTGCACCGGGACTTTCTTCGTGGTTAGCACTTTGCTGAATATGGGTTCCGCTGCAGCTTGCTGGGGAAGGAGAGGGTCCAGCCTGGCTGAGCTGAAGCTCTTCACAGGAGAGATGGCATTTAAAAATCTTCTTTTTTATCTTGATTGCACAGTTCATAAAATGTCTGTAACAGAAGAAACCTTTGCGGTATTGCTGCCACCAAGCTGTGCTGTCACCCCTATTGTGGGATGCAAACAGTGTTTAAAAAGGCACTGAATACCTGCTGATCTCAAAGGAGCCTTCCTAGTCACTCTAGTGAGGTGGTGTGGGATGATCAGGGCAGGCAGTAGCTTTGGTAGGTGCCAGTCCAGTGTGAAGGTTCAGCAAGACTGATTGCTGAGCTGCAGGTGTCTGGTGCTAGGACGTGAGTTCTAGCAAAATACGTATCCTTTTGTCAAAAAAGACTTGCTGTCTGATGCCTTAGTTATTTACCTGAAGGTGGGAATGGTAACCGCTGTCACCATGCTCAGTTCCCTGGAGTGCCTTTGAGGCAGAGGGCAAGATACTGGGTTGGTGCCTTTTCTTGACCTCTGCCTGAGCCCTGCTGTGTGGATCTGGGGTGGGGAAATCCTGAGTGCTTTCCTTGAGCTGCAGCTCTGATGCTGGTCAGCCTCTGAGCTGGTGTCATGCTCTGTTTGGCCTCAAGGTGAGTGTGTTATGTCATGGAGAGAGTGCCTGAGACATGACGTAATTCACTTTGCTTTCTTGCAGGCTGGGAAGGCAGGGATGAATGTGGTTTGTAATCACAGTTAAGGAAGATCCCCAGGGTACCTGCTAGCATCCCAGTTTTCAGCATCACTGTAAATGAACAGAGTCAATGGGAAGCATCTGTGCTCTGTGACATTTGCAGGGAGTGAGAGCAAGTGCAGTTATGCTACCTCATACCTGCTCCTCAATGTTTCCAGCTGTTTGCTGAGCAGGGGAGTGTCAGGAAATGAGTGGAGTGCTGTGGCTGAAAGTCAGGAAGCATTTCCAAGAGGCACATCTCAGATCTTGGAGTCTTTGAGCCGGGGGAATGGGGGTTTGGACACTTCTGTTGCAAAGTGTAAAGGTTTGGTTTAAATCAGCTTTCCAGGGCTGACTAGGAGTGCAGTGGGCTACTGCCAAGCAGTGCTGGGGACTTGACTTAGAAGAGAGTTTGGAGTAGAGATTAATAAACTTTTTCCTGTGATACCAGTGATATGGAAGCTGCCCCCTGATGTATGTTAGGGATGAAAAAATCTTTCCATGCAACGTCTGTCCTCTTTTTAGCTGTTGGGGCTGTCATCTGGCTGAACCCAGGAGTTGCACTGTGAGAGACTGCCTTGTGGACTACCCTGTTTGTGTTTTCTTGGGGAGGAAGGGAGAAAGTTGCTTTGGGAAGAGGCTTAACCTCCATACCCTAAGGCACAAACAGGACTGTCCAGGATCCTGTTTTCTTGCTGCAGAGGGAGAGGAGGTAACAGTGGAGAGTCTGAGTTGGGTGGCTCAGAACTTACTTAAAATACCTCAGCTGCGGAAAGCAAACATTTTATTTGTGCAACAGTGAGATGGTCAAGTCCAAGCCCTCCATGGCTCAGGCCTGTCTGTGGCAGAGCCAGATGATGCTTTACCGGCTGCTAGCAAGCCCAGGGCTGTGAAGTCATTTGCACAAGGAGTCATGTTCTCTGTGCTCCCCAGCCATGTTTTGAGCTGTTTCTGGCCCATCCTTTGGTTTGTGCTGGGCCTTGACTGGGCTCTTCATACTCCTCTGTGCACCCACAGGGTAGAGACTTGCAAAATAAAGGAGATAATGCCAAGATCAGATTAGTGGTGCGTTGGTGTTATGCACACTCACGGATGTTGTTTCCACAGAGATGAAGCTTCTGGCTTCTGTTACCTGAATGATGCCGTCTTGGGCATCCTGCGGCTGCGCCAGAAATTTGACCGTGTCCTTTATATTGACTTGGATTTGCATCATGGGGATGGTAAGGACCAGTGCAGGCTACAGACAGCACAGCAGCACCTCTGGGTGGGGGGGGGGGCATGGGGGAAATCAAGGCATGTCAGTGCAGTGGGGCTGTACCTACTGCAGCAGCTGTGGCTTTGCCTCCTTTCAGTGCAGTGGAGTTCCCTCAATCCATTTCTGCCTTCTCCTGCTATATGGACTTGCCCTGTGCTACTCATCAGACCTCTCTTGAGGGTCTGGGCAGCAGTCTTGTACCTAAGGCAGCAAACTGCATGTTCCTATCCCAGTAATCCCCTGTGCTAGCGGCTCTCCAGCAAGTGTCCCTTGTCTCCCCTTCTGGCAGAGCAGCTGCTGACAGTGTTAGATTGATTGATGCCACCAGTGCAAGAGGGAAGCAGTAGTAAATGGTGCTTTTAAAAGAGTTCTTGATGCTATAAAATGAAAGCTAGTGCTGGCCATGCTGGAATCACTCTCTCCTTCAGAAGCATTATTTCAACACCATTTAACATTTCCTGCTCTTGTGAATTTTATGATGTGTTTAATTTTGCTCTGTTTCTCCCCTACATTTGGTTTCTGTTAGGTTTCCTGTTACTTCTTTTTCCCTTCCCACCCCAAATGTTTTAGTGTGTCTTAAAAGAAAAGGTATACTTAATCGCAGCAGTGCTGAGGAAACGCTAGAGAGCCTGGGTGCTCTGTTTCTAATCACAGCCAAGCTCTGGCCAAGGCATCCCTGCTCAGCTCCCTCCCCCAGCCTGGCAGGCCCAGCAGTGCATACCCTGAGTGCTGCTAATATGGGCACTGCTCTGAGGCATTGAGACCCATTCAGTACTGATTAGCATGAGACCTGACAAATTCTTTTCAGTTGTGACCTTTGCTGCAGTCAAATTCAGATCTCCATTGGTTAAGGATGGAGTTACTGAGCCACATCTGGTTTTTTTCTTTCTTTGTTCTGTTCTTGCTCTGTTTGCAGTCACATGTTTGTCAAGTGGCTCATTTATCCAGTGGCTGTCATTTATGTGAATGAAAGCTTTTTTCTCTTCCTTTTCTGATAGGAGTTGAAGATGCCTTTAGCTTCACCTCAAAAGTAATGACTGTTTCTCTGCATAAGTTTTCACCAGGATTTTTCCCAGGCAAGTTGAACACTAGGAGGTTTGTGCTAATTCAGTTCACATGTAGAATCTTAGAATGGTCAGGGTTGAAAAGGACCTTAAGATCATCACTGACAAGGCCCCAGCAAAGACAGGTCCCATCTCTTCTGTCCAATGGAGGCGTCTCACTGCTTCTGCTATTGACCCAGAAGGAGGAAAGAAGGGGAACTATATGTTTGACATTTTCCTCTTTGTGGCTGCAGCTGAACTTGGCAGAGCCACTGCTGGGTGCCCACCTGCACACCTGTGAAAGCTGCACAACAGAATTGGGCAGGGGGTGAGAAACAGATCCACCCAGCCCCTCCTTTTGTTGGTGGTGGCAGGTGGACCTTTCCATGAGCATGCCAAAGGTCTGAGCTCTCTGCTCTCTGAGACATTTCTCTTGCTGCTGATCTGCTTCCCCTAATTCACTGTGGGGTGTTTCTGTTTTTCAGGCACTGGGGATGTGACAGATGTTGGCCTGGGGAAAGGTCGCTATTACAGTGTGAATGTACCCATTCAAGATGGCATTCAGGATGAGAGATACTACCAGATCTGTGAAACGTAAGCCCTCTTGCTTTGATCTGGTTTACTTGGATGGGATTTTGTAGAACATAGACTGCACAGATTTTTTTTTTATTTACTATTTTAAATTATGGTCCTTTCTTAAGGAAGGACCTTCCCCTGTTAGAGATTTTGGTTACAGCGAACACTGATCTTAAGGAGTCTCAGAGGTCTTGTGTGAATCCTTAAGCAAACTGAACATACAGAGGCATTTGTGGATGTCTGGAGGGTCTCTTTGCCATGGGTCAGCCTTGTGTGTTTAAGGAGAGACTGAGAAGGACTGTCATGGTTTAAGCGCAGCCAGCAGCCGCTGGCTTGCTCTGCCCCACTCGCCAGTGGGATGGGGAGGAAAATCAGCAAAAATGTAAAAACCTGTGAGATGAGGTAAGAACAGTTTAGTAATGTAAATAAAATTAAATTCTTGTAAAAAATAATGCTAGTTAAAAGGGGAAATAAAGAGAGAGGAAGGAATAAACCCCACACCCTGCTGAGAGAACAAGTGATGCCCACTATCGTTGCTTAGCACCTGCTGATCAGCTTGACCCAAGCAGCATCCCATCTCTCCTTGGTAACTCCCCCCCAGTTTCTAGACTGAGCACAATGTGCTGTGGTATGCACAGAATACGCCTTTAGCTAGCTCGGATCTGGTGTCCTGTCTCTGCTCCCTCATGGTTTCTTATGCCCCTCCTCACTGGCAACGCACAAGGGACTGAAAGGTCCTTGATCAGGGTAAGCGTGACCAAGCAACAACTGAAACATCGGTGCGTTACCAGTGTTATTCTCAGAGTAAAGGTGAAACTCAGTGCTGCACCAGATCCTAGGAAGAGAATTAACTCTATTACAGCTGAAACCAGGGCAAGTACCTTTTAGCTGTGGAGTTGAACCCTGACCATCTGTGGGAGATCTGCTTGGGCCTGAGCTGAAAGTGTTTTCCAAGCAGCTTTTGTTTTGTTTTTACATCTGTTTCTACTTTAGCAAGATAAAAACACTGTTATGGAAAGACCATGTTTTTCTCCATTATTTTTCCTTGTGTTTTGGGCTTTGGAGCACAGTGCTGCAAACAGGATAATTATCTCTGTGGTGTTCATAATACTAAAAACCTGGAGCAAAGCCATGTGCCTGACATGCCCAACTGCCTTCTGCAAGAGAGAATACTGCTCATGAACTGTCTCCAGGCACCCGAGCATCTACTAGAGCCAGGGAAAATGTATTTCTGACTTGAGCCATATGGGAGAGAGAAGAGTGGGAACCTAGACAGAGCCTTCCTTTCATCTTGCCCTGGTGAGAGGTGTCTGAGAGTTTAGGATAACTATTTCCCTAGACCTGTTTATTCACTGTGACTTTTATAGAGGAGAAAAGCCCCTGGGTTTGGCTTGCAGCCCTTCCACTCGGGGCAGCTGATGTAAACATGTGGTTTGATGCTACCACTAAGCTGATCAGGACTATATCCCCCTTCCCTGTGTTCCCAGTAATGCTTTTGCCTTCATCAGCCTTGTGATGAGTGCTTTGAGAGCAAAACTGTCTGCAGGATAGTAGCAGAGGCAGAAGGCTGACTGGGAGCAGAGGGAGCATAATTTGTATGAGGGGGTGGGAGCAGAGAATGCAGAAACCTTGAAAAGCATAAGTTGATCTGAGGGACCAGGGCAATACCACCAGCACCCTCTGAGCCGTATCTGCAGTAACCCCTGCTGCTGCTTCTCTTCGCAGTGTGCTAAAGGAGGTGTACGCTGTGTTCAACCCGGATGCAGTTGTGCTGCAGCTGGGGGCAGACACCATTGCTGGGGATCCCATGTGCTCTTTCAACATGACACCTGAGGGAGTGGGCAAGTGCCTGAAGTACGTCCTGCAGTGGCAGCTGGCGACCCTCGTCCTGGGAGGAGGTGAGTGTGCTCATCCTGCTGTTTGGTCATGAGGAAGACGGGTTTGCCCCATGGCCTGTCCTCGAGTGGGTATCCTCAGCTCAGCTCTGGCTGGAGTTCAGCAGGGTGGCTGCAGGCAGCGCCAGGAGAGTGTACTGTGCCATGGTGCTGTCTTCACACAGACCTGAAATCCTTGATGCTGGCTAGTGCAGGTCTCAATCCTGACCCTCAGATCTTGAGTTAAGGGGTCTTTGGCCCCTCTGGAGATGAGCAGAGGCTATTAACCCTGATGAACTGACGTTGGCTTCTCAATGGCACCTCTGATTCCCATCTCTGCTCGTCAGGCCTTCAGTGCTTCTCCTTGAAAGTGAGCAGTGTGTTCCCAAATTTACTTTGGGCATCTGGCAATGAACGATTTACTCAAGCAGGGACTTGGGAAACGGGTTGGTTGTCTGAACGATGCAGCAGGGCTCTCAAGGGTAAAGATGACTTAGCTCTGTCATACTGCATCACCAGTTGCTTATCCAGCAGGACAGGCTTTATACAACAGCATTCGAGATCAACAAAACTCACTGAGTGCCACGTTGTACCAATGAGCTTCATATTGGTCCTCTCAAACATGACACGGCTGAAGAGCTCACCAGCGAATGGCCTGACATGTATATCATGCTTTATGGGTTGGAGGCTGGCGTTATAAAGCAAGGATCCGCCATATCCACTGCTACCCTTGCACTTCCTTCTCTGCTACCTTTGATCCCCCCTCCTTGTTGCCAGGAGAGAGCCCAACACACGGGGCTGGCAGCTCATGCTGGGTCTGAGATGAAGACTGGAGGACCCAGGCCTGTGCCATGCTGGGTGTAACTGGGGTTCAGTTTGTGAGGTCTGCCCTTGCATACAGTGTCATTCCAACTTGGCCTTTTGTAGCCAGCGGGTGCAACATGCAGGGCACAGCCTGAATGGATGGAGCAAGCTGAATTCATGTAAACTGTGTGTGTTGCCTCCATGATTTGTTCCTTTCACTAAAATCTCCCTCTTCTCCCACTCTCCCACCTCCAAAATCACAAATCTTGCTGGAGACAGGAGGCTACAACCTTGCTAACACAGCTCGCTGCTGGACATACTTGACTGGGGTCATCCTTGGGAGAACACTGTCCTCCGAGATCCCTGATCACGAGGTAAAGCTTTGACAAACCCTCCCTTCTCCATGCACAAGAGCTGAGTTGTTCTCCCTAATCCAAGTGGCTTCCTTGCTGCTCAATACTGTTCTGTTGAGACACTCCTGTAACAATAATGCACTGTCCTAGCAACGTAGCAAGTTCTTGGTCCCAAACCTTGGGGCTGTCTGCACCTTTTCACAAGAAATAGCGGTTGCCAGTAACTTCTAGTCTGTGATAATTATGGAGAACATAGGGAAAGGAAGTCACCCGTATGCTCAGAGAGCTCTTCTGGATATGCATGTGCTTTTTGTACCAGGCCTGTATGAAGGCTTTACGTTTTAGTCCTGCTTTCATAAACTTACAGGAAGTACCAGGAGTAGCTTTGGAGCTCTTCTGACCATTAGTGCTGCAGTGGGTGCCGTAGTGGGCTGTGGGTCCAGGTACTGGTCACGACTGCACATGAGCTGCCTCAATTCCCGTCTTGATTGGGACTGGGCAGCTGGTTGGAGAGGCACAATCTAGACTGAATCTGGATGGAATAGCTACAGGTTCATAATAGGTCTCAAAATGCAAATCAAAGTTATTGACCCTACAGAAACAAACCTGCATGTGCAAAGCAGTTCCAGCCTACAGTGACTCAGAGGAGAATTACGGGTT
The DNA here is from genome assembly GCF_037157495.1 of Lathamus discolor. Taxonomy (NCBI): domain Eukaryota; kingdom Metazoa; phylum Chordata; class Aves; order Psittaciformes; family Psittacidae; genus Lathamus; species Lathamus discolor. The sequence continues at coordinate 1,904,442 of NC_088892.1, read as the reverse complement.
TGCCTTTGTCTAAGGATCTCATGGATCAGTATGCATGAGGAAGTAAAGCATTTTTGCACATTGAAACTGGAAATTCATCATTATGTAAACTGGTTATTACAGCTACAAGATGTTTTTTGAGAGGTGTGCTTAAATAACTTCATTATCCTTGTCAGTACTGGCATGTTGAGGTCTGTTTGGAGAAGCCATTGCTGCCCATGCTAATGCAGAGATGTCAGTCTTGGGTTGCCAGATCTGCCACCTGCAGTCTCACCCTTAAAGAAAACTTCAGCCCTATGTGTCATTAATCACCTGGGAGACTGTGGTTCTGTGAATGTCCCTGTCTGGTGCAATATCTCAAAGTCCGAACTAGCTCTCCATGCAGTTAAGTTCCAGGGATAGCAACAGGACCTACTGCAACTTCAGCACTGAATTTTTAACCCTAGCGTGTTGTCGTCTTTGGACAGCGCTGTGCTTGTGAAATGAACCTGCTGGCAGTGATTTGGGATTCTGCATTACCATGTAGAGTCCATGTGCTGCAGAGTTTCTCATTCAGGCTCGTCTGCACGCTATTGGAAAGACGCATTATTAACCTTAAAGAACTCTTGATTTTTCTCCTTCCAGGTGTTTGACAGTCACGACAATGCAGCACTCTACAAGGTGGAGTGGAAATCTGAAAGGATATCTGATAGGCAGCACTTGAATTTTGTTCATAGAAAAAAAAACCCCAAACAAATGGGTTTGCAGGGAACCATGAGTAAAATGAGTGTCACCATCTTTGCCTAATAAAGCACTTGCAAAGACTTCTGGCTGCTTTTGTCTGCACCACAGAGTTCTGCTTCCCAAGCCCTTCAGTTGATAGTGGCTGCAAACTTCCAGCGGGCTCAGACACTGCAGAAGCACCTCTTTGACACAGTTAAGATACATGTGCACCTCAGGTGGAGAAAATGCTCTTCTCTTTTTACAAATGGGCCCCCATGGGGAACCCTCTCACAGCCACAGCCCACCAGAGACATCTGCACTCACTCTCCTCTCCTCTTCCTTGCAGTTCTTTACAGAATATGGTCCGGATTACGTGCTGGAGATCACACCGAGCTGCAGACCAGACCGCAACGAGCCACAGAGAATTCAAGAAATCATTAACTCAATCAAAGGTGAGTTGTCCAAGCCAATGCTCCTGCTCCAGGCTGACAGGTCGTCTTAGAGAGGACTGGCAGGAAAGCTCATTGGAGTCTTTTTCACAGACTAGAAAGATGAACCACATTCACTTGACTGGGTACAGAGGTGAGGCTGACTTGCCAGTGTTTCCCTGTCCAGTCACTGGGGACTTCACTGGGTTGTCATGACTTTTCAAATAGGATGATGATTATATTTTTCAAGTATGGTCTTTCACTGTAACTGGGAGCGTCACCAGTTCTTCACAAACCTGACCTTACTTTTAAACAAACCCCCCTTAATAAGGTGACAGAATCCTTTGGTACACCAAGCTGCTGCAAAATTGAGGACTGGATGCCGAGTGCTTTGCCCAGGGTCCCACAAAGCCCCAGCTATTCTTTCTTTTTTTTTTTATTTCAGGCCTAATGAGAGCCCCTGCTCTGCCTCTGGCAGGAGTATGTGTAATCCTTAGGGCCACCTTCTGCAGCATCCTTCTATTGGCCCTTGGGGCAGAGCCAGAGCTGCCTTGCTCTTCTCAGAGCTTTCTGCAGGGCTGGGGCCTTGCCTGAGGGCAAAGATGGTTCCCCACCTGACCTCCATGCATCTCCTAGCCAGGCAGGGGATTGAAAGCTGTTCAGAGTCGAGGGCAGGCAGCTGGGTGAGCCCAGCAAGCTCCTGCCAGCCTTGTTCGATGCCCTTGCCCATCTGTCTTGCCCCTGTCCCCAGGAGGAGCTGGAGATAGTGAGAACAGGTCTCTGCAGCCCTTTCTACTCTCTGGATGTTGTGGTGTGTTGGTGTTCAAAGCAGAGTAGGAGGTGGGGAGGAGATGCCGTGGCTGTGAATGCCTTGAGTTGTACATTTGCAAGCACAGGCCAATCCTAGGGAGGGGACGTCCCCCCCCCCCGACCTGTCCAGGAGAGGAGGAACAGCATTGCTCTAGAGTGGGAGGGATCTGTGCTGCATGCTTCTGGCAGTGCATCTGGCACAGAGGAAGGATGAGGCAGCCTGGAGTTAGTGTGTGCCTCTGCAGTGCTGGCCCATGAATCCAGCCAGGCCAGTTGCAGGTTGTAGTGGGCAGTGATGGCAGCATCAGCCCGAATCTGACTGGGAGGAGGGCAGCAGCCTCTGCAAAGTGAGAGAGGGGTGAGCAGGGGCTGCGCTGAGGCTGTCCAGGCTGTCAGGCATAGGGGTGGCACCACTGCCCCTGGCAGGCTGACCCATCAGTGGAAATCCTGTTTTCTGGCTCATTTTATTTGCAGGGAATCTGAAGCACGTTGTTTAGCAGAAAAGGAAGGTTCAGGTTTCTGCAAGAGCATTTCCTGTGGGGGACATGGTGTGTTTATGTGAGCAGCTGGTGAAATTTGTGGCTGTCTGGGAAATCTAGAAGAAATTACTGGTGGTTGGTGATGTTTTTCTCTTCAAAGAAGAAAAGCAGCTGTGCACCATGGGCACTGTGGCTCTTCCCACGCCGGAGTCTGGGCCCTGGAGCCACAGGCTTCCAGTGTCTGCAGAGCCTCCCTTGCTCCTTCCTCTTTCCTTCTTCAACACCACAGCGTTTATTCGTACAACTAGTTTTAAATGTTTTTCAAGAGAGCTGTGACCCAGGCCCAGCACTGCATTGCCCTGTGGGCAGGAGCACGGCCTCTACACTGCCCTGCTGGAGACCGGCTGGGGTGTGGGGCACAGCTTGTGCCTTTGCCCAGGGAGGGGCCCAGCCAGGATGTTTTTAACTGGGACTTTTTTTTTTTTTTGGTTAATATTTGAAATACTCCTCAGCCCTTCCCTTTCCTCCTGTGCCGCACTGCCCTGCTAGTGCTCTTTTTCCACAGCGCTTCATGCGTTCGGTGCTAAAGGCAGCACAGACACTCCTGCCCTGGGCCATGGTGTTTTCCAGGGATGCTCTCCAGAGCATCAAGGGAGATGCAGGGCAGCGTGGCAGCTCTTGTCCTGGGAGGTCTCACATGAATGCCCCAGTGCCCCAGGAGAGCTGCTGCTCTCATCTCATCAAGGGGACAGGTACACACACACGTATGGGGCCTTGGGCTGTGAAAGCTGCCTCTTCTGCTGCTGTGTCCTCCTTCACTGGGCCCGCAGAGCATTTTATTTGTGGTGTTTCTTGTTAAAGATGTCTGGTCACTGTGGGAAAGCATATTTCCTATGGCTTTAACTAGAATATGCTGGAATAAATAGGAAGACAAAGGGACTTGCAGCCTGGTTTTGTTTTGATCTCTTGTTTTTTGTCCAAACACCACACTTGGGTTAAGGAAAGCGCCTGACTGTAAGGTGATGGTGGGGGAATCCACAGAATTACTGGGGGAAAAAAAAAGCCGTTTGGGGTTTTTGTGGTGGTGCTGCCATCCTATGTCCAAAACTGTACTGCAGATAGTGGTGGTGATGGGGGGGGGTGGCCTATGGCCGTTCAGTTGTGATCCATGGCATATGCCACCCTAACACTTAACACAAGACCTTTGAAATCTGATCCTGGCCTTTGACATTTCGACCCTTACCTCTGACCCCTGACATATATCCCCCAACCTTTGAAATGTACCCCTAGCTATTATATACAGAGGGTTGGAAGTAGATAACCTTACAGTGACCCTAACTATTCTATGAGTCTATGAAACTGCATAAAACCCTACCCAAATTGCTGTAAATCAGCTCAAATGACCCCCAAAGTGGCTTTAACCATCATAAACTAGCCCCCAAATAGCCCCAAACTCCTCCAAATGCCCAACAAGCCCTCACAGCAGCTCAAAATTCGTGCAGAATGCCCCCAAACAGCTGGAATTACCCCAAATTAGGCACAGACAGCCCAAATTGCCCCCACCCCAGCTCAAAACCTGCTAGGAATGCCCCCAAACCACCTTTAAATGTTGCAAATTACACTCAAACCACCAGATCCCAAAGTGTAAACATCCAGACCTGCTCCTAAGCCTAAGGTGCCAGCAGGACAGAAAGCTGTTGCTGGGCATCACCTACACACGGTGTCCTCAGGAACGGTGCTACCAGTGTGGCAATCTACTCTTCCTTAGCCATGTGAAAGTCCATCTGTGCCAAGCCTCTCTGGGCAGCACCCTCAGCCAACCCAGAAACCAGCTCCTCAAGTGCAAACGCCCAGCCCCTGCTGCTAAGCCTAAGGTGCCAGGACAGAAAGCTGGTGCTTGGTGATGATTTGGCAGAGGAGCAGGTGAGTGGAGGATGGGGGCGTCCTCTGAAGAAAGGGGGTAACAACTTGATTTGAGGCTGGTGCCCCCCAAAAGACCTTTCTGTGATAGGCTGTGCTTGTGGAGCCGGAGCCGCTGTGGTGGCCCCAAAATACTCCAAAACCCCTGATTCTGGGTCTGCAAGGGTTGGGGCAGGGGGGGATGGTGGAGGGGATACCCCCCAAAAGTCGGTACGGCAGGTGGTGGGGGCGGGGGGTGGCTCCGAGCGCCGCTCGCTGCTTCCATCTGTGTGCAGAGTTCGGTACTGCAGTTCGGGCTCCGCGCGTGAGCCGTGGCGCTCCCTTTGTCCTCGCTGCTGTCCCCGGAAGTGGGCGGTGTCACGTGGTGGCTGCTTGCTACCGGCGAGCAGTGGCTGCCGCCGCTCCACTTTCGGGCGCGGGTGGGTGCGCGTGGCGCGCGTGGCAGCAGCGCGGTAGCAGCGCGATGTTCGCGCGCCAGTTCTGCTTCCGCCGGCGCCGTTTTGGTGTGCGCATGCGCAGCGCCCGGGAACATCATGGGGGCGGACTGGGTGCGGATGCCGGAAGCGGCGGCAGCAGGTGAGATCCGAGCCCACTGGAGGTCCGGGGTTATCGGGTAGGCGAGCGCGCCCGCCCGCCTGTCCTTTAGGTGGGCGCAGAGGGGAGTCTCCTGCCCGCTGGCCGCCCGGCGCGGGAAGCTTCACAGCGCCCGGTGCCGCACGGTTGCGGCCTGCCGGAGACGAGCCGGGCCAGGAGCCCCCCGTGCGCTTGATTCTGCCTTCATCTCCCTTGGTGAATCTTAGGCGCCTCGGGGCTCCTGTCCCGGCTTCCTGCGCCGTGCCACTGTGCTTGTGATACGCGGATTGACTCCACAGCTTGTTAAAGTTGTAAAGTAGGTATGCTTTATTCAGCGCTGAGGTGCATGGTGATCGTTCCTCCAAAGTATGCACACCCAGGGTCGTTTTTCCTTTACATTTATTCCCTTAAGGCATACATATGCATTAGATTACTGATACGCCTATACACATTTAGTATCTGTCCCCGCTTCGTATTATAATGAGCTAGAAGGTCCTTTGCGCCTGCGCAGGCCCCCCTCTGGTCATGGACAGGGGTCTCAAGATGAAGTAAATGAGTCTTCCTCCTGTGGGCAGGGTTCTTCAAGATGAAATAACTGAGTTTTCCTCCTCTTAAACTTTTCACCTTTTAATCTTCGTGCATGGCTTTAGGGTTTGGTCGGTATCTCAGCCATAAATCATCTGCTTCTCCCCCTTATCAATAGACCCAGACATTCGCATTTCTTTGTCGATAGTTGCTTATCGGTAGAGCCAGGCCTCTGTCTCCTCCCCTTATCAGTAGTTTGTGCCTTGTTCTGTTTAGTAAGCATGATAGGTGTTTACAACAGACAATACTTTTGTTTAAGCAAGGAATTCTTCTAACTCTTATACAATCCCCTGTGTTGTTCCCTTGTACATTTATTAACCCTGTATCACTTGTCTCTCTGCCTTTGGCCTGGTTTCAGCTGCAGCAGAGTTAATTCTCTTCCTAGGATGTGGTGCAGCGCTGAGTTTCGCCTTTACTCTGGGAGTAACGCTGGTAACGCACCAATGTTTCAATTGTTGCTCGGTCGCGCTTACCCCGTTCAAGTACTTTTGGGTTCCTCATGCTCTGCCGGTGAGGAGGGGTGCAAGGAGCCGGGAGGGAGCAGAGACAGGACACCGGACCTGAGCTAGCCAAAGGCATATTCCATACATACCACAGTACATTGTGCTCGGTACTAGGGGGAGTCACCCGGAGGGTCCTTAATTCGCACTGTATCTCCATTGATAGGGAAAGGGGCAAAGATGGGAATACCCTTTTAGAAACTAGCCAAGAAATTCCGTATTCCTCACTTCCATTCTAAGATTGCAGTTATTTTGGAAATGAGACTGTTCACCATAGCTGAAAGATCTGGAGACTGAAATTCTCTCTCCATGAAAGCAGTGAGGTCTGCAGCGGGTGCAGGGCTCATTGCCCTCCTTTTGTTCTGCAAATAGACCTTGCTGTGTTGTGCCCTGAGAGAGCTCACCTGCGGGGGATTGGCTTGTTGAAAAAGGTCACATAGATATGCTGCAGCTGGCGAAGCAAGAATGTGGTAAACACCACAATCAACAGGTCTAGGGCCAAGATGAGAACAGAACAATGTATTATCACCAAGGACACAACATCCCTGGTAAGTCCAGGGGAAACTTGCGGGGAGCAAAGAATGTCCAAGATACACACAGAACAAAGAACTCTAACACTTTAACCAATTACATTGTATCTAGCAAAATATGTATAACCTGATTATAAACCATATAAATATGTGTTAGGACTTGCAATAAACGAAGCTTGCTGTTAACTCATATTGAGTCGTCCAAGTCTTCCTTTCACGACAAATGGTGACCCCGACGTGATACTTGTTTTCGCTTGAATGGTGACAATACTACGGTCGTGAAAACTGGCACTTGGCTCTGATTTTGCCCCAGAGGGTCAAAGCGGCGCATCGTGCAAAGGACAACCATATAGACAGGATCTGGGCGCCGCTGGACCTGCAGTGGCTGTATCTACAGTGTTGCACCAAGGAGGAGGAGCAGCCGAAGCCTCGTAGGGCAACGGAGCGTGAGCACCTTTAAAGGGGTATGGAGAGGCAAGCTGCCCTAAATTTATTAAATTGCTTTTTAGAAAAGCGCTGTATTAAGGAGAAGGACTTAATCCAGGGGGTTGGAGAAGCCTTTGAGCCTGGGACTTGGGAAAAAATCGCTAAGGAAGAAGTCTCTGTTTTATGGATGTTTTCAGTCCTTAAGGTGAAGGGAGCAATCTTTAAAGAGACAGACTTAAATTTAATGTTGAAATGGTCAAAGACACATTATCCAGAGACTGATGAGTGTATCGTATCTGAGGTCTCTTTGTGGAATGGTGCATGACTTAAGTTGTGGGACGCAGCCACTAAAGACAGTGACACTGTGAAACATTTGTTAGTCATTTGGAGAACTATTTTAGAGGCGTTAAAGTCAAAAAGTGAGATCGTGGAACCCAGTGTCCCCCCCACCCCTGGCCACCCCTGAGCCTCTGCCAGTTGCCGCCGCGTCTGCAAAGACTGAGGACAGAGATGAAGACAGTCTTTTTGACCCGGGCCCTATTGACCCCAAGAAGGAACCTGTGCATGCTCATCAGGCTGCTATTGCTGCTCCTGAGGTTCTGACGCCTGTTAATTCTGATGCTGACCAGGATGGTCCTTTTGACATGGAGCCGGAAAAGAAGCCTGATTTATATCCCCCAGATCCTCATGATAAATGGACAGCTGTAAAAGGAGAAGCGAGATGAGTGCAGGATTCAGATGTATTGTGTGCTTTCCCTGTAATATATGTGCTGGATCAAGACCCGCAGTGGGAAAATCTCTCGTATGCCCTTATCAGAGATATCGGGTGGACTGTAGCGGACCGTGGACTTGGGGCCCCATATACAACTCATTTGATTCAGTCTCTCTGTGATACTCATGTACTAGAAGCTGACAAATATGTCTATGATTCTATTGATGCTTGGAAACCTTTATAGATATTGCTGGCCACTTCTTCTGACGTAGGCTGGCCACCTGTATCAGAATGAGTGTGCATTTTGATCAGTATAAAAGCCCAAGCCTCATACGATGTGGGGGAGGCAGAGCCTCTGCGGGGACGCTCGCTAGGGCTGAGCCTGCCACCTCACACTGCAATGATGCTTCTTGGAGCTGGTTTCCTGATAGTCTTCACAGGGTCCTTGTGCCACGTTCTGTACGTGGGACTTTGTAGTGCGAGTAATGATTGTCTGAATTTTGTGTTTCAAATATTGTAGTTGTGTGAAGTGTGCTTGTGGGATCCCATATGCATACGTATGTGTGTGTGTATGATGAGAGCAGATGGTGTTCTATATATTTTTTTTGTTATCATATTCATGTGAAAGTTTTTAACAGATAGTGGTTTAACATTTCAGGCAAGAAAGGGTTAATGCAAAAGTGTGGTTGCTGACAGGTATTTATGGTTGCTGCTGAAGCAAGCAGACAGCTGTAGCTGCTGCCAAGCAGGCTGCTGTTTGTAGCTGTGCAAAGCAGAGTGAAAAAATAAAATTGCAGAGCATGGGTAGACAAATGCGAATCCAGGTAATAGATTTAAAATATTCAGAGAGAGGCTCTGTCAAACAATGATTTTGATTGTTCACAGACGTTGCAGGAAAAGATTCTCGCCTTTCCTGTTAAGTACCAGATTAACGCTCAAGGACAAGCAGTAAATACTAAAATATCTCCCTTAAATTGGAAATTGTTATCTCAGTTAAGGCAAACGGTTTCTTCTACAAGCATTCAGTCTGAACCCACTAGGCAAATGTTGTCATATATTTGGGGAACAAATTTGCCATTATATTAAAAGTATTGTGAAATTAATCCTCACCCCTTCGCAGTTGTTGTTATGGAACATGTATTGGCAGGAAGCCTGTCAAGAGACGGTTACAGTTCAGCGAAGCCAGGGAGATCCCCTGATTGGGGTGCAATTACAACACCTGATGGGAATTGGACAGTTCTCCACTAAGGAGGCTCAAGTCCAGGTAGGTCCAGAACTGTTAAAAGAATCTATGAGACTAGCCTTGCGAGCTCTATCACAGATTAAAGATACTACTGCAGCTCCTGCCTACATGAAAGTGACACAGAAAAAGGACGAGCCCTTCAGTACCTTTGTGGATAGGGTAGCTGATGCTATAAGGAAATCAGGTACTCCAGAATACATGCATAGTATTTTACTACTTCAGTATACAATACAAAACTATAATGATGCTGTAAGACAGATACTTGTTCAGTTACCTGCAAATACCACTATAGAAGAGATGTTAAAACAAATGGCACGGATACCTATGGGGCATCAGGCAATGTTGGTTGAGACAGTAAACGCAGTAAAAGGGACAATTCAGAAAAGTCATTCGCGAATATTAGCGGCCTTGACACCTTTGCAAGCCACCGGTATGATCAAGAATCCTCAATATTTTAGATATGATCAAAATGGACACATGAAAAAAGATTGCCACAACTCGGTTTGGTACCCTAATTATCAAATAGATAACCATTGTACTACTACCTGTCAACACAAACAGAACCGATCGGGAAACAAACAACGGAGCACCAAGACCTGTCGCACGATGATCCCAAGCACGGGTCCTACAGCCCCTGCACCTCAACGTGTGTACGCAACAAGTCAAACTCCATTGCCTTGCAACCAACCACCACCGACACCCTCAGAATGAACTTGGCAACCACAGTAAATACTATCTTATATGATGAGATCGTGTCGTTACTCTCTACCGAAATATATGGTCCCCTAACTTTGGACAATAAACCTATAGGAGCCTTGTTGCTGGAGAGTTCGTCATCCGCGTTGAAAAGACTATTCATTGTTCCAGGTGTCATCGATGCTGATTATATAGGTGAAATTACGTTAAATTGTTTATGCATCTTTGGTGATGAACAAACTCCAGCGGTTGTTAAGCACCTTGTACAAATAGAAACACAAAAGATAAAGCCTTCTTTTAAGACATACTATCGAGATCCTAATACAGGTTTGTGACAGGGACCGGCAGAAGTAATATATCTGAGCCTTGGTTACACCCGTATTTCTGCTCCCGCAGGACCCTTGTGGCTACCATCCAAGTAACTATGACCGGCTACTACAAAAACTCCAGTGATGACATCTCCGAGCTAGTGTATGGACCCTGACTCACAGGCCTGGAAGGAGCGTCGCTTGCGCCGAACGCTACAACCGCTAATAAAAGAACTTAACTCCTTAATCAACACAGAACTTCCGTTGAGCACGGTCGCCCTCCTAGATCTGGTCCATGGCCACAGGCATATAGTAGTACAACTAAAATTAGTAATACAACAAATACTTCAATAACTCTATAATTTTTGTCATCAGTATAAACCTACAATAGAATTATATTGTGATGGTTGTCAATCTATAAAACATCTTCGCCAGAATTGGCTGAAACAAAGACTTTTTGTATAATCTGTCAAATTATCTTTTATATAACCCGCTTATAACACTTCGAAAATATTTAACTAATTTTAAAAGTACAAAATTTGAATTACTCGAGTTATTTAAAAATCAAGGTTCACTTCATAGAGCTACATATACGTTTACTTTATAAGCTGCTTCGCCATTATAGGTCTCATAAGAAATTTATTGCTTTGTTGTACTTTACAATGTTATTCTACTTATTTACAAGAACTCCTGACTCAATCCTTATTCCTTCTTAAAGAAAAACGGGGGAATTGTGGGGGATTGGCTTGTTGAAAAAGGTCATGTAGATATGCTGCAGCTGGCGAAGCGAGAATGTGGTAAACACCACAATCAACAGGTCTAGGGCCAAGATGGGAACAGAACAATGTATTATCACCAAGGACACAACATCCCTGGTAAGTCCAGGGGAAACCTGCGGGGAGCAAAGAATGTCCAAGATACACACAGAACAAAGAACTCTAACACTTTAACCAATTACATTGTATCTAGCAAAATATGTATAACCTGATTATAAACCATATAAATATGTGTTAGGACTTGCAATAAACGAAGCTTGCTGTTAACTCATATTGAGTCGTCCAAGTCTTCCTTTCACGACACTCACCCAGCTTATCACAGCTTTTCTGTTGAGACTGTCAGTGAGCATTTCAGTTGCTGCTGCTGCTTTCCCGGTTTCCCCGGTTTGGACACCTGCCTTGCTCCAATAAATTCATTAGGTTTCTTCATAATTGCTTCTTATTCTAGATGCAGAGACAGCATTGTGAGGGAGCTGATCCAGATCTCGATCTGTGTTGCAGGGTGCTTGTAACAGGAGATGCATTGAGTTATCAGACTGGGTGACTTTAGGGCTTCTCTGTTTATGCTGAATGATTTCAAGACTCAGCCTGTTGAGAACAGGCAGAATCTTTATGTGCTCTGCTGCTGATTTGCCCTGACTGTCGAGCTGAAGGCCTTAGATGTGGGTGCAGTTGGTCTAAGGCTTGCTCACGGAATTTTCTGCCATCTAAAAATTATGCTGTCTAAAGATTAAACAGAGTTTCTCTCATTAAAGCTTTACAAATGCCCTTTAAATCCTAGTGCTTTTAATGTATGAGACAGCTGTGGATGGCCCAGTGCTCAGCCTGTGCATCCAGCACCCTACAGGACAGAATATGTCTGACCTGACTGGTTACTGCGTGCGGCTGAAAATGAGTGTAGTGTCACAGGAGGTTATTTGAGGATGAATTGAAAATGTTCCAGGACTTGTTTCTGGGGAAGTCTTGATGCAAAGGGTTGGTATTAGTTAATATTAGTTTCGTATTGTCTATTGGATTATTTCTTTGGAACTGGCGAAAGTTACAATGCATAATAATTTTGACCTCTCTATCAAATGCACGTGGTAAGGTGCTGAGAGATACCTTCCGCAGGAGTTGGTCGAAAGAGGAACTTGTCTGAAGAGTAAAAGAATTTACTCACTTTGTAGAAAAGGGGGGACTGATGCAGAGGGTTGACCAATGTACAGGGGGGGTTGTACAAGGGGGTTGTGCAAGAGGGGTTAAAGGAATTTTGCTTGTTTAACAGAAAGCATTGCTTACAAATACGGATCATGCTTGCCATGCAGCACCAGGACAATAAGCTATTGATAAGGGGGAGAAACAGACTCATAAAGGGGAGGAACAGTTACTTAGTTCGAGTGAAAACCAGCTTTGCGGTTTGGACTTTGACCAGACTCTTAAAGAGGATGCGTGATGGCTAGAAGTGAAAAGTTCAGGCTTGAGGAAGACCGATTTACTTCATCTTGAAGATCCCTACTCACAAGAGGAACTCATTTACTTCATCTTGAGACCCTCGCCCACGACCGCAGGGGGGCACTGGCAGGTGCAAAGGACCTTCTAGCTCATTATAATACGAAGTGGGGATAGGACATGAATATGTATAGGCATATTGTGTAACCTTCTGAATATGTATAACTTTAGAGAATAAATGTAGAAGGAAACAACACTGAGGCACTCATGCCTTTTGAGGAGCTATCCCCCATGCATCTCAGCACTGAATAAAAGCATACCTACTTTACAGATTTAACAAGTTGTGGAGTCTATTTGCATATCAGTCTCTCGTTTCTAGGCTGTCCTGGTGCTCTGTGACAGGCTCCTGGCCGTGTGGTGTCTGTGCAGGTGTCCAGCAGGCCCCTTCCTCTTCCTTCTTTCTTTATGTCCTTTAAGGGTTCGATTTCAGAACTCTCTGGCAGACATGTGGTACCCCAACTTACCATTTAACTACTACAGCAGTTTGCAGCAGCTTAGTTTCATAGGTTGTCCAAAGATAGCATTCTTCTGAACCACAGAGTGTGTCTGTCTCCCAAAGGTGACATTGTCTTTAAGCACAGAGTGTGCCTCTTTAAGTCATGGTATTTCAAACCCTTCTTTTCTTGCAGCTTTGTGTCTCAAAGTGCCCAGGCAGGTTTGTGACCTACATTGATGTTCAGGCTTCCTACAGATACAAACCCGATCAGTGGAATTACTTCAAGCATTTCTGCAAGCCTGGTGTTAACAGTCCTCGCAAGGTCTGTATGTGTCAGGAGGTGATGGAATACTTCCACGTGGTTGCGGTACTGTGGCAAGTATCCTTTAGTACTTAAGTACTCCACAGCTGTAGAGCAGAGTGTCTCAAAACAGTTCTTAAGGCTCCTGAATTATGTAGAGCTCCTCAGTAATTCAGCTAGGAAAAGAAGTCTTTTTTTCACGGAAGAGATTTTGGACTCAAATGTACTGTGTTATTTCTCCCATCTCTAAACCACCTTGCAATTCAGCTATGTTAGTTGTGTTAAATTCTTACTCTTAAGAGAAAAGTAAGGGGGAGGCAAGGAGCTATCGCCCAGTCATCACTGCATTACCTGCCAATCCAAAGTGAACAGATCTTTTCTTTTTTGTCACTAGATAAGTAAAGAATAGTCGTTTCCCAGATCACATTGAGAGGCTGGATTCTCGCATCATGAATGTGTCTTGCAGCTCCACCAGTCAAGTATGGGGAGGAGGCTACAGAGTCCAGTTTGGGGCATTTTCTCAGAGTGGGTGAGAAACAAAACCCACATAGTTATTCTGCTGTGTATTCAGCATTCCGATTTTCCCCCTTTTTAGTCTGTTGCTCAAGTCCTATGTGATGAAGATTGTCCTTTGATGATCATTCCAAGCAGGCCTTGTGAATGGATCTATTTCTTACATACATCTTAGCAGATTGTATGCGTTCACATGAAATCACAACTCCAGTCTGAAAAGTGTTTTGTGGCAAAATCACGAGGAGCTGGCTTTTACCTGGCAGCGGTGTCCCTTCAGTTTTAAACAGTTTGAAAGTATAAAGATTTCTCATTATTTTTTCTAGAGAGCCATCCATGGAAACGCGAAGTGTGATTGGGTCAAGCTGAGCTCTTTCTTGCTCTTGAATCATCACTGATAAGAAATGCTTTATAGTGCAAACTGTGCCTTCCAAAACATGAGCATCTGTCCTGGGTTCAGCAGTAGCAGTCATTTTCCTCCTTAGTAGCTGGTGCGGTGCTGTGTTTTGATTTTTGGCCTGGGAACAGAGCTGATAACACAAATGTTTTAGTCTGACCAAGGACTTTCTGAGCCTCATGCTCTGCCAGGGAGGAGGGAAAGCCGGGAGGAAGCAGAGACAGGACACCTGACCCAAGCTAGCCAAAGAGGTATTCCATGCCACAGCACGTCATGCCCAGGATGTAACGGGGAGTGACCCGGAAGGGTTGGGACTGCAGGGTTGGACGAGGTATCAGTCGGTGCTTGGCTGGGGGGAGTGGGGCGAGTTATCAGTCAGCTGGTGCTGAGATGTTGTATTCTTTCCTCTTGTTATTTCCTTTAGAATTATTATTATTGGTGGTAGCAGTAGTGATTTGTGTTATACCTTAGTTACTAAACTGTTCTTATCTCAACCCGTGGGAGTTGCATTCTTTTCGATTCTCCTCTCCGTCCCTCCAGGAGCAGGGGGAGGGCAAGAAGTGGGGGGAGTGAGTGGACGAGGTTTGTGGTTGGGTTTAAACCATGACAGTTCTTTTTGGCGCCCAACGTGGGGCTTGAAGGGTTGAGATAACGACGGAGATGATTAGATTAATAGTCGTCACAGTGCTGATTTATTGGCTCTTAAAGTTGTTTCTCTTGCTCTCAGAGCTTCAGAATGTAGTACATTACTTAGAGCCGGTATTCCCTGTGGTAGTGTTTATCAAATGTGGGGCTTGGGCTAAGGTTTTTGTTTCACTGTACTTTATGGCAATGGCTTGTAATACGGGTGGGCTCCAGCAGCAGGGAGAGATGGATGTGGCCGTGAACTTGTACCCGGCCGTCCCGCTGCTCTTCACCGCCCTGGCCCTTGTCCTCGCCTCCGTCTTCGTGAGGCTGCGGGGAGCCGAGGGGGAGCGGCCCTGGGAGCCGGCGGCGGCCGAAGTGGCCCGGGAGAGCGGCCCCGGGGACCAGGTGGCGTCGGGAGCGGGTCCCGAGCCCGGGAGGAAGGCGGCTGCTGAGCAGCGGGAGGAGGCGGCTGAGGAGCCGAGCCCCGCGGAGGAGCCGAGCCTCGTGGCGGCCGAGAGCGTCCCCCGGAAGCCGCCCGCAGAGCCGCAGGAGGATGCAGGAGCCCAGGCAGCATTTCCCAGCAGGGCAGTGGAGGAAGAGCTGCACCCAGGAAAAGAGAAGCTGGTGGTAGGAGAGCCGGCAGGCACAGCAGCTGCACCAGCCCCAGGGACAAGTACAGCAGCGTCATTGGAGAGTTCTGAAGGGTTTGAATGGCCTGTGGGTACCCTTGGGGCCTGCCTGCTGATTGTGATGGGGATCAGCATGTTGGCACACACACAGAGTGTGTTCTACCCACGGCCATTTTGTCTGATCTCAGAAGTCAAGCAGACTCAGGTTTGCTTCTTGTTTGGGGTTAGACCACAATATGGGAGGACCAGGAGATCTTCCCCAAGGCTGGACAGCCATGAGTGGCAGTGTGTGTGGGACAGTATGAGCGAGGATCTGGTCCACTGGGCCCCTCCAGTGCTTTGGAAGCGTCGGAGATGGAAGGCAACTGTATGGAGTCCCCAGCAACAAGCTGCAGAAACTGCTGAAGGGGACAGTGAATTATTTGGAGCCTGGTGGGCCATGACACTTCAGGCCATCAGGGCAGAGATGCAACATAGAGATGGACTCATGATCGAGGGGTGGACTTAGCAATGGACACTATTGCCCAGGTTATTCATGAGTGTGAACACTGCACACAGCCTCTCCTGCTCTGAGAGACTGTAACAAGAGATGGAGCCTGACATCATGGACCAGATGGACTCAGCAGCTTTATAGGTCCATGCACTAAGAAATGATGTTTTTCTCTGTGTATATGTAGATGTATATATATATGTAAGAGTGATGGCATATTGAAGATGTGGGATCTGAGCATGACGTGAATGGTATGGAATAAGGGGTGGATAATGTCCTGGTTTGAGCAGCAGCAGTCAGTTTTCTCCTTCTTAGGAGCTAGTACAGTGCTGTGCTTTGATCTTTTGGCCTGGGAACAGTGCTGATAACGCTGATGTTTTCAGTTGCTGCTCGAATGTTTGGTCTGGCCAAGGACTTTCTGAGCCTCATGCTCTGCCAGGGAGGAGGGGAGGCCAGGAGGAAGGAGAGACAGGACACCTGACCCAAGCTAGCCAAAGAGGTATTCCATACCACAGCACGTCATGCCCAGGATGTAACGAGGAGTGACCCGGAAGGGTTGGGACTGCAGGGTTGGACGAGGTATCGGTCGGTGCTTGGCTGGGGAGAGTGGGGCGAGTTATCAGTCAGCTGGTGCTGAGATGTTGTATTCTTTCCTCTTGTTATTTCCTTTAGCATTATTATTATTGGTGGTAGCAGTAGTGATTTGTGTTATACCTTAGTTACTAAACTGTTCTTATCTCAACCCGTGGGAGTTGCATTCTTTTCGATTCTCCTCTCTGTCCCTCCAGGAGCAGGGGGAGGGCAAGAAGTGGGGGGAGTGAGTGGACGAGGTTTGTGGTTGGGTTTAAACCACGACACGATTCTTCTCCCCATCCCTCCAGGAGCGATGGGGAAGAAAGAGCAGGGAGGCAGTGAGCGAGCAGCTACGTGGTTTTTCTGGGTTGCCAGCTGGGCTTAAACCATGACAACCATGTAAGCTCAGGAAGTCATATTGAAGAGCACAGGAGGTAGCAGTGTGAAAGACAAAACACGTGTACTTCGGTTCAGTAGAGAGCTATTCTGTGATTCTATCATTTATGGCCTTAATATTACTGAGCATTTTAAGTTTATTACATATGTCCTCATTACTCTGCTTCCGTCGGTTGATTGTAAGTGCTTGGCACAGATGGGCTGGCAGGACTGGGGCAGTGGGGAGATGCCCAAAATGCTCAAATGCAGCATTAGTCAGTGATCCAGAAGTGCTGGTGGGCTTAACTAGACAAAATCTACCCTCCAGAATACTCCCTACCCAAGGGTATGGGGACCCACAGGTAGGGGCCATCCTCAACCTCTCTGGTCAGGGGAAAGGGTATGAGAAGGAGCAAACTGATGCTGCATGGCCACAATTGGTAAATTACAGACATTGCCCCAAACTGGGTGTTTCATGGCAGCCCTGATGCAGGTGAAAAGGCAGTCCTGAACTATTTGGTGGCAACCATCAAAATAGCAGGCTCATTACTCTCAGCTCTGGTGGAATCTCGCTGTGACTGTGCTCAGGCACCCTCGTGGGGATAGGAATCATTTTCCTTGCAGACACTGGACTTGCTGTTCTGTGTGAGTGCAGTGACTAAGCAAACTGACACTAGTCCATACAAACATCTGAAGGTATTGATGCTGGATCTCCTGAGGGAACTGTACCATAGTTGAAAATGAATTGTCACCAAGATCCATGGATCTGTGATGGGCAGGCACTATGGCCTAACTAAAACCTGAAGCCCATAGCACAGACTTGAAGGATCTCTTCTATCTGCAGGGCTGAATAAGCACAGCACTTTGTAAGATCAAGTCCTCTTCTTATTAGTGTTGTTCATAGTTTGCAGATACTATGTGAAATGTATTCTTTCTGTATTTAAAAGGGCAAAGTAATTTGTCAGGAAATCTTCACCATAAACACTGTATGACTTGTGCAAGCAAGCTGCCTGAAATACAGACTTCTTCCATCAATCACGCTAGGGTTAATCAAATCACAGAATCACAGAATCACAGAATCCCAAGGGTTGGAAGGGACCTAAAAAGATCATCTAGTCCAACCCCCCTGCAAGAGCAGGGTAACCTACAGTACATCACACAGGAACTTGTCCAGGCGGGCCTTGAATATCTCCAGTGTAGGAGACTCCACAACCCCCCTGGGCAACCTGTTCCAGTGCTCTGTCACTCTTACAGTAAAGAAGTTCTTCCTGATGTTAACGTGGAACTTCCTATGTTCCAGTTTACACCCATTGCCCCTTGTCCTATCACTGGATATCACTGAAAAAAGCCTAGCTCCATCATCCTGACTGGAAAACTGAAGTCATAGCCCTGTGTCCCTGTTATAAAAGCAGAGATTCCCTCCCTCATGGGATATTCAGGCCCAGTACTCCCACAGATCCTCTATCACAGATGTGCAGCTGAACAGAAGCCTACCTTTGAGTTCCTCCTGTGTAAGTCAGGATAGTGTGTGCCATTGTGAAAGCTCAGAAGGCTCTTAGAAAATGGGTAGTCTTGGCTCCAAGAGAATTTTGCTTTTGTTCAGATTATTTTCAACTGCAGTAGAAAACTTGAATGTCTGCATCAGGAAGACAGTTTTTGTTGTTTTCCATTATTTTGTGAAAATAAAATATCCTTTTATATTATTTTTCTTATCTCCACTTGCATCTCCATCTCTATGTGCATGCAGTTCCTCTGCTTGGATCTGGTTGTGACTGTTTAACGGATAGGAACCTAGTTGATTCCCTCTCATGACTGAGAGACATAACACAGTGTGGTTTTGTCACAGTGTATTTGGCAGAGTCCATATGTGTATGTTTATGATGACTGTTTGTCGGAAAGAGGCAGGAAACCATGAGGGTGCAGCTGTTCTGTGAGCTTCCCACTTGGGCACGCCGGGGTGCCTGGCCAGTGCTCTCGGTGTAGCCAATACTGAGATGCTGAGAAACTGCACGGCCCCACGAGTAAACAGTGACAGAGCTGGCATAAACCCCGTTGTGTTTCCAAGGATATAAAAGCAGGAGCCTCTTGTAGCCAAATCCGAGGCCTCACCTATGGGTGGATGCACCACGTAGGAACTTTCCCAATTACCTGAGACTCCTGGCATCAGCTGCAACGGGGCTTCCCAGCTGAAGTGTGGGCCTGAAGGATGGTTGGGGGGTGACTGGTGGTGTGTTTCTTCTTAATCTCTGTTCTCTCTATGCAGTATTGATTTGATGCATTGCTAATTGTCCTCCATACTTATATACATGTACACAATTTGTTTTATTGTACTTATTTACTGTATGGAAATATCTACCCAGTTTGCTTTACTGTGCTTTTTAGTTTTAGTGCGCTTGTTTAATCCACTGTGCTTGTTATACAGCTAGTGTTTGATAGTTTTGTTGAGTAGCCTGCCTGTCAGCAGAACGGTTGTGTACCCAGCAACCTCCCTGCCTCTCTTACAGACACCAGGTCCCCAGAGTGGAACTGTATGTCTATATAAAAGGGGCTTCCATGTACATGATGGAACCAAAAGCAGCCTTGGAGGAGACAAAACAGCAAAGCCAGGGCCAGCAGACTACCGCCCAGGAAAGGTAAGGCAGCCTGCCCACCTCTCCTCTGCTTTGCAGCTACCAGCCTTTGAAAATCCCCACCTTCTGTTGGGGCTTCTGAGAACACATGACCATCTTAGTGGAGTGACCAGCCACAGGACAGCAGGACTGCTCCCCTGCCTTGGCCCAAAGCTGAGCAGAGGGAGGCCAAGGAACACATCTTTGCCTCTCCAGTAGCTCAGCTATCGAAAGCTTACAGGCGCTCACATATCATGAGCTGTTCAAAAGGCATAAGCAGATCCTGGATCATACCTTTCTCACGTACTGGGGATCAGCTGGCAGAGCAGGGGCATCCAGCATTGTCTGGCTGTGGCTAGAAGGGCTCTGGACTTTGAGCCAATTCCAGTGCCAGCTCAGCTCCAGCCATGAGCTTGTCCTGCCACATGGTGTGGGCATGTCAGTCCAGTATGCATCAGAGACTAGATCTTTCCTTTGAGTGGCCTTCTAAAACCCCTTAAGGGATGTATTGTATCTGCCCCTTAGCTCTGTCTCTCTTGCCTTTACCACTAACAATGTCCTAATATCACCAGCTGTTTCAAGCGTGCCACTTTAGCTAAAGGTGCTGTCATGGTTTAAGCCTAGCAGGTAATTCAGTACCACGCTCACTCGCTCTCTTCCCTCTTTCCCCTGGTCCTGGCTCCCGGAGGGATGTGGAGGAGGAGGGAAAGAATGTAACTCCCATGGGCTGAGATAAGAGTCCAGTAACTAAGGTATAACACAAAACCACTGCTGCTACCACCAGTAATAATAATAAGGGGAATTACAAGGGGAGAGAATACAGTTGCTCGTCACCCGCTGACCGATACCCAGCCAGACCCGAGCAGCAGTCTGGGCCTCCCGGGTGACTCCCCCCAGTTTCCCCTGGGATGGCTGTGGGGTCTCTCTTCCCCGCTGTGGGATGGAGGGATGTGGGCATTGGGAGGGAAGAGCAGTGCAAGGTACGTGACCATGCTGGGGAGTGTCACAGACCGAGTCACAAAAGGCCCCGCTGTGAACCCGCCACCAAGGGCAGGAGGCGCAGGGCGTCCAGTGCAGGCTGGACCTGGAGCTGTGATAGTCCCTGTGCCAGGAGCTGTCCTGCTCTCGGGAACCTTCTCTGCAGCTCTCTTTGTACCCAGCCTGGATGCTGGGCTTCCTCCATCTGCCATGGCCCTCAGTGGGGAATGGGGGCACTTGCTGGATCTGCTGCTGCACACCTGAAGGGAAATGGACTTGGAGCTGTTCCTTGTGCTTCACAGGGGAATGGTTCAGAGAAGTCATCTCTTGTGGGGATAACTGAAAGGGCTTTATTAATGACCGGTGGTAATTAATCAGAGAATGAATTAAAATCACATGGGACTCTAATGGTGATTAAGCAAGAATTGAATTTTATTGCAACAGTGGTTTGACAGTGATTTGAAGATGATGTAAATGATAATTCAGACAATGATTTAGACAATGAGTTTGCCTTCCAGGACTGAACGGGATGCCTACAAGAAGGCTGAAGAGTGATTCTTTTGAAGGGTGTATAGGGATAGGAGAAGAGCGAACGGCTTTAATCTGACAGAGAGGGGAGATGAGATCTTGGGAAAAAACTCTTCCCTGTGAGGGTGGTGGAACACTGGCACAGGATGCCCAGAGAAGCTGTGGCTGCCCCATCCCTGGCAGTGCTCAAGGCCAGGTTGGACACGGGGGCTTGGAGCAAGCTGCTCCAGTGGAAGGTGTCCTCGCCCATGCAGGGGTTGGAGCTGGATGAGCTTTAAGGTCCTTCCCAACCCAAACCGTTCCATGCTTCTGTGACATCAAGTCCTCAGTGCTACTGGGTGGCAGGAGCTGCCCCTCAGGAGCTGTGCACTAACGTCTCCTTTCTCTTGCAGGCCGCACACTCGGTCCCTGCTGCTCTGCTGACCTCAGGCTGGCATTGGGGAGACTCAGCCATGGGCTGCACTGTGTGTCTGACAGTTCCACTGCTGCAGGGTGGCAGAGCTGTCATATGGGAATACAAAACTGCCCAGCAGGAGGGAGCCATCATCAGTTATGCTTTTGATGGAGCCAGCACCACCTCTCACCCTTACGAGAACCATGTGAGGTTCAACAGAACAGACTTCTCGCTCCAGATGGTGCTGCAGTGTGGGGGATGACTGGCTGTACCGCTTCAGGTCCGAGCTGGAGGTCACGGGCTGGTTCCAGCTGCATGTTGTGGGTGAGTGATGAGATAGAAACCTCCCTCTTCCACAGCCAGAGAGCTTGAAGGTGCTCTGGGTCTGGGACGTGGGGAACTGTGGGTTTGAACACTGACAGTCACTCCATCTCTCCTAGAACCACTTCCCAAGCCAGAAATTGTGGGCAACTCATCAGTGAAGGCAGCAGACAACACCAAACTGGTTTGCAATGTCCTGGAAGGGAAGGCAGACTCGTAATGGTGGAAGAAAAGAAGGGTGCTCTTGCAGGGTGCTGTTGCTGGGGAGCGACCCACATCCAGCTTGAGAACACCACCCTGTGCATCCTGAGAGCCTCATTCAATGACACTGGCTACTACACTTGCGTGATCCGTAATGAAGTCAGCCAGAACGAAACCTTCCTGCTCTGCATCCAGAGTGAGTGTGGGTTTCCTCCTGGTGCCCAGGAAAAGAAAGGGGGGAAATGGCTCCAAACCACCAAGCTTTGGTAGCAGATTTTTGCTTGGAGGAGGTGTGGGGGGCTTAAATTCAGTCTGGGTGCAGACACTGTGGATTCTCCACAGACACAGTGAATGTGTTACTGCCTATGATGGTGGCACACATTGCCGTGGGCTCACTGTTCAGGTTAGTACTGGGTCTGGCTCTTGCCCTGGCTTTTTGGTCACTGCAGTGGGTGCTGCATGTGAGGAGGGATATGGGAAGAGGCTCTGTGCTGGCTGAGGTGGCATGGTCATGCCAGGACCTGGGTTTCCTACCCAGGAACCCTGTGGGCAGGGCCTGGGGCTTTGTCACTGCTGTCATTACAAAGCAGGGCATCCCCTATCCAAGGAGGTTGTGTTGTTCTCTGCTGCCTTCTCACTTATGCCTAGGACATCCCTTAGCTGCAGCCCAGCAGCGCTGCTCTACATGTCTTTGGCTGCATGGACTCGGTCCAGTATTTCTTATATTCCAGACTGGGGAATGCTCTGTGTGCTGGACAAGCCCAGGTCCCCCAGCCTCTCCCCACAGGCACCTTGCTCCAGTCCCTGCCTGTCCTGAGGTCCCGTTGCTAAACCCACTCCTGCTTGCCAATAGCATTCCTGAATTGGTGATCTGAAGCCTGGATGGAGTATTCCAGAGCATCCCTTCCCTTGTTCTCCTGCCATGCTCCTGGTCATACAGCCTGGGATGCTGCTGCCCTCTGTTGCTGCCAGGGCACACGCTGCCTCCTGTCCAGCTCCTGCCCACCCAGACCTTTCCCATGGGCTATTCCCATCCAGACAGCCCCAGCCTGTGCCGTTGCAGGGGAGTCCCCTGCAGGTTCTAGAGCTGATTCTGGACAGTGCTGTGCCACACTGTCAGTTGGCAGGTGTGGGTCATGCATAGAAATAAGTAACTTCTGTGATCGGACATTTTTGGCTCTATTCTTGCTGACGGGACCTGGGTAAGGTTTGTTTTACCTCAAGGATATTCTTTTCTCCTCTGCTCAGGCAGCAGCGTTACAGCAAACTGCAATAAATAATTTTTTTCCACTGCAATGGGTGTTGAGTTTCTGTTTTCTCTGAATTTTAATTGCGACCCTGTCCCTTCTGGGTGACTCCCCCCAGTTTCTATGGCTTGAGGTGTCATGGGCTCACCGGGCTGAAAAGCATTTGTATTAGAGTGTATGATTTATAATAGTAATACAGATATATAAGCATTTCTATTACTATGACAATACTTTTAATTATAAATTATTATTAAATGTGAGGGTTAGCTTTAGGGTCAGGAACAGGGGTTTCGGTCAGGGATAGGGTTTAGGGTTAGGGATTAGGGTTTGATTTAGGTCACAGCATCACAGAAGGAAAAGGACAAGGACATGATGAATTTGCGGGATCCCAGTGGTGGTTTGGGTGCTTTGGAGATGTTTCAGGGTGTTCATTGGGTGTTGTGGGGGTGGTTTGGGGTTTCTTTCTAGGTGTTTCAGGGGCGTTTCTGGGTGTTATGGGGGTGTTTTAGAGTGGTCCTTTAGAGCAGGTTGCTCTAAGTGCCTTCCAACCTAGCCTTGAAAGCTGCCTGCCAGGGATGGGGCAGCCACAGCTTCTCTGGGCACCCTGTGCCAGTGCCTCACCACCCTCACAGGGAAGAGCTTCTGCCTAATATCGAACCTTAATCTACTCTTCTTCAGCATTTGTTCAGTGGCTGAGTGATGCACTGCAAGTTAACATACCTTTAGATGTAGATGGCATTAAAATATAAAAGTAATTTCAAAACTGTTGGAGATCTACTTGATCAGAATAGCAAATTTATGAAAAGATATGGAAAAATTATTTGTCTGGGTCAATATTATTCATATTCCTGACATTTCATCTCTATTACTTTCTTCATTACCAAGGCATATATCAGACACAAAGGAAAAAAATGATACACAAAATCTTTTCTAACCTTTACTACATCAAACCTTTATCATATTTTACAGTCCTGTTAAGCCTTATAAGCTTTTTCTGCTTCTCTTCTTAAACGTACAATAAAACTAAGGCCAGTTATTTTACTTCTTCTGTTGTACAATACTCCACTACTTTCCTGTCCATTTTAACCCGCCTGGCAACTAAGTACCATGCAGCTGCTTGCTCACTCCCCATCACCCTTGTCCCCCTTGGTGGGATGGGAAGAAGAACTGGAAAAAGGTAAAACACATGGATTGATATAAGAAGAGTTTACTAATTTAAATACAGGAAAACGCTGCAACAACAACAATAATAATAATAATGAAAAGGGTGATAAAAATAGAGGACTAAAACTCAAGACAGACAAGTGATGCCCAATACAATTGCTCACTGCCAGCTGATCAATACCCAGCCCAACACAAGCAGCAATCAGTCTCTTCCAGGTGACTCCCCCCATTTTCCAACTTGGGCACGATGTGATGTGGGATGGAATACCCCTTCAGCTACTTTTGGTCAGGTTCCTCCTGGTTTCTTGTGACCCTCCTCACTGCAGAGCATGAGACTGAAAAGTCTTTGATCAGGGTATGTGCTACTGAGCAGCAACTAGAACATTGGTGTGTTACCAGCATTTCTCTCAGGCTACAGCCAAAACACAGCACTGCACCAGCTACTAAGGAGATAAATGACTCTTACAGCTGAACCCAGGACAGTATCCACCCCTTATTCCATACTGTTCACATCATGCTCAGATCACATATTTTAAAATGTACCATCATCACTTTTTATCTCAACACAGCACTGCTGCTAGGAGGGAAATTAACTGCACCCCAGCTGAAACCAGGTCACCTTCTGTTTTTGTCAACCGAACCATCAGGTTCTGAACCATCAGGGAACACAGTATACTTGGGATTTATGCAAATTAGAAAAACCCCATAATTTGTTAGAATAAGCTACTCTTTCTTAAAAAAACGATCCCTCTGTGCATGAATACACAAGTTAAAACAAGTTATTCCTACTTCTGCCTTTGAACATAGTTATACATGCTATGCATTTCTTCCTGTCTGGCCATAGGCATGAAATTGCTTACAAAAGGAGGATGTATTTTTATTCTGTGACTTCACAGCACTCAGGTGCATGTCACGATATATGCAGACAGCCACAGGCCTACTGCTGTTGCCTTTTCTGCTTTTCATGGGTATACATCAGTTGACAGTACAGCTCAATGGCCTGCATTTCAGTTTCTTGAATCTTGGACAGGTAAGGACCATCTTTCTTATTCCTGGAAGCTGCACTTATTATTTAAATCATCTAAGATCACTGCATGTATTGCTGACAGCTGTTTATCACACCCAGGTAAGAAAAAGTTCAGCTGAAAAAAAACCCTTGTTCTGGAAAAAGCTGTTTTTCTCATTCAGCAATGTCCAAGGCCAGTTGCATGGCTTTTACCTCTGCAGACTAACTTGATTCACCCTCTGCTTCAGCAGTTTCTGCAGCTTGTTGTCAGAGACTCCGTACAGCTGCCTTCCATCACTGATGCTTTCCCACAACACAGCAGGACCCATCAGTAAACAAGGCATACTGTTTTTCACTTTCTGACAGTTTGTTATATAGTGGGGCCTCTTCAGTATGCATCACCTCCTCCTCTGGTGACATTCCAAAATCTTTGCCCTTTGACCAGTTCATGATGACTTCCAGAATTCCTGGACTGTTGGGATTTCCTGTTTGAGCTCGTTGCGTAATTAGTGCGGACCACTTACTCCATGTAGCATTGGTTGCACGATGTGTAGAGGAGACCCTGCCTTTGAACATCCAGCCCACTTTCATGATCAATGAATCTATTGTATTGCAACTTATTACCATGAAGTACAGCTAAACATGAGCCTTAGCCCAGGCCCCCCAGCCAATAAACAGTAAAACAGCAAATGCTGGATTCAAGCAAATGCTGGAGATCAAGCACACCACCACCAAGAGCAAATGAAGCAACATTGTATCAAGTGACTATTAATCCAAAACAATGAATGCTTATCACAAATATGATTAGACACACTCTGGTCTGATCTGTCATTATCTCAACCCTTTGAGCTCCACGCCAGGCACCACAAAGAACTGTCGTGGTTTAAGCCCAGCTGGTAACTCAGAATCGTGCAGCCTGTTGTGAAGCACCAGCTTCAGTTTCTTGAATCTTTGACAGGTAAGGACCATCTTTCTTATTCCTGGAAGCTGCAGTTAGTATTTGAATAGTTTAAGTTCAAGGCATGTACTGCTGACAGCTGTTTATCACACCCAGCTAAGACAAAGCTCAGCTGAAAAAAACCTTGTTCTGGAAAAAGATCTATTACATATCCTAATTGGTACTCAGTACCAATTGGGTAAATATCTCTACTGTCTTGCCACATTGACAAGATAGAAAAGAAGAAATAAAAGCTGTCTGTTCATTAAGGATTAGATTTCATACTCTTTAGTCTTTGACAAAAGTACCCTGGAATGAATTTGTTGTGTTTGGATGATGAGAACTTGGTCATACCATCTGCTTTAGAACAGACTTTAGTTAAACATAGGCCTATGCGGATGCTGAATGTAAGCAACCTGATCCATCCAGCTACAAGGAGCTGAGCAGCAAAGAAAGACATCTGTTGGAGTTCTGCTAAAGATCTGGATGTCTGCACCTACCACATGGCTTGTGGTTTTCCCCCATAGGGAAAGAATTACTCCTCTCAACCTGCTGGCAATGTGCTGCCTAATGCAGGCCAGGAAGCTCTTGGTTGCCTTTGCTGCAACAATGCATCATCAGGCCACTGTCGAGTTGATGTCCACCAGAGATCCCAGGTCCTTTTCTGACCAGCTGCTTTTCAGCCAGACAGCCCTCAGCCTCTACCAGTGTATGAGGTTATTCTTTTCCAGGTGTGGAACTTCACTTTTCCTTTTGTTTGACATTTTCCTGCAGTGCTTCACCTGCAGTAAAATATAAACTTAATTTGTACCACAAAGATGTGTGCACAAATGATGAACTGAGTCTAAGAAACAGTATCACAAAATGTGCAGGTAGAGAGGAGAAAAAAAATCTGGAACAACCTTGCAGAATGATAGCAGGAATAAGAAGTTGTTATTGGTATTCGAAAACAGTGGTAGCATAGTCTTCATTGAGCTTTGTGGTAGTTTCTATCATAAAACTATGCATGTGCCAAATGAATTGCAGGACACATGCCAGAGATATTCCTTTTCCTTTGCAAATTCCATCCTAGAAGTATGCTCAGGTTTTAAAAAACATCAAGTACTTAAAACACATTCACTGCACAAACTTAAGTTTTCATTCAAACATTACAACAGCAGCAGCTGTAAGTAGAGGCTACTATCCACTTTCCATGGCAGGACTCCCTCTTCACTTCATTATAGTTATATTCCTTATCGTCCCATATGTCATTTAACAGATCTCTCTTTCTTCCAAGAAGTAAACTAATTTTGCTGAAGGGGTCATCCTGATATGAGGATATTCAAATAGTTCTCCAACGGAATAGCCTCCTAGCCCACTAAGTTACTCCCAAGAACCTCAGTTCACACATATCCAGACTTTCAATACAGAAGCACCAAATATTGCCAAGCCAACATGCAATGTAGTGTTTAGATCTACATAGAAACTTAGAAGGTTTAAAAAAACCCAACCAACAAACCAAGCAAACATGAAGAAAAAAAAACCCCAACCAAAGCCAAAACCTAACAAACATGAGCAAAGAGCCCCTAAAACAAATAAATCAGCCAATGGTTTGCAAATTCTCTTCTGTATACCTACAAAACATGGCAAGGGGTTGGAACTAGATGATCCCTAATGTCCCTTCCAACCCAAAACATTCCATGATTCTATGATAGACCCCTATGGATGTTTCAGTACTAAGCACTTCAAGATTTTGGTCCATGCTGGGTTCCAGCTTGGGCTGAATTTCTTACTAGACCAAAGCTAGGAACTGATTCTGATTCAGCAGTCCATCCCAGCGACAACCTGTAAAGAGACAAAGAACCAAAGAAAACGCTGCATTTTCTCCACTGAAAACAAATCCAACAATTTTCTTTGTGATTACCAAGCAATAAAATAGATGAGATGGTAGAACGGCAGTTGGATGCATATGATTTGCAGTTCTGGTACCACCTGGCTTAGAAGTAAAATGATTATTTAAAAAATTCCGCAAGAATTGTACTGAAGTTCTAATGCGTGTGAATGAAAGAAAAGCAAGTAGTAACTAAATATCTGAATGTTAAAGTCCCCATCACAGTAACTGCCTGTAGGTGAGCTCAAATTGCAAGCTTTTACCTAACCTAGAAAGTAGAACTCGCCCTCTAAATCACTTGGAGTTACACGTGCACACAATGACATAGTCAATATGTCTCAATATATTTCCTGAAGACTATTAGAAAGGTGCTGTAGCATGTATTTCAGGTGGCACACAAAAAAGGAGACTAGATCTGAAGTGCTTCAGTCCCTTGCCTGCATTTCTCACTAAACTCTTGTCTTGGTTTAAGCCCAGCCAGCAACCCAGAACAGCACAGCTGCTCACTCACTCAACCCTTCTTTCTTCCCCCACTCCTGGAGGGTGGGGAGGAGAATTGAAAGAATGTAACCCCACAGGTTGAGATAAGAACAGTTTAGTAACTGAGGTATAACACAAATCACTACTGCTACCACCAATAATACTAATGGTAAGGGAAATAACAAGGGAACAGAATACAACCGCTCACCACCTGCTGATTGATACCCAGCCCAACCCGAATACTGGGTAATTCCTCCCAGTTTCTGCTCTGGGCATGACGTGCTGTGGGATGGAATACCCCTTTGGCTACTTTGGGTCAGGTGTCCTGTTTCTGCTTCCTCCTCGCTTCCCATGGCCCTCCTCACTGGCAGAGCATGAGACTGAAAAGTCCTTGATTCTGGTAAATGTTACTTAGCAACAAGTGAAAACATTGGTGTTATCAGCGTTGTTCCCAGGCTGAACGTCAAAAACGCAGCACTGCACCAGATACTAAGAAGGAGAAAAATGACTGCTACAGCTGAACTCAGGGCAGTTTCCACCCCTTATTCCATACCATTCACTTCATGCTCAGATCACATATTTTAAAATGTGCCATCGCTTCTCATCTCATATATATATATGTACACATATACATACATATAGAAAGAGAGCTATCATTCCTTAGTCCATGGACCAATCTGTATAAAGTTGAGGAATTCATTCAGTCCATGACGTCAGACTCCATCTCAGGCAGCTGAGCGGTTCTGCCCCTCGGCTTGGGCACCACAGGAAGCTTGGGGTCTGTAGGAATCTTGGAGACCGTATGTGGCTTAGAGACAGTAAGTGGCTTGGGCACCACTGGAGGCTTTGACGCAACAGGAAGCTTGGGCATCTGTCCTAGGTTCAGCAGTAGCAGTCATTTTTCTCCTTCTTAGTAGCTGGTGCAGTGCTGTGTTTTTGACTTTTGGCCTGGGAACAGTGCTGATAACACTGATGGTTTTAGTTCTTGCTCAGTAATGTTTACTCTGACCAAGGACTTTCTGAGTCTCATGCTCTTCCAAGGGAGGAGGGGAAGCCAGGAGGAAGCAGAGGCAGGACACCTGACCCAAACTAGCCAAAGAGCTATCACAGCATGTCATGCCCAGTATATAAACAGGGGGCAGTTACCCGGGCGGGCTAGATCATTGCTTAGGTCAGGCTGGGTGTCGGTCGGCGGGTGGTGAGTGGTTGTATTCTCTTCCCTTGTTATTTCTCTTATCATTATTGACAGTAGCAGTAGTGGTTTCTGTTATACCTTAGTTACTGGACTGTTCTTAACCCATGGGAATCACATTCTTTCGATTCTACTCCCCATCTCTCCAGCAGCGGGGGGAGGAAGGAGGGGAGTAAGTGAGTGGCTGTGTGGTTCTGGGTTGCTGACTGGGCTTAAACCATGACAGCATCCCAGGTAGCTTGGTGTCCGTGTGTGGCTTGGAGACCACTGGAGCCCTTGACACCACAGGAGGATTGGTCTCCATAAGTCGCTTGGAGAACACAGGTGACTTGGGCATCACAGGAGGCTTGGTGTCCTCAAGTGGCTTGGAGACCACTGGGTTCCTGGGCACCACAGGAGGACTGGTGTCCATGAGTCGCTTGGAGAGCAGACTTGGGAACCAAAGGAGGCTTGGGTACCACAGGTGACTTGGGCATCACAGGAGGCTTTGATACCTGTCCTGGGTTCAGCAGTAGCAGTCATTTTTCACGTTATTAATAGCTTGTGCAGCGCTGTGGTTTTGACTTTTGGCTTGGGAACAGCACTGATAACACCGATATTTTTAGTTGTTGCTAAGTCATGTTTACTCTGACCATGGACTTTGTGAGTCTCATGGTCTGCCAGGGAGGAGGGGAAGCCAGGAGTAAGCAGAAACAGGACACCTGACCCAGGCTAGCCGAGGAGGTATTCCATACCACAGCACGTCATACCCAGGATGTAAAACTGGGGTCAGTTACCCAGAGGGCTAGATCACTCCTGGTTCAGGCTAGTTATCAGTCGGCGGGTAGTGAGCGGTTGTATTCTCTTCCCTTGTTATTTTCTTTATCATTATTATTATTGGTGGTAGCAGCAGTGATTTGTGTTATACCTTAGTTACTGGACTGTTCTTATCTCAAACCTTGGGAGTTACTTTCTTTCGATTCTCCTCCCCATCTCTCCAGCAGATGGGGGAGGGAAGAAGGGAGTGAGTGAGAGAGAGATGTCATGGCTGATTTACAGCTGAGCTTAAACCACGACAGTACCAAAGGGGACTTGGGCATCACTGGGCAGACAAGAGGCAGGAATGTGGGGTTTGGGCTGGGGTTGTTGCTTTTTGCAGCTGGGGCTGCATTAGCAAGTAGCCTTCCACCAGCTGCTCCAGACCCACATTGGGAGGCAAGATCGCCATTGCCTGCAGGGAGACATGGAATAACTGGATTGGAAAAGAAGGGGACAATCACTGCCCTGGCCCTGCTGCCACACTGGTGATCGGACAAGCCAGGATGATGGTGGCTTCATGGTGCCTGGGCACAAGCTGCTCATGTTCAGGTGGGGCGTGGGGGCTCGGGGTTCCTATACCACAGCCCCTCAAACCCACCTCTTTGCAGATGAGCTCAAAGGCAACAGTAGAGCAGGCAGGGTTCCCCTTGTGGTCCAGGACCACATGCAGCATGTCGCACTGGACGGTGGCACAGAGCCATCGGGGTCACTGCTGAGCAGAGCTCCAAGGATGGAATGGTGTTGATCTCCAGCAGCCAGGGCTGGCAATACTCCCCAAACATGAAGTTTGCTCTGTAGAGCTCAAAGCTCCCCTTGCACACCTCCAAAAGCTCCTGTGTGCTGTGCAGGGCAGCCACCACTACTCGTGCATGCCAGGGATGATGAGCTTGTCTGAGGCCTCCGAGTGCCCCACTTGATGAAGGTACAGCTGGAGCTGCTGGACCAGGTCAGGTTGCGAGGCAGTTTGGGGTGCTGGCCCCGAGCCGGCCTCCACCACTTCTGGATGACGATGTTGCAGAAGTGCTGGGAGCTGGCATGGGGAGAGGAGGGATGGGTCAGTAGGGTGCCAGGGTGCCAGGTGTGCAACTTTGGGGTGGACGGCACTCCCTGATGCAGGTGGTGCAGGGAGAAGGGCCAGGAGCAGAAGCTCACGTAGCTGTCACGGTAGAACCAGATGGTCAGTGTGGAGAAGTGGCTAACAGAGAAAGGTCACGTTCCCATCCACGAGCTGAAACAAGACATCTGTGTAGAACATGGTGCAGACTTCTCACGCCAGATAATGAGGAACTGAAGGACACCAGCAAACAGCAACATACTATGACCAATCACAGCCAAGGACACTAAGCGATAAGTGCATGAGAAAGAGGATGGTGGGGGGGCTGCACGGTGTAGCTGTAAAAGTGTAGAGCTTACGCAATACCTTATTTGTGCCAGAACCAATCAAGTGCCTAGTATTTGCATATTCACTGTTATATTAACCGAAGGTAGAAGCCCAATAAACGAATCGTGCTTATTGATCACAGTGGTCGTGTTGATTTCTCCCTGCTGCAACAAATTGGTGCCCGAACTAGGGACCCTCTTGCTGTTGCTTGACTGAGCGAAGAAGACAGCTGGAATAGGAGGGGAGCGGACCGATTGGAACAGGAACCCAGGTACTTTTAAAGGCTGGGAAGAGAGCAGGGATCGGGAAAGCTCCGAAGAATGCAGCCTTCGGAAGGCAAGGAACGCTTCGCTGCTGGCAGTGTCGGTTCCAAAAGCCTGAGCAAGATTTTACTTGGCTCGCCGCCCGTATTTCGTCTGCCTCCTGGTGAGCTGCATTGGCGCCAAGGTCTTATGAGTTGAGAAAAAGTTGAGTAATAATTGCGTAATAATGGATAGAGAGGCAGCATATGATTTATTTAAGTGCTTCTTAGAGAAGCGGCAAGTGAATAAGGAATTGGACTTAACGAAGGGA
Source organism: Lathamus discolor (assembly GCF_037157495.1). NCBI lineage: Eukaryota > Metazoa > Chordata > Aves > Psittaciformes > Psittacidae > Lathamus > Lathamus discolor. The sequence continues at coordinate 1,872,270 of NC_088892.1, read as the reverse complement.
TTAAAGGCTCTGTTAGAATACACAAGACAGTTAGGTTGTTTCCGAGATCCTAACAATGTATTTGATCCACCCGAATGGAGGAAGTTTGGGGATGAGCTTTGGAATAGAGTGATTGATGATAACAAGCATGCGAAAAAAAAATGTGCTAAAGAATGGAGGACAGTTATTAATTGCTTACGTAAGTATGCAGTACTTCAACTCTTCTGACATATCCTCTCTGCGAGAGGGATAGCGTATGATGAAGCTATGCTAAAAAGATTGTTGCTCTGGATTAAGGAGAAGGACTTAATCCAGGGGGTTCGAGAAGCCTTTGAGCTTGGGACTTGGGAAAAAATCGCTAAGGAAGATGTCTCTGTTTTATGGATGTTTTCAGTCCTTAAGGTGAAGGGAGCAACCTTTAAAGAGACAGACTTAAATTTAATGTTGAAACGGTCGAAGACGCATTATCCAGAGACTGACGAGTCTACTGTATCTCAGGTCTCTTTGTGGAATGGTGCACGACTTAAGTTGTGAGACGCAGCCACTAAAGACAGTGACGCTGTGAAACATTTGTTAGTCATTTGGAGAACTATTTTAGAGAAGTTAAAGTCAAAAAGTGAGATCGTGGAACCCAGTGTCCCCCCCACCCCTGGCCACCCCTGAGCCTCTGCCAGTTGCCGCCGCGTCTGCAAAGACTGAGGACAGAGATGAAGACAGTCTTTTTGACCCGGGCCCTATTGACCCCAAGAAGGAACCTGTGCATGCTCATCAGGCTGCTATTGCTGCTCCTGAGGTTCTGACGCCTGTTAATTCTGATGCTGACCTGGATGGTCCTTTTGACATGGAGCCGGAAAAGAAGCCTGATTTATATCCCCCAGATCCTCATGATAAATGGACAGCTGTAAAGGGAGAAGCGAGATGAGTGCAGGATTCAGATGTATTGTGTGCTTTCCCTGTAATATATGTGCTGGATCAAGACCCGCAGTGGGAAGGTCTCTTGTATGCCCTTATCAGGGGTATCGGGCGGACTGTGGCGGACCATGGACTTGGGGTCCCATATACAACTCATTTGATTCAGTCTCCCTGTGATACTCATGTACTAGAAGTTGGCAAATATGTCTATGATTCTATTGACGCTTGGAAACCTTTATAGATATTGCTGGCCACTTCTTCTGACGTAGGCTGGCCACCTGTGTCAGAATGAGTGTGCATTTTGATCAGTATAAAAGCCCAAGCCTTATGCAATGTGGGGGAGGCAGAGCCTCTGCGGGGACGCTCGCTAGGGCTGAGCCTGCCACCTCACACTGCAATGATGCTTCTTGGAGCTGGTTTCCTGATAGTCTTCACAGGGTCCTTGTGCCACGTTCTGTACGTGGGACTTTGTAGTGCGAGTAATGATTGTCTGGATTTTGTGTTTCAAATATTGTTCCAAAAGATGTGTGAAGTGTGCTTGTGGGATCTCATATGCATACATATGTGTGTGTGTGTGATGAGGGCAGATGGTGTTCTATGTATTTTTTTTTTTTGTTATCATGTTCACATAAAAGTTTTTAACAGATAGCGGTTTAACATTTCAGGCAAGAAAGGGTTAATGCAAAAGTGCGGTTGCTGACAGGTATTTGTGGTTGCTGCTGAAGCAGGCAGGCAGCTGTAGCTGCTGCCGAGCAGGCCGCTGTTTGTAGCCGTGTAAGGCAGGGTGAACAACTTTGAAAAAAAAAAAAAAAGAAAAAAGGTAAAGTTGCAGAGCACGGGGAGACAAATGCGAATTCAGGTGATAGATTGGAAATCTATTCAGAGAGAGGCTCTGTCAAACAATGATTTTGATTGTTCGCAGGCACTGGAGGAAAAGATTCTCGCCTTTCCTGTTAAGTACCAGATTAACGCTCAAGGTCAGGCAGTTAATGCTGAAATGTCTCCCTTAAATTGGAAATTGCTATCTCAGTTAAGGCAAACTGTTTCTTCTACAGGCATTCAGTCTGAATCCACTAGGCAAATGTTGTCATATATTTGGGGAACAGATTTGCTGCTAATTGAGGATATTAAAAGTATTGTGAAATTAATCCTCACCCCTTCGCAGTTGTTGTTATGGAACATGTATTGGCAGGAAGCCTGTCAAGAGGCGGTTGCAGTTCAGCGAGGCCAGGGAGATCCCCTGATTGGGGTGCAATTACAACACCTGATGGGAATTGGACAGTTCTCCACTAAGGAGGCTCAAGTCCAGGTAGGTCCAGAACTGTTAAAAGAATCTATGAGACTAGCCTTGCGTGCTCTATCACAGATTAAAGATACTACTGCAGCTCCTGCCTACATGAAAATGACACAGAAAAAGGACGAGCCCTTCAGTACCTTTGTGGATAGGGTAGCTGATGCTATAAGGAAGTCAGGTACTCCAGAATACATGCATCGTATTTTACTGCGTCAGTGTGCAATACAGAACTGTAATGATGCTGTAAGGCAGATACTTATTCAGTTACCTGCAAATGCCACTGTAGAGGAGATGTTAGAATGTATGACACGGGTACCTATGGGGCATCAGGCAATGTTGGTTGAGGCGGTAAAAGCAGTGGGAGAGGCAATTCACAAAAAAGAAAAGAAAAAAGAAAAAAAAAAGAAGAAAGAAAAAAAGAAGAAAGAAAGAGAAAGTCAGTCGCAAGTATTAGTGGCCTTGGCAGCTTTGCAAGCCACTGATATGGTCAAGGATCCTCGATGTTTCAGATGTGGTCAAAATGGACACATGAGAAAAGATTGCCACCACTCGGTTTGCTGCCCTAATTGTCAAATGGATAACCATTGTGCTGCTACCTGTCAACGTAAACAGAACCGGTCGAGAAACAGGCAGCGGAGCACCAAGACCCGTCGCGCGATGATCCCAAGCATGGGTCCCACAGGCCCCGCGCCTCAGCCTGTGTACGCAGCAAATCAAACTCCATTGCCCTGCCACCAGCCACCACCGGCAGCCTCAGAATGGACTTGGCAACCGCAGTAGATACTACCTTATATGATAAGACCGTGTCATTGCTCTCTACCGGAATGTATGGTCCTCTGACTTTAAATAATAGGCCTATAGGAGCCTTGCTACTGGAGAGATCATCATCCGCGTTGAAAGGACTATTCATTGTTCCAGGTGTCATCGATGCTGATTATATGGGTGAAATTAAGATTATGGCAAAGACTGACTATCCTCCTCTGCATATACCAAAAGGCACACGTATAGCACAACTTGTGCCCATTTCGCAGTTAATATCAGGAGCACATCAAACCATTCGTGGCACTGGTGGTTTTGGATCTACTGGAATACTCGCCCTATTTTCTTTATCGATGGCAACCCGCCCAAAGATTACAGCAATATTAACTTGGGGAAATCACTCGATAACTTTGACTGCATTGCTTGACTCTGATGCCGATATTACCATAGTTTCTCTGAGACCCTTGTGGGTACCATCCAAGTGGCTAAGACCGGCTGCTACAGAAGCTCCAGTGATGGCGTCTCCGAGCTAGTGTATGGACCCTGACTCACAGGCCTGGAAGGAGCGTCGCTTGCGCCGAACGCTACAACCGCTAATAAAAGAACTTAACTCCTTAATCAACACAGAGCTTTCGTTGAGCACGGTCGCCCTCCTAGAGCTGGTCCATGGCCACAGACATATAGTGGTACAACTGAGATTAGTGATACAAGTGCTTCGATAACTCTGTAGTTTTTGTCATCAGTGTGACCCTACGGTAGAATTGTATTGTGGTGGTTGTCAGTCTATAAGATATCTTCGCCAGGGTTGGCTGAAACAAAGATTTTTTTATAGTCTGTCAAAATAACTTTTATGTAACCCGCTTATAGCACTTCGGAAATATTTAGCTGATTTTAGAAGTACAGATTTTGAATTACTCAAGTTATTTGAAAATCGAGGTTCGCTTCATAGAGCTGCATATACGTTTGCTTTACAAGCTGCTTCGCTGTTATAGGTCTCATAATTATAGGGGGTTTGTTGCTTTGTTATGCTTTGCAATGTTGTTCTGCTTGTTTACAACGACTGCTGACTCAGTCCTTATTCCTTCATAAAGAAAAAGGGAGAACTGTGGAGAAGTGGCTAACAGAGAAAGGTCACGTTCCCATCAACGAGCTGAAACAAGACATCTGTGTAGAACATGGTGCAGACTTCTCACGCCAGATAATGAGGAACTGAAGGACACCAGCAAACAGCAGCATACTATGACCAATCACAGCCAAGGACACTAAGCGATAAGTGCATGAGAAAGAGGATGGTGGGGGGGCTGCACGGTGTAGCTGTAAAAGTGTAGAGCTTACACAATACCTTATTTGTGCCAGAACCAATCAAGTGCCTAGTATTTGCATATTCACTGTTATATTAACCGAAGGTAGAAGCCCAATAAACGAATCGTGCTTATTGATCACAGTGGTCGTGTTGATTCCTCCCTGCTGCAACAGGTCAGTAGGTTCCAGTTGCTCACCAGGAACCACTGCCGCAGGTCGAACTTGGTGCAGCTCCACGTATTTCTGCACCACTCATTGTCCTGCCTGCAGCGAGGGCGCTGTGCATTTCCCTACCATCTCCAGCACCACCTCCAGCAGCGCCGAGCAGGTGATGCCTGTGAGGGGGGACACATGGTGCCAGTGAGACCCCTCTTGCCAACAGGGGAGCCTGTGCCCAAACCCCCTTTTCCTTTGGCTTCACCTCTACTGCAGGACTGGGCTACAGGCCTGATGATCCAAGGGTTGTGAATGCCCTCAATGTGAGGCTGGGGCAGAAAGCCATGTTGGAGTGGTTGCAGTGCCTGTTGCTTTGGTTGCAGTGGCTGCAGTGCATATTGTTGTGATTGCACTGGCTCCACTGTCACTTGCTGTGGTTGCAGTGACTGCAGTGCCTTGCCTTGCCCTGTCCTTCATGGGCTTGACTTGCTTTGAACTGCCTTGCCATGCCTTGCCCTGCCTTGCCTTGCCCTGCCCTGCACAGCCTTGATTTGCCTTACCCTGCCTTACCTTGCCTTGCCCTGCTGTACCCTGCCTTGCCCTGCCATGTCATGCCTTGCTCTGCCTTGCCCTGCCTTGCCTTGCGTTGCCTTGACCTGCCTTGCCTTTCCCTGACTTGCCCTGCCATGCCATGCCTTGCTCTGCCTTGCCCTGTCCTGCCTTGCTCTTCACTTGCCCTTACTTGCCTTTCCTTGCCCTGCTTTGCCTTGCCTTTCCTTTCCCTGCCTTCCTTTGTCTTGTCTTCCCCTTGATTTGCCCTTCCTTACCTTGCCTTCCCTTGCCTTGCCCTGCTATGCCATGCCCTGCCATGTCCTGTCTTGCCATGCCTTGCCTTGCCCTGCCTTACCTTGCCTTTTGCTGTCTTGCTTTCCCCTTGAGGTGCCCTCCCTTGCCCTGCCCTGCCTTTCCTCGTCTTGCCTCACATTCCCGTCTATTGCCTCACCTCACCTTGCCTTGCCTTCCCTTGCCTTTTTTCCTTGCCTTGCCTTCCCTTGCACTGCCTTGCACTGCCTTGCCTTGCGGTGACTTGCCTTTCCTTTCCTTGTGACACACATATTGCTATCCCTAATAGCTTTATCTCATAAAAGTCCATTTGAATGCAACCTCCCCGGTGCCCGGGCAGCACACAGTGAGCTTTGCAAGGATGACAAACACATTGCTGTTACCCCTCACTTTCCTACCTCAAAGTCCATTTGAATCCAACATCTCCGGTGCCTGCTCTCAGCTGAGCACACCAGAGCAGAGCATGAACGTTTGAAATCTGCTCCCACAGCCAAAGAGCCAGGAGTGAAAGATCTGGCTGGGCGCCTTCAGCACACACTGTGCTTTGCAACGGTGGCACATACATTGCTGTTACTCCTCAATTCTTTAGCTTATCTATGAGGATGCTGTGGGAGACAGTATCAAATGCCTTACTGAAATCAAGAAAAACTGCATCTACCGCTCTACCATCATCCCTCCACCTAGTCACTTCTTCATAGAAGGCTATAAGGTTGGTCATACATGACTTCCCCCTCATAAAACCATGTTGGCTGTTCTTCATGACCCCCTCATCCTTGATATGCCTAGTGATGGAGTCAAGAATAAGTTGTTCCATCACCTTTCCAGGGATGGAGGTAAGGCTAACCGGTCTATAATTACCCGGGTCCTCCTTCTTGCCCTTCTTATAGATTGGTGTGACCTTTGCCATCCGCCAATCCTCAAGCACCTCGCCCGTTTCCCACGACTTACCAAAGATGATGGAAAGTGGCCTAGCAATGACCTCCGCCAGTTCCCTCAGCACCCGTGGGTGCATTCCATCCGGACCCATCGATTTACAGATGTCCAGATTGCATAGCTGATCCCTAACCCAATCCTCATCTACCAAAGCAAACTCCTCCTTTGTCCTGACTCCTTCTGGGGCTATAGAAATCCTGGGCCCTCGGGGAGAGCCTGCAGGAGTAAAGACAGAGGCAAAGAAGGCATTGAGCACCTCTGCCTTCTTTATATCCTCTGTCTCCAGGGCACCCACTTCGTTCAGCAGTGGGCCTATATTGCCTCTTGTGTTAGTTTTATTTGCTATGTATTTGAAGAAGCCCTTTCTATTGTCTTTAACCCGACTAGCAAGATTGAGTTCCAAGGAGGCCTTAGCTGTCCTAATTGCCTCCCTACATCCTCTAACAACTGTCCTATATTCCTCCCAAGCGGCCAGCCCCTCCTTACATAATCCATAATTCTCCTATTCCGCTTGAGTTTGCCCAGCAGCTCCTTGTTTAACCACGCCGGTCTCCTAGATCCTCCTCACTCCCTACTTCAAAGTGCATTTGAATCCAACATCTCTGGTTCCTGCTGCTCTCTGAGCACAGCAGAGTAAAGCACGAACGTTTGAACTCTGCTCCCACAGGAGAAGAGTCAGGAGTGAAAGATGTTGCTGGGCATCTTCAGCACACAGTGAGATTTGAAAGGGTGACACACACATTGCTGACTCTCCTCACTTTCGTTCCTCAAAGTGTACTTGAATCCAACATCTCCGGTGCCTGATCTCGGCTGAGCACAGCAAAGTAAAGCAAGAACGTTTGATCTCTGCCCCCACAGGAAAGGAGTCAGGAGTGAAAGATGTTGCTGGACATCTTCAGCACACAGTGACCTTTGTAGAGAGACACACTCATTGCTGTCTCTCCTCCCTTCCTACATAAAAGTGCATTTGAATCCAACATCTCTGGTGCCTGGTGCCCTCTGAGCACAGCAGAGTAAAGCACGAATGTTTGAACTCTGCTATCACAGGAAAAGAGCCAGGAGTGAAAGATGTTGCTGGACATCTTCAGCACACAGGGAGCTTTACAAGGGTGACACACACATTGCTGTCCCTCCTCCCTTCCATACTAAAAGTGCATTTGAATCCAACATCTCTGGTGCCTGGTGCTCTCTGAGCAAAGCAGAGTAAAGCACGAACGTTTGAACTCTGCTCCCACAGGAAAAGAGGCAAGAATGAAAGATGTTGCTGGGCATCTTCAGCACCCAGTGGGCTTTACAAGGGTGACACACTCATTGCTGTATCTCCCCCTTCCTACCGAAAAGTGCATTTGAATCCAACATCTCTGGTGTCTGGTGCTCTCTGAGCACAGCAGAGTAAAGCACGAACGTTTGAACTCTGCTCCCACAGGAAAGGAGTCAGGAGTGAAAGATGATGCTGGGCATCTTCAGCACACAGTGAGAGTTGAAAGGGTGACACGCACATTGAGGTCTCTCCTCACTTTCGTTCCTCAAAGTGTATTTGAATCCAACATCTCCGGTGCCTGCTCTCGGCTGAGCAGAGCGAAGTAAAGCAAGAGCGTTTGAACTTTGCTCCCACAGGAAAAGAGCCAGGAGTGAAAGATGTTGCTGGACATCTTCAGCACACAGTGAGCTTTGCAGGGTGACACAAACATAGCTGTCCCTCCTCCCTTCCAACCTAAAAGTGCATTTGAATCCAACATCTCTGGTGCCTGGTGCTCCCTGAGCACAGCAGAGTAAAGCACGAACGTTTAAGCTCTGCTCCCACAATAAAAGGGGCAAGAATGAAAGATGTTGCTGGGAATCTTCAGCACACAGTGAGCTTTGAAGGGTGACACACACAGAATCACAGAATCACAGAATCCCAAGGGTTGGAAGGGACCTCAAAAGATCATCTAGTCCAACCCCCCCACAAGAGCAGGGTAACCTACAGTACATCACACAGGAACTTGTCCAGGCGGGCCTTGAATATCTCCAGTGTAGGAGACTCCACAACCCCCCTGGGCAACCTGTTCCAGTGCTCTGTCACTCTTACAGTAAAGAAGTTCTTCCTGATGTTAATGTGGAACTTCCTATGCTCCAGTTTACACCCATTGCCCCTTGTCCTATCACTGGATATCACTGAAAAAAGCCTAGCTCCATCATCCTGACACCTACCCTTTACATATTTGTAAACATTGATGAGGTCACCCCTCAGTCTCCTCTTCTCCAAGCTAAAGAGACCCAGCTCCCTCAGCCTCTCCTCATAAGGGAGATGTTCCACTCCCTTAATCATCTTTGCGGCTCTGCGCTGGACTCCTTCAAGGAATTCCCCGGCCTTCTTGAACAGAGGGGCCCAGAACTGGATGCAATATTCTAGATGCGGCCTCACCAAGGCTGAGTAGAGGGGGGGGAGAACCTCTCTTGACCTACCAACCACACCCCTTCTAATGCACCCCAAGATGCCATTTGCCTTCTTGGCCGCAAGAGCACATTGCTGGCTCATGGTCATCCTCCTATCCACCAGGACCCCCAGGTCCCTTTCCCCTTCGCTACTTTCCAGCAGGTCAACCCCCAACCTGTACTGGTACATGGGGTTGTTCTTCCCCAGATGCAAGACTCTACACTTGCCCTTGTTAAATTTCATCAAGTTTCTCCCCGCCCAACTCTCCAGCCTGTCCAGGTCTCGCTGAAGGGCAGCACAGCCTTCTGGTGTGTCAGCCACTCCTCCCAGTTTTGTGTCATCAGCGAACTTGCTGAGGGTGCACTCAGTTCCCTCATCCAGGTCATTGATGAAAATATTAAACAGCACCGGTCCCAGCACCGACCCCTGAGGAACTCCACTAGTCACAGACCTCCAGCTAGATTCTGCGCCATTGACCACAACTCTCTGCCTTCTTCCTTTCAACCAGTTCTCGATCCACCTCACTACTTGATCGTCAAGCCCACACTTCTTTAGCTTATCTATGAGGATGCTGTGGGAGACAGTATCAAATGCCTTACTGAAATCAAGAAAAACTGCATCTACCGCTCTACCATCATCCCTCCACCTAGTCACTTCCTCATAGAAGGCTATAAGGTTGGTCATACATGACTTCCCCCTCATAAAACCATGTTGGCTGTTCTTCATGACCCCCTCATCCTTGATATGCCTAGTGATGGAGTCAAGAATAAGTTGTTCCATCACCTTTCCAGGGATGGAGGTAAGGCTGACCGGTCTATAATTACCCGGGTCCTCCTTCTTGCCCTTCTTATAGATTGGTGTGACCTTTGCCATCCGCCAATCCTCAAGCACCTCGCCCGTTTCCCACGACTTACCAAAGATGATGGAAAGTGGCCTAGCAATGACCTCCGCCAGTTCCCTCAGCACCCGTGGGTGCATTCCATCCGGACCCATCGATTTACAGATGTCCAGATTGCATAGCTGATCCCTAACCCAATCCTCATCTACCAAAGCAAACTCCTCCTTTGTCCTGACTCCTTCTGGGGCTATAGAAATCCTGGGCCCTCGGGGAGAGCCTGCAGGAGTAAAGACAGAGGCAAAGAAGGCATTGAGCACCTCTGCCTTCTTTATATCCTCTGTCTCCAGGGCACCCACTTCGTTCAGCAGTGGGCCTATATTGCCTCTTGTGTTAGTTTTATTTGCTATGTATTTGAAGAAGCCCTTTCTATTGTCTTTAACCCGACTAGCAAGATTGAGTTCCAAGGAGGCCTTAGCTGTCCTAATTGCCTCCCTACATCCTCTAACAACTGTCCTATATTCCTCCCAAGCGGCCAGCCCCTCCTTACATAATCCATAATTCTCCTATTCCGCTTGAGTTTGCCCAGCAGCTCCTTGTTTAACCACGCCGGTCTCCTAGATCCTCCTCACTCCCTACTTCAAAGTGCATTTGAATCCAACATCTCTGGTTCCTGCTGCTCTCTGAGCACAGCAGAGTAAAGCACGAACGTTTGAACTCTGCTCCCACAGGAGAAGAGTCAGGAGTGAAAGATGTTGCTGGGCATCTTCAGCACACAGTGAGATTTGAAAGGGTGACACACACATTGCTGACTCTCCTCACTTTCGTTCCTCAAAGTGTACTTGAATCCAACATCTCCGGTGCCTGATCTCGGCTGAGCACAGCAAAGTAAAGCAAGAACGTTTGATCTCTGCTCCCACAGGAAAGGAGTCAGGAGTGAAAGATGTTGCTGGACATCTTCAGCACACAGTGACCTTTGTAGAGAGACACACTCATTGCTGTCTCTCCTCCCTTCCTACATAAAAGTGCATTTGAATCCAACATCTCTGGTGCCTGGTGCCCTCTGAGCACAGCAGAGTAAAGCACGAACGTTTGAACTCTGCTATCACAGGAAAAGAGCCAGGAGTGAAAGATGTTGCTGGACATCTTCAGCACACAGGGAGCTTTACAAGGGTGACGCACACATTGCTGTCCCTCCTCCCTTCCATACTAAAAGTGCATTTGAATCCAACATCTCTGGTGCCTGGTGCTCTCTGAGCAGAGCAGAGTAAAGCACGAACGTTTGAACTCTGCTCCCACAGGAAAAGAGGCAAGAATGAAAGATGTTGCTGGGCATCTTCAGCACCCAGTGGGCTTTACAAGGGTGACACACTCATTGCTGTCTCTCCTCACTTTCCTACCTCAAAGTGCACTTGAATCCAACGTCTCTGGTGCCTGGTGCTCTCTGAGCACAGCAGAGTCAAGCACGAACGTTTGAACTTTGCTCCCACAGGAAAAGAGGCAAGAATGAAAGATGTTGCTGGGCATCTTCAGCACCCAGTGAGCTTTGCAATGGTGACACACTCATTGCTGTATCTCCCCCTTCCTACCGAAAAGTGCATTTGAATCCAACATCTCTGGTGTCTGGTGCTCTCTGAGCACAGCAGAGTAAAGCACGAACGTTTGAACTCTGCTCCCACAGGAAAGGAGTCAGGAGTGAAAGATGATGCTGGGCATCTTCAGCACACAGTGAGAGTTGAAAGGGTGACACGCACATTGAGGTCTCTCCTCACTTTCGTTCCTCAAAGTGTATTTGAATCCAACATCTCCGGTGCCTGCTCTCGGCTGAGCAGAGCGAAGTAAAGCAAGAGCGTTTGAACTTTGCTCCCACAGGAAAAGAGCCAGGAGTGAAAGATGTTGCTGGACATCTTCAGCACACAGTGAGCTTTGCAGGGTGACACAAACATAGCTGTCCCTCCTCCCTTCCAACCTAAAAGTGCATTTGAATCCAACATCTCTGGTGCCTGGTGCTCCCTGAGCACAGCAGAGTAAAGCACGAACGTTTAAGCTCTGCTCCCACAATAAAAGGGGCAAGAATGAAAGATGTTGCTGGGAATCTTCAGCACACAGTGAGCTTTGAAGGGTGACACACACAGAATCACAGAATCACAGAATCAAAAGGGTTGGAAGGGACCTCAAAAGATCATCTAGTCCAACCCCCCCACAAGAGCAGGGTAACCTACAGTACATCACACAGGAACTTGTCCAGGCGGGCCTTGAATATCTCCAGTGTAGGAGACTCCACAACCCCCCTGGGCAACCTGTTCCAGTGCTCTGTCACTCTTACAGTAAAGAAGTTCTTCCTGATGTTAATGTGGAACTTCCTATGCTCCAGTTTACACCCATTGCCCCTTGTCCTATCACTGGATATCACTGAAAAAAGCCTAGCTCCATCATCCTGACACCTACCCTTTACATATTTGTAAACATTGATGAGGTCACCCCTCAGTCTCCTCTTCTCCAAGCTAAAGAGACCCAGCTCCCTCAGCCTCTCCTCATAAGGGAGATGTTCCACTCCCTTAATCATCTTTGCGGCTCTGCGCTGGACTCCTTCAAGGAATTCCCTGGCCTTCTTGAACAGAGGGGCCCAGAACTGGATGCAATATTCTAGATGCGGCCTCACCAAGGCTGAGTAGAGGGGGAGGAGAACCTCTCTTGACCTACTAACCACACCCCTTCTAATGCACCCCAAGATGCCATTTGCCTTCTTGGCCGCAAGAGCACATTGCTGGCTCATGGTCATCCTCCTATCCACCAGGACCCCCAGGTCCCTTTCCCCTTCGCTACTTTCCAGCAGGTCAACCCCCAACCTGTACTGGTACATGGGGTTGTTCTTCCCCAGATGCAAGACTCTACACTTGCCCTTGTTAAATTTCATCAAGTTTCTCCCCGCCCAACTCTCCAGCCTGTCCAGGTCTCGCTGAAGGGCAGCACAGCCTTCTGGTGTGTCAGCCACTCCTCCCAGTTTTGTGTCATCAGCGAACTTGCTGAGGGTGCACTCAGTTCCCTCATCCAGGTCATTGATGAAAATATTAAACAGCACCGGTCCCAGCACCGACCCCTGAGGAACTCCACTAGTCACAGACCTCCAGCTAGATTCTGCGCCATTGACCACAACTCTCTGCCTTCTTCCTTTCAACCAGTTCTCGATCCACCTCACTACTTGATCGTCAAGCCCACACTTCTTTAGCTTATCTATGAGGATGCTGTGGGAGACAGTATCAAATGCCTTACTGAAATCAAGAAAAACTGCATCTACCGCTCTACCATCATCCCTCCACCTAGTCACTTCCTCATAGAAGGCTATAAGGTTGGTCATACATGACTTCCCCCTCATAAAACCATGTTGGCTGTTCTTCATGACCCCCTCATCCTTGATATGCCTAGTGATGGAGTCAAGAATAAGTTGTTCCATCACCTTTCCAGGGATGGAGGTAAGGCTGACCGGTCTATAATTACCCGGGTCCTCCTTCTTGCCCTTCTTATAGATTGGTGTGACCTTTGCCATCCGCCAATCCTCAAGCACCTCGCCCGTTTCCCACGACTTACCAAAGATGATGGAAAGTGGCCTAGCAATGACCTCCGCCAGTTCCCTCAGCACCCGTGGGTGCATTCCATCCGGACCCATCGATTTACAGATGTCCAGATTGCATAGCTGATCCCTAACCCAATCCTCATCTACCAAAGCAAACTCCTCCTTTGTCCTGACTCCTTCTGGGGCTATAGAAATCCTGGGCCCTCGGGGAGAGCCTGCAGGAGTAAAGACAGAGGCAAAGAAGGCATTGAGCACCTCTGCCTTCTTTATATCCTCTGTCTCCAGGGCACCCACTTCGTTCAGCAGTGGGCCTATATTGCCTCTTGTGTTAGTTTTATTTGCTATGTATTTGAAGAAGCCCTTTCTATTGTCTTTAACCCGACTAGCAAGATTGAGTTCCAAGGAGGCCTTAGCTGTCCTAATTGCCTCCCTACATCCTCTAACAACTGTCCTATATTCCTCCCAAGCGGCCAGCCCCTCCTTACATAATCCATAATTCTCCTATTCCGCTTGAGTTTGCCCAGCAGCTCCTTGTTTAACCACGCCGGTCTCCTAGATCCTCCTCACTCCCTACTTCAAAGTGCATTTGAATCCAACATCTCTGGTTCCTGCTGCTCTCTGAGCACAGCAGAGTAAAGCACGAACGTTTGAACTCTGCTCCCACAGGAAAAGAGTCAGGAGTGAAAGATGTTGCTGGGCATCTTCAGCACACAGTGAGATTTGAAAGGGTGACACACACATTGCTGACTCTCCTCACTTTCGTTCCTCAAAGTGTACTTGAATCCAACATCTCCGGTGCCTGATCTCGGCTGAGCACAGCAAAGTAAAGCAAGAACGTTTGATCTCTGCTCCCACAGGAAAGGAGTCAGGAGTGAAAGATGTTGCTGGACATCTTCAGCACACAGTGACCTCTGTAGAGAGACACACTCATTGCTGTCTCTCCTCCCTTCCTACATAAAAGTGCATTTGAATCCAACATCTCTGGTGCCTGGTGCCCTCTGAGCACAGCAGAGTAAAGCACGAACGTTTGAACTCTGCTATCACAGGAAAAGAGCCAGGAGTGAAAGATGTTGCTGGACATCTTCAGCACACAGGGAGCTTTACACGGGTGACACACACATTGCTGTCCCTCCTCCCTTCCATACTAAAAGTGCATTTGAATCCAACATCTCTGGTGCCTGGTGCTCTCTGAGCAGAGCAGAGTAAAGCACGAACGTTTGAACTCTGCTCCCACAGGAAAAGAGGCAAGAATGAAAGATGTTGCTGGGCATCTTCAGCACCCAGTGGGCTTTACAAGGGTGACACACTCATTGCTGTCTCTCCTCACTTTCCTACCTCAAAGTGCACTTGAATCCAACGTCTCTGGTGCCTGGTGCTCTCTGAGCACAGCAGAGTCAAGCACGAACGTTTGAACTTTGCTCCCACAGGAAAAGAGGCAAGAATGAAAGATGTTGCTGGGCATCTTCAGCACCCAGTGAGCTTTGCAATGGTGACACACTCATTGCTGTATCTCCCCCTTCCTACCGAAAAGTGCATTTGAATCCAACATCTCTGGTGTCTGGTGCTCTCTGAGCACAGCAGAGTAAAGCACGAACGTTTGAACTCTGCTCCCACAGGAAAGGAGTCAGGAGTGAAAGATGATGCTGGGCATCTTCAGCACACAGTGAGAGTTGAAAGGGTGACACGCACATTGAGGTCTCTCCTCACTTTCGTTCCTCAAAGTGTATTTGAATCCAACATCTCCGGTGCCTGCTCTCGGCTGAGCAGAGCGAAGTAAAGCAAGAGCGTTTGAACTTTGCTCCCACAGGAAAAGAGCCAGGAGTGAAAGATGTTGCTGGACATCTTCAGCACACAGTGAGCTTTGCAGGGTGACACAAACATAGCTGTCCCTCCTCCCTTCCAACCTAAAAGTGCATTTGAATCCAACATCTCTGGTGCCTGGTGCTCCCTGAGCACAGCAGAGTAAAGCACGAACGTTTAAGCTCTGCTCCCACAATAAAAGGGGCAAGAATGAAAGATGTTGCTGGGAATCTTCAGCACACAGTGAGCTTTGAAGGGTGACACACACAGAATCACAGAATCACAGAATCAAAAGGGTTGGAAGGGACCTCAAAAGATCATCTAGTCCAACCCCCCCACAAGAGCAGGGTAACCTACAGTACATCACACAGGAACTTGTCCAGGCGGGCCTTGAATATCTCCAGTGTAGGAGACTCCACAACCCCCCTGGGCAACCTGTTCCAGTGCTCTGTCACTCTTACAGTAAAGAAGTTCTTCCTGATGTTAATGTGGAACTTCCTATGCTCCAGTTTACACCCATTGCCCCTTGTCCTATCACTGGATATCACTGAAAAAAGCCTAGCTCCATCATCCTGACACCTACCCTTTACATATTTGTAAACATTGATGAGGTCACCCCTCAGTCTCCTCTTCTCCAAGCTAAAGAGACCCAGCTCCCTCAGCCTCTCCTCATAAGGGAGATGTTCCACTCCCTTAATCATCTTTGCGGCTCTGCGCTGGACTCCTTCAAGGAATTCCCTGGCCTTCTTGAACAGAGGGGCCCAGAACTGGATGCAATATTCTAGATGCGGCCTCACCAAGGCTGAGTAGAGGGGGAGGAGAACCTCTCTTGACCTACTAACCACACCCCTTCTAATGCACCCCAAGATGCCATTTGCCTTCTTGGCCGCAAGAGCACATTGCTGGCTCATGGTCATCCTCCTATCCACCAGGACCCCCAGGTCCCTTTCCCCTTCGCTACTTTCCAGCAGGTCAACCCCCAACCTGTACTGGTACATGGGGTTGTTCTTCCCCAGATGCAAGACTCTACACTTGCCCTTGTTAAATTTCATCAAGTTTCTCCCCGCCCAACTCTCCAGCCTGTCCAGGTCTCGCTGAAGGGCAGCACAGCCTTCTGGTGTGTCAGCCACTCCTCCCAGTTTTGTGTCATCAGCGAACTTGCTGAGGGTGCACTCAGTTCCCTCATCCAGGTCATTGATGAAAATATTAAACAGCACCGGTCCCAGCACCGACCCCTGAGGAACTCCACTAGTCACAGACCTCCAGCTAGATTCTGCGCCATTGACCACAACTCTCTGCCTTCTTCCTTTCAACCAGTTCTCGATCCACCTCACTACTTGATCGTCAAGCCCACACTTCTTTAGCTTATCTATGAGGATGCTGTGGGAGACAGTATCAAATGCCTTACTGAAATCAAGAAAAACTGCATCTACCGCTCTACCATCATCCCTCCACCTAGTCACTTCCTCATAGAAGGCTATAAGGTTGGTCATACATGACTTCCCCCTCATAAAACCATGTTGGCTGTTCTTCATGACCCCCTCATCCTTGATATGCCTAGTGATGGAGTCAAGAATAAGTTGTTCCATCACCTTTCCAGGGATGGAGGTAAGGCTGACCGGTCTATAATTACCCGGGTCCTCCTTCTTGCCCTTCTTATAGATTGGTGTGACCTTTGCCATCCGCCAATCCTCAAGCACCTCGCCCGTTTCCCACGACTTACCAAAGATGATGGAAAGTGGCCTAGCAATGACCTCCGCCAGTTCCCTCAGCACCCGTGGGTGCATTCCATCCGGACCCATCGATTTACAGATGTCCAGATTGCATAGCTGATCCCTAACCCAATCCTCATCTACCAAAGCAAACTCCTCCTTTGTCCTGACTCCTTCTGGGGCTATAGAAATCCTGGGCCCTCGGGGAGAGCCTGCAGGAGTAAAGACAGAGGCAAAGAAGGCATTGAGCACCTCTGCCTTCTTTATATCCTCTGTCTCCAGGGCACCCACTTCGTTCAGCAGTGGGCCTATATTGCCTCTTGTGTTAGTTTTATTTGCTATGTATTTGAAGAAGCCCTTTCTATTGTCTTTAACCCGACTAGCAAGATTGAGTTCCAAGGAGGCCTTAGCTGTCCTAATTGCCTCCCTACATCCTCTAACAACTGTCCTATATTCCTCCCAAGCGGCCAGCCCCTCCTTACATAATCCATAATTCTCCTATTCCGCTTGAGTTTGCCCAGCAGCTCCTTGTTTAACCACGCCGGTCTCCTAGATCCTCCTCACTCCCTACTTCAAAGTGCATTTGAATCCAACATCTCTGGTTCCTGCTGCTCTCTGAGCACAGCAGAGTAAAGCACGAACGTTTGAACTCTGCTCCCACAGGAAAAGAGTCAGGAGTGAAAGATGTTGCTGGGCATCTTCAGCACACAGTGAGATTTGAAAGGGTGACACACACATTGCTGACTCTCCTCACTTTCGTTCCTCAAAGTGTACTTGAATCCAACATCTCCGGTGCCTGATCTCGGCTGAGCACAGCAAAGTAAAGCAAGAACGTTTGATCTCTGCTCCCACAGGAAAGGAGTCAGGAGTGAAAGATGTTGCTGGACATCTTCAGCACACAGTGACCTCTGTAGAGAGACACACTCATTGCTGTCTCTCCTCCCTTCCTACATAAAAGTGCATTTGAATCCAACATCTCTGGTGCCTGGTGCCCTCTGAGCACAGCAGAGTAAAGCACGAACGTTTGAACTCTGCTATCACAGGAAAAGAGCCAGGAGTGAAAGATGTTGCTGGACATCTTCAGCACACAGGGAGCTTTACACGGGTGACACACACATTGCTGTCCCTCCTCCCTTCCATACTAAAAGTGCATTTGAATCCAACATCTCTGGTGCCTGGTGCTCTCTGAGCAGAGCAGAGTAAAGCACGAACGTTTGAACTCTGCTCCCACAGGAAAAGAGGCAAGAATGAAAGATGTTGCTGGGCATCTTCAGCACCCAGTGGGCTTTACAAGGGTGACACACTCATTGCTGTCTCTCCTCACTTTCCTACCTCAAAGTGCACTTGAATCCAACGTCTCTGGTGCCTGGTGCTCTCTGAGCACAGCAGAGTCAAGCACGAACGTTTGAACTTTGCTCCCACAGGAAAAGAGGCAAGAATGAAAGATGTTGCTGGGCATCTTCAGCACCCAGTGAGCTTTGCAATGGTGACACACTCATTGCTGTATCTCCCCCTTCCTACCGAAAAGTGCATTTGAATCCAACATCTCTGGTGTCTGGTGCTCTCTGAGCACAGCAGAGTAAAGCACGAACGTTTGAACTCTGCTCCCACAGGAAAGGAGTCAGGAGTGAAAGATGATGCTGGGCATCTTCAGCACACAGTGAGAGTTGAAAGGGTGACACGCACATTGAGGTCTCTCCTCACTTTCGTTCCTCAAAGTGTATTTGAATCCAACATCTCCGGTGCCTGCTCTCGGCTGAGCAGAGCGAAGTAAAGCAAGAGCGTTTGAACTTTGCTCCCACAGGAAAAGAGCCAGGAGTGAAAGATGTTGCTGGACATCTTCAGCACACAGTGAGCTTTGCAGGGTGACACAAACATAGCTGTCCCTCCTCCCTTCCAACCTAAAAGTGCATTTGAATCCAACATCTCTGGTGCCTGGTGCTCCCTGAGCACAGCAGAGTAAAGCACGAACGTTTAAGCTCTGCTCCCACAATAAAAGGGGCAAGAATGAAAGATGTTGCTGGGAATCTTCAGCACACAGTGAGCTTTGAAGGGTGACACACACAGAATCACAGAATCACAGAATCAAAAGGGTTGGAAGGGACCTCAAAAGATCATCTAGTCCAACCCCCCCACAAGAGCAGGGTAACCTACAGTACATCACACAGGAACTTGTCCAGGCGGGCCTTGAATATCTCCAGTGTAGGAGACTCCACAACCCCCCTGGGCAACCTGTTCCAGTGCTCTGTCACTCTTACAGTAAAGAAGTTCTTCCTGATGTTAATGTGGAACTTCCTATGCTCCAGTTTACACCCATTGCCCCTTGTCCTATCACTGGATATCACTGAAAAAAGCCTAGCTCCATCATCCTGACACCTACCCTTTACATATTTGTAAACATTGATGAGGTCACCCCTCAGTCTCCTCTTCTCCAAGCTAAAGAGACCCAGCTCCCTCAGCCTCTCCTCATAAGGGAGATGTTCCACTCCCTTAATCATCTTTGCGGCTCTGCGCTGGACTCCTTCAAGGAATTCC
This sequence comes from Lathamus discolor, assembly GCF_037157495.1. Classification (NCBI taxonomy): domain Eukaryota; kingdom Metazoa; phylum Chordata; class Aves; order Psittaciformes; family Psittacidae; genus Lathamus; species Lathamus discolor. Next base: position 1,853,217 of record NC_088892.1, on the reverse strand, counting down.
CTGGCCTTCTTGAACAGAGGGGCCCAGAACTGGATGCAATATTCTAGATGCGGCCTCACCAAGGCTGAGTAGAGGGGGAGGAGAACCTCTCTTGACCTACTAACCACACCCCTTCTAATGCACCCCAAGATGCCATTTGCCTTCTTGGCCGCAAGAGCACATTGCTGGCTCATGGTCATCCTCCTATCCACCAGGACCCCCAGGTCCCTTTCCCCTTCGCTACTTTCCAGCAGGTCAACCCCCAACCTGTACTGGTACATGGGGTTGTTCTTCCCCAGATGCAAGACTCTACACTTGCCCTTGTTAAATTTCATCAAGTTTCTCCCCGCCCAACTCTCCAGCCTGTCCAGGTCTCGCTGAAGGGCAGCACAGCCTTCTGGTGTGTCAGCCACTCCTCCCAGTTTTGTGTCATCAGCGAACTTGCTGAGGGTGCACTCAGTTCCCTCATCCAGGTCATTGATGAAAATATTAAACAGCACCGGTCCCAGCACCGACCCCTGAGGAACTCCACTAGTCACAGACCTCCAGCTAGATTCTGCGCCATTGACCACAACTCTCTGCCTTCTTCCTTTCAACCAGTTCTCGATCCACCTCACTACTTGATCGTCAAGCCCACACTTCTTTAGCTTATCTATGAGGATGCTGTGGGAGACAGTATCAAATGCCTTACTGAAATCAAGAAAAACTGCATCTACCGCTCTACCATCATCCCTCCACCTAGTCACTTCCTCATAGAAGGCTATAAGGTTGGTCATACATGACTTCCCCCTCATAAAACCATGTTGGCTGTTCTTCATGACCCCCTCATCCTTGATATGCCTAGTGATGGAGTCAAGAATAAGTTGTTCCATCACCTTTCCAGGGATGGAGGTAAGGCTGACCGGTCTATAATTACCCGGGTCCTCCTTCTTGCCCTTCTTATAGATTGGTGTGACCTTTGCCATCCGCCAATCCTCAAGCACCTCGCCCGTTTCCCACGACTTACCAAAGATGATGGAAAGTGGCCTAGCAATGACCTCCGCCAGTTCCCTCAGCACCCGTGGGTGCATTCCATCCGGACCCATCGATTTACAGATGTCCAGATTGCATAGCTGATCCCTAACCCAATCCTCATCTACCAAAGCAAACTCCTCCTTTGTCCTGACTCCTTCTGGGGCTATAGAAATCCTGGGCCCTCGGGGAGAGCCTGCAGGAGTAAAGACAGAGGCAAAGAAGGCATTGAGCACCTCTGCCTTCTTTATATCCTCTGTCTCCAGGGCACCCACTTCGTTCAGCAGTGGGCCTATATTGCCTCTTGTGTTAGTTTTATTTGCTATGTATTTGAAGAAGCCCTTTCTATTGTCTTTAACCCGACTAGCAAGATTGAGTTCCAAGGAGGCCTTAGCTGTCCTAATTGCCTCCCTACATCCTCTAACAACTGTCCTATATTCCTCCCAAGCGGCCAGCCCCTCCTTACATAATCCATAATTCTCCTATTCCGCTTGAGTTTGCCCAGCAGCTCCTTGTTTAACCACGCCGGTCTCCTAGATCCTCCTCACTCCCTACTTCAAAGTGCATTTGAATCCAACATCTCTGGTTCCTGCTGCTCTCTGAGCACAGCAGAGTAAAGCACGAACGTTTGAACTCTGCTCCCACAGGAAAAGAGTCAGGAGTGAAAGATGTTGCTGGGCATCTTCAGCACACAGTGAGATTTGAAAGGGTGACACACACATTGCTGACTCTCCTCACTTTCGTTCCTCAAAGTGTACTTGAATCCAACATCTCCGGTGCCTGATCTCGGCTGAGCACAGCAAAGTAAAGCAAGAACGTTTGATCTCTGCTCCCACAGGAAAGGAGTCAGGAGTGAAAGATGTTGCTGGACATCTTCAGCACACAGTGACCTTTGTAGAGAGACACACTCATTGCTGTCTCTCCTCCCTTCCTACATAAAAGTGCATTTGAATCCAACATCTCTGGTGCCTGGTGCCCTCTGAGCACAGCAGAGTAAAGCACGAACGTTTGAACTCTGCTATCACAGGAAAAGAGCCAGGAGTGAAAGATGTTGCTGGACATCTTCAGCACACAGGGAGCTTTACACGGGTGACACACACATTGCTGTCCCTCCTCCCTTCCATACTAAAAGTGCATTTGAATCCAACATCTCTGGTGCCTGGTGCTCTCTGAGCAGAGCAGAGTAAAGCACGAACGTTTGAACTCTGCTCCCACAGGAAAAGAGGCAAGAATGAAAGATGTTGCTGGGCATCTTCAGCACCCAGTGAGCTTTGCAATGGTGACACACTTATTGCTGTATCTCCCCCTTCCTACCGAAAAGTGCATTTGAATCCAACATCTCTGGTGTCTGGTGCTCTCTGAGCACAGCAGAGTAAAGTACGAACGTTTGAACTCTGCTCCCGCAGGAAAGGAGTCAGGAGTGAAAGATGATGCTGGGCATCTTCAGCACACAGTGAGAGTTGAAAGGGTGACACGCACATTGAGGTCTCTCCTCACTTTCGTTCCTCAAAGTGTATTTGAATCCAACATCTCCGGTGCCTGCTCTCGGCTGAGCAGAACGATGTAAAGCAAGAGCGTTTGAACTTTGCTCCCACAGGAAAAGAGCCAGGAGTGAAAGATGTTGCTGGACATCTTCAGCACACAGTGAGCTTTGCAGGGTGACACAAACATAGCTGTCCCTCCTCCCTTCCAACCTAAAAGTGCATTTGAATCCAACATCTCTGGTGCCTGGTGCTCTCTGAGCACAGCAGAGTAAAGCACGAACGTTTAAGCTCTGCTCCCACAATAAAAGGGGCAAGAATGAAAGATGTTGCTGGGAATCTTCAGCACCCAGTGAGCTTTGCAATGGTGACACACTCATTGCTGTATCTCCCCCTTCCTACCGAAAAGTGCATTTGAATCCAACATCTCTGGTGTCTGGTGCTCTCTGAGCACAGCAGAGTCAAGCACGAACGTTTGAACTTTGCTCCCACAGGAAAAGAGGCAAGAATGAAAGATGTTGCTGGGCATCTTCAGCACCCAGTGAGCTTTGCAATGGTGACACACTTATTGCTGTATCTCCCCCTTCCTACCGAAAAGTGCATTTGAATCCAACATCTCTGGTGTCTGGTGCTCTCTGAGCACAGCAGAGTAAAGCACGAACGTTTGAACTCTGCTCCCACAGGAAAGGAGTCAGGAGTGAAAGATGATGCTGGGCGTCTTCAGCACACAGTGAGAGTTGAAAGGGTGACACGCACATTGAGGTCTCTCCTCACTTTCGTTCCTCAAAGTGTATTTGAATCCAACATCTCCGGTGCCTGCTCTCGGCTGAGCAGAACGATGTAAAGCAAGAGCGTTTGAACTTTGCTCCCACAGGAAAAGAGCCAGGAGTGAAAGATGTTGCTGGACATCTTCAGCACACAGTGAGCTTTGCAGGGTGACACAAACATAGCTGTTAGCGTAGGAACAAACACATAACCACCGGAATGGTTATATGAGGTGCTTTATTGCAGCGCTGGGAAACCAGGGGCACTCGCCCAAATCTGGCTTCAACCTCGTCACATCGCGTCTGCAATTTATATCATAAAAGTTTCACAATTAATGCATATTCATTATAGGTTACAACATTTAACTAATACATATGCATTAGGGATTGCCACATCCATCTATTACGACATCAGCCTCTTCTGCGCTTGCGCGGCCCCCTCTGGTGGTCGTCTGGTGGTCGTTCCGGTGAAGTAAGAGTCTTCCTCGGATGAAGTAAGAAGTCTTCCTCAGGTTGTCCTTTTTACCTTTCCCTTACTTGAGTATATTCCAATCCTTGTGTGGACGTTAGCATTTTCTTATCTTCTTTCTGGTATGCTCTTCTGGCTATCATATACACAGGTTCTACTTGGGTATGGTCTCCAGTACATATTTTTCTAAATTCTTTTATACACCTATTACCATATTCGGTTATGCTATGTTTTGTAACATTGGATACAAGACAGCTGTGATATATCGCAACATTAGAACCGCCGTGATACAAAATTATAAAGTTATACAAAATTATAAAGTTATAAAGCTATAACATTCTGTAATATATATATAACTTCACTACTAATTTATAAATTTCAAGTTTATTATACAAAATTTTGCTGTTTTCCAACATAGCTGTCCCTCCTCCCTTCCAACCTAAAAGTGCATTTGAATCCAACATCTCTGGTGCCTGGTGCTCTCTGAGCACAGCAGAGTAAAGCACGAACGTTTGATCACTGCTCCCACAATAAAAGGGGCAAGAATGAAAGATGTTGCTGGGAATCTTCAGCACCCAGTGAGCTTTGCAATGGTGACACACTCATTGCTGTATCTCCCCCTTCCTACCGAAAAGTGCATTTGAATCCAACATCTCTGGTGTCTGGTGCTCTCTGAGCACAGCAGAGTCAAGCACGAACGTTTGAACTTTGCTCCCACAGGAAAAGAGGCAAGAATGAAAGATGTTGCTGGGCATCTTCAGCACCCAGTGAGCTTTGCAATGGTGACACACTTATTGCTGTATCTCCCCCTTCCTACCGAAAAGTGCATTTGAATCCAACATCTCTGGTGTCTGGTGCTCTCTGAGCACAGCAGAGTAAAGCACGAACGTTTGAACTCTGCTCCCACAGGAAAGGAGTCAGGAGTGAAAGATGATGCTGGGCGTCTTCAGCACACAGTGAGAGTTGAAAGGGTGACACGCACATTGAGGTCTCTCCTCACTTTCGTTACTCAAAGTGTATTTGAATCCAACATCTCCGGTGCCTGCTCTCGGCTGAGCAGAACGATGTAAAGCAAGAGCGTTTGAACTTTGCTCCCACAGGAAAAGAGCCAGGAGTGAAAGATGTTGCTGGACATCTTCAGCACCCAGTGAGCTTTGCAATGGTGACACACTCATTGCTGTATCTCCCCCTTCCTACCGAAAAGTGCATTTGAATCCAACATCTCTGGTGTCTGGTGCTCTCTGAGCACAGCAGAGTCAAGCACGAACGTTTGAACTTTGCTCCCACAGGAAAAGAGGCAAGAATGAAAGATGTTGCTGGGCATCTTCAGCACCCAGTGAGCTTTGCAATGGTGACACACTCATTGCTGTATCTCCCCCTTCCTACCGAAAAGTGCTTTTGAATCCAACATCTCTGGTGTCTGGTGCTCTCTGAGCACAGCAGAGTAAAGCACGAACGTTTAAGCTCTGCTCCCACAATAAAAGGGGCAAGAATGAAAGATGTTGCTGGGAATCTTCAGCACCCAGTGAGCTTTGCAATGGTGACACACTCATTGCTGTATCTCCCCCTTCCTACCGAAAAGTGCTTTTGAATCCAACATCTCTGGTGTCTGGTGCTCTCTGAGCACAGCAGAGTCAAGCACGAACGTTTGAACTTTGCTCCCACAGGAAAAGAGGCAAGAATGAAAGATGTTGCTGGGCATCTTCAGCACCCAGTGAGCTTTGCAATGGTGACACACTCATTGCTGTATCTCCCCCTTCCTACCGAAAAGTGCATTTGAATCCAACATCTCTGGTGTCTGGTGCTCTCTGAGCACAGCAGAGTAAAGCACGAACGTTTGAACTCTGCTCCCACAGGAAAGGAGTCAGGAGTGAAAGATGATGCTGGGCGTCTTCAGCACACAGTGAGAGTTGAAAGGGTGACACGCACATTGAGGTCTCTCCTCACTTTCGTTCCTCAAAGGGTATTTGAATCCAACATCTCCGGTGCCTGCACTCGGCTGAGCAGAACGATGTAAAGCAAGAGCGTTTGAACTTTGCTCCCACAGGAAAAGAGCCAGGAGTGAAAGATGTTGCTGGACATCTTCAGCACACAGTGAGCTTTGCAGGGTGACACAAACATAGCTGTCCCTCCTCCCTTCCAACCTAAAAGTGCATTTGAATCCAACATCTCTGGTGCCTGGTGCTCTCTGAGCACAGCAGAGTAAAGCACGAACGTTTAAGCCCTGCTCCCACAATAAAAGGGGCAAGAATGAAAGATGTTGCTGGGAAACTTCAGCACCCAGTGAGCTTTGCAATGGTGACACACTCATTGCTGTATCTCCCCCTTCCTACCGAAAAGTGCATTTGAATCCAACATCTCTGGTGTCTGGTGCTCTCTGAGCACAGCGGAGTAAAGCACGAACGTTTGAACTCTGCTCCCACAGGAAAGGACTCAGGAGTGAAAGATGATGCTGGGCATCTTCAGCACACAGTGAGAGTTGAAAGGGTGACACGCACATTGAGGTCTCTCCTCACTTTCGTTCCTCAAAGGGTATTTGAATCCAACATCCCCGGTGCCTGCTCTCGGCTGAGCAGAACGATGTAAAGCAAGAGCGTTTGAACTTTGCTCCCACAGGAAAAGAGCCAGGAGTGAAAGATGTTGCTGGACATCTTCAGCACACAGTGAGCTTTTCAGGGTGACACAAACATAGCTGTCCCTCCTCCCTTCCAACCTAAAAGTGCATTTGAATCCAACATCTCTGGTGCCTGGTGCTCTCTGAGCACAGCAGAGTAAAGCACGAACGTTTAAGCTCTGCTCCCACAATAAAAAGGGCAAGAATGAAAGATGTTGCTGGGAAACTTCAGCACCCAGTGAGCTTTGCAATGGTGACACACTCATTGCTGTATCTCCCCCTTCCTACCGAAAAGTGCATTTGAATCCAACATCTCTGGTGTCTGGTGCTCTCTGAGCACAGCGGAGTAAAGCACGAACGTTTGAACTTTGCTCCCACAGGAAAAGAGGCAAGAATGAAAGATGTTGCTGGGCATCTTCAGCACCCAGTGAGCTTTGCAATGGTGACACACTTATTGCTGTATCTCCCCCTTCCTACCGAAAAGTGCATTTGAATCCAACATCTCTGGTGTCTGGTGCTCTCTGAGCACAGCAGAGTAAAGCACGAACGTTTGAACTCTGCTCCCACAGGAAAGGAGTCAGGAGTGAAAGATGATGCTGGGCGTCTTCAGCACACAGTGAGAGTTGAAAGGGTGACACGCACATTGAGGTCTCTCCTCACTTTCGTTCCTCAAAGTGTATTTGAATCCAACATCTCCGGTGCCTGCTCTCGGCTGAGCAGAACGATGTAAAGCAAGAGCGTTTGAACTTTGCTCCCACAGGAAAAGAGCCAGGAGTGAAAGATGTTGCTGGACATCTTCAGCACACAGTGAGCTTTGCAGGGTGACACAAACATAGCTGTTAGCGTAGGAACAAACACATAACCACCGGAATGGTTATATGAGGTGCTTTATTGCAGCGCTGGGAAACCAGGGGCACTCGCCCAAATCTGGCTTCAACCTCGTCACATCGCGTCTGCAATTTATATCATAAAAGTTTCACAATTAATGCATATTCATTATAGGTTACAACATTTAACTAATACATATGCATTAGGGATTGCCACATCCATCTATTACGACATCAGCCTCTTCTGCGCTTGCGCGGCCCCCTCTGGTGGTCGTCTGGTGGTCGTTCCGGTGAAGTAAGAGTCTTCCTCGGATGAAGTAAGAAGTCTTCCTCAGGTTGTCCTTTTTACCTTTCCCTTACTTGAGTATATTCCAATCCTTGTGTGGACGTTAGCATTTTCTTATCTTCTTTCTGGTATGCTCTTCTGGCTATCATATACACAGGTTCTACTTGGGTATGGTCTCCAGTACATATTTTTCTAAATTCTTTTATACACCTATTACCATATTCGGTTATGCTATGTTTTGTAACATTGGATACAAGACAGCTGTGATATATCGCAACATTAGAACCGCCGTGATACAAAATTATAAAGTTATGCAAAATTATAAAGTTATAAAGCTATAACATTCTGTAATATATATATAACTTCACTACTAATTTATAAATTTCAAGTTTATTATACAAAATTTTGCTGTTTTCCAACATAGCTGTCCCTCCTCCCTTCCAACCTAAAAGTGCATTTGAATCCAACATCTCTGGTGCCTGGTGCTCTCTGAGCACAGCAGAGTAAAGCACGAACGTTTGATCACTGCTCCCACAATAAAAGGGGCAAAAATGAAAGATGTTGCTGGGAATCTTCAGCACCCAGTGAGCTTTGCAATGGTGACACACTCATTGCTGTATCTCCCCCTTCCTACCGAAAAGTGCATTTGAATCCAACATCTCTGGTGTCTGGTGCTCTCTGAGCACAGCAGAGTCAAGCACGAACGTTTGAACTTTGCTCCCACAGGAAAAGAGGCAAGAATGAAAGATGTTGCTGGGCATCTTCAGCACCCAGTGAGCTTTGCAATGGTGACACACTTATTGCTGTATCTCCCCCTTCCTACCGAAAAGTGCATTTGAATCCAACATCTCTGGTGTCTGGTGCTCTCTGAGCACAGCAGAGTAAAGCACGAACGTTTGAACTCTGCTCCCACAGGAAAGGAGTCAGGAGTGAAAGATGATGCTGGGCGTCTTCAGCACACAGTGAGAGTTGAAAGGGTGACACGCACATTGAGGTCTCTCCTCACTTTCGTTACTCAAAGTGTATTTGAATCCAACATCTCCGGTGCCTGCTCTCGGCTGAGCAGAACGATGTAAAGCAAGAGCGTTTGAACTTTGCTCCCACAGGAAAAGAGCCAGGAGTGAAAGATGTTGCTGGACATCTTCAGCACACAGTGAGCTTTGCAGGGTGACACAAACATAGCTGTCCCTCCTCCCTTCCAACCTAAAAGTGCATTTGAATCCAACATCTCTGGTGCCTGGTGCTCTCTGAGCACAGCAGAGTAAAGCACGAACGTTTAAGCTCTGCTCCCACAATAAAAGGGGCAAGAATGAAAGATGTTGCTGGGAATCTTCAGCACCCAGTGAGCTTTGCAATGGTGACACACTCATTGCTGTATCTCCCCCTTCCTACCGAAAAGTGCTTTTGAATCCAACATCTCTGGTGTCTGGTGCTCTCTGAGCACAGCAGAGTCAAGCACGAACGTTTGAACTTTGCTCCCACAGGAAAAGAGGCAAGAATGAAAGATGTTGCTGGGCATCTTCAGCACCCAGTGAGCTTTGCAATGGTGACACACTTATTGCTGTATCTCCCCCTTCCTACCGAAAAGTGCATTTGAATCCAACATCTCTGGTGTCTGGTGCTCTCTGAGCACAGCAGAGTAAAGCACGAACGTTTGAACTCTGCTCCCACAGGAAAGGAGTCAGGAGTGAAAGATGATGCTGGGCGTCTTCAGCACACAGTGAGAGTTGAAAGGGTGACACGCACATTGAGGTCTCTCCTCACTTTCGTTCCTCAAAGGGTATTTGAATCCAACATCTCCGGTGCCTGCACTCGGCTGAGCAGAACGATGTAAAGCAAGAGCGTTTGAACTTTGCTCCCACAGGAAAAGAGCCAGGAGTGAAAGATGTTGCTGGACATCTTCAGCACACAGTGAGCTTTGCAGGGTGACACAAACATAGCTGTCCCTCCTCCCTTCCAACCTAAAAGTGCATTTGAATCCAACATCTCTGGTGCCTGGTGCTCTCTGAGCACAGCAGAGTAAAGCACGAACGTTTAAGCCCTGCTCCCACAATAAAAGGGGCAAGAATGAAAGATGTTGCTGGGAAACTTCAGCACCCAGTGAGCTTTGCAATGGTGACACACTCATTGCTGTATCTCCCCCTTCCTACCGAAAAGTGCATTTGAATCCAACATCTCTGGTGTCTGGTGCTCTCTGAGCACAGCGGAGTAAAGCACGAACGTTTGAACTCTGCTCCCACAGGAAAGGACTCAGGAGTGAAAGATGATGCTGGGCATCTTCAGCACACAGTGAGAGTTGAAAGGGTGACACGCACATTGAGGTCTCTCCTCACTTTCGTTCCTCAAAGGGTATTTGAATCCAACATCCCCGGTGCCTGCTCTCGGCTGAGCAGAACGATGTAAAGCAAGAGCGTTTGAACTTTGCTCCCACAGGAAAAGAGCCAGGAGTGAAAGATGTTGCTGGACATCTTCAGCACACAGTGAGCTTTTCAGGGTGACACAAACATAGCTGTCCCTCCTCCCTTCCAACCTAAAAGTGCATTTGAATCCAACATCTCTGGTGCCTGGTGCTCTCTGAGCACAGCAGAGTAAAGCACGAACGTTTAAGCTCTGCTCCCACAATAAAAAGGGCAAGAATGAAAAATGTTGCTGGGAAACTTCAGCACCCAGTGAGCTTTGCAATGGTGACACACTCATTGCTGTATCTCCCCCTTCCTACCGAAAAGTGCATTTGAATCCAACATATCTGGTGTCTGGTGCTCTCTGAGCACAGCAGAGTAAAGCACGAACGTTTGAACTTTGCTCCCACAGGAAAAGAGGCAAGAATGAAAGATGTTGCTGGGCATCTTCAGCACCCAGTGAGCTTTGCAATGGTGACACACTTATTGCTGTATCTCCCCCTTCCTACCGAAAAGTGCATTTGAATCCAACATCTCTGGTGTCTGGTGCTCTCTGAGCACAGCAGAGTAAAGCACGAACGTTTGAACTTCGCTCCCACAGGAAAAGAGGCAAGAATGAAAGATGTTGCTGGGAATCTTCAGCACCCAGTGAGCTTTGCAATGGTGACACACTCATTGCTGTATCTCCCCCTTCCTACCGAAAAGTGCATTTGAATCCAACATCTCTGGTGTCTGGTGCTCTCTGAGCACAGCAGAGTAAAGCACGAACGTTTGAACTCTGCTCCCACAGGAAAGGAGTCAGGAGTGAAAGATGATGCTGGGCATCTTCAGCACACAGTGAGAGTTGAAAGGGTGACACGCACATTGAGGTCTCTCCTCACTTTCGTTCCTCAAAGTGTATTTGAATCCAACATCTCCGGTGCCTGCTCTCGGCTGAGCAGAACGATGTAAAGCAAGAGCGTTTGAACTTTGCTCCCACAGGAAAAGAGCCAGGAGTGAAAGATGTTGCTGGACATCTTCAGCACACAGTGAGCTTTGCAGGGTGACACAAACATAGCTGTCCCTCCTCCCTTCCAACCTAAAAGTGCATTTGAATCCAACATCTCTGGTGCCTGGTGCTCTCTGAGCACAGCAGAGTAAAGCACGAACGTTTAAGCTCTGCTCCCACAATAAAAAGGGCAAGAATGAAAGATGTTGCTGGGAAACTTCAGCACCCAGTGAGCTTTGCAATGGTGACACACTTATTGCTGTATCTCCCCCTTCCTACCGAAAAGTGCATTTGAATCCAACATCTCTGGTGTCTGGTGCTCTCTGAGCACAGCAGAGTAAAGCACGAACGTTTGAACTCTGCTCCCACAGGAAAGGAGTCAGGAGTGAAAGATGATGCTGGGCATCTTCAGCACACAGTGAGAGTTGAAAGGGTGACACGCACATTGAGGTCTCTCCTCACTTTCGTTCCTCAAAGTGTATTTGAATCCAACATCTCCGGTGCCTGCTCTCGGCTGAGCAGAACGATGTAAAGCAAGAGCGTTTGAACTTTGCTCCCACAGGAAAAGAGCCAGGAGTGAAAGATGTTGCTGGACATCTTCAGCACACAGTGAGCTTTGCAGGGTGACACAAACATAGCTGTCCCTCCGCCCTTCCAACCTAAAAGTGCATTTGAATCCAACATCTCTGGTGCCTGGTGCTCTCTGAGCACAGCAGAGTAAAGCACGAACGTTTAAGCTCTGCTCCCACAATAAAAGGGGCAAGAATGAAAGATGTTGCTGGGAATCTTCAGCACCCAGTGAGCTTTGCAATGGTGACACACTCATTGCTGTATCTCCCCCTTCCTACTGAAAAGTGCTTTTGAATCCAACATCTCTGGTGTCTGGTGCTCTCTGAGCACAGCAGAGTAAAGCACGAACGTTTGAACGTTGCTCCCACAGGAAAAGAGGCAAGAATGAAAGATGTTGCTGGGCGTCTTCAGCACCCAGTGAGCTTTGCAATGGTGACACACTTATTGCTGTATCTCCCCCTTCCTACCGAAAAGTGCATTTGAATCCAACATCTCTGGTGTCTGGTGCTCTCTGAGCACAGCAGAGTCAAGCACGAACGTTTGAACTTTGCTCCCACAGGAAAAGAGGCAAGAATGAAAGATGTTGCTGGACATCTTCAGCACCCAGTGAGCTCTGCAATGGTGACACACTTATTGCTGTATCTCCCCCTTCCTACTGAAAAGTGCATTTGAATCCAACATCTCTGGTGTCTGGTGCTCTCTGAGCACAGCAGAGTAAAGCACGAACGTTTGAACTCTGCTCCCACAGGAAAGGAGTCAGGAGTGAAAGATGATGCTGGGCATCTTCAGCACACAGTGAGAGTTGAAAGGGTGACACGCACATTGAGGTCTCTCCTCACTTTCGTTCCTCAAAGTGTATTTGAATCCAACATCTCCGGTGCCTGCTCTCGGCTGAGCAGAACGATGTAAAGCAAGAGCGTTTGAACTTTGCTCCACAGGAAAAGAGCCAGGAGTGAAAGATGTTGCTGGACATCTTCCGCACACAGTGAGATTTGCAGGGTGACACAAACATAGCTGTCCCTCCTCCCTTCCAACCTAAAAGTGCATTTGAATCCAACATCTCTGGTGACTGGTGCTCTCTGAGCACAGCAGAGTAAAGCACGAACGTTTAAGCTCTGCTCCCACAATAAAAGGGGCAAGAATGAAAGATGTTGCTGGGCATCTTCAGCACCCAGTGAGCTTTGCAATGGTGACACACTCATTGCTGTATCTCCCCCTTCCTACCGAAAAGTGCATTTGAATCCAACATCTCTGGTGTCTGGTGCTCTCTGAGCACAGCAGAGTAAAGCACGAACGTTTGAACTCTGCTCCCACAGGAAAGGAGTCAGGAGTGAAAGATGATGCTGGGCGTCTTCAGCACACAGGGAGAGTTGAAAGGGTGACACGCACATTGAGGTCTCTCCTCACTTTCGTTCCTCAAAGGGTATTTGAATCCAACATCTCCGGTGCCTGCACTCGGCTGAGCAGAACGATGTAAAGCAAGAGCGTTTGAACTTTGCTCCCACAGGAAAAGAGCCAGGAGTGAAAGATGTTGCTGGACATCTTCAGCACACAGTGAGCTTTGCAGGGTGACACAAACATAGCTGTCCCTCCTCCCTTCCAACCTAAAAGTGCATTTGAATCCAACATCTCTGGTGCCTGGTGCTCTCTGAGCACAGCAGAGTAAAGCACGAACGTTTAAGCTCTGCTCCCACAATAAAAAGGGCAAGAATGAAAGATGTTGCTGGGAAACTTCAGCACCCAGTGAGCTTTGCAATGGTGACACACTCATTGCTGTATCTCCCCCTTCCTACCGAAAAGTGCATTTGAATCCAACATCTCTGGTGTCTGGTGCTCTCTGAGCACAGCAGAGTAAAGCACGAACGTTTGAACTTTGCTCCCACAGGAAAAGAGGCAAGAATGAAAGACGTTGCTGGGCATCTTCAGCACCCAGTGAGCTTTGCAATGGTGACACACTTATTGCTGTATCTCCCCCTTCCTACCGAAAAGTGCATTTGAATCCAACATCTCTGGTGTCTGGTGCTCTCTGAGCACAGCAGAGTAAAGCACGAACGTTTGAACTTCGCTCCCACAGGAAAAGAGGCAAGAATGAAAGATGTTGCTGGGAATCTTCAGCACCCAGTGAGCTTTGCAATGGTGACACACTCATTGCTGTATCTCCCCCTTCCTACCGAAAAGTGCATTTGAATCCAACATCTCTGGTGTCTGGTGCTCTCTGAGCACAGCAGAGTAAAGCACGAACGTTTGAACTCTGCTCCCACAGGAAAGGAGTCAGGAGTGAAAGATGATGCTGGGCATCTTCAGCACACAGTGAGAGTTGAAAGGGTGACACGCACATTGAGGTCTCTCCTCACTTTCGTTCCTCAAAGTGTATTTGAATCCAACATCTCCGGTGCCTGCTCTCGGCTGAGCAGAACGATGTAAAGCAAGAGCGTTTGAACTTTGCTCCCACAGGAAAAGAGCCAGGAGTGAAAGATGTTGCTGGACATCTTCAGCACACAGTGAGCTTTGCAGGGTGACACAAACATAGCTGTCCCTCCTCCCTTCCAACCTAAAAGTGCATTTGAATCCAACATCTCTGGTGCCTGGTGCTCTCTGAGCACAGCAGAGTAAAGCACGAACGTTTAAGCTCTGCTCCCACAATAAAAAGGGCAAGAATGAAAGATGTTGCTGGGAAACTTCAGCACCCAGTGAGCTTTGCAATGGTGACACACTCATTGCTGTATCTCCCCCTTCCTACCGAAAAGTGCATTTGAATCCAACATCTCTGGTGTCTGGTGCTCTCTGAGCACAGCGGAGTAAAGCACGAACGTTTGAACTCTGCTCCCACAGGAAAGGACTCAGGAGTGAAAGATGATGCTGGGCATCTTCAGCACACAGTGAGAGTTGAAAGGGTGACACGCACATTGAGGTCTCTCCTCACTTTCGTTCCTCAAAGGGTATTTGAATCCAACATCCCCGGTGCCTGCTCTCGGCTGAGCAGAACGATGTAAAGCAAGAGCGTTTGAACTTTGCTCCCACAGGAAAAGAGCCAGGAGTGAAAGATGTTGCTGGACATCTTCAGCACACAGTGAGCTTTTCAGGGTGACACAAACATAGCTGTCCCTCCTCCCTTCCAACCTAAAAGTGCATTTGAATCCAACATCTCTGGTGCCTGGTGCTCTCTGAGCACAGCAGAGTAAAGCACGAACGTTTAAGCTCTGCTCCCACAATAAAAAGGGCAAGAATGAAAGATGTTGCTGGGAAACTTCAGCACCCAGTGAGCTTTGCAATGGTGACACACTCATTGCTGTATCTCCCCCTTCCTACCGAAAAGTGCATTTGAATCCAACATCTCTGGTGTCTGGTGCTCTCTGAGCACAGCAGAGTAAAGCACGAACGTTTGAACTTTGCTCCCACAGGAAAAGAGGCAAGAATGAAAGACGTTGCTGGGCATCTTCAGCACCCAGTGAGCTTTGCAATGGTGACACACTTATTGCTGTATCTCCCCCTTCCTACCGAAAAGTGCATTTGAATCCAACATCTCTGGTGTCTGGTGCTCTCTGAGCACAGCAGAGTAAAGCACGAACGTTTGAACTTCGCTCCCACAGGAAAAGAGGCAAGAATGAAAGATGTTGCTGGGAATCTTCAGCACCCAGTGAGCTTTGCAATGGTGACACACTCATTGCTGTATCTCCCCCTTCCTACCGAAAAGTGCATTTGAATCCAACATCTCTGGTGTCTGGTGCTCTCTGAGCACAGCAGAGTAAAGCACGAACGTTTGAACTCTGCTCCCACAGGAAAGGAGTCAGGAGTGAAAGATGATGCTGGGCATCTTCAGCACACTGTGAGAGTTGAAAGGGTGACACGCACATTGAGGTCTCTCCTCACTTTCGTTCCTCAAAGTGTATTTGAATCCAACATCTCCGGTGCCTGCTCTCGGCTGAGCAGAACGATGTAAAGCAAGAGCGTTTGAACTTTGCTCCCACAGGAAAAGAGCCAGGAGTGAAAGATGTTGCTGGACATCTTCAGCACACAGTGAGCTTTGCAGGGTGACACAAACATAGCTGTCCCTCCTCCCTTCCAACCTAAAAGTGCATTTGAATCCAACATCTCTGGTGCCTGGTGCTCTCTGAGCACAGCAGAGTAAAGCACGAACGTTTGATCACTGCTCCCACAATAAAAGGGGCAAGAATGAAAGATGTTGCTGGGAATCTTCAGCACCCAGTGAGCTTTGCAATGGTGACACACTTATTGCTGTATCTCCCCCTTCCTGCCGAAAAGTGCATTTGAATCCAACATCTCTGGTGTCTGGTGCTCTCTGAGCACAGCAGAGTAAAGCACGAACGTTTGAACTCTGCTCCCACAGGAAAGGAGTCAGGAGTGAAAGATGATGCTGGGCGTCTTCAGCACACAGTGAGAGTTGAAATGGTGACAGGCACATTGAGGTCTCTCCTCACTTTCGTTCCTCAAAGTGTATTTGATTCCAGCATCTCCGGTGCCTGCTCTCGGCTGAGCAGAACGATGTAAAGCAAGAGCGTTTGAACTTTGCTCCCACAGGAAAAGAGCCAGGAGTGAAAGATGTTGCTGGACATCTTCAGCACACAGTGAGCTTTGCAGGGTGACACAAACATAGCTGTCCCTCCTCCCTTCCAACCTAAAAGTGCATTTGAATCCAACATCTCTGGTGCCTGGTGCTCTCTGAGCACAGCAGAGTAAAGCACGAACGTTTAAGCTCTGCTCCCACAATAAAAGGGGCAAGAATGAAAGATGTTGCTGGCCATCTTCAGCACCCAGTGAGCTTTGCAATGGTGACACACTCATTGCTGTATCTCCCCCTTCCTACCGAAAAGTGCATTTGAATCCAACATCTCTGGTGTCTGGTGCTCTCTGAGCACAGCAGAGTAAAGCACGAACGTTTGAACTCTGCTCCCACAGGAAAGGAGTCAGGAGTGAAAGATGATGCTGGGCGTCTTCAGCACACAGTGAGAGTTGAAAGGGTGACACGTACATTGAGGTCTCTCCTCACTTTCGTTCCTCAAAGTGTATTTGAATCCAACATCTCCGGTGCCTGCTCTCGGCTGAGCAGAACGATGTAAAGCAAGAGCGTTTGAACTTTGCTCCCACAGGAAAAGAGCCAGGAGTGAAAGATGTTGCTGGACATATTCAGCACACAGTGAGGTTTGCAGGGTGACACAAACATAGCTGTCCCTCCTCCCTTCCAACCTAAAAGTGCATTTGAATCCAACATCTCTGGTGCCTGGTGCTCTCTGAGCACAGCAGAGTAAAGCACGAACGTTTAAGCCCTGCTCCCACAATAAAAGGGGCAAGAATGAAAGATGTTGCTGGGAAACTTCAGCACCCAGTGAGCTTTGCAATGGTGACACACTCATTGCTGTATCTCCCCCTTCCTACCGAAAAGTGCATTTGAATCCAACATCTCTGGTGTCTGGTGCTCTCTGAGCACAGCAGAGTAAAGCACGAACGTTTGAACTTTGCTCCCACAGGAAAAGAGGCAAGAATGAAAGACGTTGCTGGGCATCTTCAGCACCCAGTGAGCTTTGCAATGGTGACACACTTATTGCTGTATCTCCCCCTTCCTACCGAAAAGTGCATTTGAATCCAACATCTCTGGTGTCTGGTGCTCTCTGAGCACAGCAGAGTAAAGCACGAACGTTTGAACTTCGCTCCCACAGGAAAAGAGGCAAGAATGAAAGATGTTGCTGGGAATCTTCAGCACCCAGTGAGCTTTGCAATGGTGACACACTCATTGCTGTATCTCCCCCTTCCTACCGAAAAGTGCATTTGAATCCAACATCTCTGGTGTCTGGTGCTCTCTGAGCACAGCAGAGTAAAGCACGAACGTTTGAACTCTGCTCCCACAGGAAAGGAGTCAGGAGTGAAAGATGATGCTGGGCATCTTCAGCACACAGTGAGAGTTGAAAGGGTGACACGCACATTGAGGTCTCTCCTCACTTTCGTTCCTCAAAGTGTATTTGAATCCAACATCTCCGGTGCCTGCTCTCGGCTGAGCAGAACGATGTAAAGCAAGAGCGTTTGAACTTTGCTCCCACAGGAAAAGAGCCAGGAGTGAAAGATGTTGCTGGACATCTTCAGCACACAGTGAGCTTTGCAGGGTGACACAAACATAGCTGTCCCTCCTCCCTTCCAACCTAAAAGTGCATTTGAATCCAACATCTCTGGTGCCTGGTGCTCTCTGAGCACAGCAGAGTAAAGCACGAACGTTTGATCACTGCTCCCACAATAAAAGGGGCAAGAATGAAAGATGTTGCTGGGAATCTTCAGCACCGAGTGAGCTTTGCAATGGTGACACACTTATTGCTGTATCTCCCCCTTCCTGCCGAAAAGTGCATTTGAATCCAACATCTCTGGTGTCTGGTGCTCTCTGAGCACAGCAGAGTCAAGCACGAACGTTTGAACTCTGCTCCCACAGGAAAGGAGTCAGGAGTGAAAGATGATGCTGGGCGTCTTCAGCACACAGTGAGAGTTGAAATGGTGACAGGCACATTGAGGTCTCTCCTCACTTTCGTTCCTCAAAGTGTATTTGAATCCAACATCTCCGGTGCCTGCTCTCGGCTGAGCAGAATGATGTAAAGCAAGAGCGTTTGAACTTTGCTCCCACAGGAAAAGAGCCAGGAGTGAAAGATGTTGCTGGACATATTCAGCACACAGTGAGGTTTGCAGGGTGACACAAACATAGCTGTCCCTCCTCCCTTCCAACCTAAAAGTGCATTTGAATCCAACATCTCTGGTGCCTGGTGCTCTCTGAGCACAGCAGAGTAAAGCACGAACGTTTAAGCTCTGCTCCCACAATAAAAGGGGCAAGAATGAAAGATGTTGCTGGGAATCTTCAGCACCCAGTGAGCTTTGCAATGGTGACACACTCATTGCTGT
This sequence comes from Lathamus discolor, assembly GCF_037157495.1. Lineage (NCBI taxonomy): Eukaryota > Metazoa > Chordata > Aves > Psittaciformes > Psittacidae > Lathamus > Lathamus discolor. The sequence goes on along the minus strand of NC_088892.1, from coordinate 1,834,935 downwards.
ATCTCCCCCTTCCTACCGAAAAGTGCATTTGAATCCAACATCTCTGGTGTCTGGTGCTCTCTGAGCACAGCAGAGTCAAGCACGAACGTTTGAACTTTGCTCCCACAGGAAAAGAGGCAAGAATGAAAGATGTTGCTGGGAATCTTCAGCACCCAGTGAGCTTTGCAATGGTGACACACTTATTGCTGTATCTCCCCCTTCCTACCGAAAAGTGCATTTGAATCCAACATCTCTGGTGTCTGGTGCTCTCTGAGCACAGCAGAGTAAAGCACGAACGTTTGAACTCTGCTCCCACAGGAAAGGAGTCAGGAGTGAAAGATGATGCTGGGCGTCTTCAGCACACAGTGAGAGTTGAAAGGGTGACACGTACATTGAGGTCTCTCCTCACTTTCGTTCCTCAAAGTGTATTTGAATCCAACATCTCCGGTGCCTGCTCTCGGCTGAGCAGAACGATGTAAAGCAAGAGCGTTTGAACTTTGCTCCCACAGGAAAAGAGCCAGGAGTGAAAGATGCTGCTGGACATCTTCAGCACACAGTGAGCTTTGCAGGGTGACACAAACATAGCTGTCCCTCCTCCCTTCCAACCTAAAAGTGCATTTGAATCCAACATCTCTGGTGCCTGGTGCTCTCTGAGCACAGCAGAGTAAAGCACGAACGTTTGATCACTGCTCCCACAATAAAAGGGGCAAGAATGAAAGATGTTGCTGGGCATCTTCAGCACCCAGTGAGCCTTGCAATGGTGACACACTTATTGCTGTATCTCCCCCTTCCTACCGAAAAGTGCATTTGAATCCAACATCTCTGGTGTCTGGTGCTCTCTGAGCACAGCAGAGTCAAGCACGAACGTTTGAACTCTGCTCCCACAGGAAAGGAGTCAGGAGTGAAAGATGATGCTGGGCATCTTCAGCACACAGTGAGAGTTGAAAGGGTGACACGCACATTGAGGTCTCTCCTCACTTTCGTTCCTCAAAGTGTATTTGAATCCAACATCTCCGGTGCCTGCTCTCGGCTGAGCAGAACGATGTAAAGCAAGAGCGTTTGAACTTTGCTCCACAGGAAAAGAGCCAGGAGTGAAAGATGTTGCTGGACATCTTCAGCACACAGTGAGCTTTGCAGGGTGACACAAACATAGCTGTCCCTCCTCCCTTCCAACCTAAAAGTGCATTTGAATCCAACATCTCTGGTGCCTGGTGCTCTCTGAGCACAGCAGAGTCAAGCACGAACGTTTAAGCCCTGCTCCCACAATAAAAGGGGCAAGAATGAAAGATGTTGCTGGGAAACTTCAGCACCCAGTGAGCTTTGCAATGGTGACACACTCATTGCTGTATCTCCCCCTTCCTACCGAAAAGTGCATTTGAATCCAACATCTCTGGTGTCTGGTGCTCTCTGAGCACAGCAGAGTAAAGCACGAACGTTTGAACTCTGCTCCCACAGGAAAGGAGTCGGGAGTGAAAGATGATGCTGGGCGTCTTCAGCACACAGTGAGAGTTGAAAGGGTGACACGCACATTGAGGTCTCTCCTCACTTTCGTTCCTCAAAGTGTATTTGAATCCAACATCTCCGGTGCCTGCTCTCGGCTGAGCAGAACGATGTAAAGCAAGAGCGTTTGAACTTTGCTCCCACAGGAAAAGAGCCAGGAGTGAAAGATGCTGCTGGACATCTTCAGCACACAGTGAGCTTTGCAGGGTGACACAAACATAGCTGTCCCTCCTCCCTTCCAACCTAAAAGTGCATTTGAATCCAACATCTCTGGTGCCTGGTGCTCTCTGAGCACAGCAGAGTAAAGCACGAACGTTTGATCACTGCTCCCACAATAAAAGGGGCAAGAATGAAAGATGTTGCTGGGCATCTTCAGCACCCAGTGAGCCTTGCAATGGTGACACACTTATTGCTGTATCTCCCCCTTCCTACCGAAAAGTGCATTTGAATCCAACATCTCTGGTGTCTGGTGCTCTCTGAGCACAGCAGAGTCAAGCACGAACGTTTGAACTCTGCTCCCACAGGAAAGGAGTCAGGAGTGAAAGATGATGCTGGGCATCTTCAGCACACAGTGAGAGTTGAAAGGGTGACACGCACATTGAGGTCTCTCCTCACTTTCGTTCCTCAAAGTGTATTTGAATCCAACATCTCCGGTGCCTGCTCTCGGCTGAGCAGAACGATGTAAAGCAAGAGCGTTTGAACTTTGCTCCACAGGAAAAGAGCAAGGAGTGAAAGATGTTGCTGGACATCTTCAGCACACAGTGAGCTTTGCAGGGTGACACAAACATAGCTGTCCCTCCTCCCTTCCAACCTAAAAGTGCATTTGAATCCAACATCTCTGGTGCCTGGTGCTCTCTGAGCACAGCAGAGTCAAGCACGAACGTTTAAGCCCTGCTCCCACAATAAAAGGGGCAAGAATGAAAGATGTTGCTGGGAAACTTCAGCACCCAGTGAGCTTTGCAATGGTGACACACTCATTGCTGTATCTCCCCCTTCCTACCGAAAAGTGCATTTGAATCCAACATCTCTGGTGTCTGGTGCTCTCTGAGCACAGCAGAGTAAAGCACGAACGTTTGAACTCTGCTCCCACAGGAAAGGAGTCGGGAGTGAAAGATGATGCTGGGCGTCTTCAGCACACAGTGAGAGTTGAAAGGGTGACACGCACATTGAGGTCTCTCCTCACTTTCGTTCCTCAAAGTGTATTTGAATCCAACATCTCCGGTGCCTGCTCTCGGCTGAGCAGAACGATGTAAAGCAAGAGCGTTTGAACTTTGCTCCCACAGGAAAAGAGCCAGGAGTGAAAGATGTTGCTGGACATCTTCAGCACACAGTGAGCTTTGCAGGGTGACACAAACATAGCTGTCCCTCCTCCCTTCCAACCTAAAAGTGCATTTGAATCCAACATCTCTGGTGCCTGGTGCTCTCTGAGCACAGCAGAGTAAAGCACGAACGTTTAAGCTCTGCTCCCACAATAAAAGGGGCAAGAATGAAAGATGTTGCTTAGAATCTTCAGCACCCAGTGAGCTTTGCAATGGTGACACACTCATTGCTGTATCTCCCCCTTCCTACCGAAAAGTGCATTTGAATCCAACATCTCTGGTGTCTGGTGCTCTCTGAGCACAGCAGAGTCAAGCACGAACGTTTGAACTTTGCTCCCACAGGAAAAGAGGCAAGAATGAAAGATGTTGCTGGGCATCTTCAGCACCCAGTGAGCTTTGCAATGGTGACACACTTATTGCTGTATCTCCCCCTTCCTACCGAAAAGTGCATTTGAATCCAACATCTCTGGTGTCTGGTGCTCTCTGAGCACAGCAGAGTAAAGCACGAACGTTTGAACTCTGCTCCCACAGGAAAGGAGTCAGGAGTGAAAGATGATGCTGGGCATCTTCAGCACACAGTGAGAGTTGAAAGGGTGACACGCACATTGAGGTCTCTCCTCACTTTCGTTCCTCAAAGTGTATTTGAATCCAACATCTCCGGTGCCTGCTCTCGGCTGAGCAGAACGATGTAAAGCAAGAGCGTTTGAACTTTGCTCCCACAGGAAAAGAGCCAGGAGTGAAAGATGCTGCTGGACATCTTCAGCACACAGTGAGCTTTGCAGGGTGACACAAACATAGCTGTCCCTCCTCCCTTCCAACCTAAAAGTGCATTTGAATCCAACATCTCTGGTGCCTGGTGCTCTCTGAGCACAGCAGAGTAAAGCACGAACGTTTGATCACTGCTCCCACAATAAAAGGGGCAAGAATGAAAGATGTTGCTGGGCATCTTCAGCACCGAGTGAGCCTTGCAATGGTGACACACTTATTGCTGTATCTCCCCCTTCCTACCGAAAAGTGCATTTGAATCCAACATCTCTGGTGTCTGGTGCTCTCTGAGCACAGCAGAGTCAAGCACGAACGTTTGAACTCTGCTCCCACAGGAAAGGAGTCAGGAGTGAAAGATGATGCTGGGCATCTTCAGCACACAGTGAGAGTTGAAAGGGTGACACGCACATTGAGGTCTCTCCTCACTTTCGTTCCTCAAAGTGTATTTGAATCCAACATCTCCGGTGCCTGCTCTCGGCTGAGCAGAATGATGTAAAGCAAGAGCGTTTGAACTTTGCTCCACAGGAAAAGAGCCAGGAGTGAAAGATGTTGCTGGACATCTTCAGCACACAGTGAGCTTTGCAGGGTGACACAAACATAGCTGTCCCTCCTCCCTTCCAACCTAAAAGTGCATTTGAATCCAACATCTCTGGTGCCTGGTGCTCTCTGAGCACAGCAGAGTAAAGCATGAACGTTTAAGCCCTGCTCCCACAATAAAAGGGGCAAGAATGAAAGATGTTGCTGGGCATCTTCAGCACCCAGTGAGCTTTGCAATGGTGACACACTCATTGCTGTATCTCCCCCTTCCTACCGAAAAGTGCATTTGAATCCAACATCTCTGGTGTCTGGTGCTCTCTGAGCACAGCAGAGTCAAGCACGAACGTTTGAACTTTGCTCCCACAGGAAAAGAGGCAAGAATGAAAGATGTTGCTGGGCATCTTCAGCACCCAGTGAGCTTTGCAATGGTGACACACTTATTGCTGTATCTCCCCCTTCCTACCGAAAAGTGCATTTGAATCCAACATCTCTGGTGTCTGGTGCTCTCTGAGCACAGCAGAGTAAAGCACGAACGTTTGAACTCTGCTCCCACAGGAAAGGAGTCGGGAGTGAAAGATGATGCTGGGCGTCTTCAGCACACAGTGAGAGTTGAAAGGGTGACACGCACATTGAGGTCTCTCCTCACTTTCGTTCCTCAAAGTGTATTTGAATCCAACATCTCCGGTGCCTGCTCTCGGCTGAGCAGAACGATGTAAAGCAAGAGCGTTTGAACTTTGCTCCCACAGGAAAAGAGCCAGGAGTGAAAGATGTTGCTGGACATCTTCAGCACACAGTGAGCTTTGCAGGGTGACACAAACATAGCTGTCCCTCCTCCCTTCCAACCTAAAAGTGCATTTGAATCCAACATCTCTGGTGCCTGGTGCTCTCTGAGCACAGCAGAGTAAAGCACGAACGTTTAAGCTCTGCTCCCACAATAAAAGGGGCAAGAATGAAAGATGTTGCTTAGAATTTTCAGCACCCAGTGAGCTTTGCAATGGTGACACACTCATTGCTGTATCTCCCCCTTCCTACCGAAAAGTGCATTTGAATCCAACATCTCTGGTGTCTGGTGCTCTCTGAGCACAGCAGAGTCAAGCACGAACGTTTGAACTTTGCTCCCACAGGAAAAGAGGCAAGAATGAAAGATGTTGCTGGGCATCTTCAGCACCCAGTGAGCTTTGCAATGGTGACACACTTATTGCTGTATCTCCCCCTTCCTACCGAAAAGTGCATTTGAATCCAACATCTCTGGTGTCTGGTGCTCTCTGAGCACAGCAGAGTAAAGCACGAACGTTTGAACTCTGCTCCCACAGGAAAGGAGTCAGGAGTGAAAGATGATGCTGGGCATCTTCAGCACACAGTGAGAGTTGAAAGGGTGACACGCACATTGAGGTCTCTCCTCACTTTCGTTCCTCAAAGTGTATTTGAATCCAACATCTCCGGTGCCTGCTCTCGGCTGAGCAGAACGATGTAAAGCAAGAGCGTTTGAACTTTGCTCCCACAGGAAAAGAGCCAGGAGTGAAAGATGCTGCTGGACATCTTCAGCACACAGTGAGCTTTGCAGGGTGACACAAACATAGCTGTCCCTCCTCCCTTCCAACCTAAAAGTGCATTTGAATCCAACATCTCTGGTGCCTGGTGCTCTCTGAGCACAGCAGAGTAAAGCACGAACGTTTGATCACTGCTCCCACAATAAAAGGGGCAAGAATGAAAGATGTTGCTGGGCATCTTCAGCACCGAGTGAGCCTTGCAATGGTGACACACTTATTGCTGTATCTCCCCCTTCCTACCGAAAAGTGCATTTGAATCCAACATCTCTGGTGTCTGGTGCTCTCTGAGCACAGCAGAGTCAAGCACGAACGTTTGAACTCTGCTCCCACAGGAAAGGAGTCAGGAGTGAAAGATGATGCTGGGCATCTTCAGCACACAGTGAGAGTTGAAAGGGTGACACGCACATTGAGGTCTCTCCTCACTTTCGTTCCTCAAAGTGTATTTGAATCCAACATCTCCGGTGCCTGCTCTCGGCTGAGCAGAATGATGTAAAGCAAGAGCGTTTGAACTTTGCTCCACAGGAAAAGAGCCAGGAGTGAAAGATGTTGCTGGACATCTTCAGCACACAGTGAGCTTTGCAGGGTGACACAAACATAGCTGTCCCTCCTCCCTTCCAACCTAAAAGTGCATTTGAATCCAACATCTCTGGTGCCTGGTGCTCTCTGAGCACAGCAGAGTAAAGCATGAACGTTTAAGCCCTGCTCCCACAATAAAAGGGGCAAGAATGAAAGATGTTGCTGGGCATCTTCAGCACCCAGTGAGCTTTGCAATGGTGACACACTCATTGCTGTATCTCCCCCTTCCTACCGAAAAGTGCATTTGAATCCAACATCTCTGGTGTCTGGTGCTCTCTGAGCACAGCAGAGTCAAGCACGAACGTTTGAACTTTGCTCCCACAGGAAAAGAGGCAAGAATGAAAGATGTTGCTGGGCATCTTCAGCACCCAGTGAGCTTTGCAATGGTGACACACTTATTGCTGTATCTCCCCCTTCCTACCGAAAAGTGCATTTGAATCCAACATCTCTGGTGTCTGGTGCTCTCTGAGCACAGCAGAGTAAAGCACGAACGTTTGAACTCTGCTCCCACAGGAAAGGAGTCAGGAGTGAAAGATGATGCTGGGCATCTTCAGCACACAGTGAGAGTTGAAAGGGTGACACGCACATTGAGGTCTCTCCTCACTTTCGTTCCTCAAAGTGTATTTGAATCCAACATCTCCGGTGCCTGCTCTCGGCTGAGCAGAACGATGTAAAGCAAGAGCGTTTGAACTTTGCTCCCACAGGAAAAGAGCCAGGAGTGAAAGATGTTGCTGGACATCTTCAGCACACAGTGAACTTTGCAGGATGACACAAACATAGCTGTCCCTCCTCCCTTCCAACCTAAAAGTGCATTTGAATCCAACATCTCTGGTGCCTGGTGCTCTCTGAGCACAGCAGAGTAAAGCACGAACGTTTAAGCTCTGCTCCCACAATAAAAGGGGCAAGAATGAAAGATGTTGCTGGGAATCTTCAGCACCCAGTGAGCTTTGCAATGGTGACACACTCATTGCTGTATCTCCCCCTTCCTACCGAAAAGTGCATTTGAATCCAACATCTCTGGTGTCTGGTGCTCTCTGAGCACAGCAGAGTCAAGCACGAACGTTTGAACTTTGCTCCCACAGGAAAAGAGGCAAGAATGAAAGATGTTGCTGGGCATCTTCAGCACCCAGTGAGCTTTGCAATGGTGACACACTTATTGCTGTATCTCCCCCTTCCTACCGAAAAGTGCATCTGAATCCAACATCTCTGGTGTCTGGTGCTCTCTGAGCACAGCAGAGTAAAGCACGAACGTTTGAACTCTGCTCCCACAGGAAAGGAGTCAGGAGTGAAAGATGATGCTGGGCGTCTTCAGCACACAGTGAGAGTTGAAAGGGTGACACGCACATTGAGGTCTCTCCTCACTTTCGTTCCTCAAATTGTATTTGAATCCAACATCTCCGGTGCCTGCTCTCGGCTGAGCAGAACGATGTAAAGCAAGAGCGTTTGAACTTTGCTCCCACAGGAAAAGAGCCAGGAGTGAAAGATGTTGCTGGACATCTTCAGCACACAGTGAGCTTTGCAGGGTGACACAAACATAGCTGTCCCTCCTCCCTTCCAACCTAAAAGTGCATTTGAATCCAACATCTCTGGTGCCTGGTGCTCTCTGAGCACAGCAGAGTAAAGCACGAACGTTTAAGCTCTGCTCCCACAATAAAAGGGGCAAGAATGAAAGATGTTGCTTAGAATCTTCAGCACCCAGTGAGCTTTGCAATGGTGACACACTCATTGCTGTATCTCCCCCTTCCTACCGAAAAGTGCATTTGAATCCAACATCTCTGGTGTCTGGTGCTCTCTGAGCACAGCAGAGTCAAGCACGAACGTTTGAACTTTGCTCCCACAGGAAAAGAGGCAAGAATGAAAGATGTTGCTGGGCATCTTCAGCACCCAGTGAGCTTTGCAATGGTGACACACTTATTGCTGTATCTCCCCCTTCCTACCGAAAAGTGCATTTGAATCCAACATCTCTGGTGTCTGGTGCTCTCTGAGCACAGCAGAGTCAAGCACGAACGTTTGAACTCTGCTCCCACAGGAAAGGAGTCAGGAGTGAAAGATGATGCTGGGCATCTTCAGCACACAGTGAGAGTTGAAAGGGTGACACGCACATTGAGGTCTCTCCTCACTTTCGTTCCTCAAAGTGTATTTGAATCCAACATCTCCGGTGCCTGCTCTCGGCTGAGCAGAACGATGTAAAGCAAGAGCGTTTGAACTTTGCTCCCACAGGAAAAGAGCCAGGAGTGAAAGATGCTGCTGGACATCTTCAGCACACAGTGAGCTTTGCAGGGTGACACAAACATAGCTGTCCCTCCTCCCTTCCAACCTAAAAGTGCATTTGAATCCAACATCTCTGGTGCCTGGTGCTCTCTGAGCACAGCAGAGTAAAGCACGAACGTTTGATCACTGCTCCCACAATAAAAGGGGCAAGAATGAAAGATGTTGCTGGGCATCTTCAGCACCCAGTGAGCTTTGCAATGGTGACACACTCATTGCTGTATCTCCCCCTTCCTACCGAAAAGTGCATTTGAATCCAACATCTCTGGTGTCTGGTGCTCTCTGAGCACAGCAGAGTCAAGCACGAACGTTTGAACTCTGCTCCCACAGGAAAGGAGTCAGGAGTGAAAGATGATGCTGGGCATCTTCAGCACACAGTGAGAGTTGAAAGGGTGACACGCACATTGAGGTCTCTCCTCACTTTCGTTCCTCAAAGTGTATTTGAATCCAACATCTCCGGTGCCTGCTCTCGGCTGAGCAGAACGATGTAAAGCAAGAGCGTTTGAACTTTGCTCCCACAGGAAAAGAGCCAGGAGTGAAAGATGCTGCTGGACATCTTCAGCACACAGTGAGCTTTGCAGGGTGACACAAACATAGCTGTCCCTCCTCCCTTCCAACCTAAAAGTGCATTTGAATCCAACATCTCTGGTGCCTGGTGCTCTCTGAGCACAGCAGAGTAAAGCACGAACGTTTGAACTTTGCTCCCACAGGAAAAGAGGCAGGAATGAAAGATGTTGCTGGGCATCTTCAGCACCCAGTGAGCTTTGCAATGGTGACACACTTATTGCTGTATCTCCCCCTTCCTACCGAAAAGTGCATTTGAATCCAACATCTCTGGTGTCTGGTGCTCTCTGAGCACAGCAGAGTAAAGCACGAACGTTTGAACTCTGCTCCCACAGGAAAGGAGTCAGGAGTGAAAGATGATGCTGGGCATCTTCAGCACACAGTGAGAGTTGAAAGGGTGACACGCACATTGAGGTCTCTCCTCACTTTCGTTCCTCAAAGTGTATTTGAATCCAACATCTCCGGTGCCTGCTCTCGGCTGAGCAGAACGATGTAAAGCAAGAGCGTTTGAACTTTGCTCCCACAGGAAAAGAGCCAGGAGTGAAAGATGTTGCTGGACATCTTCAGCACACAGTGAGCTTTGCAGGGTGACACAAACATAGCTGTCCTTCCTCCCTTCCAACCTAAAAGTGCATTTGAATCCAACATCTCTGGTGCCTGGTGCTCTCTGAGCACAGCAGAGTAAAGCACGAACGTTTAAGCTCTGCTCCCACAATAAAAGGGGCAAGAATGAAAGATGTTGCTTAGAATCTTCAGCACCCAGTGAGCTTTGCAATGGTGACACACTCATTGCTGTATCTCCCCCTTCCTACCGAAAAGTGCATTTGAATCCAACATCTCTGGTGTCTGGTGCTCTCTGAGCACAGCAGAGTCAAGCACGAACGTTTGAACTTTGCTCCCACAGGAAAAGAGGCAAGAATGAAAGATGTTGCTGGGCATCTTCAGCACCCAGTGAGCTTTGCAATGGTGACACACTTATTGCTGTATCTCCCCCTTCCTACCGAAAAGTGCATTTGAATCCAACATCTCTGGTGTCTGGTGCTCTCTGAGCACAGCAGAGTAAAGCACGAACGTTTGAACTCTGCTCCCACAGGAAAGGAGTCAGGAGTGAAAGATGATGCTGGGCGTCTTCAGCACTCAGTGAGAGTTGAAAGGGTGACACGCACATTGAGGTCTCTCCTCACTTTCGTTCCTCAAATTGTATTTGAATCCAACATCTCCGGTGCCTGCTCTCGGCTGAGCAGAACGATGTAAAGCAAGAGCGTTTGAACTTTGCTCCCACAGGAAAAGAGCCAGGAGTGAAAGATGTTGCTGGACATCTTCAGCACACAGTGAGCTTTGCAGGGTGACACAAACATAGCTGTCCCTCCTCCCTTCCAACCTAAAAGTGCATTTGAATCCAACATCTCTGGTGCCTGGTGCTCTCTGAGCACAGCAGAGTAAAGCACGAACGTTTAAGCTCTGCTCCCACAATAAAAGGGGCAAGAATGAAAGATGTTGCTTAGAATCTTCAGCACCCAGTGAGCTTTGCAATGGTGACACACTCATTGCTGTATCTCCCCCTTCCTACCGAAAAGTGCATTTGAATCCAACATCTCTGGTGTCTGGTGCTCTCTGAGCACAGCAGAGTAAAGCACGAACGTTTGAACTCTGCTCCCACAGGAAAGGAGTCGGGAGTGAAAGATGATGCTGGGCGTCTTCAGCACACAGTGAGAGTTGAAAGGGTGACACGCACATTGAGGTCTCTCCTCACTTTCGTTCCTCAAAGTGTATTTGAATCCAACATCTCCGGTGCCTGCTCTCGGCTGAGCAGAACGATGTAAAGCAAGAGCGTTTGAACTTTGCTCCCACAGGAAAAGAGCCAGGAGTGAAAGATGTTGCTGGACATCTTCAGCACACAGTGAGCTTTGCAGGGTGACACAAACATAGCTGTCCCTCCTCCCTTCCAACCTAAAAGTGCATTTGAATCCAACATCTCTGGTGCCTGGTGCTCTCTGAGCACAGCAGAGTAAAGCACGAACGTTTAAGCTCTGCTCCCACAATAAAAGGGGCAAGAATGAAAGATGTTGCTTAGAATCTTCAGCACCCAGTGAGCTTTGCAATGGTGACACACTCATTGCTGTATCTCCCCCTTCCTACCGAAAAGTGCATTTGAATCCAACATCTCTGGTGTCTGGTGCTCTCTGAGCACAGCAGAGTCAAGCACGAACGTTTGAACTTTGCTCCCACAGGAAAAGAGGCAAGAATGAAAGATGTTGCTGGGCATCTTCAGCACCCAGTGAGCTTTGCAATGGTGACACACTTATTGCTGTATCTCCCCCTTCCTACCGAAAAGTGCATTTGAATCCAACATCTCTGGTGTCTGGTGCTCTCTGAGCACAGCAGAGTAAAGCACGAACGTTTGAACTCTGCTCCCACAGGAAAGGAGTCAGGAGTGAAAGATGATGCTGGGCATCTTCAGCACACAGTGAGAGTTGAAAGGGTGACACGCACATTGAGGTCTCTCCTCACTTTCGTTCCTCAAAGTGTATTTGAATCCAACATCTCCGGTGCCTGCTCTCGGCTGAGCAGAACGATGTAAAGCAAGAGCGTTTGAACTTTGCTCCCACAGGAAAAGAGCCAGGAGTGAAAGATGCTGCTGGACATCTTCAGCACACAGTGAGCTTTGCAGGGTGACACAAACATAGCTGTCCCTCCTCCCTTCCAACCTAAAAGTGCATTTGAATCCAACATCTCTGGTGCCTGGTGCTCTCTGAGCACAGCAGAGTAAAGCACGAACGTTTGATCACTGCTCCCACAATAAAAGGGGCAAGAATGAAAGATGTTGCTGGGCATCTTCAGCACCCAGTGAGCCTTGCAATGGTGACACACTTATTGCTGTATCTCCCCCTTCCTACCGAAAAGTGCATTTGAATCCAACATCTCTGGTGTCTGGTGCTCTCTGAGCACAGCAGAGTCAAGCACGAACGTTTGAACTCTGCTCCCACAGGAAAGGAGTCAGGAGTGAAAGATGATGCTGGGCATCTTCAGCACACAGTGAGAGTTGAAAGGGTGACACGCACATTGAGGTCTCTCCTCACTTTCGTTCCTCAAAGTGTATTTGAATCCAACATCTCCGGTGCCTGCTCTCGGCTGAGCAGAACGATGTAAAGCAAGAGCGTTTGAACTTTGCTCCACAGGAAAAGAGCCAGGAGTGAAAGATGTTGCTGGACATCTTCAGCACACAGTGAGCTTTGCAGGGTGACACAAACATAGCTGTCCCTCCTCCCTTCCAACCTAAAAGTGCATTTGAATCCAACATCTCTGGTGCCTGGTGCTCTCTGAGCACAGCAGAGTAAAGCACGAACGTTTAAGCCCTGCTCCCACAATAAAAGGGGCAAGAATGAAAGATGCTGCTGGGAAACTTCAGCACCCAGTGAGCTTTGCAATGGTGACACACTCATTGCTGTATCTCCCCCTTCCTACCGAAAAGTGCATTTGAATCCAACATCTCTGGTGTCTGGTGCTCTCTGAGCACAGCAGAGTAAAGCACGAACGTTTGAACTCTGCTCCCACAGGAAAGGAGTCAGGAGTGAAAGATGATGCTGGGCATCTTCAGCACACTGAGTTGAAACGGTGACACGCACATTGAGGTCTCTCCTCACTTTCGTTCCTCAAAGTGTATTTGAATCCAACATCTCCGGTGCCTGCTCTCGGCTGAGCAGAACGATGTAAAGCAAGAGCGTTTGAACTTTGCTCCCACAGGAAAAGAGCCAGGAGTGAAAGATGTTGCTGGACATATTCAGCACACAGTGAGCTTTGCAGGGTGACACAAACATAGCTGTCCCTCCGCCCTTCCAACCTAAAAGTGCATTTGAATCCAACATCTCTGGTGCCTGGTGCTCTCTGAGCACAGCAGAGTAAAGCACGAACGTTTAAGCTCTGCTCCCACAATAAAAGGGGCAAGAATGAAAGATGTTGCTGGGAATCTTCAGCACCCAGTGAGCTTTGCAATGGTGACACACTCATTGCTGTATCTCCCCCTTCGTACTGAAAAGTGCTTTTGAATCCAACATCTCTGGTGTCTGGTGCTCTCTGAGCACAGCAGAGTAAAGCACGAACGTTTGAACGTTGCTCCCACAGGAAAAGAGGCAAGAATGAAAGATGTTGCTGGGCGTCTTCAGCACCCAGTGAGCTTTGCAATGGTGACACACTTATTGCTGTATCTCCCCCTTCCTACCGAAAAGTGCATTTGAATCCAACATCTCTGGTGTCTGGTGCTCTCTGAGCACAGCAGAGTCAAGCACGAACGTTTGAACTTTGCTCCCACAGGAAAAGAGGCAAGAATGAAAGATGTTGCTGGGCATCTTCAGCACCCAGTGAGCTTTGCAATGGTGACACACTTATTGCTGTATCTCCCCCTTCCTACCGAAAAGTGCATTTGAATCCAACATCTCTGGTGTCTGGTGCTCTCTGAGCACAGCAGAGTCAAGCACGAACGTTTGAACTCTGCTCCCACAGGAAAGGAGTCAGGAGTGAAAGATGATGCTGGGCATCTTCAGCACACAGTGAGAGTTGAAAGGGTGACACGCACATTGAGGTCTCTCCTCACTTTCGTTCCTCAAAGTGTATTTGAATCCAACATCTCCGGTGCCTGCTCTCGGCTGAGCAGAACGATGTAAAGCAAGAGCGTTTGAACTTTGCTCCCACAGGAAAAGAGCCAGGAGTGAAAGATGTTGCTGGACATCTTCCGCACACAGTGAGATTTGCAGGGTGACACAAACATAGCTGTCCCTCCTCCCTTCCAACCTAAAAGTGCATTTGAATCCAACATCTCTGGTGCCTGGTGCTCTCTGAGCACAGCAGAGTAAAGCACGAACGTTTAAGCTCTGCTCCCACAATAAAAGGGGCAAGAATGAAAGATGTTGCTGGGCATCTTCAGCACCCAGTGAGCTTTGCAATGGTGACACACTCATTGCTGTATCTCCCCCTTCCTACCGAAAAGTGCATTTGAATCCAACATCTCTGGTGTCTGGTGCTCTCTGAGCACAGCAGAGTAAAGCACGAACGTTTGAACTCTGCTCCCACAGGAAAGGAGTCAGGAGTGAAAGATGATGCTGGGCGTCTTCAGCACACAGTGAGAGTTGAAAGGGTGACAGGCACATTGAGGTCTCTCCTCACTTTCGTTCCTCAAAGTGTATTTGAATCCAGCATCTCCGGTGCCTGCTCTCGGCTGAGCAGAACGATGTAAAGCAAGAGCGTTTGAACTTTGCTCCCACAGGAAAAGAGCCAGGAGTGAAAGATGTTGCTGGACATCTTCAGCACACAGTGAGCTTTGCAGGGTGACACAAACATAGCTGTCCCTCCTCCCTTCCAACCTAAAAGTGCATTTGAATCCAACATCTCTGGTGCCTGGTGCTCTCTGAGCACAGCAGAGTAAAGCACGAACGTTTAAGCTCCGCTCCCACAATAAAAGGGGCAAGAATGAAAGATGTTGCTGGGCATCTTCAGCACCCAGTGAGCTTTGCAATGGTGACACACTCATTGCTGTATCTCCCCCTTCCTACCGAAAAGTGCATTTGAATCCAACATCTCTGGTGTCTGGTGCTCTCTGAGCACAGCAGAGTCAAGCACGAACGTTTGAACTCTGCTCCCACAGGAAAGGAGTCAGGAGTGAAAGATGATGCTGGGCGTCTTCAGCACACAGTGAGAGTTGAAAGGGTGACACGTACATTGAGGTCTCTCCTCACTTTCGTTCCTCAAAGTGTATTTGAATCCAACATCTCCGGTGCCTGCTCTCGGCTGAGCAGAACGATGTAAAGCAAGAGCGTTTGAACTTTGCTCCCACAGGAAAAGAGCCAGGAGTGAAAGATGTTGCTGGACATCTTCAGCACACAGTGAGGTTTGCAGGGTGACACAAACATAGCTGTCCCTCCTCCCTTCCAACCTAAAAGTGCATTTGAATCCAACATCTCTGGTGCCTGGTGCTCTCTGAGCACAGCAGAGTAAAGCACGAACGTTTAAGCTCTGCTCCCACAATAAAAGGGGCAAGAATGAAAGATGTTGCTGGGCATCTTCAGCACCCAGGGAGCTTTGCAATGGTGACACACTCATTGCTGTATCTCCCCCTTCCTACCGAAAAGTGCATTTGAATCCAACATCTCTGGTGTCTGGTGCTCTCTGAGCACAGCAGAGTCAAGCACGAACGTTTGAACTTTGCTCCCACAGGAAAAGAGGCAAGAATGAAAGATGTTGCTGGGAATCTTCAGCACCCAGTGAGCTTTGCAATGGTGACACACTTATTGCTGTATCTCCCCCTTCCTACCGAAAAGTGCATTTGAATCCAACATCTCTGGTGTCTGGTGCTCTCTGAGCACAGCAGAGTCAAGCACGAACGTTTGAACTCTGCTCCCACAGGAAAGGAGTCAGGAGTGAAAGATGATGCTGGGCATCTTCAGCACACAGTGAGAGTTGAAAGGGTGACACGCACATTGAGGTCTCTCCTCACTTTCGTTCCTCAAAGTGTATTTGAATCCAACATCTCCGGTGCCTGCTCTCGGCTGAGCAGAACGATGTAAAGCAAGAGCGTTTGAACTTTGCTCCCACAGGAAAAGAGCCAGGAGTGAAAGATGTTGCTGGACATCTTCAGCACACAGTGAACTTTGCAGGGTGACACAAACATAGCTGTCCCTCCTCCCTTCCAACCTAAAAGTGCATTTGAATCCAACATCTCTGGTGCCTGGTGCTCTCTGAGCACAGCAGAGTAAAGCACGAACGTTTAAGCTCTGCTCCCACAATAAAAGGGGCAAGAATGAAAGATGTTGCTGGGCATCTTCAGCACCCAGTGAGCTTTGCAATGGTGACACACTCATTGCTGTATCTCCCCCTTCCTACCGAAAAGTGCATTTGAATCCAACATCTCTGGTGTCTGGTGCTCTCTGAGCACAGCAGAGTAAAGCACGAACGTTTGAACTCTGCTCCCACAGGAAAGGAGTCAGGAGTGAAAGATGATGCTGGGCGTCTTCAGCACACAGTGAGAGTTGAAAGGGTGACAGGCACATTGAGGTCTCTCCTCACTTTCGTTCCTCAAAGTGTATTTGAATCCAGCATCTCCGGTGCCTGCTCTCGGCTGAGCAGAACGATGTAAAGCAAGAGCGTTTGAACTTTGCTCCCACAGGAAAAGAGCCAGGAGTGAAAGATGTTGCTGGACATCTTCAGCACACAGTGAGCTTTGCAGGGTGACACAAACATAGCTGTCCCTCCTCCCTTCCAACCTAAAAGTGCATTTGAATCCAACATCTCTGGTGCCTGGTGCTCTCTGAGCACAGCAGAGTAAAGCACGAACGTTTAAGCTCTGCTCCCACAATAAAAGGGGCAAGAATGAAAGATGTTGCTGGGCATCTTCAGCACCCAGTGAGCTTTGCAATGGTGACACACTCATTGCTGTATCTCCCCCTTCCTACCGAAAAGTGCATTTGAATCCAACATCTCTGGTGTCTGGTGCTCTCTGAGCACAGCAGAGTCAAGCACGAACGTTTGAACTTTGCTCCCACAGGAAAAGAGGCAAGAATGAAAGATGTTGCTGGGCATCTTCAGCACCCAGTGAGCTTTGCAATGGTGACACACTTATTGCTGTATCTCCCCCTTCCTACCGAAAAGTGCATTTGAATCCAACATCTCCGGTGCCTGCTCTCGGCTGAGCAGAACGATGTAAAGCAAGAGCGTTTGAACTTTGCTCCCACAGGAAAAGAGCCAGGAGTGAAAGATGTTGCTGGACATCTTCAGCACACAGTGAGATTTGCAGGGTGACACAAAAATAGCTGTCCCTCCTCCCTTCCAACCTAAAAGTGCATTTGAATCCAACATCTCTGGTGCCTGGTGCTCTCTGAGCACAGCAGAGTAAAGCACGAACGTTTAAGCTCCGCTCCCACAATAAAAGGGGCAAGAATGAAAGATGTTGCTGGGCATCTTCAGCACCCAGTGAGCTTTGCAATGGTGACACACTCATTGCTGTATCTCCCCCTTCCTACCGAAAAGTGCATTTGAATCCAACATCTCTGGTGTCTGGTGCTCTCTGAGCACAGCAGAGTCAAGCACGAACGTTTGAACTCTGCTCCCACAGGAAAGGAGTCAGGAGTGAAAGATGATGCTGGGCGTCTTCAGCACACAGTGAGAGTTGAAAGGGTGACACGTACATTGAGGTCTCTCCTCACTTTCGTTCCTCAAAGTGTATTTGAATCCAACATCTCCGGTGCCTGCTCTCGGCTGAGCAGAACGATGTAAAGCAAGAGCGTTTGAACTTTGCTCCCACAGGAAAAGAGCCAGGAGTGAAAGATGTTGCTGGACATATTCAGCACACAGTGAGGTTTGCAGGGTGACACAAACATAGCTGTCCCTCCTCCCTTCCAACCTAAAAGTGCATTTGAATCCAACATCTCTGGTGCCTGGTGCTCTCTGAGCACAGCAGAGTAAAGCACGAACGTTTAAGCTCTGCTCCCACAATAAAAGGGGCAAGAATGAAAGATGTTGCTGGGAATCTTCAGCACCCAGTGAGCTTTGCAATGGTGACACACTCATTGCTGTATCTCCCCCTTCCTACCGAAAAGTGCATTTGAATCCAACATCTCTGGTGTCTGGTGCTCTCTGAGCACAGCAGAGTCAAGCACGAACGTTTGAACTTTGCTCCCACAGGAAAAGAGGCAAGAATGAAAGATGTTGCTGGGAATCTTCAGCACCCAGTGAGCTTTGCAATGGTGACACACTTATTGCTGTATCTCCCCCTTCCTACCGAAAAGTGCATTTGAATCCAACATCTCTGGTGTCTGGTGCTCTCTGAGCACAGCAGAGTCAAGCACGAACGTTTGAACTCTGCTCCCACAGGAAAGGAGTCAGGAGTGAAAGATGATGCTGGGCATCTTCAGCACACAGTGAGAGTTGAAAGGGTGACACGCACATTGAGGTCTCTCCTCACTTTCGTTCCTCAAAGTGTATTTGAATCCAACATCTCCGGTGCCTGCTCTCGGCTGAGCAGAACGATGTAAAGCAAGAGCGTTTGAACTTTGCTCCCACAGGAAAAGAGCCAGGAGTGAAAGATGTTGCTGGACATCTTCAGCACACAGTGAACTTTGCAGGGTGACACAAACATAGCTGTCCCTCCTCCCTTCCAACCTAAAAGTGCATTTGAATCCAACATCTCTGGTGCCTGGTGCTCTCTGAGCACAGCAGAGTAAAGCACGAACGTTTAAGCTCTGCTCCCACAATAAAAGGGGCAAGAATGAAAGATGTTGCTGGGAATCTTCAGCACCCAGTGAGCTTTGCAATGGTGACACACTCATTGCTGTATCTCCCCCTTCCTACCGAAAAGTGCATTTGAATCCAACATCTCTGGTGTCTGGTGCTCTCTGAGCACAGCAGAGTCATGCACGAACGTTTGAACTTTGCTCCCACAGGAAAAGAGGCAAGAATGAAAGATGTTGCTGGGCATCTTCAGCACCCAGTGAGCTTTGCAATGGTGACACACTCATTGCTGTATCTCCCCCTTCCTACCGAAAAGTGCATTTGAATCCAACATCTCTGGTGTCTGGTGCTCTCTGAGCACAGCAGAGTCAAGCACGAACGTTTGAACTCTGCTCCCACAGGAAAGGAGTCAGGAGTGAAAGATGATGCTGGGCGTCTTCAGCACACAGTGAGAGTTGAAAGGGTGACACGTACATTGAGGTCTCTCCTCACTTTCGTTCCTCAAAGTGTATTTGAATCCAACATCTCCGGTGCCTGCTCTCGGCTGAGCAGAACGATGTAAAGCAAGAGCGTTTGAACTTTGCTCCCACAGGAAAAGAGCCAGGAGTGAAAGATGTTGCTGGACATATTCAGCACACAGTGAGGTTTGCAGGGTGACACAAACATAGCTGTCCCTCCTCCCTTCCAACCTAAAAGTGCATTTGAATCCAACATCTCTGGTGCCTGGTGCTCTCTGAGCACAGCAGAGTAAAGCACGAACGTTTAAGCTCTGCTCCCACAATAAAAGGGGCAAGAATGAAAGATGTTGCTGGGAATCTTCAGCACCCAGTGAGCTTTGCAATGGTGACACACTCATTGCTGTATCTCCCCCTTCCTACCGAAAAGTGCATTTGAATCCAACATCTCTGGTGTCTGGTGCTCTCTGAGCACAGCAGAGTCAAGCACGAACGTTTGAACTTTGCTCCCACAGGAAAAGAGGCAAGAATGAAAGATGTTGCTGGGAATCTTCAGCACCCAGTGAGCTTTGCAATGGTGACACACTTATTGCTGTATCTCCCCCTTCCTACCGAAAAGTGCATTTGAATCCAACATCTCTGGTGTCTGGTGCTCTCTGAGCACAGCAGAGTCAAGCACGAACGTTTGAACTCTGCTCCCACAGGAAAGGAGTCAGGAGTGAAAGATGATGCTGGGCATCTTCAGCACACAGTGAGAGTTGAAAGGGTGACACGCACATTGAGGTCTCTCCTCACTTTCGTTCCTCAAAGTGTATTTGAATCCAACATCTCCGGTGCCTGCTCTCGGCTGAGCAGAACGATGTAAAGCAAGAGCGTTTGAACTTTGCTCCCACAGGAAAAGAGCCAGGAGTGAAAGATGTTGCTGGACATCTTCAGCACACAGTGAACTTTGCAGGGTGACACAAACATAGCTGTCCCTCCTCCCTTCCAACCTAAAAGTGCATTTGAATCCAACATCTCTGGTGCCTGGTGCTCTCTGAGCACAGCAGAGTAAAGCACGAACGTTTAAGCTCTGCTCCCACAATAAAAGGGGCAAGAATGAAAGATGTTGCTGGGCATCTTCAGCACCCAGTGAGCTTTGCAATGGTGACACACTCATTGCTGTATCTCCCCCTTCCTACCGAAAAGTGCATTTGAATCCAACATCTCTGGTGTCTGGTGCTCTCTGAGCACAGCAGAGTAAAGCACGAACGTTTGAACTCTGCTCCCACAGGAAAGGAGTCAGGAGTGAAAGATGATGCTGGGCGTCTTCAGCACACAGTGAGAGTTGAAAGGGTGACACGCACATTGAGGTCTCTCCTCACTTTCGTTCCTCAAAGTGTATTTGAATCCAGCATCTCCGGTGCCTGCTCTCGGCTGAGCAGAACGATGTAAAGCAAGAGCGTTTGAACTTTGCTCCCACAGGAAAAGAGCCAGGAGTGAAAGATGTTGCTGGACATCTTCAGCACACAGTGAGCTTTGCAGGGTGACACAAACATAGCTGTCCCTCCTCCCTTCCAACCTAAAAGTGCATTTGAATCCAACATCTCTGGTGCCTGGTGCTCTCTGAGCACAGCAGAGTAAAGCACGAACGTTTAAGCTCTGCTCCCACAATAAAAGGGGCAAGAATGAAAGATGTTGCTGGGCATCTTCAGCACCCAGTGAGCTTTGCAATGGTGACACACTCATTGCTGTATCTCCCCCTTCCTACCGAAAAGTGCATTTGAATCCAACATCTCTGGTGTCTGGTGCTCTCTGAGCACAGCAGAGTCAAGCACGAACGTTTGAACTTTGCTCCCACAGGAAAAGAGGCAAGAATGAAAGATGTTGCTGGGCATCTTCAGCACCCAGTGAGCTTTGCAATGGTGACACACTTATTGCTGTATCTCCCCCTTCCTACCGAAAAGTGCATTTGAATCCAACATCTCCGGTGCCTGCTCTCGGCTGAGCAGAACGATGTAAAGCAAGAGCGTTTGAACTTTGCTCCCACAGGAAAAGAGCCAGGAGTGAAAGATGTTGCTGGACATCTTCAGCACACAGTGAGATTTGCAGGGTGACACAAAAATAGCTGTCCCTCCTCCCTTCCAACCTAAAAGTGCATTTGAATCCAACATCTCTGGTGCCTGGTGCTCTCTGAGCACAGCAGAGTAAAGCACGAACGTTTAAGCTCTGCTCCCACAATAAAAGGGGCAAGAATGAAAGATGTTGCTGGGCATCTTCAGCACCCAGTGAGCTTTGCAATGGTGACACACTCATTGCTGTATCTCCCCCTTCCTACCGAAAAGTGCATTTGAATCCAACATCTCTGGTGTCTGGTGCTCTCTGAGCACAGCAGAGTCAAGCACGAACGTTTGAACTCTGCTCCCACAGGAAAGGAGTCAGGAGTGAAAGATGATGCTGGGCGTCTTCAGCACACAGTGAGAGTTGAAAGGGTGACACGTACATTGAGGTCTCTCCTCACTTTCGTTCCTCAAAGTGTATTTGAATCCAACATCTCCGGTGCCTGCTCTCGGCTGAGCAGAACGATGTAAAGCAAGAGCGTTTGAACTTTGCTCCCACAGGAAAAGAGCCAGGAGTGAAAGATGTTGCTGGACATATTCAGCACACAGTGAGGTTTGCAGGGTGACACAAACATAGCTGTCCCTCCTCCCTTCCAACCTAAAAGTGCATTTGAATCCAACATCTCTGGTGCCTGGTGCTCTCTGAGCACAGCAGAGTAAAGCACGAACGTTTAAGCTCTGCTCCCACAATAAAAGGGGCAAGAATGAAAGATGTTGCTGGGAATCTTCAGCACCCAGTGAGCTTTGCAATGGTGACACACTCATTGCTGTATCTCCCCCTTCCTACCGAAAAGTGCATTTGAATCCAACATCTCTGGTGTCTGGTGCTCTCTGAGCACAGCAGAGTCAAGCACGAACGTTTGAACTTTGCTCCCACAGGAAAAGAGGCAAGAATGAAAGATGTTGCTGGGAATCTTCAGCACCCAGTGAGCTTTGCAATGGTGACACACTTATTGCTGTATCTCCCCCTTCCTACCGAAAAGTGCATTTGAATCCAACATCTCTGGTGTCTGGTGCTCTCTGAGCACAGCAGAGTAAAGCACGAACGTTTGAACTCTGCTCCCACAGGAAAGGAGTCAGGAGTGAAAGATGATGCTGGGCATCTTCAGCACACAGTGAGAGTTGAAAGGGTGACACGCACATTGAGGTCTCTCCTCACTTTCGTTCCTCAAAGTGTATTTGAATCCAACATCTCCGGTGCCTGCTCTCGGCTGAGCAGAACGATGTAAAGCAAGAGCGTTTGAACTTTGCTCCCACAGGAAAAGAGCCAGGAGTGAAAGATGTTGCTGGACATCTTCAGCACACAGTGAGCTTTGCAGGGTGACACAAACATAGCTGTCCCTCCTCCCTTCCAACCTAAAAGTGCATTTGAATCCAACATCTCTGGTGCCTGGTGCTCTCTGAGCACAGCAGAGTAAAGCACGAACGTTTAAGCTCTGCTCCCACAATAAAAGGGGCAAGAATGAAAGATGTTGCTGGGCATCTTCAGCACCCAGTGAGCTTTGCAATGGTGACACACTCATTGCTGTATCTCCCCCTTCCTACCGAAAAGTGCATTTGAATCCAACATCTCTGGTGTCTGGTGCTCTCTGAGCACAGCAGAGTCAAGCACGAACGTTTGAACTTTGCTCCCACAGGAAAAGAGGCAAGAATGAAAGATGTTGCTGGGCATCTTCAGCACCCAGTGAGCTTTGCAATGGTGACACACTTATTGCTGTATCTCCCCCTTCCTACCGAAAAGTGCATTTGAATCCAACATCTCTGGTGCCTGGTGCTCTCTGAGCACAGCAGAGTAAAGCACGAACGTTTAAGCTCTGCTCCCACAATAAAAGGGGCAAGAATGAAAGATGTTGCTGGGAATCTTCAGCACCCTGTGAGCTTTGCAATGGTGACACACTCATTGCTGTATCTCCCCCTTCCTACCGAAAAGTGCATTTGAATCCAACATCTCTGGTGTCTGGTGCTCTCTGAGCACAGCAGAGTAAAGCACGAACGTTTGAACTTTGCTCCCACAGGAAAAGAGGCAAGAATGAAAGATGTTGCTGGGCATCTTCAGCACCCAGTGAGCTTTGCAATGGTGACACACTTATTGCTGTATCTCCCCCTTCCTACCGAAAAGTGCATTTGAATCCAACATCTCCGGTGTCTGGTGCTCTCTGAGCACAGCAAAGTCAAGCACGAACGTTTGAACTCTGCTCCCACAGGAAAAGAGCCAGGAGTGAAAGATGTTGCTGGACATCTTCCGCACACAGTGAGATTTGCAGGGTGACACAAACATAGCTGTCCCTCCTCCCTTCCAACCTAAAAGTGCATTTGAATCCAACATCTCTGGTGCCTGGTGCTCTCTGAGCACAGCAGAGTAAAGCACGAACGTTTAAGCTCTGCTCCCACAGTAAAAGGGGCAAGAATGAAAGATGTTGCTGGGCATCTTCAGCACCCAGTGAGCTTTGCAATGGTGACACACTCATTGCTGTATCTCCCCCTTCCTACCGAAAAGTGCATTTGAATCCAACATCTCTGGTGTCTGGTGCTCTCTGAGCACAGCAGAGTAAAGCACGAACGTTTGAACTCTGCTCCCACAGGAAAGGAGTCAGGAGTGAAAGATGATGCTGGGCGTCTTCAGCACACAGTGAGAGTTGAAAGGGTGACACGTACATTGAGGTCTCTCCTCACTTTCGTTCCTCAAAGTGTATTTGAATCCAACATCTCCGGTGCCTGCTCTCGGCTGAGCAGAACGATGTAAAGCAAGAGCGTTTGAACTTTGCTCCCACAGGAAAAGAGCCAGGAGTGAAAGATGTTGCTGGACATCTTCAGCACACAGTGAGATTTGCAGGGTGACACAAACATAGCTGTCCCTCCTCCCTTCCAACCTAAAAGTGCATTTGAATCCAACATCTCTGGTGCCTGGTGCTCTCTGAGCACAGCAGAGTAAAGCACGAACGTTTAAGCTCTGCTCCCACAATAAAAGGGGCAAGAATGAAAGATGTTGCTGGGCATCTTCAGCACCCAGTGAGCTTTGCAATGGTGACACACTCATTGCTGTATCTCCCCCTTCCTACCGAAAAGTGCATTTGAATCCAACATCTCTGGTGTCTGGTGCTCTCTGAGCACAGCAGAGTAAAGCACGAACGTTTGAACTCTGCTCCCACAGGAAAGGAGTCAGGAGTGAAAGATGATGCTGGGCATCTTCAGCACACAGTGAGAGTTGAAAGGGTGACACGCACATTGAGGTCTCTCCTCACTTTCGTTCCTCAAAGTGTATTTGAATCCAACATCTCCGGTGCCTGCTCTCGGCTGAGCAGAACGATGTAAAGCAAGAGCGTTTGAACTTTGCTCCCACAGGAAAAGAGCCAGGAGTGAAAGATGTTGCTGGACATCTTCAGCACACAGTGAGCTTTGCAGGGTGACACAAACATAGCTGTCCCTCCTCCCTTCCAACCTAAAAGTGCATTTGAATCCAACATCTCTGGTGCCTGGTGCTCTCTGAGCACAGCAGAGTAAAGCACGAACGTTTAAGCTCTGCTCCCACAATAAAAGGGGCAAGAATGAAAGATGTTGCTGGGAATCTTCAGCACCCTGTGAGCTTTGCAATGGTGACACACTCATTGCTGTATCTCCCCCTTCCTACCGAAAAGTGCATTTGAATCCAACATCTCTGGTGTCTGGTGCTCTCTGAGCACAGCAGAGTAAAGCACGAACGTTTGAACTTTGCTCCCACAGGAAAAGAGGCAAGAATGAAAGATGTTGCTGGGCATCTTCAGCACCCAGTGAGCTTTGCAATGGTGATACACTTATTGCTGTATCTCCCCCTTCCTACCGAAAAGTGCATTTGAATCCAACATCTCTGGTGTCTGGTGCTCTCTGAGCACAGCAAAGTCAAGCACGAACGTTTGAACTCTGCTCCCACAGGAAAAGAGCCAGGAGTGAAAGATGTTGCTGGACATCTTCCGCACACAGTGAGATTTGCAGGGTGACACAAACATAGCTGTCCCTCCTCCCTTCCAACCTAAAAGTGCATTTGAATCCAACATCTCTGGTGCCTGGTGCTCTCTGAGCACAGCAGAGTAAAGCACGAACGTTTAAGCTCTGCTCCCACAATAAAAGGGGCAAGAATGAAAGATGTTGCTGGGCATCTTCAGCACCCAGTGAGCTTTGCAATGGTGACACACTCATTGCTGTATCTCCCCCTTCCTACCGAAAAGTGCATTTGAATCCAACATCTCTGGTGTCTGGTGCTCTCTGAGCACAGCAGAGTCAAGCACGAACGTTTGAACTCTGCTCCCACAGGAAAGGAGTCAGGAGTGAAAGATGATGCTGGGCGTCTTCAGCACACAGTGAGAGTTGAAAGGGTGACAGGCACATTGAGGTCTCTCCTCACTTTCGTTCCTCAAAGTGTATTTGAATCCAGCATCTCCGGTGCCTGCTCTCGGCTGAGCAGAACGATGTAAAGCAAGAGCGTTTGAACTTTGCTCCCACAGGAAAAGAGCCAGGAGTGAAAGATGTTGCTGGACATCTTCAGCACACAGTGAGCTTTGCAGGGTGACACAAACATAGCTGTCCCTCCTCCCTTCCAACCTAAAAGTGCATTTGAATCCAACATCTCTGGTGCCTGGTGCTCTCTGAGCACAGCAGAGTAAAGCACGAACGTTTAAGCTCTGCTCCCACAATAAAAGGGGCAAGAATGAAAGATGTTGCTGGGCATCTTCAGCACCCAGTGAGCTTTGCAATGGTGACACACTCATTGCTGTATCTCCCCCTTCCTACCGAAAAGTGCATTTGAATCCAACATCTCTGGTGTCTGGTGCTCTCTGAGCACAGCAGAGTAAAGCACGAACGTTTGAACTCTGCTCCCACAGGAAAGGAGTCAGGAGTGAAAGATGATGCTGGGCGTCTTCAGCACACAGTGAGAGTTGAAAGGGTGACACGTACATTGAGGTCTCTCCTCACTTTCGTTCCTCAAAGTGTATTTGAATCCAACATCTCCGGTGCCTGCTCTCGGCTGAGCAGAACGATGTAAAGCAAGAGCGTTTGAACTTTGCTCCCACAGGAAAAGAGCCAGGAGTGAAAGATGTTGCTGGACATATTCAGCACACAGTGAGGTTTGCAGGGTGACACAAACATAGCTGTCCCTCCTCCCTTCCAACCTAAAAGTGCATTTGAATCCAACATCTCTGGTGCCTGGTGCTCTCTGAGCACAGCAGAGTAAAGCACGAACGTTTAAGCTCTGCTCCCACAATAAAAGGGGCAAGAATGAAAGATGTTGCTGGGAATCTTCAGCACCCAGTGAGCTTTGCAATGGTGACACACTCATTGCTGTATCTCCCCCTTCCTACCGAAAAGTGCATTTGAATCCAACATCTCTGGTGTCTGGTGCTCTCTGAGCACAGCAGAGTCAAGCACGAACGTTTGAACTTTGCTCCCACAGGAAAAGAGGCAAGAATGAAAGATGTTGCTGGGCATCTTCAGCACCCAGTGAGCTTTGCAATGGTGACACACTTATTGCTGTATCTCCCCCTTCCTACCGAAAAGTGCATTTGAATCCAACATCTCTGGTGTCTGGTGCTCTCTGAGCACAGCAGAGTCAAGCACGAACGTTTGAACTCTGCTCCCACAGGAAAGGAGTCAGGAGTGAAAGATGATGCTGGGCATCTTCAGCACACAGTGAGAGTTGAAAGGGTGACACGCACATTGAGGTCTCTCCTCACTTTCGTTCCTCAAAGTGTATTTGAATCCAACATCTCCGGTGCCTGCTCTCGGCTGAGCAGAACGATGTAAAGCAAGAGCGTTTGAACTTTGCTCCCACAGGAAAAGAGCCAGGAGTGAAAGATGTTGCTGGACATCTTCAGCACACAGTGAACTTTGCAGGATGACACAAACATAGCTGTCCCTCCTCCCTTCCAACCTAAAAGTGCATTTGAATCCAACATCTCTGGTGCCTGGTGCTCTCTGAGCACAGCAGAGTAAAGCACGAACGTTTAAGCTCTGCTCCCACAATAAAAGGGGCAAGAATGAAAGATGTTGCTGGGAATCTTCAGCACCCAGTGAGCTTTGCAATGGTGACACACTCATTGCTGTATCTCCCCCTTCCTACCGAAAAGTGCTTTTGAATCCAACATCTCTGGTGTCTGGTGCTCTCTGAGCACAGCAGAGTCAAGCACGAACGTTTGAACTTTGCTCCCACAGGAAAAGAGGCAAGAATGAAAGATGTTGCTGGGCATCTTCAGCACCCAGTGAGCTTTGCAATGGTGACACACTTATTGCTGTATCTCCCCCTTCCTACCGAAAAGTGCATTTGAATCCAACATCTCTGGTGTCTGGTGCTCTCTGAGCACAGCAGAGTAAAGCACGAACGTTTGAACTCTGCTCCCACAGGAAAGGAGTCAGGAGTGAAAGATGATGCTGGGCATCTTCAGCACACAGTGAGAGTTGAAAGGGTGACACGCACATTGAGGTCTCTCCTCACTTTCGTTCCTCAAAGTGTATTTGAATCCAACATCTCCGGTGCCTGCTCTCGGCTGAGCAGAACGATGTAAAGCAAGAGCGTTTGAACTTTGCTCCCACAGGAAAAGAGCCAGGAGTGAAAGATGTTGCTGGACATCTTCAGCACACAGTGAGATTTGCAGGGTGACACAAACATAGCTGTCCCTCCTCCCTTCCAACCTAAAAGTGCATTTGAATCCAACATCTCTGGTGCCTGGTGCTCTCTGAGCACAGCAGAGTAAAGCACGAACGTTTAAGCTCTGCTCCCACAATAAAAGGGGCAAGAATGAAAGATGTTGCTGGGCATCTTCAGCACCCAGTGAGCTTTGCAATGGTGACACACTCATTGCTGTATCTCCCCCTTCCTACCGAAAAGTGCATTTGAATCCAACATCTCTGGTGTCTGGTGCTCTCTGAGCACAGCAGAGTAAAGCACGAACGTTTGAACTCTGCTCCCACAGGAAAGGAGTCAGGAGTGAAAGATGATGCTGGGCGTCTTCAGCACACAGTGAGAGTTGAAAGGGTGACAGGCACATTGAGGTCTCTCCTCACTTTCGTTCCTCAAAGTGTATTTGAATCCAGCATCTCCGGTGCCTGCTCTCGGCTGAGCAGAACGATGTAAAGCAAGAGCGTTTGAACTTTGCTCCCACAGGAAAAGAGCCAGGAGTGAAAGATGTTGCTGGACATCTTCAGCACACAGTGAGCTTTGCAGGGTGACACAAACATAGCTGTCCCTCCTCCCTTCCAACCTAAAAGTGCATTTGAATCCAACATCTCTGGTGCCTGGTGCTCTCTGAGCACAGCAGAGTAAAGCACGAACGTTTAAGCTCTGCTCCCACAATAAAAGGGGCAAGAATGAAAGATGTTGCTGGGCATCTTCAGCACCCAGTGAGCTTTGCAATGGTGACACACTCATTGCTGTATCTCCCCCTTCCTACCGAAAAGTGCATTTGAATCCAACATCTCTGGTGTCTGGTGCTCTCTGAGCACAGCAGAGTAAAGCACGAACGTTTGAACTCTGCTCCCACAGGAAAGGAGTCAGGAGTGAAAGATGATGCTGGGCGTCTTCAGCACACAGTGAGAGTTGAAAGGGTGACACGTACATTGAGGTCTCTCCTCACTTTCGTTCCTCAAAGTGTATTTGAATCCAACATCTCCGGTGCCTGCTCTCGGCTGAGCAGAACGATGTAAAGCAAGAGCGTTTGAACTTTGCTCCCACAGGAAAAGAGCCAGGAGTGAAAGATGTTGCTGGACATATTCAGCACACAGTGAGGTTTGCAGGGTGACACAAACATAGCTGTCCCTCCTCCCTTCCAACCTAAAAGTGCATTTGAATCCAACATCTCTGGTGCCTGGTGCTCTCTGAGCACAGCAGAGTAAAGCACGAACGTTTAAGCTCTGCTCCCACAATAAAAGGGGCAAGAATGAAAGATGTTGCTGGGAATCTTCAGCACCCAGTGAGCTTTGCAATGGTGACACACTCATTGCTGTATCTCCCCCTTCCTACCGAAAAGTGCATTTGAATCCAACATCTCTGGTGTCTGGTGCTCTCTGAGCACAGCAGAGTCAAGCACGAACGTTTGAACTTTGCTCCCACAGGAAAAGAGGCAAGAATGAAAGATGTTGCTGGGCATCTTCAGCACCCAGTGAGCTTTGCAATGGTGACACACTTATTGCTGTATCTCCCCCTTCCTACCGAAAAGTGCATTTGAATCCAACATCTCTGGTGTCTGGTGCTCTCTGAGCACAGCAGAGTCAAGCACGAACGTTTGAACTCTGCTCCCACAGGAAAGGAGTCAGGAGTGAAAGATGATGCTGGGCATCTTCAGCACACAGTGAGAGTTGAAAGGGTGACACGCACATTGAGGTCTCTCCTCACTTTCGTTCCTCAAAGTGTATTTGAATCCAACATCTCCGGTGCCTGCTCTCGGCTGAGCAGAACGATGTAAAGCAAGAGCGTTTGAACTTTGCTCCCACAGGAAAAGAGCCAGGAGTGAAAGATGTTGCTGGACATCTTCAGCACACAGTGAACTTTGCAGGATGACACAAACATAGCTGTCCCTCCTCCCTTCCAACCTAAAAGTGCATTTGAATCCAACATCTCTGGTGCCTGGTGCTCTCTGAGCACAGCAGAGTAAAGCACGAACGTTTAAGCTCTGCTCCCACAATAAAAGGGGCAAGAATGAAAGATGTTGCTGGGAATCTTCAGCACCCAGTGAGCTTTGCAATGGTGACACACTCATTGCTGTATCTCCCCCTTCCTACCGAAAAGTGCTTTTGAATCCAACATCTCTGGTGTCTGGTGCTCTCTGAGCACAGCAGAGTCAAGCACGAACGTTTGAACTTTGCTCCCACAGGAAAAGAGGCAAGAATGAAAGATGTTGCTGGGCATCTTCAGCACCCAGTGAGCTTTGCAATGGTGACACACTTATTGCTGTATCTCCCCCTTCCTACCGAAAAGTGCATTTGAATCCAACATCTCTGGTGTCTGGTGCTCTCTGAGCACAGCAGAGTAAAGCACGAACGTTTGAACTCTGCTCCCACAGGAAAGGAGTCAGGAGTGAAAGATGATGCTGGGCATCTTCAGCACACAGTGAGAGTTGAAAGGGTGACACGCACATTGAGGTCTCTCCTCACTTTCGTTCCTCAAAGTGTATTTGAATCCAACATCTCCGGTGCCTGCTCTCGGCTGAGCAGAACGATGTAAAGCAAGAGCGTTTGAACTTTGCTCCCACAGGAAAAGAGCCAGGAGTGAAAGATGTTGCTGGACATCTTCAGCACACAGTGAGATTTGCAGGGTGACACAAACATAGCTGTCCCTCCTCCCTTCCAACCTAAAAGTGCATTTGAATCCAACATCTCTGGTGCCTGGTGCTCTCTGAGCACAGCAGAGTAAAGCACGAACGTTTAAGCTCTGCTCCCACAATAAAAGGGGCAAGAATGAAAGATGTTGCTGGGCATCTTCAGCACCCAGTGAGCTTTGCAATGGTGACACACTCATTGCTGTATCTCCCCCTTCCTACCGAAAAGTGCATTTGAATCCAACATCTCTGGTGTCTGGTGCTCTCTGAGCACAGCAGAGTAAAGCACGAACGTTTGAACTCTGCTCCCACAGGAAAGGAGTCAGGAGTGAAAGATGATGCTGGGCATCTTCAGCACACAGTGAGAGTTGAAAGGGTGACACGCACATTGAGGTCTCTCCTCACTTTCGTTCCTCAAAGTGTATTTGAATCCAACATCTCCGGTGCCTGCTCTCGGCTGAGCAGAACGATGTAAAGCAAGAGCGTTTGAACTTTGCTCCCACAGGAAAAGAGCCAGGAGTGAAAGATGTTGCTGGACATCTTCAGCACACAGTGAACTTTGCAGGGTGACACAAACATAGCTGTCCCTCCTCCCTTCCAACCTAAAAGTGCATTTGAATCCAACATCTCTGGTGCCTGGTGCTCTCTGAGCACAGCAGAGTAAAGCACGAACGTTTAAGCTCTGCTCCCACAATAAAAGGGGCAAGAATGAAAGATGTTGCTGGGAATCTTCAGCACCCAGTGAGCTTTGCAATGGTGACACACTCATTGCTGTATCTCCCCCTTCCTACCGAAAAGTGCATTTGAATCCAACATCTCTGGTGTCTGGTGCTCTCTGAGCACAGCAGAGTCATGCACGAACGTTTGAACTTTGCTCCCACAGGAAAAGAGGCAAGAATGAAAGATGTTGCTGGGCATCTTCAGCACCCAGTGAGCTTTGCAATGGTGACACACTCATTGCTGTATCTCCCCCTTCCTACCGAAAAGTGCATTTGAATCCAACATCTCTGGTGTCTGGTGCTCTCTGAGCACAGCAGAGTCAAGCACGAACGTTTGAACTCTGCTCCCACAGGAAAGGAGTCAGGAGTGAAAGATGATGCTGGGCGTCTTCAGCACACAGTGAGAGTTGAAAGGGTGACACGTACATTGAGGTCTCTCCTCACTTTCGTTCCTCAAAGTGTATTTGAATCCAACATCTCCGGTGCCTGCTCTCGGCTGAGCAGAACGATGTAAAGCAAGAGCGTTTGAACTTTGCTCCCACAGGAAAAGAGCCAGGAGTGAAAGATGTTGCTGGACATATTCAGCACACAGTGAGGTTTGCAGGGTGACACAAACATAGCTGTCCCTCCTCCCTTCCAACCTAAAAGTGCATTTGAATCCAACATCTCTGGTGCCTGGTGCTCTCTGAGCACAGCAGAGTAAAGCACGAACGTTTAAGCTCTGCTCCCACAATAAAAGGGGCAAGAATGAAAGATGTTGCTGGGAATCTTCAGCACCCAGTGAGCTTTGCAATGGTGACACACTCATTGCTGTATCTCCCCCTTCCTACCGAAAAGTGCATTTGAATCCAACATCTCTGGTGTCTGGTGCTCTCTGAGCACAGCAGAGTCAAGCACGAACGTTTGAACTTTGCTCCCACAGGAAAAGAGGCAAGAATGAAAGATGTTGCTGGGAATCTTCAGCACCCAGTGAGCTTTGCAATGGTGACACACTTATTGCTGTATCTCCCCCTTCCTACCGAAAAGTGCATTTGAATCCAACATCTCTGGTGTCTGGTGCTCTCTGAGCACAGCAGAGTCAAGCACGAACGTTTGAACTCTGCTCCCACAGGAAAGGAGTCAGGAGTGAAAGATGATGCTGGGCATCTTCAGCACACAGTGAGAGTTGAAAGGGTGACACGCACATTGAGGTCTCTCCTCACTTTCGTTCCTCAAAGTGTATTTGAATCCAACATCTCCGGTGCCTGCTCTCGGCTGAGCAGAACGATGTAAAGCAAGAGCGTTTGAACTTTGCTCCCACAGGAAAAGAGCCAGGAGTGAAAGATGTTGCTGGACATCTTCAGCACACAGTGAACTTTGCAGGGTGACACAAACATAGCTGTCCCTCCTCCCTTCCAACCTAAAAGTGCATTTGAATCCAACATCTCTGGTGCCTGGTGCTCTCTGAGCACAGCAGAGTAAAGCACGAACGTTTAAGCTCTGCTCCCACAATAAAAGGGGCAAGAATGAAAGATGTTGCTGGGCATCTTCAGCACCCAGTGAGCTTTGCAATGGTGACACACTCATTGCTGTATCTCCCCCTTCCTACCGAAAAGTGCATTTGAATCCAACATCTCTGGTGTCTGGTGCTCTCTGAGCACAGCAGAGTAAAGCACGAACGTTTGAACTCTGCTCCCACAGGAAAGGAGTCAGGAGTGAAAGATGATGCTGGGCGTCTTCAGCACACAGTGAGAGTTGAAAGGGTGACACGCACATTGAGGTCTCTCCTCACTTTCGTTCCTCAAAGTGTATTTGAATCCAGCATCTCCGGTGCCTGCTCTCGGCTGAGCAGAACGATGTAAAGCAAGAGCGTTTGAACTTTGCTCCCACAGGAAAAGAGCCAGGAGTGAAAGATGTTGCTGGACATCTTCAGCACACAGTGAGCTTTGCAGGGTGACACAAACATAGCTGTCCCTCCTCCCTTCCAACCTAAAAGTGCATTTGAATCCAACATCTCTGGTGCCTGGTGCTCTCTGAGCACAGCAGAGTAAAGCACGAACGTTTAAGCTCTGCTCCCACAATAAAAGGGGCAAGAATGAAAGATGTTGCTGGGCATCTTCAGCACCCAGTGAGCTTTGCAATGGTGACACACTCATTGCTGTATCTCCCCCTTCCTACCGAAAAGTGCATTTGAATCCAACATCTCTGGTGTCTGGTGCTCTCTGAGCACAGCAGAGTCAAGCACGAACGTTTGAACTTTGCTCCCACAGGAAAAGAGGCAAGAATGAAAGATGTTGCTGGGCATCTTCAGCACCCAGTGAGCTTTGCAATGGTGACACACTTATTGCTGTATCTCCCCCTTCCTACCGAAAAGTGCATTTGAATCCAACATCTCCGGTGCCTGCTCTCGGCTGAGCAGAACGATGTAAAGCAAGAGCGTTTGAACTTTGCTCCCACAGGAAAAGAGCCAGGAGTGAAAGATGTTGCTGGACATCTTCAGCACACAGTGAGATTTGCAGGGTGACACAAAAATAGCTGTCCCTCCTCCCTTCCAACCTAAAAGTGCATTTGAATCCAACATCTCTGGTGCCTGGTGCTCTCTGAGCACAGCAGAGTAAAGCACGAACGTTTAAGCTCTGCTCCCACAATAAAAGGGGCAAGAATGAAAGATGTTGCTGGGCATCTTCAGCACCCAGTGAGCTTTGCAATGGTGACACACTCATTGCTGTATCTCCCCCTTCCTACCGAAAAGTGCATTTGAATCCAACATCTCTGGTGTCTGGTGCTCTCTGAGCACAGCAGAGTCAAGCACGAACGTTTGAACTCTGCTCCCACAGGAAAGGAGTCAGGAGTGAAAGATGATGCTGGGCGTCTTCAGCACACAGTGAGAGTTGAAAGGGTGACACGTACATTGAGGTCTCTCCTCACTTTCGTTCCTCAAAGTGTATTTGAATCCAACATCTCCGGTGCCTGCTCTCGGCTGAGCAGAACGATGTAAAGCAAGAGCGTTTGAACTTTGCTCCCACAGGAAAAGAGCCAGGAGTGAAAGATGTTGCTGGACATATTCAGCACACAGTGAGGTTTGCAGGGTGACACAAACATAGCTGTCCCTCCTCCCTTCCAACCTAAAAGTGCATTTGAATCCAACATCTCTGGTGCCTGGTGCTCTCTGAGCACAGCAGAGTAAAGCACGAACGTTTAAGCTCTGCTCCCACAATAAAAGGGGCAAGAATGAAAGATGTTGCTGGGAATCTTCAGCACCCAGTGAGCTTTGCAATGGTGACACACTCATTGCTGTATCTCCCCCTTCCTACCGAAAAGTGCATTTGAATCCAACATCTCTGGTGTCTGGTGCTCTCTGAGCACAGCAGAGTCAAGCACGAACGTTTGAACTTTGCTCCCACAGGAAAAGAGGCAAGAATGAAAGATGTTGCTGGGAATCTTCAGCACCCAGTGAGCTTTGCAATGGTGACACACTTATTGCTGTATCTCCCCCTTCCTACCGAAAAGTGCATTTGAATCCAACATCTCTGGTGTCTGGTGCTCTCTGAGCACAGCAGAGTAAAGCACGAACGTTTGAACTCTGCTCCCACAGGAAAGGAGTCAGGAGTGAAAGATGATGCTGGGCATCTTCAGCACACAGTGAGAGTTGAAAGGGTGACACGCACATTGAGGTCTCTCCTCACTTTCGTTCCTCAAAGTGTATTTGAATCCAACATCTCCGGTGCCTGCTCTCGGCTGAGCAGAACGATGTAAAGCAAGAGCGTTTGAACTTTGCTCCCACAGGAAAAGAGCCAGGAGTGAAAGATGTTGCTGGACATCTTCAGCACACAGTGAGCTTTGCAGGGTGACACAAACATAGCTGTCCCTCCTCCCTTCCAACCTAAAAGTGCATTTGAATCCAACATCTCTGGTGCCTGGTGCTCTCTGAGCACAGCAGAGTAAAGCACGAACGTTTAAGCTCTGCTCCCACAATAAAAGGGGCAAGAATGAAAGATGTTGCTGGGCATCTTCAGCACCCAGTGAGCTTTGCAATGGTGACACACTCATTGCTGTATCTCCCCCTTCCTACCGAAAAGTGCATTTGAATCCAACATCTCTGGTGTCTGGTGCTCTCTGAGCACAGCAGAGTCAAGCACGAACGTTTGAACTTTGCTCCCACAGGAAAAGAGGCAAGAATGAAAGATGTTGCTGGGCATCTTCAGCACCCAGTGAGCTTTGCAATGGTGACACACTTATTGCTGTATCTCCCCCTTCCTACCGAAAAGTGCATTTGAATCCAACATCTCTGGTGCCTGGTGCTCTCTGAGCACAGCAGAGTAAAGCACGAACGTTTAAGCTCTGCTCCCACAATAAAAGGGGCAAGAATGAAAGATGTTGCTGGGAATCTTCAGCACCCTGTGAGCTTTGCAATGGTGACACACTCATTGCTGTATCTCCCCCTTCCTACCGAAAAGTGCATTTGAATCCAACATCTCTGGTGTCTGGTGCTCTCTGAGCACAGCAGAGTAAAGCACGAACGTTTGAACTTTGCTCCCACAGGAAAAGAGGCAAGAATGAAAGATGTTGCTGGGCATCTTCAGCACCCAGTGAGCTTTGCAATGGTGACACACTTATTGCTGTATCTCCCCCTTCCTACCGAAAAGTGCATTTGAATCCAACATCTCTGGTGTCTGGTGCTCTCTGAGCACAGCAAAGTCAAGCACGAACGTTTGAACTCTGCTCCCACAGGAAAAGAGCCAGGAGTGAAAGATGTTGCTGGACATCTTCCGCACACAGTGAGATTTGCAGGGTGACACAAACATAGCTGTCCCTCCTCCCTTCCAACCTAAAAGTGCATTTGAATCCAACATCTCTGGTGCCTGGTGCTCTCTGAGCACAGCAGAGTAAAGCACGAACGTTTAAGCTCTGCTCCCACAATAAAAGGGGCAAGAATGAAAGATGTTGCTGGGCATCTTCAGCACCCAGTGAGCTTTGCAATGGTGACACACTCATTGCTGTATCTCCCCCTTCCTACCGAAAAGTGCATTTGAATCCAACATCTCTGGTGTCTGGTGCTCTCTGAGCACAGCAGAGTAAAGCACGAACGTTTGAACTCTGCTCCCACAGGAAAGGAGTCAGGAGTGAAAGATGATGCTGGGCGTCTTCAGCACACAGTGAGAGTTGAAAGGGTGACAGGCACATTGAGGTCTCTCCTCACTTTCGTTCCTCAAAGTGTATTTGAATCCAGCATCTCCGGTGCCTGCTCTCGGCTGAGCAGAACGATGTAAAGCAAGAGCGTTTGAACTTTGCTCCCACAGGAAAAGAGCCAGGAGTGAAAGATGTTGCTGGACATCTTCAGCACACAGTGAGCTTTGCAGGGTGACACAAACATAGCTGTCCCTCCTCCCTTCCAACCTAAAATTGCATTTGAATCCAACATCTCTGGTGCCTGGTGCTCTCTGAGCACAGCAGAGTAAAGCACGAACGTTTAAGCTCTGCTCCCACAGTAAAAGGGGCAAGAATGAAAGATGTTGCTGGGCATCTTCAGCACCCAGTGAGCTTTGCAATGGTGACACACTCATTGCTGTATCTCCCCCTTCCTACCGAAAAGTGCATTTGAATCCAACATCTCTGGTGTCTGGTGCTCTCTGAGCACAGCAGAGTAAAGCACGAACGTTTGAACTCTGCTCCCACAGGAAAGGAGTCAGGAGTGAAAGATGATGCTGCGCGTCTTCAGCACACAGTGAGAGTTGAAAGGGTGACACGTACATTGAGGTCTCTCCTCACTTTCGTTCCTCAAAGTGTATTTGAATCCAACATCTCCGGTGCCTGCTCTCGGCTGAGCAGAACGATGTAAAGCAAGAGCGTTTGAACTTTGCTCCCACAGGAAAAGAGCCAGGAGTGAAAGATGTTGCTGGACATCTTCAGCACACAGTGAGATTTGCAGGGTGACACAAACATAGCTGTCCCTCCTCCCTTCCAACCTAAAAGTGCATTTGAATCCAACATCTCTGGTGCCTGGTGCTCTCTGAGCACAGCAGAGTAAAGCACGAACGTTTAAGCTCTGCTCCCACAATAAAAGGGGCAAGAATGAAAGATGTTGCTGGGCATCTTCAGCACCCAGTGAGCTTTGCAATGGTGACACACTCATTGCTGTATCTCCCCCTTCCTACCGAAAAGTGCATTTGAATCCAACATCTCTGGTGTCTGGTGCTCTCTGAGCACAGCAGAGTAAAGCACGAACGTTTGAACTCTGCTCCCACAGGAAAGGAGTCAGGAGTGAAAGATGATGCTGGGCATCTTCAGCACACAGTGAGAGTTGAAAGGGTGACACGCACATTGAGGTCTCTCCTCACTTTCGTTCCTCAAAGTGTATTTGAATCCAACATCTCCGGTGCCTGCTCTCGGCTGAGCAGAACGATGTAAAGCAAGAGCGTTTGAACTTTGCTCCCACAGGAAAAGAGCCAGGAGTGAAAGATGTTGCTGGACATCTTCAGCACACAGTGAGCTTTGCAGGGTGACACAAACATAGCTGTCCCTCCTCCCTTCCAACCTAAAAGTGCATTTGAATCCAACATCTCTGGTGCCTGGTGCTCTCTGAGCACAGCAGAGTAAAGCACGAACGTTTAAGCTCTGCTCCCACAATAAAAGGGGCAAGAATGAAAGATGTTGCTGGGAATCTTCAGCACCCTGTGAGCTTTGCAATGGTGACACACTCATTGCTGTATCTCCCCCTTCCTACCGAAAAGTGCATTTGAATCCAACATCTCTGGTGTCTGGTGCTCTCTGAGCACAGCAGAGTAAAGCACGAACGTTTGAACTTTGCTCCCACAGGAAAAGAGGCAAGAATGAAAGATGTTGCTGGGCATCTTCAGCACCCAGTGAGCTTTGCAATGGTGATACACTTATTGCTGTATCTCCCCCTTCCTACCGAAAAGTGCATTTGAATCCAACATCTCTGGTGTCTGGTGCTCTCTGAGCACAGCAAAGTCAAGCACGAACGTTTGAACTCTGCTCCCACAGGAAAAGAGCCAGGAGTGAAAGATGTTGCTGGACATCTTCCGCACACAGTGAGATTTGCAGGGTGACACAAACATAGCTGTCCCTCCTCCCTTCCAACCTAAAAGTGCATTTGAATCCAACATCTCTGGTGCCTGGTGCTCTCTGAGCACAGCAGAGTAAAGCACGAACGTTTAAGCTCTGCTCCCACAATAAAAGGGGCAAGAATGAAAGATGTTGCTGGGCATCTTCAGCACCCAGTGAGCTTTGCAATGGTGACACACTCATTGCTGTATCTCCCCCTTCCTACCGAAAAGTGCATTTGAATCCAACATCTCTGGTGTCTGGTGCTCTCTGAGCACAGCAGAGTAAAGCACGAACGTTTGAACTCTGCTCCCACAGGAAAGGAGTCAGGAGTGAAAGATGATGCTGGGCGTCTTCAGCACACAGTGAGAGTTGAAAGGGTGACAGGCACATTGAGGTCTCTCCTCACTTTCGTTCCTCAAAGTGTATTTGAATCCAGCATCTCCGGTGCCTGCTCTCGGCTGAGCAGAACGATGTAAAGCAAGAGCGTTTGAACTTTGCTCCCACAGGAAAAGAGCCAGGAGTGAAAGATGTTGCTGGACATCTTCAGCACACAGTGAGCTTTGCAGGGTGACACAAACATAGCTGTCCCTCCTCCCTTCCAACCTAAAAGTGCATTTGAATCCAACATCTCTGGTGCCTGGTGCTCTCTGAGCACAGCAGAGTAAAGCACGAACGTTTAAGCTCTGCTCCCACAATAAAAGGGGCAAGAATGAAAGATGTTGCTGGGCATCTTCAGCACCCAGTGAGCTTTGCAATGGTGACACACTCATTGCTGTATCTCCCCCTTCCTACCGAAAAGTGCATTTGAATCCAACATCTCTGGTGTCTGGTGCTCTCTGAGCACAGCAGAGTAAAGCACGAACGTTTGAACTCTGCTCCCACAGGAAAGGAGTCAGGAGTGAAAGATGATGCTGGGCGTCTTCAGCACACAGTGAGAGTTGAAAGGGTGACACGTACATTGAGGTCTCTCCTCACTTTCGTTCCTCAAAGTGTATTTGAATCCAACATCTCCGGTGCCTGCTCTCGGCTGAGCAGAACGATGTAAAGCAAGAGCGTTTGAACTTTGCTCCCACAGGAAAAGAGCCAGGAGTGAAAGATGTTGCTGGACATATTCAGCACACAGTGAGGTTTGCAGGGTGACACAAACATAGCTGTCCCTCCTCCCTTCCAACCTAAAAGTGCATTTGAATCCAACATCTCTGGTGCCTGGTGCTCTCTGAGCACAGCAGAGTAAAGCACGAACGTTTAAGCTCTGCTCCCACAATAAAAGGGGCAAGAATGAAAGATGTTGCTGGGAATCTTCAGCACCCAGTGAGCTTTGCAATGGTGACACACTCATTGCTGTATCTCCCCCTTCCTACCGAAAAGTGCATTTGAATCCAACATCTCTGGTGTCTGGTGCTCTCTGAGCACAGCAGAGTCAAGCACGAACGTTTGAACTTTGCTCCCACAGGAAAAGAGGCAAGAATGAAAGATGTTGCTGGGCATCTTCAGCACCCAGTGAGCTTTGCAATGGTGACACACTTATTGCTGTATCTCCCCCTTCCTACCGAAAAGTGCATTTGAATCCAACATCTCTGGTGTCTGGTGCTCTCTGAGCACAGCAGAGTCAAGCACGAACGTTTGAACTCTGCTCCCACAGGAAAGGAGTCAGGAGTGAAAGATGATGCTGGGCATCTTCAGCACACAGTGAGAGTTGAAAGGGTGACACGCACATTGAGGTCTCTCCTCACTTTCGTTCCTCAAAGTGTATTTGAATCCAACATCTCCGGTGCCTGCTCTCGGCTGAGCAGAACGATGTAAAGCAAGAGCGTTTGAACTTTGCTCCCACAGGAAAAGAGCCAGGAGTGAAAGATGTTGCTGGACATCTTCAGCACACAGTGAACTTTGCAGGATGACACAAACATAGCTGTCCCTCCTCCCTTCCAACCTAAAAGTGCATTTGAATCCAACATCTCTGGTGCCTGGTGCTCTCTGAGCACAGCAGAGTAAAGCACGAACGTTTAAGCTCTGCTCCCACAATAAAAGGGGCAAGAATGAAAGATGTTGCTGGGAATCTTCAGCACCCAGTGAGCTTTGCAATGGTGACACACTCATTGCTGTATCTCCCCCTTCCTACCGAAAAGTGCTTTTGAATCCAACATCTCTGGTGTCTGGTGCTCTCTGAGCACAGCAGAGTCAAGCACGAACGTTTGAACTTTGCTCCCACAGGAAAAGAGGCAAGAATGAAAGATGTTGCTGGGCATCTTCAGCACCCAGTGAGCTTTGCAATGGTGACACACTTATTGCTGTATCTCCCCCTTCCTACCGAAAAGTGCATTTGAATCCAACATCTCTGGTGTCTGGTGCTCTCTGAGCACAGCAGAGTAAAGCACGAACGTTTGAACTCTGCTCCCACAGGAAAGGAGTCAGGAGTGAAAGATGATGCTGGGCATCTTCAGCACACAGTGAGAGTTGAAAGGGTGACACGCACATTGAGGTCTCTCCTCACTTTCGTTCCTCAAAGTGTATTTGAATCCAACATCTCCGGTGCCTGCTCTCGGCTGAGCAGAACGATGTAAAGCAAGAGCGTTTGAACTTTGCTCCCACAGGAAAAGAGCCAGGAGTGAAAGATGTTGCTGGACATCTTCAGCACACAGTGAGATTTGCAGGGTGACACAAACATAGCTGTCCCTCCTCCCTTCCAACCTAAAAGTGCATTTGAATCCAACATCTCTGGTGCCTGGTGCTCTCTGAGCACAGCAGAGTAAAGCACGAACGTTTAAGCTCTGCTCCCACAATAAAAGGGGCAAGAATGAAAGATGTTGCTGGGCATCTTCAGCACCCAGTGAGCTTTGCAATGGTGACACACTCATTGCTGTATCTCCCCCTTCCTACCGAAAAGTGCATTTGAATCCAACATCTCTGGTGTCTGGTGCTCTCTGAGCACAGCAGAGTAAAGCACGAACGTTTGAACTCTGCTCCCACAGGAAAGGAGTCAGGAGTGAAAGATGATGCTGGGCGTCTTCAGCACACAGTGAGAGTTGAAAGGGTGACACGCACATTGAGGTCTCTCCTCACTTTCGTTCCTCAAAGTGTATTTGAATCCAACATCTCCGGTGCCTGCTCTCGGCTGAGCAGAACGATGTAAAGCAAGAGCGTTTGAACTTTGCTCCCACAGGAAAAGAGCCAGGAGTGAAAGATGTTGCTGGACATCTTCAGCACACAGTGAGCTTTGCAGGGTGACACAAACATAGCTGTCCCTCCTCCCTTCCAACCTAAAAGTGCATTTGAATCCAACATCTCTGGTGCCTGGTGCTCTCTGAGCACAGCAGAGTAAAGCACGAACGTTTAAGCTCTGCTCCCACAATAAAAGGGGCAAGAATGAAAGATGTTGCTGGGAATCTTCAGCACCCTGTGAGCTTTGCAATGGTGACACACTCATTGCTGTATCTCCCCCTTCCTACCGAAAAGTGCATTTGAATCCAACATCTCTGGTGTCTGGTGCTCTCTGAGCACAGCAGAGTAAAGCACGAACGTTTGAACTCTGCTCCCATAGGAAAGGAGTCAGGAGTGAAAGATGATGCTGGGCGTCTTCAGCACACAGTGAGAGTTGAAAGGGTGACACGCACATTGAGGTCTCTCCTCACTTTCGTTCCTCAAAGTGTATTTGAATCCAACATCTCCGGTGCCTGCTCTCGGCTGAGCAGAACGATGTAAAGCAAGAGCGTTTGAACTTTGCTCCCACAGGAAAAGAGCCAGGAGTGAAAGATGTTGCTGGACATCTTCAGCACACAGTGAGGTTTGCAGGGTGACACAAACATAGCTGTCCCTCCTCCCTTCCAACCTAAAAGTGCATTTGAATCCAACATCTCTGGTGCCTGGTGCTCTCTGAGCACAGCAGAGTAAAGCACGAACGTTTAAGCTCTGCTCCCACAATAAAAGGGGCAAGAATGAAAGATGTTGCTGGGAATCTTCAGCACCCAGTGAGCTTTGCAATGGTGACACACTCATTGCTGTATCTCCCCCTTCCTACCGAAAAGTGCATTTGAATCCAACATCTCTGGTGTCTGGTGCTCTCTGAGCACAGCAGAGTCAAGCACGAACGTTTGAACTTTGCTCCCACAGGAAAAGAGGCAAGAATGAAAGATGTTGCTGGGCATCTTCAGCACCCAGTGAGCTTTGCAATGGTGACACACTTATTGCTGTATCTCCCCCTTCCTACCGAAAAGTGCATTTGAATCCAACATCTCTGGTGTCTGGTGCTCTCTGAGCACAGCAGAGTCAAGCACGAACGTTTGAACTCTGCTCCCACAGGAAAGGAGTCAGGAGTGAAAGATGATGCTGGGCATCTTCAACACACAGTGAGAGTTGAAAGGGTGACACGCACATTGAGGTCTCTCCTCACTTTCGTTCCTCAAAGTGTATTTGAATCCAACATCTCCGGTGCCTGCTCTCGGCTGAGCAGAACGATGTAAAGCAAGAGCGTTTGAACTTTGCTCCCACAGGAAAAGAGCCAGGAGTGAAAGTTGTTGCTGGACATCTTCAGCACACAGTGAGATTTGCAGGGTGACACAAACATAGCTGTCCCTCCTCCCTTCCAACCTAAAAGTGCATTTGAATCCAACATCTCTGGTGCCTGGTGCTCTCTGAGCACAGCAGAGTAAAGCACGAACGTTTAAGCTCTGCTCCCACAATAAAAGGGGCAAGAATGAAAGATGTTGCTGGGCATCTTCAGCACCCAGTGAGCTTTGCAATGGTGACACACTCATTGCTGTATCTCCCCCTTCCTACCGAAAAGTGCATTTGAATCCAACATCTCTGGTGTCTGGTGCTCTCTGAGCACAGCAGAGTAAAGCACGAACGTTTGAACTCTGCTCCCACAGGAAAGGAGTCAGGAGTGAAAGATGATGCTGGGCGTCTTCAGCACACAGTGAGAGTTGAAAGGGTGACACACACATTGAGGTCTCTCCTCACTTTCGTTCCTCAACGTGTATTTGAATCCAGCATCTCCGGTGCCTGCTCTCGGCTGAGCAGAACGATGTAAAGCAAGAGCGTTTGAACTTTGCTCCCACAGGAAAAGAGCCAGGAGTGAAAGATGTTGCTGGACATATTCAGCACACAGTGAACTTTGCAGGGTGACACAAACATAGCTGTCCCTCCTCCCTTCCAACCTAAAAGTGCATTTGAATCCAACATCTCTGGTGCCTGTTGCTCTCTGAGCACAGCAGAGTAAAGCACGGACGTTTAAGCTCTGCTCCCACAATAAAAGGGGCAAGAATGAAAGATGTTGCTGGGAATCTTCAGCACCCAGTGAGCTTTGCAATGGTGACACACTCATTGCTGTATCTCCCCCTTCCTACCGAAAAGTGCATTTGAATCCAACATCTCTGGTGTCTGGTGCTCTCTGAGCACAGCAGAGTCAAGCACGAACGTTTGAACTTTGCTCCCACAGGAAAAGAGGCAAGAATGAAAGATGTTGCTGGGCATCTTCAGCACCCAGTGAGCTTTGCAATGGTGACACACTTATTGCTGTATCTCCCCCTTCCTACCGAAAAGTGCATTTGAATCCAACATCTCTGGTGTCTGGTGCTCTCTGAGCACAGCAGAGTAAAGCACGAACGTTTGAACTCTGCTCCCACAGGAAAGGAGTCAGGAGTGAAAGATGATGCTGGGCATCTTCAGCACACAGTGAGAGTTGAAAGGGTGACACGCACATTGAGGTCTCTCCTCACTTTCGTTCCTCAAAGTGTATTTGAATCCAACATCTCCGGTGCCTGCTCTCGGCTGAGCAGAACGATGTAAAGCAAGAGCGTTTGAACTTTGCTCCCACAGGAAAAGAGCCAGGAGTGAAAGATGTTGCTGGACATCTTCAGCACACAGTGAGATTTGCAGGGTGACACAAACATAGCTGTCCCTCCTCCCTTCCAACCTAAAAGTGCATTTGAATCCAACATCTCTGGTGCCTGGTGCTCTCTGAGCACAGCAGAGTAAAGCACGAACGTTTAAGCTCTGCTCCCACAATAAAAGGGGCAAGAATGAAAGATGTTGCTGGGCATCTTCAGCACCCAGTGAGCTTTGCAATGGTGACACACTCATTGCTGTATCTCCCCCTTCCTACCGAAAAGTGCATTTGAATCCAACATCTCTGGTGTCTGGTGCTCTCTGAGCACAGCAGAGTAAAGCACGAACGTTTGAACTCTGCTCCCACAGGAAAGGAGTCAGGAGTGAAAGATGATGCTGGGCGTCTTCAGCACACAGTGAGAGTTGAAAGGGTGACACGCACATTGAGGTCTCTCCTCACTTTCATTCCTCAAAGTGTATTTGAATCCAACATCTCCGGTGCCTGCTCTCGGCTGAGCAGAACGATGTAAAGCAAG
This sequence comes from Lathamus discolor, assembly GCF_037157495.1. NCBI lineage: Eukaryota > Metazoa > Chordata > Aves > Psittaciformes > Psittacidae > Lathamus > Lathamus discolor. The sequence continues at coordinate 1,790,701 of NC_088892.1, read as the reverse complement.
AGCGTTTGAACTTTGCTCCCACAGGAAAAGAGCCAGGAGTGAAAGATGTTGCTGGACATCTTCAGCACACAGTGAGCTTTGCAGGGTGACACAAACATAGCTGTCCCTCCTCCCTTCCAACCTAAAAGTGCATTTGAATCCAACATCTCTGGTGCCTGGTGCTCTCTGAGCACAGCAGAGTAAAGCACGAACGTTTAAGCTCTGCTCCCACAATAAAAGGGGCAAGAATGAAAGATGTTGCTGGGCATCTTCAGCACCCAGTGAGCTTTGCAATGGTGACACACTCATTGCTGTATCTCCCCCTTCCTACCGAAAAGTGCATTTGAATCCAACATCTCTGGTGTCTGGTGCTCTCTGAGCACAGCAGAGTCAAGCACGAACGTTTGAACTTTGCTCCCACAGGAAAAGAGGCAAGAATGAAAGATGTTGCTGGGCATCTTCAGCACACAGTGAGGTTTGCAATGGTGACACACTTATTGCTGTATCTCCCCCTTCCTACCGAAAAGTGCATTTGAATCCAACATCTCCGGTGCCTGCTCTCGGCTGAGCAGAACGATGTAAAGCAAGAGCGTTTGAACTTTGCTCCCACAGGAAAAGAGCCAGGAGTGAAAGATGTTGCTGGACATCTTCAGCACACAGTGAGCTTTGCAGGGTGACACAAACATAGCTGTCCCTCTTCCCTTCCAACCTAAAAGTGCATTTGAATCCAACATCTCTGGTGCCTGGTGCTCTCTGAGCACAGCAGAGTAAAGCACGAACGTTTAAGCTCTGCTCCCACAATAAAAGGGGCAAGAATGAAAGATGTTGCTGGGAATCTTCAGCACCCTGTGAGCTTTGCAATGGTGACACACTCATTGCTGTATCTCCCCCTTCCTACCGAAAAGTGCATTTGAATCCAACATCTCTGGTGTCTGGTGCTCTCTGAGCACAGCAGAGTCAAGCACGAACGTTTGAACTTTGCTGCCACAGGAAAAGAGGCAAGAATGAAAGATGTTGCTGGGCATCTTCAGCACCCAGTGAGCTTTGCAATGGTGACACACTTATTGCTGTATCTCCCCCTTCCTACCGAAAAGTGCATTTGAATACAACATCTCTGGTGTCTGGTGCTCTCTGAGCACAGCAGAGTCAAGCACGAACGTTTGAACTCTGCTCCCACAGGAAAAGAGCCAGGAGTGAAAGATGTTGCTGGACATCTTCCGCACACAGTGAGATTTGCAGGGTGACACAAACATAGCTGTCCCTCCTCCCTTCCAACCTAAAAGTGCATTTGAATCCAACATCTCTGGTGCCTGGTGCTCTCTGAGCACAGCAGAGTAAAGCACGAACGTTTAAGCTCTGCTCCCACAATAAAAGGGGCAAGAATGAAAGATGTTGCTGGGCATCTTCAGCACCCAGGGAGCTTTGCAATGGTGACACACTCATTGCTGTATCTCCCCCTTCCTACCGAAAAGTGCATTTGAATCCAACATCTCTGGTGTCTGGTGCTCTCTGAGCACAGCAGAGTAAAGCACGAACGTTTGAACTCTGCTCCCACAGGAAAGGAGTCAGGAGTGAAAGATGATGCTGGGCGTCTTCAGCACACAGTGAGAGTTGAAAGGGTGACAGGCACATTGAGGTCTCTCCTCACTTTCGTTCCTCAAAGTGTATTTGAATCCAGCATCTCCGGTGCCTGCTCTCGGCTGAGCAGAACGATGTAAAGCAAGAGCGTTTGAACTTTGCTCCCACAGGAAAAGAGCCAGGAGTGAAAGATGTTGCTGGACATCTTCAGCACACAGTGAGCTTTGCAGGGTGACACAAACATAGCTGTCCCTCCTCCCTTCCAACCTAAAAGTGCATTTGAATCCAACATCTCTGGTGCCTGGTGCTCTCTGAGCACAGCAGAGTAAAGCACGAACGTTTAAGCTCTGCTCCCACAATAAAAGGGGCAAGAATGAAAGATGTTGCTGGGCATCTTCAGCACCCAGTGAGCTTTGCAATGGTGACACACTCATTGCTGTATCTCCCCCTTCCTACCGAAAAGTGCATTTGAATCCAACATCTCTGGTGTCTGGTGCTCTCTGAGCACAGCAGAGTAAAGCACGAACGTTTGAACTCTGCTCCCACAGGAAAGGAGTCAGGAGTGAAAGATGATGCTGGGCGTCTTCAGCACACAGTGAGAGTTGAAAGGGTGACACGTACATTGAGGTCTCTCCTCACTTTCGTTCCTCAAAGTGTATTTGAATCCAACATCTCCGGTGCCTGCTCTCGGCTGAGCAGAACGATGTAAAGCAAGAGCGTTTGAACTTTGCTCCCACAGGAAAAGAGCCAGGAGTGAAAGATGTTGCTGGACATATTCAGCACACAGTGAGGTTTGCAGGGTGACACAAACATAGCTGTCCCTCCTCCCTTCCAACCTAAAAGTGCATTTGAATCCAACATCTCTGGTGCCTGGTGCTCTCTGAGCACAGCAGAGTAAAGCACGAACGTTTAAGCTCTGCTCCCAAAATAAAAGGGGCAAGAATGAAAGATGTTGCTGGGAATCTTCAGCACCCAGTGAGCTTTGCAATGGTGACACACTCATTGCTGTATCTCCCCCTTCCTACCGAAAAGTGCATTTGAATCCAACATCTCTGGTGTCTGGTGCTCTCTGAGCACAGCAGAGTCAAGCACGAACGTTTGAACTTTGCTCCCACAGGAAAAGAGGCAAGAATGAAAGATGTTGCTGGGCATCTTCAGCACCCAGTGAGCTTTGCAATGGTGACACACTTATTGCTGTATCTCCCCCTTCCTACCGAAAAGTGCATTTGAATCCAACATCTCTGGTGTCTGGTGCTCTCTGAGCACAGCAGAGTCAAGCACGAACGTTTGAACTCTGCTCCCACAGGAAAGGAGTCAGGAGTGAAAGATGATGCTGGGCATCTTCAGCACACAGTGAGAGTTGAAAGGGTGACACGCACATTGAGGTCTCTCCTCACTTTCGTTCCTCAAAGTGTATTTGAATCCAACATCTCTGGTGCCTGCTCTCGGCTGAGCAGAACGATGTAAAGCAAGATCGTTTGAACTTTGCTCCCACAGGAAAAGAGCCAGGAGTGAAAGATGTTGCTGGACATCTTCAGCACACAGTGAACTTTGCAGGATGACACAAACATAGCTGTCCCTCCTCCCTTCCAACCTAAAAGTGCATTTGAATCCAACATCTCTGGTGCCTGGTGTTCTCTGAGCACAGCAGAGTAAAGCACGAACGTTTAAGCTCTGCTCCCACAATAAAAGGGGCAAGAATGAAAGATGTTGCTGGGCATCTTCAGCACCCAGTGAGCTTTGCAATGGTGACACACTCATTGCTGTATCTCCCCCTTCCTACCGAAAAGTGCATTTGAATCCAACATCTCTGGTGTCTGGTGCTCTCTGAGCACAGCAGAGTCAAGCACGAACGTTTGAACTTTGCTCCCACAGGAAAAGAGGCAAGAATGAAAGATGTTGCTGGGCATCTTCAGCACCCAGTGAGCTTTGCAATGGTGACACACTTATTGCTGTATCTCCCCCTTCCTACCGAAAAGTGCATTTGAATCCAACATCTCTGGTGTCTGGTGCTCTCTGAGCACAGCAGAGTAAAGCACGAACGTTTGAACTCTGCTCCCACAGGAAAGGAGTCAGGAGTGAAAGATGATGCTGGGCATCTTCAGCACACAGTGAGAGTTGAAAGGGTGACACGCACATTGAGGTCTCTCCTCACTTTCGTTCCTCAAAGGGTATTTGAATCCAACATCTCCGGTGCCTGCTCTCGGCTGAGCAGAACGATGTAAAGCAAGAGCGTTTGAACTTTGCTCCCACAGGAAAAGAGCCAGGAGTGAAAGATGTTGCTGGACATCTTCAGCACACAGTGAGATTTGCAGGGTGACACAAACATAGCTGTCCCTCCTCCCTTCCAACCTAAAAGTGCATTTGAATCCAACATCTCTGGTGCCTGGTGCTCTCTGAGCACAGCAGAGTAAAGCACGAACGTTTAAGCTCTGCTCCCACAATAAAAGGGGCAAGAATGAAAGATGTTGCTGGGCATCATCAGCACCCAGTGAGCTTTGCAATGGTGACACACTCATTGCTGTATCTCCCCCTTCCTACCGAAAAGTGCATTTGAATCCAACATCTCTGGTGTCTGGTGCTCTCTGAGCACAGCAGAGTAAAGCACGAACGTTTGAACTCTGCTCCCACAGGAAAGGAGTCAGGAGTGAAAGATGATGCTGGGCATCTTCAGCACACAGTGAGATTTGCAGGGTGACACAAACATAGCTGTCCCTCCTCCCTTCCAACCTAAAAGTGCATTTGAATCCAACATCTCTGGTGCCTGGTGCTCTCTGAGCACAGCAGAGTAAAGCACGAACGTTTAAGCTCTGCTCCCACAATAAAAGGGGCAAGAATGAAAGATGTTGCTGGGCATCATCAGCACCCAGTGAGCTTTGCAATGGTGACACACTCATTGCTGTATCTCCCCCTTCCTACCGAAAAGTGCATTTGAATCCAACATCTCTGGTGCCTGGTGCTCTCTGAGCACAGCAGAGTAAAGCACGAACGTTTAAGCTCTGCTCCCACAATAAAAGGGGCAAGAATGAAAGATGTTGCTGGGCATCTTCAGCACCCAGTGAGCTTTGCAATGGTGACACACTCATTGCTGTATCTCCCCCTTCCTACCGAAAAGTGCATTTGAATCCAACATCTCTGGTGTCTGGTGCTCTCTGAGCACAGCAGAGTCAAGCACGAACGTTTGAACTTTGCTCCCACAGGAAAAGAGGCAAGAATGAAAGATGTTGCTGGGCATCTTCAGCACCCAGTGAGCTTTGCAATGGTGACACACTTATTGCTGTATCTCCCCCTTCCTACCGAAAAGTGCATTTGAATCCAACATCTCCGGTGCCTGCTCTCGGCTGAGCAGAACGATGTAAAGCAAGAGCGTTTGAACTTTGCTCCCACAGGAAAAGAGCCAGGAGTGAAAGATGTTGCTGGACATCTTCAGCACACAGTGAGATTTGCAGGGTGACACAAACATAGCTGTCCCTCCTCCCTTCCAACCTAAAAGTGCATTTGAATCCAACATCTCTGGTGCCTGGTGCTCTCTGAGCACAGCAGAGTAAAGCACGAACGTTTAAGCTCTGCTCCCACAATAAAAGGGGCAAGAATGAAAGATGTTGCTTAGAATCTTCAGCACCCAGTGAGCTTTGCAATGGTGACACACTCATTGCTGTATCTCCCCCTTCCTACCGAAAAGTGCATTTGAATCCAACATCTCTGGTGTCTGGTGCTCTCTGAGCACAGCAGAGTAAAGCACGAACGTTTGAACTCTGCTCCCACAGGAAAGGAGTCAGGAGTGAAAGATGATGCTGGGCGTCTTCAGCACACAGTGAGAGTTGAAAGGGTGACACACACATTGAGGTCTCTCCTCACTTTCGTTCCTCAAAGTGTATTTGAATCCAGCATCTCCGGTGCCTGCTCTCGGCTGAGCAGAACGATGTAAAGCAAGAGCGTTTGAACTTTGCTCCCACAGGAAAAGAGCCAGGAGTGAAAGATGTTGCTGGACATATTCAGCACACAGTGAGGTTTGCAGGGTGACACAAACATAGCTGTCCCTCCTCCCTTCCAACCTAAAAGTGCATTTGAATCCAACATCTCTGGTGCCTGGTGCTCTCTGAGCACAGCAGAGTAAAGCACGAACGTTTAAGCTCTGCTCCCAAAATAAAAGGGGCAAGAATGAAAGATGTTGCTGGGAATCTTCAGCACCCAGTGAGCTTTGCAATGGTGACACACTCATTGCTGTATCTCCCCCTTCCTACCGAAAAGTGCATTTGAATCCAACATCTCTGGTGTCTGGTGCTCTCTGAGCACAGCAGAGTCAAGCACGAACGTTTGAACTTTGCTCCCACAGGAAAAGAGGCAAGAATGAAAGATGTTGCTGGGCATCTTCAGCACCCAGTGAGCTTTGCAATGGTGACACACTTATTGCTGTATCTCCCCCTTCCTACCGAAAAGTGCATTTGAATCCAACATCTCTGGTGTCTGGTGCTCTCTGAGCACAGCAGAGTCAAGCACGAACGTTTGAACTCTGCTCCCACAGGAAAGGAGTCAGGAGTGAAAGATGATGCTGGGCATCTTCAGCACACAGTGAGAGTTGAAAGGGTGACACGCACATTGAGGTCTCTCCTCACTTTCGTTCCTCAAAGTGTATTTGAATCCAACATCTCTGGTGCCTGCTCTCGGCTGAGCAGAACGATGTAAAGCAAGATCGTTTGAACTTTGCTCCCACAGGAAAAGAGCCAGGAGTGAAAGATGTTGCTGGACATCTTCAGCACACAGTGAACTTTGCAGGATGACACAAACATAGCTGTCCCTCCTCCCTTCCAACCTAAAAGTGCATTTGAATCCAACATCTCTGGTGCCTGGTGTTCTCTGAGCACAGCAGAGTAAAGCACGAACGTTTAAGCTCTGCTCCCACAATAAAAGGGGCAAGAATGAAAGATGTTGCTGGGAATCTTCAGCACCCAGTGAGCTTTGCAATGGTGACACACTCATTGCTGTATCTCCCCCTTCCTACCGAAAAGTGCATTTGAATCCAACATCTCTGGTGTCTGGTGCTCTCTGAGCACAGCAGAGTCAAGCACGAACGTTTGAACTTTGCTCCCACAGGAAAAGAGGCAAGAATGAAAGATGTTGCTGGGCATCTTCAGCACCCAGTGAGCTTTGCAATGGTGACACACTTATTGCTGTATCTCCCCCTTCCTACCGAAAAGTGCATTTGAATCCAACATCTCTGGTGTCTGGTGCTCTCTGAGCACAGCAGAGTAAAGCACGAACGTTTGAACTCTGCTCCCACAGGAAAGGAGTCAGGAGTGAAAGATGATGCTGGGCATCTTCAGCACACAGTGAGAGTTGAAAGGGTGACACGCACATTGAGGTCTCTCCTCACTTTCGTTCCTCAAAGTGTATTTGAATCCAACATCTCCGGTGCCTGCTCTCGGCTGAGCAGAACGATGTAAAGCAAGAGCGTTTGAACTTTGCTCCCACAGGAAAAGAGCCAGGAGTGAAAGATGTTGCTGGACATCTTCAGCACACAGTGAGATTTGCAGGGTGACACAAACATAGCTGTCCCTCCTCCCTTCCAACCTAAAAGTGCATTTGAATCCAACATCTCTGGTGCCTGGTGCTCTCTGAGCACAGCAGAGTAAAGCACGAACGTTTAAGCTCTGCTCCCACAATAAAAGGGGCAAGAATGAAAGATGTTGCTGGGCATCATCAGCACCCAGTGAGCTTTGCAATGGTGACACACTCATTGCTGTATCTCCCCCTTCCTACCGAAAAGTGCATTTGAATCCAACATCTCTGGTGTCTGGTGCTCTCTGAGCACAGCAGAGTAAAGCACGAACGTTTGAACTCTGCTCCCACAGGAAAGGAGTCAGGAGTGAAAGATGATGCTGGGCATCTTCAGCACACAGTGAGATTTGCAGGGTGACACAAACATAGCTGTCCCTCCTCCCTTCCAACCTAAAAGTGCATTTGAATCCAACATCTCTGGTGCCTGGTGCTCTCTGAGCACAGCAGAGTAAAGCACGAACGTTTAAGCTCTGCTCCCACAATAAAAGGGGCAAGAATGAAAGATGTTGCTGGGCATCATCAGCACCCAGTGAGCTTTGCAATGGTGACACACTCATTGCTGTATCTCCCCCTTCCTACCGAAAAGTGCATTTGAATCCAACATCTCTGGTGCCTGGTGCTCTCTGAGCACAGCAGAGTAAAGCACGAACGTTTAAGCTCTGCTCCCACAATAAAAGGGGCAAGAATGAAAGATGTTGCTGGGCATCTTCAGCACCCAGTGAGCTTTGCAATGGTGACACACTCATTGCTGTATCTCCCCCTTCCTACCGAAAAGTGCATTTGAATCCAACATCTCTGGTGTCTGGTGCTCTCTGAGCACAGCAGAGTCAAGCACGAACGTTTGAACTTTGCTCCCACAGGAAAAGAGGCAAGAATGAAAGATGTTGCTGGGCATCTTCAGCACCCAGTGAGCTTTGCAATGGTGACACACTTATTGCTGTATCTCCCCCTTCCTACCGAAAAGTGCATTTGAATCCAACATCTCCGGTGCCTGCTCTCGGCTGAGCAGAACGATGTAAAGCAAGAGCGTTTGAACTTTGCTCCCACAGGAAAAGAGCCAGGAGTGAAAGATGTTGCTGGACATCTTCAGCACACAGTGAGATTTGCAGGGTGACACAAACATAGCTGTCCCTCCTCCCTTCCAACCTAAAAGTGCATTTGAATCCAACATCTCTGGTGCCTGGTGCTCTCTGAGCACAGCAGAGTAAAGCACGAACGTTTAAGCTCTGCTCCCACAATAAAAGGGGCAAGAATGAAAGATGTTGCTTAGAATCTTCAGCACCCAGTGAGCTTTGCAATGGTGACACACTCATTGCTGTATCTCCCCCTTCCTACCGAAAAGTGCATTTGAATCCAACATCTCTGGTGTCTGGTGCTCTCTGAGCACAGCAGAGTAAAGCACGAACGTTTGAACTCTGCTCCCACAGGAAAGGAGTCAGGAGTGAAAGATGATGCTGGGCGTCTTCAGCACACAGTGAGAGTTGAAAGGGTGACACACACATTGAGGTCTCTCCTCACTTTCGTTCCTCAAAGTGTATTTGAATCCAGCATCTCCGGTGCCTGCTCTCGGCTGAGCAGAACGATGTAAAGCAAGAGCGTTTGAACTTTGCTCCCACAGGAAAAGAGCCAGGAGTGAAAGATGTTGCTGGACATCTTCAGCACACAGTGAGCTTTGCAGGGTGACACAAACATAGCTGTCCCTCCTCCCTTCCAACCTAAAAGTGCATTTGAATCCAACATCTCTGGTGCCTGGTGCTCTCTGAGCACAGCAGAGTAAAGCACGAACGTTTAAGCTCTGCTCCCACAATAAAAGGGGCAAGAATGAAAGATGTTGCTGGGCATCATCAGCACCCAGTGAGCTTTGCAATGGTGACACACTCATTGCTGTATCTCCCCCTTCCTACCGAAAAGTGCATTTGAATCCAACATCTCTGGTGTCTGGTGCTCTCTGAGCACAGCAGAGTAAAGCACGAACGTTTGAACTCTGCTCCCACAGGAAAGGAGTCAGGAGTGAAAGATGATGCTGGGCGTCTTCAGCACACAGTGAGAGTTGAAAGGGTGACACGCACATTGAGGTCTCTCCTCACTTTCGTTCCTCAAAGTGTATTTGAATCCAACATCTCCGGTGCCTGCTCTCGGCTGAGCAGAACGATGTAAAGCAAGAGCGTTTGAACTTTGCTCCCACAGGAAAAGAGCCAGGAGTGAAAGATGTTGCTGGACATCTTCAGCACACAGTGAGCTTTGCAGGGTGACACAAACATAGCTGTCCCTCCTCCCTTCCAACCTAAAAGTGCATTTGAATCCAACATCTCTGGTGCCTGGTGCTCTCTGAGCACAGCAGAGTAAAGCACGAACGTTTAAGCTCTGCTCCCACAATAAAAGGGGCAAGAATGAAAGATGTTGCTGGGAATCTTCAGCACCCTGTGAGCTTTGCAATGGTGACACACTCATTGCTGTATCTCCCCCTTCCTACCGAAAAGTGCATTTGAATCCAACATCTCTGGTGTCTGGTGCTCTCTGAGCACAGCAGAGTCAAGCACGAACGTTTGAACTTTGCTCCCACAGGAAAAGAGGCAAGAATGAAAGATGTTGCTGGGCATCTTCAGCACCCAGTGAGCTTTGCAATGGTGACACACTTATTGCTGTATCTCCCCCTTCCTACCGAAAAGTGCATTTGAATCCAACATCTCTGGTGTCTGGTGCTCTCTGAGCACAGCAGAGTAAAGCACGAACGTTTGAACTCTGCTCCCACAGGAAAGGAGTCAGGAGTGAAAGATGATGCTGGGCATCTTCAGCACACAGTGAGAGTTGAAAGGGTGACACGCACATTGAGGTCTCTCCTCACTTTCGTTCCTCAAAGTGTATTTGAATCCAACATCTCCGGTGCCTGCTCTCGGCTGAGCAGAACGATGTAAAGCAAGAGCGTTTGAACTTTGCTCCCACAGGAAAAGAGCCAGGAGTGAAAGATGTTGCTGGACATCTTCCGCACACAGTGAGATTTGCAGGGTGACACAAACATAGCTGTCCCTCCTCCCTTCCAACCTAAAAGTGCATTTGAATCCAACATCTCTGGTGCCTGGTGCTCTCTGAGCACAGCAGAGTAAAGCACGAACGTTTAAGCTCTGCTCCCACAATAAAAGGGGCAAGAATGAAAGATGTTGCTGGGCATCTTCAGCACCCAGTGAGCTTTGCAATGGTGACACACTCATTGCTGTATCTCCCCCTTCCTACCGAAAATTGCATTTGAATCCAACATCTCTGGTGTCTGGTGCTCTCTGAGCACAGCAGAGTAAAGCACGAACGTTTGAACTCTGCTCCCACAGGAAAGGAGTCAGGAGTGAAAGATGATGCTGGGCGTCTTCAGCACACAGTGAGAGTTGAAAGGGTGACACGCACATTGAGGTCTCTCCTCACTTTCGTTCCTCAAAGTGTATTTGAATCCAACATCTCCAGTGCCTGCTCTCGGCTGAGCAGAACGATGTAAAGCAAGAGCGTTTGAACTTTGCTCCCACAGGAAAAGAGCCAGGAGTGAAAGATGTTGCTGGACATCTTCCGCACACAGTGAGATTTGCAGGGTGACACAAACATAGCTGTCCCTCCTCCCTTCCAACCTAAAAGTGCATTTGAATCCAACATCTCTGGTGCCTGGTGCTCTCTGAGCACAGCAGAGTAAAGCACGAACGTTTAAGCTCTGCTCCCACAATAAAAGGGGCAAGAATGAAAGATGTTGCTGGGCATCTTCAGCACCCAGTGAGCTTTGCAATGGTGACACACTCATTGCTGTATCTCCCCCTTCCTACCGAAAAGTGCATTTGAATCCAACATCTCTGGTGTCTGGTGCTCTCTGAGCACAGCAGAGTCAAGCACGAACGTTTGAACTTTGCTCCCACAGGAAAAGAGGCAAGAATGAAAGATGTTGCTGGGCATCTTCAGCACCCAGTGAGCTTTGCAATGGTGACACACTTATTGCTGTATCTCCCCCTTCCTACCGAAAAGTGCATTTGAATCCAACATCTCCGGTGCCTGCTCTCGGCTGAGCAGAACGATGTAAAGCAAGAGCGTTTGAACTTTGCTCCCACAGGAAAAGAGCCAGGAGTGAAAGATGTTGCTGGACATCTTCAGCACACAGTGAGATTTGCAGGGTGACACAAACATAGCTGTCCCTCCTCCCTTCCAACCTAAAAGTGCATTTGAATCCAACATCTCTGGTGCCTGGTGCTCTCTGAGCACAGCAGAGTAAAGCACGAACGTTTAAGCTCTGCTCCCACAATAAAAGGGGCAAGAATGAAAGATGTTGCTGGGCATCTTCAGCACCCAGTGAGCTTTGCAATGGTGACACACTCATTGCTGTATCTCCCCCTTCCTACCGAAAAGTGCATTTGAATCCAACATCTCTGGTGCCTGGTGCTCTCTGAGCACAGCAGAGTAAAGCACGAACGTTTGAACTCTGCTCCCACAGGAAAGGAGTCAGGAGTGAAAGATGATGCTGGGCGTCTTCAGCACACAGTGAGAGTTGAAAGGGTGACACACACATTGAGGTCTCTCCTCACTTTCGTTCCTCAAAGTGTATTTGAATCCAGCATCTCCGGTGCCTGCTCTCGGCTGAGCAGAACGATGTAAAGCAAGAGCGTTTGAACTTTGCTCCCACAGGAAAAGAGCCAGGAGTGAAAGATGTTGCTGGACATCTTCAGCACACAGTGAGCTTTGCAGGGTGACACAAACATAGCTGTCCCTCCTCCCTTCCAACCTAAAAGTGCATTTGAATCCAACATCTCTGGTGCCTGGTGCTCTCTGAGCACAGCAGAGTAAAGCACGAACGTTTAAGCTCTGCTCCCACAATAAAAGGGGCAAGAATGAAAGATGTTGCTGGGCATCATCAGCACCCAGTGAGCTTTGCAATGGTGACACACTCATTGCTGTATCTCCCCCTTCCTACCGAAAAGTGCATTTGAATCCAACATCTCTGGTGTCTGGTGCTCTCTGAGCACAGCAGAGTAAAGCACGAACGTTTGAACTCTGCTCCCACAGGAAAGGAGTCAGGAGTGAAAGATGATGCTGGGCGTCTTCAGCACACAGTGAGAGTTGAAAGGGTGACACGCACATTGAGGTCTCTCCTCACTTTCGTTCCTCAAAGTGTATTTGAATCCAACATCTCCGGTGCCTGCTCTCGGCTGAGCAGAACGATGTAAAGCAAGAGCGTTTGAACTTTGCTCCCACAGGAAAAGAGCCAGGAGTGAAAGATGTTGCTGGACATCTTCAGCACACAGTGAGGTTTGCAGGGTGACACAAACATAGCTGTCCCTCCTCCCTTCCAACCTAAAAGTGCATTTGAATCCAACATCTCTGGTGCCTGGTGCTCTCTGAGCACAGCAGAGTAAAGCACGAACGTTTAAGCTCTGCTCCCACAATAAAAGGGGCAAGAATGAAAGATGTTGCTGGGAATCTTCAGCACCCTGTGAGCTTTGCAATGGTGACACACTCATTGCTGTATCTCCCCCTTCCTACCGAAAAGTGCATTTGAATCCAACATCTCTGGTGTCTGGTGCTCTCTGAGCACAGCAGAGTCAAGCACGAACGTTTGAACTTTGCTCCCACAGGAAAAGAGGCAAGAATGAAAGATGTTGCTGGGCATCTTCAGCACCCAGTGAGCTTTGCAATGGTGACACACTTATTGCTGTATCTCCCCCTTCCTACCGAAAAGTGCATTTGAATCCAACATCTCTGGTGTCTGGTGCTCTCTGAGCACAGCAGAGTCAAGCACGAACGTTTGAACTCTGCTCCCACAGGAAAGGAGTCAGGAGTGAAAGATGATGCTGGGCATCTTCAGCACACAGTGAGAGTTGAAAGGGTGACACGCACATTGAGGTCTCTCCTCACTTTCGTTCCTCAAAGTGTATTTGAATCCAACATCTCCGGTGCCTGCTCTCGGCTGAGCAGAACGATGTAAAGCAAGAGCGTTTGAACTTTGCTCCCACAGGAAAAGAGCCAGGAGTGAAAGATGTTGCTGGACATCTTCCGCACACAGTGAGATTTGCAGGGTGACACAAACATAGCTGTCCCTCCTCCCTTCCAACCTAAAAGTGCATTTGAATCCAACATCTCTGGTGCCTGGTGCTCTCTGAGCACAGCAGAGTAAAGCACGAACGTTTAAGCTCTGCTCCCACAATAAAAGGGGCAAGAATGAAAGATGTTGCTGGGCATCTTCAGCACCCAGTGAGCTTTGCAATGGTGACACACTCATTGCTGTATCTCCCCCTTCCTACCGAAAAGTGCATTTGAATCCAACATCTCTGGTGTCTGGTGCTCTCTGAGCACAGCAGAGTAAAGCACGAACGTTTGAACTCTGCTCCCACAGGAAAGGAGTCAGGAGTGAAAGATGATTCTGGGCGTCTTCAGCACACAGTGAGAGTTGAAAGGGTGACAGGCACATTGAGGTCTCTCCTCACTTTCGTTCCTCAAAGTGTATTTGAATCCAGCATCTCCGGTGCCTGCTCTCGGCTGAGCAGAACGATGTAAAGCAAGAGCGTTTGAACTTTGCTCCCACAGGAAAAGAGCCAGGAGTGAAAGATGTTGCTGGACATCTTCAGCACACAGTGAGCTTTGCAGGGTGACACAAACATAGCTGTCCCTCCTCCCTTCCAACCTAAAAGTGCATTTGAATCCAACATCTCTGGTGCCTGGTGCTCTCTGAGCACAGCAGAGTAAAGCACGAACGTTTAAGCTCTGCTCCCACAATAAAAGGGGCAAGAATGAAAGATGTTGCTGGGCATCATCAGCACCCAGTGAGCTTTGCAATGGTGACACACTCATTGCTGTATCTCCCCCTTCCTACCGAAAAGTGCATTTGAATCCAACATCTCTGGTGTCTGGTGCTCTCTGAGCACAGCAGAGTAAAGCACGAACGTTTGAACTCTGCTCCCACAGGAAAGGAGTCAGGAGTGAAAGATGATGCTGGGCGTCTTCAGCACACAGTGAGAGTTGAAAGGGTGACACGCACATTGAGGTCTCTCCTCACTTTCGTTCCTCAAAGTGTATTTGAATCCAACATCTCCGGTGCCTGCTCTCGGCTGAGCAGAACGATGTAAAGCAAGAGCGTTTGAACTTTGCTCCCACAGGAAAAGAGCCAGGAGTGAAAGATGTTGCTGGACATCTTCAGCACACAGTGAGCTTTGCAGGGTGACACAAACATAGCTGTCCCTCCTCCCTTCCAACCTAAAAGTGCATTTGAATCCAACATCTCTGGTGCCTGGTGCTCTCTGAGCACAGCAGAGTAAAGCACGAACGTTTAAGCTCTGCTCCCACAATAAAAGGGGCAAGAATGAAAGATGTTGCTGGGAATCTTCAGCACCCTGTGAGCTTTGCAATGGTGACACACTCATTGCTGTATCTCCCCCTTCCTACCGAAAAGTGCATTTGAATCCAACATCTCTGGTGTCTGGTGCTCTCTGAGCACAGCAGAGTCAAGCACGAACGTTTGAACTTTGCTCCCACAGGAAAAGAGGCAAGAATGAAAGATGTTGCTGGGCATCTTCAGCACCCAGTGAGCTTTGCAATGGTGACACACTTATTGCTGTATCTCCCCCTTCCTACCGAAAAGTGCATTTGAATCCAACATCTCTGGTGTCTGGTGCTCTCTGAGCACAGCAGAGTCAAGCACGAACGTTTGAACTCTGCTCCCACAGGAAAGGAGTCAGGAGTGAAAGATGATGCTGGGCATCTTCAGCACACAGTGAGAGTTGAAAGGGTGACACGCACATTGAGGTCTCTCCTCACTTTCGTTCCTCAAAGTGTATTTGAATCCAACATCTCCGGTGCCTGCTCTCGGCTGAGCAGAACGATGTAAAGCAAGAGCGTTTGAACTTTGCTCCCACAGGAAAAGAGCCAGGAGTGAAAGATGTTGCTGGACATCTTCCGCACACAGTGAGATTTGCAGGGTGACACAAACATAGCTGTCCCTCCTCCCTTCCAACCTAAAAGTGCATTTGAATCCAACATCTCTGGTGCCTGGTGCTCTCTGAGCACAGCAGAGTAAAGCACGAACGTTTAAGCTCTGCTCCCACAATAAAAGGGGCAAGAATGAAAGATGTTGCTGGGCATCTTCAGCACCCAGTGAGCTTTGCAATGGTGACACACTCATTGCTGTATCTCCCCCTTCCTACCGAAAAGTGCATTTGAATCCAACATCTCTGGTGTCTGGTGCTCTCTGAGCACAGCAGAGTAAAGCACGAACGTTTGAACTCTGCTCCCACAGGAAAGGAGTCAGGAGTGAAAGATGATTCTGGGCGTCTTCAGCACACAGTGAGAGTTGAAAGGGTGACACGCACATTGAGGTCTCTCCTCACTTTCGTTCCTCAAAGTGTATTTGAATCCAGCATCTCCGGTGCCTGCTCTCGGCTGAGCAGAACGATGTAAAGCAAGAGCGTTTGAACTTTGCTCCCACAGGAAAAGAGCCAGGAGTGAAAGATGTTGCTGGACATCTTCAGCACACAGTGAGCTTTGCAGGGTGACACAAACATAGCTGTCCCTCCTCCCTTCCAACCTAAAAGTGCATTTGAATCCAACATCTCTGGTGCCTGGTGCTCTCTGAGCACAGCAGAGTAAAGCACGAACGTTTAAGCTCTGCTCCCACAATAAAAGGGGCAAGAATGAAAGATGTTGCTGGGCATCTTCAGCACCCAGTGAGCTTTGCAATGGTGACACACTCATTGCTGTATCTCCCCCTTCCTACCGAAAAGTGCATTTGAATCCAACATCTCTGGTGTCTGGTGCTCTCTGAGCACAGCAGAGTAAAGCACGAACGTTTGAACTCTGCTCCCACAGGAAAGGAGTCAGGAGTGAAAGATGATGCTGGGCGTCTTCAGCACACAGTGATAGTTGAAATGGTGACACGTACATTGAGGTCTCTCCTCACTTTCGTTCCTCAAAGTGTATTTGAATCCAACATCTCCGGTGCCTGCTCTCGGCTGAGCAGAACGATGTAAAGCAAGAGCGTTTGAACTTTGCTCCCACAGGAAAAGAGCCAGGAGTGAAAGATGTTGCTGGACATATTCAGCACAGTGAGGTTTGCAGGGTGACACAAACATAGCTGTCCCTCCTCCCTTCCAACCTAAAAGTGCATTTGAATCCAACATCTCTGGTGCCTGGTGCTCTCTGAGCACAGCAGAGTAAAGCACGAACGTTTAAGCTCTGCTCCCACAATAAAAGGGGCAAGAATGAAAGATGTTGCTGGGAATCTTCAGCACCCAGTGAGCTTTGCAATGGTGACACACTCATTGCTGTATCTCCCCCTTCCTACCGAAAAGTGCATTTGAATCCAACATCTCTGGTGTCTGGTGCTCTCTGAGCACAGCAGAGTCAAGCACGAACGTTTGAACTTTGCTCCCACAGGAAAAGAGGCAAGAATGAAAGATGTTGCTGGGCATCTTCAGCACCCAGTGAGCTTTGCAATGGTGACACACTTATTGCTGTATCTCCCCCTTCCTACCGAAAAGTGCATTTGAATCCAACATCTCTGGTGTCTGGTGCTCTCTGAGCACAGCAGAGTCAAGCACGAACGTTTGAACTCTGCTCCCACAGGAAAGGAGTCAGGAGTGAAAGATGATGCTGGGCATCTTCAGCACACAGTGAGAGTTGAAAGGGTGACACGCACATTGAGGTCTCTCCTCACTTTCGTTCCTCAAAGTGTATTTGAATCCAACATCTCCGGTGCCTGCTCTCGGCTGAGCAGAACGATGTAAAGCAAGAGCGTTTGAACTTTGCTCCCACAGGAAAAGAGCCAGGAGTGAAAGATGTTGCTGGACATCTTCCGCACACAGTGAGATTTGCAGGGTGACACAAACATAGCTGTCCCTCCTCCCTTCCAACCTAAAAGTGCATTTGAATCCAACATCTCTGGTGCCTGGTGCTCTCTGAGCACAGCAGAGTAAAGCACGAACGTTTAAGCTCTGCTCCCACAATAAAAGGGGCAAGAATGAAAGATGTTGCTGGGCATCTTCAGCACCCAGTGAGCTTTGCAATGGTGACACACTCATTGCTGTATCTCCCCCTTCCTACCGAAAAGTGCATTTGAATCCAACATCTCTGGTGTCTGGTGCTCTCTGAGCACAGCAGAGTAAAGCACGAACGTTTGAACTCTGCTCCCACAGGAAAGGAGTCAGGAGTGAAAGATGATGCTGGGCGTCTTCAGCACACAGTGAGAGTTGAAAGGGTGACACGCACATTGAGGTCTCTCCTCACTTTCGTTCCTCAAAGTGTATTTGAATCCAACATCTCCAGTGCCTGCTCTCGGCTGAGCAGAACGATGTAAAGCAAGAGCGTTTGAACTTTGCTCCCACAGGAAAAGAGCCAGGAGTGAAAGATGTTGCTGGACATCTTCCGCACACAGTGAGATTTGCAGGGTGACACAAACATAGCTGTCCCTCCTCCCTTCCAACCTAAAAGTGCATTTGAATCCAACATCTCTGGTGCCTGGTGCTCTCTGAGCACAGCAGAGTAAAGCACGAACGTTTAAGCTCTGCTCCCACAATAAAAGGGGCAAGAATGAAAGATGTTGCTGGGCATCTTCAGCACCCAGTGAGCTTTGCAATGGTGACACACTCATTGCTGTATCTCCCCCTTCCTACCGAAAAGTGCATTTGAATCCAACATCTCTGGTGTCTGGTGCTCTCTGAGCACAGCAGAGTCAAGCACGAACGTTTGAACTTTGCTCCCACAGGAAAAGAGGCAAGAATGAAAGATGTTGCTGGGCATCTTCAGCACCCAGTGAGCTTTGCAATGGTGACACACTTATTGCTGTATCTCCCCCTTCCTACCGAAAAGTGCATTTGAATCCAACATCTCCGGTGCCTGCTCTCGGCTGAGCAGAACGATGTAAAGCAAGAGCGTTTGAACTTTGCTCCCACAGGAAAAGAGCCAGGAGTGAAAGATGTTGCTGGACATCTTCAGCACACAGTGAGATTTGCAGGGTGACACAAACATAGCTGTCCCTCCTCCCTTCCAACCTAAAAGTGCATTTGAATCCAACATCTCTGGTGCCTGGTGCTCTCTGAGCACAGCAGAGTAAAGCACGAACGTTTAAGCTCTGCTCCCACAATAAAAGGGGCAAGAATGAAAGATGTTGCTGGGCATCTTCAGCACCCAGTGAGCTTTGCAATGGTGACACACTCATTGCTGTATCTCCCCCTTCCTACCGAAAAGTGCATTTGAATCCAACATCTCTGGTGCCTGGTGCTCTCTGAGCACAGCAGAGTAAAGCACGAACGTTTGAACTCTGCTCCCACAGGAAAGGAGTCAGGAGTGAAAGATGATGCTGGGCGTCTTCAGCACACAGTGAGAGTTGAAAGGGTGACACACACATTGAGGTCTCTCCTCACTTTCGTTCCTCAAAGTGTATTTGAATCCAGCATCTCCGGTGCCTGCTCTCGGCTGAGCAGAACGATGTAAAGCAAGAGCGTTTGAACTTTGCTCCCACAGGAAAAGAGCCAGGAGTGAAAGATGTTGCTGGACATCTTCAGCACACAGTGAGCTTTGCAGGGTGACACAAACATAGCTGTCCCTCCTCCCTTCCAACCTAAAAGTGCATTTGAATCCAACATCTCTGGTGCCTGGTGCTCTCTGAGCACAGCAGAGTAAAGCACGAACGTTTAAGCTCTGCTCCCACAATAAAAGGGGCAAGAATGAAAGATGTTGCTGGGCATCATCAGCACCCAGTGAGCTTTGCAATGGTGACACACTCATTGCTGTATCTCCCCCTTCCTACCGAAAAGTGCATTTGAATCCAACATCTCTGGTGTCTGGTGCTCTCTGAGCACAGCAGAGTAAAGCACGAACGTTTGAACTCTGCTCCCACAGGAAAGGAGTCAGGAGTGAAAGATGATGCTGGGCGTCTTCAGCACACAGTGAGAGTTGAAAGGGTGACACGCACATTGAGGTCTCTCCTCACTTTCGTTCCTCAAAGTGTATTTGAATCCAACATCTCCGGTGCCTGCTCTCGGCTGAGCAGAACGATGTAAAGCAAGAGCGTTTGAACTTTGCTCCCACAGGAAAAGAGCCAGGAGTGAAAGATGTTGCTGGACATCTTCAGCACACAGTGAGGTTTGCAGGGTGACACAAACATAGCTGTCCCTCCTCCCTTCCAACCTAAAAGTGCATTTGAATCCAACATCTCTGGTGCCTGGTGCTCTCTGAGCACAGCAGAGTAAAGCACGAACGTTTAAGCTCTGCTCCCACAATAAAAGGGGCAAGAATGAAAGATGTTGCTGGGAATCTTCAGCACCCTGTGAGCTTTGCAATGGTGACACACTCATTGCTGTATCTCCCCCTTCCTACCGAAAAGTGCATTTGAATCCAACATCTCTGGTGTCTGGTGCTCTCTGAGCACAGCAGAGTCAAGCACGAACGTTTGAACTTTGCTCCCACAGGAAAAGAGGCAAGAATGAAAGATGTTGCTGGGCATCTTCAGCACCCAGTGAGCTTTGCAATGGTGACACACTTATTGCTGTATCTCCCCCTTCCTACCGAAAAGTGCATTTGAATCCAACATCTCTGGTGTCTGGTGCTCTCTGAGCACAGCAGAGTCAAGCACGAACGTTTGAACTCTGCTCCCACAGGAAAGGAGTCAGGAGTGAAAGATGATGCTGGGCATCTTCAGCACACAGTGAGAGTTGAAAGGGTGACACGCACATTGAGGTCTCTCCTCACTTTCGTTCCTCAAAGTGTATTTGAATCCAACATCTCCGGTGCCTGCTCTCGGCTGAGCAGAACGATGTAAAGCAAGAGCGTTTGAACTTTGCTCCCACAGGAAAAGAGCCAGGAGTGAAAGATGTTGCTGGACATCTTCCGCACACAGTGAGATTTGCAGGGTGACACAAACATAGCTGTCCCTCCTCCCTTCCAACCTAAAAGTGCATTTGAATCCAACATCTCTGGTGCCTGGTGCTCTCTGAGCACAGCAGAGTAAAGCACGAACGTTTAAGCTCTGCTCCCACAATAAAAGGGGCAAGAATGAAAGATGTTGCTGGGCATCTTCAGCACCCAGTGAGCTTTGCAATGGTGACACACTCATTGCTGTATCTCCCCCTTCCTACCGAAAAGTGCATTTGAATCCAACATCTCTGGTGTCTGGTGCTCTCTGAGCACAGCAGAGTAAAGCACGAACGTTTGAACTCTGCTCCCACAGGAAAGGAGTCAGGAGTGAAAGATGATGCTGGGCGTCTTCAGCACACAGTGAGAGTTGAAAGGGTGACACGCACATTGAGGTCTCTCCTCACTTTCGTTCCTCAAAGTGTATTTGAATCCAACATCTCCGGTGCCTGCTCTCGGCTGAGCAGAACGATGTAAAGCAAGAGCGTTTGAACTTTGCTCCCACAGGAAAAGAGCCAGGAGTGAAAGATGTTGCTGGACATCTTCAGCACACAGTGAGGTTTGCAGGGTGACACAAACATAGCTGTCCCTCCTCCCTTCCAACCTAAAAGTGCATTTGAATCCAACATCTCTGGTGCCTGGTGCTCTCTGAGCACAGCAGAGTAAAGCACGAACGTTTAAGCTCTGCTCCCACAATAAAAGGGGCAAGAATGAAAGATGTTGCTGGGAATCTTCAGCACCCTGTGAGCTTTGCAATGGTGACACACTCATTGCTGTATCTCCCCCTTCCTACCGAAAAGTGCATTTGAATCCAACATCTCTGGTGTCTGGTGCTCTCTGAGCACAGCAGAGTCAAGCACGAACGTTTGAACTTTGCTCCCACAGGAAAAGAGGCAAGAATGAAAGATGTTGCTGGGCATCTTCAGCACCCAGTGAGCTTTGCAATGGTGACACACTTATTGCTGTATCTCCCCCTTCCTACCGAAAAGTGCATTTGAATCCAACATCTCTGGTGTCTGGTGCTCTCTGAGCACAGCAGAGTCAAGCACGAACGTTTGAACTCTGCTCCCACAGGAAAGGAGTCAGGAGTGAAAGATGATGCTGGGCATCTTCAGCACACAGTGAGAGTTGAAAGGGTGACACGCACATTGAGGTCTCTCCTCACTTTCGTTCCTCAAAGTGTATTTGAATCCAACATCTCCGGTGCCTGCTCTCGGCTGAGCAGAACGATGTAAAGCAAGAGCGTTTGAACTTTGCTCCCACAGGAAAAGAGCCAGGAGTGAAAGATGTTGCTGGACATCTTCCGCACACAGTGAGATTTGCAGGGTGACACAAACATAGCTGTCCCTCCTCCCTTCCAACCTAAAAGTGCATTTGAATCCAACATCTCTGGTGCCTGGTGCTCTCTGAGCACAGCAGAGTAAAGCACGAACGTTTAAGCTCTGCTCCCACAATAAAAGGGGCAAGAATGAAAGATGTTGCTGGGCATCTTCAGCACCCAGTGAGCTTTGCAATGGTGACACACTCATTGCTGTATCTCCCCCTTCCTACCGAAAAGTGCATTTGAATCCAACATCTCTGGTGTCTGGTGCTCTCTGAGCACAGCAGAGTAAAGCACGAACGTTTGAACTCTGCTCCCACAGGAAAGGAGTCAGGAGTGAAAGATGATTCTGGGCGTCTTCAGCACACAGTGAGAGTTGAAAGGGTGACACGCACATTGAGGTCTCTCCTCACTTTCGTTCCTCAAAGTGTATTTGAATCCAGCATCTCCGGTGCCTGCTCTCGGCTGAGCAGAACGATGTAAAGCAAGAGCGTTTGAACTTTGCTCCCACAGGAAAAGAGCCAGGAGTGAAAGATGTTGCTGGACATCTTCAGCACACAGTGAGCTTTGCAGGGTGACACAAACATAGCTGTCCCTCCTCCCTTCCAACCTAAAAGTGCATTTGAATCCAACATCTCTGGTGCCTGGTGCTCTCTGAGCACAGCAGAGTAAAGCACGAACGTTTAAGCTCTGCTCCCACAATAAAAGGGGCAAGAATGAAAGATGTTGCTGGGCATCTTCAGCACCCAGTGAGCTTTGCAATGGTGACACACTCATTGCTGTATCTCCCCCTTCCTACCGAAAAGTGCATTTGAATCCAACATCTCTGGTGTCTGGTGCTCTCTGAGCACAGCAGAGTAAAGCACGAACGTTTGAACTCTGCTCCCACAGGAAAGGAGTCAGGAGTGAAAGATGATGCTGGGCGTCTTCAGCACACAGTGAGAGTTGAAAGGGTGACACGTACATTGAGGTCTCTCCTCACTTTCGTTCCTCAAAGTGTATTTGAATCCAACATCTCCGGTGCCTGCTCTCGGCTGAGCAGAACGATGTAAAGCAAGAGCGTTTGAACTTTGCTCCCACAGGAAAAGAGCCAGGAGTGAAAGATGTTGCTGGACATATTCAGCACAGTGAGGTTTGCAGGGTGACACAAACATAGCTGTCCCTCCTCCCTTCCAACCTAAAAGTGCATTTGAATCCAACATCTCTGGTGCCTGGTGCTCTCTGAGCACAGCAGAGTAAAGCACGAACGTTTAAGCTCTGCTCCCACAATAAAAGGGGCAAGAATGAAAGATGTTGCTGGGAATCTTCAGCACCCAGTGAGCTTTGCAATGGTGACACACTCATTGCTGTATCTCCCCCTTCCTACCGAAAAGTGCATTTGAATCCAACATCTCTGGTGTCTGGTGCTCTCTGAGCACAGCAGAGTCAAGCACGAACGTTTGAACTTTGCTCCCACAGGAAAAGAGGCAAGAATGAAAGATGTTGCTGGGCATCTTCAGCACCCAGTGAGCTTTGCAATGGTGACACACTTATTGCTGTATCTCCCCCTTCCTACCGAAAAGTGCATTTGAATCCAACATCTCTGGTGTCTGGTGCTCTCTGAGCACAGCAGAGTCAAGCACGAACGTTTGAACTCTGCTCCCACAGGAAAGGAGTCAGGAGTGAAAGATGATGCTGGGCATCTTCAGCACACAGTGAGAGTTGAAAGGGTGACACGCACATTGAGGTCTCTCCTCACTTTCGTTCCTCAAAGTGTATTTGAATCCAACATCTCCGGTGCCTGCTCTCGGCTGAGCAGAACGATGTAAAGCAAGAGCGTTTGAACTTTGCTCCCACAGGAAAAGAGCCAGGAGTGAAAGATGTTGCTGGACATCTTCCGCACACAGTGAGATTTGCAGGGTGACACAAACATAGCTGTCCCTCCTCCCTTCCAACCTAAAAGTGCATTTGAATCCAACATCTCTGGTGCCTGGTGCTCTCTGAGCACAGCAGAGTAAAGCACGAACGTTTAAGCTCTGCTCCCACAATAAAAGGGGCAAGAATGAAAGATGTTGCTGGGCATCTTCAGCACCCAGTGAGCTTTGCAATGGTGACACACTCATTGCTGTATCTCCCCCTTCCTACCGAAAAGTGCATTTGAATCCAACATCTCTGGTGTCTGGTGCTCTCTGAGCACAGCAGAGTAAAGCACGAACGTTTGAACTCTGCTCCCACAGGAAAGGAGTCAGGAGTGAAAGATGATGCTGGGCGTCTTCAGCACACAGTGAGAGTTGAAAGGGTGACACGCACATTGAGGTCTCTCCTCACTTTCGTTCCTCAAAGTGTATTTGAATCCAACATCTCCAGTGCCTGCTCTCGGCTGAGCAGAACGATGTAAAGCAAGAGCGTTTGAACTTTGCTCCCACAGGAAAAGAGCCAGGAGTGAAAGATGTTGCTGGACATCTTCCGCACACAGTGAGATTTGCAGGGTGACACAAACATAGCTGTCCCTCCTCCCTTCCAACCTAAAAGTGCATTTGAATCCAACATCTCTGGTGCCTGGTGCTCTCTGAGCACAGCAGAGTAAAGCACGAACGTTTAAGCTCTGCTCCCACAATAAAAGGGGCAAGAATGAAAGATGTTGCTGGGCATCTTCAGCACCCAGTGAGCTTTGCAATGGTGACACACTCATTGCTGTATCTCCCCCTTCCTACCGAAAAGTGCATTTGAATCCAACATCTCTGGTGTCTGGTGCTCTCTGAGCACAGCAGAGTCAAGCACGAACGTTTGAACTTTGCTCCCACAGGAAAAGAGGCAAGAATGAAAGATGTTGCTGGGCATCTTCAGCACCCAGTGAGCTTTGCAATGGTGACACACTTATTGCTGTATCTCCCCCTTCCTACCGAAAAGTGCATTTGAATCCAACATCTCCGGTGCCTGCTCTCGGCTGAGCAGAACGATGTAAAGCAAGAGCGTTTGAACTTTGCTCCCACAGGAAAAGAGCCAGGAGTGAAAGATGTTGCTGGACATCTTCAGCACACAGTGAGATTTGCAGGGTGACACAAACATAGCTGTCCCTCCTCCCTTCCAACCTAAAAGTGCATTTGAATCCAACATCTCTGGTGCCTGGTGCTCTCTGAGCACAGCAGAGTAAAGCACGAACGTTTAAGCTCTGCTCCCACAATAAAAGGGGCAAGAATGAAAGATGTTGCTGGGCATCTTCAGCACCCAGTGAGCTTTGCAATGGTGACACACTCATTGCTGTATCTCCCCCTTCCTACCGAAAAGTGCATTTGAATCCAACATCTCTGGTGTCTGGTGCTCTCTGAGCACAGCAGAGTAAAGCACGAACGTTTGAACTCTGCTCCCACAGGAAAGGAGTCAGGAGTGAAAGATGATGCTGGGCGTCTTCAGCACACAGTGAGAGTTGAAAGGGTGACACACACATTGAGGTCTCTCCTCACTTTCGTTCCTCAAAGTGTATTTGAATCCAGCATCTCCGGTGCCTGCTCTCGGCTGAGCAGAACGATGTAAAGCAAGAGCGTTTGAACTTTGCTCCCACAGGAAAAGAGCCAGGAGTGAAAGATGTTGCTGGACATCTTCAGCACACAGTGAGCTTTGAAGGGTGACACAAACATAGCTGTCCCTCCTCCCTTCCAACCTAAAAGTGCATTTGAATCCAACATCTCTGGTGCCTGGTGCTCTCTGAGCACAGCAGAGTAAAGCACGAACGTTTAAGCTCTGCTCCCACAATAAAAGGGGCAAGAATGAAAGATGTTGCTGGGCATCATCAGCACCCAGTGAGCTTTGCAATGGTGACACACTCATTGCTGTATCTCCCCCTTCCTACCGAAAAGTGCATTTGAATCCAACATCTCTGGTGTCTGGTGCTCTCTGAGCACAGCAGAGTCAAGCACGAACGTTTGAACTTTGCTCCCACAGGAAAAGAGGCAAGAATGAAAGATGTTGCTGGGCATCTTCAGCACCCAGTGAGCTTTGCAATGGTGACACACTTATTGCTGTATCTCCCCCTTCCTACCGAAAAGTGCATTTGAATCCAACATCTCTGGTGTCTGGTGCTCTCTGAGCACAGCAGAGTCAAGCACGAACGTTTGAACTCTGCTCCCACAGGAAAGGAGTCAGGAGTGAAAGATGATGCTGGGCATCTTCAGCACACAGTGAGAGTTGAAAGGGTGACACGCACATTGAGGTCTCTCCTCACTTTCGTTCCTCAAAGTGTATTTGAATCCAACATCTCCGGTGCCTGCTCTCGGCTGAGCAGAACGATGTAAAGCAAGAGCGTTTGAACTTTGCTCCCACAGGAAAAGAGCCAGGAGTGAAAGATGTTGCTGGACATCTTCCGCACACAGTGAGATTTGCAGGGTGACACAAACATAGCTGTCCCTCCTCCCTTCCAACCTAAAAGTGCATTTGAATCCAACATCTCTGGTGCCTGGTGCTCTCTGAGCACAGCAGAGTAAAGCACGAACGTTTAAGCTCTGCTCCCACAATAAAAGGGGCAAGAATGAAAGATGTTGCTGGGCATCTTCAGCACCCAGTGAGCTTTGCAATGGTGACACACTCATTGCTGTATCTCCCCCTTCCTACCGAAAAGTGCATTTGAATCCAACATCTCTGGTGTCTGGTGCTCTCTGAGCACAGCAGAGTAAAGCACGAACGTTTGAACTCTGCTCCCATAGGAAAGGAGTCAGGAGTGAAAGATGATGCTGGGCGTCTTCAGCACACAGTGAGAGTTGAAAGGGTGACACACACATTGAGGTCTCTCCTCACTTTCGTTCCTCAAAGTGTATTTGAATCCAGCATCTCCGGTGCCTGCTCTCGGCTGAGCAGAACGATGTAAAGCAAGAGCGTTTGAACTTTGCTCCCACAGGAAAAGAGCCAGGAGTGAAAGATGTTGCTGGACATCTTCAGCACACAGTGAGATTTGCAGGGTGACACAAACATAGCTGTCCCTCCTCCCTTCCAACCTAAAAGTGCATTTGAATCCAACATCTCTGGTGCCTGGTGCTCTCTGAGCACAGCAGAGTAAAGCACGAACGTTTAAGCTCTGCTCCCACAATAAAAGGGGCAAGAATGAAAGATGTTGCTGGGCATCATCAGCACCCAGTGAGCTTTGCAATGGTGACACACTCATTGCTGTATCTCCCCCTTCCTACCGAAAAGTGCATTTGAATCCAACATCTCTGGTGTCTGGTGCTCTCTGAGCACAGCAGAGTCAAGCACGAACGTTTGAACTTTGCTCCCACAGGAAAAGAGGCAAGAATGAAAGATGTTGCTGGGCATCTTCAGCACCCAGTGAGCTTTGCAATGGTGACACACTTATTGCTGTATCTCCCCCTTCCTACCGAAAAGTGCATTTGAATCCAACATCTCTGGTGTCTGGTGCTCTCTGAGCACAGCAGAGTCAAGCACGAACGTTTGAACTCTGCTCCCACAGGAAAGGAGTCAGGAGTGAAAGATGATGCTGGGCATCTTCAGCACACAGTGAGAGTTGAAAGGGTGACACGCACATTGAGGTCTCTCCTCACTTTCGTTCCTCAAAGTGTATTTGAATCCAACATCTCCGGTGCCTGCTCTCGGCTGAGCAGAACGATGTAAAGCAAGAGCGTTTGAACTTTGCTCCCACAGGAAAAGAGCCAGGAGTGAAAGATGTTGCTGGACATCTTCCGCACACAGTGAGATTTGCAGGGTGACACAAACATAGCTGTCCCTCCTCCCTTCCAACCTAAAAGTGCATTTGAATCCAACATCTCTGGTGCCTGGTGCTCTCTGAGCACAGCAGAGTAAAGCACGAACGTTTAAGCTCTGCTCCCACAATAAAAGGGGCAAGAATGAAAGATGTTGCTGGGCATCTTCAGCACCCAGTGAGCTTTGCAATGGTGACACACTCATTGCTGTATCTCCCCCTTCCTACCGAAAAGTGCATTTGAATCCAACATCTCTGGTGTCTGGTGCTCTCTGAGCACAGCAGAGTAAAGCACGAACGTTTGAACTCTGCTCCCACAGGAAAGGAGTCAGGAGTGAAAGATGATTCTGGGCGTCTTCAGCACACAGTGAGAGTTGAAAGGGTGACAGGCACATTGAGGTCTCTCCTCACTTTCGTTCCTCAAAGTGTATTTGAATCCAGCATCTCCGGTGCCTGCTCTCGGCTGAGCAGAACGATGTAAAGCAAGAGCGTTTGAACTTTGCTCCCACAGGAAAAGAGCCAGGAGTGAAAGATGTTGCTGGACATATTCAGCACAGTGAGGTTTGCAGGGTGACACAAACATAGCTGTCCCTCCTCCCTTCCAACCTAAAAGTGCATTTGAATCCAACATCTCTGGTGCCTGGTGCTCTCTGAGCACAGCAGAGTAAAGCACGAACGTTTAAGCTCTGCTCCCACAATAAAAGGGGCAAGAATGAAAGATGTTGCTGGGAATCTTCAGCACCCAGTGAGCTTTGCAATGGTGACACACTCATTGCTGTATCTCCCCCTTCCTACCGAAAAGTGCATTTGAATCCAACATCTCTGGTGTCTGGTGCTCTCTGAGCACAGCAGAGTCAAGCACGAACGTTTGAACTTTGCTCCCACAGGAAAAGAGGCAAGAATGAAAGATGTTGCTGGGCATCTTCAGCACCCAGTGAGCTTTGCAATGGTGACACACTTATTGCTGTATCTCCCCCTTCCTACCGAAAAGTGCATTTGAATCCAACATCTCTGGTGTCTGGTGCTCTCTGAGCACAGCAGAGTCTAGCACGAACGTTTGAACTCTGCTCCCACAGGAAAGGAGTCAGGAGTGAAAGATGATGCTGGGCATCTTCAGCACACAGTGAGAGTTGAAAGGGTGACACGCACATTGAGGTCTCTCCTCACTTTCGTTCCTCAAAGTGTATTTGAATCCAACATCTCCGGTGCCTGCTCTCGGCTGAGCAGAACGATGTAAAGCAAGAGCGTTTGAACTTTGCTCCCACAGGAAAAGAGCCAGGAGTGAAAGATGTTGCTGGACATCTTCCGCACACAGTGAGATTTGCAGGGTGACACAAACATAGCTGTCCCTCCTCCCTTCCAACCTAAAAGTGCATTTGAATCCAACATCTCTGGTGCCTGGTGCTCTCTGAGCACAGCAGAGTAAAGCACGAACGTTTAAGCTCTGCTCCCACAATAAAAGGGGCAAGAATGAAAGATGTTGCTGGGCATCTTCAGCACCCAGTGAGCTTTGCAATGGTGACACACTCATTGCTGTATCTCCCCCTTCCTACCGAAAAGTGCATTTGAATCCAACATCTCTGGTGTCTGGTGCTCTCTGAGCACAGCAGAGTAAAGCACGAACGTTTGAACTCTGCTCCCACAGGAAAGGAGTCAGGAGTGAAAGATGATGCTGGGCGTCTTCAGCACACAGTGAGAGTTGAAAGGGTGACACGCACATTGAGGTCTCTCCTCACTTTCGTTCCTCAAAGTGTATTTGAATCCAACATCTCCGGTGCCTGCTCTCGGCTGAGCAGAACGATGTAAAGCAAGAGCGTTTGAACTTTGCTCCCACAGGAAAAGAGCCAGGAGTGAAAGATGTTGCTGGACATCTTCCGCACACAGTGAGCTTTGCAGGGTGACACAAACATAGCTGTCCCTCCTCCCTTCCAACCTAAAAGTGCATTTGAATCCAACATCTCTGGTGCCTGGTGCTCTCTGAGCACAGCAGAGTAAAGCACGAACGTTTAAGCTCTGCTCCCACAATAAAAGGGGCAAGAATGAAAGATGTTGCTGGGCATCATCAGCACCCAGTGAGCTTTGCAATGGTGACACACTCATTGCTGTATCTCCCCCTTCCTACCGAAAAGTGCATTTGAATCCAACATCTCTGGTGTCTGGTGCTCTCTGAGCACAGCAGAGTAAAGCACGAACGTTTGAACTCTGCTCCCACAGGAAAGGAGTCAGGAGTGAAAGATGATGCTGGGCGTCTTCAGCACACAGTGAGAGTTGAAAGGGTGACACGCACATTGAGGTCTCTCCTCACTTTCGTTCCTCAAAGTGTATTTGAATCCAACATCTCCGGTGCCTGCTCTCGGCTGAGCAGAACGATGTAAAGCAAGAGCGTTTGAACTTTGCTCCCACAGGAAAAGAGCCAGGAGTGAAAGATGTTGCTGGACATCTTCAGCACACAGTGAGCTTTGCAGGGTGACACAAACATAGCTGTCCCTCCTCCCTTCCAACCTAAAAGTGCATTTGAATCCAACATCTCTGGTGCCTGGTGCTCTCTGAGCACAGCAGAGTAAAGCACGAACGTTTAAGCTCTGCTCCCACAATAAAAGGGGCAAGAATGAAAGATGTTGCTGGGCATCTTCAGCACCCAGTGAGCTTTGCAATGGTGACACACTCATTGCTGTATCTCCCCCTTCCTACCGAAAAGTGCATTTGAATCCAACATCTCTGGTGTCTGGTGCTCTCTGAGCACAGCAGAGTCAAGCACGAACGTTTGAACTTTGCTCCCACAGGAAAAGAGGCAAGAATGAAAGATGTTGCTGGGCATCTTCAGCACCCAGTGAGCTTTGCAATGGTGACACACTTATTGCTGTATCTCCCCCTTCCTACCGAAAAGTGCATTTGAATCCAACATCTCTGGTGTCTGGTGCTCTCTGAGCACAGCAGAGTCAAGCACGAACGTTTGAACTCTGCTCCCACAGGAAAGGAGTCAGGAGTGAAAGATGATGCTGGGCATCTTCAGCACACAGTGAGAGTTGAAAGGGTGACACGCACATTGAGGTCTCTCCTCACTTTCGTTCCTCAAAGTGTATTTGAATCCAACATCTCCGGTGCCTGCTCTCGGCTGAGCAGAACGATGTAAAGCAAGAGCGTTTGAACTTTGCTCCCACAGGAAAAGAGCCAGGAGTGAAAGATGTTGCTGGACATCTTCCGCACACAGTGAGATTTGCAGGGTGACACAAACATAGCTGTCCCTCCTCCCTTCCAACCTAAAAGTGCATTTGAATCCAACATCTCTGGTGCCTGGTGCTCTCTGAGCACAGCAGAGTAAAGCACGAACGTTTAAGCTCTGCTCCCACAATAAAAGGGGCAAGAATGAAAGATGTTGCTGGGCATCTTCAGCACCCAGTGAGCTTTGCAATGGTGACACACTCATTGCTGTATCTCCCCCTTCCTACCGAAAAGTGCATTTGAATCCAACATCTCTGGTGTCTGGTGCTCTCTGAGCACAGCAGAGTAAAGCACGAACGTTTGAACTCTGCTCCCACAGGAAAGGAGTCAGGAGTGAAAGATGATTCTGGGCGTCTTCAGCACACAGTGAGAGTTGAAAGGGTGACACGCACATTGAGGTCTCTCCTCACTTTCGTTCCTCAAAGTGTATTTGAATCCAGCATCTCCGGTGCCTGCTCTCGGCTGAGCAGAACGATGTAAAGCAAGAGCGTTTGAACTTTGCTCCCACAGGAAAAGAGCCAGGAGTGAAAGATGTTGCTGGACATCTTCAGCACACAGTGAGCTTTGCAGGGTGACACAAACATAGCTGTCCCTCCTCCCTTCCAACCTAAAAGTGCATTTGAATCCAACATCTCTGGTGCCTGGTGCTCTCTGAGCACAGCAGAGTAAAGCACGAACGTTTAAGCTCTGCTCCCACAATAAAAGGGGCAAGAATGAAAGATGTTGCTGGGCATCTTCAGCACCCAGTGAGCTTTGCAATGGTGACACACTCATTGCTGTATCTCCCCCTTCCTACCGAAAAGTGCATTTGAATCCAACATCTCTGGTGTCTGGTGCTCTCTGAGCACAGCAGAGTAAAGCACGAACGTTTGAACTCTGCTCCCACAGGAAAGGAGTCAGGAGTGAAAGATGATGCTGGGCGTCTTCAGCACACAGTGAGAGTTGAAAGGGTGACACGTACATTGAGGTCTCTCCTCACTTTCGTTCCTCAAAGTGTATTTGAATCCAACATCTCCGGTGCCTGCTCTCGGCTGAGCAGAACGATGTAAAGCAAGAGCGTTTGAACTTTGCTCCCACAGGAAAAGAGCCAGGAGTGAAAGATGTTGCTGGACATATTCAGCACAGTGAGGTTTGCAGGGTGACACAAACATAGCTGTCCCTCCTCCCTTCCAACCTAAAAGTGCATTTGAATCCAACATCTCTGGTGCCTGGTGCTCTCTGAGCACAGCAGAGTAAAGCACGAACGTTTAAGCTCTGCTCCCACAATAAAAGGGGCAAGAATGAAAGATGTTGCTGGGAATCTTCAGCACCCAGTGAGCTTTGCAATGGTGACACACTCATTGCTGTATCTCCCCCTTCCTACCGAAAAGTGCATTTGAATCCAACATCTCTGGTGTCTGGTGCTCTCTGAGCACAGCAGAGTCAAGCACGAACGTTTGAACTTTGCTCCCACAGGAAAAGAGGCAAGAATGAAAGATGTTGCTGGGCATCTTCAGCACCCAGTGAGCTTTGCAATGGTGACACACTTATTGCTGTATCTCCCCCTTCCTACCGAAAAGTGCATTTGAATCCAACATCTCTGGTGTCTGGTGCTCTCTGAGCACAGCAGAGTCAAGCACGAACGTTTGAACTCTGCTCCCACAGGAAAGGAGTCAGGAGTGAAAGATGATGCTGGGCATCTTCAGCACACAGTGAGAGTTGAAAGGGTGACACGCACATTGAGGTCTCTCCTCACTTTCGTTCCTCAAAGTGTATTTGAATCCAACATCTCCGGTGCCTGCTCTCGGCTGAGCAGAACGATGTAAAGCAAGAGCGTTTGAACTTTGCTCCCACAGGAAAAGAGCCAGGAGTGAAAGATGTTGCTGGACATCTTCCGCACACAGTGAGATTTGCAGGGTGACACAAACATAGCTGTCCCTCCTCCCTTCCAACCTAAAAGTGCATTTGAATCCAACATCTCTGGTGCCTGGTGCTCTCTGAGCACAGCAGAGTAAAGCACGAACGTTTAAGCTCTGCTCCCACAATAAAAGGGGCAAGAATGAAAGATGTTGCTGGGCATCTTCAGCACCCAGTGAGCTTTGCAATGGTGACACACTCATTGCTGTATCTCCCCCTTCCTACCGAAAAGTGCATTTGAATCCAACATCTCTGGTGTCTGGTGCTCTCTGAGCACAGCAGAGTAAAGCACGAACGTTTGAACTCTGCTCCCACAGGAAAGGAGTCAGGAGTGAAAGATGATGCTGGGCGTCTTCAGCACACAGTGAGAGTTGAAAGGGTGACACGCACATTGAGGTCTCTCCTCACTTTCGTTCCTCAAAGTGTATTTGAATCCAACATCTCCAGTGCCTGCTCTCGGCTGAGCAGAACGATGTAAAGCAAGAGCGTTTGAACTTTGCTCCCACAGGAAAAGAGCCAGGAGTGAAAGATGTTGCTGGACATCTTCCGCACACAGTGAGATTTGCAGGGTGACACAAACATAGCTGTCCCTCCTCCCTTCCAACCTAAAAGTGCATTTGAATCCAACATCTCTGGTGCCTGGTGCTCTCTGAGCACAGCAGAGTAAAGCACGAACGTTTAAGCTCTGCTCCCACAATAAAAGGGGCAAGAATGAAAGATGTTGCTGGGCATCTTCAGCACCCAGTGAGCTTTGCAATGGTGACACACTCATTGCTGTATCTCCCCCTTCCTACCGAAAAGTGCATTTGAATCCAACATCTCTGGTGTCTGGTGCTCTCTGAGCACAGCAGAGTCAAGCACGAACGTTTGAACTTTGCTCCCACAGGAAAAGAGGCAAGAATGAAAGATGTTGCTGGGCATCTTCAGCACCCAGTGAGCTTTGCAATGGTGACACACTTATTGCTGTATCTCCCCCTTCCTACCGAAAAGTGCATTTGAATCCAACATCTCCGGTGCCTGCTCTCGGCTGAGCAGAACGATGTAAAGCAAGAGCGTTTGAACTTTGCTCCCACAGGAAAAGAGCCAGGAGTGAAAGATGTTGCTGGACATCTTCAGCACACAGTGAGATTTGCAGGGTGACACAAACATAGCTGTCCCTCCTCCCTTCCAACCTAAAAGTGCATTTGAATCCAACATCTCTGGTGCCTGGTGCTCTCTGAGCACAGCAGAGTAAAGCACGAACGTTTAAGCTCTGCTCCCACAATAAAAGGGGCAAGAATGAAAGATGTTGCTGGGCATCTTCAGCACCCAGTGAGCTTTGCAATGGTGACACACTCATTGCTGTATCTCCCCCTTCCTACCGAAAAGTGCATTTGAATCCAACATCTCTGGTGTCTGGTGCTCTCTGAGCACAGCAGAGTAAAGCACGAACGTTTGAACTCTGCTCCCACAGGAAAGGAGTCAGGAGTGAAAGATGATGCTGGGCGTCTTCAGCACACAGTGAGAGTTGAAAGGGTGACACACACATTGAGGTCTCTCCTCACTTTCGTTCCTCAAAGTGTATTTGAATCCAGCATCTCCGGTGCCTGCTCTCGGCTGAGCAGAACGATGTAAAGCAAGAGCGTTTGAACTTTGCTCCCACAGGAAAAGAGCCAGGAGTGAAAGATGTTGCTGGACATCTTCAGCACACAGTGAGCTTTGAAGGGTGACACAAACATAGCTGTCCCTCCTCCCTTCCAACCTAAAAGTGCATTTGAATCCAACATCTCTGGTGCCTGGTGCTCTCTGAGCACAGCAGAGTAAAGCACGAACGTTTAAGCTCTGCTCCCACAATAAAAGGGGCAAGAATGAAAGATGTTGCTGGGCATCATCAGCACCCAGTGAGCTTTGCAATGGTGACACACTCATTGCTGTATCTCCCCCTTCCTACCGAAAAGTGCATTTGAATCCAACATCTCTGGTGTCTGGTGCTCTCTGAGCACAGCAGAGTCAAGCACGAACGTTTGAACTTTGCTCCCACAGGAAAAGAGGCAAGAATGAAAGATGTTGCTGGGCATCTTCAGCACCCAGTGAGCTTTGCAATGGTGACACACTTATTGCTGTATCTCCCCCTTCCTACCGAAAAGTGCATTTGAATCCAACATCTCTGGTGTCTGGTGCTCTCTGAGCACAGCAGAGTCAAGCACGAACGTTTGAACTCTGCTCCCACAGGAAAGGAGTCAGGAGTGAAAGATGATGCTGGGCATCTTCAGCACACAGTGAGAGTTGAAAGGGTGACACGCACATTGAGGTCTCTCCTCACTTTCGTTCCTCAAAGTGTATTTGAATCCAACATCTCCGGTGCCTGCTCTCGGCTGAGCAGAACGATGTAAAGCAAGAGCGTTTGAACTTTGCTCCCACAGGAAAAGAGCCAGGAGTGAAAGATGTTGCTGGACATCTTCCGCACACAGTGAGATTTGCAGGGTGACACAAACATAGCTGTCCCTCCTCCCTTCCAACCTAAAAGTGCATTTGAATCCAACATCTCTGGTGCCTGGTGCTCTCTGAGCACAGCAGAGTAAAGCACGAACGTTTAAGCTCTGCTCCCACAATAAAAGGGGCAAGAATGAAAGATGTTGCTGGGCATCTTCAGCACCCAGTGAGCTTTGCAATGGTGACACACTCATTGCTGTATCTCCCCCTTCCTACCGAAAAGTGCATTTGAATCCAACATCTCTGGTGTCTGGTGCTCTCTGAGCACAGCAGAGTAAAGCACGAACGTTTGAACTCTGCTCCCATAGGAAAGGAGTCAGGAGTGAAAGATGATGCTGGGCGTCTTCAGCACACAGTGAGAGTTGAAAGGGTGACACACACATTGAGGTCTCTCCTCACTTTCGTTCCTCAAAGTGTATTTGAATCCAGCATCTCCGGTGCCTGCTCTCGGCTGAGCAGAACGATGTAAAGCAAGAGCGTTTGAACTTTGCTCCCACAGGAAAAGAGCCAGGAGTGAAAGATGTTGCTGGACATCTTCAGCACACAGTGAGCTTTGAAGGGTGACACAAACATAGCTGTCCCTCCTCCCTTCCAACCTAAAAGTGCATTTGAATCCAACATCTCTGGTGCCTGGTGCTCTCTGAGCACAGCAGAGTAAAGCACGAACGTTTAAGCTCTGCTCCCACAATAAAAGGGGCAAGAATGAAAGATGTTGCTGGGCATCATCAGCACCCAGTGAGCTTTGCAATGGTGACACACTCATTGCTGTATCTCCCCCTTCCTACCGAAAAGTGCATTTGAATCCAACATCTCTGGTGTCTGGTGCTCTCTGAGCACAGCAGAGTCAAGCACGAACGTTTGAACTTTGCTCCCACAGGAAAAGAGGCAAGAATGAAAGATGTTGCTGGGCATCTTCAGCACCCAGTGAGCTTTGCAATGGTGACACACTTATTGCTGTATCTCCCCCTTCCTACCGAAAAGTGCATTTGAATCCAACATCTCTGGTGTCTGGTGCTCTCTGAGCACAGCAGAGTCAAGCACGAACGTTTGAACTCTGCTCCCACAGGAAAGGAGTCAGGAGTGAAAGATGATGCTGGGCATCTTCAGCACACAGTGAGAGTTGAAAGGGTGACACGCACATTGAGGTCTCTCCTCACTTTCGTTCCTCAAAGTGTATTTGAATCCAACATCTCCGGTGCCTGCTCTCGGCTGAGCAGAACGATGTAAAGCAAGAGCGTTTGAACTTTGCTCCCACAGGAAAAGAGCCAGGAGTGAAAGATGTTGCTGGACATCTTCCGCACACAGTGAGATTTGCAGGGTGACACAAACATAGCTGTCCCTCCTCCCTTCCAACCTAAAAGTGCATTTGAATCCAACATCTCTGGTGCCTGGTGCTCTCTGAGCACAGCAGAGTAAAGCACGAACGTTTAAGCTCTGCTCCCACAATAAAAGGGGCAAGAATGAAAGATGTTGCTGGGCATCTTCAGCACCCAGTGAGCTTTGCAATGGTGACACACTCATTGCTGTATCTCCCCCTTCCTACCGAAAAGTGCATTTGAATCCAACATCTCTGGTGTCTGGTGCTCTCTGAGCACAGCAGAGTAAAGCACGAACGTTTGAACTCTGCTCCCACAGGAAAGGAGTCAGGAGTGAAAGATGATTCTGGGCGTCTTCAGCACACAGTGAGAGTTGAAAGGGTGACAGGCACATTGAGGTCTCTCCTCACTTTCGTTCCTCAAAGTGTATTTGAATCCAGCATCTCCGGTGCCTGCTCTCGGCTGAGCAGAACGATGTAAAGCAAGAGCGTTTGAACTTTGCTCCCACAGGAAAAGAGCCAGGAGTGAAAGATGTTGCTGGACATATTCAGCACAGTGAGGTTTGCAGGGTGACACAAACATAGCTGTCCCTCCTCCCTTCCAACCTAAAAGTGCATTTGAATCCAACATCTCTGGTGCCTGGTGCTCTCTGAGCACAGCAGAGTAAAGCACGAACGTTTAAGCTCTGCTCCCACAATAAAAGGGGCAAGAATGAAAGATGTTGCTGGGAATCTTCAGCACCCAGTGAGCTTTGCAATGGTGACACACTCATTGCTGTATCTCCCCCTTCCTACCGAAAAGTGCATTTGAATCCAACATCTCTGGTGTCTGGTGCTCTCTGAGCACAGCAGAGTCAAGCACGAACGTTTGAACTTTGCTCCCACAGGAAAAGAGGCAAGAATGAAAGATGTTGCTGGGCATCTTCAGCACCCAGTGAGCTTTGCAATGGTGACACACTTATTGCTGTATCTCCCCCTTCCTACCGAAAAGTGCATTTGAATCCAACATCTCTGGTGTCTGGTGCTCTCTGAGCACAGCAGAGTCTAGCACGAACGTTTGAACTCTGCTCCCACAGGAAAGGAGTCAGGAGTGAAAGATGATGCTGGGCATCTTCAGCACACAGTGAGAGTTGAAAGGGTGACACGCACATTGAGGTCTCTCCTCACTTTCGTTCCTCAAAGTGTATTTGAATCCAACATCTCCGGTGCCTGCTCTCGGCTGAGCAGAACGATGTAAAGCAAGAGCGTTTGAACTTTGCTCCCACAGGAAAAGAGCCAGGAGTGAAAGATGTTGCTGGACATCTTCCGCACACAGTGAGATTTGCAGGGTGACACAAACATAGCTGTCCCTCCTCCCTTCCAACCTAAAAGTGCATTTGAATCCAACATCTCTGGTGCCTGGTGCTCTCTGAGCACAGCAGAGTAAAGCACGAACGTTTAAGCTCTGCTCCCACAATAAAAGGGGCAAGAATGAAAGATGTTGCTGGGCATCTTCAGCACCCAGTGAGCTTTGCAATGGTGACACACTCATTGCTGTATCTCCCCCTTCCTACCGAAAAGTGCATTTGAATCCAACATCTCTGGTGTCTGGTGCTCTCTGAGCACAGCAGAGTAAAGCACGAACGTTTGAACTCTGCTCCCACAGGAAAGGAGTCAGGAGTGAAAGATGATGCTGGGCGTCTTCAGCACACAGTGAGAGTTGAAAGGGTGACACGCACATTGAGGTCTCTCCTCACTTTCGTTCCTCAAAGTGTATTTGAATCCAACATCTCCGGTGCCTGCTCTCGGCTGAGCAGAACGATGTAAAGCAAGAGCGTTTGAACTTTGCTCCCACAGGAAAAGAGCCAGGAGTGAAAGATGTTGCTGGACATCTTCCGCACACAGTGAGCTTTGCAGGGTGACACAAACATAGCTGTCCCTCCTCC
The DNA here is from genome assembly GCF_037157495.1 of Lathamus discolor. Lineage (NCBI taxonomy): Eukaryota > Metazoa > Chordata > Aves > Psittaciformes > Psittacidae > Lathamus > Lathamus discolor. The sequence continues at coordinate 1,752,887 of NC_088892.1, read as the reverse complement.
CTTCCAACCTAAAAGTGCATTTGAATCCAACATCTCTGGTGCCTGGTGCTCTCTGAGCACAGCAGAGTAAAGCACGAACGTTTAAGCTCTGCTCCCACAATAAAAGGGGCAAGAATGAAAGATGTTGCTGGGCATCTTCAGCACCCAGTGAGCTTTGCAATGGTGACACACTCATTGCTGTATCTCCCCCTTCCTACCGAAAAGTGCATTTGAATCCAACATCTCTGGTGTCTGGTGCTCTCTGAGCACAGCAGAGTAAAGCACGAACGTTTGAACTCTGCTCCCACAGGAAAGGAGTCAGGAGTGAAAGATGATGCTGGGCGTCTTCAGCACACAGTGAGAGTTGAAAGGGTGACACACACATTGAGGTCTCTCCTCACTTTCGTTCCTCAAAGTGTATTTGAATCCAGCATCTCCGGTGCCTGCTCTCGGCTGAGCAGAACGATGTAAAGCAAGAGCGTTTGAACTTTGCTCCCACAGGAAAAGAGCCAGGAGTGAAAGATGTTGCTGGACATCTTCAGCACACAGTGAGCTTTGCAGGGTGACACAAACATAGCTGTCCCTCCTCCCTTCCAACCTAAAAGTGCATTTGAATCCAACATCTCTGGTGCCTGGTGCTCTCTGAGCACAGCAGAGTAAAGCACGAACGTTTAAGCTCTGCTCCCACAATAAAAGGGGCAAGAATGAAAGATGTTGCTGGGCATCATCAGCACCCAGTGAGCTTTGCAATGGTGACACACTCATTGCTGTATCTCCCCCTTCCTACCGAAAAGTGCATTTGAATCCAACATCTCTGGTGTCTGGTGCTCTCTGAGCACAGCAGAGTAAAGCACGAACGTTTGAACTCTGCTCCCACAGGAAAGGAGTCAGGAGTGAAAGATGATGCTGGGCGTCTTCAGCACACAGTGAGAGTTGAAAGGGTGACACGCACATTGAGGTCTCTCCTCACTTTCGTTCCTCAAAGTGTATTTGAATCCAACATCTCCGGTGCCTGCTCTCGGCTGAGCAGAACGATGTAAAGCAAGAGCGTTTGAACTTTGCTCCCACAGGAAAAGAGCCAGGAGTGAAAGATGTTGCTGGACATCTTCAGCACACAGTGAGCTTTGCAGGGTGACACAAACATAGCTGTCCCTCCTCCCTTCCAACCTAAAAGTGCATTTGAATCCAACATCTCTGGTGCCTGGTGCTCTCTGAGCACAGCAGAGTAAAGCACGAACGTTTAAGCTCTGCTCCCACAATAAAAGGGGCAAGAATGAAAGATGTTGCTGGGCATCTTCAGCACCCAGTGAGCTTTGCAATGGTGACACACTCATTGCTGTATCTCCCCCTTCCTACCGAAAAGTGCATTTGAATCCAACATCTCTGGTGTCTGGTGCTCTCTGAGCACAGCAGAGTCAAGCACGAACGTTTGAACTTTGCTCCCACAGGAAAAGAGGCAAGAATGAAAGATGTTGCTGGGCATCTTCAGCACCCAGTGAGCTTTGCAATGGTGACACACTTATTGCTGTATCTCCCCCTTCCTACCGAAAAGTGCATTTGAATCCAACATCTCTGGTGTCTGGTGCTCTCTGAGCACAGCAGAGTCAAGCACGAACGTTTGAACTCTGCTCCCACAGGAAAGGAGTCAGGAGTGAAAGATGATGCTGGGCATCTTCAGCACACAGTGAGAGTTGAAAGGGTGACACGCACATTGAGGTCTCTCCTCACTTTCGTTCCTCAAAGTGTATTTGAATCCAACATCTCCGGTGCCTGCTCTCGGCTGAGCAGAACGATGTAAAGCAAGAGCGTTTGAACTTTGCTCCCACAGGAAAAGAGCCAGGAGTGAAAGATGTTGCTGGACATCTTCCGCACACAGTGAGATTTGCAGGGTGACACAAACATAGCTGTCCCTCCTCCCTTCCAACCTAAAAGTGCATTTGAATCCAACATCTCTGGTACCTGGTGCTCTCTGAGCACAGCAGAGTAAAGCACGAACGTTTAAGCTCTGCTCCCACAATAAAAGGGGCAAGAATGAAAGATGTTGCTGGGCATCTTCAGCACCCAGTGAGCTTTGCAATGGTGACACACTCATTGCTGTATCTCCCCCTTCCTACCGAAAAGTGCATTTGAATCCAACATCTCTGGTGTCTGGTGCTCTCTGAGCACAGCAGAGTAAAGCACGAACGTTTGAACTCTGCTCCCACAGGAAAGGAGTCAGGAGTGAAAGATGATTCTGGGCGTCTTCAGCACACAGTGAGAGTTGAAAGGGTGACAGGCACATTGAGGTCTCTCCTCACTTTCGTTACTCAAAGTGCATTTGAATCCAGCATCTCCGGTGCCTGCTCTCGGCTGAGCAGAACGATGTAAAGCAAGAGCGTTTGAACTTTGCTCCCACAGGAAAAGAGCCAGGAGTGAAAGATGTTGCTGGACATCTTCAGCACACAGTGAGCTTTGCAGGGTGACACAAACATAGCTGTCCCTCCTCCCTTCCAACCTAAAAGTGCATTTGAATCCAACATCTCTGGTGCCTGGTGCTCTCTGAGCACAGCAGAGTCAAGCACGAACGTTTAAGCTCTGCTCCCACAATAAAAGGGGCAAGAATGAAAGATGTTGCTGGGCATCTTCAGCACCCAGTGAGCTTTGCAATGGTGACACACTCATTGCTGTATCTCCCCCTTCCTACCGAAAAGTGCATTTGAATCCAACATCTCTGGTGTCTGGTGCTCTCTGAGCACAGCAGAGTAAAGCACGAACGTTTGAACTCTGCTCCCACAGGAAAGGAGTCAGGAGTGAAAGATGATGCTGGGCGTCTTCAGCACACAGTGAGAGTTGAAAGGGTGACACGTACATTGAGGTCTCTCCTCACTTTCGTTCCTCAAAGTGTATTTGAATCCAACATCTCCGGTGCCTGCTCTCGGCTGAGCAGAACGATGTAAAGCAAGAGCGTTTGAACTTTGCTCCCACAGGAAAAGAGCCAGGAGTGAAAGATGTTGCTGGACATATTCAGCACAGTGAGGTTTGCAGGGTGACACAAACATAGCTGTCCCTCCTCCCTTCCAACCTAAAAGTGCATTTGAATCCAACATCTCTGGTGCCTGGTGCTCTCTGAGCACAGCAGAGTAAAGCACGAACGTTTAAGCTCTGCTCCCACAATAAAAGGGGCAAGAATGAAAGATGTTGCTGGGAATCTTCAGCACCCAGTGAGCTTTGCAATGGTGACACACTCATTGCTGTATCTCCCCCTTCCTACCGAAAAGTGCATTTGAATCCAACATCTCTGGTGTCTGGTGCTCTCTGAGCACAGCAGAGTCAAGCACGAACGTTTGAACTTTGCTCCCACAGGAAAAGAGGCAAGAATGAAAGATGTTGCTGGGCATCTTCAGCACCCAGTGAGCTTTGCAATGGTGACACACTCATTGCTGTATCTCCCCCTTCCTACCGAAAAGTGCATTTGAATCCAACATCTCTGGTGTCTGGTGCTCTCTGAGCACAGCAGAGTAAAGCACGAACGTTTGAACTCTGCTCCCACAGGAAAGGAGTCAGGAGTGAAAGATGATGCTGGGCGTCTTCAGCACACAGTGAGAGTTGAAAGGGTGACACGCACATTGAGGTCTCTCCTCACTTTCGTTCCTCAAAGTGTATTTGAATCCAGCATCTCCGGTGCCTGCTCTCGGCTGAGCAGAACGATGTAAAGCAAGAGCGTTTGAACTTTGCTCCCACAGGAAAAGAGCCAGGAGTGAAAGATGTTGCTGGACATCTTCAGCACACAGTGAGCTTTGCAGGGTGACACAAACATAGCTGTCCCTCCTCCCTTCCAACCTAAAAGTGCATTTGAATCCAACATCTCTGGTGCCTGGTGCTCTCTGAGCACAGCAGAGTAAAGCACGAACGTTTAAGCTCTGCTCCCACAATAAAAGGGGCAAGAATGAAAGATGTTGCTGGGCATCTTCAGCACCCAGTGAGCTTTGCAATGGTGACACACTCATTGCTGTATCTCCCCCTTCCTACCGAAAAGTGCATTTGAATCCAACATCTCTGGTGTCTGGTGCTCTCTGAGCACAGCAGAGTAAAGCACGAACGTTTGAACTCTGCTCCCACAGGAAAGGAGTCAGGAGTGAAAGATGATGCTGGGCGTCTTCAGCACACAGTGAGAGTTGAAAGGGTGACACACACATTGAGGTCTCTCCTCACTTTCGTTCCTCAAAGTGTATTTGAATCCAGCATCTCCGGTGCCTGCTCTCGGCTGAGCAGAAAGATGTAAAGCAAGAGCGTTTGAACTTTGCTCCCACAGGAAAAGAGCCAGGAGTGAAAGATGTTGCTGGACATCTTCAGCACACAGTGAGCTTTGCAGGGTGACACAAACATAGCTGTCCCTCCTCCCTTCCAACCTAAAAGTGCATTTGAATCCAACATCTCTGGTGCCTGGTGCTCTCTGAGCACAGCAGAGTAAAGCACGAACGTTTAAGCTCTGCTCCCACAATAAAAGGGGCAAGAATGAAAGATGTTGCTGGGCATCTTCAGCACCCAGTGAGCTTTGCAATGGTGACACACTCATTGCTGTATCTCCCCCTTCCTACCGAAAAGTGCATTTGAATCCAACATCTCTGGTGTCTGGTGCTCTCTGAGCACAGCAGAGTCAAGCACGAACGTTTGAACTTTGCTCCCACAGGAAAAGAGGCAAGAATGAAAGATGTTGCTGGGCATCTTCAGCACCCAGTGAGCTTTGCAATGGTGACACACTTATTGCTGTATCTCCCCCTTCCTACCGAAAAGTGCATTTGAATCCAACATCTCCGGTGCCTGCTCTCGGCTGAGCAGAACGATGTAAAGCAAGAGCGTTTGAACTTTGCTCCCACAGGAAAAGAGCCAGGAGTGAAAGATGTTGCTGGACATCTTCAGCACACAGTGAACTTTGCAGGATGACACAAACATAGCTGTCCCTCCTCCCTTCCAACCTAAAAGTGCATTTGAATCCAACATCTCTGGTGCCTGGTGCTCTCTGAGCACAGCAGAGTAAAGCACGAACGTTTAAGCTCTGCTCCCACAATAAAAGGGGCAAGAATGAAAGATGTTGCTGGGAATCTTCAGCACCCAGTGAGCTTTGCAATGGTGACACACTCATTGCTGTATCTCCCCCTTCCTACCGAAAAGTGCTTTTGAATCCAACATCTCTGGTGTCTGGTGCTCTCTGAGCACAGCAGAGTCAAGCACGAACGTTTGAACTTTGCTCCCACAGGAAAAGAGGCAAGAATGAAAGATGTTGCTGGGCATCTTCAGCACCCAGTGAGCTTTGCAATGGTGACACACTTATTGCTGTATCTCCCCCTTCCTACCGAAAAGTGCATTTGAATCCAACATCTCTGGTGTCTGGTGCTCTCTGAGCACAGCAGAGTAAAGCACGAACGTTTGAACTCTGCTCCCACAGGAAAGGAGTCAGGAGTGAAAGATGATGCTGGGCATCTTCAGCACACAGTGAGAGTTGAAAGGGTGACACGCACATTGAGGTCTCTCCTCACTTTCGTTCCTCAAAGTGTATTTGAATCCAACATCTCCGGTGCCTGCTCTCGGCTGAGCAGAACGATGTAAAGCAAGAGCGTTTGAACTTTGCTCCCACAGGAAAAGAGCCAGGAGTGAAAGATGTTGCTGGACATCTTCAGCACACAGTGAGATTTGCAGGGTGACACAAACATAGCTGTCCCTCCTCCCTTCCAACCTAAAAGTGCATTTGAATCCAACATCTCTGGTGCCTGGTGCTCTCTGAGCACAGCAGAGTAAAGCACGAACGTTTAAGCTCTGCTCCCACAATAAAAGGGGCAAGAATGAAAGATGTTGCTGGGCATCTTCAGCACCCAGTGAGCTTTGCAATGGTGACACACTCATTGCTGTATCTCCCCCTTCCTACCGAAAAGTGCATTTGAATCCAACATCTCTGGTGTCTGGTGCTCTCTGAGCACAGCAGAGTAAAGCACGAACGTTTGAACTCTGCTCCCACAGGAAAGGAGTCAGGAGTGAAAGATGATGCTGGGCGTCTTCAGCACACAGTGAGAGTTGAAAGGGTGACACGCACATTGAGGTCTCTCCTCACTTTCGTTCCTCAAAGTGTATTTGAATCCAACATCTCCGGTGCCTGCTCTCGGCTGAGCAGAACGATGTAAAGCAAGAGCGTTTGAACTTTGCTCCCACAGGAAAAGAGCCAGGAGTGAAAGATGTTGCTGGACATCTTCAGCACACAGTGAGCTTTGCAGGGTGACACAAACATAGCTGTCCCTCCTCCCTTCCAACCTAAAAGTGCATTTGAATCCAACATCTCTGGTGCCTGGTGCTCTCTGAGCACAGCAGAGTAAAGCACGAACGTTTAAGCTCTGCTCCCACAATAAAAGGGGCAAGAATGAAAGATGTTGCTGGGAATCTTCAGCACCCTGTGAGCTTTGCAATGGTGACACACTCATTGCTGTATCTCCCCCTTCCTACCGAAAAGTGCATTTGAATCCAACATCTCTGGTGTCTGGTGCTCTCTGAGCACAGCAGAGTAAAGCACGAACGTTTGAACTCTGCTCCCACAGGAAAGGAGTCAGGAGTGAAAGATGATGCTGGGCGTCTTCAGCACACAGTGAGAGTTGAAAGGGTGACACGCACATTGAGGTCTCTCCTCACTTTCGTTCCTCAAAGTGTATTTGAATCCAACATCTCCGGTGCCTGCTCTCGGCTGAGCAGAACGATGTAAAGCAAGAGCGTTTGAACTTTGCTCCCACAGGAAAAGAGCCAGGAGTGAAAGATGTTGCTGGACATCTTCAGCACACAGTGAGCTTTGCAGGGTGACACAAACATAGCTGTCCCTCCTCCCTTCCAACCTAAAAGTGCATTTGAATCCAACATCTCTGGTGCCTGGTGCTCTCTGAGCACAGCAGAGTAAAGCACGAACGTTTAAGCTCTGCTCCCACAATAAAAGGGGCAAGAATGAAAGATGTTGCTGGGCATCTTCAGCACCCAGTGAGCTTTGCAATGGTGACACACTCATTGCTGTATCTCCCCCTTCCTACCGAAAAGTGCATTTGAATCCAACATCTCTGGTGTCTGGTGCTCTCTGAGCACAGCAGAGTCAAGCACGAACGTTTGAACTTTGCTCCCACAGGAAAAGAGGCAAGAATGAAAGATGTTGCTGGGCATCTTCAGCACCCAGTGAGCTTTGCAATGGTGACACACTTATTGCTGTATCTCCCCCTTCCTACCGAAAAGTGCATTTGAATCCAACATCTCTGGTGTCTGGTGCTCTCTGAGCACAGCAGAGTCAAGCACGAACGTTTGAACTCTGCTCCCACAGGAAAGGAGTCAGGAGTGAAAGATGATGCTGGGCATCTTCAGCACACAGTGAGAGTTGAAAGGGTGACACGCACATTGAGGTCTCTCCTCACTTTCGTTCCTCAAAGTGTATTTGAATCCAACATCTCCGGTGCCTGCTCTCGGCTGAGCAGAACGATGTAAAGCAAGAGCGTTTGAACTTTGCTCCCACAGGAAAAGAGCCAGGAGTGAAAGATGTTGCTGGACATCTTCCGCACACAGTGAGCTTTGCAGGGTGACACAAACATAGCTGTCCCTCCTCCCTTCCAACCTAAAAGTGCATTTGAATCCAACATCTCTGGTGCCTGGTGCTCTCTGAGCACAGCAGAGTCAAGCACGAACGTTTAAGCTCTGCTCCCACAATAAAAGGGGCAAGAATGAAAGATGTTGCTGGGCATCTTCAGCACCCAGTGAGCTTTGCAATGGTGACACACTCATTGCTGTATCTCCCCCTTCCTACCGAAAAGTGCATTTGAATCCAACATCTCTGGTGTCTGGTGCTCTCTGAGCACAGCAGAGTCAAGCACGAACGTTTGAACTTTGCTCCCACAGGAAAAGAGGCAAGAATGAAAGATGTTGCTGGGCATCTTCAGCACCCAGTGAGCTTTGCAATGGTGACACACTTATTGCTGTATCTCCCCCTTCCTACCGAAAAGTGCATTTGAATCCAACATCTCCGGTGCCTGCTCTCGGCTGAGCAGAACGATGTAAAGCAAGAGCGTTTGAACTTTGCTCCCACAGGAAAAGAGCCAGGAGTGAAAGATGTTGCTGGACATCTTCAGCACACAGTGAGATTTGCAGGGTGACACAAACATAGCTGTCCCTCCTCCCTTCCAACCTAAAAGTGCATTTGAATCCAACATCTCTGGTGCCTGGTGCTCTCTGAGCACAGCAGAGTAAAGCACGAACGTTTAAGCTCTGCTCCCACAATAAAAGGGGCAAGAATGAAAGATGTTGCTGGGAATCTTCAGCACCCAGTGAGCTTTCCAATGGTGACACACTCATTGCTGTATCTCCCCCTTCCTACCGAAAAGTGCATTTGAATCCAACATCTCTGGTGTCTGGTGCTCTCTGAGCACAGCAGAGTAAAGCACGAACGTTTGAACTCTGCTCCCACAGGAAAGGAGTCAGGAGTGAAAGATGATGCTGGGCGTCTTCAGCACACAGTGAGAGTTGAAAGGGTGACACACACATTGAGGTCTCTCCTCACTTTCGTTCCTCAAAGTGTATTTGAATCCAGCATCTCCGGTGCCTGCTCTCGGCTGAGCAGAACGATGTAAAGCAAGAGCGTTTGAACTTTGCTCCCACAGGAAAAGAGCCAGGAGTGAAAGATGTTGCTGGACATCTTCAGCACACAGTGAGCTTTGCAGGGTGACACAAACATAGCTGTCCCTCCTCCCTTCCAACCTAAAAGTGCATTTGAATCCAACATCTCTGGTGCCTGGTGCTCTCTGAGCACAGCAGAGTAAAGCACGAACGTTTAAGCTCTGCTCCCACAATAAAAGGGGCAAGAATGAAAGATGTTGCTGGGCATCATCAGCACCCAGTGAGCTTTGCAATGGTGACACACTCATTGCTGTATCTCCCCCTTCCTACCGAAAAGTGCATTTGAATCCAACATCTCTGGTGTCTGGTGCTCTCTGAGCACAGCAGAGTAAAGCACGAACGTTTGAACTCTGCTCCCACAGGAAAGGAGTCAGGAGTGAAAGATGATGCTGGGCGTCTTCAGCACACAGTGAGAGTTGAAAGGGTGACACGCACATTGAGGTCTCTCCTCACTTTCGTTCCTCAAAGTGTATTTGAATCCAGCATCTCCGGTGCCTGCTCTCGGCTGAGCAGAACGATGTAAAGCAAGAGCGTTTGAACTTTGCTCCCACAGGAAAAGAGCCAGGAGTGAAAGATGTTGCTGGACATCTTCAGCACACAGTGAGCTTTGCAGGGTGACACAAACATAGCTGTCCCTCCTCCCTTCCAACCTAAAAGTGCATTTGAATCCAACATCTCTGGTGCCTGGTGCTCTCTGAGCACAGCAGAGTAAAGCACGAACGTTTAAGCTCTGCTCCCACAATAAAAGGGGCAAGAATGAAAGATGTTGCTGGGAATCTTCAGCACCCTGTGAGCTTTGCAATGGTGACACACTCATTGCTGTATCTCCCCCTTCCTACCGAAAAGTGCATTTGAATCCAACATCTCTGGTGTCTGGTGCTCTCTGAGCACAGCAGAGTCAAGCACGAACGTTTGAACTTTGCTCCCACAGGAAAAGAGGCAAGAATGAAAGATGTTGCTGGGCATCTTCAGCACCCAGTGAGCTTTGCAATGGTGACACACTTATTGCTGTATCTCCCCCTTCCTACCGAAAAGTGCATTTGAATCCAACATCTCTGGTGTCTGGTGCTCTCTGAGCACAGCAGAGTCAAGCACGAACGTTTGAACTCTGCTCCCACAGGAAAGGAGTCAGGAGTGAAAGATGATGCTGGGCATCTTCAGCACACAGTGAGAGTTGAAAGGGTGACACGCACATTGAGGTCTCTCCTCACTTTCGTTCCTCAAAGTGTATTTGAATCCAACATCTCCGGTGCCTGCTCTCGGCTGAGCAGAACGATGTAAAGCAAGAGCGTTTGAACTTTGCTCCCACAGGAAAAGAGCCAGGAGTGAAAGATGTTGCTGGACATCTTCCGCACACAGTGAGCTTTGCAGGGTGACACAAACATAGCTGTCCCTCCTCCCTTCCAACCTAAAAGTGCATTTGAATCCAACATCTCTGGTGCCTGGTGCTCTCTGAGCACAGCAGAGTCAAGCACGAACGTTTAAGCTCTGCTCCCACAATAAAAGGGGCAAGAATGAAAGATGTTGCTGGGCATCTTCAGCACCCAGTGAGCTTTGCAATGGTGACACACTCATTGCTGTATCTCCCCCTTCCTACCGAAAAGTGCATTTGAATCCAACATCTCTGGTGTCTGGTGCTCTCTGAGCACAGCAGAGTAAAGCACGAACGTTTGAACTCTGCTCCCACAGGAAAGGAGTCAGGAGTGAAAGATGATGCTGGGCGTCTTCAGCACACAGTGAGAGTTGAAAGGGTGACACGCACATTGAGGTCTCTCCTCACTTTCGTTCCTCAAAGTGTATTTGAATCCAACATCTCCGGTGCCTGCTCTCGGCTGAGCAGAACGATGTAAAGCAAGAGCGTTTGAACTTTGCTCCCACAGGAAAAGAGCCAGGAGTGAAAGATGTTGCTGGACATATTCAGCACACAGTGAGGTTTGCAGGGTGACACAAACATAGCTGTCCCTCCTCCCTTCCAACCTAAAAGTGCATTTGAATCCAACATCTCTGGTGCCTGGTGCTCTCTGAGCACAGCAGAGTAAAGCACGAACGTTTAAGCTCTGCTCCCACAATAAAAGGGGCAAGAATGAAAGATGTTGCTGGGAATCTTCAGCACCCAGTGAGCTTTGCAATGGTGACACACTCATTGCTGTATCTCCCCCTTCCTACCGAAAAGTGCATTTGAATCCAACATCTCTGGTGTCTGGTGCTCTCTGAGCACAGCAGAGTAAAGCACGAACGTTTGAACTCTGCTCCCACAGGAAAGGAGTCAGGAGTGAAAGATGATGCTGGGCGTCTTCAGCACACAGTGAGAGTTGAAAGGGTGACACGCACATTGAGGTCTCTCCTCACTTTCGTTCCTCAAAGTGTATTTGAATCCAACATCTCCGGTGCCTGCTCTCGGCTGAGCAGAACGATGTAAAGCAAGAGCGTTTGAACTTTGCTCCCACAGGAAAAGAGCCAGGAGTGAAAGATGTTGCTGGACATATTCAGCACACAGTGAGGTTTGCAGGGTGACACAAACATAGCTGTCCCTCCTCCCTTCCAACCTAAAAGTGCATTTGAATCCAACATCTCTGGTGCCTGGTGCTCTCTGAGCACAGCAGAGTAAAGCACGAACGTTTAAGCTCTGCTCCCACAATAAAAGGGGCAAGAATGAAAGATGTTGCTGGGAATCTTCAGCACCCAGTGAGCTTTCCAATGGTGACACACTCATTGCTGTATCTCCCTCTTCCTACCGAAAAGTGCATTTGAATCCAACATCTCTGGTGTCTGGTGCTCTCTGAGCACAGCAGAGTCAAGCACGAACGTTTGAACTTTGCTCCCACAGGAAAAGAGGCAAGAATGAAAGATGTTGCTGGGCATCTTCAGCACCCAGTGAGCTTTGCAATGGTGACACACTTATTGCTGTATCTCCCCCTTCCTACCGAAAAGTGCATTTGAATCCAACATCTCTGGTGTCTGGTGCTCTCTGAGCACAGCAGAGTAAAGCACGAACGTTTGAACTCTGCTCCCACAGGAAAGGAGTCAGGAGTGAAAGATGATGCTGGGCGTCTTCAGCACACAGTGAGAGTTGAAAGGGTGACACACACATTGAGGTCTCTCCTCACTTTCGTTCCTCAAAGTGTATTTGAATCCAACATCTCCGGTGCCTGCTCTCGGCTGAGCAGAACGATGTAAAGCAAGAGCGTTTGAACTTTGCTCCCACAGGAAAAGAGCCAGGAGTGAAAGATGTTGCTGGACATCTTCAGCACACAGTGAGCTTTGCAGGGTGACACAAACATAGCTGTCCCTCCTCCCTTCCAACCTAAAAGTGCATTTGAATCCAACATCTCTGGTGCCTGGTGCTCTCTGAGCACAGCAGAGTAAAGCACGAACGTTTAAGCTCTGCTCCCACAATAAAAGGGGCAAGAATGAAAGATGTTGCTGGGAATCTTCAGCACCCTGTGAGCTTTGCAATGGTGACACACTCATTGCTGTATCTCCCCCTTCCTACCGAAAAGTGCATTTGAATCCAACATCTCTGGTGTCTGGTGCTCTCTGAGCACAGCAGAGTCAAGCACGAACGTTTGAACTTTGCTCCCACAGGAAAAGAGGCAAGAATGAAAGATGTTGCTGGGCATCTTCAGCACCCAGTGAGCTTTGCAATGGTGACACACTTATTGCTGTATCTCCCCCTTCCTACCGAAAAGTGCATTTGAATCCAACATCTCTGGTGTCTGGTGCTCTCTGAGCACAGCAGAGTCAAGCACGAACGTTTGAACTCTGCTCCCACAGGAAAGGAGTCAGGAGTGAAAGATGATGCTGGGCATCTTCAGCACACAGTGAGAGTTGAAAGGGTGACACGCACATTGAGGTCTCTCCTCACTTTCGTTCCTCAAAGTGTATTTGAATCCAACATCTCCGGTGCCTGCTCTCGGCTGAGCAGAACGATGTAAAGCAAGAGCGTTTGAACTTTGCTCCCACAGGAAAAGAGCCAGGAGTGAAAGATGTTGCTGGACATCTTCCGCACACAGTGAGCTTTGCAGGGTGACACAAACATAGCTGTCCCTCCTCCCTTCCAACCTAAAAGTGCATTTGAATCCAACATCTCTGGTGCCTGGTGCTCTCTGAGCACAGCAGAGTCAAGCACGAACGTTTAAGCTCTGCTCCCACAATAAAAGGGGCAAGAATGAAAGATGTTGCTGGGCATCTTCAGCACCCAGTGAGCTTTGCAATGGTGACACACTCATTGCTGTATCTCCCCCTTCCTACCGAAAAGTGCATTTGAATCCAACATCTCTGGTGTCTGGTGCTCTCTGAGCACAGCAGAGTAAAGCACGAACGTTTGAACTCTGCTCCCACAGGAAAGGAGTCAGGAGTGAAAGATGATGCTGGGCGTCTTCAGCACACAGTGAGAGTTGAAAGGGTGACACGCACATTGAGGTCTCTCCTCACTTTCGTTCCTCAAAGTGTATTTGAATCCAACATCTCCGGTGCCTGCTCTCGGCTGAGCAGAACGATGTAAAGCAAGAGCGTTTGAACTTTGCTCCCACAGGAAAAGAGCCAGGAGTGAAAGATGTTGCTGGACATATTCAGCACACAGTGAGGTTTGCAGGGTGACACAAACATAGCTGTCCCTCCTCCCTTCCAACCTAAAAGTGCATTTGAATCCAACATCTCTGGTGCCTGGTGCTCTCTGAGCACAGCAGAGTAAAGCACGAACGTTTAAGCTCTGCTCCCACAATAAAAGGGGCAAGAATGAAAGATGTTGCTGGGAATCTTCAGCACCCAGTGAGCTTTCCAATGGTGACACACTCATTGCTGTATCTCCCCCTTCCTACCGAAAAGTGCATTTGAATCCAACATCTCTGGTGTCTGGTGCTCTCTGAGCACAGCAGAGTAAAGCACGAACGTTTGAACTCTGCTCCCACAGGAAAGGAGTCAGGAGTGAAAGATGATGCTGGGCGTCTTCAGCACACAGTGAGAGTTGAAAGGGTGACACGCACATTGAGGTCTCTCCTCACTTTCGTTCCTCAAAGTGTATTTGAATCCAGCATCTCCGGTGCCTGCTCTCGGCTGAGCAGAACGATGTAAAGCAAGAGCGTTTGAACTTTGCTCCCACAGGAAAAGAGCCAGGAGTGAAAGATGTTGCTGGACATCTTCAGCACACAGTGAGCTTTGCAGGGTGACACAAACATAGCTGTCCCTCCTCCCTTCCAACCTAAAAGTGCATTTGAATCCAACATCTCTGGTGCCTGGTGCTCTCTGAGCACAGCAGAGTAAAGCACGAACGTTTAAGCTCTGCTCCTACAATAAAAGGGGCAAGAATGAAAGATGTTGCTGGGAATCTTCAGCACCCTGTGAGCTTTGCAATGGTGACACACTCATTGCTGTATCTCCCCCTTCCTACCGAAAAGTGCATTTGAATCCAACATCTCTGGTGTCTGGTGCTCTCTGAGCACAGCAGAGTCAAGCACGAACGTTTGAACTTTGCTCCCACAGGAAAAGAGGCAAGAATGAAAGATGTTGCTGGGCATCTTCAGCACCCAGTGAGCTTTGCAATGGTGACACACTTATTGCTGTATCTCCCCCTTCCTACCGAAAAGTGCATTTGAATCCAACATCTCTGGTGTCTGGTGCTCTCTGAGCACAGCAGAGTCAAGCACGAACGTTTGAACTCTGCTCCCACAGGAAAGGAGTCAGGAGTGAAAGATGATGCTGGGCATCTTCAGCACACAGTGAGAGTTGAAAGGGTGACACGCACATTGAGGTCTCTCCTCACTTTCGTTCCTCAAAGTGTATTTGAATCCAACATCTCCGGTGCCTGCTCTCGGCTGAGCAGAACGATGTAAAGCAAGAGCGTTTGAACTTTGCTCCCACAGGAAAAGAGCCAGGAGTGAAAGATGTTGCTGGACATCTTCCGCACACAGTGAGCTTTGCAGGGTGACACAAACATAGCTGTCCCTCCTCCCTTCCAACCTAAAAGTGCATTTGAATCCAACATCTCTGGTGCCTGGTGCTCTCTGAGCACAGCAGAGTCAAGCACGAACGTTTAAGCTCTGCTCCCACAATAAAAGGGGCAAGAATGAAAGATGTTGCTGGGCATCTTCAGCACCCAGTGAGCTTTGCAATGGTGACACACTCATTGCTGTATCTCCCCCTTCCTACCGAAAAGTGCATTTGAATCCAACATCTCTGGTGTCTGGTGCTCTCTGAGCACAGCAGAGTAAAGCACGAACGTTTGAACTCTGCTCCCACAGGAAAGGAGTCAGGAGTGAAAGATGATGCTGGGCGTCTTCAGCACACAGTGAGAGTTGAAAGGGTGACACGCACATTGAGGTCTCTCCTCACTTTCGTTCCTCAAAGTGTATTTGAATCCAACATCTCCGGTGCCTGCTCTCGGCTGAGCAGAACGATGTAAAGCAAGAGCGTTTGAACTTTGCTCCCACAGGAAAAGAGCCAGGAGTGAAAGATGTTGCTGGACATATTCAGCACACAGTGAGGTTTGCAGGGTGACACAAACATAGCTGTCCCTCCTCCCTTCCAACCTAAAAGTGCATTTGAATCCAACATCTCTGGTGCCTGGTGCTCTCTGAGCACAGCAGAGTAAAGCACGAACGTTTA
Organism: Lathamus discolor; assembly: GCF_037157495.1. Classification (NCBI taxonomy): domain Eukaryota; kingdom Metazoa; phylum Chordata; class Aves; order Psittaciformes; family Psittacidae; genus Lathamus; species Lathamus discolor. The sequence goes on along the minus strand of NC_088892.1, from coordinate 1,737,641 downwards.
AGCTCTGCTCCCACAATAAAAGGGGCAAGAATGAAAGATGTTGCTGGGAATCTTCAGCACCCAGTGAGCTTTCCAATGGTGACACACTCATTGCTGTATCTCCCTCTTCCTACCGAAAAGTGCATTTGAATCCAACATCTCTGGTGTCTGGTGCTCTCTGAGCACAGCAGAGTCAAGCACGAACGTTTGAACTTTGCTCCCACAGGAAAAGAGGCAAGAATGAAAGATGTTGCTGGGCATCTTCAGCACCCAGTGAGCTTTGCAATGGTGACACACTTATTGCTGTATCTCCCCCTTCCTACCGAAAAGTGCATTTGAATCCAACATCTCTGGTGTCTGGTGCTCTCTGAGCACAGCAGAGTAAAGCACGAACGTTTGAACTCTGCTCCCACAGGAAAGGAGTCAGGAGTGAAAGATGATGCTGGGCGTCTTCAGCACACAGTGAGAGTTGAAAGGGTGACACACACATTGAGGTCTCTCCTCACTTTCGTTCCTCAAAGTGTATTTGAATCCAACATCTCCGGTGCCTGCTCTCGGCTGAGCAGAACGATGTAAAGCAAGAGCGTTTGAACTTTGCTCCCACAGGAAAAGAGCCAGGAGTGAAAGATGTTGCTGGACATCTTCAGCACACAGTGAGCTTTGCAGGGTGACACAAACATAGCTGTCCCTCCTCCCTTCCAACCTAAAAGTGCATTTGAATCCAACATCTCTGGTGCCTGGTGCTCTCTGAGCACAGCAGAGTAAAGCACGAACGTTTAAGCTCTGCTCCCACAATAAAAGGGGCAAGAATGAAAGATGTTGCTGGGAATCTTCAGCACCCTGTGAGCTTTGCAATGGTGACACACTCATTGCTGTATCTCCCCCTTCCTACCGAAAAGTGCATTTGAATCCAACATCTCTGGTGTCTGGTGCTCTCTGAGCACAGCAGAGTCAAGCACGAACGTTTGAACTTTGCTCCCACAGGAAAAGAGGCAAGAATGAAAGATGTTGCTGGGCATCTTCAGCACCCAGTGAGCTTTGCAATGGTGACACACTTATTGCTGTATCTCCCCCTTCCTACCGAAAAGTGCATTTGAATCCAACATCTCTGGTGTCTGGTGCTCTCTGAGCACAGCAGAGTCAAGCACGAACGTTTGAACTCTGCTCCCACAGGAAAGGAGTCAGGAGTGAAAGATGATGCTGGGCATCTTCAGCACACAGTGAGAGTTGAAAGGGTGACACGCACATTGAGGTCTCTCCTCACTTTCGTTCCTCAAAGTGTATTTGAATCCAACATCTCCGGTGCCTGCTCTCGGCTGAGCAGAACGATGTAAAGCAAGAGCGTTTGAACTTTGCTCCCACAGGAAAAGAGCCAGGAGTGAAAGATGTTGCTGGACATCTTCCGCACACAGTGAGCTTTGCAGGGTGACACAAACATAGCTGTCCCTCCTCCCTTCCAACCTAAAAGTGCATTTGAATCCAACATCTCTGGTGCCTGGTGCTCTCTGAGCACAGCAGAGTAAAGCACGAACGTTTAAGCTCTGCTCCCACAATAAAAGGGGCAAGAATGAAAGATGTTGCTGGGCATCTTCAGCACCCAGTGAGCTTTGCAATGGTGACACACTCATTGCTGTATCTCCCCCTTCCTACCGAAAAGTGCATTTGAATCCAACATCTCTGGTGTCTGGTGCTCTCTGAGCACAGCAGAGTAAAGCACGAACGTTTGAACTCTGCTCCCACAGGAAAGGAGTCAGGAGTGAAAGATGATGCTGGGCGTCTTCAGCACACAGTGAGAGTTGAAAGGGTGACACGCACATTGAGGTCTCTCCTCACTTTCGTTCCTCAAAGTGTATTTGAATCCAACATCTCCGGTGCCTGCTCTCGGCTGAGCAGAACGATGTAAAGCAAGAGCGTTTGAACTTTGCTCCCACAGGAAAAGAGCCAGGAGTGAAAGATGTTGCTGGACATATTCAGCACACAGTGAGGTTTGCAGGGTGACACAAACATAGCTGTCCCTCCTCCCTTCCAACCTAAAAGTGCATTTGAATCCAACATCTCTGGTGCCTGGTGCTCTCTGAGCACAGCAGAGTAAAGCACGAACGTTTAAGCTCTGCTCCCACAATAAAAGGGGCAAGAATGAAAGATGTTGCTGGGAATCTTCAGCACCCAGTGAGCTTTGCAATGGTGACACACTCATTGCTGTATCTCCCCCTTCCTACCGAAAAGTGCATTTGAATCCAACATCTCTGGTGTCTGGTGCTCTCTGAGCACAGCAGAGTCAAGCACGAACGTTTGAACTTTGCTCCCACAGGAAAAGAGGCAAGAATGAAAGATGTTGCTGGGCATCTTCAGCACCCAGTGAGCTTTGCAATGGTGACACACTTATTGCTGTATCTCCCCCTTCCTACCGAAAAGTGCATTTGAATCCAACATCTCTGGTGTCTGGTGCTCTCTGAGCACAGCAGAGTAAAGCACGAACGTTTGAACTCTGCTCCCACAGGAAAGGAGTCAGGAGTGAAAGATGATGCTGGGCGTCTTCAGCACACAGTGAGAGTTGAAAGGGTGACACACACATTGAGGTCTCTCCTCACTTTCGTTCCTCAAAGTGTATTTGAATCCAGCATCTCCGGTGCCTGCTCTCGGCTGAGCAGAACGATGTAAAGCAAGAGCGTTTGAACTTTGCTCCCACAGGAAAAGAGCCAGGAGTGAAAGATGTTGCTGGACATCTTCAGCACACAGTGAGCTTTGCAGGGTGACACAAACATAGCTGTCCCTCCTCCCTTCCAACCTAAAAGTGCATTTGAATCCAACATCTCTGGTGCCTGGTGCTCTCTGAGCACAGCAGAGTAAAGCACGAACGTTTAAGCTCTGCTCCCACAATAAAAGGGGCAAGAATGAAAGATGTTGCTGGGCATCTTCAGCACCCAGTGAGCTTTGCAATGGTGACACACTCATTGCTGTATCTCCCCCTTCCTACCGAAAAGTGCATTTGAATCCAACATCTCTGGTGCCTGGTGCTCTCTGAGCACAGCAGAGTCAAGCACGAACGTTTGAACTTTGCTCCCACAGGAAAAGAGGCAAGAATGAAAGATGTTGCTGGGCATCTTCAGCACCCAGTGAGCTTTGCAATGGTGACACACTTATTGCTGTATCTCCCCCTTCCTACCGAAAAGTGCATTTGAATCCAACATCTCCGGTGCCTGCTCTCGGCTGAGCAGAACGATGTAAAGCAAGAGCGTTTGAACTTTGCTCCCACAGGAAAAGAGCCAGGAGTGAAAGATGTTGCTGGACATCTTCAGCACACAGTGAGCTTTGCAGGGTGACACAAACATAGCTGTCCCTCCTCCCTTCCAACCTAAAAGTGCATTTGAATCCAACATCTCTGGTGCCTGGTGTTCTCTGAGCACAGCAGAGTAAAGCACGAACGTTTAAGCTCTGCTCCCACAATAAAAGGGGCAAGAATGAAAGATGTTGCTGGGCATCTTCAGCACCCAGTGAGCTTTGCAATGGTGACACACTCATTGCTGTATCTCCCCCTTCCTACCGAAAAGTGCATTTGAATCCAACATCTCTGGTGTCTGGTGCTCTCTGAGCACAGCAGAGTCAAGCACGAACGTTTGAACTTTGCTCCCACAGGAAAAGAGGCAAGAATGAAAGATGTTGCTGGGCATCTTCAGCACCCAGTGAGCTTTGCAATGGTGACACACTTATTGCTGTATCTCCCCCTTCCTACCGAAAAGTGCATTTGAATCCAACATCTCTGGTGTCTGGTGCTCTCTGAGCACAGCAGAGTAAAGCACGAACGTTTGAACTCTGCTCCCACAGGAAAGGAGTCAGGAGTGAAAGATGATGCTGGGCGTCTTCAGCACACAGTGAGAGTTGAAAGGGTGACACACACATTGAGGTCTCTCCTCACTTTCGTTCCTCAAAGTGTATTTGAATCCAGCATCTCCGGTGCCTGCTCTCGGCTGAGCAGAACGATGTAAAGCAAGAGCGTTTGAACTTTGCTCCCACAGGAAAAGAGCCAGGAGTGAAAGATGTTGCTGGACATCTTCAGCACACAGCGAGCTTTGCAGGGTGACACAAACATAGCTGTCCCTCCTCCCTTCCAACCTAAAAGTGCATTTGAATCCAACATCTCTGGTGCCTGGTGCTCTCTGAGCACAGCAGAGTAAAGCACGAACGTTTAAGCTCTGCTCCCACAATAAAAGGGGCAAGAATGAAAGATGTTGCTGGGCATCTTCAGCACCCAGTGAGCTTTGCAATGGTGACACACTCATTGCTGTATCTCCCCCTTCCTACCGAAAAGTGCATTTGAATCCAACATCTCTGGTGTCTGGTGCTCTCTGAGCACAGCAGAGTCAAGCACGAACGTTTGAACTTTGCTCCCACAGGAAAAGAGGCAAGAATGAAAGATGTTGCTGGGCATCTTCAGCACCCAGTGAGCTTTGCAATGGTGACACACTTATTGCTGTATCTCCCCCTTCCTACCGAAAAGTGCATTTGAATCCAACATCTCCGGTGCCTGCTCTCGGCTGAGCAGAACGATGTAAAGCAAGAGCGTTTGAACTTTGCTCCCACAGGAAAAGAGCCAGGAGTGAAAGATGTTGCTGGACATCTTCAGCACACAGTGAGATTTGCAGGGTGACACAAACATAGCTGTCCCTCCTCCCTTCCAACCTAAAAGTGCATTTGAATCCAACATCTCTGGTGCCTGGTGTTCTCTGAGCACAGCAGAGTAAAGCACGAACGTTTAAGCTCTGCTCCCACAATAAAAGGGGCAAGAATGAAAGATGTTGCTGGGCATCTTCAGCACCCAGTGAGCTTTGCAATGGTGACACACTCATTGCTGTATCTCCCCCTTCCTACCGAAAAGTGCATTTGAATCCAACATCTCTGGTGTCTGGTGCTCTCTGAGCACAGCAGAGTAAAGCACGAACGTTTGAACTCTGCTCCCACAGGAAAGGAGTCAGGAGTGAAAGATGATGCTGGGCGTCTTCAGCACACAGTGAGAGTTGAAAGGGTGACACACACATTGAGGTCTCTCCTCACTTTCGTTCCTCAAAGTGTATTTGAATCCAGCATCTCCGGTGCCTGCTCTCGGCTGAGCAGAACGATGTAAAGCAAGAGCGTTTGAACTTTGCTCCCACAGGAAAAGAGCCAGGAGTGAAAGATGTTGCTGGACATCTTCAGCACACAGTGAGCTTTGCAGGGTGACACAAACATAGCTGTCCCTCCTCCCTTCCAACCTAAAAGTGCATTTGAATCCAACATCTCTGGTGCCTGGTGCTCTCTGAGCACAGCAGAGTAAAGCACGAACGTTTAAGCTCTGCTCCCACAATAAAAGGGGCAAGAATGAAAGATGTTGCTGGGCATCATCAGCACCCAGTGAGCTTTGCAATGGTGACACACTCATTGCTGTATCTCCCCCTTCCTACCGAAAAGTGCATTTGAATCCAACATCTCTGGTGTCTGGTGCTCTCTGAGCACAGCAGAGTAAAGCACGAACGTTTGAACTCTGCTCCCACAGGAAAGGAGTCAGGAGTGAAAGATGATGCTGGGCGTCTTCAGCACACAGTGAGAGTTGAAAGGGTGACACGCACATTGAGGTCTCTCCTCACTTTCGTTCCTCAAAGTGTATTTGAAACCAACATCTCCGGTGCCTGCTCTCGGCTGAGCAGAACGATGTAAAGCAAGAGCGTTTGAACTTTGCTCCCACAGGAAAAGAGCCAGGAGTGAAAGATGTTGCTGGACATCTTCAGCACACAGTGAGCTTTGCAGGGTGACACAAACATAGCTGTCCCTCCTCCCTTCCAACCTAAAAGTGCATTTGAATCCAACATCTCTGGTGCCTGGTGCTCTCTGAGCACAGCAGAGTAAAGCACGAACGTTTAAGCTCTGCTCCCACAATAAAAGGGGCAAGAATGAAAGATGTTGCTGGGAATCTTCAGCACCCTGTGAGCTTTGCAATGGTGACACACTCATTGCTGTATCTCCCCCTTCCTACCGAAAAGTGCATTTGAATCCAACATCTCTGGTGTCTGGTGCTCTCTGAGCACAGCAGAGTCAAGCACGAACGTTTGAACTTTGCTCCCACAGGAAAGGAGTCAGGAGTGAAAGATGATGCTGGGCATCTTCAGCACCCAGTGAGCTTTGCAATGGTGACACACTTATTGCTGTATCTCCCCCTTCCTACCGAAAAGTGCATTTGAATCCAACATCTCTGGTGTCTGGTGCTCTCTGAGCACAGCAGAGTCAAGCACGAACGTTTGAACTCTGCTCCCACAGGAAAGGAGTCAGGAGTGAAAGATGATGCTGGGCATCTTCAGCACACAGTGAGAGTTGAAAGGGTGACACGCACATTGAGGTCTCTCCTCACTTTCGTTCCTCAAAGTGTATTTGAATCCAACATCTCCGGTGCCTGCTCTCGGCTGAGCAGAACGATGTAAAGCAAGAGCGTTTGAACTTTGCTCCCACAGGAAAAGAGCCAGGAGTGAAAGATGTTGCTGGAGATCTTCAGCACACAGTGAGCTTTGCAGGGTGACACAAACATAGCTGTCCCTCCTCCCTTCCAACCTAAAAGTGCATTTGAATCCAACATCTCTGGTGCCTGGTGCTCTCTGAGCACAGCAGAGTAAAGCACGAACGTTTAAGCTCTGCTCCCACAATAAAAGGGGCAAGAATGAAAGATGTTGCTGGGCATCTTCAGCACCCAGTGAGCTTTGCAATGGTGACACACTCATTGCTGTATCTCCCCCTTCCTACCGAAAAGTGCATTTGAATCCAACATCTCTGGTGTCTGGTGCTCTCTGAGCACAGCAGAGTAAAGCACGAACGTTTGAACTCTGCTCCCACAGGAAAGGAGTCAGGAGTGAAAGATGATGCTGGGCGTCTTCAGCACACAGTGAGAGTTGAAAGGGTGACACGCACATTGAGGTCTCTCCTCACTTTCGTTCCTCAAAGTGTATTTGAATCCAACATCTCCGGTGCCTGCTCTCGGCTGAGCAGAACGATGTAAAGCAAGAGCGTTTGAACTTTGCTCCCACAGGAAAAGAGCCAGGAGTGAAAGATGTTGCTGGACATCTTCAGCACACAGTGAGATTTGCAGGGTGACACAAACATAGCTGTCCCTCCTCCCTTCCAACCTAAAAGTGCATTTGAATCCAACATCTCTGGTGCCTGGTGCTCTCTGAGCACAGCAGAGTAAAGCACGAACGTTTAAGCTCTGCTCCCACAATAAAAGGGGCAAGAATGAAAGATGTTGCTGGGCATCTTCAGCACCCAGTGAGCTTTGCAATGGTGACACACTCATTGCTGTATCTCCCCCTTCCTACCGAAAAGTGCATTTGAATCCAACATCTCTGGTGTCTGGTGCTCTCTGAGCACAGCAGAGTCAAGCACGAACGTTTGAACTTTGCTCCCACAGGAAAAGAGGCAAGAATGAAAGATGTTGCTGGGCATCTTCAGCACCCAGTGAGCTTTGCAATGGTGACACACTTATTGCTGTATCTCCCCCTTCCTACCGAAAAGTGCATTTGAATCCAACATCTCCGGTGCCTGCTCTCGGCTGAGCAGAACGATGTAAAGCAAGAGCGTTTGAACTTTGCTCCCACAGGAAAAGAGCCAGGAGTGAAAGATGTTGCTGGACATCTTCAGCACACAGTGAGATTTGCAGGGTGACACAAACATAGCTGTCCCTCCTCCCTTCCAACCTAAAAGTGCATTTGAATCCAACATCTCTGGTGCCTGGTGCTCTCTGAGCACAGCAGAGTAAAGCACGAACGTTTAAGCTCTGCTCCCACAATAAAAGGGGCAAGAATGAAAGATGTTGCTGGGCATCTTCAGCACCCAGTGAGCTTTGCAATGGTGACACACTCATTGCTGTATCTCCCCCTTCCTACCGAAAAGTGCATTTGAATCCAACATCTCTGGTGTCTGGTGCTCTCTGAGCACAGCAGAGTAAAGCACGAACGTTTGAACTCTGCTCCCACAGGAAAGGAGTCAGGAGTGAAAGATGATGCTGGGCGTCTTCAGCACACAGTGAGAGTTGAAAGGGTGACACGCACATTGAGGTCTCTCCTCACTTTCGTTCCTCAAAGTGTATTTGAAACCAACATCTCCGGTGCCTGCTCTCGGCTGAGCAGAACGATGTAAAGCAAGAGCGTTTGAACTTTGCTCCCACAGGAAAAGAGCCAGGAGTGAAAGATGTTGCTGGACATCTTCAGCACACAGTGAGCTTTGCAGGGTGACACAAACATAGCTGTCCCTCCTCCCTTCCAACCTAAAAGTGCATTTGAATCCAACATCTCTGGTGCCTGGTGCTCTCTGAGCACAGCAGAGTAAAGCACGAACGTTTAAGCTCTGCTCCCACAATAAAAGGGGCAAGAATGAAAGATGTTGCTGGGAATCTTCAGCACCCTGTGAGCTTTGCAATGGTGACACACTCATTGCTGTATCTCCCCCTTCCTACCGAAAAGTGCATTTGAATCCAACATCTCTGGTGTCTGGTGCTCTCTGAGCACAGCAGAGTCAAGCACGAACGTTTGAACTTTGCTCCCACAGGAAAAGAGGCAAGAATGAAAGATGTTGCTGGGAAACTTCAGCACCCAGTGAGCTTTGCAATGGTGACACACTTATTGCTGTATCTCCCCCTTCCTACCGAAAAGTGCATTTGAATCCAACATCTCTGGTGTCTGGTGCTCTCTGAGCACAGCAGAGTCAAGCACGAACGTTTGAACTCTGCTCCCACAGGAAAGGAGTCAGGAGTGAAAGATGATGCTGGGCATCTTCAGCACACAGTGAGAGTTGAAAGGGTGACACGCACATTGAGGTCTCTCCTCACTTTCGTTCCTCAAAGTGTATTTGAATCCAACATCTCCGGTGCCTGCTCTCGGCTGAGCAGAACGATGTAAAGCAAGAGCGTTTGAACTTTGCTCCCACAGGAAAAGAGCCAGGAGTGAAAGATGTTGCTGGACATCTTCAGCACACAGTGAGCTTTGCAGGGTGACACAAACATAGCTGTCCCTCCTCCCTTCCAACCTAAAAGTGCATTTGAATCCAACATCTCTGGTGCCTGGTGCTCTCTGAGCACAGCAGAGTAAAGCACGAACGTTTAAGCTCTGCTCCCACAATAAAAGGGGCAAGAATGAAAGATGTTGCTGGGAATCTTCAGCACCCAGTGAGCTTTGCAATGGTGACACACTCATTGCTGTATCTCCCCCTTCCTACCGAAAAGTGCATTTGAATCCAACATCTCTGGTGTCTGGTGCTCTCTGAGCACAGCAGAGTAAAGCACGAACGTTTGAACTCTGCTCCCACAGGAAAGGAGTCAGGAGTGAAAGATGATGCTGGGAGTCTTCAGCACACAGTGAGAGTTGAAAGGGTGACACGCACATTGAGGTCTCTCCTCACTTTCGTTCCTCAAAGTGTATTTGAATCCAACATCTCCGGTGCCTGCTCTCGGCTGAGCAGAACGATGTAAAGCAAGAGCGTTTGAACTTTGCTCCCACAGGAAAAGAGCCAGGAGTGAAAGATGTTGCTGGACATATTCAGCACACAGTGAGGTTTGCAGGGTGACACAAACATAGCTGTCCCTCCTCCCTTCCAACCTAAAAGTGCATTTGAATCCAACATCTCTGGTGCCTGGTGCTCTCTGAGCACAGCAGAGTAAAGCACGAACGTTTAAGCTCTGCTCCCACAATAAAAGGGGCAAGAATGAAAGATGTTGCTGGGAATCTTCAGCACCCAGTGAGCTTTGCAATGGTGACACACTCATTGCTGTATCTCCCCCTTCCTACCGAAAAGTGCATTTGAATCCAACATCTCTGGTGTCTGGTGCTCTCTGAGCACAGCAGAGTCAAGCACGAACGTTTGAACTTTGCTCCCACAGGAAAAGAGGCAAGAATGAAAGATGTTGCTGGGCATCTTCAGCACCCAGTGAGCTTTGCAATGGTGACACACTTATTGCTGTATCTCCCCCTTCCTACCGAAAAGTGCATTTGAATCCAACATCTCTGGTGTCTGGTGCTCTCTGAGCACAGCAGAGTAAAGCACGAACGTTTGAACTCTGCTCCCACAGGAAAGGAGTCAGGAGTGAAAGATGATGCTGGGCGTCTTCAGCACACAGTGAGAGTTGAAAGGGTGACACACACATTGAGGTCTCTCCTCACTTTCGTTCCTCAAAGTGTATTTGAATCCAGCATCTCCGGTGCCTGCTCTCGGCTGAGCAGAACGATGTAAAGCAAGAGCGTTTGAACTTTGCTCACACAGGAAAAGAGCCAGGAGTGAAAGATGTTGCTGGACATCTTCAGCACACAGTGAGCTTTGCAGGGTGACACAAACATAGCTGTCCCTCCTCCCTTCCAACCTAAAAGTGCATTTGAATCCAACATCTCTGGTGCCTGGTGCTCTCTGAGCACAGCAGAGTAAAGCACGAACGTTTAAGCTCTGCTCCCACAATAAAAGGGGCAAGAATGAAAGATGTTGCTGGGCATCTTCAGCACCCAGTGAGCTTTGCAATGGTGACACACTCATTGCTGTATCTCCCCCTTCCTACCGAAAAGTGCATTTGAATCCAACATCTCTGGTGTCTGGTGCTCTCTGAGCACAGCAGAGTCAAGCACGAACGTTTGAACTTTGCTCCCACAGGAAAAGAGGCAAGAATGAAAGATGTTGCTGGGCATCTTCAGCACCCAGTGAGCTTTGCAATGGTGACACACTTATTGCTGTATCTCCCCCTTCCTACCGAAAAGTGCATTTGAATCCAACATCTCCGGTGCCTGCTCTCGGCTGAGCAGAACGATGTAAAGCAAGAGCGTTTGAACTTTGCTCCCACAGGAAAAGAGCCAGGAGTGAAAGATGTTGCTGGACATCTTCAGCACACAGTGAGATTTGCAGGGTGACACAAACATAGCTGTCCCTCCTCCCTTCCAACCTAAAAGTGCATTTGAATCCAACATCTCTGGTGCCTGGTGTTCTCTGAGCACAGCAGAGTAAAGCACGAACGTTTAAGCTCTGCTCCCACAATAAAAGGGGCAAGAATGAAAGATGTTGCTGGGCATCTTCAGCACCCAGTGAGCTTTGCAATGGTGACACACTCATTGCTGTATCTCCCCCTTCCTACCGAAAAGTGCATTTGAATCCAACATCTCTGGTGTCTGGTGCTCTCTGAGCACAGCAGAGTCAAGCACGAACGTTTGAACTTTGCTCCCACAGGAAAAGAGGCAAGAATGAAAGATGTTGCTGGGCATCTTCAGCACCCAGTGAGCTTTGCAATGGTGACACACTTATTGCTGTATCTCCCCCTTCCTACCGAAAAGTGCATTTGAATCCAACATCTCTGGTGTCTGGTGCTCTCTGAGCACAGCAGAGTAAAGCACGAACGTTTGAACTCTGCTCCCACAGGAAAGGAGTCAGGAGTGAAAGATGATGCTGGGCGTCTTCAGCACACAGTGAGAGTTGAAAGGGTGACACACACATTGAGGTCTCTCCTCACTTTCGTTCCTCAAAGTGTATTTGAATCCAGCATCTCCGGTGCCTGCTCTCGGCTGAGCAGAACGATGTAAAGCAAGAGCGTTTGAACTTTGCTCCCACAGGAAAAGAGCCAGGAGTGAAAGATGTTGCTGGACATCTTCAGCACACAGCGAGCTTTGCAGGGTGACACAAACATAGCTGTCCCTCCTCCCTTCCAACCTAAAAGTGCATTTGAATCCAACATCTCTGGTGCCTGGTGCTCTCTGAGCACAGCAGAGTAAAGCACGAACGTTTAAGCTCTGCTCCCACAATAAAAGGGGCAAGAATGAAAGATGTTGCTGGGCATCTTCAGCACCCAGTGAGCTTTGCAATGGTGACACACTCATTGCTGTATCTCCCCCTTCCTACCGAAAAGTGCATTTGAATCCAACATCTCTGGTGTCTGGTGCTCTCTGAGCACAGCAGAGTCAAGCACGAACGTTTGAACTTTGCTCCCACAGGAAAAGAGGCAAGAATGAAAGATGTTGCTGGGCATCTTCAGCACCCAGTGAGCTTTGCAATGGTGACACACTTATTGCTGTATCTCCCCCTTCCTACCGAAAAGTGCATTTGAATCCAACATCTCCGGTGCCTGCTCTCGGCTGAGCAGAACGATGTAAAGCAAGAGCGTTTGAACTTTGCTCCCACAGGAAAAGAGCCAGGAGTGAAAGATGTTGCTGGACATCTTCAGCACACAGTGAGATTTGCAGGGTGACACAAACATAGCTGTCCCTCCTCCCTTCCAACCTAAAAGTGCATTTGAATCCAACATCTCTGGTGCCTGGTGTTCTCTGAGCACAGCAGAGTAAAGCACGAACGTTTAAGCTCTGCTCCCACAATAAAAGGGGCAAGAATGAAAGATGTTGCTGGGCATCTTCAGCACCCAGTGAGCTTTGCAATGGTGACACACTCATTGCTGTATCTCCCCCTTCCTACCGAAAAGTGCATTTGAATCCAACATCTCTGGTGTCTGGTGCTCTCTGAGCACAGCAGAGTAAAGCACGAACGTTTGAACTCTGCTCCCACAGGAAAGGAGTCAGGAGTGAAAGATGATGCTGGGCGTCTTCAGCACACAGTGAGAGTTGAAAGGGTGACACACACATTGAGGTCTCTCCTCACTTTCGTTCCTCAAAGTGTATTTGAATCCAGCATCTCCGGTGCCTGCTCTCGGCTGAGCAGAACGATGTAAAGCAAGAGCGTTTGAACTTTGCTCCCACAGGAAAAGAGCCAGGAGTGAAAGATGTTGCTGGACATCTTCAGCACACAGTGAGCTTTGCAGGGTGACACAAACATAGCTGTCCCTCCTCCCTTCCAACCTAAAAGTGCATTTGAATCCAACATCTCTGGTGCCTGGTGCTCTCTGAGCACAGCAGAGTAAAGCACGAACGTTTAAGCTCTGCTCCCACAATAAAAGGGGCAAGAATGAAAGATGTTGCTGGGCATCATCAGCACCCAGTGAGCTTTGCAATGGTGACACACTCATTGCTGTATCTCCCCCTTCCTACCGAAAAGTGCATTTGAATCCAACATCTCTGGTGTCTGGTGCTCTCTGAGCACAGCAGAGTAAAGCACGAACGTTTGAACTCTGCTCCCACAGGAAAGGAGTCAGGAGTGAAAGATGATGCTGGGCGTCTTCAGCACACAGTGAGAGTTGAAAGGGTGACACGCACATTGAGGTCTCTCCTCACTTTCGTTCCTCAAAGTGTATTTGAAACCAACATCTCCGGTGCCTGCTCTCGGCTGAGCAGAACGATGTAAAGCAAGAGCGTTTGAACTTTGCTCCCACAGGAAAAGAGCCAGGAGTGAAAGATGTTGCTGGACATCTTCAGCACACAGTGAGCTTTGCAGGGTGACACAAACATAGCTGTCCCTCCTCCCTTCCAACCTAAAAGTGCATTTGAATCCAACATCTCTGGTGCCTGGTGCTCTCTGAGCACAGCAGAGTAAAGCACGAACGTTTAAGCTCTGCTCCCACAATAAAAGGGGCAAGAATGAAAGATGTTGCTGGGCATCTTCAGCACCCAGTGAGCTTTGCAATGGTGACACACTCATTGCTGTATCTCCCCCTTCCTACCGAAAAGTGCATTTGAATCCAACATCTCTGGTGTCTGGTGCTCTCTGAGCACAGCAGAGTAAAGCACGAACGTTTGAACTCTGCTCCCACAGGAAAGGAGTCAGGAGTGAAAGATGATGCTGGGCGTCTTCAGCACACAGTGAGAGTTGAAAGGGTGACACGCACATTGAGGTCTCTCCTCACTTTCGTTCCTCAAAGTGTATTTGAATCCAACATCTCCGGTGCCTGCTCTCGGCTGAGCAGAACGATGTAAAGCAAGAGCGTTTGAACTTTGCTCCCACAGGAAAAGAGCCAGGAGTGAAAGATGTTGCTGGACATCTTCCGCACACAGTGAGATTTGCAGGGTGACACAAACATAGCTGTCCCTCCTCCCTTCCAACCTAAAAGTGCATTTGAATCCAACATCTCTGGTGCCTGGTGCTCTCTGAGCACAGCAGAGTAAAGCACGAACGTTTAAGCTCTGCTCCCACAATAAAAGGGGCAAGAATGAAAGATGTTGCTGGGCATCTTCAGCACCCAGTGAGCTTTGCAATGGTGACACACTCATTGCTGTATCTCCCCCTTCCTACCGAAAAGTGCATTTGAATCCAACATCTCTGGTGTCTGGTGCTCTCTGAGCACAGCAGAGTCAAGCACGAACGTTTGAACGTTGCTCCCACAGGAAAAGAGGCAAGAATGAAAGATGTTGCTGGGCGTCTTCAGCACCCAGTGAGCTTTGCAATGGTGACACACTTATTGCTGTATCTCCCCCTTCCTACCGAAAAGTGCATTTGAATCCAACATCTCCGGTGCCTGCTCTCGGCTGAGCAGAACGATGTAAAGCAAGAGCGTTTGAACTTTGCTCCCACAGGAAAAGAGCCAGGAGTGAAAGATGTTGCTGGACATCTTCAGCACACAGTGAGATTTGCAGGGTGACACAAACATAGCTGTCCCTCCTCCCTTCCAACCTAAAAGTGCATTTGAATCCAACATCTCTGGTGCCTGGTGCTCTCTGAGCACAGCAGAGTAAAGCACGAACGTTTAAGCTCTGCTCCCACAATAAAAGGGGCAAGAATGAAAGATGTTGCTGGGCATCTTCAGCACCCAGTGAGCTTTGCAATGGTGACACACTCATTGCTGTATCTCCCCCTTCCTACCGAAAAGTGCATTTGAATCCAACATCTCTGGTGTCTGGTGCTCTCTGAGCACAGCAGAGTAAAGCACGAACGTTTGAACTCTGCTCCCACAGGAAAGGAGTCAGGAGTGAAAGATGATGCTGGGCGTCTTCAGCACACAGTGAGAGTTGAAAGGGTGACACGCACATTGAGGTCTCTCCTCACTTTCGTCCCTCAAAGTGTATTTGAAACCAACATCTCCGGTGCCTGCTCTCGGCTGAGCAGAACGATGTAAAGCAAGAGCGTTTGAACTTTGCTCCCACAGGAAAAGAGCCAGGAGTGAAAGATGTTGCTGGACATCTTCAGCACACAGTGAGCTTTGCAGGGTGACACAAACATAGCTGTCCCTCCTCCCTTCCAACCTAAAAGTGCATTTGAATCCAACATCTCTGGTGCCTGGTGCTCTCTGAGCACAGCAGAGTAAAGCACGAACGTTTAAGCTCTGCTCCCACAATAAAAGGGGCAAGAATGAAAGATGTTGCTGGGAATCTTCAGCACCCTGTGAGCTTTGCAATGGTGACACACTCATTGCTGTATCTCCCCCTTCCTACCGAAAAGTGCATTTGAATCCAACATCTCTGGTGTCTGGTGCTCTCTGAGCACAGCAGAGTCAAGCACGAATGTTTGAACTTTGCTCCCACAGGAAAAGAGGCAAGAATGAAAGATGTTGCTGGGCATCTTCAGCACCCAGTGAGCTTTGCAATGGTGACACACTTATTGCTGTATCTCCCCCTTCCTACCGAAAAGTGCATTTGAATCCAACATCTCCGGTGCCTGCTCTCGGCTGAGCAGAACGATGTAAAGCAAGAGCGTTTGAACTTTGCTCCCACAGGAAAAGAGCCAGGAGTGAAAGATGTTGCTGGACATCTTCAGCACACAGTGAGATTTGCAGGGTGACACAAACATAGCTGTCCCTCCTCCCTTCCAACCTAAAAGTGCATTTGAATCCAACATCTCTGGTGCCTGGTGCTCTCTGAGCACAGCAGAGTAAAGCACGAACGTTTAAGCTCTGCTCCCACAATAAAAGGGGCAAGAATGAAAGATGTTGCTGGGCATCTTCAGCACCCAGTGAGCTTTGCAATGGTGACACACTCATTGCTGTATCTCCCCCTTCCTACCGAAAAGTGCATTTGAATCCAACATCTCTGGTGTCTGGTGCTCTCTGAGCACAGCAGAGTAAAGCACGAACGTTTGAACTCTGCTCCCACAGGAAAGGAGTCAGGAGTGAAAGATGATGCTGGGCGTCTTCAGCACACAGTGAGAGTTGAAAGGGTGACACACACATTGAGGTCTCTCCTCACTTTCGTTCCTCAAAGTGTATTTGAATCCAGCATCTCCGGTGCCTGCTCTCGGCTGAGCAGAACGATGTAAAGCAAGAGCGTTTGAACTTTGCTCCCACAGGAAAAGAGCCAGGAGTGAAAGATGTTGCTGGACATCTTCAGCACACAGTGAGCTTTGCAGGGTGACACAAACATAGCTGTCCCTCCTCCCTTCCAACCTAAAAGTGCATTTGAATCCAACATCTCTGGTGCCTGGTGCTCTCTGAGCACAGCAGAGTAAAGCACGAACGTTTAAGCTCTGCTCCCACAATAAAAGGGGCAAGAATGAAAGATGTTGCTGGGAATCTTCAGCACCCTGTGAGCTTTGCAATGGTGACACACTCATTGCTGTATCTCCCCCTTCCTACCGAAAAGTGCATTTGAATCCAACATCTCTGGTGTCTGGTGCTCTCTGAGCACAGCAGAGTCAAGCACGAATGTTTGAACTTTGCTCCCACAGGAAAAGAGGCAAGAATGAAAGATGTTGCTGGGCATCTTCAGCACCCAGTGAGCTTTGCAATGGTGACACACTTATTGCTGTATCTCCCCCTTCCTACCGAAAAGTGCATTTGAATCCAACATCTCCGGTGCCTGCTCTCGGCTGAGCAGAACGATGTAAAGCAAGAGCGTTTGAACTTTGCTCCCACAGGAAAAGAGCCAGGAGTGAAAGATGTTGCTGGACATCTTCAGCACACAGTGAGATTTGCAGGGTGACACAAACATAGCTGTCCCTCCTCCCTTCCAACCTAAAAGTGCATTTGAATCCAACATCTCTGGTGCCTGGTGCTCTCTGAGCACAGCAGAGTAAAGCACGAACGTTTAAGCTCTGCTCCCACAATAAAAGGGGCAAGAATGAAAGATGTTGCTGGGCATCTTCAGCACCCAGTGAGCTTTGCAATGGTGACACACTCATTGCTGTATCTCCCCCTTCCTACCGAAAAGTGCATTTGAATCCAACATCTCTGGTGTCTGGTGCTCTCTGAGCACAGCAGAGTAAAGCACGAACGTTTGAACTCTGCTCCCACAGGAAAGGAGTCAGGAGTGAAAGATGATGCTGGGCGTCTTCAGCACACAGTGAGAGTTGAAAGGGTGACACACACATTGAGGTCTCTCCTCACTTTCGTTCCTCAAAGTGTATTTGAATCCAGCATCTCCGGTGCCTGCTCTCGGCTGAGCAGAACGATGTAAAGCAAGAGCGTTTGAACTTTGCTCCCACAGGAAAAGAGCCAGGAGTGAAAGATGTTGCTGGACATCTTCAGCACACAGTGAGCTTTGCAGGGTGACACAAACATAGCTGTCCCTCCTCCCTTCCAACCTAAAAGTGCATTTGAATCCAACATCTCTGGTGCCTGGTGCTCTCTGAGCACAGCAGAGTAAAGCACGAACGTTTAAGCTCTGCTCCCACAATAAAAGGGGCAAGAATGAAAGATGTTGCTGGGCATCATCAGCACCCAGTGAGCTTTGCAATGGTGACACACTCATTGCTGTATCTCCCCCTTCCTACCGAAAAGTGCATTTGAATCCAACATCTCTGGTGTCTGGTGCTCTCTGAGCACAGCAGAGTAAAGCACGAACGTTTGAACTCTGCTCCCACAGGAAAGGAGTCAGGAGTGAAAGATGATGCTGGGCGTCTTCAGCACACAGTGAGAGTTGAAAGGGTGACACGCACATTGAGGTCTCTCCTCACTTTCGTTCCTCAAAGTGTATTTGAATCCAACATCTCCGGTGCCTGCTCTCGGCTGAGCAGAACGATGTAAAGCAAGAGCGTTTGAACTTTGCTCCCACAGGAAAAGAGCCAGGAGTGAAAGATGTTGCTGGACATCTTCAGCACACAGTGAGCTTTGCAGGGTGACACAAACATAGCTGTCCCTCCTCCCTTCCAACCTAAAAGTGCATTTGAATCCAACATCTCTGGTGCCTGGTGCTCTCTGAGCACAGCAGAGTAAAGCACGAACGTTTAAGCTCTGCTCCCACAATAAAAGGGGCAAGAATGAAAGATGTTGCTGGGCATCTTCAGCACCCAGTGAGCTTTGCAATGGTGACACACTCATTGCTGTATCTCCCCCTTCCTACCGAAAAGTGCATTTGAATCCAACATCTCTGGTGTCTGGTGCTCTCTGAGCACAGCAGAGTCAAGCACGAACGTTTGAACTTTGCTCCCACAGGAAAAGAGGCAAGAATGAAAGATGTTGCTGGGCATCTTCAGCACCCAGTGAGCTTTGCAATGGTGACACACTTATTGCTGTATCTCCCCCTTCCTACCGAAAAGTGCATTTGAATCCAACATCTCTGGTGTCTGGTGCTCTCTGAGCACAGCAGAGTCAAGCACGAACGTTTGAACTCTGCTCCCACAGGAAAGGAGTCAGGAGTGAAAGATGATGCTGGGCATCTTCAGCACACAGTGAGAGTTGAAAGGGTGACACGCACATTGAGGTCTCTCCTCACTTTCGTTCCTCAAAGTGTATTTGAATCCAACATCTCCGGTGCCTGCTCTCGGCTGAGCAGAACGATGTAAAGCAAGAGCGTTTGAACTTTGCTCCCACAGGAAAAGAGCCAGGAGTGAAAGATGTTGCTGGACATCTTCAGCACACAGTGAGCTTTGCAGGGTGACACAAACATAGCTGTCCCTCCTCCCTTCCAACCTAAAAGTGCATTTGAATCCAACATCTCTGGTGCCTGGTGCTCTCTGAGCACAGCAGAGTAAAGCACGAACGTTTAAGCTCTGCTCCCACAATAAAAGGGGCAAGAATGAAAGATGTTGCTGGGCATCTTCAGCACCCAGTGAGCTTTGCAATGGTGACACACTCATTGCTGTATCTCCCCCTTCCTACCGAAAAGTGCATTTGAATCCAACATCTCTGGTGTCTGGTGCTCTCTGAGCACAGCAGAGTAAAGCACGAACGTTTGAACTCTGCTCCCACAGGAAAGGAGTCAGGAGTGAAAGATGATGCTGGGCGTCTTCAGCACACAGTGAGAGTTGAAAGGGTGACACGCACATTGAGGTCTCTCCTCACTTTCGTTCCTCAAAGTGTATTTGAATCCAACATCTCCGGTGCCTGCTCTCGGCTGAGCAGAACGATGTAAAGCAAGAGCGTTTGAACTTTGCTCCCACAGGAAAAGAGCCAGGAGTGAAAGATGTTGCTGGACATCTTCAGCACACAGTGAGATTTGCAGGGTGACACAAACATAGCTGTCCCTCCTCCCTTCCAACCTAAAAGTGCATTTGAATCCAACATCTCTGGTGCCTGGTGCTCTCTGAGCACAGCAGAGTAAAGCACGAACGTTTAAGCTCTGCTCCCACAATAAAAGGGGCAAGAATGAAAGATGTTGCTGGGCATCTTCAGCACCCAGTGAGCTTTGCAATGGTGACACACTCATTGCTGTATCTCCCCCTTCCTACCGAAAAGTGCATTTGAATCCAACATCTCTGGTGTCTGGTGCTCTCTGAGCACAGCAGAGTCAAGCACGAACGTTTGAACTTTGCTCCCACAGGAAAAGAGGCAAGAATGAAAGATGTTGCTGGGCATCTTCAGCACCCAGTGAGCTTTGCAATGGTGACACACTTATTGCTGTATCTCCCCCTTCCTACCGAAAAGTGCATTTGAATCCAACATCTCTGGTGTCTGGTGCTCTCTGAGCACAGCAGAGTCAAGCACGAACGTTTGAACTCTGCTCCCACAGGAAAGGAGTCAGGAGTGAAAGATGATGCTGGGCATCTTCAGCACACAGTGAGAGTTGAAAGGGTGACACGCACATTGAGGTCTCTCCTCACTTTCGTTCCTCAAAGTGTATTTGAATCCAACATCTCCGGTGCCTGCTCTCGGCTGAGCAGAACGATGTAAAGCAAGAGCGTTTGAACTTTGCTCCCACAGGAAAAGAGCCAGGAGTGAAAGATGTTGCTGGACATCTTCCGCACACAGTGAGATTTGCAGGGTGACACAAACATAGCTGTCCCTCCTCCCTTCCAACCTAAAAGTGCATTTGAATCCAACATCTCTGGTGCCTGGTGCTCTCTGAGCACAGCAGAGTAAAGCACGAACGTTTAAGCTCTGCTCCCACAATAAAAGGGGCAAGAATGAAAGATGTTGCTGGGCATCTTCAGCACCCAGTGAGCTTTGCAATGGTGACACACTCATTGCTGTATCTCCCCCTTCCTACCGAAAAGTGCATTTGAATCCAACATCTCTGGTGTCTGGTGCTCTCTGAGCACAGCAGAGTAAAGCACGAACGTTTGAACTCTGCTCCCACAGGAAAGGAGTCAGGAGTGAAAGATGATGCTGGGCGTCTTCAGCACACAGTGAGAGTTGAAAGGGTGACACGCACATTGAGGTCTCTCCTCACTTTCGTTCCTCAAAGTGTATTTGAATCCAACATCTCCGGTGCCTGCTCTCGGCTGAGCAGAACGATGTAAAGCAAGAGCGTTTGAACTTTGCTCCCACAGGAAAAGAGCCAGGAGTGAAAGATGTTGCTGGACATCTTCAGCACACAGTGAGATTTGCAGGGTGACACAAACATAGCTGTCCCTCCTCCCTTCCAACCTAAAAGTGCATTTGAATCCAACATCTCTGGTGCCTGGTGCTCTCTGAGCACAGCAGAGTAAAGCACGAACGTTTAAGCTCTGCTCCCACAATAAAAGGGGCAAGAATGAAAGATGTTGCTTAGAATCTTCAGCACCCAGTGAGCTTTGCAATGGTGACACACTCATTGCTGTATCTCCCCCTTCCTACCGAAAAGTGCATTTGAATCCAACATCTCTGGTGTCTGGTGCTCTCTGAGCACAGCAGAGTCAAGCACGAACGTTTGAACTCTGCTCCCACAGGAAAGGAGTCAGGAGTGAAAGATGATGCTGGGCGTCTTCAGCACACAGTGAGAGTTGAAAGGGTGACACGCACATTGAGGTCCCTCCTCACTTTCGTTCCTCAAAGTGTATTTGAATCCAACATCTCCGGTGCCTGCTCTCGGCTGAGCAGAACGATGTAAAGCAAGAGCGTTTGAACTTTGCTCCCACAGGAAAAGAGCCAGGAGTGAAAGATGTTGCTGGACATCTTCAGCACACAGTGAGCTTTGCAGGGTGACACAAACATAGCTGTCCCTCCTCCCTTCCAACCTAAAAGTGCATTTGAATCCAACATCTCTGGTGCCTGGTGCTCTCTGAGCACAGCAGAGTAAAGCACGAACGTTTAAGCTCTGCTCCCACAATAAAAGGGGCAAGAATGAAAGATGTTGCTGGGAATCTTCAGCACCCTGTGAGCTTTGCAATGGTGACACACTTATTGCTGTATCTCCCCCTTCCTACCGAAAAGTGCATTTGAATCCAACATCTCTGGTGTCTGGTGCTCTCTGAGCACAGCAGAGTCAAGCACGAACGTTTGAACTTTGCTCCCACAGGAAAAGAGGCAAGAATGAAAGATGTTGCTGGGCATCTTCAGCACCCAGTGAGCTTTGCAATGGTGACACACTTATTGCTGTATCTCCCCCTTCCTACCGAAAAGTGCATTTGAATCCAACATCTCTGGTGTCTGGTGCTCTCTGAGCACAGCAGAGTCAAGCACGAACGTTTGAACTCTGCTCCCACAGGAAAGGAGTCAGGAGTGAAAGATGATGCTGGGCATCTTCAGCACACAGTGAGAGTTGAAAGGGTGACACGCACATTGAGGTCTCTCCTCACTTTCGTTCCTCAAAGTGTATTTGAATCCAACATCTCCGGTGCCTGCTCTCGGCTGAGCAGAACGATGTAAAGCAAGAGCGTTTGAACTTTGCTCCCACAGGAAAAGAGCCAGGAGTGAAAGATGTTGCTGGACATCTTCCGCACACAGTGAGATTTGCAGGGTGACACAAACATAGCTGTCCCTCCTCCCTTCCAACCTAAAAGTGCATTTGAATCCAACATCTCTGGTGCCTGGTGCTCTCTGAGCACAGCAGAGTAAAGCACGAACGTTTAAGCTCTGCTCCCACAATAAAAGGGGCAAGAATGAAAGATGTTGCTGGGCATCTTCAGCACCCAGTGAGCTTTGCAATGGTGACACACTCATTGCTGTATCTCCCCCTTCCTACCGAAAAGTGCATTTGAATCCAACATCTCTGGTGTCTGGTGCTCTCTGAGCACAGCAGAGTAAAGCACGAACGTTTGAACTCTGCTCCCACAGGAAAGGAGTCAGGAGTGAAAGATGATGCTGGGCGTCTTCAGCACACAGTGAGAGTTGAAAGGGTGACACGCACATTGAGGTCTCTCCTCACTTTCGTTCCTCAAAGTGTATTTGAATCCAGCATCTCCGGTGCCTGCTCTCGGCTGAGCAGAACGATGTAAAGCAAGAGCGTTTGAACTTTGCTCCCACAGGAAAAGAGCCAGGAGTGAAAGATGTTGCTGGACATCTTCAGCACACAGTGAGCTTTGCAGGGTGACACAAACATAGCTGTCCCTCCTCCCTTCCAACCTAAAAGTGCATTTGAATCCAACATCTCTGGTGCCTGGTGCTCTCTGAGCACAGCAGAGTAAAGCACGAACGTTTAAGCTCTGCTCCCACAATAAAAGGGGCAAGAATGAAAGATGTTGCTGGGCATCTTCAGCACCCAGTGAGCTTTGCAATGGTGACACACTCATTGCTGTATCTCCCCCTTCCTACCGAAAAGTGCATTTGAATCCAACATCTCTGGTGTCTGGTGCTCTCTGAGCACAGCAGAGTAAAGCACGAACGTGTGAACTCTGCTCCCACAGGAAAGGAGTCAGGAGTGAAAGATGATGCTGGGCGTCTTCAGCACACAGTGAGAGTTGAAAGGGTGACACGTACATTGAGGTCTCTCCTCACTTTCGTTCCTCAAAGTGTATTTGAATCCAACATCTCCGGTGCCTGCTCTCGGCTGAGCAGAACGATGTAAAGCAAGAGCGTTTGAACTTTGCTCCCACAGGAAAAGAGCCAGGAGTGAAAGATGTTGCTGGACATATTCAGCACACAGTGAACTTTGCAGGGTGACACAAACATAGCTGTCCCTCCTCCCTTCCAACCTAAAAGTGCATTTGAATCCAACATCTCTGGTGCCTGGTGCTCTCTGAGCACAGCAGAGTAAAGCACGAACGTTTAAGCTCTGCTCCCACAATAAAAGGGGCAAGAATGAAAGATGTTGCTGGGAATCTTCAGCACCCTGTGAGCTTTGCAATGGTGACACACTCATTGCTGTATCTCCCCCTTCCTACCGAAAAGTGCATTTGAATCCAACATCTCTGGTGTCTGGTGCTCTCTGAGCACAGCAGAGTCAAGCACGAACGTTTGAACTTTGCTCCCACAGGAAAAGAGGCAAGAATGAAAGATGTTGCTGGGAATCTTCAGCACCCAGTGAGCTTTGCAATGGTGACACACTTATTGCTGTATCTCCCCCTTCCTACCGAAAAGTGCATTTGAATCCAACATCTCTGGTGTCTGGTGCTCTCTGAGCACAGCAGAGTCAAGCACGAACGTTTGAACTCTGCTCCCACAGGAAAGGAGTCAGGAGTGAAAGATGATGCTGGGCATCTTCAGCACACAGTGAGAGTTGAAAGGGTGACACGCACATTGATGTCTCTCCTCACTTTCGTTCCTCAAAGTGTATTTGAATCCAACATCTCCGGTGCCTGCTCTCGGCTGAGCAGAACGATGTAAAGCAAGAGCGTTTGAACTTTGCTCCCACAGGAAAAGAGCCAGGAGTGAAAGATGTTGCTGGACATCTTCAGCACACAGTGAGATTTGCAGGGTGACACAAACATAGCTGTCCCTCCTCCCTTCCAACCTAAAAGTGCATTTGAATCCAACATCTCTGGTGCCTGGTGCTCTCTGAGCACAGCAGAGTAAAGCACGAACGTTTAAGCTCTGCTCCCACAATAAAAGGGGCAAGAATGAAAGATGTTGCTTAGAATCTTCAGCACCCAGTGAGCTTTGCAATGGTGACACACTCATTGCTGTATCTCCCCCTTCCTACCGAAAAGTGCATTTGAATCCAACATCTCTGGTGTCTGGTGCTCTCTGAGCACAGCAGAGTCAAGCACGAACGTTTGAACTCTGCTCCCACAGGAAAGGAGTCAGGAGTGAAAGATGATGCTGGGCGTCTTCAGCACACAGTGAGAGTTGAAAGGGTGACACGCACATTGAGGTCCCTCCTCACTTTCGTTCCTCAAAGTGTATTTGAATCCAACATCTCCGGTGCCTGCTCTCGGCTGAGCAGAACGATGTAAAGCAAGAGCGTTTGAACTTTGCTCCCACAGGAAAAGAGCCAGGAGTGAAAGATGTTGCTGGACATCTTCAGCACACAGTGAGCTTTGCAGGGTGACACAAACATAGCTGTCCCTCCTCCCTTCCAACCTAAAAGTGCATTTGAATCCAACATCTCTGGTGCCTGGTGCTCTCTGAGCACAGCAGAGTAAAGCACGAACGTTTAAGCTCTGCTCCCACAATAAAAGGGGCAAGAATGAAAGATGTTGCTGGGAATCTTCAGCACCCTGTGAGCTTTGCAATGGTGACACACTTATTGCTGTATCTCCCCCTTCCTACCGAAAAGTGCATTTGAATCCAACATCTCTGGTGTCTGGTGCTCTCTGAGCACAGCAGAGTCAAGCACGAACGTTTGAACTTTGCTCCCACAGGAAAAGAGGCAAGAATGAAAGATGTTGCTGGGCATCTTCAGCACCCAGTGAGCTTTGCAATGGTGACACACTTATTGCTGTATCTCCCCCTTCCTACCGAAAAGTGCATTTGAATCCAACATCTCTGGTGTCTGGTGCTCTCTGAGCACAGCAGAGTCAAGCACGAACGTTTGAACTCTGCTCCCACAGGAAAGGAGTCAGGAGTGAAAGATGATGCTGGGCATCTTCAGCACACAGTGAGAGTTGAAAGGGTGACACGCACATTGAGGTCTCTCCTCACTTTCGTTCCTCAAAGTGTATTTGAATCCAACATCTCCGGTGCCTGCTCTCGGCTGAGCAGAACGATGTAAAGCAAGAGCGTTTGAACTTTGCTCCCACAGGAAAAGAGCCAGGAGTGAAAGATGTTGCTGGACATCTTCCGCACACAGTGAGATTTGCAGGGTGACACAAACATAGCTGTCCCTCCTCCCTTCCAACCTAAAAGTGCATTTGAATCCAACATCTCTGGTGCCTGGTGCTCTCTGAGCACAGCAGAGTAAAGCACGAACGTTTAAGCTCTGCTCCCACAATAAAAGGGGCAAGAATGAAAGATGTTGCTGGGCATCTTCAGCACCCAGTGAGCTTTGCAATGGTGACACACTCATTGCTGTATCTCCCCCTTCCTACCGAAAAGTGCATTTGAATCCAACATCTCTGGTGTCTGGTGCTCTCTGAGCACAGCAGAGTAAAGCACGAACGTTTGAACTCTGCTCCCACAGGAAAGGAGTCAGGAGTGAAAGATGATGCTGGGCGTCTTCAGCACACAGTGAGAGTTGAAAGGGTGACACGCACATTGAGGTCTCTCCTCACTTTCGTTCCTCAAAGTGTATTTGAATCCAGCATCTCCGGTGCCTGCTCTCGGCTGAGCAGAACGATGTAAAGCAAGAGCGTTTGAACTTTGCTCCCACAGGAAAAGAGCCAGGAGTGAAAGATGTTGCTGGACATCTTCAGCACACAGTGAGCTTTGCAGGGTGACACAAACATAGCTGTCCCTCCTCCCTTCCAACCTAAAAGTGCATTTGAATCCAACATCTCTGGTGCCTGGTGCTCTCTGAGCACAGCAGAGTAAAGCACGAACGTTTAAGCTCTGCTCCCACAATAAAAGGGGCAAGAATGAAAGATGTTGCTGGGCATCTTCAGCACCCAGTGAGCTTTGCAATGGTGACACACTCATTGCTGTATCTCCCCCTTCCTACCGAAAAGTGCATTTGAATCCAACATCTCTGGTGTCTGGTGCTCTCTGAGCACAGCAGAGTAAAGCACGAACGTGTGAACTCTGCTCCCACAGGAAAGGAGTCAGGAGTGAAAGATGATGCTGGGCGTCTTCAGCACACAGTGAGAGTTGAAAGGGTGACACGTACATTGAGGTCTCTCCTCACTTTCGTTCCTCAAAGTGTATTTGAATCCAACATCTCCGGTGCCTGCTCTCGGCTGAGCAGAACGATGTAAAGCAAGAGCGTTTGAACTTTGCTCCCACAGGAAAAGAGCCAGGAGTGAAAGATGTTGCTGGACATATTCAGCACACAGTGAACTTTGCAGGGTGACACAAACATAGCTGTCCCTCCTCCCTTCCAACCTAAAAGTGCATTTGAATCCAACATCTCTGGTGCCTGGTGCTCTCTGAGCACAGCAGAGTAAAGCACGAACGTTTAAGCTCTGCTCCCACAATAAAAGGGGCAAGAATGAAAGATGTTGCTGGGAATCTTCAGCACCCTGTGAGCTTTGCAATGGTGACACACTCATTGCTGTATCTCCCCCTTCCTACCGAAAAGTGCATTTGAATCCAACATCTCTGGTGTCTGGTGCTCTCTGAGCACAGCAGAGTCAAGCACGAACGTTTGAACTTTGCTCCCACAGGAAAAGAGGCAAGAATGAAAGATGTTGCTGGGAATCTTCAGCACCCAGTGAGCTTTGCAATGGTGACACACTTATTGCTGTATCTCCCCCTTCCTACCGAAAAGTGCATTTGAATCCAACATCTCTGGTGTCTGGTGCTCTCTGAGCACAGCAGAGTCAAGCACGAACGTTTGAACTCTGCTCCCACAGGAAAGGAGTCAGGAGTGAAAGATGATGCTGGGCATCTTCAGCACACAGTGAGAGTTGAAAGGGTGACACGCACATTGAGGTCTCTCCTCACTTTCGTTCCTCAAAGTGTATTTGAATCCAACATCTCCGGTGCCTGCTCTCGGCTGAGCAGAACGATGTAAAGCAAGAGCGTTTGAACTTTGCTCCCACAGGAAAAGAGCCAGGAGTGAAAGATGTTGCTGGACATCTTCAGCACACAGTGAACTTTGCAGGGTGACACAAACATAGCTGTCCCTCCTCCCTTCCAACCTAAAAGTGCATTTGAATCCAACATCTCTGGTGCCTGGTGCTCTCTGAGCACAGCAGAGTAAAGCACGAACGTTTAAGCTCTGCTCCCACAATAAAAGGGGCAAGAATGAAAGATGTTGCTGGGCATCTTCAGCACCCAGTGAGCTTTGCAATGGTGACACACTCATTGCTGTATCTCCCCCTTCCTACCGAAAAGTGCATTTGAATCCAACATCTCTGGTGTCTGGTGCTCTCTGAGCACAGCAGAGTCAAGCACGAACGTTTGAACTTTGCTCCCACAGGAAAAGAGGCAAGAATGAAAGATGTTGCTGGGCATCTTCAGCACCCAGTGAGCTTTGCAATGGTGACACACTTATTGCTGTATCTCCCCCTTCCTACCGAAAAGTGCATTTGAATCCAACATCTCTGGTGTCTGGTGCTCTCTGAGCACAGCAGAGTCAAGCACGAACGTTTGAACTCTGCTCCCACAGGAAAGGAGTCAGGAGTGAAAGATGATGCTGGGCATCTTCAGCACACAGTGAGAGTTGAAAGGGTGACACGCACATTGAGGTCTCTCCTCACTTTCGTTCCTCAAAGTGTATTTGAATCCAACATCTCCGGTGCCTGCTCTCGGCTGAGCAGAACGATGTAAAGCAAGAGCGTTTGAACTTTGCTCCCACAGGAAAAGAGCCAGGAGTGAAAGATGTTGCTGGACATCTTCAGCACACAGTGAGATTTGCAGGGTGACACAAACATAGCTGTCCCTCCTCCCTTCCAACCTAAAAGTGCATTTGAATCCAACATCTCTGGTGCCTGGTGCTCTCTGAGCACAGCAGAGTAAAGCACGAACGTTTAAGCTCTGCTCCCACAATAAAAGGGGCAAGAATGAAAGATGTTGCTGGGCATCTTCAGCACCCAGTGAGCTTTGCAATGGTGACACACTCATTGCTGTATCTCCCCCTTCCTACCGAAAAGTGCATTTGAATCCAACATCTCTGGTGTCTGGTGCTCTCTGAGCACAGCAGAGTAAAGCACGAACGTTTGAACTCTGCTCCCACAGGAAAGGAGTCAGGAGTGAAAGATGATGCTGGGCGTCTTCAGCACACAGTGAGAGTTGAAAGGGTGACACACACATTGAGGTCTCTCCTCACTTTCGTTCCTCAAAGTGTATTTGAATCCAGCATCTCCGGTGCCTGCTCTCGGCTGAGCAGAACGATGTAAAGCAAGAGCGTTTGAACTTTGCTCCCACAGGAAAAGAGCCAGGAGTGAAAGATGTTGCTGGACATCTTCCGCACACAGTGAGATTTGCAGGGTGACACAAACATAGCTGTCCCTCCTCCCTTCCAACCTAAAAGTGCATTTGAATCCAACATCTCTGGTGCCTGGTGCTCTCTGAGCACAGCAGAGTAAAGCACGAACGTTTAAGCTCTGCTCCCACAATAAAAGGGGCAAGAATGAAAGATGTTGCTGGGCATCTTCAGCACCCAGTGAGCTTTGCAATGGTGACACACTCATTGCTGTATCTCCCCCTTCCTACCGAAAAGTGCATTTGAATCCAACATCTCTGGTGTCTGGTGCTCTCTGAGCACAGCAGAGTCAAGCACGAACGTTTGAACTTTGCTCCCACAGGAAAAGAGGCAAGAATGAAAGATGTTGCTGGGCATCTTCAGCACCCAGTGAGCTTTGCAATGGTGACACACTTATTGCTGTATCTCCCCCTTCCTACCGAAAAGTGCATTTGAATCCAACATCTCTGGTGTCTGGTGCTCTCTGAGCACAGCAGAGTAAAGCACGAACGTTTGAACTCTGCTCCCACAGGAAAGGAGTCAGGAGTGAAAGATGATGCTGGGCATCTTCAGCACACAGTGAGAGTTGAAAGGGTGACACGCACATTGAGGTCTCTCCTCACTTTCGTTCCTCAAAGTGTATTTGAATCCAACATCTCCGGTGCCTGCTCTCGGCTGAGCAGAACGATGTAAAGCAAGAGCGTTTGAACTTTGCTCCCACAGGAAAAGAGCCAGGAGTGAAAGATGTTGCCGGACATCTTCAGCACACAGTGAACTTTGCAGGGTGACACAAACATAGCTGTCCCTCCTCCCTTCCAACCTAAAAGTGCATTTGAATCCAACATCTCTGGTGCCTGGTGCTCTCTGAGCACAGCAGAGTAAAGCACGAACGTTTAAGCTCTGCTCCCACAATAAAAGGGGCAAGAATGAAAGATGTTGCTGGGAATCTTCAGCACCCAGTGAGCTTTGCAATGGTGACACACTCATTGCTGTATCTCCCCCTTCCTACCGAAAAGTGCATTTGAATCCAACATCTCTGGTGTCTGGTGCTCTCTGAGCACAGCAGAGTCAAGCACGAACGTTTGAACTTTGCTCCCACAGGAAAAGAGGCAAGAATGAAAGATGTTGCTGGGCATCTTCAGCACCCAGTGAGCTTTGCAATGGTGACACACTTATTGCTGTATCTCCCCCTTCCTACCGAAAAGTGCATTTGAATCCAACATCTCTGGTGTCTGGTGCTCTCTGAGCACAGCAGAGTCAAGCACGAACGTTTGAACTCTGCTCCCACAGGAAAGGAGTCAGGAGTGAAAGATGATGCTGGGCATCTTCAGCACACAGTGAGAGTTGAAAGGGTGACACGCACATTGAGGTCTCTCCTCACTTTCGTTCCTCAAAGTGTATTTGAATCCAACATCTCCGGTGCCTGCTCTCGGCTGAGCAGAACGATGTAAAGCAAGAGCGTTTGAACTTTGCTCCCACAGGAAAAGAGCCAGGAGTGAAAGATGTTGCTGGACATCTTCAGCACACAGTGAGATTTGCAGGGTGACACAAACATAGCTGTCCCTCCTCCCTTCCAACCTAAAAGTGCATTTGAATCCAACATCTCTGGTGCCTGGTGCTCTCTGAGCACAGCAGAGTAAAGCACGAACGTTTAAGCTCTGCTCCCACAATAAAAGGGGCAAGAATGAAAGATGTTGCTGGGCATCTTCAGCACCCAGTGAGCTTTGCAATGGTGACACACTCATTGCTGTATCTCCCCCTTCCTACCGAAAAGTGCATTTGAATCCAACATCTCTGGTGTCTGGTGCTCTCTGAGCACAGCAGAGTAAAGCACGAACGTTTGAACTCTGCTCCCACAGGAAAGGAGTCAGGAGTGAAAGATGATGCTGGGCGTCTTCAGCACACAGTGAGAGTTGAAAGGGTGACACACACATTGAGGTCTCTCCTCACTTTCGTTCCTCAAAGTGTATTTGAATCCAGCATCTCCGGTGCCTGCTCTCGGCTGAGCAGAACGATGTAAAGCAAGAGCGTTTGAACTTTGCTCCCACAGGAAAAGAGCCAGGAGTGAAAGATGTTGCTGGACATCTTCCGCACACAGTGAGATTTGCAGGGTGACACAAACATAGCTGTCCCTCCTCCCTTCCAACCTAAAAGTGCATTTGAATCCAACATCTCTGGTGCCTGGTGCTCTCTGAGCACAGCAGAGTAAAGCACGAACGTTTAAGCTCTGCTCCCACAATAAAAGGGGCAAGAATGAAAGATGTTGCTGGGCATCTTCAGCACCCAGTGAGCTTTGCAATGGTGACACACTCATTGCTGTATCTCCCCCTTCCTACCGAAAAGTGCATTTGAATCCAACATCTCTGGTGTCTGGTGCTCTCTGAGCACAGCAGAGTAAAGCACGAACGTTTGAACTCTGCTCCCACAGGAAAGGAGTCAGGAGTGAAAGATGATGCTGGGCGTCTTCAGCACACAGTGAGAGTTGAAAGGGTGACACGTACATTGAGGTCTCTCCTCACTTTCGTTCCTCAAAGTGTATTTGAATCCAACATCTCCGGTGCCTGCTCTCGGCTGAGCAGAACGATGTAAAGCAAGAGCGTTTGAACTTTGCTCCCACAGGAAAAGAGCCAGGAGTGAAAGATGTTGCTGGACATATTCAGCACACAGTGAGGTTTGCAGGGTGACACAAACATAGCTGTCCCTCCTCCTTTCCAACCTAAAAGTGCATTTGAATCCAACATCTCTGGTGCCTGGTGCTCTCTGAGCACAGCAGAGTAAAGCACGAACGTTTAAGCTCTGCTCCCACAATAAAAGGGGCAAGAATGAAAGATGTTGCTGGGAATCTTCAGCACCCAGTGAGCTTTGCAATGGTGACACACTCATTGCTGTATCTCCCCCTTCCTACCGAAAAGTGCATTTGAATCCAACATCTCTGGTGTCTGGTGCTCTCTGAGCACAGCAGAGTCAAGCACGAACGTTTGAACTTTGCTCCCACAGGAAAAGAGGCAAGAATGAAAGATGTTGCTGGGAATCTTCAGCACCCAGTGAGCTTTGCAATGGTGACACACTTATTGCTGTATCTCCCCCTTCCTACCGAAAAGTGCATTTGAATCCAACATCTCTGGTGTCTGGTGCTCTCTGAGCACAGCAGAGTCAAGCACGAACGTTTGAACTCTGCTCCCACAGGAAAGGAGTCAGGAGTGAAAGATGATGCTGGGCATCTTCAGCACACAGTGAGAGTTGAAAGGGTGACACGCACATTGAGGTCTCTCCTCACTTTCGTTCCTCAAAGTGTATTTGAATCCAGCATCTCCGGTGCCTGCTCTCGGCTGAGCAGAACGATGTAAAGCAAGAGCGTTTGAACTTTGCTCCCACAGGAAAAGAGCCAGGAGTGAAAGATGTTGCTGGACATCTTCAGCACACAGTGAGCTTTGCAGGGTGACACAAACATAGCTGTCCCTCCTCCCTTCCAACCTAAAAGTGCATTTGAATCCAACATCTCTGGTGCCTGGTGCTCTCTGAGCACAGCAGAGTAAAGCACGAACTTTTAAGCTCTGCTCCCACAATAAAAGGGGCAAGAATGAAAGATGTTGCTGGGCATCATCAGCACCCAGTGAGCTTTGCAATGGTGACACACTCATTGCTGTATCTCCCCCTTCCTACCGAAAAGTGCATTTGAATCCAACATCTCTGGTGTCTGGTGCTCTCTGAGCACAGCAGAGTAAAGCACGAACGTTTGAACTCTGCTCCCACAGGAAAGGAGTCAGGAGTGAAAGATGATGCTGGGCGTCTTCAGCACACAGTGAGAGTTGAAAGGGTGACACGCACATTGAGGTCTCTCCTCACTTTCGTTCCTCAAAGTGTATTTGAATCCAACATCTCCGGTGCCTGCTCTCGGCTGAGCAGAACGATGTAAAGCAAGAGCGTTTGAACTTTGCTCCCACAGGAAAAGAGCCAGGAGTGAAAGATGTTGCTGGACATCTTCAGCACACAGTGAGCTTTGCAGGGTGACACAAACATAGCTGTCCCTCCTCCCTTCCAACCTAAAAGTGCATTTGAATCCAACATCTCTGGTGCCTGGTGCTCTCTGAGCACAGCAGAGTAAAGCACGAACGTTTAAGCTCTGCTCCCACAATAAAAGGGGCAAGAATGAAAGATGTTGCTGGGAATCTTCAGCACCCTGTGAGCTTTGCAATGGTGACACACTCATTGCTGTATCTCCCCCTTCCTACCGAAAAGTGCATTTGAATCCAACATCTCTGGTGTCTGGTGCTCTCTGAGCACAGCAGAGCCAAGCACGAACGTTTGAACTTTGCTCCCACAGGAAAAGAGGCAAGAATGAAAGATGTTGCTGGGCATCTTCAGCACCCAGTGAGCTTTGCAATGGTGACACACTTATTGCTGTATCTCCCCCTTCCTACCGAAAAGTGCATTTGAATCCAACATCTCTGGTGTCTGGTGCTCTCTGAGCACAGCAGAGTCAAGCACGAACGTTTGAACTCTGCTCCCACAGGAAAGGAGTCAGGAGTGAAAGATGATGCTGGGCATCTTCAGCACACAGTGAGAGTTGAAAGGGTGACACGCACATTGAGGTCTCTCCTCACTTTCGTTCCTCAAAGTGTATTTGAATCCAACATCTCCGGTGCCTGCTCTCGGCTGAGCAGAACGATGTAAAGCAAGAGCGTTTGAACTTTGCTCCCACAGGAAAAGAGCCAGGAGTGAAAGATGTTGCTGGACATCTTCCGCACACAGTGAGATTTGCAGGGTGACACAAACATAGCTGTCCCTCCTCCCTTCCAACCTAAAAGTGCATTTGAATCCAACATCTCTGGTGCCTGGTGCTCTCTGAGCACAGCAGAGTAAAGCACGAACGTTTAAGCTCTGCTCCCACAATAAAAGGGGCAAGAATGAAAGATGTTGCTGGGCATCTTCAGCACCCAGTGAGCTTTGCAATGGTGACACACTCATTGCTGTATCTCCCCCTTCCTACCGAAAAGTGCATTTGAATCCAACATCTCTGGTGTCTGGTGCTCTCTGAGCACAGCAGAGTAAAGCAAGAACGTTTGAACTCTGCTCCCACAGGAAAGGAGTCAGGAGTGAAAGATGATGCTGGGCGTCTTCAGCACACAGTGAGAGTTGAAAGGGTGACACGTACATTGAGGTCTCTCCTCACTTTCGTTCCTCAAAGTGTATTTGAATCCAACATCTCCGGTGCCTGCTCTCGGCTGAGCAGAACGATGTAAAGCAAGAGCGTTTGAACTTTGCTCCCACAGGAAAAGAGCCAGGAGTGAAAGATGTTGCTGGACATCTTCAGCACACAGTGAGCTTTGCAGGGTGACACAAACATAGCTGTCCCTCCTCCCTTCCAACCTAAAAGTGCATTTGAATCCAACATCTCTGGTGCCTGGTGCTCTCTGAGCACAGCAGAGTAAAGCACGAACGTTTAAGCTCTGCTCCCACAATAAAAGGGGCAAGAATGAAAGATGTTGCTGGGAATCTTCAGCACCCAGTGAGCTTTGCAATGGTGACACACTCATTGCTGTATCTCCCCCTTCCTACCGAAAAGTGCATTTGAATC
Organism: Lathamus discolor; assembly: GCF_037157495.1. NCBI lineage: Eukaryota > Metazoa > Chordata > Aves > Psittaciformes > Psittacidae > Lathamus > Lathamus discolor. The sequence goes on along the minus strand of NC_088892.1, from coordinate 1,703,777 downwards.
CAACATCTCTGGTGTCTGGTGCTCTCTGAGCACAGCAGAGTCAAGCACGAACGTTTGAACTTTGCTCCCACAGGAAAAGAGGCAAGAATGAAAGATGTTGCTGGGCATCTTCAGCACCCAGTGAGCTTTGCAATGGTGACACACTTATTGCTGTATCTCCCCCTTCCTACCGAAAAGTGCATTTGAATCCAACATCTCTGGTGTCTGGTGCTCTCTGAGCACAGCAGAGTCAAGCACGAACGTTTGAACTCTGCTCCCACAGGAAAGGAGTCAGGAGTGAAAGATGATGCTGGGCATCTTCAGCACACAGTGAGAGTTGAAAGGGTGACACGCACATTGAGGTCTCTCCTCACTTTCGTTCCTCAAAGTGTATTTGAATCCAACATCTCCGGTGCCTGCTCTCGGCTGAGCAGAACGATGTAAAGCAAGAGCGTTTGAACTTTGCTCCCACAGGAAAAGAGCCAGGAGTGAAAGATGTTGCTGGACATCTTCCGCACACAGTGAGATTTGCAGGGTGACACAAACATAGCTGTCCCTCCTCCCTTCCAACCTAAAAGTGCATTTGAATCCAACATCTCTGGTGCCTGGTGCTCTCTGAGCACAGCAGAGTAAAGCACGAACGTTTAAGCTCTGCTCCCACAATAAAAGGGGCAAGAATGAAAGATGTTGCTGGGAATCTTCAGCACCCAGTGAGCTTTGCAATGGTGACACACTCATTGCTGTATCTCCCCCTTCCTACCGAAAAGTGCATTTGAATCCAACATCTCTGGTGTCTGGTGCTCTCTGAGCACAGCAGAGTAAAGCACGAACGTTTGAACTCTGCTCACACAGGAAAGGAGTCAGGAGTGAAAGATGATGCTGGGCGTCTTCAGCACACAGTGAGAGTTGAAAGGGTGACAGGCACATTGAGGTCTCTCCTCACTTTCGTTCCTCAAAGAGTATTTGAATCCAGCATCTCCGGTGCCTGCTCTCGGCTGAGCAGAACGATGTAAAGCGAGAGCGTTTGAACTTTGCTCCCACAGGAAAAGAGCCAGGAGTGAAAGATGTTGCTGGACATCTTCAGCACACAGTGAGCTTTGCAGGGTGACACAAACATAGCTGTCCCTCCTCCCTTCCAACCTAAAAGTGCATTTGAATCCAACATCTCTGGTGCCTGGTGCTCTCTGAGCACAGCAGAGTAAAGCACGAACGTTTAAGCTCCGCTCCCACAATAAAAGGGGCAAGAATGAAAGATGTTGCTGGGCATCTTCAGCACCCAGTGAGCTTTGCAATGGTGACACACTCATTGCTGTATCTCCCCCTTCCTACCGAAAAGTGCATTTGAATCCAACATCTCTGGTGTCTGGTGCTCTCTGAGCACAGCAGAGTCAAGCACGAACGTTTGAACTCTGCTCCCACAGGAAAGGAGTCAGGAGTGAAAGATGATGCTGGGCATCTTCAGCACACAGTGAGAGTTGAAAGGGTGACACGCACATTGAGGTCTCTCCTCACTTTCGTTCCTCAAAGTGTATTTGAATCCAACATCTCCGGTGCCTGCTCTCGGCTGAGCAGAACGATGTAAAGCAAGAGTGTTTGAACTTTGCTCCCACAGGAAAAGAGCCAGGAGTGAAAGATGTTGCTGGACATCTTCAGCACACAGTGAACTTTGCAGGGTGACACAAACATAGCTGTCCCTCCTCCCTTCCAACCTAAAAGTGCATTTGAATCCAACATCTCTGGTGCCTGGTGCTCTCTGAGCACAGCAGAGTAAAGCACGAACGTTTAAGCTCTGCTCCCACAATAAAAGGGGCAAGAATGAAAGATGTTGCTGGGAATCTTCAGCACCCAGTGAGCTTTGCAATGGTGACACACTCATTGCTGTATCTCCCCCTTCCTACCGAAAAGTGCATTTGAATCCAACATCTCTGGTGTCTGGTGCTCTCTGAGCACAGCAGAGTCAAGCACGAACGTTTGAACTTTGCTCCCACAGGAAAAGAGGCAAGAATGAAAGATGTTGCTGGGCATCTTCAGCACCCAGTGAGCTTTGCAATGGTGACACACTTATTGCTGTATCTCCCCCTTCCTACCGAAAAGTGCATTTGAATCCAACATCTCTGGTGTCTGGTGCTCTCTGAGCACAGCAGAGTCAAGCACGAACGTTTGAACTCTGCTCCCACAGGAAAGGAGTCAGGAGTGAAAGATGATGCTGGGCGTCTTCAGCACACAGTGAGAGTTGAAAGGGTGACACGCACATTGAGGTCTCTCCTCACTTTCGTTCCTCAAAGTGTATTTGAATCCAACATCTCCGGTGCCTGCTCTCGGCTGAGCAGAACGATGTAAAGCAAGAGCGTTTGAACTTTGCTCCCACAGGAAAAGAGCCAGGAGTGAAAGATGTTGCTGGACATCTTCAGCACACAGTGAGCTTTGCAGGGTGACACAAACATAGCTGTCCCTCCTCCCTTCCAACCTAAAAGTGCATTTGAATCCAACATCTCTGGTGCCTGGTGCTCTCTGAGCACAGCAGAGTAAAGCACGAACGTTTAAGCTCTGCTCCCACAATAAAAGGGGCAAGAATGAAAGATGTTGCTGGGAATCTTCAGCACCCTGTGAGCTTTGCAATGGTGACACACTCATTGCTGTATCTCCCCCTTCCTACCGAAAAGTGCATTTGAATCCAACATCTCTGGTGTCTGGTGCTCTCTGAGCACAGCAGAGTCAAGCACGAACGTTTGAACTCTGCTCCCACAGGAAAGGAGTCAGGAGTGAAAGATGATGCTGGGCATCTTCAGCACACAGTGAGAGTTGAAAGGGTGACACGCACATTGAGGTCTCTCCTCACTTTCGTTCCTCAAAGTGTATTTGAATCCAACATCTCCGGTGCCTGCTCTCGGCTGAGCAGAACGATGTAAAGCAAGAGCGTTTGAACTTTGCTCCCACAGGAAAAGAGCCAGGAGTGAAAGATGTTGCTGGACATCTTCCGCACACAGTGAGATTTGCAGGGTGACACAAACATAGCTGTCCCTCCTCCCTTCCAACCTAAAAGTGCATTTGAATCCAACATCTCTGGTGCCTGGTGCTCTCTGAGCACAGCAGAGTAAAGCACGAACGTTTAAGCTCTGCTCCCACAATAAAAGGGGCAAGAATGAAAGATGTTGCTGGGCATCTTCAGCACCCAGTGAGCTTTGCAATGGTGACACACTCATTGCTGTATCTCCCCCTTCCTACCGAAAAGTGCATTTGAATCCAACATCTCTGGTGTCTGGTGCTCTCTGAGCACAGCAGAGTAAAGCAAGAACGTTTGAACTCTGCTCCCACAGGAAAGGAGTCAGGAGTGAAAGATGATGCTGGGCGTCTTCAGCACACAGTGAGAGTTGAAAGGGTGACACGTACATTGAGGTCTCTCCTCACTTTCGTTCCTCAAAGTGTATTTGAATCCAACATCTCCGGTGCCTGCTCTCGGCTGAGCAGAACGATGTAAAGCAAGAGCGTTTGAACTTTGCTCCCACAGGAAAAGAGCCAGGAGTGAAAGATGTTGCTGGACATCTTCAGCACACAGTGAGCTTTGCAGGGTGACACAAACATAGCTGTCCCTCCTCCCTTCCAACCTAAAAGTGCATTTGAATCCAACATCTCTGGTGCCTGGTGCTCTCTGAGCACAGCAGAGTAAAGCACGAACGTTTAAGCTCTGCTCCCACAATAAAAGGGGCAAGAATGAAAGATGTTGCTGGGAATCTTCAGCACCCAGTGAGCTTTGCAATGGTGACACACTCATTGCTGTATCTCCCCCTTCCAACCGAAAAGTTCATTTGAATCCAACATCTCTGGTGTCTGGTGCTCTCTGAGCACAGCAGAGTCAAGCACGAACGTTTGAACTTTGCTCCCACAGGAAAAGAGGCAAGAATGAAAGATGTTGCTGGGAATCTTCAGCACCCAGTGAGCTTTGCAATGGTGACACACTTATTGCTGTATCTCCCCCTTCCTACCGAAAAGTGCATTTGAATCCAACATCTCTGGTGTCTGGTGCTCTCTGAGCACAGCAGAGTCAAGCACGAACGTTTGAACTCTGCTCCCACAGGAAAGGAGTCAGGAGTGAAAGATGATGCTGGGCATCTTCAGCACACAGTGAGAGTTGAAAGGGTGACACGCACATTGAGGTCTCTCCTCACTTTCGTTCCTCAAAGTGTATTTGAATCCAACATCTCCGGTGCCTGCTCTCGGCTGAGCAGAACGATGTAAAGCAAGAGCGTTTGAACTTTGCTCCCACAGGAAAAGAGCCAGGAGTGAAAGATGTTGCTGGACATGTTCCGCACACAGTGAGATTTGCAGGGTGACACAAACATAGCTGTCCCTCCTCCCTTCCAACCTAAAAGTGCATTTGAATCCAACATCTCTGGTGCCTGGTGCTCTCTGAGCACAGCAGAGTAAAGCACGAACGTTTAAGCTCTGCTCCCACAATAAAAGGGGCAAGAATGAAAGATGTTGCTGGGAATCTTCAGCACCCTGTGAGCTTTGCAATGGTGACACACTCATTGCTGTATCTCCCCCTTCCTACCGAAAAGTGCATTTGAATCCAACATCTCTGGTGTCTGGTGCTCTCTGAGCACAGCAGAGTCAAGCACGAACGTTTGAACTTTGCTCCCACAGGAAAAGAGGCAAGAATGAAAGATGTTGCTGGGCATCTTCAGCACCCAGTGAGCTTTGCAATGGTGACACACTTATTGCTGTATCTCCCCCTTCCTACCGAAAAGTGCATTTGAATCCAACATCTCTGGTGTCTGGTGCTCTCTGAGCACAGCAGAGTCAAGCACGAACGTTTGAACTCTGCTCCCACAGGAAAGGAGTCAGGAGTGAAAGATGATGCTGGGCATCTTCAGCACACAGTGAGAGTTGAAAGGGTGACACGCACATTGAGGTCTCTCCTCACTTTCGTTCCTCAAAGTGTATTTGAATCCAACATCTCCGGTGCCTGCTCTCGGCTGAGCAGAACGATGTAAAGCAAGAGCGTTTGAACTTTGCTCCCACAGGAAAAGAGCCAGGAGTGAAAGATGTTGCTGGACATCTTCCGCACACAGTGAGATTTGCAGGGTGACACAAACATAGCTGTCCCTCCTCCCTTCCAACCTAAAAGTGCATTTGAATCCAACATCTCTGGTGCCTGGTGCTCTCTGAGCACAGCAGAGTAAAGCACGAACGTTTAAGCTCTGCTCCCACAATAAAAGGGGCAAGAATGAAAGATGTTGCTGGGCATCTTCAGCACCCAGTGAGCTTTGCAATGGTGACACACTCATTGCTGTATCTCCCCCTTCCTACCGAAAAGTGCATTTGAATCCAACATCTCTGGTGTCTGGTGCTCTCTGAGCACAGCAGAGTCAAGCACGAACGTTTGAACTCTGCTCCCACAGGAAAGGAGTCAGGAGTGAAAGATGATGCTGGGCATCTTCAGCACACAGTGAGAGTTGAAAGGGTGACACGCACATTGAGGTCTCTCCTCACTTTCGTTCCTCAAAGTGTATTTGAATCCAACATCTCCGGTGCCTGCTCTCGGCTGAGCAGAACGATGTAAAGCAAGAGCGTTTGAACTTTGCTCCCACAGGAAAAGAGCCAGGAGTGAAAGATGTTGCTGGACATCTTCAGCACACAGTGAACTTTGCAGGGTGACACAAACATAGCTGTCCCTCCTCCCTTCCAACCTAAAAGTGCATTTGAATCCAACATCTCTGGTGCCTGGTGCTCTCTGAGCACAGCAGAGTAAAGCACGAACGTTTAAGCTCTGCTCCCACAATAAAAGGGGCAAGAATGAAAGATGTTGCTGGGCATCTTCAGCACCCAGTGAGCTTTGCAATGGTGACACACTCATTGCTGTATCTCCCCCTTCCTACCGAAAAGTGCATTTGAATCCAACATCTCTGGTGTCTGGTGCTCTCTGAGCACAGCAGAGTCAAGCACGAACGTTTGAACTTTGCTCCCACAGGAAAAGAGGCAAGAATGAAAGATGTTGCTGGGAATCTTCAGCACCCAGTGAGCTTTGCAATGGTGACACACTTATTGCTGTATCTCCCCCTTCCTACCGAAAAGTGCATTTGAATCCAACATCTCTGGTGTCTGGTGCTCTCTGAGCACAGCAGAGTCAAGCACGAACGTTTGAACTCTGCTCCCACAGGAAAGGAGTCAGGAGTGAAAGATGATGCTGGGCGTCTTCAGCACACAGTGAGAGTTGAAAGGGTGACACGTACATTGAGGTCTCTCCTCACTTTCGTTCCTCAAAGTGTATTTGAATCCAACATCTCCGGTGCCTGCTCTCGGCTGAGCAGAACGATGTAAAGCAAGAGCGTTTGAACTTTGCTCCCACAGGAAAAGAGCCAGGAGTGAAAGATGTTGCTGGACATATTCAGCACACAGTGAGGTTTGCAGGGTGACACAAACATAGCTGTCCCTCCTCCCTTCCAACCTAAAAGTGCATTTGAATCCAACATCTCTGGTGCCTGGTGCTCTCTGAGCACAGCAGAGTAAAGCACGAACGTTTAAGCTCTGCTCCCACAATAAAAGGGGCAAGAATGAAAGATGTTGCTGGGCATCTTCAGCACCCTGTGAGCTTTGCAATGGTGACACACTCATTGCTGTATCTCCCCCTTCCTACCGAAAAGTGCATTTGAATCCAACATCTCTGGTGTCTGGTGCTCTCTGAGCACAGCAGAGTCAAGCACGAACGTTTGAACTTTGCTCCCACAGGAAAAGAGGCAAGAATGAAAGATGTTGCTGGGAATCTTCAGCACCCAGTGAGCTTTGCAATGGTGACACACTTATTGCTGTATCTCCCCCTTCCTACCGAAAAGTGCATTTGAATCCAACATCTCTGGTGTCTGGTGCTCTCTGAGCACAGCAGAGTCAAGCACGAACGTTTGAACTCTGCTCCCACAGGAAAGGAGTCAGGAGTGAAAGATGATGCTGGGCATCTTCAGCACACAGTGAGAGTTGAAAGGGTGACACGCACATTGAGGTCTCTCCTCACTTTCGTTCCTCAAAGTGTATTTGAATCCAACATCTCCGGTGCCTGCTCTCGGCTGAGCAGAACGATGTAAAGCAAGAGTGTTTGAACTTTGCTCCCACAGGAAAAGAGCCAGGAGTGAAAGATGTTGCTGGACATCTTCAGCACACAGTGAACTTTGCAGGGTGACACAAACATAGCTGTCCCTCCTCCCTTCCAACCTAAAAGTGCATTTGAATCCAACATCTCTGGTGCCTGGTGCTCTCTGAGCACAGCAGAGTAAAGCACGAACGTTTAAGCTCTGCTCCCACAATAAAAGGGGCAAGAATGAAAGATGTTGCTGGGAATCTTCAGCACCCAGTGAGCTTTGCAATGGTGACACACTCATTGCTGTATCTCCCCCTTCCTACCGAAAAGTGCATTTGAATCCAACATCTCTGGTGTCTGGTGCTCTCTGAGCACAGCAGAGTCAAGCACGAACGTTTGAACTTTGCTCCCACAGGAAAAGAGGCAAGAATGAAAGATGTTGCTGGGCATCTTCAGCACCCAGTGAGCTTTGCAATGGTGACACACTTATTGCTGTATCTCCCCCTTCCTACCGAAAAGTGCATTTGAATCCAACATCTCTGGTGTCTGGTGCTCTCTGAGCACAGCAGAGTAAAGCACGAACGTTTGAACTCTGCTCCCACAGGAAAGGAGTCAGGAGTGAAAGATGATGCTGGGCATCTTCAGCACACAGTGAGAGTTGAAAGGGTGACACGCACATTGAGGTCTCTCCTCACTTTCGTTCCTCAAAGTGTATTTGAATCCAACATCTCCGGTGCCTGCTCTCGGCTGAGCAGAACGATGTAAAGCAAGAGCGTTTGAACTTTGCTCCCACAGGAAAAGAGCCAGGAGTGAAAGATGTTGCTGGACATCTTCAGCACACAGTGAGATTTGCAGGGTGACACAAACATAGCTGTCCCTCCTCCCTTCCAACCTAAAAGTGCATTTGAATCCAACATCTCTGGTGCCTGGTGCTCTCTGAGCACAGCAGAGTAAAGCACGAACGTTTAAGCTCTGCTCCCACAATAAAAGGGGCAAGAATGAAAGATGTTGCTGGGCATCTTCAGCACCCAGTGAGCTTTGCAATGGTGACACACTCATTGCTGTATCTCCCCCTTCCTACCGAAAAGTGCATTTGAATCCAACATCTCTGGTGTCTGGTGCTCTCTGAGCACAGCAGAGTAAAGCACGAACGTTTGAACTCTGCTCCCACAGGAAAGGAGTCAGGAGTGAAAGATGATGCTGGGCGTCTTCAGCACACAGTGAGAGTTGAAAGGGTGACACACACATTGAGGTCTCTCCTCACTTTCGTTCCTCAAAGTGTATTTGAATCCAGCATCTCCGGTGCCTGCTCTCGGCTGAGCAGAACGATGTAAAGCAAGAGCGTTTGAACTTTGCTCCCACAGGAAAAGAGCCAGGAGTGAAAGATGTTGCTGGACATCTTCAGCACACAGTGAGCTTTGCAGGGTGACACAAACATAGCTGTCCCTCCTCCCTTCCAACCTAAAAGTGCATTTGAATCCAACATCTCTGGTGCCTGGTGCTCTCTGAGCACAGCAGAGTAAAGCACGAACGTTTAAGCTCTGCTCCCACAATAAAAGGGGCAAGAATGAAAGATGTTGCTGGGCATCTTCAGCACCCAGTGAGCTTTGCAATGGTGACACACTCATTGCTGTATCTCCCCCTTCCTACCGAAAAGTGCATTTGAATCCAACATCTCTGGTGTCTGGTGCTCTCTGAGCACAGCAGAGTCAAGCACGAACGTTTGAACTTTGCTCCCACAGGAAAAGAGGCAAGAATGAAAGATGTTGCTGGGCATCTTCAGCACCCAGTGAGCTTTGCAATGGTGACACACTTATTGCTGTATCTCCCCCTTCCTACCGAAAAGTGCATTTGAATCCAACATCTCCGGTGCCTGCTCTCGGCTGAGCAGAACGATGTAAAGCAAGAGCGTTTGAACTTTGCTCCCACAGGAAAAGAGCCAGGAGTGAAAGATGTTGCTGGACATCTTCAGCACACAGTGAGATTTGCAGGGTGACACAAACATAGCTGTCCCTCCTCCCTTCCAACCTAAAAGTGCATTTGAATCCAACATCTCTGGTGCCTGGTGCTCTCTGAGCACAGCAGAGTAAAGCACGAACGTTTAAGCTCTGCTCCCACAATAAAAGGGGCAAGAATGAAAGATGTTGCTGGGCATCTTCAGCACCCAGTGAGCTTTGCAATGGTGACACACTCATTGCTGTATCTCCCCCTTCCTACCGAAAAGTGCATTTGAATCCAACATCTCTGGTGTCTGGTGCTCTCTGAGCACAGCAGAGTCAAGCACGAACGTTTGAACTTTGCTCCCACAGGAAAAGAGGCAAGAATGAAAGATGTTGCTGGGCATCTTCAGCACCCAGTGAGCTTTGCAATGGTGACACACTTATTGCTGTATCTCCCCCTTCCTACCGAAAAGTGCATTTGAATCCAACATCTCTGGTGTCTGGTGCTCTCTGAGCACAGCAGAGTCAAGCACGAACGTTTGAACTCTGCTCCCACAGGAAAGGAGTCAGGAGTGAAAGATGATGCTGGGCATCTTCAGCACACAGTGAGAGTTGAAAGGGTGACACGCACATTGAGGTCTCTCCTCACTTTCGTTCCTCAAAGTGTATTTGAATCCAACATCTCCGGTGCCTGCTCTCGGCTGAGCAGAACGATGTAAAGCAAGAGCGTTTGAACTTTGCTCCCACAGGAAAAGAGCCAGGAGTGAAAGATGTTGCTGGACATCTTCAGCACACAGTGAACTTTGCAGGGTGACACAAACATAGCTGTCCCTCCTCCCTTCCAACCTAAAAGTGCATTTGAATCCAACATCTCTGGTGCCTGGTGCTCTCTGAGCACAGCAGAGTAAAGCACGAACGTTTAAGCTCTGCTCCCACAATAAAAGGGGCAAGAATGAAAGATGTTGCTGGGAATCTTCAGCACCCAGTGAGCTTTGCAATGGTGACACACTCATTGCTGTATCTCCCCCTTCCTACCGAAAAGTGCATTTGAATCCAACATCTCTGGTGTCTGGTGCTCTCTGAGCACAGCAGAGTCAAGCACGAACGTTTGAACTTTGCTCCCACAGGAAAAGAGGCAAGAATGAAAGATGTTGCTGGGCATCTTCAGCACCCAGTGAGCTTTGCAATGGTGACACACTTATTGCTGTATCTCCCCCTTCCTACCGAAAAGTGCATTTGAATCCAACATCTCTGGTGTCTGGTGCTCTCTGAGCACAGCAGAGTAAAGCACGAACGTTTGAACTCTGCTCCCACAGGAAAGGAGTCAGGAGTGAAAGATGATGCTGGGCGTCTTCAGCACACAGTGAGAGTTGAAAGGGTGACACACACATTGAGGTCTCTCCTCACTTTCGTTCCTCAAAGTGTATTTGAATCCAGCATCTCCGGTGCCTGCTCTCGGCTGAGCAGAACGATGTAAAGCAAGAGCGTTTGAACTTTGCTCCCACAGGAAAAGAGCCAGGAGTGAAAGATGTTGCTGGACATCTTCAGCACACAGTGAGCTTTGCAGGGTGACACAAACATAGCTGTCCCTCCTCCCTTCCAACCTAAAAGTGCATTTGAATCCAACATCTCTGGTGCCTGGTGCTCTCTGAGCACAGCAGAGTAAAGCACGAACGTTTAAGCTCTGCTCCCACAATAAAAGGGGCAAGAATGAAAGATGTTGCTGGGCATCTTCAGCACCCAGTGAGCTTTGCAATGGTGACACACTCATTGCTGTATCTCCCCCTTCCTACCGAAAAGTGCATTTGAATCCAACATCTCTGGTGTCTGGTGCTCTCTGAGCACAGCAGAGTCAAGCACGAACGTTTGAACTTTGCTCCCACAGGAAAAGAGGCAAGAATGAAAGATGTTGCTGGGCATCTTCAGCACCCAGTGAGCTTTGCAATGGTGACACACTTATTGCTGTATCTCCCCCTTCCTACCGAAAAGTGCATTTGAATCCAACATCTCCGGTGCCTGCTCTCGGCTGAGCAGAACGATGTAAAGCAAGAGCGTTTGAACTTTGCTCCCACAGGAAAAGAGCCAGGAGTGAAAGATGTTGCTGGACATCTTCAGCACACAGTGAGATTTGCAGGGTGACACAAACATAGCTGTCCCTCCTCCCTTCCAACCTAAAAGTGCATTTGAATCCAACATCTCTGGTGCCTGGTGCTCTCTGAGCACAGCAGAGTAAAGCACGAACGTTTAAGCTCTGCTCCCACAATAAAAGGGGCAAGAATGAAAGATGTTGCTGGGCATCTTCAGCACCCAGTGAGCTTTGCAATGGTGACACACTCATTGCTGTATCTCCCCCTTCCTACCGAAAAGTGCATTTGAATCCAACATCTCTGGTGTCTGGTGCTCTCTGAGCACAGCAGAGTAAAGCACGAACGTTTGAACTCTGCTCCCACAGGAAAGGAGTCAGGAGTGAAAGATGATGCTGGGCGTCTTCAGCACACAGTGAGAGTTGAAAGGGTGACACGCACATTGAGGTCTCTCCTCACTTTCGTTCCTCAAAGTGTATTTGAATCCAACATCTCCGGTGCCTGCTCTCGGCTGAGCAGAACGATGTAAAGCAAGAGCGTTTGAACTTTGCTCCCACAGGAAAAGAGGCAAGAATGAAAGATGTTGCTGGGCATCTTCAGCACCCAGTGAGCTTTGCAATGGTGACACACTTATTGCTGTATCTCCCCCTTCCTACCGAAAAGTGCATTTGAATCCAACATCTCTGGTGTCTGGTGCTCTCTGAGCACAGCAGAGTCAAGCACGAACGTTTGAACTCTGCTCCCACAGGAAAGGAGTCAGGAGTGAAAGATGATGCTGGGCATCTTCAGCACACAGTGAGAGTTGAAAGGGTGACACGCACATTGAGGTCTCTCCTCACTTTCGTTCCTCAAAGTGTATTTGAATCCAACATCTCCGGTGCCTGCTCTCGGCTGAGCAGAACGATGTAAAGCAAGAGCGTTTGAACTTTGCTCCCACAGGAAAAGAGCCAGGAGTGAAAGATGTTGCTGGACATCTTCCGCACACAGTGAGCTTTGCAGGGTGACACAAACATAGCTGTCCCTCCTCCCTTCCAACCTAAAAGTGCATTTGAATCCAACATCTCTGGTGCCTGGTGCTCTCTGAGCACAGCAGAGTAAAGCACGAACGTTTAAGCTCTGCTCCCACAATAAAAGGGGCAAGAATGAAAGATGTTGCTGGGCATCTTCAGCACCCAGTGAGCTTTGCAATGGTGACACACTCATTGCTGTATCTCCCCCTTCCTACCGAAAAGTGCATTTGAATCCAACATCTCTGGTGTCTGGTGCTCTCTGAGCACAGCAGAGTCAAGCACGAACGTTTGAACTTTGCTCCCACAGGAAAAGAGGCAAGAATGAAAGATGTTGCTGGGCATCTTCAGCACCCAGTGAGCTTTGCAATGGTGACACACTTATTGCTGTATCTCCCCCTTCCTACCGAAAAGTGCATTTGAATCCAACATCTCTGGTGTCTGGTGCTCTCTGAGCACAGCAGAGTCAAGCACGAACGTTTGAACTCTGCTCCCACAGGAAAGGAGTCAGGAGTGAAAGATGATGCTGGGCATCTTCAGCACACAGTGAGAGTTGAAAGGGTGACACGCACATTGAGGTCTCTCCTCACTTTCGTTCCTCAAAGTGTATTTGAATCCAACATCTCCGGTGCCTGCTCTCGGCTGAGCAGAACGATGTAAAGCAAGAGCGTTTGAACTTTGCTCCCACAGGAAAAGAGCCAGGAGTGAAAGATGTTGCTGGACATCTTCAGCACACAGTGAGCTTTGCAGGGTGACACAAACATAGCTGTCCCTCCTCCCTTCCAACCTAAAAGTGCATTTGAATCCAACATCTCTGGTGCCTGGTGCTCTCTGAGCACAGCAGAGTAAAGCACGAACGTTTAAGCTCTGCTCCCACAATAAAAGGGGCAAGAATGAAAGATGTTGCTGGGCATCTTCAGCACCCAGTGAGCTTTGCAATGGTGACACACTCATTGCTGTATCTCCCCCTTCCTACCGAAAAGTGCATTTGAATCCAACATCTCTGGTGTCTGGTGCTCTCTGAGCACAGCAGAGTAAAGCACGAACGTTTGAACTCTGCTCCCACAGGAAAGGAGTCAGGAGTGAAAGATGATGCTGGGCGTCTTCAGCACACAGTGAGAGTTGAAAGGGTGACACACACATTGAGGTCTCTCCTCACTTTCGCTCCTCAAAGTGTATTTGAATCCAGCATCTCCGGTGCCTGCTCTCGGCTGAGCAGAACGATGTAAAGCAAGAGCGTTTGAACTTTGCTCCCACAGGAAAAGAGCCAGGAGTGAAAGATGTTGCTGGACATCTTCAGCACACAGTGAGCTTTGCAGGGTGACACAAACATAGCTGTCCCTCCTCCCTTCCAACCTAAAAGTGCATTTGAATCCAACATCTCTGGTGCCTGGTGCTCTCTGAGCACAGCAGAGTAAAGCACGAACGTTTAAGCTCTGCTCCCACAATAAAAGGGGCAAGAATGAAAGATGTTGCTGGGCATCTTCAGCACCCAGTGAGCTTTGCAATGGTGACACACTCATTGCTGTATCTCCCCCTTCCTACCGAAAAGTGCATTTGAATCCAACATCTCTGGTGTCTGGTGCTCTCTGAGCACAGCAGAGTCAAGCACGAACGTTTGAACTTTGCTCCCACAGGAAAAGAGGCAAGAATGAAAGATGTTGCTGGGCATCTTCAGCACCCAGTGAGCTTTGCAATGGTGACACACTTATTGCTGTATCTCCCCCTTCCTACCGAAAAGTGCATTTGAATCCAACATCTCTGGTGTCTGGTGCTCTCTGAGCACACCAGAGTAAAGCACGAACGTTTGAACTCTGCTCCCACAGGAAAGGAGTCAGGAGTGAAAGATGATGCTGGGCATCTTCAGCACACATGAGAGTTGAAAGGGTGACACGCACATTGAGGTCTCTCCTCACTTTCGTTCCTCAAAGTGTATTTGAATCCAACATCTCCGGTGCCTGCTCTCGGCTGAGCAGAACGATGTAAAGCAAGAGCGTTTGAACTTTGCTCCCACAGGAAAAGAGCCAGGAGTGAAAGATGTTGCTGGACATCTTCAGCACACAGTGAGATTTGCAGGGTGACACAAACATAGCTGTCCCTCCTCCCTTCCAACCTAAAAGTGCATTTGAATCCAACATCTCTGGTGCCTGGTGCTCTCTGAGCACAGCAGAGTAAAGCACGAACGTTTAAGCTCTGCTCCCACAATAAAAGGGGCAAGAATGAAAGATGTTGCTGGGCATCTTCAGCACCCAGTGAGCTTTGCAATGGTGACACACTCATTGCTGTATCTCCCCCTTCCTACCGAAAAGTGCATTTGAATCCAACATCTCTGGTGTCTGGTGCTCTCTGAGCACAGCAGAGTAAAGCACGAACGTTTGAACTCTGCTCCCACAGGAAAGGAGTCAGGAGTGAAAGATGATGCTGGGCGTCTTCTGCACACAGTGAGAGTTGAAAGGGTGACACGCACATTGAGGTCTCTCCTCACTTTCGTTCCTCAAAGTGTATTTGAATCCAACATCTCCGGTGCCTGCTCTTGGCTGAGCAGAACGATGTAAAGCAAGAGCGTTTGAACTTTGCTCCCACAGGAAAAGAGCCAGGAGTGAAAGATGTTGCTGGACATCTTCAGCACACAGTGAGCTTTGCAGGGTGACACAAACATAGCTGTCCCTCCTCCCTTCCAACCTAAAAGTGCATTTGAATCCAACATCTCTGGTGCCTGGTGCTCTCTGAGCACAGCAGAGTAAAGCACGAACGTTTAAGCTCTGCTCCCACAATAAAAGGGGCAAGAATGAAAGATGTTGCTGGGAATCTTCAGCACCCTGTGAGCTTTGCAATGGTGACACACTCATTGCTGTATCTCCCCCTTCCTACCGAAAAGTGCATTTGAATCCAACATCTCTGGTGTCTGGTGCTCTCTGAGCACAGCAGAGTCAAGCACGAACGTTTGAACTCTGCTCCCACAGGAAAGGAGTCAGGAGTGAAAGATGATGCTGGGCATCTTCAGCACACAGTGAGAGTTGAAAGGGTGACACGCACATTGAGGTCTCTCCTCACTTTCGTTCCTCAAAGTGTATTTGAATCCAACATCTCCGGTGCCTGCTCTCGGCTGAGCAGAACGATGTAAAGCAAGAGCGTTTGAACTTTGCTCCCACAGGAAAAGAGCCAGGAGTGAAAGATGTTGCTGGACATCTTCAGCACACAGTGAGCTTTGCAGGGTGACACAAACATAGCTGTCCCTCCTCCCTTCCAACCTAAAAGTGCATTTGAATCCAACATCTCTGGTGCCTGGTGCTCTCTGAGCACAGCAGAGTAAAGCACGAACGTTTAAGCTCTGCTCCCACAATAAAAGGGGCAAGAATGAAAGATGTTGCTGGGAATCTTCAGCACCCAGTGAGCTTTGCAATGGTGACACACTCATTGCTGTATCTCCCCCTTCCTACCGAAAAGTGCATTTGAATCCAACATCTCTGGTGTCTGGTGCTCTCTGAGCACAGCAGAGTAAAGCACGAACGTTTGAACTTTGCTCCCACAGGAAAAGAGTCAAGAATGAAAGATGTTGCTGGGCATCTTCAGCACCCAGTGAGCTTTGCAATGGTGACACACTTATTGCTGTATCTCCCCCTTCCTACCGAAAAGTGCATTTGAATCCAACATCTCTGGTGTCTGGTGCTCTCTGAGCACAGCAGAGTAAAGCACGAACGTTTGAACTCTGCTCCCACAGGAAAGGAGTCAGGAGTGAAAGATGATGCTGGGCATCTTCAGCACACAGTGAGAGTTGAAAGGGTGACACGCACATTGAGGTCTCTCCTCACTTTCGTTCCTCAAAGAGTATTTGAATCCAACATCTCCGGTGCCTGCTCTCGGCTGAGCAGAACGATGTAAAGCAAGAGCGTTTGAACTTTGCTCCCACAGGAAAAGAGCCAGGAGTGAAAGATGCTGCTGGACATCTTCAGCACACAGTGAGCTTTGCAGGGTGACACAAACATAGCTGTCCCTCCTCCCTTCCAACCTAAAAGTGCATTTGAATCCAACATCTCTGGTGCCTGGTGCTCTCTGAGCACAGCAGAGTAAAGCACGAACGTTTAAGCTCTGCTCCCACAATAAAAGGGGCAAGAATGAAAGATGTTGCTGGGAATCTTCAGCACCCAGTGAGCTTTGCAATGGTGACACACTCATTGCTGTATCTCCCCCTTCCTACCGAAAAGTGCATTTGAATCCAACATCTCTGGTGTCTGGTGCTCTCTGAGCACAGCAGAGTAAAGCACGAACGTTTGAACTCTGCTCCCACAGGAAAGGAGTCAGGCGTGAAATATGATGCTGGGCATCTTCAGCACACAGAGTTGAAAGGGTGACACGCACATTGAGGTCTCTCCTCACTTTCGTTCCTCAAAGTGTATTTGAATCCAACATCTCCGGTGCCTGCTCTCGGCTGAGCAGAACGATGTAAAGCAAGAGCGTTTGAACTTTGCTCCCACAGGAAAAGAGCCAGGAGTGAAAGATGTTGCTGGACATCTTCAGCACACAGTGAGGTTTGCAGGGTGACACAAACATAGCTGTCCCTCCTCCCTTCCAACCTAAAAGTGCATTTGAATCCAACATCTCTGGTGCCTGGTGCTCTCTGAGCACAGCAGAGTAAAGCACGAACGTTTAAGCTCTGCTCCCACAATAAAAGGGGCAAGAATGAAAGATGTTGTTGGGAAACTTCAGCACCCAGTGAGCTTTGCAATGGCGACACACTCATTGCTGTATCTCCCCCTTCCTACCGAAAAGTGCATTTGAATCCAACATCTCTGGTGTCTGGTGCTCTCTGAGCACAGCAGAGTAAAGCACGAACGTTTGAACTTTGCTCCCACAGGAAAAGAGTCAAGAATGAAAGATGTTGCTGGGCATCTTCAGCACCCAGTGAGCTTTGCAATGGTGACACACTTATTGCTGTATCTCCCCCTTCCTACCGAAAAGTGCATTTGAATCCAACATCTCTGGTGTCTGGTGCTCTCTGAGCACAGCAGAGTAAAGCACGAACGTTTGAACTCTGCTCCCACAGGAAAGGAGTCAGGAGTGAAAGATGATGCTGGGCATCTTCAGCACACAGTGAGAGTTGAAAGGGTGACACGCACATTGAGGTCTCTCCTCACTTTCGTTCCTCAAAGAGTATTTGAATCCAACATCTCCGGTGCCTGCTCTCGGCTGAGCAGAACGATGTAAAGCAAGAGCGTTTGAACTTTGCTCCCACAGGAAAAGAGCCAGGAGTGAAAGATGCTGCTGGACATCTTCAGCACACAGTGAGCTTTGCAGGGTGACACAAACATAGCTGTCCCTCCTCCCTTCCAACCTAAAAGTGCATTTGAATCCAACATCTCTGGTGCCTGGTGCTCTCTGAGCACAGCAGAGTAAAGCACGAACGTTTAAGCTCTGCTCCCACAATAAAAGGGGCAAGAATGAAAGATGTTGCTGGGAATCTTCAGCACCCAGTGAGCTTTGCAATGGTGACACACTCATTGCTGTATCTCCCCCTTCCTACCGAAAAGTGCATTTGAATCCAACATCTCTGGTGTCTGGTGCTCTCTGAGCACAGCAGAGTAAAGCACGAACGTTTGAACTCTGCTCCCACAGGAAAGGAGTCAGGCGTGAAATATGATGCTGGGCATCTTCAGCACACAGAGTTGAAAGGGTGACACGCACATTGAGGTCTCTCCTCACTTTCGTTCCTCAAAGTGTATTTGAATCCAACATCTCCGGTGCCTGCTCTCGGCTGAGCAGAACGATGTAAAGCAAGAGCGTTTGAACTTTGCTCCCACAGGAAAAGAGCCAGGAGTGAAAGATGTTGCTGGACATCTTCAGCACACAGTGAGGTTTGCAGGGTGACACAAACATAGCTGTCCCTCCTCCCTTCCAACCTAAAAGTGCATTTGAATCCAACATCTCTGGTGCCTGGTGCTCTCTGAGCACAGCAGAGTAAAGCACGAACGTTTAAGCTCTGCTCCCACAATAAAAGGGGCAAGAATGAAAGATGTTGTTGGGAAACTTCAGCACCCAGTGAGCTTTGCAATGGCGACACACTCATTGCTGTATCTCCCCCTTCCTACCGAAAAGTGCATTTGAATCCAACATCTCTGGTGCCTGGTGCTCTCTGAGCACAGCAGAGTAAAGCACGAACGTTTGAACTTTGCTCCCACAGGAAAAGAGGCAGGAATGAAAGATGTTGCTGGGCATCTTCAGCACCCAGTGAGCTTTGCAATGGTGACACACTTATTGCTGTATCTCCCCCTTCCTACCGAAAAGTGCATTTGAATCCAACATCTCTGGTGTCTGGTGCTCTCTGAGCACAGCAGAGTAAAGCACGAACGTTTGAACTCTGCTCCCACAGGAAAGGAGTCAGGAGTGAAAGATGATGCTGGGCATCTTCAGCACACAGTGAGAGTTGAAAGGGTGACACGCACATTGAGGTCTCTCCTCACTTTCGTTCCTCAAAGAGTATTTGAATCCAACATCTCCGGTGCCTGCTCTCGGCTGAGCAGAACGATGTAAAGCAAGAGCGTTTGAACTTTGCTCCCACAGGAAAAGAGCCAGGAGTGAAAGATGTTGCTGGACATCTTCAGCACACAGTGAGCTTTGCAGGGTGACACAAACATAGCTGTCCCTCCTCCCTTCCAACCTAAAAGTGCATTTGAATCCAACATCTCTGGTGCCTGGTGCTCTCTGAGCACAGCAGAGTAAAGCACGAACGTTTAAGCTCTGCTCCCACAATAAAAGGGGCAAGAATGAAAGATGTTGCTGGGAATCTTCAGCACCCAGTGAGCTTTGCAATGGTGACACACTCATTGCTGTATCTCCCCCTTCCTACCGAAAAGTGCATTTGAATCCAACATCTCTGGTGTCTGGTGCTCTCTGAGCACAGCAGAGTAAAGCACGAACGTTTGAACTCTGCTCCCACAGGAAAGGAGTCAGGCGTGAAATATGATGCTGGGCATCTTCAGCACACAGAGTTGAAAGGGTGACACGCACATTGAGGTCTCTCCTCACTTTCGTTCCTCAAAGTGTATTTGAATCCAACATCTCCGGTGCCTGCTCTCGGCTGAGCAGAACGATGTAAAGCAAGAGCGTTTGAACTTTGCTCCCACAGGAAAAGAGCCAGGAGTGAAAGATGTTGCTGGACATCTTCAGCACACAGTGAGGTTTGCAGGGTGACACAAACATAGCTGTCCCTCCTCCCTTCCAACCTAAAAGTGCATTTGAATCCAACATCTCTGGTGCCTGGTGCTCTCTGAGCACAGCAGAGTAAAGCACGAACGTTTAAGCTCTGCTCCCACAATAAAAGGGGCAAGAATGAAAGATGTTGTTGGGAAACTTCAGCACCCAGTGAGCTTTGCAATGGCGACACACTCATTGCTGTATCTCCCCCTTCCTACCGAAAAGTGCATTTGAATCCAACATCTCTGGTGCCTGGTGCTCTCTGAGCACAGCAGAGTAAAGCACGAACGTTTGAACTTTGCTCCCACAGGAAAAGAGGCAGGAATGAAAGATGTTGCTGGGCATCTTCAGCACCCAGTGAGCTTTGCAATGGTGACACACTTATTGCTGTATCTCCCCCTTCCTACCGAAAAGTGCATTTGAATCCAACATCTCTGGTGTCTGGTGCTCTCTGAGCACAGCAGAGTCAAGCACGAACGTTTGAACTTTGCTCCCACAGGAAAAGAGGCAAGAATGAAAGATGTTGCTGGGCATCTTCAGCACCCAGTGAGCTTTGCAATGGTGACACACTTATTGCTGTATCTCCCCCTTCCTACCGAAAAGTGCATTTGAATCCAACATCTCTGGTGTCTGGTGCTCTCTGAGCACAGCAGAGTAAAGCACGAACGTTTGAACTCTGCTCCCACAGGAAAGGAGTCAGGAGTGAAAGATGATGCTGGGCATCTTCAGCACACAGTGAGAGTTGAAAGGGTGACACGCACATTGAGGTCTCTCCTCACTTTCGTTCCTCAAAGTGTATTTGAATCCAACATCTCCGGTGCCTGCTCTCGGCTGAGCAGAACGATGTAAAGCAAGAGCGTTTGAACTTTGCTCCCACAGGAAAAGAGCCAGGAGTGAAAGATGTTGCTGGACATCTTCCGCACACAGTGAGATTTGCAGGGTGACACAAACATAGCTGTCCCTCCTCCCTTCCAACCTAAAAGTGCATTTGAATCCAACATCTCTGGTGCCTGGTGCTCTCTGAGCACAGCAGAGTAAAGCACGAACGTTTAAGCTCTGCTCCCACAATAAAAGGGGCAAGTATGAAAGATGTTGCTGGGAAACTTCAGCACCCAGTGAGCTTTGCAATGGTGACACACTCATTGCTGTATCTCCCCCTTCCTACCGAAAAGTGCATTTGAATCCAACATCTCTGGTGTCTGGTGCTCTCTGAGCACAGCAGAGTAAAGCACGAACGTTTGAACTCTGCTCCCACAGGAAAGGAGTCAGGAGTGAAAGACGATGCTGGGCATCTTCAGCACACAGTGAGAGTTGAAAGGGTGACACGCACATTGAGGTCTCTCCTCACTTTCGTTCCTCAAAGTGTATTTGAATCCAACATCTCCGGTGCCTGCTCTCGGCTGAGCAGAACGATGTAAAGCAAGAGCGTTTGAACTTTGCTCCCACAGGAAAAGAGCCAGGAGTGAAAGATGTTGCTGGACATCTTCAGCACACAGTGAGCTTTGCAGGGTGACACAAACATAGCTGTCCCTCCTCCCTTCCAACCTAAAAGTGCATTTGAATCCAACATCTCTGGTGCCTGGTGCTCTCTGAGCACAGCAGAGTAAAGCACGAACGTTTAAGCTCTGCTCCCACAATAAAAGGGGCAAGAATGAAAGATGTTGCTGGGAATCTTCAGCACCCAGTGAGCTTTGCAATGGTGACACACTTATTGCTGTATCTCCCCCTTCCTACCGAAAAGTGCATTTGAATCCAACATCTCTGGTGTCTGGTGCTCTCTGAGCACAGCAGAGTAAAGCACGAACGTTTGAACTCTGCTCCCACAGGAAAGGAGTCAGGAGTGAAAGATGATGCTGGGCATCTTCAGCACACATGAGAGTTGAAAGGGTGACACGCACATTGAGGTCTCTCCTCACTTTCGTTCCTCAAAGTGTATTTGAATCCAACATCTCCGGTGCCTGCTCTCGGCTGAGCAGAACGATGTAAAGCAAGAGCGTTTGAACTTTGCTCCCACAGGAAAAGAGCCAGGAGTGAAAGATGTTGCTGGACATCTTCAGCACACAGTGAGATTTGCAGGGTGACACAAACATAGCTGTCCCTCCTCCCTTCCAACCTAAAAGTGCATTTGAATCCAACATCTCTGGTGCCTGGTGCTCTCTGAGCACAGCAGAGTAAAGCACGAACGTTTAAGCTCTGCTCCCACAATAAAAGGGGCAAGAATGAAAGATGTTGCTGGGCATCTTCAGCACCCAGTGAGCTTTGCAATGGTGACACACTCATTGCTGTATCTCCCCCTTCCTACCGAAAAGTGCATTTGAATCCAACATCTCTGGTGTCTGGTGCTCTCTGAGCACAGCAGAGTCAAGCACGAACGTTTGAACTTTGCTCCCACAGGAAAAGAGGCAAGAATGAAAGATGTTGCTGGGCATCTTCAGCACCCAGTGAGCTTTGCAATGGTGACACACTTACTGCTGTATCTCCCCCTTCCTACCGAAAAGTGCATTTGAATCCAACATCTCTGGTGTCTGGTGCTCTCTGAGCACAGCAGAGTCAAGCACGAACGTTTGAACTCTGCTCCCACAGGAAAGGAGTCAGGAGTGAAAGATGATGCTGGGCATCTTCAGCACACAGTGAGAGTTGAAAGGGTGACACGCACATTGAGGTCTCTCCTCACTTTCGTTCCTCAAAGTGTATTTGAATCCAACATCTCCGGTGCCTGCTCTCGGCTGAGCAGAACGATGTAAAGCAAGAGCGTTTGAACTTTGCTCCCACAGGAAAAGAGCCAGGAGTGAAAGATGTTGCTGGACATCTTCAGCACACAGTGAGCTTTGCAGGGTGACACAAACATAGCTGTCCCTCCTCCCTTCCAACCTAAAAGTGCATTTGAATCCAACATCTCTGGTGCCTGGTGCTCTCTGAGCACAGCAGAGTAAAGCACGAACGTTTAAGCTCTGCTCCCACAATAAAAGGGGCAAGAATGAAAGATGTTGCTGGGAATCTTCAGCACCCAGTGAGCTTTGCAATGGTGACACACTTATTGCTGTATCTCCCCCTTCCTACCGAAAAGTGCATTTGAATCCAACATCTCTGGTGCCTGGTGCTCTCTGAGCACAGCAGAGTAAAGCACGAACGTTTAAGCTCTGCTCCCACAATAAAAGGGGCAAGTATGAAAGATGTTGCTGGGAAACTTCAGCACCCAGTGAGCTTTGCAATGGTGACACACTCATTGCTGTATCTCCCCCTTCCTACCGAAAAGTGCATTTGAATCCAACATCTCTGGTGTCTGGTGCTCTCTGAGCACAGCAGAGTAAAGCACGAACGTTTGAACTTTGCTCCCACAGGAAAAGAGGCAAGAATGAAAGATGTTGCTGGGAAACTTCAGCACCCAGTGAGCTTTGCAATGGCGACACACTCATTGCTGTATCTCCCCCTTCCTACCGAAAAGTGCATTTGAATCCAACATCTCTGGTGTCTGGTGCTCTCTGAGCACAGCAGAGTAAAGCACGAACGTTTGAACTTTGCTCCCACAGGAAAAGAGTCAAGAATGAAAGATGTTGCTGGGCATCTTCAGCACCCAGTGAGCTTTGCAATGGTGACACACTTATTGCTGTATCTACCCCTTCCTACCGAAAAGTGCATTTGAATCCAACATCTCTGGTGTCTGGTGCTCTCTGAGCACAGCAGAGTAAAGCACGAACGTTTGAACTCTGCTCCCACAGGAAAGGAGTCAGGAGTGAAAGATGATGCTGGGCATCTTCAGCACACAGTGAGAGTTGAAAGGGTGACACGCACATTGAGGTCTCTCCTCACTTTCGTTCCTCAAAGTGTATTTGAATCCAACATCTCCGGTGCCTGCTCTCGGCTGAGCAGAACGATGTAAAGCAAGAGCGTTTGAACTTTGCTCCCACAGGAAAAGAGCCAGGAGTGAAAGATGTTGCTGGACATCTTCAGCACACAGTGAGCTTTGCAGGGTGACACAAACATAGCTGTCCCTCCTCCCTTCCAACCTAAAAGTGCATTTGAATCCAACATCTCTGGTGCCTGGTGCTCTCTGAGCACAGCAGAGTAAAGCACGAACGTTTAAGCTCTGCTCCCACAATAAAAGGGGCAAGAATGAAAGATGTTGCTGGGAATCTTCAGCACCCAGTGAGCTTTGCAATGGTGACACACTCATTGCTGTATCTCCCCCTTCCTACCGAAAAGTGCATTTGAATCCAACATCTCTGGTGTCTGGTGCTCTCTGAGCACAGCAGAGTAAAGCACGAACGTTTGAACTTTGCTCCCACAGGAAAAGAGTCAAGAATGAAAGATGTTGCTGGGCATCTTCAGCACCCAGTGAGCTTTGCAATGGTGACACACTTATTGCTGTATCTCCCCCTTCCTACCGAAAAGTGCATTTGAATCCAACATCTCTGGTGTCTGGTGCTCTCTGAGCACAGCAGAGTAAAGCACGAACGTTTGAACTCTGCTCCCACAGGAAAGGAGTCAGGAGTGAAAGATGATGCTGGGCATCTTCAGCACACAGTGAGAGTTGAAAGGGTGACACGCACATTGAGGTCTCTCCTCACTTTCGTTCCTCAAAGAGTATTTGAATCCAACATCTCCGGTGCCTGCTCTCGGCTGAGCAGAACGATGTAAAGCAAGAGCGTTTGAACTTTGCTCCCACAGGAAAAGAGCCAGGAGTGAAAGATGCTGCTGGACATCTTCAGCACACAGTGAGCTTTGCAGGGTGACACAAACATAGCTGTCCCTCCTCCCTTCCAACCTAAAAGTGCATTTGAATCCAACATCTCTGGTGCCTGGTGCTCTCTGAGCACAGCAGAGTAAAGTACGAACGTTTAAGCTCTGCTCCCACAATAAAAGGGGCAAGAATGAAAGATGTTGCTGGGAATCTTCAGCACCCAGTGAGCTTTGCAATGGTGACACACGCATTGCTGTATCTCCCCCTTCCAACCTAAAAGTGCATTTGAATCCAACATCTCTGGTGCCTGGTGCTCTCTGAGCACAGCAGAGTCAAGCACGAACGTTTGAACTTTGCTCCCACAGGAAAAGAGGCAAGAATGAAAGATGTTGCTGGGCATCTTCAGCACCCAGTGAGCTTTGCAATGGTGACACACTTATTGCTGTATCTCCCCCTTCCTACCGAAAAGTGCATTTGAATCCAACATCTCTGGTGTCTGGTGCTCTCTGAGCACAGCAGAGTAAAGCACGAACGTTTGAACTCTGCTCCCACAGGAAAGGAGTCAGGCGTGAAATATGATGCTGGGCATCTTCAGCACACAGAGTTGAAAGGGTGACACGCACATTGAGGTCTCTCCTCACTTTCGTTCCTCAAAGTGTATTTGAATCCAACATCTCCGGTGCCTGCTCTCGGCTGAGCAGAACGATGTAAAGCAAGAGCGTTTGAACTTTGCTCCCACAGGAAAAGAGCCAGGAGTGAAAGATGCTGCTGGACATCTTCAGCACACAGTGAGGTTTGCAGGGTGACACAAACATAGCTGTCCCTCCTCCCTTCCAACCTAAAAGTGCATTTGAATCCAACATCTCTGGTGCCTGGTGCTCTCTGAGCACAGCAGAGTAAAGCACGAACGTTTAAGCTCTGCTCCCACAATAAAAGGGGCAAGAATGAAAGATGTTGCTGGGAAACTTCAGCACCCAGTGAGCTTTGCAATGGCGACACACTCATTGCTGTATCTCCCCCTTCCTACCGAAAAGTGCATTTGAATCCAACATCTCTGGTGCCTGGTGCTCTCTGAGCACAGCAGAGTAAAGCACGAACGTTTGAACTTTGCTCCCACAGGAAAAGAGGCAGGAATGAAAGATGTTGCTGGGCATCTTCAGCACCCAGTGAGCTTTGCAATGGTGACACACTTATTGCTGTATCTCCCCCTTCCTACCGAAAAGTGCATTTGAATCCAACATCTCTGGTGTCTGGTGCTCTCTGAGCACAGCAGAGTAAAGCACGAACGTTTGAACTCTGCTCCCACAGGAAAGGAGTCAGGAGTGAAAGATGATGCTGGGCATCTTCAGCACACAGTGAGAGTTGAAAGGGTGACACGCACATTGAGGTCTCTCCTCACTTTCGTTCCTCAAAGTGTATTTGAATCCAACATCTCCGGTGCCTGCTCTCGGCTGAGCAGAACGATGTAAAGCAAGAGCGTTTGAACTTTGCTCCCACAGGAAAAGAGCCAGGAGTGAAAGATGTTGCTGGACATCTTCAGCACACAGTGAGCTTTGCAGGGTGACACAAACATAGCTGTCCTTCCTCCCTTCCAACCTAAAAGTGCATTTGAATCCAACATCTCTGGTGCCTGGTGCTCTCTGAGCACAGCAGAGTAAAGCACGAACGTTTAAGCTCTGCTCCCACAATAAAAGGGGCAAGAATGAAAGATGTTGCTTAGAATCTTCAGCACCCAGTGAGCCTTGCAATGGTGACACACTTATTGCTGTATCTCCCCCTTCCTACCGAAAAGTGCATTTGAATCCAACATCTCTGGTGTCTGGTGCTCTCTGAGCACAGCAGAGTCAAGCACGAACGTTTGAACTCTGCTCCCACAGGAAAGGAGTCAGGAGTGAAAGATGATGCTGGGCGTCTTCAGCACACAGTGAGAGTTGAAAGGGTGACACGCACATTGAGGTCTCTCCTCACTTTCGTTCCTCAAAGTGCATTTGAATCCAACATCTCCGGTGCCTGCTCTCGGCTGAGCAGAACGATGTAAAGCAAGAGCGTTTGAACTTTGCTCCCACAGGAAAAGAGCCAGGAGTGAAAGATGTTGCTGGACATCTTCAGCACACAGTGAGCTTTGCAGGGTGACACAAACATAGCTGTCCCTCCTCCCTTCCAACCTAAAAGTGCATTTGAATCCAACATCTCTGGTGCCTGGTGCTCTCTGAGCACAGCAGAGTAAAGCACGAACGTTTAAGCTCTGCTCCCACAATAAAAGGGGCAAGAATGAAAGATGTTGCTGGGAATCTTCAGCACCCAGTGAGCTTTGCAATGGTGACACACTTATTGCTGTATCTCCCCCTTCCTACCGAAAAGTGCATTTGAATCCAACATCTCTGGTGTCTGGTGCTCTCTGAGCACAGCAGAGTCAAGCACGAACGTTTGAACTTTGCTCCCACAGGAAAAGAGGCAAGAATGAAAGATGTTGCTGGGCATCTTCAGCACCCAGTGAGCTTTGCAATGGTGACACACTTATTGCTGTATCTCCCCCTTCCTACCGAAAAGTGCATTTGAATCCAACATCTCTGGTGTCTGGTGCTCTCTGAGCACAGCAGAGTCAAGCACGAACGTTTGAACTCTGCTCCCACAGGAAAGGAGTCAGGAGTGAAAGATGATGCTGGGCATCTTCAGCACACAGTGAGAGTTGAAAGGGTGACACGCACATTGAGGTCTCTCCTCACTTTCGTTCCTCAAAGTGTATTTGAATCCAACATCTCCGGTGCCTGCTCTCGGCTGAGCAGAACGATGTAAAGCAAGAGCGTTTGAACTTTGCTCCCACAGGAAAAGAGCCAGGAGTGAAAGATGTTGCTGGACATCTTCAGCACACAGTGAGCTTTGCAGGGTGACACAAACATAGCTGTCCCTCCTCCCTTCCAACCTAAAAGTGCATTTGAATCCAACATCTCTGGTGCCTGGTGCTCTCTGAGCACAGCAGAGTAAAGCACGAACGTTTAAGCTCTGCTCCCACAATAAAAGGGGCAAGAATGAAAGATGTTGCTGGGAATCTTCAGCACCCAGTGAGCTTTGCAATGGTGACACACTCATTGCTGTATCTCCCCCTTCCTACCGAAAAGTGCATTTGAATCCAACATCTCTGGTGCCTGGTGCTCTCTGAGCACAGCAGAGTCAAGCACGAACGTTTGAACTTTGCTCCCACAGGAAAAGAGGCAAGAATGAAAGATGTTGCTGGGCATCTTCAGCACCCAGTGAGCTTTGCAATGGTGACACACTTATTGCTGTATCTCCCCCTTCCTACCGAAAAGTGCATTTGAATCCAACATCTCTGGTGTCTGGTGCTCTCTGAGCACAGCAGAGTAATGCACGAACGTTTGAACTCTGCTCCCACAGGAAAGGAGTCAGGCGTGAAATATGATGCTGGGCATCTTCAGCACACAGAGTTGAAAGGGTGACACGCACATTGAGGTCTCTCCTCACTTTCGTTCCTCAAAGTGCATTTGAATCCAACATCTCTGGTGTCTGGTGCTCTCTGAGCACAGCAGAGTAAAGCACGAACGTTTAAGCTCTGCTCCCACAATAAAAGGGGCAAGAATGAAAGATGTTGCTGGGAAACTTCAGCACCCAGTGAGCTTTGCAATGGCGACACACTCATTGCTGTATCTCCCCCTTCCTACCGAAAAGTGCATTTGAATCCAACATCTCTGGTGTCTGGTGCTCTCTGAGCACAGCAGAGTAAAGCACGAACGTTTGAACTCTGCTCCCACAGGAAAGGAGTCAGGAGTGAAAGATGATGCTGGGCATCTTCAGCACACAGTGAGAGTTGAAAGGGTGACACGCACATTGAGGTCTCTCCTCACTTTCGTTCCTCAAAGTGTATTTGAATCCAACATCTCCGGTGCCTGCTCTCGGCTGAGCAGAACGATGTAAAGCAAGAGCGTTTGAACTTTGCTCCCAGAGGAAAAGAGCCAGGAGTGAAAGATGTTGCTGGACATCTTCAGCACACAGTGAGCTTTGCAGGGTGACACAAACATAGCTGTCCCTCCTCCCTTCCAACCTAAAAGTGCATTTGAATCCAACATCTCTGGTGCTGGTGCTCTCTGAGCACAGCAGAGTAAAGCACGAACGTGTGATCACTGCTCCCACAATAAAAGGGACAAGAATGAAAGATGTTGCTGGGAATCTTCAGCACTCAGTGAGCTTTGCAATGGTGACACACTTATTGCTGTATCTCCCCCTTCCTACCGAAAAGTGCATTTGAATCCAACATCTCTGGTGTCTGGTGCTCTCTGAGCACAGCAGAGTCAAGCACGAACGTTTGAACTTTGCTCCCACAGGAAAAGAGGCAAGAATGAAAGATGTTGCTGGGCATCTTCAGCACCCAGTGAGCTTTGCAATGGTGACACACTTATTGCTGTATCTCCCCCTTCCTACCGAAAAGTGCATTTGAATCCAACATCTCTGGTGTCTGGTGCTCTCTGAGCACAGCAGAGTAAAGCACGAACGTTTGAACTCTGCTCCCACAGGAAAGGAGTCAGGAGTGAAAGATGATGCTGGGCATCTTCAGCGCACAGTGAGAGTTGAAAGGGTGACACGCACATTGAGGTCTCTCCTCACTTTCGTTCCTCAAAGTGTATTTGAATCCAACATCTCCGGTGCCTGCTCTCGGCTGAGCAGAACGATGTAAAGCAAGAGCGTTTGAACTTTGCTCCCACAGGAAAAGAGCCAGGAGTGAAAGATGTTGCTGGACATCTTCAGCACACAGTGAGCTTTGCAGGGTGACACAAACATAGCTGTCCCTCCTCCCTTCCAACCTAAAAGTGCATTTGAATCCAACATCTCTGGTGCCTGGTGCTCTCTGAGCACAGCAGAGTAAAGCACGAACGTTTAAGCTCTGCTCCCACAATAAAAGGGGCAAGTATGAAAGATGTTGCTGGGAAACTTCAGCACCCAGTGAGCTTTGCAATGGTGACACACTCATTGCTGTATCTCCCCCTTCCTACCGAAAAGTGCATTTGAATCCAACATCTCTGGTGTCTGGTGCTCTCTGAGCACAGCAGAGTAAAGCACGAACGTTTGAACTTTGCTCCCACAGGAAAAAAGTCAAGAATGAAAGATGTTGCTGGGCATCTTCAGCACCCAGTGAGCTTTGCAATGGTGACACACTTATTGCTGTATCTCCCCCTTCCTACCGAAAAGTGCATTTGAATCCAACATCTCTGGTGTCTGGTGCTCTCTGAGCACAGCAGAGTAAAGCACGAACGTTTGAACTCTGCTCCCACAGGAAAGGAGTCAGGAGTGAAAGATGATGCTGGGCATCTTCAGCACACAGTGAGAGTTGAAAGGGTGACACGCACATTGAGGTCTCTCCTCACTTTCGTTCCTCAAAGTGTATTTGAATCCAACATCTCCGGTGCCTGCTCTCGGCTGAGCAGAACGATGTAAAGCAAGAGCGTTTGAACTTTGCTCCCACAGGAAAAGAGCCAGGAGTGAAAGATGTTGCTGGACATCTTCAGCACACAGTGAGCTTTGCAGGGTGACACAAACATAGCTGTCCCTCCTCCCTTCCAACCTAAAAGTGCATTTGAATCCAACATCTCTGGTGCCTGGTGCTCTCTGAGCACAGCAGAGTAAAGCACGAACGTTTAAGCTCTGCTCCCACAATAAAAGGGGCAAGAATGAAAGATGTTGCTGGGAATCTTCAGCACCCAGTGAGCTTTGCAATGGTGACACACTTATTGCTGTATCTCCCCCTTCCTACCGAAAAGTGCATTTGAATCCAACATCTCTGGTGTCTGGTGCTCTCTGAGCACAGCAGAGTCAAGCACGAACGTTTGAACTTTGCTCCCACAGGAAAAGAGGCAAGAATGAAAGATGTTGCTGGGCATCTTCAGCACCCAGTGAGCTTTGCAATGGTGACACACTTATTGCTGTATCTACCCCTTCCTACCGAAAAGTGCATTTGAATCCAACATCTCTGGTGTCTGGTGCTCTCTGAGCACAGCAGAGTAAAGCACGAACGTTTGAACTCTGCTCCCACAGGAAAGGAGTCAGGAGTGAAAGATGATGCTGGGCATCTTCAGCACACAGTGAGAGTTGAACGGGTGACACGCACATTGAGGTCTCTCCTCACTTTCGTTCCTCAAAGTGTATTTGAATCCAACATCTCCGGTGCCTGCTCTCGGCTGAGCAGAACGATGTAAAGCAAGAGCGTTTGAACTTTGCTCCCAGAGGAAAAGAGCCAGGAGTGAAAGATGTTGCTGGACATCTTCAGCACACAGTGAGCTTTGCAGGGTGACACAAACATAGCTGTCCCTCCTCCCTTCCAACCTAAAAGTGCATTTGAATCCAACATCTCTGGTGCCTGGTGCTCTCTGAGCACAGCAGAGTAAAGCACGAACGTGTGATCACTGCTCCCACAATAAAAGGGGCAAGAATGAAAGATGTTGCTGGGAATCTTCAGCACCCAGTGAGCATTGCAATGGTGACACACTTATTGCTGTATCTCCCCCTTCCTACCGAAAAGTGCATTTGAATCCAACATCTCTGGTGTCTGGTGCTCTCTGAGCACAGCAGAGTCAAGCACGAACGTTTGAACTTTGCTCCCACAGGAAAAGAGGCAAGAATGAAAGATGTTGCTGGGCATCTTCAGCACCCAGTGAGCTTTGCAATGGTGACACACTTATTGCTGTATCTACCCCTTCCTACCGAAAAGTGCATTTGAATCCAACATCTCTGGTGTCTGGTGCTCTCTGAGCACAGCAGAGTAAAGCACGAACGTTTGAACTCTGCTCCCACAGGAAAGGAGTCAGGAGTGAAAGATGATGCTGGGCATCTTCAGCACACAGTGAGAGTTGAAAGGGTGACACGCACATTGAGGTCTCTCCTCACTTTCGTTCCTCAAAGTGTATTTGAATCCAACATCTCCGGTGCCTGCTCTCGGCTGAGCAGAACGATGTAAAGCAAGAGCGTTTGAACTTTGCTCCCAGAGGAAAAGAGCCAGGAGTGAAAGATGTTGCTGGACATCTTCAGCACACAGTGAGCTTTGCAGGGTGACACAAACATAGCTGTCCCTCCTCCCTTCCAACCTAAAAGTGCATTTGAATCCAACATCTCTGGTGCCTGGTGCTCTCTGAGCACAGCAGAGTAAAGCACGAACGTTTAAGCTCTGCTCCCACAATAAAAGGGGCAAGTATGAAAGATGTTGCTGGGAAACTTCAGCACCCAGTGAGCTTTGCAATGGTGACACACTCATTGCTGTATCTCCCCCTTCCTACCGAAAAGTGCATTTGAATCCAACATCTCTGGTGTCTGGTGCTCTCTGAGCACAGCAGAGTAAAGCACGAACGTTTGAACTTTGCTCCCACAGGAAAAGAGGCAAGAATGAAAGATGTTGCTGGGAAACTTAAGCACCCAGTGAGCTTTGCAATGGCGACACACTCATTGCTGTATCTCCCCCTTCCTACCGAAAAGTGCATTTGAATCCAACATCTCTGGTGTCTGGTGCTCTCTGAGCACAGCAGAGTAAAGCACGAACGTTTGAACTTTGCTCCCACAGGAAAAGAGTCAAGAATGAAAGATGTTGCTGGGCATCTTCAGCACCCAGTGAGCTTTGCAATGGTGACACACTTATTGCTGTATCTCCCCCTTCCTACCGAAAAGTGCATTTGAATCCAACATCTCTGGTGTCTGGTGCTCTCTGAGCACAGCAGAGTAAAGCACGAACGTTTGAACTCTGCTCCCACAGGAAAGGAGTCAGGAGTGAAAGATGATGCTGGGCATCTTCAGCACACAGTGAGAGTTGAAAGGGTGACACGCACATTGAGGTCTCTCCTCACTTTCGTTCCTCAAAGTGTATTTGAATCCTACATCTCCGGTGCCTGCTCTCGGCTGAGCAGAACGATGTAAAGCAAGAGCGTTTGAACTTTGCTCCCAGAGGAAAAGAGCCAGGAGTGAAAGATGTTGCTGGACATCTTCAGCACACAGTGAGCTTTGCAGGGTGACACAAACATAGCTGTCCCTCCTCCCTTCCAACCTAAAAGTGCATTTGAATCCAACATCTCTGGTGCCTGGTGCTCTCTGAGCACAGCAGAGTAAAGCACGGACGTTTAAGCTCTGCTCCCACAATAAAAGGGGCAAGTATGAAAGATGTTACTGGGAAACTTCAGCACCCAGTGAGCTTTGCAATGGTGACACACTCATTGCTGTATCTCCCCCTTCCTACCGAAAAGTGCATTTGAATCCAACATCTCTGGTGCCTGGTGCTCTCTGAGCACAGCAGAGTCAAGCACGAACGTTTGAACTTTGCTCCCACAGGAAAAGAGGCAAGAATGAAAGATGTTGCTGGGCATCTTCAGCACCCAGTGAGCTTTGCAATGGTGACACACTTATTGCTGTATCTCCCCCTTCCTACCGAAAAGTGCATTTGAATCCAACATCTCTGGTGTCTGGTGCTCTCTGAGCACAGCAGAGTAAAGCACGAACGTTTGAACTCTGCTCCCACAGGAAAGGAGTCAGGAGTGAAAGATGATGCTGGGCATCTTCAGCACACAGTGAGAGTTGAAAGGGTGACACGCACATTGAGGTCTCTCCTCACTTTCGTTCCTCAAAGTGTATTTGAATCCTACATCTCCGGTGCCTGCTCTCGGCTGAGCAGAACGATGTAAAGCAAGAGCGTTTGAACTTTGCTCCCAGAGGAAAAGAGCCAGGAGTGAAAGATGTTGCTGGACATCTTCAGCACACAGTGAGCTTTGCAGGGTGACACAAACATAGCTGTCCCTCCTCCCTTCCAACCTAAAAGTGCATTTGAATCCAACATCTCTGGTGCCTGGTGCTCTCTGAGCACAGCAGAGTAAAGCACGGACGTTTAAGCTCTGCTCCCACAATAAAAGGGGCAAGTATGAAAGATGTTACTGGGAAACTTCAGCACCCAGTGAGCTTTGCAATGGTGACACACTCATTGCTGTATCTCCCCCTTCCTACCGAAAAGTGCATTTGAATCCAACATCTCTGGTGCCTGGTGCTCTCTGAGCACAGCAGAGTCAAGCACGAACGTTTGAACTTTGCTCCCACAGGAAAAGAGGCAAGAATGAAAGATGTTGCTGGGCATCTTCAGCACCCAGTGAGCTTTGCAATGGTGACACACTTATTGCTGTATCTCCCCCTTCCTACCGAAAAGTGCATTTGAATCCAACATCTCTGGTGTCTGGTGCTCTCTGAGCACAGCAGAGTAAAGCACGAACGTTTGAACTCTGCTCCCACAGGAAAGGAGTCAGGAGTGAAAGATGATGCTGGGCGTCTTCAGCACACAGTGAGAGTTGAAAGGGTGACACGCACATTGAGGTCTCTCCTCACTTTCATTCCTCAAAGTGTATTTGAATCCAACATCTCCGGTGCCTGCTCTCGGCTGAGAAGAACGATGTAAAGCAAGAGCGTTTGAACTTTGCTCCCACAGGAAAAGAGCCAGGAGTGAAAGATGTTGCTGGACATCTTCAGCACACAGTGAGCTTTGCAGGGTGACACAAACATAGCTGTCCCTCCTCCCTTCCAACCTAAAAGTGCATTTGAATCCAACATCTCTGGTGCCTGGTGCTCTCTGAGCACAGCAGAGTAAAGCACGAACGTTTGATCACTGCTCCCACAATAAAAGGGGCAAGAATGAAAGATGTTGCTGGGAATCTTCAGCACCCAGTGAGCTTTGCAATGGTGACACACTTATTGCTGTATCTCCCCCTTCCTACCGAAAAGTGCATTTGAATCCAACATCTCTGGTGTCTGGTGCTCTCTGAGCACAGCAGAGTCAAGCACGAACGTTTGAACTTTGCTCCCACAGGAAAAGAGGCAAGAATGAAAGATGTTGCTGGGCATCTTCAGCACCCAGTGAGCTTTGCAATGGTGACACACTTATTGCTGTATCTACCCCTTCCTACCGAAAAGTGCATTTGAATCCAACATCTCTGGTGTCTGGTGCTCTCTGAGCACAGCAGAGTAAAGCACGAACGTTTGAACTCTGCTCCCACAGGAAAGGAGTCAGGAGTGAAAGATGATGCTGGGCATCTTCAGCACACTGTGAGAGTTGAAAGGGTGACACGCACATTGAGGTCTCTCCTCACTTTCGTTCCTCAAAGTGTATTTGAATCCAACATCTCCGGTGCCTGCTCTCGGCTGAGCAGAACGATGTAAAGCAAGAGCGTTTGAACTTTGCTCCCAGAGGAAAAGAGCCAGGAGTGAAAGATGTTGCTGGACATCTTCAGCACACAGTGAGCTTTGCAGGGTGACACAAACATAGCTGTCCCTCCTCCCTTCCAACCTAAAAGTGCATTTGAATCCAACATCTCTGGTGCCTGGTGCTCTCTGAGCACAGCAGAGTAAAGCACGAACGTTTAAGCTCTGCTCCCACAATAAAAGGGGCAAGTATGAAAGATGTTGCTGGGAAACTTCAGCACCCAGTGAGCTTTGCAATGGTGACACACTCATTGCTGTATCTCCCCCTTCCTACCGAAAAGTGCATTTGAATCCAACATCTTTGGTGTCTGGTGCTCTCTGAGCACAGCAGAGTAAAGCACGAACGTTTGAACTTTGCTCCCACAGGAAAAGAGGCAAGAATGAAAGATGTTGCTGGGAAACTTCAGCACCCAGTGAGCTTTGCAATGGCGACACACTCATTGCTGTATCTCCCCCTTCCTACCGAAAAGTGCATTTGAATCCAACATCTCTGGTGTCTGGTGCTCTCTGAGCACAGCAGAGTAAAGCACGAACGTTTGAACTTTGCTCCCACAGGAAAAGAGTCAAGAATGAAAGATGTTGCTGGGCATCTTCAGCACCCAGTGAGCTTTGCAATGGTGACACACTTATTGCTGTATCTCCCCCTTCCTACCGAAAAGTGCATTTGAATCCAACATCTCTGGTGTCTGGTGCTCTCTGAGCACAGCAGAGTAAAGCACGAACGTTTGAACTCTGCTCCCACAGGAAAGGAGTCAGGAGTGAAAGATGATGCTGGGCATCTTCAGCACACAGTGAGAGTTGAAAGGGTGACACGCACATTGAGGTCTCTCCTCACTTTCGTTCCTCAAAGTGTATTTGAATCCAACATCTCCGGTGCCTGCTCTCGGCTGAGCAGAACGATGTAAAGCAAGAGCGTTTGAACTTTGCTCCCACAGGAAAAGAGCCAGGAGTGAAAGATGTTGCTGGACATCTTCAGCACACAGTGAGCTTTGCAGGGTGACACAAACATAGCTGTCCCTCCTCCCTTCCAACCTAAAAGTGCATTTGAATCCAACATCTCTGGTGCCTGGTGCTCTCTGAGCACAGCAGAGTAAAGCACGAACGTTTGAACTTTGCTCCCACAGGAAAAGAGGCAAGAATGAAAGATGTTGCTGGGAAACTTAAGCACCCAGTGAGCTTTGCAATGGCGACACACTCATTGCTGTATCTCCCCCTTCCTACCGAAAAGTGCATTTGAATCCAACATCTCTGGTGTCTGGTGCTCTCTGAGCACAGCAGAGTAAAGCACGAACGTTTGAACTTTGCTCCCACAGGAAAAGAGTCAAGAATGAAAGATGTTGCTGGGCATCTTCAGCACCCAGTGAGCTTTGCAATGGTGACACACTTATTGCTGTATCTCCCCCTTCCTACCGAAAAGTGCATTTGAATCCAACATCTCTGGTGTCTGGTGCTCTCTGAGCACAGCAGAGTAAAGCACGAACGTTTGAACTCTGCTCCCACAGGAAAGGAGTCAGGAGTGAAAGATGATGCTGGGCATCTTCAGCACACAGTGAGAGTTGAAAGGGTGACACGCACATTGAGGTCTCTCCTCACTTTCGTTCCTCAAAGTGTATTTGAATCCTACATCTCCGGTGCCTGCTCTCGGCTGAGCAGAACGATGTAAAGCAAGAGCGTTTGAACTTTGCTCCCAGAGGAAAAGAGCCAGGAGTGAAAGATGTTGCTGGACATCTTCAGCACACAGTGAGCTTTGCAGGGTGACACAAACATAGCTGTCCCTCCTCCCTTCCAACCTAAAAGTGCATTTGAATCCAACATCTCTGGTGCCTGGTGCTCTCTGAGCACAGCAGAGTAAAGCACGGACGTTTAAGCTCTGCTCCCACAATAAAAGGGGCAAGTATGAAAGATGTTACTGGGAAACTTCAGCACCCAGTGAGCTTTGCAATGGTGACACACTCATTGCTGTATCTCCCCCTTCCTACCGAAAAGTGCATTTGAATCCAACATCTCTGGTGCCTGGTGCTCTCTGAGCACAGCAGAGTCAAGCACGAACGTTTGAACTTTGCTCCCACAGGAAAAGAGGCAAGAATGAAAGATGTTGCTGGGCATCTTCAGCACCCAGTGAGCTTTGCAATGGTGACACACTTATTGCTGTATCTCCCCCTTCCTACCGAAAAGTGCATTTGAATCCAACATCTCTGGTGTCTGGTGCTCTCTGAGCACAGCAGAGTAAAGCACGAACGTTTGAACTCTGCTCCCACAGGAAAGGAGTCAGGAGTGAAAGATGATGCTGGGCGTCTTCAGCACACAGTGAGAGTTGAAAGGGTGACACGCACATTGAGGTCTCTCCTCACTTTCATTCCTCAAAGTGTATTTGAATCCAACATCTCCGGTGCCTGCTCTCGGCTGAGAAGAACGATGTAAAGCAAGAGCGTTTGAACTTTGCTCCCAGAGGAAAAGAGCCAGGAGTGAAAGATGTTGCTGGACATCTTCAGCACACAGTGAGCTTTGCAGGGTGACACAAACATAGCTGTCCCTCCTCCCTTCCAACCTAAAAGTGCATTTGAATCCAACATCTCTGGTGCCTGGTGCTCTCTGAGCACAGCAGAGTAAAGCACGAACGTTTGATCACTGCTCCCACAATAAAAGGGGCAAGAATGAAAGATGTTGCTGGGAATCTTCAGCACCCAGTGAGCTTTGCAATGGTGACACACTTATTGCTGTATCTCCCCCTTCCTACCGAAAAGTGCATTTGAATCCAACATCTCTGGTGTCTGGTGCTCTCTGAGCACAGCAGAGTCAAGCACGAACGTTTGAACTTTGCTCCCACAGGAAAAGAGGCAAGAATGAAAGATGTTGCTGGGCATCTTCAGCACCCAGTGAGCTTTGCAATGGTGACACACTTATTGCTGTATCTACCCCTTCCTACCGAAAAGTGCATTTGAATCCAACATCTCTGGTGTCTGGTGCTCTCTGAGCACAGCAGAGTAAAGCACGAACGTTTGAACTCTGCTCCCACAGGAAAGGAGTCAGGAGTGAAAGATGATGCTGGGCATCTTCAGCACACTGTGAGAGTTGAAAGGGTGACACGCACATTGAGGTCTCTCCTCACTTTCGTTCCTCAAAGTGTATTTGAATCCAACATCTCCGGTGCCTGCTCTCGGCTGAGCAGAACGATGTAAAGCAAGAGCGTTTGAACTTTGCTCCCAGAGGAAAAGAGCCAGGAGTGAAAGATGTTGCTGGACATCTTCAGCACACAGTGAGCTTTGCAGGGTGACACAAACATAGCTGTCCCTCCTCCCTTCCAACCTAAAAGTGCATTTGAATCCAACATCTCTGGTGCCTGGTGCTCTCTGAGCACAGCAGAGTAAAGCACGAACGTTTAAGCTCTGCTCCCACAATAAAAGGGGCAAGTATGAAAGATGTTGCTGGGAAACTTCAGCACCCAGTGAGCTTTGCAATGGTGACACACTCATTGCTGTATCTCCCCCTTCCTACCGAAAAGTGCATTTGAATCCAACATCTTTGGTGTCTGGTGCTCTCTGAGCACAGCAGAGTAAAGCACGAACGTTTGAACTTTGCTCCCACAGGAAAAGAGGCAAGAATGAAAGATGTTGCTGGGAAACTTCAGCACCCAGTGAGCTTTGCAATGGCGACACACTCATTGCTGTATCTCCCCCTTCCTACCGAAAAGTGCATTTGAATCCAACATCTCTGGTGTCTGGTGCTCTCTGAGCACAGCAGAGTAAAGCACGAACGTTTGAACTTTGCTCCCACAGGAAAAGAGTCAAGAATGAAAGATGTTGCTGGGCATCTTCAGCACCCAGTGAGCTTTGCAATGGTGACACACTTATTGCTGTATCTCCCCCTTCCTACCGAAAAGTGCATTTGAATCCAACATCTCTGGTGTCTGGTGCTCTCTGAGCACAGCAGAGTAAAGCACGAACGTTTGAACTCTGCTCCCACAGGAAAGGAGTCAGGAGTGAAAGATGATGCTGGGCATCTTCAGCACACAGTGAGAGTTGAAAGGGTGACACGCACATTGAGGTCTCTCCTCACTTTCGTTCCTCAAAGTGTATTTGAATCCAACATCTCCGGTGCCTGCTCTCGGCTGAGCAGAACGATGTAAAGCAAGAGCGTTTGAACTTTGCTCCCACAGGAAAAGAGCCAGGAGTGAAAGATGTTGCTGGACATCTTCAGCACACAGTGAGCTTTGCAGGGTGACACAAACATAGCTGTCCCTCCTCCCTTCCAACCTAAAAGTGCATTTGAATCCAACATCTCTGGTGCCTGGTGCTCTCTGAGCACAGCAGAGTAAAGCACGGACGTTTAAGCTCTGCTCCCACAATAAAAGGGGCAAGTATGATAGATGTTACTGGGAAACTTCAGCACCCAGTGAGCTTTGCAATGGTGACACACTCATTGCTGTATCTCCCCCTTCCTACCGAAAAGTGCATTTGAATCCAACATCTCTGGTGCCTGGTGATCTCTGTGCACAGCAGAGTCAAGCACGAACGTTTGAACTTTGCTCCCACAGGAAAAGAGGCAAGAATGAAAGATGTTGCTGGGCATCTTCAGCACCCAGTGAGCTTTGCAATGGTGACACACTTATTGCTGTATCTACCCCTTCCTACCGAAAAGTGCATTTGAATCCAACATCTCTGGTGTCTGGTGCTCTCTGAGCACAGCAGAGTAAAGCACGAACGTTTGAACTCTGCTCCCACAGGAAAGGAGTCAGGAGTGAAAGATGATGCTGGGCATCTTCAGCACACAGTGAGAGTTGAAAGGGTGACACGCACATTGAGGTCTCTCCTCACTTTCGTTCCTCAAAGTGTATTTGAATCCAACATCTCCGGTGCCTGCTCTCGGCTGAGCAGAACGATGTAAAGCAAGAGCGTTTGAACTTTGCTCCCACAGGAAAAGAGCCAGGAGTGAAAGATGTTGCTGGACATCTTCAGCACACAGTGAGCTTTGCAGGGTGACACAAACATAGCTGTCCCTCCTCCCTTCCAACCTAAAAGTGCATTTGAATCCAACATCTCTGGTGCCTGGTGCTCTCTGAGCACAGCAGAGTAAAGCACGAACGTTTAAGCTCTGCTCCCACAATAAAAGGGGCAAGTATGAAAGATGTTGCTGGGAAACTTCAGCACCCAGTGAGCTTTGCAATGGTGACACACTCATTGCTGTATCTCCCCCTTCCTACCGAAAAGTGCATTTGAATCCAACATCTCTGGTGTCTGGTGCTCTCTGAGCACAGCAGAGTAAAGCACGAACGTTTGAACTTTGCTCCCGCAGGAAAAGAGGCAAGAATGAAAGATGTTGCTGGGAAACTTCAGCACCCAGTGAGCTTTGCAATGGCGACACACTCATTGCTGTATCTCCCCCTTCCTACCGAAAAGTGCATTTGAATCCAACATCTCTGGTGTCTGGTGCTCTCTGAGCACAGCAGAGTAAAGCACGAACGTTTGAACTTTGCTCCCACAGGAAAAGAGTCAAGAATGAAAGATGTTGCTGGGCATCTTCAGCACCCAGTGAGCTTTGCAATGGTGACACACTTATTGCTGTATCTCCCCCTTCCTACCGAAAAGTGCATTTGAATCCAACATCTCTGGTGTCTGGTGCTCTCTGAGCACAGCAGAGTAAAGCACGAACGTTTGAACTCTGCTCCCACAGGAAAGGAGTCAGGAGTGAAAGATGATGCTGGGCATCTTCAGCACACAGTGAGAGTTGAAAGGGTGACACGCACATTGAGGTCTCTCCTCACTTTCGTTCCTCAAAGTGTATTTGAATCCAACATCTCCGGTGCCTGCTCTCGGCTGAGCAGAACGATGTAAAGCAAGAGCGTTTGAACTTTGCTCCCACAGGAAAAGAGCCAGGAGTGAAAGATGTTGCTGGACATCTTCAGCACACAGTGAGCTTTGCAGGGTGACACAAACATAGCTGTCCCTCCTCCCTTCCAACCTAAAAGTGCATTTGAATCCAACATCTCTGGTGCCTGGTGCTCTCTGAGCACAGCAGAGTAAAGCACGGACGTTTAAGCTCTGCTCCCACAATAAAAGGGGCAAGTATGATAGATGTTACTGGGAAACTTCAGCACCCAGTGAGCTTTGCAATGGTGACACACTCATTGCTGTATCTCCCCCTTCCTACCGAAAAGTGCATTTGAATCCAACATCTCTGGTGCCTGGTGCTCTCTGAGCACAGCAGAGTCAAGCACGAACGTTTGAACTTTGCTCCCACAGGAAAAGAGGCAAGAATGAAAGATGTTGCTGGGCATCTTCAGCACCCAGTGAGCTTTGCAATGGTGACACACTTATTGCTGTATCTCCCCCTTCCTACCGAAAAGTGCATTTGAATCCAACATCTCTGGTGTCTGGTGCTCTCTGAGCACAGCAGAGTAAAGCACGAACGTTTGAACTCTGCTCCCACAGGAAAGGAGTCAGGAGTGAAAGATGATGCTGGGCGTCTTCAGCACACAGTGACAGTTGAAAGGGTGACACGCACATTGAGGTCTCTCCTCACTTTCATTCCTCAAAGTGTATTTGAATCCAACATCTCCGGTGCCTGCTCTCGGCTGAGCAGAACGATGTAAAGCAAGAGCGTTTGAACTTTGCTCCCACAGGAAAAGAGCCAGGAGTGAAAGATGTTGCTGGACATCTTCAGCACACAGTGAGCTTTGCAGGGTGACACAAACATAGCTGTCCCTCCTCCCTTCCAACCTAAAAGTGCATTTGAATCCAACATCTCTGGTGCCTGGTGCTCTCTGAGCACAGCAGAGTAAAGCACGAACGTTTAAGCTCTGCTCCCACAATAAAAGGGGCAAGAATGAAAGATGTTGCTGGGAATCTTCAGCACCCAGTGAGCTTTGCAATGGTGACACACTCATTGCTGTATCTCCCCCTTCCTACCGAAAAGTGCATTTGAATCCAACATCTCTGGTGTCTGGTGCTCTCTGAGCACAGCAGAGTCAAGCACGAACGTTTGAACTTTGCTCCCACAGGAAAAGAGGCAAGAATGAAAGATGTTGCTGGGCATCTTCAGCACCCAGTGAGCTTTGCAATGGTGACACACTTATTGCTGTATCTCCCCCTTCCTACCGAAAAGTGCATTTGAATCCAACATCTCTGGTGTCTGGTGCTCTCTGAGCACAGCAGAGTAAAGCACGAACGTTTGAACTCTGCTCCCACAGGAAAGGAGTCAGGAGTGAAAGATGATGCTGGGCATCTTCAGCACACAGTGAGAGTTGAAAGGGTGACACGCACATTGAGGTCTCTCCTCACTTTCGTTCCTCAAAGTGTATTTGAATCCAACATCTCCGGTGCCTGCTCTCGGCTGAGCAGAACGATGTAAAGCAAGAGCGTTTGAACTTTGCTCCCAGAGGAAAAGAGCCAGGAGTGAAAGATGTTGCTGGACATCTTCAGCACACAGTGAGCTTTGCAGGGTGACACAAACATAGCTGTCCCTCCTCCCTTCCAACCTAAAAGTGCATTTGAATCCAACATCTCTGGTGCCTGGTGCTCTCTGAGCACAGCAGAGTAAAGCACGAACGTTTAAGCTCTGCTCCCACAATAAAAGGGGCAAGTATGAAAGATGTTGCTGGGAAACTTCAGCACCCAGTGAGCTTTGCAATGGTGACACACTCATTGCTGTATCTCCCCCTTCCTACCGAAAAGTGCATTTGAATCCAACATCTCTGGTGTCTGGTGCTCTCTGAGCACAGCATAGTAAAGCACGAACGTTTGAACTCTGCTTCCACAGGAAAGGAGTCAGGAGTGAAAGATGATGCTGGGCGTCTTCAGCACACAGTGAGAGTTGAAAGGGTGACACGCACATTGAGGTCTCTCCTCACTTTCGTTCCTCAAAGTGTATTTGAATCCAACATCTCCGGTGCCTGCTCTCGGCTGAGCAGAACGATGTAAAGCAAGAGCGTTTGAAATTTGCTCCCAGAGGAAAAGAGCCAGGAGTGAAAGATGTTGCTGGACATCTTCAGCACACAGTGAGCTTTGCAGGGTGACACAAACATAGCTGTCCCTCCTCCCTTCCAACCTAAAAGTGCATTTGAATCCAACATCTCTGGTGCCTGGTGCTCTCTGAGCACAGCAGAGTAAAGCACGAACGTGTGATCACTGCTCCCACAATAAAAGGGGCAAGAATGAAAGATGTTGCTGGGAATCTTCAGCACTCAGTGAGCTTTGCAATGGTGACACACTTATTGCTGTATCTCCCCCTTCCTACCGAAAAGTGCATTTGAATCCAACATCTCTGGTGTCTGGTGCTCTCTGAGCACAGCAGAGTCAAGCACGAACGTTTGAACTTTGCTCCCACAGGAAAAGAGGCAAGAATGAAAGATGTTGCTGGGCATCTTCAGCACCCAGTGAGCTTTGCAATGGTGACACACTTATTGCTGTATCTACCCCTTCCTACCGAAAAGTGCATTTGAATCCAACATCTCTGGTGTCTGGTGCTCTCTGAGCACAGCAGAGTAAAGCACGAATGTTTGAACTCTGCTCCCACAGGAAAGGAGTCAGGAGTGAAAGATGATGCTGGGCATCTTCAGCGCACAGTGAGAGTTGAAAGGGTGACACGCACATTGAGGTCTCTCCTCACTTTCGTTCCTCAAAGTGTATTTGAATCCAACATCTCCGGTGCCTGCTCTCGGCTGAGCAGAACGATGTAAAGCAAGAGCGTTTGAACTTTGCTCCCACAGGAAAAGAGCCAGGAGTGAAAGATGTTGCTGGACATCTTCAGCACACAGTGAGCTTTGCAGGGTGACACAAACATAGCTGTCCCTCCTCCTTTCCAACCTAAAAGTGCATTTGAATCCAACATCTCTGGTGCCTGGTGCTCTCTGAGCACAGCAGAGTAAAGCACGAACGTTTAAGCTCTGCTCCCACAATAAAAGGGGCAAGTATGAAAGATGTTGCTGGGCATCTTCAGCACCCAGTGAGCTTTGCAATGGTGACACACTTATTGCTGTATCTACCCCTTCCTACCGAAAAGTGCATTTGAATCCAACATCTCTGGTGTCTGGTGCTCTCTGAGCACAGCAGAGTAAAGCACGAACGTTTGAACTCTGCTCCCACAGGAAAGGAGTCAGGAGTGAAAGATGATGCTGGGCATCTTCAGCACACAGTGAGAGTTGAAAGGGTGACACGCACATTGAGGTCTCTCCTCACTTTCGTTCCTCAAAGTGTATTTGAATCCAACATCTCCGGTGCCTGCTCTCGGCTGAGCAGAACGATGTAAAGCAAGAGCGTTTGAACTTTGCTCCCACAGGAAAAGAGCCAGGAGTGAAAGATGTTGCTGGACATCTTCAGCACACAGTGAGCTTTGCAGGGTGACACAAACATAGCTGTCCCTCCTCCCTTCCAACCTAAAAGTGCATTTGAATCCAACATCTCTGGTGCCTGGTGCTCTCTGAGCACAGCAGAGTAAAGCACGAACGTTTAAGCTCTGCTCCCACAATAAAAGGGGCAAGTATGAAAGATGTTGCTGGGAAACTTCAGCACCCAGTGAGCTTTGCAATGGTGACACACTCATTGCTGTATCTCCCCCTTCCTACCGAAAAGTGCATTTGAATCCAACATCACTGGTGTCTGGT
The DNA here is from genome assembly GCF_037157495.1 of Lathamus discolor. Classification (NCBI taxonomy): domain Eukaryota; kingdom Metazoa; phylum Chordata; class Aves; order Psittaciformes; family Psittacidae; genus Lathamus; species Lathamus discolor. The sequence continues at coordinate 1,660,001 of NC_088892.1, read as the reverse complement.
GCTCTCTGAGCACAGCAGAGTAAAGCACGAACGTTTGAACTTTGCTCCCGCAGGAAAAGAGGCAAGAATGAAAGATGTTGCTGGGAAACTTCAGCACCCAGTGAGCTTTGCAATGGCGACACACTCATTGCTGTATCTCCCCCTTCCTACCGAAAAGTGCATTTGAATCCAACATCTCTGGTGTCTGGTGCTCTCTGAGCACAGCAGAGTAAAGCACGAACGTTTGAACTTTGCTCCCACAGGAAAAGAGTCAAGAATGAAAGATGTTGCTGGGCATCTTCAGCACCCAGTGAGCTTTGCAATGGTGACACACTTATTGCTGTATCTCCCCCTTCCTACCGAAAAGTGCATTTGAATCCAACATCTCTGGTGTCTGGTGCTCTCTGAGCACAGCAGAGTAAAGCACGAACGTTTGAACTCTGCTCCCACAGGAAAGGAGTCAGGAGTGAAAGATGATGCTGGGCATCTTCAGCACACAGTGAGAGTTGAAAGGGTGACACGCACATTGAGGTCTCTCCTCACTTTCGTTCCTCAAAGTGTATTTGAATCCAACATCTCCGGTGCCTGCTCTCGGCTGAGCAGAACGATGTAAAGCAAGAGCGTTTGAACTTTGCTCCCACAGGAAAAGAGCCAGGAGTGAAAGATGTTGCTGGACATCTTCAGCACACAGTGAGCTTTGCAGGGTGACACAAACATAGCTGTCCCTCCTCCCTTCCAACCTAAAAGTGCATTTGAATCCAACATCTCTGGTGCCTGGTGCTCTCTGAGCACAGCAGAGTAAAGCACGGACGTTTAAGCTCTGCTCCCACAATAAAAGGGGCAAGTATGATAGATGTTACTGGGAAACTTCAGCACCCAGTGAGCTTTGCAATGGTGACACACTCATTGCTGTATCTCCCCCTTCCTACCGAAAAGTGCATTTGAATCCAACATCTCTGGTGCCTGGTGCTCTCTGAGCACAGCAGAGTCAAGCACGAACGTTTGAACTTTGCTCCCACAGGAAAAGAGGCAAGAATGAAAGATGTTGCTGGGCATCTTCAGCACCCAGTGAGCTTTGCAATGGTGACACACTTATTGCTGTATCTCCCCCTTCCTACCGAAAAGTGCATTTGAATCCAACATCTCTGGTGTCTGGTGCTCTCTGAGCACAGCAGAGTAAAGCACGAACGTTTGAACTCTGCTCCCACAGGAAAGGAGTCAGGAGTGAAAGATGATGCTGGGCGTCTTCAGCACACAGTGACAGTTGAAAGGGTGACACGCACATTGAGGTCTCTCCTCACTTTCATTCCTCAAAGTGTATTTGAATCCAACATCTCCGGTGCCTGCTCTCGGCTGAGCAGAACGATGTAAAGCAAGAGCGTTTGAACTTTGCTCCCACAGGAAAAGAGCCAGGAGTGAAAGATGTTGCTGGACATCTTCAGCACACAGTGAGCTTTGCAGGGTGACACAAACATAGCTGTCCCTCCTCCCTTCCAACCTAAAAGTGCATTTGAATCCAACATCTCTGGTGCCTGGTGCTCTCTGAGCACAGCAGAGTAAAGCACGAACGTTTAAGCTCTGCTCCCACAATAAAAGGGGCAAGAATGAAAGATGTTGCTGGGAATCTTCAGCACCCAGTGAGCTTTGCAATGGTGACACACTTATTGCTGTATCTCCCCCTTCCTACCGAAAAGTGCATTTGAATCCAACATCTCTGGTGTCTGGTGCTCTCTGAGCACAGCAGAGTCAAGCACGAACGTTTGAACTTTGCTCCCACAGGAAAAGAGGCAAGAATGAAAGATGTTGCTGGGCATCTTCAGCACCCAGTGAGCTTTGCAATGGTGACACACTTATTGCTGTATCTCCCCCTTCCTACCGAAAAGTGCATTTGAATCCAACATCTCTGGTGTCTGGTGCTCTCTGAGCACAGCAGAGTAAAGCACGAACGTTTGAACTCTGCTCCCACAGGAAAGGAGTCAGGAGTGAAAGATGATGCTGGGCATCTTCAGCACACAGTGAGAGTTGAAAGGGTGACACGCACATTGAGGTCTCTCCTCACTTTCGTTCCTCAAAGTGTATTTGAATCCAACATCTCCGGTGCCTGCTCTCGGCTGAGCAGAACGATGTAAAGCAAGAGCGTTTGAACTTTGCTCCCAGAGGAAAAGAGCCAGGAGTGAAAGATGTTGCTGGACATCTTCAGCACACAGTGAGCTTTGCAGGGTGACACAAACATAGCTGTCCCTCCTCCCTTCCAACCTAAAAGTGCATTTGAATCCAACATCTCTGGTGCCTGGTGCTCTCTGAGCACAGCAGAGTAAAGCACGAACGTTTAAGCTCTGCTCCCACAATAAAAGGGGCAAGTATGAAAGATGTTGCTGGGAAACTTCAGCACCCAGTGAGCTTTGCAATGGTGACACACTCATTGCTGTATCTCCCCCTTCCTACTGAAAAGTGCATTTGAATCCAACATCTCTGGTGTCTGGTGCTCTCTGAGCACAGCAGAGTAAAGCACGAACGTTTGAACTTTGCTCCCACAGGAAAAGAGGCAAGAATGAAAGATGTTGCTGGGAAACTTCAGCACCCAGTGAGCTTTGCAATGGCGACACACTCATTGCTGTATCTCCCCCTTCCTACCGAAAAGTGCATTTGAATCCAACATCTCTGGTGTCTGGTGCTCTCTGAGCACAGCAGAGTCAAGCACGAACGTTTGAACTTTGCTCCCACAGGAAAAGAGGCAAGAATGAAAGATGTTGCTGGGCATCTTCAGCACCCAGTGAGCTTTGCAATGGTGACACACTTATTGCTGTATCTACCCCTTCCTACCGAAAAGTGCATTTGAATCCAACATCTCTGGTGTCTGGTGCTCTCTGAGCACAGCAGAGTAAAGCACGAACGTTTGAACTCTGCTCCCACAGGAAAGGAGTCAGGAGTGAAAGATGATGCTGGGCATCTTCAGCACACAGTGAGAGTTGAAAGGGTGACACGCACATTGAGGTCTCTCCTCACTTTCGTTCCTCAAAGTGTATTTGAATCCAACATCTCCGGTGCCTGCTCTCGGCTGAGCAGAACGATGTAAAGCAAGAGCGTTTGAACTTTGCTCCCAGAGGAAAAGAGCCAGGAGTGAAAGATGTTGCTGGACATCTTCAGCACACAGTGAGCTTTGCAGGGTGACACAAACATAGCTGTCCCTCCTCCTTTCCAACCTAAAAGTGCATTTGAATCCAACATCTCTGGTGCCTGGTGCTCTCTGAGCACAGCAGAGTAAAGCACGGACGTTTAAGCTCTGCTCCCACAATAAAAGGGGCAAGTATGAAAGATGTTACTGGGAAACTTCAGCACCCAGTGAGCTTTGCAATGGTGACACACTCATTGCTGTATCTCCCCCTTCCTACCGAAAAGTGCATTTGAATCCAACATCTCTGGTGCCTGGTGCTCTCTGAGCACAGCAGAGTCAAGCACGAACGTTTGAACTTTGCTCCCACAGGAAAAGAGGCAAGAATGAAAGATGTTGCTGGGCATCTTCAGCACCCAGTGAGCTTTGCAATGGTGACACACTTATTGCTGTATCTCCCCCTTCCTACCGAAAAGTGCATTTGAATCCAACATCTCTGGTGTCTGGTGCTCTCTGAGCACAGCAGAGTAAAGCACGAACGTTTGAACTCTGCTCCCACAGGAAAGGAGTCAGGAGTGAAAGATGATGCTGGGCATCTTCAGCACACAGTGAGAGTTGAAAGGGTGACACGCACATTGAGGTCTCTCCTCACTTTCGTTCCTCAAAGTGTATTTGAATCCAACATCTCCGGTGCCTGCTCTCGGCTGAGCAGAACGATGTAAAGCAAGAGCGTTTGAACTTTGCTCCCACAGGAAAAGAGCCAGGAGTGAAAGATGTTGCTGGACATCTTCAGCACACAGTGAGCTTTGCAGGGTGACACAAACATAGCTGTCCCTCCTCCCTTCCAACCTAAAAGTGCATTTGAATCCAACATCTCTGGTGCCTGGTGCTCTCTGAGCACAGCAGAGTAAAGCACGAACGTTTAAGCTCTGCTCCCACAATAAAAGGGGCAAGAATGAAAGATGTTGCTGGGAATCTTCAGCACCCAGTGAGCTTTGCAATGGTGACACACTTATTGCTGTATCTCCCCCTTCCTACCGAAAAGTGCATTTGAATCCAACATCTCTGGTGTCTGGTGCTCTCTGAGCACAGCAGAGTCAAGCACGAACGTTTGAACTTTGCTCCCACAGGAAAAGAGGCAAGAATGAAAGATGTTGCTGGGCATCTTCAGCACCCAGTGAGCTTTGCAATGGTGACACACTTATTGCTGTATCTACCCCTTCCTACCGAAAAGTGCATTTGAATCCAACATCTCTGGTGTCTGGTGCTCTCTGAGCACAGCAGAGTAAAGCACGAACGTTTGAACTCTGCTCCCACAGGAAAGGAGTCAGGAGTGAAAGATGATGCTGGGCATCTTCAGCACACAGTGAGAGTTGAAAGGGTGACACGCACATTGAGGTCTCTCCTCACTTTCGTTCCTCAAAGTGTATTTGAATCCAACATCTCCGGTGCCTGCTCTCGGCTGAGCAGAACGATGTAAAGCAAGAGCATTTGAACTTTGCTCCCAGAGGAAATGAGCCAGGAGTGAAAGATGTTGCTGGACATCTTCAGCACACAGTGAGCTTTGCAGGGTGACACAAACATAGCTGTCCCTCCTCCCTTCCAACCTAAAAGTGCATTTGAATCCAACATCTCTGGTGCCTGGTGCTCTCTGAGCACAGCAGAGTAAAGCACGAACGTTTAAGCTCTGCTCCCACAATAAAAGGGGCAAGTATGAAAGATGTTGCTGGGAAACTTCAGCACCCAGTGAGCTTTGCAATGGTGACACACTCATTGCTGTATCTCCCCCTTCCTACCGAAAAGTGCATTTGAATCCAACATCTCTGGTGTCTGGTGCTCTCTGAGCACAGCAGAGTAAAGCACGAACGTTTGAACTCTGCTCCCACAGGAAAGGAGTCAGGAGTGAAAGATGATGCTGGGCGTCTTCAGCACACAGTGAGAGTTGAAAGGGTGACACGCACATTGAGGTCTCTCCTCACTTTCGTTCCTCAAAGTGTATTTGAATCCAACATCTCCGGTGCCTGCTCTCGGCTGAGCAGAACGATGTAAAGCAAGAGCGTTTGAACTTTGCTCCCACAGGAAAAGAGCCAGGAGTGAAAGATGTTGCTGGACATCTTCAGCACACAGTGAGCTTTGCAGGGTGACACAAACATAGCTGTCCCTCCTCCCTTCCAACCTAAAAGTGCATTTGAATCCAACATCTCTGGTGCCTGGTGCTCTCTGAGCACAGCAGAGTAAAGCACGAACGTGTGATCACTGCTCCCACAATAAAAGGGGCAAGAATGAAAGATGTTGCTGGGAATCTTCAGCACTCAGTGACCTTTGCAATGGTGACACACTTATTGCTGTATCTCCCCCTTCCTACCGAAAAGTGCATTTGAATCCAACATCTCTGGTGTCTGGTGCTCTCTGAGCACAGCAGAGTCAAGCACGAACGTTTGAACTTTGCTCCCACAGGAAAAGAGGCAAGAATGAAAGATGTTGCTTGGCATCTTCAGCACCCAGTGAGCTTTGCAATGGTGACACACTTATTGCTGTATCTCCCCCTTCCTACCGAAAAGTGCATTTGAATCCAACATCTCTGGTGTCTGGTGCTCTCTGAGCACAGCAGAGTAAAGCACGAACGTTTGAACTCTGCTCCCACAGGAAAGGAGTCAGGAGTGAAAGATGATGCTGGGCATCTTCAGCGCACAGTGAGAGTTGAAAGGGTGACACGCACATTGAGGTCTCTCCTCACTTTCGTTCCTCAAAGTGTATTTGAATCCAACATCTCCGGTGCCTGCTCTCGGCTGAGCAGAACGATGTAAAGCAAGAGCGTTTGAACTTTGCTCCCACAGGAAAAGAGCCAGGAGTGAAAGATGTTGCTGGACATCTTCAGCACACAGTGAGCTTTGCAGGGTGACACAAACATAGCTGTCCCTCCTCCCTTCCAACCTAAAAGTGCATTTGAATCCAACATCTCTGGTGCCTGGTGCTCTCTGAGCACAGCAGAGTAAAGCACGAACGTTTAAGCTCTGCTCCCACAATAAAAGGGGCAAGAATGAAAGATGTTGCTGGGAATCTTCAGCACCCAGTGAGCTTTGCAATGGTGACACACTTATTGCTGTATCTCCCCCTTCCTACCGAAAAGTGCATTTGAATCCAACATCTCTGGTGTCTGGTGCTCTCTGAGCACAGCAGAGTCAAGCACGAACGTTTGAACTTTGCTCCCACAGGAAAAGAGGCAAGAATGAAAGATGTTGCTGGGCATCTTCAGCACCCAGTGAGCTTTGCAATGGTGACACACTTATTGCTGTATCTACCCCTTCCTACCGAAAAGTGCATTTGAATCCAACATCTCTGGTGTCTGGTGCTCTCTGAGCACAGCAGAGTAAAGCACGAACGTTTGAACTCTGCTCCCACAGGAAAGGAGTCAGGAGTGAAAGATGATGCTGGGCATCTTCAGCACACAGTGAGAGTTGAAAGGGTGACACGCACATTGAGGTCTCTCCTCACTTTCGTTCCTCAAAGTGTATTTGAATCCAACATCTCCGGTGCCTGCTCTCGGCTGAGCAGAACGATGTAAAGCAAGAGCGTTTGAACTTTGCTCCCAGAGGAAAAGAGCCAGGAGTGAAAGATGTTGCTGGACATCTTCAGCACACAGTGAGCTTTGCAGGGTGACACAAACATAGCTGTCCCTCCTCCTTTCCAACCTAAAAGTGCATTTGAATCCAACATCTCTGGTGCCTGGTGCTCTCTGAGCACAGCAGAGTAAAGCACGGACGTTTAAGCTCTGCTCCCACAATAAAAGGGGCAAGTATGAAAGATGTTACTGGGAAACTTCAGCACCCAGTGAGCTTTGCAATGGTGACACACTCATTGCTGTATCTCCCCCTTCCTACCGAAAAGTGCATTTGAATCCAACATCTCTGGTGCCTGGTGCTCTCTGAGCACAGCAGAGTCAAGCACGAACGTTTGAACTTTGCTCCCACAGGAAAAGAGGCAAGAATGAAAGATGTTGCTGGGCATCTTCAGCACCCAGTGAGCTTTGCAATGGTGACACACTTATTGCTGTATCTCCCCCTTCCTACCGAAAAGTGCATTTGAATCCAACATCTCTGGTGTCTGGTGCTCTCTGAGCACAGCAGAGTAAAGCACGAACGTTTGAACTCTGCTCCCACAGGAAAGGAGTCAGGAGTGAAAGATGATGCTGGGCATCTTCAGCACACAGTGAGAGTTGAAAGGGTGACACGCACATTGAGGTCTCTCCTCACTTTCGTTCCTCAAAGTGTATTTGAATCCAACATCTCCGGTGCCTGCTCTCGGCTGAGCAGAACGATGTAAAGCAAGAGCGTTTGAACTTTGCTCCCACAGGAAAAGAGCCAGGAGTGAAAGATGTTGCTGGACATCTTCAGCACACAGTGAGCTTTGCAGGGTGACACAAACATAGCTGTCCCTCCTCCCTTCCAACCTAAAAGTGCATTTGAATCCAACATCTCTGGTGCCTGGTGCTCTCTGAGCACAGCAGAGTAAAGCACGAACGTTTAAGCTCTGCTCCCACAATAAAAGGGGCAAGAATGAAAGATGTTGCTGGGAATCTTCAGCACCCAGTGAGCTTTGCAATGGTGACACACTTATTGCTGTATCTCCCCCTTCCTACCGAAAAGTGCATTTGAATCCAACATCTCTGGTGTCTGGTGCTCTCTGAGCACAGCAGAGTCAAGCACGAACGTTTGAACTTTGCTCCCACAGGAAAAGAGGCAAGAATGAAAGATGTTGCTGGGCATCTTCAGCACCCAGTGAGCTTTGCAATGGTGACACACTTATTGCTGTATCTACCCCTTCCTACCGAAAAGTGCATTTGAATCCAACATCTCTGGTGTCTGGTGCTCTCTGAGCACAGCAGAGTAAAGCACGAACGTTTGAACTCTGCTCCCACAGGAAAGGAGTCAGGAGTGAAAGATGATGCTGGGCATCTTCAGCACACAGTGAGAGTTGAAAGGGTGACACGCACATTGAGGTCTCTCCTCACTTTCGTTCCTCAAAGTGTATTTGAATCCAACATCTCCGGTGCCTGCTCTCGGCTGAGCAGAACGATGTAAAGCAAGAGCATTTGAACTTTGCTCCCAGAGGAAATGAGCCAGGAGTGAAAGATGTTGCTGGACATCTTCAGCACACAGTGAGCTTTGCAGGGTGACACAAACATAGCTGTCCCTCCTCCCTTCCAACCTAAAAGTGCATTTGAATCCAACATCTCTGGTGCCTGGTGCTCTCTGAGCACAGCAGAGTAAAGCACGAACGTTTAAGCTCTGCTCCCACAATAAAAGGGGCAAGTATGAAAGATGTTGCTGGGAAACTTCAGCACCCAGTGAGCTTTGCAATGGTGACACACTCATTGCTGTATCTCCCCCTTCCTACCGAAAAGTGCATTTGAATCCAACATCTCTGGTGTCTGGTGCTCTCTGAGCACAGCAGAGTAAAGCACGAACGTTTGAACTCTGCTCCCACAGGAAAGGAGTCAGGAGTGAAAGATGATGCTGGGCGTCTTCAGCACACAGTGAGAGTTGAAAGGGTGACACGCACATTGAGGTCTCTCCTCACTTTCGTTCCTCAAAGTGTATTTGAATCCAACATCTCCGGTGCCTGCTCTCGGCTGAGCAGAACGATGTAAAGCAAGAGCGTTTGAACTTTGCTCCCACAGGAAAAGAGCCAGGAGTGAAAGATGTTGCTGGACATCTTCAGCACACAGTGAGCTTTGCAGGGTGACACAAACATAGCTGTCCCTCCTCCCTTCCAACCTAAAAGTGCATTTGAATCCAACATCTCTGGTGCCTGGTGCTCTCTGAGCACAGCAGAGTAAAGCACGAACGTGTGATCACTGCTCCCACAATAAAAGGGGCAAGAATGAAAGATGTTGCTGGGAATCTTCAGCACTCAGTGACCTTTGCAATGGTGACACACTTATTGCTGTATCTCCCCCTTCCTACCGAAAAGTGCATTTGAATCCAACATCTCTGGTGTCTGGTGCTCTCTGAGCACAGCAGAGTCAAGCACGAACGTTTGAACTTTGCTCCCACAGGAAAAGAGGCAAGAATGAAAGATGTTGCTTGGCATCTTCAGCACCCAGTGAGCTTTGCAATGGTGACACACTTATTGCTGTATCTCCCCCTTCCTACCGAAAAGTGCATTTGAATCCAACATCTCTGGTGTCTGGTGCTCTCTGAGCACAGCAGAGTAAAGCACGAACGTTTGAACTCTGCTCCCACAGGAAAGGAGTCAGGAGTGAAAGATGATGCTGGGCATCTTCAGCGCACAGTGAGAGTTGAAAGGGTGACACGCACATTGAGGTCTCTCCTCACTTTCGTTCCTCAAAGTGTATTTGAATCCAACATCTCCGGTGCCTGCTCTCGGCTGAGCAGAACGATGTAAAGCAAGAGCGTTTGAACTTTGCTCCCACAGGAAAAGAGCCAGGAGTGAAAGATGTTGCTGGACATCTTCAGCACACAGTGAGCTTTGCAGGGTGACACAAACATAGCTGTCCCTCCTCCCTTCCAACCTAAAAGTGCATTTGAATCCAACATCTCTGGTGCCTGGTGCTCTCTGAGCACAGCAGAGTAAAGCACGAACGTTTAAGCTCTGCTCCCACAATAAAAGGGGCAAGTATGAAAGATGTTGCTGGGAAACTTCAGCACCCAGTGAGCTTTGCAATGGTGACACACTCATTGCTGTATCTCCCCCTTCCTACCGAAAAGTGCATTTGAATCCAACATCTCTGGTGTCTGGTGCTCTCTGAGCACAGCAGAGTAAAGCACGAACGTTTGAACTTTGCTCCCACAGGAAAAGAGGCAAGAATGAAAGATGTTGCTGGGAAACTTCAGCACCCAGTGAGCTTTGCAATGGCGACACACTCATTGCTGTATCTCCCCCTTCCTACCGAAAAGTGCATTTGAATCCAACATCTCTGGTGTCTGGTGCTCTCTGAGCACAGCAGAGTAAAGCACGAACGTTTGAACTTTGCTCCCACAGGAAAAGAGTCAAGAATGAAAGATGTTGCTGGGCATCTTCAGCACCCAGTGAGCTTTGCAATGGTGACACACTTATTGCTGTATCTCCCCCTTCCTACCGAAAAGTGCATTTGAATCCAACATCTCTGGTGTCTGGTGCTCTCTGAGCACAGCAGAGTAAAGCACGAACGTTTGAACTCTGCTCCCACAGGAAAGGAGTCAGGAGTGAAAGATGATGCTGGGCATCTTCAGCACACAGTGAGAGTTGAAAGGGTGACACGCACATTGAGGTCTCTCCTCACTTTCGTTCCTCAAAGTGTATTTGAATCCAACATCTCCGGTGCCTGCTCTCGGCTGAGCAGAACGATGTAAAGCAAGAGCGTTTGAACTTTGCTCCCACAGGAAAAGAGCCAGGAGTGAAAGATGTTGCTGGACATCTTCAGCACACAGTGAGCTTTGCAGGGTGACACAAACATAGCTGTCCCTCCTCCCTTCCAACCTAAAAGTGCATTTGAATCCAACATCTCTGGTGCCTGGTGCTCTCTGAGCACAGCAGAGTAAAGCACGAACGTTTAAGCTCTGCTCCCACAATAAAAGGGGCAAGAATGAAAGATGTTGCTGGGAATCTTCAGCACCCAGTGAGCTTTGCAATGGTGACACACTTATTGCTGTATCTCCCCCTTCCTACCGAAAAGTGCATTTGAATCCAACATCTCTGGTGTCTGGTGCTCTCTGAGCACAGCAGAGTCAAGCACGAACGTTTGAACTTTGCTCCCACAGGAAAAGAGGCAAGAATGAAAGATGTTGCTGGGCATCTTCAGCACCCAGTGAGCTTTGCAATGGTGACACACTTATTGCTGTATCTCCCCCTTCCTACCGAAAAGTGCATTTGAATCCAACATCTCTGGTGTCTGGTGCTCTCTGAGCACAGCAGAGTAAAGCACGAACGTTTGAACTCTGCTCCCACAGGAAAGGAGTCAGGAGTGAAAGATGATGCTGGGCATCTTCAGCACACAGTGAGAGTTGAAAGGGTGACACGCACATTGAGGTCTCTCCTCACTTTCGTTCCTCAAAGTGTATTTGAATCCAACATCTCCGGTGCCTGCTCTCGGCTGAGCAGAACGATGTAAAGCAAGAGCGTTTGAACTTTGCTCCCAGAGGAAAAGAGCCAGGAGTGAAAGATGTTGCTGGACATCTTCAGCACACAGTGAGCTTTGCAGGGTGACACAAACATAGCTGTCCCTCCTCCCTTCCAACCTAAAAGTGCATTTGAATCCAACATCTCTGGTGCCTGGTGCTCTCTGAGCACAGCAGAGTAAAGCACGAACGTTTAAGCTCTGCTCCCACAATAAAAGGGGCAAGTATGAAAGATGTTGCTGGGAAACTTCAGCACCCAGTGAGCTTTGCAATGGTGACACACTCATTGCTGTATCTCCCCCTTCCTACCGAAAAGTGCATTTGAATCCAACATCTCTGGTGTCTGGTGCTCTCTGAGCACAGCAGAGTAAAGCACGAACGTTTGAACTTTGCTCCCACAGGAAAAGAGGCAAGAATGAAAGATGTTGCTGGGAAACTTCAGCACCCAGTGAGCTTTGCAATGGCGACACACTCATTGCTGTATCTCCCCCTTCCTACCGAAAAGTGCATTTGAATCCAACATCTCTGGTGTCTGGTGCTCTCTGAGCACAGCAGAGTAAAGCACGAACGTTTGAACTTTGCTCCCACAGGAAAAGAGTCAAGAATGAAAGATGTTGCTGGGCATCTTCAGCACCCAGTGAGCTTTGCAATGGTGACACACTTATTGCTGTATCTCCCCCTTCCTACCGAAAAGTGCATTTGAATCCAACATCTCTGGTGTCTGGTGCTCTCTGAGCACAGCAGAGTAAAGCACGAACGTTTGAACTCTGCTCCCACAGGAAAGGAGTCAGGAGTGAAAGATGATGCTGGGCATCTTCAGCACACAGTGAGAGTTGAAAGGGTGACACGCACATTGAGGTCTCTCCTCACTTTCGTTCCTCAAAGTGTATTTGAATCCAACATCTCCGGTGCCTGCTCTCGGCTGAGCAGAACGATGTAAAGCAAGAGCGTTTGAACTTTGCTCCCACAGGAAAAGAGCCAGGAGTGAAAGATGTTGCTGGACATCTTCAGCACACAGTGAGCTTTGCAGGGTGACACAAACATAGCTGTCCCTCCTCCCTTCCAACCTAAAAGTGCATTTGAATCCAACATCTCTGGTGCCTGGTGCTCTCTGAGCACAGCAGAGTAAAGCACGAACGTTTAAGCTCTGCTCCCACAATAAAAGGGGCAAGTATGAAAGATGTTGCTGGGAAACTTCAGCACCCAGTGAGCTTTGCAATGGTGACACACTCATTGCTGTATCTCCCCCTTCCTACCGAAAAGTGCATTTGAATCCAACATCTCTGGTGTCTGGTGCTCTCTGAGCACAGCAGAGTAAAGCACGAACGTTTGAACTTTGCTCCCACAGGAAAAGAGGCAAGAATGAAAGATGTTGCTGGGAAACTTCAGCACCCAGTGAGCTTTGCAATGGCGACACACTCATTGCTGTATCTCCCCCTTCCTACCGAAAAGTGCATTTGAATCCAACATCTCTGGTGTCTGGTGCTCTCTGAGCACAGCAGAGTAAAGCACGAACGTTTGAACTTTGCTCCCACAGGAAAAGAGTCAAGAATGAAAGATGTTGCTGGGCATCTTCAGCACCCAGTGAGCTTTGCAATGGTGACACACTTATTGCTGTATCTCCCCCTTCCTACCGAAAAGTGCATTTGAATCCAACATCTCTGGTGTCTGGTGCTCTCTGAGCACAGCAGAGTAAAGCACGAACGTTTGAACTCTGCTCCCACAGGAAAGGAGTCAGGAGTGAAAGATGATGCTGGGCATCTTCAGCACACAGTGAGAGTTGAAAGGGTGACACGCACATTGAGGTCTCTCCTCACTTTCGTTCCTCAAAGTGTATTTGAATCCAACATCTCCGGTGCCTGCTCTCGGCTGAGCAGAACGATGTAAAGCAAGAGCGTTTGAACTTTGCTCCCACAGGAAAAGAGCCAGGAGTGAAAGATGTTGCTGGACATCTTCAGCACACAGTGAGCTTTGCAGGGTGACACAAACATAGCTGTCCCTCCTCCCTTCCAACCTAAAAGTGCATTTGAATCCAACATCTCTGGTGCCTGGTGCTCTCTGAGCACAGCAGAGTAAAGCACGGACGTTTAAGCTCTGCTCCCACAATAAAAGGGGCAAGTATGAAAGATGTTACTGGGAAACTTCAGCACCCAGTGAGCTTTGCAATGGTGACACACTCATTGCTGTATCTCCCCCTTCCTACCGAAAAGTGCATTTGAATCCAACATCTCTGGTGCCTGGTGCTCTCTGAGCACAGCAGAGTCAAGCACGAACGTTTGAACTTTGCTCCCACAGGAAAAGAGGCAAGAATGAAAGATGTTGCTGGGCATCTTCAGCACCCAGTGAGCTTTGCAATGGTGACACACTTATTGCTGTATCTCCCCCTTCCTACCGAAAAGTGCATTTGAATCCAACATCTCTGGTGTCTGGTGCTCTCTGAGCACAGCAGAGTAAAGCACGAACGTTTGAACTCTGCTCCCACAGGAAAGGAGTCAGGAGTGAAAGATGATGCTGGGCGTCTTCAGCACACAGTGAGAGTTGAAAGGGTGACACGCACATTGAGGTCTCTCCTCACTTTCGTTCCTCAAAGTGTATTTGAATCCAACATCTCCGGTGCCTGCTCTCGGCTGAGCAGAACGATGTAAAGCAAGAGCGTTTGAACTTTGCTCCCACAGGAAAAGAGCCAGGAGTGAAAGATGTTGCTGGACATCTTCAGCACACAGTGAGCTTTGCAGGGTGACACAAACATAGCTGTCCCTCCTCCCTTCCAACCTAAAAGTGCATTTGAATCCAACATCTCTGGTGCCTGGTGCTCTCTGAGCACAGCAGAGTAAAGCACGAACGTTTGATCACTGCTCCCACAATAAAAGGGGCAAGAATGAAAGATGTTGCTGGGAATCTTCAGCACCCAGTGAGCTTTGCAATGGTGACACACTTATTGCTGTATCTCCCCCTTCCTACCGAAAAGTGCATTTGAATCCAACATCTCTGGTGTCTGGTGCTCTCTGAGCACAGCAGAGTCAAGCACGAACGTTTGAACTTTGCTCCCACAGGAAAAGAGGCAAGAATGAAAGATGTTGCTGGGCATCTTCAGCACCCAGTGAGCTTTGCAATGGTGACACACTTATTGCTGTATCTCCCCCTTCCTACCGAAAAGTGCATTTGAATCCAACATCTCTGGTGTCTGGTGCTCTCTGAGCACAGCAGAGTAAAGCACGAACGTTTGAACTCTGCTCCCACAGGAAAGGAGTCAGGAGTGAAAGATGATGCTGGGCGTCTTCAGCACACAGTGAGAGTTGAAAGGGTGACACGCACATTGAGGTCTCTCCTCACTTTCATTCCTCAAAGTGTATTTGAATCCAACATCTCCGGTGCCTGCTCTCGGCTGAGCAGAACGATGTAAAGCAAGAGCGTTTGAACTTTGCTCCCACAGGAAAAGAGCCAGGAGTGAAAGATGTTGCTGGACATCTTCAGCACACAGTGAGCTTTGCAGGGTGACACAAACATAGCTGTCCCTCCTCCCTTCCAACCTAAAAGTGCATTTGAATCCAACATCTCTGGTGCCTGGTGCTCTCTGAGCACAGCAGAGTAAAGCACGAACGTTTGATCACTGCTCCCACAATAAAAGGGGCAAGAATGAAAGATGTTGCTGGGAATCTTCAGCACCCAGTGAGCTTTGCAATGGTGACACACTTATTGCTGTATCTCCCCCTTCCTACCGAAAAGTGCATTTGAATCCAACATCTCTGGTGTCTGGTGCTCTCTGAGCACAGCAGAGTCAAGCACGAACGTTTGAACTTTGCTCCCACAGGAAAAGAGGCAAGAATGAAAGATGTTGCTGGGCATCTTCAGCACCCAGTGAGCTTTGCAATGGTGACACACTTATTGCTGTATCTCCCCCTTCCTACCGAAAAGTGCATTTGAATCCAACATCTCTGGTGTCTGGTGCTCTCTGAGCACAGCAGAGTAAAGCACGAACGTTTGAACTCTGCTCCCACAGGAAAGGAGTCAGGAGTGAAAGATGATGCTGGGCATCTTCAGCACACAGTGAGAGTTGAAAGGGTGACACGCACATTGAGGTCTCTCCTCACTTTCGTTCCTCAAAGTGTATTTGAATCCAACATCTCCGGTGCCTGCTCTCGGCTGAGCAGAACGATGTAAAGCAAGAGCGTTTGAACTTTGCTCCCACAGGAAAAGAGCCAGGAGTGAAAGATGTTGCTGGACATCTTCAGCACACAGTGAGCTTTGCAGGGTGACACAAACATAGCTGTCCCTCCTCCCTTCCAACCTAAAAGTGCATTTGAATCCAACATCTCTGGTGCCTGGTGCTCTCTGAGCACAGCAGAGTAAAGCACGAACGTTTAAGCTCTGCTCCCACAATAAAAGGGGCAAGTATGAAAGATGTTGCTGGGAAACTTCAGCACCCAGTGAGCTTTGCAATGGTGACACACTCATTGCTGTATCTCCCCCTTCCTACCGAAAAGTGCATTTGAATCCAACATCTCTGGTGTCTGGTGCTCTCTGAGCACAGCAGAGTAAAGCACGAACGTTTGAACTTTGCTCCCACAGGAAAAGAGGCAAGAATGAAAGATGTTGCTGGGAAACTTCAGCACCCAGTGAGCTTTGCAATGGCGACACACTCATTGCTGTATCTCCCCCTTCCTACCGAAAAGTGCATTTGAATCCAACATCTCTGGTGTCTGGTGCTCTCTGAGCACAGCAGAGTAAAGCACGAACGTTTGAACTTTGCTCCCACAGGAAATGAGTCAAGAATGAAAGATGTTGCTGGGCATCTTCAGCACCCAGTGAGCTTTGCAATGGTGACACACTTATTGCTGTATCTCCCCCTTCCTACCGAAAAGTGCATTTGAATCCAACATCTCTGGTGTCTGGTGCTCTCTGAGCACAGCAGAGTAAAGCACGAACGTTTGAACTCTGCTCCCACAGGAAAGGAGTCAGGAGTGAAAGATGATGCTGGGCATCTTCAGCACACAGTGAGAGTTGAAAGGGTGACACGCACATTGAGGTCTCTCCTCACTTTCGTTCCTCAAAGTGATTTTGAATCCAACATCTCCGGTGCCTGCTCTCGGCTGAGCAGAACGATGTAAAGCAAGAGCGTTTGAACTTTGCTCCCACAGGAAAAGAGCCAGGAGTGAAAGATGTTGCTGGACATCTTCAGCACACAGTGAGCTTTGCAGGGTGACACAAACATAGCTGTCCCTCCTCCCTTCCAACCTAAAAGTGCATTTGAATCCAACATCTCTGGTGCCTGGTGCTCTCTGAGCACAGCAGAGTAAAGCACGAACGTTTAAGCTCTTCTCCCACAATAAAAGGGGCAAGAATGAAAGATGTTGCTGGGAATCTTCAGCACCCAGTGAGCTTTGCAATGGTGACACACTTATTGCTGTATCTCCCCCTTCCTACCGAAAAGTGCATTTGAATCCAACATCTCTGGTGTCTGGTGCTCTCTGAGCACAGCAGAGTCAAGCACGAACGTTTGAACTTTGCTCCCACATGAAAAGAGGCAAGAATGAAAGATGTTGCTGGGCATCTTCAGCACCCAGTGAGCTTTGCAATGGTGACACACTTATTGCTGTATCTCCCCCTTCCTACCGAAAAGTGCATTTGAATCCAACATCTCTGGTGTCTGGTGCTCTCTGAGCACAGCAGAGTAAAGCACGAACGTTTGAACTCTGCTCCCACAGGAAAGGAGTCAGGAGTGAAAGATGATGCTGGGCATCTTCAGCACACAGTGAGAGTTGAAAGGGTGACACGCACATTGAGGTCTCTCCTCACTTTCGTTCCTCAAAGTGTATTTGAATCCAACATCTCCGGTGCCTGCTCTCGGCTGAGCAGAACGATGTAAAGCAAGAGCGTTTGAACTTTGCTCCCACAGGAAAAGAGCCAGGAGTGAAAGATGTTGCTGGACATCTTCAGCACACAGTGAGCTTTGCAGGGTGACACAAACATAGCTGTCCCTCCTCCCTTCCAACCTAAAAGTGCATTTGAATCCAACATCTCTGGTGCCTGGTGCTCTCTGAGCACAGCAGAGTAAAGCACGAACGTTTAAGCTCTTCTCCCACAATAAAAGGGGCAAGTATGAAAGATGTTGCTGGGAAACTTCAGCACCCAGTGAGCTTTGCAATGGTGACACACTCATTGCTGTATCTCCCCCTTCCTACCGAAAAGTGCATTTGAATCCAACATCTCTGGTGTCTGGTGCTCTCTGAGCACAGCAGAGTAAAGCACGAACGTTTGAACTTTGCTCCCACAGGCAAAGAGGCAAGAATGAAAGATGTTGCTGGGAAACTTCAGCACCCAGTGAGCTTTGCAATGGCGACACACTCATTGCTGTATCTCCCCCTTCCTACCGAAAAGTGCATTTGAATCCAACATCTCTGGTGTCTGGTGCTCTCTGAGCACAGCAGAGTAAAGCACGAACGTTTGAACTTTGCTCCCACAGGAAAAGAGTCAAGAATGAAAGATGTTGCTGGGCATCTTCAGCACCCAGTGAGCTTTGCAATGGTGACACACTTATTGCTGTATCTCCCCCTTCCTACCGAAAAGTGCATTTGAATCCAACATCTCTGGTGTCTGGTGCTCTCTGAGCACAGCAGAGTAAAGCACGAACGTTTGAACTCTGCTCCCACAGGAAAGGAGTCAGGAGTGAAAGATGATGCTGGGCATCTTCAGCACACAGTGAGAGTTGAAAGGGTGACACGCACATTGAGGTCTCTCCTCACTTTCGTTCCTCAAAGTGATTTTGAATCCAACATCTCTGGTGCCTGCTCTCGGCTGAGCAGAACGATGTAAAGCAAGAGCGTTTGAACTTTGCTCCCACAGGAAAAGAGCCAGGAGTGAAAGATGTTGCTGGACATCTTCAGCACACAGTGAGCTTTGCAGGGTGACACAAACATAGCTGTCCCTCCTCCCTTCCAACCTAAAAGTGCATTTGAATCCAACATCTCTGGTGCCTGGTGCTCTCTGAGCACAGCAGAGTAAAGCACGAACGTTTAAGCTCTGCTCCCACAATAAAAGGGGCAAGAATGAAAGATGTTGCTGGGAATCTTCAGCACCCAGTGAGCTTTGCAATGGTGACACACTCATTGCTGTATCTCCCCCTTCCTACCGAAAAGTGCATTTGAATCCAACATCTCTGGTGTCTGGTGCTCTCTGAGCACAGCAGAGTCAAGCACGAACGTTTGAACTTTGCTCCCACAGGAAAAGAGGCAAGAATGAAAGATGTTGCTGGGCATCTTCAGCACCCAGTGAGCTTTGCAATGGTGACACACTTATTGCTGTATCTACCCCTTCCTACCGAAAAGTGCATTTGAATCCAACATCTCTGGTGTCTGGTGCTCTCTGAGCACAGCAGAGTAAAGCACGAACGTTTGAACTCTGCTCCCACAGGAAAGGAGTCAGGAGTGAAAGATGATGCTGGGCATCTTCAGCACACAGTGAGAGTTGAAAGGGTGACACGCACATTGAGGTCTCTCCTCACTTTCGTTCCTCAAAGTGTATTTGAATCCAACATCTCCGGTGCCTGCTCTCGGCTGAGCAGAACGATGTAAAGCAAGAGCGTTTGAACTTTGCTCCCAGAGGAAAAGAGCCAGGAGTGAAAGATGTTGCTGGACATCTTCAGCACACAGTGAGCTTTGCAGGGTGACACAAACATAGCTGTCCCTCCTCCCTTCCAACCTAAAAGTGCATTTGAATCCAACATCTCTGGTGCCTGGTGCTCTCTGAGCACAGCAGAGTAAAGCACGAACGTTTAAGCTCTGCTCCCACAATAAAAGGGGCAAGTATGAAAGATGTTGCTGGGAAACTTCAGCACCCAGTGAGCTTTGCAATGGTGACACACTCATTGCTGTATCTCCCCCTTCCTACCGAAAAGTGCATTTGAATCCAACATCTCTGGTGTCTGGTGCTCTCTGAGCACAGCAGAGTAAAGCACGAACGTTTGAACTTTGCTCCCACAGGAAAAGAGGCAAGAATGAAAGATGTTGCTGGGAAACTTCAGCACCCAGTGAGCTTTGCAATGGCGACACACTCATTGCTGTATCTCCCCCTTCCTACCGAAAAGTGCATTTGAATCCAACATCTCTGGTGTCTGGTGCTCTCTGAGCACAGCAGAGTAAAGCACGAACGTTTGAACTTTGCTCCCACAGGAAAAGAGGCAAGAATAAAAGATGTTGCTGGGCATCTTCAGCACCCAGTGAGCTTTGCAATGGTGACACACTTATTGCTGTATCTCCCCCTTCCTACCGAAAAGTGCATTTGAATCCAACATCTCTGGTGTCTGGTGCTCTCTGAGCACAGCAGAGTAAAGCACGAACGTTTGAACTCTGCTCCCACAGGAAAGGAGTCAGGAGTGAAAGATGATGCTGGGCATCTTCAGCACACAGTGAGAGTTGAAAGGGTGACACGCACATTGAGGTCTCTCCTCACTTTCGTTCCTCAAAGTGTATTTGAATCCAACATCTCCGGTGCCTGCTCTCGGCTGAGCAGAACGATGTAAAGCAAGAGCGTTTGAACTTTGCTCCCACAGGAAAAGAGCCAGGAGTGAAAGATGTTGCTGGACATCTTCAGCACACAGTGAGCTTTGCAGGGTGACACAAACATAGCTGTCCCTCCTCCCTTCCAACCTAAAAGTGCATTTGAATCCAACATCTCTGGTGCCTGGTGCTCTCTGAGCACAGCAGAGTAAAGCACGAACGTTTAAGCTCTGCTCCCACAATAAAAGGGGCAAGTATGAAAGATGTTGCTGGGAAACTTCAGCACCCAGTGAGCTTTGCAATGGTGACACACTCATTGCTGTATCTCCCCCTTCCTACCGAAAAGTGCATTTGAATCCAACATCTCTGGTGTCTGGTGCTCTCTGAGCACAGCAGAGTAAAGCACGAACGTTTGAACTTTGCTCCCACAGGAAAAGAGGCAAGAATGAAAGATGTTGCTGGGAAACTTCAGCACCCAGTGAGCTTTGCAATGGCGACACACTCATTGCTGTATCTCCCCCTTCCTACCGAAAAGTGCATTTGAATCCAACATCTCTGGTGTCTGGTGCTCTCTGAGCACAGCAGAGTCAAGCACGAACGTTTGAACTTTGCTCCCACAGGAAAAGAGTCAAGAATGAAAGATGTTGCTGGGCATCTTCAGCACCCAGTGAGCTTTGCAATGGTGACACACTTATTGCTGTATCTCCCCCTTCCTACCGAAAAGTGCATTTGAATCCAACATCTCTGGTGTCTGGTGCTCTCTGAGCACAGCAGAGTAAAGCACGAACGTTTGAACTCTGCTCCCACAGGAAAGGAGTCAGGAGTGAAAGATGATGCTGGGCATCTTCAGCACACAGTGAGAGTTGAAAGGGTGACACGCACATTGAGGTCTCTCCTCACTTTCGTTCCTCAAAGTGTATTTGAATCCAACATCTCCGGTGCCTGCTCTCGGCTGAGCAGAACGATGTAAAGCAAGAGCGTTTGAACTTTGCTCCCAGAGGAAAAGAGCCAGGAGTGAAAGATGTTGCTGGACATCTTCAGCACACAGTGAGCTTTGCAGGGTGACACAAACATAGCTGTCCCTCCTCCCTTCCAACCTAAAAGTGCATTTGAATCCAACATCTCTGGTGCCTGGTGCTCTCTGAGCACAGCAGAGTAAAGCACGAACGTTTAAGCTCTGCTCCCACAATAAAAGGGGCAAGTATGAAAGATGTTGCTGGGAAACTTCAGCACCCAGTGAGCTTTGCAATGGTGACACACTCATTGCTGTATCTCCCCCTTCCTACCGAAAAGTGCATTTGAATCCAACATCTCTGGTGTCTGGTGCTCTCTGAGCACAGCAGAGTAAAGCACGAACGTTTGAACTTTGCTCCCACAGGAAAAGAGGCAAGAATGAAAGATGTTGCTGGGAAACTTCAGCACCCAGTGAGCTTTGCAATGGCGACACACTCATTGCTGTATCTCCCCCTTCCTACCGAAAAGTGCATTTGAATCCAACATCTCTGGTGTCTGGTGCTCTCTGAGCACAGCAGAGTCAAGCACGAACGTTTGAACTTTGCTCCCACAGGAAAAGAGGCAAGAATGAAAGATGTTGCTGGGCATCTTCAGCACCCAGTGAGCTTTGCAATGGTGACACACTCATTGCTGTATCTCCCCCTTCCTACCGAAAAGTGCATTTGAATCCAACATCTCTGGTGTCTGGTGCTCTCTGAGCACAGCAGAGTAAAGCACGAACGTTTGAACTCTGCTCCCACAGGAAAGGAGTCAGGAGTGAAAGATGATGCTGGGCATCTTCAGCACACAGTGAGAGTTGAAAGGGTGACACGCACATTGAGGTCTCTCCTCACTTTCGTTCCTCAAAGTGTATTTGAATCCAACATCTCCGGTGCCTGCTCTCGGCTGAGCAGAACGATGTAAAGCAAGAGCGTTTGAACTTTGCTCCCACAGGAAAAGAGCCAGGAGTGAAAGATGTTGCTGGACATCTTCAGCACACAGTGAGCTTTGCAGGGTGACACAAACATAGCTGTCCCTCCTCCCTTCCAACCTAAAAGTGCATTTGAATCCAACATCTCTGGTGCCTGGTGCTCTCTGAGCACAGCAGAGTAAAGCACGGACGTTTAAGCTCTGCTCCCACAATAAAAGGGGCAAGTATGAAAGATGTTACTGGGAAACTTCAGCACCCAGTGAGCTTTGCAATGGTGACACACTCATTGCTGTATCTCCCCCTTCCTACCGAAAAGTGCATTTGAATCCAACATCTCTGGTGCCTGGTGCTCTCTGAGCACAGCAGAGTCAAGCACGAACGTTTGAACTTTGCTCCCACAGGAAAAGAGGCAAGAATGAAAGATGTTGCTGGGCATCTTCAGCACCCAGTGAGCTTTGCAATGGTGACACACTTATTGCTGTATCTCCCCCTTCCTACCGAAAAGTGCATTTGAATCCAACATCTCTGGTGTCTGGTGCTCTCTGAGCACAGCAGAGTAAAGCACGAACGTTTGAACTCTGCTCCCACAGGAAAGGAGTCAGGAGTGAAAGATGATGCTGGGCATCTTCAGCACACAGTGAGAGTTGAAAGGGTGACACGCACATTGAGGTCTCTCCTCACTTTCGTTCCTCAAAGTGTATTTGAATCCAACATCTCCGGTGCCTGCTCTCGGCTGAGCAGAACGATGTAAAGCAAGAGCGTTTGAACTTTGCTCCCACAGGAAAAGAGCCAGGAGTGAAAGATGTTGCTGGACATCTTCAGCACACAGTGAGCTTTGCAGGGTGACACAAACATAGCTGTCCCTCCTCCCTTCCAACCTAAAAGTGCATTTGAATCCAACATCTCTGGTGCCTGGTGCTCTCTGAGCACAGCAGAGTAAAGCACGAACGTTTAAGCTCTGCTCCCACAATAAAAGGGGCAAGAATGAAAGATGTTGCTGGGAATCTTCAGCACCCAGTGAGCTTTGCAATGGTGACACACTTATTGCTGTATCTCCCCCTTCCTACCGAAAAGTGCATTTGAATCCAACATCTCTGGTGTCTGGTGCTCTCTGAGCACAGCAGAGTCAAGCACGAACGTTTGAACTTTGCTCCCACAGGAAAAGAGGCAAGAATGAAAGATGTTGCTGGGCATCTTCAGCACCCAGTGAGCTTTGCAATGGTGACACACTTATTGCTGTATCTACCCCTTCCTACCGAAAAGTGCATTTGAATCCAACATCTCTGGTGTCTGGTGCTCTCTGAGCACAGCAGAGTAAAGCACGAACGTTTGAACTCTGCTCCCACAGGAAAGGAGTCAGGAGTGAAAGATGATGCTGGGCATCTTCAGCACACAGTGAGAGTTGAAAGGGTGACACGCACATTGAGGTCTCTCCTCACTTTCGTTCCTCAAAGTGTATTTGAATCCAACATCTCCGGTGCCTGCTCTCGGCTGAGCAGAACGATGTAAAGCAAGAGCATTTGAACTTTGCTCCCAGAGGAAATGAGCCAGGAGTGAAAGATGTTGCTGGACATCTTCAGCACACAGTGAGCTTTGCAGGGTGACACAAACATAGCTGTCCCTCCTCCCTTCCAACCTAAAAGTGCATTTGAATCCAACATCTCTGGTGCCTGGTGCTCTCTGAGCACAGCAGAGTAAAGCACGAACGTTTAAGCTCTGCTCCCACAATAAAAGGGGCAAGTATGAAAGATGTTGCTGGGAAACTTCAGCACCCAGTGAGCTTTGCAATGGTGACACACTCATTGCTGTATCTCCCCCTTCCTACCGAAAAGTGCATTTGAATCCAACATCTCTGGTGTCTGGTGCTCTCTGAGCACAGCAGAGTAAAGCACGAACGTTTGAACTCTGCTCCCACAGGAAAGGAGTCAGGAGTGAAAGATGATGCTGGGCGTCTTCAGCACACAGTGAGAGTTGAAAGGGTGACACGCACATTGAGGTCTCTCCTCACTTTCGTTCCTCAAAGTGTATTTGAATCCAACATCTCCGGTGCCTGCTCTCGGCTGAGCAGAACGATGTAAAGCAAGAGCGTTTGAACTTTGCTCCCACAGGAAAAGAGCCAGGAGTGAAAGATGTTGCTGGACATCTTCAGCACACAGTGAGCTTTGCAGGGTGACACAAACATAGCTGTCCCTCCTCCCTTCCAACCTAAAAGTGCATTTGAATCCAACATCTCTGGTGCCTGGTGCTCTCTGAGCACAGCAGAGTAAAGCACGAACGTGTGATCACTGCTCCCACAATAAAAGGGGCAAGAATGAAAGATGTTGCTGGGAATCTTCAGCACTCAGTGACCTTTGCAATGGTGACACACTTATTGCTGTATCTCCCCCTTCCTACCGAAAAGTGCATTTGAATCCAACATCTCTGGTGTCTGGTGCTCTCTGAGCACAGCAGAGTCAAGCACGAACGTTTGAACTTTGCTCCCACAGGAAAAGAGGCAAGAATGAAAGATGTTGCTGGGCATCTTCAGCACCCAGTGAGCTTTGCAATGGTGACACACTTATTGCTGTATCTCCCCCTTCCTACCGAAAAGTGCATTTGAATCCAACATCTCTGGTGTCTGGTGCTCTCTGAGCACAGCAGAGTAAAGCACGAACGTTTGAACTCTGCTCCCACAGGAAAGGAGTCAGGAGTGAAAGATGATGCTGGGCATCTTCAGCACACAGTGAGAGTTGAAAGGGTGACACGCACATTGAGGTCTCTCCTCACTTTCGTTCCTCAAAGTGTATTTGAATCCAACATCTCCGGTGCCTGCTCTCGGCTGAGCAGAACGATGTAAAGCAAGAGCGTTTGAACTTTGCTCCCAGAGGAAAAGAGCCAGGAGTGAAAGATGTTGCTGGACATCTTCAGCACACAGTGAGCTTTGCAGGGTGACACAAACATAGCTGTCCCTCCTCCCTTCCAACCTAAAAGTGCATTTGAATCCAACATCTCTGGTGCCTGGTGCTCTCTGAGCACAGCAGAGTAAAGCACGAACGTTTAAGCTCTGCTCCCACAATAAAAGGGGCAAGTATGAAAGATGTTGCTGGGAAACTTCAGCACCCAGTGAGCTTTGCAATGGTGACACACTCATTGCTGTATCTCCCCCTTCCTACCGAAAAGTGCATTTGAATCCAACATCTCTGGTGTCTGGTGCTCTCTGAGCACAGCAGAGTAAAGCACGAACGTTTGAACTTTGCTCCCACAGGAAAAGAGGCAAGAATGAAAGATGTTGCTGGGAAACTTCAGCACCCAGTGAGCTTTGCAATGGCGACACACTCATTGCTGTATCTCCCCCTTCCTACCGAAAAGTGCATTTGAATCCAACATCTCTGGTGTCTGGTGCTCTCTGAGCACAGCAGAGTAAAGCACGAACGTTTGAACTCTGCTCCCACAGGAAAGGAGTCAGGAGTGAAAGATGATGCTGGGCATCTTCAGCACACAGTGAGAGTTGAAAGGGTGACACGCACATTGAGGTCTCTCCTCACTTTCGTTCCTCAAAGTGTATTTGAATCCAACATCTCCGGTGCCTGCTCTCGGCTGAGCAGAACGATGTAAAGCAAGAGCGTTTGAACTTTGCTCCCACAGGAAAAGAGCCAGGAGTGAAAGATGTTGCTGGACATCTTCAGCACACAGTGAGCTTTGCAGGGTGACACAAACATAGCTGTCCCTCCTCCCTTCCAACCTAAAAGTGCATTTGAATCCAACATCTCTGGTGCCTGGTGCTCTCTGAGCACAGCAGAGTAAAGCACGGACGTTTAAGCTCTGCTCCCACAATAAAAGGGGCAAGTATGAAAGATGTTACTGGGAAACTTCAGCACCCAGTGAGCTTTGCAATGGTGACACACTCATTGCTGTATCTCCCCCTTCCTACCGAAAAGTGCATTTGAATCCAACATCTCTGGTGCCTGGTGCTCTCTGAGCACAGCAGAGTCAAGCACGAACGTTTGAACTTTGCTCCCACAGGAAAAGAGGCAAGAATGAAAGATGTTGCTGGGCATCTTCAGCACCCAGTGAGCTTTGCAATGGTGACACACTTATTGCTGTATCTCCCCCTTCCTACCGAAAAGTGCATTTGAATCCAACATCTCTGGTGTCTGGTGCTCTCTGAGCACAGCAGAGTAAAGCACGAACGTTTGAACTCTGCTCCCACAGGAAAGGAGTCAGGAGTGAAAGATGATGCTGGGCGTCTTCAGCACACAGTGAGAGTTGAAAGGGTGACACGCACATTGAGGTCTCTCCTCACTTTCGTTCCTCAAAGTGTATTTGAATCCAACATCTCCGGTGCCTGCTCTCGGCTGAGCAGAACGATGTAAAGCAAGAGCGTTTGAACTTTGCTCCCACAGGAAAAGAGCCAGGAGTGAAAGATGTTGCTGGACATCTTCAGCACACAGTGAGCTTTGCAGGGTGACACAAACATAGCTGTCCCTCCTCCCTTCCAACCTAAAAGTGCATTTGAATCCAACATCTCTGGTGCCTGGTGCTCTCTGAGCACAGCAGAGTAAAGCACGAACGTTTGATCACTGCTCCCACAATAAAAGGGGCAAGAATGAAAGATGTTGCTGGGAATCTTCAGCACCCAGTGAGCTTTGCAATGGTGACACACTTATTGCTGTATCTCCCCCTTCCTACCGAAAAGTGCATTTGAATCCAACATCTCTGGTGTCTGGTGCTCTCTGAGCACAGCAGAGTCAAGCACGAACGTTTGAACTTTGCTCCCACAGGAAAAGAGGCAAGAATGAAAGATGTTGCTGGGCATCTTCAGCACCCAGTGAGCTTTGCAATGGTGACACACTTATTGCTGTATCTACCCCTTCCTACCGAAAAGTGCATTTGAATCCAACATCTCTGGTGTCTGGTGCTCTCTGAGCACAGCAGAGTAAAGCACGAACGTTTGAACTCTGCTCCCACAGGAAAGGAGTCAGGAGTGAAAGATGATGCTGGGCGTCTTCAGCACACAGTGAGAGTTGAAAGGGTGACACGCACATTGAGGTCTCTCCTCACTTTCATTCCTCAAAGTGTATTTGAATCCAACATCTCCGGTGCCTGCTCTCGGCTGAGCAGAACGATGTAAAGCAAGAGCGTTTGAACTTTGCTCCCACAGGAAAAGAGCCAGGAGTGAAAGATGTTGCTGGACATCTTCAGCACACAGTGAGCTTTGCAGGGTGACACAAACATAGCTGTCCCTCCTCCCTTCCAACCTAAAAGTGCATTTGAATCCAACATCTCTGGTGCCTGGTGCTCTCTGAGCACAGCAGAGTAAAGCACGAACGTTTGATCACTGCTCCCACAATAAAAGGGGCAAGAATGAAAGATGTTGCTGGGAATCTTCAGCACCCAGTGAGCTTTGCAATGGTGACACACTTATTGCTGTATCTCCCCCTTCCTACCGAAAAGTGCATTTGAATCCAACATCTCTGGTGTCTGGTGCTCTCTGAGCACAGCAGAGTCAAGCACGAACGTTTGAACTTTGCTCCCACAGGAAAAGAGGCAAGAATGAAAGATGTTGCTGGGCATCTTCAGCACCCAGTGAGCTTTGCAATGGTGACACACTTATTGCTGTATCTCCCCCTTCCTACCGAAAAGTGCATTTGAATCCAACATCTCTGGTGTCTGGTGCTCTCTGAGCACAGCAGAGTAAAGCACGAACGTTTGAACTCTGCTCCCACAGGAAAGGAGTCAGGAGTGAAAGATGATGCTGGGCATCTTCAGCACACAGTGAGAGTTGAAAGGGTGACACGCACATTGAGGTCTCTCCTCACTTTCGTTCCTCAAAGTGTATTTGAATCCAACATCTCCGGTGCCTGCTCTCGGCTGAGCAGAACGATGTAAAGCAAGAGCGTTTGAACTTTGCTCCCACAGGAAAAGAGCCAGGAGTGAAAGATGTTGCTGGACATCTTCAGCACACAGTGAGCTTTGCAGGGTGACACAAACATAGCTGTCCCTCCTCCCTTCCAACCTAAAAGTGCATTTGAATCCAACATCTCTGGTGCCTGGTGCTCTCTGAGCACAGCAGAGTAAAGCACGAACGTTTAAGCTCTGCTCCCACAATAAAAGGGGCAAGTATGAAAGATGTTGCTGGGAAACTTCAGCACCCAGTGAGCTTTGCAATGGTGACACACTCATTGCTGTATCTCCCCCTTCCTACCGAAAAGTGCATTTGAATCCAACATCTCTGGTGTCTGGTGCTCTCTGAGCACAGCAGAGTAAAGCACGAACGTTTGAACTTTGCTCCCACAGGAAAAGAGGCAAGAATGAAAGATGTTGCTGGGAAACTTCAGCACCCAGTGAGCTTTGCAATGGCGACACACTCATTGCTGTATCTCCCCCTTCCTACCGAAAAGTGCATTTGAATCCAACATCTCTGGTGTCTGGTGCTCTCTGAGCACAGCAGAGTAAAGCACGAACGTTTGAACTTTGCTCCCACAGGAAAAGAGTCAAGAATGAAAGATGTTGCTGGGCATCTTCAGCACCCAGTGAGCTTTGCAATGGTGACACACTTATTGCTGTATCTCCCCCTTCCTACCGAAAAGTGCATTTGAATCCAACATCTCTGGTGTCTGGTGCTCTCTGAGCACAGCAGAGTAAAGCACGAACGTTTGAACTCTGCTCCCACAGGAAAGGAGTCAGGAGTGAAAGATGATGCTGGGCATCTTCAGCACACAGTGAGAGTTGAAAGGGTGACACGCACATTGAGGTCTCTCCTCACTTTCGTTCCTCAAAGTGATTTTGAATCCAACATCTCCGGTGCCTGCTCTCGGCTGAGCAGAACGATGTAAAGCAAGAGCGTTTGAACTTTGCTCCCACAGGAAAAGAGCCAGGAGTGAAAGATGTTGCTGGACATCTTCAGCACACAGTGAGCTTTGCAGGGTGACACAAACATAGCTGTCCCTCCTCCCTTCCAACCTAAAAGTGCATTTGAATCCAACATCTCTGGTGCCTGGTGCTCTCTGAGCACAGCAGAGTAAAGCACGAACGTTTAAGCTCTTCTCCCACAATAAAAGGGGCAAGAATGAAAGATGTTGCTGGGAATCTTCAGCACCCAGTGAGCTTTGCAATGGTGACACACTTATTGCTGTATCTCCCCCTTCCTACCGAAAAGTGCATTTGAATCCAACATCTCTGGTGTCTGGTGCTCTCTGAGCACAGCAGAGTCAAGCACGAACGTTTGAACTTTGCTCCCACATGAAAAGAGGCAAGAATGAAAGATGTTGCTGGGCATCTTCAGCACCCAGTGAGCTTTGCAATGGTGACACACTTATTGCTGTATCTCCCCCTTCCTACCGAAAAGTGCATTTGAATCCAACATCTCTGGTGTCTGGTGCTCTCTGAGCACAGCAGAGTAAAGCACGAACGTTTGAACTCTGCTCCCACAGGAAAGGAGTCAGGAGTGAAAGATGATGCTGGGCATCTTCAGCACACAGTGAGAGTTGAAAGGGTGACACGCACATTGAGGTCTCTCCTCACTTTCGTTCCTCAAAGTGTATTTGAATCCAACATCTCCGGTGCCTGCTCTCGGCTGAGCAGAACGATGTAAAGCAAGAGCGTTTGAACTTTGCTCCCACAGGAAAAGAGCCAGGAGTGAAAGATGTTGCTGGACATCTTCAGCACACAGTGAGCTTTGCAGGGTGACACAAACATAGCTGTCCCTCCTCCCTTCCAACCTAAAAGTGCATTTGAATCCAACATCTCTGGTGCCTGGTGCTCTCTGAGCACAGCAGAGTAAAGCACGAACGTTTAAGCTCTTCTCCCACAATAAAAGGGGCAAGTATGAAAGATGTTGCTGGGAAACTTCAGCACCCAGTGAGCTTTGCAATGGTGACACACTCATTGCTGTATCTCCCCCTTCCTACCGAAAAGTGCATTTGAATCCAACATCTCTGGTGTCTGGTGCTCTCTGAGCACAGCAGAGTAAAGCACGAACGTTTGAACTTTGCTCCCACAGGAAAAGAGGCAAGAATGAAAGATGTTGCTGGGAAACTTCAGCACCCAGTGAGCTTTGCAATGGCGACACACTCATTGCTGTATCTCCCCCTTCCTACCGAAAAGTGCATTTGAATCCAACATCTCTGGTGTCTGGTGCTCTCTGAGCACAGCAGAGTAAAGCACGAACGTTTGAACTTTGCTCCCACAGGAAAAGAGTCAAGAATGAAAGATGTTGCTGGGCATCTTCAGCACCCAGTGAGCTTTGCAATGGTGACACACTTATTGCTGTATCTCCCCCTTCCTACCGAAAAGTGCATTTGAATCCAACATCTCTGGTGTCTGGTGCTCTCTGAGCACAGCAGAGTAAAGCACGAACGTTTGAACTCTGCTCCCACAGGAAAGGAGTCAGGAGTGAAAGATGATGCTGGGCATCTTCAGCACACAGTGAGAGTTGAAAGGGTGACACGCACATTGAGGTCTCTCCTCACTTTCGTTCCTCAAAGTGATTTTGAATCCAACATCTCTGGTGCCTGCTCTCGGCTGAGCAGAACGATGTAAAGCAAGAGCGTTTGAACTTTGCTCCCACAGGAAAAGAGCCAGGAGTGAAAGATGTTGCTGGACATCTTCAGCACACAGTGAGCTTTGCAGGGTGACACAAACATAGCTGTCCCTCCTCCCTTCCAACCTAAAAGTGCATTTGAATCCAACATCTCTGGTGCCTGGTGCTCTCTGAGCACAGCAGAGTAAAGCACGAACGTTTAAGCTCTGCTCCCACAATAAAAGGGGCAAGAATGAAAGATGTTGCTGGGAATCTTCAGCACCCAGTGAGCTTTGCAATGGTGACACACTCATTGCTGTATCTCCCCCTTCCTACCGAAAAGTGCATTTGAATCCAACATCTCTGGTGTCTGGTGCTCTCTGAGCACAGCAGAGTCAAGCACGAACGTTTGAACTTTGCTCCCACAGGAAAAGAGGCAAGAATGAAAGATGTTGCTGGGCATCTTCAGCACCCAGTGAGCTTTGCAATGGTGACACACTTATTGCTGTATCTCCCCCTTCCTACCGAAAAGTGCATTTGAATCCAACATCTCTGGTGTCTGGTGCTCTCTGAGCACAGCAGAGTAAAGCACGAACGTTTGAACTCTGCTCCCACAGGAAAGGAGTCAGGAGTGAAAGATGATGCTGGGCATCTTCAGCACACAGTGAGAGTTGAAAGGGTGACACGCACATTGAGGTCTCTCCTCACTTTCGTTCCTCAAAGTGTATTTGAATCCAACATCTCCGGTGCCTGCTCTCGGCTGAGCAGAACGATGTAAAGCAAGAGCGTTTGAACTTTGCTCCCAGAGGAAAAGAGCCAGGAGTGAAAGATGTTGCTGGACATCTTCAGCACACAGTGAGCTTTGCAGGGTGACACAAACATAGCTGTCCCTCCTCCCTTCCAACCTAAAAGTGCATTTGAATCCAACATCTCTGGTGCCTGGTGCTCTCTGAGCACAGCAGAGTAAAGCACGAACGTTTAAGCTCTGCTCCCACAATAAAAGGGGCAAGTATGAAAGATGTTGCTGGGAAACTTCAGCACCCAGTGAGCTTTGCAATGGTGACACACTCATTGCTGTATCTCCCCCTTCCTACCGAAAAGTGCATTTGAATCCAACATCTCTGGTGTCTGGTGCTCTCTGAGCACAGCAGAGTAAAGCACGAACGTTTGAACTTTGCTCCCACAGGAAAAGAGGCAAGAATGAAAGATGTTGCTGGGAAACTTCAGCACCCAGTGAGCTTTGCAATGGCGACACACTCATTGCTGTATCTCCCCCTTCCTACCGAAAAGTGCATTTGAATCCAACATCTCTGGTGTCTGGTGCTCTCTGAGCACAGCAGAGTAAAGCACGAACGTTTGAACTTTGCTCCCACAGGAAAAGAGGCAAGAATAAAAGATGTTGCTGGGCATCTTCAGCACCCAGTGAGCTTTGCAATGGTGACACACTTATTGCTGTATCTCCCCCTTCCTACCGAAAAGTGCATTTGAATCCAACATCTCTGGTGTCTGGTGCTCTCTGAGCACAGCAGAGTAAAGCACGAACGTTTGAACTCTGCTCCCACAGGAAAGGAGTCAGGAGTGAAAGATGATGCTGGGCATCTTCAGCACACAGTGAGAGTTGAAAGGGTGACACGCACATTGAGGTCTCTCCTCACTTTCGTTCCTCAAAGTGTATTTGAATCCAACATCTCCGGTGCCTGCTCTCGGCTGAGCAGAACGATGTAAAGCAAGAGCGTTTGAACTTTGCTCCCACAGGAAAAGAGCCAGGAGTGAAAGATGTTGCTGGACATCTTCAGCACACAGTGAGCTTTGCAGGGTGACACAAACATAGCTGTCCCTCCTCCCTTCCAACCTAAAAGTGCATTTGAATCCAACATCTCTGGTGCCTGGTGCTCTCTGAGCACAGCAGAGTAAAGCACGAACGTTTAAGCTCTGCCCCCACAATAAAAGGGGCAAGAATGAAAGATGTTGCTGGGAAACTTCAGCACCCAGTGAGCTTTGCAATGGTGACACACTCATTGCTGTATCTCCCCCTTCCTACCGAAAAGTGCATTTGAATCCAACATCTCTGGTGTCTGGTGCTCTCTGAGCACAGCAGAGTAAAGCACGAACGTTTGAACTTTGCTCCCACAGGAAAAGAGGCAAGAATGAAAGATGTTGCTGGGAAACTTCAGCACCCAGTGAGCTTTGCAATGGCGACACACTCATTGCTGTATCTCCCCCTTCCTACCGAAAAGTGCATTTGAATCCAACATCTCTGGTGTCTGGTGCTCTCTGAGCACAGCAGAGTAAAGCACGAACGTTTGAACTTTGCTCCCACAGGAAAAGAGTCAAGAATGAAAGATGTTGCTGGGCATCTTCAGCACCCAGTGAGCTTTGCAATGGTGACACACTTATTGCTGTATCTCCCCCTTCCTACCGAAAAGTGCATTTGAATCCAACATCTCTGGTGTCTGGTGCTCTCTGAGCACAGCAGAGTAAAGCACGAACGTTTGAACTCTGCTCCCACAGGAAAGGAGTCAGGAGTGAAAGATGATGCTGGGCATCTTCAGCACACAGTGAGAGTTGAAAGGGTGACACGCACATTGAGGTCTCTCCTCACTTTCGTTCCTCAAAGTGTATTTGAATCCAACATCTCCGGTGCCTGCTCTCGGCTGAGCAGAACGATGTAAAGCAAGAGCGTTTGAACTTTGCTCCCAGAAAAAAAGAGCCAGGAGTGAAAGATGTTGCTGGACATCTTCAGCACACAGTGAGCTTTGCAGGGTGACACAAACATAGCTGTCCCTCCTCCCTTCCAACCTAAAAGTGCATTTGAATCCAACATCTCTGGTGCCTGGTGCTCTCTGAGCACAGCAGAGTAAAGCACGAACGTTTAAGCTCTGCTCCCACAATAAAAGGGGCAAGTATGAAAGATGTTGCTGGGAAACTTCAGCACCCAGTGAGCTTTGCAATGGTGACACACTTATTGCTGTATCTCCCCCTTCCTACCGAAAAGTGCATTTGAATCCAACATCTCTGGTGTCTGGTGCTCTCTGAGCACAGCAGAGTAAAGCACGAACGTTTGAACTTTGCTCCCACAGGAAAAGAGGCAAGAATGAAAGATGTTGCTGGGAAACTTCAGCACCCAGTGAGCTTTGCAATGGCGACACACTCATTGCTGTATCTCCCCCTTCCTACCGAAAAGTGCATTTGAATCCAACATCTCTGGTGTCTGGTGCTCTCTGAGCACAGCAGAGTCAAGCACGAACGTTTGAACTTTGCTCCCACAGGAAAAGAGGCAAGAATGAAAGATGTTGCTGGGCATCTTCAGCACCCAGTGAGCTTTGCAATGGTGACACACTTATTGCTGTATCTCCCCCTTCCTACCGAAAAGTGCATTTGAATCCAACATCTCTGGTGTCTGGTGCTCTCTGAGCACAGCAGAGTAAAGCACGAACGTTTGAACTCTGCTCCCACAGGAAAGGAGTCAGGAGTGAAAGATGATGCTGGGCATCTTCAGCACACAGTGAGAGTTGAAAGGGTGACACGCACATTGAGGTCTCTCCTCACTTTCGTTCCTCAAAGTGTATTTGAATCCAACATCTCCGGTGCCTGCTCTCGGCTGAGCAGAACGATGTAAAGCAAGAGCGTTTGAACTTTGCTCCCACAGGAAAAGAGCCAGGAGTGAAAGATGTTGCTGGACATCTTCAGCACACAGTGAGCTTTGCAGGGTGACACAAACATAGCTGTCCCTCCTCCCTTCCAACCTAAAAGTGCATTTGAATCCAACATCTCTGGTGCCTGGTGCTCTCTGAGCACAGCAGAGTAAAGCACGAACGTTTAAGCTCTGCCCCCACAATAAAAGGGGCAAGAATGAAAGATGTTGCTGGGAAACTTCAGCACCCAGTGAGCTTTGCAATGGTGACACACTCATTGCTGTATCTCCCCCTTCCTACCGAAAAGTGCATTTGAATCCAACATCTCTGGTGTCTGGTGCTCTCTGAGCACAGCAGAGTAAAGCACGAACGTTTGAACTTTGCTCCCACAGGAAAAGAGGCAAGAATGAAAGATGTTGCTGGGAAACTTCAGCACCCAGTGAGCTTTGCAATGGCGACACACTCATTGCTGTATCTCCCCCTTCCTACCGAAAAGTGCATTTGAATCCAACATCTCTGGTGTCTGGTGCTCTCTGAGCACAGCAGAGTAAAGCACGAACGTTTGAACTTTGCTCCCACAGGAAAAGAGTCAAGAATGAAAGATGTTGCTGGGCATCTTCAGCACCCAGTGAGCTTTGCAATGGTGACACACTTATTGCTGTATCTCCCCCTTCCTACCGAAAAGTGCATTTGAATCCAACATCTCTGGTGTCTGGTGCTCTCTGAGCACAGCAGAGTAAAGCACGAACGTTTGAACTCTGCTCCCACAGGAAAGGAGTCAGGAGTGAAAGATGATGCTGGGCATCTTCAGCACACAGTGAGAGTTGAAAGGGTGACACGCACATTGAGGTCTCTCCTCACTTTCGTTCCTCAAAGTGTATTTGAATCCAACATCTCCGGTGCCTGCTCTCGGCTGAGCAGAACGATGTAAAGCAAGAGCGTTTGAACTTTGCTCCCACAGGAAAAGAGCCAGGAGTGAAAGATGTTGCTGGACATCTTCAGCACACAGTGAGCTTTGCAGGGTGACACAAACATAGCTGTCCCTCCTCCCTTCCAACCTAAAAGTGCATTTGAATCCAACATCTCTGGTGCCTGGTGCTCTCTGAGCACAGCAGAGTAAAGCACGAACGTTTAAGCTCTGCTCCCACAATAAAAGGGGCAAGAATGAAAGATGTTGCTGGGAATCTTCAGCACCCAGTGAGCTTTGCAATGGTGACACACTTATTGCTGTATCTCCCCCTTCCTACCGAAAAGTGCATTTGAATCCAACATCTCTGGTGTCTGGTGCTCTCTGAGCACAGCAGAGTCAAG
This sequence comes from Lathamus discolor, assembly GCF_037157495.1. Lineage (NCBI taxonomy): Eukaryota > Metazoa > Chordata > Aves > Psittaciformes > Psittacidae > Lathamus > Lathamus discolor. The sequence goes on along the minus strand of NC_088892.1, from coordinate 1,624,925 downwards.
CACGAACGTTTGAACTTTGCTCCCACAGGAAAAGAGGCAAGAATGAAAGATGTTGCTGGGCATCTTCAGCACCCAGTGAGCTTTGCAATGGTGACACACTTATTGCTGTATCTACCCCTTCCTACCGAAAAGTGCATTTGAATCCAACATCTCTGGTGTCTGGTGCTCTCTGAGCACAGCAGAGTAAAGCACGAACGTTTGAACTCTGCTCCCACAGGAAAGGAGTCAGGAGTGAAAGATGATGCTGGGCATCTTCAGCACACAGTGAGAGTTGAAAGGGTGACACGCACATTGAGGTCTCTCCTCACTTTCGTTCCTCAAAGTGTATTTGAATCCAACATCTCCGGTGCCTGCTCTCGGCTGAGCAGAACGATGTAAAGCAAGAGCGTTTGAACTTTGCTCCCAGAGGAAAAGAGCCAGGAGTGAAAGATGTTGCTGGACATCTTCAGCACACAGTGAGCTTTGCAGGGTGACACAAACATAGCTGTCCCTCCTCCCTTCCAACCTAAAAGTGCATTTGAATCCAACATCTCTGGTGCCTGGTGCTCTCTGAGCACAGCAGAGTAAAGCACGAACGTTTAAGCTCTGCTCCCACAATAAAAGGGGCAAGTATGAAAGATGTTGCTGGGAAACTTCAGCACCCAGTGAGCTTTGCAATGGTGACACACTCATTGCTGTATCTCCCCCTTCCTACCGAAAAGTGCATTTGAATCCAACATCTCTGGTGTCTGGTGCTCTCTGAGCACAGCAGAGTAAAGCACGAACGTTTGAACTTTGCTCCCACGGGAAAAGAGGCAAGAATGAAAGATGTTGCTGGGCATCTTCAGCACCCAGTGAGCTTTGCAATGGTGACACACTTATTGCTGTATCTCCCCCTTCCTACCGAAAAGTGCATTTGAATCCAACATCTCTGGTGTCTGGTGCTCTCTGAGCACAGCAGAGTAAAGCACGAACGTTTGAACTCTGCTCCCACAGGAAAGGAGTCAGGAGTGAAAGATGATGCTGGGCATCTTCAGCACACAGTGAGAGTTGAAAGGGTGACACGCACATTGAGGTCTCTCCTCACTTTCGTTCCTCAAAGTGTATTTGAATCCAACATCTCCGGTGCCTGCTCTCGGCTGAGCAGAACGATGTAAAGCAAGAGCGTTTGAACTTTGCTCCCACAGGAAAAGAGCCAGGAGTGAAAGATGTTGCTGGACATCTTCAGCACACAGTGAGCTTTGCAGGGTGACACAAACATAGCTGTCCCTCCTCCCTTCCAACCTAAAAGTGCATTTGAATCCAACATCTCTGGTGCCTGGTGCTCTCTGAGAACAGCAGAGTAAAGCACGGACATTTAAGCTCTGCTCCCACAATAAAAGGGGCAAGTATGAAAGATGTTACTGGGAAACTTCAGCACCCAGTGAGCTTTGCAATGGTGACACACTCATTGCTGTATCTCCCCCTTCCTACCGAAAAGTGCATTTGAATCCAACATCTCTGGTGTCTGGTGCTCTCTGAGCACAGCAGAGTAAAGCACGAACGTTTGAACTTTGCTCCCACAGGCAAAGAGGCAAGAATGAAAGATGTTGCTGGGCATCTTCAGCACCCAGTGAGCTTTGCAATGGTGACACACTTATTGCTGTATCTCCCCCTTCCTACCGAAAAGTGCATTTGAATCCAACATCTCTGGTGTCTGGTGCTCTCTGAGCACAGCAGAGTAAAGCACGAACGTTTGAACTCTGCTCCCACAGGAAAGGAGTCAGGAGTGAAAGATGATGCTGGGCATCTTCAGCACACAGTGAGAGTTGAAAGGGTGACACGCACATTGAGGTCTCTCCTCACTTTCGTTCCTCAAAGTGTATTTGAATCCAACATCTCCGGTGCCTGCTCTCGGCTGAGCAGAACGATGTAAAGCAAGAGCGTTTGAACTTTGCTCCCACAGGAAAAGAGCCAGGAGTGAAAGATGTTGCTGGACATCTTCAGCACACAGTGAGCTTTGCAGGGTGACACAAACATAGCTGTCCCTCCTCCCTTCCAACCTAAAAGTGCATTTGAATCCAACATCTCTGGTGCCTGGTGCTCTCTGAGCACAGCAGAGTAAAGCACGAACGTTTGATCACTGCTCCCACAATAAAAGGGGCAAGAATGAAAGATGTTGCTGGGAATCTTCAGCACCCAGTGAGCTTTGCAATGGTGACACACTTATTGCTGTATCTCCCCCTTCCTACCGAAAAGTGCATTTGAATCCAACATCTCTGGTGTCTGGTGCTCTCTGAGCACAGCAGAGTCAAGCACGAACGTTTGAACTTTGCTCCCACAGGAAAAGAGGCAAGAATGAAAGATGTTGCTGGGCATCTTCAGCACCCAGTGAGCTTTGCAATGGTGACACACTTATTGCTGTATCTCCCCCTTCCTACCGAAAAGTGCATTTGAATCCAACATCTCTGGTGTCTGGTGCTCTCTGAGCACAGCAGAGTAAAGCACGAACGTTTGAACTCTGCTCCCACAGGAAAGGAGTCAGGAGTGAAAGATGATGCTGGGCATCTTCAGCACACAGTGACAGTTGAAAGGGTGACACGCACATTGAGGTCTCTCCTCACTTTCGTTCCTCAAAGTGTATTTGAATCCAACATCTCCGGTGCCTGCTCTCGGCTGAGCAGAACGATGTAAAGCAAGAGCGTTTGAACTTTGCTCCCACAGGAAAAGAGCCAGGAGTGAAAGATGTTGCTGGACATCTTCAGCACACAGTGAGCTTTGCAGGGTGACACAAACATAGCTGTCCCTCCTCCCTTCCAACCTAAAAGTGCATTTGAATCCAACATCTCTGGTGCCTGGTGCTCTCTGAGCACAGCAGAGTAAAGCACGAACGTTTAAGCTCTGCTCCCACAATAAAAGGGGCAAGAATGAAAGATGTTGCTGGGAAACTTCAGCACCCAGTGAGCTTTGCAATGGTGACACACTCATTGCTGTATCTCCCCCTTCCTACCGAAAAGTGCATTTGAATCCAACATCTCTGGTGTCTGGTGCTCTCTGAGCACAGCAGAGTAAAGCACGAACGTTTGAACTTTGCTCCCACAGGAAAAGAGGCAAGAATGAAAGATGTTGCTGGGAAACTTCAGCACCCAGTGAGCTTTGCAATGGCGACACACTCATTGCTGTATCTCCCCCTTCCTACCGAAAAGTGCATTTGAATCCAACATCTCTGGTGTCTGGTGCTCTCTGAGCACAGCAGAGTAAAGCACGAACGTTTGAACTTTGCTCCCACAGGAAAAGAGTCAAGAATGAAAGATGTTGCTGGGCATCTTCAGCACCCAGTGAGCTTTGCAATGGTGACACACTTATTGCTGTATCTCCCCCTTCCTACCGAAAAGTGCATTTGAATCCAACATCTCTGGTGTCTGGTGCTCTCTGAGCACAGCAGAGTAAAGCACGAACGTTTGAACTCTGCTCCCACAGGAAAGGAGTCAGGAGTGAAAGATGATGCTGGGCGTCTTCAGCACACAGTGAGAGTTGAAAGGGTGACACGCACATTGAGGTCTCTCCTCACTTTCGTTCCTCAAAGTGTATTTGAATCCAACATCTCCGGTGCCTGCTCTCGGCTGAGCAGAACGATGTAAAGCAAGAGCGTTTGAACTTTGCTCCCACAGGAAAAGAGCCAGGAGTGAAAGATGTTGCTGGACATCTTCAGCACACAGTGAGCTTTGCAGGGTGACACAAACATAGCTGTCCCTCCTCCCTTCCAACCTAAAAGTGCATTTGAATCCAACATCTCTGGTGCCTGGTGCTCTCTGAGCACAGCAGAGTAAAGCACGAACGTTTAAGCTCTGCTCCCACAATAAAAGGGGCAAGAATGAAAGATGTTGCTGGGAATCTTCAGCACCCAGTGAGCTTTGCAATGGTGACACACTTATTGCTGTATCTCCCCCTTCCTACCGAAAAGTGCATTTGAATCCAACATCTCTGGTGTCTGGTGCTCTCTGAGCACAGCAGAGTCAAGCACGAACGTTTGAACTTTGCTCCCACAGGAAAAGAGTCAAGAATGAAAGATGTTGCTGGGCATCTTCAGCACCCAGTGAGCTTTGCAATGGTGACACACTTATTGCTGTATCTCCCCCTTCCTACCGAAAAGTGCATTTGAATCCAACATCTCTGGTGTCTGGTGCTCTCTGAGCACAGCAGAGTAAAGCACGAACGTTTGAACTCTGCTCCCACAGGAAAGGAGTCAGGAGTGAAAGATGATGCTGGGCATCTTCAGCACACAGTGAGAGTTGAAAGGGTGACACGCACATTGAGGTCTCTCCTCACTTTCGTTCCTCAAAGTGTATTTGAATCCAACATCTCCGGTGCCTGCTCTCGGCTGAGCAGAACGATGTAAAGCAAGAGCGTTTGAACTTTGCTCCCACAGGAAAAGAGCCAGGAGTGAAAGATGTTGCTGGACATCTTCAGCACACAGTGAGCTTTGCAGGGTGACACAAACATAGCTGTCCCTCCTCCCTTCCAACCTAAAAGTGCATTTGAATCCAACATCTCTGGTGCCTGGTGCTCTCTGAGCACAGCAGAGTAAAGCACGAACGTTTAAGCTCTGCTCCCACAATAAAAGGGGCAAGAATGAAAGATGTTGCTGGGAATCTTCAGCACCCAGTGAGCTTTGCAATGGTGACACACTTATTGCTGTATCTCCCCCTTCCTACCGAAAAGTGCATTTGAATCCAACATCTCTGGTGTCTGGTGCTCTCTGAGCACAGCAGAGTCAAGCACGAACGTTTGAACTTTGCTCCCACAGGAAAAGAGGCAAGAATGAAAGATGTTGCTGGGCATCTTCAGCACCCAGTGAGCTTTGCAATGGTGACACACTTATTGCTGTATCTACCCCTTCCTACCGAAAAGTGCATTTGAATCCAACATCTCTGGTGTCTGGTGCTCTCTGAGCACAGCAGAGTAAAGCACGAACGTTTGAACTCTGCTCCCACAGGAAAGGAGTCAGGAGTGAAAGATGATGCTGGGCATCTTCAGCACACAGTGAGAGTTGAAAGGGTGACACGCACATTGAGGTCTCTCCTCACTTTCGTTCCTCAAAGTGTATTTGAATCCAACATCTCCGGTGCCTGCTCTCGGCTGAGCAGAACGATGTAAAGCAAGAGCGTTTGAACTTTGCTCCCACAGGAAAAGAGCCAGGAGTGAAAGATGTTGCTGGACATCTTCAGCACACAGTGAGCTTTGCAGGGTGACACAAACATAGCTGTCCCTCCTCCCTTCCAACCTAAAAGTGCATTTGAATCCAACATCTCTGGTGCCTGGTGCTCTCTGAGCACAGCAGAGTAAAGCACGAACGTTTAAGCTCTGCTCCCACAATAAAAGGGGCAAGAATGAAAGATGTTGCTGGGAAACTTCAGCACCCAGTGAGCTTTGCAATGGTGACACACTCATTGCTGTATCTCCCCCTTCCTACCGAAAAGTGCATTTGAATCCAACATCTCTGGTGTCTGGTGCTCTCTGAGCACAGCAGAGTAAAGCACGAACGTTTGAACTTTGCTCCCACAGGAAAAGAGGCAAGAATGAAAGATGTTGCTGGGAAACTTCAGCACCCAGTGAGCTTTGCAATGGCGACACACTCATTGCTGTATCTCCCCCTTCCTACCGAAAAGTGCATTTGAATCCAACATCTCTGGTGTCTGGTGCTCTCTGAGCACAGCAGAGTAAAGCACGAACGTTTGAACTTTGCTCCCACAGGAAAAGAGTCAAGAATGAAAGATGTTGCTGGGCATCTTCAGCACCCAGTGAGCTTTGCAATATTGACACACTTATTGCTGTATCTCCCCCTTCCTACCGAAAAGTGCATTTGAATCCAACATCTCTGGTGTCTGGTGCTCTCTGAGCACAGCAGAGTAAAGCACGAACGTTTGAACTCTGCTCCCACAGGAAAGGAGTCAGGAGTGAAAGATGTTGCTGGACATCTTCAGCACACAGTGAGCTTTGCAGGGTGACACAAACATAGCTGTCCCTCCTCCCTTCCAACCTAAAAGTGCATTTGAATCCAACATCTCTGGTGCCTGGTGCTCTCTGAGCACAGCAGAGTAAAGCACGAACGTTTAAGCTCTGCTCCCACAATAAAAGGGGCAAGAATGAAAGATGTTGCTGGGAATCTTCCGCACCCAGTGAGCTTTGCAATGGTGACACACTTATTGCTGTATCTCCCCCTTCCTACCGAAAAGTGCATTTGAATCCAACATCTCTGGTGTCTGGTGCTCTCTGAGCACAGCAGAGTCAAGCACGAACGTTTGAACTTTGCTCCCACAGGAAAAGAGGCAAGAATGAAAGATGTTGCTGGGCATCTTCAGCACCCAGTGAGCTTTGCAATGGTGACACACTTATTGCTGTATCTCCCCCTTCCTACCGAAAAGTGCATTTGAATCCAACATCTCTGGTGTCTGGTGCTCTCTGAGCACAGCAGAGTAAAGCACGAACGTTTGAACTCTGCTCCCACAGGAAAGGAGTCAGGAGTGAAAGATGATGCTGGGCGTCTTCAGCACACAGTGAGAGTTGAAAGGGTGACACGCACATTGAGGTCTCTCCTCACTTTCGTTCCTCAAAGTGTATTTGAATCCAACATCTCCGGTGCCTGCTCTCGGCTGAGCAGAACGATGTAAAGCAAGAGCGTTTGAACTTTGCTCCCACAGGAAAAGAGCCAGGAGTGAAAGATGTTGCTGGACATCTTCAGCACACAGTGAGCTTTGCAGGGTGACACAAACATAGCTGTCCCTCCTCCCTTCCAACCTAAAAGTGCATTTGAATCCAACATCTCTGGTGCCTGGTGCTCTCTGAGCACAGCAGAGTAAAGCACGAACGTTTAAGCTCTGCTCCCACAATAAAAGGGGCAAGAATGAAAGATGTTGCTGGGAATCTTCAGCACCCAGTGAGCTTTGCAATGGTGACACACTTATTGCTGTATCTCCCCCTTCCTACCGAAAAGTGCATTTGAATCCAACATCTCTGGTGTCTGGTGCTCTCTGAGCACAGCAGAGTCAAGCACGAACGTTTGAACTTTGCTCCCACAGGAAAAGAGTCAAGAATGAAAGATGTTGCTGGGCATCTTCAGCACCCAGTGAGCTTTGCAATGGTGACACACTTATTGCTGTATCTCCCCCTTCCTACCGAAAAGTGCATTTGAATCCAACATCTCTGGTGTCTGGTGCTCTCTGAGCACAGCAGAGTAAAGCACGAACGTTTGAACTCTGCTCCCACAGGAAAGGAGTCAGGAGTGAAAGATGATGCTGGGCATCTTCAGCACACAGTGAGAGTTGAAAGGGTGACACGCACATTGAGGTCTCTCCTCACTTTCGTTCCTCAAAGTGTATTTGAATCCAACATCTCCGGTGCCTGCTATCGGCTGAGCAGAACGATGTAAAGCAAGAGCGTTTGAACTTTGCTCCCACAGGAAAAGAGCCAGGAGTGAAAGATGTTGCTGGACATCTTCAGCACACAGTGAGCTTTGCAGGGTGACACAAACATAGCTGTCCCTCCTCCCTTCCAACCTAAAAGTGCATTTGAATCCAACATCTCTGGTGCCTGGTGCTCTCTGAGCACAGCAGAGTAAAGCACGAACGTTTAAGCTCTGCTCCCACAATAAAAGGGGCAAGAATGAAAGATGTTGCTGGGAATCTTCAGCACCCAGTGAGCTTTGCAATGGTGACACACTTATTGCTGTATCTCCCCCTTCCTACCGAAAAGTGCATTTGAATCCAACATCTCTGGTGTCTGGTGCTCTCTGAGCACAGCAGAGTCAAGCACGAACGTTTGAACTTTGCTCCCACAGGAAAAGAGGCAAGAATGAAAGATGTTGCTGGGCATCTTCAGCACCCAGTGAGCTTTGCAATGGTGACACACTTATTGCTGTATCTACCCCTTCCTACCGAAAAGTGCATTTGAATCCAACATCTCTGGTGTCTGGTGCTCTCTGAGCACAGCAGAGTAAAGCACGAACGTTTGAACTCTGCTCCCACAGGAAAGGAGTCAGGAGTGAAAGATGATGCTGGGCATCTTCAGCACACAGTGAGAGTTGAAAGGGTGACACGCACATTGAGGTCTCTCCTCACTTTCGTTCCTCAAAGTGTATTTGAATCCAACATCTCCGGTGCCTGCTCTCGGCTGAGCAGAACGATGTAAAGCAAGAGCGTTTGAACTTTGCTCCCACAGGAAAAGAGCCAGGAGTGAAAGATGTTGCTGGACATCTTCAGCACACAGTGAGCTTTGCAGGGTGACACAAACATAGCTGTCCCTCCTCCCTTCCAACCTAAAAGTGCATTTGAATCCAACATCTCTGGTGCCTGGTGCTCTCTGAGCACAGCAGAGTAAAGCACGAACGTTTAAGCTCTGCTCCCACAATAAAAGGGGCAAGAATGAAAGATGTTGCTGGGAAACTTCAGCACCCAGTGAGCTTTGCAATGGTGACACACTCATTGCTGTATCTCCCCCTTCCTACCGAAAAGTGCATTTGAATCCAACATCTCTGGTGTCTGGTGCTCTCTGAGCACAGCAGAGTAAAGCACGAACGTTTGAACTTTGCTCCCACAGGAAAAGAGGCAAGAATGAAAGATGTTGCTGGGAAACTTCAGCACCCAGTGAGCTTTGCAATGGCGACACACTCATTGCTGTATCTCCCCCTTCCTACCGAAAAGTGCATTTGAATCCAACATCTCTGGTGTCTGGTGCTCTCTGAGCACAGCAGAGTAAAGCACGAACGTTTGAACTTTGCTCCCACAGGAAAAGAGTCAAGAATGAAAGATGTTGCTGGGCATCTTCAGCACCCAGTGAGCTTTGCAATATTGACACACTTATTGCTGTATCTCCCCCTTCCTACCGAAAAGTGCATTTGAATCCAACATCTCTGGTGTCTGGTGCTCTCTGAGCACAGCAGAGTAAAGCACGAACGTTTGAACTCTGCTCCCACAGGAAAGGAGTCAGGAGTGAAAGATGTTGCTGGACATCTTCAGCACACAGTGAGCTTTGCAGGGTGACACAAACATAGCTGTCCCTCCTCCCTTCCAACCTAAAAGTGCATTTGAATCCAACATCTCTGGTGCCTGGTGCTCTCTGAGCACAGCAGAGTAAAGCACGAACGTTTAAGCTCTGCTCCCACAATAAAAGGGGCAAGAATGAAAGATGTTGCTGGGAATCTTCAGCACCCAGTGAGCTTTGCAATGGTGACACACTTATTGCTGTATCTCCCCCTTCCTACCGAAAAGTGCATTTGAATCCAACATCTCTGGTGTCTGGTGCTCTCTGAGCACAGCAGAGTCAAGCACGAACGTTTGAACTTTGCTCCCACAGGAAAAGAGGCAAGAATGAAAGATGTTGCTGGGCATCTTCAGCACCCAGTGAGCTTTGCAATGGTGACACACTTATTGCTGTATCTACCCCTTCCTACCGAAAAGTGCATTTGAATCCAACATCTCTGGTGTCTGGTGCTCTCTGAGCACAGCAGAGTAAAGCACGAACGTTTGAACTCTGCTCCCACAGGAAAGGAGTCAGGAGTGAAAGATGATGCTGGGCATCTTCAGCACACAGTGAGAGTTGAAAGGGTGACACGCACATTGAGGTCTCTCCTCACTTTCGTTCCTCAAAGTGTATTTGAATCCAACATCTCCGGTGCCTGCTCTCGGCTGAGCAGAACGATGTAAAGCAAGAGCGTTTGAACTTTGCTCCCACAGGAAAAGAGCCAGGAGTGAAAGATGTTGCTGGACATCTTCAGCACACAGTGAGCTTTGCAGGGTGACACAAACATAGCTGTCCCTCCTCCCTTCCAACCTAAAAGTGCATTAGAATCCAACATCTCTGGTGCCTGGTGCTCTCTGAGCACAGCAGAGTAAAGCACGAACGTTTAAGCTCTGCTCCCACAATAAAAGGGGCAAGTATGAAAGATGTTGCTGGGAAACTTCAGCACCCAGTGAGCTTTGCAATGGTGACACACTCATTGCTGTATCTCCCCCTTCCTACCGAAAAGTGCATTTGAATCCAACATCTCTGGTGTCTGGTGCTCTCTGAGCACAGCAGAGTAAAGCACGAACGTTTGAACTTTGCTCCCACAGGAAAAGAGGCAAGAATGAAAGATGTTGCTGGGAAACTTCAGCACCCAGTGAGCTTTGCAATGGCGACACACTCATTGCTGTATCTCCCCCTTCCTACCGAAAAGTGCATTTGAATCCAACATCTCTGGTGTCTGGTGCTCTCTGAGCACAGCAGAGTAAAGCACGAACGTTTGAACTTTGCTCCCACAGGAAAAGAGGCAAGAATGAAAGATGTTGCTGGGCATCTTCAGCACCCAGTGAGCTTTGCAATGGTGACACACTTATTGCTGTATCTCCCCCTTCCTACCGAAAAGTGCATTTGAATCCAACATCTCTGGTGTCTGGTGCTCTCTGAGCACAGCAGAGTAAAGCACGAACGTTTGAACTCTGCTCCCACAGGAAAGGAGTCAGGAGTGAAAGATGATGCTGGGCATCTTCAGCACACAGTGAGAGTTGAAAGGGTGACACGCACATTGAGGTCTCTCCTCACTTTCGTTCCTCAAAGTGTATTTGAATCCAACATCTCCGGTGCCTGCTCTCGGCTGAGCAGAACGATGTAAAGCAAGAGCGTTTGAACTTTGCTCCCACAGGAAAAGAGCCAGGAGTGAAAGATGTTGCTGGACATCTTCAGCACACAGAGAGCTTTGCAGGGTGACACAAACATAGCTGTCCCTCCTCCCTTCCAACCTAAAAGTGCATTTGAATCCAACATCTCTGGTGCCTGGTGCTCTCTGAGCACAGCAGAGTAAAGCACGGACGTTTAAGCTCTGCTCCCACAATAAAAGGGGCAAGTATGAAAGATGTTGCTGGGAAACTTCAGCACCCAGTGAGCTTTGCAATGGCGACACACTCATTGCTGTATCTCCCCCTTCCTACCGAAAAGTGCATTTGAATCCAACATCTCTGGTGTCTGGTGCTCTCTGAGCACAGCAGAGTAAAGCACGAACGTTTGAACTTTGCTCCCACAGGAAAAGAGTCAAGAATGAAAGATGTTGCTGGGCATCTTCAGCACCCAGTGAGCTTTGCAATATTGACACACTTATTGCTGTATCTCCCCCTTCCTACCGAAAAGTGCATTTGAATCCAACATCTCTGGTGTCTGGTGCTCTCTGAGCACAGCAGAGTAAAGCACGAACGTTTGAACTCTGCTCCCACAGGAAAGGAGTCAGGAGTGAAAGATGTTGCTGGACATCTTCAGCACACAGTGAGCTTTGCAGGGTGACACAAACATAGCTGTCCCTCCTCCCTTCCAACCTAAAAGTGCATTTGAATCCAACATCTCTGGTGCCTGGTGCTCTCTGAGCACAGCAGAGTAAAGCACGAACGTTTAAGCTCTGCTCCCACAATAAAAGGGGCAAGAATGAAAGATGTTGCTGGGAATCTTCAGCACCCAGTGAGCTTTGCAATGGTGACACACTTATTGCTGTATCTCCCCCTTCCTACCGAAAAGTGCATTTGAATCCAACATCTCTGGTGTCTGGTGCTCTCTGAGCACAGCAGAGTCAAGCACGAACGTTTTAACTTTGCTCCCACAGGAAAAGAGGCAAGAATGAAAGATGTTGCTGGGCATCTTCAGCACCCAGTGAGCTTTGCAATGGTGACACACTTATTGCTGTATCTACCCCTTCCTACCGAAAAGTGCATTTGAATCCAACATCTCTGGTGTCTGGTGCTCTCTGAGCACAGCAGAGTAAAGCACGAACGTTTGAACTCTGCTCCCACAGGAAAGGAGTCAGGAGTGAAAGATGATGCTGGGCATCTTCAGCACACAGTGAGAGTTGAAAGGGTGACACGCACATTGAGGTCTCTCCTCACTTTCGTTCCTCAAAGTGTATTTGAATCCAACATCTCCGGTGCCTGCTCTCGGCTGAGCAGAACGATGTAAAGCAAGAGCGTTTGAACTTTGCTCCCACAGGAAAAGAGCCAGGAGTGAAAGATGTTGCTGGACATCTTCAGCACACAGTGAGCTTTGCAGGGTGACACAAACATAGCTGTCCCTCCTCCCTTCCAACCTAAAAGTGCATTAGAATCCAACATCTCTGGTGCCTGGTGCTCTCTGAGCACAGCAGAGTAAAGCACGAACGTTTAAGCTCTGCTCCCACAATAAAAGGGGCAAGTATGAAAGATGTTGCTGGGAAACTTCAGCACCCAGTGAGCTTTGCAATGGTGACACACTCATTGCTGTATCTCCCCCTTCCTACCGAAAAGTGCATTTGAATCCAACATCTCTGGTGTCTGGTGCTCTCTGAGCACAGCAGAGTAAAGCACGAACGTTTGAACTTTGCTCCCACAGGAAAAGAGGCAAGAATGAAAGATGTTGCTGGGAAACTTCAGCACCCAGTGAGCTTTGCAATGGCGACACACTCATTGCTGTATCTCCCCCTTCCTACCGAAAAGTGCATTTGAATCCAACATCTCTGGTGTCTGGTGCTCTCTGAGCACAGCAGAGTAAAGCACGAACGTTTGAACTTTGCTCCCACAGGAAAAGAGGCAAGAATGAAAGATGTTGCTGGGCATCTTCAGCACCCAGTGAGCTTTGCAATGGTGACACACTTATTGCTGTATCTCCCCCTTCCTACCGAAAAGTGCATTTGAATCCAAAATCTCTGGTGTCTGGTGCTCTCTGAGCACAGCAGAGTAAAGCACGAACGTTTGAACTCTGCTCCCACAGGAAAGGAGTCAGGAGTGAAAGATGATGCTGGGCATCTTCAGCACACAGTGAGAGTTGAAAGGGTGACACGCACATTGAGGTCTCTCCTCACTTTCGTTCCTCAAAGTGTATTTGAATCCAACATCTCCGGTGCCTGCTCTCGGCTGAGCAGAACGATGTAAAGCAAGAGCGTTTGAACTTTGCTCCCACAGGAAAAGAGCCAGGAGTGAAAGATGTTGCTGGACATCTTCAGCACACAGAGAGCTTTGCAGGGTGACACAAACATAGCTGTCCCTCCTCCCTTCCAACCTAAAAGTGCATTTGAATCCAACATCTCTGGTGCCTGGTGCTCTCTGAGCACAGCAGAGTAAAGCACGGACGTTTAAGCTCTGCTCCCACAATAAAAGGGGCAAGTATGAAAGATGTTGCTGGGAAACTTCAGCACCCAGTGAGCTTTGCAATGGCGACACACTCATTGCTGTATCTCCCCCTTCCTACCGAAAAGTGCATTTGAATCCAACATCTCTGGTGTCTGGTGCTCTCTGAGCACAGCAGAGTAAAGCACGAACGTTTGAACTTTGCTCCCACAGGAAAAGAGTCAAGAATGAAAGATGTTGCTGGGCATCTTCAGCACCCAGTGAGCTTTGCAATATTGACACACATATTGCTGTATCTCCCCCTTCCTACCGAAAAGTGCATTTGAATCCAACATCTCTGGTGTCTGGTGCTCTCTGAGCACAGCAGAGTAAAGCACGAACGTTTGAACTCTGCTCCCACAGGAAAGGAGTCAGGAGTGAAAGATGATGCTGGGCGTCTTCAGCACACAGTGAGAGTTGAAAGGGTGACACGCACATTGAGGTCTCTCCTCACTTTCGTTCCTCAAAGTGTATTTGAATCCAACATCTCCGGTGCCTGCTCTCGGCTGAGCAGAACGATGTAAAGCAAGAGCGTTTGAACTTTGCTCCCACAGGAAAAGAGCCAGGAGTGAAAGATGTTGCTGGACATCTTCAGCACACAGTGAGATTTGCAGGGTGACACAAACATAGCTGTCCCTCCTCCCTTCCAACCTAAAAGTGCATTTGAATCCAACATCTCTGGTGCCTGGTGCTCTCTGAGCACAGCAGAGTAAAGCACGAACGTTTAAGCTCTGCTCCCACAATAAAAGGGGCAAGAATGAAAGATGTTGCTGGGAATCTTCAGCACCCAGTGAGCTTTGCAATGGTGACACACTTATTGCTGTATCTCCCCCTTCCTACCGAAAAGTGCATTTGAATCCAACATCTCTGGTGTCTGGTGCTCTCTGAGCACAGCAGAGTCAAGCACGAACGTTTGAACTTTGCTCCCACAGGAAAAGAGGCAAGAATGAAAGATGTTGCTGGGCATCTTCAGCACCCAGTGAGCTTTGCAATGGTGACACACTTATTGCTGTATCTACCCCTTCCTACCGAAAAGTGCATTTGAATCCAACATCTCTGGTGTCTGGTGCTCTCTGAGCACAGCAGAGTAAAGCACGAACGTTTGAACTCTGCTCCCACAGGAAAGGAGTCAGGAGTGAAAGATGATGCTGGGCATCTTCAGCACACAGTGAGAGTTGAAAGGGTGACACGCACATTGAGGTCTCTCCTCACTTTCGTTCCTCAAAGTGTATTTGAATCCAACATCTCCGGTGCCTGCTCTCGGCTGAGCAGAACGATGTAAAGCAAGAGCGTTTGAACTTTGCTCCCACAGGAAAAGAGCCAGGAGTGAAAGATGTTGCTGGACATCTTCAGCACACAGTGAGCTTTGCAGGGTGACACAAACATAGCTGTCCCTCCTCCCTTCCAACCTAAAAGTGCATTAGAATCCAACATCTCTGGTGCCTGGTGCTCTCTGAGCACAGCAGAGTAAAGCACGAACGTTTAAGCTCTGCTCCCACAATAAAAGGGGCAAGTATGAAAGATGTTGCTGGGAAACTTCAGCACCCAGTGAGCTTTGCAATGGTGACACACTCATTGCTGTATCTCCCCCTTCCTACCGAAAAGTGCATTTGAATCCAACATCTCTGGTGTCTGGTGCTCTCTGAGCACAGCAGAGTAAAGCACGAACGTTTGAACTTTGCTCCCACAGGAAAAGAGGCAAGAATGAAAGATGTTGCTGGGAAACTTCAGCACCCAGTGAGCTTTGCAATGGCGACACACTCATTGCTGTATCTCCCCCTTCCTACCGAAAAGTGCATTTGAATCCAACATCTCTGGTGTCTGGTGCTCTCTGAGCACAGCAGAGTAAAGCACGAACGTTTGAACTTTGCTCCCACAGGAAAAGAGGCAAGAATGAAAGATGTTGCTGGGCATCTTCAGCACCCAGTGAGCTTTGCAATGGTGACACACTTATTGCTGTATCTCCCCCTTCCTACCGAAAAGTGCATTTGAATCCAACATCTCTGGTGTCTGGTGCTCTCTGAGCACAGCAGAGTAAAGCACGAACGTTTGAACTCTGCTCCCACAGGAAAGGAGTCAGGAGTGAAAGATGATGCTGGGCATCTTCAGCACACAGTGAGAGTTGAAAGGGTGACACGCACATTGAGGTCTCTCCTCACTTTCGTTCCTCAAAGTGTATTTGAATCCAACATCTCCGGTGCCTGCTCTCGGCTGAGCAGAACGATGTAAAGCAAGAGCGTTTGAACTTTGCTCCCACAGGAAAAGAGCCAGGAGTGAAAGATGTTGCTGGACATCTTCAGCACACAGAGAGCTTTGCAGGGTGACACAAACATAGCTGTCCCTCCTCCCTTCCAACCTAAAAGTGCATTTGAATCCAACATCTCTGGTGCCTGGTGCTCTCTGAGCACAGCAGAGTAAAGCACGGACGTTTAAGCTCTGCTCCCACAATAAAAGGGGCAAGTATGAAAGATGTTACTGGGAAACTTCAGCACCCAGTGAGCTTTGCAATGGTGACACACTCATTGCTGTATCTCCCCCTTCCTACCGAAAAGTGCATTTGAATCCAACATCTCTGGTGTCTGGTGCTCTCTGAGCACAGCAGAGTCAAGCACGAACGTTTGAACTTTGCTCCCACAGGCAAAGAGGCAAGAATGAAAGATGTTGCTGGGCATCTTCAGCACCCAGTGAGCTTTGCAATGGTGACACACTTATTGCTGTATCTCCCCCTTCCTACCGAAAAGTGCATTTGAATCCAACATCTCTGGTGTCTGGTGCTCTCTGAGCACAGCAGAGTAAAGCACGAACGTTTGAACTCTGCTCCCACAGGAAAGGAGTCAGGAGTGAAAGATGATGCTGGGCGTCTTCAGCACACAGTGAGAGTTGAAAGGGTGACACGCACATTGAGGTCTCTCCTCACTTTCGTTCCTCAAAGTGTATTTGAATCCAACATCTCCGGTGCCTGCTCTCGGCTGAGCAGAACGATGTAAAGCAAGAGCGTTTGAACTTTGCTCCCACAGGAAAAGAGCCAGGAGTGAAAGATGTTGCTGGACATCTTCAGCACACAGTGAGCTTTGCAATGGTGACACACTTATTGCTGTATCTCCCCCTTCCTACCGAAAAGTGCATTTGAATCCAACATCTCTGGTGTCTGGTGCTCTCTGAGCACAGCAGAGTCAAGCACGAACGTTTGAACTTTGCTCCCACAGGAAAAGAGGCAAGAATGAAAGATGTTGCTGGGCATCTTCAGCACCCAGTGAGCTTTGCAATGGTGACACACTTATTGCTGTATCTCCCCCTTCCTACCGAAAAGTGCATTTGAATCCAACATCTCTGGTGTCTGGTGCTCTCTGAGCACAGCAGAGTAAAGCACGAACGTTTGAACTCTGCTCCCACAGGAAAGGAGTCAGGAGTGAAAGATGATGCTGGGCATCTTCAGCACACAGTGAGAGTTGAAAGGGTGACACGCACATTGAGGTCTCTCCTCACTTTCGTTCCTCAAAGTGTATTTGAATCCAACATCTCCGGTGCCTGCTCTCGGCTGAGCAGAACGATGTAAAGCAAGAGCGTTTGAACTTTGCTCCCACAGGAAAAGAGCCAGGAGTGAAAGATGTTGCTGGACATCTTCAGCACACAGTGAGCTTTGCAGGGTGACACAAACATAGCTGTCCCTCCTCCCTTCCAACCTAAAAGTGCATTTGAATCCAACATCTCTGGTGCCTGGTGCTCTCTGAGCACAGCAGAGTAAAGCACGAACGTTTGATCACTGCTCCCACAATAAAAGGGGCAAGAATGAAAGATGTTGCTGGGAATCTTCAGCACCCAGTGAGCTTTGCAATGGTGACACACTAATTGCTGTATCTCCCCCTTCCTACCGAAAAGTGCATTTGAATCCAACATCTCTGGTGTCTGGTGCTCTCTGAGCACAGCAGAGTCAAGCACGAACGTTTGAACTTTGCTCCCACAGGAAAAGAGGCAAGAATGAAAGATGTTGCTGGGCCTCTTCAGCACCCAGTGAGCTTTGCAATGGTGACACACTTATTGCTGTATCTCCCCCTTCCTACCGAAAAGTGCATTTGAATCCAACATCTCTGGTGTCTGGTGCTCTCTGAGCACAGCAGAGTAAAGCACGAACGTTTGAACTCTGCTCCCACAGGAAAGGAGTCAGGAGTGAAAGATGATGCTGGGCATCTTCAGCACACAGTGAGAGTTGAAAGGGTGACACGCACATTGAGGTCTCTCCTCACTTTCGTTCCTCAAAGTGTATTTGAATCCAACATCTCCGGTGCCTGCTCTCGGCTGAGCAGAACGATGTAAAGCAAGAGCGTTTGAACTTTGCTCCCACAGGAAAAGAGCCAGGAGTGAAAGATGTTGCTGGACATCTTCAGCACACAGTGAGCTTTGCAGGGTGACACAAACATAGCTGTCCCTCCTCCCTTCCAACCTAAAAGTGCATTTGAATCCAACATCTCTGGTGCCTGGTGCTCTCTGAGCACAGCAGAGTAAAGCACGAACGTTTAAGCTCTGCTCCCACAATAAAAGGGGCAAGAATGAAAGATGTTGCTGGGAATCTTCAGCACCCAGTGAGCTTTGCAATGGTGACACACTTATTGCTGTATCTCCCCCTTCCTACCGAAAAGTGCATTTGAATCCAACATCTCTGGTGTCTGGTGCTCTCTGAGCACAGCAGAGTCAAGCACGAACGTTTGAACTTTGCTCCCACAGGAAAAGAGGCAAGAATGAAAGATGTTGCTGGGCATCTTCAGCACACAGTGAGCTTTGCAATGGTGACACACTTATTGCTGTATCTCCCCCTTCCTACCGAAAAGTGCATTTGAATCCAACATCTCTGGTGTCTGGTGCTCTCTGAGCACAGCAGAGTAAAGCACGAACGTTTGATCACTGCTCCCACAATAAAAGGGGCAAGAATGAAAGATGTTGCTGGGAATCTTCAGCACCCAGTGAGCTTTGCAATGGTGACACACTAATTGCTGTATCTCCCCCTTCCTACCGAAAAGTGCATTTGAATCCAACATCTCTGGTGTCTGGTGCTCTCTGAGCACAGCAGAGTAAAGCACGAACGTTTGATCACTGCTCCCACAATAAAAGGGGCAAGAATGAAAGATGTTGCTGGGCATCTTCAGCACCCAGTGAGCTTTGCAATGGCGACACACTCATTGCTGTATCTCCCCCTTCCTACCGAAAAGTGCATTTGAATCCAACATCTCTGGTGTCTGGTGCTCTCTGAGCACAGCAGAGTAAAGCACGAACGTTTGAACTTTGCTCCCACAGGAAAAGAGGCAAGAATGAAAGATGTTGCTGGGCATCTTCAGCACCCAGTGAGCTTTGCAATGGTGACACACTTATTGCTGTATCTCCCCCTTCCTACCGAAAAGTGCATTTGAATCCAAAATCTCTGGTGTCTGGTGCTCTCTGAGCACAGCAGAGTAAAGCACGAACGTTTGAACTCTGCTCCCACAGGAAAGGAGTCAGGAGTGAAAGATGATGCTGGGCATCTTCAGCACACAGTGAGAGTTGAAAGGGTGACACGCACATTGAGGTCTCTCCTCACTTTCGTTCCTCAAAGTGTATTTGAATCCAACATCTCCGGTGCCTGCTCTCGGCTGAGCAGAACGATGTAAAGCAAGAGCGTTTGAACTTTGCTCCCACAGGAAAAGAGCCAGGAGTGAAAGATGTTGCTGGACATCTTCAGCACACAGAGAGCTTTGCAGGGTGACACAAACATAGCTGTCCCTCCTCCCTTCCAACCTAAAAGTGCATTTGAATCCAACATCTCTGGTGCCTGGTGCTCTCTGAGCACAGCAGAGTAAAGCACGGACGTTTAAGCTCTGCTCCCACAATAAAAGGGGCAAGTATGAAAGATGTTGCTGGGAAACTTCAGCACCCAGTGAGCTTTGCAATGGCGACACACTCATTGCTGTATCTCCCCCTTCCTACCGAAAAGTGCATTTGAATCCAACATCTCTGGTGTCTGGTGCTCTCTGAGCACAGCAGAGTAAAGCACGAACGTTTGAACTTTGCTCCCACAGGAAAAGAGTCAAGAATGAAAGATGTTGCTGGGCATCTTCAGCACCCAGTGAGCTTTGCAATATTGACACACATATTGCTGTATCTCCCCCTTCCTACCGAAAAGTGCATTTGAATCCAACATCTCTGGTGTCTGGTGCTCTCTGAGCACAGCAGAGTAAAGCACGAACGTTTGAACTCTGCTCCCACAGGAAAGGAGTCAGGAGTGAAAGATGATGCTGGGCGTCTTCAGCACACAGTGAGAGTTGAAAGGGTGACACGCACATTGAGGTCTCTCCTCACTTTCGTTCCTCAAAGTGTATTTGAATCCAACATCTCCGGTGCCTGCTCTCGGCTGAGCAGAACGATGTAAAGCAAGAGCGTTTGAACTTTGCTCCCACAGGAAAAGAGCCAGGAGTGAAAGATGTTGCTGGACATCTTCAGCACACAGTGAGATTTGCAGGGTGACACAAACATAGCTGTCCCTCCTCCCTTCCAACCTAAAAGTGCATTTGAATCCAACATCTCTGGTGCCTGGTGCTCTCTGAGCACAGCAGAGTAAAGCACGAACGTTTAAGCTCTGCTCCCACAATAAAAGGGGCAAGAATGAAAGATGTTGCTGGGAATCTTCAGCACCCAGTGAGCTTTGCAATGGTGACACACTTATTGCTGTATCTCCCCCTTCCTACCGAAAAGTGCATTTGAATCCAACATCTCTGGTGTCTGGTGCTCTCTGAGCACAGCAGAGTCAAGCACGAACGTTTGAACTTTGCTCCCACAGGAAAAGAGGCAAGAATGAAAGATGTTGCTGGGCATCTTCAGCACCCAGTGAGCTTTGCAATGGTGACACACTTATTGCTGTATCTACCCCTTCCTACCGAAAAGTGCATTTGAATCCAACATCTCTGGTGTCTGGTGCTCTCTGAGCACAGCAGAGTAAAGCACGAACGTTTGAACTCTGCTCCCACAGGAAAGGAGTCAGGAGTGAAAGATGATGCTGGGCATCTTCAGCACACAGTGAGAGTTGAAAGGGTGACACGCACATTGAGGTCTCTCCTCACTTTCGTTCCTCAAAGTGTATTTGAATCCAACATCTCCGGTGCCTGCTCTCGGCTGAGCAGAACGATGTAAAGCAAGAGCGTTTGAACTTTGCTCCCACAGGAAAAGAGCCAGGAGTGAAAGATGTTGCTGGACATCTTCAGCACACAGTGAGCTTTGCAGGGTGACACAAACATAGCTGTCCCTCCTCCCTTCCAACCTAAAAGTGCATTAGAATCCAACATCTCTGGTGCCTGGTGCTCTCTGAGCACAGCAGAGTAAAGCACGAACGTTTAAGCTCTGCTCCCACAATAAAAGGGGCAAGTATGAAAGATGTTGCTGGGAAACTTCAGCACCCAGTGAGCTTTGCAATGGTGACACACTCATTGCTGTATCTCCCCCTTCCTACCGAAAAGTGCATTTGAATCCAACATCTCTGGTGTCTGGTGCTCTCTGAGCACAGCAGAGTAAAGCACGAACGTTTGAACTTTGCTCCCACAGGAAAAGAGGCAAGAATGAAAGATGTTGCTGGGAAACTTCAGCACCCAGTGAGCTTTGCAATGGCGACACACTCATTGCTGTATCTCCCCCTTCCTACCGAAAAGTGCATTTGAATCCAACATCTCTGGTGTCTGGTGCTCTCTGAGCACAGCAGAGTAAAGCACGAACGTTTGAACTTTGCTCCCACAGGAAAAGAGGCAAGAATGAAAGATGTTGCTGGGCATCTTCAGCACCCAGTGAGCTTTGCAATGGTGACACACTTATTGCTGTATCTCCCCCTTCCTACCGAAAAGTGCATTTGAATCCAACATCTCTGGTGTCTGGTGCTCTCTGAGCACAGCAGAGTAAAGCACGAACGTTTGAACTCTGCTCCCACAGGAAAGGAGTCAGGAGTGAAAGATGATGCTGGGCATCTTCAGCACACAGTGAGAGTTGAAAGGGTGACACGCACATTGAGGTCTCTCCTCACTTTCGTTCCTCAAAGTGTATTTGAATCCAACATCTCCGGTGCCTGCTCTCGGCTGAGCAGAACGATGTAAAGCAAGAGCGTTTGAACTTTGCTCCCACAGGAAAAGAGCCAGGAGTGAAAGATGTTGCTGGACATCTTCAGCACACAGAGAGCTTTGCAGGGTGACACAAACATAGCTGTCCCTCCTCCCTTCCAACCTAAAAGTGCATTTGAATCCAACATCTCTGGTGCCTGGTGCTCTCTGAGCACAGCAGAGTAAAGCACGGACGTTTAAGCTCTGCTCCCACAATAAAAGGGGCAAGTATGAAAGATGTTACTGGGAAACTTCAGCACCCAGTGAGCTTTGCAATGGTGACACACTCATTGCTGTATCTCCCCCTTCCTACCGAAAAGTGCATTTGAATCCAACATCTCTGGTGTCTGGTGCTCTCTGAGCACAGCAGAGTCAAGCACGAACGTTTGAACTTTGCTCCCACAGGCAAAGAGGCAAGAATGAAAGATGTTGCTGGGCATCTTCAGCACCCAGTGAGCTTTGCAATGGTGACACACTTATTGCTGTATCTCCCCCTTCCTACCGAAAAGTGCATTTGAATCCAACATCTCTGGTGTCTGGTGCTCTCTGAGCACAGCAGAGTAAAGCACGAACGTTTGAACTCTGCTCCCACAGGAAAGGAGTCAGGAGTGAAAGATGATGCTGGGCGTCTTCAGCACACAGTGAGAGTTGAAAGGGTGACACGCACATTGAGGTCTCTCCTCACTTTCGTTCCTCAAAGTGTATTTGAATCCAACATCTCCGGTGCCTGCTCTCGGCTGAGCAGAACGATGTAAAGCAAGAGCGTTTGAACTTTGCTCCCACAGGAAAAGAGCCAGGAGTGAAAGATGTTGCTGGACATCTTCAGCACACAGTGAGCTTTGCAATGGTGACACACTTATTGCTGTATCTCCCCCTTCCTACCGAAAAGTGCATTTGAATCCAACATCTCTGGTGTCTGGTGCTCTCTGAGCACAGCAGAGTCAAGCACGAACGTTTGAACTTTGCTCCCACAGGAAAAGAGGCAAGAATGAAAGATGTTGCTGGGCATCTTCAGCACCCAGTGAGCTTTGCAATGGTGACACACTTATTGCTGTATCTCCCCCTTCCTACCGAAAAGTGCATTTGAATCCAACATCTCTGGTGTCTGGTGCTCTCTGAGCACAGCAGAGTAAAGCACGAACGTTTGAACTCTGCTCCCACAGGAAAGGAGTCAGGAGTGAAAGATGATGCTGGGCATCTTCAGCACACAGTGAGAGTTGAAAGGGTGACACGCACATTGAGGTCTCTCCTCACTTTCGTTCCTCAAAGTGTATTTGAATCCAACATCTCCGGTGCCTGCTCTCGGCTGAGCAGAACGATGTAAAGCAAGAGCGTTTGAACTTTGCTCCCACAGGAAAAGAGCCAGGAGTGAAAGATGTTGCTGGACATCTTCAGCACACAGTGAGCTTTGCAGGGTGACACAAACATAGCTGTCCCTCCTCCCTTCCAACCTAAAAGTGCATTTGAATCCAACATCTCTGGTGCCTGGTGCTCTCTGAGCACAGCAGAGTAAAGCACGAACGTTTGATCACTGCTCCCACAATAAAAGGGGCAAGAATGAAAGATGTTGCTGGGAATCTTCAGCACCCAGTGAGCTTTGCAATGGTGACACACTAATTGCTGTATCTCCCCCTTCCTACCGAAAAGTGCATTTGAATCCAACATCTCTGGTGTCTGGTGCTCTCTGAGCACAGCAGAGTCAAGCACGAACGTTTGAACTTTGCTCCCACAGGAAAAGAGGCAAGAATGAAAGATGTTGCTGGGCCTCTTCAGCACCCAGTGAGCTTTGCAATGGTGACACACTTATTGCTGTATCTCCCCCTTCCTACCGAAAAGTGCATTTGAATCCAACATCTCTGGTGTCTGGTGCTCTCTGAGCACAGCAGAGTAAAGCACGAACGTTTGAACTCTGCTCCCACAGGAAAGGAGTCAGGAGTGAAAGATGATGCTGGGCATCTTCAGCACACAGTGAGAGTTGAAAGGGTGACACGCACATTGAGGTCTCTCCTCACTTTCGTTCCTCAAAGTGTATTTGAATCCAACATCTCCGGTGCCTGCTCTCGGCTGAGCAGAACGATGTAAAGCAAGAGCGTTTGAACTTTGCTCCCACAGGAAAAGAGCCAGGAGTGAAAGATGTTGCTGGACATCTTCAGCACACAGTGAGCTTTGCAGGGTGACACAAACATAGCTGTCCCTCCTCCCTTCCAACCTAAAAGTGCATTTGAATCCAACATCTCTGGTGCCTGGTGCTCTCTGAGCACAGCAGAGTAAAGCACGAACGTTTAAGCTCTGCTCCCACAATAAAAGGGGCAAGAATGAAAGATGTTGCTGGGAATCTTCAGCACCCAGTGAGCTTTGCAATGGTGACACACTTATTGCTGTATCTCCCCCTTCCTACCGAAAAGTGCATTTGAATCCAACATCTCTGGTGTCTGGTGCTCTCTGAGCACAGCAGAGTCAAGCACGAACGTTTGAACTTTGCTCCCACAGGAAAAGAGGCAAGAATGAAAGATGTTGCTGGGCATCTTCAGCACACAGTGAGCTTTGCAATGGTGACACACTTATTGCTGTATCTCCCCCTTCCTACCGAAAAGTGCATTTGAATCCAACATCTCTGGTGTCTGGTGCTCTCTGAGCACAGCAGAGTAAAGCACGAACGTTTGATCACTGCTCCCACAATAAAAGGGGCAAGAATGAAAGATGTTGCTGGGAATCTTCAGCACCCAGTGAGCTTTGCAATGGTGACACACTAATTGCTGTATCTCCCCCTTCCTACCGAAAAGTGCATTTGAATCCAACATCTCTGGTGTCTGGTGCTCTCTGAGCACATCAGAGTCAAGCACGAACGTTTGAACTTTGCTCCCACAGGAAAAGAGGCAAGAATGAAAGATGTTGCTGGGCATCTTCAGCACCCAGTGAGCTTTGCAATGGTGACACACTTATTGCTGTATCTCCCCCTTCCTACCGAAAAGTGCATTTGAATCCAACATCTCTGGTGTCTGGTGCTCTCTGAGCACAGCAGAGTAAAGCACGAACGTTTGAACTCTGCTCCCACAGGAAAGGAGTCAGGAGTGAAAGATGATGCTGGGCATCTTCAGCACACAGTGAGAGTTGAAAGGGTGACACGCACATTGAGGTCTCTCCTCACTTTCGTTCCTCAAAGTGTATTTGAATCCAACATCTCCGGTGCCTGCTCTCGGCTGAGCAGAACGATGTAAAGCAAGAGCGTTTGAACTTTGCTCCCACAGGAAAAGAGCCAGGAGTGAAAGATGTTGCTGGACATCTTCAGCACACAGTGAGCTTTGCAGGGTGACACAAACATAGCTGTCCCTCCTCCCTTCCAACCTAAAAGTGCATTTGAATCCAACATCTCTGGTGCCTGGTGCTCTCTGAGCACAGCAGAGTAAAGCACGAACGTTTGATCACTGCTCCCACAATAAAAGGGGCAAGAATGAAAGATGTTGCTGGGAATCTTCAGCACCCAGTGAGCTTTGCAATGGTGACACACTAATTGCTGTATCTCCCCCTTCCTACCGAAAAGTGCATTTGAATCGAACATCTCTGGTGTCTGGTGCTCTCTGAGCACATCAGAGTCAAGCACGAACGTTTGAACTTTGCTCCCACAGGAAAAGAGGCAAGAATGAAAGATGTTGCTGGGCATCTTCAGCACCCAGTGAGCTTTGCAATGGTGACACACTTATTGCTGTATCTCCCCCTTCCTACCGAAAAGTGCATTTGAATCCAACATCTCTGGTGTCTGGTGCTCTCTGAGCACAGCAGAGTAAAGCACGAACGTTTGAACTCTGCTCCCACAGGAAAGGAGTCAGGAGTGAAAGATGATGCTGGGCATCTTCAGCACACAGTGAGAGTTGAAAGGGTGACACGCACATTGAGGTCTCTCCTCACTTTCGTTCCTCAAAGTGTATTTGAATCCAACATCTCCGGTGCCTGCTCTCGGCTGAGCAGAACGATGTAAAGCAAGAGCGTTTGAACTTTGCTCCCACAGGAAAAGAGCCAGGAGTGAAAGATGTTGCTGGACATCTTCAGCACACAGTGAGATTTGCAGGGTGACACAAACATAGCTGTCCCTCCTCCCTTCCAACCTAAAAGTGCATTTGAATCCAACATCTCTGGTGCCTGGTGCTCTCTGAGCACAGCAGAGTAAAGCACGAACGTTTAAGCTCTGCTCCCACAATAAAAGGGGCAAGAATGAAAGATGTTGCTGGGAATCTTCAGCACCCAGTGAGCTTTGCAATGGTGACACACTTATTGCTGTATCTCCCCCTTCCTACCGAAAAGTGCATTTGAATCCAACATCTCTGGTGTCTGGTGCTCTCTGAGCACAGCAGAGTCAAGCACGAACGTTTGAACTTTGCTCCCACAGGAAAAGAGGCAAGAATGAAAGATGTTGCTGGGCATCTTCAGCACCCAGTGAGCTTTGCAATGGTGACACACTTATTGCTGTATCTCCCCCTTCCTACCGAAAAGTGCATTTGAATCCAACATCTCTGGTGTCTGGTGCTCTCTGAGCACAGCAGAGTAAAGCACGAACGTTTGAACTCTGCTCCCACAGGAAAGGAGTCAGGAGTGAAAGATGATGCTGGGCATCTTCAGCACACAGTGAGAGTTGAAAGGGTGACACGCACATTGAGGTCTCTCCTCACTTTCGTTCCTCAAAGTGTATTTGAATCCAACATCTCCGGTGCCTGCTCTCGGCTGAGCAGAACGATGTAAAGCAAGAGCGTTTGAACTTTGCTCCCACAGGAAAAGAGCCAGGAGTGAAAGATGTTGCTGGACATCTTCAGCACACAGTGAGCTTTGCAGGGTGACACAAACATAGCTGTCCCTCCTCCCTTCCAACCTAAAAGTGCATTTGAATCCAACATCTCTGGTGCCTGGTGCTCTCTGAGCACAGCAGAGTAAAGCACGAACCTTTAAGCTCTGCTCCCACAATAAAAGGGGCAAGAATGAAAGATGTTGCTGGGAAACTTCAGCACCCAGTGAGCTTTGCAATGGTGACACACTCATTGCTGTATCTCCCCCTTCCTACCGAAAAGTGCATTTGAATCCAACATCTCTGGTGTCTGGTGCTCTCTGAGCACAGCAGAGTAAAGCACGAACGTTTGAACTTTGCTCCCACAGGAAAAGAGGCAAGAATGAAAGATGTTGCTGGGAAACTTCAGCACCCAGTGAGCTTTGCAATGGCGACACACTCATTGCTGTATCTCCCCCTTCCTACCGAAAAGTGCATTTGAATCCAACATCTCTGGTGTCTGGTGCTCTCTGAGCACAGCAGAGTAAAGCACGAACGTTTGAACTTTGCTCCCACAGGAAAAGAGGCAAGAATGAAAGATGTTGCTGGGCATCTTCAGCACCCAGTGAGCTTTGCAATGGTGACACACTCATTGCTGTATCTCCCCCTTCCTACCGAAAAGTGCATTTGAATCCAACATCTCTGGTGTCTGGTGCTCTCTGAGCACAGCAGAGTAAAGCACGAACGTTTGAACTCTGCTCCCACAGGAAAGGAGTCAGGAGTGAAAGATGATGCTGGGCATCTTCAGCACACAGTGAGAGTTGAAAGGGTGACACGCACATTGAGGTCTCTCCTCACTTTCGTTCCTCAAAGTGTATTTGAATCCAACATCTCCGGTGCCTGCTCTCGGCTGAGCAGAACGATGTAAAGCAAGAGCGTTTGAACTTTGCTCCCACAGGAAAAGAGCCAGGAGTGAAAGATGTTGCTGGACATCTTCAGCACACAGTGAGCTTTGCAGGGTGACACAAACATAGCTGTCCCTCCTCCCTTCCAACCTAAAAGTGCATTAGAATCCAACATCTCTGGTGCCTGGTGCTCTCTGAGCACAGCAGAGTAAAGCACGAACCTTTAAGCTCTGCTCCCACAATAAAAGGGGCAAGTATGAAAGATGTTGCTGGGAAACTTCAGCACCCAGTGAGCTTTGCAATGGTGACACACTCATTGCTGTATCTCCCCCTTCCTACCGAAAAGTGCATTTGAATCCAACATCTCTGGTGTCTGGTGCTCTCTGAGCACAGCAGAGTAAAGCACGAACGTTTGAACTTTGCTCCCACAGGAAAAGAGGCAAGAATGAAAGATGTTGCTGGGAAACTTCAGCACCCAGTGAGCTTTGCAATGGCGACACACTCATTGCTGTATCTCCCCCTTCCTACCGAAAAGTGCATTTGAATCCAACATCTCTGGTGTCTGGTGCTCTCTGAGCACAGCAGAGTAAAGCACGAACGTTTGAACTTTGCTCCCACAGGAAAAGAGGCAAGAATGAAAGATGTTGCTGGGCATCTTCAGCACCCAGTGAGCTTTGCAATGGTGACACACTTATTGCTGTATCTCCCCCTTCCTACCGAAAAGTGCATTTGAATCCAACATCTCTGGTGTCTGGTGCTCTCTGAGCACAGCAGAGTAAAGCACGAACGTTTGAACTCTGCTCCCACAGGAAAGGAGTCAGGAGTGAAAGATGATGCTGGGCATCTTCAGCACACAGTGAGAGTTGAAAGGGTGACACGCACATTGAGGTCTCTCCTCACTTTCGTTCCTCAAAGTGTATTTGAATCCAACATCTCCGGTGCCTGCTCTCGGCTGAGCAGAACGATGTAAAGCAAGAGCGTTTGAACTTTGCTCCCACAGGAAAAGAGCCAGGAGTGAAAGATGTTGCTGGACATCTTCAGCACACAGTGAGCTTTGCAGGGTGACACAAACATAGCTGTCCCTCCTCCCTTCCAACCTAAAAGTGCATTTGAATCCAACATCTCTGGTGCCTGGTGCTCTCTGAGCACAGCAGAGTAAAGCACGAACCTTTAAGCTCTGCTCCCACAATAAAAGGGGCAAGAATGAAAGATGTTGCTGGGAAACTTCAGCACCCAGTGAGCTTTGCAATGGTGACACACTCATTGCTGTATCTCCCCCTTCCTACCGAAAAGTGCATTTGAATCCAACATCTCTGGTGCCTGGTGCTCTCTGAGCACAGCAGAGTAAAGCACGGACGTTTAAGCTCTGCTCCCACAATAAAAGGGGCAAGTATGAAAGATGTTACTGGGAAACTTCAGCACCCAGTGAGCTTTGCAATGGTGACACACTCATTGCTGTATCTCCCCCTTCCTACCGAAAAGTGCATTTGAATCCAACATCTCTGGTGCCTGGTGCTCTCTGAGCACAGCAGAGTCAAGCACGAACGTTTGAACTTTGCTCCCACAGGCAAAGAGGCAAGAATGAAAGATGT
Source organism: Lathamus discolor (assembly GCF_037157495.1). Classification (NCBI taxonomy): domain Eukaryota; kingdom Metazoa; phylum Chordata; class Aves; order Psittaciformes; family Psittacidae; genus Lathamus; species Lathamus discolor. The sequence continues at coordinate 1,596,458 of NC_088892.1, read as the reverse complement.
TGCTGGGCATCTTCAGCACCCAGTGAGCTTTGCAATGGTGACACACTTATTGCTGTATCTCCCCCTTCCTACCGAAAAGTGCATTTGAATCCAACATCTCTGGTGTCTGGTGCTCTCTGAGCACAGCAGAGTAAAGCACGAACGTTTGAACTCTGCTCCCACAGGAAAGGAGTCAGGAGTGAAAGATGATGCTGGGCATCTTCAGCACACAGTGAGAGTTGAAAGGGTGACACGCACATTGAGGTCTCTCCTCACTTTCGTTCCTCAAAGTGTATTTGAATCCAACATCTCCGGTGCCTGCTCTCGGCTGAGCAGAACGATGTAAAGCAAGAGCGTTTGAACTTTGCTCCCACAGGAAAAGAGCCAGGAGTGAAAGATGTTGCTGGACATCTTCAGCACACAGTGAGCTTTGCAGGGTGACACAAACATAGCTGTCCCTCCTCCCTTCCAACCTAAAAGTGCATTTGAATCCAACATCTCTGGTGCCTGGTGCTCTCTGAGCACAGCAGAGTAAAGCACGAACCTTTAAGCTCTGCTCCCACAATAAAAGGGGCAAGAATGAAAGATGTTGCTGGGAAACTTCAGCACCCAGTGAGCTTTGCAATGGTGACACACTCATTGCTGTATCTCCCCCTTCCTACCGAAAAGTGCATTTGAATCCAACATCTCTGGTGTCTGGTGCTCTCTGAGCACAGCAGAGTAAAGCACGAACGTTTGAACTTTGCTCCCACAGGAAAAGAGGCAAGAATGAAAGATGTTGCTGGGAAACTTCAGCACCCAGTGAGCTTTGCAATGGCGACACACTCATTGCTGTATCTCCCCCTTCCTACCGAAAAGTGCATTTGAATCCAACATCTCTGGTGTCTGGTGCTCTCTGAGCACAGCAGAGTAAAGCACGAACGTTTGAACTTTGCTCCCACAGGAAAAGAGGCAAGAATGAAAGATGTTGCTGGGCATCTTCAGCACCCAGTGAGCTTTGCAATGGTGACACACTCATTGCTGTATCTCCCCCTTCCTACCGAAAAGTGCATTTGAATCCAACATCTCTGGTGTCTGGTGCTCTCTGAGCACAGCAGAGTAAAGCACGAACGTTTGAACTCTGCTCCCACAGGAAAGGAGTCAGGAGTGAAAGATGATGCTGGGCATCTTCAGCACACAGTGAGAGTTGAAAGGGTGACACGCACATTGAGGTCTCTCCTCACTTTCGTTCCTCAAAGTGTATTTGAATCCAACATCTCCGGTGCCTGCTCTCGGCTGAGCAGAACGATGTAAAGCAAGAGCGTTTGAACTTTGCTCCCACAGGAAAAGAGCCAGGAGTGAAAGATGTTGCTGGACATCTTCAGCACACAGTGAGCTTTGCAGGGTGACACAAACATAGCTGTCCCTCCTCCCTTCCAACCTAAAAGTGCATTAGAATCCAACATCTCTGGTGCCTGGTGCTCTCTGAGCACAGCAGAGTAAAGCACGAACCTTTAAGCTCTGCTCCCACAATAAAAGGGGCAAGTATGAAAGATGTTGCTGGGAAACTTCAGCACCCAGTGAGCTTTGCAATGGTGACACACTCATTGCTGTATCTCCCCCTTCCTACCGAAAAGTGCATTTGAATCCAACATCTCTGGTGTCTGGTGCTCTCTGAGCACAGCAGAGTAAAGCACGAACGTTTGAACTTTGCTCCCACAGGAAAAGAGGCAAGAATGAAAGATGTTGCTGGGAAACTTCAGCACCCAGTGAGCTTTGCAATGGCGACACACTCATTGCTGTATCTCCCCCTTCCTACCGAAAAGTGCATTTGAATCCAACATCTCTGGTGTCTGGTGCTCTCTGAGCACAGCAGAGTAAAGCACGAACGTTTGAACTTTGCTCCCACAGGAAAAGAGGCAAGAATGAAAGATGTTGCTGGGCATCTTCAGCACCCAGTGAGCTTTGCAATGGTGACACACTTATTGCTGTATCTCCCCCTTCCTACCGAAAAGTGCATTTGAATCCAACATCTCTGGTGTCTGGTGCTCTCTGAGCACAGCAGAGTAAAGCACGAACGTTTGAACTCTGCTCCCACAGGAAAGGAGTCAGGAGTGAAAGATGATGCTGGGCATCTTCAGCACACAGTGAGAGTTGAAAGGGTGACACGCACATTGAGGTCTCTCCTCACTTTCGTTCCTCAAAGTGTATTTGAATCCAACATCTCCGGTGCCTGCTCTCGGCTGAGCAGAACGATGTAAAGCAAGAGCGTTTGAACTTTGCTCCCACAGGAAAAGAGCCAGGAGTGAAAGATGTTGCTGGACATCTTCAGCACACAGTGAGCTTTGCAGGGTGACACAAACATAGCTGTCCCTCCTCCCTTCCAACCTAAAAGTGCATTTGAATCCAACATCTCTGGTGCCTGGTGCTCTCTGAGCACAGCAGAGTAAAGCACGAACCTTTAAGCTCTGCTCCCACAATAAAAGGGGCAAGAATGAAAGATGTTGCTGGGAAACTTCAGCACCCAGTGAGCTTTGCAATGGTGACACACTCATTGCTGTATCTCCCCCTTCCTACCGAAAAGTGCATTTGAATCCAACATCTCTGGTGCCTGGTGCTCTCTGAGCACAGCAGAGTAAAGCACGGACGTTTAAGCTCTGCTCCCACAATAAAAGGGGCAAGTATGAAAGATGTTACTGGGAAACTTCAGCACCCAGTGAGCTTTGCAATGGTGACACACTCATTGCTGTATCTCCCCCTTCCTACCGAAAAGTGCATTTGAATCCAACATCTCTGGTGCCTGGTGCTCTCTGAGCACAGCAGAGTCAAGCACGAACGTTTGAACTTTGCTCCCACAGGCAAAGAGGCAAGAATGAAAGATGTTGCTGGGCATCTTCAGCACCCAGTGAGCTTTGCAATGGTGACACACTTATTGCTGTATCTCCCCCTTCCTACCGAAAAGTGCATTTGAATCCAACATCTCTGGTGTCTGGTGCTCTCTGAGCACAGCAGAGTAAAGCACGAACGTTTGAACTCTGCTCCCACAGGAAAGGAGTCAGGAGTGAAAGATGATGCTGGGCATCTTCAGCACACAGTTAGAGTTGAAAGGGTGACACGCACATTGAGGTCTCTCCTCACTTTCGTTCCTCAAAGTGTATTTGAATCCAACATCTCCGGTGCCTGCTCTCGGCTGAGCAGAACGATGTAAAGCAAGAGCGTTTGAACTTTGCTCCCACAGGAAAAGAGCCAGGAGTGAAAGATGTTGCTGGACATCTTCAGCACACAGTGAGCTTTGCAATGGTGACACACTTATTGCTGTATCTCCCCCTTCCTACCGAAAAGTGCATTTGAATCCAACATCTCTGGTGTCTGGTGCTCTCTGAGCACAGCAGAGTCAAGCACGAACGTTTGAACTTTGCTCCCACAGGAAAAGAGGCAAGAATGAAAGATGTTGCTGGGCATCTTCAGCACCCAGTGAGCTTTGCAATGGTGACACACTTATTGCTGTATCTCCCCCTTCCTACCGAAAAGTGCATTTGAATCCAACATCTCTGGTGTCTGGTGCTCTCTGAGCACAGCAGAGTAAAGCACGAACGTTTGAACTCTGCTCCCACAGGAAAGGAGTCAGGAGTGAAAGATGATGCTGGGCATCTTCAGCACACAGTGAGAGTTGAAAGGGTGACACGCACATTGAGGTCTCTCCTCACTTTCGTTCCTCAAAGTGTATTTGAATCCAACATCTCCGGTGCCTGCTCTCGGCTGAGCAGAACGATGTAAAGCAAGAGCGTTTGAACTTTGCTCCCACAGGAAAAGAGCCAGGAGTGAAAGATGTTGCTGGACATCTTCAGCACCCAGTGAGCTTTGCAATGGTGACACACTTATTGCTGTATCTCCCCCTTCCTACCGAAAAGTGCATTTGAATCCAACATCTCTGGTGTCTGGTGCTCTCTGAGCACAGCAGAGTCAAGCACGAACGTTTGAACTTTGCTCCCACAGGAAAAGAGGCAAGAATGAAAGATGTTGCTGGGCATCTTCAGCACCCAGTGAGCTTTGCAATGGTGACACACTTATTGCTGTATCTCCCCCTTCCTACCGAAAAGTGCATTTGAATCCAACATCTCTGGTGTCTGGTGCTCTCTGAGCACAGCAGAGTAAAGCACGAACGTTTGAACTCTGCTCCCACAGGAAAGGAGTCAGGAGTGAAAGATGATGCTGGGCATCTTCAGCACACAGTGAGAGTTGAAAGGGTGACACGCACATTGAGGTCTCTCCTCACTTTCGTTCCTCAAAGTGTATTTGAATCCAACATCTCCGGTGCCTGCTCTCGGCTGAGCAGAACGATGTAAAGCAAGAGCGTTTGAACTTTGCTCCCACAGGAAAAGAGCCAGGAGTGAAAGATGTTGCTGGACATCTTCAGCACCCAGTGAGCTTTGCAATGGTGACACACTTATTGCTGTATCTCCCCCTTCCTACCGAAAAGTGCATTTGAATCCAACATCTCTGGTGTCTGGTGCTCTCTGAGCACAGCAGAGTCAAGCACGAACGTTTGAACTTTGCTCCCACAGGAAAAGAGGCAAGAATGAAAGATGTTGCTGGGCATCTTCAGCACCCAGTGAGCTTTGCAATGGTGACACACTTATTGCTGTATCTCCCCCTTCCTACCGAAAAGTGCATTTGAATCCAACATCTCTGGTGTCTGGTGCTCTCTGAGCACAGCAGAGTAAAGCACGAACGTTTGAACTCTGCTCCCACAGGAAAGGAGTCAGGAGTGAAAGATGATGCTGGGCATCTTCAGCACACAGTGAGAGTTGAAAGGGTGACACGCACATTGAGGTCTCTCCTCACTTTCGTTCCTCAAAGTGTATTTGAATCCAACATCTCCGGTGCCTGCTCTCGGCTGAGCAGAACGATGTAAAGCAAGAGCGTTTGAACTTTGCTCCCACAGGAAAAGAGCCAGGAGTGAAAGATGTTGCTGGACATCTTCAGCACACAGTGAGCTTTGCAGGGTGACACAAACATAGCTGTCCCTCCTCCCTTCCAACCTAAAAGTGCATTTGAATCCAACATCTCTGGTGCCTGGTGCTCTCTGAGCACAGCAGAGTAAAGCACGGACGTTTAAGCTCTGCTCCCACAATAAAAGGGGCAAGTATGAAAGATGTTACTGGGAAACTTCAGCACCCAGTGAGCTTTGCAATGGTGACACACTCATTGCTGTATCTCCCCCTTCCTACCGAAAAGTGCATTTGAATCGAACATCTCTGGTGTCTGGTGCTCTCTGAGCACAGCAGAGTAAAGCACGAACGTTTGAACTTTGCTCCCACAGGCAAAGAGGCAAGAATGAAAGATGTTGCTGGGCATCTTCAGCACCCAGTGAGCTTTGCAATGGTGACACACTTATTGCTGTATCTCCCCCTTCCTACCGAAAAGTGCATTTGAATCCAACATCTCTGGTGTCTGGTGCTCTCTGAGCACAGCAGAGTAAAGCACGAACGTTTGAACTCTGCTCCCACAGGAAAGGAGTCAGGAGTGAAAGATGATGCTGGGCATCTTCAGCACACAGTGAGAGTTGAAAGGGTGACACGCACATTGAGGTCTCTCCTCACTTTCGTTCCTCAAAGTGTATTTGAATCCAACATCACCGGTGCCTGCTCTCGGCTGAGCAGAACGATGTAAAGCAAGAGCGTTTGAACTTTGCTCCCACAGGAAAAGAGCCAGGAGTGAAAGATGTTGCTGGACATCTTCAGCACACAGTGAGCTTTGCAGGGTGACACAAACATAGCTGTCCCTCCTCCCTTCCAACCTAAAAGTGCATTTGAATCCAACATCTCTGGTGCCTGGTGCTCTCTGAGCACAGCAGAGTAAAGCACGAACGTTTAAGCTCTGCTCCCACAATAAAAGGGGCAAGAATGAAAGATGTTTCTGGGAAACTTCAGCACCCAGTGAGCTTTGCAATGGTGACACACTCATTGCTGTATCTCCCCCTTCCTACCGAAAAGTGCATTTGAATCCAACATCTCTGGTGCCTGGTGCTCTCTGAGCACAGCAGAGTCAAGCACGAACGTTTGAACTTTGCTCCCACAGGAAAAGAGGCAAGAATGAAAGATGTTGCTGGGCATCTTCAGCACCCAGTGAGCTTTGCAATGGTGACACACTTATTGCTGTATCTCCCCCTTCCTACCGAAAAGTGCATTTGAATCCAACATCTCTGGTGTCTGGTGCTCTCTGAGCACAGCAGAGTAAAGCACGAACGTTTGAACTCTGCTCCCACAGGAAAGGAGTCAGGAGTGAAAGATGATGCTGGGCATCTTCAGCACACAGTGACAGTTGAAAGGGTGACACGCACATTGAGGTCTCTCCTCACTTTCGTTCCTCAAAGTGTATTTGAATCCAACATCTCCGGTGCCTGCTCTCGGCTGAGCAGAACGATGTAAAGCAAGAGCGTTTGAACTTTGCTCCCACAGGAAAAGAGCCAGGAGTGAAAGATGTTGCTGGACATCTTCAGCACACAGTGAGCTTTGCAGGGTGACACAAACATAGCTGTCCCTCCTCCCTTCCAACCTAAAAGTGCATTAGAATCCAACATCTCTGGTGCCTGGTGCTCTCTGAGCACAGCAGAGTAAAGCACGAACGTTTAAACTTTGCTCCCACAGGAAAAGGGGCAAGTATGAAAGATGTTGCTGGGAAACTTCAGCACCCAGTGAGCTTTGCAATGGTGACACACTCATTGCTGTATCTCCCCCTTCCTACCGAAAAGTGCATTTGAATCCAACATCTCTGGTGTCTGGTGCTCTCTGAGCACAGCAGAGTAAAGCACGAACGTTTGAACTTTGCTCCCACAGGAAAAGAGGCAAGAATGAAAGATGTTGCTGGGAAACTTCAGCACCCAGTGAGCTTTGCAATGGCGACACACTCATTGCTGTATCTCCCCCTTCCTACCGAAAAGTGCATTTGAATCCAACATCTCTGGTGTCTGGTGCTCTCTGAGCACAGCAGAGTAAAGCATGAACGTTTGAACTTTGCTCCCACAGGAAAAGAGGCAAGAATGAAAGATGTTGCTGGGCATCTTCAGCACCCAGTGAGCTTTGCAATGGTGACACACTTATTGCTGTATCTCCCCCTTCCTACCGAAAAGTGCATTTGAATCCAACATCTCTGGTGTCTGGTGCTCTCTGAGCACAGCAGAGTAAAGCACGAACGTTTGAACTTTGCTCCCACAGGAAAAGAGTCAAGAATGAAAGATGTTGCTGGGCATCTTCAGCACCCAGTGAGCTTTGCAATATTGACACACTTATTGCTGTATCTCCCCCTTCCTACCGAAAAGTGCATTTGAATCCAAAATCTCTGGTGTCTGGTGCTCTCTGAGCACAGCAGAGTAAAGCACGAACGTTTGAACTCTGCTCCCACAGGAAAGGAGTCAGGAGTGAAAGATGATGCTGGGCGTCTTCAGCACACAGTGAGAGTTGAAAGGGTGACACGCACATTGAGGTCTCTCCTCACTTTCGTTCCTCAAAGTGTATTTGAATCCAACATCTCCGGTGCCTGCTCTCGGCTGAGCAGAACGATGTAAAGCAAGAGCGTTTGAACTTTGCTCCCACAGGAAAAGAGCCAGGAGTGAAAGATGTTGCTGGACATCTTCAGCACACAGTGAGCTTTGCAGGGTGACACAAACATAGCTGTCCCTCCTCCCTTCCAACCTAAAAGTGCATTTGAATCCAACATCTCTGGTGCCTGGTGCTCTCTGAGCACAGCAGAGTAAAGCACGAACGTTTAAGCTCTGCTCCCACAATAAAAGGGGCAAGAATGAAAGATGTTGCTGGGAATCTTCAGCACCCAGTGAGCTTTGCAATGGTGACACACTTATTGCTGTATCTCCCCCTTCCTACCGAAAAGTGCATTTGAATCCAACATCTCTGGTGTCTGGTGCTCTCTGAGCACAGCAGAGTCAAGCACGAACGTTTGAACTTTGCTCCCACAGGAAAAGAGGCAAGAATGAAAGATGTTGCTGGGCATCTTCAGCACCCAGTGAGCTTTGCAATGGTGACACACTTATTGCTGTATCTACCCCTTCCTACCGAAAAGTGCATTTGAATCCAACATCTCTGGTGTCTGGTGCTCTCTGAGCACAGCAGAGTAAAGCACGAACGTTTGAACTCTGCTCCCACAGGAAAGGAGTCAGGAGTGAAAGATGATGCTGGGCATCTTCAGCACACAGTGAGAGTTGAAAGGGTGACACGCACATTGAGGTCTCTCCTCACTTTCGTTCCTCAAAGTGTATTTGAATCCAACATCTCCGGTGCCTGCTCTCGGCTGAGCAGAACGATGTAAAGCAAGAGCGTTTGAACTTTGCTCCCACAGGAAAAGAGCCAGGAGTGAAATATGTTGCTGGACATCTTCAGCACACAGTGAGCTTTGCAGGGTGACACAAACATAGCTGTCCCTCCTCCCTTCCAACCTAAAAGTGCATTAGAATCCAACATCTCTGGTGCCTGGTGCTCTCTGAGCACAGCAGAGTAAAGCACGAACGTTTAAGCTCTGCTCCCACAATAAAAGGGGCAAGTATGAAAGATGTTGCTGGGAAACTTCAGCACCCAGTGAGCTTTGCAATGGTGACACACTCATTGCTGTATCTCCCCCATCCTACCGAAAAGTGCATTTGAATCCAACATCTCTGGTGTCTGGTGCTCTCTGAGCACAGCAGAGTAAAGCACGAACGTTTGAACTTTGCTCCCACAGGAAAAGAGGCAAGAATGAAAGATGTTGCTGGGAAACTTCAGCACCCAGTGAGCTTTGCAATGGCGACACACTCATTGCTGTATCTCCCCCTTCCTACCGAAAAGTGCATTTGAATCCAACATCTCTGGTGTCTGGTGCTCTCTGAGCACAGCAGAGTAAAGCACGAACGTTTGAACTTTGCTCCCACAGGCAAAGAGGCAAGAATGAAAGATGTTGCTGGGCATCTTCAGCACCCAGTGAGCTTTGCAATGGTGACACACTTATTGCTGTATCTCCCCCTTCCTACCGAAAAGTGCATTTGAATCCAACATCTCTGGTGTCTGGTGCTCTCTGAGCACAGCAGAGTAAAGCACGAACGTTTGAACTCTGCTCCCACAGGAAAGGAGTCAGGAGTGAAAGATGATGCTGGGCATCTTCAGCACACAGTGAGAGTTGAAAGGGTGACACGCACATTGAGGTCTCTCCTCACTTTCGTTCCTCAAAGTGTATTTGAATCCAACATCTCCGGTGCCTGCTCTCGGCTGAGCAGAACGATGTAAAGCAAGAGCGTTTGAACTTTGCTCCCACAGGAAAAGAGCCAGGAGTGAAAGATGTTGCTGGACATCTTCAGCACACAGTGAGCTTTGCAGGGTGACACAAACATAGCTGTCCCTCCTCCCTTCCAACCTAAAAGTGCATTAGAATCCAACATCTCTGGTGCCTGGTGCTCTCTGAGCACAGCAGAGTAAAGCACGAACGTTTAAGCTCTGCTCCCACAATAAAAGGGGCAAGTATGAAAGATGTTGCTGGGAAACTTCAGCACCCAGTGAGCTTTGCAATGGTGACACACTCATTGCTGTATCTCCCCCTTCCTACCGAAAAGTGCATTTGAATCCAACATCTCTGGTGTCTGGTGCTCTCTGAGCACAGCAGAGTAAAGCACGAACGTTTGAACTTTGCTCCCACAGGAAAAGAGGCAAGAATGAAAGATGTTGCTGGGAAACTTCAGCACCCAGTGAGCTTTGCAATGGCGACACACTCATTGCTGTATCTCCCCCTTCCTACCGAAAAGTGCATTTGAATCCAACATCTCTGGTGTCTGGTGCTCTCTGAGCACAGCAGAGTAAAGCACGAACGTTTGAACTTTGCTCCCACAGGAAAAGAGTCAAGAATGAAAGATGTTGCTGGGCATCTTCAGCACCCAGTGAGCTTTGCAATGGTGACACACTTATTGCTGTATCTCCCCCTTCCTACCGAAAAGTGCATTTGAATCCAACATCTCTGGTGTCTGGTGCTCTCTGAGCACAGCAGAGTAAAGCACGAACGTTTGAACTCTGCTCCCACAGGAAAGGAGTCAGGAGTGAAAGATGATGCTGGGCATCTTCAGCACACAGTGAGAGTTGAAAGGGTGACACGCACATTGAGGTCTCTCCTCACTTTCGTTCCTCAAAGTGTATTTGAATCCAACATCTCCGGTGCCTGCTCTCGGCTGAGCAGAACGATGTAAAGCAAGAGCGTTTGAACTTTGCTCCCACAGGAAAAGAGCCAGGAGTGAAAGATGTTGCTGGACATCTTCAGCACACAGTGAGCTTTGCAGGGTGACACAAACATAGCTGTCCCTCCTCCCTTCCAACCTAAAAGTGCATTTGAATCCAACATCTCTGGTGCCTGGTGCTCTCTGAGCACAGCAGAGTAAAGCACGGACGTTTAAGCTCTGCTCCCACAATAAAAGGGGCAAGTATGAAAGATGTTACTGGGAAACTTCAGCACCCAGTGAGCTTTGCAATGGTGACACACTCATTGCTGTATCTCCCCCTTCCTACCGAAAAGTGCATTTGAATCGAACATCTCTGGTGTCTGGTGCTCTCTGAGCACAGCAGAGTAAAGCACGAACGTTTGAACTTTGCTCCCACAGGCAAAGAGGCAAGAATGAAAGATGTTGCTGGGCATCTTCAGCACCCAGTGAGCTTTGCAATGGTGACACACTTATTGCTGTATCTCCCCCTTCCTACCGAAAAGTGCATTTGAATCCAACATCTCTGGTGTCTGGTGCTCTCTGAGCACAGCAGAGTAAAGCACGAACGTTTGAACTCTGCTCCCACAGGAAAGGAGTCAGGAGTGAAAGATGATGCTGGGCATCTTCAGCACACAGTGAGAGTTGAAAGGGTGACACGCACATTGACGTCTCTCCTCACTTTCGTTCCTCAAAGTGTATTTGAATCCAACATCTCCGGTGCCTGCTCTCGGCTGAGCAGAACGATGTAAAGCAAGAGCGTTTGAACTTTGCTCCCACAGGAAAAGAGCCAGGAGTGAAAGATGTTGCTGGACATCTTCAGCACACAGTGAGCTTTGCAGGGTGACACAAACATAGCTGTCCCTCCTCCCTTCCAACCTAAAAGTGCATTTGAATCCAACATCTCTGGTGCCTGGTGCTCTCTGAGCACAGCAGAGTAAAGCACGAACGTTTAAGCTCTGCTCCCACAATAAAAGGGGCAAGTATGAAAGATGTTGCTGGGAAACATCAGCACCCAGTGAGCTTTGCAATGGTGACACACTCATTGCTGTATCTCCCCCTTCCTACCGAAAAGTGCATTTGAATCCAACATCTCTGGTGTCTGGTGCTCTCTGAGCACAGCAGAGTAAAGCACGAACGTTTGAACTTTGCTCCCACAGGAAAAGAGGCAAGAATGAAAGATGTTGCTGGGAAACTTCAGCACCCAGTGAGCTTTGCAATGGCGACACACTCATTGCTGTATCTCCCCCTTCCTACCGAAAAGTGCATTTGAATCCAACATCTCTGGTGTCTGGTGCTCTCTGAGCACAGCAGAGTAAAGCACGAACGTTTGAACTTTGCTCCCACAGGAAAAGAGGCAAGAATGAAAGATGTTGCTGGGCATCTTCAGCACCCAGTGAGCTTTGCAATGGTGACACACTTATTGCTGTATCTCCCCCTTCCTACCGAAAAGTGCATTTGAATCCAACATCTCTGGTGTCTGGTGCTCTCTGAGCACAGCAGAGTAAAGCACGAACGTTTGAACTCTGCTCCCACAGGAAAGGAGTCAGGAGTGAAAGATGATGCTGGGCATCTTCAGCACACAGTGAGAGTTGAAAGGGTGACACGCACATTGAGGTCTCTCCTCACTTTCGTTCCTCAAAGTGTATTTGAATCCAACATCTCCGGTGCCTGCTCTCGGCTGAGCAGAACGATGTAAAGCAAGAGCGTTTGAACTTTGCTCCCACAGGAAAAGAGCCAGGAGTGAAAGATGTTGCTGGACATCTTCAGCACACAGTGAGCTTTGCAGGGTGACACAAACATAGCTGTCCCTCCTCCCTTCCAACCTAAAAGTGCATTTGAATCCAACATCTCTGGTGCCTGGTGCTCTCTGAGCACAGCAGAGTAAAGCACGGACGTTTAAGCTCTGCTCCCACAATAAAAGGGGCAAGTATGAAAGATGTTACTGGGAAACTTCAGCACCCAGTGAGCTTTGCAATGGTGACACACTCATTGCTGTATCTCCCCCTTCCTACCGAAAAGTGCATTTGAATCGAACATCTCTGGTGTCTGGTGCTCTCTGAGCACAGCAGAGTAAAGCACGAACGTTTGAATTTTGCTCCCACAGGCAAAGAGGCAAGAATGAAAGATGTTGCTGGGCATCTTCAGCACCCAGTGAGCTTTGCAATGGTGACACACTTATTGCTGTATCTCCCCCTTCCTACCGAAAAGTGCATTTGAATCCAACATCTCTGGTGTCTGGTGCTCTCTGAGCACAGCAGAGTAAAGCACGAACGTTTGAACTCTGCTCCCACAGGAAAGGAGTCAGGAGTGAAAGATGATGCTGGGCATCTTCAGCACACAGTGAGAGTTGAAAGGGTGACACGCACATTGAGGTCTCTCCTCACTTTCGTTCCTCAAAGTGTATTTGAATCCAACATCTCCGGTGCCTGCTCTCGGCTGAGCAGAACGATGTAAAGCAAGAGCGTTTGAACTTTGCTCCCACAGGAAAAGAGCCAGGAGTGAAAGATGTTGCTGGACATCTTCAGCACACAGTGAGCTTTGCAGGGTGACACAAACATAGCTGTCCCTCCTCCCTTCCAACCTAAAAGTGCATTTGAATCCAACATCTCTGGTGCCTGGTGCTCTCTGAGCACAGCAGAGTAAAGCACGAACGTTTAAGCTCTGCTCCCACAATAAAAGGGGCAAGAATGAAAGATGTTGCTGGGAAAATTCAGCACCCAGTGAGCTTTGCAATGGTGACACACTCATTGCTGTATCTCCCCCTTCCTACCGAAAAGTGCATTTGAATCCAACATCTCTGGTGTCTGGTGCTCTCTGAGCACAGCAGAGTCAAGCACGAACGTTTGAACTTTGCTCCCACAGGAAAAGAGGCAAGAATGAAAGATGTTGCTGGGCATCTTCAGCACCCAGTGAGCTTTGCAATGGTGACACACTTATTGCTGTATCTCCCCCTTCCTACCGAAAAGTGCATTTGAATCCAACATCTCTGGTGTCTGGTGCTCTCTGAGCACAGCAGAGTAAAGCACGAACGTTTGAACTCTGCTCCCACAGGAAAGGAGTCAGGAGTGAAAGATGATGCTGGGCGTCTTCAGCACACAGTGAGAGTTGAAAGGGTGACACGCACATTGAGGTCTCTCCTCACTTTCGTTCCTCAAAGTGTATTTGAATCCAACATCTCCGGTGCCTGCTCTCGGCTGAGCAGAACGATGTAAAGCAAGAGCGTTTGAACTTTGCTCCCAGAGGAAAAGAGCCAGGAGTGAAAGATGTTGCTGGACATCTTCAGCACACAGTGAGCTTTGCAGGGTGACACAAACATAGCTGTCCCTCCTCCCTTCCAACCTAAAAGTGCATTTGAATCCAACATCTCTGGTGCCTGGTGCTCTCTGAGCACAGCAGAGTAAAGCACGAACGTTTAAGCTCTGCTCCCACAATAAAAGGGGCAAGTATGAAAGATGTTGCTGGGAAACTTCAGCACCCAGTGAGCTTTGCAATGGTGACACACTCATTGCTGTATCTCCCCCTTCCTACCGAAAAGTGCATTTGAATCCAACATCTCTGGTGTCTGGTGCTCTCTGAGCACAGCAGAGTAAAGCACGAACGTTTGAACTTTGCTCCCACAGGAAAAGAGGCAAGAATGAAAGATGTTGCTGGGAAACTTCAGCACCCAGTGAGCTTTGCAATGGCGACACACTCATTGCTGTATCTCCCCCTTCCTACCGAAAAGTGCATTTGAATCCAACATCTCTGGTGTCTGGTGCTCTCTGAGCACAGCAGAGTAAAGCACGAACGTTTGAACTTTGCTCCCACAGGAAAAGAGGCAAGAATGAAAGATGTTGCTGGGAAACTTCAGCACCCAGTGAGCTTTGCAATGGCGACACACTCATTGCTGTATCTCCCCCTTCCTACCGAAAAGTGCATTTGAATCCAACATCTCTGGTGTCTGGTGCTCTCTGAGCACAGCAGAGTAAAGCACGAACGTTTGAACTTTGCTCCCACAGGCAAAGAGGCAAGAATGAAAGATGTTGCTGGGCATCTTCAGCACCCAGTGAGCTTTGCAATGGTGACACACTTATTGCTGTATCTCCCCCTTCCTACCGAAAAGTGCATTTGAATCCAACATCTCTGGTGTCTGGTGCTCTCTGAGCACAGCAGAGTAAAGCACGAACGTTTGAACTCTGCTCCCACAGGAAAGGAGTCAGGAGTGAAAGATGATGCTGGGCATCTTCAGCACACAGTGAGAGTTGAAAGGGTGACACGCACATTGAGGTCTCTCCTCACTTTCGTTCCTCAAAGTGTATTTGAATCCAACATCTCCGGTGCCTGCTCTCGGCTGAGCAGAACGATGTAAAGCAAGAGCGTTTGAACTTTGCTCCCACAGGAAAAGAGCCAGGAGTGAAAGATGTTGCTGGACATCTTCAGCACACAGTGAGCTTTGCAGGGTGACACAAACATAGCTGTCCCTCCTCCCTTCCAACCTAAAAGTGCATTTGAATCCAACATCTCTGGTGCCTGGTGCTCTCTGAGCACAGCAGAGTAAAGCACGAACGTTTAAGCTCTGCTCCCACAATAAAAGGGGCAAGTATGAAAGATGTTGCTGGGAAACTTCAGCACCCAGTGAGCTTTGCAATGGTGACACACTCATTGCTGTATCGCCCCCTTCCTACCGAAAAGTGCATTTGAATCCAACATCTCTGGTGTCTGGTGCTCTCTGAGCACAGCAGAGTAAAGCACGAACGTTTGAACTTTGCTCCCACAGGAAAAGAGGCAAGAATGAAAGATGTTGCTGGGAAACTTCAGCACCCAGTGAGCTTTGCAATGGCGACACACTCATTGCTGTATCTCCCCCTTCCTACCGAAAAGTGCATTTGAATCCAACATCTCTGGTGTCTGGTGCTCTCTGAGCACAGCAGAGTAAAGCACGAACGTTTGAACTTTGCTCCCACAGGAAAAGAGGCAAGAATGAAAGATGTTGCTTGGAAACTTCAGCACCCAGTGAGCTTTGCAATGGCGACACACTCATTGCTGTATCTCCCCCTTCCTACCGAAAAGTGCATTTGAATCCAACATCTCTGGTGTCTGGTGCTCTCTGAGCACAGCAGAGTAAAGCACGAACGTTTGAACTTTGCTCCCACAGGCAAAGAGGCAAGAATGAAAGATGTTGCTGGGCATCTTCAGCACCCAGTGAGCTTTGCAATGGTGACACACTTATTGCTGTATCTCCCCCTTCCTACCGAAAAGTGCATTTGAATCCAACATCTCTGGTGTCTGGTGCTCTCTGAGCACAGCAGAGTAAAGCACGAACGTTTGAACTCTGCTCCCACAGGAAAGGAGTCAGGAGTGAAAGATGATGCTGGGCATCTTCAGCACACAGTGAGAGTTGAAAGGGTGACACGCACATTGAGGTCTCTCCTCACTTTCGTTCCTCAAAGTGTATTTGAATCCAACATCTCCGGTGCCTGCTCTCGGCTGAGCAGAACGATGTAAAGCAAGAGCGTTTGAACTTTGCTCCCACAGGAAAAGAGCCAGGAGTGAAAGATGTTGCTGGACATCTTCAGCACACAGTGAGCTTTGCAGGGTGACACAAACATAGCTGTCCCTCCTCCCTTCCAACCTAAAAGTGCATTTGAATCCAACATCTCTGGTGCCTGGTGCTCTCTGAGCACAGCAGAGTAAAGCACGAACGTTTAAGCTCTGCTCCCACAATAAAAGGGGCAAGAATGAAAGATGTTGCTGGGAAACTTCAGCACCCAGTGAGCTTTGCAATGGTGACACACTCATTGCTGTATCTCCCCCTTCCTACCGAAAAGTGCATTTGAATCCAACATCTCTGGTGCCTGGTGCTCTCTGAGCACAGCAGAGTCAAGCACGAACGTTTGAACTTTGCTCCCACAGGAAAAGAGGCAAGAATGAAAGATGTTGCTGGGCATCTTCAGCACCCAGTGAGCTTTGCAATGGTGACACACTTATTGCTGTATCTCCCCCTTCCTACCGAAAAGTGCATTTGAATCCAACATCTCTGGTGTCTGGTGCTCTCTGAGCACAGCAGAGTAAAGCACGAACGTTTGAACTCTGCTCCCACAGGAAAGGAGTCAGGAGTGAAAGATGATGCTGGGCGTCTTCAGCACACAGTGAGAGTTGAAAGGGTGACACGCACATTGAGGTCTCTCCTCACTTTCGTTCCTCAAAGTGTATTTGAATCCAACATCTCCGGTGCCTGCTCTCGGCTGAGCAGAACGATGTAAAGCAAGAGCGTTTGAACTTTGCTCCCACAGGAAAAGAGCCAGGAGTGAAAGATGTTGCTGGACATCTTCAGCACACAGTGAGCTTTGCAGGGTGACACAAACATAGCTGTCCCTCCTCCCTTCCAACCTAAAAGTGCATTTGAATCCAACATCTCTGGTGCCTGGTGCTCTCTGAGCACAGCAGAGTAAAGCACGAACGTTTAAGCTCTGCTCCCACAATAAAAGGGGCAAGAATGAAAGATGTTGCTGGGAATCTTCAGCACCCTGTGAGCTTTGCAATGGTGACACACTCATTGCTGTATCTCCCCCTTCCTACCGAAAAGTGCATTTGAATCCAACATCTCTGGTGTCTGGTGCTCTCTGAGCACATCAGAGTCAAGCACGAACGTTTGAACTTTGCTCCCACAGGAAAAGAGGCAAGAATGAAAGATGTTGCTGGGCATCTTCAGCACCCAGTGAGCTTTGCAATGGTGACACACTTATTGCTGTATCTCCCCCTTCCTACCGAAAAGTGCATTTGAATCCAACATCTCTGGTGTCTGGTGCTCTCTGAGCACAGCAGAGTAAAGCACGAACGTTTGAACTCTGCTCCCACAGGAAAGGAGTCAGGAGTGAAAGATGATGCTGGGCATCTTCAGCACACAGTGAGAGTTGAAAGGGTGACACGCACATTGAGGTCTCTCCTCACTTTCGTTCCTCAAAGTGTATTTGAATCCAACATCTCCGGTGCCTGCTCTCGGCTGAGCAGAACGATGTAAAGCAAGAGCGTTTGAACTTTGCTCCCACAGGAAAAGAGCCAGGAGTGAAAGATGTTGCTGGACATCTTCAGCACACAGTGAGCTTTGCAGGGTGACACAAACATAGCTGTCCCTCCTCCCTTCCAACCTAAAAGTGCATTTGAATCCAACATCTCTGGTGCCTGGTGCTCTCTGAGCACAGCAGAGTAAAGCACGAACGTTTGATCACTGCTCCCACAATAAAAGGGGCAAGAATGAAAGATGTTGCTGGGAATCTTCAGCACCCAGTGAGCTTTGCAATGGTGACACACTTATTGCTGTATCTCCCCCTTCCTACCGAAAAGTGCATTTGAATCCAACATCTCTGGTGTCTGGTGCTCTCTGAGCACATCAGAGTCAAGCACGAACGTTTGAACTTTGCTCCCACAGGAAAAGAGGCAAGAATGAAAGATGTTGCTGGGCATCTTCAGCACCCAGTGAGCTTTGCAATGGTGACACACTTATTGCTGTATCTCCCCCTTCCTACCGAAAAGTGCATTTGAATCCAACATCTCTGGTGTCTGGTGCTCTCTGAGCACAGCAGAGTAAAGCACGAACGTTTGAACTCTGCTCCCACAGGAAAGGAGTCAGGAGTGAAAGATGATGCTGGGCATCTTCAGCACACAGTGAGAGTTGAAAGGGTGACACGCACATTGAGGTCTCTCCTCACTTTCGTTCCTCAAAGTGTATTTGAATCCAACATCTCCGGTGCCTGCTCTCGGCTGAGCAGAACGATGTAAAGCAAGAGCGTTTGAACTTTGCTCCCACAGGAAAAGAGCCAGGAGTGAAAGATGCTGCTGGACATCTTCAGCACACAGTGAGCTTTGCAGGGTGACACAAACATAGCTGTCCCTCCTCCCTTCCAACCTAAAAGTGCATTTGAATCCAACATCTCTGGTGCCTGGTGCTCTCTGAGCACAGCAGAGTAAAGCACGAACGTTTAAGCTCTGCTCCCACAATAAAAGGGGCAAGTATGAAAGATGTTGCTGGGAAACTTCAGCACCCAGTGAGCTTTGCAATGGTGACACACTCATTGCTGTATCTCCCCCTTCCTACCGAAAAGTGCATTTGAATCCAACATCTCTGGTGTCTGGTGCTCTCTGAGCACAGCAGAGTAAAGCACGAACGTTTGAACTTTGCTCCCACAGGAAAAGAGGCAAGAATGAAAGATGTTGCTGGGAAACTTCAGCACCCAGTGAGCTTTGCAATGGCGACACACTCATTGCTGTATCTCCCCCTTCCTACCGAAAAGTGCATTTGAATCCAACATCTCTGGTGTCTGGTGCTCTCTGAGCACAGCAGAGTAAAGCACGAACGTTTGAACTTTGCTCCCACAGGAAAAGAGTCAAGAATGAAAGATATTGCTGGGCATCTTCAGCACCCAGTGAGCTTTGCAATGGTGACACACTTATTGCTGTATCTCCCCCTTCCTACCGAAAAGTGCATTTGAATCCAACATCTCTGGTGTCTGGTGCTCTCTGAGCACAGCAGAGTAAAGCACGAACGTTTGAACTCTGCTCCCACAGGAAAGGAGTCAGGAGTGAAAGATGATGCTGGGCATCTTCAGCACACAGTGAGAGTTGAAAGGGTGACACGCACATTGAGGTCTCTCCTCACTTTCGTTCCTCAAAGTGTATTTGAATCCAACATCTCCGGTGCCTGCTCTCGGCTGAGCAGAACGATGTAAAGCAAGAGCGTTTGAACTTTGCTCCCACAGGAAAAGAGCCAGGAGTGAAAGATGTTGCTGGACATCTTCAGCACACAGTGAGCTTTGCAGGGTGACACAAACATAGCTGTCCCTCCTCCCTTCCAACCTAAAAGTGCATTTGAATCCAACATCTCTGGTGCCTGGTGCTCTCTGAGCACAGCAGAGTAAAGCACGTACGTTTAAGCTCTGCTCCCACAATAAAAGGGGCAAGAATGAAAGATGTTGCTGGGAAACTTCAGCACCCAGTGAGCTTTGCAATGGTGACACACTCATTGCTGTATCTCCCCCTTCCTACCGAAAAGTGCATTTGAATCCAACATCTCTGGTGCCTGGTGCTCTCTGAGCACAGCAGAGTCAAGCACGAACGTTTGAACTTTGCTCCCACAGGAAAAGAGTCAAGAATGAAAGATGTTGCTGGGCATCTTCAGCACCCAGTGAGCTTTGCAATGGTGACACACTTATTGCTGTATCTCCCCCTTCCTACCGAAAAGTGCATTTGAATCCAACATCTCTGGTGTCTGGTGCTCTCTGAGCACAGCAGAGTAAAGCACGAACGTTTGAACTCTGCTCCCACAGGAAAGGAGTCAGGAGTGAAAGATGATGCTGGGCATCTTCAGCACACAGTGAGAGTTGAAAGGGTGACACGCACATTGAGGTCTCTCCTCACTTTCGTTCCTCAAAGCGTATTTGAATCCAACATCTCCGGTGCCTGCTCTCGGCTGAGCAGAACGATGTAAAGCAAGAGCGTTTGAACTTTGCTCCCACAGGAAAAGAGCCAGGAGTGAAAGATGTTGCTGGACATCTTCAGCACACAGTGAGCTTTGCAGGGTGACACAAACATAGCTGTCCCTCCTCCCTTCCAACCTAAAAGTGCATTTGAATCCAACATCTCTGGTGCCTGGTGCTCTCTGAGCACAGCAGAGTAAAGCACGAACGTTTAAGCTCTGCTCCCACAATAAAAGGGGCAAGAATGAAAGATGTTGCTGGGAATCTTCAGCACCCAGTGAGCTTTGCAATGGTGACACACTTATTGCTGTATCTCCCCCTTCCTACCGAAAAGTGCATTTGAATCCAACATCTCTGGTGTCTGGTGCTCTCTGAGCACAGCAGAGTCAAGCACGAACGTTTGAACTTTGCTCCCACAGGAAAAGAGGCAAGAATGAAAGATGTTGCTGGGCATCTTCAGCACCCAGTGAGCTTTGCAATGGTGACACACTTATTGCTGTATCTCCCCCTTCCTACCGAAAAGTGCATTTGAATCCAACATCTCTGGTGTCTGGTGCTCTCTGAGCACAGCAGAGTCAAGCACGAACGTTTGAACTCTGCTCCCACAGGAAAGGAGTCAGGAGTGAAAGATGATGCTGGGCATCTTCAGCACACAGTGAGAGTTGAAAGGGTGACACGCACATTGAGGTCTCTCCTCACTTTCGTTCCTCAAAGTGTATTTGAATCCAACATCTCCGGTGCCTGCTCTCGGCTGAGCAGAACGATGTAAAGCAAGAGCGTTTGAACTTTGCTCCCACAGGAAAAGAGCCAGGAGTGAAAGATGTTGCTGGACATCTTCAGCACACAGTGAGCTTTGCAGGGTGACACAAACATAGCTGTCCCTCCTCCCTTCCAACCTAAAAGTGCATTTGAATCCAACATCTCTGGTGCCTGGTGCTCTCTGAGCACAGCAGAGTAAAGCACGAACCTTTAAGCTCTGCTCCCACAATAAAAGGGGCAAGAATGAAAGATGTTGCTGGGAAACTTCAGCACCCAGTGAGCTTTGCAATGGTGACACACTCATTGCTGTATCTCCCCCTTCCTACCGAAAAGTGCATTTGAATCCAACATCTCTGGTGTCTGGTGCTCTCTGAGCACAGCAGAGTAAAGCACGAACGTTTGAACTTTGCTCCCACAGGAAAAGAGGCAAGAATGAAAGATGTTGCTGGGAAACTTCAGCACCCAGTGAGCTTTGCAATGGCGACACACTCATTGCTGTATCTCCCCCTTCCTACCGAAAAGTGCATTTGAATCCAACATCTCTGGTGTCTGGTGCTCTCTGAGCACAGCAGAGTAAAGCACGAACGTTTGAACTTTGCTCCCACAGGAAAAGAGTCAAGAATGAAAGATGTTGCTGGGCATCTTCAGCACCCAGTGAGCTTTGCAATATTGACACACTTATTGCTGTATCTCCCCCTTCCTACCGAAAAGTGCATTTGAATCCAACATCTCTGGTGTCTGGTGCTCTCTGAGCACAGCAGAGTAAAGCACGAACGTTTGAACTCTGCTCCCACAGGAAAGGAGTCAGGAGTGAAAGATGATGCTGGGCATCTTCAGCACACAGTGAGAGTTGAAAGGGTGACACGCACATTGAGGTCTCTCCTCACTTTCGTTCCTCAAAGTGTATTTGAATCCAACATCTCCGGTGCCTGCTCTCGGCTGAGCAGAACGATGTAAAGCAAGAGCGTTTGAACTTTGCTCCCACAGGAAAAGAGCCAGGAGTGAAAGATGTTGCTGGACATCTTCAGCACACAGTGAGCTTTGCAGGGTGACACAAACATAGCTGTCCCTCCTCCCTTCCAACCTAAAAGTGCATTTGAATCCAACATCTCTGGTGCCTGGTGCTCTCTGAGCACAGCAGAGTAAAGCACGAACGTTTAAGCTCTGCTCCCACAATAAAAGGGGCAAGAATGAAAGATGTTGCTGGGAAACTTCAGCACCCAGTGAGCTTTGCAATGGCGACACACTTATTGCTGTATCTCCCCCTTCCTACCGAAAAGTGCATTTGAATCCAACATCTCTGGTGTCTGGTGCTCTCTGAGCACAGCAGAGTAAAGCACGAACGTTTGAACTTTGCTCCCACAGGAAAAGAGGCAAGAATGAAAGATGTTGCTGGGCATCTTCAGCACCCAGTGAACTTTGCAATGGTGACACACTTATTGCTGTATCTCCCCCTTCCTACCGAAAAGTGCATTTGAATCCAACATCTCTGGTGTCTGGTGCTCTCTGAGCACAGCAGAGTAAAGCACGAACGTTTGAACTCTGCTCCCACAGGAAAGGAGTCAGGAGTGAAAGATGATGCTGGGCATCTTCAGCACACAGTGAGAGTTGAAAGGGTGACACGCACATTGAGGTCTCTCCTCACTTTCGTTCCTCAAAGTGTATTTGAATCCAACATCTCCGGTGCCTGCTCTCGGCTGAGCAGAACGATGTAAAGCAAGAGCGTTTGAACTTTGCTCCCACAGGAAAAGAGCCAGGAGTGAAAGATGTTGCTGGACATCTTCAGCACACAGTGAGCTTTGCAGGGTGACACAAACATAGCTGTCCCTCCTCCCTTCCAACCTAAAAGTGCATTTGAATCCAACATCTCTGGTGCCTGGTGCTCTCTGAGCACAGCATAGTAAAGCACGAACCTTTAAGCTCTGCTCCCACAATAAAAGGGGCAAGAATGAAAGATGTTGCTGGGAAACTTCAGCACCCAGTGAGCTTTGCAATGGTGACACACTCATTGCTGTATCTCCCCCTTCCTACCGAAAAGTGCATTTGAATCCAACATCTCTGGTGTCTGGTGCTCTCTGAGCACAGCAGAGTAAAGCACGAACGTTTGAACTTTGCTCCCACAGGAAAAGAGGCAAGAATGAAAGATGTTGCTGGGCATCTTCAGCACCCAGTGAGCTTTGCAATGGTGACACACTTATTGCTGTATCTCCCCCTTCCTACCGAAAAGTGCATTTGAATCCAACATCTCTGGTGTCTGGTGCTCTCTGAGCACAGCAGAGTAAAGCACGAACGTTTGAACTCTGCTCCCACAGGAAAGGAGTCAGGAGTGAAAGATGATGCTGGGCATCTTCAGCACACAGTGAGAGTTGAAAGGGTGACACGCACATTGAGGTCTCTCCTCACTTTCGTTCCTCAAAGTGTATTTGAATCCAACATCTCTGGTGCCTGCTCTCGGCTGAGCAGAACGATGTAAAGCAAGAGCGTTTGAACTTTGCTCCCACAGGAAAAGAGCCAGGAGTGAAAGATGTTGCTGGACATCTTCAGCACACAGTGAGCTTTGCAGGGTGACACAAACATAGCTGTCCCTCCTCCCTTCCAACCTAAAAGTGCATTTGAATCCAACATCTCTGGTGTCTGGTGCTCTCTGAGCACAGCAGAGTAAAGCACGAACGTTTGAACTTTGCTCCCACAGGAAAAGAGGCAAGAATGAAAGATGTTGCTGGGAAACTTCAGCACCCAGTGAGCTTTGCAATGGCGACACACTCATTGCTGTATCTCCCCCTTCCTACCGAAAAGTGCATTTGAATCGAACATCTCTGGTGTCTGGTGCTCTCTGAGCACAGCAGAGTAAAGCACGAACGTTTGAACTTTGCTCCCACAGGAAAAGAGGCAAGAATGAAAGATGTTGCTGGGAAACTTCAGCACCCAGTGAGCTTTGCAATGGCGACACACTCATTGCTGTATCTCCCCCTTCCTACCGAAAAGTGCATTTGAATCCAACATCTCTGGTGTCTGGTGCTCTCTGAGCACAGCAGAGTAAAGCACGAACGTTTGAACTTTGCTCCCACAGGAAAAGAGGCAAGAATGAAAGATGTTGCTGGGCATCTTCAGCACCCAGTGAGCTTTGCAATGGTGACACACTTATTGCTGTATCTCCCCCTTCCTACCGAAAAGTGCATTTGAATCCAACATCTCTGGTGTCTGGTGCTCTCTGAGCACAGCAGAGTAAAGCACGAACGTTTGAACTCTGCTCCCACAGGAAAGGAGTCAGGAGTGAAAGATGATGCTGGGCATCTTCAGCACACAGTGAGAGTTGAAAGGGTGACACGCACATTGAGGTCTCTCCTCACTTTCGTTCCTCAAAGTGTATTTGAATCCAACATCTCCGGTGCCTGCTCTCGGCTGAGCAGAACGATGTAAAGCAAGAGCGTTTGAACTTTGCTCCCACAGGAAAAGAGCCAGGAGTGAAAGATGTTGCTGGACATCTTCAGCACACAGTGAGCTTTGCAGGGTGACACAAACATAGCTGTCCCTCCTCCCTTCCAACCTAAAAGTGCATTTGAATCCAACATCTCTGGTGCCTGGTGCTCTCTGAGCACAGCAGAGTAAAGCACGTACGTTTAAGCTCTGCTCCCACAATAAAAGGGGCAAGAATGAAAGATGTTGCTGGGAAACTTCAGCACCCAGTGAGCTTTGCAATGGTGACACACTCATTGCTGTATCTCCCCCTTCCTACCGAAAAGTGCATTTGAATCCAACATCTCTGGTGCCTGGTGCTCTCTGAGCACAGCAGAGTCAAGCACGAACGTTTGAACTTTGCTCCCACAGGAAAAGAGTCAAGAATGAAAGATGTTGCTGGGCATCTTCAGCACCCAGTGAGCTTTGCAATGGTGACACACTTATTGCTGTATCTCCCCCTTCCTACCGAAAAGTGCATTTGAATCCAACATCTCTGGTGTCTGGTGCTCTCTGAGCACAGCAGAGTAAAGCACGAACGTTTGAACTCTGCTCCCACAGGAAAGGAGTCAGGAGTGAAAGATGATGCTGGGCATCTTCAGCACACAGTGAGAGTTGAAAGGGTGACACGCACATTGAGGTCTCTCCTCACTTTCGTTCCTCAAAGCGTATTTGAATCCAACATCTCCGGTGCCTGCTCTCGGCTGAGCAGAACGATGTAAAGCAAGAGCGTTTGAACTTTGCTCCCACAGGAAAAGAGCCAGGAGTGAAAGATGTTGCTGGACATCTTCAGCACACAGTGAGCTTTGCAGGGTGACACAAACATAGCTGTCCCTCCTCCCTTCCAACCTAAAAGTGCATTTGAATCCAACATCTCTGGTGCCTGGTGCTCTCTGAGCACAGCAGAGTAAAGCACGAACGTTTAAGCTCTGCTCCCACAATAAAAGGGGCAAGAATGAAAGATGTTGCTGGGAATCTTCAGCACCCAGTGAGCTTTGCAATGGTGACACACTTATTGCTGTATCTCCCCCTTCCTACCGAAAAGTGCATTTGAATCCAACATCTCTGGTGTCTGGTGCTCTCTGAGCACAGCAGAGTCAAGCACGAACGTTTGAACTTTGCTCCCACAGGAAAAGAGGCAAGAATGAAAGATGTTGCTGGGCATCTTCAGCACCCAGTGAGCTTTGCAATGGTGACACACTTATTGCTGTATCTCCCCCTTCCTACCGAAAAGTGCATTTGAATCCAACATCTCTGGTGTCTGGTGCTCTCTGAGCACAGCAGAGTAAAGCACGAACGTTTGAACTCTGCTCCCACAGGAAAGGAGTCAGGAGTGAAAGATGATGCTGGGCATCTTCAGCACACAGTGAGAGTTGAAAGGGTGACACGCACATTGAGGTCTCTCCTCACTTTCGTTCCTCAAAGTGTATTTGAATCCAACATCTCCGGTGCCTGCTCTCGGCTGAGCAGAACGATGTAAAGCAAGAGCGTTTGAACTTTGCTCCCACAGGAAAAGAGCCAGGAGTGAAAGATGTTGCTGGACATCTTCAGCACACAGTGAGCTTTGCAGGGTGACACAAACATAGCTGTCCCTCCTCCCTTCCAACCTAAAAGTGCATTTGAATCCAACATCTCTGGTGCCTGGTGCTCTCTGAGCACAGCAGAGTAAAGCACGAACCTTTAAGCTCTGCTCCCACAATAAAAGGGGCAAGAATGAAAGATGTTGCTGGGAAACTTCAGCACCCAGTGAGCTTTGCAATGGTGACACACTCATTGCTGTATCTCCCCCTTCCTACCGAAAAGTGCATTTGAATCCAACATCTCTGGTGTCTGGTGCTCTCTGAGCACAGCAGAGTAAAGCACGAACGTTTGAACTTTGCTCCCACAGGAAAAGAGGCAAGAATGAAAGATGTTGCTGGGAAACTTCAGCACCCAGTGAGCTTTGCAATGGCGACACACTCATTGCTGTATCTCCCCCTTCCTACCGAAAAGTGCATTTGAATCCAACATCTCTGGTGTCTGGTGCTCTCTGAGCACAGCAGAGTAAAGCACGAACGTTTGAACTTTGCTCCCACAGGAAAAGAGTCAAGAATGAAAGATGTTGCTGGGCATCTTCAGCACCCAGTGAGCTTTGCAATATTGACACACTTATTGCTGTATCTCCCCCTTCCTACCGAAAAGTGCATTTGAATCCAACATCTCTGGTGTCTGGTGCTCTCTGAGCACAGCAGAGTAAAGCACGAACGTTTGAACTCTGCTCCCACAGGAAAGGAGTCAGGAGTGAAAGATGATGCTGGGCATCTTCAGCACACAGTGAGAGTTGAAAGGGTGACACGCACATTGAGGTCTCTCCTCACTTTCGTTCCTCAAAGTGTATTTGAATCCAACATCTCCGGTGCCTGCTCTCGGCTGAGCAGAACGATGTAAAGCAAGAGCGTTTGAACTTTGCTCCCACAGGAAAAGAGCCAGGAGTGAAAGATGTTGCTGGACATCTTCAGCACACAGTGAGCTTTGCAGGGTGACACAAACATAGCTGTCCCTCCTCCCTTCCAACCTAAAAGTGCATTTGAATCCAACATCTCTGGTGCCTGGTGCTCTCTGAGCACAGCAGAGTAAAGCACGAACCTTTAAGCTCTGCTCCCACAATAAAAGGGGCAAGAATGAAAGATGTTGCTGGGAAACTTCAGCACCCAGTGAGCTTTGCAATGGTGACACACTCATTGCTGTATCTCCCCCTTCCTACCGAAAAGTGCATTTGAATCCAACATCTCTGGT
Source organism: Lathamus discolor (assembly GCF_037157495.1). Taxonomy (NCBI): domain Eukaryota; kingdom Metazoa; phylum Chordata; class Aves; order Psittaciformes; family Psittacidae; genus Lathamus; species Lathamus discolor. The sequence continues at coordinate 1,569,830 of NC_088892.1, read as the reverse complement.
GTCTGGTGCTCTCTGAGCACAGCAGAGTCAAGCACGAACGTTTGAACTTTGCTCCCACAGGAAAAGAGGCAAGAATGAAAGATGTTGCTGGGCATCTTCAGCACCCAGTGAGCTTTGCAATGGTGACACACTTATTGCTGTATCTCCCCCTTCCTACCGAAAAGTGCATTTGAATCCAACATCTCTGGTGTCTGGTGCTCTCTGAGCACAGCAGAGTCAAGCACGAACGTTTGAACTCTGCTCCCACAGGAAAGGAGTCAGGAGTGAAAGATGATGCTGGGCATCTTCAGCACACAGTGAGAGTTGAAAGGGTGACACGCACATTGAGGTCTCTCCTCACTTTCGTTCCTCAAAGTGTATTTGAATCCAACATCTCTGGTGCCTGCTCTCGGCTGAGCAGAACGATGTAAAGCAAGAGCGTTTGAACTTTGCTCCCACAGGAAAAGAGCCAGGAGTGAAAGATGTTGCTGGACATCTTCAGCACACAGTGAGCTTTGCAGGGTGACACAAACATAGCTGTCCCTCCTCCCTTCCAACCTAAAAGTGCATTTGAATCCAACATCTCTGGTGTCTGGTGCTCTCTGAGCACAGCAGAGTAAAGCACGAACGTTTGAACTTTGCTCCCACAGGAAAAGAGGCAAGAATGAAAGATGTTGCTGGGAAACTTCAGCACCCAGTGAGCTTTGCAATGGCGACACACTCATTGCTGTATCTCCCCCTTCCTACCGAAAAGTGCATTTGAATCGAACATCTCTGGTGTCTGGTGCTCTCTGAGCACAGCAGAGTAAAGCACAAACGTTTGAACTTTGCTCCCACAGGAAAAGAGGCAAGAATGAAAGATGTTGCTGGGAAACTTCAGCACCCAGTGAGCTTTGCAATGGCGACACACTCATTGCTGTATCTCCCCCTTCCTACCGAAAAGTGCATTTGAATCCAACATCTCTGGTGTCTGGTGCTCTCTGAGCACAGCAGAGTAAAGCACGAACGTTTGAACTTTGCTCCCACAGGAAAAGAGTCAAGAATGAAAGATGTTGCTGGGCATCTTCAGCACCCAGTGAGCTTTGCAATGGTGACACACTTATTGCTGTATCTCCCCCTTCCTACCGAAAAGTGCATTTGAATCCAACATCTCTGGTGTCTGGTGCTCTCTGAGCACAGCAGAGTAAAGCACGAACGTTTGAACTCTGCTCCCACAGGAAAGGAGTCAGGAGTGAAAGATGATGCTGGGCATCTTCAGCACACAGTGAGAGTTGAAAGGGTGACACGCACATTGAGGTCTCTCCTCACTTTCGTTCCTCAAAGTGTATTTGAATCCAACATCTCCGGTGCCTGCTCTCGGCTGAGCAGAACGATGTAAAGCAAGAGCGTTTGAACTTTGCTCCCACAGGAAAAGAGCCAGGAGTGAAAGATGTTGCTGGACATCTTCAGCACACAGTGAGCTTTGCAGGGTGACACAAACATAGCTGTCCCTCCTCCCTTCCAACCTAAAAGTGCATTTGAATCCAACATCTCTGGTGCCTGGTGCTCTCTGAGCACAGCAGAGTAAAGCACGAACGTTTAAGCTCTGCTCCCACAATAAAAGGGGCAAGAATGAAAGATGTTGCTGGGAATCTTCAGCACCCAGTGAGCTTTGCAATGGTGACACACTTATTGCTGTATCTCCCCCTTCCTACCGAAAAGTGCATTTGAATCCAACATCTCTGGTGTCTGGTGCTCTCTGAGCACAGCAGAGTCAAGCACGAACGTTTGAACTTTGCTCCCACAGGAAAAGAGGCAAGAATGAAAGATGTTGCTGGGCATCTTCAGCACCCAGTGAGCTTTGCAATGGTGACACACTTATTGCTGTATCTCCCCCTTCCTACCGAAAAGTGCATTTGAATCCAACATCTCTGGTGTCTGGTGCTCTCTGAGCACAGCAGAGTAAAGCACGAACGTTTGAACTCTGCTCCCACAGGAAAGGAGTCAGGAGTGAAAGATGATGCTGGGCATCTTCAGCACACAGTGAGAGTTGAAAGGGTGACACGCACATTGAGGTCTCTCCTCACTTTCGTTCCTCAAAGTGTATTTGAATCCAACATCTCCGGTGCCTGCTCTCGGCTGAGCAGAACGATGTAAAGCAAGAGCGTTTGAACTTTGCTCCCACAGGAAAAGAGCCAGGAGTGAAAGATGTTGCTGGACATCTTCAGCACACAGTGAGCTTTGCAGGGTGACACAAACATAGCTGTCCCTCCTCCCTTCCAACCTAAAAGTGCATTTGAATCCAACATCTCTGGTGCCTGGTGCTCTCTGAGCACAGCAGAGTAAAGCACGAACCTTTAGGCTCTGCTCCCACAATAAAAGGGGCAAGAATGAAAGATGTTGCTGGGAAACTTCAGCACCCAGTGAGCTTTGCAATGGTGACACACTCATTGCTGTATCTCCCCCTTCCTACCGAAAAGTGCATTTGAATCCAACATCTCTGGTGTCTGGTGCTCTCTGAGCACAGCAGAGTAAAGCACGAACGTTTGAACTTTGCTCCCACAGGAAAAGAGGCAAGAATGAAAGATGTTGCTGGGAAACTTCAGCACCCAGTGAGCTTTGCAATGGTGACACACTCATTGCTGTATCTCCCCCTTCCTACCGAAAAGTGCATTTGAATCCAACATCTCTGGTGTCTGGTGCTCTCTGAGCACAGCAGAGTAAAGCACGAACGTTTGAACTTTGCTCCCACAGGAAAAGAGGCAAGAATGAAAGATGTTGCTGGGAAACTTCAGCACCCAGTGAGCTTTGCAATGGCGACACACTCATTGCTGTATCTCCCCCTTCCAACCGAAAAGTGCATTTGAATCCAACATCTCTGGTGTCTGGTGCTCTCTGAGCACAGCAGAGTAAAGCACGAACGTTTGAACTTTGCTCCCACAGGAAAAGAGGCAAGAATGAAAGATGTTGCTGGGCATCTTCAGCACCCAGTGAGCTTTGCAATGGCGACACGCTCATTGCTGTATCTCCCCCTTCCTACCGAAAAGTGCATTTGAATCCAACATCTCTGGTGTCTGGTGCTCTCTGAGCACAGCAGAGTAAAGCACGAACGTTTGAACTCTGCTCCCACAGGAAAGGAGTCAGGAGTGAAAGATGATGCTGGGCATCTTCAGCACACAGTGAGAGTTGAAAGGGTGACACGCACATTGAGGTCTCTCCTCACTTTCGTTCCTCAAAGTGTATTTGAATCCAACATCTCCGGTGCCTGCTCTCGGCTGAGCAGAACGATGTAAAGCAAGAGCGTTTGAACTTTGCTCCCACAGGAAAAGAGCCAGGAGTGAAAGATGTTGCTGGACATCTTCAGCACACAGTGAGCTTTGCAGGGTGACACAAACATAGCTGTCCCTCCTCCCTTCCAACCTAAAAGTGCATTTGAATCCAACATCTCTGGTGCCTGGTGCTCTCTGAGCACAGCAGAGTAAAGCACGAACGTTTAAGCTCTGCTCCCACAATAAAAGGGGCAAGAATGAAAGATGTTGCTGGGAATCTTCAGCACCCAGTGAGCTTTGCAATGGTGACACACTTATTGCTGTATCTCCCCCTTCCTACCGAAAAGTGCATTTGAATCCAACATCTCTGGTGTCTGGTGCTCTCTGAGCACAGCAGAGTCAAGCACGAACGTTTGAACTTTGCTCCCACAGGAAAAGAGGCAAGAATGAAAGATGTTGCTGGGCATCTTCAGCACCCAGTGAGCTTTGCAATGGTGACACACTTATTGCTGTATCTCCCCCTTCCTACCGAAAAGTGCATTTGAATCCAACATCTCTGGTGTCTGGTGCTCTCTGAGCACAGCAGAGTAAAGCACGAACGTTTGAACTCTGCTCCCACAGGAAAGGAGTCAGGAGTGAAAGATGATGCTGGGCATCTTCAGCACACAGTGAGAGTTGAAAGGGTGACACGCACATTGAGGTCTCTCCTCACTTTCGTTCCTCAAAGTGTATTTGAATCCAACATCTCCGGTGCCTGCTCTCGGCTGAGCAGAACGATGTAAAGCAAGAGCGTTTGAACTTTGCTCCCACAGGAAAAGAGCCAGGAGTGAAAGATGTTGCTGGACATCTTCAGCACACAGTGAGCTTTGCAGGGTGACACAAACATAGCTGTCCCTCCTCCCTTCCAACCTAAAAGTGCATTTGAATCCAACATCTCTGGTGCCTGGTGCTCTCTGAGCACAGCAGAGTAAAGCACGAACCTTTAGGCTCTGCTCCCACAATAAAAGGGGCAAGAATGAAAGATGTTGCTGGGAAACTTCAGCACCCAGTGAGCTTTGCAATGGTGACACACTCATTGCTGTATCTCCCCCTTCCTACCGAAAAGTGCATTTGAATCCAACATCTCTGGTGTCTGGTGCTCTCTGAGCACAGCAGAGTAAAGCACGAACGTTTGAACTTTGCTCCCACAGGAAAAGAGGCAAGAATGAAAGATGTTGCTGGGAAACTTCAGCACCCAGTGAGCTTTGCAATGGTGACACACTCATTGCTGTATCTCCCCCTTCCTACCGAAAAGTGCATTTGAATCCAACATCTCTGGTGTCTGGTGCTCTCTGAGCACAGCAGAGTAAAGCACGAACGTTTGAACTTTGCTCCCACAGGAAAAGAGGCAAGAATGAAAGATGTTGCTGGGAAACTTCAGCACCCAGTGAGCTTTGCAATGGCGACACACTCATTGCTGTATCTCCCCCTTCCAACCGAAAAGTGCATTTGAATCCAACATCTCTGGTGTCTGGTGCTCTCTGAGCACAGCAGAGTAAAGCACGAACGTTTGAACTTTGCTCCCACAGGAAAAGAGGCAAGAATGAAAGATGTTGCTGGGCATCTTCAGCACCCAGTGAGCTTTGCAATGGTGACACACTTATTGCTGTATCTCCCCCTTCCTACCGAAAAGTGCATTTGAATCCAACATCTCTGGTGTCTGGTGCTCTCTGAGCACAGCAGAGTCAAGCACGAACGTTTGAACTCTGCTCCCACAGGAAAGGAGTCAGGAGTGAAAGATGATGCTGGGCATCTTCAGCACACAGTGAGAGTTGAAAGGGTGACACGCACATTGAGGTCTCTCCTCACTTTCGTTCCTCAAAGTGTATTTGAATCCAACATCTCCGGTGCCTGCTCTCGGCTGAGCAGAACGATGTAAAGCAAGAGCGTTTGAACTTTGCTCCCACAGGAAAAGAGCCAGGAGTGAAAGATGTTGCTGGACATCTTCAGCACACAGTGAGCTTTGCAGGGTGACACAAACATAGCTGTCCCTCCTCCCTTCCAACCTAAAAGTGCATTTGAATCCAACATCTCTGGTGCCTGGTGCTCTCTGAGCACAGCAGAGTAAAGCACGGACGTTTAAGCTCTGCTCCCACAATAAAAGGGGCAAGTATGAAAGATGTTACTGGGAAACTTCAGCACCCAGTGAGCTTTGGAATGGTGACACACTCATTGCTGTATCTCCCCCTTCCTACCGAAAAGTGCATTTGAATCCAACATCTCTGGTGTCTGGTGCTCTCTGAGCACAGCAGAGTAAAGCACGAACGTTTGAACTTTGCTCCCACAGGAAAAGAGGCAAGAATGAAAGATGTTGCTGGGCATCTTCAGCACCCAGTGAGCTTTGCAATGGTGACACACTTATTGCTGTATCTCCCCCTTCCTACCGAAAAGTGCATTTGAATCCAACATCTCTGGTGTCTGGTGCTCTCTGAGCACAGCAGAGTCAAGCACGAACGTTTGAACTCTGCTCCCACAGGAAAGGAGTCAGGAGTGAAAGATGATGCTGGGCATCTTCAGCACACAGTGAGAGTTGAAAGGGTGACACGCACATTGAGGTCTCTCCTCACTTTCGTTCCTCAAAGTGTATTTGAATCCAACATCTCTGGTGCCTGCTCTCGGCTGAGCAGAACGATGTAAAGCAAGAGCGTTTGAACTTTGCTCCCACAGGAAAAGAGCCAGGAGTGAAAGATGTTGCTGGACATCTTCAGCACACAGTGAGCTTTGCAGGGTGACACAAACATAGCTGTCCCTCCTCCCTTCCAACCTAAAAGTGCATTTGAATCCAACATCTCTGGTGTCTGGTGCTCTCTGAGCACAGCAGAGTAAAGCACGAACGTTTGAACTTTACTCCCACAGGAAAAGAGGCAAGAATGAAAGATGTTGCTGGGAAACTTCAGCACCCAGTGAGCTTTGCAATGGCGACACACTCATTGCTGTATCTCCCCCTTCCTACCGAAAAGTGCATTTGAATCCAACATCTCTGGTGTCTGGTGCTCTCTGAGCACAGCAGAGTAAAGCACGAACGTTTGAACTTTGCTCCCACAGGAAAAGAGGCAAGAATGAAAGATGTTGCTGGGAAACTTCAGCACCCAGTGAGCTTTGCAATGGCGACACACTCATTGCTGTATCTCCCCCTTCCTACCGAAAAGTGCATTTGAATCCAACATCTCTGGTGTCTGGTGCTCTCTGAGCACAGCAGAGTAAAGCACGAACGTTTGAACTTTGCTCCCACAGGAAAAGAGGCAAGAATGAAAGATGTTGCTGGGCATCTTTAGCACCCAGTGAGCTTTGCAATGGTGACACACTTATTGCTGTATCTCCCCCTTCCTACCGAAAAGTGCATTTGAATCCAACATCTCTGGTGTCTGGTGCTCTCTGAGCACAGCAGAGTAAAGCACGAACGTTTGAACTCTGCTCCCACAGGAAAGGAGTCAGGAGTGAAAGATGATGCTGGGCATCTTCAGCACACAGTGAGAGTTGAAAGGGTGACACGCACATTGAGGTCTCTCCTCACTTTCGTTCCTCAAAGTGTATTTGAATCCAACATCTCCGGTGCCTGCTCTCGGCTGAGCAGAACGATGTAAAGCAAGAGCGTTTGAACTTTGCTCCCACAGGAAAAGAGCCAGGAGTGAAAGATGTTGCTGGACATCTTCAGCACACAGTGAGCTTTGCAGGGTGACACAAACATAGCTGTCCCTCCTCCCTTCCAACCTAAAAGTGCATTTGAATCCAACATCTCTGGTGCCTGGTGCTCTCTGAGCACAGCAGAGTAAAGCACGAACCTTTAGGCTCTGCTCCCACAATAAAAGGGGCAAGAATGAAAGATGTTGCTGGGAAACTTCAGCACCCAGTGAGCTTTGCAATGGTGACACACTCATTGCTGTATCTCCCCCTTCCTACCGAAAAGTGCATTTGAATCCAACATCTCTGGTGTCTGGTGCTCTCTGAGCACAGCAGAGTAAAGCACGAACGTTTGAACTTTGCTCCCACAGGAAAAGAGGCAAGAATGAAAGATGTTGCTGGGAAACTTCAGCACCCAGTGAGCTTTGCAATGGTGACACACTCATTGCTGTATCTCCCCCTTCCTACCGAAAAGTGCATTTGAATCCAACATCTCTGGTGTCTGGTGCTCTCTGAGCACAGCAGAGTAAAGCACGAACGTTTGAACTTTGCTCCCACAGGAAAAGAGGCAAGAATGAAAGATGTTGCTGGGAAACTTCAGCACCCAGTGAGCTTTGCAATGGCGACACACTCATTGCTGTATCTCCCCCTTCCAACCGAAAAGTGCATTTGAATCCAACATCTCTGGTGTCTGGTGCTCTCTGAGCACAGCAGAGTAAAGCACGAACGTTTGAACTTTGCTCCCACAGGAAAAGAGGCAAGAATGAAAGATGTTGCTGGGCATCTTCAGCACCCAGTGAGCTTTGCAATGGTGACACACTTATTGCTGTATCTCCCCCTTCCTACCGAAAAGTGCATTTGAATCCAACATCTCTGGTGTCTGGTGCTCTCTGAGCACAGCAGAGTCAAGCACGAACGTTTGAACTCTGCTCCCACAGGAAAGGAGTCAGGAGTGAAAGATGATGCTGGGCATCTTCAGCACACAGTGAGAGTTGAAAGGGTGACACGCACATTGAGGTCTCTCCTCACTTTCGTTCCTCAAAGTGTATTTGAATCCAACATCTCCGGTGCCTGCTCTCGGCTGAGCAGAACGATGTAAAGCAAGAGCGTTTGAACTTTGCTCCCACAGGAAAAGAGCCAGGAGTGAAAGATGTTGCTGGACATCTTCAGCACACAGTGAGCTTTGCAGGGTGACACAAACATAGCTGTCCCTCCTCCCTTCCAACCTAAAAGTGCATTTGAATCCAACATCTCTGGTGCCTGGTGCTCTCTGAGCACAGCAGAGTAAAGCACGGACGTTTAAGCTCTGCTCCCACAATAAAAGGGGCAAGTATGAAAGATGTTACTGGGAAACTTCAGCACCCAGTGAGCTTTGGAATGGTGACACACTCATTGCTGTATCTCCCCCTTCCTACCGAAAAGTGCATTTGAATCCAACATCTCTGGTGTCTGGTGCTCTCTGAGCACAGCAGAGTAAAGCACGAACGTTTGAACTTTGCTCCCACAGGAAAAGAGGCAAGAATGAAAGATGTTGCTGGGCATCTTCAGCACCCAGTGAGCTTTGCAATGGTGACACACTTATTGCTGTATCTCCCCCTTCCTACCGAAAAGTGCATTTGAATCCAACATCTCTGGTGTCTGGTGCTCTCTGAGCACAGCAGAGTCAAGCACGAACGTTTGAACTCTGCTCCCACAGGAAAGGAGTCAGGAGTGAAAGATGATGCTGGGCATCTTCAGCACACAGTGAGAGTTGAAAGGGTGACACGCACATTGAGGTCTCTCCTCACTTTCGTTCCTCAAAGTGTATTTGAATCCAACATCTCTGGTGCCTGCTCTCGGCTGAGCAGAACGATGTAAAGCAAGAGCGTTTGAACTTTGCTCCCACAGGAAAAGAGCCAGGAGTGAAAGATGTTGCTGGACATCTTCAGCACACAGTGAGCTTTGCAGGGTGACACAAACATAGCTGTCCCTCCTCCCTTCCAACCTAAAAGTGCATTTGAATCCAACATCTCTGGTGTCTGGTGCTCTCTGAGCACAGCAGAGTAAAGCACGAACGTTTGAACTTTACTCCCACAGGAAAAGAGGCAAGAATGAAAGATGTTGCTGGGAAACTTCAGCACCCAGTGAGCTTTGCAATGGCGACACACTCATTGCTGTATCTCCCCCTTCCTACCGAAAAGTGCATTTGAATCCAACATCTCTGGTGTCTGGTGCTCTCTGAGCACAGCAGAGTAAAGCACGAACGTTTGAACTTTGCTCCCACAGGAAAAGAGGCAAGAATGAAAGATGTTGCTGGGAAACTTCAGCACCCAGTGAGCTTTGCAATGGCGACACACTCATTGCTGTATCTCCCCCTTCCTACCGAAAAGTGCATTTGAATCCAACATCTCTGGTGTCTGGTGCTCTCTGAGCACAGCAGAGTAAAGCACGAACGTTTGAACTTTGCTCCCACAGGAAAAGAGGCAAGAATGAAAGATGTTGCTGGGCATCTTTAGCACCCAGTGAGCTTTGCAATGGTGACACACTTATTGCTGTATCTCCCCCTTCCTACCGAAAAGTGCATTTGAATCCAACATCTCTGGTGTCTGGTGCTCTCTGAGCACAGCAGAGTAAAGCACGAACGTTTGAACTCTGCTCCCACAGGAAAGGAGTCAGGAGTGAAAGATGATGCTGGGCATCTTCAGCACACAGTGAGAGTTGAAAGGGTGACACGCACATTGAGGTCTCTCCTCACTTTCGTTCCTCAAAGTGTATTTGAATCCAACATCTCCGGTGCCTGCTCTCGGCTGAGCAGAACGATGTAAAGCAAGAGCGTTTGAACTTTGCTCCCACAGGAAAAGAGCCAGGAGTGAAAGATGTTGCTGGACATCTTCAGCACACAGTGAGCTTTGCAGGGTGACACAAACATAGCTGTCCCTCCTCCCTTCCAACCTAAAAGTGCATTTGAATCCAACATCTCTGGTGCCTGGTGCTCTCTGAGCACAGCAGAGTAAAGCACGAACGTTTAAGCTCTGCTCCCACAATAAAAGGGGCAAGAATGAAAGATGTTGCTGGGAATCTTCAGCACCCAGTGAGCTTTGCAATGGTGACACACTTATTGCTGTATCTCCCCCTTCCTACCGAAAAGTGCATTTGAATCCAACATCTCTGGTGTCTGGTGCTCTCTGAGCACAGCAGAGTCAAGCACGAACGTTTGAACTTTGCTCCCACAGGAAAAGAGGCAAGAATGAAAGATGTTGCTGGGCATCTTCAGCACCCAGTGAGCTTTGCAATGGTGACACACTTATTGCTGTATCTCCCCCTTCCTACCGAAAAGTGCATTTGAATCCAACATCTCTGGTGTCTGGTGCTCTCTGAGCACAGCAGAGTAAAGCACGAACGTTTGAACTCTGCTCCCACAGGAAAGGAGTCAGGAGTGAAAGATGATGCTGGGCATCTTCAGCACACAGTGAGAGTTGAAAGGGTGACACGCACATTGAGGTCTCTCCTCACTTTCGTTCCTCAAAGTGTATTTGAATCCAACATCTCTGGTGCCTGCTCTCGGCTGAGCAGAACGATGTAAAGCAAGAGCGTTTGAACTTTGCTCCCACAGGAAAAGAGCCAGGAGTGAAAGATGTTGCTGGACATCTTCAGCACACAGTGAGCTTTGCAGGGTGACACAAACATAGCTGTCCCTCCTCCCTTCCAACCTAAAAGTGCATTTGAATCCAACATCTCTGGTGTCTGGTGCTCTCTGAGCACAGCAGAGTAAAGCACGAACGTTTGAACTTTACTCCCACAGGAAAAGAGGCAAGAATGAAAGATGTTGCTGGGAAACTTCAGCACCCAGTGAGCTTTGCAATGGCGACACACTCATTGCTGTATCTCCCCCTTCCTACCGAAAAGTGCATTTGAATCCAACATCTCTGGTGTCTGGTGCTCTCTGAGCACAGCAGAGTAAAGCACGAACGTTTGAACTTTGCTCCCACAGGAAAAGAGGCAAGAATGAAAGATGTTGCTGGGAAACTTCAGCACCCAGTGAGCTTTGCAATGGCGACACACTCATTGCTGTATCTCCCCCTTCCTACCGAAAAGTGCATTTGAATCCAACATCTCTGGTGTCTGGTGCTCTCTGAGCACAGCAGAGTAAAGCACGAACGTTTGAACTTTGCTCCCACAGGAAAAGAGGCAAGAATGAAAGATGTTGCTGGGAAACTTCAGCACCCAGTGAGCTTTGCAATGGCGACACACTCATTGCTGTATCTCCCCCTTCCTACCGAAAAGTGCATTTGAATCCAACATCTCTGGTGTCTGGTGCTCTCTGAGCACAGCAGAGTCAAGCACGAACGTTTGAACTTTGCTCCCACAGGAAAAGAGGCAAGAATGAAAGATGTTGCTGGGCATCTTCAGCACCCAGTGAGCTTTGCAATGGTGACACACTTATTGCTGTATCTCCCCCTTCCTACCGAAAAGTGCATTTGAATCCAACATCTCTGGTGTCTGGTGCTCTCTGAGCACAGCAGAGTAAAGCACGAACGTTTGAACTCTGCTCCCACAGGAAAGGAGTCAGGAGTGAAAGATGATGCTGGGCATCTTCAGCACACAGTGAGAGTTGAAAGGGTGACACGCACATTGAGGTCTCTCCTCACTTTCGTTCCTCAAAGTGTATTTGAATCCAACATCTCTGGTGCCTGCTCTCGGCTGAGCAGAACGATGTAAAGCAAGAGCGTTTGAACTTTGCTCCCACAGGAAAAGAGCCAGGAGTGAAAGATGTTGCTGGACATCTTCAGCACACAGTGAGCTTTGCAGGGTGACACAAACATAGCTGTCCCTCCTCCCTTCCAACCTAAAAGTGCATTTGAATCCAACATCTCTGGTGTCTGGTGCTCTCTGAGCACAGCAGAGTAAAGCACGAACGTTTGAACTTTACTCCCACAGGAAAAGAGGCAAGAATGAAAGATGTTGCTGGGAAACTTCAGCACCCAGTGAGCTTTGCAATGGCGACACACTCATTGCTGTATCTCCCCCTTCCTACCGAAAAGTGCATTTGAATCCAACATCTCTGGTGTCTGGTGCTCTCTGAGCACAGCAGAGTAAAGCACGAACGTTTGAACTTTGCTCCCACAGGAAAAGAGGCAAGAATGAAAGATGTTGCTGGGAAACTTCAGCACCCAGTGAGCTTTGCAATGGCGACACACTCATTGCTGTATCTCCCCCTTCCTACCGAAAAGTGCATTTGAATCCAACATCTCTGGTGTCTGGTGCTCTCTGAGCACAGCAGAGTAAAGCACGAACGTTTGAACTTTGCTCCCACAGGAAAAGAGGCAAGAATGAAAGATGTTGCTGGGAAACTTCAGCACCCAGTGAGCTTTGCAATGGCGACACACTCATTGCTGTATCTCCCCCTTCCTACCGAAAAGTGCATTTGAATCCAACATCTCTGGTGTCTGGTGCTCTCTGAGCACAGCAGAGTAAAGCACGAACGTTTGAACTTTGCTCCCACAGGAAAAGAGGCAAGAATGAAAGATGTTGCTGGGAAACTTCAGCACCCAGTGAGCTTTGCAATGGCGACACACTCATTGCTGTATCTCCCCCTTCCTACCGAAAAGTGCATTTGAATCCAACATCTCTGGTGTCTGGTGCTCTCTGAGCACAGCAGAGTAAAGCACGAACGTTTGAACTTTGCTCCCACAGGAAAAGAGTCAAGAATGAAAGATGTTGCTGGGCATCTTCAGCACCCAGTGAGCTTTGCAATGGTGACACACTTATTGCTGTATCTCCCCCTTCCTACCGAAAAGTGCATTTGAATCCAACATCTCTGGTGTCTGGTGCTCTCTGAGCACAGCAGAGTCAAGCACGAACGTTTGAACTCTGCTCCCACAGGAAAGGAGTCAGGAGTGAAAGATGATGCTGGGCATCTTCAGCACACAGTGAGAGTTGAAAGGGTGACACGCACATTGAGGTCTCTCCTCACTTTCGTTCCTCAAAGTGTATTTGAATCCAACATCTCCGGTGCCTGCTCTCGGCTGAGCAGAACGATGTAAAGCAAGAGCGTTTGAACTTTGCTCCCACAGGAAAAGAGCCAGGAGTGAAAGATGTTGCTGGACATCTTCAGCGCACAGTGAGCTTTGCAGGGTGACACAAACATAGCTGTCCCTCCTCCCTTCCAACCTAAAAGTGCATTTGAATCCAACATCTCTGGTGCCTGGTGCTCTCTGAGCACAGCAGAGTAAAGCACGAACGTTTAAGCTCTGCTCCCACAATAAGAGGCAAGAATGAAAGATGTTGCTGGGAATCTTCAGCACCCAGTGAGCTTTGCAATGGTGACACACTTATTGCTGTATCTCCCCCTTCCTACCGAAAAGTGCATTTGAATCCAACATCTCTGGTGCCTGGTGCTCTCTGAGCACAGCAGAGTCAAGCACGAACGTTTGAACTTTGCTCCCACAGGAAAAGAGGCAAGAATGAAAGATGTTGCTGGGCATCTTCAGCACCCAGTGAGCTTTGCAATGGTGACACACTTATTGCTGTATCTCCCCCTTCCTACCGAAAAGTGCATTTGAATCCAACATCTCTGGTGTCTGGTGCTCTCTGAGCACAGCAGAGTAAAGCACGAACGTTTGAACTCTGCTCCCACAGGAAAGGAGTCAGGAGTGAAAGATGATGCTGGGCATCTTCAGCACACAGTGAGAGTTGAAAGGGTGACACGCACATTGAGGTCTCTCCTCACTTTCGTTCCTCAAAGTGTATTTGAATCCAACATCTCCGGTGCCTGCTCTCGGCTGAGCAGAACGATGTAAAGCAAGAGCGTTTGAACTTTGCTCCCACAGGAAAAGAGCCAGGAGTGAAAGATGTTGCTGGACATCTTCAGCACACAGTGAGCTTTGCAGGGTGACACAAACATAGCTGTCCCTCCTCCCTTCCAACCTAAAAGTGCATTTGAATCCAACATCTCTGGTGCCTGGTGCTCTCTGAGCACAGCAGAGTAAAGCACGAACCTTTAGGCTCTGCTCCCACAATAAAAGGGGCAAGAATGAAAGATGTTGCTGGGAAACTTCAGCACCCAGTGAGCTTTGCAATGGTGACACACTCATTGCTGTATCTCCCCCTTCCTACCGAAAAGTGCATTTGAATCCAACATCTCTGGTGTCTGGTGCTCTCTGAGCACAGCAGAGTAAAGCACGAACGTTTGAACTTTGCTCCCACAGGAAAAGAGGCAAGAATGAAAGATGTTGCTGGGAAACTTCAGCACCCAGTGAGCTTTGCAATGGTGACACACTCATTGCTGTATCTCCCCCTTCCTACCGAAAAGTGCATTTGAATCCAACATCTCTGGTGTCTGGTGCTCTCTGATAACAGCAGAGTAAAGCATGAACGTTTGAACTTTGCTCCCACAGGAAAAGAGGCAAGAATGAAAGATGTTGCTGGGAAACTTCAGCACCCAGTGAGCTTTGCAATGGCGACACACTCATTGCTGTATCTCCCCCTTCCTACCGAAAAGTGCATTTGAATCCAACATCTCTGGTGTCTGGTGCTCTCTGAGCACAGCAGAGTAAAGCACGAACGTTTGAACTTTGCTCCCACAGGAAAAGAGGCAAGAATGAAAGATGTTGCTGGGCATCTTCAGCACCCAGTGAGCTTTGCAATGGTGACACACTTATTGCTGTATCTCCCCCTTCCTACCGAAAAGTGCATTTGAATCCAACATCTCTGGTGTCTGGTGCTCTCTGAGCACAGCAGAGTCAAGCACGAACGTTTGAACTCTGCTCCCACAGGAAAGGAGTCAGGAGTGAAAGATGATGCTGGGCATCTTCAGCACACAGTGAGAGTTGAAAGGGTGACACGCACATTGAGGTCTCTCCTCACTTTCGTTCCTCAAAGTGTATTTGAATCCAACATCTCCGGTGCCTGCTCTCGGCTGAGCAGAACGATGTAAAGCAAGAGCGTTTGAACTTTGCTCCCACAGGAAAAGAGCCAGGAGTGAAAGATGTTGCTGGACATCTTCAGCACACAGTGAGCTTTGCAGGGTGACACAAACATAGCTGTCCCTCCTCCCTTCCAACCTAAAAGTGCATTTGAATCCAACATCTCTGGTGCCTGGTGCTCTCTGAGCACAGCAGAGTAAAGCACGGACGTTTAAGCTCTGCTCCCACAATAAAAGGGGCAAGTATGAAAGATGTTACTGGGAAACTTCAGCACCCAGTGAGCTTTGGAATGGTGACACACTCATTGCTGTATCTCCCCCTTCCTACCGAAAAGTGCATTTGAATCCAACATCTCTGGTGTCTGGTGCTCTCTGAGCACAGCAGAGTCAAGCACGAACGTTTGAACTTTGCTCCCACAGGAAAAGAGGCAAGAATGAAAGATGTTGCTGGGCATCTTCAGCACCCAGTGAGCTTTGCAATGGTGACACACTTATTGCTGTATCTCCCCCTTCCTACCGAAAAGTGCATTTGAATCCAACATCTCTGGTGTCTGGTGCTCTCTGAGCACAGCAGAGTAAAGCACGAACGTTTGAACTCTGCTCCCACAGGAAAGGAGTCAGGAGTGAAAGATGATGCTGGGCATCTTCAGCACACAGTGAGAGTTGAAAGGGTGACACGCACATTGAGGTCTCTCCTCACTTTCGTTCCTCAAAGTGTATTTGAATCCAACATCTCTGGTGCCTGCTCTCGGCTGAGCAGAACGATGTAAAGCAAGAGCGTTTGAACTTTGCTCCCACAGGAAAAGAGCCAGGAGTGAAAGATGTTGCTGGACATCTTCAGCACACAGTGAGCTTTGCAGGGTGACACAAACATAGCTGTCCCTCCTCCCTTCCAACCTAAAAGTGCATTTGAATCCAACATCTCTGGTGCCTGGTGCTCTCTGAGCACAGCAGAGTAAAGCACGAACGTTTGAACTTTACTCCCACAGGAAAAGAGGCAAGAATGAAAGATGTTGCTGGGAAACTTCAGCACCCAGTGAGCTTTGCAATGGCGACACACTCATTGCTGTATCTCCCCCTTCCTACCGAAAAGTGCATTTGAATCCAACATCTCTGGTGTCTGGTGCTCTCTGAGCACAGCAGAGTAAAGCACGAACGTTTGAACTTTGCTCCCACAGGAAAAGAGTCAAGAATGAAAGATGTTGCTGGGCATCTTCAGCACCCAGTGAGCTTTGCAATGGTGACACACTTATTGCTGTATCTCCCCCTTCCTACCGAAAAGTGCATTTGAATCCAACATCTCTGGTGTCTGGTGCTCTCTGAGCACAGCAGAGTAAAGCACGAACGTTTGAACTCTGCTCCCACAGGAAAGGAGTCAGGAGTGAAAGATGATGCTGGGCATCTTCAGCACACAGTGAGAGTTGAAAGGGTGACACGCACATTGAGGTCTCTCCTCACTTTCGTTCCTCAAAGTGTATTTGAATCCAACATCTCCGGTGCCTGCTCTCGGCTGAGCAGAACGATGTAAAGCAAGAGCGTTTGAACTTTGCTCCCACAGGAAAAGAGCCAGGAGTGAAAGATGTTGCTGGACATCTTCAGCACACAGTGAGCTTTGCAGGGTGACACAAACATAGCTGTCCCTCCTCCCTTCCAACCTAAAAGTGCATTTGAATCCAACATCTCTGGTGCCTGGTGCTCTCTGAGCACAGCAGAGTAAAGCACGAACGTTTAAGCTCTGCTCCCACAATAAAAGGGGCAAGAATGAAAGATGTTGCTGGGAATCTTCAGCACCCAGTGAGCTTTGCAATGGTGACACACTTATTGCTGTATCTCCCCCTTCCTACCGAAAAGTGCATTTGAATCCAACATCTCTGGTGCCTGGTGCTCTCTGAGCACAGCAGAGTCAAGCACGAACGTTTGAACTTTGCTCCCACAGGAAAAGAGGCAAGAATGAAAGATGTTGCTGGGCATCTTCAGCACCCAGTGAGCTTTGCAATGGTGACACACTTATTGCTGTATCTCCCCCTTCCTACCGAAAAGTGCATTTGAATCCAACATCTCTGGTGTCTGGTGCTCTCTGAGCACAGCAGAGTAAAGCACGAACGTTTGAACTCTGCTCCCACAGGAAAGGAGTCAGGAGTGAAAGATGATGCTGGGCATCTTCAGCACACAGTGAGAGTTGAAAGGGTGACACGCACATTGAGGTTTCTCCTCACTTTCGTTCCTCAAAGTGTATTTGAATCCAACATCTCCGGTGCCTGCTCTCGGCTGAGCAGAACGATGTAAAGCAAGAGCGTTTGAACTTTGCTCCCACAGGAAAAGAGCCAGGAGTGAAAGATGTTGCTGGACATCTTCAGCACACAGTGAGCTTTGCAGGGTGACACAAACATAGCTGTCCCTCCTCCCTTCCAACCTAAAAGTGCATTTGAATCCAACATCTCTGGTGCCTGGTGCTCTCTGAGCACAGCAGAGTAAAGCACGAACCTTTAGGCTCTGCTCCCACAATAAAAGGGGCAAGAATGAAAGATGTTGCTGGGAAACTTCAGCACCCAGTGAGCTTTGCAATGGTGACACACTCATTGCTGTATCTCCCCCTTCCTACCGAAAAGTGCATTTGAATCCAACATCTCTGGTGTCTGGTGCTCTCTGAGCACAGCAGAGTAAAGCACGAACGTTTGAACTTTGCTCCCACAGGAAAAGAGGCAAGAATGAAAGATGTTGCTGGGAAACTTCAGCACCCAGTGAGCTTTGCAATGGTGACACACTCATTGCTGTATCTCCCCCTTCCTACCGAAAAGTGCATTTGAATCCAACATCTCTGGTGTCTGGTGCTCTCTGATAACAGCAGAGTAAAGCATGAACGTTTGAACTTTGCTCCCACAGGAAAAGAGGCAAGAATGAAAGATGTTGCTGGGAAACTTCAGCACCCAGTGAGCTTTGCAATGGCGACACACTCATTGCTGTATCTCCCCCTTCCTACCGAAAAGTGCATTTGAATCCAACATCTCTGGTGTCTGGTGCTCTCTGAGCACAGCAGAGTAAAGCACGAACGTTTGAACTTTGCTCCCACAGGAAAAGAGGCAAGAATGAAAGATGTTGCTGGGCATCTTCAGCACCCAGTGAGCTTTGCAATGGTGACACACTTATTGCTGTATCTCCCCCTTCCTACCGAAAAGTGCATTTGAATCCAACATCTCTGGTGTCTGGTGCTCTCTGAGCACAGCAGAGTCAAGCACGAACGTTTGAACTCTGCTCCCACAGGAAAGGAGTCAGGAGTGAAAGATGATGCTGGGCATCTTCAGCACACAGTGAGAGTTGAAAGGGTGACACGCACATTGAGGTCTCTCCTCACTTTCGTTCCTCAAAGTGTATTTGAATCCAACATCTCCGGTGCCTGCTCTCGGCTGAGCAGAACGATGTAAAGCAAGAGCGTTTGAACTTTGCTCCCACAGGAAAAGAGCCAGGAGTGAAAGATGTTGCTGGACATCTTCAGCACACAGTGAGCTTTGCAGGGTGACACAAACATAGCTGTCCCTCCTCCCTTCCAACCTAAAAGTGCATTTGAATCCAACATCTCTGGTGCCTGGTGCTCTCTGAGCACAGCAGAGTAAAGCACGGACGTTTAAGCTCTGCTCCCACAATAAAAGGGGCAAGTATGAAAGATGTTACTGGGAAACTTCAGCACCCAGTGAGCTTTGGAATGGTGACACACTCATTGCTGTATCTCCCCCTTCCTACCGAAAAGTGCATTTGAATCCAACATCTCTGGTGTCTGGTGCTCTCTGAGCACAGCAGAGTCAAGCACGAACGTTTGAACTTTGCTCCCACAGGAAAAGAGGCAAGAATGAAAGATGTTGCTGGGCATCTTCAGCACCCAGTGAGCTTTGCAATGGTGACACACTTATTGCTGTATCTCCCCCTTCCTACCGAAAAGTGCATTTGAATCCAACATCTCTGGTGTCTGGTGCTCTCTGAGCACAGCAGAGTAAAGCACGAACGTTTGAACTCTGCTCCCACAGGAAAGGAGTCAGGAGTGAAAGATGATGCTGGGCATCTTCAGCACACAGTGAGAGTTGAAAGGGTGACACGCACATTGAGGTCTCTCCTCACTTTCGTTCCTCAAAGTGTATTTGAATCCAACATCTCCGGTGCCTGCTCTCGGCTGAGCAGAACGATGTAAAGCAAGAGCGTTTGAACTTTGCTCCCACAGGAAAAGAGCCAGGAGTGAAAGATGTTGCTGGACATCTTCAGCACACAGTGAGCTTTGCAGGGTGACACAAACATAGCTGTCCCTCCTCCCTTCCAACCTAAAAGTGCATTTGAATCCAACATCTCTGGTGTCTGGTGCTCTCTGAGCACAGCAGAGTAAAGCACGAACTTTTGAACTTTACTCCCACAGGAAAAGAGGCAAGAATGAAAGATGTTGCTGGGAAACTTCAGCACCCAGTGAGCTTTGCAATGGCGACACACTCATTGCTGTATCTCCCCCTTCCTACCGAAAAGTGCATTTGAATCCAACATCTCTGGTGTCTGGTGCTCTCTGAGCACAGCAGAGTAAAGCACGAACGTTTGAACTTTGCTCCCACAGGAAAAGAGGCAAGAATGAAAGATGTTGCTGGGAAACTTCAGCACCCAGTGAGCTTTGCAATGGCGACACACTCATTGCTGTATCTCCCCCTTCCTACCGAAAAGTGCATTTGAATCCAACATCTCTGGTGTCTGGTGCTCTCTGAGCACAGCAGAGTAAAGCACGAACGTTTGAACTTTGCTCCCACAGGAAAAGAGTCAAGAATGAAAGATGTTGCTGGGCATCTTCAGCACCCAGTGAGCTTTGCAATGGTGACACACTTATTGCTGTATCTCCCCCTTCCTACCGAAAAGTGCATTTGAATCCAACATCTCTGGTGTCTGGTGCTCTCTGAGCACAGCAGAGTAAAGCACGAACGTTTGAACTCTGCTCCCACAGGAAAGGAGTCAGGAGTGAAAGATGATGCTGGGCATCTTCAGCACACAGTGAGAGTTGAAAGGGTGACACGCACATTGAGGTCTCTCCTCACTTTCGTTCCTCAAAGTGTATTTGAATCCAACATCTCCGGTGCCTGCTCTCGGCTGAGCAGAACGATGTAAAGCAAGAGCGTTTGAACTTTGCTCCCACAGGAAAAGAGCCAGGAGTGAAAGATGTTGCTGGACATCTTCAGCACACAGTGAGCTTTGCAGGGTGACACAAACATAGCTGTCCCTCCTCCCTTCCAACCTAAAAGTGCATTTGAATCCAACATCTCTGGTGCCTGGTGCTCTCTGAGCACAGCAGAGTAAAGCACGAACGTTTAAGCTCTGCTCCCACAATAAAAGGGGCAAGAATGAAAGATGTTGCTGGGAATCTTCAGCACCCAGTGAGCTTTGCAATGGTGACACACTTATTGCTGTATCTCCCCCTTCCTACCGAAAAGTGCATTTGAATCCAACATCTCTGGTGTCTGGTGCTCTCTGAGCACAGCAGAGTAAAGCACGAACGTTTGAACTTTGCTCCCACAGGAAAAGAGGCAAGAATGAAAGATGTTGCTGGGAAACTTCAGCACCCAGTGAGCTTTGCAATGGTGACACACTCATTGCTGTATCTCCCCCTTCCTACCGAAAAGTGCATTTGAATCCAACATCTCTGGTGTCTGGTGCTCTCTGAGCACAGCAGAGTAAAGCACGAACGTTTGAACTTTGCTCCCACAGGAAAAGAGTCAAGAATGAAAGATGTTGCTGGGAAACTTCAGCACCCAGTGAGCTTTGCAATGGCGACACACTCATTGCTGTATCTCCCCCTTCCTACCGAAAAGTGCATTTGAATCCAACATCTCTGGTGTCTGGTGCTCTCTGAGCACAGCAGAGTAAAGCACGAACGTTTGAACTTTGCTCCCACAGGAAAAGAGGCAAGAATGAAAGATGTTGCTGGGCATCTTCAGCACCCAGTGAGCTTTGCAATGGTGACACACTTATTGCTGTATCTCCCCCTTCCTACCGAAAAGTGCATTTGAATCCAACATCTCTGGTGTCTGGTGCTCTCTGAGCACAGCAGAGTCAAGCACGAACGTTTGAACTCTGCTCCCACAGGAAAGGAGTCAGGAGTGAAAGATGATGCTGGGCATCTTCAGCACACAGTGAGAGTTGAAAGGGTGACACGCACATTGAGGTCTCTCCTCACTTTCGTTCCTCAAAGTGTATTTGAATCCAACATCTCCGGTGCCTGCTCTCGGCTGAGCAGAACGATGTAAAGCAAGAGCGTTTGAACTTTGCTCCCACAGGAAAAGAGCCAGGAGTGAAAGATGTTGCTGGACATCTTCAGCACACAGTGAGCTTTGCAGGGTGACACAAACATAGCTGTCCCTCCTCCCTTCCAACCTAAAAGTGCATTTGAATCCAACATCTCTGGTGCCTGGTGCTCTCTGAGCACAGCAGAGTAAAGCACGGACGTTTAAGCTCTGCTCCCACAATAAAAGGGGCAAGTATGAAAGATGTTACTGGGAAACTTCAGCACCCAGTGAGCTTTGCAATGGTGACACACTCATTGCTGTATCTCCCCCTTCCTACCGAAAGGTGCATTTGAATCCAACATCTCTGGTGTCTGGTGCTCTCTGAGCACAGCAGAGTCAAGCACGAACGTTTGAACTTTGCTCCCACAGGAAAAGAGGCAAGAATGAAAGATGTTGCTGGGCATCTTCAGCACCCAGTGAGCTTTGCAATGGCGACACACTTATTGCTGTATCTCCCCCTTCCTACCGAAAAGTGCATTTGAATCCAACATCTCTGGTGTCTGGTGCTCTCTGAGCACAGCAGAGTAAAGCACGAACGTTTGAACTCTGCTCCCACAGGAAAGGAGTCAGGAGTGAAAGATGATGCTGGGCATCTTCAGCACACAGTGAGAGTTGAAAGGGTGACACGCACATTGACGTCTCTCCTCACTTTCGTTCCTCAAAGTGTATTTGAATCCAACATCTCCGGTGCCTGCTCTCGGCTGAGCAGAACGATGTAAAGCAAGAGCGTTTGAACTTTGCTCCCACAGGAAAAGAGCCAGGAGTGAAAGATGTTGCTGGACATCTTCAGCACACAGTGAGCTTTGCAGGGTGACACAAACATAGCTGTCCCTCCTCCCTTCCAACCTAAAAGTGCATTTGAATCCAACATCTCTGGTGCCTGGTGCTCTCTGAGCACAGCAGAGTAAAGCACGAACGTTTAAGCTCTGCTCCCACAATAAAAGGGGCAAGAATGAAAGATGTTGCTGGGAAACTTCAGCACCCAGTGAGCTTTGCAATGGTGACACACTCATTGCTGTATCTCCCCCTTCCTACCGAAAAGTGCATTTGAATCCAACATCTCTGGTGTCTGGTGCTCTCTGAGCACAGCAGAGTAAAGCACGAACGTTTGAACTTTGCTCCCACAGGAAAAGAGGCAAGAATGAAAGATGTTGCTGGGAAACTTCAGCACCCAGTGAGCTTTGCAATGGCGACACACTCATTGCTGTATCTCCCCCTTCCTACCGAAAAGTGCATTTGAATCCAACATCTCTGGTGTCTGGTGCTCTCTGAGCACAGCAGAGTAAAGCACGAACGTTTGAACTTTGCTCCCACAGGAAAAGAGGCAAGAATGAAAGATGTTGCTGGGCATCTTCAGCACCCAGTGAGCTTTGCAATGGTGACACACTTATTGCTGTATCTCCCCCTTCCTACCGAAAAGTGCATTTGAATCCAACATCTCTGGTGTCTGGTGCTCTCTGAGCACAGCAGAGTAAAGCACGAACGTTTGAACTCTGCTCCCACAGGAAAGGAGTCAGGAGTGAAAGATGATGCTGGGCATCTTCAGCACACAGTGAGAGTTGAAAGGGTGACACGCACATTGAGGTCTCTCCTCACTTTCGTTCCTCAAAGTGTATTTGAATCCAACATCTCCGGTGCCTGCTCTCGGCTGAGCAGAACGATGTAAAGCAAGAGCGTTTGAACTTTGCTCCCACTGGAAAAGAGCCAGGAGTGAAAGATGTTGCTGGACATCTTCAGCACACAGTGAGCTTTGCAGGGTGACACAAACATAGCTGTCCCTCCTCCCTTCCAACTTAAAGTGCATTTGAATCCAACATCTCTGGTGCCTGGTGCTCTCTGAGCACAGCAGAGTAAAGCACGGACGTTTAAGCTCTGCTCCCACAATAAAAGGGGCAAGTATGAAAGATGTTACTGGGAAACTTCAGCACCCAGTGAGCTTTGCAATGGTGACACACTCATTGCTGTATCTCCCCCTTCCTACCGAAAAGTGCATTTGAATCCAACATCTCTGGTGTCTGGTGCTCTCTGAGCACAGCAGAGTAAAGCACGAACGTTTGAACTTTGCTCCCACAGGAAAAGAGGCAAGAATGAAAGATGTTGCTGGGAAACTTCAGCACCCAGTGAGCTTTGCAATGGTGACACACTCATTGCTGTATCTCCCCCTTCCTACCGAAAAGTGCATTTGAATCCAACATCACTGGTGTCTGGTGCTCTCTGAGCACAGCAGAGTAAAGCACGAACGTTTGAACTTTGCTCCCACAGGAAAAGAGGCAAGAATGAAAGATGTTGCTGGGAAACTTCAGCACCCAGTGAGCTTTGCAATGGTGACACACTCATTGCTGTATCTCTCCCTTCCTACCGAAAAGTGCATTTGAATCCAACATCTCTGGTGTCTGGTGCTCTCTGAGCACAGCAGAGTAAAGCACGAACGTTTGAACTTTGCTCCCACAGGAAAAGAGGCAAGAATGAAAGATGTTGCTGGGAAACTTCAGCACCCAGTGAGCTTTGCAATGGCGACACACTCATTGCTGTATCTCCCCCTTCCTACCGAAAAGTGCATTTGAATCCAACATCTCTGGTGTCTGGTGCTCTCTGAGCACAGCAGAGTAAAGCACGAACGTTTGAACTTTGCTCCCACAGGAAAAGAGGCAAGAATGAAAGATGTTGCTGGGCATCTTCAGCACCCAGTGAGCTTTGCAATGGTGACACACTTATTGCTGTATCTCCCCCTTCCTACCGAAAAGTGCATTTGAATCCAACATCTCTGGTGTCTGGTGCTCTCTGAGCACAGCAGAGTCAAGCACGAACGTTTGAACTCTGCTCCCACAGGAAAGGAGTCAGGAGTGAAAGATGATGCTGGGCATCTTCAGCACACAGTGAGAGTTGAAAGGGTGACACGCACATTGAGGTCTCTCCTCACTTTCGTTCCTCAAAGTGTATTTGAATCCAACATCTCCGGTGCCTGCTCTCGGCTGAGCAGAACGATGTAAAGCAAGAGCGTTTGAACTTTGCTCCCACAGGAAAAGAGCCAGGAGTGAAAGATGTTGCTGGACATCTTCAGCACACAGTGAGCTTTGCAGGGTGACACAAACATAGCTGTCCCTCCTCCCTTCCAACCTAAAAGTGCATTTGAATCCAACATCTCTGGTGCCTGGTGCTCTCTGAGCACAGCAGAGTAAAGCACGGACGTTTAAGCTCTGCTCCCACAATAAAAGGGGCAAGTATGAAAGATGTTACTGGGAAACTTCAGCACCCAGTGAGCTTTGCAATGGTGACACACTCATTGCTGTATCTCCCCCTTCCTACCGAAAGGTGCATTTGAATCCAACATCTCTGGTGTCTGGTGCTCTCTGAGCACAGCAGAGTCAAGCACGAACGTTTGAACTTTGCTCCCACAGGAAAAGAGGCAAGAATGAAAGATGTTGCTGGGCATCTTCAGCACCCAGTGAGCTTTGCAATGGTGACACACTTATTGCTGTATCTCCCCCTTCCTACCGAAAAGTGCATTTGAATCCAACATCTCTGGTGTCTGGTGCTCTCTGAGCACAGCAGAGTAAAGCACGAACGTTTGAACTCTGCTCCCACAGGAAAGGAGTCAGGAGTGAAAGATGATGCTGGGCATCTTCAGCACACAGTGAGAGTTGAAAGGGTGACACGCACATTGACGTCTCTCCTCACTTTCGTTCCTCAAAGTGTATTTGAATCCAACATCTCCGGTGCCTGCTCTCGGCTGAGCAGAACGATGTAAAGCAAGAGCGTTTGAACTTTGCTCCCACAGGAAAAGAGCCAGGAGTGAAAGATGTTGCTGGACATCTTCAGCACACAGTGAGCTTTGCAGGGTGACACAAACATAGCTGTCCCTCCTCCCTTCCAACCTAAAAGTGCATTTGAATCCAACATCTCTGGTGCCTGGTGCTCTCTGAGCACAGCAGAGTCAAACACGAACGTTTAAGCTCTGCTCCCACAATAAAAGGGGCAAGAATGAAAGATGTTGCTGGGAAACTTCAGCACCCAGTGAGCTTTGCAATGGTGACACACTCATTGCTGTATCTCCCCCTTCCTACCGAAAAGTGCATTTGAATCCAACATCTCTGGTGTCTGGTGCTCTCTGAGCACAGCAGAGTAAAGCACGAACGTTTGAACTTTGCTCCCACAGGAAAAGAGGCAAGAATGAAAGATGTTGCTGGGAAACTTCAGCACCCAGTGAGCTTTGCAATGGCGACACACTCATTGCTGTATCTCCCCCTTCCTACCGAAAAGTGCATTTGAATCCAACATCTCTGGTGTCTGGTGCTCTCTGAGCACAGCAGAGTAAAGCACGAACGTTTGAACTTTGCTCCCACAGGAAAAGAGGCAAGAATGAAAGATGTTGCTGGGCATCTTCAGCACCCAGTGAGCTTTGCAATGGTGACACACTTATTGCTGTATCTCCCCCTTCCTACCGAAAAGTGCATTTGAATCCAACATCTCTGGTGTCTGGTGCTCTCTGAGCACAGCAGAGTAAAGCACGAACGTTTGAACTCTGCTCCCACAGGAAAGGAGTCAGGAGTGAAAGATGATGCTGGGCATCTTCAGCACACAGTGAGAGTTGAAAGGGTGACACGCACATTGAGGTCTCTCCTCACTTTCGTTCCTCAAAGTGTATTTGAATCCAACATCTCCGGTGCCTGCTCTCGGCTGAGCAGAACGATGTAAAGCAAGAGCGTTTGAACTTTGCTCCCACAGGAAAAGAGCCAGGAGTGAAAGATGTTGCTGGACATCTTCAGCACACAGTGAGCTTTGCAGGGTGACACAAACATAGCTGTCCCTCCTCCCTTCCAACTTAAAGTGCATTTGAATCCAACATCTCTGGTGCCTGGTGCTCTCTGAGCACAGCAGAGTAAAGCACGGACGTTTAAGCTCTGCTCCCACAATAAAAGGGGCAAGTATGAAAGATGTTACTGGGAAACTTCAGCACCCAGTGAGCTTTGCAATGGTGACACACTCATTGCTGTATCTCCCCCTTCCTACCGAAAAGTGCATTTGAATCCAACATCTCTGGTGCCTGGTGCTCTCTGAGCACAGCAGAGTCAAGCACGAACGTTTGAACTTTGCTCCCACAGGAAAAGAGTCAAGAATGAAAGATGTTGCTGGGCATCTTCAGCACCCAGTGAGCTTTGCAATGGTGACACACTTATTGCTGTATCTCCCCCTTCCTACCGAAAAGTGCATTTGAATCCAACATCTCTGGTGTCTGGTGCTCTCTGAGCACAGCAGAGTAAAGCACGAACGTTTGAACTCTGCTCCCACAGGAAAGGAGTCAGGAGTGAAAGATGATGCTGGGCATCTTCAGCACACAGTGAGAGTTGAAAGGGTGACACGCACATTGACGTCTCTCCTCACTTTCGTTCCTCAAAGTGTATTTGAATCCAACATCTCCGGTGCCTGCTCTCGGCTGAGCAGAACGATGTAAAGCAAGAGCGTTTGAACTTTGCTCCCACAGGAAAAGAGCCAGGAGTGAAAGATGTTGCTGGACATCTTCAGCACACAGTGAGCTTTGCAGGGTGACACAAACATAGCTGTCCCTCCTCCCTTCCAACCTAAAAGTGCATTTGAATCCAACATCTCTGGTGCCTGGTGCTCTCTGAGCACAGCAAAGCACGAACGTTTAAGCTCTGCTCCCACAATAAAAGGGGCAAGAATGAAAGATGTTGCTGGGAAACTTCAGCACCCAGTGAGCTTTGCAATGGCGACACACTCATTGCTGTATCTCCCCCTTCCTACCGAAAAGTGCATTTGAATCCAACATCTCCGGTGCCTGCTCTCGGCTGAGCAGAACGATGTAAAGCAAGAGCGTTTGAACTTTGCTCCCACAGGAAAAGAGCCAGGAGTGAAAGATGTTGCTGGACATCTTCAGCACACAGTGAGCTTTGCAGGGTGACACAAACATAGCTGTCCCTCCTCCCTTCCAACCTAAAAGTGCATTTGAATCCAACATCTCTGGTGCCTGGTGCTCTCTGAGCACAGCAGAGTAAAGCACGAACGTTTAAGCTCTGCTCCCACAATAAAAGGGGCAAGAATGAAAGATGTTGCTGGGAATCTTCAGCACCCAGTGAGCTTTGCAATGGTGACACACGTATTGCTGTATCTCCCCCTTCCTACCGAAAAGTGCATTTGAATCCAACATCTCTGGTGTCTGGTGCTCTCTGAGCACAGCAGAGTCAAGCACGAACGTTTGAACTTTGCTCCCACAGGAAAAGAGGCAAGAATGAAAGATGTTGCTGGGCATCTTCAGCACCCAGTGAGCTTTGCAATGGTGACACACTTATTGCTGTATCTCCCCCTTCCTACCGAAAAGTGCATTTGAATCCAACATCTCTGGTGTCTGGTGCTCTCTGAGCACAGCAGAGTCAAGCACGAACGTTTGAACTCTGCTCCCACAGGAAAGGAGTCAGGAGTGAAAGATGATGCTGGGCATCTTCAGCACACAGTGAGAGTTGAAAGGGTGACACGCACATTGAGGTCTCTCCTCACTTTCGTTCCTCAAAGTGTATTTGAATCCAACATCTCCGGTGCCTGCTCTCGGCTGAGCAGAACGATGTAAAGCAAGAGCGTTTGAACTTTGCTCCCACAGGAAAAGAGCCAGGAGTGAAAGATGTTGCTGGACATCTTCAGCACACAGTGAGCTTTGCAGGGTGACACAAACATAGCTGTCCCTCCTCCCTTCCAACCTAAAAGTGCATTTGAGTCCAACATCTCTGGTGCCTGGTGCTCTCTGAGCACAGCAGAGTAAAGCACGAACCTTTAGGCTCTGCTCCCACAATAAAAGGGGCAAGAATGAAAGATGTTGCTGGGAAACATCAGCACCCAGTGAGCTTTGCAATGGTGACACACTCATTGCTGTATCTCCCCCTTCCTACCGAAAAGTGCATTTGAATCCAACATCTCTGGTGTCTGGTGCTCTCTGAGCACAGCAGAGTCAAGCACGAACGTTTGAACTTTGCTCCCACAGGAAAAGAGGCAAGAATGAAAGATGTTGCTGGGAAACTTCAGCACCCAGTGAGCTTTGCAATGGTGACACACTCATTGCTGTATCTCCCCCTTCCTACCGAAAAGTGCATTTGAATCCAACATCTCTGGTGTCTGGTGCTCTCTGATCACAGCAGAGTAAAGCACGAACGTTTGAACTTTGCTCCCACAGGAAAAGAGGCAAGAATGAAAGATGTTGCTGGGAAACTTCAGCACCCAGTGAGCTTTGCAATGGCGACACACTCATTGCTGTATCTCCCCCTTCCTACCGAAAAGTGCATTTGAATCCAACATCTCTGGTGTCTGGTGCTCTCTGAGCACAGCAGAGTAAAGCACGAACGTTTGAACTTTGCTCCCACAGGAAAAGAGGCAAGAATGAAAGATGTTGCTGGGCATCTTCAGCACCCAGTGAGCTTTGCAATGGTGACACACTTATTGCTGTATCTCCCCCTTCCTACCGAAAAGTGCATTTGAATCCAACATCTCTGGTGTCTGGTGCTCTCTGAGCACAGCAGAGTCAAGCACGAACGTTTGAACTCTGCTCCCACAGGAAAGGAGTCAGGAGTGAAAGATGATGCTGGGCATCTTCAGCACACAGTGAGAGTTGAAAGGGTGACACGCACATTGAGGTCTCTCCTCACTTTCGTTCCTCAAGGTGTATTTGAATCCAACATCTCCGGTGCCTGCTCTCGGCTGAGCAGAACGATGTAAAGCAAGAGCGTTTGAACTTTGCTCCCACAGGAAAAGAGCCAGGAGTGAAAGATGTTGCTGGACATCTTCAGCACACAGTGAGATTTGCAGGGTGACACAAACATAGCTGTCCCTCCTCCCTTCCAACCTAAAAGTGCATTTGAATCCAACATCTCTGGTGCCTGGTGCTCTCTGAGCACAGCAGAGTAAAGCACGGACGTTTAAGCTCTGCTCCCACAATAAAAGGGGCAAGTATGAAAGATGTTACTGGGAAACTTCAGCACCCAGTGAGCTTTGCAATGGCGACACACTCATTGCTGTATCTCCCCCTTCCTACCGAAAGGTGCATTTGAATCCAACATCTCTGGTGTCTGGTGCTCTCTGAGCACAGCAGAGTCAAGCACGAACGTTTGAACTTTGCTCCCACAGGAAAAGAGGCAAGAATGAAAGATGTTGCTGGGCATCTTCAGCACCCAGTGAGCTTTGCAATGGTGACACACTTATTGCTGTATCTCCCCCTTCCTACCGAAAAGTGCATTTGAATCCAACATCTCTGGTGTCTGGTGCTCTCTGAGCACAGCAGAGTAAAGCACGAACGTTTGAACTCTGCTCCCACAGGAAAGGAGTCAGGAGTGAAAGATGATGCTGGGCATCTTCAGCACACAGTGAGAGTTGAAAGGGTGACACGCACATTGACGTCTCTCCT
Source organism: Lathamus discolor (assembly GCF_037157495.1). NCBI lineage: Eukaryota > Metazoa > Chordata > Aves > Psittaciformes > Psittacidae > Lathamus > Lathamus discolor. Next base: position 1,540,334 of record NC_088892.1, on the reverse strand, counting down.
CACTTTCGTTCCTCAAAGTGTATTTGAATCCAACATCTCCGGTGCCTGCTCTCGGCTGAGCAGAACGATGTAAAGCAAGAGCGTTTGAACTTTGCTCCCACAGGAAAAGAGCCAGGAGTGAAAGATGTTGCTGGACATCTTCAGCACACAGTGAGCTTTGCAGGGTGACACAAACATAGCTGTCCCTCCTCCCTTCCAACCTAAAAGTGCATTTGAATCCAACATCTCTGGTGCCTGGTGCTCTCTGAGCACAGCAGAGTAAAGCACGAACGTTTAAGCTCTGCTCCCACAATAAAAGGGGCAAGAATGAAAGATGTTGCTGGGAAACTTCAGCACCCAGTGAGCTTTGCAATGGTGACACACTCATTGCTGTATCTCCCCCTTCCTACCGAAAAGTGCATTTGAATCCAACATCTCTGGTGTCTGGTGCTCTCTGAGCACAGCAGAGTAAAGCACGAACGTTTGAACTTTGCTCCCACAGGAAAAGAGGCAAGAATGAAAGATGTTGCTGGGAAACTTCAGCACCCAGTGAGCTTTGCAATGGCGACACACTCATTGCTGTATCTCCCCCTTCCTACCGAAAAGTGCATTTGAATCCAACATCTCTGGTGTCTGGTGCTCTCTGAGCACAGCAGAGTAAAGCACGAACGTTTGAACTTTGCTCCCACAGGAAAAGAGTCAAGAATGAAAGATGTTGCTGGGCATCTTCAGCACCCAGTGAGCTTTGCAATGGTGACACACTTATTGCTGTATCTCCCCCTTCCTACCGAAAAGTGCATTTGAATCCAACATCTCTGGTGTCTGGTGCTCTCTGAGCACAGCAGAGTAAAGCACGAACGTTTGAACTCTGCTCCCACAGGAAAGGAGTCAGGAGTGAAAGATGATGCTGGGCATCTTCAGCACACAGTGAGAGTTGAAAGGGTGACACGCACATTGAGGTCTCTCCTCACTTTCGTTCCTCAAAGTGTATTTGAATCCAACATCTCCGGTGCCTGCTCTCGGCTGAGCAGAACGATGTAAAGCAAGAGCGTTTGAACTTTGCTCCCACAGGAAAAGAGCCAGGAGTGAAAGATGTTGCTGGACATCTTCAGCACACAGTGAGCTTTGCAGGGTGACACAAACATAGCTGTCCCTCCTCCCTTCCAACCTAAAAGTGCATTTGAATCCAACATCTCTGGTGCCTGGTGCTCTCTGAGCACAGCAGAGTAAAGCACGAACGTTTAAGCTCTGCTCCCACAATAAAAGGGGCAAGAATGAAAGATGTTGCTGGGAATCTTCAGCACCCAGTGAGCTTTGCAATGGTGACACACTTATTGCTGTATCTCCCCCTTCCTACCGAAAAGTGCATTTGAATCCAACATCTCTGGTGTCTGGTGCTCTCTGAGCACAGCAGAGTCAAGCACGAACGTTTGAACTTTGCTCCCACAGGAAAAGAGGCAAGAATGAAAGATGTTGCTGGGCATCTTCAGCACCCAGTGAGCTTTGCAATGGTGACACACTTATTGCTGTATCTCCCCCTTCCTACCGAAAAGTGCATTTGAATCCAACATCTCTGGTGTCTGGTGCTCTCTGAGCACAGCAGAGTAAAGCACGAACGTTTGAACTCTGCTCCCACAGGAAAGGAGTCAGGAGTGAAAGATGATGCTGGGCATCTTCAGCACACAGTGAGAGTTGAAAGGGTGACACGCACATTGACGTCTCTCCTCACTTTCGTTCCTCAAAGTGTATTTGAATCCAACATCTCCGGTGCCTGCTCTCGGCTGAGCAGAACGATGTAAAGCAAGAGCGTTTGAACTTTGCTCCCACAGGAAAAGAGCCAGGAGTGAAAGATGTTGCTGGACATCTTCAGCACACAGTGAGCTTTGCAGGGTGACACAAACATAGCTGTCCCTCCTCCCTTCCAACCTAAAAGTGCATTTGAGTCCAACATCTCTGGTGCCTGGTGCTCTCTGAGCACAGCAGAGTAAAGCACGAACCTTTAGGCTCTGCTCCCACAATAAAAGGGGCAAGAATGAAAGATGTTGCTGGGAAACTTCAGCACCCAGTGAGCTTTGCAATGGTGACACACTCATTGCTGTATCTCCCCCTTCCTACCGAAAAGTGCATTTGAATCCAACATCTCTGGTGTCTGGTGCTCTCTGAGCACAGCAGAGTAAAGCACGAACGTTTGAACTTTGCTCCCACAGGAAAAGAGGCAAGAATGAAAGATGTTGCTGGGAAACTTCAGCACCCAGTGAGCTTTGCAATGGTGACACACTCATTGCTGTATCTCCCCCTTCCTACCGAAAAGTGCATTTGAATCCAACATCTCTGGTGTCTGGTGCTCTCTGAGCACAGCAGAGTCAAGCACGAACGTTTGAACTTTGCTCCCACAGGAAAAGAGGCAAGAATGAAAGATGTTGCTGGGCATCTTCAGCACCCAGTGAGCTTTGCAATGGTGACACACTTATTGCTGTATCTCCCCCTTCCTACCGAAAAGTGCATTTGAATCCAACATCTCTGGTGTCTGGTGCTCTCTGAGCACAGCAGAGTAAAGCACGAACGTTTGAACTCTGCTCCCACAGGAAAGGAGTCAGGAGTGAAAGATGATGCTGGGCATCTTCAGCACACAGTGAGAGTTTAAAGGGTGACACGCACATTGACGTCTCTCCTCACTTTCGTTCCTCAAAGTGTATTTGAATCCAACATCTCCGGTGCCTGCTCTCGGCTGAGCAGAACGATGTAAAGCAAGAGCGTTTGAACTTTGCTCCCACAGGAAAAGAGCCAGGAGTGAAAGATGTTGCTGGACATCTTCAGCACACAGTGAGCTTTGCAGGGTGACACAAACATAGCTGTCCCTCCTCCCTTCCAACCTAAAAGTGCATTTGAATCCAACATCTCTGGTGCCTGGTGCTCTCTGAGCACAGCAGAGTAAAGCACGAACGTTTAAGCTCTGCTCCCACAATAAAAGGGGCAAGAATGAAAGATGTTGCTGGGAAACTTCAGCACCCAGTGAGCTTTGCAATGGTGACACACTCATTGCTGTATCTCCCCCTTCCTACCGAAAAGTGCATTTGAATCCAACATCTCTGGTGTCTGGTGCTCTCTGAGCACAGCAGAGTCAAGCACGAACGTTTGAACTTTGCTCCCACAGGAAAAGAGGCAAGAATGAAAGATGTTGCTGGGAAACTTCAGCACCCAGTGAGCTTTGCAATGGCGACACACTCATTGCTGTATCTCCCCCTTCCTACCGAAAAGTGCATTTGAATCCAACATCTCTGGTGTCTGGTGCTCTCTGAGCACAGCAGAGTAAAGCACGAACGTTTGAACTTTGCTCCCACAGGAAAAGAGGCAAGAATGAAAGATGTTGCTGGGCATCTTCAGCACCCAGTGAGCTTTGCAATGGTGACACACTTATTGCTGTATCTCCCCCTTCCTACCGAAAAGTGCATTTGAATCCAACATCTCTGGTGTCTGGTGCTCTCTGAGCACAGCAGAGTAAAGCACGAACGTTTGAACTCTGCTCCCACAGGAAAGGAGTCAGGAGTGAAAGATGATGCTGGGCATCTTCAGCACACAGTGAGAGTTGAAAGGGTGACACGCACATTGAGGTCTCTCCTCACTTTCGTTCCTCAAAGTGTATTTGAATCCAACATCTCCGGTGCCTGCTCTCGGCTGAGCAGAACGATGTAAAGCAAGAGCGTTTGAACTTTGCTCCCACTGGAAAAGAGCCAGGAGTGAAAGATGTTGCTGGACATCTTCAGCACACAGTGAGCTTTGCAGGGTGACACAAACATAGCTGTCCCTCCTCCCTTCCAACTTAAAGTGCATTTGAATCCAACATCTCTGGTGCCTGGTGCTCTCTGAGCACAGCAGAGTAAAGCACGGACGTTTAAGCTCTGCTCCCACAATAAAAGGGGCAAGTATGAAAGATGTTACTGGGAAACTTCAGCACCCAGTGAGCTTTGCAATGGTGACACACTCATTGCTGTATCTCCCCCTTCCTACCGAAAAGTGCATTTGAATCCAACATCTCTGGTGCCTGGTGCTCTCTGAGCACAGCAGAGTCAAGCACGAACGTTTGAACTTTGCTCCCACAGGAAAAGAGTCAAGAATGAAAGATGTTGCTGGGCATCTTCAGCACCCAGTGAGCTTTGCAATGGTGACACACTTATTGCTGTATCTCCCCCTTCCTACCGAAAAGTGCATTTGAATCCAACATCTCTGGTGTCTGGTGCTCTCTGAGCACAGCAGAGTAAAGCACGAACGTTTGAACTCTGCTCCCACAGGAAAGGAGTCAGGAGTGAAAGATGATGCTGGGCATCTTCAGCACACAGTGAGAGTTGAAAGGGTGACACGCACATTGAGGTCTCTCCTCACTTTCGTTCCTCAAAGTGTATTTGAATCCAACATCTCCGGTGCCTGCTCTCGGCTGAGCAGAACGATGTAAAGCAAGAGCGTTTGAACTTTGCTCCCACAGGAAAAGAGCCAGGAGTGAAAGATGTTGCTGGACATCTTCAGCACACAGTGAGCTTTGCAGGGTGACACAAACATAGCTGTCCCTCCTCCCTTCCAACCTAAAAGTGCATTTGAATCCAACATCTCTGGTGCCTGGTGCTCTCTGAGCACAGCAGAGTAAAGCACGGACGTTTAAGCTCTGCTCCCACAATAAAAGGGGCAAGTATGAAAGATGTTACTGGGAAACTTCAGCACCCAGTGAGCTTTGCAATGGTGACACACTCATTGCTGTATCTCCCCCTTCCTACCGAAAAGTGCATTTGAATCCAACATCTCTGGTGTCTGGTGCTCTCTGAGCACAGCAGAGTAAAGCACGAACGTTTGAACTTTGCTCCCACAGGAAAAGAGTCAAGAATGAAAGATATTGCTGGGCATCTTCAGCACCCAGTGAGCTTTGCAATGGTGACACACTTATTGCTGTATCTCCCCCTTCCTACCGAAAAGTGCATTTGAATCCAACATCTCTGGTGTCTGGTGCTCTCTGAGCACAGCAGAGTCAAGCACGAACGTTTGAACTCTGCTCCCACAGGAAAGGAGTCAGGAGTGAAAGATGATGCTGGGCATCTTCAGCACACAGTGAGAGTTGAAAGGGTGACACGCACATTGAGGTCTCTCCTCACTTTCGTTCCTCAAAGTGTATTTGAATCCAACATCTCCGGTGCCTGCTCTCGGCTGAGCAGAACGATGTAAAGCAAGAGCGTTTGAACTTTGCTCCCACAGGAAAAGAGCCAGGAGTGAAAGATGTTGCTGGACATCTTCAGCACACAGTGAGCTTTGCAGGGTGACACAAACATAGCTGTCCCTCCTCCCTTCCAACCTAAAAGTGCATTTGAATCCAACATCTCTGGTGCCTGGTGCTCTCTGAGCACAGCAAAGCACGAACGTTTAAGCTCTGCTCCCACAATAAAAGGGGCAAGAATGAAAGATGTTGCTGGGAAACTTCAGCACCCAGTGAGCTTTGCAATGGCGACACACTCATTGCTGTATCTCCCCCTTCCTACCGAAAAGTGCATTTGAATCCAACATCTCCGGTGCCTGGTGCTCTCTGAGCACAGCAGAGTCAAGCACGAACGTTTGAACTTTGCTCCCACAGGAAAAGAGGCAAGAATGAAAGATGTTGCTGGGCATCTTCAGCACCCAGTGAGCTTTGCAATGGTGACACACTTATTGCTGTATCTCCCCCTTCCTACCGAAAAGTGCATTTGAATCCAACATCTCTGGTGTCTGGTGCTCTCTGAGCACAGCAGAGTAAAGCACGAACGTTTGAACTCTGCTCCCACAGGAAAGGAGTCAGGAGTGAAAGATGATGCTGGGCATCTTCAGCACACAGTGAGAGTTGAAAGGGTGACACGCACATTGAGGTCTCTCCTCACTTTCGTTCCTCAAAGTGTATTTGAATCCAACATCTCCGGTGCCTGCTCTCGGCTGAGCAGAACGATGTAAAGCAAGAGCGTTTGAACTTTGCTCCCACAGGAAAAGAGCCAGGAGTGAAAGATGTTGCTGGACATCTTCAGCACACAGTGAGCTTTGCAGGGTGACACAAACATAGCTGTCCCTCCTCCCTTCCAACCTAAAAGTGCATTTGAATCCAACATCTCTGGTGCCTGGTGCTCTCTGAGCACAGCAGAGTAAAGCACGGACGTTTAAGCTCTGCTCCCACAATAAAAGGGGCAAGTATGAAAGATGTTACTGGGAAACTTCAGCACCCAGTGAGCTTTGCAATGGTGACACACTCATTGCTGTATCTCCCCCTTCCTACCGAAAAGTGCATTTGAATCCAACATCTCTGGTGTCTGGTGCTCTCTGAGCACAGCAGAGTAAAGCACGAACGTTTGAACTTTGCTCCCACAGGAAAAGAGGCAAGAATGAAAGATGTTGCTGGGCATCTTCAGCACCCAGTGAGCTTTGCAATGGTGACACACTTATTGCTGTATCTCCCCCTTCCTACCGAAAAGTGCATTTGAATCCAACATCTCTGGTGTCTGGTGCTCTCTGAGCACAGCAGAGTAAAGCACGAACGTTTGAACTCTGCTCCCACAGGAAAGGAGTCAGGAGTGAAAGATGATGCTGGGCATCTTCAGCACACAGTGAGAGTTGAAAGGGTGACACGCACATTGAGGTCTCTCCTCACTTTCGTTCCTCAAAGTGTATTTGAATCCAACATCTCCGGTGCCTGCTCTCGGCTGAGCAGAACGATGTAAAGCAAGAGCGTTTGAACTTTGCTCCCACAGGAAAAGAGCCAGGAGTGAAAGATGTTGCTGGACATCTTCAGCACACAGTGAGCTTTGCAGGGTGACACAAACATAGCTGTCCCTCCTCCCTTCCAACCTAAAAGTGCATTTGAATCCAACATCTCTGGTGCCTGGTGCTCTCTGAGCACAGCAGAGTAAAGCACGAACGTTTAAGCTCTGCTCCCACAATAAAAGGGGCAAGAATGAAAGATGTTGCTGGGAAACTTCAGCACCCAGTGAGCTTTGCAATGGTGACACACTCATTGCTGTATCTCCCCCTTCCTACCGAAAAGTGCATTTGAATCCAACATCTCTGGTGCCTGGTGCTCTCTGAGCACAGCAGAGTCAAGCACGAACGTTTGAACTTTGCTCCCACAGGAAAAGAGGCAAGAATGAAAGATGTTGCTGGGCATCTTCAGCACCCAGTGAGCTTTGCAATGGTGACACACTTATTGCTGTATCTCCCCCTTCCTACCGAAAAGTGCATTTGAATCCAACATCTCTGGTGCCTGGTGCTCTCTGAGCACAGCAGAGTCAAGCACGAACGTTTGAACTTTGCTCCCACAGGAAAAGAGGCAAGAATGAAAGATGTTGCTGGGAATCTTCAGCACCCAGTGAGCTTTGCAATGGTGACACACTTATTGCTGTATCTCCCCCTTCCTACCGAAAAGTGCATTTGAATCCAACATCTCTGGTGTCTGGTGCTCTCTGAGCACAGCAGAGTCAAGCACGAACGTTTGAACTTTGCTCCCACAGGAAAAGAGGCAAGAATGAAAGATGTTGCTGGGCATCTTCAGCACCCAGTGAGCTTTGCAATGGTGACACACTTATTGCTGTATCTCCCCCTTCCTACCGAAAAGTGCATTTGAATCCAACATCTCTGGTGTCTGGTGCTCTCTGAGCACAGCAGAGTAAAGCACGAACGTTTGAACTCTGCTCCCACAGGAAAGGAGTCAGGAGTGAAAGATGATGCTGGGCATCTTCAGCACACAGTGAGAGTTGAAAGGGTGACACGCACATTGACGTCTCTCCTCACTTTCGTTCCTCAAAGTGTATTTGAATCCAACATCTCCGGTGCCTGCTCTCGGCTGAGCAGAACGATGTAAAGCAAGAGCGTTTGAACTTTGCTCCCACAGGAAAAGAGCCAGGAGTGAAAGATGTTGCTGGACATCTTCAGCACACAGTGAGCTTTGCAGGGTGACACAAACATAGCTGTCCCTCCTCCCTTCCAACCTAAAAGTGCATTTGAATCCAACATCTCTGGTGCCTGGTGCTCTCTGAGCACAGCAGAGTAAAGCACGAACGTTTAAGCTCTGCTCCCACAATAAAAGGGGCAAGAATGAAAGATGTTGCTGGGAAACTTCAGCACCCAGTGAGCTTTGCAATGGTGACACACTCATTGCTGTATCTCCCCCTTCCTACAGAAAAGTGCATTTGAATCCAACATCTCTGGTGTCTGGTGCTCTCTGAGCACAGCAGAGTAAAGCACGAACGTTTGAACTTTGCTCCCACAGGAAAAGAGGCAAGAATGAAAGATGTTGCTGGGAAACTTCAGCACCCAGTGAGCTTTGCAATGGCGACACACTCATTGCTGTATCTCCCCCTTCCTACCGAAAAGTGCATTTGAATCCAACATCTCTGGTGTCTGGTGCTCTCTGAGCACAGCAGAGTAAAGCACGAACGTTTGAACTTTGCTCCCACAGGAAAAGAGTCAAGAATGAAAGATGTTGCTGGGCATCTTCAGCACCCAGTGAGCTTTGCAATATTGACACACTTATTGCTGTATCTCCCCCTTCCTACCGAAAAGTGCATTTGAATCCAACATCTCTGGTGTCTGGTGCTCTCTGAGCACAGCAGAGTAAAGCACGAACGTTTGAACTCTGCTCCCACAGGAAAGGAGTCAGGAGTGAAAGATGATGCTGGGCATCTTCAGCACACAGTGAGAGTTGAAAGGGTGACACGCACATTGACGTCTCTCCTCACTTTCGTTCCTCAAAGTGTATTTGAATCCAACATCTCCGGTGCCTGCTCTCGGCTGAGCAGAACGATGTAAAGCAAGAGCGTTTGAACTTTGCTCCCACAGGAAAAGAGCCAGGAGTGAAAGATGTTGCTGGACATCTTCAGCACACAGTGAGCTTTGCAGGGTGACACAAACATAGCTGTCCCTCCTCCCTTCCAACCTAAAAGTGCATTTGAATCCAACATCTCTGGTGCCTGGTGCTCTCTGAGCACAGCAGAGTAAAGCACGGACGTTTAAGCTCTGCTCCCACAATAAAAGGGGCAAGTATGAAAGATGTTACTGGGAAACTTCAGCACCCAGTGAGCTTTGCAATGGTGACACACTCATTGCTGTATCTCCCCCTTCCTACCGAAAAGTGCATTTGAATCCAACATCTCTGGTGTCTGGTGCTCTCTGAGCACAGCAGAGTAAAGCACGAACGTTTGAACTTTGCTCCCACAGGAAAAGAGTCAAGAATGAAAGATATTGCTGGGCATCTTCAGCACCCAGTGAGCTTTGCAATGGTGACACACTTATTGCTGTATCTCCCCCTTCCTACCGAAAAGTGCATTTGAATCCAACATCTCTGGTGTCTGGTGCTCTCTGAGCACAGCAGAGTAAAGCACGAACGTTTGAACTCTGCTCCCACAGGAAAGGAGTCAGGAGTGAAAGATGATGCTGGGCATCTTCAGCACACAGTGAGAGTTGAAAGGGTGACACGCACATTGAGGTCTCTCCTCACTTTCGTTCCTCAAAGTGTATTTGAATCCAACATCTCCGGTGCCTGCTCTCGGCTGAGCAGAACGATGTAAAGCAAGAGCGTTTGAACTTTGCTCCCACAGGAAAAGAGCCAGGAGTGAAAGATGTTGCTGGACATCTTCAGCACACAGTGAGCTTTGCAGGGTGACACAAACATAGCTGTCCCTCCTCCCTTCCAACCTAAAAGTGCATTTGAATCCAACATCTCTGGTGCCTGGTGCTCTCTGAGCACAGCAAAGCACGAACGTTTAAGCTCTGCTCCCACAATAAAAGGGGCAAGAATGAAAGATGTTGCTGGGAAACTTCAGCACCCAGTGAGCTTTGCAATGGCGACACACTCATTGCTGTATCTCCCCCTTCCTACCGAAAAGTGCATTTGAATCCAACATCTCTGGTGCCTGGTGCTCTCTGAGCACAGCAGAGTCAAGCACGAACGTTTGAACTTTGCTCCCACAGGAAAAGAGGCAAGAATGAAAGATGTTGCTGGGCATCTTCAGCACCCAGTGAGCTTTGCAATGGTGACACACTTATTGCTGTATCTCCCCCTTCCTACCGAAAAGTGCATTTGAATCCAACATCTCTGGTGTCTGGTGCTCTCTGAGCACAGCAGAGTAAAGCACGAACGTTTGAACTCTGCTCCCACAGGAAAGGAGTCAGGAGTGAAAGATGATGCTGGGCATCTTCAGCACACAGTGAGAGTTGAAAGGGTGACACGCACATTGAGGTCTCTCCTCACTTTCGTTCCTCAAAGTGTATTTGAAACCAACATCTCCGGTGCCTGCTCTCGGCTGAGCAGAACGATGTAAAGCAAGAGCGTTTGAACTTTGCTCCCACAGGAAAAGAGCCAGGAGTGAAAGATGTTGCTGGACATCTTCAGCACACAGTGAGCTTTGCAGGGTGACACAAACATAGCTGTCCCTCCTCCCTTCCAACCTAAAAGTGCATTTGAATCCAACATCTCTGGTGCCTGGTGCTCTCTGAGCACAGCAGAGTAAAGCACGGACGTTTAAGCTCTGCTCCCACAATAAAAGGGGCAAGTATGAAAGATGTTACTGGGAAACTTCAGCACCCAGTGAGCTTTGCAATGGTGACACACTCATTGCTGTATCTCCCCCTTCCTACCGAAAAGTGCATTTGAATCCAACATCTCTGGTGTCTGGTGCTCTCTGAGCACAGCAGAGTAAAGCACGAACGTTTGAACTTTGCTCCCACAGGAAAAGAGGCAAGAATGAAAGATGTTGCTGGGCATCTTCAGCACCCAGTGAGCTTTGCAATGGTGACACACTTATTGCTGTATCTCCCCCTTCCTACCGAAAAGTGCATTTGAATCCAACATCTCTGGTGTCTGGTGCTCTCTGAGCACAGCAGAGTAAAGCACGAACGTTTGAACTCTGCTCCCACAGGAAAGGAGTCAGGAGTGAAAGATGATGCTGGGCATCTTCAGCACACAGTGAGAGTTGAAAGGGTGACACGCACATTGAGGTCTCTCCTCACTTTCGTTCCTCAAAGTGTATTTGAATCCAACATCTCCGGTGCCTGCTCTCGGCTGAGCAGAACGATGTAAAGCAAGAGCGTTTGAACTTTGCTCCCACAGGAAAAGAGCCAGGAGTGAAAGATGTTGCTGGACATCTTCAGCACACAGTGAGCTTTGCAGGGTGACACAAACATAGCTGTCCCTCCTCCCTTCCAACCTAAAAGTGCATTTGAATCCAACATCTCTGGTGCCTGGTGCTCTCTGAGCACAGCAGAGTAAAGCACGAACGTTTAAGCTCTGCTCCCACAATAAAAGGGGCAAGAATGAAAGATGTTGCTGGGAAACTTCAGCACCCAGTGAGCTTTGCAATGGTGACACACTCATTGCTGTATCTCCCCCTTCCTACCGAAAAGTGCATTTGAATCCAACATCTCTGGTGCCTGGTGCTCTCTGAGCACAGCAGAGTCAAGCACGAACGTTTGAACTTTGCTCCCACAGGAAAAGAGGCAAGAATGAAAGATGTTGCTGGGCATCTTCAGCACCCAGTGAGCTTTGCAATGGTGACACACTTATTGCTGTATCTCCCCCTTCCTACCGAAAAGTGCATTTGAATCCAACATCTCTGGTGCCTGGTGCTCTCTGAGCACAGCAGAGTCAAGCACGAACGTTTGAACTTTGCTCCCACAGGAAAAGAGGCAAGAATGAAAGATGTTGCTGGGAATCTTCAGCACCCAGTGAGCTTTGCAATGGTGACACACTTATTGCTGTATCTCCCCCTTCCTACCGAAAAGTGCATTTGAATCCAACATCTCTGGTGTCTGGTGCTCTCTGAGCACAGCAGAGTCAAGCACGAACGTTTGAACTTTGCTCCCACAGGAAAAGAGGCAAGAATGAAAGATGTTGCTGGGCATCTTCAGCACCCAGTGAGCTTTGCAATGGTGACACACTTATTGCTGTATCTCCCCCTTCCTACCGAAAAGTGCATTTGAATCCAACATCTCTGGTGTCTGGTGCTCTCTGAGCACAGCAGAGTAAAGCACGAACGTTTGAACTCTGCTCCCACAGGAAAGGAGTCAGGAGTGAAAGATGATGCTGGGCATCTTCAGCACACAGTGAGAGTTGAAAGGGTGACACGCACATTGACGTCTCTCCTCACTTTCGTTCCTCAAAGTGTATTTGAATCCAACATCTCCGGTGCCTGCTCTCGGCTGAGCAGAACGATGTAAAGCAAGAGCGTTTGAACTTTGCTCCCACAGGAAAAGAGCCAGGAGTGAAAGATGTTGCTGGACATCTTCAGCACACAGTGAGCTTTGCAGGGTGACACAAACATAGCTGTCCCTCCTCCCTTCCAACCTAAAAGTGCATTTGAATCCAACATCTCTGGTGCCTGGTGCTCTCTGAGCACAGCAGAGTAAAGCACGAACGTTTAAGCTCTGCTCCCACAATAAAAGGGGCAAGAATGAAAGATGTTGCTGGGAAACTTCAGCACCCAGTGAGCTTTGCAATGGTGACACACTCATTGCTGTATCTCCCCCTTCCTACAGAAAAGTGCATTTGAATCCAACATCTCTGGTGTCTGGTGCTCTCTGAGCACAGCAGAGTAAAGCACGAACGTTTGAACTTTGCTCCCACAGGAAAAGAGGCAAGAATGAAAGATGTTGCTGGGAAACTTCAGCACCCAGTGAGCTTTGCAATGGCGACACACTCATTGCTGTATCTCCCCCTTCCTACCGAAAAGTGCATTTGAATCCAACATCTCTGGTGTCTGGTGCTCTCTGAGCACAGCAGAGTAAAGCACGAACGTTTGAACTTTGCTCCCACAGGAAAAGAGTCAAGAATGAAAGATGTTGCTGGGCATCTTCAGCACCCAGTGAGCTTTGCAATATTGACACACTTATTGCTGTATCTCCCCCTTCCTACCGAAAAGTGCATTTGAATCCAACATCTCTGGTGTCTGGTGCTCTCTGAGCACAGCAGAGTAAAGCACGAACGTTTGAACTCTGCTCCCACAGGAAAGGAGTCAGGAGTGAAAGATGATGCTGGGCATCTTCAGCACACAGTGAGAGTTGAAAGGGTGACACGCACATTGACGTCTCTCCTCACTTTCGTTCCTCAAAGTGTATTTGAATCCAACATCTCCGGTGCCTGCTCTCGGCTGAGCAGAACGATGTAAAGCAAGAGCGTTTGAACTTTGCTCCCACAGGAAAAGAGCCAGGAGTGAAAGATGTTGCTGGACATCTTCAGCACACAGTGAGCTTTGCAGGGTGACACAAACATAGCTGTCCCTCCTCCCTTCCAACCTAAAAGTGCATTTGAATCCAACATCTCTGGTGCCTGGTGCTCTCTGAGCACAGCAGAGTAAAGCACGAACGTTTAAGCTCTGCTCCCACAATAAAAGGGGCAAGAATGAAAGATGTTGCTGGGAAACTTCAGCACCCAGTGAGCTTTGCAATGGTGACACACTCATTGCTGTATCTCCCCCTTCCTACCGAAAAGTGCATTTGAATCCAACATCTCTGGTGTCTGGTGCTCTCTGAGCACAGCAGAGTAAAGCACGAACGTTTGAACTTTGCTCCCACAGGAAAAGAGGCAAGAATGAAAGATGTTGCTGGGAAACTTCAGCACCCAGTGAGCTTTGCAATGGCGACACACTCATTGCTGTATCTCCCCCTTCCTACCGAAAAGTGCATTTGAATCCAACATCTCTGGTGTCTGGTGCTCTCTGAGCACAGCAGAGTAAAGCACGAACGTTTGAACTTTGCTCCCACAGGAAAAGAGGCAAGAATGAAAGATGTTGCTGGGCATCTTCAGCACCCAGTGAGCTTTGCAATGGTGACACACTTATTGCTGTATCTCCCCCTTCCTACCGAAAAGTGCATTTGAATCCAACATCTCTGGTGTCTGGTGCTCTCTGAGCACAGCAGAGTAAAGCACGAACGTTTGAACTCTGCTCCCACAGGAAAGGAGTCAGGAGTGAAAGATGATGCTGGGCATCTTCAGCACACAGTGAGAGTTGAAAGGGTGACACGCACATTGAGGTCTCTCCTCACTTTCGTTCCTCAAAGTGTATTTGAATCCAACATCTCCGGTGCCTGCTCTCGGCTGAGCAGAACGATGTAAAGCAAGAGCGTTTGAACTTTGCTCCCACAGGAAAAGAGCCAGGAGTGAAAGATGTTGCTGGACATCTTCAGCACACAGTGAGCTTTGCAGGGTGACACAAACATAGCTGTCCCTCCTCCCTTCCAACCTAAAAGTGCATTTGAATCCAACATCTCTGGTGCCTGGTGCTCTCTGAGCACAGCAGAGTAAAGCACGGACGTTTAAGCTCTGCTCCCACAATAAAAGGGGCAAGTATGAAAGATGTTACTGGGAAACTTCAGCACCCAGTGAGCTTTGCAATGGTGACACACTCATTGCTGTATCTCCCCCTTCCTACCGAAAAGTGCATTTGAATCCAACATCTCTGGTGTCTGGTGCTCTCTGAGCACAGCAGAGTAAAGCACGAACGTTTGAACTTTGCTCCCACAGGAAAAGAGGCAAGAATGAAAGATGTTGCTGGGCATCTTCAGCACCCAGTGAGCTTTGCAATGGTGACACACTTATTGCTGTATCTCCCCCTTCCTACCGAAAAGTGCATTTGAATCCAACATCTCTGGTGTCTGGTGCTCTCTGAGCACAGCAGAGTAAAGCACGAACGTTTGAACTATGCTCCCACAGGAAAGGAGTCAGGAGTGAAAGATGATGCTGGGCATCTTCAGCACACAGTGAGAGTTGAAAGGGTGACACGCACATTGACGTCTCTCCTCACTTTCGTTCCTCAAAGTGTATTTGAATCCAACATCTCCGGTGCCTGCTCTCGGCTGAGCAGAACGATGTAAAGCAAGAGCGTTTGAACTTTGCTCCCACAGGAAAAGAGCCAGGAGTGAAAGATGTTGCTGGACATCTTCAGCACACAGTGAGCTTTGCAGGGTGACACAAACATAGCTGTCCCTCCTCCCTTCCAACCTAAAAGTGCATTTGAATCCAACATCTCTGGTGCCTGGTGCTCTCTGAGCACAGCAGAGTAAAGCACGAACGTTTAAGCTCTGCTCCCACAATAAAAGGGGCAAGAATGAAAGATGTTGCTGGGAATCTTCAGCACCCAGTGAGCTTTGCAATGGTGACACACTCATTGCTCTATCTCCCCCTTCCTACAGAAAAGTGCATTTGAATCCAACATCTCTGGTGTCTGGTGCTCTCTGAGCACAGCAGAGTCAAGCACGAACGTTTGAACTTTGCTCCCACAGGAAAAGAGGCAAGAATGAAAGATGTTGCTGGGCATCTTCAGCACCCAGTGAGCTTTGCAATGGTGACACACTTATTGCTGTATCTCCCCCTTCCTACCGAAAAGTGCATTTGAATCCAACATCTCTGGTGTCTGGTGCTCTCTGAGCACAGCAGAGTAAAGCACGAACGTTTGAACTCTGCTCCCACAGGAAAGGAGTCAGGAGTGAAAGATGATGCTGGGCATCTTCAGCACACAGTGAGAGTTGAAAGGGTGACACGCACATTGACGTCTCTCCTCACTTTCGTTCCTCAAAGTGTATTTGAATCCAACATCTCCGGTGCCTGCTCTCGGCTGAGCAGAACGATGTAAAGCAAGAGCGTTTGAACTTTGCTCCCACAGGAAAAGAGCCAGGAGTGAAAGATGTTGCTGGACATCTTCAGCACACAGTGAGCTTTGCAGGGTGACACAAACATAGCTGTCCCTCCTCCCTTCCAACCTAAAAGTGCATTTGAATCCAACATCTCTGGTGCCTGGTGCTCTCTGAGCACAGCAGAGTAAAGCACGAACCTTTAGGCTCTGCTCCCACAATAAAAGGGGCAAGAATGAAAGATGTTGCTGGGAAACTTCAGCACCCAGTGAGCTTTGCAATGGTGACACACTCATTGCTGTATCTCCCCCTTCCTACCGAAAAGTGCATTTGAATCCAACATCTCTGGTGTCTGGTGCTCTCTGAGCACAGCAGAGTAAAGCACGAACGTTTGAACTTTGCTCCCACAGGAAAAGAGGCAAGAATGAAAGATGTTGCTGGGAAACTTCAGCACCCAGTGAGCTTTGCAATGGTGACACACTCATTGCTGTATCTCCCCCTTCCTACCGAAAAGTGCATTTGAATCCAACATCTCTGGTGTCTGGTGCTCTCTGAGCACAGCAGAGTAAAGCACGAACGTTTGAACTTTGCTCCCACAGGAAAAGAGGCAAGAATGAAAGATGTTGCTGGGAAACTTCAGCACCCAGTGAGCTTTGCAATGGCGACACACTCATTGCTGTATCTCCCCCTTCCTACCGAAAAGTGCATTTGAATCCAACATCTCTGGTGTCTGGTGCTCTCTGAGCACAGCAGAGTAAAGCACGAACGTTTGAACTTTGCTCCCACAGGAAAAGAGGCAAGAATGAAAGATGTTGCTGGGCATCTTCAGCACCCAGTGAGCTTTGCAATGGTGACACACTTATTGCTGTATCTCCCCCTTCCTACCGAAAAGTGCATTTGAATCCAACATCTCTGGTGTCTGGTGCTCTCTGAGCACAGCAGAGTAAAGCACGAACGTTTGAACTATGCTCCCACAGGAAAGGAGTCAGGAGTGAAAGATGATGCTGGGCATCTTCAGCACACAGTGAGAGTTGAAAGGGTGACACGCACATTGACGTCTCTCCTCACTTTCGTTCCTCAAAGTGTATTTGAATCCAACATCTCCGGTGCCTGCTCTCGGCTGAGCAGAACGATGTAAAGCAAGAGCGTTTGAACTTTGCTCCCACAGGAAAAGAGCCAGGAGTGAAAGATGTTGCTGGACATCTTCAGCACACAGTGAGCTTTGCAGGGTGACACAAACATAGCTGTCCCTCCTCCCTTCCAACCTAAAAGTGCATTTGAATCCAACATCTCTGGTGCCTGGTGCTCTCTGAGCACAGCAGAGTAAAGCACGAACGTTTAAGCTCTGCTCCCACAATAAAAGGGGCAAGAATGAAAGATGTTGCTGGGAATCTTCAGCACCCAGTGAGCTTTGCAATGGTGACACACTCATTGCTCTATCTCCCCCTTCCTACAGAAAAGTGCATTTGAATCCAACATCTCTGGTGTCTGGTGCTCTCTGAGCACAGCAGAGTCAAGCACGAACGTTTGAACTTTGCTCCCACAGGAAAAGAGGCAAGAATGAAAGATGTTGCTGGGCATCTTCAGCACCCAGTGAGCTTTGCAATGGTGACACACTTATTGCTGTATCTCCCCCTTCCTACCGAAAAGTGCATTTGAATCCAACATCTCTGGTGTCTGGTGCTCTCTGAGCACAGCAGAGTAAAGCACGAACGTTTGAACTCTGCTCCCACAGGAAAGGAGTCAGGAGTGAAAGATGATGCTGGGCATCTTCAGCACACAGTGAGAGTTGAAAGGGTGACACGCACATTGAGGTCTCTCCTCACTTTCGTTCCTCAAAGTGTATTTGAATCCAACATCTCCGGTGCCTGCTCTCGGCTGAGCAGAACGATGTAAAGCAAGAGCGTTTGAACTTTGCTCCCACAGGAAAAGAGCCAGGAGTGAAAGATGTTGCTGGACATCTTCAGCACACAGTGAGCTTTGCAGGGTGACACAAACATAGCTGTCCCTCCTCCCTTCCAACCTAAAAGTGCATTTGAATCCAACATCTCTGGTGCCTGGTGCTCTCTGAGCACAGCAGAGTAAAGCACGAACCTTTAGGCTCTGCTCCCACAATAAAAGGGGCAAGAATGAAAGATGTTGCTGGGAAACTTCAGCACCCAGTGAGCTTTGCAATGGTGACACACTCATTGCTGTATCTCCCCCTTCCTACCGAAAAGTGCATTTGAATCCAACATCTCTGGTGTCTGGTGCTCTCTGAGCACAGCAGAGTAAAGCACGAACGTTTGAACTTTGCTCCCACAGGAAAAGAGGCAAGAATGAAAGATGTTGCTGGGAAACTTCAGCACCCAGTGAGCTTTGCAATGGTGACACACTCATTGCTGTATCTCCCCCTTCCTACCGAAAAGTGCATTTGAATCCAACATCTCTGGTGTCTGGTGCTCTCTGAGCACAGCAGAGTAAAGCACGAACGTTTGAACTTTGCTCCCACAGGAAAAGAGGCAAGAATGAAAGATGTTGCTGGGAAACTTCAGCACCCAGTGAGCTTTGCAATGGCGACACACTCATTGCTGTATCTCCCCCTTCCTACCGAAAAGTGCATTTGAATCCAACATCTCTGGTGTCTGGTGCTCTCTGAGCACAGCAGAGTAAAGCACGAACGTTTGAACTTTGCTCCCACAGGAAAAGAGGCAAGAATGAAAGATGTTGCTGGGCATCTTCAGCACCCAGTGAGCTTTGCAATGGTGACACACTTATTGCTGTATCTCCCCCTTCCTACCGAAAAGTGCATTTGAATCCAACATCTCTGGTGTCTGGTGCTCTCTGAGCACAGCAGAGTAAAGCACGAACGTTTGAACTATGCTCCCACAGGAAAGGAGTCAGGAGTGAAAGATGATGCTGGGCATCTTCAGCACACAGTGAGAGTTGAAAGGGTGACACGCACATTGACGTCTCTCCTCACTTTCGTTCCTCAAAGTGTATTTGAATCCAACATCTCCGGTGCCTGCTCTCGGCTGAGCAGAACGATGTAAAGCAAGAGCGTTTGAACTTTGCTCCCACAGGAAAAGAGCCAGGAGTGAAAGATGTTGCTGGACATCTTCAGCACACAGTGAGCTTTGCAGGGTGACACAAACATAGCTGTCCCTCCTCCCTTCCAACCTAAAAGTGCATTTGAATCCAACATCTCTGGTGCCTGGTGCTCTCTGAGCACAGCAGAGTAAAGCACGAACGTTTAAGCTCTGCTCCCACAATAAAAGGGGCAAGAATGAAAGATGTTGCTGGGAATCTTCAGCACCCAGTGAGCTTTGCAATGGTGACACACTTATTGCTGTATCTCCCCCTTCCTACCGAAAAGTGCATTTGAATCCAACATCTCTGGTGTCTGGTGCTCTCTGAGCACAGCAGAGTCAAGCACGAACGTTTGAACTTTGCTCCCACAGGAAAAGAGGCAAGAATGAAAGATGTTGCTGGGCATCTTCAGCACCCAGTGAGCTTTGCAATGGTGACACACTTATTGCTGTATCTCCCCCTTCCTACCGAAAAGTGCATTTGAATCCAACATCTCTGGTGTCTGGTGCTCTCTGAGCACAGCAGAGTAAAGCACGAACGTTTGAACTCTGCTCCCACAGGAAAGGAGTCAGGAGTGAAAGATGATGCTGGGCATCTTCAGCACACAGTGAGAGTTGAAAGGGTGACACGCACATTGACGTCTCTCCTCACTTTCGTTCCTCAAAGTGTATTTGAATCCAACATCTCCGGTGCCTGCTCTCGGCTGAGCAGAACGATGTAAAGCAAGAGCGTTTGAACTTTGCTCCCACAGGAAAAGAGCCAGGAGTGAAAGATGTTGCTGGACATCTTCAGCACACAGTGAGCTTTGCAGGGTGACACAAACATAGCTGTCCCTCCTCCCTTCCAACCTAAAAGTGCATTTGAATCCAACATCTCTGGTGCCTGGTGCTCTCTGAGCACAGCAGAGTAAAGCACGAACCTTTAGGCTCTGCTCCCACAATAAAAGGGGCAAGAATGAAAGATGTTGCTGGGAAACTTCAGCACCCAGTGAGCTTTGCAATGGTGACACACTCATTGCTGTATCTCCCCCTTCCTACCGAAAAGTGCATTTGAATCCAACATCTCTGGTGTCTGGTGCTCTCTGAGCACAGCAGAGTAAAGCACGAACGTTTGAACTTTGCTCCCACAGGAAAAGAGGCAAGAATGAAAGATGTTGCTGGGAAACTTCAGCACCCAGTGAGCTTTGCAATGGTGACACACTCATTGCTGTATCTCCCCCTTCCTACCGAAAAGTGCATTTGAATCCAACATCTCTGGTGTCTGGTGCTCTCTGAGCACAGCAGAGTAAAGCACGAACGTTTGAACTTTGCTCCCACAGGAAAAGAGGCAAGAATGAAAGATGTTGCTGGGCATCTTCAGCACCCAGTGAGCTTTGCAATGGTGACACACTTATTGCTGTATCTCCCCCTTCCTACCGAAAAGTGCATTTGAATCCAACATCTCTGGTGTCTGGTGCTCTCTGAGCACAGCAGAGTAAAGCACGAACGTTTGAACTCTGCTCCCACAGGAAAGGAGTCAGGAGTGAAAGATGATGCTGGGCATCTTCAGCACACAGTGAGAGTTGAAAGGGTGACACGCACATTGAGGTCTCTCCTCACTTTCGTTCCTCAAAGTGTATTTGAATCCAACATCTCCGGTGCCTGCTCTCGGCTGAGCAGAACGATGTAAAGCAAGAGCGTTTGAACTTTGCTCCCACAGGAAAAGAGCCAGGAGTGAAAGATGTTGCTGGACATCTTCAGCACACAGTGAGCTTTGCAGGGTGACACAAACATAGCTGTCCCTCCTCCCTTCCAACCTAAAAGTGCATTTGAATCCAACATCTCTGGTGCCTGGTGCTCTCTGAGCACAGCAGAGTAAAGCACGAACGTTTAAGCTCTGCTCCCACAATAAAAGGGGCAAGAATGAAAGATGTTGCTGGGAATCTTCAGCACCCAGTGAGCTTTGCAGTGGTGACACACTTATTGCTGTATCTCCCCCTTCCTACCGAAAAGTGCATTTGAATCCAACATCTCTGGTGTCTGGTGCTCTCTGAGCACAGCAGAGTCAAGCACGAACGTTTGAACTTTGCTCCCACAGGAAAAGAGGCAAGAATGAAAGATGTTGCTGGGCATCTTCAGCACCCAGTGAGCTTTGCAATGGTGACACACTTATTGCTGTATCTCCCCCTTCCTACCGAAAAGTGCATTTGAATCCAACATCTCTGGTGTCTGGTGCTCTCTGAGCACAGCAGAGTAAAGCACGAACGTTTGAACTCTGCTCCCACAGGAAAGGAGTCAGGAGTGAAAGATGATGCTGGGCATCTTCAGCACACAGTGAGAGTTGAAAGGGTGACACGCACATTGACGTCTCTCCTCACTTTCGTTCCTCAAAGTGTATTTGAATCCAACATCTCCGGTGCCTGCTCTCGGCTGAGCAGAACGATGTAAAGCAAGAGCGTTTGAACTTTGCTCCCACAGGAAAAGAGCCAGGAGTGAAAGATGTTGCTGGACATCTTCAGCACACAGTGAGCTTTGCAGGGTGACACAAACATAGCTGTCCCTCCTCCCTTCCAACCTAAAAGTGCATTTGAATCCAACATCTCTGGTGCCTGGTGCTCTCTGAGCACAGCAGAGTAAAGCACGAACGTTTAAGCTCTGCTCCCACAATAAAAGGGGCAAGAATGAAAGATGTTGCTGGGAAACTTCAGCACCCAGTGAGCTTTGCAATGGTGACACACTCATTGCTGTATCTCCCCCTTCCTACCGAAAAGTGCATTTGAATCCAACATCTCTGGTGTCTGGTGCTCTCTGAGCACAGCAGAGTAAAGCACGAACGTTTGAACTTTGCTCCCACAGGAAAAGAGGCAAGAATGAAAGATGTTGCTGGGAAACTTCAGCACCCAGTGAGCTTTGCAATGGCGACACACTCATTGCTGTATCTCCCCCTTCCTACCGAAAAGTGCATTTGAATCCAACATCTCTGGTGTCTGGTGCTCTCTGAGCACAGCAGAGTAAAGCACGAACGTTTGAACTTTGCTCCCACAGGAAAAGAGGCAAGAATGAAAGATGTTGCTGGGCATCTTCAGCACCCAGTGAGCTTTGCAATGGTGACACACTTATTGCTGTATCTCCCCCTTCCTACCGAAAAGTGCATTTGAATCCAACATCTCTGGTGTCTGGTGCTCTCTGAGCACAGCAGAGTAAAGCACGAACGTTTGAACTCTGCTCCCACAGGAAAGGAGTCAGGAGTGAAAGATGATGCTGGGCATCTTCAGCACACAGTGAGAGTTGAAAGGGTGACACGCACATTGAGGTCTCTCCTCACTTTCGTTCCTCAAAGTGTATTTGAATCCAACATCTCCGGTGCCTGCTCTCGGCTGAGCAGAACGATGTAAAGCAAGAGCGTTTGAACTTTGCTCCCACAGGAAAAGAGCCAGGAGTGAAAGATGTTGCTGGACATCTTCAGCACACAGTGAGCTTTGCAGGGTGACACAAACATAGCTGTCCCTCCTCCCTTCCAACCTAAAAGTGCATTTGAATCCAACATCTCTGGTGCCTGGTGCTCTCTGAGCACAGCAGAGTAAAGCACGGACGTTTAAGCTCTGCTCCCACAATAAAAGGGGCAAGTATGAAAGATGTTACTGGGAAACTTCAGCACCCAGTGAGCTTTGCAATGGTGACACACTCATTGCTGTATCTCCCCCTTCCTACCGAAAAGTGCATTTGAATCCAACATCTCTGGTGTCTGGTGCTCTCTGAGCACAGCAGAGTAAAGCACGAACGTTTGAACTTTGCTCCCACAGGAAAAGAGGCAAGAATGAAAGATGTTGCTGGGCATCTTCAGCACCCAGTGAGCTTTGCAATGGTGACACACTTATTGCTGTATCTCCCCCTTCCTACCGAAAAGTGCATTTGAATCCAACATCTCTGGTGTCTGGTGCTCTCTGAGCACAGCAGAGTAAAGCACGAACGTTTGAACTCTGCTCCCACAGGAAAGGAGTCAGGAGTGAAAGATGATGCTGGGCATCTTCAGCACACAGTGAGAGTTGAAAGGGTGACACGCACATTGACGTCTCTCCTCACTTTCGTTCCTCAAAGTGTATTTGAATCCAACATCTCCGGTGCCTGCTCTCGGCTGAGCAGAACGATGTAAAGCAAGAGCGTTTGAACTTTGCTCCCACAGGAAAAGAGCCAGGAGTGAAAGATGTTGCTGGACATCTTCAGCACACAGCGAGCTTTGCAGGGTGACACAAACATAGCTGTCCCTCCTCCCTTCCAACCTAAAAGTGCATTTGAATCCAACATCTCTGGTGTCTGGTGCTCTCTGAGCACAGCAGAGTAAAGCACGAACGTTTGAACTTTGCTCCCACAGGAAAAGAGGCAAGAATGAAAGATGTTGCTGGGAAACTTCAGCACCCAGTGAGCTTTGCAATGGCGACACACTCATTGCTGTATCTCCCCCTTCCTACCGAAAAGTGCATTTGAATCCAACATCTCTGGTGTCTGGTGCTCTCTGAGCACAGCAGAGTAAAGCACGAACGTTTGAACTTTGCTCCCACAGGAAAAGAGGCAAGAATGAAAGATGTTGCTGGGCATCTTCAGCACCCAGTGAGCTTTGCAATGGTGACACACTTATTGCTGTATCTCCCCCTTCCTACCGAAAAGTGCATTTGAATCCAACATCTCTGGTGTCTGGTGCTCTCTGAGCACAGCAGAGTCAAGCACGAACGTTTGAACTCTGCTCCCACAGGAAAGGAGTCAGGAGTGAAAGATGATGCTGGGCATCTTCAGCACACAGTGAGAGTTGAAAGGGTGACACGCACATTGAGGTCTCTCCTCACTTTCGTTCCTCAAAGTGTATTTGAATCCAACATCTCCGGTGCCTGCTCTCGGCTGAGCAGAACGATGTAAAGCAAGAGCGTTTGAACTTTGCTCCCACAGGAAAAGAGCCAGGAGTGAAAGATGTTGCTGGACATCTTCAGCACACAGTGAGCTTTGCAGGGTGACACAAACATAGCTGTCCCTCCTCCCTTCCAACCTAAAAGTGCATTTGAATCCAACATCTCTGGTGCCTGGTGCTCTCTGAGCACAGCAGAGTAAAGCACGGACGTTTAAGCTCTGCTCCCACAATAAAAGGGGCAAGTATGAAAGATGTTACTGGGAAACTTCAGCACCCAGTGAGCTTTGCAATGGTGACACACTCATTGCTGTATCTCCCCCTTCCTACCGAAAAGTGCATTTGAATCCAACATCTCTGGTGTCTGGTGCTCTCTGAGCACAGCAGAGTCAAGCACGAACGTTTGAACTTTGCTCCCACAGGAAAAGAGGCAAGAATGAAAGATGTTGCTGGGCATCTTCAGCACCCAGTGAGCTTTGCAATGGTGACACACTTATTGCTGTATCTCCCCCTTCCTACCGAAAAGTGCATTTGAATCCAACATCTCTGGTGTCTGGTGCTCTCTGAGCACAGCAGAGTAAAGCACGAACGTTTGAACTCTGCTCCCACAGGAAAGGAGTCAGGAGTGAAAGATGATGCTGGGCATCTTCAGCACACAGTGAGAGTTGAAAGGGTGACACGCACATTGAGGTCTCTCCTCACTTTCGTTCCTCAAAGTGTATTTGAATCCAACATCTCCGGTGCCTGCTCTCGGCTGAGCAGAACGATGTAAAGCAAGAGCGTTTGAACTTTGCTCCCACAGGAAAAGAGCCAGGAGTGAAAGATGTTGCTGGACATCTTCAGCACACAGTGAGCTTTGCAGGGTGACACAAACATAGCTGTCCCTCCTCCCTTCCAACCTAAAAGTGCATTTGAATCCAAAATCTCTGGTGCCTGGTGCTCTCTGAGCACAGCAGAGTAAAGCACGAACCTTTAAGCTCTGCTCCCACAATAAAAGGGGCAAGAATGAAAGATGTTGCTGGGAAACTTCAGCACCCAGTTAGCTTTGCAATGGTGACACACTCATTGCTGTATCTCCCCCTTCCTACCGAAAAGTGCATTTGAATCCAACATCTCTGGTGTCTGGTGCTCTCTGAGCACAGCAGAGTAAAGCACGAACGTTTGAACTTTGCTCCCACAGGAAAAGAGGCAAGAATGAAAGATGTTGCTGGGAAACTTCAGCACCCAGTGAGCTTTGCAATGGCGACACACTCATTGCTGTATCTCCCCCTTCCTACCGAAAAGTGCATTTGAATCCAACATCTCTGGTGTCTGGTGCTCTCTGAGCACAGCAGAGTAAAGCACGAACGTTTGAACTTTGCTCCCACAGGAAAAGAGGCAAGAATGAAAGATGTTGCTGGGCATCTTCAGCACCCAGTGAGCTTTGCAATGGTGACACACTTATTGCTGTATCTCCCCCTTCCTACCGAAAAGTGCATTTGAATCCAACATCTCTGGTGTCTGGTGCTCTCTGAGCACAGCAGAGTCAAGCACGAACGTTTGAACTCTGCTCCCACAGGAAAGGAGTCAGGAGTGAAAGATGATGCTGGGCATCTTCAGCACACAGTGAGAGTTGAAAGGGTGACACGCACATTGAGGTCTCTCCTCACTTTCGTTCCTCAAAGTGTATTTGAATCCAACATCTCCGGTGCCTGCTCTCGGCTGAGCAGAACGATGTAAAGCAAGAGCGTTTGAACTTTGCTCCCACAGGAAAAGAGCCAGGAGTGAAAGATGTTGCTGGACATCTTCAGCACACAGTGAGCTTTGCAGGGTGACACAAACATAGCTGTCCCTCCTCCCTTCCAACCTAAAAGTGCATTTGAATCCAACATCTCTGGTGCCTGGTGCTCTCTGAGCACAGCAGAGTAAAGCACGAACGTTTAAGCTCTGCTCCCACAATAAAAGGGGCAAGAATGAAAGATGTTGCTGGGAATCTTCAGCACCCAGTGAGCTTTGCAGTGGTGACACACTTATTGCTGTATCTCCCCCTTCCTACCGAAAAGTGCATTTGAATCCAACATCTCTGGTGTCTGGTGCTCTCTGAGCACAGCAGAGTCAAGCACGAACGTTTGAACTTTGCTCCCACAGGAAAAGAGGCAAGAATGAAAGATGTTGCTGGGCATCTTCAGCACCCAGTGAGCTTTGCAATGGTGACACACTTATTGCTGTATCTCCCCCTTCCTACCGAAAAGTGCATTTGAATCCAACATCTCTGGTGTCTGGTGCTCTCTGAGCACAGCAGAGTAAAGCACGAACGTTTGAACTCTGCTCCCACAGGAAAGGAGTCAGGAGTGAAAGATGATGCTGGGCATCTTCAGCACACAGTGAGAGTTGAAAGGGTGACACGCACATTGACGTCTCTCCTCACTTTCGTTCCTCAAAGTGTATTTGAATCCAACATCTCCGGTGCCTGCTCTCGGCTGAGCAGAACGATGTAAAGCAAGAGCGTTTGAACTTTGCTCCCACAGGAAAAGAGCCAGGAGTGAAAGATGTTGCTGGACATCTTCAGCACACAGTGAGCTTTGCAGGGTGACACAAACATAGCTGTCCCTCCTCCCTTCCAACCTAAAAGTGCATTTGAATCCAACATCTCTGGTGCCTGGTGCTCTCTGAGCACAGCAGAGTAAAGCACGAACGTTTAAGCTCTGCTCCCACAATAAAAGGGGCAAGAATGAAAGATGTTGCTGGGAAACTTCAGCACCCAGTGAGCTTTGCAATGGTGACACACTCATTGCTGTATCTCCCCCTTCCTACCGAAAAGTGCATTTGAATCCAACATCTCTGGTGTCTGGTGCTCTCTGAGCACAGCAGAGTAAAGCACGAACGTTTGAACTTTGCTCCCACAGGAAAAGAGGCAAGAATGAAAGATGTTGCTGGGAAACTTCAGCACCCAGTGAGCTTTGCAATGGCGACACACTCATTGCTGTATCTCCCCCTTCCTACCGAAAAGTGCATTTGAATCCAACATCTCTGGTGTCTGGTGCTCTCTGAGCACAGCAGAGTAAAGCACGAACGTTTGAACTTTGCTCCCACAGGAAAAGAGGCAAGAATGAAAGATGTTGCTGGGCATCTTCAGCACCCAGTGAGCTTTGCAATGGTGACACACTTATTGCTGTATCTCCCCCTTCCTACCGAAAAGTGCATTTGAATCCAACATCTCTGGTGTCTGGTGCTCTCTGAGCACAGCAGAGTAAAGCACGAACGTTTGAACTCTGCTCCCACAGGAAAGGAGTCAGGAGTGAAAGATGATGCTGGGCATCTTCAGCACACAGTGAGAGTTGAAAGGGTGACACGCACATTGACGTCTCTCCTCACTTTCGTTCCTCAAAGTGTATTTGAATCCAACATCTCCGGTGCCTGCTCTCGGCTGAGCAGAACGATGTAAAGCAAGAGCGTTTGAACTTTGCTCCCACAGGAAAAGAGCCAGGAGTGAAAGATGTTGCTGGACATCTTCAGCACACAGTGAGCTTTGCAGGGTGACACAAACATAGCTGTCCCTCCTCCCTTCCAACCTAAAAGTGCATTTGAATCCAACATCTCTGGTGTCTGGTGCTCTCTGAGCACAGCAGAGTAAAGCACGGACGTTTAAGCTCTGCTCCCACAATAAAAGGGGCAAGTATGAAAGATGTTGCTGGGAAACTTCAGCACCCAGTGAGCTTTGCAATGGTGACACACTCATTGCTGTATCTCCCCCTTCCTACCGAAAAGTGCATTTGAATCCAACATCTCTGGTGTCTGGTGCTCTCTGAGCACAGCAGAGTAAAGCACGAACGTTTGAACTTTGCTCCCACAGGAAAAGAGGCAAGAATGAAAGATGTTGCTGGGCATCTTCAGCACCCAGTGAGCTTTGCAATGGTGACACACTTATTGCTGTATCTCCCCCTTCCTACCGAAAAGTGCATTTGAATCCAACATCTCTGGTGTCTGGTGCTCTCTGAGCACAGCAGAGTAAAGCACGAACGTTTGAACTCTGCTCCCACAGGAAAGGAGTCAGGAGTGAAAGATGATGCTGGGCATCTTCAGCACACAGTGAGAGTTGAAAGGGTGACACGCACATTGAGGTCTCTCCTCACTTTCGTTCCTCAAAGTGTATTTGAATCCAACATCTCCGGTGCCTGCTCTCGGCTGAGCAGAACGATGTAAAGCAAGAGCGTTTGAACTTTGCTCCCACAGGAAAAGAGCCAGGAGTGAAAGATGTTGCTGGACATCTTCAGCACACAGTGAGCTTTGCAGGGTGACACAAACATAGCTGTCCCTCCTCCCTTCCAACCTAAAAGTGCATTTGAATCCAACATCTCTGGTGCCTGGTGCTCTCTGAGCACAGCAGAGTAAAGCACGAACGTTTAAGCTCTGCTCCCACAATAAAAGGGGCAAGAATGAAAGATGTTGCTGGGAAACTTCAGCACCCAGTGAGCTTTGCAATGGTGACACACTCATTGCTGTATCTCCCCCTTCCTACCGAAAAGTGCATTTGAATCCAACATCTCTGGTGTCTGGTGCTCTCTGAGCACAGCAGAGTCAAGCACGAACGTTTGAACTTTGCTCCCACAGGAAAAGAGGCAAGAATGAAAGATGTTGCTGGGCATCTTCAGCACCCAGTGAGCTTTGCAATGGTGACACACTTATTGCTGTATCTCCCCCTTCCTACCGAAAAGTGCATTTGAATCCAACATCTCTGGTGTCTGGTGCTCTCTGAGCACAGCAGAGTAAAGCACGAACGTTTGAACTCTGCTCCCACAGGAAAGGAGTCAGGAGTGAAAGATGATGCTGGGCATCTTCAGCACACAGTGAGAGTTGAAAGGGTGACACGCACATTGACGTCTCTCCTCACTTTCGTTCCTCAAAGTGTATTTGAATCCAACATCTCCGGTGCCTGCTCTCGGCTGAGCAGAACGATGTAAAGCAAGAGCGTTTGAACTTTGCTCCCACAGGAAAAGAGCCAGGAGTGAAAGATGTTGCTGGACATCTTCAGCACACAGTGAGCTTTGCAGGGTGACACAAACATAGCTGTCCCTCCTCCCTTCCTACCTAAAAGTGCATTTGAATCCAACATCTCTGGTGCCTGGTGCTCTCTGAGCACAGCAGAGTAAAGCACGGACGTTTAAGCTCTGCTCCCACAATAAAAGGGGCAAGTATGAAAGATGTTACTGGGAAACTTCAGCACCCAGTGAGCTTTGCAATGGTGACACACTCATTGCTGTATCTCCCCCTTCCTACCGAAAAGTGCATTTGAATCCAACATCTCTGGTGTCTGGTGCTCTCTGAGCACAGCAGAGTAAAGCACGAACGTTTGAACTTTGCTCCCACAGGAAAAGAGGCAAGAATGAAAGATATTGCTGGGCATCTTCAGCACCCAGTGAGCTTTGCAATGGTGACACACTTATTGCTGTATCTCCCCCTTCCTACCGAAAAGTGCATTTGAATCCAACATCTCTGGTGTCTGGTGCTCTCTGAGCACAGCAGAGTAAAGCACGAACGTTTGAACTCTGCTCCCACAGGAAAGGAGTCAGGAGTGAAAGATGATGCTGGGCATCTTCAGCACACAGTGAGAGTTGAAAGGGTGACACGCACATTGAGGTCTCTCCTCACTTTCGTTCCTCAAAGTGTATTTGAATCCAACATCTCCGGTGCCTGCTCTCGGCTGAGCAGAACGATGTAAAGCAAGAGCGTTTGAACTTTGCTCCCACAGGAAAAGAGCCAGGAGTGAAAGATGTTGCTGGACATCTTCAGCACACAGTGAGCTTTGCAGGGTGACACAAACATAGCTGTCCCTCCTCCCTTCCAACCTAAAAGTGCATTTGAATCCAACATCTCTGGTGCCTGGTGCTCTCTGAGCACAGCAAAGCACGAACGTTTAAGCTCTGCTCCCACAATAAAAGGGGCAAGAATGAAAGATGTTGCTGGGAAACTTCAGCACCCAGTGAGCTTTGCAATGGCGACACACTCATTGCTGTATCTCCCCCTTCCTACCGAAAAGTGCATTTGAATCCAACATCTCTGGTGCCTGGTGCTCTCTGAGCACAGCAGAGTCAAGCACGAACGTTTGAACTTTGCTCCCACAGGAAAAGAGGCAAGAATGAAAGATGTTGCTGGGCATCTTCAGCACCCAGTGAGCTTTGCAATGGTGACACACTTATTGCTGTATCTCCCCCTTCCTACCGAAAAGTGCATTTGAATCCAACATCTCTGGTGTCTGGTGCTCTCTGAGCACAGCAGAGTAAAGCACGAACGTTTGAACTCTGCTCCCACAGGAAAGGAGTCAGGAGTGAAAGATGATGCTGGGCATCTTCAGCACACAGTGAGAGTTGAAAGGGTGACACGCACATTGAGGTCTCTCCTCACTTTCGTTCCTCAAAGTGTATTTGAATCCAACATCTCCGGTGCCTGCTCTCGGCTGAGCAGAACGATGTAAAGCAAGAGCGTTTGAACTTTGCTCCCACAGGAAAAGAGCCAGGAGTGAAAGATGTTGCTGGACATCTTCAGCACACAGTGAGCTTTGCAGGGTGACACAAACATAGCTGTCCCTCCTCCCTTCCAACCTAAAAGTGCATTTGAATCCAACATCTCTGGTGCCTGGTGCTCTCTGAGCACAGCAGAGTAAAGCACGAACGTTTAAGCTCTGCTCCCACAATAAAAGGGGCAAGTATGAAAGATGTTACTGGGAAACTTCAGCACCCAGTGAGCTTTGCAATGGTGACACACTCATTGCTGTATCTCCCCCTTCCTACCGAAAAGTGCATTTGAATCCAACATCTCTGGTGTCTGGTGCTCTCTGAGCACAGCAGAGTAAAGCACGAACGTTTGAACTTTGCTCCCACAGGAAAAGAGGCAAGAATGAAAGATGTTGCTGGGCATCTTCAGCACCCAGTGAGCTTTGCAATGGTGACACACTTATTGCTGTATCTCCCCCTTCCTACCGAAAAGTGCATTTGAATCCAACATCTCTGGTGTCTGGTGCTCTCTGAGCACAGCAGAGTAAAGCACGAACGTTTGAACTCTGCTCCCACAGGAAAGGAGTCAGGAGTGAAAGATGATGCTGGGCATCTTCAGCACACAGTGAGAGTTGAAAGGGTGACACGCACATTGAGGTCTCTCCTCACTTTCGTTCCTCAAAGTGTATTTGAATCCAACATCTCCGGTGCCTGCTCTCGGCTGAGCAGAACGATGTAAAGCAAGAGCGTTTGAACTTTGCTCCCACAGGAAAAGAGCCAGGAGTGAAAGATGTTGCTGGACATCTTCAGCACACAGTGAGCTTTGCAGGGTGACACAAACATAGCTGTCCCTCCTCCCTTCCAACCTAAAAGTGCATTTGAATCCAACATCTCTGGTGCCTGGTGCTCTCTGAGCACAGCAGAGTAAAGCACGAACGTTTAAGCTCTGCTCCCACAATAAAAGGGGCAAGAATGAAAGATGTTGCTGGGAAACTTCAGCACCCAGTGAGCTTTGCAATGGTGACACACTCATTGCTCTATCTCCCCCTTCCTACCGAAAAGTGCATTTGAATCCAACATCTCTGGTGCCTGGTGCTCTCTGAGCACAGCAGAGTCAAGCACGAACGTTTGAACTTTGCTCCCACAGGAAAAGAGGCAAGAATGAAAGATGTTGCTGGGCATCTTCAGCACCCAGTGAGCTTTGCAATGGTGACACACTTATTGCTGTATCTCCCCCTTCCTACCGAAAAGTGCATTTGAATCCAACATCTCTGGTGTCTGGTGCTCTCTGAGCACAGCAGAGTAAAGCACGAACGTTTGAACTCTGCTCCCACAGGAAAGGAGTCAGGAGTGAAAGATGATGCTGGGCATCTTCAGCACACAGTGAGAGTTGAAAGGGTGACACGCACATTGAGGTCTCTCCTCACTTTCGTTCCTCAAAGTGTATTTGAATCCAACATCTCCGGTGCCTGCTCTCGGCTGAGCAGAACGATGTAAAGCAAGAGCGTTTGAACTTTGCTCCCACAGGAAAAGAGCCAGGAGTGAAAGATGTTGCTGGACATCTTCAGCACACAGTGAGCTTTGCAGGGTGACACAAACATAGCTGTCCCTCCTCCCTTCCAACCTAAAAGTGCATTTGAATCCAACATCTCTGGTGCCTGGTGCTCTCTGAGCACAGCAGAGTAAAGCACGAACGTTTAAGCTCTGCTCCCACAATAAAAGGGGCAAGTATGAAAGATGTTACTGGGAAACTTCAGCACCCAGTGAGCTTTGCAATGGTGACACACTCATTGCTGTATCTCCCCCTTCCTACCGAAAAGTGCATTTGAATCCAACATCTCTGGTGTCTGGTGCTCTCTGAGCACAGCAGAGTAAAGCACGAACGTTTGAACTTTGCTCCCAAAGGAAAAGAGGCAAGAATGAAAGATGTTGCTGGGCATCTTCAGCACCCAGTGAGCTTTGCAATGGTGACACACTTATTGCTGTATCTCCCCCTTCCTACCGAAAAGTGCATTTGAATCCAACATCTCTGGTGTCTGGTGCTCTCTGAGCACAGCAGAGTAAAGCACGAACGTTTGAACTCTGCTCCCACAGGAAAGGAGTCAGGAGTGAAAGATGATGCTGGGCATCTTCAGCACACAGTGAGAGTTGAAAGGGTGACACGCACATTGAGGTCTCTCCTCACTTTCGTTCCTCAAAGTGTATTTGAATCCAACATCTCCGGTGCCTGCTCTCGGCTGAGCAGAACGATGTAAAGCAAGAGCGTTTGAACTTTGCTCCCACAGGAAAAGAGCCAGGAGTGAAAGATGTTGCTGGACATCTTCAGCACACAGTGAGCTTTGCAGGGTGACACAAACATAGCTGTCCCTCCTCCCTTCCAACCTAAAAGTGCATTTGAATCCAACATCTCTGGTGCCTGGTGCTCTCTGAGCACAGCAGAGTAAAGCACGAACGTTTAAGCTCTGCTCCCACAATAAAAGGGGCAAGAATGAAAGATGTTGCTGGGAAACTTCAGCACCCAGTGAGCTTTGCAATGGTGACACACTCATTGCTCTATCTCCCCCTTCCTACCGAAAAGTGCATTTGAATCCAACATCTCTGGTGCCTGGTGCTCTCTGAGCACAGCAGAGTCAAGCACGAACGTTTGAACTTTGCTCCCACAGGAAAAGAGGCAAGAATGAAAGATGTTGCTGGGCATCTTCAGCACCCAGTGAGCTTTGCAATGGTGACACACTTATTGCTGTATCTCCCCCTTCCTACCGAAAAGTGCATTTGAATCCAACATCTCTGGTGCCTGGTGCTCTCTGAGCACAGCAGAGTCAAGCACGAACGTTTGAACTTTGCTCCCACAGGAAAAGAGGCAAGAATGAAAGATGTTGCTGGGAATCTTCAGCACCCAGTGAGCTTTGCAATGGTGACACACTTATTGCTGTATCTCCCCCTTCCTACCGAAAAGTGCATTTGAATCCAACATCTCTGGTGTCTGGTGCTCTCTGAGCACAGCAGAGTCAAGCACGAACGTTTGAACTTTGCTCCCACAGGAAAAGAGGCAAGAATGAAAGATGTTGCTGGGCATCTTCAGCACCCAGTGAGCTTTGCAATGGTGACACACTTATTGCTGTATCTCCCCCTTCCTACCGAAAAGTGCATTTGAATCCAACATCTCTGGTGTCTGGTGCTCTCTGAGCACAGCAGAGTAAAGCACGAACGTTTGAACTCTGCTCCCACAGGAAAGGAGTCAGGAGTGAAAGATGATGCTGGGCATCTTCAGCACACAGTGAGAGTTGAAAGGGTGACACGCACATTGAGGTCTCTCCTCACTTTCGTTCCTCAAAGTGTATTTGAATCCAACATCTCCGGTGCCTGCTCTCGGCTGAGCAGAACGATGTAAAGCAAGAGCGTTTGAACTTTGCTCCCACAGGAAAAGAGCCAGGAGTGAAAGATGTTGCTGGACATCTTCAGCACACAGTGAGCTTTGCAGGGTGACACAAACATAGCTGTCCCTCCTCCCTTCCAACCTAAAAGTGCATTTGAATCCAACATCTCTGGTGCCTGGTGCTCTCTGAGCACAGCAGAGTAAAGCACGAACCTTTAAGCTCTGCTCCCACAATAAAAGGGGCAAGAATGAAAGATGTTGCTGGGAAACTTCAGCACCCAGTGAGCTTTGCAATGGTGACACACTCATTGCTGTATCTCCCCCTTCCTACCGAAAAGTGCATTTGAATCCAACATCTCTGGTGTCTGGTGCTCTCTGAGCACAGCAGAGTAAAGCACGAACGTTTGAACTTTGCTCCCACAGGAAAAGAGGCAAGAATGAAAGATGTTGCTGGGAAACTTCAGCACCCAGTGAGCTTTGCAATGGCGACACACTCATTGCTGTATCTCCCCCTTCCTACCGAAAAGTGCATTTGAATCCAACATCTCTGGTGTCT
The DNA here is from genome assembly GCF_037157495.1 of Lathamus discolor. Lineage (NCBI taxonomy): Eukaryota > Metazoa > Chordata > Aves > Psittaciformes > Psittacidae > Lathamus > Lathamus discolor. The sequence goes on along the minus strand of NC_088892.1, from coordinate 1,506,394 downwards.
GGTGCTCTCTGAGCACAGCAGAGTAAAGCACGAACGTTTGAACTTTGCTCCCACAGGAAAAGAGGCAAGAATGAAAGATGTTGCTGGGCATCTTCAGCACCCAGTGAGCTTTGCAATATTGACACACTTATTGCTGTATCTCCCCCTTCCTACCGAAAAGTGCATTTGAATCCAACATCTCTGGTGTCTGGTGCTCTCTGAGCACAGCAGAGTAAAGCACGAACGTTTGAACTCTGCTCCCACAGGAAAGGAGTCAGGAGTGAAAGATGATGCTGGGCATCTTCAGCACACAGTGAGAGTTGAAAGGGTGACACGCACATTGAGGTCTCTCCTCACTTTCGTTCCTCAAAGTGTATTTGAATCCAACATCTCCGGTGCCTGCTCTCGGCTGAGCAGAACGATGTAAAGCAAGAGCGTTTGAACTTTGCTCCCACAGGAAAAGAGCCAGGAGTGAAAGATGTTGCTGGACATCTTCAGCACACAGTGAGCTTTGCAGGGTGACACAAACATAGCTGTCCCTCCTCCCTTCCAACCTAAAAGTGCATTTGAATCCAACATCTCTGGTGCCTGGTGCTCTCTGAGCACAGCAGAGTAAAGCACGAACCTTTAAGCTCTGCTCCCACAATAAAAGGGGCAAGAATGAAAGATGTTGCTGGGAAACTTCAGCACCCAGTGAGCTTTGCAATGGTGACACACTCATTGCTGTATCTCCCCCTTCCTACCGAAAAGTGCATTTGAATCCAACATCTCTGGTGTCTGGTGCTCTCTGAGCACAGCAGAGTAAAGCACGAACGTTTGAACTTTGCTCCCACAGGAAAAGAGGCAAGAATGAAAGATGTTGCTGGGAAACTTCAGCACCCAGTGAGCTTTGCAATGGCGACACACTCATTGCTGTATCTCCCCCTTCCTACCGAAAAGTGCATTTGAATCCAACATCTCTGGTGCCTGGTGCTCTCTGAGCACAGCAGAGTCAAGCACGAACGTTTGAACTTTGCTCCCACAGGAAAAGAGGCAAGAATGAAAGATGTTGCTGGGCATCTTCAGCACCCAGTGAGCTTTGCAATGGTGACACACTTATTGCTGTATCTCCCCCTTCCTACCGAAAAGTGCATTTGAATCCAACATCTCTGGTGTCTGGTGCTCTCTGAGCACAGCAGAGTAAAGCACGAACGTTTGAACTCTGCTCCCACAGGAAAGGAGTCAGGAGTGAAAGATGATGCTGGGCATCTTCAGCACACAGTGAGAGTTGAAAGGGTGACACGCACATTGAGGTCTCTCCTCACTTTCGTTCCTCAAAGTGTATTTGAATCCAACATCTCCAGTGCCTGCTCTCGGCTGAGCAGAACGATGTAAAGCAAGAGCGTTTGAACTTTGCTCCCACAGGAAAAGAGCCAGGAGTGAAAGATGTTGCTGGACATCTTCAGCACACAGTGAGCTTTGCAGGGTGACACAAACATAGCTGTCCCTCCTCCCTTCCAACCTAAAAGTGCATTTGAATCCAACATCTCTGGTGCCTGGTGCTCTCTGAGCACAGCAGAGTAAAGCACGAACGTTTAAGCTCTGCTCCCACAATAAAAGGGGCAAGAATGAAAGATGTTGCTGGGAAACTTCAGCACCCAGTGAGCTTTGCAATGGTGACACACTCATTGCTCTATCTCCCCCTTCCTACCGAAAAGTGCATTTGAATCCAACATCTCTGGTGCCTGGTGCTCTCTGAGCACAGCAGAGTCAAGCACGAACGTTTGAACTTTGCTCCCACAGGAAAAGAGGCAAGAATGAAAGATGTTGCTGGGCATCTTCAGCACCCAGTGAGCTTTGCAATGGTGACACACTTATTGCTGTATCTCCCCCTTCCTACCGAAAAGTGCATTTGAATCCAACATCTCTGGTGTCTGGTGCTCTCTGAGCACAGCAGAGTAAAGCACGAACGTTTGAACTCTGCTCCCACAGGAAAGGAGTCAGGAGTGAAAGATGATGCTGGGCATCTTCAGCACACAGTGAGAGTTGAAAGGGTGACACGCACATTGACGTCTCTCCTCACTTTCGTTCCTCAAAGTGTATTTGAATCCAACATCTCCGGTGCCTGCTCTCGGCTGAGCAGAACGATGTAAAGCAAGAGCGTTTGAACTTTGCTCCCACAGGAAAAGAGCCAGGAGTGAAAGATGTTGCTGGACATCTTCAGCACACAGTGAGCTTTGCAGGGTGACACAAACATAGCTGTCCCTCCTCCCTTCCAACCTAAAAGTGCATTTGAATCCAACATCTCTGGTGCCTGGTGCTCTCTGAGCACAGCAGAGTAAAGCACGGACGTTTAAGCTCTGCTCCCACAATAAAAGGGGCAAGTATGAAAGATGTTACTGGGAAACTTCAGCACCCAGTGAGCTTTGCAATGGTGACACACTCATTGCTGTATCTCCCCCTTCCTACTGAAAAGTGCATTTGAATCCAACATCTCTGGTGTCTGGTGCTCTCTGAGCACAGCAGAGTAAAGCACGAACGTTTGAACTTTGCTCCCACAGGAAAAGAGGCAAGAATGAAAGATATTGCTGGGCATCTTCAGCACCCAGTGAGCTTTGCAATGGTGACACACTTATTGCTGTATCTCCCCCTTCCTACCGAAAAGTGCATTTGAATCCAACATCTCTGGTGTCTGGTGCTCTCTGAGCACAGCAGAGTAAAGCACGAACGTTTGAACTCTGCTCCCACAGGAAAGGAGTCAGGAGTGAAAGATGTTGCTGGGCATCTTCAGCACACAGTGAGAGTTGAAAGGGTGACACGCACATTGACGTCTCTCCTCACTTTCGTTCCTCAAAGTGTATTTGAATCCAACATCTCCGGTGCCTGCTCTCGGCTGAGCAGAACGATGTAAAGCAAGAGCGTTTGAACTTTGCTCCCACAGGAAAAGAGCCAGGAGTGAAAGATGTTGCTGGACATCTTCAGCACACAGTGAGCTTTGCAGGGTGACACAAACATAGCTGTCCCTCCTCCCTTCCAACCTAAAAGTGCATTTGAATCCAACATCTCTGGTGCCTGGTGCTCTCTGAGCACAGCAGAGTAAAGCACGAACGTTTAAGCTCTGCTCCCACAATAAAAGGGGCAAGAATGAAAGATGTTGCTGGGAAACTTCAGCACCCAGTGAGCTTTGCAATGGCGACACACTCAATGCTGTATCTCCCCCTTCCTACCGAAAAGTGCATTTGAATCCAACATCTCTGGTGTCTGGTGCTCTCTGAGCACAGCAGAGTAAAGCACGAACGTTTGAACTTTGCTCCCACAGGAAAAGAGGCAAGAATGAAAGATGTTGCTGGGCATCTTCAGCACCCAGTGAGCTTTGCAATGGTGACACACTTATTGCTGTATCTCCCCCTTCCTACCGAAAAGTGCATTTGAATCCAACATCTCTGGTGCCTGGTGCTCTCTGAGCACAGCAGAGTCAAGCACGAACGTTTGAACTTTGCTCCCACAGGAAAAGAGGCAAGAATGAAAGATGTTGCTGGGAATCTTCAGCACCCAGTGAGCTTTGCAATGGTGACACACTTATTGCTGTATCTCCCCCTTCCTACCGAAAAGTGCATTTGAATCCAACATCTCTGGTGTCTGGTGCTCTCTGAGCACAGCAGAGTAAAGCACGAACGTTTGAACTCTGCTCCCACAGGAAAGGAGTCAGGAGTGAAAGATGATGCTGGGCATCTTCAGCACACAGTGAGAGTTGAAAGGGTGACACGCACATTGAGGTCTCTCCTCACTTTCGTTCCTCAAAGTGTATTTGAATCCAACATCTCCGGTGCCTGCTCTCGGCTGAGCAGAACGATGTAAAGCAAGAGCGTTTGAACTTTGCTCCCACAGGAAAAGAGCCAGGAGTGAAAGATGTTGCTGGACATCTTCAGCACACAGTGAGCTTTGCAGGGTGACACAAACATAGCTGTCCCTCCTCCCTTCCAACCTAAAAGTGCATTTGAATCCAACATCTCTGGTGCCTGGTGCTCTCTGAGCACAGCAGAGTAAAGCACAAACGTTTAAGCTCTGCTCCCACAATAAAAGGGGCAAGAATGAAAGATGTTGCTGGGAAACTTCAGCACCCAGTGAGCTTTGCAATGGTGACACACTCATTGCTGTATCTCCCCCTTCCTACCGAAAAGTGCATTTGAATCCAACATCTCTGGTGCCTGGTGCTCTCTGAGCACAGCAGAGTCAAGCACGAACGTTTGAACTTTGCTCCCACAGGAAAAGAGTCAAGAATGAAAGATGTTGCTGGGCATCTTCAGCACCCAGTGAGCTTTGCAATGGTGACACACTTATTGCTGTATCTCCCCCTTCCTACCGAAAAGTGCATTTGAATCCAACATCTCTGGTGTCTGGTGCTCTCTGAGCACAGCAGAGTAAAGCACGAACGTTTGAACTCTGCTCCCACAGGAAAGGAGTCAGGAGTGAAAGATGATGCTGGGCATCTTCAGCACACAGTGAGAGTTGAAAGGGTGACACGCACATTGAGGTCTCTCCTCACTTTCGTTCCTCAAAGTGTATTTGAATCCAACATCTCCGGTGCCTGCTCTCGGCTGAGCAGAACGATGTAAAGCAAGAGCGTTTGAACTTTGCTCCCACAGGAAAAGAGCCAGGAGTGAAAGATGTTGCTGGACATCTTCAGCACACAGTGAGCTTTGCAGGGTGACACAAACATAGCTGTCCCTCCTCCCTTCCAACCTAAAAGTGCATTTGAATCCAACATCTCTGGTGCCTGGTGCTCTCTGAGCACAGCAGAGTAAAGCACGGACGTTTAAGCTCTGCTCCCACAATAAAAGGGGCAAGTATGAAAGATGTTACTGGGAAACTTCAGCACCCAGTGAGCTTTGCAATGGTGACACACTCATTGCTGTATCTCCCCCTTCCTACCGAAAAGTGCATTTGAATCCAACATCTCTGGTGTCTGGTGCTCTCTGAGCACAGCAGAGTAAAGCACGAACGTTTGAACTTTGCTCCCACAGGAAAAGAGGCAAGAATGAAAGATATTGCTGGGCATCTTCAGCACCCAGTGAGCTTTGCAATGGTGACACACTTATTGCTGTATCTCCCCCTTCCTACCGAAAAGTGCATTTGAATCCAACATCTCTGGTGTCTGGTGCTCTCTGAGCACAGCAGAGTAAAGCACGGACGTTTAAGCTCTGCTCCCACAATAAAAGGGGCAAATATGAAAGATGTTACTGGGAAACTTCAGCACCCAGTGAGCTTTGCAATGGTGACACACTCATTGCTGTATCTCCCCCTTCCTACCGAAAAGTGCATTTGAATCCAACATCACTGGTGTCTGGTGCTCTCTGAGCACAGCAGAGTAAAGCACGAACGTTTGAACTCTGCTCCCACAGGAAAGGAGTCAGGAGTGAAAGATGATGCTGGGCATCTTCAGCACACAGTGAGAGTTGAAAGGGTGACACGCACATTGAGGTCTCTCCTCACTTTCGTTCCTCAAAGTGTATTTGAATCCAACATCTCCGGTGCCTGCTCTCGGCTGAGCAGAACGATGTAAAGCAAGAGCGTTTGAACTTTGCTCCCACAGGAAAAGAGCCAGGAGTGAAAGATGTTGCTGGACATCTTCAGCACACAGTGAGCTTTGCAGGGTGACACAAACATAGCTGTCCCTCCTCCCTTCCAACCTAAAAGTGCATTTGAATCCAACATCTCTGGTGCCTGGTGCTCTCTGAGCACAGCAGAGTAAAGCACGAACGTTTAAGCTCTGCTCCCACAATAAAAGGGGCAAGAATGAAAGATGTTGCTGGGAAACTTCAGCACCCAGTGAGCTTTGCAATGGCGACACACTCATTGCTGTATCTCCCCCTTCCTACCGAAAAGTGCATTTGAATCCAACATCTCTGGTGCCTGGTGCTCTCTGAGCACAGCAGAGTCAAGCACGAACGTTTGAACTTTGCTCCCACAGGAAAAGAGGCAAGAATGAAAGATGTTGCTGGGCATCTTCAGCACCCAGTGAGCTTTGCAATGGTGACACACTTATTGCTGTATCTCCCCCTTCCTACCGAAAAGTGCATTTGAATCCAACATCTCTGGTGTCTGGTGCTCTCTGAGCACAGCAGAGTCAAGCACGAACGTTTGAACTCTGCTCCCACAGGAAAGTAGTCAGGAGTGAAAGATGATGCTGGGCATCTTCAGCACACAGTGAGAGTTGAAAGGGTGACACGCACATTGAGGTCTCTCCTCACTTTCGTTCCTCAAAGTGTATTTGAATCCAACATCTCCGGTGCCTGCTCTCGGCTGAGCAGAACGATGTAAAGCAAGAGCGTTTGAACTTTGCTCCCACAGGAAAAGAGCCAGGAGTGAAAGATGTTGCTGGACATCTTCAGCACACAGTGAGCTTTGCAGGGTGACACAAACATAGCTGTCCCTCCTCCCTTCCAACCTAAAAGTGCATTTGAATCCAACATCTCTGGTGCCTGGTGCTCTCTGAGCACAGCAGAGTAAAGCACGGACGTTTAAGCTCTGCTCCCACAATAAAAGGGGCAAGTATGAAAGATGTTACTGGGAAACTTCAGCACCCAGTGAGCTTTGCAATGGTGACACACTCATTGCTGTATCTCCCCCTTCCTACCGAAAAGTGCATTTGAATCCAACATCTCTGGTGTCTGGTGCTCTCTGAGCACAGCAGAGTAAAGCACGAACGTTTGAACTTTGCTCCCACAGGAAAAGAGGCAAGAATGAAAGATGTTGCTGGGCATCTTCAGCACCCAGTGAGCTTTGCAATGGCGACACGCTCATTGCTGTATCTCCCCCTTCCTACCGAAAAGTGCATTTGAATCCAACATCTCTGGTGTCTGGTGCTCTCTGAGCACAGCAGAGTAAAGCACGAACGTTTGAACTCTGCTCCCACAGGAAAGGAGTCAGGAGTGAAAGATGATGCTGGGCATCTTCAGCACACAGTGAGAGTTGAAAGGGTGACACGCACATTGAGGTCTCTCCTCACTTTCGTTCCTCAAAGTGTATTTGAATCCAACATCTCCGGTGCCTGCTCTCGGCTGAGCAGAACGATGTAAAGCAAGAGCGTTTGAACTTTGCTCCCACAGGAAAAGAGCCAGGAGTGAAAGATGTTGCTGGACATCTTCAGCACACAGTGAGCTTTGCAGGGTGACACAAACATAGCTGTCCCTCCTCCCTTCCAACCTAAAAGTGCATTTGAATCCAACATCTCTGGTGCCTGGTGCTCTCTGAGCACAGCAGAGTAAAGCACGAACGTTTAAGCTCTGCTCCCACAATAAAAGGGGCAAGAATGAAAGATGTTGCTGGGAAACTTCAGCACCCAGTGAGCTTTGCAATGGTGACACACTCATTGCTCTATCTCCCCCTTCCTACCGAAAAGTGCATTTGAATCCAACATCTCTGGTGCCTGGTGCTCTCTGAGCACAGCAGAGTCAAGCACGAACGTTTGAACTTTGCTCCCACAGGAAAAGAGGCAAGAATGAAAGATGTTGCTGGGCATCTTCAGCACCCAGTGAGCTTTGCAATGGTGACACACTTATTGCTGTATCTCCCCCTTCCTACCGAAAAGTGCATTTGAATCCAACATCTCTGGTGCCTGGTGCTCTCTGAGCACAGCAGAGTCAAGCACGAACGTTTGAACTTTGCTCCCACAGGAAAAGAGGCAAGAATGAAAGATGTTGCTGGGAATCTTCAGCACCCAGTGAGCTTTGCAATGGTGACACACTTATTGCTGTATCTCCCCCTTCCTACCGAAAAGTGCATTTGAATCCAACATCTCTGGTGTCTGGTGCTCTCTGAGCACAGCAGAGTCAAGCACGAACGTTTGAACTTTGCTCCCACAGGAAAAGAGGCAAGAATGAAAGATGTTGCTGGGCATCTTCAGCACCCAGTGAACTTTGCAATGGTGACAAACTTATTGCTGTATCTCCCCCTTCCTACCGAAAAGTGCATTTGAATCCAACATCTCTGGTGTCTGGTGCTCTCTGAGCACAGCAGAGTAAAGCACGAACGTTTGAACTCTGCTCCCACAGGAAAGGAGTCAGGAGTGAAAGATGATGCTGGGCATCTTCAGCACACAGTGAGAGTTGAAAGGGTGACACGCACATTGAGGTCTCTCCTCACTTTCGTTCCTCAAAGTGTATTTGAATCCAACATCTCCGGTGCCTGCTCTCGGCTGAGCAGAACGATGTAAAGCAAGAGCGTTTGAACTTTGCTCCCACAGGAAAAGAGCCAGGAGTGAAAGATGTTGCTGGACATCTTCAGCACACAGTGAGCTTTGCAGGGTGACACAAACATAGCTGTCCCTCCTCCCTTCCAACCTAAAAGTGCATTTGAATCCAACATCTCTGGTGCCTGGTGCTCTCTGAGCACAGCAGAGTAAAGCACGAACCTTTAAGCTCTGCTCCCACAATAAAAGGGGCAAGAATGAAAGATGTTGCTGGGAAAGTTCAGCACCCAGTGAGCTTTGCAATGGTGACACACTCATTGCTGTATCTCCCCCTTCCTACCGAAAAGTGCATTTGAATCCAACATCTCTGGTGTCTGGTGCTCTCTGAGCACAGCAGAGTCAAGCACGAACGTTTGAACTTTGCTCCCACAGGAAAAGAGGCAAGAATGAAAGATGTTGCTGGGAAACTTCAGCACCCAGTGAGCTTTGCAATGGCGACACACTCATTGCTGTATCTCCCCCTTCCTACCGAAAAGTGCATTTGAATCCAACATCTCTGGTGTCTGGTGCTCTCTGAGCACAGCAGAGTAAAGCACGAACGTTTGAACTTTGCTCCCACAGGAAAAGAGGCAAGAATGAAAGATGTTGCTGGGCATCTTCAGCACCCAGTGAGCTTTGCAATGGTGACACACTTATTGCTGTATCTCCCCCTTCCTACCGAAAAGTGCATTTGAATCCAACATCTCTGGTGTCTGGTGCTCTCTGAGCACAGCAGAGTAAAGCACGAACGTTTGAACTCTGCTCCCACAGGAAAGGAGTCAGGAGTGAAAGATGATGCTGGGCATCTTCAGCACACAGTGAGAGTTGAAAGGGTGACACGCACATTGAGGTCTCTCCTCACTTTCGTTCCTCAAAGTGTATTTGAATCCAACATCTCCGGTGCCTGCTCTCGGCTGAGCAGAACGATGTAAAGCAAGAGCGTTTGAACTTTGCTCCCACAGGAAAAGAGCCAGGAGTGAAAGATGTTGCTGGACATCTTCAGCACACAGTGAGCTTTGCAGGGTGACACAAACATAGCTGTCCCTCCTCCCTTCCAACCTAAAAGTGCATTTGAATCCAACATCTCTGGTGCCTGGTGCTCTCTGAGCACAGCAGAGTAAAGCACGAACGTTTAAGCTCTGCTCCCACAATAAAAGGGGCAAGAATGAAAGATGTTGCTGGGAAACTTCAGCACCCAGTGAGCTTTGCAATGGCGACACACTCATTGCTGTATCTCCCCCTTCCTACCGAAAAGTGCATTTGAATCCAACATCTCTGGTGCCTGGTGCTCTCTGAGCACAGCAGAATCAAGCACGAACGTTTGAACTTTGCTCCCACAGGAAAAGAGGCAAGAATGAAAGATGTTGCTGGGCATCTTCAGCACCCAGTGAGCTTTGCAATGGTGACACACTTATTGCTGTATCTCCCCCTTCCTACCGAAAAGTGCATTTGAATCCAACATCTCTGGTGTCTGGTGCTCTCTGAGCACAGCAGAGTAAAGCACGAACGTTTGAACTCTGCTCCCACAGGAAAGGAGTCAGGAGTGAAAGATGATGCTGGGCATCTTCAGCACACAGTGAGAGTTGAAAGGGTGACACGCACATTGAGGTCTCTCCTCACTTTCGTTCCTCAAAGTGTATTTGAATCCAACATCTCCGGTGCCTGCTCTCGGCTGAGCAGAACGATGTAAAGCAAGAGCGTTTGAACTTTGCTCCCACAGGAAAAGAGCCAGGAGTGAAAGATGTTGCTGGACATCTTCAGCACACAGTGAGCTTTGCAGGGTGACACAAACATAGCTGTCCCTCCTCCCTTCCAACCTAAAAGTGCATTTGAATCCAACATCTCTGGTGCCTGGTGCTCTCTGAGCACAGCAGAGTAAAGCACGGACGTTTAAGCTCTGCTCCCACAATAAAAGGGGCAAGTATGAAAGATGTTACTGGGAAACTTCAGCACCCAGTGAGCTTTGCAATGGTGACACACTCATTGCTGTATCTCCCCCTTCCTACCGAAAAGTGCATTTGAATCCAACATCTCTGGTGCCTGGTGCTCTCTGAGCACAGCAGAGTAAAGCACGGACGTTTAAGCTCTGCTCCCACAATAAAAGGGGCAAGTATGAAAGATGTTACTGGGCATCTTCAGCACCCAGTGAGCTTTGCAATGGTGACACACTCATTGCTGTATCTCCCCCTTCCTACCGAAAAGTGCATTTGAATCCAACATCTCTGGTGTCTGGTGCTCTCTGAGCACAGCAGAGTAAAGCACGAACGTTTGAACTCTGCTCCCACAGGAAAGGAGTCAGGAGTGAAAGATGATGCTGGGCATCTTCAGCACACAGTGAGAGTTGAAAGGGTGACACGCACATTGCGGTCTCTCCTCACTTTCGTTCCTCAAAGTGTATTTGAATCCAACATCTCCGGTGCCTGCTCTCGGCTGAGCAGAACGATGTAAAGCAAGAGCGTTTGAACTTTGCTCCCACAGGAAAAGAGCCAGGAGTGAAAGATGTTGCTGGACATCTTCAGCACACAGTGAGCTTTGCAGGGTGACACAAACATAGCTGTCCCTCCTCCCTTCCAACCTAAAAGTGCATTTGAATCCAACATCTCTGGTGCCTGGTGCTCTCTGAGCACAGCAGAGTAAAGCACGAACGTTTAAGCTCTGCTCCCACAATAAAAGGGGCAAGTATGAAAGATGTTACTGGGAAACTTCAGCACCCAGTGAGCTTTGCAATGGTGACACACTCATTGCTGTATCTCCCCCTTCCTACCGAAAAGTGCATTTGAATCCAACATCTCTGGTGTCTGGTGCTCTCTGAGCACAGCAGAGTAAAGCACGAACGTTTGAACTTTGCTCCCACAGGAAAAGAGGCAAGAATGAAAGATGTTGCTGGGCATCTTCAGCACCCAGTGAGCTTTGCAATGGCGACACGCTCATTGCTGTATCTCCCCCTTCCTACCGAAAAGTGCATTTGAATCCAACATCTCTGGTGTCTGGTGCTCTCTGAGCACAGCAGAGTAAAGCACGAACGTTTGAACTCTGCTCCCACAGGAAAGGAGTCAGGAGTGAAAGATGATGCTGGGCATCTTCAGCACACAGTGAGAGTTGAAAGGGTGACACGCACATTGAGGTCTCTCCTCACTTTCGTTCCTCAAAGTGTATTTGAATCCAACATCTCCGGTGCCTGCTCTCGGCTGAGCAGAACGATGTAAAGCAAGAGCGTTTGAACTTTGCTCCCACAGGAAAAGAGCCAGGAGTGAAAGATGTTGCTGGACATCTTCAGCACACAGTGAGCTTTGCAGGGTGACACAAACATAGCTGTCCCTCCTCCCTTCCAACCTAAAAGTGCATTTGAATCCAACATCTCTGGTGCCTGGTGCTCTCTGAGCACAGCAGAGTAAAGCACGAACGTTTAAGCTCTGCTCCCACAATAAAAGGGGCAAGAATGAAAGATGTTGCTGGGAAACTTCAGCACCCAGTGAGCTTTGCAATGGTGACACACTCATTGCTCTATCTCCCCCTTCCTACCGAAAAGTGCATTTGAATCCAACATCTCTGGTGCCTGGTGCTCTCTGAGCACAGCAGAGTCAAGCACGAACGTTTGAACTTTGCTCCCACAGGAAAAGAGGCAAGAATGAAAGATGTTGCTGGGCATCTTCAGCACCCAGTGAGCTTTGCAATGGTGACACACTTATTGCTGTATCTCCCCCTTCCTACCGAAAAGTGCATTTGAATCCAACATCTCTGGTGCCTGGTGCTCTCTGAGCACAGCAGAGTCAAGCACGAACGTTTGAACTTTGCTCCCACAGGAAAAGAGGCAAGAATGAAAGATGTTGCTGGGAATCTTCAGCACCCAGTGAGCTTTGCAATGGTGACACACTTATTGCTGTATCTCCCCCTTCCTACCGAAAAGTGCATTTGAATCCAACATCTCTGGTGTCTGGTGCTCTCTGAGCACAGCAGAGTCAAGCACGAACGTTTGAACTTTGCTCCCACAGGAAAAGAGGCAAGAATGAAAGATGTTGCTGGGCATCTTCAGCACCCAGTGAGCTTTGCAATGGTGACACACTTATTGCTGTATCTCCCCCTTCCTACCGAAAAGTGCATTTGAATCCAACATCTCTGGTGTCTGGTGCTCTCTGAGCACAGCAGAGTAAAGCACGAACGTTTGAACTCTGCTCCCACAGGAAAGGAGTCAGGAGTGAAAGATGATGCTGGGCATCTTCAGCACACAGTGAGAGTTGAAAGGGTGACACGCACATTGAGGTCTCTCCTCACTTTCGTTCCTCAAAGTGTATTTGAATCCAACATCTCCGGTGCCTGCTCTCGGCTGAGCAGAACGATGTAAAGCAAGAGCGTTTGAACTTTGCTCCCACAGGAAAAGAGCCAGGAGTGAAAGATGTTGCTGGACATCTTCAGCACACAGTGAGCTTTGCAGGGTGACACAAACATAGCTGTCCCTCCTCCCTTCCAACCTAAAAGTGCATTTGAATCCAACATCTCTGGTGCCTGGTGCTCTCTGAGCACAGCAGAGTAAAGCACGAACGTTTAAGCTCTGCTCCCACAATAAAAGGGGCAAGAATGAAAGATGTTGCTGGGAAACTTCAGCACCCAGTGAGCTTTGCAATGGCGACACACTCATTGCTGTATCTCCCCCTTCCTACCGAAAAGTGCATTTGAATCCAACATCTCTGGTGCCTGGTGCTCTCTGAGCACAGCAGAATCAAGCACGAACGTTTGAACTTTGCTCCCACAGGAAAAGAGGCAAGAATGAAAGATGTTGCTGGGCATCTTCAGCACCCAGTGAGCTTTGCAATGGTGACACACTTATTGCTGTATCTCCCCCTTCCTACCGAAAAGTGCATTTGAATCCAACATCTCTGGTGTCTGGTGCTCTCTGAGCACAGCAGAGTAAAGCACGAACGTTTGAACTCTGCTCCCACAGGAAAGGAGTCAGGAGTGAAAGATGATGCTGGGCATCTTCAGCACACAGTGAGAGTTGAAAGGGTGACACGCACATTGAGGTCTCTCCTCACTTTCGTTCCTCAAAGTGTATTTGAATCCAACATCTCCGGTGCCTGCTCTCGGCTGAGCAGAACGATGTAAAGCAAGAGCGTTTGAACTTTGCTCCCACAGGAAAAGAGCCAGGAGTGAAAGATGTTGCTGGACATCTTCAGCACACAGTGAGCTTTGCAGGGTGACACAAACATAGCTGTCCCTCCTCCCTTCCAACCTAAAAGTGCATTTGAATCCAACATCTCTGGTGCCTGGTGCTCTCTGAGCACAGCAGAGTAAAGCACGGACGTTTAAGCTCTGCTCCCACAATAAAAGGGGCAAGTATGAAAGATGTTACTGGGAAACTTCAGCACCCAGTGAGCTTTGCAATGGTGACACACTCATTGCTGTATCTCCCCCTTCCTACCGAAAAGTGCATTTGAATCCAACATCTCTGGTGCCTGGTGCTCTCTGAGCACAGCAGAGTAAAGCACGGACGTTTAAGCTCTGCTCCCACAATAAAAGGGGCAAGTATGAAAGATGTTACTGGGCATCTTCAGCACCCAGTGAGCTTTGCAATGGTGACACACTCATTGCTGTATCTCCCCCTTCCTACCGAAAAGTGCATTTGAATCCAACATCTCTGGTGTCTGGTGCTCTCTGAGCACAGCAGAGTAAAGCACGAACGTTTGAACTCTGCTCCCACAGGAAAGGAGTCAGGAGTGAAAGATGATGCTGGGCATCTTCAGCACACAGTGAGAGTTGAAAGGGTGACAGGCACATTGCGGTCTCTCCTCACTTTCGTTCCTCAAAGTGTATTTGAATCCAACATCTCCGGTGCCTGCTCTCGGCTGAGCAGAACGATGTAAAGCAAGAGCGTTTGAACTTTGCTCCCACAGGAAAAGAGCCAGGAGTGAAAGATGTTGCTGGACATCTTCAGCACACAGTGAGCTTTGCAGGGTGACACAAACATAGCTGTCCCTCCTCCCTTCCAACCTAAAAGTGCATTTGAATCCAACATCTCTGGTGCCTGGTGCTCTCTGAGCACAGCAGAGTAAAGCACGGACGTTTAAGCTCTGCTCCCACAATAAAAGGGGCAAGTATGAAAGATGTTACTGGGAAACTTCAGCACCCAGTGAGCTTTGCAATGGTGACACACTCATTGCTGTATCTCCCCCTTCCTACCGAAAAGTGCATTTGAATCCAACATCTCTGGTGCCTGGTGCTCTCTGAGCACAGCAGAGTAAAGCACGAACGTTTGAACTTTGCTCCCACAGGAAAAGAGGCAAGAATGAAAGATGTTGCTGGGCATCTTCAGCACCCAGTGAGCTTTGCAATGGCGACACGCTCATTGCTGTATCTCCCCCTTCCTACCGAAAAGTGCATTTGAATCCAACATCTCTGGTGTCTGGTGCTCTCTGAGCACAGCAGAGTAAAGCACGAACGTTTGAACTCTGCTCCCACAGGAAAGGAGTCAGGAGTGAAAGATGATGCTGGGCATCTTCAGCACACAGTGAGAGTTGAAAGGGTGACACGCACATTGAGGTCTCTCCTCACTTTCGTTCCTCAAAGTGTATTTGAATCCAACATCTCCGGTGCCTGCTCTCGGCTGAGCAGAACGATGTAAAGCAAGAGCGTTTGAACTTTGCTCCCACAGGAAAAGAGCCAGGAGTGAAAGATGTTGCTGGACATCTTCAGCACACAGTGAGCTTTGCAGGGTGACACAAACATAGCTGTCCCTCCTCCCTTCCAACCTAAAAGTGCATTTGAATCCAACATCTCTGGTGCCTGGTGCTCTCTGAGCACAGCAGAGTCAAGCACGAACGTTTGAACTTTGCTCCCACAGGAAAAGAGGCAAGAATGAAAGATGTTGCTGGGCATCTTCAGCACCCAGTGAGCTTTGCAATGGTGACACACTTATTGCTGTATCTCCCCCTTCCTACCGAAAAGTGCATTTGAATCCAACATCTCTGGTGCCTGGTGCTCTCTGAGCACAGCAGAGTCAAGCACGAACGTTTGAACTTTGCTCCCACAGGAAAAGAGGCAAGAATGAAAGATGTTGCTGGGAATCTTCAGCACCCAGTGAGCTTTGCAATGGTGACACACTTATTGCTGTATCTCCCCCTTCCTACCGAAAAGTGCATTTGAATCCAACATCTCTGGTGTCTGGTGCTCTCTGAGCACAGCAGAGTCAAGCACGAACGTTTGAACTTTGCTCCCACAGGAAAAGAGGCAAGAATGAAAGATGTTGCTGGGCATCTTCAGCACCCAGTGAGCTTTGCAATGGTGACACACTTATTGCTGTATCTCCCCCTTCCTACCGAAAAGTGCATTTGAATCCAACATCTCTGGTGTCTGGTGCTCTCTGAGCACAGCAGAGTAAAGCACGAACGTTTGAACTCTGCTCCCACAGGAAAGGAGTCAGGAGTGAAAGATGATGCTGGGCATCTTCAGCACACAGTGAGAGTTGAAAGGGTGACACGCACATTGCGGTCTCTCCTCACTTTCGTTCCTCAAAGTGTATTTGAATCCAACATCTCCGGTGCCTGCTCTCGGCTGAGCAGAACGATGTAAAGCAAGAGCGTTTGAACTTTGCTCCCACAGGAAAAGAGCCAGGAGTGAAAGATGTTGCTGGACATCTTCAGCACACAGTGAGCTTTGCAGGGTGACACAAACATAGCTGTCCCTCCTCCCTTCCAACCTAAAAGTGCATTTGAATCCAACATCTCTGGTGCCTGGTGCTCTCTGAGCACAGCAGAGTAAAGCACGGACGTTTAAGCTCTGCTCCCACAATAAAAGGGGCAAGTATGAAAGATGTTACTGGGCATCTTCAGCACCCAGTGAGCTTTGCAATGGTGACACACTCATTGCTGTACCTCCCCCTTCCTACCGAAAAGTGCATTTGAATCCAACATCTCTGGTGTCTGGTGCTCTCTGAGCACAGCAGAGTAAAGCACGAACGTTTGAACTCTGCTCCCACAGGAAAGGAGTCAGGAGTGAAAGATGATGCTGGGCATCTTCAGCACACAGTGAGAGTTGAAAGGGTGACACGCACATTGAGGTCTCTCCTCACTTTCGTTCCTCAAAGTGTATTTGAATCCAACATCTCCGGTGCCTGCTCTCGGCTGAGCAGAACGATGTAAAGCAAGAGCGTTTGAACTTTGCTCCCACAGGAAAAGAGCCAGGAGTGAAAGATGTTGCTGGACATCTTCAGCACACAGTGAGCTTTGCAGGGTGACACAAACATAGCTGTCCCTCCTCCCTTCCAACCTAAAAGTGCATTTGAATCCAACATCTCTGGTGCCTGGTGCTCTCTGAGCACAGCAGAGTAAAGCACGAACGTTTAAGCTCTGCTCCCACAATAAAAGGGGCAAGAATGAAAGATGTTGCTGGGAAACTTCAGCACCCAGTGAGCTTTGCAATGGCGACACACTCATTGCTGTATCTCCCCCTTCCTACCGAAAAGTGCATTTGAATCCAACATCTCTGGTGCCTGGTGCTCTCTGAGCACAGCAGAATCAAGCACGAACGTTTGAACTTTGCTCCCACAGGAAAAGAGGCAAGAATGAAAGATGTTGCTGGGCATCTTCAGCACCCAGTGAGCTTTGCAATGGTGACACACTTATTGCTGTATCTCCCCCTTCCTACCGAAAAGTGCATTTGAATCCAACATCTCTGGTGTCTGGTGCTCTCTGAGCACAGCAGAGTAAAGCACGAACGTTTGAACTCTGCTCCCACAGGAAAGGAGTCAGGAGTGAAAGATGATGCTGGGCATCTTCAGCACACAGTGAGAGTTGAAAGGGTGACACGCACATTGAGGTCTCTCCTCACTTTCGTTCCTCAAAGTGTATTTGAATCCAACATCTCCGGTGCCTGCTCTCGGCTGAGCAGAACGATGTAAAGCAAGAGCGTTTGAACTTTGCTCCCACAGGAAAAGAGCCAGGAGTGAAAGATGTTGCTGGACATCTTCAGCACACAGTGAGCTTTGCAGGGTGACACAAACATAGCTGTCCCTCCTCCCTTCCAACCTAAAAGTGCATTTGAATCCAACATCTCTGGTGCCTGGTGCTCTCTGAGCACAGCAGAGTAAAGCACGGACGTTTAAGCTCTGCTCCCACAATAAAAGGGGCAAGTATGAAAGATGTTACTGGGAAACTTCAGCACCCAGTGAGCTTTGCAATGGTGACACACTCATTGCTGTATCTCCCCCTTCCTACCGAAAAGTGCATTTGAATCCAACATCTCTGGTGCCTGGTGCTCTCTGAGCACAGCAGAGTAAAGCACGAACGTTTAAGCTCTGCTCCCACAATAAAAGGGGCAAGAATGAAAGATGTTGCTGGGAAACTTCAGCACCCAGTGAGCTTTGCAATGGTGACACACTCATTGCTCTATCTCCCCCTTCCTACCGAAAAGTGCATTTGAATCCAACATCTCTGGTGCCTGGTGCTCTCTGAGCACAGCAGAGTCAAGCACGAACGTTTGAACTTTGCTCCCACAGGAAAAGAGGCAAGAATGAAAGATGTTGCTGGGCATCTTCAGCACCCAGTGAGCTTTGCAATGGTGACACACTTATTGCTGTATCTCCCCCTTCCTACCGAAAAGTGCATTTGAATCCAACATCTCTGGTGCCTGGTGCTCTCTGAGCACAGCAGAGTCAAGCACGAACGTTTGAACTTTGCTCCCACAGGAAAAGAGGCAAGAATGAAAGATGTTGCTGGGAATCTTCAGCACCCAGTGAGCTTTGCAATGGTGACACACTTATTGCTGTATCTCCCCCTTCCTACCGAAAAGTGCATTTGAATCCAACATCTCTGGTGTCTGGTGCTCTCTGAGCACAGCAGAGTCAAGCACGAACGTTTGAACTTTGCTCCCACAGGAAAAGAGGCAAGAATGAAAGATGTTGCTGGGCATCTTCAGCACCCAGTGAGCTTTGCAATGGTGACACACTTATTGCTGTATCTCCCCCTTCCTACCGAAAAGTGCATTTGAATCCAACATCTCTGGTGTCTGGTGCTCTCTGAGCACAGCAGAGTAAAGCACGAACGTTTGAACTCTGCTCCCACAGGAAAGGAGTCAGGAGTGAAAGATGATGCTGGGCATCTTCAGCACACAGTGAGAGTTGAAAGGGTGACACGCACATTGAGGTCTCTCCTCACTTTCGTTCCTCAAAGTGTATTTGAATCCAACATCTCCGGTGCCTGCTCTCGGCTGAGCAGAACGATGTAAAGCAAGAGCGTTTGAACTTTGCTCCCACAGGAAAAGAGCCAGGAGTGAAAGATGTTGCTGGACATCTTCAGCACACAGTGAGCTTTGCAGGGTGACACAAACATAGCTGTCCCTCCTCCCTTCCAACCTAAAAGTGCATTTGAATCCAACATCTCTGGTGCCTGGTGCTCTCTGAGCACAGCAGAGTAAAGCACGGACGTTTAAGCTCTGCTCCCACAATAAAAGGGGCAAGTATGAAAGATGTTGCTGGGCATCTTCAGCACCCAGTGAGCTTTGCAATGGTGACACACTCATTGCTGTATCTCCCCCTTCCTACCGAAAAGTGCATTTGAATCCAACATCTCTGGTGTCTGGTGCTCTCTGAGCACAGCAGAGTAAAGCACGAACGTTTGAACTCTGCTCCCACAGGAAAGGAGTCAGGAGTGAAAGATGATGCTGGGCATCTTCAGCACACAGTGAGAGTTGAAAGGGTGACACGCACATTGAGGTCTCTCCTCACTTTCGTTCCTCAAAGTGTATTTGAATCCAACATCTCCGGTGCCTGCTCTCGGCTGAGCAGAACGATGTAAAGCAAGAGCGTTTGAACTTTGCTCCCACAGGAAAAGAGCCAGGAGTGAAAGATGTTGCTGGACATCTTCAGCACACAGTGAGCTTTGCAGGGTGACACAAACATAGCTGTCCCTCCTCCCTTCCAACCTAAAAGTGCATTTGAATCCAACATCTCTGGTGCCTGGTGCTCTCTGAGCACAGCAGAGTAAAGCACGGACGTTTAAGCTCTGCTCCCACAATAAAAGGGGCAAGAATGAAAGATGTTGCTGGGAAACTTCAGCACCCAGTGAGCTTTGCAATGGTGACACACTCATTGCTGTATCTCCCCCTTCCTACCGAAAAGTGCATTTGAATCCAACATCTCTGGTGTCTGGTGCTCTCTGAGCACAGCAGAGTAAAGCACGAACGTTTGAACTTTGCTCCCACAGGAAAAGAGGCAAGAATGAAAGATGTTGCTGGGCATCTTCAGCACCCAGTGAGCTTTGCAATGGCGACACGCTCATTGCTGTATCTCCCCCTTCCTACCGAAAAGTGCATTTGAATCCAACATCTCTGGTGTCTGGTGCTCTCTGAGCACAGCAGAGTAAAGCACGAACGTTTGAACTCTGCTCCCACAGGAAAGGAGTCAGGAGTGAAAGATGATGCTGGGCATCTTCAGCACACAGTGAGAGTTGAAAGGGTGACACGCACATTGAGGTCTCTCCTCACTTTCGTTCCTCAAAGTGTATTTGAATCCAACATCTCCGGTGCCTGCTCTCGGCTGAGCAGAACGATGTAAAGCAAGAGCGTTTGAACTTTGCTCCCACAGGAAAAGAGCCAGGAGTGAAAGATGTTGCTGGACATCTTCAGCACACAGTGAGCTTTGCAGGGTGACACAAACATAGCTGTCCCTCCTCCCTTCCAACCTAAAAGTGCATTTGAATCCAACATCTCTGGTGCCTGGTGCTCTCTGAGCACAGCAGAGTAAAGCACGAACGTTTAAGCTCTGCTCCCACAATAAAAGGGGCAAGAATGAAAGATGTTGCTGGGAAACTTCAGCACCCAGTGAGCTTTGCAATGGTGACACACTCATTGCTGTATCTCCCCCTTCCTACCGAAAAGTGCATTTGAATCCAACATCTCTGGTGCCTGGTGCTCTCTGAGCACAGCAGAGTCAAGCACGAACGTTTGAACTTTGCTCCCACAGGAAAAGAGGCAAGAATGAAAGATGTTGCTGGGCATCTTCAGCACCCAGTGAGCTTTGCAATGGTGACACACTTATTGCTGTATCTCCCCCTTCCTACCGAAAAGTGCATTTGAATCCAACATCTCTGGTGTCTGGTGCTCTCTGAGCACAGCAGAGTAAAGCACGAACGTTTGAACTCTGCTCCCACAGGAAAGGAGTCAGGAGTGAAAGATGATGCTGGGCATCTTCAGCACACAGTGAGAGTTGAAAGGGTGACACGCACATTGAGGTCTCTCCTCACTTTCGTTCCTCAAAGTGTATTTGAATCCAACATCTCCGGTGCCTGCTCTCGGCTGAGCAGAACGATGTAAAGCAAGAGCGTTTGAACTTTGCTCCCACAGGAAAAGAGCCAGGAGTGAAAGATGTTGCTGGACATCTTCAGCACACAGTGAGCTTTGCAGGGTGACACAAACATAGCTGTCCCTCCTCCCTTCCAACCTAAAAGTGCATTTGAATCCAACATCTCTGGTGCCTGGTGCTCTCTGAGCACAGCAGAGTAAAGCACGAACCTTTAAGCTCTGCTCCCACAATAAAAGGGGCAAGAATGAAAGATGTTGCTGGGAAACTTCAGCACCCAGTGAGCTTTGCAATGGTGACACACTCATTGCTCTATCTCCCCCTTCCTACCGAAAAGTGCATTTGAATCCAACATCTCTGGTGCCTGGTGCTCTCTGAGCACAGCAGAGTCAAGCACGAACGTTTGAACTTTGCTCCCACAGGAAAAGAGGCAAGAATGAAAGATGTTGCTGGGCATCTTCAGCACCCAGTGAGCTTTGCAATGGTGACACACTTATTGCTGTATCTCCCCCTTCCTACCGAAAAGTGCATTTGAATCCAACATCTCTGGTGCCTGGTGCTCTCTGAGCACAGCAGAGTCAAGCACGAACGTTTGAACTTTGCTCCCACAGGAAAAGAGGCAAGAATGAAAGATGTTGCTGGGAATCTTCAGCACCCAGTGAGCTTTGCAATGGTGACACACTTATTGCTGTATCTCCCCCTTCCTACCGAAAAGTGCATTTGAATCCAACATCTCTGGTGTCTGGTGCTCTCTGAGCACAGCAGAGTCAAGCACGAACGTTTGAACTTTGCTCCCACAGGAAAAGAGGCAAGAATGAAAGATGTTGCTGGGCATCTTCAGCACCCAGTGAGCTTTGCAATGGCGACACGCTCATTGCTGTATCTCCCCCTTCCTACCGAAAAGTGCATTTGAATCCAACATCTCTGGTGTCTGGTGCTCTCTGAGCACAGCAGAGTAAAGCACGAACGTTTGAACTCTGCTCCCACAGGAAAGGAGTCAGGAGTGAAAGATGATGCTGGGCATCTTCAGCACACAGTGAGAGTTGAAAGGGTGACACGCACATTGAGGTCTCTCCTCACTTTCGTTCCTCAAAGTGTATTTGAATCCAACATCTCCGGTGCCTGCTCTCGGCTGAGCAGAACGATGTAAAGCAAGAGCGTTTGAACTTTGCTCCCACAGGAAAAGAGCCAGGAGTGAAAGATGTTGCTGGACATCTTCAGCACACAGTGAGCTTTGCAGGGTGACACAAACATAGCTGTCCCTCCTCCCTTCCAACCTAAAAGTGCATTTGAATCCAACATCTCTGGTGCCTGGTGCTCTCTGAGCACAGCAGAGTAAAGCACGAACGTTTAAGCTCTGCTCCCACAATAAAAGGGGCAAGAATGAAAGATGTTGCTGGGAAACTTCAGCACCCAGTGAGCTTTGCAATGGTGACACACTCATTGCTGTATCTCCCCCTTCCTACCGAAAAGTGCATTTGAATCCAACATCTCTGGTGTCTGGTGCTCTCTGAGCACAGCAGAGTAAAGCACGAACGTTTGAACTTTGCTCCCACAGGAAAAGAGGCAAGAATGAAAGATGTTGCTGGGAAACTTCAGCACCCAGTGAGCTTTGCAATGGCGACACACTCATTGCTGTATCTCCCCCTTCCTACCGAAAAGTGCATTTGAATCCAACATCTCTGGTGTCTGGTGCTCTCTGAGCACAGCAGAGTAAAGCACGAACGTTTGAACTTTGCTCCCACAGGAAAAGAGTCAGGAATGAAAGATGTTGCTGGGCATCTTCAGCACCCAGTGAGCTTTGCAATATTGACACACTTATTGCTGTATCTCCCCCTTCCTACCGAAAAGTGCATTTGAATCCAACATCTCTGGTGTCTGGTGCTCTCTGAGCACAGCAGAGTAAAGCACGAACGTTTGAACTCTGCTCCCACAGGAAAGGAGTCAGGAGTGAAAGATGATGCTGGGCATCTTCAGCACACAGTGAGAGTTGAAAGGGTGACACGCACATTGAGGTCTCTCCTCACTTTCGTTCCTCAAAGTGTATTTGAATCCAACATCTCCGGTGCCTGCTCTCGGCTGAGCAGAACGATGTAAAGCAAGAGCGTTTGAACTTTGCTCCCACAGGAAAAGAGCCAGGAGTGAAAGATGTTGCTGGACATCTTCAGCACACAGTGAGCTTTGCAGGGTGACACAAACATAGCTGTCCCTCCTCCCTTCCAACCTAAAAGTGCATTTGAATCCAACATCTCTGGTGCCTGGTGCTCTCTGAGCACAGCAGAGTAAAGCACGAACGTTTAAGCTCTGCTCCCACAATAAAAGGGGCAAGAATGAAAGATGTTGCTGGGAATCTTCAGCACCCAGTGAGCTTTGCAGTGGTGACACACTTATTGCTGTATCTCCCCCTTCCTACCGAAAAGTGCATTTGAATCCAACATCTCTGGTGTCTGGTGCTCTCTGAGCACAGCAGAGTCAAGCACGAACGTTTGAACTTTGCTCCCACAGGAAAAGAGGCAAGAATGAAAGATGTTGCTGGGCATCTTCAGCACCCAGTGAGCTTTGCAATGGTGACACACTTATTGCTGTATCTCCCCCTTCCTACCGAAAAGTGCATTTGAATCCAACATCTCTGGTGTCTGGTGCTCTCTGAGCACAGCAGAGTAAAGCACGAACGTTTGAACTCTGCTCCCACAGGAAAGGAGTCAGGAGTGAAAGATGATGCTGGGCATCTTCAGCACACAGTGAGAGTTGAAAGGGTGACACGCACATTGAGGTCTCTCCTCACTTTCGTTCCTCAAAGTGTATTTGAATCCAACATCTCCGGTGCCTGCTCTCGGCTGAGCAGAACGATGTAAAGCAAGAGCGTTTGAACTTTGCTCCCACAGGAAAAGAGCCAGGAGTGAAAGATGTTGCTGGACATCTTCAGCACACAGTGAGCTTTGCAGGGTGACACAAACATAGCTGTCCCTCCTCCCTTCCAACCTAAAAGTGCATTTGAATCCAACATCTCTGGTGCCTGGTGCTCTCTGAGCACAGCAGAGTAAAGCACGGACGTTTAAGCTCTGCTCCCACAATAAAAGGGGCAAGTATGAAAGATGTTACTGGGCATCTTCAGCACCCAGTGAGCTTTGCAATGGTGACACACTCATTGCTGTATCTCCCCCTTCCTACCGAAAGGTGCATTTGAATCCAACATCTCTGGTGTCTGGTGCTCTCTGAGCACAGCAGAGTCAAGCACGAACGTTTGAACTTTGCTCCCACAGGAAAAGAGGCAAGAATGAAAGATGTTGCTGGGCATCTTCAGCACCCAGTGAGCTTTGCAATGGTGACACACTTATTGCTGTATCTCCCCCTTCCTACAGAAAAGTGCATTTGAATCCAACATCTCTGGTGTCTGGTGCTCTCTGAGCACAGCAGAGTAAAGCACGAACATTTGAACTCTGCTCCCACAGGAAAGGAGTCAGGAGTGAAAGATGATGCTGGGCATCTTCAGCACACAGTGAGAGTTGAAAGGGTGACACGCACATTGAGGTCTCTCCTCACTTTCGTTCCTCAAAGTGTATTTGAATCCAACATCTCCGGTGCCTGCTCTCGGCTGAGCAGAACGATGTAAAGCAAGAGCGTTTGAACTTTGCTCCCACAGGAAAAGAGCCAGGAGTGAAAGATGTTGCTGGACATCTTCAGCACACAGTGAGCTTTGCAGGGTGACACAAACATAGCTGTCCCTCCTCCCTTCCAACCTAAAAGTGCATTTGAATCCAACATCTCTGGTGCCTGGTGCTCTCTGAGCACAGCAGAGTAAAGCACGGACGTTTAAGCTCTGCTCCCACAATAAAAGGGGCAAGTATGAAAGATGTTACTGGGCATCTTCAGCACCCAGTGAGCTTTGCAATGGTGACACACTCATTGCTGTATCTCCCCCTTCCTACCGAAAGGTGCATTTGAATCCAACATCTCTGGTGTCTGGTGCTCTCTGAGCACAGCAGAGTCAAGCACGAACGTTTGAACTTTGCTCCCACAGGAAAAGAGGCAAGAATGAAAGATGTTGCTGGGCATCTTCAGCACCCAGTGAGCTTTGCAATGGTGACACACTTATTGCTGTATCTCCCCCTTCCTACAGAAAAGTGCATTTGAATCCAACATCTCTGGTGTCTGGTGCTCTCTGAGCACAGCAGAGTAAAGCACGAACATTTGAACTCTGCTCCCACAGGAAAGGAGTCAGGAGTGAAAGATGATGCTGGGCATCTTCAGCACACAGTGAGAGTTGAAAGGGTGACACGCACATTGAGGTCTCTCCTCACTTTCGTTCCTCAAAGTGTATTTGAATCCAACATCTCCGGTGCCTGCTCTCGGCTGAGCAGAACGATGTAAAGCAAGAGCGTTTGAACTTTGCTCCCACAGGAAAAGAGCCAGGAGTGAAAGATGTTGCTGGACATCTTCAGCACACAGTGAGCTTTGCAGGGTGACACAAACATAGCTGTCCCTCCTCCCTTCCAAC
The DNA here is from genome assembly GCF_037157495.1 of Lathamus discolor. Classification (NCBI taxonomy): domain Eukaryota; kingdom Metazoa; phylum Chordata; class Aves; order Psittaciformes; family Psittacidae; genus Lathamus; species Lathamus discolor. The sequence continues at coordinate 1,481,422 of NC_088892.1, read as the reverse complement.
CTAAAAGTGCATTTGAATCCAACATCTCTGGTGCCTGGTGCTCTCTGAGCACAGCAGAGTAAAGCACGAACGTTTAAGCTCTGCTCCCACAATAAAAGGGGCAAGAATGAAAGATGTTGCTGGGAAACTTCAGCACCCAGTGAGCTTTGCAATGGTGACACACTCATTGCTGTATCTCCCCCTTCCTACTGAAAAGTGCATTTGAATCCAACATCTCTGGTGCCTGGTGCTCTCTGAGCACAGCAGAGTCAAGCACGAACGTTTGAACTTTGCTCCCACAGGAAAAGAGTCAAGAATGAAAGATGTTGCTGGGCATCTTCAGCACCCAGTGAGCTTTGCAATGGTGACACACTTATTGCTGTATCTCCCCCTTCCTACCGAAAAGTGCATTTGAATCCAACATCTCTGGTGTCTGGTGCTCTCTGAGCACAGCAGAGTAAAGCACGAACGTTTGAACTCTGCTCCCACAGGAAAGGAGTCAGGAGTGAAAGATGATGCTGGGCATCTTCAGCACACAGTGAGAGTTGAAAGGGTGACACGCACATTGAGGTCTCTCCTCACTTTCGTTCCTCAAAGTGTATTTGAATCCAACATCTCCGGTGCCTGCTCTCGGCTGAGCAGAACGATGTAAAGCAAGAGCGTTTGAACTTTGCTCCCACAGGAAAAGAGCCAGGAGTGAAAGATGTTGCTGGACATCTTCAGCACACAGTGAGCTTTGCAGGGTGACACAAACATAGCTGTCCCTCCTCCCTTCCAACCTAAAAGTGCATTTGAATCCAACATCTCTGGTGCCTGGTGCTCTCTGAGCACAGCAGAGTAAAGCACGAACGTTTAAGCTCTGCTCCCACAATAAAAGGGGCAAGAATGAAAGATGTTGCTGGGAAACTTCAGCACCCAGTGAGCTTTGCAATGGCGACACACTCATTGCTGTATCTCCCCCTTCCTACCGAAAAGTGCATTTGAATCCAACATCTCTGGTGCCTGGTGCTCTCTGAGCACAGCAGAGTCAAGCACGAACGTTTGAACTTTGCTCCCACAGGAAAAGAGGCAAGAATGAAAGATGTTGCTGGGCATCTTCAGCACCCAGTGAGCTTTGCAATGGTGACACACTTATTGCTGTATCTCCCCCTTCCTACCGAAAAGTGCATTTGAATCCAACATCTCTGGTGTCTGGTGCTCTCTGAGCACAGCAGAGTAAAGCACGAACGTTTGAACTCTGCTCCCACAGGAAAGGAGTCAGGAGTGAAAGATGATGCTGGGCATCTTCAGCACACAGTGAGAGTTGAAAGGGTGACACGCACATTGAGGTCTCTCCTCACTTTCGTTCCTCAAAGTGTATTTGAATCCAACATCTCCGGTGCCTGCTCTCGGCTGAGCAGAACGATGTAAAGCAAGAGCGTTTGAACTTTGCTCCCACAGGAAAAGAGCCAGGAGTGAAAGATGTTGCTGGACATCTTCAGCACACAGTGAGCTTTGCAGGGTGACACAAACATAGCTGTCCCTCCTCCCTTCCAACCTAAAAGTGCATTTGAATCCAACATCTCTGGTGCCTGGTGCTCTCTGAGCACAGCAGAGTAAAGCACGAACGTTTGATCACTGCTCCCACAATAAAAGGGGCAAGAATGAAAGATGTTGCTGGGAATCTTCAGCACCCAGTGAGCTTTGCAATGGTGACACACTTATTGCTGTATCTCCCCCTTCCTACCGAAAAGTGCATTTGAATCCAACATCTCTGTTGCCTGGTGCTCTCTGAGTACAGCAGAGTAAAGCACGAACGTTTGAACTTTGCTCCCACAGGAAAAGAGGCAAGAATGAAAGATGTTGCTGGGCATCTTCAGCACCCAGTGAGCTTTGCAATGGTGACACACTTATTGCTGTATCTCCCCCTTCCTACCGAAAAGTGCATTTGAATCCAACATCTCTGGTGTCTGGTGCTCTCTGAGCACAGCAGAGTAAAGCACGAACGTTTGAACTCTGCTCCCACAGGAAAGGAGTCAGGAGTGAAAGATGATGCTGGGCGTCTTCAGCACACAGTGAGAGTTGAAAGGGTGACACGCACATTGAGGTCTCTCCTCACTTTCATTCCTCAAAGTGTATTTGAATCCAACATCTCCGGTGCCTGCTCTCGGCTGAGCAGAACGATGTAAAGCAAGAGCGTTTGAACTTTGCTCCCACAGGAAAAGAGCCAGGAGTGAAAGATGTTGCTGGACATCTTCAGCACACAGTGAGCTTTGCAGGGTGACACAAACATAGCTGTCCCTCCTCCCTTCCAACCTAAAAGTGCATTTGAATCCAACATCTCTGGTGCCTGGTGCTCTCTGAGCACAGCAGAGTAAAGCACGGACGTTTAAGCTCTGCTCCCACAATAAAAGGGGCAAGTATGAAAGATGTTACTGGGAAACTTCAGCACCCAGTGAGCTTTGCAATGGTGACACACTCATTGCTGTATCTCCCCCTTCCTACCAAAAAGTGCATTTGAATCCAACATCTCTGTTGCCTGGTGCTCTCTGAGTACAGCAGAGTAAAGCACGAACGTTTGAACTTTGCTCCCACAGGAAAAGAGGCAAGAATGAAAGATGTTGCTGGGCATCTTCAGCACCCAGTGAGCTTTGCAATGGTGACACACTTATTGCTGTATCTCCCCCTTCCTACCGAAAAGTGCATTTGAATCCAACATCTCTGGTGTCTGGTGCTCTCTGAGCACAGCAGAGTAAAGCACGAACGTTTGAACTCTGCTCCCACAGGAAAGGAGTCAGGAGTGAAAGATGATGCTGGGCGTCTTCAGCACACAGTGAGAGTTGAAAGGGTGACACGCACATTGAGGTCTCTTCTCACTTTCGTTCCTCAAAGTGTATTTGAATCCAACATCTCCGGTGCCTGCTCTCGGCTGAGCAGAACGATGTAAAGCAAGAGCGTTTGAACTTTGCTCCCACAGGAAAAGAGCCAGGAGTGAAAGATGTTGCTGGACATCTTCAGCACACAGTGAGCTTTGCAGGGTGACACAAACATAGCTGTCCCTCCTCCCTTCCAACCGAAAAGTGCATTTGAATCCAACATCTCTGGTGCCTGGTGCTCTCTGAGCACAGCAGAGTCAAGCACGAACGTTTGAACAGGAAAAGAGGCAAGAATGAAAGATGTTGCTGGGCATCTTCAGCACCCAGTGAGCTTTGCAATGGTGACACACTTATTGCTGTATCTCCCCCTTCCTACCGAAAAGTGCATTTGAATCCAACATCTCTGGTGTCTGGTGCTCTCTGAGCACAGCAGAGTAAAGCACGAACGTTTGAACTCTGCTCCCACAGGAAAGGAGTCAGGAGTGAAAGATGATGCTGGGCGTCTTCAGCACACAGTGAGAGTTGAAAGGGTGACACGCACATTGAGGTCTCTCCTCACTTTCATTCCTCAAAGTGTATTTGAATCCAACATCTCCGGTGCCTGCTCTCGGCTGAGCAGAACGATGTAAAGCAAGAGCGTTTGAACTTTGCTCCCACAGGAAAAGAGCCAGGAGTGAAAGATGTTGCTGGACATCTTCAGCACACAGTGAGCTTTGCAGGGTGACACAAACATAGCTGTCCCTCCTCCCTTCCAACCTAAAAGTGCATTTGAATCCAACATCTCTGGTGCCTGGTGCTCTCTGAGCACAGCAGAGTAAAGCGCGAACGTTTAAGCTCTGCTCCCACAATAAAAGGGGCAAGTATGAAAGATGTTGCTGGGAAACTTCAGCACCCAGTGAGCTTTGCAATGGTGACACACTCGTTGCTGTATCTCCCCCTTCCTACCGAAAAGTGCATTTGAATCCAACATCTCTGGTGTCTGGTGCTCTCTGAGCACAGCAGAGTAAAGCACGAACGTTTGAACTTTGCTCCCACAGGAAAAGAGGCAAGAATGAAAGATGTTGCTGGGAAACTTCAGCACCCAGTGAGCTTTGCAATGGCGACACGCTCATTGCTGTATCTCCCCCTTCCTACCGAAAAGTGCATTTGAATCCAACATCTCTGGTGTCTGGTGCTCTCTGAGCACAGCAGAGTAAAGCACGAACGTTTGAACTCTGCTCCCACAGGAAAGGAGTCAGGAGTGAAAGATGATGCTGGGCATCTTCAGCACACAGTGAGAGTTGAAAGGGTGACACGCACATTGAGGTCTCTCCTCACTTTCGTTCCTCAAAGTGTATTTGAATCCAACATCTCCGGTGCCTGCTCTCGGCTGAGCAGAACGATGTAAAGCAAGAGCGTTTGAACTTTGCTCCCACAGGAAAAGAGCCAGGAGTGAAAGATGTTGCTGGACATCTTCAGCACACAGTGAGCTTTGCAGGGTGACACAAACATAGCTGTCCCTCCTCCCTTCCAACCTAAAAGTGCATTTGAATCCAACATCTCTGGTGCCTGGTGCTCTCTGAGCACAGCAGAGTAAAGCACGAACGTTTAAGCTCTGCTCCCACAATAAAAGGGGCAAGTATGAAAGATGTTGCTGGGAAACTTCAGCACCCAGTGAGCTTTGCAATGGTGACACACTCATTGCTGTATCTCCCCCTTCCTACCGAAAAGTGCATTTGAATCCAACATCTCTGGTGTCTGGTGCTCTCTGAGCACAGCAGAGTAAAGCACGAACGTTTGAACTTTGCTCCCACAGGAAAAGAGGCAAGAATGAAAGATGTTGCTGGGAAACTTCAGCACCCAGTGAGCTTTGCAATGGCGACACGCTCATTGCTGTATCTCCCCCTTCCTACCGAAAAGTGCATTTGAATCCAACATCTCTGGTGTCTGGTGCTCTCTGAGCACAGCAGAGTAAAGCACGAACGTTTGAACTCTGCTCCCACAGGAAAGGAGTCAGGAGTGAAAGATGATGCTGGGCATCTTCAGCACACAGTGAGAGTTGAAAGGGTGACACGCACATTGAGGTCTCTCCTCACTTTCGTTCCTCAAAGTGTATTTGAATCCAACATCTCCGGTGCCTGCTCTCGGCTGAGCAGAACGATGTAAAGCAAGAGCGTTTGAACTTTGCTCCCACAGGAAAAGAGCCAGGAGTGAAAGATGTTGCTGGACATCTTCAGCACACAGTGAGCTTTGCAGGGTGACACAAACATAGCTGTCCCTCCTCCCTTCCAACCTAAAAGTGCATTTGAATCCAACATCTCTGGTGCCTGGAGCTCTCTGAGCACAGCAGAGTAAAGCACGAACGTTTAAGCTCTGCTCCCACAATAAAAGGGGCAAGAATGAAAGATGTTGCTGGGAAACTTCAGCACCCAGTGAGCTTTGCAATGGTGACACACTCATTGCTGTATCTCCCCCTTCCTACCGAAAAGTGCATTTGAATCCAACATCTCTGGTGCCTGGTGCTCTCTGAGCACAGCAGAGTCAAGCACGAACGTTTGAACTTTGCTCCCACAGGAAAAGAGGCAAGAATGAAAGATGTTGCTGGGCATCTTCAGCACCCAGTGAGCTTTGCAATGGTGACACACTTATTGCTGTATCTCCCCCTTCCTACCGAAAAGTGCATTTGAATCCAACATCTCTGGTGTCTGGTGCTCTCTGAGCACAGCAGAGTAAAGCACGAACGTTTGAACTCTGCTCCCACAGGAAAGGAGTCAGGAGTGAAAGATGATGCTGGGCGTCTTCAGCACACAGTGAGAGTTGAAAGGGTGACACGCACATTGAGGTCTCTCCTCACTTTCATTCCTCAAAGTGTATTTGAATCCAACATCTCCGGTGCCTGCTCTCGGCTGAGCAGAACGATGTAAAGCAAGAGCGTTTGAACTTTGCTCCCACAGGAAAAGAGCCAGGAGTGAAAGATGTTGCTGGACATCTTCAGCACACAGTGAGCTTTGCAGGGTGACACAAACATAGCTGTCCCTCCTCCCTTCCAACCTAAAAGTGCATTTGAATCCAACATCTCTGGTGCCTGGTGCTCTCTGAGCACAGCAGAGTAAAGCACGGACGTTTAAGCTCTGCTCCCACAATAAAAGGGGCAAGTATGAAAGATGTTACTGGGAAACTTCAGCACCCAGTGAGCTTTGCAATGGTGACACACTCATTGCTGTATCTCCCCCTTCCTACCAAAAAGTGCATTTGAATCCAACATCTCTGTTGCCTGGTGCTCTCTGAGTACAGCAGAGTAAAGCACGAACGTTTGAACTTTGCTCCCACAGGAAAAGAGGCAAGAATGAAAGATGTTGCTGGGCATCTTCAGCACCCAGTGAGCTTTGCAATGGTGACACACTTATTGCTGTATCTCCCCCTTCCTACCGAAAAGTGCATTTGAATCCAACATCTCTGGTGTCTGGTGCTCTCTGAGCACAGCAGAGTAAAGCACGAACGTTTGAACTCTGCTCCCACAGGAAAGGAGTCAGGAGTGAAAGATGATGCTGGGCGTCTTCAGCACACAGTGAGAGTTGAAAGGGTGACACGCACATTGAGGTCTCTCCTCACTTTCGTTCCTCAAAGTGTATTTGAATCCAACATCTCCGGTGCCTGCTCTCGGCTGAGCAGAACGATGTAAAGCAAGAGCGTTTGAACTTTGCTCCCACAGGAAAAGAGCCAGGAGTGAAAGATGTTGCTGGACATCTTCAGCACACAGTGAGCTTTGCAGGGTGACACAAACATAGCTGTCCCTCCTCCCTTCCAACCGAAAAGTGCATTTGAATCCAACATCTCTGGTGCCTGGTGCTCTCTGAGCACAGCAGAGTCAAGCACGAACGTTTGAACAGGAAAAGAGGCAAGAATGAAAGATGTTGCTGGGCATCTTCAGCACCCAGTGAGCTTTGCAATGGTGACACACTTATTGCTGTATCTCCCCCTTCCTACCGAAAAGTGCATTTGAATCCAACATCTCTGGTGTCTGGTGCTCTCTGAGCACAGCAGAGTAAAGCACGAACGTTTGAACTCTGCTCCCACAGGAAAGGAGTCAGGAGTGAAAGATGATGCTGGGCGTCTTCAGCACACAGTGAGAGTTGAAAGGGTGACACGCACATTGAGGTCTCTCCTCACTTTCATTCCTCAAAGTGTATTTGAATCCAACATCTCCGGTGCCTGCTCTCGGCTGAGCAGAACGATGTAAAGCAAGAGCGTTTGAACTTTGCTCCCACAGGAAAAGAGCCAGGAGTGAAAGATGTTGCTGGACATCTTCAGCACACAGTGAGCTTTGCAGGGTGACACAAACATAGCTGTCCCTCCTCCCTTCCAACCTAAAAGTGCATTTGAATCCAACATCTCTGGTGCCTGGTGCTCTCTGAGCACAGCAGAGTAAAGCGCGAACGTTTAAGCTCTGCTCCCACAATAAAAGGGGCAAGTATGAAAGATGTTGCTGGGAAACTTCAGCACCCAGTGAGCTTTGCAATGGTGACACACTCGTTGCTGTATCTCCCCCTTCCTACCGAAAAGTGCATTTGAATCCAACATCTCTGGTGTCTGGTGCTCTCTGAGCACAGCAGAGTAAAGCACGAACGTTTGAACTTTGCTCCCACAGGAAAAGAGGCAAGAATGAAAGATGTTGCTGGGAAACATCAGCACCCAGTGAGCTTTGCAATGGCGACACGCTCATTGCTGTATCTCCCCCTTCCTACCGAAAAGTGCATTTGAATCCAACATCTCTGGTGTCTGGTGCTCTCTGAGCACAGCAGAGTAAAGCACGAACGTTTGAACTCTGCTCCCACAGGAAAGGAGTCAGGAGTGAAAGATGATGCTGGGCATCTTCAGCACACAGTGAGAGTTGAAAGGGTGACACGCACATTGAGGTCTCTCCTCACTTTCATTCCTCAAAGTGTATTTGAATCCAACATCTCCGGTGCCTGCTCTCGGCTGAGCAGAACGATGTAAAGCAAGAGCGTTTGAACTTTGCTCCCACAGGAAAAGAGCCAGGAGTGAAAGATGTTGCTGGACATCTTCAGCACACAGTGAGCTTTGCAGGGTGACACAAACATAGCTGTCCCTCCTCCCTTCCAACCTAAAAGTGCATTTGAATCCAACATCTCTGGTGCCTGGTGCTCTCTGAGCACAGCAGAGTAAAGCACGAACGTTTAAGCTCTGCTCCCACAATAAAAGGGGCAAGTATGAAAGATGTTGCTGGGAAACTTCAGCACCCAGTGAGCTTTGCAATGGTGACACACTCATTGCTGTATCTCCCCCTTCCTACCGAAAAGTGCATTTGAATCCAACATCTCTGGTGTCTGGTGCTCTCTGAGCACAGCAGAGTAAAGCACGAACGTTTGAACTTTGCTCCCACAGGAAAAGAGGCAAGAATGAAAGATGTTGCTGGGAAACTTCAGCACCCAGTGAGCTTTGCAATGGCGACACGCTCATTGCTGTATCTCCCCCTTCCTACCGAAAAGTGCATTTGAATCCAACATCTCTGGTGTCTGGTGCTCTCTGAGCACAGCAGAGTAAAGCACGAACGTTTGAACTCTGCTCCCACAGGAAAGGAGTCAGGAGTGAAAGATGATGCTGGGCATCTTCAGCACACAGTGAGAGTTGAAAGGGTGACACGCACATTGAGGTCTCTCCTCACTTTCGTTCCTCAAAGTGTATTTGAATCCAACATCTCCGGTGCCTGCTCTCGGCTGAGCAGAACGATGTAAAGCAAGAGCGTTTGAACTTTGCTCCCACAGGAAAAGAGCCAGGAGTGAAAGATGTTGCTGGACATCTTCAGCACACAGTGAGCTTTGCAGGGTGACACAAACATAGCTGTCCCTCCTCCCTTCCAACCTAAAAGTGCATTTGAATCCAACATCTCTGGTGCCTGGAGCTCTCTGAGCACAGCAGAGTAAAGCACGAACGTTTAAGCTCTGCTCCCACAATAAAAGGGGCAAGAATGAAAGATGTTGCTGGGAAACTTCAGCACCCAGTGAGCTTTGCAATGGTGACACACTCATTGCTGTATCTCCCCCTTCCTACCGAAAAGTGCATTTGAATCCAACATCTCTGGTGCCTGGTGCTCTCTGAGCACAGCAGAGTCAAGCACGAACGTTTGAACTTTGCTCCCACAGGAAAAGAGGCAAGAATGAAAGATGTTGCTGGGCATCTTCAGCACCCAGTGAGCTTTGCAATGGTGACACACTTATTGCTGTATCTCCCCCTTCCTACCGAAAAGTGCATTTGAATCCAACATCTCTGGTGTCTGGTGCTCTCTGAGCACAGCAGAGTAAAGCACGAACGTTTGAACTCTGCTCCCACAGGAAAGGAGTCAGGAGTGAAAGATGATGCTGGGCGTCTTCAGCACACAGTGAGAGTTGAAAGGGTGACACGCACATTGAGGTCTCTCCTCACTTTCATTCCTCAAAGTGTATTTGAATCCAACATCTCCGGTGCCTGCTCTCGGCTGAGCAGAACGATGTAAAGCAAGAGCGTTTGAACTTTGCTCCCACAGGAAAAGAGCCAGGAGTGAAAGATGTTGCTGGACATCTTCAGCACACAGTGAGCTTTGCAGGGTGACACAAACATAGCTGTCCCTCCTCCCTTCCAACCTAAAAGTGCATTTGAATCCAACATCTCTGGTGCCTGGAGCTCTCTGAGCACAGCAGAGTAAAGCACGAACGTTTAAGCTCTGCTCCCACAATAAAAGGGGCAAGAATGAAAGATGTTGCTGGGAAACTTCAGCACCCAGTGAGCTTTGCAATGGTGACACACTCATTGCTGTATCTCCCCCTTCCTACCGAAAAGTGCATTTGAATCCAACATCTCTGGTGCCTGGTGCTCTCTGAGCACAGCAGAGTCAAGCACGAACGTTTGAACTTTGCTCCCACAGGAAAAGAGGCAAGAATGAAAGATGTTGCTGGGCATCTTCAGCACCCAGTGAGCTTTGCAATGGTGACACACTTATTGCTGTATCTCCCCCTTCCTACCGAAAAGTGCATTTGAATCCAACATCTCTGGTGTCTGGTGCTCTCTGAGCACAGCAGAGTAAAGCACGAACGTTTGAACTCTGCTCCCACAGGAAAGGAGTCAGGAGTGAAAGATGATGCTGGGCATCTTCAGCACACAGTGAGAGTTGAAAGGGTGACACGCACATTGAGGTCTCTCCTCACTTTCGTTCCTCAAAGTGTATTTGAATCCAACATCTCCGGTGCCTGCTCTCGGCTGAGCAGAACGATGTAAAGCAAGAGCGTTTGAACTTTGCTCCCACAGGAAAAGAGCCAGGAGTGAAAGATGTTGCTGGACATCTTCAGCACACAGTGAGCTTTGCAGGGTGACACAAACATAGCTGTCCCTCCTCCCTTCCAACCTAAAAGTGCATTTGAATCCAACATCTCTGGTGCCTGGTGCTCTCTGAGCACAGCAGAGTAAAGCACGAACGTTTGATCACTGCTCCCACAATAAAAGGGGCAAGAATGAAAGATGTTGCTGGGAATCTTCAGCACCCAGTGAGCTTTGTAATGGTGACACACTTATTGCTGTATCTCCCCCTTCCTACCGAAAAGTGCATTTGAATCCAACATCTCTGTTGCCTGGTGCTCTCTGAGTACAGCAGAGTAAAGCACGAACGTTTGAACTTTGCTCCCACAGGAAAAGAGGCAAGAATGAAAGATGTTGCTGGGCATCTTCAGCACCCAGTGAGCTTTGCAATGGTGACACACTTATTGCTGTATCTCCCCCTTCCTACCGAAAAGTGCACTTGAATCCAACATCTCTGGTGTCTGGTGCTCTCTGAGCACAGCAGAGTAAAGCACGAACGTTTAAGCTCTGCTCCCACAATAAAAGGGGCAAGTATGAAAGATGTTGCTGGGAAACTTCAGCACCCAGTGAGCTTTGCAATGGTGACACACTCATTGCTGTATCTCCCCCTTCCTACCGAAAAGTGCATTTGAATCCAACATCTCTGGTGTCTGGTGCTCTCTGAGCACAGCAGAGTAAAGCACGAACGTTTGAACTTTGCTCCCACAGGAAAAGAGGCAAGAATGAAAGATGTTGCTGGGCATCTTCAGCACACAGTGAGAGTTGAAAGGGTGACACGCACATTGAGGTCTCTCCTCACTTTCGTTCCTCAAAGTGTATTTGAATCCAACATCTCCGGTGCCTGCTCTCGGCTGAGCAGAACGATGTAAAGCAAGAGCGTTTGAACTTTGCTCCCACAGGAAAAGAGCCAGGAGTGAAAGATGTTGCTGGACATCTTCAGCACACAGTGAGCTTTGCAGGGTGACACAAACATAGCTGTCCCTCCTCCCTTCCAACCTAAAAGTGCATTTGAATCCAACATCTCTGGTGCCTGGTGCTCTCTGAGCACAGCAGAGTAAAGCACGGACGTTTAAGCTCTGCTCCCACAATAAAAGGGGCAAGTATGAAAGATGTTACTGGGAAACTTCAGCACCCAGTGAGCTTTGCAATGGTGACACACTCATTGCTGTATCTCCCCCTTCCTACCGAAAAGTGCATTTGAATCCAACATCTCTGTTGCCTGGTGCTCTCTGAGTACAGCAGAGTAAAGCACGAACGTTTGAACTTTGCTCCCACAGGAAAAGAGGCAAGAATGAAAGATGTTGCTGGGCATCTTCAGCACCCAGTGAGCTTTGCAATGGTGACACACTTATTGCTGTATCTCCCCCTTCCTACCGAAAAGTGCATTTGAATCCAACATCTCTGGTGTCTGGTGCTCTCTGAGCACAGCAGAGTAAAGCACGAACGTTTGAACTCTGCTCCCACAGGAAAGGATTCAGGAGTGAAAGATGATGCTGGGCATCTTCAGCACACAGTGAGAGTTGAAAGGGTGACACGCACATTGAGGTCTCTCCTCACTTTCGTTCCTCAAAGTGTATTTGAATCCAACATCTCCGGTGCCTGCTCTCGGCTGAGCAGAACGATGTAAAGCAAGAGCGTTTGAACTTTGCTCCCACAGGAAAAGAGCCAGGAGTGAAAGATGTTGCTGGACATCTTCAGCACACAGTGAGCTTTGCAGGGTGACACAAACATAGCTGTCCCTCCTCCCTTCCAACCTAAAAGTGCATTTGAATCCAACATCTCTGGTGCCTGGTGCTCTCTGAGCACAGCAGAGTAAAGCACGGACGTTTAAGCTCTGCTCCCACAATAAAAGGGGCAAGTATGAAAGATGTTGCTGGGAATCTTCAGCACCCAGTGAGCTTTGCAATGGTGACACACTTATTGCTGTATCTCCCCCTTCCTACCGAAAAGTGCATTTGAATCCAACATCTCTGTTGCCTGGTGCTCTCTGAGTACAGCAGAGTAAAGCACGAACGTTTGAACTTTGCTCCCACAGGAAAAGAGGCAAGAATGAAAGATGTTGCTGGGCATCTTCAGCACCCAGTGAGCTTTGCAATGGTGACACACTTATTGCTGTATCTCCCCCTTCCTACCGAAAAGTGCATTTGAATCCAACATCTCTGGTGTCTGGTGCTCTCTGAGCACAGCAGAGTAAAGCACGAACGTTTGAACTCTGCTCCCACAGGAAAGGAGTCAGGAGTGAAAGATGATGCTGGGCGTCTTCAGCACACAGTGAGAGTTGAAAGGGTGACACGCACATTGAGGTCTCTCCTCACTTTCATTCCTCAAAGTGTATTTGAATCCAACATCTCCGGTGCCTGCTCTCGGCTGAGCAGAACGATGTAAAGCAAGAGCGTTTGAACTTTGCTCCCACAGGAAAAGAGCCAGGAGTGAAAGATGTTGCTGGACATCTTCAGCACACAGTGAGCTTTGCAGGGTGACACAAACATAGCTGTCCCTCCTCCCTTCCAACCTAAAAGTGCATTTGAATCCAACATCTCTGGTGCCTGGTGCTCTCTGAGCACAGCAGAGTAAAGCACGGACGTTTAAGCTCTGCTCCCACAATAAAAGGGGCAAGTATGAAAGATGTTACTGGGAAACTTCAGCACCCAGTGAGCTTTGCAATGGTGACACACTCATTGCTGTATCTCCCCCTTCCTACCGAAAAGTGCATTTGAATCCAACATCTCTGGTGTCTGGTGCTCTCTGAGCACAGCAGAGTAAAGCACGAACGTTTGAACTTTGCTCCCACAGGAAAAGAGGCAAGAATGAAAGATATTGCTGGGCATCTTCAGCACCCAGTGAGCTTTGCAATGGTGACACACTTATTGCTGTATCTCCCCCTTCCTACCGAAAAGTGCATTTGAATCCAACATCTCTGGTGCCTGGTGCTCTCTGAGCACAGCAGAGTAAAGCACGAACGTTTAAGCTCTGCTCCCACAATAAAAGGGGCAAGAATGAAAGATGTTGCTGGGAATCTTCAGCACCCAGTGAGCTTTGCAATGGTGACACACTTATTGCTGTATCTCCCCCTTCCTACCGAAAAGTGCATTTGAATCCAACATCTCTGGTGTCTGGTGCTCTCTGAGCACAGCAGAGTCAAGCACGAACGTTTGAACTTTGCTCCCACAGGAAAAGAGGCAAGAATGAAAGATGTTGCTGGGCATCTTCAGCACCCAGTGAGCTTTGCAATGGTGACACACTTATTGCTGTATCTCCCCCTTCCTACCGATAAGTGCATTTGAATCCAACATCTCTGGTGTCTGGTGCTCTCTGAGCACAGCAGAGTAAAGCACGAACGTTTGAACTCTGCTCCCACAGGAAAGGAGTCAGGAGTGAAAGATGATGCTGGGCGTCTTCAGCACACAGTGAGAGTTGAAAGGGTGACACGCACATTGAGGTCTCTCCTCACTTTCGTTCCTCAAAGTGTATTTGAATCCAACATCTCCGGTGCCTGCTCTCGGCTGAGCAGAACGATGTAAAGCAAGAGCGTTTGAACTTTGCTCCCACAGGAAAAGAGCCAGGAGTGAAAGATGTTGCTGGACATCTTCAGCACACAGTGAGCTTTGCAGGGTGACACAAACATAGCTGTCCCTCCTCCCTTCCAACCTAAAAGTGCATTTGAATCCAACATCTCTGGTGCCTGGTGCTCTCTGAGCACAGCAGAGTAAAGCACGGACGTTTAAGCTCTGCTCCCACAATAAAAGGGGCAAGTATGAAAGATGTTACTGGGAAACTTCAGCACCCAGTGAGCTTTGCAATGGTGACACACTCATTGCTGTATCTCCCCCTTCCTACCGAAAAGTGCATTTGAATCCAACATCTCTGGTGTCTGGTGCTCTCTGAGCACAGCAGAGTAAAGCACGAACTTTTGAACTTTGCTCCCACAGGAAAAGAGGCAAGAATGAAAGATATTGCTGGGCATCTTCAGCACCCAGTGAGCTTTGCAATGGTGACACACTTATTGCTGTATCTCCCCCTTCCTACCGAAAAGTGCATTTGAATCCAACATCTCTGGTGCCTGGTGCTCTCTGAGCACAGCAGAGTAAAGCACGAACGTTTAAGCTCTGCTCCCACAATAAAAGGGGCAAGAATGAAAGATGTTGCTGGGAATCTTCAGCACCCAGTGAGCTTTGCAATGGTGACACACTTATTGCTGTATCTCCCCCTTCCTACCGAAAAGTGCATTTGAATCCAACATCTCTGGTGCCTGGTGCTCTCTGAGCACAGCAGAGTAAAGCACGAACGTTTAAGCTCTGCTCCCACAATAAAAGGGGCAAGAATGAAAGATGTTGCTGGGAATCTTCAGCACCCAGTGAGCTTTGCAATGGTGACACACTTATTGCTGTATCTCCCCCTTCCTACCGAAAAGTGCATTTGAATCCAACATCTCTGGTGTCTGGTGCTCTCTGAGCACAGCAGAGTCAAGCACGAACGTTTGAACTTTGCTCCCACAGGAAAAGAGGCAAGAATGAAAGATGTTGCTGGGCATCTTCAGCACCCAGTGAGCTTTGCAATGGTGACACACTTATTGCTGTATCTCCCCCTTCCTACCGAAAAGTGCATTTGAATCCAACATCTCTGGTGTCTGGTGCTCTCTGAGCACAGCAGAGTAAAGCACGAACGTTTGAACTCTGCTCCCACAGGAAAGGAGTCAGGAGTGAAAGATGATGCTGGGCATCTTCAGCACACAGTGAGAGTTGAAAGGGTGACACGCACATTGAGGTCTCTCCTCACTTTCGTTCCTCAAAGTGTATTTGAATCCAACATCTCCGGTGCCTGCTCTCGGCTGAGCAGAACGATGTAAAGCAAGAGCGTTTGAACTTTGCTCCCACAGGAAAAGAGCCAGGAGTGAAAGATGTTGCTGGACATCTTCAGCACACAGTGAGCTTTGCAGGGTGACACAAACATAGCTGTCCCTCCTCCCTTCCAACCTAAAAGTGCATTTGAATCCAACATCTCTGGTGCCTGGTGCTCTCTGAGCACAGCAGAGTAAAGCACGGACGTTTAAGCTCTGCTCCCACAATAAAAGGGGCAAGTATGAAAGATGTTACTGGGAAACTTCAGCACCCAGTGAGCTTTGCAATGGTGACACACTCATTGCTGTATCTCCCCCTTCCTACCGAAAAGTGCATTTGAATCCAACATCTCTGGTGTCTGGTGCTCTCTGAGCACAGCAGAGTAAAGCACGAACGTTTGAACTTTGCTCCCAAAGGAAAAGAGGCAAGAATGAAAGATGTTGCTGGGCATCTTCAGCACCCAGTGAGCTTTGCAATGGTGACACGCTTATTGCTGTATCTCCCCCTTCCTACCGAAAAGTGCATTTGAATCCAACATCTCTGGTGTCTGGTGCTCTCTGAGCACAGCAGAGTAAAGCACGAACGTTTGAACTCTGCTCCCACAGGAAAGGAGTCAGGAGTGAAAGATGATGCTGGGCGTCTTCAGCACACAGTGAGAGTTGAAAGGGTGACACGCACATTGAGGTCTCTCCTCACTTTCGTTCCTCAAAGTGTATTTGAATCCAACATCTCCGGTGCCTGCTCTCGGCTGAGCAGAACGATGTAAAGCAAGAGCGTTTGAACTTTGCTCCCACAGGAAAAGAGCCAGGAGTGAAAGATGTTGCTGGACATCTTCAGCACACAGTGAGCTTTGCAGGGTGACACAAACATAGCTGTCCCTCCTCCCTTCCAACCTAAAAGTGCATTTGAATCCAACATCTCTGGTGCCTGGTGCTCTCTGAGCACAGCAGAGTAAAGCACGGACGTTTAAGCTCTGCTCCCACAATAAAAGGGGCAAGTATGAAAGATGTTACTGGGAAACTTCAGCACCCAGTGAGCTTTGCAATGGTGACACACTCATTGCTGTATCTCCCCCTTCCTACCGAAAAGTGCATTTGAATCCAACATCTCTGGTGTCTGGTGCTCTCTGAGCACAGCAGAGTAAAGCACGAACGTTTGAACTTTGCTCCCACAGGAAAAGAGGCAAGAATGAAAGATATTGCTGGGCATCTTCAGCACCCAGTGAGCTTTGCAATGGTGACACACTTATTGCTGTATCTCCCCCTTCCTACCGAAAAGTGCATTTGAATCCAACATCTCTGGTGCCTGGTGCTCTCTGAGCACAGCAGAGTAAAGCACGAACGTTTAAGCTCTGCTCCCACAATAAAAGGGGCAAGAATGAAAGATGTTGCTGGGAATCTTCAGCACCCAGTGAGCTTTGCAATGGTGACACACTTATTGCTGTATCTCCCCCTTCCTACCGAAAAGTGCATTTGAATCCAACATCTCTGGTGTCTGGTGCTCTCTGAGCACAGCAGAGTCAAGCACGAACGTTTGAACTTTGCTCCCACAGGAAAAGAGGCAAGAATGAAAGATGTTGCTGGGCATCTTCAGCACCCAGTGAGCTTTGCAATGGTGACACACTTATTGCTGTATCTCCCCCTTCCTACCGAAAAGTGCATTTGAATCCAACATCTCTGGTGTCTGGTGCTCTCTGAGCACAGCAGAGTAAAGCACGAACGTTTGAACTCTGCTCCCACAGGAAAGGAGTCAGGAGTGAAAGATGATGCTGGGCGTCTTCAGCACACAGTGAGAGTTGAAAGGGTGACACGCACATTGAGGTCTCTCCTCACTTTCGTTCCTCAAAGTGTATTTGAATCCAACATCTCCGGTGCCTGCTCTCGGCTGAGCAGAACGATGTAAAGCAAGAGCGTTTGAACTTTGCTCCCACAGGAAAAGAGCCAGGAGTGAAAGATGTTGCTGGACATCTTCAGCACACAGTGAGCTTTGCAGGGTGACACAAACATAGCTGTCCCTCCTCCCTTCCAACCTAAAAGTGCATTTGAATCCAACATCTCTGGTGCCTGGTGCTCTCTGAGCACAGCAGAGTAAAGCACGGACGTTTAAGCTCTGCTCCCACAATAAAAGGGGCAAGTATGAAAGATGTTACTGGGAAACTTCAGCACCCAGTGAGCTTTGCAATGGTGACACACTCATTGCTGTATCTCCCCCTTCCTACCGAAAAGTGCATTTGAATCCAACATCTCTGGTGTCTGGTGCTCTCTGAGCACAGCAGAGTAAAGCACGAACTTTTGAACTTTGCTCCCACAGGAAAAGAGGCAAGAATGAAAGATATTGCTGGGCATCTTCAGCACCCAGTGAGCTTTGCAATGGTGACACACTTATTGCTGTATCTCCCCCTTCCTACCGAAAAGTGCATTTGAATCCAACATCTCTGGTGCCTGGTGCTCTCTGAGCACAGCAGAGTAAAGCACGAACGTTTAAGCTCTGCTCCCACAATAAAAGGGGCAAGAATGAAAGATGTTGCTGGGAATCTTCAGCACCCAGTGAGCTTTGCAATGGTGACACACTTATTGCTGTATCTCCCCCTTCCTACCGAAAAGTGCATTTGAATCCAACATCTCTGGTGCCTGGTGCTCTCTGAGCACAGCAGAGTAAAGCACGAACGTTTAAGCTCTGCTCCCACAATAAAAGGGGCAAGAATGAAAGATGTTGCTGGGAATCTTCAGCACCCAGTGAGCTTTGCAATGGTGACACACTTATTGCTGTATCTCCCCCTTCCTACCGAAAAGTGCATTTGAATCCAACATCTCTGGTGTCTGGTGCTCTCTGAGCACAGCAGAGTCAAGCACGAACGTTTGAACTTTGCTCCCACAGGAAAAGAGGCAAGAATGAAAGATGTTGCTGGGCATCTTCAGCACCCAGTGAGCTTTGCAATGGTGACACACTTATTGCTGTATCTCCCCCTTCCTACCGAAAAGTGCATTTGAATCCAACATCTCTGGTGTCTGGTGCTCTCTGAGCACAGCAGAGTAAAGCACGAACGTTTGAACTCTGCTCCCACAGGAAAGGAGTCAGGAGTGAAAGATGATGCTGGGCATCTTCAGCACACAGTGAGAGTTGAAAGGGTGACACGCACATTGAGGTCTCTCCTCACTTTCGTTCCTCAAAGTGTATTTGAATCCAACATCTCCGGTGCCTGCTCTCGGCTGAGCAGAACGATGTAAAGCAAGAGCGTTTGAACTTTGCTCCCACAGGAAAAGAGCCAGGAGTGAAAGATGTTGCTGGACATCTTCAGCACACAGTGAGCTTTGCAGGGTGACACAAACATAGCTGTCCCTCCTCCCTTCCAACCTAAAAGTGCATTTGAATCCAACATCTCTGGTGCCTGGTGCTCTCTGAGCACAGCAGAGTAAAGCACGGACGTTTAAGCTCTGCTCCCACAATAAAAGGGGCAAGTATGAAAGATGTTACTGGGAAACTTCAGCACCCAGTGAGCTTTGCAATGGTGACACACTCATTGCTGTATCTCCCCCTTCCTACCGAAAAGTGCATTTGAATCCAACATCTCTGGTGTCTGGTGCTCTCTGAGCACAGCAGAGTAAAGCACGAACGTTTGAACTTTGCTCCCAAAGGAAAAGAGGCAAGAATGAAAGATGTTGCTGGGCATCTTCAGCACCCAGTGAGCTTTGCAATGGTGACACGCTTATTGCTGTATCTCCCCCTTCCTACCGAAAAGTGCATTTGAATCCAACATCTCTGGTGTCTGGTGCTCTCTGAGCACAGCAGAGTAAAGCACGAACGTTTGAACTCTGCTCCCACAGGAAAGGAGTCAGGAGTGAAAGATGATGCTGGGCGTCTTCAGCACACAGTGAGAGTTGAAAGGGTGACACGCACATTGAGGTCTCTCCTCACTTTCGTTCCTCAAAGTGTATTTGAATCCAACATCTCCGGTGCCTGCTCTCGGCTGAGCAGAACGATGTAAAGCAAGAGCGTTTGAACTTTGCTCCCACAGGAAAAGAGCCAGGAGTGAAAGATGTTGCTGGACATCTTCAGCACACAGTGAGCTTTGCAGGGTGACACAAACATAGCTGTCCCTCCTCCCTTCCAACCTAAAAGTGCATTTGAATCCAACATCTCTGGTGCCTGGTGCTCTCTGAGCACAGCAGAGTAAAGCACGGACGTTTAAGCTCTGCTCCCACAATAAAAGGGGCAAGTATGAAAGATGTTACTGGGAAACTTCAGCACCCAGTGAGCTTTGCAATGGTGACACACTCATTGCTGTATCTCCCCCTTCCTACCGAAAAGTGCATTTGAATCCAACATCTCTGTTGCCTGGTGCTCTCTGAGTACAGCAGAGTAAAGCACGAACGTTTGAACTTTGCTCCCACAGGAAAAGAGGCAAGAATGAAAGATGTTGCTGGGCATCTTCAGCACCCAGTGAGCTTTGCAATGGTGACACACTTATTGCTGTATCTCCCCCTTCCTACCGAAAAGTGCATTTGAATCCAACATCTCTGGTGTCTGGTGCTCTCTGAGCACAGCAGAGTAAAGCACGAACGTTTGAACTCTGCTCCCACAGGAAAGGAGTCAGGAGTGAAAGATGATGCTGGGCATCTTCAGCACACAGTGAGAGTTGAAAGGGTGACACGCACATTGAGGTCTCTCCTCACTTTCGTTCCTCAAAGTGTATTTGAATCCAACATCTCCGGTGCCTGCTCTCGGCTGAGCAGAACGATGTAAAGCAAGAGCCTTTGAACTTTGCTCCCACAGGAAAAGAGCCAGGAGTGAAAGATGTTGCTGGACATCTTCAGCACACAGTGAGCTTTGCAGGGTGACACAAACATAGCTGTCCCTCCTCCCTTCCAACCTAAAAGTGCATTTGAATCCAACATCTCTGGTGCCTGGTGCTCTCTGAGCACAGCAGAGTAAAGCACGAACGTTTGATCACTGCTCCCACAATAAAAGGGGCAAGAATGAAAGATGTTGCTGGGAATCTTCAGCACCCAGTGAGCTTTGCAATGGTGACACACTTATTGCTGTATCTCCCCCTTCCTACCGAAAAGTGCATTTGAATCCAACATCTCTGTTGCCTGGTGCTCTCTGAGTACAGCAGAGTAAAGCACGAACGTTTGAACTTTGCTCCCACAGGAAAAGAGGCAAGAATGAAAGATGTTGCTGGGCATCTTCAGCACCCAGTGAGCTTTGCAATGGTGACACACTTATTGCTGTATCTCCCCCTTCCTACCGAAAAGTGCATTTGAATCCAACATCTCTGGTGTCTGGTGCTCTCTGAGCACAGCAGAGTAAAGCACGAACGTTTGAACTCTGCTCCCACAGGAAAGGAGTCAGGAGTGAAAGATGATGCTGGGCGTCTTCAGCACACAGTGAGAGTTGAAAGGGTGACACGCACATTGAGGTCTCTCCTCACTTTCATTCCTCAAAGTGTATTTGAATCCAACATCTCCGGTGCCTGCTCTCGGCTGAGCAGAACGATGTAAAGCAAGAGCGTTTGAACTTTGCTCCCACAGGAAAAGAGCCAGGAGTGAAAGATGTTGCTGGACATCTTCAGCACACAGTGAGCTTTGCAGGGTGACACAAACATAGCTGTCCCTCCTCCCTTCCAACCTAAAAGTGCATTTGAATCCAACATCTCTGGTGCCTGGTGCTCTCTGAGCACAGCAGAGTAAAGCACGGACGTTTAAGCTCTGCTCCCACAATAAAAGGGGCAAGTATGAAAGATGTTACTGGGAAACTTCAGCACCCAGTGAGCTTTGCAATGGTGACACACTCATTGCTGTATCTCCCCCTTCCTACCGAAAAGTGCATTTGAATCCAACATCTCTGGTGTCTGGTGCTCTCTGAGCACAGCAGAGTAAAGCACGAACGTTTGAACTTTGCTCCCACAGGAAAAGAGGCAAGAATGAAAGATATTGCTGGGCATCTTCAGCACCCAGTGAGCTTTGCAATGGTGACACACTTATTGCTGTATCTCCCCCTTCCTACCGAAAAGTGCATTTGAATCCAACATCTCTGGTGCCTGGTGCTCTCTGAGCACAGCAGAGTAAAGCACGAACGTTTAAGGTCTGCTCCCACAATAAAAGGGGCAAGAATGAAAGATGTTGCTGGGAATCTTCAGCACCCAGTGAGCTTTGCAATGGTGACACACTTATTGCTGTATCTCCCCCTTCCTACCGAAAAGTGCATTTGAATCCAACATCTCTGGTGTCTGGTGCTCTCTGAGCACAGCAGAGTCAAGCACGAACGTTTGAACTTTGCTCCCACAGGAAAAGAGGCAAGAATGAAAGATGTTGCTGGGCATCTTCAGCACCCAGTGAGCTTTGCAATGGTGACACACTTATTGCTGTATCTCCCCCTTCCTACCGAAAAGTGCATTTGAATCCAACATCTCTGGTGTCTGGTGCTCTCTGAGCACAGCAGAGTAAAGCACGAACGTTTGAACTCTGCTCCCACAGGAAAGGAGTCAGGAGTGAAAGATGATGCTGGGCGTCTTCAGCACACAGTGAGAGTTGAAAGGGTGACACGCACATTGAGGTCTCTCCTCACTTTCGTTCCTCAAAGTGTATTTGAATCCAACATCTCCGGTGCCTGCTCTCGGCTGAGCAGAACGATGTAAAGCAAGAGCGTTTGAACTTTGCTCCCACAGGAAAAGAGCCAGGAGTGAAAGATGTTGCTGGACATCTTCAGCACACAGTGAGCTTTGCAGGGTGACACAAACATAGCTGTCCCTCCTCCCTTCCAACCTAAAAGTGCATTTGAATCCAACATCTCTGGTGCCTGGTGCTCTCTGAGCACAGCAGAGTAAAGCACGGACGTTTAAGCTCTGCTCCCACAATAAAAGGGGCAAGTATGAAAGATGTTACTGGGAAACTTCAGCACCCAGTGAGCTTTGCAATGGTGACACACTCATTGCTGTATCTCCCCCTTCCTACCGAAAAGTGCATTTGAATCCAACATCTCTGGTGTCTGGTGCTCTCTGAGCACAGCAGAGTAAAGCACGAACGTTTGAACTTTGCTCCCACAGGAAAAGAGGCAAGAATGAAAGATATTGCTGGGCATCTTCAGCACCCAGTGAGCTTTGCAATGGTGACACACTTATTGCTGTATCTCCCCCTTCCTACCGAAAAGTGCATTTGAATCCAACATCTCTGGTGCCTGGTGCTCTCTGAGCACAGCAGAGTAAAGCACGAACGTTTAAGCTCTGCTCCCACAATAAAAGGGGCAAGAATGAAAGATGTTGCTGGGAATCTTCAGCACCCAGTGAGCTTTGCAATGGTGACACACTTATTGCTGTATCTCCCCCTTCCTACCGAAAAGTGCATTTGAATCCAACATCTCTGGTGTCTGGTGCTCTCTGAGCACAGCAGAGTCAAGCACGAACGTTTGAACTTTGCTCCCACAGGAAAAGAGGCAAGAATGAAAGATGTTGCTGGGCATCTTCAGCACCCAGTGAGCTTTGCAATGGTGACACACTTATTGCTGTATCTCCCCCTTCCTACCGAAAAGTGCATTTGAATCCAACATCTCTGGTGTCTGGTGCTCTCTGAGCACAGCAGAGTAAAGCACGAACGTTTGAACTCTGCTCCCACAGGAAAGGAGTCAGGAGTGAAAGATGATGCTGGGCATCTTCAGCACACAGTGAGAGTTGAAAGGGTGACACGCACATTGAGGTCTCTCCTCACTTTCGTTCCTCAAAGTGTATTTGAATCCAACATCTCCGGTGCCTGCTCTCGGCTGAGCAGAACGATGTAAAGCAAGAGCGTTTGAACTTTGCTCCCACAGGAAAAGAGCCAGGAGTGAAAGATGTTGCTGGACATCTTCAGCACACAGTGAGCTTTGCAGGGTGACACAAACATAGCTGTCCCTCCTCCCTTCCAACCTAAAAGTGCATTTGAATCCAACATCTCTGGTGCCTGGTGCTCTCTGAGCACAGCAGAGTAAAGCACGGACGTTTAAGCTCTGCTCCCACAATAAAAGGGGCAAGTATGAAAGATGTTACTGGGAAACTTCAGCACCCAGTGAGCTTTGCAATGGTGACACACTCATTGCTGTATCTCCCCCTTCCTACCGAAAAGTGCATTTGAATCCAACATCTCTGGTGTCTGGTGCTCTCTGAGCACAGCAGAGTAAAGCACGAACGTTTGAACTTTGCTCCCACAGGAAAAGAGGCAAGAATGAAAGATATTGCTGGGCATCTTCAGCACCCAGTGAGCTTTGCAATGGTGACACGCTTATTGCTGTATCTCCCCCTTCCTACCGAAAAGTGCATTTGAATCCAACATCTCTGGTGCCTGGTGCTCTCTGAGCACAGCAGAGTAAAGCACGAACGTTTAAGCTCTGCTCCCACAATAAAAGGGGCAAGAATGAAAGATGTTGCTGGGAATCTTCAGCACCCAGTGAGCTTTGCAATGGTGACACACTTATTGCTGTATCTCCCCCTTCCTACCGAAAAGTGCATTTGAATCCAACATCTCTGGTGTCTGGTGCTCTCTGAGCACAGCAGAGTCAAGCACGAACGTTTGGACTTTGCTCCCACAGGAAAAGAGGCAAGAATGAAAGATGTTGCTGGGCATCTTCAGCACCCAGTGAGCTTTGCAATGGTGACACACTTATTGCTGTATCTCCCCCTTCCTACCGAAAAGTGCATTTGAATCCAACATCTCTGGTGTCTGGTGCTCTCTGAGCACAGCAGAGTAAAGCACGAACGTTTGAACTCTGCTCCCACAGGAAAGGAGTCAGGAGTGAAAGATGATGCTGGGCATCTTCAGCACACAGTGAGAGTTGAAAGGGTGACACGCACATTGAGGTCTCTCCTCACTTTCGTTCCTCAAAGTGTATTTGAATCCAACATCTCCGGTGCCTGCTCTCGGCTGAGCAGAACGATGTAAAGCAAGAGCGTTTGAACTTTGCTCCCACAGGAAAAGAGCCAGGAGTGAAAGATGTTGCTGGACATCTTCAGCACACAGTGAGCTTTGCAGGGTGACACAAACATAGCTGTCCCTCCTCCCTTCCAACCTAAAAGTGCATTTGAATCCAACATCTCTGGTGCCTGGTGCTCTCTGAGCACAGCAGAGTAAAGCACGGACGTTTAAGCTCTGCTCCCACAATAAAAGGGGCAAGTATGAAAGATGTTACTGGGAAACTTCAGCACCCAGTGAGCTTTGCAATGGTGACACACTCATTGCTGTATCTCCCCCTTCCTACCGAAAAGTGCATTTGAATCCAACATCTCTGGTGTCTGGTGCTCTCTGAGCACAGCAGAGTAAAGCACGAACGTTTGAACTTTGCTCCCAAAGGAAAAGAGGCAAGAATGAAAGATGTTGCTGGGCATCTTCAGCACCCAGTGAGCTTTGCAATGGTGACACGCTTATTGCTGTATCTCCCCCTTCCTACCGAAAAGTGCATTTGAATCCAACATCTCTGGTGTCTGGTGCTCTCTGAGCACAGCAGAGTAAAGCACGAACGTTTGAACTCTGCTCCCACAGGAAAGGAGTCAGGAGTGAAAGATGATGCTGGGCATCTTCAGCACACAGTGAGAGTTGAAAGGGTGACACGCACATTGAGGTCTCTCCTCACTTTCGTTCCTCAAAGTGTATTTGAATCCAACATCTCCGGTGCCTGCTCTCGGCTGAGCAGAACGATGTAAAGCAAGAGCGTTTGAACTTTGCTCCCACAGGAAAAGAGCCAGGAGTGAAAGATGTTGCTGGACATCTTCAGCACACAGTGAGCTTTGCAGGGTGACACAAACATAGCTGTCCCTCCTCCCTTCCAACCTAAAAGTGCATTTGAATCCAACATCTCTGGTGCCTGGTGCTCTCTGAGCACAGCAGAGTAAAGCACGGACGTTTAAGCTCTGCTCCCACAATAAAAGGGGCAAGTATGAAAGATGTTACTGGGAAACTTCAGCACCCAGTGAGCTTTGCAATGGTGACACACTCATTGCTGTATCTCCCCCTTCCTACCGAAAAGTGCATTTGAATCCAACATCTCTGGTGTCTGGTGCTCTCTGAGCACAGCAGAGTAAAGCACGAACGTTTGAACTTTGCTCCCAAAGGAAAAGAGGCAAGAATGAAAGATGTTGCTGGGCATCTTCAGCACCCAGTGAGCTTTGCAATGGTGACACGCTTATTGCTGTATCTCCCCCTTCCTACCGAAAAGTGCATTTGAATCCAACATCTCTGGTGTCTGGTGCTCTCTGAGCACAGCAGAGTAAAGCACGAACGTTTGAACTCTGCTCCCACAGGAAAGGAGTCAGGAGTGAAAGATGATGCTGGGCGTCTTCAGCACACAGTGAGAGTTGAAAGGGTGACACGCACATTGAGGTCTCTCCTCACTTTCGTTCCTCAAAGTGTATTTGAATCCAACATCTCCGGTGCCTGCTCTCGGCTGAGCAGAACGATGTAAAGCAAGAGCGTTTGAACTTTGCTCCCACAGGAAAAGAGCCAGGAGTGAAAGATGTTGCTGGACATCTTCAGCACACAGTGAGCTTTGCAGGGTGACACAAACATAGCTGTCCCTCCTCCCTTCCAACCTAAAAGTGCATTTGAATCCAACATCTCTGGTGCCTGGTGCTCTCTGAGCACAGCAGAGTAAAGCACGAACGTTTAAGCTCTGCTCCCACAATAAAAGGGGCAAGTATGAAAGATGTTACTGGGAAACTTCAGCACCCAGTGAGCTTTGCAATGGTGACACACTCATTGCTGTATCTCCCCCTTCCTACCGAAAAGTGCATTTGAATCCAACATCTCTGTTGCCTGGTGCTCTCTGAGTACAGCAGAGTAAAGCACGAACGTTTGAACTTTGCTCCCACAGGAAAAGAGGCAAGAATGAAAGATGTTGCTGGGCATCTTCAGCACCCAGTGAGCTTTGCAATGGTGACACACTTATTGCTGTATCTCCCCCTTCCTACCGAAAAGTGCATTTGAATCCAACATCTCTGGTGTCTGGTGCTCTCTGAGCACAGCAGAGTAAAGCACGGACGTTTGAACTCTGCTCCCACAGGAAAGGAGTCAGGAGTGAAAGATGATGCTGGGCATCTTCAGCACACAGTGAGAGTTGAAAGGGTGACACGCACATTGAGGTCTCTCCTCACTTTCGTTCCTCAAAGTGTATTTGAATCCAACATCTCCGGTGCCTGCTCTCGGCTGAGCAGAACGATGTAAAGCAAGAGCGTTTGAACTTTGCTCCCACAGGAAAAGAGCCAGGAGTGAAAGATGTTGCTGGACATCTGCAGCACACAGTGAGCTTTGCAGGGTGACACAAACATAGCTGTCCCTCCTCCCTTCCAACCTAAAAGTGCATTTGAATCCAACATCTCTGGTGCCTGGTGCTCTCTGAGCACAGCAGAGTAAAGCACGAACGTTTAAGCTCTGCTCCCACAATAAAAGGGGCAAGAATGAAAGATGTTGCTGGGAATCTTCAGCACCCAGTGAGCTTTGCAATGGTGACACACTTATTGCTGTATCTCCCCCTTCCTACCGAAAAGTGCATTTGAATCCAACATCTCTGGTGTCTGGTGCTCTCTGAGCACAGCAGAGTCAAGCACGAACGTTTGAACTTTGCTCCCACAGGAAAAGAGGCAAGAATGAAAGATGTTGCTGGGCATCTTCAGCACCCAGTGAGCTTTGCAATGGTGACACACTTATTGCTGTATCTCCCCCTTCCTACCGAAAAGTGCATTTGAATCCAACATCTCTGGTGTCTGGTGCTCTCTGAGCACAGCAGAGTAAAGCACGAACGTTTGAACTCTTCTCCCACAGGAAAGGAGTCAGGAGTGAAAGATGATGCTGGGCATCTTCAGCACACAGTGAGAGTTGAAAGGGTGACACGCACATTGAGGTCTCTCCTCACTTTCGTTCCTCAAAGTGTATTTGAATCCAACATCTCCGGTGCCTGCTCTCGGCTGAGCAGAACGATGTAAAGCAAGAGCGTTTGAACTTTGCTCCCACAGGAAAAGAGCCAGGAGTGAAAGATGTTGCTGGACATCTTCAGCACACAGTGAGCTTTGCAGGGTGACACAAACATAGCTGTCCCTCCTCCCTTCCAACCTAAAAGTGCATATGAATCCAACATCTCTGGTGCCTGGTGCTCTCTGAGCACAGCAGAGTAAAGCACGGACGTTTAAGCTCTGCTCCCACAATAAAAGGGGCAAGTATGAAAGATGTTACTGGGAAACTTCAGCACCCAGTGAGCTTTGCAATGGTGACACACTCATTGCTGTATCTCCCCCTTCCTACCGAAAAGTGCATTTGAATCCAACATCTCTGGTGTCTGGTGCTCTCTGAGCACAGCAGAGTAAAGCACGAACGTTTGAACTTTGCTCCCACAGGAAAAGAGGCAAGAATGAAAGATATTGCTGGGCATCTTCAGCACCCAGTGAGCTTTGCAATGGTGACACGCTTATTGCTGTATCTCCCCCTTCCTACCGAAAAGTGCATTTGAATCCAACATCTCTGGTGCCTGGTGCTCTCTGAGCACAGCAGAGTAAAGCACGAACGTTTAAGCTCTGCTCCCACAATAAAAGGGGCAAGAATGAAAGATGTTGCTGGGAATCTTCAGCACCCAGTGAGCTTTGCAATGGTGACACACTTATTGCTGTATCTCCCCCTTCCTACCGAAAAGTGCATTTGAATCCAACATCTCTGGTGTCTGGTGCTCTCTGAGCACAGCAGAGTCAAGCACGAACGTTTGGACTTTGCTCCCACAGGAAAAGAGGCAAGAATGAAAGATGTTGCTGGGCATCTTCAGCACCCAGTGAGCTTTGCAATGGTGACACACTTATTGCTGTATCTCCCCCTTCCTACCGAAAAGTGCATTTGAATCCAACATCTCTGGTGTCTGGTGCTCTCTGAGCACAGCAGAGTAAAGCACGAACGTTTGAACTCTGCTCCCACAGGAAAGGAGTCAGGAGTGAAAGATGATGCTGGGCATCTTCAGCACACAGTGAGAGTTGAAAGGGTGACACGCACATTGAGGTCTCTCCTCACTTTCGTTCCTCAAAGTGTATTTGAATCCAACATCTCCGGTGCCTGCTCTCGGCTGAGCAGAACGATGTAAAGCAAGAGCGTTTGAACTTTGCTCCCACAGGAAAAGAGCCAGGAGTGAAAGATGTTGCTGGACATCTTCAGCACACAGTGAGCTTTGCAGGGTGACACAAACATAGCTGTCCCTCCTCCCTTCCAACCTAAAAGTGCATTTGAATCCAACATCTCTGGTGCCTGGTGCTCTCTGAGCACAGCAGAGTAAAGCACGGACGTTTAAGCTCTGCTCCCACAATAAAAGGGGCAAGTATGAAAGATGTTACTGGGAAACTTCAGCACCCAGTGAGCTTTGCAATGGTGACACACTCATTGCTGTATCTCCCCCTTCCTACCGAAAAGTGCATTTGAATCCAACATCTCTGGTGCCTGGTGCTCTCTGAGCACAGCAGAGTAAAGCACGAACGTTTGAACTTTGCTCCCAAAGGAAAAGAGGCAAGAATGAAAGATGTTGCTGGGCATCTTCAGCACCCAGTGAGCTTTGCAATGGTGACACGCTTATTGCTGTATCTCCCCCTTCCTACCGAAAAGTGCATTTGAATCCAACATCTCTGGTGTCTGGTGCTCTCTGAGCACAGCAGAGTAAAGCACGAACGTTTGAACTCTGCTCCCACAGGAAAGGAGTCAGGAGTGAAAGATGATGCTGGGCATCTTCAGCACACAGTGAGAGTTGAAAGGGTGACACGCACATTGAGGTCTCTCCTCACTTTCGTTCCTCAAAGTGTATTTGAATCCAACATCTCCGGTGCCTGCTCTCGGCTGAGCAGAACGATGTAAAGCAAGAGCGTTTGAACTTTGCTCCCACAGGAAAAGAGCCAGGAGTGAAAGATGTTGCTGGACATCTTCAGCACACAGTGAGCTTTGCAGGGTGACACAAACATAGCTGTCCCTCCTCCCTTCCAACCTAAAAGTGCATTTGAATCCAACATCTCTGGTGCCTGGTGCTCTCTGAGCACAGCAGAGTAAAGCACGGACGTTTAAGCTCTGCTCCCACAATAAAAGGGGCAAGTATGAAAGATGTTACTGGGAAACTTCAGCACCCAGTGAGCTTTGCAATGGTGACACACTCATTGCTGTATCTCCCCCTTCCTACCGAAAAGTGCATTTGAATCCAACATCTCTGGTGTCTGGTGCTCTCTGAGCACAGCAGAGTAAAGCACGAACGTTTGAACTTTGCTCCCAAAGGAAAAGAGGCAAGAATGAAAGATGTTGCTGGGCATCTTCAGCACCCAGTGAGCTTTGCAATGGTGACACGCTTATTGCTGTATCTCCCCCTTCCTACCGAAAAGTGCATTTGAATCCAACATCTCTGGTGTCTGGTGCTCTCTGAGCACAGCAGAGTAAAGCACGAACGTTTGAACTCTGCTCCCACAGGAAAGGAGTCAGGAGTGAAAGATGATGCTGGGCATCTTCAGCACACAGTGAGAGTTGAAAGGGTGACACGCACATTGAGGTCTCTCCTCACTTTCGTTCCTCAAAGTGTATTTGAATCCAACATCTCCGGTGCCTGCTCTCGGCTGAGCAGAACGATGTAAAGCAAGAGCGTTTGAACTTTGCTCCCACAGGAAAAGAGCCAGGAGTGAAAGATGTTGCTGGACATCTTCAGCACACAGTGAGCTTTGCAGGGTGACACAAACATAGCTGTCCCTCCTCCCTTCCAACCTAAAAGTGCATTTGAATCCAACATCTCTGGTGCCTGGTGCTCTCTGAGCACAGCAGAGTAAAGCACGGACGTTTAAGCTCTGCTCCCACAATAAAAGGGGCAAGTATGAAAGATGTTACTGGGAAACTTCAGCACCCAGTGAGCTTTGCAATGGTGACACACTCATTGCTGTATCTCCCCCTTCCTACCGAAAAGTGCATTTGAATCCAACATCTCTGGTGTCTGGTGCTCTCTGAGCACAGCAGAGTAAAGCACGAACGTTTGAACTTTGCTCCCAAAGGAAAAGAGGCAAGAATGAAAGATGTTGCTGGGCATCTTCAGCACCCAGTGAGCTTTGCAATGGTGACACGCTTATTGCTGTATCTCCCCCTTCCTACCGAAAAGTGCATTTGAATCCAACATCTCTGGTGTCTGGTGCTCTCTGAGCACAGCAGAGTAAAGCACGAACGTTTGAACTCTGCTCCCACAGGAAAGGAGTCAGGAGTGAAAGATGATGCTGGGCGTCTTCAGCACACAGTGAGAGTTGAAAGGGTGACACGCACATTGAGGTCTCTCCTCACTTTCGTTCCTCAAAGTGTATTTGAATCCAACATCTCCGGTGCCTGCTCTCGGCTGAGCAGAACGATGTAAAGCAAGAGCGTTTGAACTTTGCTCCCACAGGAAAAGAGCCAGGAGTGAAAGATGTTGCTGGACATCTTCAGCACACAGTGAGCTTTGCAGGGTGACACAAACATAGCTGTCCCTCCTCCCTTCCAACCTAAAAGTGCATTTGAATCCAACATCTCTGGTGCCTGGTGCTCTCTGAGCACAGCAGAGTAAAGCACGAACGTTTAAGCTCTGCTCCCACAATAAAAGGGGCAAGTATGAAAGATGTTACTGGGAAACTTCAGCACCCAGTGAGCTTTGCAATGGTGACACACTCATTGCTGTATCTCCCCCTTCCTACCGAAAAGTGCATTTGAATCCAACATCTCTGTTGCCTGGTGCTCTCTGAGTACAGCAGAGTAAAGCACGAACGTTTGAACTTTGCTCCCACAGGAAAAGAGGCAAGAATGAAAGATGTTGCTGGGCATCTTCAGCACCCAGTGAGCTTTGCAATGGTGACACACTTATTGCTGTATCTCCCCCTTCCTACCGAAAAGTGCATTTGAATCCAACATCTCTGGTGTCTGGTGCTCTCTGAGCACAGCAGAGTAAAGCACGGACGTTTGAACTCTGCTCCCACAGGAAAGGAGTCAGGAGTGAAAGATGATGCTGGGCATCTTCAGCACACAGTGAGAGTTGAAAGGGTGACACGCACATTGAGGTCTCTCCTCACTTTCGTTCCTCAAAGTGTATTTGAATCCAACATCTCCGGTGCCTGCTCTCGGCTGAGCAGAACGATGTAAAGCAAGAGCGTTTGAACTTTGCTCCCACAGGAAAAGAGCCAGGAGTGAAAGATGTTGCTGGACATCTGCAGCACACAGTGAGCTTTGCAGGGTGACACAAACATAGCTGTCCCTCCTCCCTTCCAACCTAAAAGTGCATTTGAATCCAACATCTCTGGTGCCTGGTGCTCTCTGAGCACAGCAGAGTAAAGCACGAACGTTTAAGCTCTGCTCCCACAATAAAAGGGGCAAGAATGAAAGATGTTGCTGGGAATCTTCAGCACCCAGTGAGCTTTGCAATGGTGACACACTTATTGCTGTATCTCCCCCTTCCTACCGAAAAGTGCATTTGAATCCAACATCTCTGGTGTCTGGTGCTCTCTGAGCACAGCAGAGTCAAGCACGAACGTTTGAACTTTGCTCCCACAGGAAAAGAGGCAAGAATGAAAGATGTTGCTGGGCATCTTCAGCACCCAGTGAGCTTTGCAATGGTGACACACTTATTGCTGTATCTCCCCCTTCCTACCGAAAAGTGCATTTGAATCCAACATCTCTGGTGTCTGGTGCTCTCTGAGCACAGCAGAGTAAAGCACGAACGTTTGAACTCTGCTCCCACAGGAAAGGAGTCAGGAGTGAAAGATGATGCTGGGCATCTTCAGCACACAGTGAGAGTTGAAAGGGTGACACGCACATTGAGGTCTCTCCTCACTTTCGTTCCTCAAAGTGTATTTGAATCCAACATCTCCGGTGCCTGCTCTCGGCTGAGCAGAACGATGTAAAGCAAGAGCGTTTGAACTTTGCTCCCACAGGAAAAGAGCCAGGAGTGAAAGATGTTGCTGGACATCTTCAGCACACAGTGAGCTTTGCAGGGTGACACAAACATAGCTGTCCCTCCTCCCTTCCAACCTAAAAGTGCATTTGAATCCAACATCTCTGGTGCCTGGTGCTCTCTGAGCACAGCAGAGTAAAGCACGGACGTTTAAGCTCTGCTCCCACAATAAAAGGGGCAAGTATGAAAGATGTTACTGGGAAACTTCAGCACCCAGTGAGCTTTGCAATGGTGACACACTCATTGCTGTATCTCCCCCTTCCTACCGAAAAGTGCATTTGAATCCAACATCTCTGGTGTCTGGTGCTCTCTGAGCACAGCAGAGTCAAGCACGAACGTTTGAACTTTGCTCCCAAAGGAAAAGAGGCAAGAATGAAAGATGTTGCTGGGCATCTTCAGCACCCAGTGAGCTTTGCAGTGGTGACACGCTTATTGCTGTATCTCCCCCTTCCTACCGAAAAGTGCATTTGAATCCAACATCTCTGGTGTCTGGTGCTCTCTGAGCACAGCAGAGTAAAGCACGAACGTTTGAACTCTGCTCCCACAGGAAAGGAGTCAGGAGTGAAAGATGATGCTGGGCGTCTTCAGCACACAGTGAGAGTTGAAAGGGTGACACGCACATTGAGGTCTCTCCTCACTTTCGTTCCTCAAAGTGTATTTGAATCCAACATCTCCGGTGCCTGCTCTCGGCTGAGCAGAACGATGTAAAGCAAGAGCGTTTGAACTTTGCTCCCACAGGAAAAGAGCCAGGAGTGAAAGATGTTGCTGGACATCTTCAGCACACAGTGAGCTTTGCAGGGTGACACGAACATAGCTGTCCCTCCTCCCTTCCAACCTAAAAGTGCATTTGAATCCAACATCTCTGGTGCCTGGTGCTCTCTGAGCACAGCAGAGTAAAGCACGAACGTTTAAGCTCTGCTCCCACAATAAAAGGGGCAAGAATGAAAGATGTTGCTGGGAAACTTCAGCACCCAGTGAGCTTTGCAATGGTGACACACTCATTGCTGTATCTCCCCCTTCCTACCGAAAAGTGCATTTGAATCCAACATCTCTGGTGCCTGGTGCTCTCTGAGCACAGCAGAGTAAAGCACGAACGTTTGATCACTGCTCCCACAATAAAAGGGGCAAGAATGAAAGATGTTGCTGGGAATCTTCAGCACCCAGTGAGCTTTGCAATGGTGACACACTTATTGCTGTATCTCCCCCTTCCTACCGAAAAGTGCATTTGAATCCAACATCTCTGGTGCCTGGTGCTCTCTGAGCACAGCAGAGTCAAGCACGAACGTTTGAACTTTGCTCCCACAGGAAAAGAGGCAAGAATGAAAGATGTTGCTGGGCATCTTCAGCACCCAGTGAGCTTTGCAATGGTGACACACTTATTGCTGTATCTCCCCCTTCCTACCGAAAAGTGCATTTGAATCCAACATCTCTGGTGTCTGGTGCTCTCTGAGCACAGCAGAGTAAAGCACGAACGTTTGAACTCTGCTCCCACAGGAAAGGAGTCAGGAGTGAAAGATGATGCTGGGCGTCTTCAGCACACAGTGAAAGGGTGACACGCACATTGAGGTCTCTCCTCACTTTCATTCCTCAAAGTGTATTTGAATCCAACATCTCCGGTGCCTGCTCTCGGCTGAGCAGAACGATGTAAAGCAAGAGCGTTTGAACTTTGCTCCCACAGGAAAAGAGCCAGGAGTGAAAGATGTTGCTGGACATCTTCAGCACACAGTGAGCTTTGCAGGGTGACACAAACATAGCTGTCCCTCCTCCCTTCCAACCTAAAAGTGCATTTGAATCCAACATCTCTGGTGCCTGGTGCTCTCTGAGCACAGCAGAGTAAAGCACGAACGTTTGATCACTGCTCCCACAATAAAAGGGGCAAGAATGAAAGATGTTGCTGGGAATCTTCAGCACCCAGTGAGCTTTGCAATGGTGACACACTTATTGCTGTATCTCCCCCTTCCTACCGAAAAGTGCATTTGAATCCAACATCTCTGGTGCCTGGTGCTCTCTGAGCACAGCAGAGTCAAGCACGAACGTTTGAACTTTGCTCCCACAGGAAAAGAGGCAAGAATGAAAGATGTTGCTGGGCATCTTCAGCACCCAGTGAGCTTTGCAATGGTGACACACTTATTGCTGTATCTCCCCCTTCCTACCGAAAAGTGCATTTGAATCCAACATCTCTGGTGTCTGGTGCTCTCTGAGCACAGCAGAGTAAAGCACGAACGTTTGAACTCTGCTCCCACAGGAAAGGAGTCAGGAGTGAAAGATGATGCTGGGCGTCTTCAGCACACAGTGAGAGTTGAAAGGGTGACACGCACATTGAGGTCTCTCCTCACTTTCATTCCTCAAAGTGTATTTGAATCCAACATCTCCGGTGCCTGCTCTCGGCTGAGCAGAACGATGTAAAGCAAGAGCGTTTGAACTTTGCTCCCACAGGAAAAGAGCCAGGAGTGAAAGATGTTGCTGGACATCTTCAGCACACAGTGAGCTTTGCAGGGTGACACAAACATAGCTGTCCCTCCTCCCTTCCAACCTAAAAGTGCATTTGAATCCAACATCTCTGGTGCCTGGTGCTCTCTGAGCACAGCAGAGTAAAGCACGAACGTTTGATCACTGCTCCCACAATAAAAGGGGCAAGAATGAAAGATGTTGCTGGGAATCTTCAGCACCCAGTGAGCTTTGCAATGGTGACACACTTACTGCTGTATCTCCCCCTTCCTACCGAAAAGTGCATTTGAATCCAACATCTCTGGTGCCTGGTGCTCTCTGAGCACAGCAGAGTCAAGCACGAACGTTTGAACTTTGCTCCCACAGGAAAAGAGGCAAGAATGAAAGATGTTGCTGGGCATCTTCAGCACCCAGTGAGCTTTGCAATGGTGACACACTTATTGCTGTATCTCCCCCTTCCTACCGAAAAGTGCATTTGAATCCAACATCTCTGGTGTCTGGTGCTCTCTGAGCACAGCAGAGTAAAGCACGAACGTTTGAACTCTGCTCCCACAGGAAAGGAGTCAGGAGTGAAAGATGATGCTGGGCGTCTTCAGCACACAGTGAGAGTTGAAAGGGTGACACGCACATTGAGGTCTCTCCTCACTTTCATTCCTCAAAGTGTATTTGAATGCAACATCTCCGGTGCCTGCTCTCGGCTGAGCAGAACGATGTAAAGCAAGAGCGTTTGAACTTTGCTCCCACAGGAAAAGAGCCAGGAGTGAAAGATGTTGCTGGACATCTTCAGCACACAGTGAGCTTTGCAGGGTGACACAAACATAGCTGTCCCTCCTCCCTTCCAACCTAAAAGTGCATTTGAATCCAACATCTCTGGTGCCTGGTGCTCTCTGAGCACAGCAGAGTAAAGCACGAACGTTTGATCACTGCTCCCACAATAAAAGGGGCAAGAATGAAAGATGTTGCTGGGAATCTTCAGCACCCAGTGAGCTTTGCAATGGTGACACACTCATTGCTGTATCTCCCCCTTCCTACCGAAAAGTGCATTTGAATCCAACATCTCTGGTGTCTGGTGCTCTCTTAGCAAAGCAGAGTCAAGCACGAACGTTTGAACTTTGCTCCCACAGGAAAAGAGGCAAGAATGAAAGATGTTGCTGGGCATCTTCAGCACCCAGTGAGCTTTGCAATGGTGACACACTTATTGCTGTATCTCCCCCTTCCTACCGAAAAGTGCATTTGAATCCAACATCTCTGGTGTCTGGTGCTCTCTGAGCACAGCAGAGTAAAGCACGAACGTTTGAACTCTGCTCCCACAGGAAAGGAGTCAGGAGTGAAAGATGATGCTGGGCGTCTTCAGCACACAGTGAGAGTTGAAAGGGTGACACGCACATTGAGGTCGCTCCTCACTTTCATTCCTCAAAGTGTATTTGAATCCAACATCTCCGGTGCCTGCTCTCGGCTGAGCAGAACGATGTAAAGCAAGAGCGTTTGAACTTTGCTCCCACAGGAAAAGAGCCAGGAGTGAAAGATGTTGCTGGACATCTTCAGCACACAGTGAGCTTTGCAGGGTGACACAAACATAGCTGTCCCTCCTCCCTTCCAACCTAAAAGTGCATTTGAATCCAACATCTCTGGTGCCTGGTGCTCTCTGAGCACAGCAGAGTAAAGCACGAACGTTTGATCACTGCTCCCACAATAAAAGGGGCAAGAATGAAAGATGTTGCTGGGAATCTTCAGCACCCAGTGAGCTTTGCAATGGTGACACACTCATTGCTGTATCTCCCCCTTCCTACCGAAAAGTGCATTTGAATCCAACATCTCTGGTGCCTGGTGCTCTCTGAGCACAGCAGAGTCAAGCACGAACGTTTGAACTTTGCTCCCACAGGAAAAGAGGCAAGAATGAGAGATGTTGCTGGGCATCTTCAGCACCCAGTGAGCTTTGCAATGGTGACACACTTATTGCTGTATCTCCCCCTTCCTACCGAAAAGTGCATTTGAATCCAACATCTCTGGTGTCTGGTGCTCTCTGAAAACAGCAGAGTAAAGCACGAACGTTTGAACTCTGCTCCCACAGGAAAGGAGTCAGGAGTGAAAGATGATGCTGGGCGTCTTCAGCACACAGTGAGAGTTGAAAGGGTGACACGCACATTGAGGTCTCTCCTCACTTTCGTTCCTCAAAGTGTATTTGAATCCAACATCTCCGGTGCCTGCTCTCGGCTGAGCAGAACGATGTAAAGCAAGAGCGTTTGAACTTTGCTCCCACAGGAAAAGAGCCAGGAGTGAAAGATGTTGCTGGACATCTTCAGCACACAGTGAG
Source organism: Lathamus discolor (assembly GCF_037157495.1). Taxonomy (NCBI): domain Eukaryota; kingdom Metazoa; phylum Chordata; class Aves; order Psittaciformes; family Psittacidae; genus Lathamus; species Lathamus discolor. The sequence goes on along the minus strand of NC_088892.1, from coordinate 1,444,742 downwards.
CTTTGCAGGGTGACACAAACATAGCTGTCCCTCCTCCCTTCCAACCTAAAAGTGCATTTGAATCCAACATCTCTGGTGCCTGGTGCTCTCTGAGCACAGCAGAGTAAAGCACGAACGTTTGATCACTGCTCCCACAATAAAAGGGGCAAGAATGAAAGATGTTGCTGGGAATCTTCAGCACCCAGTGAGCTTTGCAATGGTGACACACTTATTGCTGTATCTCCCCCTTCCTACCGAAAAGTGCATTTGAATCCAACATCTCTGGTGCCTGGTGCTCTCTGAGCACAGCAGAGTCAAGCACGAACGTTTGAACTTTGCTCCCACAGGAAAAGAGGCAAGAATGAAAGATGTTGCTGGGCATCTTCAGCACCCAGTGAGCTTTGCAATGGTGACACACTTATTGCTGTATCTCCCCCTTCCTACCGAAAAGTGCATTTGAATCCAACATCTCTGGTGTCTGGTGCTCTCTGAGCACAGCAGAGTAAAGCACGAACGTTTGAACTCTGCTCCCACAGGAAAGGAGTCAGGAGTGAAAGATGATGCTGGGCGTCTTCAGCACACAGTGAGAGTTGAAAGGGTGACACGCACATTGTGGTCTCTCCTCACTTTCATTCCTCAAAGTGTATTTGAATCCAACATCTCCGGTGCCTGCTCTCGGCTGAGCAGAACGATGTAAAGCAAGAGCGTTTGAACTTTGCTCCCACAGGAAAACAGCCAGGAGTGAAAGATGTTGCTGGACATCTTCAGCACACAGTGAGCTTTGCAGGGTGACACAAACATAGCTGTCCCTCCTCCCTTCCAACCTAAAAGTGCATTTGAATCCAACATCTCTGGTGCCTGGTGCTCTCTGAGCACAGCAGAGTAAAGCACGAACGTTTGATCACTGCTCCCACAATAAAAGGGGCAAGAATGAAACATGTTGCTGGGAATCTTCAGCACCCAGTGAGCTTTGCAATGGTGACACACTCATTGCTGTATCTCCCCCTTCCTACCGAAAAGTGCATTTGAATCCAACATCTCTGGTGCCTGGTGCTCTCTGAGCACAGCAGAGTCAAGCACGAACGTTTGAACTTTGCTCCCACAGGAAAAGAGGCAAGAATGAGAGATGTTGCTGGGCATCTTCAGCACCCAGTGAGCTTTGCAATGGTGACACACTTATTGCTGTATCTCCCCCTTCCTACCGAAAAGTGCATTTGAATCCAACGTCTCTGGTGCCTGGTGCTCTCTGAGCACAGCAGAGTAAAGCACGAACGTTTGAACTCTGCTCCCACAGGAAAGGAGTCAGGAGTGAAAGATGATGCTGGGCGTCTTCAGCACACAGTGAGAGTTGAAAGGGTGACACGCACATTGAGGTCTCTCCTCACTTTCGTTCCTCAAAGTGTATTTGAATCCAACATCTCCGGTGCCTGCTCTCGGCTGAGCAGAACGATGTAAAGCAAGAGCGTTTGAACTTTGCTCCCACAGGAAAAGAGCCAGGAGTGAAAGATGTTGCTGGACATCTTCAGCACACAGTGAGCTTTGCAGGGTGACACAAACATAGCTGTCCCTCCTCCCTTCCAACCTAAAAGTGCATTTGAATCCAACATCTCTGGTGCCTGGTGCTCTCTGAGCACAGCAGAGTAAAGCACGAACGTTTGATCACTGCTCCCACAATAAAAGGGGCAAGAATGAAAGATGTTGCTGGGAATCTTCAGCACCCAGTGAGCTTTGCAATGGTGACACACTCATTGCTGTATCTCCCCCTTCCTACCGAAAAGTGCATTTGAATCCAACATCTCTGGTGTCTGGTGCTCTCTGAGCACAGCAGAGTCAAGCACGAACGTTTGAACTTTGCTCCCACAGGAAAAGAGGCAAGAATGAAAGATGTTGCTGGGCATCTTCAGCACCCAGTGAGCTTTGCAATGGTGACACACTTATTGCTGTATCTCCCCCTTCCTACCGAAAAGTGCATTTGAATCCAACGTCTCTGGTGCCTGGTGCTCTCTGAGCACAGCAGAGTAAAGCACGAACGTTTGAACTCTGCTCCCACAGGAAAGGAGTCAGGAGTGAAAGATGATGCTGGGCGTCTTCAGCACACAGTGAGAGTTGAAAGGGTGACACGCACATTGAGGTCTCTCCTCACTTTCGTTCCTCAAAGTGTATTTGAATCCAACATCTCCGGTGCCTGCTCTCGGCTGAGCAGAACGATGTAAAGCAAGAGCGTTTGAACTTTGCTCCCACAGGAAAAGAGCCAGGAGTGAAAGATGTTGCTGGACATCTTCAGCACACAGTGAGCTTTGCAGGGTGACACAAACATAGCTGTCCCTCCTCCCTTCCAACCTAAAAGTGCATTTGAATCCAACATCTCTGGTGCCTGGTGCTCTCTGAGCACAGCAGAGTAAAGCTGAACGTTTAAGCTCTGCTCCCACAATAAAAGGGGCAAGTATGAAAGATGTTGCTGGGAAACTTCAGCACCCAGTGAGCTTTGCAATGGTGACACACTCATTGCTGTATCTCCCCCTTCCTACCGAAAAGTGCATTTGAATCCAACATCTCTGGTGTCTGGTGCTCTCTGAGCACAGCAGAGTAAAGCACGAACGTTTGAACTTTGCTCCCACAGGAAAAGAGGCAAGAATGAAAGATGTTGCTGGGCATCTTCAGCACCCAGTGAGCTTTGCAATGGCGACACGCTCATTGCTGTATCTCCCCCTTCCTACCGAAAAGTGCATTTGAATCCAACATCTCTGGTGTCTGGTGCTCTCTGAGCACAGCAGAGTAAAGCACGAACGTTTGAACTTTGCTCCCACAGGAAAAGAGGCAAGAATGAAAGATGTTGCTGGGCATCTTCAGCACCCAGTGAGCTTTGCAATGGTGACACACTTATTGCTGTATCTCCCCCTTCCTACCGAAAAGTGCATTTGAATCCAACATCTCTGGTGTCTGGTGCTCTCTGAAAACAGCAGAGTAAAGCACGAACGTTTGAACTCTGCTCCCACAGGAAAGGAGTCAGGAGTGAAAGATGATGCTGGGCGTCTTCAGCACACAGTGAGAGTTGAAAGGGTGACACGCACATTGAGGTCTCTCCTCACTTTCGTTCCTCAAAGTGTATTTGAATCCAACATCTCCGGTGCCTGCTCTCGGCTGAGCAGAACGATGTAAAGCAAGAGCGTTTGAACTTTGCTCCCACAGGAAAAGAGCCAGGAGTGAAAGATGTTGCTGGACATCTTCAGCACACAGTGAGCTTTGCAGGGTGACACAAACATAGCTGTCCCTCCTCCCTTCCAACCTAAAAGTGCATTTGAATCCAACATCTCTGGTGCCTGGTGCTCTCTGAGCACAGCAGAGTAAAGCACGAACGTTTAAGCTCTGCTCCCACAATAAAAGGGGCAAGTATGAAAGATGTTACTGGGAAACTTCAGCACCCAGTGAGCTTTGCAATGGTGACACACTCATTGCTGTATCTCCCCCTTCCTACCGAAAAGTGCATTTGAATCCAACATCTCTGGTGTCTGGTGCTCTCTGAGCACAGCAGAGTAAAGCACGAACGTTTGAACTTTGCTCCCACAGGAAAAGAGGCAAGAATGAAAGATGTTGCTGGGCATCTTCAGCACACAGTGAGCTTTGCAATGGTGACACACTTATTGCTGTATCTCCCCCTTCCTACCGAAAAGTGCATTTGAATCCAACATCTCTGGTGCCTGGTGCTCTCTGAGCACAGCAGAGTAAAGCACGAACGTTTGATCACTGCTCCCACAATAAAAGGGGCAAGAATGAAAGATGTTGCTGGGAATCTTCAGCACCCAGTGAGCTTTGCAATGGTGACACACTTATTGCTGTATCTCCCCCTTCCTACCGAAAAGTGCATTTGAATCCAACATCTCTGGTGTCTGGTGCTCTCTGAGCACAGCAGAGTCAAGCACGAACGTTTGAACTTTGCTCCCACAGGAAAAGAGGCAAGAATGAAAGATGTTGCTGGGCATCTTCAGCACCCAGTGAGCTTTGCAATGGTGACACACTTATTGCTGTATCTCCCCCTTCCTACCGAAAAGTGCATTTGAATCCAACATCTCTGGTGTCTGGTGCTCTCTGAGCACAGCAGAGTAAAGCACGAACGTTTGAACTCTGCTCCCACAGGAAAGGAGTCAGGAGTGAAAGATGATGCTGGGCGTCTTCAGCACACAGTGAGAGTTGAAAGGGTGACACGCACATTGAGGTCTCTCCTCACTTTCATTCCTCAAAATGTATTTGAATCCAACATCTCCGGTGCCTGCTCTCGGCTGAGCAGAACGATGTAAAGCAAGAGCGTTTGAACTTTGCTCCCACAGGAAAAGAGCCAGGAGTGAAAGATGTTGCTGGACATCTTCAGCACACAGTGAGCTTTGCAGGGTGACACAAACATAGCTGTCCCTCCTCCCTTCCAACCTAAAAGTGCATTTGAATCCAACATCTCTGGTGTCTGGTGCTCTCTGAGCACAGCAGAGTAAAGCACGAACGTTTGATCACTGCTCCCACAATAAAAGGGGCAAGAATGAAAGATGTTGCTGGGAATCTTCAGCACCCAGTGAGCTTTGCAATGGTGACACACTCATTGCTGTATCTCCCCCTTCCTACCGAAAAGTGCATTTGAATCCAACATCTCTGGTGCCTGGTGCTCTCTGAGCACAGCAGAGTCAAGCACGAACGTTTGAACTTTGCTCCCACAGGAAAAGAGGCAAGAATGAAAGATGTTGCTGGGCATCTTCAGCACCCAGTGAGCTTTGCAATGGTGACACACTTATTGCTGTATCTCCCCCTTCCTACCGAAAAGTGCATTTGAATCCAACATCTCTGGTGTCTGGTGCTCTCTGAGCACAGCAGAGTAAAGCACGAACGTTTGAACTCTGCTCCCACAGGAAAGGAGTCAGGAGTGAAAGATGATGCTGGGCGTCTTCAGCACACAGTGAGAGTTGAAAGGGTGACACGCACATTGAGGTCTCTCCTCACTTTCATTCCTCAAAGTGTATTTGAATCCAACATCTCCGGTGCCTGCTCTCGGCTGAGCAGAACGATGTAAAGCAAGAGCGTTTGAACTTTGCTCCCACAGGAAAAGAGCCAGGAGTGAAAGATGTTGCTGGACATCTTCAGCACACAGTGAGCTTTGCAGGGTGACACAAACATAGCTGTCCCTCCTCCCTTCCAACCTAAAAGTGCATTTGAATCCAACATCTCTGGTGCCTGGTGCTCTCTGAGCACAGCAGAGTAAAGCACGAACGTTTGATCACTGCTCCCACAATAAAAGGGGCAAGAATGAAAGATGTTGCTGGGAATCTTCAGCACCCAGTGAGCTTTGCAATGGTGACACACTTATTGCTGTATCTCCCCCTTCCTACCGAAAAGTGCATTTGAATCCAACATCTCTGGTGCCTGGTGCTCTCTGAGCACAGCAGAGTCAAGCACGAACGTTTGAACTTTGCTCCCACAGGAAAAGAGGCAAGAATGAAAGATGTTGCTGGGCATCTTCAGCACCCAGTGAGCTTTGCAATGGTGACACACTTATTGCTGTATCTCCCCCTTCCTACCGAAAAGTGCATTTGAATCCAACATCTCTGGTGTCTGGTGCTCTCTGAGCACAGCAGAGTAAAGCACGAACGTTTGAACTCTGCTCCCACAGGAAAGGAGTCAGGAGTGAAAGATGATGCTGGGCGTCTTCAGCACACAGTGAGAGTAGAAAGGGTGACACGCACATTGAGGTCTCTCCTCACTTTCATTCCTCAAAGTGTATTTGAATCCAACATCTCCGGTGCCTGCTCTCGGCTGAGCAGAACGATGTAAAGCAAGAGCGTTTGAACTTTGCTCCCACAGGAAAAGAGCCAGGAGTGAAAGATGTTGCTGGACATCTTCAGCACACAGTGAGCTTTGCAGGGTGACACAAACATAGCTGTCCCTCCTCCCTTCCAACCTAAAAGTGCATTTGAATCCAACATCTCTGGTGCCTGGTGCTCTCTGAGCACAGCAGAGTAAAGCACGAACGTTTGATCACTGCTCCCACAATAAAAGGGGCAAGAATGAAAGATGTTGCTGGGAATCTTCAGCACCCAGTGAGCTTTGCAATGGTGACACACTCATTGCTGTATCTCCCCCTTCCTACCGAAAAGTGCATTTGAATCCAACATCTCTGGTGCCTGGTGCTCTCTGAGCACAGCAGAGTCAAGCACGAACGTTTGAACTTTGCTCCCACAGGAAAAGAGGCAAGAATGAAAGATGTTGCTGGGCATCTTCAGCACCCAGTGAGCTTTGCAATGGTGACACACTTATTGCTGTATCTCCCCCTTCCTACCGAAAAGTGCATTTGAATCCAACATCTCTGGTGTCTGGTGCTCTCTGAGCACAGCAGAGTAAAGCACGAACGTTTGAACTCTGCTCCCACAGGAAAGGAGTCAGGAGTGAAAGATGAGGCTGGGCATCTTCAGCACACAGTGAGAGTTGAAAGGGTGACACGCACATTGAGGTCTCTCCTCACTTTCGTTCCTCAAAGTGTATTTGAATCCAACATCTCCGGTGCCTGCTCTCGGCTGAGCAGAACGATGTAAAGCAAGAGCGTTTGAACTTTGCTCCCACAGGAAAAGAGCCAGGAGTGAAAGATGTTGCTGGACATCTTCAGCACACAGTGAGCTTTGCAGGGTGACACAAACATAGCTGTCCCTCCTCCCTTCCAACCTAAAAGTGCATTTGAATCCAACATCTCTGGTGCCTGGTGCTCTCTGAGCACAGCAGAGTAAAGCACGAACGTTTGATCACTGCTCCCACAATAAAAGGGGCAAGAATGAAAGATGTAGCTGGGAATCTTCAGCACCCAGTGAGCTTTGCAATGGCGACACACTCATTGCTGTATCTCCCCCTTCCTACAGAAAAGTGCATTTGAATCCAACATCTCTGGTGTCTGGTGCTCTCTGAGCACAGCAGAGTAAAGCACGAACGTTTAAACTTTGCTCCCACAATAAAAGGGGCAAGAATGAAAGATGTTGCTGGGCATCTTCAGCACCCAGTGAGCTTTGCAATGGCGACACACTCATTGCTGTATCTCCCCCTTCCTACCGAAAAGTGCATTTGAATCCAACATCTCTGGTGTCTGGTGCTCTCTGAGCACAGCAGAGTAAAGCACGAACGTTTGAACTTTGCTCCCACAGGAAAAGAGGCAAGAATGAAAGATGTTGCTGGGCATCTTCAGCACCCAGTGAGCTTTGCAATGGTGACACACTTATTGCTGTATCTCCCCCTTCCTACCGAAAAGTGCATTTGAATCCAACGTCTCTGGTGCCTGGTGCTCTCTGAGCACAGCAGAGTAAAGCACGAACGTTTGAACTCTGCTCCCACAGGAAAGGAGTCACGAGTGAAAGATGATGCTGGGCGTCTTCAGCACACAGTGAGAGTTGAAAGGGTGACACGCACATTGAGGTCTCTCCTCACTTTCGTTCCTCAAAGTGTATTTGAATCCAACATCTCCGGTGCCTGCTCTCGGCTGAGCAGAACGATGTAAAGCAAGAGCGTTTGAACTTTGCTCCCACAGGAAAAGAGCCAGGAGTGAAAGATGTTGCTGGACATCTTCAGCACACAGTGAGCTTTGCAGGGTGACACAAACATAGCTGTCCCTCCTCCCTTCCAACCTAAAAGTGCATTTGAATCCAACATCTCTGGTGCCTGGTGCTCTCTGAGCACAGCAGAGTAAAGCTGAACGTTTAAGCTCTGCTCCCACAATAAAAGGGGCAAGTATGAAAGATGTTGCTGGGAAACTTCAGCACCCAGTGAGCTTTGCAATGGTGACACACTCATTGCTGTATCTCCCCCTTCCTACCGAAAAGTGCATTTGAATCCAACATCTCTGGTGTCTGGTGCTCTCTGAGCACAGCAGAGTAAAGCACGAACGTTTGAACTTTGCTCCCACAGGAAAAGAGGCAAGAATGAAAGATGTTGCTGGGAAACTTCAGCACCCAGTGAGCTTTGCAATGGCGACACGCTCATTGCCGTATCTCCCCCTTCCTACCGAAAAGTGCATTTGAATCCAACATCTCTGGTGTCTGGTGCTCTCTGAGCACAGCAGAGTAAAGCACGAACGTTTGAACTTTGCTCCCACAGGAAAAGAGGCAAGAATGAAAGATGTTGCTGGGCATCTTCAGCACCCAGTGAGCTTTGCAATGGTGACACACTTATTGCTGTATCTCCCCCTTCCTACCGAAAAGTGCATTTGAATCCAACATCTCTGGTGTCTGGTGCTCTCTGAGCACAGCAGAGTAAAGCACGAACGTTTGAACTCTGCTCCCACAGGAAAGGAGTCAGGAGTGAAAGATGATGCTGGGCGTCTTCAGCACACAGTGAGAGTTGAAAGGGTGACACGCACATTGAGGTCTCTCCTCACTTTCATTCCTCAAAGTGTATTTGAATCCAACATCTCCGGTGCCTGCTCTCGGCTGAGCAGAACGATGTAAAGCAAGAGCGTTTGAACTTTGCTCCCACAGGAAAAGAGCCAGGAGTGAAAGATGTTGCTGGACATCTTCAGCACACAGTGAGCTTTGCAGGGTGACACAAACATAGCTGTCCCTCCTCCCTTCCAACCTAAAAGTGCATTTGAATCCAACATCTCTGGTGCCTGGTGCTCTCTGAGCACAGCAGAGTAAAGCACGAACGTTTGATCACTGCTCCCACAATAAAAGGGGCAAGAATGAAAGATGTTGCTGGGAATCTTCAGCACCCAGTGAGCTTTGCAATGGTGACACACTCATTGCTGTATCTCCCCCTTCCTACCGAAAAGTGCATTTGAATCCAACATCTCTGGTGTCTGGTGCTCTCTGAGCACAGCAGAGTCAAGCACGAACGTTTGAACTTTGCTCCCACAGGAAAAGAGGCAAGAATGAAAGATGTTGCTGGGCATCTTCAGCACCCAGTGAGCTTTGCAATGGTGACACACTCATTGCTGTATCTCCCCCTTCCTACCGAAAAGTGCATTTGAATCCAACATCTCTGGTGTCTGGTGCTCTCTGAGCACAGCAGAGTAAAGCACGAACGTTTGAACTCTGCTCCCACAGGAAAGGAGTCAGGAGTGAAAGATGAGGCTGGGCATCTTCAGCACACAGTGAGAGTTGAAAGGGTGACACGCACATTGAGGTCTCTCCTCACTTTCGTTCCTCAAAGTGTATTTGAATCCAACATCTCCGGTGCCTGCTCTCGGCTGAGCAGAACGATGTAAAGCAAGAGCGTTTGAACTTTGCTCCCACAGGAAAAGAGCCAGGAGTGAAAGATGTTGCTGGACATCTTCAGCACACAGTGAGCTTTGCAGGGTGACACAAACATAGCTGTCCCTCCTCCCTTCCAACCTAAAAGTGCATTTGAATCCAACATCTCTGGTGCCTGGTGCTCTCTGAGCACAGCAGAGTAAAGCACGAACGTTTGATCACTGCTCCCACAATAAAAGGGGCAAGAATGAAAGATGTTGCTGGGAATCTTCAGCACCCAGTGAGCTTTGCAATGGCGACACACTCATTGCTGTATCTCCCCCTTCCTACCGAAAAGTGCATTTGAATCCAACATCTCTGGTGTCTGGTGCTCTCTGAGCACAGCAGAGTAAAGCACGAACGTTTAAACTTTGCTCCCACAATAAAAGGGGCAAGAATGAAAGATGTTGCTGGGCATCTTCAGCACCCAGTGAGCTTTGCAATGGCGACACACTCATTGCTGTATCTCCCCCTTCCTACCGAAAAGTGCATTTGAATCCAACATCTCTGGTGTCTGGTGCTCTCTGAGCACAGCAGAGTAAAGCACGAACGTTTGAACTTTGCTCCCACAGGAAAAGAGGCAAGAATGAAAGATGTTGCTGGGCATCTTCAGCACCCAGTGAGCTTTGCAATGGTGACACACTTATTGCTGTATCTCCCCCTTCCTACCGAAAAGTGCATTTGAATCCAACGTCTCTGGTGCCTGGTGCTCTCTGAGCACAGCAGAGTAAAGCACGAACGTTTGAACTCTGCTCCCACAGGAAAGGAGTCAGGAGTGAAAGATGATGCTGGGCGTCTTCAGCACACAGTGAGAGTTGAAAGGGTGACACGCACATTGAGGTCTCTCCTCACTTTCGTTCCTCAAAGTGTATTTGAATCCAACATCTCCGGTGCCTGCTCTCGGCTGAGCAGAACGATGTAAAGCAAGAGCGTTTGAACTTTGCTCCCACAGGAAAAGAGCCAGGAGTGAAAGATGTTGCTGGACATCTTCAGCACACAGTGAGCTTTGCAGGGTGACACAAACATAGCTGTCCCTCCTCCCTTCCAACCTAAAAGTGCATTTGAATCCAACATCTCTGGTGCCTGGTGCTCTCTGAGCACAGCAGAGTAAAGCTGAACGTTTAAGCTCTGCTCCCACAATAAAAGGGGCAAGTATGAAAGATGTTGCTGGGAAACTTCAGCACCCAGTGAGCTTTGCAATGGTGACACACTCATTGCTGTATCTCCCCCTTCCTACCGAAAAGTGCATTTGAATCCAACATCTCTGGTGTCTGGTGCTCTCTGAGCACAGCAGAGTAAAGCACGAACGTTTGAACTTTGCTCCCACAGGAAAAGAGGCAAGAATGAAAGATGTTGCTGGGAAACTTCAGCACCCAGTGAGCTTTGCAATGGCGACACGCTCATTGCTGTATCTCCCCCTTCCTACCGAAAAGTGCATTTGAATCCAACGTCTCTGGTGCCTGGTGCTCTCTGAGCACAGCAGAGTAAAGCACGAACGTTTGAACTCTGCTCCCACAGGAAAGGAGTCAGGAGTGAAAGATGATGCTGGGCGTCTTCAGCACACAGTGAGAGTTGAAAGGGTGACACGCACATTGAGGTCTCTCCTCACTTTCGTTCCTCAAAGTGTATTTGAATCCAACATCTCCGGTGCCTGCTCTCGGCTGAGCAGAACGATGTAAAGCAAGAGCGTTTGAACTTTGCTCCCACAGGAAAAGAGCCAGGAGTGAAAGATGTTGCTGGACATCTTCAGCACACAGTGAGCTTTGCAGGGTGACACAAACATAGCTGTCCCTCCTCCCTTCCAACCTAAAAGTGCATTTGAATCCAACATCTCTGGTGCCTGGTGCTCTCTGAGCACAGCAGAGTAAAGCACGAACGTTTGATCACTGCTCCCACAATAAAAGGGGCAAGAATGAAAGATGTTGCTGGGAAACTTCAGCACCCAGTGAGCTTTGCAATGGTGACACACTCATTGCTGTATCTCCCCCTTCCTATCGAAAAGTGCATTTGAATCCAACATCTCTGGTGTCTGGTGCTCTCTGAGCGCAGCAGAGTCAAGCACGAACGTTTGAACTTTGCTCCCACAGGAAAAGAGGCAAGAATGAAAGATGTTGCTGGGCATCTTCAGCACCCAGTGAGCTTTGCAATGGTGACACACTTATTGCTGTATCTCCCCCTTCCTACCGAAAAGTGCATTTGAATCCAACATCTCTGGTGTCTGGTGCTCTCTGAGCACAGCAGAGTAAAGCACGAACGTTTGAACTCTGCTCCCACAGGAAAGGAGTCAGGAGTGAAAGATGATGCTGGGCGTCTTCAGCACACAGTGAGAGTTGAAAGGGTGACACGCACATTGAGGTCTCTCCTCACTTTCGTTCCTCAAAGTGTATTTGAATCCAACATCTCCGGTGCCTGCTCTCGGCTGAGCAGAACGATGTAAAGCAAGAGCGTTTGAACTTTGCTCCCACAGGAAAAGAGCCAGGAGTGAAAGATGTTGCTGGACATCTTCAGCACACAGTGAGAGTTGAAAGGGTGACACAAACATAGCTGTCCCTCCTCCCTTCCAACCTAAAAGTGCATTTGAATCCAACATCTCTGGTGCCTGGTGCTCTCTGAGCACAGCAGAGTAAAGCACGAACGTTTGATCACTGCTCCCACAATAAAAGGGGCAAGAATGAAAGATGTTGCTGGGAATCTTCAGCACCCAGTGAGCTTTGCAATGGTGACACACTTATTGCTGTATCTCCCCCTTCCTACCGAAAAGTGCATTTGAATCCAACATCTCTGGTGTCTGGTGCTCTCTGAGCACAGCAGAGTCAAGCACGAACGTTTGAACTTTGCTCCCACAGGAAAAGAGGCAAGAATGAAAGATGTTGCTGGGCATCTTCAGCACCCAGTGAGCTTTGCAATGGTGACACACTTATTGCTGTATCTCCCCCTTCCTACCGAAAAGTGCATTTGAATCCAACATGTCTGGTGTCTGGTGCTCTCTGAGCACAGCAGAGTAAAGCACGAACGTTTGAACTCTGCTCCCACAGGAAAGGAGTCAGGAGTGAAAGATGATGCTGGGCATCTTCAGCACACAGTGAGAGTTGAAAGGGTGACACGCACATTGAGGTCTCTCCTCACTTTCGTTCCTCAAAGTGTATTTGAATCCAACATCTCCGGTGCCTGCTCTCGGCTGAGCAGAACGATGTAAAGCAAGAGCGTTTGAACTTTGCTCCCACAGGAAAAGAGCCAGGAGTGAAAGATGTTGCTGGACATCTTCAGCACACAGTGAGAGTTGAAAGGGTGACACAAACATAGCTGTCCCTCCTCCCTTCCAACCTAAAAGTGCATTTGAATCCAACATCTCTGGTGCCTGGTGCTCTCTGAGCACAGCAGAGTAAAGCACGAACGTTTGATCACTGCTCCCACAATAAAAGGGGCAAGAATGAAAGATGTTGCTGGGAATCTTCAGCACCCAGTGAGCTTTGCAATGGCGACACACTCATTGCTGTATCTCCCCCTTCCTACCGAAAAGTGCATTTGAATCCAACATCTCTGGTGTCTGGTGCTCTCTGAGCACAGCAGAGTAAAGCACGAACGTTTAAACTTTGCTCCCACAATAAAAGGGGCAAGAATGAAAGATGTTGCTGGGAAACTTCAGCACCCAGTGAGTTTGCAATGGTGACACACTCATTGCTGTATCTCCCCCTTCCTACCGAAAAGTGCATTTGAATCCAACATCTCTGGTGTCTGGTGCTCTCTGAGCACAGCAGAGTAAAGCACGAACGTTTGAACTTTGCTCCCACAGGAAAAGAGGCAAGAATGAAAGATGTTGCTGGGCATCTTCAGCACCCAGTGAGCTTTGCAATGGTGACACACTTATTGCTGTATCTCCCCCTTCCTACCGAAAAGTGCATTTGAATCCAACGTCTCTGGTGCCTGGTGCTCTCTGAGCACAGCAGAGTAAAGCACGAACGTTTGAACTCTGCTCCCACAGGAAAGGAGTCAGGAGTGAAAGATGATGCTGGGCGTCTTCAGCACACAGTGAGAGTTGAAAGGGTGACACGCACATTGAGGTCTCTCCTCACTTTCGTTCCTCAAAGTGTATTTGAATCCAACATCTCCGGTGCCTGCTCTCGGCTGAGCAGAACGATGTAAAGCAAGAGCGTTTGAACTTTGCTCCCACAGGAAAAGAGCCAGGAGTGAAAGATGTTGCTGGACATCTTCAGCACACAGTGAGCTTTGCAGGGTGACACAAACATAGCTGTCCCTCCTCCCTTCCAACCTAAAAGTGCATTTGAATCCAACATCTCTGGTGCCTGGTGCTCTCTGAGCACAGCAGAGTAAAGCACGAACGTTTAAGCTCTGCTCCCACAATAAAAGGGGCAAGAATGAAAGATGTTGCTGGGAAACTTCAGCACCCAGTGAGCTTTGCAATGGTGACACACTCATTGCTGTATCTCCCCCTTCCTACCGAAAAGTGCATTTGAATCCAACATCTCTGGTGTCTGGTGCTCTCTGAGCGCAGGAGAGTCAAGCACGAACGTTTGAACTTTGCTCCCACAGGAAAAGAGGCAAGAATGAAAGATGTTGCTGGGCATCTTCAGCACCCAGTGAGCTTTGCAATGGTGACACACTTATTGCTGTATCTCCCCCTTCCTACCGAAAAGTGCATTTGAATCCAACATCTCTGGTGTCTGGTGCTCTCTGAGCACAGCAGAGTAAAGCACGAACGTTTGAACTCTGCTCCCACAGGAAAGGAGTCAGGAGTGAAAGATGATGCTGGGCGTCTTCAGCACACAGTGAGAGTTGAAAGGGTGACACGCACATTGAGGTCTCTCCTCACTTTCGTTCCTCAAAGTGTATTTGAATCCAACATCTCCGGTGCCTGCTCTCGGCTGAGCAGAACGATGTAAAGCAAGAGCGTTTGAACTTTGCTCCCACAGGAAAAGAGCCAGGAGTGAAAGATGTTGCTGGACATCTTCAGCACACAGTGAGAGTTGAAAGGGTGACACAAACATAGCTGTCCCTCCTCCCTTCCAACCTAAAAGTGCATTTGAATCCAACATCTCTGGTGCCTGGTGCTCTCTGAGCACAGCAGAGTAAAGCACGAACGTTTGATCACTGCTCCCACAATAAAAGGGGCAAGAATGAAAGATGTTGCTGGGAATCTTCAGCACCCAGTGAGCTTTGCAATGGTGACACACTTATTGCTGTATCTCCCCCTTCCTACCGAAAAGTGCATTTGAATCCAACATCTCTGGTGCCTGGTGCTCTCTGAGCACAGCAGAGTCAAGCACGAACGTTTGAACTTTGCTCCCACAGGAAAAGAGGCAAGAATGAAAGATGTTGCTGGGCATCTTCAGCACCCAGTGAGCTTTGCAATGGTGACACACTTATTGCTGTATCTCCCCCTTCCTACCGAAAAGTGCATTTGAATCCAACATCTCTGGTGTCTGGTGCTCTCTGAGCACAGCAGAGTAAAGCACGAACGTTTGAACTCTGCTCCCACAGGAAAGGAGTCAGGAGTGAAAGATGATGCTGGGCGTCTTCAGCACACAGTGAGAGTTGAAAGGGTGACACGCACATTGAGGTCTCTCCTCACTTTCATTCCTCAAAGTGTATTTGAATCCAACATCTCCGGTGCCTGCTCTAGGCTGAGCAGAACGATGTAAAGCAAGAGCGTTTGAAGTTTGCTCCCACAGGAAAAGAGCCAGGAGTGAAAGATGTTGCTGGACATCTTCAGCACACAGTGAGCTTTGCAGGGTGACACAAACATAGCTGTCCCTCCTCCCTTCCAACCTAAAAGTGCATTTGAATCCAACATCTCTGGTGCCTGGTGCTCTCTGAGCACAGCAGAGTAAAGCACGAACGTTTGATCACTGCTCCCACAATAAAAGGGGCAAGAATGAAAGATGTTGCTGGGAATCTTCAGCACCCAGTGAGCTTTGCAATGGTGACACACTCATTGCTGTATCTCCCCCTTCCTACCGAAAAGTGCATTTGAATCCAACATCTCTGGTGTCTGGTGCTCTCTGAGCACAGCAGAGCCAAGCACGAACGTTTGAACTTTGCTCCCACAGGAAAAGAGGCAAGAATGAAAGATGTTGCTGGGCATCTTCAGCACCCAGTGAGCTTTGCAATGGTGACACACTTATTGCTGTATCTCCCCCTTCCTACCGAAAAGTGCATTTGAATCCAACATCTCTGGTGTCTGGTGCTCTCTGAGCACAGCAGAGTAAAGCACGAACGTTTGAACTCTGCTCCCACAGGAAAGGAGTCAGGAGTGAAAGATGATGCTGGGCATCTTCAGCACACAGTGAGAGTTGAAAGGGTGACACGCACATTGAGGTCTCTCCTCACTTTCGTTCCTCAAAGTGTATTTGAATCCAACATCTCCGGTGCCTGCTCTCGGCTGAGCAGAACGATGTAAAGCAAGAGCGTTTGAACTTTGCTCCCACAGGAAAAGAGCCAGGAGTGAAAGATGTTGCTGGACATCTTCAGCACACAGTGAGAGTTGAAAGGGTGACACAAACATAGCTGTCCCTCCTCCCTTCCAACCTAAAAGTGCATTTGAATCCAACATCTCTGGTGCCTGGTGCTCTCTGAGCACAGCAGAGTAAAGCACGAACGTTTGATCACTGCTCCCACAATAAAAGGGGCAAGAATGAAAGATGTTGCTGGGAATCTTCAGCACCCAGTGAGCTTTGCAATGGCGACACACTCATTGCTGTATCTCCCCCTTCCTACCGAAAAGTGCATTTGAATCCAACATCTCTGGTGTCTGGTGCTCTCTGAGCACAGCAGAGTAAAGCACGAATGTTTAAACTTTGCTCCCACAATAAAAGGGGCAAGAATGAAAGATGTTGCTGGGAAACTTCAGCACCCAGTGAGCTTTGCAATGGCGACACACTCATTGCTGTATCTCCCCCTTCCTACCGAAAAGTGCATTTGAATCCAACATCTCTGGTGTCTGGTGCTCTCTGAGCACAGCAGAGTAAAGCACGAACGTTTGAACTTTGCTCCCACAGGAAAAGAGGCAAGAATGAAAGATGTTGCTGGGCATCTTCAGCACCCAGTGAGCTTTGCAATGGTGACACACTTATTGCTGTATCTCCCCCTTCCTACCGAAAAGTGCATTTGAATCCAACGTCTCTGGTGCCTGGTGCTCTCTGAGCACAGCAGAGTAAAGCACGAACGTTTGAACTCTGCTCCCACAGGAAAGGAGTCAGGAGTGAAAGATGATGCTGGGCGTCTTCAGCACACAGTGAGAGTTGAAAGGGTGACACGCACATTGAGGTCTCTCCTCACTTTCGTTCCTCAAAGTGTATTTGAATCCAACATCTCCGGTGCCTGCTCTCGGCTGAGCAGAACGATGTAAAGCAAGAGCGTTTGAACTTTGCTCCCACAGGAAAAGAGCCAGGAGTGAAAGATGTTGCTGGACATCTTCAGCACACAGTGAGCTTTGCAGGGTGACACAAACATAGCTGTCCCTCCTCCCTTCCAACCTAAAAGTGCATTTGAATCCAACATCTCTGGTGCCTGGTGCTCTCTGAGCACAGCAGAGTAAAGCACGAATGTTTGATCACTGCTCCCACAATAAAAGGGGCAAGAATGAAAGATGTTGCTGGGAATCTTCAGCACCCAGTGAGCTTTGCAATGGCGACACACTCATTGCTGTATCTCCCCCTTCCTACCGAAAAGTGCATTTGAATCCAACATCTCTGGTGTCTGGTGCTCTCTGAGCACAGCAGAGTCAAGCACGAACGTTTAAACTTTGCTCCCACAATAAAAGGGGCAAGAATGAAAGATGTTGCTGGGAAACTTCAGCACCCAGTGAGCTTTGCAATGGCGACACACTCATTGCTGTATCTCCCCCTTCCTACCGAAAAGTGCATTTGAATCCAACATCTCTGGTGTCTGGTGCTCTCTGAGCACAGCAGAGTAAAGCACGAACGTTTGAACTTTGCTCCCACAGGAAAAGAGGCAAGAATGAAAGATGTTGCTGGGCATCTTCAGCACCCAGTGAGCTTTGCAATGGTGACACACTTATTGCTGTATCTCCCCCTTCCTACCGAAAAGTGCATTTGAATCCAACGTCTCTGGTGCCTGGTGCTCTCTGAGCACAGCAGAGTAAAGCACGAACGTTTGAACTCTGCTCCCACAGGAAAGGAGTCAGGAGTGAAAGATGATGCTGGGCGTCTTCAGCACACAGTGAGAGTTGAAAGGGTGACACGCACATTGAGGTCTCTCCTCACTTTCGTTCCTCAAAGTGTATTTGAATCCAACATCTCCGGTGCCTGCTCTCGGCTGAGCAGAACGATGTAAAGCAAGAGCGTTTGAACTTTGCTCCCACAGGAAAAGAGCCAGGAGTGAAAGATGTTGCTGGACATCTTCAGCACACAGTGAGCTTTGCAGGGTGACACAAACATAGCTGTCCCTCCTCCCTTCCAACCTAAAAGTGCATTTGAATCCAACATCTCTGGTGCCTGGTGCTCTCTGAGCACAGCAGAGTAAAGCACGGACGTTTAAGCTCTGCTCCCACAATAAAAGGGGCAAGTATGAAAGATGTTACTGGGAAACTTCAGCACCCAGTGAGCTTTGCAATGGTGACACACTCATTGCTGTATCTCCCCCTTCCTACCGAAAAGTGCATTTGAATCCCACATCTCTGGTGTCTGGTGCTCTCTGAGCACAGCAGAGTCAAGCACGAACGTTTGAACTTTGCTCCCACAGGAAAAGAGGCAAGAATGAAAGATGTTGCTGGGCATCTTCAGCACCCAGTGAGCTTTGCAATGGTGACACACTTATTGCTGTATCTCCCCCTTCCTACCGAAAAGTGCATTTGAATCCAACATCTCTGGTGTCTGGTGCTCTCTGAGCACAGCAGAGTAAAGCACGAACGTTTGAACTCTGCTCCCACAGGAAAGGAGTCAGGAGTGAAAGATGATGCTGGGCATCTTCAGCACACAGTGAGAGTTGAAAGGGTGACACGCACATTGAGGTCTCTCCTCACTTTCGTTCCTCAAAGTGTATTTGAATCCAACATCTCCGGTGCCTGCTCTCGGCTGAGCAGAACGATGTAAAGCAAGAGCGTTTGAACTTTGCTCCCACAGGAAAAGAGCCAGGAGTGAAAGATGTTGCTGGACATCTTCAGCACACAGTGAGAGTTGAAAGGGTGACACAAACATAGCTGTCCCTCCTCCCTTCCAACCTAAAAGTGCATTTGAATCCAACATCTCTGGTGCCTGGTGCTCTCTGAGCACAGCAGAGTAAAGCACGAACGTTTGATCACTGCTCCCACAATAAAAGGGGCAAGAATGAAAGATGTTGCTGGGAATCTTCAGCACCCAGTGAGCTTTGCAATGGCGACACACTCATTGCTGTATCTCCCCCTTCCTACCGAAAAGTGCATTTGAATCCAACATCTCTGGTGTCTGGTGCTCTCTGAGCACAGCAGAGTAAAGCACGAACGTTTAAACTTTGCTCCCACAATAAAAGGGGCAAGAATGAAAGATGTTGCTGGGAAACTTCAGCACCCAGTGAGCTTTGCAATGGCGACACACTCATTGCTGTATCTCCCTTTTCCTACCGAAAAGTGCATTTGAATCCAACATCTCTGGTGTCTGGTGCTCTCTGAGCACAGCAGAGTAAAGCACGAACGTTTGAACTTTGCTCCCACAGGAAAAGAGGCAAGAATGAAAGATGTTGCTGGGCATCTTCAGCACCCAGTGAGCTTTGCAATGGTGACACACTTATTGCTGTATCTCCCCCTTCCTACCGAAAAGTGCATTTGAATCCAACGTCTCTGGTGCCTGGTGCTCTCTGAGCACAGCAGAGTAAAGCACGAACGTTTGAACTCTGCTCCCACAGGAAAGGAGTCAGGAGTGAAAGATGATGCTGGGCATCTTCAGCACACAGTGAGAGTTGAAAGGGTGACACGCACATTGAGGTCTCTCCTCACTTTCGTTCCTCAAAGTGTATTTGAATCCAACATCTCCGGTGCCTGCTCTCGGCTGAGCAGAACGATGTAAAGCAAGAGCGTTTGAACTTTGCTCCCACAGGAAAAGAGCCAGGAGTGAAAGATGTTGCTGGACATCTTCAGCACACAGTGAGAGTTGAAAGGGTGACACAAACATAGCTGTCCCTCCTCCCTTCCAACCTAAAAGTGCATTTGAATCCAACATCTCTGGTGCCTGGTGCTCTCTGAGCACAGCAGAGTAAAGCACGAACGTTTGATCACTGCTCCCACAATAAAAGGGGCAAGAATGAAAGATGTTGCTGGGAATCTTCAGCACCCAGTGAGCTTTGCAATGGCGACACACTCATTGCTGTATCTCCCCCTTCCTACCGAAAAGTGCATTTGAATCCAACATCTCTGGTGTCTGGTGCTCTCTGAGCACAGCAGAGTAAAGCACGAACGTTTAAACTTTGCTCCCACAATAAAAGGGGCAAGAATGAAAGATGTTGCTGGGAAACTTCAGCACCCAGTGAGCTTTGCAATGGCGACACACTCATTGCTGTATCTCCCCCTTCCTACCGAAAAGTGCATTTGAATCCAACATCTCTGGTGTCTGGTGCTCTCTGAGCACAGCAGAGTAAAGCACGAACGTTTGAACTTTGCTCCCACAGGAAAAGAGGCAAGAATGAAAGATGTTGCTGGGCATCTTCAGCACCCAGTGAGCTTTGCAATGGTGACACACTTATTGCTGTATCTCCCCCTTCCTACCGAAAAGTGCATTTGAATCCAACGTCTCTGGTGCCTGGTGCTCTCTGAGCACAGCAGAGTAAAGCACGAACGTTTGAACTCTGCTCCCACAGGAAAGGAGTCAGGAGTGAAAGATGATGCTGGGCGTCTTCAGCACACAGTGAGAGTTGAAAGGGTGACACGCACATTGAGGTCTCTCCTCACTTTCGTTCCTCAAAGTGTATTTGAATCCAACATCTCCGGTGCCTGCTCTCGGCTGAGCAGAACGATGTAAAGCAAGAGCGTTTGAACTTTGCTCCCACAGGAAAAGAGCCAGGAGTGAAAGATGTTGCTGGACATCTTCAGCACACAGTGAGCTTTGCAGGGTGACACAAACATAGCTGTCCCTCCTCCCTTCCAACCTAAAAGTGCATTTGAATCCAACATCTCTGGTGCCTGGTGCTCTCTGAGCACAGCAGAGTAAAGCACGAATGTTTGATCACTGCTCCCACAATAAAAGGGGCAAGAATGAAAGATGTTGCTGGGAATCTTCAGCACCCAGTGAGCTTTGCAATGGCGACACACTCATTGCTGTATCTCCCCCTTCCTACCGAAAAGTGCATTTGAATCCAACATCTCTGGTGTCTGGTGCTCTCTGAGCACAGCAGAGTCAAGCACGAACGTTTAAACTTTGCTCCCACAATAAAAGGGGCAAGAATGAAAGATGTTGCTGGGAAACTTCAGCACCCAGTGAGCTTTGCAATGGCGACACACTCATTGCTGTATCTCCCCCTTCCTACCGAAAAGTGCATTTGAATCCAACATCTCTGGTGTCTGGTGCTCTCTGAGCACAGCAGAGTAAAGCACGAACGTTTGAACTTTGCTCCCACAGGAAAAGAGGCAAGAATGAAAGATGTTGCTGGGCATCTTCAGCACCCAGTGAGCTTTGCAATGGTGACACACTTATTGCTGTATCTCCCCCTTCCTACCGAAAAGTGCATTTGAATCCAACATCTCTGGTGTCTGGTGCTCTCTGAGCACAGCAGAGTAAAGCACGAACGTTTGAACTCTGCTCCCACAGGAAAGGAGTCAGGAGTGAAAGATGATGCTGGGCGTCTTCAGCACACAGTGAGAGTTGAAAGGGTGACACGCACATTGAGGTCTCTCCTCACTTTCGTTCCTCAAAGTGTATTTGAATCCAACATCTCCGGTGCCTGCTCTCGGCTGAGCAGAACGATGTAAAGCAAGAGCGTTTGAACTTTGCTCCCACAGGAAAAGAGCCAGGAGTGAAAGATGTTGCTGGACATCTTCAGCACACAGTGAGAGTTGAAAGGGTGACACAAACATAGCTGTCCCTCCTCCCTTCCAACCTAAAAGTGCATTTGAATCCAACATCTCTGGTGCCTGGTGCTCTCTGAGCACAGCAGAGTAAAGCACGAACGTTTGATCACTGCTCCCACAATAAAAGGGGCAAGAATGAAAGATGTTGCTGGGAATCTTCAGCACCCAGTGAGCTTTGCAATGGCGACACACTCATTGCTGTATCTCCCCCTTCCTACCGAAAAGTGCATTTGAATCCAACATCTCTGGTGTCTGGTGCTCTCTGAGCACAGCAGAGTAAAGCACGAACGTTTAAACTTTGCTCCCACAATAAAAGGGGCAAGAATGAAAGATGTTGCTGGGAAACTTCAGCACCCAGTGAGCTTTGCAATGGCGACACACTCATTGCTGTATCTCCCCCTTCCTACCGAAAAGTGCATTTGAATCCAACATCTCTGGTGTCTGGTGCTCTCTGAGCACAGCAGAGTAAAGCACGAACGTTTGAACTTTGCTCCCACAGGAAAAGAGGCAAGAATGAAAGATGTTGCTGGGCATCTTCAGCACCCAGTGAGCTTTGCAATGGTGACACACTTATTGCTGTATCTCCCCCTTCCTACCGAAAAGTGCATTTGAATCCAACGTCTCTGGTGCCTGGTGCTCTCTGAGCACAGCAGAGTAAAGCACGAACGTTTGAACTCTGCTCCCACAGGAAAGGAGTCAGGAGTGAAAGATGATGCTGGGCGTCTTCAGCACACAGTGAGAGTTGAAAGGGTGACACGCACATTGAGGTCTCTCCTCACTTTCGTTCCTCAAAGTGTATTTGAATCCAACATCTCCGGTGCCTGCTCTCGGCTGAGCAGAACGATGTAAAGCAAGAGCGTTTGAACTTTGCTCCCACAGGAAAAGAGCCAGGAGTGAAAGATGTTGCTGGACATCTTCAGCACACAGTGAGCTTTGCAGGGTGACACAAACATAGCTGTCCCTCCTCCCTTCCAACCTAAAAGTGCATTTGAATCCAACATCTCTGGTGCCTGGTGCTCTCTGAGCACAGCAGAGTAAAGCACGAATGTTTGATCACTGCTCCCACAATAAAAGGGGCAAGAATGAAAGATGTTGCTGGGAATCTTCAGCACCCAGTGAGCTTTGCAATGGCGACACACTCATTGCTGTATCTCCCCCTTCCTACCGAAAAGTGCATTTGAATCCAACATCTCTGGTGTCTGGTGCTCTCTGAGCACAGCAGAGTCAAGCACGAACGTTTAAACTTTGCTCCCACAATAAAAGGGGCAAGAATGAAAGATGTTGCTGGGAAACTTCAGCACCCAGTGAGCTTTGCAATGGCGACACACTCATTGCTGTATCTCCCCCTTCCTACCGAAAAGTGCATTTGAATCCAACATCTCTGGTGTCTGGTGCTCTCTGAGCACAGCAGAGTAAAGCACGAACGTTTGAACTTTGCTCCCACAGGAAAAGAGGCAAGAATGAAAGATGTTGCTGGGCATCTTCAGCACCCAGTGAGCTTTGCAATGGTGACACACTTATTGCTGTATCTCCCCCTTCCTACCGAAAAGTGCATTTGAATCCAACGTCTCTGGTGCCTGGTGCTCTCTGAGCACAGCAGAGTAAAGCACGAACGTTTGAACTCTGCTCCCACAGGAAAGGAGTCAGGAGTGAAAGATGATGCTGGGCGTCTTCAGCACACAGTGAGAGTTGAAAGGGTGACACGCACATTGAGGTCTCTCCTCACTTTCGTTCCTCAAAGTGTATTTGAATCCAACATCTCCGGTGCCTGCTCTCGGCTGAGCAGAACGATGTAAAGCAAGAGCGTTTGAACTTTGCTCCCACAGGAAAAGAGCCAGGAGTGAAAGATGTTGCTGGACATCTTCAGCACACAGTGAGCTTTGCAGGGTGACACAAACATAGCTGTCCCTCCTCCCTTCCAACCTAAAAGTGCATTTGAATCCAACATCTCTGGTGCCTGGTGCTCTCTGAGCACAGCAGAGTAAAGCACGAATGTTTGATCACTGCTCCCACAATAAAAGGGGCAAGAATGAAAGATGTTGCTGGGAATCTTCAGCACCCAGTGAGCTTTGCAATGGCGACACACTCATTGCTGTAT
Organism: Lathamus discolor; assembly: GCF_037157495.1. Taxonomy (NCBI): domain Eukaryota; kingdom Metazoa; phylum Chordata; class Aves; order Psittaciformes; family Psittacidae; genus Lathamus; species Lathamus discolor. The sequence continues at coordinate 1,421,407 of NC_088892.1, read as the reverse complement.
CTCCCCCTTCCTACCGAAAAGTGCATTTGAATCCAACATCTCTGGTGTCTGGTGCTCTCTGAGCACAGCAGAGTCAAGCACGAACGTTTAAACTTTGCTCCCACAATAAAAGGGGCAAGAATGAAAGATGTTGCTGGGAAACTTCAGCACCCAGTGAGCTTTGCAATGGCGACACACTCATTGCTGTATCTCCCCCTTCCTACCGAAAAGTGCATTTGAATCCAACATCTCTGGTGTCTGGTGCTCTCTGAGCACAGCAGAGTAAAGCACGAACGTTTGAACTCTGCTCCCACAGGAAAGGAGTCAGGAGTGAAAGATGATGCTGGGCATCTTCAGCACACAGTGAGAGTTGAAAGGGTGACACGCACATTGAGGTCTCTCCTCACTTTCGTTCCTCAAAGTGTATTTGAATCCAACATCTCCGGTGCCTGCTCTCGGCTGAGCAGAACGATGTAAAGCAAGAGCGTTTGAACTTTGCTCCCACAGGAAAAGAGCCAGGAGTGAAAGATGTTGCTGGACATCTTCAGCACACAGTGAGAGTTGAAAGGGTGACACAAACATAGCTGTCCCTCCTCCCTTCCAACCTAAAAGTGCATTTGAATCCAACATCTCTGGTGCCTGGTGCTCTCTGAGCACAGCAGAGTAAAGCACGAACGTTTGATCACTGCTCCCACAATAAAAGGGGCAAGAATGAAAGATGTTGCTGGGAATCTTCAGCACCCAGTGAGCTTTGCAATGGCGACACACTCATTGCTGTATCTCCCCCTTCCTACCGAAAAGTGCATTTGAATCCAACATCTCTGGTGTCTGGTGCTCTCTGAGCACAGCAGAGTAAAGCACGAACGTTTAAACTTTGCTCCCACAATAAAAGGGGCAAGAATGAAAGATGTTGCTGGGAAACTTCAGCACCCAGTGAGCTTTGCAATGGCGACACACTCATTGCTGTATCTCCCCCTTCCTACCGAAAAGTGCATTTGAATCCAACATCTCTGGTGTCTGGTGCTCTCTGAGCACAGCAGAGTAAAGCACGAACGTTTGAACTTTGCTCCCACAGGAAAAGAGGCAAGAATGAAAGATGTTGCTGGGCATCTTCAGCACCCAGTGAGCTTTGCAATGGTGACACACTTATTGCTGTATCTCCCCCTTCCTACCGAAAAGTGCATTTGAATCCAACGTCTCTGGTGCCTGGTGCTCTCTGAGCACAGCAGAGTAAAGCACGAACGTTTGAACTCTGCTCCCACAGGAAAGGAGTCAGGAGTGAAAGATGATGCTGGGCGTCTTCAGCACACAGTGAGAGTTGAAAGGGTGACACGCACATTGAGGTCTCTCCTCACTTTCGTTCCTCAAAGTGTATTTGAATCCAACATCTCCGGTGCCTGCTCTCGGCTGAGCAGAACGATGTAAAGCAAGAGCGTTTGAACTTTGCTCCCACAGGAAAAGAGCCAGGAGTGAAAGATGTTGCTGGACATCTTCAGCACACAGTGAGCTTTGCAGGGTGACACAAACATAGCTGTCCCTCCTCCCTTCCAACCTAAAAGTGCATTTGAATCCAACATCTCTGGTGCCTGGTGCTCTCTGAGCACAGCAGAGTAAAGCACGAATGTTTGATCACTGCTCCCACAATAAAAGGGGCAAGAATGAAAGATGTTGCTGGGAATCTTCAGCACCCAGTGAGCTTTGCAATGGCGACACACTCATTGCTGTATCTCCCCCTTCCTACCGAAAAGTGCATTTGAATCCAACATCTCTGGTGTCTGGTGCTCTCTGAGCACAGCAGAGTCAAGCACGAACGTTTAAACTTTGCTCCCACAATAAAAGGGGCAAGAATGAAAGATGTTGCTGGGAAACTTCAGCACCCAGTGAGCTTTGCAATGGCGACACACTCATTGCTGTATCTCCCCCTTCCTACCGAAAAGTGCATTTGAATCCAACATCTCTGGTGTCTGGTGCTCTCTGAGCACAGCAGAGTAAAGCACGAACGTTTGAACTCTGCTCCCACAGGAAAGGAGTCAGGAGTGAAAGATGATGCTGGGCATCTTCAGCACACAGTGAGAGTTGAAAGGGTGACACGCACATTGAGGTCTCTCCTCACTTTCGTTCCTCAAAGTGTATTTGAATCCAACATCTCCGGTGCCTGCTCTCGGCTGAGCAGAACGATGTAAAGCAAGAGCGTTTGAACTTTGCTCCCACAGGAAAAGAGCCAGGAGTGAAAGATGTTGCTGGACATCTTCAGCACACAGTGAGCTTTGCAGGGTGACACAAACATAGCTGTCCCTCCTCCCTTACAACCTAAAAGTGCATTTGAATCCAACATCTCTGGTGCCTGGTGCTCTCTGAGCACAGCAGAGTAAAGCACGAACGTTTGATCACTGCTCCCACAATAAAAGGGGCAAGAATGAAAGATGTTGCTGGGAATCTTCAGCACCCAGTGAGCTTTGCAATGGCGACACACTCATTGCTGTATCTCCCCCTTCCTACCGAAAAGTGCATTTGAATCCAACATCTCTGGTGTCTGGTGCTCTCTGAGCACAGCAGAGTAAAGCACGAACGTTTAAACTTTGCTCCCACAATAAAAGGGGCAAGAATGAAAGATGTTGCTGGGAAACTTCAGCACCCAGTGAGCTTTGCAATGGCGACACACTCATTGCTGTATCTCCCCCTTCCTACCGAAAAGTGCATTTGAATCCAACATCTCTGGTGTCTGGTGCTCTCTGAGCACAGCAGAGTAAAGCACGAACGTTTGAACTTTGCTCCCACAGGAAAAGAGGCAAGAATGAAAGATGTTGCTGGGCATCTTCAGCACCCAGTGAGCTTTGCAATGGTGACACACTTATTGCTGTATCTCCCCCTTCCTACCGAAAAGTGCATTTGAATCCAACGTCTCTGGTGCCTGGTGCTCTCTGAGCACAGCAGAGTAAAGCACGAACGTTTGAACTCTGCTCCCACAGGAAAGGAGTCAGGAGTGAAAGATGATGCTGGGCGTCTTCAGCACACAGTGAGAGTTGAAAGGGTGACACGCACATTGAGGTCTCTCCTCACTTTCGTTCCTCAAAGTGTATTTGAATCCAACATCTCCGGTGCCTGCTCTCGGCTGAGCAGAACGATGTAAAGCAAGAGCGTTTGAACTTTGCTCCCACAGGAAAAGAGCCAGGAGTGAAAGATGTTGCTGGACATCTTCAGCACACAGTGAGCTTTGCAGGGTGACACAAACATAGCTGTCCCTCCTCCCTTCCAACCTAAAAGTGCATTTGAATCCAACATCTCTGGTGCCTGGTGCTCTCTGAGCACAGCAGAGTAAAGCACGAACGTTTGATCACTGCTCCCACAATAAAAGGGGCAAGAATGAAAGATGTTGCTGGGAAACTTCAGCACCCAGTGAGCTTTGCAATGGTGACACACTCATTGCTGTATCTCCCCCTTCCTATCGAAAAGTGCATTTGAATCCAACATCTCTGGTGTCTGGTGCTCTCTGAGCGCAGCAGAGTCAAGCACGAACGTTTGAACTTTGCTCCCACAGGAAAAGAGGCAAGAATGAAAGATGTTGCTGGGCATCTTCAGCACCCAGTGAGCTTTGCAATGGTGACACACTTATTGCTGTATCTCCCCCTTCCTACCGAAAAGTGCATTTGAATCCAACATCTCTGGTGTCTGGTGCTCTCTGAGCACAGCAGAGTAAAGCACGAACGTTTGAACTCTGCTCCCACAGGAAAGGAGTCAGGAGTGAAAGATGATGCTGGGCGTCTTCAGCACACAGTGAGAGTTGAAAGGGTGACACGCACATTGAGGTCTCTCCTCACTTTCGTTCCTCAAAGTGTATTTGAATCCAACATCTCCGGTGCCTGCTCTCGGCTGAGCAGAACGATGTAAAGCAAGAGCGTTTGAACTTTGCTCCCACAGGAAAAGAGCCAGGAGTGAAAGATGTTGCTGGACATCTTCAGCACACAGTGAGAGTTGAAAGGGTGACACAAACATAGCTGTCCCTCCTCCCTTCCAACCTAAAAGTGCATTTGAATCCAACATCTCTGGTGCCTGGTGCTCTCTGAGCACAGCAGAGTAAAGCACGAACGTTTGATCACTGCTCCCACAATAAAAGGGGCAAGAATGAAAGATGTTGCTGGGAATCTTCAGCACCCAGTGAGCTTTGCAATGGTGACACACTTATTGCTGTATCTCCCCCTTCCTACCGAAAAGTGCATTTGAATCCAACATCTCTGGTGTCTGGTGCTCTCTGAGCACAGCAGAGTCAAGCACGAACGTTTGAACTTTGCTCCCACAGGAAAAGAGGCAAGAATGAAAGATGTTGCTGGGCATCTTCAGCACCCAGTGAGCTTTGCAATGGTGACACACTTATTGCTGTATCTCCCCCTTCCTACCGAAAAGTGCATTTGAATCCAACATGTCTGGTGTCTGGTGCTCTCTGAGCACAGCAGAGTAAAGCACGAACGTTTGAACTCTGCTCCCACAGGAAAGGAGTCAGGAGTGAAAGATGATGCTGGGCATCTTCAGCACACAGTGAGAGTTGAAAGGGTGACACGCACATTGAGGTCTCTCCTCACTTTCGTTCCTCAAAGTGTATTTGAATCCAACATCTCCGGTGCCTGCTCTCGGCTGAGCAGAACGATGTAAAGCAAGAGCGTTTGAACTTTGCTCCCACAGGAAAAGAGCCAGGAGTGAAAGATGTTGCTGGACATCTTCAGCACACAGTGAGAGTTGAAAGGGTGACACAAACATAGCTGTCCCTCCTCCCTTCCAACCTAAAAGTGCATTTGAATCCAACATCTCTGGTGCCTGGTGCTCTCTGAGCACAGCAGAGTAAAGCACGAACGTTTGATCACTGCTCCCACAATAAAAGGGGCAAGAATGAAAGATGTTGCTGGGAATCTTCAGCACCCAGTGAGCTTTGCAATGGCGACACACTCATTGCTGTATCTCCCCCTTCCTACCGAAAAGTGCATTTGAATCCAACATCTCTGGTGTCTGGTGCTCTCTGAGCACAGCAGAGTAAAGCACGAACGTTTAAACTTTGCTCCCACAATAAAAGGGGCAAGAATGAAAGATGTTGCTGGGAAACTTCAGCACCCAGTGAGCTTTGCAATGGCGACACACTCATTGCTGTATCTCCCCCTTCCTATCGAAAAGTGCATTTGAATCCAACATCTCTGGTGTCTGGTGCTCTCTGAGCGCAGCAGAGTCAAGCACGAACGTTTGAACTTTGCTCCCACAGGAAAAGAGGCAAGAATGAAAGATGTTGCTGGGCATCTTCAGCACCCAGTGAGCTTTGCAATGGTGACACACTTATTGCTGTATCTCCCCCTTCCTACCGAAAAGTGCATTTGAATCCAACGTCTCTGGTGCCTGGTGCTCTCTGAGCACAGCAGAGTAAAGCACGAACGTTTGAACTCTGCTCCCACAGGAAAGGAGTCAGGAGTGAAAGATGATGCTGGGCGTCTTCAGCACACAGTGAGAGTTGAAAGGGTGACACGCACATTGAGGTCTCTCCTCACTTTCGTTCCTCAAAGTGTATTTGAATCCAACATCTCCGGTGCCTGCTCTCGGCTGAGCAGAACGATGTAAAGCAAGAGCGTTTGAACTTTGCTCCCACAGGAAAAGAGCCAGGAGTGAAAGATGTTGCTGGACATCTTCAGCACACAGTGAGCTTTGCAGGGTGACACAAACATAGCTGTCCCTCCTCCCTTCCAACCTAAAAGTGCATTTGAATCCAACATCTCTGGTGCCTGGTGCTCTCTGAGCACAGCAGAGTAAAGCACGAACGTTTAAGCTCTGCTCCCACAATAAAAGGGGCAAGAATGAAAGATGTTGCTGGGAAACTTCAGCACCCAGTGAGCTTTGCAATGGTGACACACTCATTGCTGTATCTCCCCCTTCCTACCGAAAAGTGCATTTGAATCCAACATCTCTGGTGTCTGGTGCTCTCTGAGCGCAGGAGAGTCAAGCACGAACGTTTGAACTTTGCTCCCACAGGAAAAGAGGCAAGAATGAAAGATGTTGCTGGGCATCTTCAGCACCCAGTGAGCTTTGCAATGGTGACACACTTATTGCTGTATCTCCCCCTTCCTACCGAAAAGTGCATTTGAATCCAACATCTCTGGTGTCTGGTGCTCTCTGAGCACAGCAGAGTAAAGCACGAACGTTTGAACTCTGCTCCCACAGGAAAGGAGTCAGGAGTGAAAGATGATGCTGGGCGTCTTCAGCACACAGTGAGAGTTGAAAGGGTGACACGCACATTGAGGTCTCTCCTCACTTTCGTTCCTCAAAGTGTATTTGAATCCAACATCTCCGGTGCCTGCTCTCGGCTGAGCAGAACGATGTAAAGCAAGAGCGTTTGAACTTTGCTCCCACAGGAAAAGAGCCAGGAGTGAAAGATGTTGCTGGACATCTTCAGCACACAGTGAGAGTTGAAAGGGTGACACAACCATAGCTGTCCCTCCTCCCTTCCAACCTAAAAGTGCATTTGAATCCAACATCTCTGGTGCCTGGTGCTCTCTGAGCACAGCAGAGTAAAGCACGAACGTTTGATCACTGCTCCCACAATAAAAGGGGCAAGAATGAAAGATGTTGCTGGGAATCTTCAGCACCCAGTGAGCTTTGCAATGGTGACACACTTATTGCTGTATCTCCCCCTTCCTACCGAAAAGTGCATTTGAATCCAACATCTCTGGTGTCTGGTGCTCTCTGAGCACAGCAGAGTCAAGCACGAACGTTTGAACTTTGCTCCCACAGGAAAAGAGGCAAGAATGAAAGATGTTGCTGGGCATCTTCAGCACCCAGTGAGCTTTGCAATGGTGACACACTTATTGCTGTATCTCCCCCTTCCTACCGAAAAGTGCATTTGAATCCAACATCTCTGGTGTCTGGTGCTCTCTGAGCACAGCAGAGTAAAGCACGAACGTTTGAACTCTGCTCGCGCAGGAAAGGAGTCAGGAGTGAAAGATGATGCTGGGCATCTTCAGCACACAGTGAGAGTTGAAAGGGTGACACGCACATTGAGGTCTCTCCTCACTTTCGTTCCTCAAAGTGTATTTGAATCCAACATCTCCGGTGCCTGCTCTCGGCTGAGCAGAACGATGTAAAGCAAGAGCGTTTGAACTTTGCTCCCACAGGAAAAGAGCCAGGAGTGAAAGATGTTGCTGGACATCTTCAGCACACAGTGAGCTTTGCAGGGTGACACAAACATAGCTGTCCCTCGTCCCTTCCAACCTAAAAGTGCATTTGAATCCAACATCTCTGGTGCCTGGTGCACTCTGAGCACAGCAGAGTAAAGCACGAACGTTTGAACTTTGCTCCCACAGGAAAAGAGGCAAGAATGAAAGATGTTGCTGGGAAACTTCAGCACCCAGTGAGCTTTGCAATGGTGACACACTCGTTGCTGTATCTCCCCCTTCCTACCGAAAAGTGCATTTGAATCCAACATCTCTGGTGTCTGGTGCACTCTGAGCACAGCAGAGTAAAGCACGAACGTTTGAACTTTGCTCCCACAGGAAAAGAGGCAAGAATGAAAGATGTTGCTGGGCATCTTCAGCACCCAGTGAGCTTTGCAATAGTGACACACTTATTGCTGTATCTCCCCCTTCCTACCGAAAAGTGCATTTGAATCCAACATCTCTGGTGTCTGGTGCTCTCTGAGCACAGCAGAGTCAAGCACGAACGTTTGAAGTCTGCTCCCACAGGAAAGGAGTCAGGAGTGAAAGATGTTGCTGGGCATCTTCAGCACCCAGTGAGCTTTGCAATGGTGACACACTTATTGCTGTATCTCCCCCTTCCTACCGAAAAGTGCATTTGAATCCAACATCTCTGGTGTCTGGTGCTCTCTGAGCACAGCAGAGTAAAGCACGAACGTTTGAACTCTGCTCCCACAGGAAAGGAGTCAGGAGTGAAAGATGATGCTGGGCGTCTTCAGCACACAGTGAGAGTTGAAAGGGTGACACGCACATTGAGGTCTCTCCTCACTTTCGTTCCTCAAAGTGTATTTGAATCCAACATCTCCGGTGCCTGCTCTCGGCTGAGCAGAACGATGTAAAGCAAGAGCGTTTGAACTTTGCTCCCACAGGAAAAGAGCCAGGAGTGAAAGATGTTGCTGGACATCTTCAGCACACAGTGAGCTTTGCAGGGTGACACAAACATAGATGTCCCTCCTCCCTTCCAACCTAAAAGTGCATTTGAATCCAACATCTCTGTGCCTGGTGCTCTCTGAGCACAGCAGAGTAAAGCACGAACGTTTGAACTTTGCTCCCACAGGAAGAGGGGCAAGAATGAAAGATGTTGCTGGGAAACTTCAGCACCCAGTGAGCTTTGCAATGGCGACACACTCATTGCTGTATCTCCCCCTTCCTACCGAAAAGTGCATTTGAATCCAACGTCTCTGGTGTCTGGTGCTCTCTGAGCACAGCAGAGTAAAGCACGAACGTTTGAACTTTGCTCCCACAGGAAAAGAGGCAAGAATGAAAGATGTTGCTGGGCATCTTCAGCACCCAGTGAGCTTTGCAATGGTGACACACTTATTGCTGTATCTCCCCCTTCCTACCGAAAAGTGCATTTGAATCCAACGTCTCTGGTGCCTGGTGCTCTCTGAGCACAGCAGAGTAAAGCACGAACGTTTGAACTCTGCTCCCACAGGAAAGGAGTCAGGAGTGAAAGATGATGCTGGGCGTCTTCAGCACACAGTGAGAGTTGAAAGGGTGACACGCACATTGAGGTCTCTCCTCACTTTCGTTCCTCAAAGTGTATTTGAATCCAACATCTCCGGTGCCTGCTCTCGGCTGAGCAGAACGATGTACAGCAAGAGCGTTTGAACTTTGCTCCCACAGGAAAAGAGCCAGGAGTGAAAGATGTTGCTGGACATCTTCAGCACACAGTGAGCTTTGCAGGGTGACACAAACATAGCTGTCCCTCCTCCCTTCCAACCTAAAAGTGCATTTGAATCCAACATCTCTGGTGCCTGGTGCTCTCTGAGCACAGCAGAGTAAAGCACGAATGTTTGATCACTGCTCCCACAATAAAAGGGGCAAGAATGAAAGATGTTGCTGGGAATCTTCAGCACCCAGTGAGCTTTGCAATGGCGACACACTCATTGCTGTATCTCCCCCTTCCTACCGAAAAGTGCATTTGAATCCCACATCTCTGGTGTCTGGTGCTCTCTGAGCACAGCAGAGTCAAGCACGAACGTTTAAACTTTGCTCCCACAATAAAAGGGGCAAGAATGAAAGATGTTGCTGGGAAACTTCAGCACCCAGTGAGCTTTGCAATGGCGACACACTCATTGCTGTATCTCCCCCTTCCTACCGAAAAGTGCATTTGAATCCAACATCTCTGGTGTCTGGTGCTCTCTGAGCACAGCAGAGTAAAGCACGAACGTTTGAACTCTGCTCCCACAGGAAAGGAGTCAGGAGTGAAAGATGATGCTGGGCATCTTCAGCACACAGTGAGAGTTGAAAGGGTGACACGCACATTGAGGTCTCTCCTCACTTTCGTTCCTCAAAGTGTATTTGAATCCAACATCTCCGGTGCCTGCTCTCGGCTGAGCAGAACGATGTAAAGCAAGAGCGTTTGAACTTTGCTCCCACAGGAAAAGAGCCAGGAGTGAAAGATGTTGCTGGACATCTTCAGCACACAGTGAGAGTTGAAAGGGTGACACAAACATAGCTGTCCCTCCTCCCTTCCAACCTAAAAGTGCATTTGAATCCAACATCTCTGGTGCCTGGTGCTCTCTGAGCACAGCAGAGTAAAGCACGAACGTTTGATCACTGCTCCCACAATAAAAGGGGCAAGAATGAAAGATGTTGCTGGGAATCTTCAGCACCCAGTGAGCTTTGCAATGGCGACACACTCATTGCTGTATCTCCCCCTTCCTACCGAAAAGTGCATTTGAATCCAACATCTCTGGTGTCTGGTGCTCTCTGAGCACAGCAGAGTAAAGCACGAACGTTTAAACTTTGCTCCCACAATAAAAGGGGCAAGAATGAAAGATGTTGCTGGGAAACTTCAGCACCCAGTGAGCTTTGCAATGGCGACACACTCATTGCTGTATCTCCCCCTTCCTACCGAAAAGTGCATTTGAATCCAACATCTCTGGTGTCTGGTGCTCTCTGAGCACAGCAGAGTAAAGCACGAACGTTTGAACTTTGCTCCCACAGGAAAAGAGGCAAGAATGAAAGATGTTGCTGGGCATCTTCAGCACCCAGTGAGCTTTGCAATGGTGACACACTTATTGCTGTATCTCCCCCTTCCTACCGAAAAGTGCATTTGAATCCAACGTCTCTGGTGCCTGGTGCTCTCTGAGCACAGCAGAGTAAAGCACGAACGTTTGAACTCTGCTCCCACAGGAAAGGAGTCAGGAGTGAAAGATGATGCTGGGCGTCTTCAGCACACAGTGAGAGTTGAAAGGGTGACACGCACATTGAGGTCTCTCCTCACTTTCGTTCCTCAAAGTGTATTTGAATCCAACATCTCCGGTGCCTGCTCTCGGCTGAGCAGAACGATGTAAAGCAAGAGCGTTTGAACTTTGCTCCCACAGGAAAAGAGCCAGGAGTGAAAGATGTTGCTGGACATCTTCAGCACACAGTGAGCTTTGCAGGGTGACACAAACATAGCTGTCCCTCCTCCCTTCCAACCTAAAAGTGCATTTGAATCCAACATCTCTGGTGCCTGGTGCTCTCTGAGCACAGCAGAGTAAAGCACGAATGTTTGATCACTGCTCCCACAATAAAAGGGGCAAGAATGAAAGATGTTGCTGGGAATCTTCAGCACCCAGTGAGCTTTGCAATGGCGACACACTCATTGCTGTATCTCCCCCTTCCTACCGAAAAGTGCATTTGAATCCAACATCTCTGGTGTCTGGTGCTCTCTGAGCACAGCAGAGTCAAGCACGAACGTTTAAACTTTGCTCCCACAATAAAAGGGGCAAGAATGAAAGATGTTGCTGGGAAACTTCAGCACCCAGTGAGCTTTGCAATGGCGACACACTCATTGCTGTATCTCCCCCTTCCTACCGAAAAGTGCATTTGAATCCAACATCTCTGGTGTCTGGTGCTCTCTGAGCACAGCAGAGTAAAGCACGAACGTTTGAACTCTGCTCCCACAGGAAAGGAGTCAGGAGTGAAAGATGATGCTGGGCATCTTCAGCACACAGTGAGAGTTGAAAGGGTGACACGCACATTGAGGTCTCTCCTCACTTTCGTTCCTCAAAGTGTATTTGAATCCAACATCTCCGGTGCCTGCTCTCGGCTGAGCAGAACGATGTAAAGCAAGAGCGTTTGAACTTTGCTCCCACAGGAAAAGAGCCAGGAGTGAAAGATGTTGCTGGACATCTTCAGCACACAGTGAGCTTTGCAGGGTGACACAAACATAGCTGTCCCTCCTCCCTTACAACCTAAAAGTGCATTTGAATCCAACATCTCTGGTGCCTGGTGCTCTCTGAGCACAGCAGAGTAAAGCACGAACGTTTGATCACTGCTCCCACAATAAAAGGGGCAAGAATGAAAGATGTTGCTGGGAATCTTCAGCACCCAGTGAGCTTTGCAATGGCGACACACTCATTGCTGTATCTCCCCCTTCCTACCGAAAAGTGCATTTGAATCCAACATCTCTGGTGTCTGGTGCTCTCTGAGCACAGCAGAGTAAAGCACGAACGTTTAAACTTTGCTCCCACAATAAAAGGGGCAAGAATGAAAGATGTTGCTGGGAAACTTCAGCACCCAGTGAGCTTTGCAATGGCGACACACTCATTGCTGTATCTCCCCCTTCCTACCGAAAAGTGCATTTGAATCCAACATCTCTGGTGTCTGGTGCTCTCTGAGCACAGCAGAGTAAAGCACGAACGTTTGAACTTTGCTCCCACAGGAAAAGAGGCAAGAATGAAAGATGTTGCTGGGCATCTTCAGCACCCAGTGAGCTTTGCAATGGTGACACACTTATTGCTGTATCTCCCCCTTCCTACCGAAAAGTGCATTTGAATCCAACGTCTCTGGTGCCTGGTGCTCTCTGAGCACAGCAGAGTAAAGCACGAACGTTTGAACTCTGCTCCCACAGGAAAGGAGTCAGGAGTGAAAGATGATGCTGGGCGTCTTCAGCACACAGTGAGAGTTGAAAGGGTGACACGCACATTGAGGTCTCTCCTCACTTTCGTTCCTCAAAGTGTATTTGAATCCAACATCTCCGGTGCCTGCTCTCGGCTGAGCAGAACGATGTAAAGCAAGAGCGTTTGAACTTTGCTCCCACAGGAAAAGAGCCAGGAGTGAAAGATGTTGCTGGACATCTTCAGCACACAGTGAGCTTTGCAGGGTGACACAAACATAGCTGTCCCTCCTCCCTTCCAACCTAAAAGTGCATTTGAATCCAACATCTCTGGTGCCTGGTGCTCTCTGAGCACAGCAGAGTAAAGCACGAACGTTTGATCACTGCTCCCACAATAAAAGGGGCAAGAATGAAAGATGTTGCTGGGAAACTTCAGCACCCAGTGAGCTTTGCAATGGTGACACACTCATTGCTGTATCTCCCCCTTCCTATCGAAAAGTGCATTTGAATCCAACATCTCTGGTGTCTGGTGCTCTCTGAGCGCAGCAGAGTCAAGCACGAACGTTTGAACTTTGCTCCCACAGGAAAAGAGGCAAGAATGAAAGATGTTGCTGGGCATCTTCAGCACCCAGTGAGCTTTGCAATGGTGACACACTTATTGCTGTATCTCCCCCTTCCTACCGAAAAGTGCATTTGAATCCAACATCTCTGGTGTCTGGTGCTCTCTGAGCACAGCAGAGTAAAGCACGAACGTTTGAACTCTGCTCCCACAGGAAAGGAGTCAGGAGTGAAAGATGATGCTGGGCGTCTTCAGCACACAGTGAGAGTTGAAAGGGTGACACGCACATTGAGGTCTCTCCTCACTTTCGTTCCTCAAAGTGTATTTGAATCCAACATCTCCGGTGCCTGCTCTCGGCTGAGCAGAACGATGTAAAGCAAGAGCGTTTGAACTTTGCTCCCACAGGAAAAGAGCCAGGAGTGAAAGATGTTGCTGGACATCTTCAGCACACAGTGAGCTTTGCAGGGTGACACAAACATAGCTGTCCCTCCTCCCTTCCAACCTAAAAGTGCATTTGAATCCAACATCTCTGGTGCCTGGTGCTCTCTGAGCACAGCAGAGTAAAGCACGAACGTTTGATCACTGCTCCCACAATAAAAGGGGCAAGAATGAAAGATGTTGCTGGGAAACTTCAGCACCCAGTGAGCTTTGCAATGGTGACACACTCATTGCTGTATCTCCCCCTTCCTATCGAAAAGTGCATTTGAATCCAACATCTCTGGTGTCTGGTGCTCTCTGAGCGCAGCAGAGTCAAGCACGAACGTTTGAACTTTGCTCCCACAGGAAAAGAGGCAAGAATGAAAGATGTTGCTGGGCATCTTCAGCACCCAGTGAGCTTTGCAATGGTGACACACTTATTGCTGTATCTCCCCCTTCCTACCGAAAAGTGCATTTGAATCCAACATCTCTGGTGTCTGGTGCTCTCTGAGCACAGCAGAGTAAAGCACGAACGTTTGAACTCTGCTCCCACAGGAAAGGAGTCAGGAGTGAAAGATGATGCTGGGCATCTTCAGCACACAGTGAGAGTTGAAAGGGTGACACGCACATTGAGGTCTCTCCTCACTTTCGTTCCTCAAAGTGTATTTGAATCCAACATCTCCGGTGCCTGCTCTCGGCTGAGCAGAACGATGTAAAGCAAGAGCGTTTGAACTTTGCTCCCACAGGAAAAGAGCCAGGAGTGAAAGATGTTGCTGGACATCTTCAGCACACAGTGAGAGTTGAAAGGGTGACACAAACATAGCTGTCCCTCCTCCCTTCCAACCTAAAAGTGCATTTGAATCCAACATCTCTGGTGCCTGGTGCTCTCTGAGCACAGCAGAGTAAAGCACGAACGTTTGATCACTGCTCCCACAATAAAAGGGGCAAGAATGAAAGATGTTGCTGGGAATCTTCAGCACCCAGTGAGCTTTGCAATGGCGACACACTCATTGCTGTATCTCCCCCTTCCTACCGAAAAGTGCATTTGAATCCAACATCTCTGGTGTCTGGTGCTCTCTGAGCACAGCAGAGTAAAGCACGAACGTTTAAACTTTGCTCCCACAATAAAAGGGGCAAGAATGAAAGATGTTGCTGGGAAACTTCAGCACCCAGTGAGCTTTGCAATGGCGACACACTCATTGCTGTATCTCCCCCTTCCTACCGAAAAGTGCATTTGAATCCAACATCTCTGGTGTCTGGTGCTCTCTGAGCACAGCAGAGTAAAGCACGAACGTTTGAACTTTGCTCCCACAGGAAAAGAGGCAAGAATGAAAGATGTTGCTGGGCATCTTCAGCACCCAGTGAGCTTTGCAATGGTGACACACTTATTGCTGTATCTCCCCCTTCCTACCGAAAAGTGCATTTGAATCCAACGTCTCTGGTGCCTGGTGCTCTCTGAGCACAGCAGAGTAAAGCACGAACGTTTGAACTCTGCTCCCACAGGAAAGGAGTCAGGAGTGAAAGATGATGCTGGGCGTCTTCAGCACACAGTGAGAGTTGAAAGGGTGACACGCACATTGAGGTCTCTCCTCACTTTCGTTCCTCAAAGTGTATTTGAATCCAACATCTCCGGTGCCTGCTCTCGGCTGAGCAGAACGATGTAAAGCAAGAGCGTTTGAACTTTGCTCCCACAGGAAAAGAGCCAGGAGTGAAAGATGTTGCTGGACATCTTCAGCACACAGTGAGCTTTGCAGGGTGACACAAACATAGCTGTCCCTCCTCCCTTACAACCTAAAAGTGCATTTGAATCCAACATCTCTGGTGCCTGGTGCTCTCTGAGCACAGCAGAGTAAAGCACGAATGTTTGATCACTGCTCCCACAATAAAAGGGGCAAGAATGAAAGATGTTGCTGGGAATCTTCAGCACCCAGTGAGCTTTGCAATGGCGACACACTCATTGCTGTATCTCCCCCTTCCTACCGAAAAGTGCATTTGAATCCAACATCTCTGGTGTCTGGTGCTCTCTGAGCACAGCAGAGTCAAGCACGAACGTTTAAACTTTGCTCCCACAATAAAAGGGGCAAGAATGAAAGATGTTGCTGGGAAACTTCAGCACCCAGTGAGCTTTGCAATGGCGACACACTCATTGCTGTATCTCCCCCTTCCTACCGAAAAGTGCATTTGAATCCAACATCTCTGGTGTCTGGTGCTCTCTGAGCACAGCAGAGTAAAGCACGAACGTTTGAACTCTGCTCCCACAGGAAAGGAGTCAGGAGTGAAAGATGATGCTGGGCATCTTCAGCACACAGTGAGAGTTGAAAGGGTGACACGCACATTGAGGTCTCTCCTCACTTTCGTTCCTCAAAGTGTATTTGAATCCAACATCTCCGGTGCCTGCTCTCGGCTGAGCAGAACGATGTAAAGCAAGAGCGTTTGAACTTTGCTCCCACAGGAAAAGAGCCAGGAGTGAAAGATGTTGCTGGACATCTTCAGCACACAGTGAGCTTTGCAGGGTGACACAAACATAGCTGTCCCTCCTCCCTTACAACCTAAAAGTGCATTTGAATCCAACATCTCTGGTGCCTGGTGCTCTCTGAGCACAGCAGAGTAAAGCACGAACGTTTGATCACTGCTCCCACAATAAAAGGGGCAAGAATGAAAGATGTTGCTGGGAATCTTCAGCACCCAGTGAGCTTTGCAATGGCGACACACTCATTGCTGTATCTCCCCCTTCCTACCGAAAAGTGCATTTGAATCCAACATCTCTGGTGTCTGGTGCTCTCTGAGCACAGCAGAGTAAAGCACGAACGTTTAAACTTTGCTCCCACAATAAAAGGGGCAAGAATGAAAGATGTTGCTGGGAAACTTCAGCACCCAGTGAGCTTTGCAATGGCGACACACTCATTGCTGTATCTCCCCCTTCCTACCGAAAAGTGCATTTGAATCCAACATCTCTGGTGTCTGGTGCTCTCTGAGCACAGCAGAGTAAAGCACGAACGTTTGAACTTTGCTCCCACAGGAAAAGAGGCAAGAATGAAAGATGTTGCTGGGCATCTTCAGCACCCAGTGAGCTTTGCAATGGTGACACACTTATTGCTGTATCTCCCCCTTCCTACCGAAAAGTGCATTTGAATCCAACGTCTCTGGTGCCTGGTGCTCTCTGAGCACAGCAGAGTAAAGCACGAACGTTTGAACTCTGCTCCCACAGGAAAGGAGTCAGGAGTGAAAGATGATGCTGGGCGTCTTCAGCACACAGTGAGAGTTGAAAGGGTGACACGCACATTGAGGTCTCTCCTCACTTTCGTTCCTCAAAGTGTATTTGAATCCAACATCTCCGGTGCCTGCTCTCGGCTGAGCAGAACGATGTAAAGCAAGAGCGTTTGAACTTTGCTCCCACAGGAAAAGAGCCAGGAGTGAAAGATGTTGCTGGACATCTTCAGCACACAGTGAGCTTTGCAGGGTGACACAAACATAGCTGTCCCTCCTCCCTTCCAACCTAAAAGTGCATTTGAATCCAACATCTCTGGTGCCTGGTGCTCTCTGAGCACAGCAGAGTAAAGCACGAACGTTTGATCACTGCTCCCACAATAAAAGGGGCAAGAATGAAAGATGTTGCTGGGAAACTTCAGCACCCAGTGAGCTTTGCAATGGTGACACACTCATTGCTGTATCTCCCCCTTCCTATCGAAAAGTGCATTTGAATCCAACATCTCTGGTGTCTGGTGCTCTCTGAGCGCAGCAGAGTCAAGCACGAACGTTTGAACTTTGCTCCCACAGGAAAAGAGGCAAGAATGAAAGATGTTGCTGGGCATCTTCAGCACCCAGTGAGCTTTGCAATGGTGACACACTTATTGCTGTATCTCCCCCTTCCTACCGAAAAGTGCATTTGAATCCAACATCTCTGGTGTCTGGTGCTCTCTGAGCACAGCAGAGTAAAGCACGAACGTTTGAACTCTGCTCCCACAGGAAAGGAGTCAGGAGTGAAAGATGATGCTGGGCGTCTTCAGCACACAGTGAGAGTTGAAAGGGTGACACGCACATTGAGGTCTCTCCTCACTTTCGTTCCTCAAAGTGTATTTGAATCCAACATCTCCGGTGCCTGCTCTCGGCTGAGCAGAACGATGTAAAGCAAGAGCGTTTGAACTTTGCTCCCACAGGAAAAGAGCCAGGAGTGAAAGATGTTGCTGGACATCTTCAGCACACAGTGAGCTTTGCAGGGTGACACAAACATAGCTGTCCCTCCTCCCTTCCAACCTAAAAGTGCATTTGAATCCAACATCTCTGGTGCCTGGTGCTCTCTGAGCACAGCAGAGTAAAGCACGAACGTTTGATCACTGCTCCCACAATAAAAGGGGCAAGAATGAAAGATGTTGCTGGGAAACTTCAGCACCCAGTGAGCTTTGCAATGGTGACACACTCATTGCTGTATCTCCCCCTTCCTATCGAAAAGTGCATTTGAATCCAACATCTCTGGTGTCTGGTGCTCTCTGAGCGCAGCAGAGTCAAGCACGAACGTTTGAACTTTGCTCCCACAGGAAAAGAGGCAAGAATGAAAGATGTTGCTGGGCATCTTCAGCACCCAGTGAGCTTTGCAATGGTGACACACTTATTGCTGTATCTCCCCCTTCCTACCGAAAAGTGCATTTGAATCCAACATCTCTGGTGTCTGGTGCTCTCTGAGCACAGCAGAGTAAAGCACGAACGTTTGAACTCTGCTCCCACAGGAAAGGAGTCAGGAGTGAAAGATGATGCTGGGCGTCTTCAGCACACAGTGAGAGTTGAAAGGGTGACACGCACATTGAGGTCTCTCCTCACTTTCGTTCCTCAAAGTGTATTTGAATCCAACATCTCCGGTGCCTGCTCTCGGCTGAGCAGAACGATGTAAAGCAAGAGCGTTTGAACTTTGCTCCCACAGGAAAAGAGCCAGGAGTGAAAGATGTTGCTGGACATCTTCAGCACACAGTGAGAGTTGAAAGGGTGACACAAACATAGCTGTCCCTCCTCCCTTCCAACCTAAAAGTGCATTTGAATCCAACATCTCTGGTGCCTGGTGCTCTCTGAGCACAGCAGAGTAAAGCACGAACGTTTGATCACTGCTCCCACAATAAAAGGGGCAAGAATGAAAGATGTTGCTGGGAATCTTCAGCACCCAGTGAGCTTTGCAATGGTGACACACTTATTGCTGTATCTCCCCCTTCCTACCGAAAAGTGCATTTGAATCCAACATCTCTGGTGTCTGGTGCTCTCTGAGCACAGCAGAGTCAAGCACGAACGTTTGAACTTTGCTCCCACAGGAAAAGAGGCAAGAATGAAAGATGTTGCTGGGCATCTTCAGCACCCAGTGAGCTTTGCAATGGTGACACACTTATTGCTGTATCTCCCCCTTCCTACCGAAAAGTGCATTTGAATCCAACATGTCTGGTGTCTGGTGCTCTCTGAGCACAGCAGAGTAAAGCACGAACGTTTGAACTCTGCTCCCACAGGAAAGGAGTCAGGAGTGAAAGATGATGCTGGGCATCTTCAGCACACAGTGAGAGTTGAAAGGGTGACACGCACATTGAGGTCTCTCCTCACTTTCGTTCCTCAAAGTGTATTTGAATCCAACATCTCCGGTGCCTGCTCTCGGCTGAGCAGAACGATGTAAAGCAAGAGCGTTTGAACTTTGCTCCCACAGGAAAAGAGCCAGGAGTGAAAGATGTTGCTGGACATCTTCAGCACACAGTGAGAGTTGAAAGGGTGACACAAACATAGCTGTCCCTCCTCCCTTCCAACCTAAAAGTGCATTTGAATCCAACATCTCTGGTGCCTGGTGCTCTCTGAGCACAGCAGAGTAAAGCACGAACGTTTGATCACTGCTCCCACAATAAAAGGGGCAAGAATGAAAGATGTTGCTGGGAATCTTCAGCACCCAGTGAGCTTTGCAATGGCGACACACTCATTGCTGTATCTCCCCCTTCCTACCGAAAAGTGCATTTGAATCCAACATCTCTGGTGTCTGGTGCTCTCTGAGCACAGCAGAGTAAAGCACGAACGTTTAAACTTTGCTCCCACAACAAAAGGGGCAAGAATGAAAGATGTTGCTGGGAAACTTCAGCACCCAGTGAGCTTTGCAATGGCGACACACTCATTGCTGTATCTCCCCCTTCCTACCGAAAAGTGCATTTGAATCCAACATGTCTGGTGTCTGGTGCTCTCTGAGCACAGCAGAGTAAAGCACGAACGTTTGAACTCTGCTCCCACAGGAAAGGAGTCAGGAGTGAAAGATGATGCTGGGCATCTTCAGCACACAGTGAGAGTTGAAAGGGTGACACGCACATTGAGGTCTCTCCTCACTTTCGTTCCTCAAAGTGTATTTGAATCCAACATCTCCGGTGCCTGCTCTCGGCTGAGCAGAACGATGTAAAGCAAGAGCGTTTGAACTTTGCTCCCACAGGAAAAGAGCCAGGAGTGAAAGATGTTGCTGGACATCTTCAGCACACAGTGAGAGTTGAAAGGGTGACACAAACATAGCTGTCCCTCCTCCCTTCCAACCTAAAAGTGCATTTGAATCCAACATCTCTGGTGCCTGGTGCTCTCTGAGCACAGCAGAGTAAAGCACGAACGTTTGATCACTGCTCCCACAATAAAAGGGGCAAGAATGAAAGATGTTGCTGGGAATCTTCAGCACCCAGTGAGCTTTGCAATGGCGACACACTCATTGCTGTATCTCCCCCTTCCTACCGAAAAGTGCATTTGAATCCAACATCTCTGGTGTCTGGTGCTCTCTGAGCACAGCAGAGTAAAGCACGAACGTTTAAACTTTGCTCCCACAATAAAAGGGGCAAGAATGAAAGATGTTGCTGGGAAACTTCAGCACCCAGTGAGCTTTGCAATGGCGACACACTCATTGCTGTATCTCCCCCTTCCTACCGAAAAGTGCATTTGAATCCAACATCTCTGGTGTCTGGTGCTCTCTGAGCACAGCAGAGTAAAGCACGAACGTTTGAACTTTGCTCCCACAGGAAAAGAGGCAAGAATGAAAGATGTTGCTGGGCATCTTCAGCACCCAGTGAGCTTTGCAATGGTGACACACTTATTGCTGTATCTCCCCCTTCCTACCGAAAAGTGCATTTGAATCCAACGTCTCTGGTGCCTGGTGCTCTCTGAGCACAGCAGAGTAAAGCACGAACGTTTGAACTCTGCTCCCACAGGAAAGGAGTCAGGAGTGAAAGATGATGCTGGGCGTCTTCAGCACACAGTGAGAGTTGAAAGGGTGACACGCACATTGAGGTCTCTCCTCACTTTCGTTCCTCAAAGTGTATTTGAATCCAACATCTCCGGTGCCTGCTCTCGGCTGAGCAGAACGATGTAAAGCAAGAGCGTTTGAACTTTGCTCCCACAGGAAAAGAGCCAGGAGTGAAAGATGTTGCTGGACATCTTCAGCACACAGTGAGCTTTGCAGGGTGACACAAACATAGCTGTCCCTCCTCCCTTCCAACCTAAAAGTGCATTTGAATCCAACATCTCTGGTGTCTGGTGCTCTCTGAGCACAGCAGAGTAAAGCACGAACGTTTAAGCTCTGCTCCCGCAATAAAAGGGGCAAGAATGAAAGATGTTGCTGGGAAACTTCAGCACCCAGTGAGCTTTGCAATGGCGACACACTCATTGCTGTATCTCCCCCTTCCTACCGAAAAGTGCATTTGAATCCAACATCTCTGGTGTCTGGTGCTCTCTGAGCACAGCAGAGTAAAGCACGAACGTTTGAACTTTGCTCCCACAGGAAAAGAGGCAAGAATGAAAGATGTTGCTGGGCATCTTCAGCACCCAGTGAGCTTTGCAATGGTGACACACTTATTGCTGTATCTCCCCCTTCCTACCGAAAAGTGCATTTGAATCCAACGTCTCTGGTGCCTGGTGCTCTCTGAGCACAGCAGAGTAAAGCACGAACGTTTGAACTCTGCTCCCACAGGAAAGGAGTCAGGAGTGAAAGATGATGCTGGGCATCTTCAGCACACAGTGAGAGTTGAAAGGGTGACACGCACATTGAGGTCTCTCCTCACTTTCGTTCCTCAAAGTGTATTTGAATCCAACATCTCCGGTGCCTGCTCTCGGCTGAGCAGAACGATGTAAAGCAAGAGCGTTTGAACTTTGCTCCCACAGGAAAAGAGCCAGGAGTGAAAGATGTTGCTGGACATCTTCAGCACACAGTGAGCTTTGCAGGGTGACACAAACATAGCTGTCCCTCCTCCCTTCCAACCTAAAAGTGCATTTGAATCCAACATCTCTGGTGCCTGGTGCTCTCTGAGCACAGCAGAGTAAAGCACGAACGTTTGATCACTGCTCCCACAATAAAAGGGGCAAGAATGAAAGATGTTGCTGGGAAACTTCAGCACCCAGTGAGCTTTGCAATGGTGACACACTCATTGCTGTATCTCCCCCTTCCTATCGAAAAGTGCATTTGAATCCAACATCTCTGGTGTCTGGTGCTCTCTGAGCGCAGCAGAGTCAAGCACGAACGTTTGAACTTTGCTCCCACAGGAAAAGAGGCAAGAATGAAAGATGTTGCTGGGCATCTTCAGCACCCAGTGAGCTTTGCAATGGTGACACACTTATTGCTGTATCTCCCCCTTCCTACCGAAAAGTGCATTTGAATCCAACATGTCTGGTGTCTGGTGCTCTCTGAGCACAGCAGAGTAAAGCACGAACGTTTGAACTCTGCTCCCACAGGAAAGGAGTCAGGAGTGAAAGATGATGCTGGGCGTCTTCAGCACACAGTGAGAGTTGAAAGGGTGACACGCACATTGAGGTCTCTCCTCACTTTCGTTCCTCAAAGTGTATTTGAATCCAACATCTCCGGTGCCTGCTCTCGGCTGAGCAGAACGATGTAAAGCAAGAGCGTTTGAACTTTGCTCCCACAGGAAAAGAGCCAGGAGTGAAAGATGTTGCTGGACATCTTCAGCACACAGTGAGCTTTGCAGGGTGACACAAACATAGCTGTCCCTCCTCCCTTCCAACCTAAAAGTGCATTTGAATCCAACATCTCTGGTGCCTGGTGCTCTCTGAGCACAGCAGAGTAAAGCACGAACGTTTAAGCTCTGCTCCCACAATAAAAGGGGCAAGAATGAAAGATGTTGCTGGGAAACTTCAGCACCCAGTGAGCTTTGCAATGGTGACACACTCATTGCTGTATCTCCCCCTTCCTACCGAAAAGTGCATTTGAATCCAACATCTCTGGTGTCTGGTGCTCTCTGAGCGCAGGAGAGTCAAGCACGAACGTTTGAACTTTGCTCCCACAGGAAAAGAGGCAAGAATGAAAGATGTTGCTGGGCATCTTCAGCACCCAGTGAGCTTTGCAATGGTGACACACTTATTGCTGTATCTCCCCCTTCCTACCGAAAAGTGCATTTGAATCCAACGTCTCTGGTGTCTGGTGCTCTCTGAGCACAGCAGAGTAAAGCACGAACGTTTGAACTCTGCTCCCACAGGAAAGGAGTCAGGAGTGAAAGATGATGCTGGGCGTCTTCAGCACACAGTGAGAGTTGAAAGGGTGACACGCACATTGAGGTCTCTCCTCACTTTCGTTCCTCAAAGTGTATTTGAATCCAACATCTCCGGTGCCTGCTCTCGGCTGAGCAGAACGATGTAAAGCAAGAGCGTTTGAACTTTGCTCCCACAGGAAAAGAGCCAGGAGTGAAAGATGTTGCTGGACATCTTCAGCACACAGTGAGAGTTGAAAGGGTGACACAACCATAGCTGTCCCTCCTCCCTTCCAACCTAAAAGTGCATTTGAATCCAACATCTCTGGTGCCTGGTGCTCTCTGAGCACAGCAGAGTAAAGCACGAACGTTTGATCACTGCTCCCACAATAAAAGGGGCAAGAATGAAAGATGTTGCTGGGAATCTTCAGCACCCAGTGAGCTTTGCAATGGCGACACACTCATTGCTGTATCTCCCCCTTCCTACCGAAAAGTGCATTTGAATCCAACATCTCTGGTGTCTGGTGCTCTCTGAGCACAGCAGAGTCAAGCACGAACGTTTAAACTTTGCTCCCACAATAAAAGGGGCAAGAATGAAAGATGTTGCTGGGAAACTTCAGCACCCAGTGAGCTTTGCAATGGCGACACACTCATTGCTGTATCTCCCCCTTCCTACCGAAAAGTGCATTTGAATCCAACATCTCTGGTGTCTGGTGCTCTCTGAGCACAGCAGAGTAAAGCACGAACGTTTGAACTCTGCTCCCACAGGAAAGGAGTCAGGAGTGAAAGATGATGCTGGGCATCTTCAGCACACAGTGAGAGTTGAAAGGGTGACACGCACATTGAGGTCTCTCCTCACTTTCGTTCCTCAAAGTGTATTTGAATCCAACATCTCCGGTGCCTGCTCTCGGCTGAGCAGAACGATGTAAAGCAAGAGCGTTTGAACTTTGCTCCCACAGGAAAAGAGCCAGGAGTGAAAGATGTTGCTGGACATCTTCAGCACACAGTGAGCTTTGCAGGGTGACACAAACATAGCTGTCCCTCCTCCCTTACAACCTAAAAGTGCATTTGAATCCAACATCTCTGGTGCCTGGTGCTCTCTGAGCACAGCAGAGTAAAGCACGAACGTTTGATCACTGCTCCCACAATAAAAGGGGCAAGAATGAAAGATGTTGCTGGGAATCTTCAGCACCCAGTGAGCTTTGCAATGGCGACACACTCATTGCTGTATCTCCCCCTTCCTACCGAAAAGTGCATTTGAATCCAACATCTCTGGTGTCTGGTGCTCTCTGAGCACAGCAGAGTAAAGCACGAACGTTTAAACTTTGCTCCCACAATAAAAGGGGCAAGAATGAAAGATGTTGCTGGGAAACTTCAGCACCCAGTGAGCTTTGCAATGGCGACACACTCATTGCTGTATCTCCCCCTTCCTACCGAAAAGTGCATTTGAATCCAACATCTCTGGTGTCTGGTGCTCTCTGAGCACAGCAGAGTAAAGCACGAACGTTTGAACTTTGCTCCCACAGGAAAAGAGGCAAGAATGAAAGATGTTGCTGGGCATCTTCAGCACCCAGTGAGCTTTGCAATGGTGACACACTTATTGCTGTATCTCCCCCTTCCTACCGAAAAGTGCATTTGAATCCAACGTCTCTGGTGCCTGGTGCTCTCTGAGCACAGCAGAGTAAAGCACGAACGTTTGAACTCTGCTCCCACAGGAAAGGAGTCAGGAGTGAAAGATGATGCTGGGCGTCTTCAGCACACAGTGAGAGTTGAAAGGGTGACACGCACATTGAGGTCTCTCCTCACTTTCGTTCCTCAAAGTGTATTTGAATCCAACATCTCCGGTGCCTGCTCTCGGCTGAGCAGAACGATGTAAAGCAAGAGCGTTTGAACTTTGCTCCCACAGGAAAAGAGCCAGGAGTGAAAGATGTTGCTGGACATCTTCAGCACACAGTGAGCTTTGCAGGGTGACACAAACATAGCTGTCCCTCCTCCCTTCCAACCTAAAAGTGCATTTGAATCCAACATCTCTGGTGCCTGGTGCTCTCTGAGCACAGCAGAGTAAAGCACGAACGTTTGATCACTGCTCCCACAATAAAAGGGGCAAGAATGAAAGATGTTGCTGGGAAACTTCAGCACCCAGTGAGCTTTGCAATGGTGACACACTCATTGCTGTATCTCCCCCTTCCTATCGAAAAGTGCATTTGAATCCAACATCTCTGGTGTCTGGTGCTCTCTGAGCGCAGCAGAGTCAAGCACGAACGTTTGAACTTTGCTCCCACAGGAAAAGAGGCAAGAATGAAAGATGTTGCTGGGCATCTTCAGCACCCAGTGAGCTTTGCAATGGTGACACACTTATTGCTGTATCTCCCCCTTCCTACCGAAAAGTGCATTTGAATCCAACATCTCTGGTGTCTGGTGCTCTCTGAGCACAGCAGAGTAAAGCACGAACGTTTGAACTCTGCTCCCACAGGAAAGGAGTCAGGAGTGAAAGATGATGCTGGGCGTCTTCAGCACACAGTGAGAGTTGAAAGGGTGACACGCACATTGAGGTCTCTCCTCACTTTCGTTCCTCAAAGTGTATTTGAATCCAACATCTCCGGTGCCTGCTCTCGGCTGAGCAGAACGATGTAAAGCAAGAGCGTTTGAACTTTGCTCCCACAGGAAAAGAGCCAGGAGTGAAAGATGTTGCTGGACATCTTCAGCACACAGTGAGCTTTGCAGGGTGACACAAACATAGCTGTCCCTCCTCCCTTCCAACCTAAAAGTGCATTTGAATCCAACATCTCTGGTGCCTGGTGCTCTCTGAGCACAGCAGAGTAAAGCACGAACGTTTGATCACTGCTCCCACAATAAAAGGGGCAAGAATGAAAGATGTTGCTGGGAAACTTCAGCACCCAGTGAGCTTTGCAATGGTGACACACTCATTGCTGTATCTCCCCCTTCCTATCGAAAAGTGCATTTGAATCCAACATCTCTGGTGTCTGGTGCTCTCTGAGCGCAGCAGAGTCAAGCACGAACGTTTGAACTTTGCTCCCACAGGAAAAGAGGCAAGAATGAAAGATGTTGCTGGGCATCTTCAGCACCCAGTGAGCTTTGCAATGGTGACACACTTATTGCTGTATCTCCCCCTTCCTACCGAAAAGTGCATTTGAATCCAACATGTCTGGTGTCTGGTGCTCTCTGAGCACAGCAGAGTAAAGCACGAACGTTTGAACTCTGCTCCCACAGGAAAGGAGTCAGGAGTGAAAGATGATGCTGGGCATCTTCAGCACACAGTGAGAGTTGAAAGGGTGACACGCACATTGAGGTCTCTCCTCACTTTCGTTCCTCAAAGTGTATTTGAATCCAACATCTCCGGTGCCTGCTCTCGGCTGAGCAGAACGATGTAAAGCAAGAGCGTTTGAACTTTGCTCCCACAGGAAAAGAGCCAGGAGTGAAAGATGTTGCTGGACATCTTCAGCACACAGTGAGAGTTGAAAGGGTGACACAAACATAGCTGTCCCTCCTCCCTTCCAACCTAAAAGTGCATTTGAATCCAACATCTCTGGTGCCTGGTGCTCTCTGAGCACAGCAGAGTAAAGCACGAACGTTTGATCACTGCTCCCACAATAAAAGGGGCAAGAATGAAAGATGTTGCTGGGAATCTTCAGCACCCAGTGAGCTTTGCAATGGCGACACACTCATTGCTGTATCTCCCCCTTCCTACCGAAAAGTGCATTTGAATCCAACATCTCTGGTGTCTGGTGCTCTCTGAGCACAGCAGAGTAAAGCACGAACGTTTAAACTTTGCTCCCACAATAAAAGGGGCAAGAATGAAAGATGTTGCTGGGAAACTTCAGCACCCAGTGAGCTTTGCAATGGCGACACACTCATTGCTGTATCTCCCCCTTCCTACCGAAAAGTGCATTTGAATCCAACATCTCTGGTGTCTGGTGCTCTCTGAGCACAGCAGAGTAAAGCACGAACGTTTGAACTTTGCTCCCACAGGAAAAGAGGCAAGAATGAAAGATGTTGCTGGGCATCTTCAGCACCCAGTGAGCTTTGCAATGGTGACACACTTATTGCTGTATCTCCCCCTTCCTACCGAAAAGTGCATTTGAATCCAACGTCTCTGGTGCCTGGTGCTCTCTGAGCACAGCAGAGTAAAGCACGAACGTTTGAACTCTGCTCCCACAGGAAAGGAGTCAGGAGTGAAAGATGATGCTGGGCGTCTTCAGCACACAGTGAGAGTTGAAAGGGTGACACGCACATTGAGGTCTCTCCTCACTTTCGTTCCTCAAAGTGTATTTGAATCCAACATCTCCGGTGCCTGCTCTCGGCTGAGCAGAACGATGTAAAGCAAGAGCGTTTGAACTTTGCTCCCACAGGAAAAGAGCCAGGAGTGAAAGATGTTGCTGGACATCTTCAGCACACAGTGAGCTTTGCAGGGTGACACAAACATAGCTGTCCCTCCTCCCTTCCAACCTAAAAGTGCATTTGAATCCAACATCTCTGGTGTCTGGTGCTCTCTGAGCACAGCAGAGTAAAGCACGAACGTTTAAGCTCTGCTCCCGCAATAAAAGGGGCAAGAATGAAAGATGTTGCTGGGAAACTTCAGCACCCAGTGAGCTTTGCAATGGCGACACACTCATTGCTGTATCTCCCCCTTCCTACCGAAAAGTGCATTTGAATCCAACATCTCTGGTGTCTGGTGCTCTCTGAGCACAGCAGAGTAAAGCACGAACGTTTGAACTTTGCTCCCACAGGAAAAGAGGCAAGAATGAAAGATGTTGCTGGGCATCTTCAGCACCCAGTGAGCTTTGCAATGGTGACACACTTATTGCTGTATCTCCCATTTCCTACCGAAAAGTGCATTTGAATCCAACGTCTCTGGTGCCTGGTGCTCTCTGAGCACAGCAGAGTAAAGCACGAACGTTTGAACTCTGCTCCCACAGGAAAGGAGTCAGGAGTGAAAGATGATGCTGGGCATCTTCAGCACACAGTGAGAGTTGAAAGGGTGACACGCACATTGAGGTCTCTCCTCACTTTCGTTCCTCAAAGTGTATTTGAATCCAACATCTCCGGTGCCTGCTCTCGGCTGAGCAGAACGATGTAAAGCAAGAGCGTTTGAACTTTGCTCCCACAGGAAAAGAGCCAGGAGTGAAAGATGTTGCTGGACATCTTCAGCACACAGTGAGCTTTGCAGGGTGACACAAACATAGCTGTCCCTCCTCCCTTCCAACCTAAAAGTGCATTTGAATCCAACATCTCTGGTGCCTGGTGCTCTCTGAGCACAGCAGAGTAAAGCACGAACGTTTGATCACTGCTCCCACAATAAAAGGGGCAAGAATGAAAGATGTTGCTGGGAAACTTCAGCACCCAGTGAGCTTTGCAATGGTGACACACTCATTGCTGTATCTCCCCCTTCCTATCGAAAAGTGCATTTGAATCCAACATCTCTGGTGTCTGGTGCTCTCTGAGCGCAGCAGAGTCAAGCACGAACGTTTGAACTTTGCTCCCACAGGAAAAGAGGCAAGAATGAAAGATGTTGCTGGGCATCTTCAGCACCCAGTGAGCTTTGCAATGGTGACACACTTATTGCTGTATCTCCCCCTTCCTACCGAAAAGTGCATTTGAATCCAACATGTCTGGTGTCTGGTGCTCTCTGAGCACAGCAGAGTAAAGCACGAACGTTTGAACTCTGCTCCCACAGGAAAGGAGTCAGGAGTGAAAGATGATGCTGGGCGTCTTCAGCACACAGTGAGAGTTGAAAGGGTGACACGCACATTGAGGTCTCTCCTCACTTTCGTTCCTCAAAGTGTATTTGAATCCAACATCTCCGGTGCCTGCTCTCGGCTGAGCAGAACGATGTAAAGCAAGAGCGTTTGAACTTTGCTCCCACAGGAAAAGAGCCAGGAGTGAAAGATGTTGCTGGACATCTTCAGCACACAGTGAGCTTTGCAGGGTGACACAAACATAGCTGTCCCTCCTCCCTTCCAACCTAAAAGTGCATTTGAATCCAACATCTCTGGTGCCTGGTGCTCTCTGAGCACAGCAGAGTAAAGCACGAACGTTTAAGCTCTGCTCCCACAATAAAAGGGGCAAGAATGAAAGATGTTGCTGGGAAACTTCAGCACCCAGTGAGCTTTGCAATGGTGACACACTCATTGCTGTATCTCCCCCTTCCTACCGAAAAGTGCATTTGAATCCAACATCTCTGGTGTCTGGTGCTCTCTGAGCGCAGGAGAGTCAAGCACGAACGTTTGAACTTTGCTCCCACAGGAAAAGAGGCAAGAATGAAAGATGTTGCTGGGCATCTTCAGCACCCAGTGAGCTTTGCAATGGTGACACACTTATTGCTGTATCTCCCCCTTCCTACCGAAAAGTGCATTTGAATCCAACGTCTCTGGTGTCTGGTGCTCTCTGAGCACAGCAGAGTAAAGCACGAACGTTTGAACTCTGCTCCCACAGGAAAGGAGTCAGGAGTGAAAGATGATGCTGGGCGTCTTCAGCACACAGTGAGAGTTGAAAGGGTGACACGCACATTGAGGTCTCTCCTCACTTTCGTTCCTCAAAGTGTATTTGAATCCAACATCTCCGGTGCCTGCTCTCGGCTGAGCAGAACGATGTAAAGCAAGAGCGTTTGAACTTTGCTCCCACAGGAAAAGAGCCAGGAGTGAAAGATGTTGCTGGACATCTTCAGCACACAGTGAGAGTTGAAAGGGTGACACAACCATAGCTGTCCCTCCTCCCTTCCAACCTAAAAGTGCATTTGAATCCAACATCTCTGGTGCCTGGTGCTCTCTGAGCACAGCAGAGTAAAGCACGAACGTTTGATCACTGCTCCCACAATAAAAGGGGCAAGAATGAAAGATGTTGCTGGGAATCTTCAGCACCCAGTGAGCTTTGCAATGGCGACACACTCATTGCTGTATCTCCCCCTTCCTACCGAAAAGTGCATTTGAATCCAACATCTCTGGTGTCTGGTGCTCTCTGAGCACAGCAGAGTCAAGCACGAACGTTTAAACTTTGCTCCCACAATAAAAGGGGCAAGAATGAAAGATGTTGCTGGGAAACTTCAGCACCCAGTGAGCTTTGCAATGGCGACACACTCATTGCTGTATCTCCCCCTTCCTACCGAAAAGTGCATTTGAATCCAACATCTCTGGTGTCTGGTGCTCTCTGAGCACAGCAGAGTAAAGCACGAACGTTTGAACTCTGCTCCCACAGGAAAGGAGTCAGGAGTGAAAGATGATGCTGGGCATCTTCAGCACACAGTGAGAGTTGAAAGGGTGACACGCACATTGAGGTCTCTCCTCACTTTCGTTCCTCAAAGTGTATTTGAATCCAACATCTCCGGTGCCTGCTCTCGGCTGAGCAGAACGATGTAAAGCAAGAGCGTTTGAACTTTGCTCCCACAGGAAAAGAGCCAGGAGTGAAAGATGTTGCTGGACATCTTCAGCACACAGTGAGCTTTGCAGGGTGACACAAACATAGCTGTCCCTCCTCCCTTACAACCTAAAAGTGCATTTGAATCCAACATCTCTGGTGCCTGGTGCTCTCTGAGCACAGCAGAGTAAAGCACGAACGTTTGATCACTGCTCCCACAATAAAAGGGGCAAGAATGAAAGATGTTGCTGGGAATCTTCAGCACCCAGTGAGCTTTGCAATGGCGACACACTCATTGCTGTATCTCCCCCTTCCTACCGAAAAGTGCATTTGAATCCAACATCTCTGGTGTCTGGTGCTCTCTGAGCACAGCAGAGTAAAGCACGAACGTTTAAACTTTGCTCCCACAATAAAAGGGGCAAGAATGAAAGATGTTGCTGGGAAACTTCAGCACCCAGTGAGCTTTGCAATGGCGACACACTCATTGCTGTATCTCCCCCTTCCTACCGAAAAGTGCATTTGAATCCAACATCTCTGGTGTCTGGTGCTCTCTGAGCACAGCAGAGTAAAGCACGAACGTTTGAACTTTGCTCCCACAGGAAAAGAGGCAAGAATGAAAGATGTTGCTGGGCATCTTCAGCACCCAGTGAGCTTTGCAATGGTGACACACTTATTGCTGTATCTCCCCCTTCCTACCGAAAAGTGCATTTGAATCCAACGTCTCTGGTGCCTGGTGCTCTCTGAGCACAGCAGAGTAAAGCACGAACGTTTGAACTCTGCTCCCACAGGAAAGGAGTCAGGAGTGAAAGATGATGCTGGGCGTCTTCAGCACACAGTGAGAGTTGAAAGGGTGACACGCACATTGAGGTCTCTCCTCACTTTCGTTCCTCAAAGTGTATTTGAATCCAACATCTCCGGTGCCTGCTCTCGGCTGAGCAGAACGATGTAAAGCAAGAGCGTTTGAACTTTGCTCCCACAGGAAAAGAGCCAGGAGTGAAAGATGTTGCTGGACATCTTCAGCACACAGTGAGCTTTGCAGGGTGACACAAACATAGCTGTCCCTCCTCCCTTCCAACCTAAAAGTGCATTTGAATCCAACATCTCTGGTGCCTGGTGCTCTCTGAGCACAGCAGAGTAAAGCACGAACGTTTGATCACTGCTCCCACAATAAAAGGGGCAAGAATGAAAGATGTTGCTGGGAAACTTCAGCACCCAGTGAGCTTTGCAATGGTGACACACTCATTGCTGTATCTCCCCCTTCCTATCGAAAAGTGCATTTGAATCCAACATCTCTGGTGTCTGGTGCTCTCTGAGCGCAGCAGAGTCAAGCACGAACGTTTGAACTTTGCTCCCACAGGAAAAGAGGCAAGAATGAAAGATGTTGCTGGGCATCTTCAGCACCCAGTGAGCTTTGCAATGGTGACACACTTATTGCTGTATCTCCCCCTTCCTACCGAAAAGTGCATTTGAATCCAACATCTCTGGTGTCTGGTGCTCTCTGAGCACAGCAGAGTAAAGCACGAACGTTTGAACTCTGCTCCCACAGGAAAGGAGTCAGGAGTGAAAGATGATGCTGGGCGTCTTCAGCACACAGTGAGAGTTGAAAGGGTGACACGCACATTGAGGTCTCTCCTCACTTTCGTTCCTCAAAGTGTATTTGAATCCAACATCTCCGGTGCCTGCTCTCGGCTGAGCAGAACGATGTAAAGCAAGAGCGTTTGAACTTTGCTCCCACAGGAAAAGAGCCAGGAGTGAAAGATGTTGCTGGACATCTTCAGCACACAGTGAGCTTTGCAGGGTGACACAAACATAGCTGTCCCTCCTCCCTTCCAACCTAAAAGTGCATTTGAATCCAACATCTCTGGTGCCTGGTGCTCTCTGAGCACAGCAGAGTAAAGCACGAACGTTTGATCACTGCTCCCACAATAAAAGGGGCAAGAATGAAAGATGTTGCTGGGAAACTTCAGCACCCAGTGAGCTTTGCAATGGTGACACACTCATTGCTGTATCTCCCCCTTCCTATCGAAAAGTGCATTTGAATCCAACATCTCTGGTGTCTGGTGCTCTCTGAGCGCAGCAGAGTCAAGCACGAACGTTTGAACTTTGCTCCCACAGGAAAAGAGGCAAGAATGAAAGATGTTGCTGGGCATCTTCAGCACCCAGTGAGCTTTGCAATGGTGACACACTTATTGCTGTATCTCCCCCTTCCTACCGAAAAGTGCATTTGAATCCAACATCTCTGGTGTCTGGTGCTCTCTGAGCACAGCAGAGTAAAGCACGAACGTTTGAACTCTGCTCCCACAGGAAAGGAGTCAGGAGTGAAAGATGATGCTGGGCGTCTTCAGCACACAGTGAGAGTTGAAAGGGTGACACGCACATTGAGGTCTCTCCTCACTTTCGTTCCTCAAAGTGTATTTGAATCCAACATCTCCGGTGCCTGCTCTCGGCTGAGCAGAACGATGTAAAGCAAGAGCGTTTGAACTTTGCTCCCACAGGAAAAGAGCCAGGAGTGAAAGATGTTGCTGGACATCTTCAGCACACAGTGAGAGTTGAAAGGGTGACACAAACATAGCTGTCCCTCCTCCCTTCCAACCTAAAAGTGCATTTGAATCCAACATCTCTGGTGCCTGGTGCTCTCTGAGCACAGCAGAGTAAAGCACGAACGTTTGATCACTGCTCCCACAATAAAAGGGGCAAGAATGAAAGATGTTGCTGGGAATCTTCAGCACCCAGTGAGCTTTGCAATGGTGACACACTTATTGCTGTATCTCCCCCTTCCTACCGAAAAGTGCATTTGAATCCAACATCTCTGGTGTCTGGTGCTCTCTGAGCACAGCAGAGTCAAGCACGAACGTTTGAACTTTGCTCCCACAGGAAAAGAGGCAAGAATGAAAGATGTTGCTGGGCATCTTCAGCACCCAGTGAGCTTTGCAATGGTGACACACTTATTGCTGTATCTCCCCCTTCCTACCGAAAAGTGCATTTGAATCCAACATGTCTGGTGTCTGGTGCTCTCTGAGCACAGCAGAGTAAAGCACGAACGTTTGAACTCTGCTCCCACAGGAAAGGAGTCAGGAGTGAAAGATGATGCTGGGCATCTTCAGCACACAGTGAGAGTTGAAAGGGTGACACGCACATTGAGGTCTCTCCTCACTTTCGTTCCTCAAAGTGTATTTGAATCCAACATCTCCGGTGCCTGCTCTCGGCTGAGCAGAACGATGTAAAGCAAGAGCGTTTGAACTTTGCTCCCACAGGAAAAGAGCCAGGAGTGAAAGATGTTGCTGGACATCTTCAGCACACAGTGAGAGTTGAAAGGGTGACACAAACATAGCTGTCCCTCCTCCCTTCCAACCTAAAAGTGCATTTGAATCCAACATCTCTGGTGCCTGGTGCTCTCTGAGCACAGCAGAGTAAAGCACGAACGTTTGATCACTGCTCCCACAATAAAAGGGGCAAGAATGAAAGATGTTGCTGGGAATCTTCAGCACCCAGTGAGCTTTGCAATGGCGACACACTCATTGCTGTATCTCCCCCTTCCTACCGAAAAGTGCATTTGAATCCAACATCTCTGGTGTCTGGTGCTCTCTGAGCACAGCAGAGTAAAGCACGAACGTTTAAGCTCTGCTCCCGCAATAAAAGGGGCAAGAATGAAAGATGTTGCTGGGAAACTTCAGCACCCAGTGAGCTTTGCAATGGCGACACACTCATTGCTGTATCTCCCCCTTCCTATCGAAAAGTGCATTTGAATCCAACATCTCTGGTGTCTGGTGCTCTCTGAGCACAGCAGAGTAAAGCACGAACGTTTGAACTTTGCTCCCACAGGAAAAGAGGCAAGAATGAAAGATGTTGCTGGGCATCTTCAGCACCCAGTGAGCTTTGCAATGGTGACACACTTATTGCTGTATCTCCCCCTTCCTACCGAAAAGTGCATTTGAATCCAACGTCTCTGGTGCCTGGTGCTCTCTGAGCACAGCAGAGTAAAGCACGAACGTTTGAACTCTGCTCCCACAGGAAAGGAGTCAGGAGTGAAAGATGATGCTGGGCATCTTCAGCACACAGTGAGAGTTGAAAGGGTGACACGCACATTGAGGTCTCTCCTCACTTTCGTTCCTCAAAGTGTATTTGAATCCAACATCTCCGGTGCCTGCTCTCGGCTGAGCAGAACGATGTAAAGCAAGAGCGTTTGAACTTTGCTCCCACAGGAAAAGAGCCAGGAGTGAAAGATGTTGCTGGACATCTTCAGCACACAGTGAGCTTTGCAGGGTGACACAAACATAGCTGTCCCTCCTCCCTTCCAACCTAAAAGTGCATTTGAATCCAACATCTCTGGTGCCTGGTGCTCTCTGAGCACAGCAGAGTAAAGCACGAACGTTTGATCACTGCTCCCACAATAAAAGGGGCAAGAATGAAAGATGTTGCTGGGAAACTTCAGCACCCAGTGAGCTTTGCAATGGTGACACACTCATTGCTGTATCTCCCCCTTCCTATCGAAAAGTGCATTTGAATCCAACATCTCTGGTGTCTGGTGCTCTCTGAGCGCAGCAGAGTCAAGCACGAACGTTTGAACTTTGCTCCCACAGGAAAAGAGGCAAGAATGAAAGATGTTGCTGGGCATCTTCAGCACCCAGTGAGCTTTGCAATGGTGACACACTTATTGCTGTATCTCCCCCTTCCTACCGAAAAGTGCATTTGAATCCAACATGTCTGGTGTCTGGTGCTCTCTGAGCACAGCAGAGTAAAGCACGAACGTTTGAACTCTGCTCCCACAGGAAAGGAGTCAGGAGTGAAAGATGATGCTGGGCGTCTTCAGCACACAGTGAGAGTTGAAAGGGTGACACGCACATTGAGGTCTCTCCTCACTTTCGTTCCTCAAAGTGTATTTGAATCCAACATCTCCGGTGCCTGCTCTCGGCTGAGCAGAACGATGTAAAGCAAGAGCGTTTGAACTTTGCTCCCACAGGAAAAGAGCCAGGAGTGAAAGATGTTGCTGGACATCTTCAGCACACAGTGAGCTTTGCAGGGTGACACAAACATAGCTGTCCCTCCTCCCTTCCAACCTAAAAGTGCATTTGAATCCAACATCTCTGGTGCCTGGTGCTCTCTGAGCACAGCAGAGTAAAGCACGAACGTTTAAGCTCTGCTCCCACAATAAAAGGGGCAAGAATGAAAGATGTTGCTGGGAAACTTCAGCACCCAGTGAGCTTTGCAATGGTGACACACTCATTGCTGTATCTCCCCCTTCCTACCGAAAAGTGCATTTGAATCCAACATCTCTGGTGTCTGGTGCTCTCTGAGCGCAGGAGAGTCAAGCACGAACGTTTGAACTTTGCTCCCACAGGAAAAGAGGCAAGAATGAAAGATGTTGCTGGGCATCTTCAGCACCCAGTGAGCTTTGCAATGGTGACACACTTATTGCTGTATCTCCCCCTTCCTACCGAAAAGTGCATTTGAATCCAACGTCTCTGGTGCCTGGTGCTCTCTGAGCACAGCAGAGTAAAGCACGAACGTTTGAACTCTGCTCCCACAGGAAAGGAGTCAGGAGTGAAAGATGATGCTGGGCGTCTTCAGCACACAGTGAGAGTTGAAAGGGTGACACGCACATTGAGGTCTCTCCTCACTTTCGTTCCTCAAAGTGTATTTGAATCCAACATCTCCGGTGCCTGCTCTCGGCTGAGCAGAACGATGTAAAGCAAGAGCGTTTGAACTTTGCTCCCACAGGAAAAGAGCCAGGAGTGAAAGATGTTGCTGGACATCTTCAGCACACAGTGAGCTTTGCAGGGTGACACAAACATAGCTGTCCCTCCTCCCTTCCAACCTAAAAGTGCATTTGAATCCAACATCTCTGGTGCCTGGTGCTCTCTGAGCACAGCAGAGTAAAGCACGAACGTTTGATCACTGCTCCCACAATAAAAGGGGCAAGAATGAAAGATGTTGCTGGGAATCTTCAGCACCCAGTGAGCTTTGCAATGGTGACACACTTATAGCTGTATCTCCCCCTTCCTACCGAAAAGTGCATTTGAATCCAACATCTCTGGTGTCTGGTGCTCTCTGAGCACAGCAGAGTCAAGCACGAACGTTTGAACTTTGCTCCCACAGGAAAAGAGGCAAGAATGAAAGATGTTGCTGGGCATCTTCAGCACCCAGTGAGCTTTGCAATGGTGACACACTTATTGCTGTATCTCCCCCTTCCTACCGAAAAGTGCATTTGAATCCAACATGTCTGGTGTCTGGTGCTCTCTGAGCACAGCAGAGTAAAGCACGAACGTTTGAACTCTGCTCGCACAGGAAAGGAGTCAGGAGTGAAAGATGATGCTGGGCATCTTCAGCACACAGTGAGAGTTGAAAGGGTGACACGCACATTGAGGTCTCTCCTCACTTTCGTTCCTCAAAGTGTATTTGAATCCAACATCTCCGGTGCCTGCTCTCGGCTGAGCAGAACGATGTAAAGCAAGAGCGTTTGAACTTTGCTCCCACAGGAAAAGAGCCAGGAGTGAAAGATGTTGCTGGACATCTTCAGCACACAGTGAGCTTTGCAGGGTGACACAAACATAGCTGTCCCTCCTCCCTTCCAACCTAAAAGTGCATTTGAATCCAACATCTCTGGTGTCTGGTGCTCTCTGAGCACAGCAGAGTAAAGCACGAACGTTTAAGCTCTGCTCCCGCAATAAAAGGGGCAAGAATGAAAGATGTTGCTGGGAAACTTCAGCACCCAGTGAGCTTTGCAATGGCGACACACTCATTGCTGTATCTCCCCCTTCCTACCGAAAAGTGCATTTGAATCCAACATCTCTGGTGTCTGGTGCTCTCTGAGCACAGCAGAGTAAAGCACGAACGTTTGAACTTTGCTCCCACAGGAAAAGAGGCAAGAATGAAAGATGTTGCTGGGCATCTTCAGCACCCAGTGAGCTTTGCAATGGTGACACACTTATTGCTGTATCTCCCCCTTCCTACCGAAAAGTGCATTTGAATCCAACGTCTCTGGTGCCTGGTGCTCTCTGAGCACAGCAGAGTAAAGCACGAACGTTTGAACTCTGCTCCCACAGGAAAGGAGTCAGGAGTGAAAGATGATGCTGGGCGTCTTCAGCACACAGTGAGAGTTGAAAGGGTGACACGCACATTGAGGTCTCTCCTCACTTTCGTTCCTCAAAGTGTATTTGAATCCAACATCTCCGGTGCCTGCTCTCGGCTGAGCAGAACGATGTAAAGCAAGAGCGTTT
The DNA here is from genome assembly GCF_037157495.1 of Lathamus discolor. NCBI lineage: Eukaryota > Metazoa > Chordata > Aves > Psittaciformes > Psittacidae > Lathamus > Lathamus discolor. The sequence continues at coordinate 1,384,358 of NC_088892.1, read as the reverse complement.
GAACTTTGCTCCCACAGGAAAAGAGCCAGGAGTGAAAGATGTTGCTGGACATCTTCAGCACACAGTGAGCTTTGCAGGGTGACACAAACATAGCTGTCCCTCCTCCTTTCCAACCTAAAAGTGCATTTGAATCCAACATCTCTGGTGCCTGGTGCTCTCTGAGCACAGCAGAGTAAAGCACGATCGTTTGATCACTGCTCCCACAATAAAAGGGGCAAGAATGAAAGATGTTGCTGGGAATCTTCAGCACCCAGTGAGCTTTGCAATGGTGACACACTTATTGCTGTATCTCCCCCTTCCTACCGAAAAGTGCATTTGAATCCAACATCTCTGGTGTCTGGTGCTCTCTGAGCACAGCAGAGTCAAGCACGAACGTTTGAACTTTGCTCCCACAGGAAAAGAGGCAAGAATGAAAGATGTTGCTGGGCATCTTCAGCACCCAGTGAGCTTTGCAATGGTGACACACTTATTGCTGTATCTCCCCCTTCCTACCGAAAAGTGCATTTGAATCCAACATGTCTGGTGTCTGGTGCTCTCTGAGCACAGCAGAGTAAAGCACGAACGTTTGAACTCTGCTCGCGCAGGAAAGGAGTCAGGAGTGAAAGATGATGCTGGGCATCTTCAGCACACAGTGAGAGTTGAAAGGGTGACACGCACATTGAGGTCTCTCCTCACTTTCGTTCCTCAAAGTGTATTTGAATCCAACATCTCCGGTGCCTGCTCTCGGCTGAGCAGAACGATGTAAAGCAAGAGCGTTTGAACTTTGCTCCCACAGGAAAAGAGCCAGGAGTGAAAGATGTTGCTGGACATCTTCAGCACACAGTGAGCTTTGCAGGGTGACACAAACATAGCTGTCCCTCGTCCCTTCCAACCTAAAAGTGCATTTGAATCCAACATCTCTGGTGCCTGGTGCACTCTGAGCACAGCAGAGTAAAGCACGAACGTTTGAACTTTGCTCCCACAGGAAAAGAGGCAAGAATGAAAGATGTTGCTGGGAAACTTCAGCACCCAGTGAGCTTTGCAATGGTGACACACTCGTTGCTGTATCTCCCCCTTCCTACCGAAAAGTGCATTTGAATCCAACATCTCTGGTGTCTGGTGCTCTCTGAGCACAGCAGAGTAAAGCACGAACGTTTGAACTTTGCTCCCACAGGAAAAGAGGCAAGAATGAAAGATGTTGCTGGGCATCTTCAGCACCCAGTGAGCTTTGCAATAGTGACACACTTATTGCTGTATCTCCCCCTTCCTACCGAAAAGTGCATTTGAATCCAACATCTCTGGTGTCTGGTGCTCTCTGAGCACAGCAGAGTCAAGCACGAACGTTTGAAGTCTGCTCCCACAGGAAAGGAGTCAGGAGTGAAAGATGTTGCTGGGCATCTTCAGCACCCAGTGAGCTTTGCAATGGTGACACACTTATTGCTGTATCTCCCCCTTCCTACCGAAAAGTGCATTTGAATCCAACATCTCTGGTGTCTGGTGCTCTCTGAGCACAGCAGAGTAAAGCACGAACGTTTGAACTCTGCTCCCACAGGAAAGGAGTCAGGAGTGAAAGATGATGCTGGGCGTCTTCAGCACACAGTGAGAGTTGAAAGGGTGACACGCACATTGAGGTCTCTCCTCACTTTCGTTCCTCAAAGTGTATTTGAATCCAACATCTCCGGTGCCTGCTCTCGGCTGAGCAGAACGATGTAAAGCAAGAGCGTTTGAACTTTGCTCCCACAGGAAAAGAGCCAGGAGTGAAAGATGTTGCTGGACATCTTCAGCACACAGTGAGCTTTGCAGGGTGACACAAACATAGATGTCCCTCCTCCCTTCCAACCTAAAAGTGCATTTGAATCCAACATCTCTGTGCCTGGTGCTCTCTGAGCACAGCAGAGTAAAGCACGAACGTTTGAACTTTGCTCCCACAGGAAGAGGGGCAAGAATGAAAGATGTTGCTGGGAATCTTCAGCACCCAGTGAGCTTTGCAATGGTGACACACTTATTGCTGTATCTCCCCCTTCCTACCGAAAAGTGCATTTGAATCCAACATCTCTGGTGTCTGGTGCTCTCTGAGCACAGCAGAGTAAAGCACGAACGTTTGAACTCTGCTCCCACAGGAAAGGAGTCAGGAGTGAAAGATGATGCTGGGCGTCTTCAGCACACAGTGAGAGTTGAAAGGGTGACACGCACATTGAGGTCTCTCCTCACTTTCGTTCCTCAAAGTGTATTTGAATCCAACATCTCCGGTGCCTGCTCTCGGCTGAGCAGAACGATGTAAAGCAAGAGCGTTTGAACTTTGCTCCCACAGGAAAAGAGCCAGGAGTGAAAGATGTTGCTGGACATCTTCAGCACACAGTGAGCTTTGCAGGGTGACACAAACATAGCTGTCCCTCCTCCCTTCCAACCTAAAAGTGCATTTGAATCCAACATCTCTGGTGCCTGGTGCTCTCTGAGCACAGCAGAGTAAAGCACGAACGTTTGATCTTTGCTCCCACAGGAAAAGAGGCAAGAATGAAAGATGTTGCTGGGAATCTTCAGCACCCAGTGAGCTTTGCAATGGTGACACACTTATTGCTCTATCTCCCCCTTCCTACCGAAAAGTGCATTTGAATCCAACATCTCTGGTGTCTGGTGCTCTCTGAGCACAGCAGAGTAAAGCACGAACGTTTGAACTTTGCTCCCACAGGAAAAGAGGCAAGAATGAAAGATGTTGCTGGGCATCTTCAGCACCCAGTGAGCTTTGCAATGGTGACACACTTATTGCTGTATCTCCCCCTTCCTACCGAAAAGTGCATTTGAATCCAACATCTCTGGTGTCTGGTGCTCTCTGAGCACAGCAGAGTAAAGCACGAACGTTTGAACTCTGCTCGCACAGGAAAGGAGTCAGGAGTGAAAGATGATGCTGGGCATCTTCAGCACACAGTGAGAGTTGAAAGGGTGACACGCACATTGAGGTCTCTACTCACTTTCGTTCCTCAAAGTGTATTTGAATCCAACATCTCCGGTGCCTGCTCTCGGCTGAGCAGAACGATGTAAAGCAAGAGCGTTTGAACTTTGCTCCCACAGGAAAAGAGCCAGGAGTGAAAGATGTTGCTGGACATCTTCAGCACACAGTGAGCTTTGCAGGGTGACACAAACATAGCTGTCCCTCCTCCCTTCCAACCTAAAAGTGCATTTGAATCCAACATCTCTGGTGCCTGGTGCTCTCTGAGCACAGCAGAGTAAAGCACGAACGTTTAAGCTCTGCTCCCACAATAAAAGGGGCAAGTATGAAAGATGTTGCTGGGAAACTTCAGCACCCAGTGAGCTTTGCAATGGTGACACACTCATTGCTGTATCTCCCCCTTCCTACCGAAAAGTGCATTTGAATCCAACATCTCTGGTGTCTGGTGCTCTCTGAGCACAGCAGAGTAAAGCACGAACGTTTGAACTTTGCTCCCACAGGAAAAGAGGCAAGAATGAAAGATGTTGCTGGGCATCTTCAGCACCCAGTGAGCTTTGCAATGGTGACACACTTATTGCTGTATCTCCCCCTTCCTACCGAAAAGTGCATTTGAATCCAACATCTCTGGTGTCTGGTGCTCTCTGAGCACAGCAGAGTAAAGCACGAACGTTTGAACTCTGCTCCCACAGGAAAGGAGTCAGGAGTGAAAGATGATGCTGGGCATCTTCAGCACACAGTGAGAGTTAAAAGGGTGACACGCACATTGAGGTCTCTCCTCACTTTCGTTCCTTAAAGTGTATTTGAATCCAACATCTCCGGTGCCTGCTCTCGGCTGAGCAGAACGATGTAAAGCAAGAGCGTTTGAACTTTGCTCCCACAGGAAAAGAGCCAGGAGTGAAAGATGTTGCTGGACATCTTCAGCACACAGTGAGCTTTGCAGGGTGACACAAACATAGCTGTCCCTCCTCCCTTCCAACCTAAAAGTGCATTTGAATCCAACATCTCTGGTGTCTGGTGCTCTCTGAGCACAGCAGAGTAAAGCACGAACGTTTGAACTTTGCTCCCACAGGAAAAGGGGCAAGAATGAAAGATGTTGCTGGGTATCTTCAGCACCCAGTGAGCTTTGCAATGGTGACACACTTATTGCTGTATCTCCCCCTTCCTACCGAAAAGTGCATTTGAATCCAACATCTCTGGTGTCTGGTGCTCTCTGAGCACAGCAGAGTAAAGCACGAACGTTTGAACTCTGCTCCCACAGGAAAGGAGTCAGGAGTGAAAGATGATGCTGGGCGTCTTCAGCACACAGTGAGAGTTGAAAGGGTGACACGCACATTGAGGTCTCTACTCACTTTCGTTCCTCAAAGTGTATTTGAATCCAACATCTCCGGTGCCTGCTCTCGGCTGAGCAGAACGATGTAAAGCAAGAGCGTTTGTACTTTGCTCCCACAGGAAAAGAGCCAGGAGTGAAAGATGTTGCTGGACATCTTCAGCACACAGTGAGCTTTGCAGGGTGACACAAACATAGCTGTCCCTCGTCCCTTCCAACCTAAAAGTGCATTTGAATCCAACATCTCTGGTGCCTGGTGCTCTCTGAGCACAGCAGAGTAAAGCACGAACGTTTGAACTTTGCTCCCACAGGAAAAGAGGCAAGAATGAAAGATGTTGCTGGGAAACTTCAGCACCCAGTGAGCTTTGCAATGGTGACACACTCGTTGCTGTATCTCCCCCTTCCTACCGAAAAGTGCATTTGAATCCAACATCTCTGGTGTCTTGTGCTCTCTGAGCACAGCAGAGTAAAGCACGAACGTTTGAACTTTGCTCCCACAGGAAAAGAGGCAAGAATGAAAGATGTTGCTGGGCATCTTCAGCACCCAGTGAGCTTTGCAATAGTGACACACTTATTGCTGTATCTCCCCCTTCCTACCGAAAAGTGCATTTGAATCCAACATCTCTGGTGTCTGGTGCTCTCTGAGCACAGCAGAGTCAAGCACGAACGTTTGAACTCTGCTCCCACAGGAAAGGAGTCAGGAGTGAAAGATGTTGCTGGGCATCTTCAGCACCCAGTGAGCTTTGCAATGGTGACACACTTATTGCTGTATCTCCCCCTTCCTACCGAAAAGTGCATTTGAATCCAACATCTCTGGTGTCTGGTGCTCTCTGAGCACAGCAGAGTAAAGCACGAACGTTTGAACTCTGCTCCCACAGGAAAGGAGTCAGGAGTGAAAGATGATGCTGGGCGTCTTCAGCACACAGTGAGAGTTGAAAGGGTGACACGCACATTGAGGTCTCTCCTCACTTTCGTTCCTCAAAGTGTATTTGAATCCAACATCTCCGGTGCCTGCTCTCGGCTGAGCAGAACGATGTAAAGCAAGAGCGTTTGAACTTTGCTCCCACAGGAAAAGAGCCAGGAGTGAAAGATGTTGCTGGACATCTTCAGCACACAGTGAGCTTTGCAGGGTGACACAAACATAGCTGTCCCTCCTCCCTTCCAACCTAAAAGTGCATTTGAATCCAACATCTCTGGTGCCTGGTGCTCTCTGAGCACAGCAGAGTAAAGCACGAACGTTTGAACTTTGCTCCCACAGGAAAAGAGGCAAGAATGAAAGATGTTGCTGGGAATCTTCAGCACCCAGTGAGCTTTGCAATGGTGACACACTCATTGCTGTATCTCCCCCTTCCTATCGAAAAGTGCATTTGAATCCAACATCTCTGGTGTCTGGTGCTCTCTGAGCGCAGCAGAGTAAAGCACGAACGTTTGAACTTTGCTCCCACAGGAAAAGAGGCAAGAATGAAAGATGTTGCTGGGCATCTTCAGCACCCAGTGAGCTTTGCAATGGTGACACACTTATTGCTGTATCTCCCCCTTCCTACCGAAAAGTGCATTTGAATCCAACATCTCTGGTGTCTGGTGCTCTCTGAGCACAGCAGAGTAAAGCACGAACGTTTGAACTCTGCTCCCACAGGAAAGGAGTCAGGAGTGAAAGATGATGCTGGGCGTCTTCAGCACACAGTGAGAGTTGAAAGGGTGACACGCACATTGAGGTCTCTCCTCACTTTCGTTCCTCAAAGTGTATTTGAATCCAACATCTCCGGTGCCTGCTCTCGGCTGAGCAGAACGACGTAAAGCAAGAGCGTTTGAACTTTGCTCCCACAGGAAAAGAGCCAGGAGTGAAAGATGTTGCTGGACATCTTCAGCACACAGTGAGCTTTGCAGGGTGACACAAACATAGCTGTCCCTCCTCCCTTCCAACCTAAAAGTGCATTTGAATCCAACATCTCTGTGCCTGGTGCTCTCTGAGCACAGCAGAGTAAAGCACGAACGTTTGAACTTTGCTCCCACAGGAAAAGGGGCAAGAATGAAAGATGTTGCTGGGAATCTTCAGCACCCAGTGAGCTTTGCAATGGTGACACACTTATTGCTGTATCTCCCCCTTCCTACCGAAAAGTGCATTTGAATCCAACATCTCTGGTGTCTGGTGCTCTCTGAGCACAGCAGAGTAAAGCACGAACGTTTGAACTTTGCTCCCACAGGAAAAGAGGCAAGAATGAAAGATGTTGCTGGGCATCTTCAGCACCCAGTGAGCTTTGCAATGGTGACACACTTATTGCTGTATCTCCCCCTTCCTACCGAAAAGTGCATTTGAATCCAACATCTCTGGTGTCTGGTGCTCTCTGAGCACAGCAGAGTAAAGCACGAACGTTTGAACTCTGCTCCCACAGGAAAGGAGTCAGGAGTGAAAGATGATGCTGGGCATCTTCAGCACACAGTGAGAGTTAAAAGGGTGACACGCACATTGAGGTCTCTCCTCACTTTCGTTCCTTAAAGTGTATTTGAATCCAACATCTCCGGTGCCTGCTCTCGGCTGAGCAGAACGATGTAAAGCAAGAGCGTTTGAACTTTGCTCCCACAGGAAAAGAGCCAGGAGTGAAAGATGTTGCTGGACATCTTCAGCACACAGTGAGCTTTGCAGGGTGACACAAACATAGCTGTCCCTCCTCCCTTCCAACCTAAAAGTGCATTTGAATCCAACATCTCTGTGCCTGGTGCTCTCTGAGCACAGCAGAGTAAAGCACGAACGTTTGAACTTTGCTCCCACAGGAAAAGGGGCAAGAATGAAAGATGTTGCTGGGTATCTTCAGCACCCAGTGAGCTTTGCAATGGTGACACACTTATTGCTGTATCTCCCCCTTCCTACCGAAAAGTGCATTTGAATCCAACATCTCTGGTGTCTGGTGCTCTCTGAGCACAGCAGAGTAAAGCACGAACGTTTGAACTCTGCTCCCACAGGAAAGGAGTCAGGAGTGAAAGATGATGCTGGGCGTCTTCAGCACACAGTGAGAGTTGAAAGGGTGACACGCACATTGAGGTCTCTACTCACTTTCGTTCCTCAAAGTGTATTTGAATCCAACATCTCCGGTGCCTGCTCTCGGCTGAGCAGAACGATGTAAAGCAAGAGCGTTTGTACTTTGCTCCCACAGGAAAAGAGCCAGGAGTGAAAGATGTTGCTGGACATCTTCAGCACACAGTGAGCTTTGCAGGGTGACACAAACATAGCTGTCCCTCGTCCCTTCCAACCTAAAAGTGCATTTGAATCCAACATCTCTGGTGCCTGGTGCACTCTGAGCACAGCAGAGTAAAGCACGAACGTTTGAACTTTGCTCCCACAGGAAAAGAGGCAAGAATGAAAGATGTTGCTGGGAAACTTCAGCACCCAGTGAGCTTTGCAATGGTGACACACTCGTTGCTGTATCTCCCCCTTCCTACCGAAAAGTGCATTTGAATCCAACATCTCTGGTGTCTGGTGCTCTCTGAGCACAGCAGAGTAAAGCACGAACGTTTGAACTTTGCTCCCACAGGAAAAGAGGCAAGAATGAAAGATGTTGCTGGGCATCTTCAGCACCCAGTGAGCTTTGCAATAGTGACACACTTATTGCTGTATCTCCCCCTTCCTACCGAAAAGTGCATTTGAATCCAACATCTCTGGTGTCTGGTGCTCTCTGAGCACAGCAGAGTCAAGCACGAACGTTTGAACTCTGCTCCCACAGGAAAGGAGTCAGGAGTGAAAGATGTTGCTGGGCATCTTCAGCACCCAGTGAGCTTTGCAATGGTGACACACTTATTGCTGTATCTCCCCCTTCCTACCGAAAAGTGCATTTGAATCCAACATCTCTGGTGTCTGGTGCTCTCTGAGCACAGCAGAGTAAAGCACGAACGTTTGAACTTTGCTCCCACAGGAAAAGAGGCAAGAATGAAAGATGTTGCTGGGCATCTTCAGCACCCAGTGAGCTTTGCAATGGTGACACACTTATTGCTGTATCTCCCCCTTCCTACCGAAAAGTGCATTTGAATCCAACATCTCTGGTGTCTGGTGCTCTCTGAGCACAGCAGAGTCAAGCACGAACGTTTGAACTCTGCTCCCACAGGAAAGGAGTCAGGAGTGAAAGATGTTGCTGGGCATCTTCAGCACCCAGTGAGCTTTGCAATGGTGACACACTTATTGCTGTATCTCCCCCTTCCTACCGAAAAGTGCATTTGAATCCAACATCTCTGGTGTCTGGTGCTCTCTGAGCACAGCAGAGTAAAGCACGAACATTTGAACTCTGCTCCCACAGGAAAGGAGTCAGGAGTGAAAGATGATGCTGGGCGTCTTCAGCACACAGTGAGAGTTGAAAGGGTGACACGCACATTGAGGTCTCTCCTCACTTTCGTTCCTCAAAGTGTATTTGAATCCAACATCTCCGGTGCCTGCTCTCGGCTGAGCAGAACGATGTAAAGCAAGAGCGTTTGAACTTTGCTCCCACAGGAAAAGAGCCAGGAGTGAAAGATGTTGCTGGACATCTTCAGCACACAGTGAGCTTTGCAGGGTGACACAAACATAGCTGTCCCTCCTCCCTTCCAACCTAAAAGTGCATTTGAATCCAACATCTCTGGTGCCTGGTGCTCTCTGAGCACAGCAGAGTAAAGCACGAACGTTTGATCTTTGCTCCCACAGGAAAAGAGGCAAGAATGAAAGATGTTGCTGGGAATCTTCAGCACCCAGTGAGCTTTGCAATGGTGACACACTTATTGCTCTATCTCCCCCTTCCTACCGAAAAGTGCATTTGAATCCAACATCTCTGGTGTCTGGTGCTCTCTGAGCACAGCAGAGTAAAGCACGAACGTTTGAACTTTGCTCCCACAGGAAAAGAGGCAAGAATGAAAGATGTTGCTGGGCATCTTCAGCACCCAGTGAGCTTTGCAATGGTGACACACTTATTGCTGTATCTCCCCCTTCCTACCGAAAAGTGCATTTGAATCCAACATCTCTGGTGTCTGGTGCTCTCTGAGCACAGCAGAGTAAAGCACGAACGTTTGAACTCTGCTCGCACAGGAAAGGAGTCAGGAGTGAAAGATGATGCTGGGCATCTTCAGCACACAGTGAGAGTTGAAAGGGTGACACGCACATTGAGGTCTCTACTCACTTTCGTTCCTCAAAGTGTATTTGAATCCAACATCTCCGGTGCCTGCTCTCGGCTGAGCAGAACGATGTAAAGCAAGAGCGTTTGAACTTTGCTCCCACAGGAAAAGAGCCAGGAGTGAAAGATGTTGCTGGACATCTTCAGCACACAGTGAGCTTTGCAGGGTGACACAAACATAGCTGTCCCTCCTCCCTTCCAACCTAAAAGTGCATTTGAATCCAACATCTCTGGTGCCTGGTGCTCTCTGAGCACAGCAGAGTAAAGCACGAACGTTTAAGCTCTGCTCCCACAATAAAAGGGGCAAGTATGAAAGATGTTGCTGGGAAACTTCAGCACCCAGTGAGCTTTGCAATGGTGACACACTCATTGCTGTATCTCCCCCTTCCTACCGAAAAGTGCATTTGAATCCAACATCTCTGGTGTCTGGTGCTCTCTGAGCACAGCAGAGTAAAGCACGAACGTTTGAACTTTGCTCCCACAGGAAAAGAGGCAAGAATGAAAGATGTTGCTGGGCATCTTCAGCACCCAGTGAGCTTTGCAATGGTGACACACTTATTGCTGTATCTCCCCCTTCCTACCGAAAAGTGCATTTGAATCCAACATCTCTGGTGTCTGGTGCTCTCTGAGCACAGCAGAGTAAAGCACGAACGTTTGAACTCTGCTCCCACAGGAAAGGAGTCAGGAGTGAAAGATGATGCTGGGCATCTTCAGCACACAGTGAGAGTTAAAAGGGTGACACGCACATTGAGGTCTCTCCTCACTTTCGTTCCTTAAAGTGTATTTGAATCCAACATCTCCGGTGCCTGCTCTCGGCTGAGCAGAACGATGTAAAGCAAGAGCGTTTGAACTTTGCTCCCACAGGAAAAGAGCCAGGAGTGAAAGATGTTGCTGGACATCTTCAGCACACAGTGAGCTTTGCAGGGTGACACAAACATAGCTGTCCCTCCTCCCTTCCAACCTAAAAGTGCATTTGAATCCAACATCTCTGTGCCTGGTGCTCTCTGAGCACAGCAGAGTAAAGCACGAACGTTTGAACTTTGCTCCCACAGGAAAAGGGGCAAGAATGAAAGATGTTGCTGGGTATCTTCAGCACCCAGTGAGCTTTGCAATGGTGACACACTTATTGCTGTATCTCCCCCTTCCTACCGAAAAGTGCATTTGAATCCAACATCTCTGGTGTCTGGTGCTCTCTGAGCACAGCAGAGTAAAGCACGAACGTTTGAACTCTGCTCCCACAGGAAAGGAGTCAGGAGTGAAAGATGATGCTGGGCGTCTTCAGCACACAGTGAGAGTTGAAAGGGTGACACGCACATTGAGGTCTCTACTCACTTTCGTTCCTCAAAGTGTATTTGAATCCAACATCTCCGGTGCCTGCTCTCGGCTGAGCAGAACGATGTAAAGCAAGAGCGTTTGTACTTTGCTCCCACAGGAAAAGAGCCAGGAGTGAAAGATGTTGCTGGACATCTTCAGCACACAGTGAGCTTTGCAGGGTGACACAAACATAGCTGTCCCTCGTCCCTTCCAACCTAAAAGTGCATTTGAATCCAACATCTCTGGTGCCTGGTGCACTCTGAGCACAGCAGAGTAAAGCACGAACGTTTGAACTTTGCTCCCACAGGAAAAGAGGCAAGAATGAAAGATGTTGCTGGGAAACTTCAGCACCCAGTGAGCTTTGCAATGGTGACACACTCGTTGCTGTATCTCCCCCTTCCTACCGAAAAGTGCATTTGAATCCAACATCTCTGGTGTCTGGTGCTCTCTGAGCACAGCAGAGTAAAGCACGAACGTTTGAACTTTGCTCCCACAGGAAAAGAGGCAAGAATGAAAGATGTTGCTGGGCATCTTCAGCACCCAGTGAGCTTTGCAATAGTGACACACTTATTGCTGTATCTCCCCCTTCCTACCGAAAAGTGCATTTGAATCCAACATCTCTGGTGTCTGGTGCTCTCTGAGCACAGCAGAGTCAAGCACGAACGTTTGAACTCTGCTCCCACAGGAAAGGAGTCAGGAGTGAAAGATGTTGCTGGGCATCTTCAGCACCCAGTGAGCTTTGCAATGGTGACACACTTATTGCTGTATCTCCCCCTTCCTACCGAAAAGTGCATTTGAATCCAACATCTCTGGTGTCTGGTGCTCTCTGAGCACAGCAGAGTAAAGCACGAACGTTTGAACTCTGCTCCCACAGGAAAGGAGTCAGGAGTGAAAGATGATGCTGGGCGTCTTCAGCACACAGTGAGAGTTGAAAGGGTGACACGCACATTGAGGTCTCTCCTCACTTTCGTTCCTCAAAGTGTATTTGAATCCAACATCTCCGGTGCCTGCTCTCGGCTGAGCAGAACGATGTAAAGCAAGAGCGTTTGAACTTTGCTCCCACAGGAAAAGAGCCAGGAGTGAAAGATGTTGCTGGACATCTTCAGCACACAGTGAGCTTTGCAGGGTGACACAAACATAGCTGTCCCTCCTCCCTTCCAACCTAAAAGTGCATTTGAATCCAACATCTCTGTGCCTGGTGCTCTCTGAGCACAGCAGAGTAAAGCACGAACGTTTGAACTTTGCTCCCACAGGAAAAGGGGCAAGAATGAAAGATGTTGCTGGGTATCTTCAGCACCCAGTGAGCTTTGCAATGGTGACACACTTATTGCTGTATCTCCCCCTTCCTACCGAAAAGTGCATTTGAATCCAACATCTCTGGTGTCTGGTGCTCTCTGAGCACAGCAGAGTAAAGCACGAACGTTTGAACTCTGCTCCCACAGGAAAGGAGTCAGGAGTGAAAGATGATGCTGGGCGTCTTCAGCACACAGTGAGAGTTGAAAGGGTGACACGCACATTGAGGTCTCTACTCACTTTCGTTCCTCAAAGTGTATTTGAATCCAACATCTCCGGTGCCTGCTCTCGGCTGAGCAGAACGATGTAAAGCAAGAGCGTTTGTACTTTGCTCCCACAGGAAAAGAGCCAGGAGTGAAAGATGTTGCTGGACATCTTCAGCACACAGTGAGCTTTGCAGGGTGACACAAACATAGCTGTCCCTCGTCCCTTCCAACCTAAAAGTGCATTTGAATCCAACATCTCTGGTGCCTGGTGCACTCTGAGCACAGCAGAGTAAAGCACGAACGTTTGAACTTTGCTCCCACAGGAAAAGAGGCAAGAATGAAAGATGTTGCTGGGAAACTTCAGCACCCAGTGAGCTTTGCAATGGTGACACACTCGTTGCTGTATCTCCCCCTTCCTACCGAAAAGTGCATTTGAATCCAACATCTCTGGTGTCTGGTGCTCTCTGAGCACAGCAGAGTAAAGCACGAACGTTTGAACTTTGCTCCCACAGGAAAAGAGGCAAGAATGAAAGATGTTGCTGGGCATCTTCAGCACCCAGTGAGCTTTGCAATAGTGACACACTTATTGCTGTATCTCCCCCTTCCTACCGAAAAGTGCATTTGAATCCAACATCTCTGGTGTCTGGTGCTCTCTGAGCACAGCAGAGTCAAGCACGAACGTTTGAACTCTGCTCCCACAGGAAAGGAGTCAGGAGTGAAAGATGTTGCTGGGCATCTTCAGCACCCAGTGAGCTTTGCAATGGTGACACACTTATTGCTGTATCTCCCCCTTCCTACCGAAAAGTGCATTTGAATCCAACATCTCTGGTGTCTGGTGCTCTCTGAGCACAGCAGAGTAAAGCACGAACGTTTGAACTCTGCTCCCACAGGAAAGGAGTCAGGAGTGAAAGATGATGCTGGGCGTCTTCAGCACACAGTGAGAGTTGAAAGGGTGACACGCACATTGAGGTCTCTCCTCACTTTCGTTCCTCAAAGTGTATTTGAATCCAACATCTCCGGTGCCTGCTCTCGGCTGAGCAGAACGATGTAAAGCAAGAGCGTTTGAACTTTGCTCCCACAGGAAAAGAGCCAGGAGTGAAAGATGTTGCTGGACATCTTCAGCACACAGTGAGCTTTGCAGGGTGACACAAACATAGCTGTCCCTCCTCCCTTCCAACCTAAAAGTGCATTTGAATCCAACATCTCTGTGCCTGGTGCTCTCTGAGCACAGCAGAGTAAAGCACGAACGTTTGAACTTTGCTCCCACAGGAAAAGAGGCAAGAATGAAAGATGTTGCTGGGAATCTTCAGCACCCAGTGAGCTTTGCAATGGTGACACACTTATTGCTGTATCTCCCCCTTCCTACCGAAAAGTGCATTTGAATCCAACATCTCTGGTGTCTGGTGCTCTCTGAGCACAGCAGAGTAAAGCACGAACGTTTGAACTCTGCTCCCACAGGAAAGGAGTCAGGAGTGAAAGATGATGCTGGGCGTCTTCAGCACACAGTGAGAGTTGAAAGGGTGACACGCACATTGAGGTCTCTACTCACTTTCGTTCCTCAAAGTGTATTTGAATCCAACATCTCCGGTGCCTGCTCTCGGCTGAGCAGAACGATGTAAAGCAAGAGCGTTTGAACTTTGCTCCCACAGGAAAAGAGCCAGGAGTGAAAGATGTTGCTGGACATCTTCAGCACACAGTGAGCTTTGCAGGGTGACACAAACATAGCTGTCCCTCCTCCCTTCCAACCTAAAAGTGCATTTGAATCCAACATCTCTGGTGCCTGGTGCTCTCTGAGCACAGCAGAGTAAAGCACGAACGTTTGAACTTTGCTCCCACAGGAAAAGAGGCAAGAATGAAAGATGTTGCTGGGAATCTTCAGCACCCAGTGAGCTTTGCAATGGTGACACACTTATTGCTCTATCTCCCCCTTCCTACCGAAAAGTGCATTTGAATCCAACATCTCTGGTGTCTGGTGCTCTCTGAGCACAGCAGAGTAAAGCACGAACGTTTGAACTTTGCTCCCACAGGAAAAGAGGCAAGAATGAAAGATGTTGCTGGGCATCTTCAGCACCCAGTGAGCTTTGCAATGGTGACACACTTATTGCTGTATCTCCCCCTTCCTACCGAAAAGTGCATTTGAATCCAACATCTCTGGTGTCTGGTGCTCTCTGAGCACAGCAGAGTAAAGCACGAACGTTTGAACTTTGCTCCCACAGGAAAAGAGGCAAGAATGAAAGATGTTGCTGGGCATCTTCAGCACCCAGTGAGCTTTGCAATGGTGACACACTTATTGCTGTATCTCCCCCTTCCTACCGAAAAGTGCATTTGAATCCAACATCTCTGGTGTCTGGTGCTCTCTGAGCACAGCAGAGTCAAGCACGAACATTTGAACTCTGCTCCCACAGGAAAGGAGTCAGGAGTGAAAGATGTTGCTGGGCATCTTCAGCACCCAGTGAGCTTTGCAATGGTGACACACTTATTGCTGTATCTCCCCCTTCCTACCGAAAAGTGCATTTGAATCCAACATCTCTGGTGTCTGGTGCTCTCTGAGCACAGCAGAGTAAAGCACGAACATTTGAACTCTGCTCCCACAGGAAAGGAGTCAGGAGTGAAAGATGATGCTGGGCGTCTTCAGCACACAGTGAGAGTTGAAAGGGTGACACGCACATTGAGGTCTCTCCTCACTTTCGTTCCTCAAAGTGTATTTGAATCCAACATCTCCGGTGCCTGCTCTCGGCTGAGCAGAACGATGTAAAGCAAGAGCGTTTGAACTTTGCTCCCACAGGAAAAGAGCCAGGAGTGAAAGATGTTGCTGGACATCTTCAGCACACAGTGAGCTTTGCAGGGTGACACAAACATAGCTGTCCCTCCTCCCTTCCAACCTAAAAGTGCATTTGAATCCAACATCTCTGGTGCCTGGGTGCTCTCTGAGCACAGCAGAGTAAAGCACGAACGTTTGAACTTTGCTCCCACAATAAAAGGGGCAAGAATGAAAGATGTTGCTGGGAATCTTCAGCACCCAGTGAGCTTTGCAATGGTGACACACTTATTGCTCTATCTCACCCTTCCTACCGAAAAGTGCGTTTGAATCCAACATCTCTGGTGTCTGGTGCTCTCTGAGCACAGCAGAGTAAAGCACGAACGTTTGAACTTTGCTCCCACAGGAAAAGAGGCAAGAATGAAAGATGTTGCTGGGCATCTTCAGCACCCAGTGAGCTTTGCAATGGTGACACACTTATTGCTGTATCTCCCCCTTCCTACCGAAAAGTGCATTTGAATCCAACATCTCTGGTGTCTGGTGCTCTCTGAGCACAGCAGAGTCAAGCACGAACGTTTGAACTCTGCTCCCACAGGAAAGGAGTCAGGAGTGAAAGATGTTGCTGGGCATCTTCAGCACCCAGTGAGCTTTGCAATGGTGACACACTTATTGCTGTATCTCCCCCTTCCTACCGAAAAGTGCATTTGAATCCAACATCTCTGGTGTCTGGTGCTCTCTGAGCACAGCAGAGTAAAGCACGAACGTTTGAACTCTGCTCCCACAGGAAAGGAGTCAGGAGTGAAAGATGATGCTGGGCGTCTTCAGCACACAGTGAGAGTTGAAAGGGTGACACGCACATTGAGGTCTCTACTCACTTTCGTTCCTCAAAGTGTATTTGAATCCAACATCTCCGGTGCCTGCTCTCGGCTGAGCAGAACGATGTAAAGCAAGAGCGTTTGTACTTTGCTCCCACAGGAAAAGAGCCAGGAGTGAAAGATGTTGCTGGACATCTTCAGCACACAGTGAGCTTTGCAGGGTGACACAAACATAGCTGTCCCTCGTCCCTTCCAACCTAAAAGTGCATTTGAATCCAACATCTCTGGTGCCTGGTGCACTCTGAGCACAGCAGAGTAAAGCACGAACGTTTGAACTTTGCTCCCACAGGAAAAGAGGCAAGAATGAAAGATGTTGCTGGGAAACTTCAGCACCCAGTGAGCTTTGCAATGGTGACACACTCGTTGCTGTATCTCCCCCTTCCTACCGAAAAGTGCATTTGAATCCAACATCTCTGGTGTCTGGTGCTCTCTGAGCACAGCAGAGTAAAGCACGAACGTTTGAACTTTGCTCCCACAGGAAAAGAGGCAAGAATGAAAGATGTTGCTGGGCATCTTCAGCACCCAGTGAGCTTTGCAATAGTGACACACTTATTGCTGTATCTCCCCCTTCCTACCGAAAAGTGCATTTGAATCCAACATCTCTGGTGTCTGGTGCTCTCTGAGCACAGCAGAGTCAAGCACGAACGTTTGAACTCTGCTCCCACAGGAAAGGAGTCAGGAGTGAAAGATGTTGCTGGGCATCTTCAGCACCCAGTGAGCTTTGCAATGGTGACACACTTATTGCTGTATCTCCCCCTTCCTACCGAAAAGTGCATTTGAATCCAACATCTCTGGTGTCTGGTGCTCTCTGAGCACAGCAGAGTAAAGCACGAACGTTTGAACTCTGCTCCCACAGGAAAGGAGTCAGGAGTGAAAGATGATGCTGGGCGTCTTCAGCACACAGTGAGAGTTGAAAGGGTGACACGCACATTGAGGTCTCTCCTCACTTTCGTTCCTCAAAGTGTATTTGAATCCAACATCTCCGGTGCCTGCTCTCGGCTGAGCAGAACGATGTAAAGCAAGAGCGTTTGAACTTTGCTCCCACAGGAAAAGAGCCAGGAGTGAAAGATGTTGCTGGACATCTTCAGCACACAGTGAGCTTTGCAGGGTGACACAAACATAGCTGTCCCTCCTCCCTTCCAACCTAAAAGTGCATTTGAATCCAACATCTCTGTGCCTGGTGCTCTCTGAGCACAGCAGAGTAAAGCACGAACGTTTGAACTTTGCTCCCACAGGAAAAGAGGCAAGAATGAAAGATGTTGCTGGGAATCTTCAGCACCCAGTGAGCTTTGCAATGGTGACACACTTATTGCTGTATCTCCCCCTTCCTACCGAAAAGTGCATTTGAATCCAACATCTCTGGTGTCTGGTGCTCTCTGAGCACAGCAGAGTAAAGCACGAACGTTTGAACTCTGCTCCCACAGGAAAGGAGTCAGGAGTGAAAGATGATGCTGGGCGTCTTCAGCACACAGTGAGAGTTGAAAGGGTGACACGCACATTGAGGTCTCTACTCACTTTCGTTCCTCAAAGTGTATTTGAATCCAACATCTCCGGTGCCTGCTCTCGGCTGAGCAGAACGATGTAAAGCAAGAGCGTTTGAACTTTGCTCTCACAGGAAAAGAGCCAGGAGTGAAAGATGTTGCTGGACATCTTCAGCACACAGTGAGCTTTGCAGGGTGACACAAACATAGCTGTCCCTCCTCCCTTCCAACCTAAAAGTGCATTTGAATCCAACATCTCTGGTGCCTGGTGCTCTCTGAGCACAGCAGAGTAAAGCACGAACGTTTGAACTTTGCTCCCGCAGGAAAAGAGGCAAGAATGAAAGATGTTGCTGGGAATCTTCAGCACCCAGTGAGCTTTGCAATGGTGACACACTCATTGCTGTATCTCCCCCTTCCTATCGAAAAGTGCATTTGAATCCAACATCTCTGGTGTCTGGTGCTCTCTGAGCGCAGCAGAGTAAAGCACGAACGTTTGAACTTTGCTCCCACAGGAAAAGAGGCAAGAATGAAAGATGTTGCTGGGCATCTTCAGCACCCAGTGAGCTTTGCAATGGTGACACACTTATTGCTGTATCTCCCCCTTCCTACCGAAAAGTGCATTTGAATCCAACATCTCTGGTGTCTGGTGCTCTCTGAGCACAGCAGAGTAAAGCACGAACGTTTGAACTCTGCTCCCACAGGAAAGGAGTCAGGAGTGAAAGATGATGCTGGGCGTCTTCAGCACACAGTGAGAGTTGAAAGGGTGACACGCACATTGAGGTCTCTCCTCACTTTCGTTCCTCAAAGTGTATTTGAATCCAACATCTCCGGTGCCTGCTCTCGGCTGAGCAGAACGATGTAAAGCAAGAGCGTTTGAACTTTGCTCCCACAGGAAAAGAGCCAGGAGTGAAAGATGTTGCTGGACATCTTCAGCACACAGTGAGCTTTGCAGGGTGACACAAACATAGCTGTCCCTCCTCCCTTCCAACCTAAAAGTGCATTTGAATCCAACATCTCTGTGCCTGGTGCTCTCTGAGCACAGCAGAGTAAAGCACGAACGTTTGAACTTTGCTCCCACAGGAAAAGGGGCAAGAATGAAAGATGTTGCTGGGAATCTTCAGCACCCAGTGAGCTTTGCAATGGTGACACACTTATTGCTGTATCTCCCCCTTCCTACCGAAAAGTGCATTTGAATCCAACATCTCTGGTGTCTGGTGCTCTCTGAGCACAGCAGAGTAAAGCACGAACGTTTGAACTCTGCTCCCACAGGAAAGGAGTCAGGAGTGAAAGATGATGCTGGGCGTCTTCAGCACACAGTGAGAGTTGAAAGGGTGACACGCACATTGAGGTCTCTACTCACT
Source organism: Lathamus discolor (assembly GCF_037157495.1). Lineage (NCBI taxonomy): Eukaryota > Metazoa > Chordata > Aves > Psittaciformes > Psittacidae > Lathamus > Lathamus discolor. The sequence goes on along the minus strand of NC_088892.1, from coordinate 1,365,688 downwards.
TTCGTTCCTCAAAGTGTATTTGAATCCAACATCTCCGGTGCCTGCTCTCGGCTGAGCAGAACGATGTAAAGCAAGAGCGTTTGAACTTTGCTCCCACAGGAAAAGAGCCAGGAGTGAAAGATGTTGCTGGACATCTTCAGCACACAGTGAGCTTTGCAGGGTGACACAAACATAGCTGTCCCTCCTCCCTTCCAACCTAAAAGTGCATTTGAATCCAACATCTCTGGTGCCTGGTGCTCTCTGAGCACAGCAGAGTAAAGCACGAACGTTTGAACTTTGCTCCCACAGGAAAAGAGGCAAGAATGAAAGATGTTGCTGGGAATCTTCAGCACCCAGTGAGCTTTGCAATGGTGACACACTTATTGCTCTATCTCCCCCTTCCTACCGAAAAGTGCATTTGAATCCAACATCTCTGGTGTCTGGTGCTCTCTGAGCACAGCAGAGTAAAGCACGAACGTTTGAACTTTGCTCCCACAGGAAAAGAGGCAAGAATGAAAGATGTTGCTGGGCATCTTCAGCACCCAGTGAGCTTTGCAATGGTGACACACTTATTGCTGTATCTCCCCCTTCCTACCGAAAAGTGCATTTGAATCCAACATCTCTGGTGTCTGGTGCTCTCTGAGCACAGCAGAGTAAAGCACGAACGTTTGAACTTTGCTCCCACAGGAAAAGAGGCAAGAATGAAAGATGTTGCTGGGCATCTTCAGCACCCAGTGAGCTTTGCAATGGTGACACACTTATTGCTGTATCTCCCCCTTCCTACCGAAAAGTGCATTTGAATCCAACATCTCTGGTGTCTGGTGCTCTCTGAGCACAGCAGAGTCAAGCACGAACGTTTGAACTCTGCTCCCACAGGAAAGGAGTCAGGAGTGAAAGATGTTGCTGGGCATCTTCAGCACCCAGTGAGCTTTGCAATGGTGACACACTTATTGCTGTATCTCCCCCTTCCTACCGAAAAGTGCATTTGAATCCAACATCTCTGGTGTCTGGTGCTCTCTGAGCACAGCAGAGTAAAGCACGAACATTTGAACTCTGCTCCCACAGGAAAGGAGTCAGGAGTGAAAGATGATGCTGGGCGTCTTCAGCACACAGTGAGAGTTGAAAGGGTGACACGCACATTGAGGTCTCTCCTCACTTTCGTTCCTCAAAGTGTATTTGAATCCAACATCTCCGGTGCCTGCTCTCGGCTGAGCAGAACGATGTAAAGCAAGAGCGTTTGAACTTTGCTCCCACAGGAAAAGAGCCAGGAGTGAAAGATGTTGCTGGACATCTTCAGCACACAGTGAGCTTTGCAGGGTGACACAAACATAGCTGTCCCTCCTCCCTTCCAACCTAAAAGTGCATTTGAATCCAACATCTCTGGTGCCTGGTGCTCTCTGAGCACAGCAGAGTAAAGCACGAACGTTTAAGCTCTGCTCCCACAATAAAAGGGGCAAGAATGAAAGATGTTGCTGGGAAACTTCAGCACCCAGTGAGCTTTGCAATGGCGACACAGTCATTGCTGTATCTACCCCTTCCTACCGAAAAGTGCATTTGAATCCAACATCTCTGGTGTCTGGTGCTCTCTGAGCACAGCAGAGTAAAGCACGAACGTTTGAACTTTGCTCCCACAGGAAAAGAGGCAAGAATGAAAGATGTTGCTGGGCATCTTCAGCACCCAGTGAGCTTTGCAATGGTGACACACTTATTGCTGTATCTCCCCCTTCCTACCGAAAAGTGCATTTGAATCCAACATCTCTGGTGTCTGGTGCTCTCTGAGCACAGCAGAGTAAAGCACGAACGTTTGAACTTTGTTCCCACAGGAAAAGAGGCAAGAATGAAAGATGTTGCTGGGCATCTTCAGCACCCAGTGAGCTTTGCAATGGTGACACACTTATTGCTGTATCTCCCCCTTCCTACCGAAAAGTGCATTTGAATCCAACATCTCTGGTGTCTGGCGCTCTCTGAGCACAGCAGAGTCAAGCACGAACGTTTGAACTCTGCTCCCACAGGAAAGGAGTCAGGAGTGAAAGATGTTGCTGGGCATCTTCAGCACCCAGTGAGCTTTGCAATGGTGACACACTTATTGCTGTATCTCCCCCTTCCTACCGAAAAGTGCATTTGAATCCAACATCTCTGGTGTCTGGTGCTCTCTGAGCACAGCAGAGTAAAGCACGAACATTTGAACTCTGCTCCCACAGGAAAGGAGTCAGGAGTGAAAGATGATGCTGGGCGTCTTCAGCACACAGTGAGAGTTGAAAGGGTGACACGCACATTGAGGTCTCTCCTCACTTTCGTTCCTCAAAGTGTATTTGAATCCAACATCTCCGGTGCCTGCTCTCGGCTGAGCAGAACGATGTAAAGCAAGAGCGTTTGAACTTTGCTCCCACAGGAAAAGAGCCAGGAGTGAAAGATGTTGCTGGACATCTTCAGCACACAGTGAGCTTTGCAGGGTGACACAAACATAGCTGTCCCTCCTCCCTTCCAACCTAAAAGTGCATTTGAATCCAACATCTCTGGTGCCTGGTGCTCTCTGAGCACAGCAGAGTAAAGCACGAACGTTTGAACTTTGCTCCCACAGGAAAAGAGGCAAGAATGAAAGATGTTGCTGGGAATCTTCAGCACCCAGTGAGCTTTGCAATGGTGACACACTTATTGCTCTATCTCCCCCTTCCTACCGAAAAGTGCATTTGAATCCAACATCTCTGGTGTCTGGTGCTCTCTGAGCACAGCAGAGTAAAGCACGAACGTTTGAACTTTGCTCCCACAGGGAAAGAGGCAAGAATGAAAGATGTTGCTGGGCATCTTCAGCACCCAGTGAGCTTTGCAATGGTGACACACTTATTGCTGTATCTCCCCCTTCCTACCGAAAAGTGCATTTGAATCCAACATCTCTGGTGTCTGGTGCTCTCTGAGCACAGCAGAGTAAAGCACGAACGTTTGAACTCTGCTCCCACAGGAAAGGAGTCAGGAGTGAAAGATGATGCTGGGCATCTTCAGCACACAGTGAGAGTTGAAAGGGTGACACGCACATTGAGGTCTCTCCTCACTTTCGTTCCTCAAAGTGTATTTGAATCCAACATCTCCGGTGCCTGCTCTCGGCTGAGCAGAACGATGTAAAGCAAGAGCGTTTGAACTTTGCTCTCACAGGAAAAGAGCCAGGAGTGAAAGATGTTGCTGGACATCTTCAGCACACAGTGAGCTTTGCAGGGTGACACAAACATAGCTGTCCCTCCTCCCTTCCAACCTAAAAGTGCATTTGAATCCAACATCTCTGGTGTCTGGTGCTCTCTGAGCACAGCAGAGTAAATCACGAACGTTTGAACTTTGCTCCCACAGGAAAAGGGGCAAGAATGAAAGATGTTGCTGGGCATCTTCAGCACCCAGTGAGCTTTGCAATGGTGACACACTTATTGCTGTATCTCCCCCTTCCTACCGAAAAGTGCATTTGAATCCAACATCTCTGGTGTCTGGTGCTCTCTGAGCACAGCAGAGTAAAGCACGAACGTTTGAACTCTGCTCCCACAGGAAAGGAGTCAGGAGTGAAAGATGATGCTGGGCGTCTTCAGCACACAGTGAGAGTTGAAAGGGTGACACGCACATTGAGGTCTCTACTCACTTTCGTTCCTCAAAGTGTATTTGAATCCAACATCTCCGGTGCCTGCTCTCGGCTGAGCAGAACGATGTAAAGCAAGAGCGTTTGAACTTTGCTCCCACAGGAAAAGAGCCAGGAGTGAAAGATGTTGCTGGACATCTTCAGCACACAGTGAGCTTTGCAGGGTGACACAAACATAGCTGTCCCTCCTCCCTTCCAACCTAAAAGTGCATTTGAATCCAACATCTCTGGTGCCTGGTGCACTCTGAGCACAGCAGAGTAAAGCACGAACGTTTGAACTTTGCTCCCACAGGAAAAGAGGCAAGAATGAAAGATGTTGCTGGGAAACTTCAGCACCCAGTGAGCTTTGCAATGGTGACACACTCGTTGCTGTATCTCCCCCTTCCTACCGAAAAGTGCATTTGAATCCAACATCTCTGGTGTCTGGTGCTCTCTGAGCACAGCAGAGTAAAGCACGAACGTTTGAACTCTGCTCCCACAGGAAAGGAGTCAGGAGTGAAAGATGATGCTGGGCGTCTTCAGCACACAGTGAGAGTTGAAAGGGTGACACGCACATTGAGGTCTCTACTCACTTTCGTTCCTCAAAGTGTATTTGAATCCAACATCTCCGGTGCCTGCTCTCGGCTGAGCAGAACGATGTAAAGCAAGAGCGTTTGAACTTTGCTCCCACAGGAAAAGAGCCAGGAGTGAAAGATGTTGCTGGACATCTTCAGCACACAGTGAGCTTTGCAGGGTGACACAAACATAGCTGTCCCTCGTCCCTTCCAACCTAAAAGTGCATTTGAATCCAACATCTCTGGTGCCTGGTGCACTCTGAGCACAGCAGAGTAAAGCACGAACGTTTGAACTTTGCTCCCACAGGAAAAGAGGCAAGAATGAAAGATGTTGCTGGGAAACTTCAGCACCCAGTGAGCTTTGCAATGGTGACACACTCGTTGCTGTATCTCCCCCTTCCTACCGAAAAGTGCATTTGAATCCAACATCTCTGGTGTCTGGTGCTCTCTGAGCACAGCAGAGTAAAGCACGAACGTTTGAACTTTGCTCCCACAGGAAAAGAGGCAAGAATGAAAGATGTTGCTGGGCATCTTCAGCACCCAGTGAGCTTTGCAATAGTGACACACTTATTGCTGTATCTCCCCCTTCCTACCGAAAAGTGCATTTGAATCCAACATCTCTGGTGTCTGGTGCTCTCTGAGCACAGCAGAGTCAAGCACGAACGTTTGAACTCTGCTCCCACAGGAAAGGAGTCAGGAGTGAAAGATGTTGCTGGGCATCTTCAGCACCCAGTGAGCTTTGCAATGGTGACACACTTATTGCTGTATCTCCCCCTTCCTACCGAAAAGTGCATTTGAATCCAACATCTCTGGTGTCTGGTGCTCTCTGAGCACAGCAGAGTAAAGCACGAACGTTTGAACTCTGCTCCCACAGGAAAGGAGTCAGGAGTGAAAGATGATGCTGGGCGTCTTCAGCACACAGTGAGAGTTGAAAGGGTGACACGCACATTGAGGTCTCTCCTCACTTTCGTTCCTCAAAGTGTATTTGAATCCAACATCTCCGGTGCCTGCTCTCGGCTGAGCAGAACGATGTAAAGCAAGAGCGTTTGTACTTTGCTCCCACAGGAAAAGAGCCAGGAGTGAAAGATGTTGCTGGACATCTTCAGCACACAGTGAGCTTTGCAGGGTGACACAAACATAGCTGTCCCTCGTCCCTTCCAACCTAAAAGTGCATTTGAATCCAACATCTCTGGTGCCTGGTGCACTCTGAGCACAGCAGAGTAAAGCACGAACGTTTGAACTTTGCTCCCACAGGAAAAGAGGCAAGAATGAAAGATGTTGCTGGGAAACTTCAGCACCCAGTGAGCTTTGCAATGGTGACACACTCGTTGCTGTATCTCCCCCTTCCTACCGAAAAGTGCATTTGAATCCAACATCTCTGGTGTCTGGTGCTCTCTGAGCACAGCAGAGTAAAGCACGAACGTTTGAACTTTGCTCCCACAGGAAAAGAGGCAAGAATGAAAGATGTTGCTGGGCATCTTCAGCACCCAGTGAGCTTTGCAATAGTGACACACTTATTGCTGTATCTCCCCCTTCCTACCGAAAAGTGCATTTGAATCCAACATCTCTGGTGTCTGGTGCTCTCTGAGCACAGCAGAGTCAAGCACGAACGTTTGAACTCTGCTCCCACAGGAAAGGAGTCAGGAGTGAAAGATGTTGCTGGGCATCTTCAGCACCCAGTGAGCTTTGCAATGGTGACACACTTATTGCTGTATCTCCCCCTTCCTACCGAAAAGTGCATTTGAATCCAACATCTCTGGTGTCTGGTGCTCTCTGAGCACAGCAGAGTAAAGCACGAACGTTTGAACTTTGCTCCCACAGGAAAAGAGGCAAGAATGAAAGATGTTGCTGGGAATCTTCAGCACCCAGTGAGCTTTGCAATGGTGACACACTTATTGCTGTATCTCCCCCTTCCTACCGAAAAGTGCATTTGAATCCAACATCTCTGGTGTCTGGTGCTCTCTGAGCACAGCAGAGTAAAGCACGAACGTTTGAACTCTGCTCCCACAGGAAAGGAGTCAGGAGTGAAAGATGATGCTGGGCGTCTTCAGCACACAGTGAGAGTTGAAAGGGTGACACGCACATTGAGGTCTCTACTCACTTTCGTTCCTCAAAGTGTATTTGAATCCAACATCTCCGGTGCCTGCTCTCGGCTGAGCAGAACGATGTAAAGCAAGAGCGTTTGAACTTTGCTCCCACAGGAAAAGAGCCAGGAGTGAAAGATGTTGCTGGACATCTTCAGCACACAGTGAGCTTTGCAGGGTGACACAAACATAGCTGTCCCTCCTCCCTTCCAACCTAAAAGTGCATTTGAATCCAACATCTCTGGTGCCTGGTGCTCTCTGAGCACAGCAGAGTAAAGCACGAACGTTTGAACTTTGCTCCCACAGGAAAAGAGGCAAGAATGAAAGATGTTGCTGGGAATCTTCAGCACCCAGTGAGCTTTGCAATGGTGACACACTCATTGCTGTATCTCCCCCTTCCTATCGAAAAGTGCATTTGAATCCAACATCTCTGGTGTCTGGTGCTCTCTGAGCGCAGCAGAGTAAAGCACGAACGTTTGAACTTTGCTCCCACAGGAAAAGAGGCAAGAATGAAAGATGTTGCTGGGCATCTTCAGCACCCAGTGAGCTTTGCAATGGTGACACACTTATTGCTGTATCTCCCCCTTCCTACCGAAAAGTGCATTTGAATCCAACATCTCTGGTGTCTGGTGCTCTCTGAGCACAGCAGAGTAAAGCACGAACGTTTGAACTCTGCTCCCACAGGAAAGGAGTCAGGAGTGAAAGATGATGCTGGGCGTCTTCAGCACACAGTGAGAGTTGAAAGGGTGACACGCACATTGAGGTCTCTCCTCACTTTCGTTCCTCAAAGTGTATTTGAATCCAACATCTCCGGTGCCTGCTCTCGGCTGAGCAGAACGATGTAAAGCAAGAGCGTTTGAACTTTGCTCCCACAGGAAAAGAGCCAGGAGTGAAAGATGTTGCTGGACATCTTCAGCACACAGTGAGCTTTGCAGGGTGACACAAACATAGCTGTCCCTCCTCCCTTCCAACCTAAAAGTGCATTTGAATCCAACATCTCTGTGCCTGGTGCTCTCTGAGCACAGCAGAGTAAAGCACGAACGTTTGAACTTTGCTCCCACAGGAAAAGGGGCAAGAATGAAAGATGTTGCTGGGAATCTTCAGCACCCAGTGAGCTTTGCAATGGTGACACACTTATTGCTGTATCTCCCCCTTCCTACCGAAAAGTGCATTTGAATCCAACATCTCTGGTGTCTGGTGCTCTCTGAGCACAGCAGAGTCAAGCACGAACGTTTGAACTCTGCTCCCACAGGAAAGGAGTCAGGAGTGAAAGATGTTGCTGGGCATCTTCAGCACCCAGTGAGCTTTGCAATGGTGACACACTTATTGCTGTATCTCCCCCTTCCTACCGAAAAGTGCATTTGAATCCAACATCTCTGGTGTCTGGTGCTCTCTGAGCACAGCAGAGTAAAGCACGAACATTTGAACTCTGCTCCCACAGGAAAGGAGTCAGGAGTGAAAGATGATGCTGGGCGTCTTCAGCACACAGTGAGAGTTGAAAGGGTGACACGCACATTGAGGTCTCTCCTCACTTTCGTTCCTCAAAGTGTATTTGAATCCAACATCTCCGGTGCCTGCTCTCGGCTGAGCAGAACGATGTAAAGCAAGAGCGTTTGAACTTTGCTCCCACAGGAAAAGAGCCAGGAGTGAAAGATGTTGCTGGACATCTTCAGCACACAGTGAGCTTTGCAGGGTGACACAAACATAGCTGTCCCTCCTCCCTTCCAACCTAAAAGTGCATTTGAATCCAACATCTCTGGTGCCTGGGTGCTCTCTGAGCACAGCAGAGTAAAGCACGAACGTTTGAACTTTGCTCCCACAGGAAAAGAGGCAAGAATGAAAGATGTTGCTGGGAATCTTCAGCACCCAGTGAGCTTTGCAATGGTGACACACTTATTGCTCTATCTCACCCTTCCTACCGAAAAGTGCGTTTGAATCCAACATCTCTGGTGTCTGGTGCTCTCTGAGCACAGCAGAGTAAAGCACGAACGTTTGAACTTTGCTCCCACAGGAAAAGAGGCAAGAATGAAAGATGTTGCTGGGCATCTTCAGCACCCAGTGAGCTTTGCAATGGTGACACACTTATTGCTGTATCTCCCCCTTCCTACCGAAAAGTGCATTTGAATCCAACATCTCTGGTGTCTGGTGCTCTCTGAGCACAGCAGAGTAAAGCACGAACGTTTGAACTCTGCTCCCACAGGAAAGGAGTCAGGAGTGAAAGATGATGCTGGGCATCTTCAGCACACAGTGAGAGTTGAAAGGGTGACACGCACATTGAGGTCTCTCCTCACTTTCGTTCCTCAAAGTGTATTTGAATCCAACATCTCCGGTGCCTGCTCTCGGCTGAGCAGAACGATGTAAAGCAAGAGCGTTTGAACTTTGCTCTCACAGGAAAAGAGCCAGGAGTGAAAGATGTTGCTGGACATCTTCAGCACACAGTGAGCTTTGCAGGGTGACACAAACATAGCTGTCCCTCCTCCCTTCCAACCTAAAAGTGCATTTGAATCCAACATCTCTGGTGCCTGGTGCTCTCTGAGCACAGCAGAGTAAAGCACGAACGTTTAAGCTCTGCTCCCACAATAAAAGGGGCAAGAATGAAAGATGTTGCTGGGAAACTTCAGCACCCAGTGAGCTTTGCAATGGCGACACAGTCATTGCTGTATCTACCCCTTCCTACCGAAAAGTGCATTTGAATCCAACATCTCTGGTGTCTGGTGCTCTCTGAGCACAGCAGAGTAAAGCACGAACGTTTGAACTTTGCTCCCACAGGAAAAGAGGCAAGAATGAAAGATGTTGCTGGGCATCTTCAGCACCCAGTGAGCTTTGCAATGGTGACACACTTATTGCTGTATCTCCCCCTTCCTACCGAAAAGTGCATTTGAATCCAACATCTCTGGTGTCTGGTGCTCTCTGAGCACAGCAGAGTCAAGCACGAACGTTTGAACTCTGCTCCCACAGGAAAGGAGTCAGGAGTGAAAGATGTTGCTGGGCATCTTCAGCACCCAGTGAGCTTTGCAATGGTGACACACTTATTGCTGTATCTCCCCCTTCCTACCGAAAAGTGCATTTGAATCCAACATCTCTGGTGTCTGGTGCTCTCTGAGCACAGCAGAGTAAAGCACGAACATTTGAACTCTGCTCCCACAGGAAAGGAGTCAGGAGTGAAAGATGATGCTGGGCGTCTTCAGCACACAGTGAGAGTTGAAAGGGTGACACGCACATTGAGGTCTCTCCTCACTTTCGTTCCTCAAAGTGTATTTGAATCCAACATCTCCGGTGCCTGCTCTCGGCTGAGCAGAACGATGTAAAGCAAGAGCGTTTGAAGTTTGCTCCCACAGGAAAAGAGCCAGGAGTGAAAGATGTTGCTGGACATCTTCAGCACACAGTGAGCTTTGCAGGGTGACACAAACATAGCTGTCCCTCCTCCCTTCCAACCTAAAAGTGCATTTGAATCCAACATCTCTGGTGCCTGGGTGCTCTCTGAGCACAGCAGAGTAAAGCACGAACGTTTGAACTTTGCTCCCACAGGAAAAGAGGCAAGAATGAAAGATGTTGCTGGGAATCTTCAGCACCCAGTGAGCTTTGCAATGGTGACACACTTATTGCTCTATCTCACCCTTCCTACCGAAAAGTGCATTTGAATCCAACATCTCTGGTGTCTGGTGCTCTCTGAGCACAGCAGAGTAAAGCACGAACGTTTGAACTTTGCTCCCACAGGAAAAGAGGCAAGAATGAAAGATGTTGCTGGGCATCTTCAGCACCCAGTGAGCTTTGCAATGGTGACACACTTATTGCTGTATCTCCCCCTTCCTACCGAAAAGTGCATTTGAATCCAACATCTCTGGTGTCTGGTGCTCTCTGAGCACAGCAGAGTAAAGCACGAACGTTTGAACTCTGCTCCCACAGGAAAGGAGTCAGGAGTGAAAGATGATGCTGGGCATCTTCAGCACACAGTGAGAGTTGAAAGGGTGACACGCACATTGAGGTCTCTCCTCACTTTCGTTCCTCAAAGTGTATTTGAATCCAACATCTCCGGTGCCTGCTCTCGGCTGAGCAGAACGATGTAAAGCAAGAGCGTTTGAACTTTGCTCTCACAGGAAAAGAGCCAGGAGTGAAAGATGTTGCTGGACATCTTCAGCACACAGTGAGCTTTGCAGGGTGACACAAACATAGCTGTCCCTCCTCCCTTCCAACCTAAAAGTGCATTTGAATCCAACATCTCTGGTGCCTGGTGCTCTCTGAGCACAGCAGAGTAAAGCACGAACGTTTAAGCTCTGCTCCCACAATAAAAGGGGCAAGAATGAAAGATGTTGCTGGGAAACTTCAGCACCCAGTGAGCTTTGCAATGGCGACACAGTCATTGCTGTATCTACCCCTTCCTACCGAAAAGTGCATTTGAATCCAACATCTCTGGTGTCTGGTGCTCTCTGAGCACAGCAGAGTAAAGCACGAACGTTTGAACTTTGCTCCCACAGGAAAAGAGGCAAGAATGAAAGATGTTGCTGGGCATCTTCAGCACCCAGTGAGCTTTGCAATGGTGACACACTTATTGCTGTATCTCCCCCTTCCTACCGAAAAGTGCATTTGAATCCAACATCTCTGGTGTCTGGTGCTCTCTGAGCACAGCAGAGTAAAGCACGAACGTTTGAACTTTGTTCCCACAGGAAAAGAGGCAAGAATGAAAGATGTTGCTGGGCATCTTCAGCACCCAGTGAGCTTTGCAATGGTGACACACTTATTGCTGTATCTCCCCCTTCCTACCGAAAAGTGCATTTGAATCCAACATCTCTGGTGTCTGGCGCTCTCTGAGCACAGCAGAGTCAAGCACGAACGTTTGAACTCTGCTCCCACAGGAAAGGAGTCAGGAGTGAAAGATGTTGCTGGGCATCTTCAGCACCCAGTGAGCTTTGCAATGGTGACACACTTATTGCTGTATCTCCCCCTTCCTACCGAAAAGTGCATTTGAATCCAACATCTCTGGTGTCTGGTGCTCTCTGAGCACAGCAGAGTAAAGCACGAACATTTGAACTCTGCTCCCACAGGAAAGGAGTCAGGAGTGAAAGATGATGCTGGGCGTCTTCAGCACACAGTGAGAGTTGAAAGGGTGACACGCACATTGAGGTCTCTCCTCACTTTCGTTCCTCAAAGTGTATTTGAATCCAACATCTCCGGTGCCTGCTCTCGGCTGAGCAGAACGATGTAAAGCAAGAGCGTTTGAACTTTGCTCCCACAGGAAAAGAGCCAGGAGTGAAAGATGTTGCTGGACATCTTCAGCACACAGTGAGCTTTGCAGGGTGACACAAACATAGCTGTCCCTCCTCCCTTCCAACCTAAAAGTGCATTTGAATCCAACATCTCTGGTGCCTGGTGCTCTCTGAGCACAGCAGAGTAAAGCACGAACGTTTGAACTTTGCTCCCACAGGAAAAGAGGCAAGAATGAAAGATGTTGCTGGGAATCTTCAGCACCCAGTGAGCTTTGCAATGGTGACACACTTATTGCTCTATCTCCCCCTTCCTACCGAAAAGTGCATTTGAATCCAACATCTCTGGTGTCTGGTGCTCTCTGAGCACAGCAGAGTAAAGCACGAACGTTTGAACTTTGCTCCCACAGGAAAAGAGGCAAGAATGAAAGATGTTGCTGGGCATCTTCAGCACCCAGTGAGCTTTGCAATGGTGACACACTTATTGCTGTATCTCCCCCTTCCTACCGAAAAGTGCATTTGAATCCAACATCTCTGGTGTCTGGTGCTCTCTGAGCACAGCAGAGTAAAGCACGAACGTTTGAACTCTGCTCCCACAGGAAAGGAGTCAGGAGTGAAAGATGATGCTGGGCATCTTCAGCACACAGTGAGAGTTGAAAGGGTGACACGCACATTGAGGTCTCTCCTCACTTTCGTTCCTCAAAGTGTATTTGAATCCAACATCTCCGGTGCCTGCTCTCGGCTGAGCAGAACGATGTAAAGCAAGAGCGTTTGAACTTTGCTCTCACAGGAAAAGAGCCAGGAGTGAAAGATGTTGCTGGACATCTTCAGCACACAGTGAGCTTTGCAGGGTGACACAAACATAGCTGTCCCTCCTCCCTTCCTACCGAAAAGTGCATTTGAATCCAACATCTCTGGTGTCTGGTGCTCTCTGAGCACAGCAGAGTAAAGCACGAACGTTTGAACTTTGCTCCCACAGGAAAAGGGGCAAGAATGAAAGATGTTGCTGGGCATCTTCAGCACCCAGTGAGCTTTGCAATGGTGACACACTTATTGCTGTATCTCCCCCTTCCTACCGAAAAGTGCATTTGAATCCAACATCTCTGGTGTCTGGTGCTCTCTGAGCACAGCAGAGTAAAGCACGAACGTTTGAACTCTGCTCCCACAGGAAAGGAGTCAGGAGTGAAAGATGATGCTGGGCGTCTTCAGCACACAGTGAGAGTTGAAAGGGTGACACGCACATTGAGGTCTCTCCTCACTTTCGTTCCTCAAAGTGTATTTGAATCCAACATCTCCAGTGCCTGCTCTCGGCTGAGCAGAACGATGTAAAGCAAGAGCGTTTGAACTTTGCTCCCACAGGAAAAGAGCCAGGAGTGAAAGATGTTGCTGGACATCTTCAGCACACAGTGAGCTTTGCAGGGTGACACAAACATAGCTGTCCCTCCTCCCTTCCAACCTAAAAGTGCATTTGAATCCAACATCTCTGGTGCCTGGTGCTCTCTGAGCACAGCAGAGTAAAGCACGAACGTTTAAGCTCTGCTCCCACAATAAAAGGGGCAAGAATGAAAGATGTTGCTGGGAAACTTCAGCACCCAGTGAGCTTTGCAATGGCGACACAGTCATTGCTGTATCTACCCCTTCCTACCGAAAAGTGCATTTGAATCCAACATCTCTGGTGTCTGGTGCTCTCTGAGCACAGCAGAGTAAAGCACGAACGTTTGAACTTTGCTCCCACAGGAAAAGAGGCAAGAATGAAAGATGTTGCTGGGCATCTTCAGCACCCAGTGAGCTTTGCAATGGTGACACACTTATTGCTGTATCTCCCCCTTCCTACCGAAAAGTGCATTTGAATCCAACATCTCTGGTGTCTGGTGCTCTCTGAGCACAGCAGAGTCAAGCACGAACGTTTGAACTCTGCTCCCACAGGAAAGGAGTCAGGAGTGAAAGATGTTGCTGGGCATCTTCAGCACCCAGTGAGCTTTGCAATGGTGACACACTTATTGCTGTATCTCCCCCTTCCTACCGAAAAGTGCATTTGAATCCAACATCTCTGGTGTCTGGTGCTCTCTGAGCACAGCAGAGTAAAGCACGAACATTTGAACTCTGCTCCCACAGGAAAGGAGTCAGGAGTGAAAGATGATGCTGGGCGTCTTCAGCACACAGTGAGAGTTGAAAGGGTGACACGCACATTGAGGTCTCTCCTCACTTTCGTTCCTCAAAGTGTATTTGAATCCAACATCTCCGGTGCCTGCTCTCGGCTGAGCAGAACGATGTAAAGCAAGAGCGTTTGAAGTTTGCTCCCACAGGAAAAGAGCCAGGAGTGAAAGATGTTGCTGGACATCTTCAGCACACAGTGAGCTTTGCAGGGTGACACAAACATAGCTGTCCCTCGTCCCTTCCAACCTAAAAGTGCATTTGAATCCAACATCTCTGGTGCCTGGGTGCTCTCTGAGCACAGCAGAGTAAAGCACGAACGTTTGAACTTTGCTCCCACAGGAAAAGAGGCAAGAATGAAAGATGTTGCTGGGAATCTTCAGCACCCAGTGAGCTTTGCAATGGTGACACACTTATTGCTCTATCTCACCCTTCCTACCGAAAAGTGCATTTGAATCCAACATCTCTGGTGTCTGGTGCTCTCTGAGCACAGCAGAGTAAAGCACGAACGTTTGAACTTTGCTCCCACAGGAAAAGAGGCAAGAATGAAAGATGTTGCTGGGCATCTTCAGCACCCAGTGAGCTTTGCAATGGTGACACACTTATTGCTGTATCTCCCCCTTCCTACCGAAAAGTGCATTTGAATCCAACATCTCTGGTGTCTGGTGCTCTCTGAGCACAGCAGAGTAAAGCACGAACGTTTGAACTCTGCTCCCACAGGAAAGGAGTCAGGAGTGAAAGATGATGCTGGGCATCTTCAGCACACAGTGAGAGTTGAAAGGGTGACACGCACATTGAGGTCTCTCCTCACTTTCGTTCCTCAAAGTGTATTTGAATCCAACATCTCCGGTGCCTGCTCTCGGCTGAGCAGAACGATGTAAAGCAAGAGCGTTTGAACTTTGCTCTCACAGGAAAAGAGCCAGGAGTGAAAGATGTTGCTGGACATCTTCAGCACACAGTGAGCTTTGCAGGGTGACACAAACATAGCTGTCCCTCCTCCCTTCCAACCTAAAAGTGCATTTGAATCCAACATCTCTGGTGCCTGGTGCTCTCTGAGCACAGCAGAGTAAAGCACGAACGTTTAAGCTCTGCTCCCACAATAAAAGGGGCAAGAATGAAAGATGTTGCTGGGAAACTTCAGCACCCAGTGAGCTTTGCAATGGTGACACACTCGTTGCTGTATCTACCCCTTCCTACCGAAAAGTGCATTTGAATCCAACATCTCTGGTGTCTGGTGCTCTCTGAGCACAGCAGAGTAAAGCACGAACGTTTGAACTTTGCTCCCACAGGAAAAGAGGCAAGAATGAAAGATGTTGCTGGGCATCTTCAGCACCCAGTGAGCTTTGCAATGGTGACACACTTATTGCTGTATCTCCCCCTTCCTACCGAAAAGTGCATTTGAATCCAACATCTCTGGTGTCTGGTGCTCTCTGAGCACAGCAGAGTAAAGCACGAACGTTTGAACTTTGTTCCCACAGGAAAAGAGGCAAGAATGAAAGATGTTGCTGGGCATCTTCAGCACCCAGTGAGCTTTGCAATGGTGACACACTTATTGCTGTATCTCCCCCTTCCTACCGAAAAGTGCATTTGAATCCAACATCTCTGGTGTCTGGCGCTCTCTGAGCACAGCAGAGTCAAGCACGAACGTTTGAACTCTGCTCCCACAGGAAAGGAGTCAGGAGTGAAAGATGTTGCTGGGCATCTTCAGCACCCAGTGAGCTTTGCAATGGTGACACACTTATTGCTGTATCTCCCCCTTCCTACCGAAAAGTGCATTTGAATCCAACATCTCTGGTGTCTGGTGCTCTCTGAGCACAGCAGAGTAAAGCACGAACATTTGAACTCTGCTCCCACAGGAAAGGAGTCAGGAGTGAAAGATGATGCTGGGCGTCTTCAGCACACAGTGAGAGTTGAAAGGGTGACACGCACATTGAGGTCTCTCCTCACTTTCGTTCCTCAAAGTGTATTTGAATCCAACATCTCCGGTGCCTGCTCTCGGCTGAGCAGAACGATGTAAAGCAAGAGCGTTTGAACTTTGCTCCCACAGGAAAAGAGCCAGGAGTGAAAGATGTTGCTGGACATCTTCAGCACACAGTGAGCTTTGCAGGGTGACACAAACATAGCTGTCCCTCCTCCCTTCCAACCTAAAAGTGCATTTGAATCCAACATCTCTGGTGCCTGGTGCTCTCTGAGCACAGCAGAGTAAAGCACGAACGTTTGAACTTTGCTCCCACAGGAAAAGAGGCAAGAATGAAAGATGTTGCTGGGAATCTTCAGCACCCAGTGAGCTTTGCAATGGTGACACACTTATTGCTCTATCTCCCCCTTCCTACCGAAAAGTGCATTTGAATCCAACATCTCTGGTGTCTGGTGCTCTCTGAGCACAGCAGAGTAAAGCACGAACGTTTGAACTTTGCTCCCACAGGAAAAGAGGCAAGAATGAAAGATGTTGCTGGGCATCTTCAGCACCCAGTGAGCTTTGCAATGGTGACACACTTATTGCTGTATCTCCCCCTTCCTACCGAAAAGTGCATTTGAATCCAACATCTCTGGTGTCTGGTGCTCTCTGAGCACAGCAGAGTAAAGCACGAACGTTTGAACTCTGCTCCCACAGGAAAGGAGTCAGGAGTGAAAGATGATGCTGGGCATCTTCAGCACACAGTGAGAGTTGAAAGGGTGACACGCACATTGAGGTCTCTCCTCACTTTCGTTCCTCAAAGTGTATTTGAATCCAACATCTCCGGTGCCTGCTCTCGGCTGAGCAGAACGATGTAAAGCAAGAGCGTTTGAACTTTGCTCTCACAGGAAAAGAGCCAGGAGTGAAAGATGTTGCTGGACATCTTCAGCACACAGTGAGCTTTGCAGGGTGACACAAACATAGCTGTCCCTCCTCCCTTCCTACCGAAAAGTGCATTTGAATCCAACATCTCTGGTGTCTGGTGCTCTCTGAGCACAGCAGAGTAAAGCACGAACGTTTGAACTTTGCTCCCACAGGAAAAGGGGCAAGAATGAAAGATGTTGCTGGGCATCTTCAGCACCCAGTGAGCTTTGCAATGGTGACACACTTATTGCTGTATCTCCCCCTTCCTACCGAAAAGTGCATTTGAATCCAACATCTCTGGTGTCTGGTGCTCTCTGAGCACAGCAGAGTAAAGCACGAACGTTTGAACTCTGCTCCCACAGGAAAGGAGTCAGGAGTGAAAGATGATGCTGGGCGTCTTCAGCACACAGTGAGAGTTGAAAGGGTGACACGCACATTGAGGTCTCTACTCACTTTCGTTCCTCAAA
Organism: Lathamus discolor; assembly: GCF_037157495.1. Lineage (NCBI taxonomy): Eukaryota > Metazoa > Chordata > Aves > Psittaciformes > Psittacidae > Lathamus > Lathamus discolor. The sequence goes on along the minus strand of NC_088892.1, from coordinate 1,348,812 downwards.
GTGTATTTGAATCCAACATCTCCAGTGCCTGCTCTCGGCTGAGCAGAACGATGTAAAGCAAGAGCGTTTGAACTTTGCTCCCACAGGAAAAGAGCCAGGAGTGAAAGATGTTGCTGGACATCTTCAGCACACAGTGAGCTTTGCAGGGTGACACAAACATAGCTGTCCCTCCTCCCTTCCAACCTAAAAGTGCATTTGAATCCAACATCTCTGGTGCCTGGTGCTCTCTGAGCACAGCAGAGTAAAGCACGAACGTTTGAACTTTGCTCCCACAGGAAAAGAGGCAAGAATGAAAGATGTTGCTGGGAATCTTCAGCACCCAGTGAGCTTTGCAATGGTGACACACTTATTGCTCTATCTCCCCCTTCCTACCGAAAAGTGCATTTGAATCCAACATCTCTGGTGTCTGGTGCTCTCTGAGCACAGCAGAGTAAAGCACGAACGTTTGAACTTTGCTCCCACAGGGAAAGAGGCAAGAATGAAAGATGTTGCTGGGCATCTTCAGCACCCAGTGAGCTTTGCAATGGTGACACACTTATTGCTGTATCTCCCCCTTCCTACCGAAAAGTGCATTTGAATCCAACATCTCTGGTGTCTGGTGCTCTCTGAGCACAGCAGAGTAAAGCACGAACGTTTGAACTCTGCTCCCACAGGAAAGGAGTCAGGAGTGAAAGATGATGCTGGGCATCTTCAGCACACAGTGAGAGTTGAAAGGGTGACACGCACATTGAGGTCTCTCCTCACTTTCGTTCCTCAAAGTGTATTTGAATCCAACATCTCCGGTGCCTGCTCTCGGCTGAGCAGAACGATGTAAAGCAAGAGCGTTTGAACTTTGCTCTCACAGGAAAAGAGCCAGGAGTGAAAGATGTTGCTGGACATCTTCAGCACACAGTGAGCTTTGCAGGGTGACACAAACATAGCTGTCCCTCCTCCCTTCCAACCTAAAAGTGCATTTGAATCCAACATCTCTGTGCCTGGTGCTCTCTGAGCACAGCAGAGTAAATCACGAACGTTTGAACTTTGCTCCCACAGGAAAAGGGGCAAGAATGAAAGATGTTGCTGGGCATCTTCAGCACCCAGTGAGCTTTGCAATGGTGACACACTTATTGCTGTATCTCCCCCTTCCTACCGAAAAGTGCATTTGAATCCAACATCTCTGGTGTCTGGTGCTCTCTGAGCACAGCAGAGTAAAGCAGGAACGTTTGAACTCTGCTCCCACAGGAAAGGAGTCAGGAGTGAAAGATGATGCTGGGCGTCTTCAGCACACAGTGAGAGTTGAAAGGGTGACACGCACATTGAGGTCTCTACTCACTTTCGTTCCTCAAAGTGTATTTGAATCCAACATCTCCGGTGCCTGCTCTCGGCTGAGCAGAACGATGTAAAGCAAGAGCGTTTGAACTTTGCTCCCACAGGAAAAGAGCCAGGAGTGAAAGATGTTGCTGGACATCTTCAGCACACAGTGAGCTTTGCAGGGTGACACAAACATAGCTGTCCCTCCTCCCTTCCAACCTAAAAGTGCATTTGAATCCAACATCTCTGGTGCCTGGTGCACTCTGAGCACAGCAGAGTAAAGCACGAACGTTTGAACTTTGCTCCCACAGGAAAAGAGGCAAGAATGAAAGATGTTGCTGGGAAACTTCAGCACCCAGTGAGCTTTGCAATGGTGACACACTCGTTGCTGTATCTCCCCCTTCCTACCGAAAAGTGCATTTGAATCCAACATCTCTGGTGTCTGGTGCTCTCTGAGCACAGCAGAGTAAAGCACGAACGTTTGAACTTTGTTCCCACAGGAAAAGAGGCAAGAATGAAAGATGTTGCTGGGCATCTTCAGCACCCAGTGAGCTTTGCAATGGTGACACACTTATTGCTGTATCTCCCCCTTCCTACCGAAAAGTGCATTTGAATCCAACATCTCTGGTGTCTGGCGCTCTCTGAGCACAGCAGAGTCAAGCACGAACGTTTGAACTCTGCTCCCACAGGAAAGGAGTCAGGAGTGAAAGATGTTGCTGGGCATCTTCAGCACCCAGTGAGCTTTGCAATGGTGACACACTTATTGCTGTATCTCCCCCTTCCTACCGAAAAGTGCATTTGAATCCAACATCTCTGGTGTCTGGTGCTCTCTGAGCACAGCAGAGTAAAGCACGAACATTTGAACTCTGCTCCCACAGGAAAGGAGTCAGGAGTGAAAGATGATGCTGGGCGTCTTCAGCACACAGTGAGAGTTGAAAGGGTGACACGCACATTGAGGTCTCTCCTCACTTTCGTTCCTCAAAGTGTATTTGAATCCAACATCTCCGGTGCCTGCTCTCGGCTGAGCAGAACGATGTAAAGCAAGAGCGTTTGAACTTTGCTCCCACAGGAAAAGAGCCAGGAGTGAAAGATGTTGCTGGACATCTTCAGCACACAGTGAGCTTTGCAGGGTGACACAAACATAGCTGTCCCTCCTCCCTTCCAACCTAAAAGTGCATTTGAATCCAACATCTCTGGTGCCTGGTGCTCTCTGAGCACAGCAGAGTAAAGCACGAACGTTTGAACTTTGCTCCCACAGGAAAAGAGGCAAGAATGAAAGATGTTGCTGGGAATCTTCAGCACCCAGTGAGCTTTGCAATGGTGACACACTTATTGCTCTATCTCCCCCTTCCTACCGAAAAGTGCATTTGAATCCAACATCTCTGGTGTCTGGTGCTCTCTGAGCACAGCAGAGTAAAGCACGAACGTTTGAACTTTGCTCCCACAGGAAAAGAGGCAAGAATGAAAGATGTTGCTGGGCATCTTCAGCACCCAGTGAGCTTTGCAATGGTGACACACTTATTGCTGTATCTCCCCCTTCCTACCGAAAAGTGCATTTGAATCCAACATCTCTGGTGTCTGGTGCTCTCTGAGCACAGCAGAGTAAAGCACGAACGTTTGAACTCTGCTCCCACAGGAAAGGAGTCAGGAGTGAAAGATGATGCTGGGCATCTTCAGCACACAGTGAGAGTTGAAAGGGTGACACGCACATTGAGGTCTCTCCTCACTTTCGTTCCTCAAAGTGTATTTGAATCCAACATCTCCGGTGCCTGCTCTCGGCTGAGCAGAACGATGTAAAGCAAGAGCGTTTGAACTTTGCTCTCACAGGAAAAGAGCCAGGAGTGAAAGATGTTGCTGGACATCTTCAGCACACAGTGAGCTTTGCAGGGTGACACAAACATAGCTGTCCCTCCTCCCTTCCTACCGAAAAGTGCATTTGAATCCAACATCTCTGGTGTCTGGTGCTCTCTGAGCACAGCAGAGTAAAGCACGAACGTTTGAACTTTGCTCCCACAGGAAAAGGGGCAAGAATGAAAGATGTTGCTGGGCATCTTCAGCACCCAGTGAGCTTTGCAATGGTGACACACTTATTGCTGTATCTCCCCCTTCCTACCGAAAAGTGCATTTGAATCCAACATCTCTGGTGTCTGGTGCTCTCTGAGCACAGCAGAGTAAAGCACGAACGTTTGAACTCTGCTCCCACAGGAAAGGAGTCAGGAGTGAAAGATGATGCTGGGCGTCTTCAGCACACAGTGAGAGTTGAAAGGGTGACACGCACATTGAGGTCTCTACTCACTTTCGTTCCTCAAAGTGTATTTGAATCCAACATCTCCAGTGCCTGCTCTCGGCTGAGCAGAACGATGTAAAGCAAGAGCGTTTGAACTTTGCTCCCACAGGAAAAGAGCCAGGAGTGAAAGATGTTGCTGGACATCTTCAGCACACAGTGAGCTTTGCAGGGTGACACAAACATAGCTGTCCCTCGTCCCTTCCAACCTAAAAGTGCATTTGAATCCAACATCTCTGGTGCCTGGTGCTCTCTGAGCACAGCAGAGTAAAGCACGAACGTTTGAACTTTGCTCCCACAGGAAAAGAGGCAAGAATGAAAGATGTTGCTGGGAATCTTCAGCACCCAGTGAGCTTTGCAATGGTGACACACTTATTGCTCTATCTCCCCCTTCCTACCGAAAAGTGCATTTGAATCCAACATCTCTGGTGTCTGGTGCTCTCTGAGCACAGCAGAGTAAAGCACGAACGTTTGAACTTTGCTCCCACAGGGAAAGAGGCAAGAATGAAAGATGTTGCTGGGCATCTTCAGCACCCAGTGAGCTTTGCAATGGTGACACACTTATTGCTGTATCTCCCCCTTCCTACCGAAAAGTGCATTTGAATCCAACATCTCTGGTGTCTGGTGCTCTCTGAGCACAGCAGAGTAAAGCACGAACGTTTGAACTCTGCTCCCACAGGAAAGGAGTCAGGAGTGAAAGATGATGCTGGGCATCTTCAGCACACAGTGAGAGTTGAAAGGGTGACACGCACATTGAGGTCTCTCCTCACTTTCGTTCCTCAAAGTGTATTTGAATCCAACATCTCCGGTGCCTGCTCTCGGCTGAGCAGAACGATGTAAAGCAAGAGCGTTTGAACTTTGCTCTCACAGGAAAAGAGCCAGGAGTGAAAGATGTTGCTGGACATCTTCAGCACACAGTGAGCTTTGCAGGGTGACACAAACATAGCTGTCCCTCCTCCCTTCCAACCTAAAAGTGCATTTGAATCCAACATCTCTGTGCCTGGTGCTCTCTGAGCACAGCAGAGTAAATCACGAACGTTTGAACTTTGCTCCCACAGGAAAAGGGGCAAGAATGAAAGATGTTGCTGGGCATCTTCAGCACCCAGTGAGCTTTGCAATGGTGACACACTTATTGCTGTATCTCCCCCTTCCTACCGAAAAGTGCATTTGAATCCAACATCTCTGGTGTCTGGTGCTCTCTGAGCACAGCAGAGTAAAGCACGAACGTTTGAACTCTGCTCCCACAGGAAAGGAGTCAGGAGTGAAAGATGATGCTGGGCGTCTTCAGCACACAGTGAGAGTTGAAAGGGTGACACGCACATTGAGGTCTCTACTCACTTTCGTTCCTCAAAGTGTATTTGAATCCAACATCTCCGGTGCCTGCTCTCGGCTGAGCAGAACGATGTAAAGCAAGAGCGTTTGAACTTTGCTCCCACAGGAAAAGAGCCAGGAGTGAAAGATGTTGCTGGACATCTTCAGCACACAGTGAGCTTTGCAGGGTGACACAAACATAGCTGTCCCTCCTCCCTTCCAACCTAAAAGTGCATTTGAATCCAACATCTCTGGTGCCTGGTGCACTCTGAGCACAGCAGAGTAAAGCACGAACGTTTGAACTTTGCTCCCACAGGAAAAGAGGCAAGAATGAAAGATGTTGCTGGGAAACTTCAGCACCCAGTGAGCTTTGCAATGGTGACACACTCGTTGCTGTATCTCCCCCTTCCTACCGAAAAGTGCATTTGAATCCAACATCTCTGGTGTCTGGTGCTCTCTGAGCACAGCAGAGTAAAGCACGAACGTTTGAACTCTGCTCCCACAGGAAAGGAGTCAGGAGTGAAAGATGATGCTGGGCGTCTTCAGCACACAGTGAGAGTTGAAAGGGTGACACGCACATTGAGGTCTCTACTCACTTTCGTTCCTCAAAGTGTATTTGAATCCAACATCTCCGGTGCCTGCTCTCGGCTGAGCAGAACGATGTAAAGCAAGAGCGTTTGAACTTTGCTCCCACAGGAAAAGAGCCAGGAGTGAAAGATGTTGCTGGACATCTTCAGCACACAGTGAGCTTTGCAGGGTGACACAAACATAGCTGTCCCTCGTCCCTTCCAACCTAAAAGTGCATTTGAATCCAACATCTCTGGTGCCTGGTGCACTCTGAGCACAGCAGAGTAAAGCACGAACGTTTGAACTTTGCTCCCACAGGAAAAGAGGCAAGAATGAAAGATGTTGCTGGGAAACTTCAGCACCCAGTGAGCTTTGCAATGGTGACACACTCGTTGCTGTATCTCCCCCTTCCTACCGAAAAGTGCATTTGAATCCAACATCTCTGGTGTCTGGTGCTCTCTGAGCACAGCAGAGTAAAGCACGAACGTTTGAACTTTGCTCCCACAGGAAAAGAGGCAAGAATGAAAGATGTTGCTGGGCATCTTCAGCACCCAGTGAGCTTTGCAATAGTGACACACTTATTGCTGTATCTCCCCCTTCCTACCGAAAAGTGCATTTGAATCCAACATCTCTGGTGTCTGGTGCTCTCTGAGCACAGCAGAGTCAAGCACGAACGTTTGAACTCTGCTCCCACAGGAAAGGAGTCAGGAGTGAAAGATGTTGCTGGGCATCTTCAGCACCCAGTGAGCTTTGCAATGGTGACACACTTATTGCTGTATCTCCCCCTTCCTACCGAAAAGTGCATTTGAATCCAACATCTCTGGTGTCTGGTGCTCTCTGAGCACAGCAGAGTAAAGCACGAACGTTTGAACTCTGCTCCCACAGGAAAGGAGTCAGGAGTGAAAGATGATGCTGGGCGTCTTCAGCACACAGTGAGAGTTGAAAGGGTGACACGCACATTGAGGTCTCTCCTCACTTTCGTTCCTCAAAGTGTATTTGAATCCAACATCTCCGGTGCCTGCTCTCGGCTGAGCAGAACGATGTAAAGCAAGAGCGTTTGAACTTTGCTCCCACAGGAAAAGAGCCAGGAGTGAAAGATGTTGCTGGACATCTTCAGCACACAGTGAGCTTTGCAGGGTGACACAAACATAGCTGTCCCTCCTCCCTTCCAACCTAAAAGTGCATTTGAATCCAACATCTCTGGTGCCTGGTGCTCTCTGAGCACAGCAGAGTAAAGCACGAACGTTTGAACTTTGCTCCCACAGGAAAAGAGGCAAGAATGAAAGATGTTGCTGGGAATCTTCAGCACCCAGTGAGCTTTGCAATGGTGACACACTTATTGCTCTATCTCCCCCTTCCTACCGAAAAGTGCATTTGAATCCAACATCTCTGGTGTCTGGTGCTCTCTGAGCACAGCAGAGTAAAGCACGAACGTTTGAACTTTGCTCCCACAGGGAAAGAGGCAAGAATGAAAGATGTTGCTGGGCATCTTCAGCACCCAGTGAGCTTTGCAATGGTGACACACTTATTGCTGTATCTCCCCCTTCCTACCGAAAAGTGCATTTGAATCCAACATCTCTGGTGTCTGGTGCTCTCTGAGCACAGCAGAGTAAAGCACGAACGTTTGAACTCTGCTCCCACAGGAAAGGAGTCAGGAGTGAAAGATGATGCTGGGCATCTTCAGCACACAGTGAGAGTTGAAAGGGTGACACGCACATTGAGGTCTCTCCTCACTTTCGTTCCTCAAAGTGTATTTGAATCCAACATCTCCGGTGCCTGCTCTCGGCTGAGCAGAACGATGTAAAGCAAGAGCGTTTGAACTTTGCTCTCACAGGAAAAGAGCCAGGAGTGAAAGATGTTGCTGGACATCTTCAGCACACAGTGAGCTTTGCAGGGTGACACAAACATAGCTGTCCCTCCTCCCTTCCAACCTAAAAGTGCATTTGAATCCAACATCTCTGTGCCTGGTGCTCTCTGAGCACAGCAGAGTAAATCACGAACGTTTGAACTTTGCTCCCACAGGAAAAGGGGCAAGAATGAAAGATGTTGCTGGGCATCTTCAGCACCCAGTGAGCTTTGCAATGGTGACACACTTATTGCTGTATCTCCCCCTTCCTACCGAAAAGTGCATTTGAATCCAACATCTCTGGTGTCTGGTGCTCTCTGAGCACAGCAGAGTAAAGCACGAACGTTTGAACTCTGCTCCCACAGGAAAGGAGTCAGGAGTGAAAGATGATGCTGGGCGTCTTCAGCACACAGTGAGAGTTGAAAGGGTGACACGCACATTGAGGTCTCTACTCACTTTCGTTCCTCAAAGTGTATTTGAATCCAACATCTCCGGTGCCTGCTCTCGGCTGAGCAGAACGATGTAAAGCAAGAGCGTTTGAACTTTGCTCCCACAGGAAAAGAGCCAGGAGTGAAAGATGTTGCTGGACATCTTCAGCACACAGTGAGCTTTGCAGGGTGACACAAACATAGCTGTCCCTCCTCCCTTCCAACCTAAAAGTGCATTTGAATCCAACATCTCTGGTGCCTGGTGCACTCTGAGCACAGCAGAGTAAAGCACGAACGTTTGAACTTTGCTCCCACAGGAAAAGAGGCAAGAATGAAAGATGTTGCTGGGAAACTTCAGCACCCAGTGAGCTTTGCAATGGTGACACACTCGTTGCTGTATCTCCCCCTTCCTACCGAAAAGTGCATTTGAATCCAACATCTCTGGTGTCTGGTGCTCTCTGAGCACAGCAGAGTAAAGCACGAACGTTTGAACTCTGCTCCCACAGGAAAGGAGTCAGGAGTGAAAGATGATGCTGGGCGTCTTCAGCACACAGTGAGAGTTGAAAGGGTGACACGCACATTGAGGTCTCTACTCACTTTCGTTCCTCAAAGTGTATTTGAATCCAACATCTCCGGTGCCTGCTCTCGGCTGAGCAGAACGATGTAAAGCAAGAGCGTTTGAACTTTGCTCCCACAGGAAAAGAGCCAGGAGTGAAAGATGTTGCTGGACATCTTCAGCACACAGTGAGCTTTGCAGGGTGACACAAACATAGCTGTCCCTCGTCCCTTCCAACCTAAAAGTGCATTTGAATCCAACATCTCTGGTGCCTGGTGCACTCTGAGCACAGCAGAGTAAAGCACGAACGTTTGAACTTTGCTCCCACAGGAAAAGAGGCAAGAATGAAAGATGTTGCTGGGAAACTTCAGCACCCAGTGAGCTTTGCAATGGTGACACACTCGTTGCTGTATCTCCCCCTTCCTACCGAAAAGTGCATTTGAATCCAACATCTCTGGTGTCTGGTGCTCTCTGAGCACAGCAGAGTAAAGCACGAACGTTTGAACTTTGCTCCCACAGGAAAAGAGGCAAGAATGAAAGATGTTGCTGGGCATCTTCAGCACCCAGTGAGCTTTGCAATAGTGACACACTTATTGCTGTATCTCCCCCTTCCTACCGAAAAGTGCATTTGAATCCAACATCTCTGGTGTCTGGTGCTCTCTGAGCACAGCAGAGTCAAGCACGAACGTTTGAACTCTGCTCCCACAGGAAAGGAGTCAGGAGTGAAAGATGTTGCTGGGCATCTTCAGCACCCAGTGAGCTTTGCAATGGTGACACACTTATTGCTGTATCTCCCCCTTCCTACCGAAAAGTGCATTTGAATCCAACATCTCTGGTGTCTGGTGCTCTCTGAGCACAGCAGAGTAAAGCACGAACGTTTGAACTCTGCTCCCACAGGAAAGGAGTCAGGAGTGAAAGATGATGCTGGGCGTCTTCAGCACACAGTGAGAGTTGAAAGGGTGACACGCACATTGAGGTCTCTCCTCACTTTCGTTCCTCAAAGTGTATTTGAATCCAACATCTCCGGTGCCTGCTCTCGGCTGAGCAGAACGATGTAAAGCAAGAGCGTTTGAACTTTGCTCCCACAGGAAAAGAGCCAGGAGTGAAAGATGTTGCTGGACATCTTCAGCACACAGTGAGCTTTGCAGGGTGACACAAACATAGCTGTCCCTCCTCCCTTCCAACCTAAAAGTGCATTTGAATCCAACATCTCTGGTGCCTGGTGCTCTCTGAGCACAGCAGAGTAAAGCACGAACGTTTGAACTTTGCTCCCACAGGAAAAGAGGCAAGAATGAAAGATGTTGCTGGGAATCTTCAGCACCCAGTGAGCTTTGCAATGGTGACACACTTATTGCTCTATCTCCCCCTTCCAACCGAAAAGTGCATTTGAATCCAACATCTCTGTGCCTGGTGCTCTCTGAGCACAGCAGAGTAAATCACGAACGTTTGAACTTTGCTCCCACAGGAAAAGGGGCAAGAATGAAAGATGTTGCTGGGCATCTTCAGCACCCAGTGAGCTTTGCAATGGTGACACACTTATTGCTGTATCTCCCCCTTCCTACCGAAAAGTGCATTTGAATCCAACATCTCTGGTGTCTGGTGCTCTCTGAGCACAGCAGAGTAAAGCACGAACGTTTGAACTCTGCTCCCACAGGAAAGGAGTCAGGAGTGAAAGATGATGCTGGGCGTCTTCAGCACACAGTGAGAGTTGAAAGGGTGACACGCACATTGAGGTCTCTACTCACTTTCGTTCCTCAAAGTGTATTTGAATCCAACATCTCCGGTGCCTGCTCTCGGCTGAGCAGAACGATGTAAAGCAAGAGCGTTTGAACTTTGCTCCCACAGGAAAAGAGCCAGGAGTGAAAGATGTTGCTGGACATCTTCAGCACACAGTGAGCTTTGCAGGGTGACACAAACATAGCTGTCCCTCGTCCCTTCCAACCTAAAAGTGCATTTGAATCCAACATCTCTGGTGCCTGGTGCACTCTGAGCACAGCAGAGTAAAGCACGAACGTTTGAACTTTGCTCCCACAGGAAAAGAGGCAAGAATGAAAGATGTTGCTGGGAAACTTCAGCACCCAGTGAGCTTTGCAATGGTGACACACTCGTTGCTGTATCTCCCCCTTCCTACCGAAAAGTGCATTTGAATCCAACATCTCTGGTGTCTGGTGCTCTCTGAGCACAGCAGAGTAAAGCACGAACGTTTGAACTCTGCTCCCACAGGAAAGGAGTCAGGAGTGAAAGATGATGCTGGGCGTCTTCAGCACACAGTGAGAGTTGAAAGGGTGACACGCACATTGAGGTCTCTACTCACTTTCGTTCCTCAAAGTGTATTTGAATCCAACATCTCCGGTGCCTGCTCTCGGCTGAGCAGAACGATGTAAAGCAAGAGCGTTTGAACTTTGCTCCCACAGGAAAAGAGCCAGGAGTGAAAGATGTTGCTGGACATCTTCAGCACACAGTGAGCTTTGCAGGGTGACACAAACATAGCTGTCCCTCGTCCCTTCCAACCTAAAAGTGCATTTGAATCCAACATCTCTGTGCCTGGTGCACTCTGAGCACAGCAGAGTAAAGCACGAACGTTTGAACTTTGCTCCCACAGGAAAAGAGGCAAGAATGAAAGATGTTGCTGGGAAACTTCAGCACCCAGTGAGCTTTGCAATGGTGACACACTCGTTGCTGTATCTCCCCCTTCCTACCGAAAAGTGCATTTGAATCCAACATCTCTGGTGTCTGGTGCTCTCTGAGCACAGCAGAGTAAAGCACGAACGTTTGAACTTTGCTCCCACAGGAAAAGAGGCAAGAATGAAAGATGTTGCTGGGCATCTTCAGCACCCAGTGAGCTTTGCAATAGTGACACACTTATTGCTGTATCTCCCCCTTCCTACCGAAAAGTGCATTTGAATCCAACATCTCTGGTTTCTGGTGCTCTCTGAGCACAGCAGAGTCAAGCACGAACGTTTGAACTCTGCTCCCACAGGAAAGGAGTCAGGAGTGAAAGATGTTGCTGGGCATCTTCAGCACCCAGTGAGCTTTGCAATGGTGACACACTTATTGCTGTATCTCCCCCTTCCTACCGAAAAGTGCATTTGAATCCAACATCTCTGGTATCTGGTGCTCTCTGAGCACAGCAGAGTAAAGCACGAACGTTTGAACTCTGCTCCCACAGGAAAGGAGTCAGGAGTGAAAGATGATGCTGGGCGTCTTCAGCACACAGTGAGAGTTGAAAGGGTGACACGCACATTGAGGTCTCTCCTCACTTTCGTTCCTCAAAGTGTATTTGAATCCAACATCTCCGGTGCCTGCTCTCGGCTGAGCAGAACGATGTAAAGCAAGAGCGTTTGAACTTTGCTCCCACAGGAAAAGAGCCAGGAGTGAAAGATGTTGCTGGACATCTTCAGCACACAGTGAGCTTTGCAGGGTGACACAAACATAGCTGTCCCTCCTCCCTTCCAACCTAAAAGTGCATTTGAATCCAACATCTCTGTGCCTGGTGCTCTCTGAGCACAGCAGAGTAAAGCACGAACGTTTGAACTTTGCTCCCACAGGAAAAGAGGCAAGAATGAAAGATGTTGCTGGGAATCTTAAGCACCCAGTGAGCTTTGCAATGGTGACACACTTATTGCTGTATCTCCCCCTTCCTACCGAAAAGTGCATTTGAATCCAACATCTCTGGTGTCTGGTGCTCTCTGAGCACAGCAGAGTAAAGCACGAACGTTTGAACTCTGCTCCCACAGGAAAGGAGTCAGGAGTGAAAGATGATGCTGGGCGTCTTCAGCACACAGTGAGAGTTGAAAGGGTGACACGCACATTGAGGTCTCTACTCACTTTCGTTCCTCAAAGTGTATTTGAATCCAACATCTCCGGTGCCTGCTCTCGGCTGAGCAGAACGATGTAAAGCAAGAGCGTTTGAACTTTGCTCCCACAGGAAAAGAGCCAGGAGTGAAAGATGTTGCTGGACATCTTCAGCACACAGTGAGCTTTGCAGGGTGACACAAACATAGCTGTCCCTCCTCCCTTCCAACCTAAAAGTGCATTTGAATCCAACATCTCTGGTGCCTGGTGCTCTCTGAGCACAGCAGAGTAAAGCACGAACGTTTGAACTTTGCTCCCACAGGAAAAGAGGCAAGAATGAAAGATGTTGCTGGGAATCTTCAGCACCCAGTGAGCTTTGCAATGGTGACACACTTATTGCTCTATCTCCCCCTTCCTACCGAAAAGTGCATTTGAATCCAACATCTCTGGTGTCTGGTGCTCTCTGAGCACAGCAGAGTAAAGCACGAACGTTTGAACTTTGCTCCCACAGGAAAAGAGGCAAGAACGAAAGATGTTGCTGGGCATCTTCAGCACCCAGTGAGCTTTGCAATGGTGACACACTTATTGCTGTATCTCCCCCTTCCTACCGAAAAGTGCATTTGAATCCAACATCTCTGGTGTCTGGTGCTCTCTGAGCACAGCAGAGTAAAGCCCGAACGTTTGAACTCTGCTCCCACAGGAAAGGAGTCAGGAGTGAAAGATGATTCTGGGCATCTTCAGCACACAGTGAGAGTTGAAAGGGTGACACGCACATTGAGGTCTCTCCTCACTTTCGTTCCTCAAAGTGTATTTGAATCCAACATCTCCGGTGCCTGCTCTCGGCTGAGCAGAACGATGTAAAGCAAGAGCGTTTGAACTTTGCTCCCACAGGAAAAGAGCCAGGAGTGAAAGATGTTGCTGGACATCTTCAGCACACAGTGAGCTTTGCAGGGTGACACAAACATAGCTGTCCCTCCTCCCTTCCAACCTAAAAGTGCATTTGAATCCAACATCTCTGTGCCTGGTGCTCTCTGAGCACAGCAGAGTAAAGCACGAACGTTTGAACTTTGCTCCCACAGGAAAAGGGGCAAGAATGAAAGATGTTGCTGGGAATCTTCAGCACCCAGTGAGCTTTGCAATGGTGACACACTTATTGCTCTATCTCCCCCTTCCTACCGAAAAGTGCATTTGAATCCAACATCTCTGGTGTCTGGTGCTCTCTGAGCACAGCAGAGTAAAGCACGAACGTTTGAACTTTGCTCCCACAGGAAAAGAGGCAAGAATGAAAGATGTTGCTGGGCATCTTCAGCACCCAGTGAGCTTTGCAATGGTGACACACTTATTGCTGTATCTCCCCCTTCCTACCGAAAAGTGCATTTGAATCCAACATCTCTGGTGTCTGGTGCTCTCTGAGCACAGCAGAGTAAAGCACGAACGTTTGAACTCTGCTCCCACAGGAAAGGAGTCAGGAGTGAAAGATGATTCTGGGCATCTTCAGCACACAGTGAGAGTTGAAAGGGTGACACGCACATTGAGGTCTCTCCTCACTTTCGTTCCTCAAAGTGTATTTGAATCCAACATCTCTGGTGCCTGCTCTCGGCTGAGCAGAACGATGTAAAGCAAGAGCGTTTGAACTTTGCTCCCACAGGAAAAGAGCCAGGAGTGAAAGATGTTGCTGGACATCTTCAGCACACAGTGAGCTTTGCAGGGTGACACAAACATAGCTGTCCCTCCTCCCTTCCAACCTAAAAGTGCATTTGAATCCAACATCTCTGGTGCCTGGTGCTCTCTGAGCACAGCAGAGTAAAGCACGAACGTTTAAGCTCTGCTCCCAGAATAAAAGGGGCAAGTATGAAAGATGTTGCTGGGAAACTTCAGCACCCAGTGAGCTTTGCAATGGTGACACACTCATTGCTGTATCTCCCCCTTCCTACCGAAAAGTGCATTTGAATCCAACATCTCTGGTGTCTGGTGCTCTCTGAGCACAGCAGAGTAAAGCACGAACGTTTGAACTTTGCTCCCACAGGAAAAGAGGCAAGAATGAAAGATGTTGCTGGGCATCTTCAGCACCCAGTGAGCTTTGCAATGGTGACACACTTATTGCTGTATCTCCCCCTTCCTACCGAAAAGTGCATTTGAATCCAACATCTCTGGTGTCTGGTGCTCTCTGAGCACAGCAGAGTAAAGCACGAACGTTTGAACTCTGCTCCCACAGGAAAGGAGTCAGGAGTGAAAGATGATGCTGGGCATCTTCAGCACACAGTGAGAGTTAAAAGGGTGACACGCACATTGAGGTCTCTCCTCACTTTCGTTCCTTAAAGTGTATTTGAATCCAACATCTCCGGTGCCTGCTCTCGGCTGAGCAGAACGATGTAAAGCAAGAGCGTTTGAACTTTGCTCCCACAGGAAAAGAGCCAGGAGTGAAAGATGTTGCTGGACATCTTCAGCACACAGTGAGCTTTGCAGGGTGACACAAACATAGCTGTCCCTCCTCCCTTCCAACCTAAAAGTGCATTTGAATCCAACATCTCTGTGCCTGGTGCTCTCTGAGCACAGCAGAGTAAAGCACGAACGTTTGAACTTTGCTCCCACAGGAAAAGGGGCAAGAATGAAAGATGTTGCTGGGTATCTTCAGCACCCAGTGAGCTTTGCAATGGTGACACACTTATTGCTGTATCTCCCCCTTCCTACCGAAAAGTGCATTTGAATCCAACATCTCTGGTGTCTGGTGCTCTCTGAGCACAGCAGAGTAAAGCACGAACGTTTGAACTCTGCTCCCACAGGAAAGGAGTCAGGAGTGAAAGATGATGCTGGGCGTCTTCAGCACACAGTGAGAGTTGAAAGGGTGACACGCACATTGAGGTCTCTACTCACTTTCGTTCCTCAAAGTGTATTTGAATCCAACATCTCCGGTGCCTGCTCTCGGCTGAGCAGAACGATGTAAAGCAAGAGCGTTTGAACTTTGCTCCCACAGGAAAAGAGCCAGGAGTGAAAGATGTTGCTGGACATCTTCAGCACACAGTGAGCTTTGCAGGGTGACACAAACATAGCTGTCCCTCCTCCCTTCCAACCTAAAAGTGCATTTGAATCCAACATCTCTGGTGCCTGGTGCACTCTGAGCACAGCAGAGTAAAGCACGAACGTTTGAACTTTGCTCCCACAGGAAAAGAGGCAAGAATGAAAGATGTTGCTGGGAAACTTCAGCACCCAGTGAGCTTTGCAATGGTGACACACTCGTTGCTGTATCTCCCCCTTCCTACCGAAAAGTGCATTTGAATCCAACATCTCTGGTGTCTGGTGCTCTCTGAGCACAGCAGAGTAAAGCACGAACGTTTGAACTTTGCTCCCACAGGAAAAGAGGCAAGAATGAAAGATGTTGCTGGACATCTTCAGCACACAGTGAGCTTTGCAATAGTGACACACTTATTGCTGTATCTCCCCCTTCCTACCGAAAAGTGCATTTGAATCCAACATCTCTGGTGTCTGGTGCTCTCTGAGCACAGCAGAGTCAAGCACGAACGTTTGAACTTTGCTCCCACAGGAAAAGAGGCAAGAATGAAAGATGTTGCTGGGCATCTTCAGCACCCAGTGAGCTTTGCAATGGTGACACACTTATTGCTGTATCTCCCCCTTCCTACCGAAAAGTGCATTTGAATCCAACATCTCTGGTGTCTGGTGCTCTCTGAGCACAGCAGAGTAAAGCACGAACGTTTGAACTCTGCTCCCACAGGAAAGGAGTCAGGAGTGAAAGATGATGCTGGGCGTCTTCAGCACACAGTGAGAGTTGAAAGGGTGACACGCACATTGAGGTCTCTACTCACTTTCGTTCCTCAAAGTGTATTTGAATCCAACATCTCCGGTGCCTGCTCTCGGCTGAGCAGAACGATGTAAAGCAAGAGCGTTTGAACTTTGCTCCCACAGGAAAGGAGCCAGGAGTGAAAGATGTTGCTGGACATCTTCAGCACACAGTGAGCTTTGCAGGGTGACACAAACATAGCTGTCCCTCGTCCCTTCCAACCTAAAAGTGCATTTGAATCCAACATCTCTGGTGCCTGGTGCTCTCTGAGCACAGCAGAGTAAAGCACGAACGTTTGAACTTTGCTCCCACAGGAAAAGAGGCAAGAATGAAAGATGTTGCTGGGAATCTTCAGCACCCAGTGAGCTTTGCAATGGTGACACACTTATTGCTCTATCTCCCCCTTCCTACCGAAAAGTGCATTTGAATCCAACATCTCTGGTGTCTGGTGCTCTCTGAGCACAGCAGAGTAAAGCACGAACATTTGAACTTTGCTCCCACAGGAAAAGAGGCAAGAATGAAAGATGTTGCTGGGCATCTTCAGCACCCAGTGAGCTTTGCAATGGTGACACACTTATTGCTGTATCTCCCCCTTCCTACCGAAAAGTGCATTTGAATCCAACATCTCTGGTGTCTGGTGCTCTCTGAGCACAGCAGAGTAAAGCACGAACTTTTGAACTCTGCTCCCACAGGAAAGGAGTCAGGAGTGAAAGATGATTCTGGGCATCTTCAGCACACAGTGAGAGTTGAAAGGGTGACACGCACATTGAGGTCTCTCCTCACTTTCGTTCCTCAAAGTGTATTTGAATCCAACATCTCCGGTGCCTGCTCTCGGCTGAGCAGAACGATGTAAAGCAAGAGCGTTTGAACTTTGCTCCCACAGGAAAAGAGCCAGGAGTGAAAGATGTTGCTGGACATCTTTAGCACACAGTGAGCTTTGCAGGGTGACACAAACATAGCTGTCCCTCCTCCCTTCCAACCTAAAAGTGCATTTGAATCCAACATCTCTGTGCCTGGTGCTCTCTGAGCACAGCAGAGTAAAGCACGAACGTTTGAACTTTGCTCCCACAGGAAAAGGGGCAAGAATGAAAGATGTTGCTGGGTATCTTCAGCACCCAGTGAGCTTTGCAATGGTGACACACTTATTGCTGTATCTCCCCCTTCCTACCGAAAAGTGCATTTGAATCCAACATCTCTGGTGTCTGGTGCTCTCTGAGCACAGCAGAGTAAAGCACGAACGTTTGAACTCTGCTCCCACAGGAAAGGAGTCAGGAGTGAAAGATGATGCTGGGCGTCTTCAGCACACAGTGAGAGTTGAAAGGGTGACACGCACATTGAGGTCTCTACTCACTTTCGTTCCTCAAAGTGTATTTGAATCCAACATCTCCGGTGCCTGCTCTCGGCTGAGCAGAACGATGTAAAGCAAGAGCGTTTGAACTTTGCTCCCACAGGAAAAGAGCCAGGAGTGAAAGATGTTGCTGGACATCTTCAGCACACAGTGAGCTTTGCAGGGTGACACAAACATAGCTGTCCCTCCTCCCTTCCAACCTAAAAGTGCATTTGAATCCAACATCTCTGGTGCCTGGTGCACTCTGAGCACAGCAGAGTAAAGCACGAACGTTTGAACTTTGCTCCCACAGGAAAAGAGGCAAGAATGAAAGATGTTGCTGGGAAACTTCAGCACCCAGTGAGCTTTGCAATGGTGACACACTCGTTGCTGTATCTCCCCCTTCCTACCGAAAAGTGCATTTGAATCCAACATCTCTGGTGTCTGGTGCTCTCTGAGCACAGCAGAGTAAAGCACGAACGTTTGAACTTTGCTCCCACAGGAAAAGAGGCAAGAATGAAAGATGTTGCTGGACATCTTCAGCACACAGTGAGCTTTGCAATAGTGACACACTTATTGCTGTATCTCCCCCTTCCTACCGAAAAGTGCATTTGAATCCAACATCTCTGGTGTCTGGTGCTCTCTGAGCACAGCAGAGTCAAGCACGAACGTTTGAACTTTGCTCCCACAGGAAAAGAGGCAAGAATGAAAGATGTTGCTGGGCATCTTCAGCACCCAGTGAGCTTTGCAATGGTGACACACTTATTGCTGTATCTCCCCCTTCCTACCGAAAAGTGCATTTGAATCCAACATCTCTGGTGTCTGGTGCTCTCTGAGCACAGCAGAGTAAAGCACGAACGTTTGAACTCTGCTCCCACAGGAAAGGAGTCAGGAGTGAAAGATGATGCTGGGCGTCTTCAGCACACAGTGAGAGTTGAAAGGGTGACACGCACATTGAGGTCTCTACTCACTTTCGTTCCTCAAAGTGTATTTGAATCCAACATCTCCGGTGCCTGCTCTCGGCTGAGCAGAACGATGTAAAGCAAGAGCGTTTGAACTTTGCTCCCACAGGAAAGGAGCCAGGAGTGAAAGATGTTGCTGGACATCTTCAGCACACAGTGAGCTTTGCAGGGTGACACAAACATAGCTGTCCCTCGTCCCTTCCAACCTAAAAGTGCATTTGAATCCAACATCTCTGGTGCCTGGTGCTCTCTGAGCACAGCAGAGTAAAGCACGAACGTTTGAACTTTGCTCCCACAGGAAAAGAGGCAAGAATGAAAGATGTTGCTGGGAATCTTCAGCACCCAGTGAGCTTTGCAATGGTGACACACTTATTGCTCTATCTCCCCCTTCCTACCGAAAAGTGCATTTGAATCCAACATCTCTGGTGTCTGGTGCTCTCTGAGCACAGCAGAGTAAAGCACGAACATTTGAACTTTGCTCCCACAGGAAAAGAGGCAAGAATGAAAGATGTTGCTGGGCATCTTCAGCACCCAGTGAGCTTTGCAATGGTGACACACTTATTGCTGTATCTCCCCCTTCCTACCGAAAAGTGCATTTGAATCCAACATCTCTGGTGTCTGGTGCTCTCTGAGCACAGCAGAGTAAAGCACGAACGTTTGAACTCTGCTCCCACAGGAAAGGAGTCAGGAGTGAAAGATGATTCTGGGCATCTTCAGCACACAGTGAGAGTTGAAAGGGTGACACGCACATTGAGGTCTCTCCTCACTTTCGTTCCTCAAAGTGTATTTGAATCCAACATCTCCGGTGCCTGCTCTCGGCTGAGCAGAACGATGTAAAGCAAGAGCGTTTGAACTTTGCTCCCACAGGAAAAGAGCCAGGAGTGAAAGATGTTGCTGGACATCTTTAGCACACAGTGAGCTTTGCAGGGTGACACAAACATAGCTGTCCCTCCTCCCTTCCAACCTAAAAGTGCATTTGAATCCAACATCTCTGTGCCTGGTGCTCTCTGAGCACAGCAGAGTAAAGCACGAACGTTTGAACTTTGCTCCCACAGGAAAAGGGGCAAGAATGAAAGATGTTGCTGGGAATCTTCAGCACCCAGTGAGCTTTGCAATGGTGACACACTTATTGCTCTATCTCCCCCTTCCTACCGAAAAGTGCATTTGAATCCAACATCTCTGGTGTCTGGTGCTCTCTGAGCACAGCAGAGTAAAGCACGAACGTTTGAACTTTGCTCCCACAGGAAAAGAGGCAAGAATGAAAGATGTTGCTGGGCATCTTCAGCACCCAGTGAGCTTTGCAATGGTGACACACTTATTGCTGTATCTCCCCCTTCCTACCGAAAAGTGCATTTGAATCCAACATCTCTGGTGTCTGGTGCTCTCTGAGCACAGCAGAGTAAAGCACGAACGTTTGAACTCTGCTCCCACAGGAAAGGAGTCAGGAGTGAAAGATGATTCTGGGCATCTTCAGCACACAGTGAGAGTTGAAAGGGTGACACGCACATTGAGGTCTCTCCTCACTTTCGTTCCTCAAAGTGTATTTGAATCCAACATCTCCGGTGCCTGCTCTCGGCTGAGCAGAACGATGTAAAGCAAGAGCGTTTGAACTTTGCTCCCACAGGAAAAGAGCCAGGAGTGAAAGATGTTGCTGGACATCTTCAGCACACAGTGAGCTTTGCAGGGTGACACAAACATAGCTGTCCCTCCTCCCTTCCAACCTAAAAGTGCATTTGAATCCAACATCTCTGGTGCCTGGTGCTCTCTGAGCACAGCAGAGTAAAGCACGAACGTTTAAGCTCTGCTCCCACAATAAAAGGGGCAAGAATGAAAGATGTTGCTGGGAAACTTCAGCACCCAGTGAGCTTTGCAATGGCGACACAGTCATTGCTGTATCTCCCCCTTCCTACCGAAAAGTGCATTTGAATCCAACATCTCTGGTGTCTGGTGCTCTCTGAGCACAGCAGAGTAAAGCACGAACGTTTGAACTTTGCTCCCACAGGAAAAGAGGCAAGAATGAAAGATGTTGCTGGGCATCTTCAGCACCCAGTGAGCTTTGCAATGGTGACACACTTATTGCTGTATCTCCCCCTTCCTACCGAAAAGTGCATTTGAATCCAACATCTCTGGTGTCTGGTGCTCTCTGAGCACAGCAGAGTAAAGCACGAACGTTTGAACTTTGTTCCCACAGGAAAGGAGTCAGGAGTGAAAGATGATGCTGGGCATCTTCAGCACACAGTGAGAGTTAAAAGGGTGACACGCACATTGAGGTCTCTCCTCACTTTCGTTCCTTAAAGTGTATTTGAATCCAACATCTCCGGTGCCTGCTCTCGGCTGAGCAGAACGATGTAAAGCAAGAGCGTTTGAACTTTGCTCCCACAGGAAAAGAGCCAGGAGTGAAAGATGTTGCTGGACATCTTCAGCACACAGTGAGCTTTGCAGGGTGACACAAACATAGCTGTCCCTCCTCCCTTCCAACCTAAAAGTGCATTTGAATCCAACATCTCTGTGCCTGGTGCTCTCTGAGCACAGCAGAGTAAAGCACGAACGTTTGAACTTTGCTCCCACAGGAAAAGGGGCAAGAATGAAAGATGTTGCTGGGTATCTTCAGCACCCAGTGAGCTTTGCAATGGTGACACACTCATTGCTGTATCTCCCCCTTCCTACCGAAAAGTGCATTTGAATCCAACATCTCTGGTGTCTGGTGCTCTCTGAGCACAGCAGAGTAAAGCACGAACGTTTGAACTCTGCTCCCACAGGAAAGGAGTCAGGAGTGAAAGATGATGCTGGGCGTCTTCAGCACACAGTGAGAGTTGAAAGGGTGACACGCACATTGAGGTCTCTACTCACTTTCGTTCCTCAAAGTGTATTTGAATCCAACATCTCCGGTGCCTGCTCTCGGCTGAGTAGAACGATGTAAAGCAAGAGCGTTTGAACTTTGCTCCCACAGGAAAAGAGCCAGGAGTGAAAGATGTTGCTGGACATCTTCAGCACACAGTGAGCTTTGCAGGGTGACACAAACATAGCTGTCCCTCGTCCCTTCCAACCTAAAAGTGCATTTGAATCCAACATCTCTGGTGCCTGGTGCACTCTGAGCACAGCAGAGTAAAGCACGAACGTTTGAACTTTGCTCCCACAGGAAAAGAGGCAAGAATGAAAGATGTTGCTGGGAAACTTCA
Organism: Lathamus discolor; assembly: GCF_037157495.1. NCBI lineage: Eukaryota > Metazoa > Chordata > Aves > Psittaciformes > Psittacidae > Lathamus > Lathamus discolor. The sequence goes on along the minus strand of NC_088892.1, from coordinate 1,327,471 downwards.
GCACCCAGTGAGCTTTGCAATGGTGACACACTCGTTGCTGTATCTCCCCCTTCCTACCGAAAAGTGCATTTGAATCCAACATCTCTGGTGTCTGGTGCTCTCTGAGCACAGCAGAGTAAAGCACGAACGTTTGAACTTTGCTCCCACAGGAAAAGAGGCAAGAATGAAAGATGTTGCTGGGCATCTTCAGCACCCAGTGAGCTTTGCAATAGTGACACACTTATTGCTGTATCTCCCCCTTCCTACCGAAAAGTGCATTTGAATCCAACATCTCTGGTGTCTGGTGCTCTCTGAGCACAGCAGAGTCAAGCACGAACGTTTGAACTCTGCTCCCACAGGAAAGGAGTCAGGAGTGAAAGATGTTGCTGGGCATCTTCAGCACCCAGTGAGCTTTGCAATGGTGACACACTTATTGCTGTATCTCCCCCTTCCTACCGAAAAGTGCATTTGAATCCAACATCTCTGGTGTCTGGTGCTCTCTGAGCACAGCAGAGTAAAGCACGAACGTTTGAACTCTGCTCCCACAGGAAAGGAGTCAGGAGTGAAAGATGATTCTGGGCATCTTCAGCACACAGTGAGAGTTGAAAGGGTGACACGCACATTGAGGTCTCTCCTCACTTTCGTTCCTCAAAGTGTATTTGAATCCAACATCTCCGGTGCCTGCTCTCGGCTGAGCAGAACGATGTAAAGCAAGAGCGTTTGAACTTTGCTCCCACAGGAAAAGAGCCAGGAGTGAAAGATGTTGCTGGACATCTTCAGCACACAGTGAGCTTTGCAGGGTGACACAAACATAGCTGTCCCTCCTCCCTTCCAACCTAAAAGTGCATTTGAATCCAACATCTCTGGTGCCTGGTGCTCTCTGAGCACAGCAGAGTAAAGCACGAACGTTTAAGCTCTGCTCCCACAATAAAAGGGGCAAGAATGAAAGATGTTGCTGGGAAACTTCAGCACCCAGTGAGCTTTGCAATGGCGACACAGTCATTGCTGTATCTCCCCCTTCCTACCGAAAAGTGCATTTGAATCCAACATCTCTGGTGTCTGGTGCTCTCTGAGCACAGCAGAGTAAAGCACGAACGTTTGAACTTTGCTCCCACAGGAAAAGAGGCAAGAATGAAAGATGTTGCTGGGCATCTTCAGCACCCAGTGAGCTTTGCAATGGTGACACACTTATTGCTGTATCTCCCCCTTCCTACCGAAAAGTGCATTTGAATCCAACATCTCTGGTGTCTGGTGCTCTCTGAGCACAGCAGAGTAAAGCACGAACGTTTGAACTTTGTTCCCACAGGAAAGGAGTCAGGAGTGAAAGATGATGCTGGGCATCTTCAGCACACAGTGAGAGTTAAAAGGGTGACACGCACATTGAGGTCTCTCCTCACTTTCGTTCCTTAAAGTGTATTTGAATCCAACATCTCCGGTGCCTGCTCTCGGCTGAGCAGAACGATGTAAAGCAAGAGCGTTTGAACTTTGCTCCCACAGGAAAAGAGCCAGGAGTGAAAGATGTTGCTGGACATCTTCAGCACACAGTGAGCTTTGCAGGGTGACACAAACATAGCTGTCCCTCCTCCCTTCCAACCTAAAAGTGCATTTGAATCCAACATCTCTGTGCCTGGTGCTCTCTGAGCACAGCAGAGTAAAGCACGAACGTTTGAACTTTGCTCCCACAGGAAAAGGGGCAAGAATGAAAGATGTTGCTGGGTATCTTCAGCACCCAGTGAGCTTTGCAATGGTGACACACTCATTGCTGTATCTCCCCCTTCCTACCGAAAAGTGCATTTGAATCCAACATCTCTGGTGTCTGGTGCTCTCTGAGCACAGCAGAGTAAAGCACGAACGTTTGAACTCTGCTCCCACAGGAAAGGAGTCAGGAGTGAAAGATGATGCTGGGCGTCTTCAGCACACAGTGAGAGTTGAAAGGGTGACACGCACATTGAGGTCTCTACTCACTTTCGTTCCTCAAAGTGTATTTGAATCCAACATCTCCGGTGCCTGCTCTCGGCTGAGTAGAACGATGTAAAGCAAGAGCGTTTGAACTTTGCTCCCACAGGAAAAGAGCCAGGAGTGAAAGATGTTGCTGGACATCTTCAGCACACAGTGAGCTTTGCAGGGTGACACAAACATAGCTGTCCCTCGTCCCTTCCAACCTAAAAGTGCATTTGAATCCAACATCTCTGGTGCCTGGTGCACTCTGAGCACAGCAGAGTAAAGCACGAACGTTTGAACTTTGCTCCCACAGGAAAAGAGGCAAGAATGAAAGATGTTGCTGGGAAACTTCAGCACCCAGTGAGCTTTGCAATGGTGACACACTCGTTGCTGTATCTCCCCCTTCCTACCGAAAAGTGCATTTGAATCCAACATCTCTGGTGTCTGGTGCTCTCTGAGCACAGCAGAGTAAAGCACGAACGTTTGAACTTTGCTCCCACAGGAAAAGAGGCAAGAATGAAAGATGTTGCTGGGCATCTTCAGCACCCAGTGAGCTTTGCAATAGTGACACACTTATTGCTGTATCTCCCCCTTCCTACCGAAAAGTGCATTTGAATCCAACATCTCTGGTGTCTGGTGCTCTCTGAGCACAGCAGAGTCAAGCACGAACGTTTGAACTCTGCTCCCACAGGAAAGGAGTCAGGAGTGAAAGATGTTGCTGGGCATCTTCAGCACCCAGTGAGCTTTGCAATGGTGACACACTTATTGCTGTATCTCCCCCTTCCTACCGAAAAGTGCATTTGAATCCAACATCTCTGGTGTCTGGTGCTCTCTGAGCACAGCAGAGTAAAGCACGAACGTTTGAACTCTGCTCCCACAGGAAAGGAGTCAGGAGTGAAAGATGATGCTGGGCGTCTTCAGCACACAGTGAGAGTTGAAAGGGTGACACGCACATTGAGGTCTCTCCTCACTTTCGTTCCTCAAAGTGTATTTGAATCCAACATCTCCGGTGCCTGCTCTCGGCTGAGCAGAACGATGTAAAGCAAGAGCGTTTGAACTTTGCTCCCACAGGAAAAGAGCCAGGAGTGAAAGATGTTGCTGGACATCTTCAGCACACAGTGAGCTTTGCAGGGTGACACAAACATAGCTGTCCCTCCTCCCTTCCAACCTAAAAGTGCATTTGAATCCAACATCTCTGTGCCTGGTGCTCTCTGAGCACAGCAGAGTAAAGCACGAACGTTTGAACTTTGCTCCCACAGGAAAAGGGGCAAGAATGAAAGATGTTGCTGGGAATCTTCAGCACCCAGTGAGCTTTGCAATGGTGACACACTTATTGCTGTATCTCCCCCTTCCTACCGAAAAGTGCATTTGAATCCAACATCTCTGGTGTCTGGTGCTCTCTGAGCACAGCAGAGTAAAGCACGAACGTTTGAACTCTGCTCCCACAGGAAAGGAGTCAGGAGTGAAAGATGATGCTGGGCGTCTTCAGCACACAGTGAGAGTTGAAAGGGTGACACGCACATTGAGGTCTCTACTCACTTTCGTTCCTCAAAGTGTATTTGAATCCAACATCTCCGGTGCCTGCTCTCGGCTGAGCAGAACGATGTAAAGCAAGAGCGTTTGAACTTTGCTCCCACAGGAAAAGGGCCAGGAGTGAAAGATGTTGCTGGACATCTTCAGCACACAGTGAGCTTTGCAGGGTGACACAAACATAGCTGTCCCTCGTCCCTTCCAACCTAAAAGTGCATTTGAATCCAACATCTCTGGTGCCTGGTGCTCTCTGAGCACAGCAGAGTAAAGCACGAACGTTTGAACTTTGCTCCCACAGGAAAAGAGGCAAGAATGAAAGATGTTGCTGGGAATCTTCAGCACCCAGTGAGCTTTGCAATGGTGACACACTTATTGCTCTATCTCCCCCTTCCTACCGAAAAGTGCATTTGAATCCAACATCTCTGGTGTCTGGTGCTCTCTGAGCACAGCAGAGTAAAGCACGAACGTTTGAACTTTGCTCCCACAGGAAAAGAGGCAAGAATGAAAGATGTTGCTGGGCATCTTCAGCACCCAGTGAGCTTTGCAATGGTGACACACTTATTGCTGTATCTCCCCCTTCCTACCGAAAAGTGCATTTGAATCCAACATCTCTGGTGTCTGGTGCTCTCTGAGCACAGCAGAGTAAAGCACGAACGTTTGAACTCTGCTCCCACAGGAAAGGAGTCAGGAGTGAAAGATGATTCTGGGCATCTTCAGCACACAGTGAGAGTTGAAAGGGTGACACGCACATTGAGGTCTTTCCTCACTTTCGTTCCTCAAAGTGTATTTGAATCCAACATCTCCGGTGCCTGCTCTCGGCTGAGCAGAACGATGTAAAGCAAGAGCGTTTGAACTTTGCTCCCACAGGAAAAGAGCCAGGAGTGAAAGATGTTGCTGGACATCTTCAGCACACAGTGAGCTTTGCAGGGTGACACAAACATAGCTGTCCCTCCTCCCTTCCAACCTAAAAGTGCATTTGAATCCAACATCTCTGGTGCCTGGTGCTCTCTGAGCACAGCAGAGTAAAGCACGAACGTTTAAGCTCTGCTCCCACAATAAAAGGGGCAAGAATGAAAGATGTTGCTGGGAAACTTCAGCACCCAGTGAGCTTTGCAATGGCGACACAGTCATTGCTGTATCTCCCCCTTCCTACCGAAAAGTGCATTTGAATCCAACATCTCTGGTGTCTGGTGCTCTCTGAGCACAGCAGAGTAAAGCACGAACGTTTGAACTTTGCTCCCACAGGAAAAGAGGCAAGAATGAAAGATGTTGCTGGGCATCTTCAGCACCCAGTGAGCTTTGCAATGGTGACACACTTATTGCTGTATCTCCCCCTTCCTACCGAAAAGTGCATTTGAATCCAACATCTCTGGTGTCTGGTGCTCTCTGAGCACAGCAGAGTAAAGCACGAACGTTTGAACTTTGTTCCCACAGGAAAAGAGGCAAGAATGAAAGATGTTGCTGGGCATCTTCAGCACCCAGTGAGCTTTGCAATGGTGACACACTTATTGCTGTATCTGCCCCTTCCTACCGAAAAGTGCATTTGAATCCAACATCTCTGGTGTCTGGTGCTCTCTGAGCACAGCAGAGTCAAGCACGAACGTTTGAACACTGCTCCCACAGGAAAGGAGTCAGGAGTGAAAGATGTTGCTGGGCATCTTCAGCACCCAGTGAGCTTTGCAATGGTGACACACTTATTGCTGTATCTCCCCCTTCCTACCGAAAAGTGCATTTGAATCCAACATCTCTGGTGTCTGGTGCTCTCTGAGCACAGCAGAGTAAAGCACGAACATTTGAACTCTGCTCCCACAGGAAAGGAGTCAGGAGTGAAAGATGATGCTGGGCGTCTTCAGCACACAGTGAGAGTTGAAAGGGTGACACGCACATTGAGGTCTCTCCTCACTTTCGTTCCTCAAAGTGTATTTGAATCCAACATCTCCGGTGCCTGCTCTCGGCTGAGCAGAACGATGTAAAGCAAGAGCGTTTGAACTTTGCTCCCACAGGAAAAGAGCCAGGAGTGAAAGATGTTGCTGGACATCTTCAGCACACAGTGAGCTTTGCAGGGTGACACAAACATAGCTGTCCCTCCTCCCTTCCAACCTAAAAGTGCATTTGAATCCAACATCTCTGGTGCCTGGTGCTCTCTGAGCACAGCAGAGTAAAGCACGAATGTTTGATCACTGCTCCCACAATAAAAGGGGCAAGAATGAAAGATGTTGCTGGGAATCTTCAGCACCCAGTGAGCTTTGCAATGGCGACACACTCATTGCTGTATCTCCCCCTTCCTACCGAAAAGTGCATTTGAATCCAACATCTCTGGTGTCTGGTGCTCTCTGAGCACAGCAGAGTCAAGCACGAACGTTTAAACTTTGCTCCCACAATAAAAGGGGCAAGAATGAAAGATGTTGCTGGGAAACTTCAGCACCCAGTGAGCTTTGCAATGGCGACACACTCATTGCTGTATCTCCCCCTTCCTACCGAAAAGTGCATTTGAATCCAACATCTCTGGTGCCTGGTGCTCTCTGAGCACAGCAGAGTAAAGCACGAACGTTTGAACTCTGCTCCCACAGGAAAGGAGTCAGGAGTGAAAGATGATGCTGGGCATCTTCAGCACACAGTGAGAGTTGAAAGGGTGACACGCACATTGAGGTCTCTCCTCACTTTCGTTCCTCAAAGTGTATTTGAATCCAACATCTCCGGTGCCTGCTCTCGGCTGAGCAGAACGATGTAAAGCAAGAGCGTTTGAACTTTGCTCCCACAGGAAAAGAGCCAGGAGTGAAAGATGTTGCTGGACATCTTCAGCACACAGTGAGCTTTGCAGGGTGACACAAACATAGCTGTCCCTCCTCCCTTCCAACCTAAAAGTGCATTTGAATCCAACATCTCTGGTGCCTGGTGCTCTCTGAGCACAGCAGAGTAAAGCACGAACGTTTGAACTTTGCTCCCACAGGAAAAGAGGCAAGAATGAAAGATGTTGCTGGGAATCTTCAGCACCCAGTGAGCTTTGCAATGGTGACACACTTATTGCTGTATCTCCCCCTTCCTACCGAAAAGTGCATTTGAATCCAACATCTCTGGTGTCTGGTGCTCTCTGAGCACAGCAGAGTAAAGCACGAACGTTTGAACTTTGCTCCCACAGGAAAAGAGGCAAGAATGAAAGATGTTGCTGGGCATCTTCAGCACCCAGTGAGCTTTGCAATGGTGACACACTTATTGCTGTATCTCCCCCTTCCTACCGAAAAGTGCATTTGAATCCAACATCTCTGGTGTCTGGTGCTCTCTGAGCACAGCAGAGTAAAGCACGAACGTTTGAACTCTGCTCCCACAGGAAAGGAGTCTGGAGTGAAAGATGAGGCTGGGCATCTTCAGCACACAGTGAGAGTTGAAAGGGTGACACGCACATTGAGGTCTCTCCTCACTTTCGTTCCTCAAAGTGTATTTGAATCCAACATCTCCGGTGCCTGCTCTCGGCTGAGCAGAACGATGTAAAGCAAGAGCGTTTGAACTTTGCTCCCACAGGAAAAGAGCCAGGAGTGAAAGATGTTGCTGGACATCTTCAGCACACAGTGAGCTTTGCAGGGTGACACAAACATAGCTGTCCCTCCTCCCTTCCAACCTAAAAGTGCATTTGAATCCAACATCTCTGGTGCCTGGTGCTCTCTGAGCACAGCAGAGTAAAGCACGAACGTTTAAGCTCTGCTCCCACAATAAAAGGGGCAAGAATGAAAGATGTTGCTGGGAAACTTCAGCACCCAGTGAGCTTTGCAATGGCGACACAGTCATTGCTGTATCTCCCCCTTCCTACCGAAAAGTGCATTTGAATCCAACATCTCTGGTGTCTGGTGCTCTCTGAGCACAGCAGAGTAAAGCACGAACGTTTGAACTTTGCTCCCACAGGAAAAGAGGCAAGAATGAAAGATGTTGCTGGGCATCTTCAGCACCCAGTGAGCTTTGCAATGGTGACACACTTATTGCTGTATCTCCCCCTTCCTACCGAAAAGTGCATTTGAATCCAACATCTCTGGTGTCTGGTGCTCTCTGAGCACAGCAGAGTAAAGCACGAACGTTTGAACTCTGCTCCCACAGGAAAGGAGTCAGGAGTGAAAGATGATTCTGGGCATCTTCAGCACACAGTGAGAGTTGAAAGGGTGACACGCACATTGAGGTCTCTCCTCACTTTCGTTCCTCAAAGTGTATTTGAATCCAACATCTCCGGTGCCTGCTCTCGGCTGAGCAGAACGATGTAAAGCAAGAGCGTTTGAACTTTGCTCCCACAGGAAAAGAGCCAGGAGTGAAAGATGTTGCTGGACATCTTCAGCACACAGTGAGCTTTGCAGGGTGACACAAACATAGCTGTCCCTCCTCCCTTCCAACCTAAAAGTGCATTTGAATCCAACATCTCTGGTGCCTGGTGCTCTCTGAGCACAGCAGAGTAAAGCACGAACGTTTAAGCTCTGCTCCCACAATAAAAGGGGCAAGAATGAAAGATGTTGCTGGGAAACTTCAGCACCCAGTGAGCTTTGCAATGGCGACACAGTCATTGCTGTATCTCCCCCTTCCTACCGAAAAGTGCATTTGAATCCAACATCTCTGGTGTCTGGTGCTCTCTGAGCGCAGGAGAGTCAAGCACGAACGTTTGAACTTTGCTCCCACAGGAAAAGAGGCAAGAATGAAAGATGTTGCTGGGCATCTTCAGCACCCAGTGAGCTTTGCAATGGTGACACACTTATTGCTGTATCTCCCCCTTCCTACCGAAAAGTGCATTTGAATCCAACATCTCTGGTGTCTGGTGCTCTCTGAGCACAGCAGAGTAAAGCACGAACGTTTGAACTTTGTTCCCACAGGAAAAGAGGCAAGAATGAAAGATGTTGCTGGGCATCTTCAGCACCCAGTGAGCTTTGCAATGGTGACACACTTATTGCTGTATCTGCCCCTTCCTACCGAAAAGTGCATTTGAATCCAACATCTCTGGTGTCTGGTGCTCTCAGAGCACAGCAGAGTCAAGCACGAACGTTTGAACACTGCTCCCACAGGAAAGGAGTCAGGAGTGAAAGATGTTGCTGGGCATCTTCAGCACCCAGTGAGCTTTGCAATGGTGACACACTTATTGCTGTATCTCCCCCTTCCTACCGAAAAGTGCATTTGAATCCAACATCTCTGGTGTCTGGTGCTCTCTGAGCACAGCAGAGTAAAGCACGAACATTTGAACTCTGCTCCCACAGGAAAGGAGTCAGGAGTGAAAGATGATGCTGGGCGTCTTCAGCACACAGTGAGAGTTGAAAGGGTGACACGCACATTGAGGTCTCTCCTCACTTTCGTTCCTCAAAGTGTATTTGAATCCAACATCTCCGGTGCCTGCTCTCGGCTGAGCAGAACGATGTAAAGCAAGAGCGTTTGAACTTTGCTCCCACAGGAAAAGAGCCAGGAGTGAAAGATGTTGCTGGACATCTTCAGCACACAGTGAGCTTTGCAATGGTGACACACTCATTGCTGTCCCTCCTCCCTTCCAACCTAAAAGTGCATTTGAATCCAACATCTCTGGTGCCTGGTGCTCTCTGAGCACAGCAGAGTAAAGCACGAACGTTTGAACTTTGCTCCCACAGGAAAAGAGGCAAGAATGAAAGATGTTGCTGGGAATCTTCAGCACCCAGTGAGCTTTGCAATGGTGACACACTTATTGCTCTATCTCCCCCTTCCTACCGAAAAGTGCATTTGAATCCAACATCTCTGGTGTCTGGTGCTCTCTGAGCACAGCAGAGTAAAGCACGAACGTTTGAACTTTGCTCCCACAGGAAAAGAGGCAAGAATGAAAGATGTTGCTGGGCATCTTCAGCACCCAGTGAGCTTTGCAATGGTGACACACTTATTGCTGTATCTCCCCCTTCCTACCGAAAAGTGCATTTGAATCCAACATCTCTGGTGTCTGGTGCTCTCTGAGCACAGCAGAGTAAAGCACGAACGTTTGAACTCTGCTCCCACAGGAAAGGAGTCTGGAGTGAAAGATGATGCTGGGCATCTTCAGCACACAGTGAGAGTTGAAAGGGTGACACGCACATTGAGGTCTCTCCTCACTTTCGTTCCTCAAAGTGTATTTGAATCCAACATCTCCGGTGCCTGCTCTCGGCTGAGCAGAACGATGTAAAGCAAGAGCGTTTGAACTTTGCTCCCACAGGAAAAGAGCCAGGAGTGAAAGATGTTGCTGGACATCTTCAGCACACAGTGAGCTTTGCAGGGTGACACAAACATAGCTGTCCCTCCTCCCTTCCAACCTAAAAGTGCATTTGAATCCAACATCTCTGGTGCCTGGTGCTCTCTGAGCACAGCAGAGTAAAGCACGAACGTTTAAGCTCTGCTCCCACAATAAAAGGGGCAAGAATGAAAGATGTTGCTGGGAAACTTCAGCACCCAGTGAGCTTTGCAATGGCGACACAGTCATTGCTGTATCTCCCCCTTCCTACCGAAAAGTGCATTTGAATCCAACATCTCTGGTGTCTGGTGCTCTCTGAGCACAGCAGAGTAAAGCACGAACGTTTGAACTTTGCTCCCACAGGAAAAGAGGCAAGAATGAAAGATGTTGCTGGGAATCTTCAGCACCCAGTGAGCTTTGCAATGGTGACACACTTATTGCTGTATCTCCCCCTTCCTACCGAAAAGTGCATTTGAATCCAACATCTCTGGTGTCTGGTGCTCTCTGAGCACAGCAGAGTAAAGCACGAACGTTTGAACTTTGCTCCCACAGGAAAAGAGGCAAGAATGAAAGATGTTGCTGGGCATCTTCAGCACCCAGTGAGCTTTGCAATGGTGACACACTTATTGCTGTATCTCCCCCTTCCTACCGAAAAGTGCATTTGAATCCAACATCTCTGGTGTCTGGTGCTCTCTGAGCACAGCAGAGTAAAGCACGAACGTTTGAACTCTGCTCCCACAGGAAAGGAGTCTGGAGTGAAAGATGAGGCTGGGCATCTTCAGCACACAGTGAGAGTTGAAAGGGTGACACGCACATTGAGGTCTCTCCTCACTTTCGTTCCTCAAAGTGTATTTGAATCCAACATCTCCGGTGCCTGCTCTCGGCTGAGCAGAACGATGTAAAGCAAGAGCGTTTGAACTTTGCTCCCACAGGAAAAGAGCCAGGAGTGAAAGATGTTGCTGGACATCTTCAGCACACAGTGAGCTTTGCAGGGTGACACAAACATAGCTGTCCCTCCTCCCTTCCAACCTAAAAGTGCATTTGAATCCAACATCTCTGGTGCCTGGTGCTCTCTGAGCACAGCAGAGTAAAGCACGAACGTTTAAGCTCTGCTCCCACAATAAAAGGGGCAAGAATGAAAGATGTTGCTGGGAAACTTCAGCACCCAGTGAGCTTTGCAATGGCGACACAGTCATTGCTGTATCTCCCCCTTCCTACCGAAAAGTGCATTTGAATCCAACATCTCTGGTGTCTGGTGCTCTCTGAGCACAGCAGAGTAAAGCACGAACGTTTGAACTTTGCTCCCACAGGAAAAGAGGCAAGAATGAAAGATGTTGCTGGGCATCTTCAGCACCCAGTGAGCTTTGCAATGGTGACACACTTATTGCTGTATCTCCCCCTTCCTACCGAAAAGTGCATTTGAATCCAACATCTCTGGTGTCTGGTGCTCTCTGAGCACAGCAGAGTAAAGCACGAACGTTTGAACTCTGCTCCCACAGGAAAGGAGTCAGGAGTGAAAGATGATTCTGGGCATCTTCAGCACACAGTGAGAGTTGAAAGGGTGACACGCACATTGAGGTCTCTCCTCACTTTCGTTCCTCAAAGTGTATTTGAATCCAACATCTCCGGTGCCTGCTCTCGGCTGAGCAGAACGATGTAAAGCAAGAGCGTTTGAACTTTGCTCCCACAGGAAAAGAGCCAGGAGTGAAAGATGTTGCTGGACATCTTCAGCACACAGTGAGCTTTGCAGGGTGACACAAACATAGCTGTCCCTCCTCCCTTCCAACCTAAAAGTGCATTTGAATCCAACATCTCTGGTGCCTGGTGCTCTCTGAGCACAGCAGAGTAAAGCACGAACGTTTAAGCTCTGCTCCCACAATAAAAGGGGCAAGAATGAAAGATGTTGCTGGGAAACTTCAGCACCCAGTGAGCTTTGCAATGGCGACACAGTCATTGCTGTATCTCCCCCTTCCTACCGAAAAGTGCATTTGAATCCAACATCTCTGGTGTCTGGTGCTCTCTGAGCGCAGGAGAGTCAAGCACGAACGTTTGAACTTTGCTCCCACAGGAAAAGAGGCAAGAATGAAAGATGTTGCTGGGCATCTTCAGCACCCAGTGAGCTTTGCAATGGTGACACACTTATTGCTGTATCTCCCCCTTCCTACCGAAAAGTGCATTTGAATCCAACATCTCTGGTGTCTGGTGCTCTCTGAGCACAGCAGAGTAAAGCACGAACGTTTGAACTTTGTTCCCACAGGAAAAGAGGCAAGAATGAAAGATGTTGCTGGGCATCTTCAGCACCCAGTGAGCTTTGCAATGGTGACACACTTATTGCTGTATCTGCCCCTTCCTACCGAAAAGTGCATTTGAATCCAACATCTCTGGTGTCTGGTGCTCTCAGAGCACAGCAGAGTCAAGCACGAACGTTTGAACACTGCTCCCACAGGAAAGGAGTCAGGAGTGAAAGATGTTGCTGGGCATCTTCAGCACCCAGTGAGCTTTGCAATGGTGACACACTTATTGCTGTATCTCCCCCTTCCTACCGAAAAGTGCATTTGAATCCAACATCTCTGGTGTCTGGTGCTCTCTGAGCACAGCAGAGTAAAGCACGAACATTTGAACTCTGCTCCCACAGGAAAGGAGTCAGGAGTGAAAGATGATGCTGGGCGTCTTCAGCACACAGTGAGAGTTGAAAGGGTGACACGCACATTGAGGTCTCTCCTCACTTTCGTTCCTCAAAGTGTATTTGAATCCAACATCTCCGGTGCCTGCTCTCGGCTGAGCAGAACGATGTAAAGCAAGAGCGTTTGAACTTTGCTCCCACAGGAAAAGAGCCAGGAGTGAAAGATGTTGCTGGACATCTTCAGCACACAGTGAGCTTTGCAATGGTGACACACTCATAGCTGTCCCTCCTCCCTTCCAACCTAAAAGTGCATTTGAATCCAACATCTCTGGTGCCTGGTGCTCTCTGAGCACAGCAGAGTAAAGCACGAACGTTTGAACTTTGCTCCCACAGGAAAAGAGGCAAGAATGAAAGATGTTGCTGGGAATCTTCAGCACCCAGTGAGCTTTGCAATGGTGACACACTTATTGCTCTATCTCCCCCTTCCTACCGAAAAGTGCATTTGAATCCAACATCTCTGGTGTCTGGTGCTCTCTGAGCACAGCAGAGTAAAGCACGAACGTTTGAACTTTGCTCCCACAGGAAAAGAGGCAAGAATGAAAGATGTTGCTGGGCATCTTCAGCACCCAGTGAGCTTTGCAATGGTGACACACTTATTGCTGTATCTCCCCCTTCCTACCGAAAAGTGCATTTGAATCCAACATCTCTGGTGTCTGGTGCTCTCTGAGCACAGCAGAGTAAAGCACGAACGTTTGAACTCTGCTCCCACAGGAAAGGAGTCTGGAGTGAAAGATGATGCTGGGCATCTTCAGCACACAGTGAGAGTTGAAAGGGTGACACGCACATTGAGGTCTCTCCTCACTTTCGTTCCTCAAAGTGTATTTGAATCCAACATCTCCGGTGCCTGCTCTCGGCTGAGCAGAACGATGTAAAGCAAGAGCGTTTGAACTTTGCTCCCACAGGAAAAGAGCCAGGAGTGAAAGATGTTGCTGGACATCTTCAGCACACAGTGAGCTTTGCAGGGTGACACAAACATAGCTGTCCCTCCTCCCTTCCAACCTAAAAGTGCATTTGAATCCAACATCTCTGGTGCCTGGTGCTCTCTGAGCACAGCAGAGTAAAGCACGAACGTTTAAGCTCTGCTCCCACAATAAAAGGGGCAAGAATGAAAGATGTTGCTGGGAAACTTCAGCACCCAGTGAGCTTTGCAATGGCGACACAGTCATTGCTGTATCTCCCCCTTCCTACCGAAAAGTGCATTTGAATCCAACATCTCTGGTGTCTGGTGCTCTCTGAGCACAGCAGAGTAAAGCACGAACGTTTGAACTTTGCTCCCACAGGAAAAGAGGCAAGAATGAAAGATGTTGCTGGGCATCTTCAGCACCCAGTGAGCTTTGCAATGGTGACACACTTATTGCTGTATCTCCCCCTTCCTACCGAAAAGTGCATTTGAATCCAACATCTCTGGTGTCTGGTGCTCTCTGAGCACAGCAGAGTAAAGCACGAACGTTTGAACTTTGTTCCCACAGGAAAAGAGGCAAGAATGAAAGATGTTGCTGGGCATCTTCAGCACCCAGTGAGCTTTGCAATGGTGACACACTTATTGCTGTATCTGCCCCTTCCTACCGAAAAGTGCATTTGAATCCAACATCTCTGGTGTCTGGTGCTCTCTGAGCACAGCAGAGTCAAGCACGAACGTTTGAACACTGCTCCCACAGGAAAGGAGTCAGGAGTGAAAGATGTTGCTGGGCATCTTCAGCACCCAGTGAGCTTTGCAATGGTGACACACTTATTGCTGTATCTCCCCCTTCCTACCGAAAAGTGCATTTGAATCCAACATCTCTGGTGTCTGGTGCTCTCTGAGCACAGCAGAGTAAAGCACGAACATTTGAACTCTGCTCCCACAGGAAAGGAGTCAGGAGTGAAAGATGATGCTGGGCGTCTTCAGCACACAGTGAGAGTTGAAAGGGTGACACGCACATTGAGGTCTCTCCTCACTTTCGTTCCTCAAAGTGTATTTGAATCCAACATCTCCGGTGCCTGCTCTCGGCTGAGCAGAACGATGTAAAGCAAGAGCGTTTGAACTTTGCTCCCACAGGAAAAGAGCCAGGAGTGAAAGATGTTGCTGGACATCTTCAGCACACAGTGAGCTTTGCAATGGTGACACACTCATTGCTGTCCCTCCTCCCTTCCAACCTAAAAGTGCATTTGAATCCAACATCTCTGGTGCCTGGTGCTCTCTGAGCACAGCAGAGTAAAGCACGAACGTTTGAACTTTGCTCCCACAGGAAAAGAGGCAAGAATGAAAGATGTTGCTGGGAATCTTCAGCACCCAGTGAGCTTTGCAATGGTGACACACTTATTGCTCTATCTCCCCCTTCCTACCGAAAAGTGCATTTGAATCCAACATCTCTGGTGTCTGGTGCTCTCTGAGCACAGCAGAGTAAAGCACGAACGTTTGAACTTTGCTCCCACAGGAAAAGAGGCAAGAATGAAAGATGTTGCTGGGCATCTTCAGCACCCAGTGAGCTTTGCAATGGTGACACACTTATTGCTGTATCTCCCCCTTCCTACCGAAAAGTGCATTTGAATCCAACATCTCTGGTGTCTGGTGCTCTCTGAGCACAGCAGAGTAAAGCACGAACGTTTGAACTCTGCTCCCACAGGAAAGGAGTCAGGAGTGAAAGATGATGCTGGGCATCTTCAGCACACAGTGAGAGTTGAAAGGGTGACACGCACATTGAGGTCTCTCCTCACTTTCGTTCCTCAAAGTGTATTTGAATCCAACATCTCCGGTGCCTGCTCTCGGCTGAGCAGAACGATGTAAAGCAAGAGCGTTTGAACTTTGCTCCCACAGGAAAAGAGCCAGGAGTGAAAGATGTTGCTGGACATCTTCAGCACACAGTGAGCTTTGCAGGGTGACACAAACATAGCTGTCCCTCGTCCCTTCCAACCTAAAAGTGCATTTGAATCCAACATCTCTGGTGCCTGGTGCTCTCTGAGCACAGCAGAGTAAAGCACGAACGTTTAAGCTCTGCTCCCACAATAAAAGGGGCAAGAATGAAAGATGTTGCTGGGAAACTTCAGCACCCAGTGAGCTTTGCAATGGCGACACAGTCATTGCTGTATCTCCCCCTTCCTACCGAAAAGTGCATTTGAATCCAACATCTCTGGTGTCTGGTGCTCTCTGAGCACAGCAGAGTAAAGCACGAACGTTTGAACTTTGCTCCCACAGGAAAAGAGGCAAGAATGAAAGATGTTGCTGGGCATCTTCAGCACCCAGTGAGCTTTGCAATGGTGACACACTTATTGCTGTATCTCCCCCTTCCTACCGAAAAGTGCATTTGAATCCAACATCTCTGGTGTCTGGTGCTCTCTGAGCACAGCAGAGTAAAGCACGAACGTTTGAACTCTGCTCCCACAGGAAAGGAGTCAGGAGTGAAAGATGATTCTGGGCATCTTCAGCACACAGTGAGAGTTGAAAGGGTGACACGCACATTGAGGTCTCTCCTCACTTTCGTTCCTCAAAGTGTATTTGAATCCAACATCTCCGGTGCCTGCTCTCGGCTGAGCAGAACGATGTAAAGCAAGAGCGTTTGAACTTTGCTCCCACAGGAAAAGAGCCAGGAGTGAAAGATGTTGCTGGACATCTTCAGCACACAGTGAGCTTTGCAGGGTGACACAAACATAGCTGTCCCTCCTCCCTTCCAACCTAAAAGTGCATTTGAATCCAACATCTCTGGTGCCTGGTGCTCTCTGAGCACAGCAGAGTAAAGCACGAACGTTTAAGCTCTGCTCCCACAATAAAAGGGGCAAGAATGAAAGATGTTGCTGGGAAACTTCAGCACCCAGTGAGCTTTGCAATGGCGACACAGTCATTGCTGTATCTCCCCCTTCCTACCGAAAAGTGCATTTGAATCCAACATCTCTGGTGTCTGGTGCTCTCTGAGCACAGCAGAGTAAAGCACGAACGTTTGAACTTTGCTCCCACAGGAAAAGAGGCAAGAATGAAAGATGTTGCTGGGCATCTTCAGCACCCAGTGAGCTTTGCAATGGTGACACACTTATTGCTGTATCTCCCCCTTCCTACCGAAAAGTGCATTTGAATCCAACATCTCTGGTGTCTGGTGCTCTCTGAGCACAGCAGAGTAAAGCACGAACGTTTGAACTTTGTTCCCACAGGAAAAGAGGCAAGAATGAAAGATGTTGCTGGGCATCTTCAGCACCCAGTGAGCTTTGCAATGGTGACACACTTATTGCTGTATCTCCCCCTTCCTACCGAAAAGTGCATTTGAATCCAACATCTCTGGTGTCTGGTGCTCTCTGAGCACAGCAGAGTCAAGCACGAACGTTTGAACTCTGCTCCCACAGGAAAGGAGTCAGGAGTGAAAGATGATGCTGGGCATCTTCAGCACACAGTGAGAGTTGAAAGGGTGACACGCACATTGAGGTCTCTCCTCACTTTCGTTCCTCAAAGTGTATTTGAATCCAACATCTCCGGTGCCTGCTCTCGGCTGAGCAGAACGATGTAAAGCAAGAGCGTTTGAACTTTGCTCCCACAGGAAAAGGGCCAGGAGTGAAAGATGTTGCTGGACATCTTCAGCACACAGTGAGCTTTGCAGGGTGACACAAACATAGCTGTCCCTCCTCCCTTCCAACCTAAAAGTGCATTTGAATCCAACATCTCTGGTGCCTGGTGCTCTCTGAGCACAGCAGAGTAAAGCACGAACGTTTGAACTTTGCTCCCACAGGAAAAGAGGCAAGAATGAAAGATGTTGCTGGGAATCTTCAGCACCCAGTGAGCTTTGCAATGGTGACACACTTATTGCTCTATCTCCCCCTTCCTACCGAAAAGTGCATTTGAATCCAACATCTCTGGTGTCTGGTGCTCTCTGAGCACAGCAGAGTAAAGCACGAACGTTTGAACTTTGCTCCCACAGGAAAAGAGGCAAGAATGAAAGATGTTGCTGGGCATCTTCAGCACCCAGTGAGCTTTGCAATGGTGACACACTTATTGCTGTATCTCCCCCTTCCTACCGAAAAGTGCATTTGAATCCAACATCTCTGGTGTCTGGTGCTCTCTGAGCACAGCAGAGTAAAGCACGAACGTTTGAACTCTGCTCCCACAGGAAAGGAGTCAGGAGTGAAAGATGATTCTGGGCATCTTCAGCACACAGTGAGAGTTGAAAGGGTGACACGCACATTGAGGTCTTTCCTCACTTTCGTTCCTCAAAGTGTATTTGAATCCAACATCTCCGGTGCCTGCTCTCGGCTGAGCAGAACGATGTAAAGCAAGAGCGTTTGAACTTTGCTCCCACAGGAAAAGAGCCAGGAGTGAAAGATGTTGCTGGACATCTTCAGCACACAGTGAGCTTTGCAGGGTGACACAAACATAGCTGTCCCTCCTCCCTTCCAACCTAAAAGTGCATTTGAATCCAACATCTCTGGTGCCTGGTGCTCTCTGAGCACAGCAGAGTAAAGCACGAACGTTTAAGCTCTGCTCCCACAATAAAAGGGGCAAGAATGAAAGATGTTGCTGGGAAACTTCAGCACCCAGTGAGCTTTGCAATGGCGACACAGTCATTGCTGTATCTCCCCCTTCCTACCGAAAAGTGCATTTGAATCCAACATCTCTGGTGTCTGGTGCTCTCTGAGCACAGCAGAGTAAAGCACGAACGTTTGAACTTTGCTCCCACAGGAAAAGAGGCAAGAATGAAAGAGGTTGCTGGGCATCTTCAGCACCCAGTGAGCTTTGCAATGGTGACACACTTATTGCTCTATCTCCCCCTTCCTACCGAAAAGTGCATTTGAATCCAACATCTCTGGTGTCTGGTGCTCTCTGAGCACAGCAGAGTAAAGCACGAACGTTTGAACTTTGTTCCCACAGGAAAAGAGGCAAGAATGAAAGATGTTGCTGGGCATCTTCAGCACCCAGTGAGCTTTGCAATGGTGACACACTTATTGCTGTATCTGCCCCTTCCTACCGAAAAGTGCATTTGAATCCAACATCTCTGGTGTCTGGTGCTCTCTGAGCACAGCAGAGTCAAGCACGAACGTTTGAACACTGCTCCCACAGGAAAGGAGTCAGGAGTGAAAGATGTTGCTGGGCATCTTCAGCACCCAGTGAGCTTTGCAATGGTGACACACTTATTGCTGTATCTCCCCCTTCCTACCGAAAAGTGCATTTGAATCCAACATCTCTGGTGTCTGGTGCTCTCTGAGCACAGCAGAGTAAAGCACGAACATTTGAACTCTGCTCCCACAGGAAAGGAGTCAGGAGTGAAAGATGATGCTGGGCGTCTTCAGCACACAGTGAGAGTTGAAAGGGTGACACGCACATTGAGGTCTCTCCTCACTTTCGTTCCTCAAAGTGTATTTGAATCCAACATCTCCGGTGCCTGCTCTCGGCTGAGCAGAACGATGTAAAGCAAGAGCGTTTGAACTTTGCTCCCACAGGAAAAGAGCCAGGAGTGAAAGATGTTGCTGGACATCTTCAGCACACAGTGAGCTTTGCAGGGTGACACAAACATAGCTGTCCCTCCTCCCTTCCAACCTAAAAGTGCATTTGAATCCAACATCTCTGGTGCCTGGTGCTCTCTGAGCACAGCAGAGTAAAGCACGAACGTTTGAACTTTGCTCCCACAGGAAAAGAGGCAAGAATGAAAGATGTTGCTGGGAATCTTCAGCACCCAGTGAGCTTTGCAATGGTGACACACTTATTGCTCTATCTCCCCCTTCCTACCGAAAAGTGCATTTGAATCCAACATCTCTGGTGTCTGGTGCTCTCTGAGCACAGCAGAGTAAAGCACGAACGTTTGAACTTTGCTCCCACAGGAAAAGAGGCAAGAATGAAAGATGTTGCTGGGCATCTTCAGCACCCAGTGAGCTTTGCAATGGTGACACACTTATTGCTGTATCTCCCCCTTCCTACCGAAAAGTGCATTTGAATCCAACATCTCTGGTGTCTGGTGCTCTCTGAGCACAGCAGAGTAAAGCACGAACGTTTGAACTCTGCTCCCACAGGAAAGGAGTCTGGAGTGAAAGATGATGCTGGGCATCTTCAGCACACAGTGAGAGTTGAAAGGGTGACACGCACATTGAGGTCTCTCCTCACTTTCGTTCCTCAAAGTGTATTTGAATCCAACATCTCCGGTGCCTGCTCTCGGCTGAGCAGAACGATGTAAAGCAAGAGCGTTTGAACTTTGCTCCCACAGGAAAAGAGCCAGGAGTGAAAGATGTTGCTGGACATCTTCAGCACACAGTGAGCTTTGCAGGGTGACACAAACATAGCTGTCCCTCCTCCCTTCCAACCTAAAAGTGCATTTGAATCCAACATCTCTGGTGCCTGGTGCTCTCTGAGCACAGCAGAGTAAAGCACGAACGTTTAAGCTCTGCTCCCACAATAAAAGGGGCAAGAATGAAAGATGTTGCTGGGAAACTTCAGCACCCAGTGAGCTTTGCAATGGCGACACAGTCATTGCTGTATCTCCCCCTTCCTACCGAAAAGTGCATTTGAATCCAACATCTCTGGTGTCTGGTGCTCTCTGAGCACAGCAGAGTAAAGCACGAACGTTTGAACTTTGCTCCCACAGGAAAAGAGGCAAGAATGAAAGATGTTGCTGGGCATCTTCAGCACCCAGTGAGCTTTGCAATGGTGACACACTTATTGCTGTATCTCCCCCTTCCTACCGAAAAGTGCATTTGAATCCAACATCTCTGGTGTCTGGTGCTCTCTGAGCACAGCAGAGTAAAGCACGAACGTTTGAACTCTGCTCCCACAGGAAAGGAGTCAGGAGTGAAAGATGATTCTGGGCATCTTCAGCACACAGTGAGAGTTGAAAGGGTGACACGCACATTGAGGTCTCTCCTCACTTTCGTTCCTCAAAGTGTATTTGAATCCAACATCTCCGGTGCCTGCTCTCGGCTGAGCAGAACGATGTAAAGCAAGAGCGTTTGAACTTTGCTCCCACAGGAAAAGAGCCAGGAGTGAAAGATGTTGCTGGACATCTTCAGCACACAGTGAGCTTTGCAGGGTGACACAAACATAGCTGTCCCTCCTCCCTTCCAACCTAAAAGTGCATTTGAATCCAACATCTCTGGTGCCTGGTGCTCTCTGAGCACAGCAGAGTAAAGCACGAACGTTTAAGCTCTGCTCCCACAATAAAAGGGGCAAGAATGAAAGATGTTGCTGGGAAACTTCAGCACCCAGTGAGCTTTGCAATGGCGACACAGTCATTGCTGTATCTCCCCCTTCCTACCGAAAAGTGCATTTGAATCCAACATCTCTGGTGTCTGGTGCTCTCTGAGCACAGCAGAGTAAAGCACGAACGTTTGAACTTTGCTCCCACAGGAAAAGAGGCAAGAATGAAAGATGTTGCTGGGCATCTTCAGCACCCAGTGAGCTTTGCAATGGTGACACACTTATTGCTGTATCTCCCCCTTCCTACCGAAAAGTGCATTTGAATCCAACATCTCTGGTGTCTGGTGCTCTCTGAGCACAGCAGAGTAAAGCACGAACGTTTGAACTTTGTTCCCACAGGAAAAGAGGCAAGAATGAAAGATGTTGCTGGGCATCTTCAGCACCCAGTGAGCTTTGCAATGGTGACACACTTATTGCTGTATCTCCCCCTTCCTACCGAAAAGTGCATTTGAATCCAACATCTCTGGTGTCTGGTGCTCTCTGAGCACAGCAGAGTCAAGCACGAACGTTTGAACTCTGCTCCCACAGGAAAGGAGTCAGGAGTGAAAGATGATGCTGGGCATCTTCAGCACACAGTGAGAGTTGAAAGGGTGACACGCACATTGAGGTCTCTCCTCACTTTCGTTCCTCAAAGTGTATTTGAATCCAACATCTCCGGTGCCTGCTCTCGGCTAAGCAGAACGATGTAAAGCAAGAGCGTTTGAACTTTGCTCCCACAGGAAAAGAGCCAGGAGTGAAAGATGTTGCTGGACATCTTCAGCACACAGTGAGCTTTGCAGGGTGACACAAACATAGCTGTCCCTACTCCCTTCCAACCTAAAAGTGCATTTGAATCCAACATCTCTGGTGCCTGGTGCTCTCTGAGCACAGCAGAGTAAAGCACGAACGTTTAAGCTCTGCTCCCACAATAAAAGGGGCAAGTATGAAAGATGTTGCTGGGAAACTTCAGCACCCAGTGAGCTTTGCAATGGTGACACACTCATTGCTGTATCTCCCCCTTCCTACCGAAAAGTGCATTTGAATCCAACATCTCTGGTGTCTGGTGCTCTCTGAGCACAGCAGAGTAAAGCACGAACGTTTGAACTTTGCTCCCACAGGAAAAGAGGCAAGAATGAAAGATGTTGCTGGGCATCTTCAGCACCCAGTGAGCTTTGCAATGGTGACACACTTATTGCTGTATCTCCCCCTTCCTACCGAAAAGTGCATTTGAATCCAACATCTCTGGTGTCTGGTGCTCTCTGAGCACAGCAGAGTAAAGCACGAACGTTTGAACTCTGCTCCCACAGGAAAGGAGTCAGGAGTGAAAGATGATTCTGGGCATCTTCAGCACACAGTGAGAGTTGAAAGGGTGACACGCACATTGAGGTCTCTCCTCACTTTCGTTCCTCAAAGTGTATTTGAATCCAACATCTCCGGTGCCTGCTCTCGGCTGAGCAGAACGATGTAAAGCAAGAGCGTTTGAACTTTGCTCCCACAGGAAAAGAGCCAGGAGTGAAAGATGTTGCTGGACATCTTCAGCACACAGTGAGCTTTGCAGGGTGACACAAACATAGCTGTCCCTCCTCCCTTCCAACCTAAAAGTGCATTTGAATCCAACATCTCTGGTGCCTGGTGCTCTCTGAGCACAGCAGAGTAAAGCACGAACGTTTAAGCTCTGCTCCCACAATAAAAGGGGCAAGAATGAAAGATGTTGCTGGGAAACTTCAGCACCCAGTGAGCTTTGCAATGGCGACACAGTCATTGCTGTATCTCCCCCTTCCTACCGAAAAGTGCATTTGAATCCAACATCTCTGGTGTCTGGTGCTCTCTGAGCACAGCAGAGTAAAGCACGAACGTTTGAACTTTGCTCCCACAGGAAAAGAGGCAAGAATGAAAGAGGTTGCTGGGCATCTTCAGCACCCAGTGAGCTTTGCAATGGTGACACACTTATTGCTGTATCTCCCCCTTCCTACCGAAAAGTGCATTTGAATCCAACATCTCTGGTGTCTGGTGCTCTCTGAGCACAGCAGAGTAAAGCACGAACGTTTGAACTTTGTTCCCACAGGAAAAGAGGCAAGAATGAAAGATGTTGCTGGGCATCTTCAGCACCCAGTGAGCTTTGCAATGGTGACACACTTATTGCTGTATCTGCCCCTTCCTACCGAAAAGTGCATTTGAATCCAACATCTCTGGTGTCTGGTGCTCTCTGAGCACAGCAGAGTCAAGCACGAACGTTTGAACACTGCTCCCACAGGAAAGGAGTCAGGAGTGAAAGATGTTGCTGGGCATCTTCAGCACCCAGTGAGCTTTGCAATGGTGACACACTTATTGCTGTATCTCCCCCTTCCTACCGAAAAGTGCATTTGAATCCAACATCTCTGGTGTCTGGTGCTCTCTGAGCACAGCAGAGTAAAGCACGAACATTTGAACTCTGCTCCCACAGGAAAGGAGTCAGGAGTGAAAGATGATGCTGGGCGTCTTCAGCACACAGTGAGAGTTGAAAGGGTGACACGCACATTGAGGTCTCTCCTCACTTTCGTTCCTCAAAGTGTATTTGAATCCAACATCTCCGGTGCCTGCTCTCGGCTGAGCAGAACGATGTAAAGCAAGAGCGTTTGAACTTTGCTCCCACAGGAAAAGAGCCAGGAGTGAAAGATGTTGCTGGACATCTTCAGCACACAGTGAGCTTTGCAGGGTGACACAAACATAGCTGTCCCTCCTCCCTTCCAACCTAAAAGTGCATTTGAATCCAACATCTCTGGTGCCTGGTGCTCTCTGAGCACAGCAGAGTAAAGCACGAACGTTTGAACTTTGCTCCCACAGGAAAAGAGGCAAGAATGAAAGATGTTGCTGGGAATCTTCAGCACCCAGTGAGCTTTGCAATGGTGACACACTTATTGCTCTATCTCCCCCTTCCTACCGAAAAGTGCATTTGAATCCAACATCTCTGGTGTCTGGTGCTCTCTGAGCACAGCAGAGTAAAGCACGAACGTTTGAACTTTGCTCCCACAGGAAAAGAGGCAAGAATGAAAGATGTTGCTGGGCATCTTCAGCACCCAGTGAGCTTTGCAATGGTGACACACTTATTGCTGTATCTCCCCCTTCCTACCGAAAAGTGCATTTGAATCCAACATCTCTGGTGTCTGGTGCTCTCTGAGCACAGCAGAGTAAAGCACGAACGTTTGAACTCTGCTCCCACAGGAAAGGAGTCAGGAGTGAAAGATGATGCTGGGCATCTTCAGCACACAGTGAGAGTTGAAAGGGTGACACGCACATTGAGGTCTCTCCTCACTTTCGTTCCTCAAAGTGTATTTGAATCCAACATCTCCGGTGCCTGCTCTCGGCTGAGCAGAACGATGTAAAGCAAGAGCGTTTGAACTTTGCTCCCACAGGAAAAGAGCCAGGAGTGAAAGATGTTGCTGGACATCTTCAGCACACAGTGAGCTTTGCAGGGTGACACAAACATAGCTGTCCCTCCTCCCTTCCAACCTAAAAGTGCATTTGAATCCAACATCTCTGGTGCCTGGTGCTCTCTGAGCACAGCAGAGTAAAGCACGAACGTTTAAGCTCTGCTCCCACAATAAAAGGGGCAAGAATGAAAGATGTTGCTGGGAAACTTCAGCACCCAGTGAGCTTTGCAATGGCGACACAGTCATTGCTGTATCTCCCCCTTCCTACCGAAAAGTGCATTTGAATCCAACATCTCTGGTGTCTGGTGCTCTCTGAGCACAGCAGAGTAAAGCACGAACGTTTGAACTTTGCTCCCACAGGAAAAGAGGCAAGAATGAAAGATGTTGCTGGGCATCTTCAGCACCCAGTGAGCTTTGCAATGGTGACACACTTATTGCTGTATCTCCCCCTTCCTACCGAAAAGTGCATTTGAATCCAACATCTCTGGTGTCTGGTGCTCTCTGAGCACAGCAGAGTAAAGCACGAACGTTTGAACTCTGCTCCCACAGGAAAGGAGTCAGGAGTGAAAGATGATTCTGGGCATCTTCAGCACACAGTGAGAGTTGAAAGGGTGACACGCACATTGAGGTCTCTCCTCACTTTCGTTCCTCAAAGTGTATTTGAATCCAACATCTCCGGTGCCTGCTCTCGGCTGAGCAGAACGATGTAAAGCAAGAGCGTTTGAACTTTGCTCCCACAGGAAAAGAGCCAGGAGTGAAAGATGTTGCTGGACATCTTCAGCACACAGTGAGCTTTGCAGGGTGACACAAACATAGCTGTCCCTCCTCCCTTCCAACCTAAAAGTGCATTTGAATCCAACATCTCTGGTGCCTGGTGCTCTCTGAGCACAGCAGAGTAAAGCACGAACGTTTAAGCTCTGCTCCCACAATAAAAGGGGCAAGAATGAAAGATGTTGCTGGGAAACTTCAGCACCCAGTGAGCTTTGCAATGGCGACACAGTCATTGCTGTATCTCCCCCTTCCTACCGAAAAGTGCATTTGAATCCAACATCTCTGGTGTCTGGTGCTCTCTGAGCACAGCAGAGTAAAGCACGAACGTTTGAACTTTGCTCCCACAGGAAAAGAGGCAAGAATGAAAGATGTTGCTGGGCATCTTCAGCACCCAGTGAGCTTTGCAATGGTGACACACTTATTGCTGTATCTCCCCCTTCCTACCGAAAAGTGCATTTGAATCCAACATCTCTGGTGTCTGGTGCTCTCTGAGCACAGCAGAGTAAAGCACGAACGTTTGAACTTTGTTCCCACAGGAAAAGAGGCAAGAATGAAAGATGTTGCTGGGCATCTTCAGCACCCAGTGAGCTTTGCAATGGTGACACACTTATTGCTGTATCTCCCCCTTCCTACCGAAAAGTGCATTTGAATCCAACATCTCTGGTGTCTGGTGCTCTCTGAGCACAGCAGAGTCAAGCACGAACGTTTGAACTCTGCTCCCACAGGAAAGGAGTCAGGAGTGAAAGATGATGCTGGGCATCTTCAGCACACAGTGAGAGTTGAAAGGGTGACACGCACATTGAGGTCTCTCCTCACTTTCGTTCCTCAAAGTGTATTTGAATCCAACATCTCCGGTGCCTGCTCTCGGCTGAGCAGAACGATGTAAAGCAAGAGCGTTTGAACTTTGCTCCCACAGGAAAAGGGCCAGGAGTGAAAGATGTTGCTGGACATCTTCAGCACACAGTGAGCTTTGCAGGGTGACACAAACATAGCTGTCCCTCCTCCCTTCCAACCTAAAAGTGCATTTGAATCCAACATCTCTGGTGCCTGGTGCTCTCTGAGCACAGCAGAGTAAAGCACGAACGTTTGAACTTTGCTCCCACAGGAAAAGAGGCAAGAATGAAAGATGTTGCTGGGAATCTTCAGCACCCAGTGAGCTTTGCAATGGTGACACACTTATTGCTCTATCTCCCCCTTCCTACCGAAAAGTGCATTTGAATCCAACATCTCTGGTGTCTGGTGCTCTCTGAGCACAGCAGAGTAAAGCACGAACGTTTGAACTTTGCTCCCACAGGAAAAGAGGCAAGAATGAAAGATGTTGCTGGGCATCTTCAGCACCCAGTGAGCTTTGCAATGGTGACACACTTATTGCTGTATCTCCCCCTTCCTACCGAAAAGTGCATTTGAATCCAACATCTCTGGTGTCTGGTGCTCTCTGAGCACAGCAGAGTAAAGCACGAACGTTTGAACTCTGCTCCCACAGGAAAGGAGTCAGGAGTGAAAGATGATTCTGGGCATCTTCAGCACACAGTGAGAGTTGAAAGGGTGACACGCACATTGAGGTCTTTCCTCACTTTCGTTCCTCAAAGTGTATTTGAATCCAACATCTCCGGTGCCTGCTCTCGGCTGAGCAGAACGATGTAAAGCAAGAGCGTTTGAACTTTGCTCCCACAGGAAAAGAGCCAGGAGTGAAAGATGTTGCTGGACATCTTCAGCACACAGTGAGCTTTGCAGGGTGACACAAACATAGCTGTCCCTCCTCCCTTCCAACCTAAAAGTGCATTTGAATCCAACATCTCTGGTGCCTGGTGCTCTCTGAGCACAGCAGAGTAAAGCACGAACGTTTAAGCTCTGCTCCCACAATAAAAGGGGCAAGAATGAAAGATGTTGCTGGGAAACTTCAGCACCCAGTGAGCTTTGCAATGGCGACACAGTCATTGCTGTATCTCCCCCTTCCTACCGAAAAGTGCATTTGAATCCAACATCTCTGGTGTCTGGTGCTCTCTGAGCACAGCAGAGTAAAGCACGAACGTTTGAACTTTGCTCCCACAGGAAAAGAGGCAAGAATGAAAGAGGTTGCTGGGCATCTTCAGCACCCAGTGAGCTTTGCAATGGTGACACACTTATTGCTCTATCTCCCCCTTCCTACCGAAAAGTGCATTTGAATCCAACATCTCTGGTGTCTGGTGCTCTCTGAGCACAGCAGAGTAAAGCACGAACGTTTGAACTTTGTTCCCACAGGAAAAGAGGCAAGAATGAAAGATGTTGCTGGGCATCTTCAGCACCCAGTGAGCTTTGCAATGGTGACACACTTATTGCTGTATCTGCCCCTTCCTACCGAAAAGTGCATTTGAATCCAACATCTCTGGTGTCTGGTGCTCTCTGAGCACAGCAGAGTCAAGCACGAACGTTTGAACACTGCTCCCACAGGAAAGGAGTCAGGAGTGAAAGATGTTGCTGGGCATCTTCAGCACCCAGTGAGCTTTGCAATGGTGACACACTTATTGCTGTATCTCCCCCTTCCTACCGAAAAGTGCATTTGAATCCAACATCTCTGGTGTCTGGTGCTCTCTGAGCACAGCAGAGTAAAGCACGAACATTTGAACTCTGCTCCCACAGGAAAGGAGTCAGGAGTGAAAGATGATGCTGGGCGTCTTCAGCACACAGTGAGAGTTGAAAGGGTGACACGCACATTGAGGTCTCTCCTCACTTTCGTTCCTCAAAGTGTATTTGAATCCAACATCTCCGGTGCCTGCTCTCGGCTGAGCAGAACGATGTAAAGCAAGAGCGTTTGAACTTTGCTCCCACAGGAAAAGAGCCAGGAGTGAAAGATGTTGCTGGACATCTTCAGCACACAGTGAGCTTTGCAGGGTGACACAAACATAGCTGTCCCTCCTCCCTTCCAACCTAAAAGTGCATTTGAATCCAACATCTCTGGTGCCTGGTGCTCTCTGAGCACAGCAGAGTAAAGCACGAACGTTTGAACTTTGCTCCCACAGGAAAAGAGGCAAGAATGAAAGATGTTGCTGGGAATCTTCAGCACCCAGTGAGCTTTGCAATGGTGACACACTTATTGCTCTATCTCCCCCTTCCTACCGAAAAGTGCATTTGAATCCAACATCTCTGGTGTCTGGTGCTCTCTGAGCACAGCAGAGTAAAGCACGAACGTTTGAACTTTGCTCCCACAGGAAAAGAGGCAAGAATGAAAGATGTTGCTGGGCATCTTCAGCACCCAGTGAGCTTTGCAATGGTGACACACTTATTGCTGTATCTCCCCCTTCCTACCGAAAAGTGCATTTGAATCCAACATCTCTGGTGTCTGGTGCTCTCTGAGCACAGCAGAGTAAAGCACGAACGTTTGAACTCTGCTCCCACAGGAAAGGAGTCTGGAGTGAAAGATGATGCTGGGCATCTTCAGCACACAGTGAGAGTTGAAAGGGTGACACGCACATTGAGGTCTCTCCTCACTTTCGTTCCTCAAAGTGTATTTGAATCCAACATCTCCGGTGCCTGCTCTCGGCTGAGCAGAACGATGTAAAGCAAGAGCGTTTGAACTTTGCTCCCACAGGAAAAGAGCCAGGAGTGAAAGATGTTGCTGGACATCTTCAGCACACAGTGAGCTTTGCAGGGTGACACAAACATAGCTGTCCCTCCTCCCTTCCAACCTAAAAGTGCATTTGAATCCAACATCTCTGGTGCCTGGTGCTCTCTGAGCACAGCAGAGTAAAGCACGAACGTTTAAGCTCTGCTCCCACAATAAAAGGGGCAAGAATGAAAGATGTTGCTGGGAAACTTCAGCACCCAGTGAGCTTTGCAATGGCGACACAGTCATTGCTGTATCTCCCCCTTCCTACCGAAAAGTGCATTTGAATCCAACATCTCTGGTGTCTGGTGCTCTCTGAGCACAGCAGAGTAAAGCACGAACGTTTGAACTTTGCTCCCACAGGAAAAGAGGCAAGAATGAAAGATGTTGCTGGGCATCTTCAGCACCCAGTGAGCTTTGCAATGGTGACACACTTATTGCTGTATCTCCCCCTTCCTACCGAAAAGTGCATTTGAATCCAACATCTCTGGTGTCTGGTGCTCTCTGAGCACAGCAGAGTAAAGCACGAACGTTTGAACTCTGCTCCCACAGGAAAGGAGTCAGGAGTGAAAGATGATTCTGGGCATCTTCAGCACACAGTGAGAGTTGAAAGGGTGACACGCACATTGAGGTCTCTCCTCACTTTCGTTCCTCAAAGTGTATTTGAATCCAACATCTCCGGTGCCTGCTCTCGGCTGAGCAGAACGATGTAAAGCAAGAGCGTTTGAACTTTGCTCCCACAGGAAAAGAGCCAGGAGTGAAAGATGTTGCTGGACATCTTCAGCACACAGTGAGCTTTGCAGGGTGACACAAACATAGCTGTCCCTCCTCCCTTCCAACCTAAAAGTGCATTTGAATCCAACATCTCTGGTGCCTGGTGCTCTCTGAGCACAGCAGAGTAAAGCACGAACGTTTAAGCTCTGCTCCCACAATAAAAGGGGCAAGAATGAAAGATGTTGCTGGGAAACTTCAGCACCCAGTGAGCTTTGCAATGGCGACACAGTCATTGCTGTATCTCCCCCTTCCTACCGAAAAGTGCATTTGAATCCAACATCTCTGGTGTCTGGTGCTCTCTGAGCACAGCAGAGTAAAGCACGAACGTTTGAACACTGCTCCCACAGGAAAAGAGGCAAGAATGAAAGATGTTGCTGGGCATCTTCAGCACCCAGTGAGCTTTGCAATGGTGACACACTTATTGCTGTATCTCCCCCTTCCTACCGAAAAGTGCATTTGAATCCAACATCTCTGGTGTCTGGTGCTCTCTGAGCACAGCAGAGTAAAGCACGAACGTTTGAACTTTGTTCCCACAGGAAAAGAGGCAAGAATGAAAGATGTTGCTGGGCATCTTCAGCACCCAGTGAGCTTTGCAATGGTGACACACTTATTGCTGTATCTCCCCCTTCCTACCGAAAAGTGCATTTGAATCCAACATCTCTGGTGTCTGGTGCTCTCTGAGCACAGCAGAGTCAAGCACGAACGTTTGAACTCTGCTCCCACAGGAAAGGAGTCAGGAGTGAAAGATGATGCTGGGCATCTTCAGCACACAGTGAGAGTTGAAAGGGTGACACGCACATTGAGGTCTCTCCTCACTTTCGTTCCTCAAAGTGTATTTGAATCCAACATCTCCGGTGCCTGCTCTCGGCTAAGCAGAACGATGTAAAGCAAGAGCGTTTGAACTTTGCTCCCACAGGAAAAGAGCCAGGAGTGAAAGATGTTGCTGGACATCTTCAGCACACAGTGAGCTTTGCAGGGTGACACAAACATAGCTGTCCCTACTCCCTTCCAACCTAAAAGTGCATTTGAATCCAACATCTCTGGTGCCTGGTGCTCTCTGAGCACAGCAGAGTAAAGCACGAACGTTTAAGCTCTGCTCCCACAATAAAAGGGGCAAGTATGAAAGATGTTGCTGGGAAACTTCAGCACCCAGTGAGCTTTGCAATGGTGACACACTCATTGCTGTATCTCCCCCTTCCTACCGAAAAGTGCATTTGAATCCAACATCTCTGGTGTCTGGTGCTCTCTGAGCACAGCAGAGTAAAGCACGAACGTTTGAACTTTGCTCCCACAGGAAAAGAGGCAAGAATGAAAGATGTTGCTGGGCATCTTCAGCACCCAGTGAGCTTTGCAATGGTGACACACTTATTGCTGTATCTCCCCCTTCCTACCGAAAAGTGCATTTGAATCCAACATCTCTGGTGTCTGGTGCTCTCTGAGCACAGCAGAGTAAAGCACGAACGTTTGAACTCTGCTCCCACAGGAAAGGAGTCAGGAGTGAAAGATGATTCTGGGCATCTTCAGCACACAGTGAGAGTTGAAAGGGTGACACGCACATTGAGGTCTCTCCTCACTTTCGTTCCTCAAAGTGTATTTGAATCCAACATCTCCGGTGCCTGCTCTCGGCTGAGCAGAACGATGTAAAGCAAGAGCGTTTGAACTTTGCTCCCACAGGAAAAGAGCCAGGAGTGAAAGATGTTGCTGGACATCTTCAGCACACAGTGAGCTTTGCAGGGTGACACAAACATAGCTGTCCCTCCTCCCTTCCAACCTAAAAGTGCATTTGAATCCAACATCTCTGGTGCCTGGTGCTCTCTGAGCACAGCAGAGTAAAGCACGAACGTTTAAGCTCTGCTCCCACAATAAAAGGGGCAAGAATGAAAGATGTTGCTGGGAAACTTCAGCACCCAGTGAGCTTTGCAATGGCGACACAGTCATTGCTGTATCTCCCCCTTCCTACCGAAAAGTGCATTTGAATCCAACATCTCTGGTGTCTGGTGCTCTCTGAGCACAGCAGAGTAAAGCACGAACGTTTGAACTTTGCTCCCACAGGAAAAGAGGCAAGAATGAAAGATGTTGCTGGGCATCTTCAGCACCCAGTGAGCTTTGCAATGGTGACACACTTATTGCTGTATCTCCCCCTTCCTACCGAAAAGTGCATTTGAATCCAACATCTCTGGTGTCTGGTGCTCTCTGAGCACAGCAGAGTAAAGCACGAACGTTTGAACTTTGTTCCCACAGGAAAAGAGGCAAGAATGAAAGATGTTGCTGGGCATCTTCAGCACCCAGTGAGCTTTGCAATGGTGACACACTTATTGCTGTATCTCCCCCTTCCTACCGAAAAGTGCATTTGAATCCAACATCTCTGGTGTCTGGTGCTCTCTGAGCACAGCAGAGTAAAGCACGAACGTTTGAACTTTGCTCCCACAGGAAAAGAGGCAAGAATGAAAGATGTTGCTGGGCATCTTCAGCACCCAGTGAGCTTTGCAATGGTGACACACTTATTGCTGTATCTCCCCCTTCCTACCGAAAAGTGCATTTGAATCCAACATCTCTGGTGTCTGGTGCTCTCTGAGCACAGCAGAGTAAAGCACGAACGTTTGAACTTTGTTCCCACAGGAAAAGAGGCAAGAATGAAAGATGTTGCTGGGCATCTTCAGCACCCAGTGAGCTTTGCAATGGTGACACACTTATTGCTGTATCTCCCCCTTCCTACCGAAAAGTGCATTTGAATCCAACATCTCTGGTGTCTGGTGCTCTCTGAGCACAGCAGAGTCAAGCACGAACGTTTGAACTCTGCTCCCACAGGAAAGGAGTCAGGAGTGAAAGATGATGCTGGGCATCTTCAGCACACAGTGAGAGTTGAAAGGGTGACACGCACATTGAGGTCTCTCCTCACTTTCGTTCCTCAAAGTGTATTTGAATCCAACATCTCCGGTGCCTGCTCTCGGCTAAGCAGAACGATGTAAAGCAAGAGCGTTTGAACTTTGCTCCCACAGGAAAAGAGCCAGGAGTGAAAGATGTTGCTGGACATCTTCAGCACACAGTGAGCTTTGCAGGGTGACACAAACATAGCTGTCCCTACTCCCTTCCAACCTAAAAGTGCATTTGAATCCAACATCTCTGGTGCCTGGTGCTCTCTGAGCACAGCAGAGTAAAGCACGAACGTTTAAGCTCTGCTCCCACAATAAAAGGGGCAAGTATGAAAGATGTTGCTGGGAAACTTCAGCACCCAGTGAGCTTTGCAATGGTGACACACTCATTGCTGTATCTCCCCCTTCCTACCGAAAAGTGCATTTGAATCCAACATCTCTGGTGTCTGGTGCTCTCTGAGCACAGCAGAGTAAAGCACGAACGTTTGAACTTTGATCCCACAGGAAAAGAGGCAAGAATGAAAGATGTTGCTGGGCATCTTCAGCACCCAGTGAGCTTTGCAATGGTGACACACTTATTGCTGTATCTCCCCCTTCCTACCGAAAAGTGCATTTGAATCCAACATCTCTGGTGTCTGGTGCTCTCTGAGCACAGCAGAGTCAAGCACGAACGTTTGAACTCTGCTCCCACAGGAAAGGAGTCAGGAGTGAAAGATGATTCTGGGCATCTTCAGCACCCAGCGAGCTTTGCAATGGTGACACACTTATTGCTGTATCTCCCCCTTCCTACCGAAAAGTGCATTTGAATCCAACATCTCTGGTGTCTGGTGCTCTCTGAGCACAGCAGAGTAAAGCACGAACGTTTGAACTCTGCTCCCACAGGAAAGGAGTCAGGAGTGAAAGATGATGCTGGGCGTCTTCAGCACACAGTGAGAGTTGAAAGGGTGACACGCACATTGAGGTCTCTACTCACTTTCGTTCCTCAAAGTGTATTTGAATCCAACATCTCCGGTGCCTGCTCTCGGCTGAGCAGAACGATGTAAAGCAAGAGCGTTTGAACTTTGCTCCCACAGGAAAAGGGCCAGGAGTGAAAGATGTTGCTGGACATCTTCAGCACACAGTGAGCTTTGCAGGGTGACACAAACATAGCTGTCCCTCCTCCCTTCCAACCTAAAAGTGCATTTGAATCCAACATCTCTGGTGCCTGGTGCTCTCTGAGCACAGCAGAGTAAAGCACGAACGTTTGAACTTTGCTCCCACAGGAAAAGAGGCAAGAATGAAAGATGTTGCTGGGAATCTTCAGCACCCAGTGAGCTTTGCAATGGTGACACACTTATTGCTCTATCTCCCCCTTCCTACCGAAAAGTGCATTTGAATCCAACATCTCTGGTGTCTGGTGCTCTCTGAGCACAGCAGAGTAAAGCACGAACGTTTGAACTTTGCTCCCACAGGAAAAGAGGCAAGAATGAAAGATGTTGCTGGGCATCTTCAGCACCCAGTGAGCTTTGCAATGGTGACACACTTATTGCTGTATCTCCCCCTTCCTACCGAAAAGTGCATTTGAATCCAACATCTCTGGTGTCTGGTGCTCTCTGAGCACAGCAGAGTAAAGCACGAACGTTTGAACTCTGCTCCCACAGGAAAGGAGTCAGGAGTGAAAGATGATTCTGGGCATCTTCAGCACACAGTGAGAGTTGAAAGGGTGACACGCACATTGAGGTCTTTCCTCACTTTCGTTCCTCAAAGTGTATTTGAATCCAACATCTCCGGTGCCTGCTCTCGGCTGAGCAGAACGATGTAAAGCAAGAGCGTTTGAACTTTGCTCCCACAGGAAAAGAGCCAGGAGTGAAAGATGTTGCTGGACATCTTCAGCACACAGTGAGCTTTGCAGGGTGACACAAACATAGCTGTCCCTCCTCCCTTCCAACCTAAAAGTGCATTTGAATCCAACATCTCTGGTGCCTGGTGCTCTCTGAGCACAGCAGAGTAAAGCACGAACGTTTAAGCTCTGCTCCCACAATAAAAGGGGCAAGAATGAAAGATGTTGCTGGGAAACTTCAGCACCCAGTGAGCTTTGCAATGGCGACACAGTCATTGCTGTATCTCCCCCTTCCTACCGAAAAGTGCATTTGAATCCAACATCTCTGGTGTCTGGTGCTCTCTGAGCACAGCAGAGTAAAGCACGAACGTTTGAACTTTGCTCCCACAGGAAAAGAGGCAAGAATGAAAGATGTTGCTGGGCATCTTCAGCACCCAGTGAGCTTTGCAATGGTGACACACTTATTGCTGTATCTCCCCCTTCCTACCGAAAAGTGCATTTGAATCCAACATCTCTGGTGTCTGGTGCTCTCTGAGCACAGCAGAGTAAAGCACGAACGTTTGAACTTTGTTCCCACAGGAAAAGAGGCAAGAATGAAAGATGTTGCTGGGCATCTTCAGCACCCAGTGAGCTTTGCAATGGTGACACACTTATTGCTGTATCTGCCCCTTCCTACCGAAAAGTGCATTTGAATCCAACATCTCTGGTGTCTGGTGCTCTCTGAGCACAGCAGAGTCAAGCACGAACGTTTGAACACTGCTCCCACAGGAAAGGAGTCAGGAGTGAAAGATGTTGCTGGGCATCTTCAGCACCCAGTGAGCTTTGCAATGGTGACACACTTATTGCTGTATCTCCCCCTTCCTACCGAAAAGTGCATTTGAATCCAACATCTCTGGTGTCTGGTGCTCTCTGAGCACAGCAGAGTAAAGCACGAACATTTGAACTCTGCTCCCACAGGAAAGGAGTCAGGAGTGAAAGATGATGCTGGGCGTCTTCAGCACACAGTGAGAGTTGAAAGGGTGACACGCACATTGAGGTCTCTCCTCACTTTCGTTCCTCAAAGTGTATTTGAATCCAACATCTCCGGTGCCTGCTCTCGGCTGAGCAGAACGATGTAAAGCAAGAGCGTTTGAACTTTGCTCCCACAGGAAAAGAGCCAGGAGTGAAAGATGTTGCTGGACATCTTCAGCACACAGTGAGCTTTGCAGGGTGACACAAACATAGCTGTCCCTCCTCCCTTCCAACCTAAAAGTGCATTTGAATCCAACATCTCTGTGCCTGGTGCTCTCTGAGCACAGCAGAGTAAAGCACGAACGTTTGAACTTTGCTCCCACAGGAAAAGGGGCAAGAATGAAAGATGTTGCTGGGAATCTTCAGCACCCAGTGAGCTTTGCAATGGTGACACACTTATTGCTGTATCTCCCCCTTCCTACCGAAAAGTGCATTTGAATCCAACATCTCTGGTGTCTGGTGCTCTCTGAGCACAGCAGAGTAAAGCACGAACGTTTGAACTCTGCTCCCACAGGAAAGGAGTCAGGAGTGAAAGATGATGCTGGGCGTCTTCAGCACACAGTGAGAGTTGAAAGGGTGACACGCACATTGAGGTCTCTACTCACTTTCGTTCCTCAAAGTGTATTTGAATCCAACATCTCCGGTGCCTGCTCTCGGCTGAGCAGAACGATGTAAAGCAAGAGCGTTTGAACTTTGCTCCCACAGGAAAAGGGCCAGGAGTGAAAGATGTTGCTGGACATCTTCAGCACACAGTGAGCTTTGCAGGGTGACACAAACATAGCTGTCCCTCCTCCCTTCCAACCTAAAAGTGCATTTGAATCCAACATCTCTGGTGCCTGGTGCTCTCTGAGCACAGCAGAGTAAAGCACGAACGTTTGAACTTTGCTCCCACAGGAAAAGAGGCAAGAATGAAAGATGTTGCTGGGAATCTTCAGCACCCAGTGAGCTTTGCAATGGTGACACACTTATTGCTCTATCTCCCCCTTCCTACCGAAAAGTGCATTTGAATCCAACATCTCTGGTGTCTGGTGCTCTCTGAGCACAGCAGAGTAAAGCACGAACGTTTGAACTTTGCTCCCACAGGAAAAGAGGCAAGAATGAAAGATGTTGCTGGGCATCTTCAGCACCCAGTGAGCTTTGCAATGGTGACACACTTATTGCTGTATCTCCCCCTTCCTACCGAAAAGTGCATTTGAATCCAACATCTCTGGTGTCTGGTGCTCTCTGAGCACAGCAGAGTAAAGCACGAACGTTTGAACTCTGCTCCCACAGGAAAGGAGTCAGGAGTGAAAGATGATTCTGGGCATCTTCAGCACACAGTGAGAGTTGAAAGGGTGACACGCACATTGAGGTCTTTCCTCACTTTCGTTCCTCAAAGTGTATTTGAATCCAACATCTCCGGTGCCTGCTCTCGGCTGAGCAGAACGATGTAAAGCAAGAGCGTTTGAACTTTGCTCCCACAGGAAAAGAGCCAGGAGTGAAAGATGTTGCTGGACATCTTCAGCACACAGTGAGCTTTGCAGGGTGACACAAACATAGCTGTCCCTCCTCCCTTCCAACCTAAAAGTGCATTTGAATCCAACATCTCTGGTGCCTGGTGCTCTCTGAGCACAGCAGAGTAAAGCACGAACGTTTAAGCTCTGCTCCCACAATAAAAGGGGCAAGAATGAAAGATGTTGCTGGGAAACTTCAGCACCCAGTGAGCTTTGCAATGGCGACACAGTCATTGCTGTATCTCCCCCTTCCTACCGAAAAGTGCATTTGAATCCAACATCTCTGGTGTCTGGTGCTCTCTGAGCACAGCAGAGTAAAGCACGAACGTTTGAACTTTGCTCCCACAGGAAAAGAGGCAAGAATGAAAGAGGTTGCTGGGCATCTTCAGCACCCAGTGAGCTTTGCAATGGTGACACACTTATTGCTCTATCTCCCCCTTCCTACCGAAAAGTGCATTTGAATCCAACATCTCTGGTGTCTGGTGCTCTCTGAGCACAGCAGAGTAAAGCACGAACGTTTGAACTTTGTTCCCACAGGAAAAGAGGCAAGAATGAAAGATGTTGCTGGGCATCTTCAGCACCCAGTGAGCTTTGCAATGGTGACACACTTATTGCTGTATCTGCCCCTTCCTACCGAAAAGTGCATTTGAATCCAACATCTCTGGTGTCTGGTGCTCTCTGAGCACAGCAGAGTCAAGCACGAACGTTTGAACACTGCTCCCACAGGAAAGGAGTCAGGAGTGAAAGATGTTGCTGGGCATCTTCAGCACCCAGTGAGCTTTGCAATGGTGACACACTTATTGCTGTATCTCCCCCTTCCTACCGAAAAGTGCATTTGAATCCAACATCTCTGGTGTCTGGTGCTCTCTGAGCACAGCAGAGTAAAGCACGAACATTTGAACTCTGCTCCCACAGGAAAGGAGTCAGGAGTGAAAGATGATGCTGGGCGTCTTCAGCACACAGTGAGAGTTGAAAGGGTGACACGCACATTGAGGTCTCTCCTCACTTTCGTTCCTCAAAGTGTATTTGAATCCAACATCTCCGGTGCCTGCTCTCGGCTGAGCAGAACGATGTAAAGCAAGAGCGTTTGAACTTTGCTCCCACAGGAAAAGAGCCAGGAGTGAAAGATGTTGCTGGACATCTTCAGCACACAGTGAGCTTTGCAGGGTGACACAAACATAGCTGTCCCTCCTCCCTTCCAACCTAAAAGTGCATTTGAATCCAACATCTCTGGTGCCTGGTGCTCTCTGAGCACAGCAGAGTAAAGCACGAACGTTTGAACTTTGCTCCCACAGGAAAAGAGGCAAGAATGAAAGATGTTGCTGGGAATCTTCAGCACCCAGTGAGCTTTGCAATGGTGACACACTTATTGCTCTATCTCCCCCTTCCTACCGAAAAGTGCATTTGAATCCAACATCTCTGGTGTCTGGTGCTCTCTGAGCACAGCAGAGTAAAGCACGAACGTTTGAACTTTGCTCCCACAGGAAAAGAGGCAAGAATGAAAGATGTTGCTGGGCATCTTCAGCACCCAGTGAGCTTTGCAATGGTGACACACTTATTGCTGTATCTCCCCCTTCCTACCGAAAAGTGCATTTGAATCCAACATCTCTGGTGTCTGGTGCTCTCTGAGCACAGCAGAGTAAAGCACGAACGTTTGAACTCTGCTCCCACAGGAAAGGAGTCTGGAGTGAAAGATGATGCTGGGCATCTTCAGCACACAGTGAGAGTTGAAAGGGTGACACGCACATTGAGGTCTCTCCTCACTTTCGTTCCTCAAAGTGTATTTGAATCCAACATCTCCGGTGCCTGCTCTCGGCTGAGCAGAACGATGTAAAGCAAGAGCGTTTGAACTTTGCTCCCACAGGAAAAGAGCCAGGAGTGAAAGATGTTGCTGGACATCTTCAGCACACAGTGAGCTTTGCAGGGTGACACAAACATAGCTGTCCCTCCTCCCTTCCAACCTAAAAGTGCATTTGAATCCAACATCTCTGGTGCCTGGTGCTCTCTGAGCACAGCAGAGTAAAGCACGAACGTTTAAGCTCTGCTCCCACAATAAAAGGGGCAAGAATGAAAGATGTTGCTGGGAAACTTCAGCACCCAGTGAGCTTTGCAATGGCGACACAGTCATTGCTGTATCTCCCCCTTCCTACCGAAAAGTGCATTTGAATCCAACATCTCTGGTGTCTGGTGCTCTCTGAGCACAGCAGAGTAAAGCACGAACGTTTGAACTTTGCTCCCACAGGAAAAGAGGCAAGAATGAAAGATGTTGCTGGGCATCTTCAGCACCCAGTGAGCTTTGCAATGGTGACACACTTATTGCTGTATCTCCCCCTTCCTACCGAAAAGTGCATTTGAATCCAACATCTCTGGTGTCTGGTGCTCTCTGAGCACAGCAGAGTAAAGCACGAACGTTTGAACTTTGTTCCCACAGGAAAAGAGGCAAGAATGAAAGATGTTGCTGGGCATCTTCAGCACCCAGTGAGCTTTGCAATGGTGACACACTTATTGCTGTATCTCCCCCTTCCTACCGAAAAGTGCATTTGAATCCAACATCTCTGGTGTCTGGTGCTCTCTGAGCACAGCAGAGTCAAGCACGAACGTTTGAACTCTGCTCCCACAGGAAAGGAGTCAGGAGTGAAAGATGTTGCTGGGCATCTTCAGCACCCAGTTTGCTTTGCAATGGTGACACACTTATTGCTGTATCTCCCCCTTCCTACCGAAAAGTGCATTTGAATCCAACATCTCTGGTGTCTGGTGCTCTCTGAGCACAGGAGAGTCAAGCACGAACGTTTGAACTCTGCTCCCACAGGAAAGGAGTCAGGAGTGAAAGATGATGCTGGGCGTCTTCAGCACACAGTGAGAGTTGAAAGGGTGACACGCACATTGAGGTCTCTCCTCACTTTCGTTCCTCAAAGTGTATTTGAATCCAACATCTCCGGTGCCTGCTCTCGGCTGAGCAGAACGATGTAAAGCAAGAGCGTTTGAACTTTGCTCCCACAGGAAAAGAGCCAGGAGTGAAAGATGTTGCTGGACATCTTCAGCACACAGTGAGCTTTGCAGGGTGACACAAACATAGCTGTCCCTCCTCCCTTCCAACCTAAAAGTGCATTTGAATCCAACATCTCTGGTGCCTGGTGCTCTCTGAGCACAGCAGAGTAAAGCACGAACGTTTGAACTTTGCTCCCACAGGAAAAGAGGCAAGAATGAAAGATGTTGCTGGGCATCTTCAGCACCCAGTGAGCTTTGCAATGGTGACACACTTATTGCTCTATCTCCCCCTTCCTACCGAAAAGTGCATTTGAATCCAACATCTCTGGTGTCTGGTGCTCTCTGAGCACAGCAGAGTAAAGCACGAACGTTTGAACTTTGCTCCCACAGGAAAAGAGGCAAGAATGAAAGATGTTGCTGGGCATCTTCAGCACCCAGTGAGCTTTGCAATGGTGACACACTTATTGCTGTATCTCCCCCTTCCTACCGAAAAGTGCATTTGAATCCAACATCTCTGGTGTCTGGTGCTCTCTGAGCACAGCAGAGTAAAGCACGAACGTTTGAACTCTGCTCCCACAGGAAAGGAGTCAGGAGTGAAAGATGATGCTGGGCGTCTTCAGCACACAGTGAGAGTTGAAAGGGTGACACGCACATTGAGGTCTCTACTCACTTTCGTTCCTCAAAGTGTATTTGAATCCAACATCTCGGGTGCCTGCTCTCGGCTGAGCAGAA
Source organism: Lathamus discolor (assembly GCF_037157495.1). Lineage (NCBI taxonomy): Eukaryota > Metazoa > Chordata > Aves > Psittaciformes > Psittacidae > Lathamus > Lathamus discolor. Next base: position 1,287,578 of record NC_088892.1, on the reverse strand, counting down.
CGATGTAAAGCAAGAGCGTTTGAACTTTGCTCCCACAGGAAAAGAGCCAGGAGTGAAAGATGTTGCTGGACATCTTCAGCACACAGTGAGCTTTGCAGGGTGACACAAACATAGCTGTCCCTCGTCCCTTCCAACCTAAAAGTGCATTTGAATCCAACATCTCTGGTGCCTGGTGCTCTCTGAGCACAGCAGAGTAAAGCACGAACGTTTGAACTTTGCTCCCACAGGAAAAGAGGCAAGAATGAAAGATGTTGCTGGGCATCTTCAGCACCCAGTGAGCTTTGCAATGGTGACACACTTATTGCTGTATCTCCCCCTTCCTACCGAAAAGTGCATTTGAATCCAACATCTCTGGTGTCTGGTGCTCTCTGAGCACAGCAGAGTAAAGCACGAACGTTTGAACTTTGCTCCCACAGGAAAAGAGGCAAGAATGAAAGATGTTGCTGGGCATCTTCAGCACCCAGTGAGCTTTGCAATGGTGACACACTTATTGCTGTATCTCCCCCTTCCTACCGAAAAGTGCATTTGAATCCAACATCTCTGGTGTCTGGTGCTCTCTGAGCACAGCAGAGTAAAGCACGAACGTTTGAACTCTGCTCCCACAGGAAAGGAGTCAGGAGTGAAAGATGATGCTGGGCGTCTTCAGCACACAGTGAGAGTTGAAAGGGTGACACGCACATTGAGGTCTCTACTCACTTTCGTTCCTCAAAGTGTATTTGAATCCAACATCTCGGGTGCCTGCTCTCGGCTGAGCAGAACGATGTAAAGCAAGAGCGTTTGAACTTTGCTCCCACAGGAAAAGAGCCAGGAGTGAAAGATGTTGCTGGACATCTTCAGCACACAGTGAGCTTTGCAGGGTGACACAAACATAGCTGTCCCTCGTCCCTTCCAACCTAAAAGTGCATTTGAATCCAACATCTCTGGTGCCTGGTGCTCTCTGAGCACAGCAGAGTAAAGCACGAACGTTTGAACTTTGCTCCCACAGGAAAAGAGGCAAGAATGAAAGATGTTGCTGGGCATCTTCAGCACCCAGTGAGCTTTGCAATGGTGACACACTTATTGCTGTATCTCCCCCTTCCTACCGAAAAGTGCATTTGAATCCAACATCTCTGGTGTCTGGTGCTCTCTGAGCACAGCAGAGTAAAGCACGAACGTTTGAACTTTGCTCCCACAGGAAAAGAGGCAAGAATGAAAGATGTTGCTGGGAATCTTCAGCACCCAGTGAGCTTTGCAATGGTGACACACTTATTGCTCTATCTCCCCCTTCCTACCGAAAAGTGCATTTGAATCCAACATCTCTGGTGTCTGGTGCTCTCTGAGCACAGCAGAGTAAAGCACGAACGTTTGAACTTTGCTCCCACAGGAAAAGAGGCAAGAATGAAAGATGTTGCTGGGCATCTTCAGCACCCAGTGAGCTTTGCAATGGTGACACACTTATTGCTGTATCTCCCCCTTCCTACCGAAAAGTGCATTTGAATCCAACATCTCTGGTGTCTGGTGCTCTCTGAGCACAGCAGAGTAAAGCACGAACGTTTGAACTCTGCTCCCACAGGAAAGGAGTCAGGAGTGAAAGATGATTCTGGGCATCTTCAGCACACAGTGAGAGTTGAAAGGGTGACACGCACATTGAGGTCTTTCCTCACTTTCGTTCCTCAAAGTGTATTTGAATCCAACATCTCCGGTGCCTGCTCTCGGCTGAGCAGAACGATGTAAAGCAAGAGCGTTTGAACTTTGCTCCCACAGGAAAAGAGCCAGGAGTGAAAGATGTTGCTGGACATCTTCAGCACACAGTGAGCTTTGCAGGGTGACACAAACATAGCTGTCCCTCCTCCCTTCCAACCTAAAAGTGCATTTGAATCCAACATCTCTGGTGCCTGGTGCTCTCTGAGCACAGCAGAGTAAAGCACGAACGTTTAAGCTCTGCTCCCACAATAAAAGGGGCAAGAATGAAAGATGTTGCTGGGAAACTTCAGCACCCAGTGAGCTTTGCAATGGCGACACAGTCATTGCTGTATCTCCCCCTTCCTACCGAAAAGTGCATTTGAATCCAACATCTCTGGTGTCTGGTGCTCTCTGAGCACAGCAGAGTAAAGCACGAACGTTTGAACTTTGCTCCCACAGGAAAAGAGGCAAGAATGAAAGAGGTTGCTGGGCATCTTCAGCACCCAGTGAGCTTTGCAATGGTGACACACTTATTGCTCTATCTCCCCCTTCCTACCGAAAAGTGCATTTGAATCCAACATCTCTGGTGTCTGGTGCTCTCTGAGCACAGCAGAGTAAAGCACGAACGTTTGAACTTTGTTCCCACAGGAAAAGAGGCAAGAATGAAAGATGTTGCTGGGCATCTTCAGCACCCAGTGAGCTTTGCAATGGTGACACACTTATTGCTGTATCTGCCCCTTCCTACCGAAAAGTGCATTTGAATCCAACATCTCTGGTGTCTGGTGCTCTCTGAGCACAGCAGAGTCAAGCACGAACGTTTGAACACTGCTCCCACAGGAAAGGAGTCAGGAGTGAAAGATGTTGCTGGGCATCTTCAGCACCCAGTGAGCTTTGCAATGGTGACACACTTATTGCTGTATCTCCCCCTTCCTACCGAAAAGTGCATTTGAATCCAACATCTCTGGTGTCTGGTGCTCTCTGAGCACAGCAGAGTAAAGCACGAACATTTGAACTCTGCTCCCACAGGAAAGGAGTCAGGAGTGAAAGATGATGCTGGGCGTCTTCAGCACACAGTGAGAGTTGAAAGGGTGACACGCACATTGAGGTCTCTCCTCACTTTCGTTCCTCAAAGTGTATTTGAATCCAACATCTCCGGTGCCTGCTCTCGGCTGAGCAGAACGATGTAAAGCAAGAGCGTTTGAACTTTGCTCCCACAGGAAAAGAGCCAGGAGTGAAAGATGTTGCTGGACATCTTCAGCACACAGTGAGCTTTGCAGGGTGACACAAACATAGCTGTCCCTCCTCCCTTCCAACCTAAAAGTGCATTTGAATCCAACATCTCTGGTGCCTGGTGCTCTCTGAGCACAGCAGAGTAAAGCACGAACGTTTGAACTTTGCTCCCACAGGAAAAGAGGCAAGAATGAAAGATGTTGCTGGGAATCTTCAGCACCCAGTGAGCTTTGCAATGGTGACACACTTATTGCTCTATCTCCCCCTTCCTACCGAAAAGTGCATTTGAATCCAACATCTCTGGTGTCTGGTGCTCTCTGAGCACAGCAGAGTAAAGCACGAACGTTTGAACTTTGCTCCCACAGGAAAAGAGGCAAGAATGAAAGATGTTGCTGGGCATCTTCAGCACCCAGTGAGCTTTGCAATGGTGACACACTTATTGCTGTATCTCCCCCTTCCTACCGAAAAGTGCATTTGAATCCAACATCTCTGGTGTCTGGTGCTCTCTGAGCACAGCAGAGTAAAGCACGAACGTTTGAACTCTGCTCCCACAGGAAAGGAGTCTGGAGTGAAAGATGATGCTGGGCATCTTCAGCACACAGTGAGAGTTGAAAGGGTGACACGCACATTGAGGTCTCTCCTCACTTTCGTTCCTCAAAGTGTATTTGAATCCAACATCTCCGGTGCCTGCTCTCGGCTGAGCAGAACGATGTAAAGCAAGAGCGTTTGAACTTTGCTCCCACAGGAAAAGAGCCAGGAGTGAAAGATGTTGCTGGACATCTTCAGCACACAGTGAGCTTTGCAGGGTGACACAAACATAGCTGTCCCTCCTCCCTTCCAACCTAAAAGTGCATTTGAATCCAACATCTCTGGTGCCTGGTGCTCTCTGAGCACAGCAGAGTAAAGCACGAACGTTTAAGCTCTGCTCCCACAATAAAAGGGGCAAGAATGAAAGATGTTGCTGGGAAACTTCAGCACCCAGTGAGCTTTGCAATGGCGACACAGTCATTGCTGTATCTCCCCCTTCCTACCGAAAAGTGCATTTGAATCCAACATCTCTGGTGTCTGGTGCTCTCTGAGCACAGCAGAGTAAAGCACGAACGTTTGAACTTTGCTCCCACAGGAAAAGAGGCAAGAATGAAAGATGTTGCTGGGCATCTTCAGCACCCAGTGAGCTTTGCAATGGTGACACACTTATTGCTGTATCTCCCCCTTCCTACCGAAAAGTGCATTTGAATCCAACATCTCTGGTGTCTGGTGCTCTCTGAGCACAGCAGAGTAAAGCACGAACGTTTGAACTTTGTTCCCACAGGAAAAGAGGCAAGAATGAAAGATGTTGCTGGGCATCTTCAGCACCCAGTGAGCTTTGCAATGGTGACACACTTATTGCTGTATCTCCCCCTTCCTACCGAAAAGTGCATTTGAATCCAACATCTCTGGTGTCTGGTGCTCTCTGAGCACAGCAGAGTCAAGCACGAACGTTTGAACTCTGCTCCCACAGGAAAGGAGTCAGGAGTGAAAGATGTTGCTGGGCATCTTCAGCACCCAGTTTGCTTTGCAATGGTGACACACTTATTGCTGTATCTCCCCCTTCCTACCGAAAAGTGCATTTGAATCCAACATCTCTGGTGTCTGGTGCTCTCTGAGCACAGGAGAGTCAAGCACGAACGTTTGAACTCTGCTCCCACAGGAAAGGAGTCAGGAGTGAAAGATGATGCTGGGCGTCTTCAGCACACAGTGAGAGTTGAAAGGGTGACACGCACATTGAGGTCTCTCCTCACTTTCGTTCCTCAAAGTGTATTTGAATCCAACATCTCCGGTGCCTGCTCTCGGCTGAGCAGAACGATGTAAAGCAAGAGCGTTTGAACTTTGCTCCCACAGGAAAAGAGCCAGGAGTGAAAGATGTTGCTGGACATCTTCAGCACACAGTGAGCTTTGCAGGGTGACACAAACATAGCTGTCCCTCCTCCCTTCCAACCTAAAAGTGCATTTGAATCCAACATCTCTGGTGCCTGGTGCTCTCTGAGCACAGCAGAGTAAAGCACGAACGTTTGAACTTTGCTCCCACAGGAAAAGAGGCAAGAATGAAAGATGTTGCTGGGCATCTTCAGCACCCAGTGAGCTTTGCAATGGTGACACACTTATTGCTCTATCTCCCCCTTCCTACCGAAAAGTGCATTTGAATCCAACATCTCTGGTGTCTGGTGCTCTCTGAGCACAGCAGAGTAAAGCACGAACGTTTGAACTTTGCTCCCACAGGAAAAGAGGCAAGAATGAAAGATGTTGCTGGGCATCTTCAGCACCCAGTGAGCTTTGCAATGGTGACACACTTATTGCTGTATCTCCCCCTTCCTACCGAAAAGTGCATTTGAATCCAACATCTCTGGTGTCTGGTGCTCTCTGAGCACAGCAGAGTAAAGCACGAACGTTTGAACTCTGCTCCCACAGGAAAGGAGTCAGGAGTGAAAGATGATGCTGGGCGTCTTCAGCACACAGTGAGAGTTGAAAGGGTGACACGCACATTGAGGTCTCTACTCACTTTCGTTCCTCAAAGTGTATTTGAATCCAACATCTCGGGTGCCTGCTCTCGGCTGAGCAGAACGATGTAAAGCAAGAGCGTTTGAACTTTGCTCCCACAGGAAAAGAGCCAGGAGTGAAAGATGTTGCTGGACATCTTCAGCACACAGTGAGCTTTGCAGGGTGACACAAACATAGCTGTCCCTCGTCCCTTCCAACCTAAAAGTGCATTTGAATCCAACATCTCTGGTGCCTGGTGCTCTCTGAGCACAGCAGAGTAAAGCACGAACGTTTGAACTTTGCTCCCACAGGAAAAGAGGCAAGAATGAAAGATGTTGCTGGGCATCTTCAGCACCCAGTGAGCTTTGCAATGGTGACACACTTATTGCTGTATCTCCCCCTTCCTACCGAAAAGTGCATTTGAATCCAACATCTCTGGTGTCTGGTGCTCTCTGAGCACAGCAGAGTAAAGCACGAACGTTTGAACTCTGCTCCCACAGGAAAGGAGTCAGGAGTGAAAGATGTTGCTGGGCATCTTCAGCACCCAGTGAGCTTTGCAATGGTGACACACTTATTGCTGTATCTCCCCCTTCCTACCGAAAAGTGCATTTGAATCCAACATCTCTGGTGTCTGGTGCTCTCTGAGCACAGCAGAGTAAAGCACGAACGTTTGAACTCTGCTCCCACAGGAAAGGAGTCAGGAGTGAAAGATGATGCTGGGCATCTTCAGCACACAGTGAGAGTTGAAAGGGTTACACGCACATTGAGGTCTCTCCTCACTTTCGTTCCTCAAAGTGTATTTGAATCCAACATCTCCGGTGCCTGCTCTCGGCTAAGCAGAACGATGTAAAGCAAGAGCGTTTGAACTTTGCTCCCACAGGAAAAGAGCCAGGAGTGAAAGATGTTGCTGGACATCTTCAGCACACAGTGAGCTTTGCAGGGTGACACAAACATAGCTGTCCCTCCTCCCTTCCAACCTAAAAGTGCATTTGAATCCAACATCTCTGGTGCCTGGTGCTCTCTGAGCACAGCAGAGTAAAGCACGAACGTTTAAGCTCTGCTCCCACAATAAAAGGGGCAAGTATGAAAGATGTTGCTGGGAAACTTCAGCACCCAGTGAGCTTTGCAATGGTGACACACTCATTGCTGTATCTCCCCCTTCCTACCGAAAAGTGCATTTGAATCCAACATCTCTGGTGTCTGGTGCTCTCTGAGCACAGCAGAGTAAAGCACGAACGTTTGAACTTTGCTCCCACAGGAAAAGAGGCAAGAATGAAAGATGTTGCTGGGCATCTTCAGCACCCAGTGAGCTTTGCAATGGTGACACACTTATTGCTGTATCTCCCCCTTCCTACCGAAAAGTGCATTTGAATCCAACATCTCTGGTGTCTGGTGCTCTCTGAGCACAGCAGAGTAAAGCACGAACGTTTGAACTCTGCTCCCACAGGAAAGGAGTCAGGAGTGAAAGATGATGCTGGGCATCTTCAGCACACAGTGAGAGTTAAAAGGGTGACACGCACATTGAGGTCTCTCCTCACTTTCGTTCCTTAAAGTGTATTTGAATCCAACATCTCCGGTGCCTGCTCTCGGCTGAGCAGAACGATGTAAAGCAAGAGCGTTTGAACTTTGCTCCCACAGGAAAAGAGCCAGGAGTGAAAGATGTTGCTGGACATCTTCAGCACACAGTGAGCTTTGCAGGGTGACACAAACATAGCTGTCCCTCCTCCCTTCCAACCTAAAAGTGCATTTGAATCCAACATCTCTGTGCCTGGTGCTCTCTGAGCACAGCAGAGTAAAGCACGAACGTTTGAACTTTGCTCCCACAGGAAAAGGGGCAAGAATGAAAGATGTTGCTGGGTATCTTCAGCACCCAGTGAGCTTTGCAATGGTGACACACTTATTGCTGTATCTCCCCCTTCCTACCGAAAAGTGCATTTGAATCCAACATCTCTGGTGTCTGGTGCTCTCTGAGCACAGCAGAGTAAAGCACGAACGTTTGAACTCTGCTCCCACAGGAAAGGAGTCAGGAGTGAAACATGATGCTGGGCGTCTTCAGCACACAGTGAGAGTTGAAAGGGTGACACGCACATTGAGGTCTCTACTCACTTTCGTTCCTCAAAGTGTATTTGAATCCAACATCTCCGGTGCCTGCTCTCGGCTGAGCAGAACGATGTAAAGCAAGAGCGTTTGAACTTTGCTCCCACAGGAAAAGAGCCAGGAGTGAAAGATATTGCTGGACATCTTCAGCACACAGTGAGCTTTGCAGGGTGACACAAACATAGCTGTCCCTCGTCCCTTCCAACCTAAAAGTGCATTTGAATCCAACATCTCTGGTGCCTGGTGCACTCTGAGCACAGCAGAGTAAAGCACGAACGTTTGAACTTTGCTCCCACAGGAAAAGAGGCAAGAATGAAAGATGTTGCTGGGAATCTTCAGCACCCAGTGAGCTTTGCAATGGTGACACACTTATTGCTCTATCTCCCCCTTCCTACCGAAAAGTGCATTTGAATCCAACATCTCTGGTGTCTGGTGCTCTCTGAGCACAGCAGAGTAAAGCACGAACGTTTGAACTTTGCTCCCACAGGAAAAGAGGCAAGAATGAAAGATGTTGCTGGGCATCTTCAGCACCCAGTGAGCTTTGCAATGGTGACACACTTATTGCTGTATCTCCCCCTTCCTACCGAAAAGTGCATTTGAATCCAACATCTCTGGTGTCTGGTGCTCTCTGAGCACAGCAGAGTAAAGCACGAACGTTTGAACTCTGCTCCCACAGGAAAGGAGTCTGGAGTGAAAGATGATGCTGGGCATCTTCAGCACACAGTGAGAGTTGAAAGGGTGACACGCACATTGAGGTCTCTCCTCACTTTCGTTCCTCAAAGTGTATTTGAATCCAACATCTCCGGTGCCTGCTCTCGGCTGAGCAGAACGATGTAAAGCAAGAGCGTTTGAACTTTGCTCCCACAGGAAAAGAGCCAGGAGTGAAAGATGTTGCTGGACATCTTCAGCACACAGTGAGCTTTGCAGGGTGACACAAACATAGCTGTCCCTCCTCCCTTCCAACCTAAAAGTGCATTTGAATCCAACATCTCTGGTGCCTGGTGCTCTCTGAGCACAGCAGAGTAAAGCACGAACGTTTAAGCTCTGCTCCCACAATAAAAGGGGCAAGAATGAAAGATGTTGCTGGGAAACTTCAGCACCCAGTGAGCTTTGCAATGGCGACACAGTCATTGCTGTATCTCCCCCTTCCTACCGAAAAGTGCATTTGAATCCAACATCTCTGGTGTCTGGTGCTCTCTGAGCACAGCAGAGTAAAGCACGAACGTTTGAACTTTGCTCCCACAGGAAAAGAGGCAAGAATGAAAGATGTTGCTGGGCATCTTCAGCACCCAGTGAGCTTTGCAATGGTGACACACTTATTGCTGTATCTCCCCCTTCCTACCGAAAAGTGCATTTGAATCCAACATCTCTGGTGTCTGGTGCTCTCTGAGCACAGCAGAGTAAAGCACGAACGTTTGAACTTTGTTCCCACAGGAAAAGAGGCAAGAATGAAAGATGTTGCTGGGCATCTTCAGCACCCAGTGAGCTTTGCAATGGTGACACACTTATTGCTGTATCTCCCCCTTCCTACCGAAAAGTGCATTTGAATCCAACATCTCTGGTGTCTGGTGCTCTCTGAGCACAGCAGAGTCAAGCACGAACGTTTGAACTCTGCTCCCACAGGAAAGGAGTCAGGAGTGAAAGATGTTGCTGGGCATCTTCAGCACCCAGTGAGCTTTGCAATGGTGACACACTTATTGCTGTATCTCCCCCTTCCTACCGAAAAGTGCATTTGAATCCAACATCTCTGGTGTCTGGTGCTCTCTGAGCACAGGAGAGTCAAGCACGAACGTTTGAACTCTGCTCCCACAGGAAAGGAGTCAGGAGTGAAAGATGATGCTGGGCGTCTTCAGCACACAGTGAGAGTTGAAAGGGTGACACGCACATTGAGGTCTCTCCTCACTTTCGTTCCTCAAAGTGTATTTGAATCCAACATCTCCGGTGCCTGCTCTCGGCTGAGCAGAACGATGTAAAGCAAGAGCGTTTGAACTTTGCTCCCACAGGAAAAGAGCCAGGAGTGAAAGATGTTGCTGGACATCTTCAGCACACAGTGAGCTTTGCAGGGTGACACAAACATAGCTGTCCCTCCTCCCTTCCAACCTAAAAGTGCATTTGAATCCAACATCTCTGGTGCCTGGTGCTCTCTGAGCACAGCAGAGTAAAGCACGAACGTTTGAACTTTGCTCCCACAGGAAAAGAGGCAAGAATGAAAGATGTTGCTGGGAATCTTCAGCACCCAGTGAGCTTTGCAATGGTGACACACTTATTGCTCTATCTCCCCCTTCCTACCGAAAAGTGCATTTGAATCCAACATCTCTGGTGTCTGGTGCTCTCTGAGCACAGCAGAGTAAAGCACGAACGTTTGAACTTTGCTCCCACAGGAAAAGAGGCAAGAATGAAAGATGTTGCTGGGCATCTTCAGCACCCAGTGAGCTTTGCAATGGTGACACACTTATTGCTGTATCTCCCCCTTCCTACCGAAAAGTGCATTTGAATCCAACATCTCTGGTGTCTGGTGCTCTCTGAGCACAGCAGAGTAAAGCACGAACGTTTGAACTCTGCTCCCACAGGAAAGGAGTCAGGAGTGAAAGATGATGCTGGGCGTCTTCAGCACACAGTGAGAGTTGAAAGGGTGACACGCACATTGAGGTCTCTACTCACTTTCGTTCCTCAAAGTGTATTTGAATCCAACATCTCCGGTGCCTGCTCTCGGCTGAGCAGAACGATGTAAAGCAAGAGCGTTTGAACTTTGCTCCCACAGGAAAAGAGCCAGGAGTGAAAGATGTTGCTGGACATCTTCAGCACACAGTGAGCTTTGCAGGGTGACACAAACATAGCTGTCCCTCGTCCCTTCCAACCTAAAAGTGCATTTGAATCCAACATCTCTGGTGCCTGGTGCTCTCTGAGCACAGCAGAGTAAAGCACGAACGTTTGAACTTTGCTCCCACAGGAAAAGAGGCAAGAATGAAAGATGTTGCTGGGAATCTTCAGCACCCAGTGAGCTTTGCAATGGTGACACACTTATTGCTCTATCTCCCCCTTCCTACCGAAAAGTGCATTTGAATCCAACATCTCTGGTGTCTGGTGCTCTCTGAGCACAGCAGAGTAAAGCACGAACGTTTGAACTCTGCTCCCACAGGAAAGGAGTCAGGAGTGAAAGATGATTCTGGGCATCTTCAGCACACAGTGAGAGTTGAAAGGGTGACACGCACATTGAGGTCTTTCCTCACTTTCGTTCCTCAAAGTGTATTTGAATCCAACATCTCCGGTGCCTGCTCTCGGCTGAGCAGAACGATGTAAAGCAAGAGCGTTTGAACTTTGCTCCCACAGGAAAAGAGCCAGGAGTGAAAGATGTTGCAGGACATCTTCAGCACACAGTGAGCTTTGCAGGGTGACACAAACATAGCTGTCCATCCTCCCTTCCAACCTAAAAGTGCATTTGAATCCAACATCTCTGGTGCCTGGTGCTCTCTGAGCACAGCAGAGTAAAGCACGAACGTTTAAGCTCTGCTCCCACAATAAAAGGGGCAAGAATGAAAGATGTTGCTGGGAAACTTCAGCACCCAGTGAGCTTTGCAATGGCGACACAGTCATTGCTGTATCTCCCCCTTCCTACCGAAAAGTGCATTTGAATCCAACATCTCTGGTGTCTGGTGCTCTCTGAGCACAGCAGAGTAAAGCACGAACGTTTGAACTTTGCTCCCACAGGAAAAGAGGCAAGAATGAAAGATGTTGCTGGGCATCTTCAGCACCCAGTGAGCTTTGCAATGGTGACACACTTATTGCTGTATCTCCCCCTTCCTACCGAAAAGTGCATTTGAATCCAACATCTCTGGTGTCTGGTGCTCTCTGAGCACAGCAGAGTAAAGCACGAACGTTTGAACTCTGCTCCCACAGGAAAGGAGTCAGGAGTGAAAGATGATTCTGGGCATCTTCAGCACACAGTGAGAGTTGAAAGGGTGACACGCACATTGAGGTCTCTCCTCACTTTCGTTCCTCAAAGTGTATTTGAATCCAACATCTCCGGTGCCTGCTCTCGGCTGAGCAGAACGATGTAAAGCAAGAGCGTTTGAACTTTGCTCCCACAGGAAAAGAGCCAGGAGTGAAAGATGTTGCTGGACATCTTCAGCACACAGTGAGCTTTGCAGGGTGACACAAACATAGCTGTCCCTCCTCCCTTCCAACCTAAAAGTGCATTTGAATCCAACATCTCTGGTGCCTGGTGCTCTCTGAGCACAGCAGAGTAAAGCACGAACGTTTAAGCTCTGCTCCCACAATAAAAGGGGCAAGAATGAAAGATGTTGCTGGGAAACTTCAGCACCCAGTGAGCTTTGCAATGGCGACACAGTCATTGCTGTATCTCCCCCTTCCTACCGAAAAGTGCATTTGAATCCAACATCTCTGGTGTCTGGTGCTCTCTGAGCACAGCAGAGTAAAGCACGAACGTTTGAACTTTGCTCCCACAGGAAAAGAGGCAAGAATGAAAGATGTTGCTGGGCATCTTCAGCACCCAGTGAGCTTTGCAATGGTGACACACTTATTGCTGTATCTCCCCCTTCCTACCGAAAAGTGCATTTGAATCCAACATCTCTGGTGTCTGGTGCTCTCTGAGCACAGCAGAGTAAAGCACGAACGTTTGAACTTTGTTCCCACAGGAAAAGAGGCAAGAATGAAAGATGTTGCTGGGCATCTTCAGCACCCAGTGAGCTTTGCAATGGTGACACACTTATTGCTGTATCTCCCCCTTCCTACCGAAAAGTGCATTTGAATCCAACATCTCTGGTGTCTGGTGCTCTCTGAGCACAGCAGAGTAAAGCACGAACGTTTGAACTTTGCTCCCACAGGAAAAGAGGCAAGAATGAAAGATGTTGCTGGGCATCTTCAGCACCCAGTGAGCTTTGCAATGGTGACACACTTATTGCTGTATCTCCCCCTTCCTACCGAAAAGTGCATTTGAATCCAACATCTCTGGTGTCTGGTGCTCTCTGAGCACAGCAGAGTCAAGCACGAACGTTTGAACTCTGCTCCCACAGGAAAGGAGTCAGGAGTGAAAGATGATGCTGGGCATCTTCAGCACACAGTGAGAGTTGAAAGGGTGACACGCACATTGAGGTCTCTCCTCACTTTCGTTCCTCAAAGTGTATTTGAATCCAACATCTCCGGTGCCTGCTCTCGGCTAAGCAGAACGATGTAAAGCAAGAGCGTTTGAACTTTGCTCCCACAGGAAAAGAGCCAGGAGTGAAAGATGTTGCTGGACATCTTCAGCACACAGTGAGCTTTGCAGGGTGACACAAACATAGCTGTCCCTACTCCCTTCCAACCTAAAAGTGCATTTGAATCCAACATCTCTGGTGCCTGGTGCTCTCTGAGCACAGCAGAGTAAAGCACGAACGTTTAAGCTCTGCTCCCACAATAAAAGGGGCAAGTATGAAAGATGTTGCTGGGAAACTTCAGCACCCAGTGAGCTTTGCAATGGTGACACACTCATTGCTGTATCTCCCCCTTCCTACCGAAAAGTGCATTTGAATCCAACATCTCTGGTGTCTGGTGCTCTCTGAGCACAGCAGAGTAAAGCACGAACGTTTGAACTTTGATCCCACAGGAAAAGAGGCAAGAATGAAAGATGTTGCTGGGCATCTTCAGCACCCAGTGAGCTTTGCAATGGTGACACACTTATTGCTGTATCTCCCCCTTCCTACCGAAAAGTGCATTTGAATCCAACATCTCTGGTGTCTGGTGCTCTCTGAGCACAGCAGAGTCAAGCACGAACGTTTGAACTCTGCTCCCACAGGAAAGGAGTCAGGAGTGAAAGATGATTCTGGGCATCTTCAGCACCCAGCGAGCTTTGCAATGGTGACACACTTATTGCTGTATCTCCCCCTTCCTACCGAAAAGTGCATTTGAATCCAACATCTCTGGTGTCTGGTGCTCTCTGAGCACAGCAGAGTAAAGCACGAACGTTTGAACTCTGCTCCCACAGGAAAGGAGTCAGGAGTGAAAGATGATGCTGGGCGTCTTCAGCACACAGTGAGAGTTGAAAGGGTGACACGCACATTGAGGTCTCTACTCACTTTCGTTCCTCAAAGTGTATTTGAATCCAACATCTCCGGTGCCTGCTCTCGGCTGAGCAGAACGATGTAAAGCAAGAGCGTTTGAACTTTGCTCCCACAGGAAAAGGGCCAGGAGTGAAAGATGTTGCTGGACATCTTCAGCACACAGTGAGCTTTGCAGGGTGACACAAACATAGCTGTCCCTCCTCCCTTCCAACCTAAAAGTGCATTTGAATCCAACATCTCTGGTGCCTGGTGCTCTCTGAGCACAGCAGAGTAAAGCACGAACGTTTGAACTTTGCTCCCACAGGAAAAGAGGCAAGAATGAAAGATGTTGCTGGGAATCTTCAGCACCCAGTGAGCTTTGCAATGGTGACACACTTATTGCTCTATCTCCCCCTTCCTACCGAAAAGTGCATTTGAATCCAACATCTCTGGTGTCTGGTGCTCTCTGAGCACAGCAGAGTAAAGCACGAACGTTTGAACTTTGCTCCCACAGGAAAAGAGGCAAGAATGAAAGATGTTGCTGGGCATCTTCAGCACCCAGTGAGCTTTGCAATGGTGACACACTTATTGCTGTATCTCCCCCTTCCTACCGAAAAGTGCATTTGAATCCAACATCTCTGGTGTCTGGTGCTCTCTGAGCACAGCAGAGTAAAGCACGAACGTTTGAACTCTGCTCCCACAGGAAAGGAGTCAGGAGTGAAAGATGATTCTGGGCATCTTCAGCACACAGTGAGAGTTGAAAGGGTGACACGCACATTGAGGTCTTTCCTCACTTTCGTTCCTCAAAGTGTATTTGAATCCAACATCTCCGGTGCCTGCTCTCGGCTGAGCAGAACGATGTAAAGCAAGAGCGTTTGAACTTTGCTCCCACAGGAAAAGAGCCAGGAGTGAAAGATGTTGCTGGACATCTTCAGCACACAGTGAGCTTTGCAGGGTGACACAAACATAGCTGTCCCTCCTCCCTTCCAACCTAAAAGTGCATTTGAATCCAACATCTCTGGTGCCTGGTGCTCTCTGAGCACAGCAGAGTAAAGCACGAACGTTTAAGCTCTGCTCCCACAATAAAAGGGGCAAGAATGAAAGATGTTGCTGGGAAACTTCAGCACCCAGTGAGCTTTGCAATGGCGACACAGTCATTGCTGTATCTCCCCCTTCCTACCGAAAAGTGCATTTGAATCCAACATCTCTGGTGTCTGGTGCTCTCTGAGCACAGCAGAGTAAAGCACGAACGTTTGAACTTTGCTCCCACAGGAAAAGAGGCAAGAATGAAAGATGTTGCTGGGCATCTTCAGCACCCAGTGAGCTTTGCAATGGTGACACACTTATTGCTGTATCTCCCCCTTCCTACCGAAAAGTGCATTTGAATCCAACATCTCTGGTGTCTGGTGCTCTCTGAGCACAGCAGAGTAAAGCACGAACGTTTGAACTTTGTTCCCACAGGAAAAGAGGCAAGAATGAAAGATGTTGCTGGGCATCTTCAGCACCCAGTGAGCTTTGCAATGGTGACACACTTATTGCTGTATCTGCCCCTTCCTACCGAAAAGTGCATTTGAATCCAACATCTCTGGTGTCTGGTGCTCTCTGAGCACAGCAGAGTCAAGCACGAACGTTTGAACACTGCTCCCACAGGAAAGGAGTCAGGAGTGAAAGATGTTGCTGGGCATCTTCAGCACCCAGTGAGCTTTGCAATGGTGACACACTTATTGCTGTATCTCCCCCTTCCTACCGAAAAGTGCATTTGAATCCAACATCTCTGGTGTCTGGTGCTCTCTGAGCACAGCAGAGTAAAGCACGAACATTTGAACTCTGCTCCCACAGGAAAGGAGTCAGGAGTGAAAGATGATGCTGGGCGTCTTCAGCACACAGTGAGAGTTGAAAGGGTGACACGCACATTGAGGTCTCTCCTCACTTTCGTTCCTCAAAGTGTATTTGAATCCAACATCTCCGGTGCCTGCTCTCGGCTGAGCAGAACGATGTAAAGCAAGAGCGTTTGAACTTTGCTCCCACAGGAAAAGAGCCAGGAGTGAAAGATGTTGCTGGACATCTTCAGCACACAGTGAGCTTTGCAGGGTGACACAAACATAGCTGTCCCTCCTCCCTTCCAACCTAAAAGTGCATTTGAATCCAACATCTCTGTGCCTGGTGCTCTCTGAGCACAGCAGAGTAAAGCACGAACGTTTGAACTTTGCTCCCACAGGAAAAGGGGCAAGAATGAAAGATGTTGCTGGGAATCTTCAGCACCCAGTGAGCTTTGCAATGGTGACACACTTATTGCTGTATCTCCCCCTTCCTACCGAAAAGTGCATTTGAATCCAACATCTCTGGTGTCTGGTGCTCTCTGAGCACAGCAGAGTAAAGCACGAACGTTTGAACTCTGCTCCCACAGGAAAGGAGTCAGGAGTGAAAGATGATGCTGGGCGTCTTCAGCACACAGTGAGAGTTGAAAGGGTGACACGCACATTGAGGTCTCTACTCACTTTCGTTCCTCAAAGTGTATTTGAATCCAACATCTCCGGTGCCTGCTCTCGGCTGAGCAGAACGATGTAAAGCAAGAGCGTTTGAACTTTGCTCCCACAGGAAAAGGGCCAGGAGTGAAAGATGTTGCTGGACATCTTCAGCACACAGTGAGCTTTGCAGGGTGACACAAACATAGCTGTCCCTCCTCCCTTCCAACCTAAAAGTGCATTTGAATCCAACATCTCTGGTGTCTGGTGCTCTCTGAGCACAGCAGAGTAAAGCACGAACGTTTGAACTTTGCTCCCACAGGAAAAGAGGCAAGAATGAAAGATGTTGCTGGGAATCTTCAGCACCCAGTGAGCTTTGCAATGGTGACACACTTATTGCTCTATCTCCCCCTTCCTACCGAAAAGTGCATTTGAATCCAACATCTCTGGTGTCTGGTGCTCTCTGAGCACAGCAGAGTAAAGCACGAACGTTTGAACTTTGCTCCCACAGGAAAAGAGGCAAGAATGAAAGATGTTGCTGGGCATCTTCAGCACCCAGTGAGCTTTGCAATGGTGACACACTTATTGCTGTATCTCCCCCTTCCTACCGAAAAGTGCATTTGAATCCAACATCTCTGGTGTCTGGTGCTCTCTGAGCACAGCAGAGTAAAGCACGAACGTTTGAACTCTGCTCCCACAGGAAAGGAGTCAGGAGTGAAAGATGATTCTGGGCATCTTCAGCACACAGTGAGAGTTGAAAGGGTGACACGCACATTGAGGTCTTTCCTCACTTTCGTTCCTCAAAGTGTATTTGAATCCAACATCTCCGGTGCCTGCTCTCGGCTGAGCAGAACGATGTAAAGCAAGAGCGTTTGAACTTTGCTCCCACAGGAAAAGAGCCAGGAGTGAAAGATGTTGCTGGACATCTTCAGCACACAGTGAGCTTTGCAGGGTGACACAAACATAGCTGTCCCTCCTCCCTTCCAACCTAAAAGTGCATTTGAATCCAACATCTCTGGTGCCTGGTGCTCTCTGAGCACAGCAGAGTAAAGCACGAACGTTTAAGCTCTGCTCCCACAATAAAAGGGGCAAGAATGAAAGATGTTGCTGGGAAACTTCAGCACCCAGTGAGCTTTGCAATGGCGACACAGTCATTGCTGTATCTCCCCCTTCCTACCGAAAAGTGCATTTGAATCCAACATCTCTGGTGTCTGGTGCTCTCTGAGCACAGCAGAGTAAAGCACGAACGTTTGAACTTTGCTCCCACAGGAAAAGAGGCAAGAATGAAAGAGGTTGCTGGGCATCTTCAGCACCCAGTGAGCTTTGCAATGGTGACACACTTATTGCTCTATCTCCCCCTTCCTACCGAAAAGTGCATTTGAATCCAACATCTCTGGTGTCTGGTGCTCTCTGAGCACAGCAGAGTAAAGCACGAACGTTTGAACTTTGTTCCCACAGGAAAAGAGGCAAGAATGAAAGATGTTGCTGGGCATCTTCAGCACCCAGTGAGCTTTGCAATGGTGACACACTTATTGCTGTATCTGCCCCTTCCTACCGAAAAGTGCATTTGAATCCAACATCTCTGGTGTCTGGTGCTCTCTGAGCACAGCAGAGTCAAGCACGAACGTTTGAACACTGCTCCCACAGGAAAGGAGTCAGGAGTGAAAGATGTTGCTGGGCATCTTCAGCACCCAGTGAGCTTTGCAATGGTGACACACTTATTGCTGTATCTCCCCCTTCCTACCGAAAAGTGCATTTGAATCCAACATCTCTGGTGTCTGGTGCTCTCTGAGCACAGCAGAGTAAAGCACGAACATTTGAACTCTGCTCCCACAGGAAAGGAGTCAGGAGTGAAAGATGATGCTGGGCGTCTTCAGCACACAGTGAGAGTTGAAAGGGTGACACGCACATTGAGGTCTCTCCTCACTTTCGTTCCTCAAAGTGTATTTGAATCCAACATCTCCGGTGCCTGCTCTCGGCTGAGCAGAACGATGTAAAGCAAGAGCGTTTGAACTTTGCTCCCACAGGAAAAGAGCCAGGAGTGAAAGATGTTGCTGGACATCTTCAGCACACAGTGAGCTTTGCAGGGTGACACAAACATAGCTGTCCCTCCTCCCTTCCAACCTAAAAGTGCATTTGAATCCAACATCTCTGGTGCCTGGTGCTCTCTGAGCACAGCAGAGTAAAGCACGAACGTTTGAACTTTGCTCCCACAGGAAAAGAGGCAAGAATGAAAGATGTTGCTGGGAATCTTCAGCACCCAGTGAGCTTTGCAATGGTGACACACTTATTGCTCTATCTCCCCCTTCCTACCGAAAAGTGCATTTGAATCCAACATCTCTGGTGTCTGGTGCTCTCTGAGCACAGCAGAGTAAAGCACGAACGTTTGAACTTTGCTCCCACAGGAAAAGAGGCAAGAATGAAAGATGTTGCTGGGCATCTT
The DNA here is from genome assembly GCF_037157495.1 of Lathamus discolor. Taxonomy (NCBI): domain Eukaryota; kingdom Metazoa; phylum Chordata; class Aves; order Psittaciformes; family Psittacidae; genus Lathamus; species Lathamus discolor. The sequence goes on along the minus strand of NC_088892.1, from coordinate 1,269,129 downwards.
CAGCACCCAGTGAGCTTTGCAATGGTGACACACTTATTGCTGTATCTCCCCCTTCCTACCGAAAAGTGCATTTGAATCCAACATCTCTGGTGTCTGGTGCTCTCTGAGCACAGCAGAGTAAAGCACGAACGTTTGAACTTTGTTCCCACAGGAAAAGAGGCAAGAATGAAAGATGTTGCTGGGCATCTTCAGCACCCAGTGAGCTTTGCAATGGTGACACACTTATTGCTGTATCTGCCCCTTCCTACCGAAAAGTGCATTTGAATCCAACATCTCTGGTGTCTGGTGCTCTCTGAGCACAGCAGAGTCAAGCACGAACGTTTGAACACTGCTCCCACAGGAAAGGAGTCAGGAGTGAAAGATGTTGCTGGGCATCTTCAGCACCCAGTGAGCTTTGCAATGGTGACACACTTATTGCTGTATCTCCCCCTTCCTACCGAAAAGTGCATTTGAATCCAACATCTCTGGTGTCTGGTGCTCTCTGAGCACAGCAGAGTAAAGCACGAACATTTGAACTCTGCTCCCACAGGAAAGGAGTCAGGAGTGAAAGATGATGCTGGGCGTCTTCAGCACACAGTGAGAGTTGAAAGGGTGACACGCACATTGAGGTCTCTCCTCACTTTCGTTCCTCAAAGTGTATTTGAATCCAACATCTCCGGTGCCTGCTCTCGGCTGAGCAGAACGATGTAAAGCAAGAGCGTTTGAACTTTGCTCCCACAGGAAAAGAGCCAGGAGTGAAAGATGTTGCTGGACATCTTCAGCACACAGTGAGCTTTGCAGGGTGACACAAACATAGCTGTCCCTCCTCCCTTCCAACCTAAAAGTGCATTTGAATCCAACATCTCTGTGCCTGGTGCTCTCTGAGCACAGCAGAGTAAAGCACGAACGTTTGAACTTTGCTCCCACAGGAAAAGGGGCAAGAATGAAAGATGTTGCTGGGAATCTTCAGCACCCAGTGAGCTTTGCAATGGTGACACACTTATTGCTGTATCTCCCCCTTCCTACCGAAAAGTGCATTTGAATCCAACATCTCTGGTGTCTGGTGCTCTCTGAGCACAGCAGAGTAAAGCACGAACGTTTGAACTCTGCTCCCACAGGAAAGGAGTCAGGAGTGAAAGATGATGCTGGGCGTCTTCAGCACACAGTGAGAGTTGAAAGGGTGACACGCACATTGAGGTCTCTACTCACTTTCGTTCCTCAAAGTGTATTTGAATCCAACATCTCCGGTGCCTGCTCTCGGCTGAGCAGAACGATGTAAAGCAAGAGCGTTTGAACTTTGCTCCCACAGGAAAAGGGCCAGGAGTGAAAGATGTTGCTGGACATCTTCAGCACACAGTGAGCTTTGCAGGGTGACACAAACATAGCTGTCCCTCCTCCCTTCCAACCTAAAAGTGCATTTGAATCCAACATCTCTGGTGTCTGGTGCTCTCTGAGCACAGCAGAGTAAAGCACGAACGTTTGAACTTTGCTCCCACAGGAAAAGAGGCAAGAATGAAAGATGTTGCTGGGAATCTTCAGCACCCAGTGAGCTTTGCAATGGTGACACACTTATTGCTCTATCTCCCCCTTCCTACCGAAAAGTGCATTTGAATCCAACATCTCTGGTGTCTGGTGCTCTCTGAGCACAGCAGAGTAAAGCACGAACGTTTGAACTTTGCTCCCACAGGAAAAGAGGCAAGAATGAAAGATGTTGCTGGGCATCTTCAGCACCCAGTGAGCTTTGCAATGGTGACACACTTATTGCTGTATCTCCCCCTTCCTACCGAAAAGTGCATTTGAATCCAACATCTCTGGTGTCTGGTGCTCTCTGAGCACAGCAGAGTAAAGCACGAACGTTTGAACTCTGCTCCCACAGGAAAGGAGTCAGGAGTGAAAGATGATTCTGGGCATCTTCAGCACACAGTGAGAGTTGAAAGGGTGACACGCACATTGAGGTCTTTCCTCACTTTCGTTCCTCAAAGTGTATTTGAATCCAACATCTCCGGTGCCTGCTCTCGGCTGAGCAGAACGATGTAAAGCAAGAGCGTTTGAACTTTGCTCCCACAGGAAAAGAGCCAGGAGTGAAAGATGTTGCTGGACATCTTCAGCACACAGTGAGCTTTGCAGGGTGACACAAACATAGCTGTCCCTCCTCCCTTCCAACCTAAAAGTGCATTTGAATCCAACATCTCTGGTGCCTGGTGCTCTCTGAGCACAGCAGAGTAAAGCACGAACGTTTAAGCTCTGCTCCCACAATAAAAGGGGCAAGAATGAAAGATGTTGCTGGGAAACTTCAGCACCCAGTGAGCTTTGCAATGGCGACACAGTCATTGCTGTATCTCCCCCTTCCTACCGAAAAGTGCATTTGAATCCAACATCTCTGGTGTCTGGTGCTCTCTGAGCACAGCAGAGTAAAGCACGAACGTTTGAACTTTGCTCCCACAGGAAAAGAGGCAAGAATGAAAGAGGTTGCTGGGCATCTTCAGCACCCAGTGAGCTTTGCAATGGTGACACACTTATTGCTCTATCTCCCCCTTCCTACCGAAAAGTGCATTTGAATCCAACATCTCTGGTGTCTGGTGCTCTCTGAGCACAGCAGAGTAAAGCACGAACGTTTGAACTTTGTTCCCACAGGAAAAGAGGCAAGAATGAAAGATGTTGCTGGGCATCTTCAGCACCCAGTGAGCTTTGCAATGGTGACACACTTATTGCTGTATCTGCCCCTTCCTACCGAAAAGTGCATTTGAATCCAACATCTCTGGTGTCTGGTGCTCTCTGAGCACAGCAGAGTCAAGCACGAACGTTTGAACACTGCTCCCACAGGAAAGGAGTCAGGAGTGAAAGATGTTGCTGGGCATCTTCAGCACCCAGTGAGCTTTGCAATGGTGACACACTTATTGCTGTATCTCCCCCTTCCTACCGAAAAGTGCATTTGAATCCAACATCTCTGGTGTCTGGTGCTCTCTGAGCACAGCAGAGTAAAGCACGAACATTTGAACTCTGCTCCCACAGGAAAGGAGTCAGGAGTGAAAGATGATGCTGGGCGTCTTCAGCACACAGTGAGAGTTGAAAGGGTGACACGCACATTGAGGTCTCTCCTCACTTTCGTTCCTCAAAGTGTATTTGAATCCAACATCTCCGGTGCCTGCTCTCGGCTGAGCAGAACGATGTAAAGCAAGAGCGTTTGAACTTTGCTCCCACAGGAAAAGAGCCAGGAGTGAAAGATGTTGCTGGACATCTTCAGCACACAGTGAGCTTTGCAGGGTGACACAAACATAGCTGTCCCTCCTCCCTTCCAACCTAAAAGTGCATTTGAATCCAACATCTCTGGTGCCTGGTGCTCTCTGAGCACAGCAGAGTAAAGCACGAACGTTTGAACTTTGCTCCCACAGGAAAAGAGGCAAGAATGAAAGATGTTGCTGGGAATCTTCAGCACCCAGTGAGCTTTGCAATGGTGACACACTTATTGCTCTATCTCCCCCTTCCTACCGAAAAGTGCATTTGAATCCAACATCTCTGGTGTCTGGTGCTCTCTGAGCACAGCAGAGTAAAGCACGAACGTTTGAACTTTGCTCCCACAGGAAAAGAGGCAAGAATGAAAGATGTTGCTGGGCATCTTCAGCACCCAGTGAGCTTTGCAATGGTGACACACTTATTGCTGTATCTCCCCCTTCCTACCGAAAAGTGCATTTGAATCCAACATCTCTGGTGTCTGGTGCTCTCTGAGCACAGCAGAGTAAAGCACGAACGTTTGAACTCTGCTCCCACAGGAAAGGAGTCTGGAGTGAAAGATGATGCTGGGCATCTTCAGCACACAGTGAGAGTTGAAAGGGTGACACGCACATTGAGGTCTCTCCTCACTTTCGTTCCTCAAAGTGTATTTGAATCCAACATCTCCGGTGCCTGCTCTCGGCTGAGCAGAACGATGTAAAGCAAGAGCGTTTGAACTTTGCTCCCACAGGAAAAGAGCCAGGAGTGAAAGATGTTGCTGGACATCTTCAGCACACAGTGAGCTTTGCAGGGTGACACAAACATAGCTGTCCCTCCTCCCTTCCAACCTAAAAGTGCATTTGAATCCAACATCTCTGGTGCCTGGTGCTCTCTGAGCACAGCAGAGTAAAGCACGAACGTTTAAGCTCTGCTCCCACAATAAAAGGGGCAAGAATGAAAGATGTTGCTGGGAAACTTCAGCACCCAGTGAGCTTTGCAATGGCGACACAGTCATTGCTGTATCTCCCCCTTCCTACCGAAAAGTGCATTTGAATCCAACATCTCTGGTGTCTGGTGCTCTCTGAGCACAGCAGAGTAAAGCACGAACGTTTGAACTTTGCTCCCACAGGAAAAGAGGCAAGAATGAAAGATGTTGCTGGGCATCTTCAGCACCCAGTGAGCTTTGCAATGGTGACACACTTATTGCTGTATCTCCCCCTTCCTACCGAAAAGTGCATTTGAATCCAACATCTCTGGTGTCTGGTGCTCTCTGAGCACAGCAGAGTAAAGCACGAACGTTTGAACTTTGTTCCCACAGGAAAAGAGGCAAGAATGAAAGATGTTGCTGGGCATCTTCAGCACCCAGTGAGCTTTGCAATGGTGACACACTTATTGCTGTATCTCCCCCTTCCTACCGAAAAGTGCATTTGAATCCAACATCTCTGGTGTCTGGTGCTCTCTGAGCACAGCAGAGTCAAGCACGAACGTTTGAACTCTGCTCCCACAGGAAAGGAGTCAGGAGTGAAAGATGTTGCTGGGCATCTTCAGCACCCAGTTTGCTTTGCAATGGTGACACACTTATTGCTGTATCTCCCCCTTCCTACCGAAAAGTGCATTTGAATCCAACATCTCTGGTGTCTGGTGCTCTCTGAGCACAGGAGAGTCAAGCACGAACGTTTGAACTCTGCTCCCACAGGAAAGGAGTCAGGAGTGAAAGATGATGCTGGGCGTCTTCAGCACACAGTGAGAGTTGAAAGGGTGACACGCACATTGAGGTCTCTCCTCACTTTCGTTCCTCAAAGTGTATTTGAATCCAACATCTCCGGTGCCTGCTCTCGGCTGAGCAGAACGATGTAAAGCAAGAGCGTTTGAACTTTGCTCCCACAGGAAAAGAGCCAGGAGTGAAAGATGTTGCTGGACATCTTCAGCACACAGTGAGCTTTGCAGGGTGACACAAACATAGCTGTCCCTCCTCCCTTCCAACCTAAAAGTGCATTTGAATCCAACATCTCTGGTGCCTGGTGCTCTCTGAGCACAGCAGAGTAAAGCACGAACGTTTGAACTTTGCTCCCACAGGAAAAGAGGCAAGAATGAAAGATGTTGCTGGGCATCTTCAGCACCCAGTGAGCTTTGCAATGGTGACACACTTATTGCTCTATCTCCCCCTTCCTACCGAAAAGTGCATTTGAATCCAACATCTCTGGTGTCTGGTGCTCTCTGAGCACAGCAGAGTAAAGCACGAACGTTTGAACTTTGCTCCCACAGGAAAAGAGGCAAGAATGAAAGATGTTGCTGGGCATCTTCAGCACCCAGTGAGCTTTGCAATGGTGACACACTTATTGCTGTATCTCCCCCTTCCTACCGAAAAGTGCATTTGAATCCAACATCTCTGGTGTCTGGTGCTCTCTGAGCACAGCAGAGTAAAGCACGAACGTTTGAACTCTGCTCCCACAGGAAAGGAGTCAGGAGTGAAACATGATGCTGGGCGTCTTCAGCACACAGTGAGAGTTGAAAGGGTGACACGCACATTGAGGTCTCTACTCACTTTCGTTCCTCAAAGTGTATTTGAATCCAACATCTCCGGTGCCTGCTCTCGGCTGAGCAGAACGATGTAAAGCAAGAGCGTTTGAACTTTGCTCCCACAGGAAAAGAGCCAGGAGTGAAAGATGTTGCTGGACATCTTCAGCACACAGTGAGCTTTGCAGGGTGACACAAACATAGCTGTCCCTCGTCCCTTCCAACCTAAAAGTGCATTTGAATCCAACATCTCTGGTGCCTGGTGCTCTCTGAGCACAGCAGAGTAAAGCACGAACGTTTGAACTTTGCTCCCACAGGAAAAGAGGCAAGAATGAAAGATGTTGCTGGGCATCTTCAGCACCCAGTGAGCTTTGCAATGGTGACACACTTATTGCTGTATCTCCCCCTTCCTACCGAAAAGTGCATTTGAATCCAACATCTCTGGTGTCTGGTGCTCTCTGAGCACAGCAGAGTAAAGCACGAACGTTTGAACTCTGCTCCCACAGGAAAGGAGTCAGGAGTGAAAGATGTTGCTGGGCATCTTCAGCACCCAGTGAGCTTTGCAATGGTGACACACTTATTGCTGTATCTCCCCCTTCCTACCGAAAAGTGCATTTGAATCCAACATCTCTGGTGTCTGGTGCTCTCTGAGCACAGCAGAGTAAAGCACGAACGTTTGAACTCTGCTCCCACAGGAAAGGAGTCAGGAGTGAAAGATGATGCTGGGCATCTTCAGCACACAGTGAGAGTTGAAAGGGTGACACGCACATTGAGGTCTCTCCTCACTTTCGTTCCTCAAAGTGTATTTGAATCCAACATCTCCGGTGCCTGCTCTCGGCTAAGCAGAACGATGTAAAGCAAGAGCGTTTGAACTTTGCTCCCACAGGAAAAGAGCCAGGAGTGAAAGATGTTGCTGGACATCTTCAGCACACAGTGAGCTTTGCAGGGTGACACAAACATAGCTGTCCCTCCTCCCTTCCAACCTAAAAGTGCATTTGAATCCAACATCTCTGGTGCCTGGTGCTCTCTGAGCACAGCAGAGTAAAGCACGAACGTTTAAGCTCTGCTCCCACAATAAAAGGGGCAAGTATGAAAGATGTTGCTGGGAAACTTCAGCACCCAGTGAGCTTTGCAATGGTGACACACTCATTGCTGTATCTCCCCCTTCCTACCGAAAAGTGCATTTGAATCCAACATCTCTGGTGTCTGGTGCTCTCTGAGCACAGCAGAGTAAAGCACGAACGTTTGAACTTTGCTCCCACAGGAAAAGAGGCAAGAATGAAAGATGTTGCTGGGCATCTTCAGCACCCAGTGAGCTTTGCAATGGTGACACACTTATTGCTGTATCTCCCCCTTCCTACCGAAAAGTGCATTTGAATCCAACATCTCTGGTGTCTGGTGCTCTCTGAGCACAGCAGAGTAAAGCACGAACGTTTGAACTCTGCTCCCACAGGAAAGGAGTCAGGAGTGAAAGATGATGCTGGGCATCTTCAGCACACAGTGAGAGTTAAAAGGGTGACACGCACATTGAGGTCTCTCCTCACTTTCGTTCCTTAAAGTGTATTTGAATCCAACATCTCCGGTGCCTGCTCTCGGCTGAGCAGAACGATGTAAAGCAAGAGCGTTTGAACTTTGCTCCCACAGGAAAAGAGCCAGGAGTGAAAGATGTTGCTGGACATCTTCAGCACACAGTGAGCTTTGCAGGGTGACACAAACATAGCTGTCCCTCCTCCCTTCCAACCTAAAAGTGCATTTGAATCCAACATCTCTGTGCCTGGTGCTCTCTGAGCACAGCAGAGTAAAGCACGAACGTTTGAACTTTGCTCCCACAGGAAAAGGGGCAAGAATGAAAGATGTTGCTGGGTATCTTCAGCACCCAGTGAGCTTTGCAATGGTGACACACTTATTGCTGTATCTCCCCCTTCCTACCGAAAAGTGCATTTGAATCCAACATCTCTGGTGTCTGGTGCTCTCTGAGCACAGCAGAGTAAAGCACGAACGTTTGAACTCTGCTCCCACAGGAAAGGAGTCAGGAGTGAAACATGATGCTGGGCGTCTTCAGCACACAGTGAGAGTTGAAAGGGTGACACGCACATTGAGGTCTCTACTCACTTTCGTTCCTCAAAGTGTATTTGAATCCAACATCTCCGGTGCCTGCTCTCGGCTGAGCAGAACGATGTAAAGCAAGAGCGTTTGAACTTTGCTCCCACAGGAAAAGAGCCAGGAGTGAAAGATATTGCTGGACATCTTCAGCACACAGTGAGCTTTGCAGGGTGACACAAACATAGCTGTCCCTCGTCCCTTCCAACCTAAAAGTGCATTTGAATCCAACATCTCTGGTGCCTGGTGCACTCTGAGCACAGCAGAGTAAAGCACGAACGTTTGAACTTTGCTCCCACAGGAAAAGAGGCAAGAATGAAAGATGTTGCTGGGAATCTTCAGCACCCAGTGAGCTTTGCAATGGTGACACACTTATTGCTCTATCTCCCCCTTCCTACCGAAAAGTGCATTTGAATCCAACATCTCTGGTGTCTGGTGCTCTCTGAGCACAGCAGAGTAAAGCACGAACGTTTGAACTTTGCTCCCACAGGAAAAGAGGCAAGAATGAAAGATGTTGCTGGGCATCTTCAGCACCCAGTGAGCTTTGCAATGGTGACACACTTATTGCTGTATCTCCCCCTTCCTACCGAAAAGTGCATTTGAATCCAACATCTCTGGTGTCTGGTGCTCTCTGAGCACAGCAGAGTAAAGCACGAACGTTTGAACTCTGCTCCCACAGGAAAGGAGTCTGGAGTGAAAGATGATGCTGGGCATCTTCAGCACACAGTGAGAGTTGAAAGGGTGACACGCACATTGAGGTCTCTCCTCACTTTCGTTCCTCAAAGTGTATTTGAATCCAACATCTCCGGTGCCTGCTCTCGGCTGAGCAGAACGATGTAAAGCAAGAGCGTTTGAACTTTGCTCCCACAGGAAAAGAGCCAGGAGTGAAAGATGTTGCTGGACATCTTCAGCACACAGTGAGCTTTGCAGGGTGACACAAACATAGCTGTCCCTCCTCCCTTCCAACCTAAAAGTGCATTTGAATCCAACATCTCTGGTGCCTGGTGCTCTCTGAGCACAGCAGAGTAAAGCACGAACGTTTAAGCTCTGCTCCCACAATAAAAGGGGCAAGAATGAAAGATGTTGCTGGGAAACTTCAGCACCCAGTGAGCTTTGCAATGGCGACACAGTCATTGCTGTATCTCCCCCTTCCTACCGAAAAGTGCATTTGAATCCAACATCTCTGGTGTCTGGTGCTCTCTGAGCACAGCAGAGTAAAGCACGAACGTTTGAACTTTGCTCCCACAGGAAAAGAGGCAAGAATGAAAGATGTTGCTGGGCATCTTCAGCACCCAGTGAGCTTTGCAATGGTGACACACTTATTGCTGTATCTCCCCCTTCCTACCGAAAAGTGCATTTGAATCCAACATCTCTGGTGTCTGGTGCTCTCTGAGCACAGCAGAGTAAAGCACGAACGTTTGAACTTTGTTCCCACAGGAAAAGAGGCAAGAATGAAAGATGTTGCTGGGCATCTTCAGCACCCAGTGAGCTTTGCAATGGTGACACACTTATTGCTGTATCTCCCCCTTCCTACCGAAAAGTGCATTTGAATCCAACATCTCTGGTGTCTGGTGCTCTCTGAGCACAGCAGAGTCAAGCACGAACGTTTGAACTCTGCTCCCACAGGAAAGGAGTCAGGAGTGAAAGATGTTGCTGGGCATCTTCAGCACCCAGTGAGCTTTGCAATGGTGACACACTTATTGCTGTATCTCCCCCTTCCTACCGAAAAGTGCATTTGAATCCAACATCTCTGGTGTCTGGTGCTCTCTGAGCACAGGAGAGTCAAGCACGAACGTTTGAACTCTGCTCCCACAGGAAAGGAGTCAGGAGTGAAAGATGATGCTGGGCGTCTTCAGCACACAGTGAGAGTTGAAAGGGTGACACGCACATTGAGGTCTCTCCTCACTTTCGTTCCTCAAAGTGTATTTGAATCCAACATCTCCGGTGCCTGCTCTCGGCTGAGCAGAACGATGTAAAGCAAGAGCGTTTGAACTTTGCTCCCACAGGAAAAGAGCCAGGAGTGAAAGATGTTGCTGGACATCTTCAGCACACAGTGAGCTTTGCAGGGTGACACAAACATAGCTGTCCCTCCTCCCTTCCAACCTAAAAGTGCATTTGAATCCAACATCTCTGGTGCCTGGTGCTCTCTGAGCACAGCAGAGTAAAGCACGAACGTTTGAACTTTGCTCCCACAGGAAAAGAGGCAAGAATGAAAGATGTTGCTGGGAATCTTCAGCACCCAGTGAGCTTTGCAATGGTGACACACTTATTGCTCTATCTCCCCCTTCCTACCGAAAAGTGCATTTGAATCCAACATCTCTGGTGTCTGGTGCTCTCTGAGCACAGCAGAGTAAAGCACGAACGTTTGAACTTTGCTCCCACAGGAAAAGAGGCAAGAATGAAAGATGTTGCTGGGCATCTTCAGCACCCAGTGAGCTTTGCAATGGTGACACACTTATTGCTGTATCTCCCCCTTCCTACCGAAAAGTGCATTTGAATCCAACATCTCTGGTGTCTGGTGCTCTCTGAGCACAGCAGAGTAAAGCACGAACGTTTGAACTCTGCTCCCACAGGAAAGGAGTCAGGAGTGAAAGATGATGCTGGGCGTCTTCAGCACACAGTGAGAGTTGAAAGGGTGACACGCACATTGAGGTCTCTACTCACTTTCGTTCCTCAAAGTGTATTTGAATCCAACATCTCCGGTGCCTGCTCTCGGCTGAGCAGAACGATGTAAAGCAAGAGCGTTTGAACTTTGCTCCCACAGGAAAAGAGCCAGGAGTGAAAGATGTTGCTGGACATCTTCAGCACACAGTGAGCTTTGCAGGGTGACACAAACATAGCTGTCCCTCGTCCCTTCCAACCTAAAAGTGCATTTGAATCCAACATCTCTGGTGCCTGGTGCTCTCTGAGCACAGCAGAGTAAAGCACGAACGTTTGAACTTTGCTCCCACAGGAAAAGAGGCAAGAATGAAAGATGTTGCTGGGAATCTTCAGCACCCAGTGAGCTTTGCAATGGTGACACACTTATTGCTCTATCTCCCCCTTCCTACCGAAAAGTGCATTTGAATCCAACATCTCTGGTGTCTGGTGCTCTCTGAGCACAGCAGAGTAAAGCACGAACGTTTGAACTCTGCTCCCACAGGAAAGGAGTCAGGAGTGAAAGATGATTCTGGGCATCTTCAGCACACAGTGAGAGTTGAAAGGGTGACACGCACATTGAGGTCTTTCCTCACTTTCGTTCCTCAAAGTGTATTTGAATCCAACATCTCCGGTGCCTGCTCTCGGCTGAGCAGAACGATGTAAAGCAAGAGCGTTTGAACTTTGCTCCCACAGGAAAAGAGCCAGGAGTGAAAGATGTTGCAGGACATCTTCAGCACACAGTGAGCTTTGCAGGGTGACACAAACATAGCTGTCCCTCCTCCCTTCCAACCTAAAAGTGCATTTGAATCCAACATCTCTGGTGCCTGGTGCTCTCTGAGCACAGCAGAGTAAAGCACGAACGTTTAAGCTCTGCTCCCACAATAAAAGGGGCAAGAATGAAAGATGTTGCTGGGAAACTTCAGCACCCAGTGAGCTTTGCAATGGCGACACAGTCATTGCTGTATCTCCCCCTTCCTACCGAAAAGTGCATTTGAATCCAACATCTCTGGTGTCTGGTGCTCTCTGAGCACAGCAGAGTAAAGCACGAACGTTTGAACTTTGCTCCCACAGGAAAAGAGGCAAGAATGAAAGATGTTGCTGGGCATCTTCAGCACCCAGTGAGCTTTGCAATGGTGACACACTTATTGCTGTATCTCCCCCTTCCTACCGAAAAGTGCATTTGAATCCAACATCTCTGGTGTCTGGTGCTCTCTGAGCACAGCAGAGTAAAGCACGAACGTTTGAACTTTGTTCCCACAGGAAAAGAGGCAAGAATGAAAGATGTTGCTGGGCATCTTCAGCACCCAGTGAGCTTTGCAATGGTGACACACTTATTGCTGTATCTGCCCCTTCCTACCGAAAAGTGCATTTGAATCCAACATCTCTGGTGTCTGGTGCTCTCTGAGCACAGCAGAGTCAAGCACGAACGTTTGAACTCTGCTCCCACAGGAAAGGAGTCAGGAGTGAAAGATGTTGCTGGGCATCTTCAGCACCCAGTGAGCTTTGCAATGGTGACACACTTATTGCTGTATCTCCCCCTTCCTACCGAAAAGTGCATTTGAATCCAACATCTCTGGTGTCTGGTGCTCTCTGAGCACAGCAGAGTAAAGCACGAACATTTGAACTCTGCTCCCACAGGAAAGGAGTCAGGAGTGAAAGATGATGCTGGGCGTCTTCAGCACACAGTGAGAGTTGAAAGGGTGACACGCACATTGAGGTCTCTCCTCACTTTCGTTCCTCAAAGTGTATTTGAATCCAACATCTCCGGTGCCTGCTCTCGGCTGAGCAGAACGATGTAAAGCAAGAGCGTTTGAACTTTGCTCCCACAGGAAAAGAGCCAGGAGTGAAAGATGTTGCTGGACATCTTCAGCACACAGTGAGCTTTGCAGGGTGACACAAACATAGCTGTCCCTCCTCCCTTCCAACCTAAAAGTGCATTTGAATCCAACATCTCTGGTGCCTGGTGCTCTCTGAGCACAGCAGAGTAAAGCACGAACGTTTGAACTTTGCTCCCACAGGAAAAGAGGCAAGAATGAAAGATGTTGCTGGGAATCTTCAGCACCCAGTGAGCTTTGCAATGGTGACACACTTATTGCTCTATCTCCCCCTTCCTACCGAAAAGTGCATTTGAATCCAACATCTCTGGTGTCTGGTGCTCTCTGAGCACAGCAGAGTAAAGCACGAACGTTTGAACTTTGCTCCCACAGGAAAAGAGGCAAGAATGAAAGATGTTGCTGGGCATCTTCAGCACCCAGTGAGCTTTGCAATGGTGACACACTTATTGCTGTATCTCCCCCTTCCTACCGAAAAGTGCATTTGAATCCAACATCTCTGGTGTCTGGTGCTCTCTGAGCACAGCAGAGTAAAGCACGAACGTTTGAACTCTGCTCCCACAGGAAAGGAGTCTGGAGTGAAAGATGATGCTGGGCATCTTCAGCACACAGTGAGAGTTGAAAGGGTGACACGCACATTGAGGTCTCTCCTCACTTTCGTTCCTCAAAGTGTATTTGAATCCAACATCTCCGGTGCCTGCTCTCGGCTGAGCAGAACGATGTAAAGCAAGAGCGTTTGAACTTTGCTCCCACAGGAAAAGAGCCAGGAGTGAAAGATGTTGCTGGACATCTTCAGCACACAGTGAGCTTTGCAGGGTGACACAAACATAGCTGTCCCTCCTCCCTTCCAACCTAAAAGTGCATTTGAATCCAACATCTCTGGTGCCTGGTGCTCTCTGAGCACAGCAGAGTAAAGCACGAACGTTTAAGCTCTGCTCCCACAATAAAAGGGGCAAGAATGAAAGATGTTGCTGGGAAACTTCAGCACCCAGTGAGCTTTGCAATGGCGACACAGTCATTGCTGTATCTCCCCCTTCCTACCGAAAAGTGCATTTGAATCCAACATCTCTGGTGTCTGGTGCTCTCTGAGCACAGCAGAGTAAAGCACGAACGTTTGAACTTTGCTCCCACAGGAAAAGAGGCAAGAATGAAAGATGTTGCTGGGCATCTTCAGCACCCAGTGAGCTTTGCAATGGTGACACACTTATTGCTGTATCTCCCCCTTCCTACCGAAAAGTGCATTTGAATCCAACATCTCTGGTGTCTGGTGCTCTCTGAGCACAGCAGAGTAAAGCACGAACGTTTGAACTTTGTTCCCACAGGAAAAGAGGCAAGAATGAAAGATGTTGCTGGGCATCTTCAGCACCCAGTGAGCTTTGCAATGGTGACACACTTATTGCTGTATCTCCCCCTTCCTACCGAAAAGTGCATTTGAATCCAACATCTCTGGTGTCTGGTGCTCTCTGAGCACAGCAGTGTCAAGCACGAACGTTTGAACTCTGCTCCCACAGGAAAGGAGTCAGGAGTGAAAGATGTTGCTGGGCATCTTCAGCACCCAGTGAGCTTTGCAATGGTGACACACTTATTGCTGTATCTCCCCCTTCCTACCGAAAAGTGCATTTGAATCCAACATCTCTGGTGTCTGGTGCTCTCTGAGCACAGCAGAGTAAAGCACGAACGTTTGAACTTTGCTCCCACAGGAAAAGAGGCAAGAATGAAAGATGTTGCTGGGCATCTTCAGCACCCAGTGAGCTTTGCAATGGTGACACACTTATTGCTGTATCTCCCCCTTCCTACCGAAAAGTGCATTTGAATCCAACATCTCTGGTGTCTGGTGCTCTCTGAGCACAGCAGAGTAAAGCACGAACGTTTGAACTTTGCTCCCACAGGAAAAGAGGCAAGAATGAAAGATGTTGCTGGGCATCTTCAGCACCCAGTGAGCTTTGCAATGGTGACACACTTATTGCTGTATCTCCCCCTTCCTACCGAAAAGTGCATTTGAATCCAACATCTCTGGTGTCTGGTGCTCTCTGAGCACAGCAGAGTAAAGCACGAACGTTTGAACTCTGCTCCCACAGGAAAGGAGTCAGGAGTGAAAGATGATGCTGGGCGTCTTCAGCACACAGTGAGAGTTGAAAGGGTGACACGCACATTGAGGTCTCTACTCACTTTCGTTCCTCAAAGTGTATTTGAATCCAACATCTCCGGTGCCTGCTCTCGGCTGAGCAGAACGATGTAAAGCAAGAGCGTTTGAACTTTGCTCCCACAGGAAAAGAGCCAGGAGTGAAAGATGTTGCTGGACATCTTCAGCACACAGTGAGCTTTGCAGGGTGACACAAACATAGCTGTCCCTCGTCCCTTCCAACCTAAAAGTGCATTTGAATCCAACATCTCTGGTGCCTGGTGCTCTCTGAGCACAGCAGAGTAAAGCACGAACGTTTGAACTTTGCTCCCACAGGAAAAGAGGCAAGAATGAAAGATGTTGCTGGGAATCTTCAGCACCCAGTGAGCTTTGCAATGGTGACACACTTATTGCTCTATCTCCCCCTTCCTACCGAAAAGTGCATTTGAATCCAACATCTCTGGTGTCTGGTGCTCTCTGAGCACAGCAGAGTAAAGCACGAACGTTTGAACTCTGCTCCCACAGGAAAGGAGTCAGGAGTGAAAGATGATTCTGGGCATCTTCAGCACACAGTGAGAGTTGAAAGGGTGACACGCACATTGAGGTCTTTCCTCACTTTCGTTCCTCAAAGTGTATTTGAATCCAACATCTCCGGTGCCTGCTCTCGGCTGAGCAGAACGATGTAAAGCAAGAGCGTTTGAACTTTGCTCCCACAGGAAAAGAGCCAGGAGTGAAAGATGTTGCTGGACATCTTCAGCACACAGTGAGCTTTGCAGGGTGACACAAACATAGCTGTCCCTCCTCCCTTCCAACCTAAAAGTGCATTTGAATCCAACATCTCTGGTGCCTGGTGCTCTCTGAGCACAGCAGAGTAAAGCACGAACGTTTAAGCTCTGCTCCCACAATAAAAGGGGCAAGAATGAAAGATGTTGCTGGGAAACTTCAGCACCCAGTGAGCTTTGCAATGGCGACACAGTCATTGCTGTATCTCCCCCTTCCTACCGAAAAGTGCATTTGAATCCAACATCTCTGGTGTCTGGTGCTCTCTGAGCACAGCAGAGTAAAGCACGAACGTTTGAACTTTGCTCCCACAGGAAAAGAGGCAAGAATGAAAGATGTTGCTGGGCATCTTCAGCACCCAGTGAGCTTTGCAATGGTGACACACTTATTGCTGTATCTCCCCCTTCCTACCGAAAAGTGCATTTGAATCCAACATCTCTGGTGTCTGGTGCTCTCTGAGCACAGCAGAGTAAAGCACGAACGTTTGAACTTTGCTCCCACAGGAAAAGAGGCAAGAATGAAAGATGTTGCTGGGCATCTTCAGCACCCAGTGAGCTTTGCAATGGTGACACACTTATTGCTGTATCTCCCCCTTCCTACCGAAAAGTGCATTTGAATCCAACATCTCTGGTGTCTGGTGCTCTCTGAGCACAGCAGAGTAAAGCACGAACGTTTGAACTTTGCTCCCACAGGAAAAGAGGCAAGAATGAAAGATGTTGCTGGGCATCTTCAGCACCCAGTGAGCTTTGCAATGGTGACACACTTATTGCTGTATCTCCCCCTTCCTACCGAAAAGTGCATTTGAATCCAACATCTCTGGTGTCTGGTGCTCTCTGAGCACAGCAGAGTAAAGCACGAACGTTTGAACTCTGCTCCCACAGGAAAGGAGTCAGGAGTGAAAGATGATGCTGGGCGTCTTCAGCACACAGTGAGAGTTGAAAGGGTGACACGCACATTGAGGTCTCTACTCACTTTCGTTCCTCAAAGTGTATTTGAATCCAACATCTCCGGTGCCTGCTCTCGGCTGAGCAGAACGATGTAAAGCAAGAGCGTTTGAACTTTGCTCCCACAGGAAAAGAGCCAGGAGTGAAAGATGTTGCTGGACATCTTCAGCACACAGTGAGCTTTGCAGGGTGACACAAACATAGCTGTCCCTCGTCCCTTCCAACCTAAAAGTGCATTTGAATCCAACATCTCTGGTGCCTGGTGCTCTCTGAGCACAGCAGAGTAAAGCACGAACGTTTGAACTTTGCTCCCACAGGAAAAGAGGCAAGAATGAAAGATGTTGCTGGGAATCTTCAGCACCCAGTGAGCTTTGCAATGGTGACACACTTATTGCTCTATCTCCCCCTTCCTACCGAAAAGTGCATTTGAATCCAACATCTCTGGTGTCTGGTGCTCTCTGAGCACAGCAGAGTAAAGCACGAACGTTTGAACTCTGCTCCCACAGGAAAGGAGTCAGGAGTGAAAGATGATTCTGGGCATCTTCAGCACACAGTGAGAGTTGAAAGGGTGACACGCACATTGAGGTCTTTCCTCACTTTCGTTCCTCAAAGTGTATTTGAATCCAACATCTCCGGTGCCTGCTCTCGGCTGAGCAGAACGATGTAAAGCAAGAGCGTTTGAACTTTGCTCCCACAGGAAAAGAGCCAGGAGTGAAAGATGTTGCTGGACATCTTCAGCACACAGTGAGCTTTGCAGGGTGACACAAACATAGCTGTCCCTCCTCCCTTCCAACCTAAAAGTGCATTTGAATCCAACATCTCTGGTGCCTGGTGCTCTCTGAGCACAGCAGAGTAAAGCACGAACGTTTAAGCTCTGCTCCCACAATAAAAGGGGCAAGAATGAAAGGTGTTGCTGGGAAACTTCAGCACCCAGTGAGCTTTGCAATGGCGACACAGTCATTGCTGTATCTCCCCCTTCCTACCGAAAAGTGCATTTGAATCCAACATCTCTGGTGTCTGGTGCTCTCTGAGCACAGCAGAGTAAAGCACGAACGTTTGAACTTTGCTCCCACAGGAAAAGAGGCAAGAATGAAAGATGTTGCTGGGCATCTTCAGCACCCAGTGAGCTTTGCAATGGTGACACACTTATTGCTGTATCTCCCCCTTCCTACCGAAAAGTGCATTTGAATCCAACATCTCTGGTGTCTGGTGCTCTCTGAGCACAGCAGAGTAAAGCACGAACGTTTGAACTTTGTTCCCACAGGAAAAGAGGCAAGAATGAAAGATGTTGCTGGGCATCTTCAGCACCCAGTGAGCTTTGCAATGGTGACACACTTATTGCTGTATCTGCCCCTTCCTACCGAAAAGTGCATTTGAATCCAACATCTCTGGTGTCTGGTGCTCTCTGAGCACAGCAGAGTCAAGCACGAACGTTTGAACTCTGCTCCCACAGGAAAGGAGTCAGGAGTGAAAGATGTTGCTGGGCATCTTCAGCACCCAGTGAGCTTTGCAATGGTGACACACTTATTGCTGTATCTCCCCCTTCCTACCGAAAAGTGCATTTGAATCCAACATCTCTGGTGTCTGGTGCTCTCTGAGCACAGCAGAGTAAAGCACGAACATTTGAACTCTGCTCCCACAGGAAAGGAGTCAGGAGTGAAAGATGATGCTGGGCGTCTTCAGCACACAGTGAGAGTTGAAAGGGTGACACGCACATTGAGGTCTCTCCTCACTTTCGTTCCTCAAAGTGTATTTGAATCCAACATCTCCGGTGCCTGCTCTCGGCTGAGCAGAACGATGTAAAGCAAGAGCGTTTGAACTTTGCTCCCACAGGAAAAGAGCCAGGAGTGAAAGATGTTGCTGGACATCTTCAGCACACAGTGAGCTTTGCAGGGTGACACAAACATAGCTGTCCCTCCTCCCTTCCAACCTAAAAGTGCATTTGAATCCAACATCTCTGGTGCCTGGTGCTCTCTGAGCACAGCAGAGTAAAGCACGAACGTTTGAACTTTGCTCCCACAGGAAAAGAGGCAAGAATGAAAGATGTTGCTGGGAATCTTCAGCACCCAGTGAGCTTTGCAATGGTGACACACTTATTGCTCTATCTCCCCCTTCCTACCGAAAAGTGCATTTGAATCCAACATCTCTGGTGTCTGGTGCTCTCTGAGCACAGCAGAGTAAAGCACGAACGTTTGAACTTTGCTCCCACAGGAAAAGAGGCAAGAATGAAAGATGTTGCTGGGCATCTTCAGCACCCAGTGAGCTTTGCAATGGTGACACACTTATTGCTGTATCTCCCCCTTCCTACCGAAAAGTGCATTTGAATCCAACATCTCTGGTGTCTGGTGCTCTCTGAGCACAGCAGAGTAAAGCACGAACGTTTGAACTCTGCTCCCACAGGAAAGGAGTCTGGAGTGAAAGATGATGCTGGGCATCTTCAGCACACAGTGAGAGTTGAAAGGGTGACACGCACATTGAGGTCTCTCCTCACTTTCGTTCCTCAAAGTGTATTTGAATCCAACATCTCCGGTGCCTGCTCTCGGCTGAGCAGAACGATGTAAAGCAAGAGCGTTTGAACTTTGCTCCCACAGGAAAAGAGCCAGGAGTGAAAGATGTTGCTGGACATCTTCAGCACACAGTGAGCTTTGCAGGGTGACACAAACATAGCTGTCCCTCCTCCCTTCCAACCTAAAAGTGCATTTGAATCCAACATCTCTGGTGCCTGGTGCTCTCTGAGCACAGCA
This sequence comes from Lathamus discolor, assembly GCF_037157495.1. Lineage (NCBI taxonomy): Eukaryota > Metazoa > Chordata > Aves > Psittaciformes > Psittacidae > Lathamus > Lathamus discolor. The sequence goes on along the minus strand of NC_088892.1, from coordinate 1,250,261 downwards.
GAGTAAAGCACGAACGTTTAAGCTCTGCTCCCACAATAAAAGGGGCAAGAATGAAAGATGTTGCTGGGAAACTTCAGCACCCAGTGAGCTTTGCAATGGCGACACAGTCATTGCTGTATCTCCCCCTTCCTACCGAAAAGTGCATTTGAATCCAACATCTCTGGTGTCTGGTGCTCTCTGAGCACAGCAGAGTAAAGCACGAACGTTTGAACTTTGCTCCCACAGGAAAAGAGGCAAGAATGAAAGATGTTGCTGGGCATCTTCAGCACCCAGTGAGCTTTGCAATGGTGACACACTTATTGCTGTATCTCCCCCTTCCTACCGAAAAGTGCATTTGAATCCAACATCTCTGGTGTCTGGTGCTCTCTGAGCACAGCAGAGTAAAGCACGAACGTTTGAACTTTGTTCCCACAGGAAAAGAGGCAAGAATGAAAGATGTTGCTGGGCATCTTCAGCACCCAGTGAGCTTTGCAATGGTGACACACTTATTGCTGTATCTCCCCCTTCCTACCGAAAAGTGCATTTGAATCCAACATCTCTGGTGTCTGGTGCTCTCTGAGCACAGCAGTGTCAAGCACGAACGTTTGAACTCTGCTCCCACAGGAAAGGAGTCAGGAGTGAAAGATGTTGCTGGGCATCTTCAGCACCCAGTGAGCTTTGCAATGGTGACACACTTATTGCTGTATCTCCCCCTTCCTACCGAAAAGTGCATTTGAATCCAACATCTCTGGTGTCTGGTGCTCTCTGAGCACAGCAGAGTAAAGCACGAACGTTTGAACTTTGCTCCCACAGGAAAAGAGGCAAGAATGAAAGATGTTGCTGGGCATCTTCAGCACCCAGTGAGCTTTGCAATGGTGACACACTTATTGCTGTATCTCCCCCTTCCTACCGAAAAGTGCATTTGAATCCAACATCTCTGGTGTCTGGTGCTCTCTGAGCACAGCAGAGTAAAGCACGAACGTTTGAACTTTGCTCCCACAGGAAAAGAGGCAAGAATGAAAGATGTTGCTGGGCATCTTCAGCACCCAGTGAGCTTTGCAATGGTGACACACTTATTGCTGTATCTCCCCCTTCCTACCGAAAAGTGCATTTGAATCCAACATCTCTGGTGTCTGGTGCTCTCTGAGCACAGCAGAGTAAAGCACGAACGTTTGAACTCTGCTCCCACAGGAAAGGAGTCAGGAGTGAAAGATGATGCTGGGCGTCTTCAGCACACAGTGAGAGTTGAAAGGGTGACACGCACATTGAGGTCTCTACTCACTTTCGTTCCTCAAAGTGTATTTGAATCCAACATCTCCGGTGCCTGCTCTCGGCTGAGCAGAACGATGTAAAGCAAGAGCGTTTGAACTTTGCTCCCACAGGAAAAGAGCCAGGAGTGAAAGATGTTGCTGGACATCTTCAGCACACAGTGAGCTTTGCAGGGTGACACAAACATAGCTGTCCCTCGTCCCTTCCAACCTAAAAGTGCATTTGAATCCAACATCTCTGGTGCCTGGTGCTCTCTGAGCACAGCAGAGTAAAGCACGAACGTTTGAACTTTGCTCCCACAGGAAAAGAGGCAAGAATGAAAGATGTTGCTGGGAATCTTCAGCACCCAGTGAGCTTTGCAATGGTGACACACTTATTGCTCTATCTCCCCCTTCCTACCGAAAAGTGCATTTGAATCCAACATCTCTGGTGTCTGGTGCTCTCTGAGCACAGCAGAGTAAAGCACGAACGTTTGAACTCTGCTCCCACAGGAAAGGAGTCAGGAGTGAAAGATGATTCTGGGCATCTTCAGCACACAGTGAGAGTTGAAAGGGTGACACGCACATTGAGGTCTTTCCTCACTTTCGTTCCTCAAAGTGTATTTGAATCCAACATCTCCGGTGCCTGCTCTCGGCTGAGCAGAACGATGTAAAGCAAGAGCGTTTGAACTTTGCTCCCACAGGAAAAGAGCCAGGAGTGAAAGATGTTGCTGGACATCTTCAGCACACAGTGAGCTTTGCAGGGTGACACAAACATAGCTGTCCCTCCTCCCTTCCAACCTAAAAGTGCATTTGAATCCAACATCTCTGGTGCCTGGTGCTCTCTGAGCACAGCAGAGTAAAGCACGAACGTTTAAGCTCTGCTCCCACAATAAAAGGGGCAAGAATGAAAGATGTTGCTGGGAAACTTCAGCACCCAGTGAGCTTTGCAATGGCGACACAGTCATTGCTGTATCTCCCCCTTCCTACCGAAAAGTGCATTTGAATCCAACATCTCTGGTGTCTGGTGCTCTCTGAGCACAGCAGAGTAAAGCACGAACGTTTGAACTTTGCTCCCACAGGAAAAGAGGCAAGAATGAAAGATGTTGCTGGGCATCTTCAGCACCCAGTGAGCTTTGCAATGGTGACACACTTATTGCTGTATCTCCCCCTTCCTACCGAAAAGTGCATTTGAATCCAACATCTCTGGTGTCTGGTGCTCTCTGAGCACAGCAGAGTAAAGCACGAACGTTTGAACTTTGCTCCCACAGGAAAAGAGGCAAGAATGAAAGATGTTGCTGGGCATCTTCAGCACCCAGTGAGCTTTGCAATGGTGACACACTTATTGCTGTATCTCCCCCTTCCTACCGAAAAGTGCATTTGAATCCAACATCTCTGGTGTCTGGTGCTCTCTGAGCACAGCAGAGTAAAGCACGAACGTTTGAACTTTGCTCCCACAGGAAAAGAGGCAAGAATGAAAGATGTTGCTGGGCATCTTCAGCACCCAGTGAGCTTTGCAATGGTGACACACTTATTGCTGTATCTCCCCCTTCCTACCGAAAAGTGCATTTGAATCCAACATCTCTGGTGTCTGGTGCTCTCTGAGCACAGCAGAGTAAAGCACGAACGTTTGAACTCTGCTCCCACAGGAAAGGAGTCAGGAGTGAAAGATGATGCTGGGCGTCTTCAGCACACAGTGAGAGTTGAAAGGGTGACACGCACATTGAGGTCTCTACTCACTTTCGTTCCTCAAAGTGTATTTGAATCCAACATCTCCGGTGCCTGCTCTCGGCTGAGCAGAACGATGTAAAGCAAGAGCGTTTGAACTTTGCTCCCACAGGAAAAGAGCCAGGAGTGAAAGATGTTGCTGGACATCTTCAGCACACAGTGAGCTTTGCAGGGTGACACAAACATAGCTGTCCCTCGTCCCTTCCAACCTAAAAGTGCATTTGAATCCAACATCTCTGGTGCCTGGTGCTCTCTGAGCACAGCAGAGTAAAGCACGAACGTTTGAACTTTGCTCCCACAGGAAAAGAGGCAAGAATGAAAGATGTTGCTGGGAATCTTCAGCACCCAGTGAGCTTTGCAATGGTGACACACTTATTGCTCTATCTCCCCCTTCCTACCGAAAAGTGCATTTGAATCCAACATCTCTGGTGTCTGGTGCTCTCTGAGCACAGCAGAGTAAAGCACGAACGTTTGAACTCTGCTCCCACAGGAAAGGAGTCAGGAGTGAAAGATGATTCTGGGCATCTTCAGCACACAGTGAGAGTTGAAAGGGTGACACGCACATTGAGGTCTTTCCTCACTTTCGTTCCTCAAAGTGTATTTGAATCCAACATCTCCGGTGCCTGCTCTCGGCTGAGCAGAACGATGTAAAGCAAGAGCGTTTGAACTTTGCTCCCACAGGAAAAGAGCCAGGAGTGAAAGATGTTGCTGGACATCTTCAGCACACAGTGAGCTTTGCAGGGTGACACAAACATAGCTGTCCCTCCTCCCTTCCAACCTAAAAGTGCATTTGAATCCAACATCTCTGGTGCCTGGTGCTCTCTGAGCACAGCAGAGTAAAGCACGAACGTTTAAGCTCTGCTCCCACAATAAAAGGGGCAAGAATGAAAGGTGTTGCTGGGAAACTTCAGCACCCAGTGAGCTTTGCAATGGCGACACAGTCATTGCTGTATCTCCCCCTTCCTACCGAAAAGTGCATTTGAATCCAACATCTCTGGTGTCTGGTGCTCTCTGAGCACAGCAGAGTAAAGCACGAACGTTTGAACTTTGCTCCCACAGGAAAAGAGGCAAGAATGAAAGATGTTGCTGGGCATCTTCAGCACCCAGTGAGCTTTGCAATGGTGACACACTTATTGCTGTATCTCCCCCTTCCTACCGAAAAGTGCATTTGAATCCAACATCTCTGGTGTCTGGTGCTCTCTGAGCACAGCAGAGTAAAGCACGAACGTTTGAACTTTGTTCCCACAGGAAAAGAGGCAAGAATGAAAGATGTTGCTGGGCATCTTCAGCACCCAGTGAGCTTTGCAATGGTGACACACTTATTGCTGTATCTGCCCCTTCCTACCGAAAAGTGCATTTGAATCCAACATCTCTGGTGTCTGGTGCTCTCTGAGCACAGCAGAGTCAAGCACGAACGTTTGAACTCTGCTCCCACAGGAAAGGAGTCAGGAGTGAAAGATGTTGCTGGGCATCTTCAGCACCCAGTGAGCTTTGCAATGGTGACACACTTATTGCTGTATCTCCCCCTTCCTACCGAAAAGTGCATTTGAATCCAACATCTCTGGTGTCTGGTGCTCTCTGAGCACAGCAGAGTAAAGCACGAACATTTGAACTCTGCTCCCACAGGAAAGGAGTCAGGAGTGAAAGATGATGCTGGGCGTCTTCAGCACACAGTGAGAGTTGAAAGGGTGACACGCACATTGAGGTCTCTCCTCACTTTCGTTCCTCAAAGTGTATTTGAATCCAACATCTCCGGTGCCTGCTCTCGGCTGAGCAGAACGATGTAAAGCAAGAGCGTTTGAACTTTGCTCCCACAGGAAAAGAGCCAGGAGTGAAAGATGTTGCTGGACATCTTCAGCACACAGTGAGCTTTGCAGGGTGACACAAACATAGCTGTCCCTCCTCCCTTCCAACCTAAAAGTGCATTTGAATCCAACATCTCTGGTGCCTGGTGCTCTCTGAGCACAGCAGAGTAAAGCACGAACGTTTGAACTTTGCTCCCACAGGAAAAGAGGCAAGAATGAAAGATGTTGCTGGGAATCTTCAGCACCCAGTGAGCTTTGCAATGGTGACACACTTATTGCTCTATCTCCCCCTTCCTACCGAAAAGTGCATTTGAATCCAACATCTCTGGTGTCTGGTGCTCTCTGAGCACAGCAGAGTAAAGCACGAACGTTTGAACTTTGCTCCCACAGGAAAAGAGGCAAGAATGAAAGATGTTGCTGGGCATCTTCAGCACCCAGTGAGCTTTGCAATGGTGACACACTTATTGCTGTATCTCCCCCTTCCTACCGAAAAGTGCATTTGAATCCAACATCTCTGGTGTCTGGTGCTCTCTGAGCACAGCAGAGTAAAGCACGAACGTTTGAACTCTGCTCCCACAGGAAAGGAGTCTGGAGTGAAAGATGATGCTGGGCATCTTCAGCACACAGTGAGAGTTGAAAGGGTGACACGCACATTGAGGTCTCTCCTCACTTTCGTTCCTCAAAGTGTATTTGAATCCAACATCTCCGGTGCCTGCTCTCGGCTGAGCAGAACGATGTAAAGCAAGAGCGTTTGAACTTTGCTCCCACAGGAAAAGAGCCAGGAGTGAAAGATGTTGCTGGACATCTTCAGCACACAGTGAGCTTTGCAGGGTGACACAAACATAGCTGTCCCTCCTCCCTTCCAACCTAAAAGTGCATTTGAATCCAACATCTCTGGTGCCTGGTGCTCTCTGAGCACAGCAGAGTAAAGCACGAACGTTTAAGCTCTGCTCCCACAATAAAAGGGGCAAGAATGAAAGATGTTGCTGGGAAACTTCAGCACCCAGTGAGCTTTGCAATGGCGACACAGTCATTGCTGTATCTCCCCCTTCCTACCGAAAAGTGCATTTGAATCCAACATCTCTGGTGTCTGGTGCTCTCTGAGCACAGCAGAGTAAAGCACGAACGTTTGAACTTTGCTCCCACAGGAAAAGAGGCAAGAATGAAAGATGTTGCTGGGCATCTTCAGCACCCAGTGAGCTTTGCAATGGTGACACACTTATTGCTGTATCTCCCCCTTCCTACCGAAAAGTGCATTTGAATCCAACATCTCTGGTGTCTGGTGCTCTCTGAGCACAGCAGAGTAAAGCACGAACGTTTGAACTTTGTTCCCACAGGAAAAGAGGCAAGAATGAAAGATGTTGCTGGGCATCTTCAGCACCCAGTGAGCTTTGCAATGGTGACACACTTATTGCTGTATCTCCCCCTTCCTACCGAAAAGTGCATTTGAATCCAACATCTCTGGTGTCTGGTGCTCTCTGAGCACAGCAGTGTCAAGCACGAACGTTTGAACTCTGCTCCCACAGGAAAGGAGTCAGGAGTGAAAGATGTTGCTGGGCATCTTCAGCACCCAGTGAGCTTTGCAATGGTGACACACTTATTGCTGTATCTCCCCCTTCCTACCGAAAAGTGCATTTGAATCCAACATCTCTGGTGTCTGGTGCTCTCTGAGCACAGCAGAGTAAAGCACGAACATTTGAACTCTGCTCCCACAGGAAAGGAGTCAGGAGTGAAAGATGATGCTGGGCGTCTTCAGCACACAGTGAGAGTTGAAAGGGTGACACGCACATTGAGGTCTCTCCTCACTTTCGTTCCTCAAAGTGTATTTGAATCCAACATCTCCGGTGCCTGCTCTCGGCTGAGCAGAACGATGTAAAGCAAGAGCGTTTGAACTTTGCTCCCACAGGAAAAGAGCCAGGAGTGAAAGATGTTGCTGGACATCTTCAGCACACAGTGAGCTTTGCAGGGTGACACAAACATAGCTGTCCCTCCTCCCTTCCAACCTAAAAGTGCATTTGAATCCAACATCTCTGGTGCCTGGTGCTCTCTGAGCACAGCAGAGTAAAGCACGAACGTTTAAGCTCTGCTCCCACAATAAAAGGGGCAAGAATGAAAGATGTTGCTGGGAAACTTCAGCACCCAGTGAGCTTTGCAATGGCGACACAGTCATTGCTGTATCTCCCCCTTCCTACCGAAAAGTGCATTTGAATCCAACATCTCTGGTGTCTGGTGCTCTCTGAGCACAGCAGAGTAAAGCACGAACGTTTGAACTTTGCTCCCACAGGAAAAGAGGCAAGAATGAAAGATGTTGCTGGGCATCTTCAGCACCCAGTGAGCTTTGCAATGGTGACACACTTATTGCTGTATCTCCCCCTTCCTACCGAAAAGTGCATTTGAATCCAACATCTCTGGTGTCTGGTGCTCTCTGAGCACAGCAGAGTAAAGCACGAACGTTTGAACTTTGTTCCCACAGGAAAAGAGGCAAGAATGAAAGATGTTGCTGGGCATCTTCAGCACCCAGTGAGCTTTGCAATGGTGACACACTTATTGCTGTATCTCCCCCTTCCTACCGAAAAGTGCATTTGAATCCAACATCTCTGGTGTCTGGTGCTCTCTGAGCACAGCAGTGTCAAGCACGAACGTTTGAACTCTGCTCCCACAGGAAAGGAGTCAGGAGTGAAAGATGTTGCTGGGCATCTTCAGCACCCAGTGAGCTTTGCAATGGTGACACACTTATTGCTGTATCTCCCCCTTCCTACCGAAAAGTGCATTTGAATCCAACATCTCTGGTGTCTGGTGCTCTCTGAGCACAGCAGAGTAAAGCACGAACATTTGAACTCTGCTCCCACAGGAAAGGAGTCAGGAGTGAAAGATGATGCTGGGCGTCTTCAGCACACAGTGAGAGTTGAAAGGGTGACACGCACATTGAGGTCTCTCCTCACTTTCGTTCCTCAAAGTGTATTTGAATCCAACATCTCCGGTGCCTGCTCTCGGCTGAGCAGAACGATGTAAAGCAAGAGCGTTTGAACTTTGCTCCCACAGGAAAAGAGCCAGGAGTGAAAGATGTTGCTGGACATCTTCAGCACACAGTGAGCTTTGCAGGGTGACACAAACATAGCTGTCCCTCCTCCCTTCCAACCTAAAAGTGCATTTGAATCCAACATCTCTGGTGCCTGGTGCTCTCTGAGCACAGCAGAGTAAAGCACGAACGTTTGAACTTTGCTCCCACAGGAAAAGAGGCAAGAATGAAAGATGTTGCTGGGAATCTTCAGCACCCAGTGAGCTTTGCAATGGTGACACACTTATTGCTCTATCTCCCCCTTCCTACCGAAAAGTGCATTTGAATCCAACATCTCTGGTGTCTGGTGCTCTCTGAGCACAGCAGAGTAAAGCACGAACGTTTGAACTTTGCTCCCACAGGAAAAGAGGCAAGAATGAAAGATGTTGCTGGGCATCTTCAGCACCCAGTGAGCTTTGCAATGGTGACACACTTATTGCTGTATCTCCCCCTTCCTACCGAAAAGTGCATTTGAATCCAACATCTCTGGTGTCTGGTGCTCTCTGAGCACAGCAGAGTAAAGCACGAACGTTTGAACTCTGCTCCCACAGGAAAGGAGTCAGGAGTGAAAGATGATGCTGGGCATCTTCAGCACACAGTGAGAGTTGAAAGGGTGACACGCACATTGAGGTCTCTCCTCACTTTCGTTCCTCAAAGTGTATTTGAATCCAACATCTCCGGTGCCTGCTCTCGGCTGAGCAGAACGATGTAAAGCAAGAGCGTTTGAACTTTGCTCCCACAGGAAAAGAGCCAGGAGTGAAAGATGTTGCTGGACATCTTCAGCACACAGTGAGCTTTGCAGGGTGACACAAACATAGCTGTCCCTCCTCCCTTCCAACCTAAAAGTGCATTTGAATCCAACATCTCTGGTGTCTGGTGCTCTCTGAGCACAGCAGAGTAAAGCACGAACGTTTGAACTTTGCTCCCACAGGAAAAGAGGCAAGAATGAAAGATGTTGCTGGGCATCTTCAACACCCAGTGAGCTTTGCAATGGTGACACACTTATTGCTGTATCTCCCCCTTCCTACCGAAAAGTGCATTTGAATCCAACATCTCTGGTGTCTGGTGCTCTCTGAAAACAGCAGAGTAAAGCACGAACGTTTGAACTCTGCTCCCACAGGAAAGGAGTCAGGAGTGAAAGATGATGCTGGGCGTCTTCAGCACACAGTGAGAGTTGAAAGGGTGACACGCACATTGAGGTCTCTCCTCACTTTCGTTCCTCAAAGTGTATTTGAATCCAACATCTCCGGTGCCTGCTCTCGGCTGAGCAGAACGATGTAAAGCAAGAGCGTTTGAACTTTGCTCCCACAGGAAAAGAGCCAGGAGTGAAAGATGTTGCTGGACATCTTCAGCACACAGTGAGCTTTGCAGGGTGACACAAACATAGCTGTCCCTCCTCCCTTCCAACCTAAAAGTGCATTTGAATCCAACATCTCTGGTGCCTGGTGCTCTCTGAGCACAGCAGAGTAAAGCACGAACGTTTGAACTTTGCTCCCACAGGAAAAGAGGCAAGAATGAAAGATGTTGCTGGGAATCTTCAGCACCCAGTGAGCTTTGCAATGGTGACACACTTATTGCTCTATCTCCCCCTTCCTACCGAAAAGTGCATTTGAATCCAACATCTCTGGTGTCTGGTGCTCTCTGAGCACAGCAGAGTAAAGCACGAACGTTTGAACTCTGCTCCCACAGGAAAGGAGTCAGGAGTGAAAGATGATTCTGGGCATCTTCAGCACACAGTGAGAGTTGAAAGGGTGACACGCACATTGAGGTCTTTCCTCACTTTCGTTCCTCAAAGTGTATTTGAATCCAACATCTCCGGTGCCTGCTCTCGGCTGAGCAGAACGATGTAAAGCAAGAGCGTTTGAACTTTGCTCCCACAGGAAAAGAGCCAGGAGTGAAAGATGTTGCTGGACATCTTCAGCACACAGTGAGCTTTGCAGGGTGACACAAACATAGCTGTCCCTCCTCCCTTCCAACCTAAAAGTGCATTTGAATCCAACATCTCTGGTGCCTGGTGCTCTCTGAGCACAGCAGAGTAAAGCACGAACGTTTAAGCTCTGCTCCCACAATAAAAGGGGCAAGAATGAAAGGTGTTGCTGGGAAACTTCAGCACCCAGTGAGCTTTGCAATGGCGACACAGTCATTGCTGTATCTCCCCCTTCCTACCGAAAAGTGCATTTGAATCCAACATCTCTGGTGTCTGGTGCTCTCTGAGCACAGCAGAGTAAAGCACGAACGTTTGAACTTTGCTCCCACAGGAAAAGAGGCAAGAATGAAAGATGTTGCTGGGCATCTTCAGCACCCAGTGAGCTTTGCAATGGTGACACACTTATTGCTGTATCTCCCCCTTCCTACCGAAAAGTGCATTTGAATCCAACATCTCTGGTGTCTGGTGCTCTCTGAGCACAGCAGAGTAAAGCACGAACGTTTGAACTTTGTTCCCACAGGAAAAGAGGCAAGAATGAAAGATGTTGCTGGGCATCTTCAGCACCCAGTGAGCTTTGCAATGGTGACACACTTATTGCTGTATCTGCCCCTTCCTACCGAAAAGTGCATTTGAATCCAACATCTCTGGTGTCTGGTGCTCTCTGAGCACAGCAGAGTCAAGCACGAACGTTTGAACTCTGCTCCCACAGGAAAGGAGTCAGGAGTGAAAGATGTTGCTGGGCATCTTCAGCACCCAGTGAGCTTTGCAATGGTGACACACTTATTGCTGTATCTCCCCCTTCCTACCGAAAAGTGCATTTGAATCCAACATCTCTGGTGTCTGGTGCTCTCTGAGCACAGCAGAGTAAAGCACGAACATTTGAACTCTGCTCCCACAGGAAAGGAGTCAGGAGTGAAAGATGATGCTGGGCGTCTTCAGCACACAGTGAGAGTTGAAAGGGTGACACGCACATTGAGGTCTCTCCTCACTTTCGTTCCTCAAAGTGTATTTGAATCCAACATCTCCGGTGCCTGCTCTCGGCTGAGCAGAACGATGTAAAGCAAGAGCGTTTGAACTTTGCTCCCACAGGAAAAGAGCCAGGAGTGAAAGATGTTGCTGGACATCTTCAGCACACAGTGAGCTTTGCAGGGTGACACAAACATAGCTGTCCCTCCTCCCTTCCAACCTAAAAGTGCATTTGAATCCAACATCTCTGGTGCCTGGTGCTCTCTGAGCACAGCAGAGTAAAGCACGAACGTTTGAACTTTGCTCCCACAGGAAAAGAGGCAAGAATGAAAGATGTTGCTGGGAATCTTCAGCACCCAGTGAGCTTTGCAATGGTGACACACTTATTGCTCTATCTCCCCCTTCCTACCGAAAAGTGCATTTGAATCCAACATCTCTGGTGTCTGGTGCTCTCTGAGCACAGCAGAGTAAAGCACGAACGTTTGAACTTTGCTCCCACAGGAAAAGAGGCAAGAATGAAAGATGTTGCTGGGCATCTTCAGCACCCAGTGAGCTTTGCAATGGTGACACACTTATTGCTGTATCTCCCCCTTCCTACCGAAAAGTGCATTTGAATCCAACATCTCTGGTGTCTGGTGCTCTCTGAGCACAGCAGAGTAAAGCACGAACGTTTGAACTCTGCTCCCACAGGAAAGGAGTCTGGAGTGAAAGATGATGCTGGGCATCTTCAGCACACAGTGAGAGTTGAAAGGGTGACACGCACATTGAGGTCTCTCCTCACTTTCGTTCCTCAAAGTGTATTTGAATCCAACATCTCCGGTGCCTGCTCTCGGCTGAGCAGAACGATGTAAAGCAAGAGCGTTTGAACTTTGCTCCCACAGGAAAAGAGCCAGGAGTGAAAGATGTTGCTGGACATCTTCAGCACACAGTGAGCTTTGCAGGGTGACACAAACATAGCTGTCCCTCCTCCCTTCCAACCTAAAAGTGCATTTGAATCCAACATCTCTGGTGCCTGGTGCTCTCTGAGCACAGCAGAGTAAAGCACGAACGTTTAAGCTCTGCTCCCACAATAAAAGGGGCAAGAATGAAAGATGTTGCTGGGAAACTTCAGCACCCAGTGAGCTTTGCAATGGCGACACAGTCATTGCTGTATCTCCCCCTTCCTACCGAAAAGTGCATTTGAATCCAACATCTCTGGTGTCTGGTGCTCTCTGAGCACAGCAGAGTAAAGCACGAACGTTTGAACTTTGCTCCCACAGGAAAAGAGGCAAGAATGAAAGATGTTGCTGGGCATCTTCAGCACCCAGTGAGCTTTGCAATGGTGACACACTTATTGCTGTATCTCCCCCTTCCTACCGAAAAGTGCATTTGAATCCAACATCTCTGGTGTCTGGTGCTCTCTGAGCACAGCAGAGTAAAGCACGAACGTTTGAACTTTGTTCCCACAGGAAAAGAGGCAAGAATGAAAGATGTTGCTGGGCATCTTCAGCACCCAGTGAGCTTTGCAATGGTGACACACTTATTGCTGTATCTCCCCCTTCCTACCGAAAAGTGCATTTGAATCCAACATCTCTGGTGTCTGGTGCTCTCTGAGCACAGCAGTGTCAAGCACGAACGTTTGAACTCTGCTCCCACAGGAAAGGAGTCAGGAGTGAAAGATGTTGCTGGGCATCTTCAGCACCCAGTGAGCTTTGCAATGGTGACACACTTATTGCTGTATCTCCCCCTTCCTACCGAAAAGTGCATTTGAATCCAACATCTCTGGTGTCTGGTGCTCTCTGAGCACAGCAGAGTAAAGCACGAACATTTGAACTCTGCTCCCACAGGAAAGGAGTCAGGAGTGAAAGATGATGCTGGGCGTCTTCAGCACACAGTGAGAGTTGAAAGGGTGACACGCACATTGAGGTCTCTCCTCACTTTCGTTCCTCAAAGTGTATTTGAATCCAACATCTCCGGTGCCTGCTCTCGGCTGAGCAGAACGATGTAAAGCAAGAGCGTTTGAACTTTGCTCCCACAGGAAAAGAGCCAGGAGTGAAAGATGTTGCTGGACATCTTCAGCACACAGTGAGCTTTGCAGGGTGACACAAACATAGCTGTCCCTCCTCCCTTCCAACCTAAAAGTGCATTTGAATCCAACATCTCTGGTGCCTGGTGCTCTCTGAGCACAGCAGAGTAAAGCACGAACGTTTGAACTTTGCTCCCACAGGAAAAGAGGCAAGAATGAAAGATGTTGCTGGGAATCTTCAGCACCCAGTGAGCTTTGCAATGGTGACACACTTATTGCTCTATCTCCCCCTTCCTACCGAAAAGTGCATTTGAATCCAACATCTCTGGTGTCTGGTGCTCTCTGAGCACAGCAGAGTAAAGCACGAACGTTTGAACTTTGCTCCCACAGGAAAAGAGGCAAGAATGAAAGATGTTGCTGGGCATCTTCAGCACCCAGTGAGCTTTGCAATGGTGACACACTTATTGCTGTATCTCCCCCTTCCTACCGAAAAGTGCATTTGAATCCAACATCTCTGGTGTCTGGTGCTCTCTGAGCACAGCAGAGTAAAGCACGAACGTTTGAACTCTGCTCCCACAGGAAAGGAGTCAGGAGTGAAAGATGATGCTGGGCATCTTCAGCACACAGTGAGAGTTGAAAGGGTGACACGCACATTGAGGTCTCTCCTCACTTTCGTTCCTCAAAGTGTATTTGAATCCAACATCTCCGGTGCCTGCTCTCGGCTGAGCAGAACGATGTAAAGCAAGAGCGTTTGAACTTTGCTCCCACAGGAAAAGAGCCAGGAGTGAAAGATGTTGCTGGACATCTTCAGCACACAGTGAGCTTTGCAGGGTGACACAAACATAGCTGTCCCTCCTCCCTTCCAACCTAAAAGTGCATTTGAATCCAACATCTCTGTGCCTGGTGCTCTCTGAGCACAGCAGAGTAAAGCACGAACGTTTGAACTTTGCTCCCACAGGAAAAGGGGCAAGAATGAAAGATGTTGCTGGGAATCTTCAGCACCCAGTGAGCTTTGCAATGGTGACACACTTATTGCTGTATCTCCCCCTTCCTACCGAAAAGTGCATTTGAATCCAACATCTCTGGTGTCTGGTGCTCTCTGAGCACAGCAGAGTAAAGCACGAACGTTTGAACTCTGCTCCCACAGGAAAGGAGTCAGGAGTGAAAGATGATGCTGGGCGTCTTCAGCACACAGTGAGAGTTGAAAGGGTGACACGCACATTGAGGTCTCTCCTCACTTTCGTTCCTCAAAGTGTATTTGAATCCAACATCTCCGGTGCCTGCTCTCGGCTGAGCAGAACGATGTAAAGCAAGAGCGTTTGAACTTTGCTCCCACAGGAAAAGAGCCAGGAGTGAAAGATGTTGCTGGACATCTTCAGCACACAGTGAGCTTTGCAGGGTGACACAAACATAGCTGTCCCTCGTCCCTTCCAACCTAAAAGTGCATTTGAATCCAACATCTCTGGTGCCTGGTGCTCTCTGAGCACAGCAGAGTAAAGCACGAACGTTTGAACTTTGCTCCCACAGGAAAAGAGGCAAGAATGAAAGATGTTGCTGGGAATCTTCAGCACCCAGTGAGCTTTGCAATGGTGACACACTTATTGCTCTATCTCCCCCTTCCTACCGAAAAGTGCATTTGAATCCAACATCTCTGGTGTCTGGTGCTCTCTGAGCACAGCAGAGTAAAGCACGAACGTTTGAACTTTGCTCCCACAGGAAAAGAGGCAAGAATGAAAGATGTTGCTGGGCATCTTCAGCACCCAGTGAGCTTTGCAATGGTGACACACTTATTGCTGTATCTCCCCCTTCCTACCGAAAAGTGCATTTGAATCCAACATCTCTGGTGTCTGGTGCTCTCTGAGCACAGCAGAGTAAAGCACGAACGTTTGAACTCTGCTCCCACAGGAAAGGAGTCAGGAGTGAAAGATGATGCTGGGCATCTTCAGCACACAGTGAGAGTTGAAAGGGTGACACGCACATTGAGGTCTCTCCTCACTTTCGTTCCTCAAAGTGTATTTGAATCCAACATCTCCGGTGCCTGCTCTCGGCTAAGCAGAACGATGTAAAGCAAGAGCGTTTGAACTTTGCTCCCACAGGAAAAGAGCCAGGAGTGAAAGATGTTGCTGGACATCTTCAGCACACAGTGAGCTTTGCAGGGTGACACAAACATAGCTGTCCCTCCTCCCTTCCAACCTAAAAGTGCATTTGAATCCAACATCTCTGGTGCCTGGTGCTCTCTGAGCACAGCAGAGTAAAGCACGAACGTTTAAGCTCTGCTCCCACAATAAAAGAGGCAAGAATGAAAGATGTTGCTGGGCATCTTCAGCACCCAGTGAGCTTTGCAATGGTGACACACTTATTGCTGTATCTCCCCCTTCCTACCGAAAAGTGCATTTGAATCCAACATCTCTGGTGTCTGGTGCTCTCTGAGCACAGCAGAGTAAAGCACGAACGTTTGAACTCTGCTCCCACAGGAAAGGAGTCAGGAGTGAAAGATGATGCTGGGCATCTTCAGCACACAGTGAGAGTTAAAAGGGTGACACGCACATTGAGGTCTCTCCTCACTTTCGTTCCTTAAAGTGTATTTGAATCCAACATCTCCGGTGCCTGCTCTCGGCTGAGCAGAACGATGTAAAGCAAGAGCGTTTGAACTTTGCTCCCACAGGAAAAGAGCCAGGAGTGAAAGATGTTGCTGGACATCTTCAGCACACAGTGAGCTTTGCAGGGTGACACAAACATAGCTGTCCCTCCTCCCTTCCAACCTAAAAGTGCATTTGAATCCAACATCTCTGTGCCTGGTGCTCTCTGAGCACAGCAGAGTAAAGCACGAACGTTTGAACTTTGCTCCCACAGGAAAAGGGGCAAGAATGAAAGATGTTGCTGGGTATCTTCAGCACCCAGTGAGCTTTGCAATGGTGACACACTTATTGCTGTATCTCCCCCTTCCTACCGAAAAGTGCATTTGAATCCAACATCTCTGGTGTCTGGTGCTCTCTGAAAACAGCAGAGTAAAGCACGAACGTTTGAACTCTGCTCCCACAGGAAAGGAGTCAGGAGTGAAAGATGATGCTGGGCGTCTTCAGCACACAGTGAGAGTTGAAAGGGTGACACGCACATTGAGGTCTCTACTCACTTTCGTTCCTCAAAGTGTATTTGAATCCAACATCTCCGGTGCCTGCTCTCGGCTGAGCAGAACGATGTAAAGCAAGAGCGTTTGAACTTTGCTCCCACAGGAAAAGAGCCAGGAGTGAAAGATATTGCTGGACATCTTCAGCACACAGTGAGCTTTGCAGGGTGACACAAACATAGCTGTCCCTCGTCCCTTCCAACCTAAAAGTGTATTTGAATCCAACATCTCTGGTGCCTGGTGCACTCTGAGCACAGCAGAGTAAAGCACGAACGTTTGAACTTTGCTCCCACAGGAAAAGAGGCAAGAATGAAAGATGTTGCTGGGAATCTTCAGCACCCAGTGAGCTTTGCAATGGTGACACACTTATTGCTCTATCTCCCCCTTCCTACCGAAAAGTGCATTTGAATCCAACATCTCTGGTGTCTGGTGCTCTCTGAGCACAGCAGAGTAAAGCACGAACGTTTGAACTTTGCTCCCACAGGAAAAGAGGCAAGAATGAAAGATGTTGCTGGGCATCTTCAGCACCCAGTGAGCTTTGCAATGGTGACACACTTATTGCTGTATCTCCCCCTTCCTACCGAAAAGTGCATTTGAATCCAACATCTCTGGTGTCTGGTGCTCTCTGAGCACAGCAGAGTAAAGCACGAACGTTTGAACTCTGCTCCCACAGGAAAGGAGTCTGGAGTGAAAGATGATGCTGGGCATCTTCAGCACACAGTGAGAGTTGAAAGGGTGACACGCACATTGAGGTCTCTCCTCACTTTCGTTCCTCAAAGTGTATTTGAATCCAACATCTCCGGTGCCTGCTCTCGGCTGAGCAGAACGATGTAAAGCAAGAGCGTTTGAACTTTGCTCCCACAGGAAAAGAGCCAGGAGTGAAAGATGTTGCTGGACATCTTCAGCACACAGTGAGCTTTGCAGGGTGACACAAACATAGCTGTCCCTCCTCCCTTCCAACCTAAAAGTGCATTTGAATCCAACATCTCTGGTGCCTGGTGCTCTCTGAGCACAGCAGAGTAAAGCACGAACGTTTAAGCTCTGCTCCCACAATAAAAGGGGCAAGAATGAAAGATGTTGCTGGGAAACTTCAGCACCCAGTGAGCTTTGCAATGGCGACACAGTCATTGCTGTATCTCCCCCTTCCTACCGAAAAGTGCATTTGAATCCAACATCTCTGGTGTCTGGTGCTCTCTGAGCACAGCAGAGTAAAGCACGAACGTTTGAACTTTGCTCCCACAGGAAAAGAGGCAAGAATGAAAGATGTTGCTGGGCATCTTCAGCACCCAGTGAGCTTTGCAATGGTGACACACTTATTGCTGTATCTCCCCCTTCCTACCGAAAAGTGCATTTGAATCCAACATCTCTGGTGTCTGGTGCTCTCTGAGCACAGCAGAGTAAAGCACGAACGTTTGAACTTTGTTCCCACAGGAAAAGAGGCAAGAATGAAAGATGTTGCTGGGCATCTTCAGCACCCAGTGAGCTTTGCAATGGTGACACACTTATTGCTGTATCTCCCCCTTCCTACCGAAAAGTGCATTTGAATCCAACATCTCTGGTGTCTGGTGCTCTCTGAGCACAGCAGAGTCAAGCACGAACGTTTGAACTCTGCTCCCACAGGAAAGGAGTCAGGAGTGAAAGATGTTGCTGGGCATCTTCAGCACCCAGTGAGCTTTGCAATGGTGACACACTTATTGCTGTATCTCCCCCTTCCTACCGAAAAGTGCATTTGAATCCAACATCTCTGGTGTCTGGTGCTCTCTGAGCACAGGAGAGTCAAGCACGAACGTTTGAACTCTGCTCCCACAGGAAAGGAGTCAGGAGTGAAAGATGATGCTGGGCGTCTTCAGCACACAGTGAGAGTTGAAAGGGTGACACGCACATTGAGGTCTCTCCTCACTTTCGTTCCTCAAAGTGTATTTGAATCCAACATCTCCGGTGCCTGCTCTCGGCTGAGCAGAACGATGTAAAGCAAGAGCGTTTGAACTTTGCTCCCACAGGAAAAGAGCCAGGAGTGAAAGATGTTGCTGGACATCTTCAGCACACAGTGAGCTTTGCAGGGTGACACAAACATAGCTGTCCCTCCTCCCTTCCAACCTAAAAGTGCATTTGAATCCAACATCTCTGGTGCCTGGTGCTCTCTGAGCACAGCAGAGTAAAGCACGAACGTTTGAACTTTGCTCCCACAGGAAAAGAGGCAAGAATGAAAGATGTTGCTGGGAATCTTCAGCACCCAGTGAGCTTTGCAATGGTGACACACTTATTGCTCTATCTCCCCCTTCCTACCGAAAAGTGCATTTGAATCCAACATCTCTGGTGTCTGGTGCTCTCTGAGCACAGCAGAGTAAAGCACGAACGTTTGAACTTTGCTCCCACAGGAAAAGAGGCAAGAATGAAAGATGTTGCTGGGCATCTTCAGCACCCAGTGAGCTTTGCAATGGTGACACACTTATTGCTGTATCTCCCCCTTCCTACCGAAAAGTGCATTTGAATCCAACATCTCTGGTGTCTGGTGCTCTCTGAGCACAGCAGAGTAAAGCACGAACGTTTGAACTCTGCTCCCACAGGAAAGGAGTCAGGAGTGAAAGATGATGCTGGGCATCTTCAGCACACAGTGAGAGTTGAAAGGGTGACACGCACATTGAGGTCTCTCCTCACTTTCGTTCCTCAAAGTGTATTTGAATCCAACATCTCCGGTGCCTGCTCTCGGCTGAGCAGAACGATGTAAAGCAAGAGCGTTTGAACTTTGCTCCCACAGGAAAAGAGCCAGGAGTGAAAGATGTTGCTGGACATCTTCAGCACACAGTGAGCTTTGCAGGGTGACACAAACATAGCTGTCCCTCCTCCCTTCCAACCTAAAAGTGCATTTGAATCCAACATCTCTGTGCCTGGTGCTCTCTGAGCACAGCAGAGTAAAGCACGAACGTTTGAACTTTGCTCCCACAGGAAAAGGGGCAAGAATGAAAGATGTTGCTGGGAATCTTCAGCACCCAGTGAGCTTTGCAATGGTGACACACTTATTGCTGTATCTCCCCCTTCCTACCGAAAAGTGCATTTGAATCCAACATCTCTGGTGTCTGGTGCTCTCTGAGCACAGCAGAGTAAAGCACGAACGTTTGAACTCTGCTCCCACAGGAAAGGAGTCAGGAGTGAAAGATGATGCTGGGCGTCTTCAGCACACAGTGAGAGTTGAAAGGGTGACACTCACATTGAGGTCTCTACTCACTTTCGTTCCTCAAAGTGTATTTGAATCCAACATCTCCGGTGCCTGCTCTCGGCTGAGCAGAACGATGTAAAGCAAGAGCGTTTGAACTTTGCTCCCACAGGAAAAGAGCCAGGAGTGAAAGATGTTGCTGGACATCTTCAGCACACAGTGAGCTTTGCAGGGTGACACAAACATAGCTGTCCCTCGTCCCTTCCAACCTAAAAGTGCATTTGAATCCAACATCTCTGGTGCCTGGTGCTCTCTGAGCACAGCAGAGTAAAGCACGAACGTTTGAACTTTGCTCCCACAGGAAAAGAGGCAAGAATGAAAGATGTTGCTGGGCATCTTCAGCACCCAGTGAGCTTTGCAATGGTGACACACTTATTGCTGTATCTCCCCCTTCCTACCGAAAAGTGCATTTGAATCCAACATCTCTGGTGTCTGGTGCTCTCTGAGCACAGCAGAGTAAAGCACGAACGTTTGAACTCTGCTCCCACAGGAAAGGAGTCAGGAGTGAAAGATGATGCTGGGCATCTTCAGCACACAGTGAGAGTTGAAAGGGTGACACGCACATTGAGGTCTCTCCTCACTTTCGTTCCTCAAAGTGTATTTGAATCCAACATCTCCGGTGCCTGCTCTCGGCTAAGCAGAACGATGTAAAGCAAGAGCGTTTGAACTTTGCTCCCACAGGAAAAGAGCCAGGAGTGAAAGATGTTGCTGGACATCTTCAGCACACAGTGAGCTTTGCAGGGTGACACAAACATAGCTGTCCCTCCTCCCTTCCAACCTAAAAGTGCATTTGAATCCAACATCTCTGGTGCCTGGTGCACTCTGAGCACAGCAGAGTAAAGCACGAACGTTTGAACTTTGCTCCCACAGGAAAAGAGGCAAGAATGAAAGATGTTGCTGGGAATCTTCAGCACCCAGTGAGCTTTGCAATGGTGACACACTTATTGCTCTATCTCCCCCTTCCTACCGAAAAGTGCATTTGAATCCAACATCTCTGGTGTCTGGTGCTCTCTGAGCACAGCAGAGTAAAGCACGAACGTTTGAACTTTGCTCCCACAGGAAAAGAGGCAAGAATGAAAGATGTTGCTGGGCATCTTCAGCACCCAGTGAGCTTTGCAATGGTGACACACTTATTGCTGTATCTCCCCCTTCCTACCGAAAAGTGCATTTGAATCCAACATCTCTGGTGTCTGGTGCTCTCTGAGCACAGCAGAGTAAAGCACGAACGTTTGAACTCTGCTCCCACAGGAAAGGAGTCTGGAGTGAAAGATGATGCTGGGCATCTTCAGCACACAGTGAGAGTTGAAAGGGTGACACGCACATTGAGGTCTCTACTCACTTTCGTTCCTCAAAGTGTATTTGAATCCAACATCTCCGGTGCCTGCTCTCGGCTGAGCAGAACGATGTAAAGCAAGAGCGTTTGAACTTTGCTCCCACAGGAAAAGAGCCAGGAGTGAAAGATGTTGCTGGACATCTTCAGCACACAGTGAGCTTTGCAGGGTGACACAAACATAGCTGTCCCTCCTCCCTTCCAACCTAAAAGTGCATTTGAATCCAACATCTCTGGTGCCTGGTGCTCTCTGAGCACAGCAGAGTAAAGCACGAACGTTTAAGCTCTGCTCCCACAATAAAAGGGGCAAGAATGAAAGATGTTGCTGGGAAACTTCAGCACCCAGTGAGCTTTGCAATGGCGACACAGTCATTGCTGTATCTCCCCCTTCCTACCGAAAAGTGCATTTGAATCCAACATCTCTGGTGTCTGGTGCTCTCTGAGCACAGCAGAGTAAAGCACGAACGTTTGAACTTTGCTCCCACAGGAAAAGAGGCAAGAATGAAAGATGTTGCTGGGCATCTTCAGCACCCAGTGAGCTTTGCAATGGTGACACACTTATTGCTGTATCTCCCCCTTCCTACCGAAAAGTGCATTTGACTCCAACATCTCTGGTGTCTGGTGCTCTCTGAGCACAGCAGAGTAAAGCACGAACGTTTGAACTTTGTTCCCACAGGAAAAGAGGCAAGAATGAAAGATGTTGCTGGGCATCTTCAGCACCCAGTGAGCTTTGCAATGGTGACACACTTATTGCTGTATCTCCCCCTTCCTACCGAAAAGTGCATTTGAATCCAACATCTCTGGTGTCTGGTGCTCTCTGAGCACAGCAGAGTCAAGCACGAACGTTTGAACTCTGCTCCCACAGGAAAGGAGTCAGGAGTGAAAGATGTTGCTGGGCATCTTCAGCACCCAGTGAGCTTTGCAATGGTGACACACTTATTGCTGTATCTCCCCCTTCCTACCGAAAAGTGCATTTGAATCCAACATCTCTGGTGTCTGGTGCTCTCTGAGCACAGGAGAGTCAAGCACGAACGTTTGAACTCTGCTCCCACAGGAAAGGAGTCAGGAGTGAAAGATGATGCTGGGCGTCTTCAGCACACAGTGAGAGTTGAAAGGGTGACACGCACATTGAGGTCTCTCCTCACTTTCGTTCCTCAAAGTGTATTTGAATCCAACATCTCCGGTGCCTGCTCTCGGCTGAGCAGAACGATGTAAAGCAAGAGCGTTTGAACTTTGCTCCCACAGGAAAAGAGCCAGGAGTGAAAGATGTTGCTGGACATCTTCAGCACACAGTGAGCTTTGCAGGGTGACACAAACATAGCTGTCCCTCCTCCCTTCCAACCTAAAAGTGCATTTGAATCCAACATCTCTGGTGCCTGGTGCTCTCTGAGCACAGCAGAGTAAAGCACGAACGTTTGAACTTTGCTCCCACAGGAAAAGAGGCAAGAATGAAAGATGTTGCTGGGAATCTTCAGCACCCAGTGAGCTTTGCAATGGTGACACACTTATTGCTGTATCTCCCCCTTCCTACCGAAAAGTGCATTTGAATCCAACATCTCTGGTGTCTGGTGCTCTCTGAGCACAGCAGAGTAAAGCACGAACGTTTGAACTCTGCTCCCACAGGAAAGGAGTCAGGAGTGAAAGATGATGCTGGGCGTCTTCAGCACACAGTGAGAGTTGAAAGGGTGACACGCACATTGAGGTCTCTACTCACTTTCGTTCCTCAAAGTGTATTTGAATCCAACATCTCCGGTGCCTGCTCTCGGCTGAGCAGAACGATGTAAAGCAAGAGCGTTTGAACTTTGCTCCCACAGGAAAAGAGCCAGGAGTGAAAGATGTTGCTGGACATCTTCAGCACACAGTGAGCTTTGCAGGGTGACACAAACATAGCTGTCCCTCCTCCCTTCCAACCTAAAAGTGCATTTGAATCCAACATCTCTGGTGCCTGGTGCTCTCTGAGCACAGCAGAGTAAAGCACGAACGTTTGAACTTTGCTCCCACAGGAAAAGAGGCAAGAATGAAAGATGTTGCTGGGAATCTTCAGCACCCAGTGAGCTTTGCAATGGTGACACACTTATTGCTGTATCTCCCCCTTCCTACCGAAAAGTGCATTTGAATCCAACATCTCTGGTGTCTGGTGCTCTCTGAGCACAGCAGAGTAAAGCACGAACGTTTGAACTTTGCTCCCACAGGAAAAGAGGCAAGAATGAAAGATGTTGCTGGGCATCTTCAGCACCCAGTGAGCTTTGCAATGGTGACACACTTATTGCTGTATCTCCCCCTTCCTACCGAAAAGTGCATTTGAATCCAACATCTCTGGTGTCTGGTGCTCTCTGAGCACAGCAGAGTAAAGCACGAACGTTTGAACTCTGCTCCCACAGGAAAGGAGTCTGGAGTGAAAGATGATGCTGGGCATCTTCAGCACACAGTGAGAGTTGAAAGGGTGACACGCACATTGAGGTCTCTCCTCACTTTCGTTCCTCAAAGTGTATTTGAATCCAACATCTCCGGTGCCTGCTCTCGGCTGAGCAGAACGATGTAAAGCAAGAGCGTTTGAACTTTGCTCCCACAGGAAAAGAGCCAGGAGTGAAAGATGTTGCTGGACATCTTCAGCACACAGTGAGCTTTGCAGGGTGACACAAACATAGCTGTCCCTCCTCCCTTCCAACCTAAAAGTGCATTTGAATCCAACATCTCTGGTGCCTGGTGCTCTCTGAGCACAGCAGAGTAAAGCACGAACGTTTAAGCTCTGCTCCCACAATAAAAGGGGCAAGAATGAAAGATGTTGCTGGGAAACTTCAGCACCCAGTGAGCTTTGCAATGGCGACACAGTCATTGCTGTATCTCCCCCTTCCTACCGAAAAGTGCATTTGAATCCAACATCTCTGGTGTCTGGTGCTCTCTGAGCACAGCAGAGTAAAGCACGAACGTTTGAACTTTGCTCCCACAGGAAAAGAGGCAAGAATGAAAGATGTTGCTGGGCATCTTCAGCACCCAGTGAGCTTTGCAATGGTGACACACTTATTGCTGTATCTCCCCCTTCCTACCGAAAAGTGCATTTGAATCCAACATCTCTGGTGTCTGGTGCTCTCTGAGCACAGCAGAGTAAAGCACGAACGTTTGAACTTTGTTCCCACAGGAAAAGAGGCAAGAATGAAAGATGTTGCTGGGCATCTTCAGCACCCAGTGAGCTTTGCAATGGTGACACACTTATTGCTGTATCTCCCCCTTCCTACCGAAAAGTGCATTTGAATCCAACATCTCTGGTGTCTGGTGCTCTCTGAGCACAGCAGAGTCAAGCACGAACGTTTGAACTCTGCTCCCACAGGAAAGGAGTCAGGAGTGAAAGATGTTGCTGGGCATCTTCAGCACCCAGTGAGCTTTGCAATGGTGACACACTTATTGCTGTATCTCCCCCTTCCTACCGAAAAGTGCATTTGAATCCAACATCTCTGGTGTCTGGTGCTCTCTGAGCACAGGAGAGTCAAGCACGAACGTTTGAACTCTGCTCCCACAGGAAAGGAGTCAGGAGTGAAAGATGATGCTGGGCGTCTTCAGCACACAGTGAGAGTTGAAAGGGTGACACGCACATTGAGGTCTCTCCTCACTTTCGTTCCTCAAAGTGTATTTGAATCCAACATCTCCGGTGCCTGCTCTCGGCTGAGCAGAACGATGTAAAGCAAGAGCGTTTGAACTTTGCTCCCACAGGAAAAGAGCCAGGAGTGAAAGATGTTGCTGGACATCTTCAGCACACAGTGAGCTTTGCAGGGTGACACAAACATAGCTGTCCCTCCTCCCTTCCAACCTAAAAGTGCATTTGAATCCAACATCTCTGGTGCCTGGTGCTCTCTGAGCACAGCAGAGTAAAGCACGAACGTTTGAACTTTGCTCCCACAGGAAAAGAGGCAAGAATGAAAGATGTTGCTGGGAATCTTCAGCACCCAGTGAGCTTTGCAATGG
Organism: Lathamus discolor; assembly: GCF_037157495.1. Classification (NCBI taxonomy): domain Eukaryota; kingdom Metazoa; phylum Chordata; class Aves; order Psittaciformes; family Psittacidae; genus Lathamus; species Lathamus discolor. The sequence goes on along the minus strand of NC_088892.1, from coordinate 1,225,915 downwards.
TGACACACTTATTGCTCTATCTCCCCCTTCCTACCGAAAAGTGCATTTGAATCCAACATCTCTGGTGTCTGGTGCTCTCTGAGCACAGCAGAGTAAAGCACGAACGTTTGAACTTTGCTCCCACAGGAAAAGAGGCAAGAATGAAAGATGTTGCTGGGCATCTTCAGCACCCAGTGAGCTTTGCAATGGTGACACACTTATTGCTGTATCTCCCCCTTCCTACCGAAAAGTGCATTTGAATCCAACATCTCTGGTGTCTGGTGCTCTCTGAGCACAGCAGAGTAAAGCACGAACGTTTGAACTCTGCTCCCACAGGAAAGGAGTCAGGAGTGAAAGATGATGCTGGGCATCTTCAGCACACAGTGAGAGTTGAAAGGGTGACACGCACATTGAGGTCTCTCCTCACTTTCGTTCCTCAAAGTGTATTTGAATCCAACATCTCCGGTGCCTGCTCTCGGCTGAGCAGAACGATGTAAAGCAAGAGCGTTTGAACTTTGCTCCCACAGGAAAAGAGCCAGGAGTGAAAGATGTTGCTGGACATCTTCAGCACACAGTGAGCTTTGCAGGGTGACACAAACATAGCTGTCCCTCCTCCCTTCCAACCTAAAAGTGCATTTGAATCCAACATCTCTGTGCCTGGTGCTCTCTGAGCACAGCAGAGTAAAGCACGAACGTTTGAACTTTGCTCCCACAGGAAAAGGGGCAAGAATGAAAGATGTTGCTGGGAATCTTCAGCACCCAGTGAGCTTTGCAATGGTGACACACTTATTGCTGTATCTCCCCCTTCCTACCGAAAAGTGCATTTGAATCCAACATCTCTGGTGTCTGGTGCTCTCTGAGCACAGCAGAGTAAAGCACGAACGTTTGAACTCTGCTCCCACAGGAAAGGAGTCAGGAGTGAAAGATGATGCTGGGCGTCTTCAGCACACAGTGAGAGTTGAAAGGGTGACACTCACATTGAGGTCTCTACTCACTTTCGTTCCTCAAAGTGTATTTGAATCCAACATCTCCGGTGCCTGCTCTCGGCTGAGCAGAACGATGTAAAGCAAGAGCGTTTGAACTTTGCTCCCACAGGAAAAGAGCCAGGAGTGAAAGATGTTGCTGGACATCTTCAGCACACAGTGAGCTTTGCAGGGTGACACAAACATAGCTGTCCCTCGTCCCTTCCAACCTAAAAGTGCATTTGAATCCAACATCTCTGGTGCCTGGTGCTCTCTGAGCACAGCAGAGTAAAGCACGAACGTTTGAACTTTGCTCCCACAGGAAAAGAGGCAAGAATGAAAGATGTTGCTGGGCATCTTCAGCACCCAGTGAGCTTTGCAATGGTGACACACTTATTGCTGTATCTCCCCCTTCCTACCGAAAAGTGCATTTGAATCCAACATCTCTGGTGTCTGGTGCTCTCTGAGCACAGCAGAGTAAAGCACGAACGTTTGAACTCTGCTCCCACAGGAAAGGAGTCAGGAGTGAAAGATGATGCTGGGCATCTTCAGCACACAGTGAGAGTTGAAAGGGTGACACGCACATTGAGGTCTCTCCTCACTTTCGTTCCTCAAAGTGTATTTGAATCCAACATCTCCGGTGCCTGCTCTCGGCTAAGCAGAACGATGTAAAGCAAGAGCGTTTGAACTTTGCTCCCACAGGAAAAGAGCCAGGAGTGAAAGATGTTGCTGGACATCTTCAGCACACAGTGAGCTTTGCAGGGTGACACAAACATAGCTGTCCCTCCTCCCTTCCAACCTAAAAGTGCATTTGAATCCAACATCTCTGGTGCCTGGTGCACTCTGAGCACAGCAGAGTAAAGCACGAACGTTTGAACTTTGCTCCCACAGGAAAAGAGGCAAGAATGAAAGATGTTGCTGGGAATCTTCAGCACCCAGTGAGCTTTGCAATGGTGACACACTTATTGCTCTATCTCCCCCTTCCTACCGAAAAGTGCATTTGAATCCAACATCTCTGGTGTCTGGTGCTCTCTGAGCACAGCAGAGTAAAGCACGAACGTTTGAACTTTGCTCCCACAGGAAAAGAGGCAAGAATGAAAGATGTTGCTGGGCATCTTCAGCACCCAGTGAGCTTTGCAATGGTGACACACTTATTGCTGTATCTCCCCCTTCCTACCGAAAAGTGCATTTGAATCCAACATCTCTGGTGTCTGGTGCTCTCTGAGCACAGCAGAGTAAAGCACGAACGTTTGAACTCTGCTCCCACAGGAAAGGAGTCTGGAGTGAAAGATGATGCTGGGCATCTTCAGCACACAGTGAGAGTTGAAAGGGTGACACGCACATTGAGGTCTCTACTCACTTTCGTTCCTCAAAGTGTATTTGAATCCAACATCTCCGGTGCCTGCTCTCGGCTGAGCAGAACGATGTAAAGCAAGAGCGTTTGAACTTTGCTCCCACAGGAAAAGAGCCAGGAGTGAAAGATGTTGCTGGACATCTTCAGCACACAGTGAGCTTTGCAGGGTGACACAAACATAGCTGTCCCTCCTCCCTTCCAACCTAAAAGTGCATTTGAATCCAACATCTCTGGTGCCTGGTGCTCTCTGAGCACAGCAGAGTAAAGCACGAACGTTTAAGCTCTGCTCCCACAATAAAAGGGGCAAGAATGAAAGATGTTGCTGGGAAACTTCAGCACCCAGTGAGCTTTGCAATGGCGACACAGTCATTGCTGTATCTCCCCCTTCCTACCGAAAAGTGCATTTGAATCCAACATCTCTGGTGTCTGGTGCTCTCTGAGCACAGCAGAGTAAAGCACGAACGTTTGAACTTTGCTCCCACAGGAAAAGAGGCAAGAATGAAAGATGTTGCTGGGCATCTTCAGCACCCAGTGAGCTTTGCAATGGTGACACACTTATTGCTGTATCTCCCCCTTCCTACCGAAAAGTGCATTTGACTCCAACATCTCTGGTGTCTGGTGCTCTCTGAGCACAGCAGAGTAAAGCACGAACGTTTGAACTTTGTTCCCACAGGAAAAGAGGCAAGAATGAAAGATGTTGCTGGGCATCTTCAGCACCCAGTGAGCTTTGCAATGGTGACACACTTATTGCTGTATCTCCCCCTTCCTACCGAAAAGTGCATTTGAATCCAACATCTCTGGTGTCTGGTGCTCTCTGAGCACAGCAGAGTCAAGCACGAACGTTTGAACTCTGCTCCCACAGGAAAGGAGTCAGGAGTGAAAGATGTTGCTGGGCATCTTCAGCACCCAGTGAGCTTTGCAATGGTGACACACTTATTGCTGTATCTCCCCCTTCCTACCGAAAAGTGCATTTGAATCCAACATCTCTGGTGTCTGGTGCTCTCTGAGCACAGGAGAGTCAAGCACGAACGTTTGAACTCTGCTCCCACAGGAAAGGAGTCAGGAGTGAAAGATGATGCTGGGCGTCTTCAGCACACAGTGAGAGTTGAAAGGGTGACACGCACATTGAGGTCTCTCCTCACTTTCGTTCCTCAAAGTGTATTTGAATCCAACATCTCCGGTGCCTGCTCTCGGCTGAGCAGAACGATGTAAAGCAAGAGCGTTTGAACTTTGCTCCCACAGGAAAAGAGCCAGGAGTGAAAGATGTTGCTGGACATCTTCAGCACACAGTGAGCTTTGCAGGGTGACACAAACATAGCTGTCCCTCCTCCCTTCCAACCTAAAAGTGCATTTGAATCCAACATCTCTGGTGCCTGGTGCTCTCTGAGCACAGCAGAGTAAAGCACGAACGTTTGAACTTTGCTCCCACAGGAAAAGAGGCAAGAATGAAAGATGTTGCTGGGAATCTTCAGCACCCAGTGAGCTTTGCAATGGTGACACACTTATTGCTGTATCTCCCCCTTCCTACCGAAAAGTGCATTTGAATCCAACATCTCTGGTGTCTGGTGCTCTCTGAGCACAGCAGAGTAAAGCACGAACGTTTGAACTCTGCTCCCACAGGAAAGGAGTCAGGAGTGAAAGATGATGCTGGGCGTCTTCAGCACACAGTGAGAGTTGAAAGGGTGACACGCACATTGAGGTCTCTACTCACTTTCGTTCCTCAAAGTGTATTTGAATCCAACATCTCCGGTGCCTGCTCTCGGCTGAGCAGAACGATGTAAAGCAAGAGCGTTTGAACTTTGCTCCCACAGGAAAAGAGCCAGGAGTGAAAGATGTTGCTGGACATCTTCAGCACACAGTGAGCTTTGCAGGGTGACACAAACATAGCTGTCCCTCCTCCCTTCCAACCTAAAAGTGCATTTGAATCCAACATCTCTGGTGCCTGGTGCTCTCTGAGCACAGCAGAGTAAAGCACGAACGTTTAAGCTCTGCTCCCACAATAAAAGGGGCAAGAATGAAAGATGTTGCTGGGAAACTTCAGCACCCAGTGAGCTTTGCAATGGCGACACAGTCATTGCTGTATCTCCCCCTTCCTACCGAAAAGTGCATTTGAATCCAACATCTCTGGTGTCTGGTGCTCTCTGAGCACAGCAGAGTAAAGCACGAACGTTTGAACTTTGCTCCCACAGGAAAAGAGGCAAGAATGAAAGATGTTGCTGGGCATCTTCAGCACCCAGTGAGCTTTGCAATGGTGACACACTTATTGCTGTATCTCCCCCTTCCTACCGAAAAGTGCATTTGAATCCAACATCTCTGGTGTCTGGTGCTCTCTGAGCACAGCAGAGTAAAGCACGAACGTTTGAACTTTGTTCCCACAGGAAAAGAGGCAAGAATGAAAGATGTTGCTGGGCATCTTCAGCACCCAGTGAGCTTTGCAATGGTGACACACTTATTGCTGTATCTCCCCCTTCCTACCGAAAAGTGCATTTGAATCCAACATCTCTGGTGTCTGGTGCTCTCTGAGCACAGCAGAGTCAAGCACGAACGTTTGAACTCTGCTCCCACAGGAAAGGAGTCAGGAGTGAAAGATGTTGCTGGGCATCTTCAGCACCCAGTGAGCTTTGCAATGGTGACACACTTATTGCTGTATCTCCCCCTTCCTACCGAAAAGTGCATTTGAATCCAACATCTCTGGTGTCTGGTGCTCTCTGAGCACAGGAGAGTCAAGCACGAACGTTTGAACTCTGCTCCCACAGGAAAGGAGTCAGGAGTGAAAGATGATGCTGGGCGTCTTCAGCACACAGTGAGAGTTGAAAGGGTGACACGCACATTGAGGTCTCTCCTCACTTTCGTTCCTCAAAGTGTATTTGAATCCAACATCTCCGGTGCCTGCTCTCGGCTGAGCAGAACGATGTAAAGCAAGAGCGTTTGAACTTTGCTCCCACAGGAAAAGAGCCAGGAGTGAAAGATGTTGCTGGACATCTTCAGCACACAGTGAGCTTTGCAGGGTGACACAAACATAGCTGTCCCTCCTCCCTTCCAACCTAAAAGTGCATTTGAATCCAACATCTCTGGTGCCTGGTGCTCTCTGAGCACAGCAGAGTAAAGCACGAACGTTTGAACTTTGCTCCCACAGGAAAAGAGGCAAGAATGAAAGATGTTGCTGGGAATCTTCAGCACCCAGTGAGCTTTGCAATGGTGACACACTTATTGCTCTATCTCCCCCTTCCTACCGAAAAGTGCATTTGAATCCAACATCTCTGGTGTCTGGTGCTCTCTGAGCACAGCAGAGTAAAGCACGAACGTTTGAACTTTGCTCCCACAGGAAAAGAGGCAAGAATGAAAGATGTTGCTGGGCATCTTCAGCACCCAGTGAGCTTTGCAATGGTGACACACTTATTGCTGTATCTCCCCCTTCCTACCGAAAAGTGCATTTGAATCCAACATCTCTGGTGTCTGGTGCTCTCTGAGCACAGCAGAGTAAAGCACGAACGTTTGAACTCTGCTCCCACAGGAAAGGAGTCAGGAGTGAAAGATGATGCTGGGCATCTTCAGCACACAGTGAGAGTTGAAAGGGTGACACGCACATTGAGGTCTCTCCTCACTTTCGTTCCTCAAAGTGTATTTGAATCCAACATCTCCGGTGCCTGCTCTCGGCTGAGCAGAACGATGTAAAGCAAGAGCGTTTGAACTTTGCTCCCACAGGAAAAGAGCCAGGAGTGAAAGATGTTGCTGGACATCTTCAGCACACAGTGAGCTTTGCAGGGTGACACAAACATAGCTGTCCCTCCTCCCTTCCAACCTAAAAGTGCATTTGAATCCAACATCTCTGTGCCTGGTGCTCTCTGAGCACAGCAGAGTAAAGCACGAACGTTTGAACTTTGCTCCCACAGGAAAAGGGGCAAGAATGAAAGATGTTGCTGGGAATCTTCAGCACCCAGTGAGCTTTGCAATGGTGACACACTTATTGCTGTATCTCCCCCTTCCTACCGAAAAGTGCATTTGAATCCAACATCTCTGGTGTCTGGTGCTCTCTGAGCACAGCAGAGTAAAGCACGAACGTTTGAACTCTGCTCCCACAGGAAAGGAGTCAGGAGTGAAAGATGATGCTGGGCGTCTTCAGCACACAGTGAGAGTTGAAAGGGTGACACTCACATTGAGGTCTCTACTCACTTTCGTTCCTCAAAGTGTATTTGAATCCAACATCTCCGGTGCCTGCTCTCGGCTGAGCAGAACGATGTAAAGCAAGAGCGTTTGAACTTTGCTCCCACAGGAAAAGAGCCAGGAGTGAAAGATGTTGCTGGACATCTTCAGCACACAGTGAGCTTTGCAGGGTGACACAAACATAGCTGTCCCTCGTCCCTTCCAACCTAAAAGTGCATTTGAATCCAACATCTCTGGTGCCTGGTGCTCTCTGAGCACAGCAGAGTAAAGCACGAACGTTTGAACTTTGCTCCCACAGGAAAAGAGGCAAGAATGAAAGATGTTGCTGGGCATCTTCAGCACCCAGTGAGCTTTGCAATGGTGACACACTTATTGCTGTATCTCCCCCTTCCTACCGAAAAGTGCATTTGAATCCAACATCTCTGGTGTCTGGTGCTCTCTGAGCACAGCAGAGTAAAGCACGAACGTTTGAACTCTGCTCCCACAGGAAAGGAGTCAGGAGTGAAAGATGATGCTGGGCATCTTCAGCACACAGTGAGAGTTGAAAGGGTGACACGCACATTGAGGTCTCTCCTCACTTTCGTTCCTCAAAGTGTATTTGAATCCAACATCTCCGGTGCCTGCTCTCGGCTAAGCAGAACGATGTAAAGCAAGAGCGTTTGAACTTTGCTCCCACAGGAAAAGAGCCAGGAGTGAAAGATGTTGCTGGACATCTTCAGCACACAGTGAGCTTTGCAGGGTGACACAAACATAGCTGTCCCTCCTCCCTTCCAACCTAAAAGTGCATTTGAATCCAACATCTCTGGTGCCTGGTGCACTCTGAGCACAGCAGAGTAAAGCACGAACGTTTGAACTTTGCTCCCACAGGAAAAGAGGCAAGAATGAAAGATGTTGCTGGGAATCTTCAGCACCCAGTGAGCTTTGCAATGGTGACACACTTATTGCTCTATCTCCCCCTTCCTACCGAAAAGTGCATTTGAATCCAACATCTCTGGTGTCTGGTGCTCTCTGAGCACAGCAGAGTAAAGCACGAACGTTTGAACTTTGCTCCCACAGGAAAAGAGGCAAGAATGAAAGATGTTGCTGGGCATCTTCAGCACCCAGTGAGCTTTGCAATGGTGACACACTTATTGCTGTATCTCCCCCTTCCTACCGAAAAGTGCATTTGAATCCAACATCTCTGGTGTCTGGTGCTCTCTGAGCACAGCAGAGTAAAGCACGAACGTTTGAACTCTGCTCCCACAGGAAAGGAGTCTGGAGTGAAAGATGATGCTGGGCATCTTCAGCACACAGTGAGAGTTGAAAGGGTGACACGCACATTGAGGTCTCTACTCACTTTCGTTCCTCAAAGTGTATTTGAATCCAACATCTCCGGTGCCTGCTCTCGGCTGAGCAGAACGATGTAAAGCAAGAGCGTTTGAACTTTGCTCCCACAGGAAAAGAGCCAGGAGTGAAAGATGTTGCTGGACATCTTCAGCACACAGTGAGCTTTGCAGGGTGACACAAACATAGCTGTCCCTCCTCCCTTCCAACCTAAAAGTGCATTTGAATCCAACATCTCTGGTGCCTGGTGCTCTCTGAGCACAGCAGAGTAAAGCACGAACGTTTAAGCTCTGCTCCCACAATAAAAGGGGCAAGAATGAAAGATGTTGCTGGGAAACTTCAGCACCCAGTGAGCTTTGCAATGGCGACACAGTCATTGCTGTATCTCCCCCTTCCTACCGAAAAGTGCATTTGAATCCAACATCTCTGGTGTCTGGTGCTCTCTGAGCACAGCAGAGTAAAGCACGAACGTTTGAACTTTGCTCCCACAGGAAAAGAGGCAAGAATGAAAGATGTTGCTGGGCATCTTCAGCACCCAGTGAGCTTTGCAATGGTGACACACTTATTGCTGTATCTCCCCCTTCCTACCGAAAAGTGCATTTGACTCCAACATCTCTGGTGTCTGGTGCTCTCTGAGCACAGCAGAGTAAAGCACGAACGTTTGAACTTTGTTCCCACAGGAAAAGAGGCAAGAATGAAAGATGTTGCTGGGCATCTTCAGCACCCAGTGAGCTTTGCAATGGTGACACACTTATTGCTGTATCTCCCCCTTCCTACCGAAAAGTGCATTTGAATCCAACATCTCTGGTGTCTGGTGCTCTCTGAGCACAGCAGAGTCAAGCACGAACGTTTGAACTCTGCTCCCACAGGAAAGGAGTCAGGAGTGAAAGATGTTGCTGGGCATCTTCAGCACCCAGTGAGCTTTGCAATGGTGACACACTTATTGCTGTATCTCCCCCTTCCTACCGAAAAGTGCATTTGAATCCAACATCTCTGGTGTCTGGTGCTCTCTGAGCACAGGAGAGTCAAGCACGAACGTTTGAACTCTGCTCCCACAGGAAAGGAGTCAGGAGTGAAAGATGATGCTGGGCGTCTTCAGCACACAGTGAGAGTTGAAAGGGTGACACGCACATTGAGGTCTCTCCTCACTTTCGTTCCTCAAAGTGTATTTGAATCCAACATCTCCGGTGCCTGCTCTCGGCTGAGCAGAACGATGTAAAGCAAGAGCGTTTGAACTTTGCTCCCACAGGAAAAGAGCCAGGAGTGAAAGATGTTGCTGGACATCTTCAGCACACAGTGAGCTTTGCAGGGTGACACAAACATAGCTGTCCCTCCTCCCTTCCAACCTAAAAGTGCATTTGAATCCAACATCTCTGGTGCCTGGTGCTCTCTGAGCACAGCAGAGTAAAGCACGAACGTTTGAACTTTGCTCCCACAGGAAAAGAGGCAAGAATGAAAGATGTTGCTGGGAATCTTCAGCACCCAGTGAGCTTTGCAATGGTGACACACTTATTGCTGTATCTCCCCCTTCCTACCGAAAAGTGCATTTGAATCCAACATCTCTGGTGTCTGGTGCTCTCTGAGCACAGCAGAGTAAAGCACGAACGTTTGAACTCTGCTCCCACAGGAAAGGAGTCAGGAGTGAAAGATGATGCTGGGCGTCTTCAGCACACAGTGAGAGTTGAAAGGGTGACACGCACATTGAGGTCTCTACTCACTTTCGTTCCTCAAAGTGTATTTGAATCCAACATCTCCGGTGCCTGCTCTCGGCTGAGCAGAACGATGTAAAGCAAGAGCGTTTGAACTTTGCTCCCACAGGAAAAGAGCCAGGAGTGAAAGATGTTGCTGGACATCTTCAGCACACAGTGAGCTTTGCAGGGTGACACAAACATAGCTGTCCCTCGTCCCTTCCAACCTAAAAGTGCATTTGAATCCAACATCTCTGGTGCCTGGTGCACTCTGAGCACAGCAGAGTAAAGCACGAACGTTTGAACTTTGCTCCCACAGGAAAAGAGGCAAGAATGAAAGATGTTGCTGGGAATCTTCAGCACCCAGTGAGCTTTGCAATGGTGACACACTTATTGCTGTATCTCCCCCTTCCTACCGAAAAGTGCATTTGAATCCAACATCTCTGGTGTCTGGTGCTCTCTGAGCACAGCAGAGTAAAGCACGAACGTTTGAACTTTGCTCCCACAGGAAAAGAGGCAAGAATGAAAGATGTTGCTGGGCATCTTCAGCACCCAGTGAGCTTTGCAATGGTGACACACTTATTGCTGTATCTCCCCCTTCCTACCGAAAAGTGCATTTGAATCCAACATCTCTGGTGTCTGGTGCTCTCTGAGCACAGGAGAGTCAAGCACGAACGTTTGAACTCTGCTCCCACAGGAAAGGAGTCAGGAGTGAAAGATGATGCTGGGCATCTTCAGCACACAGTGAGAGTTGAAAGGGTGACACGCACATTGAGGTCTCTCCTCACTTTCGTTCCTCAAAGTGTATTTGAATCCAACATCTCCGGTGCCTGCTCTCGGCTAAGCAGAACGATGTAAAGCAAGAGCGTTTGAACTTTGCTCCCACAGGAAAAGAGCCAGGAGTGAAAGATGTTGCTGGACATCTTCAGCACACAGTGAGCTTTGCAGGGTGACACAAACATAGCTGTCCCTCCTCCCTTCCAACCTAAAAGTGCATTTGAATCCAACATCTCTGGTGCCTGGTGCTCTCTGAGCACAGCAGAGTAAAGCACGAACGTTTAAGCTCTGCTCCCACAATAAAAGGGGCAAGTATGAAAGATGTTGCTGGGAAACTTCAGCACCCAGTGAGCTTTGCAATGGTGACACACTCATTGCTGTATCTCCCCCTTCCTACCGAAAAGTGCATTTGAATCCAACATCTCTGGTGTCTGGTGCTCTCTGAGCACAGCAGAGTAAAGCACGAACGTTTGAACCTTGCTCCCACAGGAAAAGAGGCAAGAATGAAAGATGTTGCTGGGCATCTTCAGCACCCAGTGAGCTTTGCAATGGTGACACACTTATTGCTGTATCTCCCCCTTCCTACCGAAAAGTGCATTTGAATCCAACATCTCTGGTGTCTGGTGCTCTCTGAGCACAGGAGAGTCAAGCACGAACGTTTGAACTCTGCTCCCACAGGAAAGGAGTCAGGAGTGAAAGATGTTGCTGGGCATCTTCAGCACCCAGTGAGCTTTGCAATGGTGACACACTTATTGCTGTATCTCCCCCTTCCTACCGAAAAGTGCATTTGAATCCAACATCTCTGGTGTCTGGTGCTCTCTGAGCACAGGAGAGTCAAGCACGAACGTTTGAACTCTGCTCCCACAGGAAAGGAGTCAGGAGTGAATGATGATGCTGGGCGTCTTCAGCACACAGTGAGAGTTGAAAGGGTGACACGCACATTGAGGTCTCTCCTCACTTTCGTTCCTCAAAGTGTATTTGAATCCAACATCTCCGGTGCCTGCTCTCGGCTGAGCAGAACGATGTAAAGCAAGAGCGTTTGAACTTTGCTCCCACAGGAAAAGAGCCAGGAGTGAAAGATGTTGCTGGACATCTTCAGCACACAGTGAGCTTTGCAGGGTGACACAAACATAGCTGTCCCTCCTCCCTTCCAACCTAAAAGTGCATTTGAATCCAACATCTCTGGTGCCTGGTGCTCTCTGAGCACAGCAGAGTAAAGCACGAACGTTTGAACTTTGCTCCCACAGGAAAAGAGGCAAGAACGAAAGATGTTGCTGGGAATCTTCAGCACCCAGTGAGCTTTGCAATGGTGACACACTTATTGCTCTATCTCCCCCTTCCTACCGAAAAGTGCATTTGAATCCAACATCTCTGGTGTCTGGTGCTCTCTGAGCACAGCAGAGTAAAGCACGAACGTTTGAACTTTGCTCCCACAGGAAAAGAGGCAAGAATGAAAGATGTTGCTGGGCATCTTCAGCACCCAGTGAGCTTTGCAATGGTGACACACTTATTGCTGTATCCCCCCCTTCCTACCGAAAAGTGCATTTGAATCCAACATCTCTGGTGTCTGGTGCTCTCTGAGCACAGCAGAGTAAAGCACGAACGTTTGAACTCTGCTCCCACAGGAAAGGAGTCAGGAGTGAAAGATGATGCTGGGCATCTTCAGCACACAGTGAGAGTTAAAAGGGTGACACGCACATTGAGGTCTCTCCTCACTTTCGTTCCTTAAAGTGTATTTGAATCCAACATCTCCGGTGCCTGCTCTCGGCTGAGCAGAACGATGTAAAGCAAGAGCGTTTGAACTTTGCTCCCACAGGAAAAGAGCCAGGAGTGAAAGATGTTGCTGGACATCTTCAGCACACAGTGAGCTTTGCAGGGTGACACAAACATAGCTGTCCCTCCTCCCTTCCAACCTAAAAGTGCATTTGAATCCAACATCTCTGTGCCTGGTGCTCTCTGAGCACAGCAGAGTAAAGCACGAACGTTTGAACTTTGCTCCCACAGGAAAAGGGGCAAGAATGAAAGATGTTGCTGGGTATCTTCAGCACCCAGTGAGCTTTGCAATGGTGACACACTTATTGCTGTATCTCCCCCTTCCTACCGAAAAGTGCATTTGAATCCAACATCTCTGGTGTCTGGTGCTCTCTGAGCACAGCAGAGTAAAGCACGAACGTTTGAACTCTGCTCCCACAGGAAAGGAGTCAGGAGTGAAAGATGATGCTGGGCGTCTTCAGCACACAGTGAGAGTTGAAAGGGTGACACGCACATTGAGGTCTCTATTCACTTTCGTTCCTCAAAGTGTATTTGAATCCAACATCTCCGGTGCCTGCTCTCGGCTGAGCAGAACGATGTAAAGCAAGAGCGTTTGAACTTTGCTCCCACAGGAAAAGAGCCAGGAGTGAAAGATATTGCTGGACATCTTCAGCACACAGTGAGCTTTGCAGGGTGACACAAACATAGCTGTCCCTCGTCCCTTCCAACCTAAAAGTGCATTTGAATCCAACATCTCTGGTGCCTGGTGCACTCTGAGCACAGCAGAGTAAAGCACGAACGTTTGAACTTTGCTCCCACAGGAAAAGAGGCAAGAATGAAAGATGTTGCTGGGAATCTTCAGCACCCAGTGAGCTTTGCAATGGTGACACACTTATTGCTCTATCTCCCCCTTCCTACCGAAAAGTGCATTTGAATCCAACATCTCTGGTGTCTGGTGCTCTCTGAGCACAGCAGAGTAAAGCACGAACGTTTGAACTTTGCTCCCACAGGAAAAGAGGCAAGAATGAAAGATGTTGCTGGGCATCTTCAGCACCCAGTGAGCTTTGCAATGGTGACACACTTATTGCTGTATCTCCCCCTTCCTACCGAAAAGTGCATTTGAATCCAACATCTCTGGTGTCTGGTGCTCTCTGAGCACAGCAGAGTAAAGCACGAACGTTTGAACTCTGCTCCCACAGGAAAGGAGTCTGGAGTGAAAGATGATGCTGGGCATCTTCAGCACACAGTGAGAGTTGAAAGGGTGACACGCACATTGAGGTCTCTCCTCACTTTCGTTCCTCAAAGTGTATTTGAATCCAACATCTCCGGTGCCTGCTCTCGGCTGAGCAGAACGATGTAAAGCAAGAGCGTTTGAACTTTGCTCCCACAGGAAAAGAGCCAGGAGTGAAAGATGTTGCTGGACATCTTCAGCACACAGTGAGCTTTGCAGGGTGACACAAACATAGCTGTCCCTCCTCCCTTCCAACCTAAAAGTGCATTTGAATCCAACATCTCTGGTGCCTGGTGCTCTCTGAGCACAGCAGAGTAAAGCACGAACGTTTAAGCTCTGCTCCCACAATAAAAGGGGCAAGAATGAAAGATGTTGCTGGGAAACTTCAGCACCCAGTGAGCTTTGCAATGGCGACACAGTCATTGCTGTATCTCCCCCTTCCTACCGAAAAGTGCATTTGAATCCAACATCTCTGGTGTCTGGTGCTCTCTGAGCACAGCAGAGTAAAGCACGAACGTTTGAACTTTGCTCCCACAGGAAAAGAGGCAAGAATGAAAGATGTTGCTGGGCATCTTCAGCACCCAGTGAGCTTTGCAATGGTGACACACTTATTGCTGTATCTCCCCCTTCCTACCGAAAAGTGCATTTGAATCCAACATCTCTGGTGTCTGGTGCTCTCTGAGCACAGCAGAGTAAAGCACGAACGTTTGAACTTTGTTCCCACAGGAAAAGAGGCAAGAATGAAAGATGTTGCTGGGCATCTTCAGCACCCAGTGAGCTTTGCAATGGTGACACACTTATTGCTGTATCTCCCCCTTCCTACCGAAAAGTGCATTTGAATCCAACATCTCTGGTGTCTGGTGCTCTCTGAGCACAGCAGAGTCAAGCACGAACGTTTGAACTCTGCTCCCACAGGAAAGGAGTCAGGAGTGAAAGATGTTGCTGGGCATCTTCAGCACCCAGTGAGCTTTGCAATGGTGACACACTTATTGCTGTATCTCCCCCTTCCTACCGAAAAGTGCATTTGAATCCAACATCTCTGGTGTCTGGTGCTCTCTGAGCACAGGAGAGTCAAGCACGAACGTTTGAACTCTGCTCCCACAGGAAAGGAGTCAGGAGTGAAAGATGATGCTGGGCGTCTTCAGCACACAGTGAGAGTTGAAAGGGTGACACGCACATTGAGGTCTCTCCTCACTTTCGTTCCTCAAAGTGTATTTGAATCCAACATCTCCGGTGCCTGCTCTCGGCTGAGCAGAACGATGTAAAGCAAGAGCGTTTGAACTTTGCTCCCACAGGAAAAGAGCCAGGAGTGAAAGATGTTGCTGGACATCTTCAGCACACAGTGAGCTTTGCAGGGTGACACAAACATAGCTGTCCCTCCTCCCTTCCAACCTAAAAGTGCATTTGAATCCAACATCTCTGGTGCCTGGTGCTCTCTGAGCACAGCAGAGTAAAGCACGAACGTTTGAACTTTGCTCCCACAGGAAAAGAGGCAAGAATGAAAGATGTTGCTGGGAATCTTCAGCACCCAGTGAGCTTTGCAATGGTGACACACTTATTGCTGTATCTCCCCCTTCCTACCGAAAAGTGCATTTGAATCCAACATCTCTGGTGTCTGGTGCTCTCTGAGCACAGCAGAGTAAAGCACGAACGTTTGAACTCTGCTCCCACAGGAAAGGAGTCAGGAGTGAAAGATGATGCTGGGCGTCTTCAGCACACAGTGAGAGTTGAAAGGGTGACACGCACATTGAGGTCTCTACTCACTTTCGTTCCTCAAAGTGTATTTGAATCCAACATCTCCGGTGCCTGCTCTCCGCTGAGCAGAACGATGTAAAGCAAGAGCGTTTGAACTTTGCTCCCACAGGAAAAGAGCCAGGAGTGAAAGATGTTGCTGGACATCTTCAGCACACAGTGAGCTTTGCAGGGTGACACAAACATAGCTGTCCCTCGTCCCTTCCAACCTAAAAGTGCATTTGAATCCAACATCTCTGGTGCCTGGTGCTCTCTGAGCACAGCAGAGTAAAGCACGAACGTTTGAACTTTGCTCCCACAGGAAAAGAGGCAAGAATGAAAGATGATGCTGGGCATCTTCAGCACACAGTGAGAGTTAAAAGGGTGACACGCACATTGAGGTCTCTCCTCACTTTCGTTCCTTAAAGTGTATTTGAATCCAACATCTCCGGTGCCTGCTCTCGGCTGAGCAGAACGATGTAAAGCAAGAGCGTTTGAACTTTGCTCCCACAGGAAAAGAGCCAGGAGTGAAAGATGTTGCTGGACATCTTCAGCACACAGTGAGCTTTGCAGGGTGACACAAACATAGCTGTCCCTCCTCCCTTCCAACCTAAAAGTGCATTTGAATCCAACATCTCTGTGCCTGGTGCTCTCTGAGCACAGCAGAGTAAAGCACGAACGTTTGAACTTTGCTCCCACAGGAAAAGGGGCAAGAATGAAAGATGTTGCTGGGTATCTTCAGCACCCAGTGAGCTTTGCAATGGTGACACACTTATTGCTGTATCTCCCCCTTCCTACCGAAAAGTGCATTTGAATCCAACATCTCTGGTGTCTGGTGCTCTCTGAGCACAGCAGAGTAAAGCACGAACGTTTGAACTCTGCTCCCACAGGAAAGGAGTCAGGAGTGAAAGATGATGCTGGGCGTCTTCAGCACACAGTGAGAGTTGAAAGGGTGACACGCACATTGAGGTCTCTACTCACTTTCGTTCCTCAAAGTGTATTTGAATCCAACATCTCCGGTGCCTGCTCTCGGCTGAGCAGAACGATGTAAAGCAAGAGCGTTTGAACTTTGCTCCCACAGGAAAAGAGCCAGGAGTGAAAGATATTGCTGGACATCTTCAGCACACAGTGAGCTTTGCAGGGTGACACAAACATAGCTGTCCCTCGTCCCTTCCAACCTAAAAGTGCATTTGAATCCAACATCTCTGGTGCCTGGTGCACTCTGAGCACAGCAGAGTAAAGCACGACCGTTTGAACTTTGCTCCCACAGGAAAAGAGGCAAGAATGAAAGATGTTGCTGGGAATCTTCAGCACCCAGTGAGCTTTGCAATGGTGACACACTTATTGCTCTATCTCCCCCTTCCTACCGAAAAGTGCATTTGAATCCAACATCTCTGGTGTCTGGTGCTCTCTGAGCACAGCAGAGTAAAGCACGAACGTTTGAACTTTGCTCCCACAGGAAAAGAGGCAAGAATGAAAGATGTTGCTGGGCATCTTCAGCACCCAGTGAGCTTTGCAATGGTGACACACTTATTGCTGTATCTCCCCCTTCCTACCGAAAAGTGCATTTGAATCCAACATCTCTGGTGTCTGGTGCTCTCTGAGCACAGCAGAGTAAAGCACGAACGTTTGAACTCTGCTCCCACAGGAAAGGAGTCTGGAGTGAAAGATGATGCTGGGCATCTTCAGCACACAGTGAGAGTTGAAAAGGTGACACGCACATTGAGGTCTCTCCTCACTTTCGTTCCTCAAAGTGTATTTGAATCCAACATCTCCGGTGCCTGCTCTCGGCTGAGCAGAACGATGTAAAGCAAGAGCGTTTGAACTTTGCTCCCACAGGAAAAGAGCCAGGAGTGAAAGATGTTGCTGGACATCTTCAGCACACAGTGAGCTTTGCAGGGTGACACAAACATAGCTGTCCCTCCTCCCTTCCAACCTAAAAGTGCATTTGAATCCAACATCTCTGGTGCCTGGTGCTCTCTGAGCACAGCAGAGTAAAGCACGAACGTTTAAGCTCTGCTCCCACAATAAAAGGGGCAAGAATGAAAGATGTTGCTGGGAAACTTCAGCACCCAGTGAGCTTTGCAATGGCGACACAGTCATTGCTGTATCTCCCCCTTCCTACCGAAAAGTGCATTTGAATCCAACATCTCTGGTGTCTGGTGCTCTCTGAGCACAGCAGAGTAAAGCACGAACGTTTGAACTTTGTTCCCACAGGAAAAGAGGCAAGAATGAAAGATGTTGCTGGGCATCTTCAGCACCCAGTGAGCTTTGCAATGGTGACACACTTATTGCTGTATCTCCCCCTTCCTACCGAAAAGTGCATTTGAATCCAACATCTCTGGTGTCTGGTGCTCTCTGAGCACAGCAGAGTCAAGCACGAACGTTTGAACTCTGCTCCCACAGGAAAGGAGTCAGGAGTGAAAGATGTTGCTGGGCATCTTCAGCACCCAGTGAGCTTTGCAATGGTGACACACTTATTGCTGTATCT
Source organism: Lathamus discolor (assembly GCF_037157495.1). Taxonomy (NCBI): domain Eukaryota; kingdom Metazoa; phylum Chordata; class Aves; order Psittaciformes; family Psittacidae; genus Lathamus; species Lathamus discolor. Next base: position 1,208,463 of record NC_088892.1, on the reverse strand, counting down.
CCCCCTTCCTACCGAAAAGTGCATTTGAATCCAACATCTCTGGTGTCTGGTGCTCTCTGAGCACAGGAGAGTCAAGCACGAACGTTTGAACTCTGCTCCCACAGGAAAGGAGTCAGGAGTGAAAGATGATGCTGGGCGTCTTCAGCACACAGTGAGAGTTGAAAGGGTGACACGCACATTGAGGTCTCTCCTCACTTTCGTTCCTCAAAGTGTATTTGAATCCAACATCTCCGGTGCCTGCTCTCGGCTGAGCAGAACGATGTAAAGCAAGAGCGTTTGAACTTTGCTCCCACAGGAAAAGAGCCAGGAGTGAAAGATGTTGCTGGACATCTTCAGCACACAGTGAGCTTTGCAGGGTGACACAAACATAGCTGTCCCTCCTCCCTTCCAACCTAAAAGTGCATTTGAATCCAACATCTCTGGTGCCTGGTGCTCTCTGAGCACAGCAGAGTAAAGCACGAACGTTTGAACTTTGCTCCCACAGGAAAAGAGGCAAGAATGAAAGATGTTGCTGGGAATCTTCAGCACCCAGTGAGCTTTGCAATGGTGACACACTTATTGCTGTATCTCCCCCTTCCTACCGAAAAGTGCATTTGAATCCAACATCTCTGGTGTCTGGTGCTCTCTGAGCACAGCAGAGTAAAGCACGAACGTTTGAACTCTGCTCCCACAGGAAAGGAGTCAGGAGTGAAAGATGATGCTGGGCGTCTTCAGCACACAGTGAGAGTTGAAAGGGTGACACGCACATTGAGGTCTCTACTCACTTTCGTTCCTCAAAGTGTATTTGAATCCAACATCTCCGGTGCCTGCTCTCGGCTGAGCAGAACGATGTAAAGCAAGAGCGTTTGAACTTTGCTCCCACAGGAAAAGAGCCAGGAGTGAAAGATGTTGCTGGACATCTTCAGCACACAGTGAGCTTTGCAGGGTGACACAAACATAGCTGTCCCTCGTCCCTTCCAACCTAAAAGTGCATTTGAATCCAACATCTCTGGTGCCTGGTGCTCTCTGAGCACAGCAGAGTAAAGCACGAACGTTTGAACTTTGCTCCCACAGGAAAAGAGGCAAGAATGAAAGATGTTGCTGGGAATCTTCAGCACCCAGTGAGCTTTGCAATGGTGACACACTTATTGCTGTATCTCCCCCTTCCTACCGAAAAGTGCATTTGAATCCAACATCTCTGGTGTCTGGTGCTCTCTGAGCACAGCAGAGTAAAGCACGAACGTTTGAACTTTGCTCCCACAGGAAAAGAGGCAAGAATGAAAGATGTTGCTGGGCATCTTCAGCACCCAGTGAGCTTTGCAATGGTGACACACTTATTGCTGTATCTCCCCCTTCCTACCGAAAAGTGCATTTGAATCCAACATCTCTGGTGTCTGGTGCTCTCTGAGCACAGCAGAGTAAAGCACGAACGTTTGAACTCTGCTCCCACAGGAAAGGAGTCTGGAGTGAAAGATGATGCTGGGCATCTTCAGCACACAGTGAGAGTTGAAAGGGTGACACGCACATTGAGGTCTCTCCTCACTTTCGTTCCTCAAAGTGTATTTGAATCCAACATCTCCGGTGCCTGCTCTCGGCTGAGCAGAACGATGTAAAGCAAGAGCGTTTGAACTTTGCTCCCACAGGAAAAGAGCCAGGAGTGAAAGATGTTGCTGGACATCTTCAGCACACAGTGAGCTTTGCAGGGTGACACAAACATAGCTGTCCCTCCTCCCTTCCAACCTAAAAGTGCATTTGAATCCAACATCTCTGGTGCCTGGTGCTCTCTGAGCACAGCAGAGTAAAGCACGAACGTTTAAGCTCTGCTCCCACAATAAAAGGGGCAAGAATGAAAGATGTTGCTGGGAAACTTCAGCACCCAGTGAGCTTTGCAATGGCGACACAGTCATTGCTGTATCTCCCCCTTCCTACCGAAAAGTGCATTTGAATCCAACATCTCTGGTGTCTGGTGCTCTCTGAGCACAGCAGAGTAAAGCACGAACGTTTGAACTTTGCTCCCACAGGAAAAGAGGCAAGAATGAAAGATGTTGCTGGGCATCTTCAGCACCCAGTGAGCTTTGCAATGGTGACACACTTATTGCTGTATCTCCCCCTTCCTACCGAAAAGTGCATTTGAATCCAACATCTCTGGTGTCTGGTGCTCTCTGAGCACAGCAGAGTAAAGCACGAACGTTTGAACTTTGTTCCCACAGGAAAAGAGGCAAGAATGAAAGATGTTGCTGGGCATCTTCAGCACCCAGTGAGCTTTGCAATGGTGACACACTTATTGCTGTATCTCCCCCTTCCTACCGAAAAGTGCATTTGAATCCAACATCTCTGGTGTCTGGTGCTCTCTGAGCACAGCAGAGTCAAGCACGAACGTTTGAACTCTGCTCCCACAGGAAAGGAGTCAGGAGTGAAAGATGTTGCTGGGCATCTTCAGCACCCAGTGAGCTTTGCAATGGTGACACACTTATTGCTGTATCTCCCCCTTCCTACCGAAAAGTGCATTTGAATCCAACATCTCTGGTGTCTGGTGCTCTCTGAGCACAGGAGAGTCAAGCACGAACGTTTGAACTCTGCTCCCACAGGAAAGGAGTCAGGAGTGAAAGATGATGCTGGGCGTCTTCAGCACACAGTGAGAGTTGAAAGGGTGACACGCACATTGAGGTCTCTCCTCACTTTCGTTCCTCAAAGTGTATTTGAATCCAACATCTCCGGTGCCTGCTCTCGGCTGAGCAGAACGATGTAAAGCAAGAGCGTTTGAACTTTGCTCCCACAGGAAAAGAGCCAGGAGTGAAAGATGTTGCTGGACATCTTCAGCACACAGTGAGCTTTGCAGGGTGACACAAACATAGCTGTCCCTCCTCCCTTCCAACCTAAAAGTGCATTTGAATCCAACATCTCTGGTGCCTGGTGCTCTCTGAGCACAGCAGAGTAAAGCACGAACGTTTGAACTTTGCTCCCACAGGAAAAGAGGCAAGAATGAAAGATGTTGCTGGGAATCTTCAGCACCCAGTGAGCTTTGCAATGGTGACACACTTATTGCTGTATCTCCCCCTTCCTACCGAAAAGTGCATTTGAATCCAACATCTCTGGTGTCTGGTGCTCTCTGAGCACAGCAGAGTAAAGCACGAACGTTTGAACTCTGCTCCCACAGGAAAGGAGTCAGGAGTGAAAGATGATGCTGGGCGTCTTCAGCACACAGTGAGAGTTGAAAGGGTGACACGCACATTGAGGTCTCTACTCACTTTCGTTCCTCAAAGTGTATTTGAATCCAACATCTCCGGTGCCTGCTCTCGGCTGAGCAGAACGATGTAAAGCAAGAGCGTTTGAACTTTGCTCCCACAGGAAAAGAGCCAGGAGTGAAAGATGTTGCTGGACATCTTCAGCACACAGTGAGCTTTGCAGGGTGACACAAACATAGCTGTCCCTCCTCCCTTCCAACCTAAAAGTGCATTTGAATCCAACATCTCTGGTGCCTGGTGCTCTCTGAGCACAGCAGAGTAAAGCACGAACGTTTGAACTTTGCTCCCACAGGAAAAGAGGCAAGAATGAAAGATGTTGCTGGGCATCTTCAGCACCCAGTGAGCTTTGCAATGGTGACACACTTATTGCTGTATCTCCCCCTTCCTACCGAAAAGTGCATTTGAATCCAACATCTCTGGTGTCTGGTGCTCTCTGAGCACAGCAGAGTAAAGCACGAACGTTTGAACTTTGCTCCCACAGGAAAAGAGGCAAGAATGAAAGATGTTGCTGGGCATCTTCAGCACCCAGTGAGCTTTGCAATGGTGACACACTTATTGCTGTATCTCCCCCTTCCTACCGAAAAGTGCATTTGAATCCAACATCTCTGGTGTCTGGTGCTCTCTGAGCACAGCAGAGTAAAGCACGAACGTTTGAACTCTGCTCCCACAGGAAAGGAGTCAGGAGTGAAAGATGATGCTGGGCATCTTCAGCACACAGTGAGAGTTGAAAGGGTGACACGCACATTGAGGTCTCTCCTCACTTTCGTTCCTCAAAGTGTATTTGAATCCAACATCTCCGGTGCCTGCTCTCGGCTAAGCAGAACGATGTAAAGCAAGAGCGTTTGAACTTTGCTCCCACAGGAAAAGAGCCAGGAGTGAAAGATGTTGCTGGACATCTTCAGCACACAGTGAGCTTTGCAGGGTGACACAAACATAGCTGTCCCTCCTCCCTTCCAACCTAAAAGTGCATTTGAATCCAACATCTCTGGTGCCTGGTGCTCTCTGAGCACAGCAGAGTAAAGCACGAACGTTTAAGCTCTGCTCCCACAATAAAAGGGGCAAGTATGAAAGATGTTGCTGGGAAACTTCAGCACCCAGTGAGCTTTGCAATGGTGACACACTCATTGCTGTATCTCCCCCTTCCTACCGAAAAGTGCATTTGAATCCAACATCTCTGGTGTCTGGTGCTCTCTGAGCACAGCAGAGTAAAGCACGAACGTTTGAACTTTGCTCCCACAGGAAAAGAGGCAAGAATGAAAGATGTTGCTGGGCATCTTCAGCACCCAGTGAGCTTTGCAATGGTGACACACTTATTGCTGTATCTCCCCCTTCCTACCGAAAAGTGCATTTGAATCCAACATCTCTGGTGTCTGGTGCTCTCTGAGCACAGCAGAGTCAAGCACGAACGTTTGAACTCTGCTCCCACAGGAAAGGAGTCAGGAGTGAAAGATGTTGCTGGGCATCTTCAGCACCCAGTGAGCTTTGCAATGGTGACACACTTATTGCTGTATCTCCCCCTTCCTACCGAAAAGTGCATTTGAATCCAACATCTCTGGTGTCTGGTGCTCTCTGAGCACAGGAGAGTCAAGCACGAACGTTTGAACTCTGCTCCCACAGGAAAGGAGTCAGGAGTGAAAGATGATGCTGGGCGTCTTCAGCACACAGTGAGAGTTGAAAGGGTGACACGCACATTGAGGTCTCTCCTCACTTTCGTTCCTCAAAGTGTATTTGAATCCAACATCTCCGGTGCCTGCTCTCGGCTGAGCAGAACGATGTAAAGCAAGAGCGTTTGAACTTTGCTCCCACAGGAAAAGAGCCAGGAGTGAAAGATGTTGCTGGACATCTTCAGCACACAGTGAGCTTTGCAGGGTGACACAAACATAGCTGTCCCTCGTCCCTTCCAACCTAAAAGTGCATTTGAATCCAACATCTCTGGTGCCTGGTGCTCTCTGAGCACAGCAGAGTAAAGCACGAACGTTTGAACTTTGCTCCCACAGGAAAAGAGGCAAGAATGAAAGATGTTGCTGGGAATCTTCAGCACCCAGTGAGCTTTGCAATGGTGACACACTTATTGCTCTATCTCCCCCTTCCTACCGAAAAGTGCATTTGAATCCAACATCTCTGGTGTCTGGTGCTCTCTGAGCACAGCAGAGTAAAGCACGAACGTTTGAACTTTGCTCCCACAGGAAAAGAGGCAAGAATGAAAGATGTTGCTGGGCATCTTCAGCACCCAGTGAGCTTTGCAATGGTGACACACTTATTGCTGTATCTCCCCCTTCCTACCGAAAAGTGCATTTGAATCCAACATCTCTGGTGTCTGGTGCTCTCTGAGCACAGCAGAGTAAAGCACGAACGTTTGAACTCTGCTCCCACAGGAAAGGAGTCAGGAGTGAAAGATGATGCTGGGCATCTTCAGCACACAGTGAGAGTTGAAAGGGTGACACGCACATTGAGGTCTCTCCTCACTTTTGTTCCTCAAAGTGTATTTGAATCCAACATCTCCGGTGCCTGCTCTCGGCTGAGCAGAACGATGTAAAGCAAGAGCGTTTGAACTTTGCTCCCACAGGAAAAGAGCCAGGAGTGAAAGATGTTGCTGGACATCTTCAGCACACAGTGAGCTTTGCAGGGTGACACAAACATAGCTGTCCCTCCTCCCTTCCAACCTAAAAGTGCATTTGAATCCAACATCTCTGTGCCTGGTGCTCTCTGAGCACAGCAGAGTAAAGCACGAACGTTTGAACTTTGCTCCCACAGGAAAAGGGGCAAGAATGAAAGATGTTGCTGGGAATCTTCAGCACCCAGTGAGCTTTGCAATGGTGACACACTTATTGCTGTATCTCCCCCTTCCTACCGAAAAGTGCATTTGAATCCAACATCTCTGGTGTCTGGTGCTCTCTGAGCACAGCAGAGTAAAGCACGAACGTTTGAACTCTGCTCCCACAGGAAAGGAGTCAGGAGTGAAAGATGATGCTGGGCGTCTTCAGCACACAGTGAGAGTTGAAAGGGTGACACGCACATTGAGGTCTCTACTCACTTTCGTTCCTCAAAGTGTATTTGAATCCAACATCTCCGGTGCCTGCTCTCGGCTGAGCAGAACGATGTAAAGCAAGAGCGTTTGAACTTTGCTCCCACAGGAAAAGAGCCAGGAGTGAAAGATGTTGCTGGACATCTTCAGCACACAGTGAGCTTTGCAGGGTGACACAAACATAGCTGTCCCTCGTCCCTTCCAACCTAAAAGTGCATTTGAATCCAACATCTCTGGTGCCTGGTGCTCTCTGAGCACAGCAGAGTAAAGCACGAACGTTTGAACTTTGCTCCCACAGGAAAAGAGGCAAGAATGAAAGATGTTGCTGGGAATCTTCAGCACCCAGTGAGCTTTGCAATGGTGACACACTTATTGCTCTATCTCCCCCTTCCTACCGAAAAGTGCATTTGAATCCAACATCTCTGGTGTCTGGTGCTCTCTGAGCACAGCAGAGTAAAGCACGAACGTTTGAACTCTGCTCCCACAGGAAAGGAGTCAGGAGTGAAAGATGATTCTGGGCATCTTCAGCACACAGTGAGAGTTGAAAGGGTGACACGCACATTGAGGTCTTTCCTCACTTTCGTTCCTCAAAGTGTATTTGAATCCAACATCTCCGGTGCCTGCTCTCGGCTGAGCAGAACGATGTAAAGCAAGAGCGTTTGAACTTTGCTCCCACAGGAAAAGAGCCAGGAGTGAAAGATGTTGCTGGACATCTTCAGCACACAGTGAGCTTTGCAGGGTGACACAAACATAGCTGTCCCTCCTCCCTTCCAACCTAAAAGTGCATTTGAATCCAACATCTCTGGTGCCTGGTGCTCTCTGAGCACAGCAGAGTAAAGCACGAACGTTTAAGCTCTGCTCCCACAATAAAAGGGGCAAGAATGAAAGATGTTGCTGGGAAACTTCAGCACCCAGTGAGCTTTGCAATGGCGACACAGTCATTGCTGTATCTCCCCCTTCCTACCGAAAAGTGCATTTGAATCCAACATCTCTGGTGTCTGGTGCTCTCTGAGCACAGCAGAGTAAAGCACGAACGTTTGAACTTTGCTCCCACAGGAAAAGAGGCAAGAATGAAAGATGTTGCTGGGCATCTTCAGCACCCAGTGAGCTTTGCAATGGTGACACACTTATTGCTGTATCTCCCCCTTCCTACCGAAAAGTGCATTTGAATCCAACATCTCTGGTGTCTGGTGCTCTCTGAGCACAGCAGAGTAAAGCACGAACGTTTGAACTTTGTTCCCACAGGAAAAGAGGCAAGAATGAAAGATGTTGCTGGGCATCTTCAGCACCCAGTGAGCTTTGCAATGGTGACACACTTATTGCTGTATCTGCCCCTTCCTACCGAAAAGTGCATTTGAATCCAACATCTCTGGTGTCTGGTGCTCTCTGAGTACAGCAGAGTCAAGCACGAACGTTTGAACACTGCTCCCACAGGAAAGGAGTCAGGAGTGAAAGATGTTGCTGGGCATCTTCAGCACCCAGTGAGCTTTGCAATGGTGACACACTTATTGCTGTATCTCCCCCTTCCTACCGAAAAGTGCATTTGAATCCAACATCTCTGGTGTCTGGTGCTCTCTGAGCACAGCAGAGTAAAGCACGAACATTTGAACTCTGCTCCCACAGGAAAGGAGTCAGGAGTGAAAGATGATGCTGGGCGTCTTCAGCACACAGTGAGAGTTGAAAGGGTGACACGCACATTGAGGTCTCTCCTCACTTTCGTTCCTCAAAGTGTATTTGAATCCAACATCTCCGGTGCCTGCTCTCGGCTGAGCAGAACGATGTAAAGCAAGAGCGTTTGAACTTTGCTCCCACAGGAAAAGAGCCAGGAGTGAAAGATGTTGCTGGACATCTTCAGCACACAGTGAGCTTTGCAGGGTGACACAAACATAGCTGTCCCTCCTCCCTTCCAACCTAAAAGTGCATTTGAATCCAACATCTCTGGTGCCTGGTGCTCTCTGAGCACAGCAGAGTAAAGCACGAACGTTTGAACTTTGCTCCCACAGGAAAAGAGGCAAGAATGAAAGATGTTGCTGGGAATCTTCAGCACCCAGTGAGCTTTGCAATGGTGACACACTTATTGCTCTATCTCCCCCTTCCTACCGAAAAGTGCATTTGAATCCAACATCTCTGGTGTCTGGTGCTCTCTGAGCACAGCAGAGTAAAGCACGAACGTTTGAACTCTGCTCCCACAGGAAAGGAGTCAGGAGTGAAAGATGATTCTGGGCATCTTCAGCACACAGTGAGAGTTGAAAGGGTGACACGCACATTGAGGTCTTTCCTCACTTTCGTTCCTCAAAGTGTATTTGAATCCAACATCTCCGGTGCCTGCTCTCGGCTGAGCAGAACGATGTAAAGCAAGAGCGTTTGAACTTTGCTCCCACAGGAAAAGAGCCAGGAGTGAAAGATGTTGCTGGACATCTTCAGCACACAGTGAGCTTTGCAGGGTGACACAAACATAGCTGTCCCTCCTCCCTTCCAACCTAAAAGTGCATTTGAATCCAACATCTCTGGTGCCTGGTGCTCTCTGAGCACAGCAGAGTAAAGCACGAACGTTTGAACTTTGCTCCCACAGGAAAAGAGGCAAGAATGAAAGATGTTGCTGGGAATCTTCAGCACCCAGTGAGCTTTGCAATGGTGACACACTCATTGCTGTATCTCCCCCTTCCTACCGAAAAGTGCATTTGAATCCAACATCTCTGGTGTCTGGTGCTCTCTGAGCACAGCAGAGTAAAGCACGAACGTTTGAACTTTGCTCCCACAGGAAAAGAGGCAAGAATGAAAGATGTTGCTGGGCATCTTCAGCACCCAGTGAGCTTTGCAATGGTGACACACTTATTGCTGTATCTCCCCCTTCCTACCGAAAAGTGCATTTGAATCCAACATCTCTGGTGTCTGGTGCTCTCTGAGCACAGCAGAGTCAAGCACGAACGTTTGAACTCTGCTCCCACAGGAAAGGAGTCAGGAGTGAAAGATGTTGCTGGGCATCTTCAGCACACAGTGAGAGTTGAAAGGGTGACACGCACATTGAGGTCTTTCCTCACTTTCGTTCCTCAAAGTGTATTTGAATCCAACATCTCCGGTGCCTGCTCTCGGCTGAGCAGAACGATGTAAAGCAAGAGCGTTTGAACTTTGCTCCCACAGGAAAAGAGCCAGGAGTGAAAGATGTTGCTGGACATCTTCAGCACACAGTGAGCTTTGCAGGGTGACACAAACATAGCTGTCCCTCCTCCCTTCCAACCTAAAAGTGCATTTGAATCCAACATCTCTGGTGCCTGGTGCTCTCTGAGCACAGCAGAGTAAAGCACGAACGTTTAAGCTCTGCTCCCACAATAAAAGGGGCAAGAATGAAAGATGTTGCTGGGAAACTTCAGCACCCAGTGAGCTTTGCAATGGCGACACAGTCATTGCTGTATCTCCCCCTTCCTACCGAAAAGTGCATTTGAATCCAACATCTCTGGTGTCTGGTGCTCTCTGAGCACAGCAGAGTAAAGCACGAACGTTTGAACTTTGCTCCCACAGGAAAAGAGGCAAGAATGAAAGATGTTGCTGGGCATCTTCAGCACCCAGTGAGCTTTGCAATGGTGACACACTTATTGCTGTATCTCCCCCTTCCTACCGAAAAGTGCATTTGAATCCAACATCTCTGGTGTCTGGTGCTCTCTGAGCACAGCAGAGTAAAGCACGAACGTTTGAACTTTGTTCCCACAGGAAAAGAGGCAAGAATGAAAGATGTTGCTGGGCATCTTCAGCACCCAGTGAGCTTTGCAATGGTGACACACTTATTGCTGTATCTGCCCCTTCCTACCGAAAAGTGCATTTGAATCCAACATCTCTGGTGTCTGGTGCTCTCTGAGTACAGCAGAGTCAAGCACGAACGTTTGAACACTGCTCCCACAGGAAAGGAGTCAGGAGTGAAAGATGTTGCTGGGCATCTTCAGCACCCAGTGAGCTTTGCAATGGTGACACACTTATTGCTGTATCTCCCCCTTCCTACCGAAAAGTGCATTTGAATCCAACATCTCTGGTGTCTGGTGCTCTCTGAGCACAGCAGAGTAAAGCACGAACATTTGAACTCTGCTCCCACAGGAAAGGAGTCAGGAGTGAAAGATGATGCTGGGCGTCTTCAGCACACAGTGAGAGTTGAAAGGGTGACACGCACATTGAGGTCTCTCCTCACTTTCGTTCCTCAAAGTGTATTTGAATCCAACATCTCCGGTGCCTGCTCTCGGCTGAGCAGAACGATGTAAAGCAAGAGCGTTTGAACTTTGCTCCCACAGGAAAAGAGCCAGGAGTGAAAGATGTTGCTGGACATCTTCAGCACACAGTGAGCTTTGCAGGGTGACACAAACATAGCTGTCCCTCCTCCCTTCCAACCTAAAAGTGCATTTGAATCCAACATCTCTGGTGCCTGGTGCTCTCTGAGCACAGCAGAGTAAAGCACGAACGTTTGAACTTTGCTCCCACAGGAAAAGAGGCAAGAATGAAAGATGTTGCTGGGAATCTTCAGCACCCAGTGAGCTTTGCAATGGTGACACACTTATTGCTCTATCTCCCCCTTCCTACCGAAAAGTGCATTTGAATCCAACATCTCTGGTGTCTGGTGCTCTCTGAGCACAGCAGAGTAAAGCACGAACGTTTGAACTCTGCTCCCACAGGAAAGGAGTCAGGAGTGAAAGATGATTCTGGGCATCTTCAGCACACAGTGAGAGTTGAAAGGGTGACACGCACATTGAGGTCTTTCCTCACTTTCGTTCCTCAAAGTGTATTTGAATCCAACATCTCCGGTGCCTGCTCTCGGCTGAGCAGAACGATGTAAAGCAAGAGCGTTTGAACTTTGCTCCCACAGGAAAAGAGCCAGGAGTGAAAGATGTTGCTGGACATCTTCAGCACACAGTGAGCTTTGCAGGGTGACACAAACATAGCTGTCCCTCCTCCCTTCCAACCTAAAAGTGCATTTGAATCCAACATCTCTGGTGCCTGGTGCTCTCTGAGCACAGCAGAGTAAAGCACGAACGTTTGAACTTTGCTCCCACAGGAAAAGAGGCAAGAATGAAAGATGTTGCTGGGAATCTTCAGCACCCAGTGAGCTTTGCAATGGTGACACACTCATTGCTGTATCTCCCCCTTCCTACCGAAAAGTGCATTTGAATCCAACATCTCTGGTGTCTGGTGCTCTCTGAGCACAGCAGAGTAAAGCACGAACGTTTGAACTTTGCTCCCACAGGAAAAGAGGCAAGAATGAAAGATGTTGCTGGGCATCTTCAGCACCCAGTGAGCTTTGCAATGGTGACACACTTATTGCTGTATCTCCCCCTTCCTACCGAAAAGTGCATTTGAATCCAACATCTCTGGTGTCTGGTGCTCTCTGAGCACAGCAGAGTCAAGCACGAACGTTTGAACTCTGCTCCCACAGGAAAGGAGTCAGGAGTGAAAGATGTTGCTGGGCATCTTCAGCACCCAGTGAGCTTTGCAATGGTGACACACTTATTGCTGTATCTCCCCCTTCCTACCGAAAAGTGCATTTGAATCCAACATCTCTGGTGTCTGGTGCTCTCTGAGCACAGGAGAGTCAAGCACGAACGTTTGAACTCTGCTCCCACAGGAAAGGAGTCAGGAGTGAAAGATGATGCTGGGCGTCTTCAGCACACAGTGAGAGTTGAAAGGGTGACACGCACATTGAGGTCTCTCCTCACTTTCGTTCCTCAAAGTGTATTTGAATCCAACATCTCCGGTGCCTGCTCTCGGCTGAGCAGAACGATGTAAAGCAAGAGCGTTTGAACTTTGCTCCCACAGGAAAAGAGCCAGGAGTGAAAGATGTTGCTGGACATCTTCAGCACACAGTGAGCTTTGCAGGGTGACACAAACATAGCTGTCCCTCGTCCCTTCCAACCTAAAAGTGCATTTGAATCCAACATCTCTGGTGCCTGGTGCTCTCTGAGCACAGCAGAGTAAAGCACGAACGTTTGAACTTTGCTCCCACAGGAAAAGAGGCAAGAATGAAAGATGTTGCTGGGAATCTTCAGCACCCAGTGAGCTTTGCAATGGTGACACACTTATTGCTCTATCTCCCCCTTCCTACCGAAAAGTGCATTTGAATCCAACATCTCTGGTGTCTGGTGCTCTCTGAGCACAGCAGAGTAAAGCACGAACGTTTGAACTTTGCTCCCACAGGAAAAGAGGCAAGAATGAAAGATGTTGCTGGGCATCTTCAGCACCCAGTGAGCTTTGCAATGGTGACACACTTATTGCTGTATCTCCCCCTTCCTACCGAAAAGTGCATTTGAATCCAACATCTCTGGTGTCTGGTGCTCTCTGAGCACAGCAGAGTAAAGCACGAACGTTTGAACTCTGCTCCCACAGGAAAGGAGTCAGGAGTGAAAGATGATGCTGGGCATCTTCAGCACACAGTGAGAGTTGAAAGGGTGACACGCACATTGAGGTCTCTCCTCACTTTCGTTCCTCAAAGTGTATTTGAATCCAACATCTCCGGTGCCTGCTCTCGGCTGAGCAGAACGATGTAAAGCAAGAGCGTTTGAACTTTGCTCCCACAGGAAAAGAGCCAGGAGTGAAAGATGTTGCTGGACATCTTCAGCACACAGTGAGCTTTGCAGGGTGACACAAACATAGCTGTCCCTCCTCCCTTCCAACCTAAAAGTGCATTTGAATCCAACATCTCTGTGCCTGGTGCTCTCTGAGCACAGCAGAGTAAAGCACGAACGTTTGAACTTTGCTCCCACAGGAAAAGGGGCAAGAATGAAAGATGTTGCTGGGAATCTTCAGCACCCAGTGAGCTTTGCAATGGTGACACACTTATTGCTGTATCTCCCCCTTCCTACCGAAAAGTGCATTTGAATCCAACATCTCTGGTGTCTGGTGCTCTCTGAGCACAGCAGAGTAAAGCACGAACGTTTGAACTCTGCTCCCACAGGAAAGGAGTCAGGAGTGAAAGATGATGCTGGGCGTCTTCAGCACACAGTGAGAGTTGAAAGGGTGACACGCACATTGAGGTCTCTACTCACTTTCGTTCCTCAAAGTGTATTTGAATCCAACATCTCCGGTGCCTGCTCTCGGCTGAGCAGAACGATGTAAAGCAAGAGCGTTTGAACTTTGCTCCCACAGGAAAAGAGCCAGGAGTGAAAGATGTTGCTGGACATCTTCAGCACACAGTGAGCTTTGCAGGGTGACACAAACATAGCTGTCCCTCGTCCCTTCCAACCTAAAAGTGCATTTGAATCCAACATCTCTGGTGCCTGGTGCTCTCTGAGCACAGCAGAGTAAAGCACGAACGTTTGAACTTTGCTCCCACAGGAAAAGAGGCAAGAATGAAAGATGTTGCTGGGAATCTTCAGCACCCAGTGAGCTTTGCAATGGTGACACACTTATTGCTCTATCTCCCCCTTCCTACCGAAAAGTGCATTTGAATCCAACATCTCTGGTGTCTGGTGCTCTCTGAGCACAGCAGAGTAAAGCACGAACGTTTGAACTCTGCTCCCACAGGAAAGGAGTCAGGAGTGAAAGATGATTCTGGGCATCTTCAGCACACAGTGAGAGTTGAAAGGGTGACACGCACATTGAGGTCTTTCCTCACTTTCGTTCCTCAAAGTGTATTTGAATCCAACATCTCCGGTGCCTGCTCTCGGCTGAGCAGAACGATGTAAAGCAAGAGCGTTTGAACTTTGCTCCCACAGGAAAAGAGCCAGGAGTGAAAGATGTTGCTGGACATCTTCAGCACACAGTGAGCTTTGCAGGGTGACACAAACATAGCTGTCCCTCCTCCCTTCCAACCTAAAAGTGCATTTGAATCCAACATCTCTGGTGCCTGGTGCTCTCTGAGCACAGCAGAGTAAAGCACGAACGTTTAAGCTCTGCTCCCACAATAAAAGGGGCAAGAATGAAAGATGTTGCTGGGAAACTTCAGCACCCAGTGAGCTTTGCAATGGCGACACAGTCATTGCTGTATCTCCCCCTTCCTACCGAAAAGTGCATTTGAATCCAACATCTCTGGTGTCTGGTGCTCTCTGAGCACAGCAGAGTAAAGCACGAACGTTTGAACTTTGCTCCCACAGGAAAAGAGGCAAGAATGAAAGATGTTGCTGGGCATCTTCAGCACCCAGTGAGCTTTGCAATGGTGACACACTTATTGCTGTATCTCCCCCTTCCTACCGAAAAGTGCATTTGAATCCAACATCTCTGGTGTCTGGTGCTCTCTGAGCACAGCAGAGTAAAGCACGAACGTTTGAACTTTGTTCCCACAGGAAAAGAGGCAAGAATGAAAGATGTTGCTGGGCATCTTCAGCACCCAGTGAGCTTTGCAATGGTGACACACTTATTGCTGTATCTGCCCCTTCCTACCGAAAAGTGCATTTGAATCCAACATCTCTGGTGTCTGGTGCTCTCTGAGTACAGCAGAGTCAAGCACGAACGTTTGAACACTGCTCCCACAGGAAAGGAGTCAGGAGTGAAAGATGTTGCTGGGCATCTTCAGCACCCAGTGAGCTTTGCAATGGTGACACACTTATTGCTGTATCTCCCCCTTCCTACCGAAAAGTGCATTTGAATCCAACATCTCTGGTGTCTGGTGCTCTCTGAGCACAGCAGAGTAAAGCACGAACATTTGAACTCTGCTCCCACAGGAAAGGAGTCAGGAGTGAAAGATGATGCTGGGCGTCTTCAGCACACAGTGAGAGTTGAAAGGGTGACACGCACATTGAGGTCTCTCCTCACTTTCGTTCCTCAAAGTGTATTTGAATCCAACATCTCCGGTGCCTGCTCTCGGCTGAGCAGAACGATGTAAAGCAAGAGCGTTTGAACTTTGCTCCCACAGGAAAAGAGCCAGGAGTGAAAGATGTTGCTGGACATCTTCAGCACACAGTGAGCTTTGCAGGGTGACACAAACATAGCTGTCCCTCCTCCCTTCCAACCTAAAAGTGCATTTGAATCCAACATCTCTGGTGCCTGGTGCTCTCTGAGCACAGCAGAGTAAAGCACGAACGTTTGAACTTTGCTCCCACAGGAAAAGAGGCAAGAATGAAAGATGTTGCTGGGAATCTTCAGCACCCAGTGAGCTTTGCAATGGTGACACACTTATTGCTCTATCTCCCCCTTCCTACCGAAAAGTGCATTTGAATCCAATATCTCTGGTGTCTGGTGCTCTCTGAGCACAGCAGAGTAAAGCACGAACGTTTGAACTCTGCTCCCACAGGAAAGGAGTCAGGAGTGAAAGATGATTCTGGGCATCTTCAGCACACAGTGAGAGTTGAAAGGGTGACACGCACATTGAGGTCTTTCCTCACTTTCGTTCCTCAAAGTGTATTTGAATCCAACATCTCCGGTGCCTGCTCTCGGCTGAGCAGAACGATGTAAAGCAAGAGCGTTTGAACTTTGCTCCCACAGGAAAAGAGCCAGGAGTGAAAGATGTTGCTGGACATCTTCAGCACACAGTGAGCTTTGCAGGGTGACACAAACATAGCTGTCCCTCCTCCCTTCCAACCTAAAAGTGCATTTGAATCCAACATCTCTGGTGCCTGGTGCTCTCTGAGCACAGCAGAGTAAAGCACGAACGTTTAAGCTCTGCTCCCACAATAAAAGGGGCAAGAATGAAAGATGTTGCTGGGAAACTTCAGCACCCAGTGAGCTTTGCAATGGCGACACAGTCATTGCTGTATCTCCCCCTTCCTACCGAAAAGTGCATTTGAATCCAACATCTCTGGTGTCTGGTGCTCTCTGAGCACAGCAGAGTAAAGCACGAACGTTTGAACTTTGCTCCCACAGGAAAAGAGGCAAGAATGAAAGATGTTGCTGGGCATCTTCAGCACCCAGTGAGCTTTGCAATGGTGACACACTGATTGCTGTATCTCCCCCTTCCTACCGAAAAGTGCATTTGAATCCAACATCTCTGGTGTCTGGTGCTCTCTGAGCACAGCAGAGTAAAGCACGAACGTTTGAACTTTGTTCCCACAGGAAAAGAGGCAAGAATGAAAGATGTTGCTGGGCATCTTCAGCACCCAGTGAGCTTTGCAATGGTGACACACTTATTGCTGTATCTGCCCCTTCCTACCGAAAAGTGCATTTGAATCCAACATCTCTGGTGTCTGGTGCTCTCTGAGCACAGCAGAGTCAAGCACGAACGTTTGAACACTGCTCCCACAGGAAAGGAGTCAGGAGTGAAAGATGTTGCTGGGAATCTTCAGCACCCAGTGAGCTTTGCAATGGTGACACACTTATTGCTGTATCTCCCCCTTCCTACCGAAAAGTGCATTTGAATCCAACATCTCTGGTGTCTGGTGCTCTCTGAGCACAGCAGAGTAAAGCACGAACATTTGAACTCTGCTCCCACAGGAAAGGAGTCAGGAGTGAAAGATGATGCTGGGCGTCTTCAGCACACAGTGAGAGTTGAAAGGGTGACACGCACATTGAGGTCTCTCCTCACTTTCGTTCCTCAAAGTGTATTTGAATCCAACATCTCCGGTGCCTGCTCTCGGCTGAGCAGAACGATGTAAAGCAAGAGCGTTTGAACTTTGCTCCCACAGGAAAAGAGCCAGGAGTGAAAGATGTTGCTGGACATCTTCAGCACACAGTGAGCTTTGCAGGGTGACACAAACATAGCTGTCCCTCCTCCCTTCCAACCTAAAAGTGCATTTGAATCCAACATCTCTGGTGCCTGGTGCTCTCTGAGCACAGCAGAGTAAAGCACGAACGTTTGAACTTTGCTCCCACAGGAAAAGAGGCAAGAATGAAAGATGTTGCTGGGAATCTTCAGCACCCAGTGAGCTTTGCAATGGTGACACACTTATTGCTCTATCTCCCCCTTCCTACCGAAAAGTGCATTTGAATCCAACATCTCTGGTGTCTGGTGCTCTCTGAGCACAGCAGAGTAAAGCACGAACGTTTGAACTTTGCTCCCACAGGAAAAGAGGCAAGAATGAAAGATGTTGCTGGGCATCTTCAGCACCCAGTGAGCTTTGCAATGGTGACACACTTATTGCTGTATCTCCCCCTTCCTACCGAAAAGTGCATTTGAATCCAACATCTCTGGTGTCTGGTGCTCTCTGAGCACAGCAGAGTAAAGCACGAACGTTTGAACTCTGCTCCCACAGGAAAGGAGTCAGGAGTGAAAGATGATGCTGGGCATCTTCAGCACACAGTGAGAGTTGAAAGGGTGACACGCACATTGAGGTCTCTCCTCACTTTCGTTCCTCAAAGTGTATTTGAATCCAACATCTCCGGTGCCTGCTCTCGGCTGAGCAGAACGATGTAAAGCAAGAGCGTTTGAACTTTGCTCCCACAGGAAAAGAGCCAGGAGTGAAAGATGTTGCTGGACATCTTCAGCACACAGTGAGCTTTGCAGGGTGACACAAACATAGCTGTCCCTCCTCCCTTCCAACCTAAAAGTGCATTTGAATCCAACATCTCTGTGCCTGGTGCTCTCTGAGCACAGCAGAGTAAAGCACGAACGTTTGAACTTTGCTCCCACAGGAAAAGGGGCAAGAATGAAAGATGTTGCTGGGAATCTTCAGCACCCAGTGAGCTTTGCAATGGTGACACACTTATTGCTCTATCTCCCCCTTCCTACCGAAAAGTGCATTTGAATCCAACATCTCTGGTGTCTGGTGCTCTCTGAGCACAGCAGAGTAAAGCACGAACGTTTGAACTCTGCTCCCACAGGAAAGGAGTCAGGAGTGAAAGATGATTCTGGGCATCTTCAGCACACAGTGAGAGTTGAAAGGGTGACACGCACATTGAGGTCTTTCCTCACTTTCGTTCCTCAAAGTGTATTTGAATCCAACATCTCCGGTGCCTGCTCTCGGCTGAGCAGAACGATGTAAAGCAAGAGCGTTTGAACTTTGCTCCCACAGGAAAAGAGCCAGGAGTGAAAGATGTTGCTGGACATCTTCAGCACACAGTGAGCTTTGCAGGGTGACACAAACATAGCTGTCCCTCCTCCCTTCCAACCTAAAAGTGCATTTGAATCCAACATCTCTGGTGCCTGGTGCTCTCTGAGCACAGCAGAGTAAAGCACGAACGTTTAAGCTCTGCTCCCACAATAAAAGGGGCAAGAATGAAAGATGTTGCTGGGAAACTTCAGCACCCAGTGAGCTTTGCAATGGCGACACAGTCATTGCTGTATCTCCCCCTTCCTACCGAAAAGTGCATTTGAATCCAACATCTCTGGTGTCTGGTGCTCTCTGAGCACAGCAGAGTAAAGCACGAACGTTTGAACTTTGCTCCCACAGGAAAAGAGGCAAGAATGAAAGATGTTGCTGGGCATCTTCAGCACCCAGTGAGCTTTGCAATGGTGACACACTTATTGCTGTATCTCCCCCTTCCTACCGAAAAGTGCATTTGAATCCAACATCTCTGGTGTCTGGTGCTCTCTGAGCACAGCAGAGTAAAGCACGAACGTTTGAACTTTGTTCCCACAGGAAAAGAGGCAAGAATGAAAGATGTTGCTGGGCATCTTCAGCACCCAGTGAGCTTTGCAATGGTGACACACTTATTGCTGTATCTGCCCCTTCCTACCGAAAAGTGCATTTGAATCCAACATCTCTGGTGTCTGGTGCTCTCTGAGCACAGCAGAGTCAAGCACGAACGTTTGAACACTGCTCCCACAGGAAAGGAGTCAGGAGTGAAAGATGTTGCTGGGCATCTTCAGCACCCAGTGAGCTTTGCAATGGTGACACACTTATTGCTGTATCTCCCCCTTCCTACCGAAAAGTGCATTTGAATCCAACATCTCTGGTGTCTGGTGCTCTCTGAGCACAGCAGAGTAAAGCACGAACATTTGAACTCTGCTCCCACAGGAAAGGAGTCAGGAGTGAAAGATGATGCTGGGCGTCTTCAGCACACAGTGAGAGTTGAAAGGGTGACACGCACATTGAGGTCTCTCCTCACTTTCGTTCCTCAAAGTGTATTTGAATCCAACATCTCCGGTGCCTGCTCTCGGCTGAGCAGAACGATGTAAAGCAAGAGCGTTTGAACTTTGCTCCCACAGGAAAAGAGCCAGGAGTGAAAGATGTTGCTGGACATCTTCAGCACACAGTGAGCTTTGCAGGGTGACACAAACATAGCTGTCCCTCCTCCCTTCCAACCTAAAAGTGCATTTGAATCCAACATCTCTGGTGCCTGGTGCTCTCTGAGCACAGCAGAGTAAAGCACGAACGTTTGAACTTTGCTCCCACAGGAAAAGAGGCAAGAATGAAAGATGTTGCTGGGAATCTTCAGCACACAGTGAGCTTTGCAATGGTGACACACTTATTGCTCTATCTCCCCCTTCCTACCGAAAAGTGCATTTGAATCCAACATCTCTGGTGTCTGGTGCTCTCTGAGCACAGCAGAGTAAAGCACGAACGTTTGAACTTTGCTCCCACAGGAAAAGAGGCAAGAATGAAAGATGTTGCTGGGCATCTTCAGCACCCAGTGAGCTTTGCAATGGTGACACACTTATTGCTGTATCTCCCCCTTCCTACCGAAAAGTGCATTTGAATCCAACATCTCTGGTGTCTGGTGCTCTCTGAGCACAGCAGAGTAAAGCACGAACGTTTGAACTCTGCTCCCACAGGAAAGGAGTCTGGAGTGAAAGATGATGCTGGGCATCTTCAGCACACAGTGAGAGTTGAAAGGGTGACACGCACATTGAGGTCTCTCCTCACTTTCGTTCCTCAAAGTGTATTTGAATCCAACATCTCCGGTGCCTGCTCTCGGCTGAGCAGAACGATGTAAAGCAAGAGCGTTTGAACTTTGCTCCCACAGGAAAAGAGCCAGGAGTGAAAGATGTTGCTGGACATCTTCAGCACACAGTGAGCTTTGCAGGGTGACACAAACATAGCTGTCCCTCGTCCCTTCCAACCTAAAAGTGCATTTGAATCCAACATCTCTGGTGCCTGGTGCTCTCTGAGCACAGCAGAGTAAAGCACGAACGTTTAAGCTCTGCTCCCACAATAAAAGGGGCAAGAATGAAAGATGTTGCTGGGAAACTTCAGCACCCAGTGAGCTTTGCAATGGCGACACAGTCATTGCTGTATCTCCCCCTTCCTACCGAAAAGTGCATTTGAATCCAACATCTCTGGTGTCTGGTGCTCTCTGAGCACAGCAGAGTAAAGCACGAACGTTTGAACTTTGCTCCCACAGGAAAAGAGGCAAGAATGAAAGATGTTGCTGGGCATCTTCAGCACCCAGTGAGCTTTGCAATGGTGACACACTTATTGCTCTATCTCCCCCTTCCTACCGAAAAGTGCATTTGAATCCAACATCTCTGGTGTCTGGTGCTCTCTGAGCACAGCAGAGTAAAGCACGAACGTTTGAACTTTGTTCCCACAGGAAAAGAGGCAAGAATGAAAGATGTTGCTGGGCATCTTCAGCACCCAGTGAGCTTTGCAATGGTGACACACTTATTGCTGTATCTCCCCCTTCCTACCGAAAAGTGCATTTGAATCCAACATCTCTGGTGTCTGGTGCTCTCTGAGCACAGCAGAGTCAAGCACGAACGTTTGAACTCTGCTCCCACAGGAAAGGAGTCAGGAGTGAAAGATGTTGCTGGGCATCTTCAGCACCCAGTGAGCTTTGCAATGGTGACACACTTATTGCTGTATCTCCCCCTTCCTACCGAAAAGTGCATTTGAATCCAACATCTCTGGTGTCTGGTGCTCTCTGAGCACAGCAGAGTCAAGCACGAACGTTTGAACTCTGCTCCCACAGGAAAGGAGTCAGGAGTGAAAGATGATGCTGGGCGTCTTCAGCACACAGTGAGAGTTGAAAGGGTGACACGCACATTGAGGTCTCTCCTCACTTTCGTTCCTCAAAGTGTATTTGAATCCAACATCTCCGGTGCCTGCTCTCGGCTGAGCAGAACGATGTAAAGCAAGAGCGTTTGAACTTTGCTCCCACAGGAAAAGAGCCAGGAGTGAAAGATGTTGCTGGACATCTTCAGCACACAGTGAGCTTTGCAGGGTGACACAAACATAGCTGTCCCTCCTCCCTTCCAACCTAAAAGTGCATTTGAATCCAACATCTCTGGTGCCTGGTGCTCTCTGAGCACAGCAGAGTAAAGCACGAACGTTTGAACTTTGCTCCCACAGGAAAAGAGGCAAGAATGAAAGATGTTGCTGGGAATCTTCAGCACCCAGTGAGCTTTGCAATGGTGACACACTTATTGCTCTATCTCCCCCTTCCTACCGAAAAGTGCATTTGAATCCAACATCTCTGGTGCCTGGTGCTCTCTGAGCACAGCAGAGTAAAGCACGAACGTTTGAACTTTGCTCCCACAGGAAAAGAGGCAAGAATGAAAGATGTTGCTGGGCATCTTCAGCACCCAGTGAGCTTTGCAATGGTGACACACATATTGCTGTATCTCCCCCTTCCTACCGAAAAGTGCATTTGAATCCAACATCTCTGGTGTCTGGTGCTCTCTGAGCACAGCAGAGTAAAGCACGAACGTTTGAACTCTGCTCCCACAGGAAAGGAGTCAGGAGTGAAAGATGATGCTGGGCATCTTCAGCACACAGTGAGAGTTAAAAGGGTGACACGCACATTGAGGTCTCTCCTCACTTTCGTTCCTTAAAGTGTATTTGAATCCAACATCTCCGGTGCCTGCTCTCGGCTGAGCAGAACGATGTAAAGCAAGAGCGTTTGAACTTTGCTCCCACAGGAAAAGAGCCAGGAGTGAAAGATGTTGCTGGACATCTTCAGCACACAGTGAGCTTTGCAGGGTGACACAAACATAGCTGTCCCTCCTCCCTTCCAACCTAAAAGTGCATTTGAATCCAACATCTCTGTGCCTGGTGCTCTCTGAGCACAGCAGAGTAAAGCACGAACGTTTGAACTTTGCTCCCACAGGAAAAGGGGCAAGAATGAAAGATGTTGCTGGGTATCTTCAGCACCCAGTGAGCTTTGCAATGGTGACACACTTATTGCTGTATCTCCCCCTTCCTACCGAAAAGTGCATTTGAATCCAACATCTCTGGTGTCTGGTGCTCTCTGAGCACAGCAGAGTAAAGCACGAACGTTTGAACTCTGCTCCCACAGGAAAGGAGTCAGGAGTGAAAGATGATGCTGGGCGTCTTCAGCACACAGTGAGAGTTGAAAGGGTGACACGCACATTGAGGTCTCTACTCACTTTCGTTCCTCAAAGTGTATTTGAATCCAACATCTCCGGTGCCTGCTCTCGGCTGAGCAGAACGATGTAAAGCAAGAGCGTTTGAACTTTGCTCCCACAGGAAAAGAGCCAGGAGTGAAAGATATTGCTGGACATCTTCAGCACACAGTGAGCTTTGCAGGGTGACACAAACATAGCTGTCCCTCGTCCCTTCCAACCTAAAAGTGCATTTGAATCCAACATCTCTGGTGCCTGGTGCACTCTGAGCACAGCAGAGTAAAGCACGAACGTTTGAACTTTGCTCCCACAGGAAAAGAGGCAAGAATGAAAGATGTTGCTGGGAATCTTCAGCACCCAGTGAGCTTTGCAATGGTGACACACTTATTGCTCTATCTCCCCCTTCCTACCGAAAAGTGCATTTGAATCCAACATCTCTGGTGTCTGGTGCTCTCTGAGCACAGCAGAGTAAAGCACGAACGTTTGAACTTTGCTCCCACAGGAAAAGAGGCAAGAATGAAAGATGTTGCTGGGCATCTTCAGCACCCAGTGAGCTTTGCAATGGTGACACACTTATTGCTGTATCTCCCCCTTCCTACCGAAAAGTGCATTTGAATCCAACATCTCTGGTGTCTGGTGCTCTCTGAGCACAGCAGAGTAAAGCACGAACGTTTGAACTCTGCTCCCACAGGAAAGGAGTCTGGAGTGAAAGATGATGCTGGGCATCTTCAGCACACAGTGAGAGTTGAAAGGGTGACACGCACATTGAGGTCTCTCCTCACTTTCGTTCCTCAAAGTGTATTTGAATCCAACATCTCCGGTGCCTGCTCTCGGCTGAGCAGAACGATGTAAAGCAAGAGCGTTTGAACTTTGCTCCCACAGGAAAAGAGCCAGGAGTGAAAGATGTTGCTGGACATCTTCAGCACACAGTGAGCTTTGCAGGGTGACACAAACATAGCTGTCCCTCCTCCCTTCCAACCTAAAAGTGCATTTGAATCCAACATCTCTGGTGCCTGGTGCTCTCTGAGCACAGCAGAGTAAAGCACGAACGTTTAAGCTCTGCTCCCACAATAAAAGGGGCAAGAATGAAAGATGTTGCTGGGAAACTTCAGCACCCAGTGAGCTTTGCAATGGCGACACAGTCATTGCTGTATCTCCCCCTTCCTACCGAAAAGTGCATTTGAATCCAACATCTCTGGTGTCTGGTGCTCTCTGAGCACAGCAGAGTAAAGCACGAACGTTTGAACTTTGCTCCCACAGGAAAAGAGGCAAGAATGAAAGATGTTGCTGGGCATCTTCAGCACCCAGTGAGCTTTGCAATGGTGACACACTTATTGCTGTATCTCCCCCTTCCTACCGAAAAGTGCATTTGAATCCAACATCTCTGGTGTCTGGTGCTCTCTGAGCACAGCAGAGTAAAGCACGAACGTTTGAACTTTGTTCCCACAGGAAAAGAGGCAAGAATGAAAGATGTTGCTGGGCATCTTCAGCACCCAGTGAGCTTTGCAATGGTGACACACTTATTGCTGTATCTCCCCCTTCCTACCGAAAAGTGCATTTGAATCCAACATCTCTGGTGTCTGGTGCTCTCTGAGCACAGCAGAGTCAAGCACGAACGTTTGAACTCTGCTCCCACAGGAAAGGAGTCAGGAGTGAAAGATGTTGCTGGGCATCTTCAGCACCCAGTGAGCTTTGCAATGGTGACACACTTATTGCTGTATCTCCCCCTTCCTACCGAAAAGTGCATTTGAATCCAACATCTCTGGTGTCTGGTGCTCTCTGAGCACAGGAGAGTCAAGCACGAACGTTTGAACTCTGCTCCCACAGGAAAGGAGTCAGGAGTGAAAGATGATGCTGGGCGTCTTCAGCACACAGTGAGAGTTGAAAGGGTGACACGCACATTGAGGTCTCTCCTCACTTTCGTTCCTCAAAGTGTATTTGAATCCAACATCTCCGGTGCCTGCTCTCGGCTGAGCAGAACGATGTAAAGCAAGAGCGTTTGAACTTTGCTCCCACAGGAAAAGAGCCAGGAGTGAAAGATGTTGCTGGACATCTTCAGCACACAGTGAGCTTTGCAGGGTGACACAAACATAGCTGTCCCTCCTCCCTTCCAACCTAAAAGTGCATTTGAATCCAACATCTCTGGTGCCTGGTGCTCTCTGAGCACAGCAGAGTAAAGCACGAACGTTTGAACTTTGCTCCCACAGGAAAAGAGGCAAGAATGAAAGATGTTGCTGGGAA
Organism: Lathamus discolor; assembly: GCF_037157495.1. Taxonomy (NCBI): domain Eukaryota; kingdom Metazoa; phylum Chordata; class Aves; order Psittaciformes; family Psittacidae; genus Lathamus; species Lathamus discolor. The sequence goes on along the minus strand of NC_088892.1, from coordinate 1,183,886 downwards.
TCTTCAGCACCCAGTGAGCTTTGCAATGGTGACACACTTATTGCTCTATCTCCCCCTTCCTACCGAAAAGTGCATTTGAATCCAACATCTCTGGTGTCTGGTGCTCTCTGAGCACAGCAGAGTAAAGCACGAACGTTTGAACTTTGCTCCCACAGGAAAAGAGGCAAGAATGAAAGATGTTGCTGGGCATCTTCAGCACCCAGTGAGCTTTGCAATGGTGACACACTTATTGCTGTATCTCCCCCTTCCTACCGAAAAGTGCATTTGAATCCAACATCTCTGGTGTCTGGTGCTCTCTGAGCACAGCAGAGTAAAGCACGAACGTTTGAACTCTGCTCCCACAGGAAAGGAGTCAGGAGTGAAAGATGATGCTGGGCATCTTCAGCACACAGTGAGAGTTAAAAGGGTGACACGCACATTGAGGTCTCTCCTCACTTTCGTTCCTTAAAGTGTATTTGAATCCAACATCTCCGGTGCCTGCTCTCGGCTGAGCAGAACGATGTAAAGCAAGAGCGTTTGAACTTTGCTCCCACAGGAAAAGAGCCAGGAGTGAAAGATGTTGCTGGACATCTTCAGCACACAGTGAGCTTTGCAGGGTGACACAAACATAGCTGTCCCTCCTCCCTTCCAACCTAAAAGTGCATTTGAATCCAACATCTCTGTGCCTGGTGCTCTCTGAGCACAGCAGAGTAAAGCACGAACGTTTGAACTTTGCTCCCACAGGAAAAGGGGCAAGAATGAAAGATGTTGCTGGGTATCTTCAGCACCCAGTGAGCTTTGCAATGGTGACACACTTATTGCTGTATCTCCCCCTTCCTACCGAAAAGTGCATTTGAATCCAACATCTCTGGTGTCTGGTGCTCTCTGAGCACAGCAGAGTAAAGCACGAACGTTTGAACTCTGCTCCCACAGGAAAGGAGTCAGGAGTGAAAGATGATGCTGGGCGTCTTCAGCACACAGTGAGAGTTGAAAGGGTGACACGCACATTGAGGTCTCTACTCACTTTCGTTCCTCAAAGTGTATTTGAATCCAACATCTCCGGTGCCTGCTCTCGGCTGAGCAGAACGATGTAAAGCAAGAGCGTTTGAACTTTGCTCCCACAGGAAAAGAGCCAGGAGTGAAAGATATTGCTGGACATCTTCAGCACACAGTGAGCTTTGCAGGGTGACACAAACATAGCTGTCCCTCGTCCCTTCCAACCTAAAAGTGCATTTGAATCCAACATCTCTGGTGCCTGGTGCACTCTGAGCACAGCAGAGTAAAGCACGAACGTTTGAACTTTGCTCCCACAGGAAAAGAGGCAAGAATGAAAGATGTTGCTGGGAATCTTCAGCACCCAGTGAGCTTTGCAATGGTGACACACTTATTGCTCTATCTCCCCCTTCCTACCGAAAAGTGCATTTGAATCCAACATCTCTGGTGTCTGGTGCTCTCTGAGCACAGCAGAGTAAAGCACGAACGTTTGAACTTTGCTCCCACAGGAAAAGAGGCAAGAATGAAAGATGTTGCTGGGCATCTTCAGCACCCAGTGAGCTTTGCAATGGTGACACACTTATTGCTGTATCTCCCCCTTCCTACCGAAAAGTGCATTTGAATCCAACATCTCTGGTGTCTGGTGCTCTCTGAGCACAGCAGAGTAAAGCACGAACGTTTGAACTCTGCTCCCACAGGAAAGGAGTCTGGAGTGAAAGATGATGCTGGGCATCTTCAGCACACAGTGAGAGTTGAAAGGGTGACACGCACATTGAGGTCTCTCCTCACTTTCGTTCCTCAAAGTGTATTTGAATCCAACATCTCCGGTGCCTGCTCTCGGCTGAGCAGAACGATGTAAAGCAAGAGCGTTTGAACTTTGCTCCCACAGGAAAAGAGCCAGGAGTGAAAGATGTTGCTGGACATCTTCAGCACACAGTGAGCTTTGCAGGGTGACACAAACATAGCTGTCCCTCCTCCCTTCCAACCTAAAAGTGCATTTGAATCCAACATCTCTGGTGCCTGGTGCTCTCTGAGCACAGCAGAGTAAAGCACGAACGTTTAAGCTCTGCTCCCACAATAAAAGGGGCAAGAATGAAAGATGTTGCTGGGAAACTTCAGCACCCAGTGAGCTTTGCAATGGCGACACAGTCATTGCTGTATCTCCCCCTTCCTACCGAAAAGTGCATTTGAATCCAACATCTCTGGTGTCTGGTGCTCTCTGAGCACAGCAGAGTAAAGCACGAACGTTTGAACTTTGCTCCCACAGGAAAAGAGGCAAGAATGAAAGATGTTGCTGGGCATCTTCAGCACCCAGTGAGCTTTGCAATGGTGACACACTTATTGCTGTATCTCCCCCTTCCTACCGAAAAGTGCATTTGAATCCAACATCTCTGGTGTCTGGTGCTCTCTGAGCACAGCAGAGTAAAGCACGAACGTTTGAACTTTGTTCCCACAGGAAAAGAGGCAAGAATGAAAGATGTTGCTGGGCATCTTCAGCACCCAGTGAGCTTTGCAATGGTGACACACTTATTGCTGTATCTCCCCCTTCCTACCGAAAAGTGCATTTGAATCCAACATCTCTGGTGTCTGGTGCTCTCTGAGCACAGCAGAGTCAAGCACGAACGTTTGAACTCTGCTCCCACAGGAAAGGAGTCAGGAGTGAAAGATGTTGCTGGGCATCTTCAGCACCCAGTGAGCTTTGCAATGGTGACACACTTATTGCTGTATCTCCCCCTTCCTACCGAAAAGTGCATTTGAATCCAACATCTCTGGTGTCTGGTGCTCTCTGAGCACAGGAGAGTCAAGCACGAACGTTTGAACTCTGCTCCCACAGGAAAGGAGTCAGGAGTGAAAGATGATGCTGGGCGTCTTCAGCACACAGTGAGAGTTGAAAGGGTGACACGCACATTGAGGTCTCTCCTCACTTTCGTTCCTCAAAGTGTATTTGAATCCAACATCTCCGGTGCCTGCTCTCGGCTGAGCAGAACGATGTAAAGCAAGAGCGTTTGAACTTTGCTCCCACAGGAAAAGAGCCAGGAGTGAAAGATGTTGCTGGACATCTTCAGCACACAGTGAGCTTTGCAGGGTGACACAAACATAGCTGTCCCTCCTCCCTTCCAACCTAAAAGTGCATTTGAATCCAACATCTCTGTGCCTGGTGCTCTCTGAGCACAGCAGAGTAAAGCACGAACGTTTGAACTTTGCTCCCACAGGAAAAGGGGCAAGAATGAAAGATGTTGCTGGGAATCTTCAGCACCCAGTGAGCTTTGCAATGGTGACACACTTATTGCTGTATCTCCCCCTTCCTACCGAAAAGTGCATTTGAATCCAACATCTCTGGTGTCTGGTGCTCTCTGAGCACAGCAGAGTAAAGCACGAACGTTTGAACTCTGCTCCCACAGGAAAGGAGTCAGGAGTGAAAGATGATGCTGGGCGTCTTCAGCACACAGTGAGAGTTGAAAGGGTGACACGCACATTGAGGTCTCTACTCACTTTCGTTCCTCAAAGTGTATTTGAATCCAACATCTCCGGTGCCTGCTCTCGGCTGAGCAGAACGATGTAAAGCAAGAGCGTTTGAACTTTGCTCCCACAGGAAAAGAGCCAGGAGTGAAAGATGTTGCTGGACATCTTCAGCACACAGTGAGCTTTGCAGGGTGACACAAACATAGCTGTCCCTCGTCCCTTCCAACCTAAAAGTGCATTTGAATCCAACATCTCTGGTGCCTGGTGCTCTCTGAGCACAGCAGAGTAAAGCACGAACGTTTGAACTTTGCTCCCACAGGAAAAGAGGCAAGAATGAAAGATGTTGCTGGGAATCTTCAGCACCCAGTGAGCTTTGCAATGGTGACACACTTATTGCTCTATCTCCCCCTTCCTACCGAAAAGTGCATTTGAATCCAACATCTCTGGTGTCTGGTGCTCTCTGAGCACAGCAGAGTAAAGCACGAACGTTTGAACTCTGCTCCCACAGGAAAGGAGTCAGGAGTGAAAGATGATTCTGGGCATCTTCAGCACACAGTGAGAGTTGAAAGGGTGACACGCACATTGAGGTCTTTCCTCACTTTCGTTCCTCAAAGTGTATTTGAATCCAACATCTCCGGTGCCTGCTCTCGGCTGAGCAGAACGATGTAAAGCAAGAGCGTTTGAACTTTGCTCCCACAGGAAAAGAGCCAGGAGTGAAAGATGTTGCTGGACATCTTCAGCACACAGTGAGCTTTGCAGGGTGACACAAACATAGCTGTCCCTCCTCCCTTCCAACCTAAAAGTGCATTTGAATCCAACATCTCTGGTGCCTGGTGCTCTCTGAGCACAGCAGAGTAAAGCACGAACGTTTAAGCTCTGCTCCCACAATAAAAGGGGCAAGAATGAAAGATGTTGCTGGGAAACTTCAGCACCCAGTGAGCTTTGCAATGGCGACACAGTCATTGCTGTATCTCCCCCTTCCTACCGAAAAGTGCATTTGAATCCAACATCTCTGGTGTCTGGTGCTCTCTGAGCACAGCAGAGTAAAGCACGAACGTTTGAACTTTGCTCCCACAGGAAAAGAGGCAAGAATGAAAGATGTTGCTGGGCATCTTCAGCACCCAGTGAGCTTTGCAATGGTGACACACTTATTGCTGTATCTCCCCCTTCCTACCGAAAAGTGCATTTGAATCCAACATCTCTGGTGTCTGGTGCTCTCTGAGCACAGCAGAGTAAAGCACGAACGTTTGAACTTTGTTCCCACAGGAAAAGAGGCAAGAATGAAAGATGTTGCTGGGCATCTTCAGCACCCAGTGAGCTTTGCAATGGTGACACACTTATTGCTGTATCTGCCCCTTCCTACCGAAAAGTGCATTTGAATCCAACATCTCTGGTGTCTGGTGCTCTCTGAGCACAGCAGAGTCAAGCACGAACGTTTGAACACTGCTCCCACAGGAAAGGAGTCAGGAGTGAAAGATGTTGCTGGGCATCTTCAGCACCCAGTGAGCTTTGCAATGGTGACACACTTATTGCTGTATCTCCCCCTTCCTACCGAAAAGTGCATTTGAATCCAACATCTCTGGTGTCTGGTGCTCTCTGAGCACAGCAGAGTAAAGCACGAACATTTGAACTCTGCTCCCACAGGAAAGGAGTCAGGAGTGAAAGATGATGCTGGGCGTCTTCAGCACACAGTGAGAGTTGAAAGGGTGACACGCACATTGAGGTCTCTCCTCACTTTCGTTCCTCAAAGTGTATTTGAATCCAACATCTCCGGTGCCTGCTCTCGGCTGAGCAGAACGATGTAAAGCAAGAGCGTTTGAACTTTGCTCCCACAGGAAAAGAGCCAGGAGTGAAAGATGTTGCTGGACATCTTCAGCACACAGTGAGCTTTGCAGGGTGACACAAACATAGCTGTCCCTCCTCCCTTCCAACCTAAAAGTGCATTTGAATCCAACATCTCTGGTGCCTGGTGCTCTCTGAGCACAGCAGAGTAAAGCACGAACGTTTGAACTTTGCTCCCACAGGAAAAGAGGCAAGAATGAAAGATGTTGCTGGGAATCTTCAGCACCCAGTGAGCTTTGCAATGGTGACACACTTATTGCTCTATCTCCCCCTTCCTACCGAAAAGTGCATTTGAATCCAACATCTCTGGTGTCTGGTGCTCTCTGAGCACAGCAGAGTAAAGCACGAACGTTTGAACTTTGCTCCCACAGGAAAAGAGGCAAGAATGAAAGATGTTGCTGGGCATCTTCAGCACCCAGTGAGCTTTGCAATGGTGACACACTTATTGCTGTATCTCCCCCTTCCTACCGAAAAGTGCATTTGAATCCAACATCTCTGGTGTCTGGTGCTCTCTGAGCACAGCAGAGTAAAGCACGAACGTTTGAACTCTGCTCCCACAGGAAAGGAGTCTGGAGTGAAAGATGATGCTGGGCATCTTCAGCACACAGTGAGAGTTGAAAGGGTGACACGCACATTGAGGTCTCTCCTCACTTTCGTTCCTCAAAGTGTATTTGAATCCAACATCTCCGGTGCCTGCTCTCGGCTGAGCAGAACGATGTAAAGCAAGAGCGTTTGAACTTTGCTCCCACAGGAAAAGAGCCAGGAGTGAAAGATGTTGCTGGACATCTTCAGCACACAGTGAGCTTTGCAGGGTGACACAAACATAGCTGTCCCTCCTCCCTTCCAACCTAAAAGTGCATTTGAATCCAACATCTCTGTGCCTGGTGCTCTCTGAGCACAGCAGAGTAAAGCACGAACGTTTGAACTTTGCTCCCACAGGAAAAGGGGCAAGAATGAAAGATGTTGCTGGGAATCTTCAGCACCCAGTGAGCTTTGCAATGGTGACACACTTATTGCTGTATCTCCCCCTTCCTACCGAAAAGTGCATTTGAATCCAACATCTCTGGTGTCTGGTGCTCTCTGAGCACAGCAGAGTAAAGCACGAACGTTTGAACTCTGCTCCCACAGGAAAGGAGTCAGGAGTGAAAGATGATGCTGGGCGTCTTCAGCACACAGTGAGAGTTGAAAGGGTGACACGCACATTGAGGTCTCTACTCACTTTCGTTCCTCAAAGTGTATTTGAATCCAACATCTCCGGTGCCTGCTCTCGGCTGAGCAGAACGATGTAAAGCAAGAGCGTTTGAACTTTGCTCCCACAGGAAAAGAGCCAGGAGTGAAAGATGTTGCTGGACATCTTCAGCACACAGTGAGCTTTGCAGGGTGACACAAACATAGCTGTCCCTCGTCCCTTCCAACCTAAAAGTGCATTTGAATCCAACATCTCTGGTGCCTGGTGCTCTCTGAGCACAGCAGAGTAAAGCACGAACGTTTGAACTTTGCTCCCACAGGAAAAGAGGCAAGAATGAAAGATGTTGCTGGGAATCTTCAGCACCCAGTGAGCTTTGCAATGGTGACACACTCATTGCTGTATCTCCCCCTTCCTACCGAAAAGTGCATTTGAATCCAACATCTCTGGTGTCTGGTGCTCTCTGAGCACAGCAGAGTAAAGCACGAACGTTTGAACTCTGCTCCCACAGGAAAGGAGTCAGGAGTGAAAGATGATGCTGGGCATCTTCAGCACACAGTGAGAGTTAAAAGGGTGACACGCACATTGAGGTCTCTCCTCACTTTCGTTCCTTAAAGTGTATTTGAATCCAACATCTCCGGTGCCTGCTCTCGGCTGAGCAGAACGATGTAAAGCAAGAGCGTTTGAACTTTGCTCCCACAGGAAAAGAGCCAGGAGTGAAAGATGTTGCTGGACATCTTCAGCACACAGTGAGCTTTGCAGGGTGACACAAACATAGCTGTCCCTCCTCCCTTCCAACCTAAAAGTGCATTTGAATCCAACATCTCTGTGCCTGGTGCTCTCTGAGCACAGCAGAGTAAAGCACGAACGTTTGAACTTTGCTCCCACAGGAAAAGGGGCAAGAATGAAAGATGTTGCTGGGTATCTTCAGCACCCAGTGAGCTTTGCAATGGTGACACACTTATTGCTGTATCTCCCCCTTCCTACCGAAAAGTGCATTTGAATCCAACATCTCTGGTGTCTGGTGCTCTCTGAGCACAGCAGAGTAAAGCACGAACTTTTGAACTCTGCTCCCACAGGAAAGGAGTCAGGAGTGAAAGATGATGCTGGGCGTCTTCAGCACACAGTGAGAGTTGAAAGGGTGACACGCACATTGAGGTCTCTACTCACTTTCGTTCCTCAAAGTGTATTTGAATCCAACATCTCCGGTGCCTGCTCTCGGCTGAGCAGAACGATGTAAAGCAAGAGCGTTTGAACTTTGCTCCCACAGGAAAAGAGCCAGGAGTGAAAGATGTTGCTGGACATCTTCAGCACACAGTGAGCTTTGCAGGGTGACACAAACATAGCTGTCCCTCCTCCCTTCCAACCTAAAAGTGCATTTGAATCCAACATCTCTGGTGCCTGGTGCTCTCTGAGCACAGCAGAGTAAAGCACGAACGTTTAAGCTCTGCTCCCACAATAAAAGGGGCAAGAATGAAAGATGTTGCTGGGAAACTTCAGCACCCAGTGAGCTTTGCAATGGCGACACAGTCATTGCTGTATCTCCCCCTTCCTACCGAAAAGTGCATTTGAATCCAACATCTCTGGTGTCTGGTGCTCTCTGAGCACAGCAGAGTAAAGCACGAACGTTTGAACTTTGCTCCCACAGGAAAAGAGGCAAGAATGAAAGATGTTGCTGGGCATCTTCAGCACCCAGTGAGCTTTGCAATGGTGACACACTTATTGCTGTATCTCCCCCTTCCTACCGAAAAGTGCATTTGAATCCAACATCTCTGGTGTCTGGTGCTCTCTGAGCACAGCAGAGTAAAGCACGAACGTTTGAACTTTGTTCCCACAGGAAAAGAGGCAAGAATGAAAGATGTTGCTGGGCATCTTCAGCACCCAGTGAGCTTTGCAATGGTGACACACTTATTGCTGTATCTCCCCCTTCCTACCGAAAAGTGCATTTGAATCCAACATCTCTGGTGTCTGGTGCTCTCTGAGCACAGCAGAGTCAAGCACGAACGTTTGAACTCTGCTCCCACAGGAAAGGAGTCAGGAGTGAAAGATGTTGCTGGGCATCTTCAGCACCCAGTGAGCTTTGCAATGGTGACACACTTATTGCTGTATCTCCCCCTTCCTACCGAAAAGTGCATTTGAATCCAACATCTCTGGTGTCTGGTGCTCTCTGAGCACAGGAGAGTCAAGCACGAACGTTTGAACTCTGCTCCCACAGGAAAGGAGTCAGGAGTGAAAGATGATGCTGGGCGTCTTCAGCACACAGTGAGAGTTGAAAGGGTGACACGCACATTGAGGTCTCTCCTCACTTTCGTTCCTCAAAGTGTATTTGAATCCAACATCTCCGGTGCCTGCTCTCGGCTGAGCAGAACGATGTAAAGCAAGAGCGTTTGAACTTTGCTCCCACAGGAAAAGAGCCAGGAGTGAAAGATGTTGCTGGACATCTTCAGCACACAGTGAGCTTTGCAGGGTGACACAAACATAGCTGTCCCTCGTCCCTTCCAACCTAAAAGTGCATTTGAATCCAACATCTCTGGTGCCTGGTGCTCTCTGAGCACAGCAGAGTAAAGCACGAACGTTTGAACTTTGCTCCCACAGGAAAAGAGGCAAGAATGAAAGATGTTGCTGGGAATCTTCAGCACCCAGTGAGCTTTGCAATGGTGACACACTTATTGCTCTATCTCCCCCTTCCTACCGAAAAGTGCATTTGAATCCAACATCTCTGGTGTCTGGTGCTCTCTGAGCACAGCAGAGTAAAGCACGAACGTTTGAACTTTGCTCCCACAGGAAAAGAGGCAAGAATGAAAGATGTTGCTGGGCATCTTCAGCACCCAGTGAGCTTTGCAATGGTGACACACTTATTGCTGTATCTCCCCCTTCCTACCGAAAAGTGCATTTGAATCCAACATCTCTGGTGTCTGGTGCTCTCTGAGCACAGCAGAGTAAAGCACGAACGTTTGAACTCTGCTCCCACAGGAAAGGAGTCAGGAGTGAAAGATGATGCTGGGCATCTTCAGCACACAGTGAGAGTTGAAAGGGTGACACGCACATTGAGGTCTCTCCTCACTTTCGTTCCTCAAAGTGTATTTGAATCCAACATCTCCGGTGCCTGCTCTCGGCTGAGCAGAACGATGTAAAGCAAGAGCGTTTGAACTTTGCTCCCACAGGAAAAGAGCCAGGAGTGAAAGATGTTGCTGGACATCTTCAGCACACAGTGAGCTTTGCAGGGTGACACAAACATAGCTGTCCCTCCTCCCTTCCAACCTAAAAGTGCATTTGAATCCAACATCTCTGTGCCTGGTGCTCTCTGAGCACAGCAGAGTAAAGCACGAACGTTTGAACTTTGCTCCCACAGGAAAAGGGGCAAGAATGAAAGATGTTGCTGGGAATCTTCAGCACCCAGTGAGCTTTGCAATGGTGACACACTTATTGCTGTATCTCCCCCTTCCTACCGAAAAGTGCATTTGAATCCAACATCTCTGGTGTCTGGTGCTCTCTGAGCACAGCAGAGTAAAGCACGAACGTTTGAACTCTGCTCCCACAGGAAAGGAGTCAGGAGTGAAAGATGATGCTGGGCGTCTTCAGCACACAGTGAGAGTTGAAAGGGTGACACGCACATTGAGGTCTCTACTCACTTTCGTTCCTCAAAGTGTATTTGAATCCAACATCTCCGGTGCCTGCTCTCGGCTGAGCAGAACGATGTAAAGCAAGAGCGTTTGAACTTTGCTCCCACAGGAAAAGAGCCAGGAGTGAAAGATGTTGCTGGACATCTTCAGCACACAGTGAGCTTTGCAGGGTGACAGAAACATAGCTGTCCCTCGTCCCTTCCAACCTAAAAGTGCATTTGAATCCAACATCTCTGGTGCCTGGTGCTCTCTGAGCACAGCAGAGTAAAGCACGAACGTTTGAACTTTGCTCCCACAGGAAAAGAGGCAAGAATGAAAGATGTTGCTGGGAATCTTCAGCACCCAGTGAGCTTTGCAATGGTGACACACTTATTGCTGTATCTCCCCCTTCCTACCGAAAAGTGCATTTGAATCCAACATCTCTGGTGTCTGGTGCTCTCTGAGCACAGCAGAGTAAAGCACGAACGTTTGAACTTTGCTCCCACAGGAAAAGAGGCAAGAATGAAAGATGTTGCTGGGCATCTTCAGCACCCAGTGAGCTTTGCAATGGTGACACACTTATTGCTGTATCTCCCCCTTCCTACCGAAAAGTGCATTTGAATCCAACATCTCTGGTGTCTGGTGCTCTCTGAGCACAGCAGAGTAAAGCACGAACGTTTGAACTCTGCTCCCACAGGAAAGGAGTCAGGAGTGAAAGATGATGCTGGGCATCTTCAGCACACAGTGAGAGTTGAAAGGGTGACACGCACATTGAGGTCTCTCCTCACTTTCGTTCCTCAAAGTGTATTTGAATCCAACATCTCCGGTGCCTGCTCTCGGCTAAGCAGAACGATGTAAAGCAAGAGCGTTTGAACTTTGCTCCCACAGGAAAAGAGCCAGGAGTGAAAGATGTTGCTGGACATCTTCAGCACACAGTGAGCTTTGCAGGGTGACACAAACATAGCTGTCCCTCCTCCCTTCCAACCTAAAAGTGCATTTGAATCCAACATCTCTGGTGCCTGGTGCTCTCTGAGCACAGCAGAGTAAAGCACGAACGTTTAAGCTCTGCTCCCACAATAAAAGGGGCAAGTATGAAAGATGTTGCTGGGAAACTTCAGCACCCAGTGAGCTTTGCAATGGTGACACTCTCATTGCTGTATCTCCCCCTTCCTACCGAAAAGTGCATTTGAATCCAACATCTCTGGTGTCTGGTGCTCTCTGAGCACAGCAGAGTAAAGCACGAACGTTTGAACTTTGCTCCCACAGGAAAAGAGGCAAGAATGAAAGATGTTGCTGGGCATCTTCAGCACCCAGTGAGCTTTGCAATGGTGACACACTTATTGCTGTATCTCCCCCTTCCTACCGAAAAGTGCATTTGAATCCAACATCTCTGGTGTCTGGTGCTCTCTGAGCACAGCAGAGTCAAGCACGAACGTTTGAACTCTGCTCCCACAGGAAAGGAGTCAGGAGTGAAAGATGTTGCTGGGCATCTTCAGCACCCAGTGAGCTTTGCAATGGTTACACACTTATTGCTGTATCTCCCCCTTCCTACCGAAAAGTGCATTTGAATCCAACATCTCTGGTGTCTGGTGCTCTCTGAGCACAGGAGAGTCAAGCACGAACGTTTGAACTCTGCTCCCACAGGAAAGGAGTCAGGAGTGAAAGATGATGCTGGGCGTCTTCAGCACACAGTGAGAGTTGAAAGGGTGACACGCACATTGAGGTCTCTCCTCACTTTCGTTCCTCAAAGTGTATTTGAATCCAACATCTCCGGTGCCTGCTCTCGGCTGAGCAGAACGATGTAAAGCAAGAGCGTTTGAACTTTGCTCCCACAGGAAAAGAGCCAGGAGTGAAAGATGTTGCTGGACATCTTCAGCACACAGTGAGCTTTGCAGGGTGACACAAACATAGCTGTCCCTCCTCCCTTCCAACCTAAAAGTGCATTTGAATCCAACATCTCTGGTGCCTGGTGCTCTCTGAGCACAGCAGAGTAAAGCACGAACGTTTGAACTTTGCTCCCACAGGAAAAGAGGCAAGAATGAAAGATGTTGCTGGGCATCTTCAGCACCCAGTGAGCTTTGCAATGGTGACACACTTATTGCTGTATCTCCCCCTTCCTACCGAAAAGTGCATTTGAATCCAACATCTCTGGTGTCTGGTGCTCTCTGAGCACAGCAGAGTAAAGCACGAACGTTTGAACTCTGCTCCCACAGGAAAGGAGTCAGGAGTGAAAGATGATGCTGGGCATCTTCAGCACACAGTGAGAGTTGAAAGGGTGACACGCACATTGAGGTCTCTCCTCACTTTCGTTCCTCAAAGTGTATTTGAATCCAACATCTCCGGTGCCTGCTCTCGGCTGAGCAGAACGATGTAAAGCAAGAGCGTTTGAACTTTGCTCCCACAGGAAAAGAGCCAGGAGTGAAAGATGTTGCTGGACATCTTCAGCACACAGTGAGCTTTGCAGGGTGACACAAACATAGCTGTCCCTCCTCCCTTCCAACCTAAAAGTGCATTTGAATCCAACATCTCTGTGCCTGGTGCTCTCTGAGCACAGCAGAGTAAAGCACGAACGTTTGAACTTTGCTCCCACAGGAAAAGGGGCAAGAATGAAAGATGTTGCTGGGAATCTTCAGCACCCAGTGAGCTTTGCAATGGTGACACACTTATTGCTGTATCTCCCCCTTCCTACCGAAAAGTGCATTTGAATCTAACATCTCTGGTGTCTGGTGCTCTCTGAGCACAGCAGAGTAAAGCACGAACGTTTGAACTCTGCTCCCACAGGAAAGGAGTCAGGAGTGAAAGATGATGCTGGGCGTCTTCAGCACACAGTGAGAGTTGAAAGGGTGACACGCACATTGAGGTCTCTCCTCACTTTCGTTCCTCAAAGTGTATTTGAATCCAACATCTCCGGTGCCTGCTCTCGGCTGAGCAGAACGATGTAAAGCAAGAGCGTTTGAACTTTGCTCCCACAGGAAAAGAGCCAGGAGTGAAAGATGTTGCTGGACATCTTCAGCACACAGTGAGCTTTGCAGGGTGACACAAACATAGCTGTCCCTCCTCCCTTCCAACCTAAAAGTGCATTTGAATCCAACATCTCTGTGCCTGGTGCTCTCTGAGCACAGCAGAGTAAAGCACGAACGTTTGAACTTTGCTCCCACAGGAAAAGGGGCAAGAATGAAAGATGTTGCTGGGAATCTTCAGCACCCAGTGAGCTTTGCAATGGTGACACACTTATTGCTGTATCTCCCCCTTCCTACCGAAAAGTGCATTTGAATCCAACATCTCTGGTGTCTGGTGCTCTCTGAGCACAGCAGAGTAAAGCACGAACGTTTGAACTCTGCTCCCACAGGAAAGGAGTCAGGAGTGAAAGATGATGCTGGGCGTCTTCAGCACACAGTGAGAGTTGAAAGGGTGACACGCACATTGAGGTCTCTACTCACTTTCGTTCCTCAAAGTGTATTTGAATCCAACATCTCCGGTGCCTGCTCTCGGCTGAGCAGAACGATGTAAAGCAAGAGCGTTTGAACTTTGCTCCCACAGGAAAAGAGCCAGGAGTGAAAGATGTTGCTGGACATCTTCAGCACACAGTGAGCTTTGCAGGGTGACACAAACATAGCTGTCCCTCGTCCCTTCCAACCTAAAAGTGCATTTGAATCCAACATCTCTGGTGCCTGGTGCTCTCTGAGCACAGCAGAGTAAAGCACGAACGTTTGAACTTTGCTCCCACAGGAAAAGAGGCAAGAATGAAAGATGTTGCTGGGAATCTTCAGCACCCAGTGAGCTTTGCAATGGTGACACACTTATTGCTCTATCTCCCCCTTCCTACCGAAAAGTGCATTTGAATCCAACATCTCTGGTGTCTGGTGCTCTCTGAGCACAGCAGAGTAAAGCACGAACGTTTGAACTTTGCTCCCACAGGAAAAGAGGCAAGAATGAAAGATGTTGCTGGGCATCTTCAGCACCCAGTGAGCTTTGCAATGGTGACACACTTATTGCTGTATCTCCCCCTTCCTACCGAAAAGTGCATTTGAATCCAACATCTCTGGTGTCTGGTGCTCTCTGAGCACAGCAGAGTAAAGCACGAACGTTTGAACTCTGCTCCCACAGGAAAGGAGTCAGGAGTGAAAGATGATGCTGGGCATCTTCAGCACACAGTGAGAGTTGAAAGGGTGACACGCTCATTGAGGTCTCTCCTCACTTTCGTTCCTCAAAGTGTATTTGAATCCAACATCTCCGGTGCCTGCTCTCGGCTAAGCAGAACGATGTAAAGCAAGAGCGTTTGAACTTTGCTCCCACAGGAAAAGAGCCAGGAGTGAAAGATGTTGCTGGACATCTTCAGCACACAGTGAGCTTTGCAGGGTGACACAAACATAGCTGTCCCTCCTCCCTTCCAACCTAAAAGTGCATTTGAATCCAACATCTCTGGTGCCTGGTGCTCTCTGAGCACAGCAGAGTAAAGCACGAACGTTTAAGCTCTGCTCCCACAATAAAAGGGGCAAGTATGAAAGATGTTGCTGGGAAACTTCAGCACCCAGTGAGCTTTGCAATGGTGACACACTCATTGCTGTATCTCCCCCTTCCTACCGAAAAGTGCATTTGAATCCAACATCTCTGGTGTCTGGTGCTCTCTGAGCACAGCAGAGTAAAGCACGAACGTTTGAACTTTGCTCCCACAGGAAAAGAGGCAAGAATGAAAGATGTTGCTGGGCATCTTCAGCACCCAGTGAGCTTTGCAATGGTGACACACTTATTGCTGTATCTCCCCCTTCCTACCGAAAAGTGCATTTGAATCCAACATCTCTGGTGTCTGGTGCTCTCTGAGCACAGCAGAGTCAAGCACGAACGTTTGAACTCTGCTCCCACAGGAAAGGAGTCAGGAGTGAAAGATGTTGCTGGGCATCTTCAGCACCCAGTGAGCTTTGCAATGGTGACACACTTATTGCTGTATCTCCCCCTTCCTACCGAAAAGTGCATTTGAATCCAACATCTCTGGTGTCTGGTGCTCTCTGAGCACAGGAGAGTCAAGCACGAACGTTTGAACTCTGCTCCCACAGGAAAGGAGTCAGGAGTGAAAGATGATGCTGGGCGTCTTCAGCACACAGTGAGAGTTGAAAGGGTGACACGCACATTGAGGTCTCTCCTCACTTTCGTTCCTCAAAGTGTATTTGAATCCAACATCTCCGGTGCCTGCTCTCGGCTGAGCAGAACGATGTAAAGCAAGAGCGTTTGAACTTTGCTCCCACAGGAAAAGAGCCAGGAGTGAAAGATGTTGCTGGACATCTTCAGCACACAGTGAGCTTTGCAGGGTGACACAAACATAGCTGTCCCTCCTCCCTTCCAACCTAAAAGTGCATTTGAATCCAACATCTCTGGTGCCTGGTGCTCTCTGAGCACAGCAGAGTAAAGCACGAACGTTTGAACTTTGCTCCCACAGGAAAAGAGGCAAGAATGAAAGATGTTGCTGGGAATCTTCAGCACCCAGTGAGCTTTGCAATGGTGACACACTTATTGCTCTATCTCCCCCTTCCTACCGAAAAGTGCATTTGAATCCAACATCTCTGGTGTCTGGTGCTCTCTGAGCACAGCAGAGTAAAGCACGAACGTTTGAACTTTGCTCCCACAGGAAAAGAGGCAAGAATGAAAGATGTTGCTGGGCATCTTCAGCACCCAGTGAGCTTTGCAATGGTGACACACTTATTGCTGTATCTCCCCCTTCCTACCGAAAAGTGCATTTGAATCCAACATCTCTGGTGTCTGGTGCTCTCTGAGCACAGCAGAGTAAAGCACGAACGTTTGAACTCTGCTCCCACAGGAAAGGAGTCAGGAGTGAAAGATGATGCTGGGCATCTTCAGCACACAGTGAGAGTTGAAAGGGTGACACGCACATTGAGGTCTCTCCTCACTTTCGTTCCTCAAAGTGTATTTGAATCCAACATCTCCGGTGCCTGCTCTCGGCTGAGCAGAACGATGTAAAGCAAGAGCGTTTGAACTTTGCTCCCACAGGAAAAGAGCCAGGAGTGAAAGATGTTGCTGGACATCTTCAGCACACAGTGAGCTTTGCAGGGTGACACAAACATAGCTGTCCCTCCTCCCTTCCAACCTAAAAGTGCATTTGAATCCAACATCTCTGTGCCTGGTGCTCTCTGAGCACAGCAGAGTAAAGCACGAACGTTTGAACTTTGCTCCCACAGGAAAAGGGGCAAGAATGAAAGATGTTGCTGGGAATCTTCAGCACCCAGTGAGCTTTGCAATGGTGACACACTTATTGCTGTATCTCCCCCTTCCTACCGAAAAGTGCATTTGAATCCAACATCTCTGGTGTCTGGTGCTCTCTGAGCACAGCAGAGTAAAGCACGAACGTTTGAACTCTGCTCCCACAGGAAAGGAGTCAGGAGTGAAAGATGATGCTGGGCGTCTTCAGCACACAGTGAGAGTTGAAAGGGTGACACGCACATTGAGGTCTCTACTCACTTTCGTTCCTCAAAGTGTATTTGAATCCAACATCTCCGGTGCCTGCTCTCGGCTGAGCAGAACGATGTAAAGCAAGAGCGTTTGAACTTTGCTCCCACAGGAAAAGAGCCAGGAGTGAAAGATGTTGCTGGACATCTTCAGCACACAGTGAGCTTTGCAGGGTGACACAAACATAGCTGTCCCTCGTCCCTTCCAACCTAAAAGTGCATTTGAATCCAACATCTCTGGTGCCTGGTGCTCTCTGAGCACAGCAGAGTAAAGCACGAACGTTTGAACTTTGCTCCCACAGGAAAAGAGGCAAGAATGAAAGATGTTGCTGGGAATCTTCAGCACCCAGTGAGCTTTGCAATGGTGACACACTTATTGCTGTATCTCCCCCTTCCTACCGAAAAGTGCATTTGAATCCAACATCTCTGGTGTCTGGTGCTCTCTGAGCACAGCAGAGTAAAGCACGAACGTTTGAACTTTGCTCCCACAGGAAAAGAGGCAAGAATGAAAGATGTTGCTGGGCATCTTCAGCACCCAGTGAGCTTTGCAATGGTGACACACTTATTGCTGTATCTCCCCCTTCCTACCGAAAAGTGCATTTGAATCCAACATCTCTGGTGTCTGGTGCTCTCTGAGCACAGCAGAGTAAAGCACGAACGTTTGAACTCTGCTCCCACAGGAAAGGAGTCAGGAGTGAAAGATGATGCTGGGCATCTTCAGCACACAGTGAGAGTTGAAAGGGTGACACGCACATTGAGGTCTCTCCTCACTTTCGTTCCTCAAAGTGTATTTGAATCCAACATCTCCGGTGCCTGCTCTCGGCTAAGCAGAACGATGTAAAGCAAGAGCGTTTGAACTTTGCTCCCACAGGAAAAGAGCCAGGAGTGAAAGATGTTGCTGGACATCTTCAGCACACAGTGAGCTTTGCAGGGTGACACAAACATAGCTGTCCCTCCTCCCTTCCAACCTAAAAGTGCATTTGAATCCAACATCTCTGGTGCCTGGTGCTCTCTGAGCACAGCAGAGTAAAGCACGAACGTTTAAGCTCTGCTCCCACAATAAAAGGGGCAAGTACGAAAGATGTTGCTGGGAAACTTCAGCACCCAGTGAGCTTTGCAATGGTGACACTCTCATTGCTGTATCTCCCCCTTCCTACCGAAAAGTGCATTTGAATCCAACATCTCTGGTGTCTGGTGCTCTCTGAGCACAGCAGAGTAAAGCACGAACGTTTGAACTTTGCTCCCACAGGAAAAGAGGCAAGAATGAAAGATGTTGCTGGGCATCTTCAGCACCCAGTGAGCTTTGCAATGGTGACACACTTATTGCTGTATCTCCCCCTTCCTACCGAAAAGTGCATTTGAATCCAACATCTCTGGTGTCTGGTGCTCTCTGAGCACAGCAGAGTCAAGCACGAAAGTTTGAACTCTGCTCCCACAGGAAAGGAGTCAGGAGTGAAAGATGTTGCTGGGCATCTTCAGCACCCAGTGAGCTTTGCAATGGTGACACACTTATTGCTGTATCTCCCCCTTCCTACCGAAAAGTGCATTTGAATCCAACATCTCTGGTGTCTGGTGCTCTCTGAGCACAGGAGAGTCAAGCACGAACGTTTGAACTCTGCTCCCACAGGAAAGGAGTCAGGAGTGAAAGATGATGCTGGGCGTCTTCAGCACACAGTGAGAGTTGAAAGGGTGACACGCACATTGAGGTCTCTCCTCACTTTCGTTCCTCAAAGTGTATTTGAATCCAACATCTCCGGTGCCTGCTCTCGGCTGAGCAGAACGATGTAAAGCAAGAGCGTTTGAACTTTGCTCCCACAGGAAAAGAGCCAGGAGTGAAAGATGTTGCTGGACATCTTCAGCACACAGTGAGCTTTGCAGGGTGACACAAACATAGCTGTCCCTCCTCCCTTCCAACCTAAAAGTGCATTTGAATCCAACATCTCTGGTGCCTGGTGCTCTCTGAGCACAGCAGAGTAAAGCACGAACGTTTGAACTTTGCTCCCACAGGAAAAGAGGCAAGAATGAAAGATGTTGCTGGGCATCTTCAGCACCCAGTGAGCTTTGCAATGGTGACACACTTATTGCTGTATCTCCCCCTTCCTACCGAAAAGTGCATTTGAATCCAACATCTCTGGTGTCTGGTGCTCTCTGAGCACAGCAGAGTAAAGCACGAACGTTTGAACTCTGCTCCCACAGGAAAGGAGTCAGGAGTGAAAGATGATGCTGGGCATCTTCAGCACACAGTGAGAGTTGAAAGGGTGACACGCACATTGAGGTCTCTCCTCACTTTCGTTCCTCAAAGTGTATTTGAATCCAACATCTCCGGTGCCTGCTCTCGGCTGAGCAGAACGATGTAAAGCAAGAGCGTTTGAACTTTGCTCCCACAGGAAAAGAGCCAGGAGTGAAAGATGTTGCTGGACATCTTCAGCACACAGTGAGCTTTGCAGGGTGACACAAACATAGCTGTCCCTCCTCCCTTCCAACCTAAAAGTGCATTTGAATCCAACATCTCTGTGCCTGGTGCTCTCTGAGCACAGCAGAGTAAAGCACGAACGTTTGAACTTTGCTCCCACAGGAAAAGGGGCAAGAATGAAAGATGTTGCTGGGAATCTTCAGCACCCAGTGAGCTTTGCAATGGTGACGCACTTATTGCTGTATCTCCCCCTTCCTACCGAAAAGTGCATTTGAATCCAACATCTCTGGTGTCTGGTGCTCTCTGAGCACAGCAGAGTAAAGCACGAACGTTTGAACTCTGCTCCCACAGGAAAGGAGTCAGGAGTGAAAGATGATGCTGGGCGTCTTCAGCACACAGTGAGAGTTGAAAGGGTGACACGCACATTGAGGTCTCTCCTCACTTTCGTTCCTCAAAGTGTATTTGAATCCAACATCTCCGGTGCCTGCTCTCGGCTGAGCAGAACGATGTAAAGCAAGAGCGTTTGAACTTTGCTCCCACAGGAAAAGAGCCAGGAGTGAAAGATGTTGCTGGACATCTTCAGCACACAGTGAGCTTTGCAGGGTGACACAAACATAGCTGTCCCTCCTCCCTTCCAACCTAAAAGTGCATTTGAATCCAACATCTCTGTGCCTGGTGCTCTCTGAGCACAGCAGAGTAAAGCACGAACGTTTGAACTTTGCTCCCACAGGAAAAGGGGCAAGAATGAAAGATGTTGCTGGGAATCTTCAGCACCCAGTGAGCTTTGCAATGGTGACACACTTATTGCTGTATCTCCCCCTTCCTACCGAAAAGTGCATTTGAATCCAACATCTCTGGTGTCTGGTGCTCTCTGAGCACAGCAGAGTAAAGCACGAACGTTTGAACTCTGCTCCCACAGGAAAGGAGTCAGGAGTGAAAGATGATGCTGGGCGTCTTCAGCACACAGTGAGAGTTGAAAGGGTGACACGCACATTGAGGTCTCTACTCACTTTCGTTCCTCAAAGTGTATTTGAATCCAACATCTCCGGTGCCTGCTCTCGGCTGAGCAGAACGATGTAAAGCAAGAGCGTTTGAACTTTGCTCCCACAGGAAAAGAGCCAGGAGTGAAAGATGTTGCTGGACATCTTCAGCACACAGTGAGCTTTGCAGGGTGACACAAACATAGCTGTCCCTCGTCCCTTCCAACCTAAAAGTGCATTTGAATCCAACATCTCTGGTGCCTGGTGCTCTCTGAGCACAGCAGAGTAAAGCACGAACGTTTGAACTTTGCTCCCACAGGAAAAGAGGCAAGAATGAAAGATGTTGCTGGGAATCTTCAGCACCCAGTGAGCTTTGCAATGGTGACACACTTATTGCTCTATCTCCCCCTTCCTACCGAAAAGTGCATTTGAATCCAACATCTCTGGTGTCTGGTGCTCTCTGAGCACAGCAGAGTAAAGCACGAACGTTTGAACTTTGCTCCCACAGGAAAAGAGGCAAGAATGAAAGATGTTGCTGGGCATCTTCAGCACCCAGTGAGCTTTGCAATGGTGACACACTTATTGCTGTATCTCCCCCTTCCTACCGAAAAGTGCATTTGAATCCAACATCTCTGGTGTCTGGTGCTCTCTGAGCACAGCAGAGTAAAGCACGAACGTTTGAACTCTGCTCCCACAGGAAAGGAGTCAGGAGTGAAAGATGATGCTGGGCATCTTCAGCACACAGTGAGAGTTGAAAGGGTGACACGCACATTGAGGTCTCTCCTCACTTTCGTTCCTCAAAGTGTATTTGAATCCAACATCTCCGGTGCCTGCTCTCGGCTAAGCAGAACGATGTAAAGCAAGAGCGTTTGAACTTTGCTCCCACAGGAAAAGAGCCAGGAGTGAAAGATGTTGCTGGACATCTTCAGCACACAGTGAGCTTTGCAGGGTGACACAAACATAGCTGTCCCTCCTCCCTTCCAACCTAAAAGTGCATTTGAATCCAACATCTCTGGTGCCTGGTGCTCTCTGAGCACAGCAGAGTAAAGCACGAACGTTTAAGCTCTGCTCCCACAATAAAAGGGGCAAGTATGAAAGATGTTGCTGGGAAACTTCAGCACCCAGTGAGCTTTGCAATGGTGACACACTCATTGCTGTATCTCCCCCTTCCTACCGAAAAGTGCATTTGAATCCAACATCTCTGGTGTCTGGTGCTCTCTGAGCACAGCAGAGTAAAGCACGAACGTTTGAACTTTGCTCCCACAGGAAAAGAGGCAAGAATGAAAGATGTTGCTGGGCATCTTCAGCACCCAGTGAGCTTTGCAATGGTGACACACTTATTGCTGTATCTCCCCCTTCCTACCGAAAAGTGCATTTGAATCCAACATCTCTGGTGTCTGGTGCTCTCTGAGCACAGCAGAGTCAAGCACGAACGTTTGAACTCTGCTCCCACAGGAAAGGAGTCAGGAGTGAAAGATGTTGCTGGGCATCTTCAGCACCCAGTGAGCTTTGCAATGGTGACACACTTATTGCTGTATCTCCCCCTTCCTACCGAAAAGTGCATTTGAATCCAACATCTCTGGTGTCTGGTGCTCTCTGAGCACAGGAGAGTCAAGCACGAACGTTTGAACTCTGCTCCCACAGGAAAGGAGTCAGGAGTGAAAGATGATGCTGGGCGTCTTCAGCACACAGTGAGAGTTGAAAGGGTGACACGCACATTGAGGTCTCTCCTCACTTTCGTTCCTCAAAGTGTATTTGAATCCAACATCTCCGGTGCCTGCTCTCGGCTGAGCAGAACGATGTAAAGCAAGAGCGTTTGAACTTTGCTCCCACAGGAAAAGAGCCAGGAGTGAAAGATGTTGCTGGACATCTTCAGCACACAGTGAGCTTTGCAGGGTGACACAAACATAGCTGTCCCTCCTCCCTTCCAACCTAAAAGTGCATTTGAATCCAACATCTCTGGTGCCTGGTGCTCTCTGAGCACAGCAGAGTAAAGCACGAACGTTTGAACTTTGCTCCCACAGGAAAAGAGGCAAGAATGAAAGATGTTGCTGGGAATCTTCAGCACCCAGTGAGCTTTGCAATGGTGACACACTTATTGCTCTATCTCCCCCTTCCTACCGAAAAGTGCATTTGAATCCAACATCTCTGGTGTCTGGTGCTCTCTGAGCACAGCAGAGTAAAGCACGAACGTTTGAACTTTGCTCCCACAGGAAAAGAGGCAAGAATGAAAGATGTTGCTGGGCATCTTCAGCACCCAGTGAGCTTTGCAATGGTGACACACTTATTGCTGTATCTCCCCCTTCCTACCGAAAAGTGCATTTGAATCCAACATCTCTGGTGTCTGGTGCTCTCTGAGCACAGCAGAGTAAAGCACGAACGTTTGAACTCTGCTCCCACAGGAAAGGAGTCAGGAGTGAAAGATGATGCTGGGCATCTTCAGCACACAGTGAGAGTTGAAAGGGTGACACGCACATTGAGGTCTCTCCTCACTTTCGTTCCTCAAAGTGTATTTGAATCCAACATCTCCGGTGCCTGCTCTCGGCTGAGCAGAACGATGTAAAGCAAGAGCGTTTGAACTTTGCTCCCACAGGAAAAGAGCCAGGAGTGAAAGATGTTGCTGGACATCTTCAGCACACAGTGAGCTTTGCAGGGTGACACAAACATAGCTGTCCCTCCTCCCTTCCAACCTAAAAGTGCATTTGAATCCAACATCTCTGTGCCTGGTGCTCTCTGAGCACAGCAGAGTAAAGCACGAACGTTTGAACTTTGCTCCCACAGGAAAAGGGGCAAGAATGAAAGATGTTGCTGGGAATCTTCAGCACCCAGTGAGCTTTGCAATGGTGACACACTTATTGCTGTATCTCCCCCTTCCTACCGAAAAGTGCATTTGAATCCAACATCTCTGGTGTCTGGTGCTCTCTGAGCACAGCAGAGTAAAGCACGAACGTTTGAACTCTGCTCCCACAGGAAAGGAGTCAGGAGTGAAAGATGATGCTGGGCATCTTCAGCACACAGTGAGAGTTGAAAGGGTGACACGCACATTGAGGTCTCTCCTCACTTTCGTTCCTCAAAGTGTATTTGAATCCAACATCTCCGGTGCCTGCTCTCGGCTAAGCAGAACGATGTAAAGCAAGAGCGTTTGAACTTTGCTCCCACAGGAAAAGAGCCAGGAGTGAAAGATGTTGCTGGACATCTTCAGCACACAGTGAGCTTTGCAGGGTGACACAAACATAGCTGTCCCTCCTCCCTTCCAACCTAAAAGTGCATTTGAATCCAACATCTCTGGTGCCTGGTGCTCTCTGAGCACAGCAGAGTAAAGCACGAACGTTTAAGCTCTGCTCCCACAATAAAAGGGGCAAGTATGAAAGATGTTGCTGGGAAACTTCAGCACCCAGTGAGCTTTGCAATGGTGACACACTCATTGCTGTATCTCCCCCTTCCTACCGAAAAGTGCATTTGAATCCAACATCTCTGGTGTCTGGTGCTCTCTGAGCACAGCAGAGTAAAGCACGAACGTTTGAACTTTGCTCCCACAGGAAAAGAGGCAAGAATGAAAGATGTTGCTGGGCATCTTCAGCACCCAGTGAGCTTTGCAATGGTGACACACTTATTGCTGTATCTCCCCCTTCCTACCGAAAAGTGCATTTGAATCCAACATCTCTGGTGTCTGGTGCTCTCTGAGCACAGCAGAGTCAAGCACGAACGTTTGAACTCTGCTCCCACAGGAAAGGAGTCAGGAGTGAAAGATGTTGCTGGGCATCTTCAGCACCCAGTGAGCTTTGCAATGGTGACACACTTATTGCTGTATCTCCCCCTTCCTACCGAAAAGTGCATTTGAATCCAACATCTCTGGTGTCTGGTGCTCTCTGAGCACAGGAGAGTCAAGCACGAACGTTTGAACTCTGCTCCCACAGGAAAGGAGTCAGGAGTGAAAGATGATGCTGGGCGTCTTCAGCACACAGTGAGAGTTGAAAGGGTGACACGCACATTGAGGTCTCTCCTCACTTTCGTTCCTCAAAGTGTATTTGAATCCAACATCTCCGGTGCCTGCTCTCGGCTGAGCAGAACGATGTAAAGCAAGAGCGTTTGAACTTTGCTCCCACAGGAAAAGAGCCAGGAGTGAAAGATGTTGCTGGACATCTTCAGCACACAGTGAGCTTTGCAGGGTGACACAAACATAGCTGTCCCTCCTCCCTTCCAACCTAAAAGTGCATTTGAATCCAACATCTCTGGTGCCTGGTGCTCTCTGAGCACAGCAGAGTAAAGCACGAACGTTTGAACTTTGCTCCCACAGGAAAAGAGGCAAGAATGAAAGATGTTGCTGGGAATCTTCAGCACCCAGTGAGCTTTGCAATGGTGACACACTTATTGCTCTATCTCCCCCTTCCTACCGAAAAGTGCATTTGAATCCAACATCTCTGGTGTCTGGTGCTCTCTGAGCACAGCAGAGTAAAGCACGAACGTTTGAACTTTGCTCCCACAGGAAAAGAGGCAAGAATGAAAGATGTTGCTGGGCATCTTCAGCACCCAGTGAGCTTTGCAATGGTGACACACTTATTGCTGTATCTCCCCCTTCCTACCGAAAAGTGCATTTGAATCCAACATCTCTGGTGTCTGGTGCTCTCTGAGCACAGCAGAGTAAAGCACGAACGTTTGAACTCTGCTCCCACAGGAAAGGAGTCAGGAGTGAAAGATGATGCTGGGCATCTTCAGCACACAGTGAGAGTTGAAAGGGTGACACGCACATTGAGGTCTCTCCTCACTTTCGTTCCTCAAAGTGTATTTGAATCCAACATCTCCGGTGCCTGCTCTCGGCTGAGCAGAACGATGTAAAGCAAGAGCGTTTGAACTTTGCTCCCACAGGAAAAGAGCCAGGAGTGAAAGATGTTGCTGGACATCTTCAGCACACAGTGAGCTTTGCAGGGTGACACAAACATAGCTGTCCCTCCTCCCTTCCAACCTAAAAGTGCATTTGAATCCAACATCTCTGTGCCTGGTGCTCTCTGAGCACAGCAGAGTAAAGCACGAACGTTTGAACTTTGCTCCCACAGGAAAAGGGGCAAGAATGAAAGATGTTGCTGGGAATCTTCAGCACCCAGTGAGCTTTGCAATGGTGACACACTTATTGCTGTATCTCCCCCTTCCTACCGAAAAGTGCATTTGAATCCAACATCTCTGGTGTCTGGTGCTCTCTGAGCACAGCAGAGTAAAGCACGAACGTTTGAACTCTGCTCCCACAGGAAAGGAGTCAGGAGTGAAAGATGATTCTGGGCATCTTCAGCACACAGTGAGAGTTGAAAGGGTGACACGCACATTGAGGTCTCTCCTCACTTTCGTTCCTCAAAGTGTATTTGAATCCAACATCTCCGGTGCCTGCTCTCGGCTAAGCAGAACGATGTAAAGCAAGAGCGTTTGAACTTTGCTCCCACAGGAAAAGAGCCAGGAGTGAAAGATGTTGCTGGACATCTTCAGCACACAGTGAGCTTTGCAGGGTGACACAAACATAGCTGTCCCTCCTCCCTTCCAACCTAAAAGTGCATTTGAATCCAACATCTCTGGTGCCTGGTGCTCTCTGAGCACAGCAGAGTAAAGCACGAACGTTTAAGCTCTGCTCCCACAATAAAAGGGGCAAGTATGAAAGATGTTGCTGGGAAACTTCAGCACCCAGTGAGCTTTGCAATGGTGACACACTCATTGCTGTATCTCCCCCTTCCTACCGAAAAGTGCATTTGAATCCAACATCTCTGGTGTCTGGTGCTCTCTGAGCACAGCAGAGTAAAGCACGAACGTTTGAACTTTGCTCCCACAGGAAAAGAGGCAAGAATGAAAGATGTTGCTGGGCATCTTCAGCACCCAGTGAGCTTTGCAATGGTGACACACTTATTGCTGTATCTCCCCCTTCCTACCGAAAAGTGCATTTGAATCCAACATCTCTGGTGTCTGGTGCTCTCTGAGCACAGCAGAGTCAAGCACGAACGTTTGAACTCTGCTCCCACAGGAAAGGAGTCAGGAGTGAAAGATGTTGCTGGGCATCTTCAGCACCCAGTGAGCTTTGCAATGGTGACACACTTATTGCTGTATCTCCCCCTTCCTACCGAAAAGTGCATTTGAATCCAACATCTCTGGTGTCTGGTGCTCTCTGAGCACAGGAGAGTCAAGCACGAACGTTTGAACTCTGCTCCCACAGGAAAGGAGTCAGGAGTGAAAGATGATGCTGGGCGTCTTCAGCACACAGTGAGAGTTGAAAGGGTGACACGCACATTGAGGTCTCTCCTCACTTTCGTTCCTCAAAGTGTATTTGAATCCAACATCTCCGGTGCCTGCTCTCGGCTGAGCAGAACGATGTAAAGCAAGAGCGTTTGAACTTTGCTCCCACAGGAAAAGAGCCAGGAGTGAAAGATGTTGCTGGACATCTTCAGCACACAGTGAGCTTTGCAGGGTGACACAAACATAGCTGTCCCTCCTCCCTTCCAACCTAAAAGTGCATTTGAATCCAACATCTCTGGTGCCTGGTGCTCTCTGAGCACAGCAGAGTAAAGCACGAACGTTTGAACTTTGCTCCCACAGGAAAAGAGGCAAGAATGAAAGATGTTGCTGGGAATCTTCAGCACCCAGTGAGCTTTGCAATGGTGACACACTTATTGCTCTATCTCCCCCTTCCTACCGAAAAGTGCATTTGAATCCAACATCTCTGGTGTCTGGTGCTCTCTGAGCACAGCAGAGTAAAGCACGAACGTTTGAACTTTGCTCCCACAGGAAAAGAGGCAAGAATGAAAGATGTTGCTGGGCATCTTCAGCACCCAGTGAGCTTTGCAATGGTGACACACTTATTGCTGTATCTCCCCCTTCCTACCGAAAAGTGCATTTGAATCCAACATCTCTGGTGTCTGGTGCTCTCTGAGCACAGCAGAGTAAAGCACGAACGTTTGAACTCTGCTCCCACAGGAAAGGAGTCAGGAGTGAAAGATGATGCTGGGCATCTTCAGCACACAGTGAGAGTTGAAAGGGTGACACGCACATTGAGGTCTCTCCTCACTTTCGTTCCTCAAAGTGTATTTGAATCCAACATCTCCGGTGCCTGCTCTCGGCTGAGCAGAACGATGTAAAGCAAGAGCGTTTGAACTTTGCTCCCACAGGAAAAGAGCCAGGAGTGAAAGATGTTGCTGGACATCTTCAGCACACAGTGAGCTTTGCAGGGTGACACAAACATAGCTGTCCCTCCTCCCTTCCAACCTAAAAGTGCATTTGAATCCAACATCTCTGTGCCTGGTGCTCTCTGAGCACAGCAGAGTAAAGCACGAACGTTTGAACTTTGCTCCCACAGGAAAAGGGGCAAGAATGAAAGATGTTGCTGGGAATCTTCAGCACCCAGTGAGCTTTGCAATGGTGACACACTTATTGCTGTATCTCCCCCTTCCTACCGAAAAGTGCATTTGAATCCAACATCTCTGGTGTCTGGTGCTCTCTGAGCACAGCAGAGTAAAGCACGAACGTTTGAACTCTGCTCCCACAGGAAAGGAGTCAGGAGTGAAAGATGATGCTGGGCGTCTTCAGCACACAGTGAGAGTTGAAAGGGTGACACGCACATTGAGGTCTCTACTCACTTTCGTTCCTCAAAGTGTATTTGAATCCAACATCTCCGGTGCCTGCTCTCGGCTGAGCAGAACGATGTAAAGCAAGAGCGTTTGAACTTTGCTCCCACAGGAAAAGAGCCAGGAGTGAAAGATGTTGCTGGACATCTTCAGCACACAGTGAGCTTTGCAGGGTGACACAAACATAGCTGTCCCTCCTCCCTTCCAACCTAAAAGTGCATTTGAATCCAACATCTCTGGTGCCTGGTGCTCTCTGAGCACAGCAGAGTAAAGCACGAACGTTTGAACTTTGCTCCCACAGGAAAAGAGGCAAGAATGAAAGATGTTGCTGGGAATCTTCAGCACCCAGTGAGCTTTGCAATGGTGACACACTTATTGCTCTATCTCCCCCTTCCTACCGAAAAGTGCATTTGAATCCAACATCTCTGGTGTCTGGTGCTCTCTGAGCACAGCAGAGTAAAGCACGAACGTTTGAACTTTGCTCCCACAGGAAAAGAGGCAAGAATGAAAGATGTTGCTGGGCATCTTCAGCACCCAGTGAGCTTTGCAATGGTGACACACTTATTGCTGTATCTCCCCCTTCCTACCGAAAAGTGCATTTGAATCCAACATCTCTGGTGTCTGGTGCTCTCTGAGCACAGCAGAGTAAAGCACGAACGTTTGAACTCTGCTCCCACAGGAAAGGAGTCAGGAGTGAAAGATGATGCTGGGCATCTTCAGCACACAGTGAGAGTTGAAAGGGTGACACGCACATTGAGGTCTCTCCTCACTTTCGTTCCTCAAAGTGTATTTGAATCCAACATCTCCGGTGCCTGCTCTCGGCTAAGCAGAACGATGTAAAGCAAGAGCGTTTGAACTTTGCTCCCACAGGAAAAGAGCCAGGAGTGAAAGATGTTGCTGGACATCTTCAGCACACAGTGAGCTTTGCAGGGTGACACAAACATAGCTGTCCCTCCTCCCTTCCAACCTAAAAGTGCATTTGAATCCAACATCTCTGGTGCCTGGTGCTCTCTGAGCACAGCAGAGTAAAGCACGAACGTTTAAGCTCTGCTCCCACAATAAAAGGGGCAAGTATGAAAGATGTTGCTGGGAAACTTCAGCACCCAGTGAGCTTTGCAATGGTGACACACTCATTGCTGTATCTCCCCCTTCCTACCGAAAAGTGCATTTGAATCCAACATCTCTGGTGTCTGGTGCTCTCTGAGCACAGCAGAGTAAAGCACGAACGTTTGAACTTTGCTCCCACAGGAAAAGAGGCAAGAATGAAAGATGTTGCTGGGCATCTTCAGCACCCAGTGAGCTTTGCAATGGTGACACACTTATTGCTGTATCTCCCCCTTCCTACCGAAAAGTGCATTTGAATCCAACATCTCTGGTGTCTGGTGCTCTCTGAGCACAGCAGAGTAAAGCACGAACGTTTGAACTCTGCTCCCACAGGAAAGGAGTCAGGAGTGAAAGATGATGCTGGGCATCTTCAGCACACAGTGAGAGTTAAAAGGGTGACACGCACATTGAGGTCTCTCCTCACTTTCGTTCCTTAAAGTGTATTTGAATCCAACATCTCCGGTGCCTGCTCTCGGCTGAGCAGAACGATGTAAAGCAAGAGCGTTTGAACTTTGCTCCCACAGGAAAAGAGCCAGGAGTGAAAGATGTTGCTGGACATCTTCAGCACACAGTGAGCTTTGCAGGGTGACACAAACATAGCTGTCCCTCCTCCCTTCCAACCTAAAAGTGCATTTGAATCCAACATCTCTGTGCCTGGTGCTCTCTGAGCACAGCAGAGTAAAGCACGAACGTTTGAACTTTGCTCCCACAGGAAAAGGGGCAAGAATGAAAGATGTTGCTGGGTATCTTCAGCACCCAGTGAGCTTTGCAATGGTGACACACTTATTGCTGTATCTCCCCCTTCCTACCGAAAAGTGCATTTGAATCCAACATCTCTGGTGTCTGGTGCTCTCTGAGCACAGCAGAGTAAAGCACGAACGTTTGAACTCTGCTCCCACAGGAAAGGAGTCAGGAGTGAAAGATGATGCTGGGCGTCTTCAGCACACAGTGAGAGTTGAAAGGGTGACACGCACATTGAGGTCTCTACTCACTTTCGTTCCTCAAAGTGTATTTGAATCCAACATCTCCGGTGCCTGCTCTCGGCTGAGCAGAACGATGTAAAGCAAGAGCGTTTGAACTTTGCTCCCACAGGAAAAGAGCCAGGAGTGAAAGATGTTGCTGGACATCTTCAGCACACAGTGAGCTTTGCAGGGTGACACAAACATAGCTGTCCCTCCTCCCTTCCAACCTAAAAGTGCATTTGAATCCAACATCTCTGGTGCCTGGTGCTCTCTGAGCACAGCAGAGTAAAGCACGAACGTTTAAGCTCTGCTCCCACAATAAAAGGGGCAAGAATGAAAGATGTTGCTGGGAAACTTCAGCACCCAGTGAGCTTTGCAATGGCGACACAGTCATTGCTGTATCTCCCCCTTCCTACCGAAAAGTGCATTTGAATCCAACATCTCTGGTGTCTGGTGCTCTCTGAGCACAGCAGAGTAAAGCACGAACGTTTGAACTTTGCTCCCACAGGAAAAGAGGCAAGAATGAAAGATGTTGCTGGGCATCTTCAGCACCCAGTGAGCTTTGCAATGGTGACACACTTATTGCTGTATCTCCCCCTTCCTACCGAAAAGTGCATTTGAATCCAACATCTCTGGTGTCTGGTGCTCTCTGAGCACAGCAGAGTAAAGCACGAACGTTTGAACTTTGTTCCCACAGGAAAAGAGGCAAGAATGAAAGATGTTGCTGGGCATCTTCAGCACCCAGTGAGCTTTGCAATGGTGACACACTTATTGCTGTATCTGCCCCTTCCTACCGAAAAGTGCATTTGAATCCAACATCTCTGGTGTCTGGTGCTCTCTGAGCACAGCAGAGTCAAGCACGAACGTTTGAACTTTGCTCCCACAGGAAAGGAGTCAGGAGTGAAAGATGTTGCTGGGCATCTTCAGCACCCAGTGAGCTTTGCAATGGTGACACACTTATTGCTGTATCTCCCCCTTCCTACCGAAAAGTGCATTTGAATCCAACATCTCTGGTGTCTGGTGCTCTCTGAGCACAGCAGAGTAAAGCACGAACATTTGAACTCTGCTCCCACAGGAAAGGAGTCAGGAGTGAAAGATGATGCTGGGCGTCTTCAGCACACAGTGAGAGTTGAAAGGGTGACACGCACATTGAGGTCTCTCCTCACTTTCGTTCCTCAAAGTGTATTTGAATCCAACATCTCCGGTGCCTGCTCTCGGCTGAGCAGAACGATGTAAAGCAAGAGCGTTTGAACTTTGCTCCCACAGGAAAAGAGCCAGGAGTGAAAGATGTTGCTGGACATCTTCAGCACACAGTGAGCTTTGCAGGGTGACACAAACATAGCTGTCCCTCCTCCCTTCCAACCTAAAAGTGCATTTGAATCCAACATCTCTGGTGCCTGGTGCTCTCTGAGCACAGCAGAGTAAAGCACGAACGTTTGAACTTTGCTCCCACAGGAAAAGAGGCAAGAATGAAAGATGTTGCTGGGAATCTTCAGCACCCAGTGAGCTTTGCAATGGTGACACACTTATTGCTCTATCTCCCCCTTCCTACCGAAAAGTGCATTTGAATCCAACATCTCTGGTGTCTGGTGCTCTCTGAGCACAGCAGAGTAAAGCACGAACGTTTGAACTTTGCTCCCACAGGAAAAGAGGCAAGAATGAAAGATGTTGCTGGGCATCTTCAGCACCCAGTGAGCTTTGCAATGGTGACACACTTATTGCTGTATCTCCCCCTTCCTACCGAAAAGTGCATTTGAATCCAACATCTCTGGTGTCTGGTGCTCTCTGAGCACAGCAGAGTAAAGCACGAACGTTTGAACTCTGCTCCCACAGGAAAGGAGTCTGGAGTGAAAGATGATGCTGGGCATCTTCAGCACACAGTGAGAGTTGAAAGGGTGACACGCACATTGAGGTCTCTCCTCACTTTCGTTCCTCAAAGTGTATTTGAATCCAACATCTCCGGTGCCTGCTCTCGGCTGAGCAGAACGATGTAAAGCAAGAGCGTTTGAACTTTGCTCCCACAGGAAAAGAGCCAGGAGTGAAAGATGTTGCTGGACATCTTCAGCACACAGTGAGCTTTGCAGGGTGACACAAACATAGCTGTCCCTCCTCCCTTCCAACCTAAAAGTGCATTTGAATCCAACATCTCTGGTGCCTGGTGCTCTCTGAGCACAGCAGAGTAAAGCACGAACGTTTAAGCTCTGCTCCCACAATAAAAGGGGCAAGAATGAAAGATGTTGCTGGGAAACTTCAGCACCCAGTGAGCTTTGCAATGGCGACACAGTCATTGCTGTATCTCCCCCTTCCTACCGAAAAGTGCATTTGAATCCAACATCTCTGGTGTCTGGTGCTCTCTGAGCACAGCAGAGTAAAGCACGAACGTTTGAACTTTGCTCCCACAGGAAAAGAGGCAAGAATGAAAGATGTTGCTGGGCATCTTCAGCACCCAGTGAGCTTTGCAATGGTGACACACTTATTGCTGTATCTCCCCCTTCCTACCGAAAAGTGCATTTGAATCCAACATCTCTGGTGTCTGGTGCTCTCTGAGCACAGCAGAGTAAAGCACGAACGTTTGAACTTTGTTCCCACAGGAAAAGAGGCAAGAATGAAAGATGTTGCTGGGCATCTTCAGCACCCAGTGAGCTTTGCAATGGTGACACACTTATTGCTGTATCTCCCCCTTCCTACCGAAAAGTGCATTTGAATCCAACATCTCTGGTGTCTGGTGCTCTCTGAGCACAGCAGAGTCAAGCACGAACGTTTGAACTCTGCTCCCACAGGAAAGGAGTCAGGAGTGAAAGATGTTGCTGGGCATCTTCAGCACCCAGTGAGCTTTGCAATGGTGACACACTTATTGCTGTATCTCCCCCTTCCTACCGAAAAGTGCATTTGAATCCAACATCTCTGGTGTCTGGTGCTCTCTGAGCACAGGAGAGTCAAGCACGAACGTTTGAACTCTGCTCCCACAGGAAAGGAGTCAGGAGTGAAAGATGATGCTGGGCGTCTTCAGCACACAGTGAGAGTTGAAAGGGTGACACGCACATTGAGGTCTCTCCTCACTTTCGTTCCTCAAAGTGTATTTGAATCCAACATCTCCGGTGCCTGCTCTCGGCTGAGCAGAACGATGTAAAGCAAGAGCGTTTGAACTTTGCTCCCACAGGAAAAGAGCCAGGAGTGAAAGATGTTGCTGGACATCTTCAGCACACAGTGAGCTTTGCAGGGTGACACAAACATAGCTGTCCCTCCTCCCTTCCAACCTAAAAGTGCATTTGAATCCAACATCTCTGGTGCCTGGTGCTCTCTGAGCACAGCAGAGTAAAGCACGAACGTTTAAACTTTGCTCCCACAGGAAAAGAGGCAAGAATGAAAGATGTTGCTGGGAATCTTCAGCACCCAGTGAGCTTTGCAATGGTGACACACTTATTGCTCTATCTCCCCCTTCCTACCGAAAAGTGCATTTGAATCCAACATCTCTGGTGTCTGGTGCTCTCTGAGCACAGCAGAGTAAAGCACGAACGTTTGAACTTTGCTCCCACAGGAAAAGAGGCAAGAATGAAAGATGTTGCTGGGCATCTTCAGCACCCAGTGAGCTTTGCAATGGTGACACACTTATTGCTGTATCTCCCCCTTCCTACCGAAAAGTGCATTTGAATCCAACATCTCTGGTGTCTGGTGCTCTCTGAGCACAGCAGAGTAAAGCACGAACGTTTGAACTCTGCTCCCACAGGAAAGGAGTCAGGAGTGAAAGATGATGCTGGGCATCTTCAGCACACAGTGAGAGTTGAAAGGGTGACACGCACATTGAGGTCTCTCCTCACTTTCGTTCCTCAAAGTGTATTTGAATCCAACATCTCCGGTGCCTGCTCTCGGCTGAGCAGAACGATGTAAAGCAAGAGCGTTTGAACTTTGCTCCCACAGGAAAAGAGCCAGGAGTGAAAGATGTTGCTGGACATCTTCAGCACACAGTGAGCTTTGCAGGGTGACACAAACATAGCTGTCCCTCCTCCCTTCCAACCTAAAAGTGCATTTGAATCCAACATCTCTGTGCCTGGTGCTCTCTGAGCACAGCAGAGTAAAGCACGAACGTTTGAACTTTGCTCCCACAGGAAAAGGGGCAAGAATGAAAGATGTTGCTGGGAATCTTCAGCACCCAGTGAGCTTTGCAATGGTGACACACTTATTGCTGTATCTCCCCCTTCCTACCGAAAAGTGCATTTGAATCCAACATCTCTGGTGTCTGGTGCTCTCTGAGCACAGCAGAGTAAAGCACGAACGTTTGAACTCTGCTCCCACAGGAAAGGAGTCAGGAGTGAAAGATGATGCTGGGCGTCTTCAGCACACAGTGAGAGTTGAAAGGGTGACACGCACATTGAGGTCTCTACTCACTTTCGTTCCTCAAAGTGTATTTGAATCCAACATCTCCGGTGCCTGCTCTCGTCTGAGCAGAACGATGTAAAGCAAGAGCGTTTGAACTTTGCTCCCACAGGAAAAGAGCCAGGAGTGAAAGATGTTGCTGGACATCTTCAGCACACAGTGAGCTTTGCAGGGTGACACAAACATAGCTGTCCCTCGTCCCTTCCAACCTAAAAGTGCATTTGAATCCAACATCTCTGGTGCCTGGTGCTCTCTGAGCACAGCAGAGTAAAGCACGAACGTTTGAACTTTGCTCCCACAGGAAAAGAGGCAAGAATGAAAGATGTTGCTGGGAATCTTCAGCACCCAGTGAGCTTTGCAATGGTGACACACTTATTGCTCTATCTCCCCCTTCCTACCGAAAAGTGCATTTGAATCCAACATCTCTGGTGTCTGGTGCTCTCTGAGCACAGCAGAGTAAAGCACGAACGTTTGAACTTTGCTCCCACAGGAAAAGAGGCAAGAATGAAAGATGTTGCTGGGCATCTTCAGCACCCAGTGAGCTTTGCAATGGTGACACACTTATTGCTGTATCTCCCCCTTCCTACCGAAAAGTGCATTTGAATCCAACATCTCTGGTGTCTGGTGCTCTCTGAGCACAGCAGAGTAAAGCACGAACGTTTGAACTCTGCTCCCACAGGAAAGGAGTCAGGAGTGAAAGATGATGCTGGGCATCTTCAGCACACAGTGAGAGTTGAAAGGGTGACACGCACATTGAGGTCTCTCCTCACTTTCGTTCCTCAAAGTGTATTTGAATCCAACATCTCCGGTGCCTGCTCTCGGCTAAGCAGAACGATGTAAAGCAAGAGCGTTTGAACTTTGCTCCCACAGGAAAAGAGCCAGGAGTGAAAGATGTTGCTGGACATCTTCAGCACACAGTGAGCTTTGCAGGGTGACACAAACATAGCTGTCCCTCCTCCCTTCCAACCTAAAAGTGCATTTGAATCCAACATCTCTGGTGCCTGGTGCTCTCTGAGCACAGCAGAGTAAAGCACGAACGTTTAAGCTCTGCTCCCACAATAAAAGGGGCAAGTATGAAAGATGTTGCTGGGAAACTTCAGCACCCAGTGAGCTTTGCAATGGTGACACACTCATTGCTGTATCTCCCCCTTCCTACCGAAAAGTGCATTTGAATCCAACATCTCTGGTGTCTGGTGCTCTCTGAGCACAGCAGAGTAAAGCACGAACGTTTGAACTTTGCTCCCACAGGAAAAGAGGCAAGAATGAAAGATGTTGCTGGGCATCTTCAGCACCCAGTGAGCTTTGCAATGGTGACACACTTATTGCTGTATCTCCCCCTTCCTACCGAAAAGTGCATTTGAATCCAACATCTCTGGTGTCTGGTGCTCTCTGAGCACAGCAGAGTAAAGCACGAACGTTTGAACTCTGCTCCCACAGGAAAGGAGTCAGGAGTGAAAGATGATGCTGGGCATCTTCAGCACACAGTGAGAGTTAAAAGGGTGACACGCACATTGAGGTCTCTCCTCACTTTCGTTCCTTAAAGTGTATTTGAATCCAACATCTCCGGTGCCTGCTCTCGGCTGAGCAGAACGATGTAAAGCAAGAGCGTTTGAACTTTGCTCCCACAGGAAAAGAGCCAGGAGTGAAAGATGTTGCTGGACATCTTCAGCACACAGTGAGCTTTGCAGGGTGACACAAACATAGCTGTCCCTCCTCCCTTCCAACCTAAAAGTGCATTTGAATCCAACATCTCTGTGCCTGGTGCTCTCTGAGCACAGCAGAGTAAAGCACGAACGTTTGAACTTTGCTCCCACAGGAAAAGGGGCAAGAATGAAAGATGTTGCTGGGTATCTTCAGCACCCAGTGAGCTTTGCAATGGTGACACACTTATTGCTGTATCTCCCCCTTCCTACCGAAAAGTGCATTTGAATCCAACATCTCTGGTGTCTGGTGCTCTCTGAGCACAGCAGAGTAAAGCACGAACGTTTGAACTCTGCTCCCACAGGAAAGGAGTCAGGAGTGAAAGATGATGCTGGGCGTCTTCAGCACACAGTGAGAGTTGAAAGGGTGACACGCACATTGAGGTCTCTACTCACTTTCGTTCCTCAAAGTGTATTTGAATCCAACATCTCCGGTGCCTGCTCTCGGCTGAGCAGAACGATGTAAAGCAAGAGCGTTTGAACTTTGCTCCCACAGGAAAAGAGCCAGGAGTGAAAGATATTGCTGGACATCTTCAGCACACAGTGAGCTTTGCAGGGTGACACAAACATAGCTGTCCCTCGTCCCTTCCAACCTAAAAGTGCATTTGAATCCAACATCTCTGGTGCCTGGTGCACTCTGAGCACAGCAGAGTAAAGCACGAACGTTTGAACTTTGCTCCCACAGGAAAAGAGGCAAGAATGAAAGATGTTGCTGGGAATCTTCAGCACCCAGTGAGCTTTGCAATGGTGACACACTTATTGCTCTATCTCCCCCTTCCTACCGAAAAGTGCATTTGAATCCAACATCTCTGGTGTCTGGTGCTCTCTGAGCACAGCAGAGTAAAGCACGAACGTTTGAACTTTGCTCCCACAGGAAAAGAGGCAAGAATGAAAGATGTTGCTGGGCATCTTCAGCACCCAGTGAGCTTTGCAATGGTGACACACTTATTGCTGTATCTCCCCCTTCCTACCGAAAAGTGCATTTGAATCCAACATCTCTGGTGTCTGGTGCTCTCTGAGCACAGCAGAGTAAAGCACGAACGTTTGAACTCTGCTCCCACAGGAAAGGAGTCAGGAGTGAAAGATGATGCTGGGCATCTTCAGCACACAGTGAGAGTTGAAAGGGTGACACGCACATTGAGGTCTCTCCTCACTTTCGTTCCTCAAAGTGTATTTGAATCCAACATCTCCGGTGCCTGCTCTCGGCTGAGCAGAACGATGTAAAGCAAGAGCGTTTGAACTTTGCTCCCACAGGAAAAGAGCCAGGAGTGAAAGATGTTGCTGGACATCTTCAGCACACAGTGAGCTTTGCAGGGTGACACAAACATAGCTGTCCCTCCTCCCTTCCAACCTAAAAGTGCATTTGAATCCAACATCTCTGTGCCTGGTGCTCTCTGAGCACAGCAGAGTAAAGCACGAACGTTTGAACTTTGCTCCCACAGGAAAAGGGGCAAGAATGAAAGATGTTGCTGGGAATCTTCAGCACCCAGTGAGCTTTGCAATGGTGACACACTTATTGCTGTATCTCCCCCTTCCTACCGAAAAGTGCATTTGAATCCAACATCTCTGGTGTCTGGTGCTCTCTGAGCACAGCAGAGTAAAGCACGAACGTTTGAACTCTGCTCCCACAGGAAAGGAGTCAGGAGTGAAAGATGATGCTGGGCGTCTTCAGCACACAGTGAGAGTTGAAAGGGTGACACGCACATTGAGGTCTCTACTCACTTTCGTTCCTCAAAGTGTATTTGAATCCAACATCTCCGGTGCCTGCTCTCGGCTGAGCAGAACGATGTAAAGCAAGAGCGTTTGAACTTTGCTCCCACAGGAAAAGAGCCAGGAGTGAAAGATGTTGCTGGACATCTTCAGCACACAGTGAGCTTTGCAGGGTGACACAAACATAGCTGTCCCTCGTCCCTTCCAACCTAAAAGTGCATTTGAATCCAACATCTCTGGTGCCTGGTGCTCTCTGAGCACAGCAGAGTAAAGCACGAACGTTTGAACTTTGCTCCCACAGGAAAAGAGGCAAGAATGAAAGATGTTGCTGGGAATCTTCAGCACCCAGTGAGCTTTGCAATGGTGACACACTTATTGCTCTATCTCCCCCTTCCTACCGAAAAGTGCATTTGAATCCAACATCTCTGGTGTCTGGTGCTCTCTGAGCACAGCAGAGTAAAGCACGAACGTTTGAACTTTGCTCCCACAGGAAAAGAGGCAAGAATGAAAGATGTTGCTGGGCATCTTCAGCACCCAGTGAGCTTTGCAATGGTGACACACTTATTGCTGTATCTCCCCCTTCCTACCGAAAAGTGCATTTGAATCCAACATCTCTGGTGTCTGGTGCTCTCTGAGCACAGCAGAGTAAAGCACGAACGTTTGAACTCTGCTCCCACAGGAAAGGAGTCAGGAGTGAAAGATGATGCTGGGCATCTTCAGCACACAGTGAGAGTTGAAAGGGTGACACGCACATTGAGGTCTCTCCTCACTTTCGTTCCTCAAAGTGTATTTGAATCCAACATCTCCGGTGCCTGCTCTCGGCTAAGCAGAACGATGTAAAGCAAGAGCGTTTGAACTTTGCTCCCACAGGAAAAGAGCCAGGAGTGAAAGATGTTGCTGGACATCTTCAGCACACAGTGAGCTTTGCAGGGTGACACAAACATAGCTGTCCCTCCTCCCTTCCAACCTAAAAGTGCATTTGAATCCAACATCTCTGGTGCCTGGTGCTCTCTGAGCACAGCAGAGTAAAGCACGAACGTTTAAGCTCTGCTCCCACAATAAAAGGGGCAAGTATGAAAGATGTTGCTGGGAAACTTCAGCACCCAGTGAGCTTTGCAATGGTGACACACTTATTGCTCCATCTCCCCCTTCCTACCGAAAAGTGCATTTGAATCCAACATCTCTGGTGTCTGGTGCTCTCTGAGCACAGCAGAGTAAAGCACGAACGTTTGAACTTTGCTCCCACAGGAAAAGAGGCAAGAATGAAAGATGTTGCTGGGCATCTTCAGCACCCAGTGAGCTTTGTAATGGTGACACACTTATTGCTGTATCTCCCCCTTCCTACCGAAAAGTGCATTTGAATCCAACATCTCTGGTGTCTGGTGCTCTCTGAGCACAGCAGAGTAAAGCACGAACGTTTGAACTCTGCTCCCACAGGAAAGGAGTCAGGAGTGAAAGATGATTCTGGGCATCTTCAGCACACAGTGAGAGTTGAAAGGGTGACACGCACATTGAGGTCTTTCCTCACTTTCGTTCCTCAAAGTGTATTTGAATCCAACATCTCCGGTGCCTGCTCTCGGCTGAGCAGAACGATGTAAAGCAAGAGCGTTTGAACTTTGCTCCCACAGGAAAAGAGCCAGGAGTGAAAGATGTTGCTGGACATCTTCAGCACACAGTGAGCTTTGCAGGGTGACACAAACATAGCTGTCCCTCCTCCCTTCCAACCTAAAAGTGCATTTGAATCCAACATCTCTGGTGCCTGGAGCTCTCTGAGCACAGCAGAGTAAAGCACGAACGTTTAAGCTCTGCTCCCACAATAAAAGGGACAAGAATGAAAGATGTTGCTGGGAAACTTCAGCACCCAGTGAGCTTTGCAATGGCGACACAGTCATTGCTGTATCTCCCCCTTCCTACCGAAAAGTGCATTTGAATCCAACATCTCTGGTGTCTGGTGCTCTCTGAGCACAGCAGAGTAAAGCACGAACGTTTGAACTTTGCTCCCACAGGAAAAGAGGCAAGAATGAAAGATGTTGCTGGGCATCTTCAGCACCCAGTGAGCTTTGCAATGGTGACACACTCGTTGCTGTATCTCCCCCTTCCTACCGAAAAGTGCATTTGAATCCAACATCTCTGGTGTCTGGTGCTCTCTGAGCACAGCAGAGTAAAGCACGAACGTTTGAACTCTGCTCCCACAGGAAAGGAGTCAGGAGTGAAAGATGATGCTGGGCATCTTCAGCACACAGTGAGAGTTGAAAGGGTGACACGCACATTGAGGTCTCTACTCACTTTCGTTCCTCAAAGTGTATTTGAATCCAACATCTCCGGTGCCTGCTCTCGGCTGAGCAGAACGATGTAAAGCAAGAGCGTTTGAACTTTGCTCCCACAGGAAAAGAGCCAGGAGTGAAAGATGTTGCTGGACATCTTCAGCACACAGTGAGCTTTGCAGGGTGACACAAACATAGCTGTCCCTCGTCCCTTCCAACCTAAAAGTGCATTTGAATCCAACATCTCTGGTGCCTGGTGCTCTCTGAGCACAGCAGAGTAAAGCACGAACGTTTGAACTTTGCTCCCACAGGAAAAGAGGCAAGAATGAAAGATGTTGCTGGGAATCTTCAGCACCCAGTGAGCTTTGCAATGGTGACACACTTATTGCTCTATCTCCCCCTTCCTACCGAAAAGTGCATTTGAATCCAACATCTCTGGTGTCTGGTGCTCTCTGAGCACAGCAGAGTAAAGCACGAACGTTTGAACTTTGCTCCCACAGGAAAAGAGGCAAGAATGAAAGATGTTGCTGGGCATCTTCAGCACCCAGTGAGCTTTGCAATGGTGACACACTTATTGCTGTATCTCCCCCTTCCTACCGAAAAGTGCATTTGAATCCAACATCTCTGGTGTCTGGTGCTCTCTGAGCACAGCAGAG
The DNA here is from genome assembly GCF_037157495.1 of Lathamus discolor. Classification (NCBI taxonomy): domain Eukaryota; kingdom Metazoa; phylum Chordata; class Aves; order Psittaciformes; family Psittacidae; genus Lathamus; species Lathamus discolor. Next base: position 1,143,605 of record NC_088892.1, on the reverse strand, counting down.
TAAAGCACGAACGTTTGAACTCTGCTCCCACAGGAAAGGAGTCAGGAGTGAAAGATGATGCTGGGCATCTTCAGCACACAGTGAGAGTTGAAAGGGTGACACGCACATTGAGGTCTCTCCTCACTTTCGTTCCTCAAAGTGTATTTGAATCCAACATCTCCGGTGCCTGCTCTCGGCTAAGCAGAACGATGTAAAGCAAGAGCGTTTGAACTTTGCTCCCACAGGAAAAGAGGCAGGAGTGAAAGATGTTGCTGGACATCTTCAGCACACAGTGAGCTTTGCAGGGTGACACAAACATAGCTGTCCCTCCTCCCTTCCAACCTAAAAGTGCATTTGAATCCAACATCTCTGGTGCCTGGTGCTCTCTGAGCACAGCAGAGTAAAGCACGAACGTTTAAGCTCTGCTCCCACAATAAAAGGGGCAAGTATGAAAGATGTTGCTGGGAAACTTCAGCACCCAGTGAGCTTTGCAATGGTGACACACTCATTGCTGTATCTCCCCCTTCCTACCGAAAAGTGCATTTGAATCCAACATCTCTGGTGTCTGGTGCTCTCTGAGCACAGCAGAGTAAAGCACGAACGTTTGAACTTTGCTCCCACAGGAAAAGAGGCAAGAATGAAAGATGTTGCTGGGCATCTTCAGCACACAGTGAGCTTTGCAATGGTGACACACTTATTGCTGTATCTCCCCCTTCCTACCGAAAAGTGCATTTGAATCCAACATCTCTGGTGTCTGGTGCTCTCTGAGCACAGCAGAGTAAAGCACGAACGTTTGAACTCTGCTCCCACAGGAAAGGAGTCAGGAGTGAAAGATGATGCTGGGCATCTTCAGCACACAGTGAGAGTTAAAAGGGTGACACGCACATTGAGGTCTCTCCTCACTTTCGTTCCTTAAAGTGTATTTGAATCCAACATCTCCGGTGCCTGCTCTCGGCTGAGCAGAACGATGTAAAGCAAGAGCGTTTGAACTTTGCTCCCACAGGAAAAGAGCCAGGAGTGAAAGATGTTGCTGGACATCTTCAGCACACAGTGAGCTTTGCAGGGTGACACAAACATAGCTGTCCCTCCTCCCTTCCAACCTAAAAGTGCATTTGAATCCAACATCTCTGTGCCTGGTGCTCTCTGAGCACAGCAGAGTAAAGCACGAACGTTTGAACTTTGCTCCCACAGGAAAAGGGGCAAGAATGAAAGATGTTGCTGGGTATCTTCAGCACCCAGTGAGCTTTGCAATGGTGACACACTTATTGCTGTATCTCCCCCTTCCTACCGAAAAGTGCATTTGAATCCAACATCTCTGGTGTCTGGTGCTCTCTGAGCACAGCAGAGTAAAGCACGAACGTTTGAACTCTGCTCCCACAGGAAAGGAGTCAGGAGTGAAAGATGATGCTGGGCGTCTTCAGCACACAGTGAGAGTTGAAAGGGTGACACGCACATTGAGGTCTCTACTCACTTTCGTTCCTCAAAGTGTATTTGAATCCAACATCTCCGGTGCCTGCTCTCGGCTGAGCAGAACGATGTAAAGCAAGAGCGTTTGAACTTTGCTCCCACAGGAAAAGAGCCAGGAGTGAAAGATATTGCTGGACATCTTCAGCACACAGTGAGCTTTGCAGGGTGACACAAACATAGCTGTCCCTCGTCCCTTCCAACCTAAAAGTGCATTTGAATCCAACATCTCTGGTGCCTGGTGCACTCTGAGCACAGCAGAGTAAAGCACGAACGTTTGAACTTTGCTCCCACAGGAAAAGAGGCAAGAATGAAAGATGTTGCTGGGAAACTTCAGCACCCAGTGAGCTTTGCAATGGTGACACACTCGTTGCTGTATCTCCCCCTTCCTACCGAAAAGTGCATTTGAATCCAACATCTCTGGTGTCTGGTGCTCTCTGAGCACAGCAGAGTAAAGCACGAACGTTTGAACTCTGCTCCCACAGGAAAGGAGTCAGGAGTGAAAGATGATGCTGGGCGTCTTCAGCACACAGTGAGAGTTGAAAGGGTGACACGCACATTGAGGTCTCTACTCACTTTCGTTCCTCAAAGTGTATTTGAATCCAACATCTCCGGTGCCTGCTCTCGGCTGAGCAGAACGATGTAAAGCAAGAGCGTTTGAACTTTGCTCCCACAGGAAAAGAGCCAGGAGTGAAAGATGTTGCTGGACATCTTCAGCACACAGTGAGCTTTGCAGGGTGACACAAACATAGCTGTCCCTCGTCCCTTCCAACCTAAAAGTGCATTTGAATCCAACATCTCTGGTGCCTGGTGCTCTCTGAGCACAGCAGAGTAAAGCACGAACGTTTGAACTTTGCTCCCACAGGAAAAGAGGCAAGAATGAAAGATGTTGCTGGGAATCTTCAGCACCCAGTGAGCTTTGCAATGGTGACACACTTATTGCTCTATCTCCCCCTTCCTACCGAAAAGTGCATTTGAATCCAACATCTCTGGTGTCTGGTGCTCTCTGAGCACAGCAGAGTAAAGCACGAACGTTTGAACTTTGCTCCCACAGGAAAAGAGGCAAGAATGAAAGATGTTGCTGGGCATCTTCAGCACCCAGTGAGCTTTGCAATGGTGACACACTTATTGCTGTATCTCCCCCTTCCTACCGAAAAGTGCATTTGAATCCAACATCTCTGGTGTCTGGTGCTCTCTGAGCACAGCAGAGTAAAGCACGAACGTTTGAACTCTGCTCCCACAGGAAAGGAGTCAGGAGTGAAAGATGATGCTGGGCATCTTCAGCACACAGTGAGAGTTGAAAGGGTGACACGCACATTGAGGTCTCTCCTCACTTTCGTTCCTCAAAGTGTATTTGAATCCAACATCTCCGGTGCCTGCTCTCGGCTAAGCAGAACGATGTAAAGCAAGAGCGTTTGAACTTTGCTCCCACAGGAAAAGAGCCAGGAGTGAAAGATGTTGCTGGACATCTTCAGCACACAGTGAGCTTTGCAGGGTGACACAAACATAGCTGTCCCTCCTCCCTTCCAACCTAAAAGTGCATTTGAATCCAACATCTCTGGTGCCTGGTGCTCTCTGAGCACAGCAGAGTAAAGCACGAACGTTTAAGCTCTGCTCCCACAATAAAAGGGGCAAGTATGAAAGATGTTGCTGGGAAACTTCAGCACCCAGTGAGCTTTGCAATGGTGACACACTCATTGCTGTATCTCCCCCTTCCTACCGAAAAGTGCATTTGAATCCAACATCTCTGGTGTCTGGTGCTCTCTGAGCACAGCAGAGTAAAGCACGAACGTTTGAACTTTGCTCCCACAGGAAAAGAGGCAAGAATGAAAGATGTTGCTGGGCATCTTCAGCACCCAGTGAGCTTTGCAATGGTGACACACTTATTGCTGTATCTCCCCCTTCCTACCGAAAAGTGCATTTGAATCCAACATCTCTGGTGTCTGGTGCTCTCTGAGCACAGCAGAGTAAAGCACGAACGTTTGAACTCTGCTCCCACAGGAAAGGAGTCAGGAGTGAAAGATGATGCTGGGCATCTTCAGCACACAGTGAGAGTTAAAAGGGTGACACGCACATTGAGGTCTCTCCTCACTTTCGTTCCTTAAAGTGTATTTGAATCCAACATCTCCGGTGCCTGCTCTCGGCTGAGCAGAACGATGTAAAGCAAGAGCGTTTGAACTTTGCTCCCACAGGAAAAGAGCCAGGAGTGAAAGATGTTGCTGGACATCTTCAGCACACAGTGAGCTTTGCAGGGTGACACAAACATAGCTGTCCCTCCTCCCTTCCAACCTAAAAGTGCATTTGAATCCAACATCTCTGTGCCTGGTGCTCTCTGAGCACAGCAGAGTAAAGCACGAACGTTTGAACTTTGCTCCCACAGGAAAAGGGGCAAGAATGAAAGATGTTGCTGGGTATCTTCAGCACCCAGTGAGCTTTGCAATGGTGACACACTTATTGCTGTATCTCCCCCTTCCTACCGAAAAGTGCATTTGAATCCAACATCTCTGGTGTCTGGTGCTCTCTGAGCACAGCAGAGTAAAGCACGAACGTTTGAACTCTGCTCCCACAGGAAAGGAGTCAGGAGTGAAAGATGATGCTGGGCGTCTTCAGCACACAGTGAGAGTTGAAAGGGTGACACGCACATTGAGGTCTCTACTCACTTTCGTTCCTCAAAGTGTATTTGAATCCAACATCTCCGGTGCCTGCTCTCGGCTGAGCAGAACGATGTAAAGCAAGAGCGTTTGAACTTTGCTCCCACAGGAAAAGAGCCAGGAGTGAAAGATATTGCTGGACATCTTCAGCACACAGTGAGCTTTGCAGGGTGACACAAACATAGCTGTCCCTCGTCCCTTCCAACCTAAAAGTGCATTTGAATCCAACATCTCTGGTGCCTGGTGCACTCTGAGCACAGCAGAGTAAAGCACGAACGTTTGAACTTTGCTCCCACAGGAAAAGAGGCAAGAATGAAAGATGTTGCTGGGAATCTTCAGCACCCAGTGAGCTTTGCAATGGTGACACACTTATTGCTCTATCTCCCCCTTCCTACCGAAAAGTGCATTTGAATCCAACATCTCTGGTGTCTGGTGCTCTCTGAGCACAGCAGAGTAAAGCACGAACGTTTGAACTTTGCTCCCACAGGAAAAGAGGCAAGAATGAAAGATGTTGCTGGGCATCTTCAGCACCCAGTGAGCTTTGCAATGGTGACACACTTATTGCTGTATCTCCCCCTTCCTACCGAAAAGTGCATTTGAATCCAACATCTCTGGTGTCTGGTGCTCTCTGAGCACAGCAGAGTAAAGCACGAACGTTTGAACTCTGCTCCCACAGGAAAGGAGTCAGGAGTGAAAGATGATGCTGGGCATCTTCAGCACACAGTGAGAGTTGAAAGGGTGACACGCACATTGAGGTCTCTCCTCACTTTCGTTCCTCAAAGTGTATTTGAATCCAACATCTCCGGTGCCTGCTCTCGGCTGAGCAGAACGATGTAAAGCAAGAGCGTTTGAACTTTGCTCCCACAGGAAAAGAGCCAGGAGTGAAAGATGTTGCTGGACATCTTCAGCACACAGTGAGCTTTGCAGGGTGACACAAACATAGCTGTCCCTCCTCCCTTCCAACCTAAAAGTGCATTTGAATCCAACATCTCTGTGCCTGGTGCTCTCTGAGCACAGCAGAGTAAAGCACGAACGTTTGAACTTTGCTCCCACAGGAAAAGGGGCAAGAATGAAAGATGTTGCTGGGAATCTTCAGCACCCAGTGAGCTTTGCAATGGTGACACACTTATTGCTGTATCTCCCCCTTCCTACCGAAAAGTGCATTTGAATCCAACATCTCTGGTGTCTGGTGCTCTCTGAGCACAGCAGAGTAAAGCACGAACGTTTGAACTCTGCTCCCACAGGAAAGGAGTCAGGAGTGAAAGATGATGCTGGGCGTCTTCAGCACACAGTGAGAGTTGAAAGGGTGACACGCACATTGAGGTCTCTACTCACTTTCGTTCCTCAAAGTGTATTTGAATCCAACATCTCCGGTGCCTGCTCTCGGCTGAGCAGAACGATGTAAAGCAAGAGCGTTTGAACTTTGCTCCCACAGGAAAAGAGCCAGGAGTGAAAGATGTTGCTGGACATCTTCAGCACACAGTGAGCTTTGCAGGGTGACACAAACATAGCTGTCCCTCGTCCCTTCCAACCTAAAAGTGCATTTGAATCCAACATCTCTGGTGCCTGGTGCTCTCTGAGCACAGCAGAGTAAAGCACGAACGTTTGAACTTTGCTCCCACAGGAAAAGAGGCAAGAATGAAAGATGTTGCTGGGAATCTTCAGCACCCAGTGAGCTTTGCAATGGTGACACACTTATTGCTCTATCTCCCCCTTCCTACCGAAAAGTGCATTTGAATCCAACATCTCTGGTGTCTGGTGCTCTCTGAGCACAGCAGAGTAAAGCACGAACGTTTGAACTTTGCTCCCACAGGAAAAGAGGCAAGAATGAAAGATGTTGCTGGGCATCTTCAGCACCCAGTGAGCTTTGCAATGGTGACACACTTATTGCTGTATCTCCCCCTTCCTACCGAAAAGTGCATTTGAATCCAACATCTCTGGTGTCTGGTGCTCTCTGAGCACAGCAGAGTAAAGCACGAACGTTTGAACTCTGCTCCCACAGGAAAGGAGTCAGGAGTGAAAGATGATGCTGGGCATCTTCAGCACACAGTGAGAGTTGAAAGGGTGACACGCACATTGAGGTCTCTCCTCACTTTCGTTCCTCAAAGTGTATTTGAATCCAACATCTCCGGTGCCTGCTCTCGGCTAAGCAGAACGATGTAAAGCAAGAGCGTTTGAACTTTGCTCCCACAGGAAAAGAGCCAGGAGTGAAAGATGTTGCTGGACATCTTCAGCACACAGTGAGCTTTGCAGGGTGACACAAACATAGCTGTCCCTCCTCCCTTCCAACCTAAAAGTGCATTTGAATCCAACATCTCTGGTGCCTGGTGCTCTCTGAGCACAGCAGAGTAAAGCACGAACGTTTAAGCTCTGCTCCCACAATAAAAGGGGCAAGTATGAAAGATGTTGCTGGGAAACTTCAGCACCCAGTGAGCTTTGCAATGGTGACACACTTATTGCTCCATCTCCCCCTTCCTACCGAAAAGTGCATTTGAATCCAACATCTCTGGTGTCTGGTGCTCTCTGAGCACAGCAGAGTAAAGCACGAACGTTTGAACTTTGCTCCCACAGGAAAAGAGGCAAGAATGAAAGATGTTGCTGGGCATCTTCAGCACCCAGTGAGCTTTGTAATGGTGACACACTTATTGCTGTATCTCCCCCTTCCTACCGAAAAGTGCATTTGAATCCAACATCTCTGGTGTCTGGTGCTCTCTGAGCACAGCAGAGTAAAGCACGAACGTTTGAACTCTGCTCCCACAGGAAAGGAGTCAGGAGTGAAAGATGATTCTGGGCATCTTCAGCACACAGTGAGAGTTGAAAGGGTGACACGCACATTGAGGTCTTTCCTCACTTTCGTTCCTCAAAGTGTATTTGAATCCAACATCTCCGGTGCCTGCTCTCGGCTGAGCAGAACGATGTAAAGCAAGAGCGTTTGAACTTTGCTCCCACAGGAAAAGAGCCAGGAGTGAAAGATGTTGCTGGACATCTTCAGCACACAGTGAGCTTTGCAGGGTGACACAAACATAGCTGTCCCTCCTCCCTTCCAACCTAAAAGTGCATTTGAATCCAACATCTCTGGTGCCTGGAGCTCTCTGAGCACAGCAGAGTAAAGCACGAACGTTTAAGCTCTGCTCCCACAATAAAAGGGACAAGAATGAAAGATGTTGCTGGGAAACTTCAGCACCCAGTGAGCTTTGCAATGGCGACACAGTCATTGCTGTATCTCCCCCTTCCTACCGAAAAGTGCATTTGAATCCAACATCTCTGGTGTCTGGTGCTCTCTGAGCACAGCAGAGTAAAGCACGAACGTTTGAACTTTGCTCCCACAGGAAAAGAGGCAAGAATGAAAGATGTTGCTGGGCATCTTCAGCACCCAGTGAGCTTTGCAATGGTGACACACTCGTTGCTGTATCTCCCCCTTCCTACCGAAAAGTGCATTTGAATCCAACATCTCTGGTGTCTGGTGCTCTCTGAGCACAGCAGAGTAAAGCACGAACGTTTGAACTCTGCTCCCACAGGAAAGGAGTCAGGAGTGAAAGATGATGCTGGGCATCTTCAGCACACAGTGAGAGTTGAAAGGGTGACACGCACATTGAGGTCTCTACTCACTTTCGTTCCTCAAAGTGTATTTGAATCCAACATCTCCGGTGCCTGCTCTCGGCTGAGCAGAACGATGTAAAGCAAGAGCGTTTGAACTTTGCTCCCACAGGAAAAGAGCCAGGAGTGAAAGATGTTGCTGGACATCTTCAGCACACAGTGAGCTTTGCAGGGTGACACAAACATAGCTGTCCCTCGTCCCTTCCAACCTAAAAGTGCATTTGAATCCAACATCTCTGGTGCCTGGTGCTCTCTGAGCACAGCAGAGTAAAGCACGAACGTTTGAACTTTGCTCCCACAGGAAAAGAGGCAAGAATGAAAGATGTTGCTGGGAATCTTCAGCACCCAGTGAGCTTTGCAATGGTGACACACTTATTGCTCTATCTCCCCCTTCCTACCGAAAAGTGCATTTGAATCCAACATCTCTGGTGTCTGGTGCTCTCTGAGCACAGCAGAGTAAAGCACGAACGTTTGAACTTTGCTCCCACAGGAAAAGAGGCAAGAATGAAAGATGTTGCTGGGCATCTTCAGCACCCAGTGAGCTTTGCAATGGTGACACACTTATTGCTGTATCTCCCCCTTCCTACCGAAAAGTGCATTTGAATCCAACATCTCTGGTGTCTGGTGCTCTCTGAGCACAGCAGAGTAAAGCACGAACGTTTGAACTCTGCTCCCACAGGAAAGGAGTCAGGAGTGAAAGATGATGCTGGGCATCTTCAGCACACAGTGAGAGTTGAAAGGGTGACACGCACATTGAGGTCTCTCCTCACTTTCGTTCCTCAAAGTGTATTTGAATCCAACATCTCCGGTGCCTGCTCTCGGCTAAGCAGAACGATGTAAAGCAAGAGCGTTTGAACTTTGCTCCCACAGGAAAAGAGGCAGGAGTGAAAGATGTTGCTGGACATCTTCAGCACACAGTGAGCTTTGCAGGGTGACACAAACATAGCTGTCCCTCCTCCCTTCCAACCTAAAAGTGCATTTGAATCCAACATCTCTGGTGCCTGGTGCTCTCTGAGCACAGCAGAGTAAAGCACGAACGTTTAAGCTCTGCTCCCACAATAAAAGGGGCAAGTATGAAAGATGTTGCTGGGAAACTTCAGCACCCAGTGAGCTTTGCAATGGTGACACACTCATTGCTGTATCTCCCCCTTCCTACCGAAAAGTGCATTTGAATCCAACATCTCTGGTGTCTGGTGCTCTCTGAGCACAGCAGAGTAAAGCACGAACGTTTGAACTTTGCTCCCACAGGAAAAGAGGCAAGAATGAAAGATGTTGCTGGGCATCTTCAGCACACAGTGAGCTTTGCAATGGTGACACACTTATTGCTGTATCTCCCCCTTCCTACCGAAAAGTGCATTTGAATCCAACATCTCTGGTGTCTGGTGCTCTCTGAGCACAGCAGAGTAAAGCACGAACGTTTGAACTCTGCTCCCACAGGAAAGGAGTCAGGAGTGAAAGATGATGCTGGGCATCTTCAGCACACAGTGAGAGTTAAAAGGGTGACACGCACATTGAGGTCTCTCCTCACTTTCGTTCCTTAAAGTGTATTTGAATCCAACATCTCCGGTGCCTGCTCTCGGCTGAGCAGAACGATGTAAAGCAAGAGCGTTTGAACTTTGCTCCCACAGGAAAAGAGCCAGGAGTGAAAGATGTTGCTGGACATCTTCAGCACACAGTGAGCTTTGCAGGGTGACACAAACATAGCTGTCCCTCCTCCCTTCCAACCTAAAAGTGCATTTGAATCCAACATCTCTGTGCCTGGTGCTCTCTGAGCACAGCAGAGTAAAGCACGAACGTTTGAACTTTGCTCCCACAGGAAAAGGGGCAAGAATGAAAGATGTTGCTGGGTATCTTCAGCACCCAGTGAGCTTTGCAATGGTGACACACTTATTGCTGTATCTCCCCCTTCCTACCGAAAAGTGCATTTGAATCCAACATCTCTGGTGTCTGGTGCTCTCTGAGCACAGCAGAGTAAAGCACGAACGTTTGAACTCTGCTCCCACAGGAAAGGAGTCAGGAGTGAAAGATGATGCTGGGCGTCTTCAGCACACAGTGAGAGTTGAAAGGGTGACACGCACATTGAGGTCTCTACTCACTTTCGTTCCTCAAAGTGTATTTGAATCCAACATCTCCGGTGCCTGCTCTCGGCTGAGCAGAACGATGTAAAGCAAGAGCGTTTGAACTTTGCTCCCACAGGAAAAGAGCCAGGAGTGAAAGATATTGCTGGACATCTTCAGCACACAGTGAGCTTTGCAGGGTGACACAAACATAGCTGTCCCTCGTCCCTTCCAACCTAAAAGTGCATTTGAATCCAACATCTCTGGTGCCTGGTGCACTCTGAGCACAGCAGAGTAAAGCACGAACGTTTGAACTTTGCTCCCACAGGAAAAGAGGCAAGAATGAAAGATGTTGCTGGGAAACTTCAGCACCCAGTGAGCTTTGCAATGGTGACACACTCGTTGCTGTATCTCCCCCTTCCTACCGAAAAGTGCATTTGAATCCAACATCTCTGGTGTCTGGTGCTCTCTGAGCACAGCAGAGTAAAGCACGAACGTTTGAACTCTGCTCCCACAGGAAAGGAGTCAGGAGTGAAAGATGATGCTGGGCGTCTTCAGCACACAGTGAGAGTTGAAAGGGTGACACGCACATTGAGGTCTCTACTCACTTTCGTTCCTCAAAGTGTATTTGAATCCAACATCTCCGGTGCCTGCTCTCGGCTGAGCAGAACGATGTAAAGCAAGAGCGTTTGAACTTTGCTCCCACAGGAAAAGAGCCAGGAGTGAAAGATGTTGCTGGACATCTTCAGCACACAGTGAGCTTTGCAGGGTGACACAAACATAGCTGTCCCTCGTCCCTTCCAACCTAAAAGTGCATTTGAATCCAACATCTCTGGTGCCTGGTGCTCTCTGAGCACAGCAGAGTAAAGCACGAACGTTTGAACTTTGCTCCCACAGGAAAAGAGGCAAGAATGAAAGATGTTGCTGGGAATCTTCAGCACCCAGTGAGCTTTGCAATGGTGACACACTTATTGCTCTATCTCCCCCTTCCTACCGAAAAGTGCATTTGAATCCAACATCTCTGGTGTCTGGTGCTCTCTGAGCACAGCAGAGTAAAGCACGAACGTTTGAACTTTGCTCCCACAGGAAAAGAGGCAAGAATGAAAGATGTTGCTGGGCATCTTCAGCACCCAGTGAGCTTTGCAATGGTGACACACTTATTGCTGTATCTCCCCCTTCCTACCGAAAAGTGCATTTGAATCCAACATCTCTGGTGTCTGGTGCTCTCTGAGCACAGCAGAGTAAAGCACGAACGTTTGAACTCTGCTCCCACAGGAAAGGAGTCAGGAGTGAAAGATGATGCTGGGCATCTTCAGCACACAGTGAGAGTTGAAAGGGTGACACGCACATTGAGGTCTCTCCTCACTTTCGTTCCTCAAAGTGTATTTGAATCCAACATCTCCGGTGCCTGCTCTCGGCTAAGCAGAACGATGTAAAGCAAGAGCGTTTGAACTTTGCTCCCACAGGAAAAGAGCCAGGAGTGAAAGATGTTGCTGGACATCTTCAGCACACAGTGAGCTTTGCAGGGTGACACAAACATAGCTGTCCCTCCTCCCTTCCAACCTAAAAGTGCATTTGAATCCAACATCTCTGGTGCCTGGTGCTCTCTGAGCACAGCAGAGTAAAGCACGAACGTTTAAGCTCTGCTCCCACAATAAAAGGGGCAAGTATGAAAGATGTTGCTGGGAAACTTCAGCACCCAGTGAGCTTTGCAATGGTGACACACTCATTGCTGTATCTCCCCCTTCCTACCGAAAAGTGCATTTGAATCCAACATCTCTGGTGTCTGGTGCTCTCTGAGCACAGCAGAGTAAAGCACGAACGTTTGAACTTTGCTCCCACAGGAAAAGAGGCAAGAATGAAAGATGTTGCTGGGCATCTTCAGCACCCAGTGAGCTTTGCAATGGTGACACACTTATTGCTGTATCTCCCCCTTCCTACCGAAAAGTGCATTTGAATCCAACATCTCTGGTGTCTGGTGCTCTCTGAGCACAGCAGAGTAAAGCACGAACGTTTGAACTCTGCTCCCACAGGAAAGGAGTCAGGAGTGAAAGATGATGCTGGGCATCTTCAGCACACAGTGAGAGTTAAAAGGGTGACACGCACATTGAGGTCTCTCCTCACTTTCGTTCCTTAAAGTGTATTTGAATCCAACATCTCCGGTGCCTGCTCTCGGCTGAGCAGAACGATGTAAAGCAAGAGCGTTTGAACTTTGCTCCCACAGGAAAAGAGCCAGGAGTGAAAGATGTTGCTGGACATCTTCAGCACACAGTGAGCTTTGCAGGGTGACACAAACATAGCTGTCCCTCCTCCCTTCCAACCTAAAAGTGCATTTGAATCCAACATCTCTGTGCCTGGTGCTCTCTGAGCACAGCAGAGTAAAGCACGAACGTTTGAACTTTGCTCCCACAGGAAAAGGGGCAAGAATGAAAGATGTTGCTGGGTATCTTCAGCACCCAGTGAGCTTTGCAATGGTGACACACTTATTGCTGTATCTCCCCCTTCCTACCGAAAAGTGCATTTGAATCCAACATCTCTGGTGTCTGGTGCTCTCTGAGCACAGCAGAGTAAAGCACGAACGTTTGAACTCTGCTCCCACAGGAAAGGAGTCAGGAGTGAAAGATGATGCTGGGCGTCTTCAGCACACAGTGAGAGTTGAAAGGGTGACACGCACATTGAGGTCTCTACTCACTTTCGTTCCTCAAAGTGTATTTGAATCCAACATCTCCGGTGCCTGCTCTCGGCTGAGCAGAACGATGTAAAGCAAGAGCGTTTGAACTTTGCTCCCACAGGAAAAGAGCCAGGAGTGAAAGATATTGCTGGACATCTTCAGCACACAGTGAGCTTTGCAGGGTGACACAAACATAGCTGTCCCTCGTCCCTTCCAACCTAAAAGTGCATTTGAATCCAACATCTCTGGTGCCTGGTGCACTCTGAGCACAGCAGAGTAAAGCACGAACGTTTGAACTTTGCTCCCACAGGAAAAGAGGCAAGAATGAAAGATGTTGCTGGGAAACTTCAGCACCCAGTGAGCTTTGCAATGGTGACACACTCGTTGCTGTATCTCCCCCTTCCTACCGAAAAGTGCATTTGAATCCAACATCTCTGGTGTCTGGTGCTCTCTGAGCACAGCAGAGTAAAGCACGAACGTTTGAACTTTGCTCCCACAGGAAAAGAGGCAAGAATGAAAGATGTTGCTGGGCATCTTCAGCATCCAGTGAGCTTTGCAATAGTGACACACTTATTGCTGTATCTCCCCCTTCCTACCGAAAAGTGCATTTGAATCCAACATCTCTGGTGTCTGGTGCTCTCTGAGCACAGCAGAGTCAAGCACGAACGTTTGAACTCTGCTCCCACAGGAAAGGAGTCAGGAGTGAAAGATGTTGCTGGGCATCTTCAGCACCCAGGAGCTTTGCAATGGTGACACACTTATTGCTGTATCTCCCCCTTCCTACCGAAAAGTGCATTTGAATCCAACATCTCTGGTGTCTGGTGCTCTCTGAGCACAGCAGAGTAAAGCACGAACGTTTGAACTCTGCTCCCACAGGAAAGGAGTCAGGAGTGAAAGATGATGCTGGGCGTCTTCAGCACACAGTGAGAGTTGAAAGGGTGACACGCACATTGAGGTCTCTACTCACTTTCGTTCCTCAAAGTGTATTTGAATCCAACATCTCCGGTGCCTGCTCTCGGCTGAGCAGAACGATGTAAAGCAAGAGCGTTTGAACTTTGCTCCCACAGGAAAAGAGCCAGGAGTGAAAGATGTTGCTGGACATCTTCAGCACATAGTGAGCTTTGCAGGGTGACACAAACATAGCTGTCCCTCCTCCCTTCCAACCTAAAAGTGCATTTGAATCCAACATCTCTGGTGCCTGGTGCTCTCTGAGCACAGCAGAGTAAAGCACGAACGTTTGAACTTTGCTCCCACAGGAAAAGAGGCAAGAATGAAAGATGTTGCTGGGAATCTTCAGCACCCAGTGAGCTTTGCAATGGTGACACACTTATTGCTGTATCTCCCCCTTCCTACCGAAAAGTGCATTTGAATCCAACATCTCTGGTGTCTGGTGCTCTCTGAGCACAGCAGAGTAAAGCACGAACGTTTGAACTCTGCTCCCACAGGAAAGGAGTCAGGAGTGAAAGATGATGCTGGGCGTCTTCAGCACACAGTGAGAGTTGAAAGGGTGACACGCACATTGAGGTCTCTACTCACTTTCGTTCCTCAAAGTGTATTTGAATCCAACATCTCCGGTGCCTGCTCTCGGCTGAGCAGAACGATGTAAAGCAAGAGCGTTTGAACTTTGCTCCCACAGGAAAAGAGCCAGGAGTGAAAGATGTTGCTGGACATCTTCAGCACACAGTGAGCTTTGCAGGGTGACACAAACATAGCTGTCCCTCCTCCCTTCCAACCTAAAAGTGCATTTGAATCCAACATCTCTGGTGCCTGGTGCTCTCTGAGCACAGCAGAGTAAAGCACGAACGTTTGAACTTTGCTCCCACAGGAAAAGAGGCAAGAATGAAAGATGTTGCTGGGAATCTACAGCACCCAGTGAGCTTTGCAATGGTGACACACTTATTGCTCTATCTCCCCCTTCCTACCGAAAAGTGCATTTGAATCCAACATCTCTGGTGTCTGGTGCTCTCTGAGCACAGCAGAGTAAAGCACGAACGTTTGAACTTTGCTCCCACAGGAAAAGAGGCAAGAATGAAAGATGTTGCTGGGCATCTTCAGCACCCAGTGAGCTTTGCAATGGTGACACACTTATTGCTGTATCTCCCCCTTCCTACCGAAAAGTGCATTTGAATCCAACATCTCTGGTGTCTGGTGCTCTCTGAGCACAGCAGAGTAAAGCACGAACGTTTGAACTCTGCTCCCACAGGAAAGGAGTCAGGAGTGAAAGATGATTCTGGGCATCTTCAGCACACAGTGAGAGTTGAAAGGGTGACACGCACATTGAGGTCTCTCCTCACTTTCGTTCCTCAAAGTGTATTTGAATCCAACATCTCCGGTGCCTGCTCTCGGCTGAGCAGAACGATGTAAAGCAAGAGCGTTTGAACTTTGCTCCCACAGGAAAAGAGCCAGGAGTGAAAGATGTTGCTGGACATCTTCAGCACACAGTGAGCTTTGCAGGGTGACACAAACATAGCTGTCCCTCCTCCCTTCCAGCCTAAAAGTGCATTTGAATCCAACATCTCTGTGCCTGGTGCTCTCTGAGCACAGCAGAGTAAAGCACGAACGTTTGAACTTTGCTCCCACAGGAAAAGGGGCAAGAATGAAAGATGTTGCTGGGAATCTTCAGCACCCAGTGAGCTTTGCAATGGTGACACACTTATTGCTGTATCTCCCCCTTCCTACCGAAAAGTGCATTTGAATCCAACATCTCTGGTGTCTGGTGCTCTCTGAGCACAGCAGAGTAAAGCACGAACGTTTGAACTCTGCTCCCACAGGAAAGGAGTCAGGAGTGAAAGATGATGCTGGGCGTCTTCAGCACACAGTGAGAGTTGAAAGGGTGACACGCACATTGAGGTCTCTACTCACTTTCGTTCCTCAAAGTGTATTTGAATCCAACATCTCCGGTGCCTGCTCTCGGCTGAGCAGAACAATGTAAAGCAAGAGCGTTTGAACTTTGCTCCCACAGGAAAAGAGCCAGGAGTGAAAGATGTTGCTGGACATCTTCAGCACACAGTGAGCTTTGCAGGGTGACACAAACATAGCTGTCCCTCCTCCCTTCCAACCTAAAAGTGCATTTGAATCCAACATCTCTGGTGCCTGGTGCTCTCTGAGCACAGCAGAGTAAAGCACGAACGTTTGAACTTTGCTCCCTCAGGAAAAGAGGCAAGAATGAAAGATGTTGCTGGGAATCTTCAGCACCCAGTGAGCTTTGCAATGGTGACACACTTATTGCTCCATCTCCCCCTTCCTACCGAAAAGTGCATTTGAATCCAACATCTCTGGTGTCTGGTGCTCTCTGAGCACAGCAGAGTAAAGCACGAACGTTTGAACTTTGCTCCCACAGGAAAAGAGGCAAGAATGAAAGATGTTGCTGGGCATCTTCAGCACCCAGTGAGCTTTGTAATGGTGACACACTTATTGCTGTATCTCCCCCTTCCTACCGAAAAGTGCATTTGAATCCAACATCTCTGGTGTCTGGTGCTCTCTGAGCACAGCAGAGTAAAGCACGAACGTTTGAACTCTGCTCCCACAGGAAAGGAGTCAGGAGTGAAAGATGATTCTGGGCATCTTCAGCACACAGTGAGAGTTGAAAGGGTGACACGCACATTGAGGTCTTTCCTCACTTTCGTTCCTCAAAGTGTATTTGAATCCAACATCTCCGGTGCCTGCTCTCGGCTGAGCAGAACGATGTAAAGCAAGAGCGTTTGAACTTTGCTCCCACAGGAAAAGAGCCAGGAGTGAAAGATGTTGCTGGACATCTTCAGCACACAGTGAGCTTTGCAGGGTGACACAAACATAGCTGTCCCTCCTCCCTTCCAACCTAAAAGTGCATTTGAATCCAACATCTCTGGTGCCTGGTGCTCTCTGAGCACAGCAAAGCACGAACGTTTAAGCTCTGCTCCCACAATAAAAGGGGCAAGAATGAAAGATGTTGCTGGGAAACTTCAGCACCCAGTGAGCTTTGCAATGGCGACACAGTCATTGCTGTATCTCCCCCTTCCTACCGAAAAGTGCATTTGAATCCAACATCTCTGGTGTCTGGTGCTCTCTGAGCACAGCAGAGTAAAGCACGAACGTTTGAACTTTGCTCCCACAGGAAAAGAGGCAAGAATGAAAGATGTTGCTGGGCATCTTCAGCACCCAGTGAGCTTTGCAATGGTGACACACTTATTGCTGTATCTCCCCCTTCCTACCGAAAAGTGCATTTGAATCCAACATCTCTGGTGTCTGGTGCTCTCTGAGCACAGCAGAGTAAAGCACGAACGTTTGAACATTGTTCCCACAGGAAAAGAGGCAAGAATGAAAGATGTTGCTGGGCATCTTCAGCACCCAGTGAGCTTTGCAATGGTGACACACTCATTGCTGTATCTCCCCCTTCCTACCGAAAAGTGCATTTGAATCCAACATCTCTGGTGTCTGGTGCTCTCTGAGCACAGCAGAGTCAAGCACGAACGTTTGAACTCTGCTCCCACAGGAAAGGAGTCAGGAGTGAATGATGTTGCTGGGCATCTTCAGCACCCAGTGAGCTTTGCAATGGTGACACACTTATTGCTGTATCTCCCCCTTCCAACCTAAAAGTGCATTTGAATCCAACATCTCTGGTGTCTGGTGCTCTCTATTAGCACAGCAGAGTAAAGCACGAACATTTGAACTCTGCTCCCACAGGAAAGGAGTCAGGAGTGAAAGATGATGCTGGGCGTCTTCAGCACACAGTGAGAGTTGAAAGGGTGACACGCACATTGAGGTCTCTACTCACTTTCGTTCCTCAAAGTGTATTTGAATCCAACATCTCCGGTGCCTGCTCTCGGCTGAGCAGAACGATGTAAAGCAAGAGCGTTTGAACTTTGCTCCCACAGGAAAAGAGCCAGGAGTGAAAGATGTTGCTGGACATCTTCAGCACACAGTGAGCTTTGCAGGGTGACACAAACATAGCTGTCCCTCCTCCCTTCCAACCTAAAAGTGCATTTGAATCCAACATCTCTGGTGCCTGGTGCTCTCTGAGCACAGCAGAGTAAAGCACGAACGTTTGAACTTTGCTCCCTCAGGAAAAGAGGCAAGAATGAAAGATGTTGCTGGGAATCTTCAGCACCCAGTGAGCTTTGCAATGGTGACACACTTATTGCTCCATCTCCCCCTTCCTACCGAAAAGTGCATTTGAATCCAACATCTCTGGTGTCTGGTGCTCTCTGAGCACAGCAGAGTAAAGCACGAACGTTTGAACTTTGCTCCCACAGGAAAAGAGGCAAGAATGAAAGATGTTGCTGGGCATCTTCAGCACCCAGTGAGCTTTGTAATGGTGACACACTTATTGCTGTATCTCCCCCTTCCTACCGAAAAGTGCATTTGAATCCAACATCTCTGGTGTCTGGTGCTCTCTGAGCACAGCAGAGTAAAGCACGAACGTTTGAACTCTGCTCCCACAGGAAAGGAGTCAGGAGTGAAAGATGATTCTGGGCATCTTCAGCACACAGTGAGAGTTGAAAGGGTGACACGCACATTGAGGTCTTTCCTCACTTTCGTTCCTCAAAGTGTATTTGAATCCAACATCTCCGGTGCCTGCTCTCGGCTGAGCAGAACGATGTAAAGCAAGAGCGTTTGAACTTTGCTCCCACAGGAAAAGAGCCAGGAGTGAAAGATGTTGCTGGACATCTTCAGCACACAGTGAGCTTTGCAGGGTGACACAAACATAGCTGTCCCTCCTCCCTTCCAACCTAAAAGTGCATTTGAATCCAACATCTCTGGTGCCTGGAGCTCTCTGAGCACAGCAGAGTAAAGCACGAACGTTTAAGCTCTGCTCCCACAATAAAAGGGACAAGAATGAAAGATGTTGCTGGGAAACTTCAGCACCCAGTGAGCTTTGCAATGGCGACACAGTCATTGCTGTATCTCCCCCTTCCTACCGAAAAGTGCATTTGAATCCAACATCTCTGGTGTCTGGTGCTCTCTGAGCACAGCAGAGTAAAGCACGAACGTTTGAACTTTGCTCCCACAGGAAAAGAGGCAAGAATGAAAGATGTTGCTGGGCATCTTCAGCACCCAGTGAGCTTTGCAATGGTGACACACTCGTTGCTGTATCTCCCCCTTCCTACCGAAAAGTGCATTTGAATCCAACATCTCTGGTGTCTGGTGCTCTCTGAGCACAGCAGAGTAAAGCACGAACGTTTGAACTCTGCTCCCACAGGAAAGGAGTCAGGAGTGAAAGATGATGCTGGGCATCTTCAGCACACAGTGAGAGTTGAAAGGGTGACACGCACATTGAGGTCTCTACTCACTTTCGTTCCTCAAAGTGTATTTGAATCCAACATCTCCGGTGCCTGCTCTCGGCTGAGCAGAACGATGTAAAGCAAGAGCGTTTGAACTTTGCTCCCACAGGAAAAGAGCCAGGAGTGAAAGATGTTGCTGGACATCTTCAGCACACAGTGAGCTTTGCAGGGTGACACAAACATAGCTGTCCCTCGTCCCTTCCAACCTAAAAGTGCATTTGAATCCAACATCTCTGGTGCCTGGTGCTCTCTGAGCACAGCAGAGTAAAGCACGAACGTTTGAACTTTGCTCCCACAGGAAAAGAGGCAAGAATGAAAGATGTTGCTGGGAATCTTCAGCACCCAGTGAGCTTTGCAATGGTGACACACTTATTGCTCTATCTCCCCCTTCCTACCGAAAAGTGCATTTGAATCCAACATCTCTGGTGTCTGGTGCTCTCTGAGCACAGCAGAGTAAAGCACGAACGTTTGAACTTTGCTCCCACAGGAAAAGAGGCAAGAATGAAAGATGTTGCTGGGCATCTTCAGCACCCAGTGAGCTTTGCAATGGTGACACACTTATTGCTGTATCTCCCCCTTCCTACCGAAAAGTGCATTTGAATCCAACATCTCTGGTGTCTGGTGCTCTCTGAGCACAGCAGAGTAAAGCACGAACGTTTGAACTCTGCTCCCACAGGAAAGGAGTCAGGAGTGAAAGATGATGCTGGGCATCTTCAGCACACAGTGAGAGTTGAAAGGGTGACACGCACATTGAGGTCTCTCCTCACTTTCGTTCCTCAAAGTGTATTTGAATCCAACATCTCCGGTGCCTGCTCTCGGCTAAGCAGAACGATGTAAAGCAAGAGCGTTTGAACTTTGCTCCCACAGGAAAAGAGGCAGGAGTGAAAGATGTTGCTGGACATCTTCAGCACACAGTGAGCTTTGCAGGGTGACACAAACATAGCTGTCCCTCCTCCCTTCCAACCTAAAAGTGCATTTGAATCCAACATCTCTGGTGCCTGGTGCTCTCTGAGCACAGCAGAGTAAAGCACGAACGTTTAAGCTCTGCTCCCACAATAAAAGGGGCAAGTATGAAAGATGTTGCTGGGAAACTTCAGCACCCAGTGAGCTTTGCAATGGTGACACACTCATTGCTGTATCTCCCCCTTCCTACCGAAAAGTGCATTTGAATCCAACATCTCTGGTGTCTGGTGCTCTCTGAGCACAGCAGAGTAAAGCACGAACGTTTGAACTTTGCTCCCACAGGAAAAGAGGCAAGAATGAAAGATGTTGCTGGGCATCTTCAGCACACAGTGAGCTTTGCAATGGTGACACACTTATTGCTGTATCTCCCCCTTCCTACCGAAAAGTGCATTTGAATCCAACATCTCTGGTGTCTGGTGCTCTCTGAGCACAGCAGAGTAAAGCACGAACGTTTGAACTCTGCTCCCACAGGAAAGGAGTCAGGAGTGAAAGATGATGCTGGGCATCTTCAGCACACAGTGAGAGTTAAAAGGGTGACACGCACATTGAGGTCTCTCCTCACTTTCGTTCCTTAAAGTGTATTTGAATCCAACATCTCCGGTGCCTGCTCTCGGCTGAGCAGAACGATGTAAAGCAAGAGCGTTTGAACTTTGCTCCCACAGGAAAAGAGCCAGGAGTGAAAGATGTTGCTGGACATCTTCAGCACACAGTGAGCTTTGCAGGGTGACACAAACATAGCTGTCCCTCCTCCCTTCCAACCTAAAAGTGCATTTGAATCCAACATCTCTGTGCCTGGTGCTCTCTGAGCACAGCAGAGTAAAGCACGAACGTTTGAACTTTGCTCCCACAGGAAAAGGGGCAAGAATGAAAGATGTTGCTGGGTATCTTCAGCACCCAGTGAGCTTTGCAATGGTGACACACTTATTGCTGTATCTCCCCCTTCCTACCGAAAAGTGCATTTGAATCCAACATCTCTGGTGTCTGGTGCTCTCTGAGCACAGCAGAGTAAAGCACGAACGTTTGAACTCTGCTCCCACAGGAAAGGAGTCAGGAGTGAAAGATGATGCTGGGCGTCTTCAGCACACAGTGAGAGTTGAAAGGGTGACACGCACATTGAGGTCTCTACTCACTTTCGTTCCTCAAAGTGTATTTGAATCCAACATCTCCGGTGCCTGCTCTCGGCTGAGCAGAACGATGTAAAGCAAGAGCGTTTGAACTTTGCTCCCACAGGAAAAGAGCCAGGAGTGAAAGATATTGCTGGACATCTTCAGCACACAGTGAGCTTTGCAGGGTGACACAAACATAGCTGTCCCTCGTCCCTTCCAACCTAAAAGTGCATTTGAATCCAACATCTCTGGTGCCTGGTGCACTCTGAGCACAGCAGAGTAAAGCACGAACGTTTGAACTTTGCTCCCACAGGAAAAGAGGCAAGAATGAAAGATGTTGCTGGGAATCTTCAGCACCCAGTGAGCTTTGCAATGGTGACACACTTATTGCTCTATCTCCCCCTTCCTACCGAAAAGTGCATTTGAATCCAACATCTCTGGTGTCTGGTGCTCTCTGAGCACAGCAGAGTAAAGCACGAACGTTTGAACTTTGCTCCCACAGGAAAAGAGGCAAGAATGAAAGATGTTGCTGGGCATCTTCAGCACCCAGTGAGCTTTGCAATGGTGACACACTTATTGCTGTATCTCCCCCTTCCTACCGAAAAGTGCATTTGAATCCAACATCTCTGGTGTCTGGTGCTCTCTGAGCACAGCAGAGTAAAGCACGAACGTTTGAACTCTGCTCCCACAGGAAAGGAGTCAGGAGTGAAAGATGATGCTGGGCATCTTCAGCACACAGTGAGAGTTGAAAGGGTGACACGCACATTGAGGTCTCTCCTCACTTTCGTTCCTCAAAGTGTATTTGAATCCAACATCTCCGGTGCCTGCTCTCGGCTGAGCAGAACGATGTAAAGCAAGAGCGTTTGAACTTTGCTCCCACAGGAAAAGAGCCAGGAGTGAAAGATGTTGCTGGACATCTTCAGCACACAGTGAGCTTTGCAGGGTGACACAAACATAGCTGTCCCTCCTCCCTTCCAACCTAAAAGTGCATTTGAATCCAACATCTCTGTGCCTGGTGCTCTCTGAGCACAGCAGAGTAAAGCACGAACGTTTGAACTTTGCTCCCACAGGAAAAGGGGCAAGAATGAAAGATGTTGCTGGGAATCTTCAGCACCCAGTGAGCTTTGCAATGGTGACACACTTATTGCTGTATCTCCCCCTTCCTACCGAAAAGTGCATTTGAATCCAACATCTCTGGTGTCTGGTGCTCTCTGAGCACAGCAGAGTAAAGCACGAACGTTTGAACTCTGCTCCCACAGGAAAGGAGTCAGGAGTGAAAGATGATGCTGGGCGTCTTCAGCACACAGTGAGAGTTGAAAGGGTGACACGCACATTGAGGTCTCTCCTCACTTTCGTTCCTCAAAGTGTATTTGAATCCAACATCTCCGGTGCCTGCTCTCGGCTAAGCAGAACGATGTAAAGCAAGAGCGTTTGAACTTTGCTCCCACAGGAAAAGAGCCAGGAGTGAAAGATGTTGCTGGACATCTTCAGCACACAGTGAGCTTTGCAGGGTGACACAAACATAGCTGTCCCTCCTCCCTTCCAACCTAAAAGTGCATTTGAATCCAACATCTCTGGTGCCTGGTGCTCTCTGAGCACAGCAGAGTAAAGCACGAACGTTTAAGCTCTGCTCCCACAATAAAAGGGGCAAGTATGAAAGATGTTGCTGGGAAACTTCAGCACCCAGTGAGCTTTGCAATGGTGACACACTCATTGCTGTATCTCCCCCTTCCTACCGAAAAGTGCATTTGAATCCAACATCTCTGGTGTCTGGTGCTCTCTGAGCACAGCAGAGTAAAGCACGAACGTTTGAACTTTGCTCCCACAGGAAAAGAGGCAAGAATGAAAGATGTTGCTGGGCATCTTCAGCACCCAGTGAGCTTTGCAATGGTGACACACTTATTGCTGTATCTCCCCCTTCCTACCGAAAAGTGCATTTGAATCCAACATCTCTGGTGTCTGGTGCTCTCTGAGCACAGCAGAGTAAAGCACGAACGTTTGAACTCTGCTCCCACAGGAAAGGAGTCAGGAGTGAAAGATGATGCTGGGCGTCTTCAGCACACAGTGAGAGTTGAAAGGGTGACACGCACATTGAGGTCTCTACTCACTTTCGTTCCTCAAAGTGTATTTGAATCCAACATCTCCGGTGCCTGCTCTCGGCTGAGCAGAACGATGTAAAGCAAGAGCGTTTGAACTTTGCTCCCACAGGAAAAGAGCCAGGAGTGAAAGATATTGCTGGACATCTTCAGCACACAGTGAGCTTTGCAGGGTGACACAAACATAGCTGTCCCTCGTCCCTTCCAACCTAAAAGTGCATTTGAATCCAACATCTCTGGTGCCTGGTGCACTCTGAGCACAGCAGAGTAAAGCACGAACGTTTGAACTTTGCTCCCACAGGAAAAGAGGCAAGAATGAAAGATGTTGCTGGGAAACTTCAGCACCCAGTGAGCTTTGCAATGGTGACACACTCGTTGCTGTATCTCCCCCTTCCTACCGAAAAGTGCATTTGAATCCAACATCTCTGGTGTCTGGTGCTCTCTGAGCACAGCAGAGTAAAGCACGAACGTTTGAACTCTGCTCCCACAGGAAAGGAGTCAGGAGTGAAAGATGATGCTGGGCGTCTTCAGCACACAGTGAGAGTTGAAAGGGTGACACGCACATTGAGGTCTCTACTCACTTTCGTTCCTCAAAGTGTATTTGAATCCAACATCTCCGGTGCCTGCTCTCGGCTGAGCAGAACGATGTAAAGCAAGAGCGTTTGAACTTTGCTCCCACAGGAAAAGAGCCAGGAGTGAAAGATGTTGCTGGACATCTTCAGCACACAGTGAGCTTTGCAGGGTGACACAAACATAGCTGTCCCTCGTCCCTTCCAACCTAAAAGTGCATTTGAATCCAACATCTCTGGTGCCTGGTGCTCTCTGAGCACAGCAGAGTAAAGCACGAACGTTTGAACTTTGCTCCCACAGGAAAAGAGGCAAGAATGAAAGATGTTGCTGGGAATCTTCAGCACCCAGTGAGCTTTGCAATGGTGACACACTTATTGCTCTATCTCCCCCTTCCTACCGAAAAGTGCATTTGAATCCAACATCTCTGGTGTCTGGTGCTCTCTGAGCACAGCAGAGTAAAGCACGAACGTTTGAACTTTGCTCCCACAGGAAAAGAGGCAAGAATGAAAGATGTTGCTGGGCATCTTCAGCACCCAGTGAGCTTTGCAATGGTGACACACTTATTGCTGTATCTCCCCCTTCCTACCGAAAAGTGCATTTGAATCCAACATCTCTGGTGTCTGGTGCTCTCTGAGCACAGCAGAGTAAAGCACGAACGTTTGAACTCTGCTCCCACAGGAAAGGAGTCAGGAGTGAAAGATGATGCTGGGCATCTTCAGCACACAGTGAGAGTTGAAAGGGTGACACGCACATTGAGGTCTCTCCTCACTTTCGTTCCTCAAAGTGTATTTGAATCCAACATCTCCGGTGCCTGCTCTCGGCTAAGCAGAACGATGTAAAGCAAGAGCGTTTGAACTTTGCTCCCACAGGAAAAGAGCCAGGAGTGAAAGATGTTGCTGGACATCTTCAGCACACAGTGAGCTTTGCAGGGTGACACAAACATAGCTGTCCCTCCTCCCTTCCAACCTAAAAGTGCATTTGAATCCAACATCTCTGGTGCCTGGTGCTCTCTGAGCACAGCAGAGTAAAGCACGAACGTTTAAGCTCTGCTCCCACAATAAAAGGGGCAAGTATGAAAGATGTTGCTGGGAAACTTCAGCACCCAGTGAGCTTTGCAATGGTGACACACTCATTGCTGTATCTCCCCCTTCCTACCGAAAAGTGCATTTGAATCCAACATCTCTGGTGTCTGGTGCTCTCTGAGCACAGCAGAGTAAAGCACGAACGTTTGAACTTTGCTCCCACAGGAAAAGAGGCAAGAATGAAAGATGTTGCTGGGCATCTTCAGCACCCAGTGAGCTTTGCAATGGTGACACACTTATTGCTGTATCTCCCCCTTCCTACCGAAAAGTGCATTTGAATCCAACATCTCTGGTGTCTGGTGCTCTCTGAGCACAGCAGAGTAAAGCACGAACGTTTGAACTCTGCTCCCACAGGAAAGGAGTCAGGAGTGAAAGATGATGCTGGGCATCTTCAGCACACAGTGAGAGTTAAAAGGGTGACACGCACATTGAGGTCTCTCCTCACTTTCGTTCCTTAAAGTGTATTTGAATCCAACATCTCCGGTGCCTGCTCTCGGCTGAGCAGAACGATGTAAAGCAAGAGCGTTTGAACTTTGCTCCCACAGGAAAAGAGCCAGGAGTGAAAGATGTTGCTGGACATCTTCAGCACACAGTGAGCTTTGCAGGGTGACACAAACATAGCTGTCCCTCCTCCCTTCCAACCTAAAAGTGCATTTGAATCCAACATCTCTGTGCCTGGTGCTCTCTGAGCACAGCAGAGTAAAGCACGAACGTTTGAACTTTGCTCCCACAGGAAAAGGGGCAAGAATGAAAGATGTTGCTGGGTATCTTCAGCACCCAGTGAGCTTTGCAATGGTGACACACTTATTGCTGTATCTCCCCCTTCCTACCGAAAAGTGCATTTGAATCCAACATCTCTGGTGTCTGGTGCTCTCTGAGCACAGCAGAGTAAAGCACGAACGTTTGAACTCTGCTCCCACAGGAAAGGAGTCAGGAGTGAAAGATGATGCTGGGCGTCTTCAGCACACAGTGAGAGTTGAAAGGGTGACACGCACATTGAGGTCTCTACTCACTTTCGTTCCTCAAAGTGTATTTGAATCCAACATCTCCGGTGCCTGCTCTCGGCTGAGCAGAACGATGTAAAGCAAGAGCGTTTGAACTTTGCTCCCACAGGAAAAGAGCCAGGAGTGAAAGATATTGCTGGACATCTTCAGCACACAGTGAGCTTTGCAGGGTGACACAAACATAGCTGTCCCTCGTCCCTTCCAACCTAAAAGTGCATTTGAATCCAACATCTCTGGTGCCTGGTGCACTCTGAGCACAGCAGAGTAAAGCACGAACGTTTGAACTTTGCTCCCACAGGAAAAGAGGCAAGAATGAAAGATGTTGCTGGGAATCTTCAGCACCCAGTGAGCTTTGCAATGGTGACACACTTATTGCTCTATCTCCCCCTTCCTACCGAAAAGTGCATTTGAATCCAACATCTCTGGTGTCTGGTGCTCTCTGAGCACAGCAGAGTAAAGCACGAACGTTTGAACTTTGCTCCCACAGGAAAGGAGTCAGGAGTGAAAGATGTTGCTGGGCATCTTCAGCACCCAGGAGCTTTGCAATGGTGACACACTTATTGCTGTATCTCCCCCTTCCTACCGAAAAGTGCATTTGAATCCAACATCTCTGGTGTCTGGTGCTCTCTGAGCACAGCAGAGTAAAGCACGAACGTTTGAACTCTGCTCCCACAGGAAAGGAGTCAGGAGTGAAAGATGATGCTGGGCGTCTTCAGCACACAGTGAGAGTTGAAAGGGTGACACGCACATTGAGGTCTCTACTCACTTTCGTTCCTCAAAGTGTATTTGAATCCAACATCTCCGGTGCCTGCTCTCGGCTGAGCAGAACGATGTAAAGCAAGAGCGTTTGAACTTTGCTCCCACAGGAAAAGAGCCAGGAGTGAAAGATGTTGCTGGACATCTTCAGCACATAGTGAGCTTTGCAGGGTGACACAAACATAGCTGTCCCTCCTCCCTTCCAACCTAAAAGTGCATTTGAATCCAACATCTCTGGTGCCTGGTGCTCTCTGAGCACAGCAGAGTAAAGCACGAACGTTTGAACTTTGCTCCCACAGGAAAAGAGGCAAGAATGAAAGATGTTGCTGGGAATCTTCAGCACCCAGTGAGCTTTGCAATGGTGACACACTTATTGCTGTATCTCCCCCTTCCTACCGAAAAGTGCATTTGAATCCAACATCTCTGGTGTCTGGTGCTCTCTGAGCACAGCAGAGTAAAGCACGAACGTTTGAACTCTGCTCCCACAGGAAAGGAGTCAGGAGTGAAAGATGATGCTGGGCGTCTTCAGCACACAGTGAGAGTTGAAAGGGTGACACGCACATTGAGGTCTCTACTCACTTTCGTTCCTCAAAGTGTATTTGAATCCAACATCTCCGGTGCCTGCTCTCGGCTGAGCAGAACGATGTAAAGCAAGAGCGTTTGAACTTTGCTCCCACAGGAAAAGAGCCAGGAGTGAAAGATGTTGCTGGACATCTTCAGCACACAGTGAGCTTTGCAGGGTGACACAAACATAGCTGTCCCTCGTCCCTTCCAACCTAAAAGTGCATTTGAATCCAACATCTCTGGTGCCTGGTGCTCTCTGAGCACAGCAGAGTAAAGCACGAACGTTTGAACTTTGCTCCCACAGGAAAAGAGGCAAGAATGAAAGATGTTGCTGGGAATCTTCAGCACCCAGTGAGCTTTGCAATGGTGACACACTTATTGCTCTATCTCCCCCTTCCTACCGAAAAGTGCATTTGAATCCAACAT
The DNA here is from genome assembly GCF_037157495.1 of Lathamus discolor. Lineage (NCBI taxonomy): Eukaryota > Metazoa > Chordata > Aves > Psittaciformes > Psittacidae > Lathamus > Lathamus discolor. The sequence goes on along the minus strand of NC_088892.1, from coordinate 1,116,359 downwards.
CTCTGGTGTCTGGTGCTCTCTGAGCACAGCAGAGTAAAGCACGAACGTTTGAACTTTGCTCCCACAGGAAAAGAGGCAAGAATGAAAGATGTTGCTGGGCATCTTCAGCACCCAGTGAGCTTTGCAATGGTGACACACTTATTGCTGTATCTCCCCCTTCCTACCGAAAAGTGCATTTGAATCCAACATCTCTGGTGTCTGGTGCTCTCTGAGCACAGCAGAGTAAAGCACGAACGTTTGAACTCTGCTCCCACAGGAAAGGAGTCAGGAGTGAAAGATGATGCTGGGCATCTTCAGCACACAGTGAGAGTTGAAAGGGTGACACGCACATTGAGGTCTCTCCTCACTTTCGTTCCTCAAAGTGTATTTGAATCCAACATCTCCGGTGCCTGCTCTCGGCTAAGCAGAACGATGTAAAGCAAGAGCGTTTGAACTTTGCTCCCACAGGAAAAGAGCCAGGAGTGAAAGATGTTGCTGGACATCTTCAGCACACAGTGAGCTTTGCAGGGTGACACAAACATAGCTGTCCCTCCTCCCTTCCAACCTAAAAGTGCATTTGAATCCAACATCTCTGGTGCCTGGTGCTCTCTGAGCACAGCAGAGTAAAGCACGAACGTTTAAGCTCTGCTCCCACAATAAAAGGGGCAAGTATGAAAGATGTTGCTGGGAAACTTCAGCACCCAGTGAGCTTTGCAATGGTGACACACTCATTGCTGTATCTCCCCCTTCCTACCGAAAAGTGCATTTGAATCCAACATCTCTGGTGTCTGGTGCTCTCTGAGCACAGCAGAGTAAAGCACGAACGTTTGAACTTTGCTCCCACAGGAAAAGAGGCAAGAATGAAAGATGTTGCTGGGCATCTTCAGCACCCAGTGAGCTTTGCAATGGTGACACACTTATTGCTGTATCTCCCCCTTCCTACCGAAAAGTGCATTTGAATCCAACATCTCTGGTGTCTGGTGCTCTCTGAGCACAGCAGAGTAAAGCACGAACGTTTGAACTCTGCTCCCACAGGAAAGGAGTCAGGAGTGAAAGATGATGCTGGGCATCTTCAGCACACAGTGAGAGTTAAAAGGGTGACACGCACATTGAGGTCTCTCCTCACTTTCGTTCCTTAAAGTGTATTTGAATCCAACATCTCCGGTGCCTGCTCTCGGCTGAGCAGAACGATGTAAAGCAAGAGCGTTTGAACTTTGCTCCCACAGGAAAAGAGCCAGGAGTGAAAGATGTTGCTGGACATCTTCAGCACACAGTGAGCTTTGCAGGGTGACACAAACATAGCTGTCCCTCCTCCCTTCCAACCTAAAAGTGCATTTGAATCCAACATCTCTGTGCCTGGTGCTCTCTGAGCACAGCAGAGTAAAGCACGAACGTTTGAACTTTGCTCCCACAGGAAAAGGGGCAAGAATGAAAGATGTTGCTGGGTATCTTCAGCACCCAGTGAGCTTTGCAATGGTGACACACTTATTGCTGTATCTCCCCCTTCCTACCGAAAAGTGCATTTGAATCCAACATCTCTGGTGTCTGGTGCTCTCTGAGCACAGCAGAGTAAAGCACGAACGTTTGAACTCTGCTCCCACAGGAAAGGAGTCAGGAGTGAAAGATGATGCTGGGCGTCTTCAGCACACAGTGAGAGTTGAAAGGGTGACACGCACATTGAGGTCTCTACTCACTTTCGTTCCTCAAAGTGTATTTGAATCCAACATCTCCGGTGCCTGCTCTCGGCTGAGCAGAACGATGTAAAGCAAGAGCGTTTGAACTTTGCTCCCACAGGAAAAGAGCCAGGAGTGAAAGATATTGCTGGACATCTTCAGCACACAGTGAGCTTTGCAGGGTGACACAAACATAGCTGTCCCTCGTCCCTTCCAACCTAAAAGTGCATTTGAATCCAACATCTCTGGTGCCTGGTGCACTCTGAGCACAGCAGAGTAAAGCACGAACGTTTGAACTTTGCTCCCACAGGAAAAGAGGCAAGAATGAAAGATGTTGCTGGGAAACTTCAGCACCCAGTGAGCTTTGCAATGGTGACACACTCGTTGCTGTATCTCCCCCTTCCTACCGAAAAGTGCATTTGAATCCAACATCTCTGGTGTCTGGTGCTCTCTGAGCACAGCAGAGTAAAGCACGAACGTTTGAACTCTGCTCCCACAGGAAAGGAGTCAGGAGTGAAAGATGATGCTGGGTGTCTTCAGCACACAGGAGAGTTGAAAGGGTGACACGCACATTGAGGTCTCTACTCACTTTCGTTCCTCAAAGTGTATTTGAATCCAACATCTCCGGTGCTTGCTCTCGGCTGAGCAGAACGATGTAAAGCAAGAGCGTTTGAACTTTGCTCCCACAGGAAAAGAGCCAGGAGTGAAAGATGTTGCTGGACATCTTCAGCACACAGTGAGCTTTGCAGGGTGACACAAACATAGCTGTCCCTCGTCCCTTCCAACCTAAAAGTGCATTTGAATCCAACATCTCTGGTGCCTGGTGCTCTCTGAGCACAGCAGAGTAAAGCACGAACGTTTGAACTTTGCTCCCACAGGAAAAGAGGCAAGAATGAAAGATGTTGCTGGGAATCTTCAGCACCCAGTGAGCTTTGCAATGGTGACACACTTATTGCTCTATCTCCCCCTTCCTACCGAAAAGTGCATTTGAATCCAACATCTCTGGTGTCTGGTGCTCTCTGAGCACAGCAGAGTAAAGCACGAACGTTTGAACTTTGCTCCCACAGGAAAAGAGGCAAGAATGAAAGATGTTGCTGGGCATCTTCAGCACCCAGTGAGCTTTGCAATGGTGACACACTTATTGCTGTATCTCCCCCTTCCTACCGAAAAGTGCATTTGAATCCAACATCTCTGGTGTCTGGTGCTCTCTGAGCACAGCAGAGTAAAGCACGAACGTTTGAACTCTGCTCCCACAGGAAAGGAGTCAGGAGTGAAAGATGATGCTGGGCATCTTCAGCACACAGTGAGAGTTGAAAGGGTGACACGCACATTGAGGTCTCTCCTCACTTTCGTTCCTCAAAGTGTATTTGAATCCAACATCTCCGGTGCCTGCTCTCGGCTAAGCAGAACGATGTAAAGCAAGAGCGTTTGAACTTTGCTCCCACAGGAAAAGAGCCAGGAGTGAAAGATGTTGCTGGACATCTTCAGCACACAGTGAGCTTTGCAGGGTGACACAAACATAGCTGTCCCTCCTCCCTTCCAACCTAAAAGTGCATTTGAATCCAACATCTCTGGTGCCTGGTGCTCTCTGAGCACAGCAGAGTAAAGCACGAACGTTTAAGCTCTGCTCCCACAATAAAAGGGGCAAGTATGAAAGATGTTGCTGGGAAACTTCAGCACCCAGTGAGCTTTGCAATGGTGACACACTCATTGCTGTATCTCCCCCTTCCTACCGAAAAGTGCATTTGAATCCAACATCTCTGGTGTCTGGTGCTCTCTGAGCACAGCAGAGTAAAGCACGAACGTTTGAACTTTGCTCCCACAGGAAAAGAGGCAAGAATGAAAGATGTTGCTGGGCATCTTCAGCACCCAGTGAGCTTTGCAATGGTGACACACTTATTGCTGTATCTCCCCCTTCCTACCGAAAAGTGCATTTGAATCCAACATCTCTGGTGTCTGGTGCTCTCTGAGCACAGCAGAGTAAAGCACGAACGTTTGAACTCTGCTCCCACAGGAAAGGAGTCAGGAGTGAAAGATGATGCTGGGCATCTTCAGCACACAGTGAGAGTTAAAAGGGTGACACGCACATTGAGGTCTCTCCTCACTTTCGTTCCTTAAAGTGTATTTGAATCCAACATCTCCGGTGCCTGCTCTCGGCTGAGCAGAACGATGTAAAGCAAGAGCGTTTGAACTTTGCTCCCACAGGAAAAGAGCCAGGAGTGAAAGATGTTGCTGGACATCTTCAGCACACAGTGAGCTTTGCAGGGTGACACAAACATAGCTGTCCCTCCTCCCTTCCAACCTAAAAGTGCATTTGAATCCAACATCTCTGTGCCTGGTGCTCTCTGAGCACAGCAGAGTAAAGCACGAACGTTTGAACTTTGCTCCCACAGGAAAAGGGGCAAGAATGAAAGATGTTGCTGGGTATCTTCAGCACCCAGTGAGCTTTGCAATGGTGACACACTTATTGCTGTATCTCCCCCTTCCTACCGAAAAGTGCATTTGAATCCAACATCTCTGGTGTCTGGTGCTCTCTGAGCACAGCAGAGTAAAGCACGAACGTTTGAACTCTGCTCCCACAGGAAAGGAGTCAGGAGTGAAAGATGATGCTGGGCGTCTTCAGCACACAGTGAGAGTTGAAAGGGTGACACGCACATTGAGGTCTCTACTCACTTTCGTTCCTCAAAGTGTATTTGAATCCAACATCTCCGGTGCCTGCTCTCGGCTGAGCAGAACGATGTAAAGCAAGAGCGTTTGAACTTTGCTCCCACAGGAAAAGAGCCAGGAGTGAAAGATATTGCTGGACATCTTCAGCACACAGTGAGCTTTGCAGGGTGACACAAACATAGCTGTCCCTCGTCCCTTCCAACCTAAAAGTGCATTTGAATCCAACATCTCTGGTGCCTGGTGCACTCTGAGCACAGCAGAGTAAAGCACGAACGTTTGAACTTTGCTCCCACAGGAAAAGAGGCAAGAATGAAAGATGTTGCTGGGAAACTTCAGCACCCAGTGAGCTTTGCAATGGTGACACACTCGTTGCTGTATCTCCCCCTTCCTACCGAAAAGTGCATTTGAATCCAACATCTCTGGTGTCTGGTGCTCTCTGAGCACAGCAGAGTAAAGCACGAACGTTTGAACTTTGCTCCCACAGGAAAAGAGGCAAGAATGAAAGATGTTGCTGGGCATCTTCAGCATCCAGTGAGCTTTGCAATAGTGACACACTTATTGCTGTATCTCCCCCTTCCTACCGAAAAGTGCATTTGAATCCAACATCTCTGGTGTCTGGTGCTCTCTGAGCACAGCAGAGTCAAGCACGAACGTTTGAACTCTGCTCCCACAGGAAAGGAGTCAGGAGTGAAAGATGTTGCTGGGCATCTTCAGCACCCAGGAGCTTTGCAATGGTGACACACTTATTGCTGTATCTCCCCCTTCCTACCGAAAAGTGCATTTGAATCCAACATCTCTGGTGTCTGGTGCTCTCTGAGCACAGCAGAGTAAAGCACGAACGTTTGAACTCTGCTCCCACAGGAAAGGAGTCAGGAGTGAAAGATGATGCTGGGCGTCTTCAGCACACAGTGAGAGTTGAAAGGGTGACACGCACATTGAGGTCTCTACTCACTTTCGTTCCTCAAAGTGTATTTGAATCCAACATCTCCGGTGCCTGCTCTCGGCTGAGCAGAACGATGTAAAGCAAGAGCGTTTGAACTTTGCTCCCACAGGAAAAGAGCCAGGAGTGAAAGATGTTGCTGGACATCTTCAGCACATAGTGAGCTTTGCAGGGTGACACAAACATAGCTGTCCCTCCTCCCTTCCAACCTAAAAGTGCATTTGAATCCAACATCTCTGGTGCCTGGTGCTCTCTGAGCACAGCAGAGTAAAGCACGAACGTTTGAACTTTGCTCCCACAGGAAAAGAGGCAAGAATGAAAGATGTTGCTGGGAATCTTCAGCACCCAGTGAGCTTTGCAATGGTGACACACTTATTGCTGTATCTCCCCCTTCCTACCGAAAAGTGCATTTGAATCCAACATCTCTGGTGTCTGGTGCTCTCTGAGCACAGCAGAGTAAAGCACGAACGTTTGAACTCTGCTCCCACAGGAAAGGAGTCAGGAGTGAAAGATGATGCTGGGCATCTTCAGCACACAGTGAGAGTTGAAAGGGTGACACGCACATTGAGGTCTCTCCTCACTTTCGTTCCTCAAAGTGTATTTGAATCCAACATCTCCGGTGCCTGCTCTCGGCTAAGCAGAACGATGTAAAGCAAGAGCGTTTGAACTTTGCTCCCACAGGAAAAGAGCCAGGAGTGAAAGATGTTGCTGGACATCTTCAGCACACAGTGAGCTTTGCAGGGTGACACAAACATAGCTGTCCCTCCTCCCTTCCAACCTAAAAGTGCATTTGAATCCAACATCTCTGGTGCCTGGTGCTCTCTGAGCACAGCAGAGTAAAGCACGAACGTTTAAGCTCTGCTCCCACAATAAAAGGGGCAAGTATGAAAGATGTTGCTGGGAAACTTCAGCACCCAGTGAGCTTTGCAATGGTGACACACTCATTGCTGTATCTCCCCCTTCCTACCGAAAAGTGCATTTGAATCCAACATCTCTGGTGTCTGGTGCTCTCTGAGCACAGCAGAGTAAAGCACGAACGTTTGAACTTTGCTCCCACAGGAAAAGAGGCAAGAATGAAAGATGTTGCTGGGCATCTTCAGCACCCAGTGAGCTTTGCAATGGTGACACACTTATTGCTGTATCTCCCCCTTCCTACCGAAAAGTGCATTTGAATCCAACATCTCTGGTGTCTGGTGCTCTCTGAGCACAGCAGAGTAAAGCACGAACGTTTGAACTCTGCTCCCACAGGAAAGGAGTCAGGAGTGAAAGATGATGCTGGGCATCTTCAGCACACAGTGAGAGTTAAAAGGGTGACACGCACATTGAGGTCTCTCCTCACTTTCGTTCCTTAAAGTGTATTTGAATCCAACATCTCCGGTGCCTGCTCTCGGCTGAGCAGAACGATGTAAAGCAAGAGCGTTTGAACTTTGCTCCCACAGGAAAAGAGCCAGGAGTGAAAGATGTTGCTGGACATCTTCAGCACACAGTGAGCTTTGCAGGGTGACACAAACATAGCTGTCCCTCCTCCCTTCCAACCTAAAAGTGCATTTGAATCCAACATCTCTGTGCCTGGTGCTCTCTGAGCACAGCAGAGTAAAGCACGAACGTTTGAACTTTGCTCCCACAGGAAAAGGGGCAAGAATGAAAGATGTTGCTGGGTATCTTCAGCACCCAGTGAGCTTTGCAATGGTGACACACTTATTGCTGTATCTCCCCCTTCCTACCGAAAAGTGCATTTGAATCCAACATCTCTGGTGTCTGGTGCTCTCTGAGCACAGCAGAGTAAAGCACGAACGTTTGAACTCTGCTCCCACAGGAAAGGAGTCAGGAGTGAAAGATGATGCTGGGCGTCTTCAGCACACAGTGAGAGTTGAAAGGGTGACACGCACATTGAGGTCTCTACTCACTTTCGTTCCTCAAAGTGTATTTGAATCCAACATCTCCGGTGCCTGCTCTCGGCTGAGCAGAACGATGTAAAGCAAGAGCGTTTGAACTTTGCTCCCACAGGAAAAGAGCCAGGAGTGAAAGATATTGCTGGACATCTTCAGCACACAGTGAGCTTTGCAGGGTGACACAAACATAGCTGTCCCTCGTCCCTTCCAACCTAAAAGTGCATTTGAATCCAACATCTCTGGTGCCTGGTGCACTCTGAGCACAGCAGAGTAAAGCACGAACGTTTGAACTTTGCTCCCACAGGAAAAGAGGCAAGAATGAAAGATGTTGCTGGGAAACTTCAGCACCCAGTGAGCTTTGCAATGGTGACACACTCGTTGCTGTATCTCCCCCTTCCTACCGAAAAGTGCATTTGAATCCAACATCTCTGGTGTCTGGTGCTCTCTGAGCACAGCAGAGTAAAGCACGAACGTTTGAACTTTGCTCCCACAGGAAAAGAGGCAAGAATGAAAGATGTTGCTGGGCATCTTCAGCATCCAGTGAGCTTTGCAATAGTGACACACTTATTGCTGTATCTCCCCCTTCCTACCGAAAAGTGCATTTGAATCCAACATCTCTGGTGTCTGGTGCTCTCTGAGCACAGCAGAGTCAAGCACGAACGTTTGAACTCTGCTCCCACAGGAAAGGAGTCAGGAGTGAAAGATGTTGCTGGGCATCTTCAGCACCCAGGAGCTTTGCAATGGTGACACACTTATTGCTGTATCTCCCCCTTCCTACCGAAAAGTGCATTTGAATCCAACATCTCTGGTGTCTGGTGCTCTCTGAGCACAGCAGAGTAAAGCACGAACGTTTGAACTCTGCTCCCACAGGAAAGGAGTCAGGAGTGAAAGATGATGCTGGGCGTCTTCAGCACACAGTGAGAGTTGAAAGGGTGACACGCACATTGAGGTCTCTACTCACTTTCGTTCCTCAAAGTGTATTTGAATCCAACATCTCCGGTGCCTGCTCTCGGCTGAGCAGAACGATGTAAAGCAAGAGCGTTTGAACTTTGCTCCCACAGGAAAAGAGCCAGGAGTGAAAGATGTTGCTGGACATCTTCAGCACATAGTGAGCTTTGCAGGGTGACACAAACATAGCTGTCCCTCCTCCCTTCCAACCTAAAAGTGCATTTGAATCCAACATCTCTGGTGCCTGGTGCTCTCTGAGCACAGCAGAGTAAAGCACGAACGTTTGAACTTTGCTCCCACAGGAAAAGAGGCAAGAATGAAAGATGTTGCTGGGAATCTTCAGCACCCAGTGAGCTTTGCAATGGTGACACACTTATTGCTGTATCTCCCCCTTCCTACCGAAAAGTGCATTTGAATCCAACATCTCTGGTGTCTGGTGCTCTCTGAGCACAGCAGAGTAAAGCACGAACGTTTGAACTCTGCTCCCACAGGAAAGGAGTCAGGAGTGAAAGATGATGCTGGGCGTCTTCAGCACACAGTGAGAGTTGAAAGGGTGACACGCACATTGAGGTCTCTACTCACTTTCGTTCCTCAAAGTGTATTTGAATCCAACATCTCCGGTGCCTGCTCTCGGCTGAGCAGAACGATGTAAAGCAAGAGCGTTTGAACTTTGCTCCCACAGGAAAAGAGCCAGGAGTGAAAGATGTTGCTGGACATCTTCAGCACACAGTGAGCTTTGCAGGGTGACACAAACATAGCTGTCCCTCCTCCCTTCCAACCTAAAAGTGCATTTGAATCCAACATCTCTGGTGCCTGGTGCTCTCTGAGCACAGCAGAGTAAAGCACGAACGTTTGAACTTTGCTCCCACAGGAAAAGAGGCAAGAATGAAAGATGTTGCTGGGAATCTTCAGCACCCAGTGAGCTTTGCAATGGTGACACACTTATTGCTCTATCTCCCCCTTCCTACCGAAAAGTGCATTTGAATCCAACATCTCTGGTGTCTGGTGCTCTCTGAGCACAGCAGAGTAAAGCACGAACGTTTGAACTCTGCTCCCACAGGAAAGGAGTCAGGAGTGAAAGATGATGCTGGGCGTCTTCAGCACACAGTGAGAGTTGAAAGGGTGACACGCACATTGAGGTCTCTACTCACTTTCGTTCCTCAAAGTGTATTTGAATCCAACATCTCCGGTGCCTGCTCTCGGCTGAGCAGAACGATGTAAAGCAAGAGCGTTTGAACTTTGCTCCCACAGGAAAAGAGCCAGGAGTGAAAGATATTGCTGGACATCTTCAGCACACAGTGAGCTTTGCAGGGTGACACAAACATAGCTGTCCCTCGTCCCTTCCAACCTAAAAGTGCATTTGAATCCAACATCTCTGGTGCCTGGTGCACTCTGAGCACAGCAGAGTAAAGCACGAACGTTTGAACTTTGCTCCCACAGGAAAAGAGGCAAGAATGAAAGATGTTGCTGGGAAACTTCAGCACCCAGTGAGCTTTGCAATGGTGACACACTCGTTGCTGTATCTCCCCCTTCCTACCGAAAAGTGCATTTGAATCCAACATCTCTGGTGTCTGGTGCTCTCTGAGCACAGCAGAGTAAAGCACGAACGTTTGAACTTTGCTCCCACAGGAAAAGAGGCAAGAATGAAAGATGTTGCTGGGCATCTTCAGCATCCAGTGAGCTTTGCAATAGTGACACACTTATTGCTGTATCTCCCCCTTCCTACCGAAAAGTGCATTTGAATCCAACATCTCTGGTGTCTGGTGCTCTCTGAGCACAGCAGAGTCAAGCACGAACGTTTGAACTCTGCTCCCACAGGAAAGGAGTCAGGAGTGAAAGATGTTGCTGGGCATCTTCAGCACCCAGGAGCTTTGCAATGGTGACACACTTATTGCTGTATCTCCCCCTTCCTACCGAAAAGTGCATTTGAATCCAACATCTCTGGTGTCTGGTGCTCTCTGAGCACAGCAGAGTAAAGCACGAACGTTTGAACTCTGCTCCCACAGGAAAGGAGTCAGGAGTGAAAGATGATGCTGGGCGTCTTCAGCACACAGTGAGAGTTGAAAGGGTGACACGCACATTGAGGTCTCTACTCACTTTCGTTCCTCAAAGTGTATTTGAATCCAACATCTCCGGTGCCTGCTCTCGGCTGAGCAGAACGATGTAAAGCAAGAGCGTTTGAACTTTGCTCCCACAGGAAAAGAGCCAGGAGTGAAAGATGTTGCTGGACATCTTCAGCACATAGTGAGCTTTGCAGGGTGACACAAACATAGCTGTCCCTCCTCCCTTCCAACCTAAAAGTGCATTTGAATCCAACATCTCTGGTGCCTGGTGCTCTCTGAGCACAGCAGAGTAAAGCACGAACGTTTGAACTTTGCTCCCACAGGAAAAGAGGCAAGAATGAAAGATGTTGCTGGGAATCTTCAGCACCCAGTGAGCTTTGCAATGGTGACACACTTATTGCTGTATCTCCCCCTTCCTACCGAAAAGTGCATTTGAATCCAACATCTCTGGTGTCTGGTGCTCTCTGAGCACAGCAGAGTAAAGCACGAACGTTTGAACTCTGCTCCCACAGGAAAGGAGTCAGGAGTGAAAGATGATGCTGGGCATCTTCAGCACACAGTGAGAGTTGAAAGGGTGACACGCACATTGAGGTCTCTCCTCACTTTCGTTCCTCAAAGTGTATTTGAATCCAACATCTCCGGTGCCTGCTCTCGGCTAAGCAGAACGATGTAAAGCAAGAGCGTTTGAACTTTGCTCCCACAGGAAAAGAGCCAGGAGTGAAAGATGTTGCTGGACATCTTCAGCACACAGTGAGCTTTGCAGGGTGACACAAACATAGCTGTCCCTCCTCCCTTCCAACCTAAAAGTGCATTTGAATCCAACATCTCTGGTGCCTGGTGCTCTCTGAGCACAGCAGAGTAAAGCACGAACGTTTAAGCTCTGCTCCCACAATAAAAGGGGCAAGTATGAAAGATGTTGCTGGGAAACTTCAGCACCCAGTGAGCTTTGCAATGGTGACACACTCATTGCTGTATCTCCCCCTTCCTACCGAAAAGTGCATTTGAATCCAACATCTCTGGTGTCTGGTGCTCTCTGAGCACAGCAGAGTAAAGCACGAACGTTTGAACTTTGCTCCCACAGGAAAAGAGGCAAGAATGAAAGATGTTGCTGGGCATCTTCAGCACCCAGTGAGCTTTGCAATGGTGACACACTTATTGCTGTATCTCCCCCTTCCTACCGAAAAGTGCATTTGAATCCAACATCTCTGGTGTCTGGTGCTCTCTGAGCACAGCAGAGTAAAGCACGAACGTTTGAACTCTGCTCCCACAGGAAAGGAGTCAGGAGTGAAAGATGATGCTGGGCATCTTCAGCACACAGTGAGAGTTAAAAGGGTGACACGCACATTGAGGTCTCTCCTCACTTTCGTTCCTTAAAGTGTATTTGAATCCAACATCTCCGGTGCCTGCTCTCGGCTGAGCAGAACGATGTAAAGCAAGAGCGTTTGAACTTTGCTCCCACAGGAAAAGAGCCAGGAGTGAAAGATGTTGCTGGACATCTTCAGCACACAGTGAGCTTTGCAGGGTGACACAAACATAGCTGTCCCTCCTCCCTTCCAACCTAAAAGTGCATTTGAATCCAACATCTCTGTGCCTGGTGCTCTCTGAGCACAGCAGAGTAAAGCACGAACGTTTGAACTTTGCTCCCACAGGAAAAGGGGCAAGAATGAAAGATGTTGCTGGGTATCTTCAGCACCCAGTGAGCTTTGCAATGGTGACACACTTATTGCTGTATCTCCCCCTTCCTACCGAAAAGTGCATTTGAATCCAACATCTCTGGTGTCTGGTGCTCTCTGAGCACAGCAGAGTAAAGCACGAACGTTTGAACTCTGCTCCCACAGGAAAGGAGTCAGGAGTGAAAGATGATGCTGGGCGTCTTCAGCACACAGTGAGAGTTGAAAGGGTGACACGCACATTGAGGTCTCTACTCACTTTCGTTCCTCAAAGTGTATTTGAATCCAACATCTCCGGTGCCTGCTCTCGGCTGAGCAGAACGATGTAAAGCAAGAGCGTTTGAACTTTGCTCCCACAGGAAAAGAGCCAGGAGTGAAAGATATTGCTGGACATCTTCAGCACACAGTGAGCTTTGCAGGGTGACACAAACATAGCTGTCCCTCGTCCCTTCCAACCTAAAAGTGCATTTGAATCCAACATCTCTGGTGCCTGGTGCACTCTGAGCACAGCAGAGTAAAGCACGAACGTTTGAACTTTGCTCCCACAGGAAAAGAGGCAAGAATGAAAGATGTTGCTGGGAAACTTCAGCACCCAGTGAGCTTTGCAATGGTGACACACTCGTTGCTGTATCTCCCCCTTCCTACCGAAAAGTGCATTTGAATCCAACATCTCTGGTGTCTGGTGCTCTCTGAGCACAGCAGAGTAAAGCACGAACGTTTGAACTTTGCTCCCACAGGAAAAGAGGCAAGAATGAAAGATGTTGCTGGGCATCTTCAGCATCCAGTGAGCTTTGCAATAGTGACACACTTATTGCTGTATCTCCCCCTTCCTACCGAAAAGTGCATTTGAATCCAACATCTCTGGTGTCTGGTGCTCTCTGAGCACAGCAGAGTCAAGCACGAACGTTTGAACTCTGCTCCCACAGGAAAGGAGTCAGGAGTGAAAGATGTTGCTGGGCATCTTCAGCACCCAGGAGCTTTGCAATGGTGACACACTTATTGCTGTATCTCCCCCTTCCTACCGAAAAGTGCATTTGAATCCAACATCTCTGGTGTCTGGTGCTCTCTGAGCACAGCAGAGTAAAGCACGAACGTTTGAACTCTGCTCCCACAGGAAAGGAGTCAGGAGTGAAAGATGATGCTGGGCGTCTTCAGCACACAGTGAGAGTTGAAAGGGTGACACGCACATTGAGGTCTCTACTCACTTTCGTTCCTCAAAGTGTATTTGAATCCAACATCTCCGGTGCCTGCTCTCGGCTGAGCAGAACGATGTAAAGCAAGAGCGTTTGAACTTTGCTCCCACAGGAAAAGAGCCAGGAGTGAAAGATGTTGCTGGACATCTTCAGCACATAGTGAGCTTTGCAGGGTGACACAAACATAGCTGTCCCTCCTCCCTTCCAACCTAAAAGTGCATTTGAATCCAACATCTCTGGTGCCTGGTGCTCTCTGAGCACAGCAGAGTAAAGCACGAACGTTTGAACTTTGCTCCCACAGGAAAAGAGGCAAGAATGAAAGATGTTGCTGGGAATCTTCAGCACCCAGTGAGCTTTGCAATGGTGACACACTTATTGCTGTATCTCCCCCTTCCTACCGAAAAGTGCATTTGAATCCAACATCTCTGGTGTCTGGTGCTCTCTGAGCACAGCAGAGTAAAGCACGAACGTTTGAACTCTGCTCCCACAGGAAAGGAGTCAGGAGTGAAAGATGATGCTGGGCGTCTTCAGCACACAGTGAGAGTTGAAAGGGTGACACGCACATTGAGGTCTCTACTCACTTTCGTTCCTCAAAGTGTATTTGAATCCAACATCTCCGGTGCCTGCTCTCGGCTGAGCAGAACGATGTAAAGCAAGAGCGTTTGAACTTTGCTCCCACAGGAAAAGAGCCAGGAGTGAAAGATGTTGCTGGACATCTTCAGCACACAGTGAGCTTTGCAGGGTGACACAAACATAGCTGTCCCTCCTCCCTTCCAACCTAAAAGTGCATTTGAATCCAACATCTCTGGTGCCTGGTGCTCTCTGAGCACAGCAGAGTAAAGCACGAACGTTTGAACTTTGCTCCCACAGGAAAAGAGGCAAGAATGAAAGATGTTGCTGGGAATCTTCAGCACCCAGTGAGCTTTGCAATGGTGACACACTTATTGCTCTATCTCCCCCTTCCTACCGAAAAGTGCATTTGAATCCAACATCTCTGGTGTCTGGTGCTCTCTGAGCACAGCAGAGTAAAGCACGAACGTTTGAACTTTGCTCCCACAGGAAAAGAGGCAAGAATGAAAGATGTTGCTGGGCATCTTCAGCACCCAGTGAGCTTTGCAATGGTGACACACTTATTGCTGTATCTCCCCCTTCCTACCGAAAAGTGCATTTGAATCCAACATCTCTGGTGTCTGGTGCTCTCTGAGCACAGCAGAGTAAAGCACGAACGTTTGAACTCTGCTCCCACAGGAAAGGAGTCAGGAGTGAAAGATGATTCTGGGCATCTTCAGCACACAGTGAGAGTTGAAAGGGTGACACGCACATTGAGGTCTCTCCTCACTTTCGTTCCTCAAAGTGTATTTGAATCCAACATCTCCGGTGCCTGCTCTCGGCTGAGCAGAACGATGTAAAGCAAGAGCGTTTGAACTTTGCTCCCACAGGAAAAGAGCCAGGAGTGAAAGATGTTGCTGGACATCTTCAGCACACAGTGAGCTTTGCAGGGTGACACAAACATAGCTGTCCCTCCTCCCTTCCAGCCTAAAAGTGCATTTGAATCCAACATCTCTGTGCCTGGTGCTCTCTGAGCACAGCAGAGTAAAGCACGAACGTTTGAACTTTGCTCCCACAGGAAAAGGGGCAAGAATGAAAGATGTTGCTGGGAATCTTCAGCACCCAGTGAGCTTTGCAATGGTGACACACTTATTGCTGTATCTCCCCCTTCCTACCGAAAAGTGCATTTGAATCCAACATCTCTGGTGTCTGGTGCTCTCTGAGCACAGCAGAGTAAAGCACGAACGTTTGAACTCTGCTCCCACAGGAAAGGAGTCAGGAGTGAAAGATGATGCTGGGCGTCTTCAGCACACAGTGAGAGTTGAAAGGGTGACACGCACATTGAGGTCTCTACTCACTTTCGTTCCTCAAAGTGTATTTGAATCCAACATCTCCGGTGCCTGCTCTCGGCTGAGCAGAACGATGTAAAGCAAGAGCGTTTGAACTTTGCTCCCACAGGAAAAGAGCCAGGAGTGAAAGATGTTGCTGGACATCTTCAGCACACAGTGAGCTTTGCAGGGTGACACAAACATAGCTGTCCCTCCTCCCTTCCAACCTAAAAGTGCATTTGAATCCAACATCTCTGGTGCCTGGTGCTCTCTGAGCACAGCAGAGTAAAGCACGAACGTTTGAACTTTGCTCCCTCAGGAAAAGAGGCAAGAATGAAAGATGTTGCTGGGAATCTTCAGCACCCAGTGAGCTTTGCAATGGTGACACACTTATTGCTCCATCTCCCCCTTCCTACCGAAAAGTGCATTTGAATCCAACATCTCTGGTGTCTGGTGCTCTCTGAGCACAGCAGAGTAAAGCACGAACGTTTGAACTTTGCTCCCACAGGAAAAGAGGCAAGAATGAAAGATGTTGCTGGGCATCTTCAGCACCCAGTGAGCTTTGTAATGGTGACACACTTATTGCTGTATCTCCCCCTTCCTACCGAAAAGTGCATTTGAATCCAACATCTCTGGTGTCTGGTGCTCTCTGAGCACAGCAGAGTAAAGCACGAACGTTTGAACTCTGCTCCCACAGGAAAGGAGTCAGGAGTGAAAGATGATTCTGGGCATCTTCAGCACACAGTGAGAGTTGAAAGGGTGACACGCACATTGAGGTCTTTCCTCACTTTCGTTCCTCAAAGTGTATTTGAATCCAACATCTCCGGTGCCTGCTCTCGGCTGAGCAGAACGATGTAAAGCAAGAGCGTTTGAACTTTGCTCCCACAGGAAAAGAGCCAGGAGTGAAAGATGTTGCTGGACATCTTCAGCACACAGTGAGCTTTGCAGGGTGACACAAACATAGCTGTCCCTCCTCCCTTCCAACCTAAAAGTGCATTTGAATCCAACATCTCTGGTGCCTGGTGCTCTCTGAGCACAGCAAAGCACGAACGTTTAAGCTCTGCTCCCACAATAAAAGGGGCAAGAATGAAAGATGTTGCTGGGAAACTTCAGCACCCAGTGAGCTTTGCAATGGCGACACAGTCATTGCTGTATCTCCCCCTTCCTACCGAAAAGTGCATTTGAATCCAACATCTCTGGTGTCTGGTGCTCTCTGAGCACAGCAGAGTAAAGCACGAACGTTTGAACTTTGCTCCCACAGGAAAAGAGGCAAGAATGAAAGATGTTGCTGGGCATCTTCAGCACCCAGTGAGCTTTGCAATGGTGACACACTTATTGCTGTATCTCCCCCTTCCTACCGAAAAGTGCATTTGAATCCAACATCTCTGGTGTCTGGTGCTCTCTGAGCACAGCAGAGTAAAGCACGAACGTTTGAACTTTGTTCCCACAGGAAAAGAGGCAAGAATGAAAGATGTTGCTGGGCATCTTCAGCACCCAGTGAGCTTTGCAATGGTGACACACTCATTGCTGTATCTCCCCCTTCCTACCGAAAAGTGCATTTGAATCCAACATCTCTGGTGTCTGGTGCTCTCTGAGCACAGCAGAGTCAAGCACGAACGTTTGAACTCTGCTCCCACAGGAAAGGAGTCAGGAGTGAATGATGTTGCTGGGCATCTTCAGCACCCAGTGAGCTTTGCAATGGTGACACACTTATTGCTGTATCTCCCCCTTCCAACCTAAAAGTGCATTTGAATCCAACATCTCTGGTGTCTGGTGCTCTCTGAGCACAGCAGAGTAAAGCACGAACGTTTGAACTCTGCTCCCACAGGAAAGGAGTCAGGAGTGAAAGATGATGCTGGGCGTCTTCAGCACACAGTGAGAGTTGAAAGGGTGACACGCACATTGAGGTCTCTACTCACTTTCGTTCCTCAAAGTGTATTTGAATCCAACATCTCCGGTGGCTGCTCTCGGCTGAGCAGAACGATGTAAAGCAAGAGCGTTTGAACTTTGCTCCCACAGGAAAAGAGCCAGGAGTGAAAGATGTTGCTGGACATCTTCAGCACACAGTGAGCTTTGCAGGGTGACACAAACATAGCTGTCCCTCCTCCCTTCCAACCTAAAAGTGCATTTGAATCCAACATCTCTGGTGCCTGGTGCTCTCTGAGCACAGCAGAGTAAAGCACGAACGTTTGAACTTTGCTCCCTCAGGAAAAGAGGCAAGAATGAAAGATGTTGCTGGGAATCTTCAGCACCCAGTGAGCTTTGCAATGGTGACACACTTATTGCTCCATCTCCCCCTTCCTACCGAAAAGTGCATTTGAATCCAACATCTCTGGTGTCTGGTGCTCTCTGAGCACAGCAGAGTAAAGCACGAACGTTTGAACTTTGCTCCCACAGGAAAAGAGGCAAGAATGAAAGATGTTGCTGGGCATCTTCAGCACCCAGTGAGCTTTGTAATGGTGACACACTTATTGCTGTATCTCCCCCTTCCTACCGAAAAGTGCATTTGAATCCAACATCTCTGGTGTCTGGTGCTCTCTGAGCACAGCAGAGTAAAGCACGAACGTTTGAACTCTGCTCCCACAGGAAAGGAGTCAGGAGTGAAAGATGATTCTGGGCATCTTCAGCACACAGTGAGAGTTGAAAGGGTGACACGCACATTGAGGTCTTTCCTCACTTTCGTTCCTCAAAGTGTATTTGAATCCAACATCTCCGGTGCCTGCTCTCGGCTGAGCAGAACGATGTAAAGCAAGAGCGTTTGAACTTTGCTCCCACAGGAAAAGAGCCAGGAGTGAAAGATGTTGCTGGACATCTTCAGCACACAGTGAGCTTTGCAGGGTGACACAAACATAGCTGTCCCTCCTCCCTTCCAACCTAAAAGTGCATTTGAATCCAACATCTCTGGTGCCTGGTGCTCTCTGAGCACAGCAAAGCACGAACGTTTAAGCTCTGCTCCCACAATAAAAGGGGCAAGAATGAAAGATGTTGCTGGGAAACTTCAGCACCCAGTGAGCTTTGCAATGGCGACACAGTCATTGCTGTATCTCCCCCTTCCTACCGAAAAGTGCATTTGAATCCAACATCTCTGGTGTCTGGTGCTCTCTGAGCACAGCAGAGTAAAGCACGAACGTTTGAACTTTGCTCCCACAGGAAAAGAGGCAAGAATGAAAGATGTTGCTGGGCATCTTCAGCACCCAGTGAGCTTTGCAATGGTGACACACTTATTGCTGTATCTCCCCCTTCCTACCGAAAAGTGCATTTGAATCCAACATCTCTGGTGTCTGGTGCTCTCTGAGCACAGCAGAGTAAAGCACGAACGTTTGAACTTTGTTCCCACAGGAAAAGAGGCAAGAATGAAAGATGTTGCTGGGCATCTTCAGCACCCAGTGAGCTTTGCAATGGTGACACACTCACTGCTGTATCTCCCCCTTCCTACCGAAAAGTGCATTTGAATCCAACATCTCTGGTGTCTGGTGCTCTCTGAGCACAGCAGAGTCAAGCACGAACGTTTGAACTCTGCTCCCACAGGAAAGGAGTCAGGAGTGAATGATGTTGCTGGGCATCTTCAGCACCCAGTGAGCTTTGCAATGGTGACACACTTATTGCTGTATCTCCCCCTTCCAACCTAAAAGTGCATTTGAATCCAACATCTCTGGTGTCTGGTGCTCTCTGAGCACAGCAGAGTAAAGCACGAACATTTGAACTCTGCTCCCACAGGAAAGGAGTCAGGAGTGAAAGATGATGCTGGGCGTCTTCAGCACACAGTGAGAGTTGAAAGGGTGACACGCACATTGAGGTCTCTACTCACTTTCGTTCCTCAAAGTGTATTTGAATCCAACATCTCCGGTGCCTGCTCTCGGCTGAGCAGAACGATGTAAAGCAAGAGCGTTTGAACTTTGCTCCCACAGGAAAAGAGCCAGGAGTGAAAGATGTTGCTGGACATCTTCAGCACACAGTGAGCTTTGCAGGGTGACACAAACATAGCTGTCCCTCCTCCCTTCCAACCTAAAAGTGCATTTGAATCCAACATCTCTGGTGCCTGGTGCTCTCTGAGCACAGCAGAGTAAAGCACGAACGTTTGAACTTTGCTCCCTCAGGAAAAGAGGCAAGAATGAAAGATGTTGCTGGGAATCTTCAGCACCCAGTGAGCTTTGCAATGGTGACACACTTATTGCTCCATCTCCCCCTTCCTACCGAAAAGTGCATTTGAATCCAACATCTCTGGTGTCTGGTGCTCTCTGAGCACAGCAGAGTAAAGCACGAACGTTTGAACTTTGCTCCCACAGGAAAAGAGGCAAGAATGAAAGATGTTGCTGGGCATCTTCAGCACCCAGTGAGCTTTGTAATGGTGACACACTTATTGCTGTATCTCCCCCTTCCTACCGAAAAGTGCATTTGAATCCAACATCTCTGGTGTCTGGTGCTCTCTGAGCACAGCAGAGTAAAGCACGAACGTTTGAACTCTGCTCCCACAGGAAAGGAGTCAGGAGTGAAAGATGATTCTGGGCATCTTCAGCACACAGTGAGAGTTGAAAGGGTGACACGCACATTGAGGTCTTTCCTCACTTTCGTTCCTCAAAGTGTATTTGAATCCAACATCTCCGGTGCCTGCTCTCGGCTGAGCAGAACGATGTAAAGCAAGAGCGTTTGAACTTTGCTCCCACAGGAAAAGAGCCAGGAGTGAAAGATGTTGCTGGACATCTTCAGCACACAGTGAGCTTTGCAGGGTGACACAAACATAGCTGTCCCTCCTCCCTTCCAACCTAAAAGTGCATTTGAATCCAACATCTCTGGTGCCTGGTGCTCTCTGAGCACAGCAGAGTAAAGCACGAACGTTTAAGCTCTGCTCCCACAATAAAAGGGGCAAGAATGAAAGATGTTGCTGGGAAACTTCAGCACCCAGTGAGCTTTGCAATGGCGACACAGTCATTGCTGTATCTCCCCCTTCCTACCGAAAAGTGCATTTGAATCCAACATCTCTGGTGTCTGGTGCTCTCTGAGCACAGCAGAGTAAAGCACGAACGTTTGAACTTTGCTCCCACAGGAAAAGAGGCAAGAATGAAAGATGTTGCTGGGCATCTTCAGCACCCAGTGAGCTTTGCAATGGTGACACACTTATTGCTGTATCTCCCCCTTCCTACCGAAAAGTGCATTTGAATCCAACATCTCTGGTGTCTGGTGCTCTCTGAGCACAGCAGAGTAAAGCACGAACGTTTGAACTTTGTTCCCACAGGAAAAGAGGCAAGAATGAAAGATGTTGCTGGGCATCTTCAGCACCCAGTGAGCTTTGCAATGGTGACACACTCATTGCTGTATCTCCCCCTTCCTACCGAAAAGTGCATTTGAATCCAACATCTCTGGTGTCTGGTGCTCTCTGAGCACAGCAGAGTCAAGCAGGAACGTTTGAACTCTGCTCCCACAGGAAAGGAGTCAGGAGTGAATGATGTTGCTGGGCATCTTCAGCACCCAGTGAGCTTTGCAATGGTGACACACTTATTGCTGTATCTCCCCCTTCCAACCTAAAAGTGCATTTGAATCCAACATCTCTGGTGTCTGGTGCTCTCTGAGCACAGCAGAGTAAAGCACGAACATTTGAACTCTGCTCCCACAGGAAAGGAGTCAGGAGTGAAAGATGATGCTGGGCGTCTTCAGCACACAGTGAGAGTTGAAAGGGTGACACGCACATTGAGGTCTCTCCTCACTTTCGTTCCTCAAAGTGTATTTGAATCCAACATCTCCGGTGCCTGCTCTCGGCTGAGCAGAACGATGTAAAGCAAGAGCGTTTGAACTTTGCTCCCACAGGAAAAGAGCCAGGAGTGAAAGATGTTGCTGGACATCTTCAGCACACAGTGAGCTTTGCAGGGTGACACAAACATAGCTGTCCCTCCTCCCTTCCAACCTAAAAGTGCATTTGAATCCAACATCTCTGTGCCTGGTGCTCTCTGAGCACAGCAGAGTAAAGCACGAACGTTTGAACTTTGCTCCCACAGGAAAAGGGGCAAGAATGAAAGATGTTGCTGGGAATCTTCAGCACCCAGTGAGCTTTGCAATGGTGACACACTTATTGCTCTATCTCCCCCTTCCTACCGAAAAGTGCATTTGAATCCAACATCTCTGGTGTCTGGTGCTCTCTGAGCACAGCAGAGTAAAGCACGAACGTTTGAACTTTGCTCCCACAGGAAAAGAGGCAAGAATGAAAGATGTTGCTGGGCATCTTCAGCACCCAGTGAGCTTTGCAATGGTGACACACTTATTGCTCTATCTCCCCCTTCCTACCGAAAAGTGCATTTGAATCCAACATCTCTGGTGTCTGGTGCTCTCTGAGCACAGCAGAGTAAAGCACGAACGTTTGAACTCTGCTCCCACAGGAAAGGAGTCAGGAGTGAAAGATGATGCTGGGCATCTTCAGCACACAGTGAGAGTTGAAAGGGTGACACGCACATTGAGGTCTCTCCTCACTTTCGTTCCTCAAAGTGTATTTGAATCCAACATCTCCGGTGCCTGCTCTCGGCTGAGCAGAACGATGTAAAGCAAGAGCGTTTGAACTTTGCTCCCACAGGAAAAGAGCCAGGAGTGAAAGATGTTGCTGGACATCTTCAGCACACAGTGAGCTTTGCAGGGTGACACAAACATAGCTGTCCCTCCTCCCTTCCAACCTAAAAGTGCATTTGAATCCAACATCTCTGGTGCCTGGTGCTCTCTGAGCACAGCAGAGTAAAGCACGAACGTTTAAGCTCTGCTCCCACAATAAAAGGGGCAAGTATGAAAGATGTTGCTGGGAAACTTCAGCACCCAGTGAGCTTTGCAATGGTGACACACTCATTGCTGTATGTCCCCCTTCCTACCGAAAAGTGCATTTGAATCCAACATCTCTGGTGTCTGGTGCTCTCTGAGCACAGCAGAGTAAAGCACGAACGTTTGAACTTTGCTTCCACAGGAAAAGAGGCAAGAATGAAAGATGTTGCTGGGCATCTTCAGCACCCAGTGAGCTTTGCAATGGTGACACACTTATTGCTGTATCTCCCCCTTCCTACCGAAAAGTGCATTTGAATCCAACATCTCTGGTGTCTGGTGCTCTCTGAGCACAGCAGAGTAAAGCACGAACGTTTGAACTCTGCTCCCACAGGAAAGGAGTCAGGAGTGAAAGATGATGCTGGGCATCTTCAGCACACAGTGAGAGTTGAAAGGGTGACACGCACATTGAGGTCTCTCCTCACTTTCGTTCCTCAAAGTGTATTTGAATCCAACATCTCCGGTGCCTGCTCTCGGCTGAGCAGAACGATGTAAAGCAAGAGCGTTTGAACTTTGCTCCCACAGGAAAAGAGCCAGGAGTGAAAGATGTTGCTGGACATCTTCAGCACACAGTGAGCTTTGCAGGGTGACACAAACATAGCTGTCCCTCCTCCCTTCCAACCTAAAAGTGCATTTGAATCCAACATCTCTGGTGCCTGGTGCTCTCTGAGCACAGCAGAGTAAAGCACGAACGTTTGAACTTTGCTCCCACAGGAAAAGGGGCAAGAATGAAAGATGTTGCTGGGAATCTTCAGCACCCAGTGAGCTTTGCAATGGTGACACACTTATTGCTCTATCTCCCCCTTCCTACCGAAAAGTGCATTTGAATCCAACATCTCTGGTGTCTGGTGCTCTCTGAGCACAGCAGAGTAAAGCACGAACGTTTGAACTTTGCTCCCACAGGAAAAGAGGCAAGAATGAAAGATGTTGCTGGGCATCTTCAGCACCCAGTGAGCTTTGCAATGGTGACACACTTATTGCTGTATCTCCCCCTTCCTACCGAAAAGTGCATTTGAATCCAACATCTCTGGTGTCTGGTGCTCTCTGAGCACAGCAGAGTAAAGCACGAACGTTTGAACTCTGCTCCCACAGGAAAGGAGTCAGGAGTGAAAGATGATGCTGGGCATCTTCAGCACACAGTGAGAGTTGAAAGGGTGACACGCACATTGAGGTCTCTCCTCACTTTCGTTCCTCAAAGTGTATTTGAATCCAACATCTCCGGTGCCTGCTCTCGGCTGAGCAGAACGATGTAAAGCAAGAGCGTTTGAACTTTGCTCCCACAGGAAAAGAGCCAGGAGTGAAAGATGTTGCTGGACATCTTCAGCACACAGTGAGCTTTGCAGGGTGACACAAACATAGCTGTCCCTCCTCCCTTCCAACCTAAAAGTGCATTTGTATCTAACATCTCTGGTGCCTGGTGCACTCTGAGCACAGCAGAGTAAAGCACGAATGTTTGAACTTTGCTCCCACAGGAAAAGGGGCAAGAATGAAAGATGTTGCTGGGAATCTTCAGCACCCAGTGAGCTTTGCAATGGTGACACACTTATTGCTCTATCTCCCCCTTCCTACCGAAAAGTGCATTTGAATCCAACATCTCTGGTGTCTGGTGCTCTCTGAGCACAGCAGAGTAAAGCACGAACGTTTGAACTTTGCTCCCACAGGAAAAGAGGCAAGAATGAAAGATGTTGCTGGGCATCTTCAGCACCCAGTGAGCTTTGCAATGGTGACACACTTATTGCTGTATCTCCCCCTTCCTACCGAAAAGTGCATTTGAATCCAACATCTCTGGTGTCTGGTGCTCTCTGAGCACAGCAGAGTAAAGCACGAACGTTTGAACTCTGCTCCCACAGGAAAGGAGTCAGGAGTGAAAGATGATGCTGGGCATCTTCAGCACACAGTGAGAGTTGAAAGGGTGACACGCACATTGAGGTCTCTCCTCACTTTCGTTCCTCAAAGTGTATTTGAATCCAACATCTCCGGTGCCTGCTCTCGGCTGAGCAGAACGATGTAAAGCAAGAGCGTTTGAACTTTGCTCCCACAGGAAAAGAGCCAGGAGTGAAAGATGTTGCTGGACATCTTCAGCACACAGTGAGCTTTGCAGGGTGACACAAACATAGCTGTCCCTCCTCCCTTCCAGCCTAAAAGTGCATTTGAATCCAACATCTCTGTGCCTGGTGCTCTCTGAGCACAGCAGAGTAAAGCACGAACGTTTGAACTTTGCTCCCACAGGAAAAGGGGCAAGAATGAAAGATGTTGCTGGGAATCTTCAGCACCCAGTGAGCTTTGCAATGGTGACACACTTATTGCTGTATCTCCCCCTTCCTACCGAAAAGTGCATTTGAATCCAACATCTCTGGTGTCTGGTGCTCTCTGAGCACAGCAGAGTAAAGCACGAACGTTTGAACTCTGCTCCCACAGGAAAGGAGTCAGGAGTGAAAGATGATGCTGGGCGTCTTCAGCACACAGTGAGAGTTGAAAGGGTGACACGCACATTGAGGTCTCTACTCACTTTCGTTCCTCAAAGTGTATTTGAATCCAACATCTCCGGTGCCTGCTCTCGGCTGAGCAGAACGATGTAAAGCAAGAGCGTTTGAACTTTGCTCCCACAGGAAAAGAGCCAGGAGTGAAAGATGTTGCTGGACATCTTCAGCACACAGTGAGCTTTGCAGGGTGACACAAACATAGCTGTCCCTCCTCCCTTCCAACCTAAAAGTGCATTTGAATCCAACATCTCTGGTGCCTGGTGCTCTCTGAGCACAGCAGAGTAAAGCACGAACGTTTGAACTTTGCTCCCTCAGGAAAAGAGGCAAGAATGAAAGATGTTGCTGGGAATCTTCAGCACCCAGTGAGCTTTGCAATGGTGACACACTTATTGCTCCATCTCCCCCTTCCTACCGAAAAGTGCATTTGAATCCAACATCTCTGGTGTCTGGTGCTCTCTGAGCACAGCAGAGTAAAGCACGAACGTTTGAACTTTGCTCCCACAGGAAAAGAGGCAAGAATGAAAGATGTTGCTGGGCATCTTCAGCACCCAGTGAGCTTTGTAATGGTGACACACTTATTGCTGTATCTCCCCCTTCCTACCGAAAAGTGCATTTGAATCCAACATCTCTGGTGTCTGGTGCTCTCTGAGCACAGCAGAGTAAAGCACGAACGTTTGAACTCTGCTCCCACAGGAAAGGAGTCAGGAGTGAAAGATGATTCTGGGCATCTTCAGCACACAGTGAGAGTTGAAAGGGTGACACGCACATTGAGGTCTTTCCTCACTTTCGTTCCTCAAAGTGTATTTGAATCCAACATCTCCGGTGCCTGCTCTCGGCTGAGCAGAACGATGTAAAGCAAGAGCGTTTGAACTTTGCTCCCACAGGAAAAGAGCCAGGAGTGAAAGATGTTGCTGGACATCTTCAGCACACAGTGAGCTTTGCAGGGTGACACAAACATAGCTGTCCCTCCTCCCTTCCAACCTAAAAGTGCATTTGAATCCAACATCTCTGGTGCCTGGTGCTCTCTGAGCACAGCAAAGCACGAACGTTTAAGCTCTGCTCCCACAATAAAAGGGGCAAGAATGAAAGATGTTGCTGGGAAACTTCAGCACCCAGTGAGCTTTGCAATGGCGACACAGTCATTGCTGTATCTCCCCCTTCCTACCGAAAAGTGCATTTGAATCCAACATCTCTGGTGTCTGGTGCTCTCTGAGCACAGCAGAGTAAAGCACGAACGTTTGAACTTTGCTCCCACAGGAAAAGAGGCAAGAATGAAAGATGTTGCTGGGCATCTTCAGCACCCAGTGAGCTTTGCAATGGTGACACACTTATTGCTGTATCTCCCCCTTCCTACCGAAAAGTGCATTTGAATCCAACATCTCTGGTGTCTGGTGCTCTCTGAGCACAGCAGAGTAAAGCACGAACGTTTGAACTTTGTTCCCACAGGAAAAGAGGCAAGAATGAAAGATGTTGCTGGGCATCTTCAGCACCCAGTGAGCTTTGCAATGGTGACACACTCATTGCTGTATCTCCCCCTTCCTACCGAAAAGTGCATTTGAATCCAACATCTCTGGTGTCTGGTGCTCTCTGAGCACAGCAGAGTCAAGCACGAACGTTTGAACTCTGCTCCCACAGGAAAGGAGTCAGGAGTGAATGATGTTGCTGGGCATCTTCAGCACCCAGTGAGCTTTGCAATGGTGACACACTTATTGCTGTATCTCCCCCTTCCAACCTAAAAGTGCATTTGAATCCAACATCTCTGGTGTCTGGTGCTCTCTGAGCACAGCAGAGTAAAGCACGAACATTTGAACTCTGCTCCCACAGGAAAGGAGTCAGGAGTGAAAGATGATGCTGGGCGTCTTCAGCACACAGTGAGAGTTGAAAGGGTGACACGCACATTGAGGTCTCTACTCACTTTCGTTCCTCAAAGTGTATTTGAATCCAACATCTCCGGTGCCTGCTCTCGGCTGAGCAGAACGATGTAAAGCAAGAGCGTTTGAACTTTGCTCCCACAGGAAAAGAGCCAGGAGTGAAAGATGTTGCTGGACATCTTCAGCACACAGTGAGCTTTGCAGGGTGACACAAACATAGCTGTCCCTCCTCCCTTCCAACCTAAAAGTGCATTTGAATCCAACATCTCTGGTGCCTGGTGCTCTCTGAGCACAGCAGAGTAAAGCACGAACGTTTGAACTTTGCTCCCTCAGGAAAAGAGGCAAGAATGAAAGATGTTGCTGGGAATCTTCAGCACCCAGTGAGCTTTGCAATGGTGACACACTTATTGCTCCATCTCCCCCTTCCTACCGAAAAGTGCATTTGAATCCAACATCTCTGGTGTCTGGTGCTCTCTGAGCACAGCAGAGTAAAGCACGAACGTTTGAACTTTGCTCCCACAGGAAAAGAGGCAAGAATGAAAGATGTTGCTGGGCATCTTCAGCACCCAGTGAGCTTTGTAATGGTGACACACTTATTGCTGTATCTCCCCCTTCCTACCGAAAAGTGCATTTGAATCCAACATCTCTGGTGTCTGGTGCTCTCTGAGCACAGCAGAGTAAAGCACGAACGTTTGAACTCTGCTCCCACAGGAAAGGAGTCAGGAGTGAAAGATGATTCTGGGCATCTTCAGCACACAGTGAGAGTTGAAAGGGTGACACGCACATTGAGGTCTTTCCTCACTTTCGTTCCTCAAAGTGTATTTGAATCCAACATCTCCGGTGCCTGCTCTCGGCTGAGCAGAACGATGTAAAGCAAGAGCGTTTGAACTTTGCTCCCACAGGAAAAGAGCCAGGAGTGAAAGATGTTGCTGGACATCTTCAGCACACAGTGAGCTTTGCAGGGTGACACAAACATAGCTGTCCCTCCTCCCTTCCAACCTAAAAGTGCATTTGAATCCAACATCTCTGGTGCCTGGTGCTCTCTGAGCACAGCAGAGTAAAGCACGAACGTTTAAGCTCTGCTCCCACAATAAAAGGGGCAAGAATGAAAGATGTTGCTGGGAAACTTCAGCACCCAGTGAGCTTTGCAATGGCGACACAGTCATTGCTGTATCTCCCCCTTCCTACCGAAAAGTGCATTTGAATCCAACATCTCTGGTGTCTGGTGCTCTCTGAGCACAGCAGAGTAAAGCACGAACGTTTGAACTTTGCTCCCACAGGAAAAGAGGCAAGAATGAAAGATGTTGCTGGGCATCTTCAGCACCCAGTGAGCTTTGCAATGGTGACACACTTATTGCTGTATCTCCCCCTTCCTACCGAAAAGTGCATTTGAATCCAACATCTCTGGTGTCTGGTGCTCTCTGAGCACAGCAGAGTAAAGCACGAACGTTTGAACTTTGTTCCCACAGGAAAAGAGGCAAGAATGAAAGATGTTGCTGGGCATCTTCAGCACCCAGTGAGCTTTGCAATGGTGACACACTCATTGCTGTATCTCCCCCTTCCTACCGAAAAGTGCATTTGAATCCAACATCTCTGGTGTCTGGTGCTCTCTGAGCACAGCAGAGTCAAGCAGGAACGTTTGAACTCTGCTCCCACAGGAAAGGAGTCAGGAGTGAATGATGTTGCTGGGCATCTTCAGCACCCAGTGAGCTTTGCAATGGTGACACACTTATTGCTGTATCTCCCCCTTCCAACCTAAAAGTGCATTTGAATCCAACATCTCTGGTGTCTGGTGCTCTCTGAGCACAGCAGAGTAAAGCACGAACATTTGAACTCTGCTCCCACAGGAAAGGAGTCAGGAGTGAAAGATGATGCTGGGCGTCTTCAGCACACAGTGAGAGTTGAAAGGGTGACACGCACATTGAGGTCTCTCCTCACTTTCGTTCCTCAAAGTGTATTTGAATCCAACATCTCCGGTGCCTGCTCTCGGCTGAGCAGAACGATGTAAAGCAAGAGCGTTTGAACTTTGCTCCCACAGGAAAAGAGCCAGGAGTGAAAGATGTTGCTGGACATCTTCAGCACACAGTGAGCTTTGCAGGGTGACACAAACATAGCTGTCCCTCCTCCCTTCCAACCTAAAAGTGCATTTGAATCCAACATCTCTGTGCCTGGTGCTCTCTGAGCACAGCAGAGTAAAGCACGAACGTTTGAACTTTGCTCCCACAGGAAAAGGGGCAAGAATGAAAGATGTTGCTGGGAATCTTCAGCACCCAGTGAGCTTTGCAATGGTGACACACTTATTGCTCTATCTCCCCCTTCCTACCGAAAAGTGCATTTGAATCCAACATCTCTGGTGTCTGGTGCTCTCTGAGCACAGCAGAGTAAAGCACGAACGTTTGAACTTTGCTCCCACAGGAAAAGAGGCAAGAATGAAAGATGTTGCTGGGCATCTTCAGCACCCAGTGAGCTTTGCAATGGTGACACACTTATTGCTCTATCTCCCCCTTCCTACCGAAAAGTGCATTTGAATCCAACATCTCTGGTGTCTGGTGCTCTCTGAGCACAGCAGAGTAAAGCACGAACGTTTGAACTCTGCTCCCACAGGAAAGGAGTCAGGAGTGAAAGATGATGCTGGGCATCTTCAGCACACAGTGAGAGTTGAAAGGGTGACACGCACATTGAGGTCTCTCCTCACTTTCGTTCCTCAAAGTGTATTTGAATCCAACATCTCCGGTGCCTGCTCTCGGCTGAGCAGAACGATGTAAAGCAAGAGCGTTTGAACTTTGCTCCCACAGGAAAAGAGCCAGGAGTGAAAGATGTTGCTGGACATCTTCAGCACACAGTGAGCTTTGCAGGGTGACACAAACATAGCTGTCCCTCCTCCCTTCCAACCTAAAAGTGCATTTGAATCCAACATCTCTGGTGCCTGGTGCTCTCTGAGCACAGCAGAGTAAAGCACGAACGTTTAAGCTCTGCTCCCACAATAAAAGGGGCAAGTATGAAAGATGTTGCTGGGAAACTTCAGCACCCAGTGAGCTTTGCAATGGTGACACACTCATTGCTGTATGTCCCCCTTCCTACCGAAAAGTGCATTTGAATCCAACATCTCTGGTGTCTGGTGCTCTCTGAGCACAGCAGAGTAAAGCACGAACGTTTGAACTTTGCTCCCACAGGAAAAGAGGCAAGAATGAAAGATGTTGCTGGGCATCTTCAGCACCCAGTGAGCTTTGCAATGGTGACACACTTATTGCTGTATCTCCCCCTTCCTACCGAAAAGTGCATTTGAATCCAACATCTCTGGTGTCTGGTGCTCTCTGAGCACAGCAGAGTAAAGCACGAACGTTTGAACTCTGCTCCCACAGGAAAGGAGTCAGGAGTGAAAGATGATGCTGGGCATCTTCAGCACACAGTGAGAGTTGAAAGGGTGACACGCACATTGAGGTCTCTCCTCACTTTCGTTCCTCAAAGTGTATTTGAATCCAACATCTCCGGTGCCTGCTCTCGGCTGAGCAGAACGATGTAAAGCAAGAGCGTTTGAACTTTGCTCCCACAGGAAAAGAGCCAGGAGTGAAAGATGTTGCTGGACATCTTCAGCACACAGTGAGCTTTGCAGGGTGACACAAACATAGCTGTCCCTCCTCCCTTCCAACCTAAAAGTGCATTTGAATCCAACATCTCTGGTGCCTGGTGCTCTCTGAGCACAGCAGAGTAAAGCACGAACGTTTGAACTTTGCTCCCACAGGAAAAGGGGCAAGAATGAAAGATGTTGCTGGGAATCTTCAGCACCCAGTGAGCTTTGCAATGGTGACACACTTATTGCTCTATCTCCCCCTTCCTACCGAAAAGTGCATTTGAATCCAACATCTCTGGTGTCTGGTGCTCTCTGAGCACAGCAGAGTAAAGCACGAACGTTTGAACTTTGCTCCCACAGGAAAAGAGGCAAGAATGAAAGATGTTGCTGGGCATCTTCAGCACCCAGTGAGCTTTGCAATGGTGACACACTTATTGCTGTATCTCCCCCTTCCTACCGAAAAGTGCATTTGAATCCAACATCTCTGGTGTCTGGTGCTCTCTGAGCACAGCAGAGTAAAGCACGAACGTTTGAACTCTGCTCCCACAGGAAAGGAGTCAGGAGTGAAAGATGATGCTGGGCATCTTCAGCACACAGTGAGAGTTGAAAGGGTGACACGCACATTGAGGTCTCTCCTCACTTTCGTTCCTCAAAGTGTATTTGAATCCAACATCTCCGGTGCCTGCTCTCGGCTGAGCAGAACGATGTAAAGCAAGAGCGTTTGAACTTTGCTCCCACAGGAAAAGAGCCAGGAGTGAAAGATGTTGCTGGACATCTTCAGCACACAGTGAGCTTTGCAGGGTGACACAAACATAGCTGTCCCTCCTCCCTTCCAACCTAAAAGTGCATTTGAATCTAACATCTCTGGTGCCTGGTGCACTCTGAGCACAGCAGAGTAAAGCACGAATGTTTGAACTTTGCTCCCACAGGAAAAGGGGCAAGAATGAAAGATGTTGCTGGGAATCTTCAGCACCCAGTGAGCTTTGCAATGGTGACACACTTATTGCTCTATCTCCCCCTTCCTACCGAAAAGTGCATTTGAATCCAACATCTCTGGTGTCTGGTGCTCTCTGAGCACAGCAGAGTAAAGCACGAACGTTTGAACTTTGCTCCCACAGGAAAAGAGGCAAGAATGAAAGATGTTGCTGGGCATCTTCAGCACCCAGTGAGCTTTGCAATGGTGACACACTTATTGCTGTATCTCCCCCTTCCTACCGAAAAGTGCATTTGAATCCAACATCTCTGGTGTCTGGTGCTCTCTGAGCACAGCAGAGTAAAGCACGAACGTTTGAACTCTGCTCCCACAGGAAAGGAGTCAGGAGTGAAAGATGATGCTGGGCATCTTCAGCACACAGTGAGAGTTGAAAGGGTGACACGCACATTGAGGTCTCTCCTCACTTTCGTTCCTCAAAGTGTATTTGAATCCAACATCTCCGGTGCCTGCTCTCGGCTGAGCAGAACGATGTAAAGCAAGAGCGTTTGAACTTTGCTCCCACAGGAAAAGAGCCAGGAGTGAAAGATGTTGCTGGACATCTTCAGCACACAGTGAGCTTTGCAGGGTGACACAAACATAGCTGTCCCTCCTCCCTTCCAACCTAAAAGTGCATTTGAATCCAACATCTCTGGTGCCTGGTGCTCTCTGAGCACAGCAGAGTAAAGCACGAACGTTTAAGCTCTGCTCCCACAATAAAAGGGGCAAGTATGAAAGATGTTGTTGGGAAACTTCAGCACCCAGTGAGCTTTGTAATGGTGACACACTTATTGCTCTATCTCCCCCTTCCTACCGAAAAGTGCATTTGAATCCAACATCTCTGGTGTCTGGTGCTCTCTGAGCACAGCAGAGTAAAGCACGAACGTTTGAACTTTGCTCCCACAGGAAAAGAGGCAAGAATGAAAGATGTTGCTGGGCATCTTCAGCACTCAGTGAGCTTTGCAAAGGTGACACACTTATTGCTGTATCTCCCCCTTCCTACCGAAAAGTGCATTTGAATCCAACATCTCTGGTGTCTGGTGCTCTCTGAGCACAGCAGAGTCAAGCACGAACGTTTGAACTCTGCTCCCACAGGAAAGGAGTCAGGAGTGAAAGATGTTGCTGGGCATCTTCAGCACCCAGTGAGCTTTGCAATGGTGACACACTTATTGCTGTATCTCCCCCTTCCTACCGAAAAGTGCATTTGAATCCAACATCTCTGGTGTCTGGTGCTCTCTGAGCACAGCAGAGTAAAGCACGAACGTTTGAACTCTGCTCCCACAGGAAAGGAGTCAGGAGTGAAAGATGATGCTGGGCGTCTTCAGCACACAGTGAGAGTTGAAAGGGTGACACGCACATTGAGGTCTCTCCTCACTTTCGTTCCTCAAAGTGTATTTGAATCCAACATCTCCGGTGCCTGCTCTCGGCTGAGCAGAACGATGTAAAGCAAGAGCGTTTGAACTTTGCTCCCACAGGAAAAGAGCCAGGAGTGAAAGATGTTGCTGGACATCTTCAGCACACAGTGAGCTTTGCAGGGTGACACAAACATAGCTGTCCCTCCTCCCTTCCAACCTAAAAGTGCATTTGAATCCAACATCTCTGTGCCTGGTGCTCTCTGAGCACAGCAGAGTAAAGCACGAACGTTTGAACTTTGCTCCCACAGGAAAAGAGGCAAGAATGAAAGATGTTGCTGGGAATCTTCAGCACCCAGTGAGCTTTGCAATGGTGACACACTTATTGCTCTATCTCCCCCTTCCTACCGAAAAGTGCATTTGAATCCAACATCTCTGGTGTCTGGTGCTCTCTGAGCACAGCAGAGTAAAGCACGAACGTTTGAACTTTGCTCCCACAGGAAAAGAGGCAAGAATGAAAGATGTTGCTGGGCATCTTCAGCACCCAGTGAGCTTTGCAATGGTGACACACTTATTGCTGTATCTCCCCCTTCCTACCGAAAAGTGCATTTGAATCCAACATCTCTGGTGTCTGGTGCTCTCTGAGCACAGCAGAGTAAAGCACGAACGTTTGAACTCTGCTCCCACAGGAAAGGAGTCAGGAGTGAAAGATGATGCTGGGCATCTTCAGCACACAGTGAGAGTTGAAAGGGTGACACGCACATTGAGGTCTCTCCTCACTTTCGTTCCTCAAAGTGTATTTGAATCCAACATCTCCGGTGCCTGCTCTCGGCTGAGCAGAACGATGTAAAGCAAGAGCGTTTGAACTTTGCTCCCACAGGAAAAGAGCCAGGAGTGAAAGATGTTGCTGGACATCTTCAGCACACAGTGAGCTTTGCAGGGTGACACAAACATAGCTGTCCCTCCTCCCTTCCAACCTAAAAGTGCATTTGAATCCAACATCTCTGTGCCTGGTGCTCTCTGAGCACAGCAGAGTAAAGCACGAACGTTTGAACTTTGCTCCCACAGGAAAAGAGGCAAGAATGAAAGATGTTGCTGGGCATCTTCAGCACCCAGTGAGCTTTGCAATGGTGACACACTTATTGCTCTATCTCCCCCTTCCTACCGAAAAGTGCATTTGAATCCAACATCTCTGGTGTCTGGTGCTCTCTGAGCACAGCAGAGTAAAGCACGAACGTTTGAACTTTGCTCCCACAGGAAAAGAGGCAAGAATGAAAGATGTTGCTGGGCATCTTCAGCACCCAGTGAGCTTTGCAATGGTGACACACTTATTGCTGTATCTCCCCCTTCCTACCGAAAAGTGCATTTGAATCCAACATCTCTGGTGTCTGGTGCTCTCTGAGCACAGCAGAGTAAAGCACGAACGTTTGAACTCTGCTCCCACAGGAAAGGAGTCAGGAGTGAAAGATGATGCTGGGCATCTTCAGCACACAGTGAGAGTTGAAAGGGTGACACGCACATTGAGGTCTCTCCTCACTTTCGTTCCTCAAAGTGTATTTGAATCCAACATCTCCGGTGCCTGCTCTCGGCTGAGCAGAACGATGTAAAGCAAGAGCGTTTGAACTTTGCTCCCACAGGAAAAGAGCCAGGAGTGAAAGATGTTGCTGGACATCTTCAGCACACAGTGAGCTTTGCAGGGTGACACAAACATAGCTGTCCCTCCTCCCTTCCAACCTAAAAGTGCATTTGAATCCAACATCTCTGGTGCCTGGTGCTCTCTGAGCACAGCAGAGTAAAGCACGAACGTTTAAGCTCTGCTCCCACAATAAAAGGGGCAAGTATGAAAGATGTTGTTGGGAAACTTCAGCACCCAGTGAGCTTTGTAATGGTGACACACTTATTGCTCTATCTCCCCCTTCCTACCGAAAAGTGCATTTGAATCCAACATCTCTGGTGTCTGGTGCTCTCTGAGCACAGCAGAGTAAAGCACGAACGTTTGAACTTTGCTCCCACAGGAAAAGAGGCAAGAATGAAAGATGTTGCTGGGCATCTTCAGCACTCAGTGAGCTTTCAAAGGTGACACACTTATTGCTGTATCTCCCCCTTCCTACCGAAAAGTGCATTTGAATCCAACATCTCTGGTGTCTGGTGCTCTCTGAGCACAGCAGAGTCAAGCACGAACGTTTGAACTCTGCTCCCACAGGAAAGGAGTCAGGAGTGAAAGATGTTGCTGGGCATCTTCAGCACCCAGTGAGCTTTGCAATGGTGACACACTTATTGCTGTATCTCCCCCTTCCTACCGAAAAGTGCATTTGAATCCAACATCTCTGGTGTCTGGTGCTCTCTGAGCACAGCAGAGTAAAGCACGAACGTTTGAACTCTGCTCCCACAGGAAAGGAGTCAGGAGTGAAAGATGATGCTGGGCGTCTTCAGCACACAGTGAGAGTTGAAAGGGTGACACGCACATTGAGGTCTCTCCTCACTTTCGTTCCTCAAAGTGTATTTGAATCCAACATCTCCGGTGCCTGCTCTCGGCTGAGCAGAACGATGTAAAGCAAGAGCGTTTGAACTTTGCTCCCACAGGAAAAGAGCCAGGAGTGAAAGATGTTGCTGGACATCTTCAGCACACAGTGAGCTTTGCAGGGTGACACAAACATAGCTGTCCCTCCTCCCTTCCAACCTAAAAGTGCATTTGAATCCAACATCTCTGTGCCTGGTGCTCTCTGAGCACAGCAGAGTAAAGCACGAACGTTTGAACTTTGCTCCCACAGGAAAAGGGGCAAGAATGAAAGATGTTGCTGGGAATCATCAGCACCCAGTGAGCTTTGCAGTGGTGACACACTCATTGCTGTATCTCCCCCTTCCTACCGAAAAGTGCATTTGAATCCAACATCTCTGGTGTCTGGTGCTCTCTGAGCACAGCAGAGTAAAGCACGAACGTTTGAACTTTGCTCCCACAGGAAAAGAGGCAAGAATGAAAGATGTTGCTGGGCATCTTCAGCACCCAGTGAGCTTTGCAATGGTGACACACTTATTGCTGTATCTCCCCCTTCCTACCGAAAAGTGCATTTGAATCCAACATCTCTGGTGTCTGGTGCTCTCTGAGCACAGCAGAGTAAAGCACGAACGTTTGAACTCTGCTCCCACAGGAAAGGAGTCAGGAGTGAAAGATGATGCTGGGCGTCTTCAGCACACAGTGAGAGTTGAAAGGGTGACACGCACATTGAGGTCTCTCCTCACTTTCGTTCCTCAAAGTGTATTTGAATCCAACATCTCCGGTGCCTGCTCTCGGCTGAGCAGAACGATGTAAAGCAAGAGCGTTTGAACTTTGCTCCCACAGGAAAAGAGCCAGGAGTGAAAGATGTTGCTGGACATCTTCAGCACACAGTGAGCTTTGCAGGGTGACACAAACATAGCTGTCCCTCCTCCCTTCCAACCTAAAAGTGCATTTGAATCCAACATCTCTGGTGCCTGGTGCTCTCTGAGCACAGCAGAGTAAAGCACGAACGTTTAAGCTCTGCTCCCACAATAAAAGGGGCAAGTATGAAAGATGTTGCGGGGAAACTTCAGCACCCAGTGAGCTTTGCAATGGTGACACACTCATTGCTGTATCTCCCCCTTCCTACCGAAAAGTGCATTTGAATCCAACATCTCTGGTGTCTGGTGCTCTCTGAGCACAGCAGAGTAAAGCACGAACGTTTGAACTTTGCTCCCACAGGAAAAGAGGCAAGAATGAAAGATGTTGCTGGGCATCTTCAGCACCCAGTGAGCTTTGCAATGGTGACACACTTATTGCTGTATCTCCCCCTTCCTACCGAAAAGTGCATTTGAATCCAACATCTCTGGTGTCTGGTGCTCTCTGAGCACAGCAGAGTAAAGCACGAACGTTTGAACTCTGCTCCCACAGGAAAGGAGTCAGGAGTGAAAGATGATTCTGGGCATCTTCAGCACACAGTGAGAGTTGAAAGGGTGACACGCACATTGAGGTCTCTCCTCACTTTCGTTCCTCAAAGTGTATTTGAATCCAACATCTCCGGTGCCTGCTCTCGGCTGAGCAGAACGATGTAAAGCAAGAGCGTTTGAACTTTGCTCCCACAGGAAAAGAGCCAGGAGTGAAAGATGTTGCTGGACATCTTCAGCACACAGTGAGCTTTGCAGGGTGACACAAACATAGCTGTCCCTCCTCCCTTCCTACCGAAAAGTGCATTTGAATCCAACATCTCCGGTGCCTGGTGCTCTCTGAGCACAGCAGAGTAAAGCACGAACGTTTAAGCTCTGCTCCCACAATAAAAGGGGCAAGAATGAAAGATGTTGCTGGGAAACTTCAGCACCCAGTGAGCTTTGCAATGGCGACACAGTCATTGCTGTATCTCCCCCTTCCTACCGAAAAGTGCATTTGAATCCAACATCTCTGGTGTCTGGTGCTCTCTGAGCACAGCATAGTAAAGCACGAACGTTTGAACTTTGTTCCCACAGGAAAAGAGGCAAGAATGAAAGATGTTGCTGGGCATCTTCAGCACCCAGTGAGCTTTGCAATGGTGACACACTTATTGCTGTATCTCCCCCTTCCTACCGAAAAGTGCATTTGAATCCAACATCTCTGGTGTCTGGTGCTCTCTGAGCACAGCAGAGTAAAGCACGAACGTTTGAACTCTGCTCCCACAGGAAAGGAGTCAGGAGTGAAAGATGTTGCTGGGCATCTTCAGCACCCAGTGAGCTTTGCAATGGTGACACACTCATTGCTGTATCTCCCCCTTCCTACCGAAAAGTGCATTTGAATCCAACATCTCTGGTGTCTGGTGCTCTCTGAGCACAGCAGAGTAAAGCACGAACGTTTGAACTTTGCTCCCACAGGAAAAGAGGCAAGAATGAAAGATGTTGCTGGGCATCTTCAGCACCCAGTGAGCTTTGCAATGGTGACACACTTATTGCTGTATCTCCCCCTTCCTACCGAAAAGTGCATTTGAATCCAACATCTCTGGTGTCTGGTGCTCTCTGAGCACAGCAGAGTAAAGCACGAACGTTTGAACTCTGCTCCCACAGGAAAGGAGTCAGGAGTGAAAGATGATTCTGGGCATCTTCAGCACACAGTGAGAGTTGAAAGGGTGACACGCACATTGAGGTCTCTCCTCACTTTCGTTCCTCAAAGTGTATTTGAATCCAACATCTCCGGTGCCTGCTCTCGGCTGAGCAGAACGATGTAAAGCAAGAGCGTTTGAACTTTGCTCCCACAGGAAAAGAGCCAGGAGTGAAAGATGTTGCTGGACATCTTCAGCACACAGTGAGCTTTGCAGGGTGACACAAACATAGCTGTCCCTCCTCCCTTCCTACCGAAAAGTGCATTTGAATCCAACATCTCCGGTGCCTGGTGCTCTCTGAGCACAGCAGAGTAAAGCACGAACGTTTAAGCTCTGCTCCCACAATAAAAGGGGCAAGAATGAAAGATGTTGCTGGGAAACTTCAGCACCCAGTGAGCTTTGCAATGGCGACACAGTCATTGCTGTATCTCCCCCTTCCTACCGAAAAGTGCATTTGAATCCAACATCTCTGGTGTCTGGTGCTCTCTGAGCACAGCATAGTAAAGCACGAACGTTTGAACTTTGTTCCCACAGGAAAAGAGGCAAGAATGAAAGATGTTGCTGGGCATCTTCAGCACCCAGTGAGCTTTGCAATGGTGACACACTTATTGCTGTATCTCCCCCTTCCTACCGAAAAGTGCATTTGAATCCAACATCTCTGGTGTCTGGTGCTCTCTGAGCACAGCAGAGTAAAGCACGAACGTTTGAACTCTGCTCCCACAGGAAAGGAGTCAGGAGTGAAAGATGTTGCTGGGCATCTTCAGCACCCAGTGAGCTTTGCAATGGTGACACACTTATTGCTGTATCTCCCCCTTCCTACCGAAAAGTGCATTTGAATCCAACATCTCTGGTGTCTGGTGCTCTCTGAGCACAGCAGAGTAAAGCACGAACGTTTGAACTCTGCTCCCACAGGAAAGGAGTTAGGAGTGAAAGATGATGCTGGGCGTCTTCAGCACACAGTGAGAGTTGAAAGGGTGACACGCACATTGAGGTCTCTACTCACTTTCGTTCCTCAAAGTGTATTTGAATCCAACATCTCCGGTGCCTGCTCTCGGCTGAGCAGAACGATGTAAAGCAAGAGCGTTTGAACTTTGCTCCCACAGGAAAAGAGCCAGGAGTGAAAGATGTTGCTGGACATCTTCAGCACACAGTGAGCTTTGCAGGGTGACACAAACATAGCTGTCCCTCCTCCCTTCCAACCTAAAAGTGCATTTGAATCCAACATCTCTGGTGCCTGGTGCACTCTGAGCACAGCAGAGTAAAGCACGAACGTTTGAACTTTGCTCCCACAATAAAAGGGGCAAGAATGAAAGATGTTGCTGGGAATCTTCAGCACCCAGTGAGCTTTGCAATGGTGACACACTTATTGCTCTATCTCCCCCTTCCTACCGAAAAGTGCATTTGAATCCAACATCTCTGGTGTCTGGTGCTCTCTGAGCACAGCAGAGTAAAGCACGAACGTTTGAACTCTGCTCCCACAGGAAAGGAGTCAGGAGTGAAAGATGATGCTGGGCATCTTCAGCACACAGTGAGAGTTGAAAGGGTGACACGCACATTGAGGTCTCTCCTCACTTTCGTTCCTCAAAGTGTATTTGAATCCAACATCTCCGGTGCCTGCTCTGGGCTGAGCAGAACGATGTAAAGCAAGAGCGTTTGAACTTTGCTCCCACAGGAAAAGAGCCAGGAGTGAAAGATGTTGCTGGACATCTTCAGCACACAGTGAGCTTTGCAGGGTGACACAAACATAGCTGTCCCTCCTCCCTTCCAACCTAAAAGTGCATTTGAATCCAACATCTCTGGTGCCTGGTGCTCTCTGAGCACAGCAGAGTAAAGCACGAACGTTTAAGCTCTGCTCCCACAATAAAAGGGGCAAGTATGAAAGATGTTGCTGGGAAACTTCAGCACCCAGTGAGCTTTGCAATGGTGACACACTCATTGCTGTATGTCCCCCTTCCTACCGAAAAGTGCATTTGAATCCAACATCTCTGGTGTCTGGTGCTCTCTGAGCACAGCAGAGTAAAGCACGAACGTTTGAACTTTGCTCCCACAGGAAAAGAGGCAAGAATGAAAGATGTTGCTGGGCATCTTCAGCACCCAGTGAGCTTTGCAATGGTGACACACTTATTGCTGTATCTCCCCCTTCCTACCGAAAAGTGCATTTGAATCCAACATCTCTGGTGTCTGGTGCTCTCTGAGCACAGCAGAGTAAAGCACGAACGTTTGAACTCTGCTCCCACAGGAAAGGAGTCAGGAGTGAAAGATGATGCTGGGCATCTTCAGCACACAGTGAGAGTTGAAAGGGTGACACGCACATTGAGGTCTCTCCTCACTTTCGTTCCTCAAAGTGTATTTGAATCCAACATCTCCGGTGCCTGCTCTCGGCTGAGCAGAACGATGTAAAGCAAGAGCGTTTGAACTTTGCTCCCACAGGAAAAGAGCCAGGAGTGAAAGATGTTGCTGGACATCTTCAGCACACAGTGAGCTTTGCAGGGTGACACAAACATAGCTGTCCCTCCTCCCTTCCATCCTAAAAGTGCATTTGAATCCAACATCTCTGGTGCCTGGTGCTCTCTGAGCACAGCAGAGTAAAGCACGAACGTTTGAACTTTGCTCCCACAGGAAAAGGGGCAAGAATGAAAGATGTTGCTGGGAATCTTCAGCACCCAGTGAGCTTTGCAGTGGTGACACACTTATTGCTGTATCTCCCCCTTCCTACCGAAAAGTGCATTTGAATCCAACATCTCTGGTGTCTGGTGCTCTCTGAGCACAGCAGAGTAAAGCACGAACGTTTGAACTCTGCTCCCACAGGAAAGGAGTCAGGAGTGAAAGATGATGCTGGGCATCTTCAGCACACAGTGAGAGTTGAAAGGGTGACACGCACATTGAGGTCTCTCCTCACTTTCGTTCCTCAAAGTGTATTTGAATCCAACATCTCCGGTGCCTGCTCTCGGCTGAGCAGAACGATGTAAAGCAAGAGCGTTTGAACTTTGCTCCCACAGGAAAAGAGCCAGGAGTGAAAGATGTTGCTGGACATCTTCAGCACACAGTGAGCTTTGCAGGGTGACACAAACATAGCTGTCCCTCCTCCCTTCCAACCTAAAAGTGCATTTGAATCCAACATCTCTGGTGCCTGGTGCTCTCTGAGCACAGCAGAGTAAAGCACGAACGTTTAAGCTCTGCTCCCACAATAAAAGGGGCAAGTATGAAAGATGTTGCTGGGAAACTTCAGCACCCAGTGAGCTTTGCAATGGTGACACACTCATTGCTGTATCTCCCCCTTCCTACCGAAAAGTGCATTTGAATCCAACATCTCTGGTGTCTGGTGCTCTCTGAGCACAGCAGAGTAAAGCACGAACGTTTGAACTTTGCTCCCACAGGAAAAGAGGCAAGAATGAAAGATGTTGCTGGGCATCTTCAGCACCCAGTGAGCTTTGCAATGGTGACACACTTATTGCTGTATCTCCCCCTTCCTACCGAAAAGTGCATTTGAATCCAACATCTCTGGTGTCTGGTGCTCTCTGAGCACAGCCGAGTAAAGCACGAACGTTTGAACTCTGCTCCCACAGGAAAGGAGTCAGGAGTGAAAGATGATGCTGGGCATCTTCAGCACACAGTGAGAGTTGAAAGGGTGACACGCACATTGAGGTCTCTCCTCACTTTCGTTCCTCAAAGTGTATTTGAATCCAACATCTCCGGTGCCTGCTCTCGGCTGAGCAGAACGATGTAAAGCAAGAGCGTTTGAACTTTGCTCCCACAGGAAAAGAGCCAGGAGTGAAAGATGTTGCTGGACATCTTCAGCACACAGTGAGCTTTGCAGGGTGACACAAACATAGCTGTCCCTCCTCCCTTCCAACCTAAAAGTGCATTTGAATCCAACATCTCTGGTGCCTGGTGCTCTCTGAGCACAGCAGAGTAAAGCACGAACGTTTAAGCTCTGCTCCCACAATAAAAGGGGCAAGTCTGAAAGATGTTGCTGGGAAACTTCAGCACCCAGTGAGCTTTGCAATGGTGACACACTCATTGCTGTATCTCCCCCTTCCTACCGAAAAGTGCATTTGAATCCAACATCTCTGGTGTCTGGTGCTCTCTGAGCACAGCAGAGTAAAGCACGAACGTTTGAACTTTGCTCCCACAGGAAAAGAGGCAAGAATGAAAGATGTTGCTGGGCATCTTCAGCACCCAGTGAGCTTTGCAATGGTGACACACTTATTGCTGTATCTCCCCCTTCCTACCGAAAAGTGCATTTGAATCCAACATCTCTGGTGTCTGGTGCTCTCTGAGCACAGCAGAGTAAAGCACGAACGTTTGAACTCTGCTCCCACAGGAAAGGAGTCAGGAGTGAAAGATGATGCTGGGCATCTTCAGCACACAGTGAGAGTTGAAAGGGTGACACGCACATTGAGGTCTCTCCTCACTTTCGTTCCTCAAAGTGTATTTGAATCCAACATCTCCGGTGCCTGCTCTCGGCTGAGCAGAACGATGTAAAACAAGAGCGTTTGAACTTTGCTCCCACAGGAAAAGAGCCAGGAGTGAAAGATGTTGCTGGACATCTTCAGCACACAGTGAGCATTGCAGGGTGACACAAACATAGCTGTCCCTCCTCCCTTCCAACCTAAAAGTGCATTTGAATCCAACATCTCTGGTGCCTGGTGCTCTCTGAGCACAGCAGAGTAAAGCACGAACGTTTAAGCTCTGCTCCCACAATAAAAGGGGCAAGAATGAAAGATGTTGCTGGGAAACTTCAGCACCCAGTGAGCTTCGCAATGGCGACACAGTCATTGCTGTATCTCCCCCTTCCTACCGAAAAGTGCATTTGAATCCAACATCTCTGGTGTCTGGTGCTCTCTGAGCACAGCAGAGTAAAGCACGAACGTTTGAACTCTGCTCCCACAGGAAAGGAGTCAGGAGTGAAAGATGATGCTGGGCATCTTCAGCACCCAGTGAGCTTTGCAATGGTGACACACTTATTGCTGTATCTCCCCCTTCCTACCGAAAAGTGCATTTGAATCCAACATCTCTGGTGTCTGGTGCTCTCTGAGCACAGCAGAGTAAAGCACGAATGTTTGAACTCTGCTCCCACAGGAAAGGAGTCAGGAGTGAAAGATGATGCTGGGCGTCTTCAGCACACAGTGAGAGTTGAAAGGGTGACACGCACATTGAGGTCTCTCCTCACTTTCGTTCCTCAAAGTGTATTTGAATCCAACATCTCCGGTGCCTGCTCTCGGCTGAGCAGAACGATGTAAAGCAAGAGCGTTTGAACTTTGCTCCCACAGGAAAAGAGCCAGGAGTGAAAGATGTTGCTGGACATCTTCAGCACACAGTGAGCTTTGCAGGGTGACACAAACATAGCTGTCCCTCCTCCCTTCCAACCTAAAAGTGCATTTGAATCCAACATCTCTGGTGCCTGGTGCTCTCTGAGCACAGCAGAGTAAAGCACGAACGTTTGAACTTTGCTCCCACAGGAAAAGGGGCAAGAATGAAAGATGTTGCGGGGAATCTTCAGCACCCAGTGAGCTTTGCAATGGTGACACACTTATTGCTCTATCTCCCCCTTCCTACCGAAAAGTGCATTTGAATCCAACATCTCTGGTGTCTGGTGCTCTCTGAGCACAGCAGAGTAAAGCACGAACGTTTGAACTCTGCTCCCACAGGAAAGGAGTCAGGAGTGAAAGATGATGCTGGGCATCTTCAGCACACAGTGAGAGTTGAAAGGGTGACACGCACATTGAGGTCTCTCCTCACTTTCGTTCCTCAAAGTGTATTTGAATCCAACATCTCCGGTGCCTGCTCTCGGCTGAGCAGAACGATGTAAAGCAAGAGCGTTTGAACTTTGCTCCCACAGGAAAAGAGCCAGGAGTGAAAGATGTTGCTGGACATCTTCAGCACACAGTGAGCTTTGCAGGGTGACACAAACATAGCTGTCCCTCCTCCCTTCCAACCTAAAAGTGCATTTGAATCCAACATCTCTGGTGCCTGGTGCTCTCTGAGCACAGCAGAGTAAAGCACGAACGTTTAAGCTCTGCTCCCACAATAAAAGGGGCAAGTCTGAAAGATGTTGCTGGGAAACTTCAGCACCCAGTGAGCTTTGCAATGGTGACACACTCATTGCTGTATCTCCC
Organism: Lathamus discolor; assembly: GCF_037157495.1. NCBI lineage: Eukaryota > Metazoa > Chordata > Aves > Psittaciformes > Psittacidae > Lathamus > Lathamus discolor. The sequence goes on along the minus strand of NC_088892.1, from coordinate 1,073,221 downwards.
CCTTCCTACCGAAAAGTGCATTTGAATCCAACATCTCTGGTGTCTGGTGCTCTCTGAGCACAGCAGAGTAAAGCACGAACGTTTGAACTTTGCTCCCACAGGAAAAGAGGCAAGAATGAAAGATGTTGCTGGGCATCTTCAGCACCCAGTGAGCTTTGCAATGGTGACACACTTATTGCTGTATCTCCCCCTTCCTACCGAAAAGTGCATTTGAATCCAACATCTCTGGTGTCTGGTGCTCTCTGAGCACAGCCGAGTAAAGCACGAACGTTTGAACTCTGCTCCCACAGGAAAGGAGTCAGGAGTGAAAGATGATGCTGGGCATCTTCAGCACACAGTGAGAGTTGAAAGGGTGACACGCACATTGAGGTCTCTCCTCACTTTCGTTCCTCAAAGTGTATTTGAATCCAACATCTCCGGTGCCTGCTCTCGGCTGAGCAGAACGATGTAAAGCAAGAGCGTTTGAACTTTGCTCCCACAGGAAAAGAGCCAGGAGTGAAAGATGTTGCTGGACATCTTCAGCACACAGTGAGCTTTGCAGGGTGACACAAACATAGCTGTCCCTCCTCCCTTCCAACCTAAAAGTGCATTTGAATCCAACATCTCTGGTGCCTGGTGCTCTCTGAGCACAGCAGAGTAAAGCACGAACGTTTAAGCTCTGCTCCCACAATAAAAGGGGCAAGTCTGAAAGATGTTGCTGGGAAACTTCAGCACCCAGTGAGCTTCGCAATGGCGACACAGTCATTGCTGTATCTCCCCCTTCCTACCGAAAAGTGCATTTGAATCCAACATCTCTGGTGTCTGGTGCTCTCTGAGCACAGCAGAGTAAAGCACGAACGTTTGAACTTTGCTCCCACAGGAAAAGAGGCAAGAATGAAAGATGTTGCTGGGCATCTTCAGCACCCAGTGAGCTTTGCAATGGTGACACACTTATTGCTGTATCTCCCCCTTCCTACCGAAAAGTGCATTTGAATCCAACATCTCTGGTGTCTGGTGCTCTCTGAGCACAGCAGAGTAAAGCACGAACGTTTGAACTCTGCTCCCACAGGAAAGGAGTCAGGAGTGAAAGATGATGCTGGGCATCTTCAGCACACAGTGAGAGTTGAAAGGGTGACACGCACATTGAGGTCTCTCCTCACTTTCGTTCCTCAAAGTGTATTTGAATCCAACATCTCCGGTGCCTGCTCTCGGCTGAGCAGAACGATGTAAAGCAAGAGCGTTTGAACTTTGCTCCCACAGGAAAAGAGCCAGGAGTGAAAGATGTTGCTGGACATCTTCAGCACACAGTGAGCTTTGCAGGGTGACACAAACATAGCTGTCCCTCCTCCCTTCCTACCGAAAAGTGCATTTGAATCCAACATCTCTGGTGCCTGGTGCTCTCTGAGCACAGCAGAGTAAAGCACGAACGTTTGAACTCTGCTCCCACAATAAAAGGGGCAAGTATGAAAGATGTTGCTGGGAAACTTCAGCACCCAGTGAGCTTTGCAATGGTGACACACTTATTGCTCTATCTCCCCCTTCCTACCGAAAAGTGCATTTGAATCCAACATCTCTGGTGTCTGGTGCTCTCTGAGCACAGCAGAGTAAAGCACGAACGTTTGAACTTTGCTCCCACAGGAAAAGAGGCAAGAATGAAAGATGTTGCTGGGCATCTTCAGCACTCAGTGAGCTTTGCAAAGGTGACACACTTATTGCTGTATCTCCCCCTTCCTACCGAAAAGTGCATTTGAATCCAACATCTCTGGTGTCTGGTGCTCTCTGAGCACAGCAGAGTAAAGCACGAACGTTTGAACTCTGCTCCCACAGGAAAGGAGTCAGGAGTGAACGATGTTGCTGGGCATCTTCAGCACCCAGTGAGCTTTGCAATGGTGACACACTTATTGCTGTATCTCCCCCTTCCTACCGAAAAGTGCATTTGAATCCAACATCTCTGGTGTCTGGTGCTCTCTGAGCACAGCAGAGTAAAGCACGAACGTTTGAACTCTGCTCCCACAGGAAAGGAGTCAGGAGTGAAAGATGATGCTGGGCGTCTTCAGCACACAGTGAGAGTTGAAAGGGTGACACGCACATTGAGGTCTCTCCTCACTTTCGTTCCTCAAAGTGTATTTGAATCCAACATCTCCGGTGCCTGCTCTCGGCTGAGCAGAACGATGTAAAGCAAGAGCGTTTGAACTTTGCTCCCACAGGAAAAGAGCCAGGAGTGAAAGATGTTGCTGGACATCTTCAGCACACAGTGAGCTTTGCAGGGTGACACAAACATAGCTGTCCCTCCTCCCTTCCAACCTAAAAGTGCATTTGAATCCAACATCTCTGGTGCCTGGTGCTCTCTGAGCACAGCAGAGTAAAGCACGAACGTTTGAACTTTGCTCCCACAGGAAAAGGGGCAAGAATGAAAGATGTTGCGGGGAATCTTCAGCACCCAGTGAGCTTTGCAATGGTGACACACTTATTGCTCTATCTCCCCCTTCCTACCGAAAAGTGCATTTGAATCCAACATCTCTGGTGTCTGGTGCTCTCTGAGCACAGCAGAGTAAAGCACGAACGTTTGAACTCTGCTCCCACAGGAAAGGAGTCAGGAGTGAAAGATGATGCTGGGCATCTTCAGCACACAGTGAGAGTTGAAAGGGTGACACGCACATTGAGGTCTCTCCTCACTTTCGTTCCTCAAAGTGTATTTGAATCCAACATCTCCGGTGCCTGCTCTCGGCTGAGCAGAACGATGTAAAGCAAGAGCGTTTGAACTTTGCTCCCACAGGAAAAGAGCCAGGAGTGAAAGATGTTGCTGGACATCTTCAGCACACAGTGAGCTTTGCAGGGTGACACAAACATAGCTGTCCCTCCTCCCTTCCAACCTAAAAGTGCATTTGAATCCAACATCTCTGGTGCCTGGTGCTCTCTGAGCACAGCAGAGTAAAGCACGAACGTTTAAGCTCTGCTCCCACAATAAAAGGGGCAAGTATGAAAGATGTTGCTGGGAAACTTCAGCACCCAGTGAGCTTTGCAATGGTGACACACTCATTGCTGTATCTCCCCCTTCCTACCGAAAAGTGCATTTGAATCCAACATCTCTGGTGTCTGGTGCTCTCTGAGCACAGCAGAGTAAAGCACGAACGTTTGAACTTTGCTCCCACAGGAAAAGAGGCAAGAATGAAAGATGTTGCTGGGCATCTTCAGCACCCAGTGAGCTTTGCAATGGTGACACACTTATTGCTGTATCTCCCCCTTCCTACCGAAAAGTGCATTTGAATCCAACATCTCTGGTGTCTGGTGCTCTCTGAGCACAGCAGAGTCAAGCACGAACGTTTGAACTCTGCTCCCACAGGAAAGGAGTCAGGAGTGAAAGATGATGCTGGGCATCTTCAGCACACAGTGAGAGTTGAAAGGGTGACACGCACATTGAGGTCTCTCCTCACTTTCGTTCCTCAAAGTGTATTTGAATCCAACATCTCCGGTGCCTGCTCTCGGCTGAGCAGAACGATGTAAAGCAAGAGCGTTTGAACTTTGCTCCCACAGGAAAAGAGCCAGGAGTGAAAGATGTTGCTGGACATCTTCAGCACACAGTGAGCTTTGCAGGGTGACACAAACATAGCTGTCCCTCCTCCCTTCCAACCTAAAAGTGCATTTGAATCCAACATCTCTGGTGCCTGGTGCTCTCTGAGCACAGCAGAGTAAAGCACGAACGTTTAAGCTCTGCTCCCACAATAAAAGGGGCAAGTATGAAAGATGTTGCTGGGAAACTTCAGCACCCAGTGAGCTTTGCAATGGTGACACACTCATTGCTGTATCTCCCCCTTCCTACCGAAAAGTGCATTTGAATCCAACATCTCTGGTGTCTGGTGCTCTCTGAGCACAGCAGAGTAAAGCACGAACGTTTGAACTTTGCTCCCACAGGAAAAGAGGCAAGAATGAAAGATGTTGCTGGGCATCTTCAGCACCCAGTGAGCTTTGCAATGGTGACACACTTATTGCTGTATCTCCCCCTTCCTACCGAAAAGTGCATTTGAATCCAACATCTCTGGTGTCTGGTGCTCTCTGAGCACAGCAGAGTAAAGCACGAACGTTTGAACTCTGCTCCCACAGGAAAGGAGTCAGGAGTGAAAGATGATGCTGGGCATCTTCAGCACACAGTGAGAGTTGAAAGGGTGACACGCACATTGAGGTCTCTCCTCACTTTCGTTCCTCAAAGTGTATTTGAATCCAACATCTCCGGTGCCTGCTCTCGGCTGAGCAGAACGATGTAAAACAAGAGCGTTTGAACTTTGCTCCCACAGGAAAAGAGCCAGGAGTGAAAGATGTTGCTGGACATCTTCAGCACACAGTGAGCTTTGCAGGGTGACACAAACATAGCTGTCCCTCCTCCCTTCCAACCTAAAAGTGCATTTGAATCCAACATCTCTGGTGCCTGGTGCTCTCTGAGCACAGCAGAGTAAAGCACGAACGTTTAAGCTCTGCTCCCACAATAAAAGGGGCAAGAATGAAAGATGTTGCTGGGAAACTTCAGCACCCAGTGAGCTTCGCAATGGCGACACAGTCATTGCTGTATCTCCCCCTTCCTACCGAAAAGTGCATTTGAATCCAACATCTCTGGTGTCTGGTGCTCTCTGAGCACAGCAGAGTAAAGCACGAACGTTTGAACTTTGCTCCCACAGGAAAAGAGGCAAGAATGAAAGATGTTGCTGGGCATCTTCAGCACCCAGTGAGCTTTGCAATGGTGACACACTTATTGCTGTATCTCCCCCTTCCTACCGAAAAGTGCATTTGAATCCAACATCTCTGGTGTCTGGTGCTCTCTGAGCACAGCAGAGTAAAGCACGAACGTTTGAACTCTGCTCCCACAGGAAAGGAGTCAGGAGTGAAAGATGATGCTGGGCATCTTCAGCACACAGTGAGAGTTGAAAGGGTGACACGCACATTGAGGTCTCTCCTCACTTTCATTCCTCAAAGTGTATTTGAATCCAACATCTCCGGTGCCTGCTCTCGGCTGAGCAGAACGATGTAAAGCAAGAGCGTTTGAACTTTGCTCCCACAGGAAAAGAGCCAGGAGTGAAAGATGTTGCTGGACATCTTCAGCACACAGTGAGCTTTGCAGGGTGACACAAACATAGCTGTCCCTCCTCCCTTCCTACCGAAAAGTGCATTTGAATCCAACATCTCTGGTGCCTGGTGCTCTCTGAGCACAGCAGAGTAAAGCACGAACGTTTAAGCTCTGCTCCCACAATAAAAGGGGCAAGTATGAAAGATGTTGCTGGGAAACTTCAGCACCCAGTGAGCTTTGCAATGGTGACACACTTATTGCTCTATCTCCCCCTTCCTACCGAAAAGTGCATTTGAATCCAACATCTCTGGTGTCTGGTGCTCTCTGAGCACAGCAGAGTAAAGCACGAACGTTTGAACTTTGCTCCCACAGGAAAAGAGGCAAGAATGAAAGATGTTGCTGGGCATCTTCAGCACTCAGTGAGCTTTGCAAAGGTGACACACTTATTGCTGTATCTCCCCCTTCCTACCGAAAAGTGCATTTGAATCCAACATCTCTGGTGTCTGGTGCTCTCTGAGCACAGCAGAGTAAAGCACGAACGTTTGAACTCTGCTCCCACAGGAAAGGAGTCAGGAGTGAAAGATGATGCTGGGCGTCTTCAGCACACAGTGAGAGTTGAAAGGGTGACACGCACATTGAGGTCTCTCCTCACTTTCGTTCCTCAAAGTGTATTTGAATCCAACATCTCCGGTGCCTGCTCTCGGCTGAGCAGAACGATGTAAAGCAAGAGCGTTTGAACTTTGCTCCCACAGGAAAAGAGCCAGGAGTGAAAGATGTTGCTGGACATCTTCAGCACACAGTGAGCTTTGCAGGGTGACACAAACATAGCTGTCCCTCCTCCCTTCCAACCTAAAAGTGCATTTGAATCCAACATCTCTGGTGCCTGGTGCTCTCTGAGCACAGCAGAGTAAAGCACGAACGTTTGAACTTTGCTCCCACAGGAAAAGGGGCAAGAATGAAAGATGTTGCTGGGAATCTTCAGCACCCAGTGAGCTTTGCAATGGTGACACACTTATTGCTCTATCTCCCCCTTCCTACCGAAAAGTGCATTTGAATCCAACATCTCTGGTGTCTGGTGCTCTCTGAGCACAGCAGAGTAAAGCACGAACGTTTGAACTTTGCTCCCACAGGAAAAGAGGCAAGAATGAAAGATGTTGCTGGGCATCTTCAGCACCCAGTGAGCTTTGCAATGGTGACACACTTATTGCTGTATCTCCCCCTTCCTACCGAAAAGTGCATTTGAATCCAACATCTCTGGTGTCTGGTGCTCTCTGAGCACAGCAGAGTAAAGCACGAACGTTTGAACTCTGCTCGCACAGGAAAGGAGTCAGGAGTGAAAGATGATGCTGGGCATCTTCAGCACACAGTGAGAGTTGAAAGGGTGACACGCACATTGAGGTCTCTCCTCACTTTCGTTCCTCAAAGTGTATTTGAATCCAACATCTCCGGTGCCTGCTCTCGGCTGAGCAGAACGATGTAAAGCAAGAGCGTTTGAACTTTGCTCCCACAGGAAAAGAGCCAGGAGTGAAAGATGTTGCTGGACATCTTCAGCACACAGTGAGCTTTGCAGGGTGACACAAACATAGCTGTCCCTCCTCCCTTCCAACCTAAAAGTGCATTTGAATCCAACATCTCTGGTGCCTGGTGCTCTCTGAGCACAGCAGAGTAAAGCACGAACGTTTAAGCTCTGCTCCCACAATAAAAGGGGCAAGTCTGAAAGATGTTGCTGGGAAACTTCAGCACCCAGTGAGCTTTGCAATGGTGACACACTCATTGCTGTATCTCCCCCTTCCTACCGAAAAGTGCATTTGAATCCAACATCTCTGGTGTCTGGTGCTCTCTGAGCACAGCAGAGTAAAGCACGAACGTTTGAACTTTGCTCCCACAGGAAAAGAGGCAAGAATGAAAGATGTTGCTGGGCATCTTCAGCACCCAGTGAGCTTTGCAATGGTGACACACTTATTGCTGTATCTCCCCCTTCCTACCGAAAAGTGCATTTGAATCCAACATCTCTGGTGTCTGGTGCTCTCTGAGCACAGCAGAGTAAAGCACGAACGTTTGAACTCTGCTCCCACAGGAAAGGAGTCAGGAGTGAAAGATGATGCTGGGCATCTTCAGCACACAGTGAGAGTTGAAAGGGTGACACGCACATTGAGGTCTCTCCTCACTTTCGTTCCTCAAAGTGTATTTGAATCCAACATCTCCGGTGCCTGCTCTCGGCTGAGCAGAACGATGTAAAACAAGAGCGTTTGAACTTTGCTCCCACAGGAAAAGAGCCAGGAGTGAAAGATGTTGCTGGACATCTTCAGCACACAGTGAGCTTTGCAGGGTGACACAAACATAGCTGTCCCTCCTCCCTTCCAACCTAAAAGTGCATTTGAATCCAACATCTCTGGTGCCTGGTGCTCTCTGAGCACAGCAGAGTAAAGCACGAACGTTTAAGCTCTGCTCCCACAATAAAAGGGGCAAGTCTGAAAGATGTTGCTGGGAAACTTCAGCACCCAGTGAGCTTCGCAATGGCGACACAGTCATTGCTGTATCTCCCCCTTCCTACCGAAAAGTGCATTTGAATCCAACATCTCTGGTGTCTGGTGCTCTCTGAGCACAGCAGAGTAAAGCACGAACGTTTGAACTTTGCTCCCACAGGAAAAGAGGCAAGAATGAAAGATGTTGCTGGGCATCTTCAGCACCCAGTGAGCTTTGCAATGGTGACACACTTATTGCTGTATCTCCCCCTTCCTACCGAAAAGTGCATTTGAATCCAACATCTCTGGTGTCTGGTGCTCTCTGAGCACAGCAGAGTAAAGCACGAACGTTTGAACTCTGCTCCCACAGGAAAGGAGTCAGGAGTGAAAGATGATGCTGGGCATCTTCAGCACACAGTGAGAGTTGAAAGGGTGACACGCACATTGAGGTCTCTCCTCACTTTCATTCCTCAAAGTGTATTTGAATCCAACATCTCCGGTGCCTGCTCTCGGCTGAGCAGAACGATGTAAAGCAAGAGCGTTTGAACTTTGCTCCCACAGGAAAAGAGCCAGGAGTGAAAGATGTTGCTGGACATCTTCAGCACACAGTGAGCTTTGCAGGGTGACACAAACATAGCTGTCCCTCCTCCCTTCCTACCGAAAAGTGCATTTGAATCCAACATCTCTGGTGCCTGGTGCTCTCTGAGCACAGCAGAGTAAAGCACGAACGTTTGAACTCTGCTCCCACAATAAAAGGGGCAAGTATGAAAGATGTTGCTGGGAAACTTCAGCACCCAGTGAGCTTTGCAATGGTGACACACTTATTGCTCTATCTCCCCCTTCCTACCGAAAAGTGCATTTGAATCCAACATCTCTGGTGTCTGGTGCTCTCTGAGCACAGCAGAGTAAAGCACGAACGTTTGAACTTTGCTCCCACAGGAAAAGAGGCAAGAATGAAAGATGTTGCTGGGCATCTTCAGCACTCAGTGAGCTTTGCAAAGGTGACACACTTATTGCTGTATCTCCCCCTTCCTACCGAAAAGTGCATTTGAATCCAACATCTCTGGTGTCTGGTGCTCTCTGAGCACAGCAGAGTAAAGCACGAACGTATGAACTCTGCTCCCACAGGAAAGGAGTCAGGAGTGAACGATGTTGCTGGGCATCTTCAGCACCCAGTGAGCTTTGCAATGGTGACACACTTATTGCTGTATCTCCCCCTTCCTACCGAAAAGTGCATTTGAATCCAACATCTCTGGTGTCTGGTGCTCTCTGAGCACAGCAGAGTAAAGCACGAACGTTTGAACTCTGCTCCCACAGGAAAGGAGTCAGGAGTGAAAGATGATGCTGGGCGTCTTCAGCACACAGTGAGAGTTGAAAGGGTGACACGCACATTGAGGTCTCTCCTCACTTTCGTTCCTCAAAGTGTATTTGAATCCAACATCTCCGGTGCCTGCTCTCGGCTGAGCAGAACGATGTAAAGCAAGAGCGTTTGAACTTTGCTCCCACAGGAAAAGAGCCAGGAGTGAAAGATGTTGCTGGACATCTTCAGCACACAGTGAGCTTTGCAGGGTGACACAAACATAGCTGTCCCTCCTCCCTTCCAACCTAAAAGTGCATTTGAATCCAACATCTCTGGTGCCTGGTGCTCTCTGAGCACAGCAGAGTAAAGCACGAACGTTTGAACTTTGCTCCCACAGGAAAAGGGGCAAGAATGAAAGATGTTGCGGGGAATCTTCAGCACCCAGTGAGCTTTGCAATGGTGACACACTTATTGCTCTATCTCCCCCTTCCTACCGAAAAGTGCATTTGAATCCAACATCTCTGGTGTCTGGTGCTCTCTGAGCACAGCAGAGTAAAGCACGAACGTTTGAACTCTGCTCCCACAGGAAAGGAGTCAGGAGTGAAAGATGATGCTGGGCATCTTCAGCACACAGTGAGAGTTGAAAGGGTGACACGCACATTGAGGTCTCTCCTCACTTTCGTTCCTCAAAGTGTATTTGAATCCAACATCTCCGGTGCCTGCTCTCGGCTGAGCAGAACGTTGTAAAGCAAGAGCGTTTGAACTTTGCTCCCACAGGAAAAGAGCCAGGAGTGAAAGATGTTGCTGGACATCTTCAGCACACAGTGAGCTTTGCAGGGTGACACAAACATAGCTGTCCCTCCTCCCTTCCAACCTAAAAGTGCATTTGAATCCAACATCTCTGGTGCCTGGTGCTCTCTGAGCACAGCAGAGTAAAGCACGAACGTTTAAGCTCTGCTCCCACAATAAAAGGGGCAAGTATGAAAGATGTTGCTGGGAAACTTCAGCACCCAGTGAGCTTTGCAATGGTGACACACTCATTGCTGTATGTCCCCCTTCCTACCGAAAAGTGCATTTGAATCCAACATCTCTGGTGTCTGGTGCTCTCTGAGCACAGCAGAGTAAAGCACGAACGTTTGAACTTTGCTCCCACAGGAAAAGAGGCAAGAATGAAAGATGTTGCTGGGCATCTTCAGCACCCAGTGAGCTTTGCAATGGTGACACACTTATTGCTGTATCTCCCCCTTCCTACCGAAAAGTGCATTTGAATCCAACATCTCTGGTGTCTGGTGCTCTCTGAGCACAGCCGAGTAAAGCACGAACGTTTGAACTCTGCTCCCACAGGAAAGGAGTCAGGAGTGAAAGATGATGCTGGGCATCTTCAGCACACAGTGAGAGTTGAAAGGGTGACACGCACATTGAGGTCTCTCCTCACTTTCGTTCCTCAAAGTGTATTTGAATCCAACATCTCCGGTGCCTGCTCTCGGCTGAGCAGAACGATGTAAAGCAAGAGCGTTTGAACTTTGCTCCCACAGGAAAAGAGCCAGGAGTGAAAGATGTTGCTGGACATCTTCAGCACACAGTGAGCTTTGCAGGGTGACACAAACATAGCTGTCCCTCCTCCCTTCCAACCTAAAAGTGCATTTGAATCCAACATCTCTGGTGCCTGGTGCTCTCTGAGCACAGCAGAGTAAAGCACGAACGTTTAAGCTCTGCTCCCACAATAAAAGGGGCAAGTCTGAAAGATGTTGCTGGGAAACTTCAGCACCCAGTGAGCTTTGCAATGGTGACACACTCATTGCTGTATCTCCCCCTTCCTACCGAAAAGTGCATTTGAATCCAACATCTCTGGTGTCTGGTGCTCTCTGAGCACAGCAGAGTAAAGCACGAACGTTTGAACTTTGCTCCCACAGGAAAAGAGGCAAGAATGAAAGATGTTGCTGGGCATCTTCAGCACCCAGTGAGCTTTGCAATGGTGACACACTTATTGCTGTATCTCCCCCTTCCTACCGAAAAGTGCATTTGAATCCAACATCTCTGGTGTCTGGTGCTCTCTGAGCACAGCAGAGTAAAGCACGAACGTTTGAACTCTGCTCCCACAGGAAAGGAGTCAGGAGTGAAAGATGATGCTGGGCATCTTCAGCACACAGTGAGAGTTGAAAGGGTGACACGCACATTGAGGTCTCTCCTCACTTTCGTTCCTCAAAGTGTATTTGAATCCAACATCTCCGGTGCCTGCTCTCGGCTGAGCAGAACGATGTAAAACAAGAGCGTTTGAACTTTGCTCCCACAGGAAAAGAGCCAGGAGTGAAAGATGTTGCTGGACATCTTCAGCACACAGTGAGCTTTGCAGGGTGACACAAACATAGCTGTCCCTCCTCCCTTCCAACCTAAAAGTGCATTTGAATCCAACATCTCTGGTGCCTGGTGCTCTCTGAGCACAGCAGAGTAAAGCACGAACGTTTAAGCTCTGCTCCCACAATAAAAGGGGCAAGAATGAAAGATGTTGCTGGGAAACTTCAGCACCCAGTGAGCTTCGCAATGGCGACACAGTCATTGCTGTATCTCCCCCTTCCTACCGAAAAGTGCATTTGAATCCAACATCTCTGGTGTCTGGTGCTCTCTGAGCACAGCAGAGTAAAGCACGAACGTTTGAACTTTGCTCCCACAGGAAAAGAGGCAAGAATGAAAGATGTTGCTGGGCATCTTCAGCACCCAGTGAGCTTTGCAATGGTGACACACTTATTGCTGTATCTCCCCCTTCCTACCGAAAAGTGCATTTGAATCCAACATCTCTGGTGTCTGGTGCTCTCTGAGCACAGCAGAGTAAAGCACGAACGTTTGAACTCTGCTCCCACAGGAAAGGAGTCAGGAGTGAAAGATGATGCTGGGCATCTTCAGCACACAGTGAGAGTTGAAAGGGTGACACGCACATTGAGGTCTCTCCTCACTTTCATTCCTCAAAGTGTATTTGAATCCAACATCTCCGGTGCCTGCTCTCGGCTGAGCAGAACGATGTAAAGCAAGAGCGTTTGAACTTTGCTCCCACAGGAAAAGAGCCAGGAGTGAAAGATGTTGCTGGACATCTTCAGCACACAGTGAGCTTTGCAGGGTGACACAAACATAGCTGTCCCTCCTCCCTTCCTACCGAAAAGTGCATTTGAATCCAACATCTCTGGTGCCTGGTGCTCTCTGAGCACAGCAGAGTAAAGCACGAACGTTTAAGCTCTGCTCCCACAATAAAAGGGGCAAGTATGAAAGATGTTGCTGGGAAACTTCAGCACCCAGTGAGCTTTGCAATGGTGACACACTTATTGCTCTATCTCCCCCTTCCTACCGAAAAGTGCATTTGAATCCAACATCTCTGGTGTCTGGTGCTCTCTGAGCACAGCAGAGTAAAGCACGAACGTTTGAACTTTGCTCCCACAGGAAAAGAGGCAAGAATGAAAGATGTTGCTGGGCATCTTCAGCACTCAGTGAGCTTTGCAAAGGTGACACACTTATTGCTGTATCTCCCCCTTCCTACCGAAAAGTGCATTTGAATCCAACATCTCTGGTGTCTGGTGCTCTCTGAGCACAGCAGAGTAAAGCACGAACGTTTGAACTCTGCTCCCACAGGAAAGGAGTCAGGAGTGAAAGATGATGCTGGGCGTCTTCAGCACACAGTGAGAGTTGAAAGGGTGACACGCACATTGAGGTCTCTCCTCACTTTCGTTCCTCAAAGTGTATTTGAATCCAACATCTCCGGTGCCTGCTCTCGGCTGAGCAGAACGATGTAAAGCAAGAGCGTTTGAACTTTGCTCCCACAGGAAAAGAGCCAGGAGTGAAAGATGTTGCTGGACATCTTCAGCACACAGTGAGCTTTGCAGGGTGACACAAACATAGCTGTCCCTCCTCCCTTCCAACCTAAAAGTGCATTTGAATCCAACATCTCTGGTGCCTGGTGCTCTCTGAGCACAGCAGAGTAAAGCACGAACGTTTGAACTTTGCTCCCACAGGAAAAGGGGCAAGAATGAAAGATGTTGCTGGGAATCTTCAGCACCCAGTGAGCTTTGCAATGGTGACACACTTATTGCTCTATCTCCCCCTTCCTACCGAAAAGTGCATTTGAATCCAACATCTCTGGTGTCTGGTGCTCTCTGAGCACAGCAGAGTAAAGCACGAACGTTTGAACTTTGCTCCCACAGGAAAAGAGGCAAGAATGAAAGATGTTGCTGGGCATCTTCAGCACCCAGTGAGCTTTGCAATGGTGACACACTTATTGCTGTATCTCCCCCTTCCTACCGAAAAGTGCATTTGAATCCAACATCTCTGGTGTCTGGTGCTCTCTGAGCACAGCAGAGTAAAGCACGAACGTTTGAACTCTGCTCGCACAGGAAAGGAGTCAGGAGTGAAAGATGATGCTGGGCATCTTCAGCACACAGTGAGAGTTGAAAGGGTGACACGCACATTGAGGTCTCTCCTCACTTTCGTTCCTCAAAGTGTATTTGAATCCAACATCTCCGGTGCCTGCTCTCGGCTGAGCAGAACGATGTAAAGCAAGAGCGTTTGAACTTTGCTCCCACAGGAAAAGAGCCAGGAGTGAAAGATGTTGCTGGACATCTTCAGCACACAGTGAGCTTTGCAGGGTGACACAAACATAGCTGTCCCTCCTCCCTTCCAACCTAAAAGTGCATTTGAATCCAACATCTCTGGTGCCTGGTGCTCTCTGAGCACAGCAGAGTAAAGCACGAACGTTTAAGCTCTGCTCCCACAATAAAAGGGGCAAGTCTGAAAGATGTTGCTGGGAAACTTCAGCACCCAGTGAGCTTTGCAATGGTGACACACTCATTGCTGTATCTCCCCCTTCCTACCGAAAAGTGCATTTGAATCCAACATCTCTGGTGTCTGGTGCTCTCTGAGCACAGCAGAGTAAAGCACGAACGTTTGAACTTTGCTCCCACAGGAAAAGAGGCAAGAATGAAAGATGTTGCTGGGCATCTTCAGCACCCAGTGAGCTTTGCAATGGTGACACACTTATTGCTGTATCTCCCCCTTCCTACCGAAAAGTGCATTTGAATCCAACATCTCTGGTGTCTGGTGCTCTCTGAGCACAGCAGAGTAAAGCACGAACGTTTGAACTCTGCTCCCACAGGAAAGGAGTCAGGAGTGAAAGATGATGCTGGGCATCTTCAGCACACAGTGAGAGTTGAAAGGGTGACACGCACATTGAGGTCTCTCCTCACTTTCGTTCCTCAAATTGTATTTGAATCCAACATCTCCGGTGCCTGCTCTCGGCTGAGCAGAACGATGTAAAACAAGAGCGTTTGAACTTTGCTCCCACAGGAAAAGAGCCAGGAGTGAAAGATGTTGCTGGACATCTTCAGCACACAGTGAGCTTTGCAGGGTGACACAAACATAGCTGTCCCTCCTCCCTTCCAACCTAAAAGTGCATTTGAATCCAACATCTCTGGTGCCTGGTGCTCTCTGAGCACAGCAGAGTAAAGCACGAACGTTTAAGCTCTGCTCCCACAATAAAAGGGGCAAGAATGAAAGATGTTGCTGGGAAACTTCAGCACCCAGTGAGCTTCGCAATGGCGACACAGTCATTGCTGTATCTCCCCCTTCCTACCGAAAAGTGCATTTGAATCCAACATCTCTGGTGTCTGGTGCTCTCTGAGCACAGCAGAGTAAAGCACGAACGTTTGAACTTTGCTCCCACAGGAAAAGAGGCAAGAATGAAAGATGTTGCTGGGCATCTTCAGCACCCAGTGAGCTTTGCAATGGTGACACACTTATTGCTGTATCTCCCCCTTCCTACCGAAAAGTGCATTTGAATCCAACATCTCTGGTGTCTGGTGCTCTCTGAGCACAGCAGAGTAAAGCACGAACGTTTGAACTCTGCTCGCACAGGAAAGGAGTCAGGAGTGAAAGATGATGCTGGGCATCTTCAGCACACAGTGAGAGTTGAAAGGGTGACACGCACATTGAGGTCTCTCCTCACTTTCATTCCTCAAAGTGTATTTGAATCCAACATCTCCGGTGCCTGCTCTCGGCTGAGCAGAACGATGTAAAGCAAGAGCGTTTGAACTTTGCTCCCACAGGAAAAGAGCCAGGAGTGAAAGATGTTGCTGGACATCTTCAGCACACAGTGAGCTTTGCAGGGTGACACAAACATAGCTGTCCCTCCTCCCTTCCTACCGAAAAGTGCATTTGAATCCAACATCTCTGGTGCCTGGTGCTCTCTGAGCACAGCAGAGTAAAGCACGAACGTTTAAGCTCTGCTCCCACAATAAAAGGGGCAAGTATGAAAGATGTTGCTGGGAAACTTCAGCACCCAGTGAGCTTTGCAATGGTGACACACTTATTGCTCTATCTCCCCCTTCCTACCGAAAAGTGCATTTGAATCCAACATCTCTGGTGTCTGGTGCTCTCTGAGCACAGCAGAGTCAAGCACGAACGTTTGAACTTTGCTCCCACAGGAAAAGAGGCAAGAATGAAAGATGTTGCTGGGCATCTTCAGCACTCAGTGAGCTTTGCAAAGGTGACACACTTATTGCTGTATCTCCCCCTTCCTACCGAAAAGTGCATTTGAATCCAACATCTCTGGTGTCTGGTGCTCTCTGAGCACAGCAGAGTAAAGCACGAACGTTTGAACTCTGCTCCCACAGGAAAGGAGTCAGGAGTGAAAGATGATGCTGGGCGTCTTCAGCACACAGTGAGAGTTGAAAGGGTGACACGCACATTGAGGTCTCTACTCACTTTCGCTCCTCAAAGTGTATTTGAATCCAACATCTCCGGTGCCTGCTCTCGGCTGAGCAGAACGATGTAAAGCAAGAGCGTTTGAACTTTGCTCCCACAGGAAAAGAGCCAGGAGTGAAAGATGTTGCTGGACATCTTCAGCACACAGTGAGCTTTGCAGGGTGACACAAACATAGCTGTCCCTCCTCCCTTCCTACCGAAAAGTGCATTTGAATCCAACATCTCTGGTGCCTGGTGCTCTCTGAGCACAGCAGAGTAAAGCACGAACGTTTAAGCTCTGCTCCCACAATAAAAGGGGCAAGTATGAAAGATGTTGCTGGGAAACTTCAGCACCCAGTGAGCTTTGCAATGGTGACACACTCATTGCTGTATCTCCCCCTTCCTACCGAAAAGTGCATTTGAATCCAACATCTCTGGTGTCTGGTGCTCTCTGAGCACAGCAGAGTAAAGCACGAACGTTTGAACTTTGCTCCCACAGGAAAAGAGGCAAGAATGAAAGATGTTGCTGGGCATCTTCAGCACTCAGTGAGCTTTGCAAAGGTGACACACTTATTGCTGTATCTCCCCCTTCCTACCGAAAAGTGCATTTGAATCCAACATCTCTGGTGTCTGGTGCTCTCTGAGCACAGCAGAGTCAAGCACGAACGTTTGAACTCTGCTCCCACAGGAAAGGAGTCAGGAGTGAAAGATGTTGCTGGGCATCTTCAGCACCCAGTGAGCTTTGCAATGGTGACACACTTATTGCTGTATCTCCCCCTTCCTACCGAAAAGTGAATTTGAATCCAACATCTCTGGTGTCTGGTGCTCTCTGAGCACAGCAGAGTAAAGCACGAACGTTTGAACTCTGCTCCCACAGGAAAGGAGTCAGGAGTGAAAGATGATGCTGGGCGTCTTCAGCACACAGTGAGAGTTGAAAGGGTGACACGCACATTGAGGTCTCTCCTCACTTTCGTTCCTCAAAGTGTATTTGAATCCAACATCTCCGGTGCCTGCTCTCGGCTGAGCAGAACGATGTAAAGCAAGAGCGTTTGAACTTTGCTCCCACAGGAAAAGAGCCAGGAGTGAAAGATGTTGCTGGACATCTTCAGCACACAGTGAGCTTTGCAGGGTGACACAAACATAGCTGTCCCTCCTCCCTTCCAACCTAAAAGTGCATTTGAATCCAACATCTCTGTGCCTGGTGCTCTCTGAGCACAGCAGAGTAAAGCACGAACGTTTGAACTTTGCTCCCACAGGAAAAGGGGCAAGAATGAAAGATGTTGCTGGGAATCTTCAGCACCCAGTGAGCTTTGTAATGATGACACACTTATTGCTCTATCTCCCCCTTCCTACCGAAACGTGCATTTGAATCCAACATCTCTGGTGTCTGGTGCTCTCTGAGCACAGCAGAGTAAAGCACGAACGTTTGAACTTTGCTCCCACAGGAAAAGAGGCAAGAATGAAAGATGTTGCTGGGCATCTTCAGCACCCAGTGAGCTTTGCAATGGTGACACACTTATTGCTGTATCTCCCCCTTCCTACCGAAAAGTGCATTTGAATCCAACATCTCTGGTGTCTGGTGCTCTCTGAGCACAGCAGAGTCAAGCACGAACGTTTGAACTCTGCTCCCACAGGAAAGGAGTCAGGAGTGAAAGATGTTGCTGGGCATCTTCAGCACCCAGTGAGCTTTGCAATGGTGACACACTTATTGCTGTATCTCCCCCTTCCTACCGAAAAGTGCATTTGAATCCAACATCTCTGGTGTCTGGTGCTCTCTGAGCACAGCAGAGTCAAGCACGAACGTTTGAACTCTGCTCCCACAGGAAAGGAGTCAGGAGTGAAAGATGATGCTGGGCGTCTTCAGCACACAGTGAGAGTTGAAAGGGTGACACGCACATTGAGGTCTCTCCTCACTTTCGTTCCTCAAAGTGTATTTGAATCCAACATCTCCGGTGCCTGCTCTCGGCTGAGCAGAACGATGTAAAGCAAGAGCGTTTGAACTTTGCTCCCACAGGAAAAGAGCCAGGAGTGAAAGATGTTGCTGGACATCTTCAGCACACAGTGAGCTTTGCAGGGTGACACAAACATAGCTGTAACTCCTCCCTTCCTACCGAAAAGTGCATTTGAATCCAACATCTCTGGTGCCTGGTGCTCTCTGAGCACAGCAGAGTAAAGCACGAACGTTTAAGCTCTGCTCCCACAATAAAAGGGGCAAGTATGAAAGATGTTGCTGGGAAACTTCAGCACCCAGTGAGCTTTGCAATGGTGACACACTCATTGCTGTATCTCCCCCTTCCTACCGAAAAGTGCATTTGAATCCAACATCTCTGGTGCCTGGTGCTCTCTGAGCACAGCAGAGTAAAGCACGAACGTTTGAACTTTGCTCCCACAGGAAAAGAGGCAAGAATGAAAGATGTTGCTGGGCATCTTCAGCACTCAGTGAGCTTTGCAAAGGTGACACACTTATTGCTGTATCTCCCCCTTCCTACCGAAAAGTGCATTTGAATCCAACATCTCTGGTGTCTGGTGCTCTCTGAGCACAGCAGAGTAAAGCACGAACGTTTGAACTCTGCTCCCACAGGAAAGGAGCCAGGAGTGAAAGATGATGCTGGGCGTCTTCAGCACACAGTGAGAGTTGAAAGGGTGACACGCACATTGAGGTCTCTCCTCACTTTCGTTCCTCAAAGTGTATTTGAATCCAACATCTCCGGTGCCTGCTCTCGGCTGAGCAGAACGATGTAAAGCAAGAGCGTTTGAACTTTGCTCCCACAGGAAAAGAGCCAGGAGTGAAAGATGTTGCTGGACATCTTCAGCACACAGTGAGCTTTGAGGGTGACACAAACATAGCTGTCCCTCCTCCCTTCCTACCGAAAAGTGCATTTGAATCCAACATCTCTGGTGCCTGGTGCTCTCTGAGCACAGCAGAGTAAAGCACGAACGTTTAAGCTCTGCTCCCACAATAAAAGGGGCAAGTATGAAAGATGTTGCTGGGAAACTTCAGCACCCAGTGAGCTTTGCAATGGTGACACACTCATTGCTGTATCTCCCCCTTCCTACCGAAAAGTGCATTTGAATCCAACATCTCTGGTGTCTGGTGCTCTCTGAGCACAGCAGAGTAAAGCACGAACGTTTGAACTTTGCTCCCACAGGAAAAGAGGCAAGAATGAAAGATGTTGCTGGGCATCTTCAGCACTCAGTGAGCTTTGCAAAGGTGACACACTTATTGCTGTATCTCCCCCTTCCTACCGAAAAGTGCATTTGAATCCAACATCTCTGGTGTCTGGTGCTCTCTGAGCACAGCAGAGTAAAGCACGAACGTTTGAACTCTGCTCCCACAGGAAAGGAGCCAGGAGTGAAAGATGATGCTGGGCGTCTTCAGCACACAGTGAGAGTTGAAAGGGTGACACGCACATTGAGGTCTCTCCTCACTTTCGTTCCTCAAAGTGTATTTGAATCCAACATCTCCGGTGCCTGCTCTCGGCTGAGCAGAACGATGTAAAGCAAGAGCGTTTGAACTTTGCTCCCACAGGAAAAGAGCCAGGAGTGAAAGATGTTGCTGGACATCTTCAGCACACAGTGAGCTTTGCAGGGTGACACAAACATAGCTGTCCCTCCTCCCTTCCAACCTAAAAGTGCATTTGAATCCAACATCTCTGGTGCCTGGTGCTCTCTGAGCACAGCAGAGTAAAGCACGAACGTTTGAACTTTGCTCCCACAGGAAAAGGGGCAAGAATGAAAGATGTTGCTGGGAATCTTCAGCACCCAGTGAGCTTTGCAATGGTGACACACTTATTGCTCTATCTCCCCCTTCCTACCGAAAAGTGCATTTGAATCCAACATCTCTGGTGTCTGGTGCTCTCTGAGCACAGCAGAGTAAAGCACGAACGTTTGAACTTTGCTCCCACAGGAAAAGAGGCAAGAATGAAAGATGTTGCTGGGCATCTTCAGCACCCAGTGAGCTTTGCAATGGTGACACACTTATTGCTGTATCTCCCCCTTCCTACCGAAAAGTGCATTTGAATCCAACATCTCTGGTGTCTGGTGCTCTCTGAGCACAGCAGAGTAAAGCACGAACGTTTGAACTCTGCTCCCACAGGAAAGGAGTCAGGAGTGAAAGATGATGCTGGGCATCTTCAGCACACAGTGAGAGTTGAAAGGGTGACACGCACATTGAGGTCTCTCCTCACTTTCGTTCCTCAAAGTGTATTTGAATCCAACATCTCCGGTGCCTGCTCTCGGCTGAGCAGAACGATGTAAAGCAAGAGCGTTTGAACTTTGCTCCCACAGGAAAAGAGCCAGGAGTGAAAGATGTTGCTGGACATCTTCAGCACACAGTGAGCTTTGCAGGGTGACACAAACATAGCTGTAACTCCTCCCTTCCTACCGAAAAGTGCATTTGAATCCAACATCTCTGGTGCCTGGTGCTCTCTGAGCACAGCAGAGTAAAGCACGAACGTTTAAGCTCTGCTCCCACAATAAAAGGGGCAAGTATGAAAGATGTTGCTGGGAAACTTCAGCACCCAGTGAGCTTTGCAATGGTGACACACTCATTGCTGTATCTCCCCCTTCCTACCGAAAAGTGCATTTGAATCCAACATCTCTGGTGTCTGGTGCTCTCTGAGCACAGCAGAGTCAAGCACGAACGTTTGAACTTTGCTCCCACAGGAAAAGAGGCAAGAATGAAAGATGTTGCTGGGCATCTTCAGCACTCAGTGAGCTTTGCAAAGGTGACACACTTATTGCTGTATCTCCCCCTTCCTACCGAAAAGTGCATTTGAATCCAACATCTCTGGTGTCTGGTGCTCTCTGAGCACAGCAGAGTAAAGCACGAACGTTTGAACTTTGCTCCCACAGGAAAAGAGGCAAGAATGAAAGATGTTGCTGGGCATCTTCAGCACCCAGTGAGCTTTGCAATGGTGACACACTTATTGCTGTATCTCCCCCTTCCTACCGAAAAGTGCATTTGAATCCAACATCTCTGGTGTCTGGTGCTCTCTGAGCACAGCAGAGTAAAGCACGAACGTTTGAACTCTGCTCCCACAGGAAAGGAGTCAGGAGTGAAAGATGATGCTGGGCGTCTTCAGCACACAGTGAGAGTTGAAAGGGTGACACGCACATTGAGGTCTCTACTCACTTTCGCTCCTCAAAGTGTATTTGAATCCAACATCTCCGGTGCCTGCTCTCGGCTGAGCAGAACGATGTAAAGCAAGAGCGTTTGAACTTTGCTCCCACAGGAAAAGAGCCAGGAGTGAAAGATGTTGCTGGACATCTTCAGCACACAGTGAGCTTTGCAGGGTGACACAAACATAGCTGTCCCTCCTCCCTTCCTACCGAAAAGTGCATTTGAATCCAACATCTCTGGTGCCTGGTGCTCTCTGAGCACAGCAGAGTAAAGCACGAACGTTTGAACTTTGCTCCCACAGGAAAAGAGGCAAGAATGAAAGATGTTGCTGGGCATCTTCAGCACCCAGTGAGCTTTGCAATGGTGACACACTTATTGCTGTATCTCCCCCTTCCTACCGAAAAGTGCATTTGAATCCAACATCTCTGGTGTCTGGTGCTCTCTGAGCACAGCAGAGTCAAGCACGAACGTTTGAACTCTGCTCCCACAGGAAAGGAGTCAGGAGTGAAAGATGTTGCTGGGCATCTTCAGCACCCAGTGAGCTTTGCAATGGTGACACACTTATTGCTGTATCTCCCCCTTCCTACCGAAAAGTGCATTTGAATCCAACATCTCTGGTGTCTGGTGCTCTCTGAGCACAGCAGAGTCAAGCACGAACGTTTGAACTCTGCTCCCACAGGAAAGGAGTCAGGAGTGAAAGATGATGCTGGGCGTCTTCAGCACACAGTGAGAGTTGAAAGGGTGACACGCACATTGAGGTCTCTCCTCACTTTCGTTCCTCAAAGTGTATTTGAATCCAACATCTCCGGTGCCTGCTCTCGGCTGAGCAGAACGATGTAAAGCAAGAGCGTTTGAACTTTGCTCCCACAGGAAAAGAGCCAGGAGTGAAAGATGTTGCTGGACATCTTCAGCACACAGTGAGCTTTGCAGGGTGACACAAACATAGCTGTCCCTCCTCCCTTCCAACCTAAAAGTGCATTTGAATCCAACATCTCTGGTGCCTGGTGCTCTCTGAGCACAGCAGAGTAAAGCACGAACGTTTAAGCTCTGCTCCCACAATAAAAGGGGCAAGTATGAAAGATGTTGCTGGGAAACTTCAGCACCCAGTGAGCTTTGCAATGGTGACACACTCATTGCTGTATCTCCCCCTTCCTACCGAAAAGTGCATTTGAATCCAACATCTCTGGTGCCTGGTGCTCTCTGAGCACAGCAGAGTAAAGCACGAACGTTTGAACTTTGCTCCCACAGGAAAAGAGGCAAGAATGAAAGATGTTGCTGGGCATCTTCAGCACTCAGTGAGCTTTGCAAAGGTGACACACTTATTGCTGTATCTCCCCCTTCCTACCGAAAAGTGCATTTGAATCCAACATCTCTGGTGTCTGGTGCTCTCTGAGCACAGCAGAGTAAAGCACGAACGTTTGAACTCTGCTCCCACAGGAAAGGAGCCAGGAGTGAAAGATGATGCTGGGCGTCTTCAGCACACAGTGAGAGTTGAAAGGGTGACACGCACATTGAGGTCTCTCCTCACTTTCGTTCCTCAAAGTGTATTTGAATCCAACATCTCCGGTGCCTGCTCTCGGCTGAGCAGAACGATGTAAAGCAAGAGCGTTTGAACTTTGCTCCCACAGGAAAAGAGCCAGGAGTGAAAGATGTTGCTGGACATCTTCAGCACACAGTGAGCTTTGAGGGTGACACAAACATAGCTGTCCCTCCTCCCTTCCTACCGAAAAGTGCATTTGAATCCAACATCTCTGGTGCCTGGTGCTCTCTGAGCACAGCAGAGTAAAGCACGAACGTTTAAGCTCTGCTCCCACAATAAAAGGGGCAAGTATGAAAGATGTTGCTGGGAAACTTCAGCACCCAGTGAGCTTTGCAATGGTGACACACTCATTGCTGTATCTCCCCCTTCCTACCGAAAAGTGCATTTGAATCCAACATCTCTGGTGTCTGGTGCTCTCTGAGCACAGCAGAGTAAAGCACGAACGTTTGAACTTTGCTCCCACAGGAAAAGAGGCAAGAATGAAAGATGTTGCTGGGCATCTTCAGCACTCAGTGAGCTTTGCAAAGGTGACACACTTATTGCTGTATCTCCCCCTTCCTACCGAAAAGTGCATTTGAATCCAACATCTCTGGTGTCTGGTGCTCTCTGAGCACAGCAGAGTAAAGCACGAACGTTTGAACTCTGCTCCCACAGGAAAGGAGCCAGGAGTGAAAGATGATGCTGGGCGTCTTCAGCACACAGTGAGAGTTGAAAGGGTGACACGCACATTGAGGTCTCTCCTCACTTTCGTTCCTCAAAGTGTATTTGAATCCAACATCTCCGGTGCCTGCTCTCGGCTGAGCAGAACGATGTAAAGCAAGAGCGTTTGAACTTTGCTCCCACAGGAAAAGAGCCAGGAGTGAAAGATGTTGCTGGACATCTTCAGCACACAGTGAGCTTTGCAGGGTGACACAAACATAGCTGTCCCTCCTCCCTTCCAACCTAAAAGTGCATTTGAATCCAACATCTCTGGTGCCTGGTGCTCTCTGAGCACAGCAGAGTAAAGCACGAACGTTTGAACTTTGCTCCCACAGGAAAAGGGGCAAGAATGAAAGATGTTGCTGGGCATCTTCAGCACCCAGTGAGCTTTGCAATGGTGACACACTTATTGCTGTATCTCCCCCTTCCTACCGAAAAGTGCATTTGAATCCAACATCTCTGGTGTCTGGTGCTCTCTGAGCACAGCAGAGTAAAGCACGAACGTTTGAACTCTGCTCCCACAGGAAAGGAGTCAGGAGTGAAAGATGATGCTGGGCATCTTCAGCACACAGTGAGAGTTGAAAGGGTGACACGCACATTGAGGTCTCTCCTCACTTTCGTTCCTCAAAGTGTATTTGAATCCAACATCTCCGGTGCCTGCTCTCGGCTGAGCAGAACGATGTAAAGCAAGAGCGTTTGAACTTTGCTCCCACAGGAAAAGAGCCAGGAGTGAAAGATGTTGCTGGACATCTTCAGCACACAGTGAGCTTTGCAGGGTGACACAAACATAGCTGTAACTCCTCCCTTCCTACCGAAAAGTGCATTTGAATCCAACATCTCTGGTGCCTGGTGCTCTCTGAGCACAGCAGAGTAAAGCACGAACGTTTAAGCTCTGCTCCCACAATAAAAGGGGCAAGTATGAAAGATGTTGCTGGGAAACTTCAGCACCCAGTGAGCTTTGCAATGGTGACACACTCATTGCTGTATCTCCCCCTTCCTACCGAAAAGTGCATTTGAATCCAACATCTCTGGTGTCTGGTGCTCTCTGAGCACAGCAGAGTCAAGCACGAACGTTTGAACTTTGCTCCCACAGGAAAAGAGGCAAGAATGAAAGATGTTGCTGGGCATCTTCAGCACTCAGTGAGCTTTGCAAAGGTGACACACTTATTGCTGTATCTCCCCCTTCCTACCGAAAAGTGCATTTGAATCCAACATCTCTGGTGTCTGGTGCTCTCTGAGCACAGCAGAGTAAAGCACGAACGTTTGAACTTTGCTCCCACAGGAAAAGAGGCAAGAATGAAAGATGTTGCTGGGCATCTTCAGCACCCAGTGAGCTTTGCAATGGTGACACACTTATTGCTGTATCTCCCCCTTCCTACCGAAAAGTGCATTTGAATCCAACATCTCTGGTGTCTGGTGCTCTCTGAGCACAGCAGAGTAAAGCACGAACGTTTGAACTCTGCTCCCACAGGAAAGGAGTCAGGAGTGAAAGATGATGCTGGGCGTCTTCAGCACACAGTGAGAGTTGAAAGGGTGACACGCACATTGAGGTCTCTACTCACTTTCGCTCCTCAAAGTGTATTTGAATCCAACATCTCCGGTGCCTGCTCTCGGCTGAGCAGAACGATGTAAAGCAAGAGCGTTTGAACTTTGCTCCCACAGGAAAAGAGCCAGGAGTGAAAGATGTTGCTGGACATCTTCAGCACACAGTGAGCTTTGCAGGGTGACACAAACATAGCTGTCCCTCCTCCCTTCCTACCGAAAAGTGCATTTGAATCCAACATCTCTGGTGCCTGGTGCTCTCTGAGCACAGCAGAGTAAAGCACGAACGTTTAAGCTCTGCTCCCACAATAAAAGGGGCAAGTATGAAAGATGTTGCTGGGAAACTTCAGCACCCAGTGAGCTTTGCAATGGTGACACACTCATTGCTGTATCTCCCCCTTCCTACCGAAAAGTGCATTTGAATCCAACATCTCTGGTGTCTGGTGCTCTCTGAGCACAGCAGAGTAAAGCACGAACGTTTGAACTTTGCTCCCACAGGAAAAGAGGCAAGAATGAAAGATGTTGCTGGGCATCTTCAGCACTCAGTGAGCTTTGCAAAGGTGACACACTTATTGCTGTATCTCCCCCTTCCTACCGAAAAGTGCATTTGAATCCAACATCTCTGGTGTCTGGTGCTCTCTGAGCACAGCAGAGTCAAGCACGAACGTTTGAACTCTGCTCCCACAGGAAAGGAGTCAGGAGTGAAAGATGTTGCTGGGCATCTTCAGCACCCAGTGAGCTTTGCAATGGTGACACACTTATTGCTGTATCTCCCCCTTCCTACCGAAAAGTGAATTTGAATCCAACATCTCTGGTGTCTGGTGCTCTCTGAGCACAGCAGAGTAAAGCACGAACGTTTGAACTCTGCTCCCACAGGAAAGGAGTCAGGAGTGAAAGATGATGCTGGGCGTCTTCAGCACACAGTGAGAGTTGAAAGGGTGACACGCACATTGAGGTCTCTCCTCACTTTCGTTCCTCAAAGTGTATTTGAATCCAACATCTCCGGTGCCTGCTCTCGGCTGAGCAGAACGATGTAAAGCAAGAGCGTTTGAACTTTGCTCCCACAGGAAAAGAGCCAGGAGTGAAAGATGTTGCTGGACATCTTCAGCACACAGTGAGCTTTGCAGGGTGACACAAACATAGCTGTCCCTCCTCCCTTCCAACCTAAAAGTGCATTTGAATCCAACATCTCTGTGCCTGGTGCTCTCTGAGCACAGCAGAGTAAAGCACGAACGTTTGAACTTTGCTCCCACAGGAAAAGGGGCAAGAATGAAAGATGTTGCTGGGAATCTTCAGCACCCAGTGAGCTTTGTAATGATGACACACTTATTGCTCTATCTCCCCCTTCCTACCGAAAAGTGCATTTGAATCCAACATCTCTGGTGTCTGGTGCTCTCTGAGCACAGCAGAGTAAAGCACGAACGTTTGAACTTTGCTCCCACAGGAAAAGAGGCAAGAATGAAAGATGTTGCTGGGCATCTTCAGCACCCAGTGAGCTTTGCAATGGTGACACACTTATTGCTGTATCTCCCCCTTCCTACCGAAAAGTGCATTTGAATCCAACATCTCTGGTGTCTGGTGCTCTCTGAGCACAGCAGAGTCAAGCACGAACGTTTGAACTCTGCTCCCACAGGAAAGGAGTCAGGAGTGAAAGATGTTGCTGGGCATCTTCAGCACCCAGTGAGCTTTGCAATGGTGACACACTTATTGCTGTATCTCCCCCTTCCTACCGAAAAGTGCATTTGAATCCAACATCTCTGGTGTCTGGTGCTCTCTGAGCACAGCAGAGTCAAGCACGAACGTTTGAACTCTGCTCCCACAGGAAAGGAGTCAGGAGTGAAAGATGATGCTGGGCGTCTTCAGCACACAGTGAGAGTTGAAAGGGTGACACGCACATTGAGGTCTCTCCTCACTTTCGTTCCTCAAAGTGTATTTGAATCCAACATCTCCGGTGCCTGCTCTCGGCTGAGCAGAACGATGTAAAGCAAGAGCGTTTGAACTTTGCTCCCACAGGAAAAGAGCCAGGAGTGAAAGATGTTGCTGGACATCTTCAGCACACAGTGAGCTTTGCAGGGTGACACAAACATAGCTGTCCCTCCTCCCTTCCTACCGAAAAGTGCATTTGAATCCAACATCTCTGGTGCCTGGTGCTCTCTGAGCACAGCAGAGTAAAGCACGAACGTTTAAGCTCTGCTCCCACAATAAAAGGGGCAAGTATGAAAGATGTTGCTGGGAAACTTCAGCACCCAGTGAGCTTTGCAATGGTGACACACTCATTGCTGTATCTCCCCCTTCCTACCGAAAAGTGCATTTGAATCCAACATCTCTGGTGTCTGGTGCTCTCTGAGCACAGCAGAGTAAAGCACGAACGTTTGAACTTTGCTCCCACAGGAAAAGAGGCAAGAATGAAAGATGTTGCTGGGCATCTTCAGCACTCAGTGAGCTTTGCAAAGGTGACACACTTATTGCTGTATCTCCCCCTTCCTACCGAAAAGTGCATTTGAATCCAACATCTCTGGTGTCTGGTGCTCTCTGAGCACAGCAGAGTCAAGCACGAACGTTTGAACTCTGCTCCCACAGGAAAGGAGTCAGGAGTGAAAGATGTTGCTGGGCATCTTCAGCACCCAGTGAGCTTTGCAATGGTGACACACTTATTGCTGTATCTCCCCCTTCCTACCGAAAAGTGAATTTGAATCCAACATCTCTGGTGTCTGGTGCTCTCTGAGCACAGCAGAGTAAAGCACGAACGTTTGAACTCTGCTCCCACAGGAAAGGAGTCAGGAGTGAAAGATGATGCTGGGCGTCTTCAGCACACAGTGAGAGTTGAAAGGGTGACACGCACATTGAGGTCTCTCCTCACTTTCGTTCCTCAAAGTGTATTTGAATCCAACATCTCCGGTGCCTGCTCTCGGCTGAGCAGAACGATGTAAAGCAAGAGCGTTTGAACTTTGCTCCCACAGGAAAAGAGCCAGGAGTGAAAGATGTTGCTGGACATCTTCAGCACACAGTGAGCTTTGCAGGGTGACACAAACATAGCTGTCCCTCCTCCCTTCCAACCTAAAAGTGCATTTGAATCCAACATCTCTGTGCCTGGTGCTCTCTGAGCACAGCAGAGTAAAGCACGAACGTTTGAACTTTGCTCCCACAGGAAAAGGGGCAAGAATGAAAGATGTTGCTGGGAATCTTCAGCACCCAGTGAGCTTTGTAATGATGACACACTTATTGCTCTATCTCCCCCTTCCTACCGAAAAGTGCATTTGAATCCAACATCTCTGGTGTCTGGTGCTCTCTGAGCACAGCAGAGTAAAGCACGAACGTTTGAACTTTGCTCCCACAGGAAAAGAGGCAAGAATGAAAGATGTTGCTGGGCATCTTCAGCACCCAGTGAGCTTTGCAATGGTGACACACTTATTGCTGTATCTCCCCCTTCCTACCGAAAAGTGCATTTGAATCCAACATCTCTGGTGTCTGGTGCTCTCTGAGCACAGCAGAGTAAAGCACGAACGTTTGAACTCTGCTCCCACAGGAAAGGAGTCAGGAGTGAAAGATCATGCTGGGCGTCTTCAGCACACAGTGAGAGTTGAAAGGGTGACACGCACATTGAGGTCTCTACTCACTTTCGCTCCTCAAAGTGTATTTGAATCCAACATCTCCGGTGCCTGCTCTCGGCTGAGCATAACGATGTAAAGCAAGAGCGTTTGAACTTTGCTCCCACAGGAAAAGAGCCAGGAGTGAAAGATGTTGCTGGACATCTTCAGCACACAGTGAGCTTTGCAGGGTGACACAAACATAGCTGTCCCTCCTCCCTTCCTACCGAAAAGTGCATTTGAATCCAACATCTCTGGTGCCTGGTGCTCTCTGAGCACAGCAGAGTAAAGCACGAACGTTTAAGCTCTGCTCCCACAATAAAAGGGGCAAGTATGAAAGATGTTGCTGGGAAACTTCAGCACCCAGTGAGCTTTGCAATGGTGACACACTCATTGCTGTATCTCCCCCTTCCTACCGAAAAGTGCATTTGAATCCAACATCTCTGGTGTCTGGTGCTCTCTGAGCACAGCAGAGTAAAGCACGAACGTTTGAACTCTGCTCCCACAGGAAAGGAGTCAGGAGTGAAAGATGATGCTGGGCGTCTTCAGCACACAGTGAGAGTTGAAAGGGTGACACGCACATTGAGGTCTCTCCTCACTTTCGTTCCTCAAAGTGTATTTGAATCCAACATCTCCGGTGCCTGCTCTCGGCTGAGCAGAACGATGTAAAGCAAGAGCGTTTGAACTTTGCTCCCACAGGAAAAGAGCCAGGAGTGAAAGATGTTGCTGGACATCTTCAGCACACAGTGAGCTTTGCAGGGTGACACAAACATAGCTGTCCCTCCTCCCTTCCAACCTAAAAGTGCATTTGAATTCAACATCTCTGTGCCTGGTGCTCTCTGAGCACAGCAGAGTAAAGCACGAACGTTTGAACTTTGCTCCCACAGGAAAAGGGGCAAGAATGAAAGATGTTGCTGGGAATCTTCAGCACCCAGTGAGCTTTGCAATGGTGACACACTTATTGCTGTATCTCCCCCTTCCTACCGAAAAGTGCATTTGAATCCAACATCTCTGGTGTCTGGTGCTCTCTGAGCACAGCAGAGTAAAGCACGAACGTTTGAACTTTGCTCCCACAGGAAAAGAGGCAAGAATGAAAGATGTTGCTGGGCATCTTCAGCACCCAGTGAGCTTTGCAATGGTGACACACTTATTGCTGTATCTCCCCCTTCCTACCGAAAAGTGCATTTGAATCCAACATCTCTGGTGTCTGGTGCTCTCTGAGCACAGCAGAGTAAAGCACGAACGTTTGAACTCTGCTCCCACAGGAAAGGAGTCAGGAGTGAAAGATGATGCTGGGCGTCTTCAGCACACAGTGAGAGTTGAAAGGGTGACACGCACATTGAGGTCTCTACTCACTTTCGTTCCTCAAAGTGTATTTGAATCCAACATCTCCGGTGCCTGCTCTCGGCTGAGCAGAACGATGTAAAGCAAGAGCGTTTGAACTTTGCTCCCACAGGAAAAGAGCCAGGAGTGAAAGATGTTGCTGGACATCTTCAGCACACAGTGAGCTTTGCAGGGTGACACAAACATAGCTGTCCCTCCTCCCTTCCTACCGAAAAGTGCATTTGAATCCAACATCTCTGTGCCTGGTGCTCTCTGAGCACAGCAGAGTAAAGCACGAACGTTTAAGCTCTGCTCCCACAATAAAAGGGGCAAGTATGAAAGATGTTGCTGGGAAACTTCAGCACCCAGTGAGCTTTGCAATGGTGACACACTCATTGCTGTATCTCCCCCTTCCTACCGAAAAGTGCATTTGAATCCAACATCTCTGGTGTCTGGTGCTCTCTGAGCACAGCAGAGTAAAGCACGAACGTTTGAACTTTGCTCCCACAGGAAAAGAGGCAAGAATGAAAGATGTTGCTGGGCATCTTCAGCACTCAGTGAGCTTTGCAAAGGTGACACACTTATTGCTGTATCTCCCCCTTCCTACCGAAAAGTGCATTTGAATCCAACATCTCTGGTGTCTGGTGCTCTCTGAGCACAGCAGAGTCAAGCACGAACGTTTGAACTCTGCTCCCACAGGAAAGGAGTCAGGAGTGAAAGATGTTGCTGGGCATCTTCAGCACCCAGTGAGCTTTGCAATGGTGACACACTTATTGCTGTATCTCCCCCTTCCTACCGAAAAGTGCATTTGAATCCAACATCTCTGGTGTCTGGTGCTCTCTGAGCACAGCAGAGTAAAGCACGAACGTTTGAACTCTGCTCCCACAGGAAAGGAGTCAGGAGTGAAAGATGATGCTGGGCGTCTTCAGCACACAGTGAGAGTTGAAAGGGTGACACGCACATTGAGGTCTCTCCTCACTTTCGTTCCTCAAAGTGTATTTGAATCCAACATCTCCGGTGCCTGCTCTCGGCTGAGCAGAACGATGTAAAGCAAGAGCGTTTGAACTTTGCTCCCACAGGAAAAGAGCCAGGAGTGAAAGATGTTGCTGGACATCTTCAGCACACAGTGAGCTTTGCAGGGTGACACAAACATAGCTGTCCCTCCTCCCTTCCAACCTAAAAGTGCATTTGAATCCAACATCTCTGTGCCTGGTGCTCTCTGAGCACAGCAGAGTAAAGCACGAACGTTTGAACTTTGCTCCCACAGGAAAAGGGGCAAGAATGAAAGATGTTGCTGGGAATCTTCAGCACCCAGTGAGCTTTGTAATGATGACACACTTATTGCTCTATCTCCCCCTTCCTACCGAAAAGTGCATTTGAATCCAACATCTCTGGTGTCTGGTGCTCTCTGAGCACAGCAGAGTAAAGCACGAACGTTTGAACTTTGCTCCCACAGGAAAAGAGGCAAGAATGAAAGATGTTGCTGGGCATCTTCAGCACCCAGTGAGCTTTGCAATGGTGACACACTTATTGCTGTATCTCCCCCTTCCTACCGAAAAGTGCATTTGAATCCAACATCTCTGGTGTCTGGTGCTCTCTGAGCACAGCAGAGTAAAGCACGAACGTTTGAACTCTGCTCCCACAGGAAAGGAGTCAGGAGTGAAAGATCATGCTGGGCGTCTTCAGCACACAGTGAGAGTTGAAAGGGTGACACGCACATTGAGGTCTCTACTCACTTTCGCTCCTCAAAGTGTATTTGAATCCAACATCTCCGGTGCCTGCTCTCGGCTGAGCAGAACGATGTAAAGCAAGAGCGTTTGAACTTTGCTCCCACAGGAAAAGAGCCAGGAGTGAAAGATGTTGCTGAACATCTTCAGCACACAGTGAGCTTTGCAGGGTGACACAAACATAGCTGTAACTCCTCCCTTCCTACCGAAAAGTGCATTTGAATCCAACATCTCTGGTGCCTGGTGCTCTCTGAGCACAGCAGAGTAAAGCACGAACGTTTAAGCTCTGCTCCCACAATAAAAGGGGCAAGTATGAAAGATGTTGCTGGGAAACTTCAGCACCCAGTGAGCTTTGCAATGGTGACACACTCATTGCTGTATCTCCCCCTTCCTACCGAAAAGTGCATTTGAATCCAACATCTCTGGTGTCTGGTGCTCTCTGAGCACAGCAGAGTAAAGCACGAACGTTTGAACTTTGCTCCCACAGGAAAAGAGGCAAGAATGAAAGATGTTGCTGGGCATCTTCAGCACTCAGTGAGCTTTGCAAAGGTGACACACTTATTGCTGTATCTCCCCCTTCCTACCGAAAAGTGCATTTGAATCCAACATCTCTGGTGTCTGGTGCTCTCTGAGCACAGCAGAGTCAAGCACGAACGTTTGAACTCTGCTCCCACAGGAAAGGAGTCAGGAGTGAAAGATGTTGCTGGGCATCTTCAGCACCCAGTGAGCTTTGCAATGGTGACACACTTATTGCTGTATCTCCCCCTTCCTACCGAAAAGTGCATTTGAATCCAACATCTCTGGTGTCTGGTGCTCTCTGAGCACAGCAGAGTAAAGCACGAACGTTTGAACTCTGCTCCCACAGGAAAGGAGTCAGGAGTGAAAGATGATGCTGGGCGTCTTCAGCACACAGTGAGAGTTGAAAGGGTGACACGCACATTGAGGTCTCTCCTCACTTTCGTTCCTCAAAGTGTATTTGAATCCAACATCTCCGGTGCCTGCTCTCGGCTGAGCAGAACGATGTAAAGCAAGAGCGTTTGAACTTTGCTCCCACAGGAAAAGAGCCAGGAGTGAAAGATGTTGCTGGACATCTTCAGCACAAAGTGAGCTTTGCAGGGTGACACAAACATAGCTGTCCCTCCTCCCTTCCAACCTAAAAGTGCATTTGAATCCAACATCTCTGTGCCTGGTGCTCTCTGAGCACAGCAGAGTAAAGCACGAACGTTTGAACTTTGCTCCCACAGGAAAAGGGGCAAGAATGAAAGATGTTGCTGGGAATCTTCAGCACCCAGTGAGCTTTGCAATGGTGACACACTTATTGCTGTATCTCCCCCTTCCTACCGAAAAGTGCATTTGAATCCAACATCTCTGGTGTCTGGTGCTCTCTGAGCACAGCAGAGTAAAGCACGAACGTTTGAACTTTGCTCCCACAGGAAAAGAGTCAAGAATGAAAGATGTTGCTGGGCATCTTCAGCACCCAGTGAGCTTTTGCAATGGTGACACACTTATTGCTGTATCTCCCCTTCCTACCGAAAAGTGCATTTGAATCCACATCTCTGGTGTCTGGTGCTCTCTGAGCACAGCAGAGTAAAGCACGAACGTTTGAACTCTGCTCCCACAGGAAAGGAGTCAGGAGTGAAAGATGATGCTGGGCGTCTTCAGCACACAGTGAGAGTTGAAAGGGTGACACGCACATTGAGGTCTCTACTCACTTTCGCTCCTCAAAGTGTATTTGAATCCAACATCTCCGGTGCCTGCTCTCGGCTGAGCAGAACGATGTAAAGCAAGAGCGTTTGAACTTTGCTCCCACAGGAAAAGAGCCAGGAGTGAAAGATGTTGCTGGACATCTTCAGCACACAGTGAGCTTTGCAGGGTGACACAAACATAGCTGTCCCTCCTCCCTTCCAACCTAAAAGTGCATTTGAATCCAACATCTCTGGTGTCTGGTGCACTCTGAGCACAGCAGAGTAAAGCACGAACGTTTGAACTTTGCTCCCACAGGAAAAGAGGCAAGAATGAAAGATGTTGCTGGGAATCTTCAGCACCCAGTGAGCTTTGCAATGGTGACACACTTATTGCTCTATCTCCCCCTTCCTACCGAAAAGTGCATTTGAATCCAACATCTCTGGTGTCTGGTGCTCTCTGAGCACAGCAGAGTAAAGCACGAACGTTTGAACTCTGCTCCCACAGGAAAGGAGTCAGGAGTGAAAGATGATGCTGGGCATCTTCAGCACACAGTGAGAGTTGAAAGGGTGACACGCACATTGAGGTCTCTCCTCACTTTCGTTCCTCAAAGTGTATTTGAATCCAACATCTCCGGTGCCTGCTCTCGGCTGAGCAGAGCGATGTAAAGCAAGAGCGTTTGAACTTTGCTCCCACAGGAAAAGAGCCAGGAGTGAAAGATGTTGCTGGACATCTTCAGCACACAGTGAGCTTTGCAGGGTGACACAAACATAGCTGTCCCTCCTCCCTTCCTACCGAAAAGTGCATTTGAATCCAACATCTCTGGTGCCTGGTGCTCTCTGAGCACAGCAGAGTAAAGCACGAACGTTTAAGCTCTGCTCCCACAATAAAAGGGGCAAGTATGAAAGATGTTGCTGGGAAACTTCAGCACCCAGTGAGCTTTGCAATGGTGACACACTCATTGCTGTATCTCCCCCTTCCTACCGAAAAGTGCATTTGAATCCAACATCTCTGGTGTCTGGTGCTCTCTGAGCACAGCAGAGTAAAGCACGAACGTTTGAACTTTGCTCCCACAGGAAAAGAGGCAAGAATGAAAGATGTTGCTGGGCATCTTCAGCACTCAGTGAGCTTTGCAAAGGTGACACACTTATTGCTGTATCTCCCCCTTCCTACCGAAAAGTGCGTTTGAATCCAACATCTCTGGTGTCTGGTGCTCTCTGAGCACAGCAGAGTCAAGCACGAACGTTTGAACTCTGCTCCCACAGGAAAGGAGTCAGGAGTGAAAGATGTTGCTGGGCATCTTCAGCACCCAGTGAGCTTTGCAATGGTGACACACTTATTGCTGTATCTCCCCCTTCCTACCGAAAAGTGCATTTGAATCCAACATCTCTGGTGTCTGGTGCTCTCTGAGCACAGCAGAGTAAAGCACGAACGTTTGAACTCTGCTCCCACAGGAAAGGAGTCAGGAGTGAAAGATGATGCTGGGCGTCTTCAGCACACAGTGAGAGTTGAAAGGGTGACACGCACATTGAGGTCTCTCCTCACTTTCGTTCCTCAAAGTGTATTTGAATCCAACATCTCCGGTGCCTGCTCTCGGCTGAGCAGAACGATGTAAAGCAAGAGCGTTTGAACTTTGCTCCCACAGGAAAAGAGCCAGGAGTGAAAGATGTTGCTGGACATCTTCAGCACACAGTGAGCTTTGCAGGGTGACACAAACATAGCTGTCCCTCCTCCCTTCCAACCTAAAAGTGCATTTGAATCCAACATCTCTGGTGCCTGGTGCTCTCTGAGCACAGCAGAGTAAAGCACGAACGTTTAAGCTCTGCTCCCACAATAAAAGGGGCAAGAATGAAAGATGTTGCTGGGAAACTTCAGCACCCAGTGAGCTTCGCAATGGCGACACAGTCATTGCTGTATCTCCCCCTTCCTACCGAAAAGTGCATTTGAATCCAACATCTCTGGTGTCTGGTGCTCTCTGAGCACAGCAGAGTAAAGCACGAACGTTTGAACTTTGCTCCCACAGGAAAAGAGTCAAGAATGAAAGATGTTGCTGGGCATCTTCAGCACCCAGTGAGCTTTGCAATGGTGACACACTTATTGCTGTATCTCCCCCTTCCTACCGAAAAGTGCATTTGAATCCAACATCTCTGGTGTCTGGTGCTCTCTGAGCACAGCAGAGTAAAGCACGAACGTTTGAACTCTGCTCCCACAGGAAAGGAGTCAGGAGTGAAAGATGATGCTGGGCATCTTCAGCACACAGTGAGAGTTGAAAGGGTGACACGCACATTGAGGTCTCTCCTCACTTTCATTCCTCAAAGTGTATTTGAATCCAACATCTCCGGTGCCTGCTCTCGGCTGAGCAGAACGATGTAAAGCAAGAGCGTTTGAACTTTGCTCCCACAGGAAAAGAGCCAGGAGTGAAAGATGTTGCTGGACATCTTCAGCACACAGTGAGCTTTGCAGGGTGACACAAACATAGCTGTCCCTCCTCCCTTCCAACCTAAAAGTGCATTTGAATCCAACATCTCTGGTGCCTGGTGCTCTCTGAGCACAGCAGAGTAAAGCACGAACGTTTAAGCTCTGCTCCCACAATAAAAGGGGCAAGTATGAAAGATGTTGCTGGGAATCTTCAGCACCCAGTGAGCTTTGCAATGATGACACACTTATTGCTCTATCTCCCCCTTCCTACCGAAAAGTGCATTTGAATCCAACATCTCTGGTGTCTGGTGCTCTCTGAGCACAGCAGAGTAAAGCACGAACGTTTGAACTTTGCTCCCACAGGAAAAGAGGCAAGAATGAAAGATGTTGCTGGGCATCTTCAGCACCCAGTGAGCTTTGCAATGGTGACACACTTATTGCTGTATCTCCCCCTTCCTACCGAAAAGTGCATTTGAATCCAACATCTCTGGTGTCTGGTGCTCTCTGAGCACAGCAGAGTAAAGCACGAACGTTTGAACTCTGCTCGCACAGGAAAGGAGTCAGGAGTGAAAGATGATGCTGGGCGTCTTCAGCACACAGTGAGAGTTGAAAGGGTGACACGCACATTGAGGTCTCTACTCACTTTCGCTCCTCAAAGTGTATTTGAATCCAACATCTCCGGTGCCTGCTCTCGGCTGAGCAGAACGATGTAAAGCAAGAGCGTTTGAACTTTGCTCCCACAGGAAAAGAGCCAGGAGTGAAAGATGTTGCTGGACATCTTCAGCACACAGTGAGCTTTGCAGGGTGACACAAACATAGCTGTAACTCCTCCCTTCCAACCTAAAAGTGCATTTGAATCCAACATCTCTGGTGCCTGGTGCTCTCTGAGCACAGCAGAGTAAAGCACGAACGTTTAAGCTCTGCTCCCACAATAAAAGGGGCAAGTATGAAAGATGTTGCTGGGAAACTTCAGCACCCAGTGAGCTTTGCAATGGTGACACACTCATTGCTGTATCTCCCCCTTCCTACCGAAAAGTGCATTTGAATCCAACATCTCTGGTGTCTGGTGCTCTCTGAGCACAGCAGAGTCAAGCACGAACGTTTGAACTTTGCTCCCACAGGAAAAGAGGCAAGAATGAAAGATGTTGCTGGGCATCTTCAGCACTCAGTGAGCTTTGCAAAGGTGACACACTTATTGCTGTATCTCCCCCTTCCTACCGAAAAGTGCATTTGAATCCAACATCTCTGGTGTCTGGTGCTCTCTGAGCACAGCAGAGTCAAGCACGAACGTTTGAACTCTGCTCCCACAGGAAAGGAGTCAGGAGTGAAAGATGTTGCTGGGCATCTTCAGCACCCAGTGAGCTTTGCAATGGTGACACACTTATTGCTGTATCTCCCCCTTCCTACCGAAAAGTGAATTTGAATCCAACATCTCTGGTGTCTGGTGCTCTCTGAGCACAGCAGAGTAAAGCACGAACGTTTGAACTCTGCTCCCACAGGAAAGGAGTCAGGAGTGAAAGATGATGCTGGGCGTCTTCAGCACACAGTGAGAGTTGAAAGGGTGACACGCACATTGAGGTCTCTCCTCACTTTCGTTCCTCAAAGTGTATTTGAATCCAACATCTCCGGTGCCTGCTCTCGGCTGAGCAGAACGATGTAAAGCAAGAGCGTTTGAACTTTGCTCCCACAGGAAAAGAGCCAGGAGTGAAAGATGTTGCTGGACATCTTCAGCACACAGTGAGCTTTGCAGGGTGACACAAACATAGCTGTCCCTCCTCCCTTCCAACCTAAAAGTGCATTTGAATCCAACATCTCTGTGCCTGGTGCTCTCTGAGCACAGCAGAGTAAAGCACGAACGTTTGAACTTTGCTCCCACAGGAAAAGGGGCAAGAATGAAAGATGTTGCTGGGAATCTTCAGCACCCAGTGAGCTTTGTAATGATGACACACTTATTGCTCTATCTCCCCCTTCCTACCGAAAAGTGCATTTGAATCCAACATCTCTGGTGTCTGGTGCTCTCTGAGCACAGCAGAGTAAAGCACGAACGTTTGAACTTTGCTCCCACAGGAAAAGAGGCAAGAATGAAAGATGTTGCTGGGCATCTTCAGCACCCAGTGAGCTTTGCAATGGTGACACACTTATTGCTGTATCTCCCCCTTCCTACCGAAAAGTGCATTTGAATCCAACATCTCTGGTGTCTGGTGCTCTCTGAGCACAGCAGAGTCAAGCACGAACGTTTGAACTCTGCTCCCACAGGAAAGGAGTCAGGAGTGAAAGATGTTGCTGGGCATCTTCAGCACCCAGTGAGCTTTGCAATGGTGACACACTTATTGCTGTATCTCCCCCTTCCTACCGAAAAGTGCATTTGAATCCAACATCTCTGGTGTCTGGTGCTCTCTGAGCACAGCAGAGTAAAGCACGAACGTTTGAACTCTGCTCCCACAGGAAAGGAGTCAGGAGTGAAAGATGATGCTGGGCGTCTTCAGCACACAGTGAGAGTTGAAAGGGTGACACGCACATTGAGGTCTCTCCTCACTTTCGTTCCTCAAAGTGTATTTGAATCCAACATCTCCGGTGCCTGCTCTCGGCTGAGCAGAACGATGTAAAGCAAGAGCGTTTGAACTTTGCTCCCACAGGAAAAGAGCCAGGAGTGAAAGATGTTGCTGGACATCTTCAGCACACAGTGAGCTTTGCAGGGTGACACAAACATAGCTGTCCCTCCTCCCTTCCAACCTAAAAGTGCATTTGAATCCAACATCTCTGGTGCCTGGTGCTCTCTGAGCACAGCAGAGTAAAGCACGAACGTTTAAGCTCTGCTCCCACAATAAAAGGGGCAAGAATGAAAGATGTTGCTGGGAAACTTCAGCACCCAGTGAGCTTCGCAATGGCGACACAGTCATTGCTGTATCTCCCCCTTCCTACCGAAAAGTGCATTTGAATCCAACATCTCTGGTGTCTGGTGCTCTCTGAGCACAGCAGAGTAAAGCACGAACGTTTGAACTTTGCTCCCACAGGAAAAGAGTCAAGAATGAAAGATGTTGCTGGGCATCTTCAGCACCCAGTGAGCTTTGCAATGGTGACACACTTATTGCTGTATCTCCCCCTTCCTACCGAAAAGTGCATTTGAATCCAACATCTCTGGTGTCTGGTGCTCTCTGAGCACAGCAGAGTAAAGCACGAACGTTTGAACTCTGCTCCCACAGGAAAGGAGTCAGGAGTGAAAGATGATGCTGGGCATCTTCAGCACACAGTGAGAGTTGAAAGGGTGACACACACATTGAGGTCTCTCCTCACTTTCATTCCTCAAAGTGTATTTGAATCCAACATCTCCGGTGCCTGCTCTCGGCTGAGCAGAACGATGTAAAGCAAGAGCGTTTGAACTTTGCTCCCACAGGAAAAGAGCCAGGAGTGAAAGATGTTGCTGGACATCTTCAGCACACAGTGAGCTTTGCAGGGTGACACAAACATAGCTGTCCCTCCTCCCTTCCAACCTAAAAGTGCATTTGAATCCAACATCTCTGGTGCCTGGTGCTCTCTGAGCACAGCAGAGTAAAGCACGAACGTTTAAGCTCTGCTCCCACAATAAAAGGGGCAAGTATGAAAGATGTTGCTGGGAATCTTCAGCACCCAGTGAGCTTTGCAATGATGACACACTTATTGCTCTATCTCCCCCTTCCTACCGAAAAGTGCATTTGAATCCAACATCTCTGGTGTCTGGTGCTCTCTGAGCACAGCAGAGTAAAGCACGAACGTTTGAACTCTGCTCCCACAGGAAAGGAGTCAGGAGTGAAAGATCATGCTGGGCGTCTTCAGCACACAGTGAGAGTTGAAAGGGTGACACGCACATTGAGGTCTCTACTCACTTTCGCTCCTCAAAGTGTATTTGAATCCAACATCTCCGGTGCCTGCTCTCGGCTGAGCAGAACGATGTAAAGCAAGAGCGTTTGAACTTTGCTCCCACAGGAAAAGAGCCAGGAGTGAAAGATGTTGCTGGACATCTTCAGCACACAGTGAGCTTTGCAGGGTGACACAAACATAGCTGTAACTCCTCCCTTCCTACCGAAAAGTGCATTTGAATCCAACATCTCTGGTGCCTGGTGCTCTCTGAGCACAGCAGAGTAAAGCACGAACGTTTAAGCTCTGCTCCCACAATAAAAGGGGCAAGTATGAAAGATGTTGCTGGGAAACTTCAGCACCCAGTGAGCTTTGCAATGGTGACACACTCATTGCTGTATCTCCCCCTTCCTACCGAAAAGTGCATTTGAATCCAACATCTCTGGTGTCTGGTGCTCTCTGAGCACAGCAGAGTAAAGCACGAACGTTTGAACTTTGCTCCCACAGGAAAAGAGGCAAGAATGAAAGATGTTGCTGGGCATCTTCAGCACTCAGTGAGCTTTGCAAAGGTGACACACTTATTGCTGTATCTCCCCCTTCCTACCGAAAAGTGCATTTGAATCCAACATCTCTGGTGTCTGGTGCTCTCTGAGCACAGCAGAGTCAAGCACGAACGTTTGAACTCTGCTCCCACAGGAAAGGAGTCAGGAGTGAAAGATGTTGCTGGGCATCTTCAGCACCCAGTGAGCTTTGCAATGGTGACACACTTATTGCTGTATCTCCCCCTTCCTACCGAAAAGTGAATTTGAATCCAACATCTCTGGTGTCTGGTGCTCTCTGAGCACAGCAGAGTAAAGCACGAACGTTTGAACTCTGCTCCCACAGGAAAGGAGTCAGGAGTGAAAGATGATGCTGGGCGTCTTCAGCACACAGTGAGAGTTGAAAGGGTGACACGCACATTGAGGTCTCTCCTCACTTTCGTTCCTCAAAGTGTATTTGAATCCAACATCTCCGGTGCCTGCTCTCGGCTGAGCAGAACGATGTAAAGCAAGAGCGTTTGAACTTTGCTCCCACAGGAAAAGAGCCAGGAGTGAAAGATGTTGCTGGACATCTTCAGCACACAGTGAGCTTTGCAGGGTGACACAAACATAGCTGTCCCTCCTCCCTTCCAACCTAAAAGTGCATTTGAATCCAACATCTCTGTGCCTGGTGCTCTCTGAGCACAGCAGAGTAAAGCACGAACGTTTGAACTTTGCTCCCACAGGAAAAGGGGCAAGAATGAAAGATGTTGCTGGGAATCTTCAGCACCCAGTGAGCTTTGTAATGATGACACACTTATTGCTCTATCTCCCCCTTCCTACCGAAAAGTGCATTTGAATCCAACATCTCTGGTGTCTGGTGCTCTCTGAGCACAGCAGAGTAAAGCACGAACGTTTGAACTTTGCTCCCACAGGAAAAGAGGCAAGAATGAAAGATGTTGCTGGGCATCTTCAGCACCCAGTGAGCTTTGCAATGGTGACACACTTATTGCTGTATCTCCCCCTTCCTACCGAAAAGTGCATTTGAATCCAACATCTCTGGTGTCTGGTGCTCTCTGAGCACAGCAGAGTAAAGCACGAACGTTTGAACTCTGCTCCCACAGGAAAGGAGTCAGGAGTGAAAGATGATGCTGGGCGTCTTCAGCACACAGTGAGAGTTGAAAGGGTGACACGCACATTGAGGTCTCTACTCACTTTCGCTCCTCAAAGTGTATTTGAATCCAACATCTCCGGTGCCTGCTCTCGGCTGAGCAGAACGATGTAAAGCAAGAGCGTTTGAACTTTGCTCCCACAGGAAAAGAGCCAGGAGTGAAAGATGTTGCTGGACATCTTCAGCACACAGTGAGCTTTGCAGGGTGACACAAACATAGCTGTCCCTCCTCCCTTCCTACCGAAAAGTGCATTTGAATCCAACATCTCTGGTGCCTGGTGCTCTCTGAGCACAGCAGAGTAAAGCACGAACGTTTAAGCTCTGCTCCCACAATAAAAGGGGCAAGTATGAAAGATGTTGCTGGGAAACTTCAGCACCCAGTGAGCTTTGCAATGGTGACACACTCATTGCTGTATCTCCCCCTTCCTACCGAAAAGTGCATTTGAATCCAACATCTCTGGTGTCTGGTGCTCTCTGAGCACAGCAGAGTAAAGCACGAACGTTTGAACTTTGCTCCCACAGGAAAAGAGGCAAGAATGAAAGATGTTGCTGGGCATCTTCAGCACTCAGTGAGCTTTGCAAAGGTGACACACTTATTGCTGTATCTCCCCCTTCCTACCGAAAAGTGCATTTGAATCCAACATCTCTGGTGTCTGGTGCTCTCTGAGCACAGCAGAGTCAAGCACGAACGTTTGAACTCTGCTCCCACAGGAAAGGAGTCAGGAGTGAAAGATGTTGCTGGGCATCTTCAGCACCCAGTGAGCTTTGCAATGGTGACACACTTATTGCTGTATCTCCCCCTTCCTACCGAAAAGTGCATTTGAATCCAACATCTCTGGTGTCTGGTGCTCTCTGAGCACAGCAGAGTAAAGCACGAACGTTTGAACTCTGCTCCCACAGGAAAGGAGTCAGGAGTGAAAGATGATGCTGGGCGTCTTCAGCACACAGTGAGAGTTGAAAGGGTGACACGCACATTGAGGTCTCTCCTCACTTTCGTTCCTCAAAGTGTATTTGAATCCAACATCTCCGGTGCCTGCTCTCGGCTGAGCAGAACGATGTAAAGCAAGAGCGTTTGAACTTTGCTCCCACAGGAAAAGAGCCAGGAGTGAAAGATGTTGCTGGACATCTTCAGCACACAGTGAGCTTTGCAGGGTGACACAAACATAGCTGTCCCTCCTCCCTTCCAACCTAAAAGTGCATTTGAATCCAACATCTCTGTGCCTGGTGCTCTCTGAGCACAGCAGAGTAAAGCACGAACGTTTGAACTTTGCTCCCACAGGAAAAGGGGCAAGAATGAAAGATGTTGCTGGGAATCTTCAGCACCCAGTGAGCTTTGTAATGATGACACACTTATTGCTCTATCTCCCCCTTCCTACCGAAAAGTGCATTTGAATCCAACATCTCTGGTGTCTGGTGCTCTCTGAGCACAGCAGAGTAAAGCACGAACGTTTGAACTTTGCTCCCACAGGAAAAGAGGCAAGAATGAAAGATGTTGCTGGGCATCTTCAGCACCCAGTGAGCTTTGCAATGGTGACACACTTATTGCTGTATCTCCCCCTTCCTACCGAAAAGTGCATTTGAATCCAACATCTCTGGTGTCTGGTGCTCTCTGAGCACAGCAGAGTCAAGCACGAACGTTTGAACTCTGCTCCCACAGGAAAGGAGTCAGGAGTGAAAGATCATGCTGGGCGTCTTCAGCACACAGTGAGAGTTGAAAGGGTGACACGCACATTGAGGTCTCTACTCACTTTCGCTCCTCAAAGTGTATTTGAATCCAACATCTCCGGTGCCTGCTC
The DNA here is from genome assembly GCF_037157495.1 of Lathamus discolor. NCBI lineage: Eukaryota > Metazoa > Chordata > Aves > Psittaciformes > Psittacidae > Lathamus > Lathamus discolor. The sequence goes on along the minus strand of NC_088892.1, from coordinate 1,030,741 downwards.
TCGGCTGAGCAGAACGATGTAAAGCAAGAGCGTTTGAACTTTGCTCCCACAGGAAAAGAGCCAGGAGTGAAAGATGTTGCTGGACATCTTCAGCACACAGTGAGCTTTGCAGGGTGACACAAACATAGCTGTCCCTCCTCCCTTCCTACCGAAAAGTGCATTTGAATCCAACATCTCTGGTGCCTGGTGCTCTCTGAGCACAGCAGAGTAAAGCACGAACGTTTAAGCTCTGCTCCCACAATAAAAGGGGCAAGTATGAAAGATGTTGCTGGGAAACTTCAGCACCCAGTGAGCTTTGCAATGGTGACACACTCATTGCTGTATCTCCCCCTTCCTACCGAAAAGTGCATTTGAATCCAACATCTCTGGTGTCTGGTGCTCTCTGAGCACAGCAGAGTAAAGCACGAACGTTTGAACTCTGCTCCCACAGGAAAGGAGTCAGGAGTGAAAGATGATGCTGGGCGTCTTCAGCACACAGTGAGAGTTGAAAGGGTGACACGCACATTGAGGTCTCTCCTCACTTTCGTTCCTCAAAGTGTATTTGAATCCAACATCTCCGGTGCCTGCTCTCGGCTGAGCAGAACGATGTAAAGCAAGAGCGTTTGAACTTTGCTCCCACAGGAAAAGAGCCAGGAGTGAAAGATGTTGCTGGACATCTTCAGCACACAGTGAGCTTTGCAGGGTGACACAAACATAGCTGTCCCTCCTCCCTTCCAACCTAAAAGTGCATTTGAATCCAACATCTCTGTGCCTGGTGCTCTCTGAGCACAGCAGAGTAAAGCACGAACGTTTGAACTTTGCTCCCACAGGAAAAGGGGCAAGAATGAAAGATGTTGCTGGGAATCTTCAGCACCCAGTGAGCTTTGCAATGGTGACACACTTATTGCTGTATCTCCCCCTTCCTACCGAAAAGTGCATTTGAATCCAACATCTCTGGTGTCTGGTGCTCTCTGAGCACAGCAGAGTAAAGCACGAACGTTTGAACTTTGCTCCCACAGGAAAAGAGGCAAGAATGAAAGATGTTGCTGGGCATATTCAGCACCCAGTGAGCTTTGCAATGGTGACACACTTATTGCTGTATCTCCCCCTTCCTACCGAAAAGTGCATTTGAATCCAACATCTCTGGTGTCTGGTGCTCTCTGAGCACAGCAGAGTAAAGCACGAACGTTTGAACTCTGCTCCCACAGGAAAGGAGTCAGGAGTGAAAGATGATGCTGGGCGTCTTCAGCACACAGTGAGAGTTGAAAGGGTGACACGCACATTGAGGTCTCTACTCACTTTCGCTCCTCAAAGTGTATTTGAATCCAACATCTCCGGTGCCTGCTCTCGGCTGAGCAGAACGATGTAAAGCAAGAGCGTTTGAACTTTGCTCCCACAGGAAAAGAGCCAGGAGTGAAAGATGTTGCTGGACATCTTCAGCACACAGTGAGCTTTGCAGGGTGACACAAACATAGCTGTCCCTCCTCCCTTCCTACCGAAAAGTGCATTTGAATCCAACATCTCTGGTGCCTGGTGCTCTCTGAGCACAGCAGAGTAAAGCACGAACGTTTAAGCTCTGCTCCCACAATAAAAGGGGCAAGTATGAAAGATGTTGCTGGGAAACTTCAGCACCCAGTGAGCTTTGCAATGGTGACACACTCATTGCTGTATCTCCCCCTTCCTACCGAAAAGTGCATTTGAATCCAACATCTCTGGTGTCTGGTGCTCTCTGAGCACAGCAGAGTAAAGCACGAACGTTTGAACTTTGCTCCCACAGGAAAAGAGGCAAGAATGAAAGATGTTGCTGGGCATCTTCAGCACCCAGTGAGCTTTGCAATGGTGACACACTTATTGCTGTATCTCCCCCTTCCTACCGAAAAGTGCATTTGAATCCAACATCTCTGGTGTCTGGTGCTCTCTGAGCACAGCAGAGTAAAGCACGAACGTTTGAACTCTGCTCCCACAGGAAAGGAGTCAGGAGTGAAAGATGATGCTGGGCGTCTTCAGCACACAGTGAGAGTTGAAAGGGTGACACGCACATTGAGGTCTCTCCTCACTTTCGCTCCTCAAAGTGTATTTGAATCCAACATCTCCGGTGCCTGCTCTCGGCTGAGCAGAACGATGTAAAGCAAGAGCGTTTGAACTTTGCTCCCACAGGAAAAGAGCCAGGAGTGAAAGATGTTGCTGGACATCTTCAGCACACAGTGAGCTTTGCAGGGTGACACAAACATAGCTGTCCCTCCTCCCTTCCTACCGAAAAGTGCATTTGAATCCAACATCTCTGGTGCCTGGTGCTCTCTGAGCACAGCAGAGTAAAGCACGAACGTTTAAGCTCTGCTCCCACAATAAAAGGGGCAAGTATGAAAGATGTTGCTGGGAAACTTCAGCACCCAGTGAGCTTTGCAATGGTGACACACTCATTGCTGTATCTCCCCCTTCCTACCGAAAAGTGCATTTGAATCCAACATCTCTGGTGTCTGGTGCTCTCTGAGCACAGCAGAGTAAAGCACGAACGTTTGAACTTTGCTCCCACAGGAAAAGAGGCAAGAATGAAAGATGTTGCTGGGCATCTTCAGCACTCAGTGAGCTTTGCAAAGGTGACACACTTATTGCTGTATCTCCCCCTTCCTACCGAAAAGTGCATTTGAATCCAACATCTCTGGTGTCTGGTGCTCTCTGAGCACAGCAGAGTCAAGCACGAACGTTTGAACTCTGCTCCCACAGGAAAGGAGTCAGGAGTGAAAGATGTTGCTGGGCATCTTCAGCACCCAGTGAGCTTTGCAATGGTGACACACTTATTGCTGTATCTCCCCCTTCCTACCGAAAAGTGCATTTGAATCCAACATCTCTGGTGTCTGGTGCTCTCTGAGCACAGCAGAGTAAAGCACGAACGTTTGAACTCTGCTCCCACAGGAAAGGAGTCAGGAGTGAAAGATGATGCTGGGCGTCTTCAGCACACAGTGAGAGTTGAAAGGGTGACACGCACATTGAGGTCTCTCCTCACTTTCGTTCCTCAAAGTGTATTTGAATCCAACATCTCCGGTGCCTGCTCTCGGCTGAGCAGAACGATGTAAAGCAAGAGCGTTTGAACTTTGCTCCCACAGGAAAAGAGCCAGGAGTGAAAGATGTTGCTGGACATCTTCAGCACACAGTGAGCTTTGCAGGGTGACACAAACATAGCTGTCCCTCCTCCCTTCCAACCTAAAAGTGCATTTGAATCCAACATCTCTGTGCCTGGTGCTCTCTGAGCACAGCAGAGTAAAGCACGAACGTTTGAACTTTGCTCCCACAGGAAAAGGGGCAAGAATGAAAGATGTTGCTGGGAATCTTCAGCACCCAGTGAGCTTTGTAATGATGACACACTTATTGCTCTATCTCCCCCTTCCTACCGAAAAGTGCATTTGAATCCAACATCTCTGGTGTCTGGTGCTCTCTGAGCACAGCAGAGTAAAGCACGAACGTTTGAACTTTGCTCCCACAGGAAAAGAGGCAAGAATGAAAGATGTTGCTGGGCATCTTCAGCACCCAGTGAGCTTTGCAATGGTGACACACTTATTGCTGTATCTCCCCCTTCCTACCGAAAAGTGCATTTGAATCCAACATCTCTGGTGTCTGGTGCTCTCTGAGCACAGCAGAGTAAAGCACGAACGTTTGAACTCTGCTCCCACAGGAAAGGAGTCAGGAGTGAAAGATCATGCTGGGCGTCTTCAGCACACAGTGAGAGTTGAAAGGGTGACACGCACATTGAGGTCTCTACTCACTTTCGCTCCTCAAAGTGTATTTGAATCCAACATCTCCGGTGCCTGCTCTCGGCTGAGCAGAACGATGTAAAGCAAGAGCGTTTGAACTTTGCTCCCACAGGAAAAGAGCCAGGAGTGAAAGATGTTGCTGGACATCTTCAGCACACAGTGAGCTTTGCAGGGTGACACAAACATAGCTGTCCCTCCTCCCTTCCTACCGAAAAGTGCATTTGAATCCAACATCTCTGGTGCCTGGTGCTCTCTGAGCACAGCAGAGTAAAGCACGAACGTTTAAGCTCTGCTCCCACAATAAAAGGGGCAAGTATGAAAGATGTTGCTGGGAAACTTCAGCACCCAGTGAGCTTTGCAATGGTGACACACTCATTGCTGTATCTCCCCCTTCCTACCGAAAAGTGCATTTGAATCCAACATCTCTGGTGTCTGGTGCTCTCTGAGCACAGCAGAGTAAAGCACGAACGTTTGAACTCTGCTCCCACAGGAAAGGAGTCAGGAGTGAAAGATGATGCTGGGCGTCTTCAGCACACAGTGAGAGTTGAAAGGGTGACACGCACATTGAGGTCTCTCCTCACTTTCGTTCCTCAAAGTGTATTTGAATCCAACATCTCCGGTGCCTGCTCTCGGCTGAGCAGAACGATGTAAAGCAAGAGCGTTTGAACTTTGCTCCCACAGGAAAAGAGCCAGGAGTGAAAGATGTTGCTGGACATCTTCAGCACACAGTGAGCTTTGCAGGGTGACACAAACATAGCTGTCCCTCCTCCCTTCCAACCTAAAAGTGCATTTGAATCCAACATCTCTGTGCCTGGTGCTCTCTGAGCACAGCAGAGTAAAGCACGAACGTTTGAACTTTGCTCCCACAGGAAAAGGGGCAAGAATGAAAGATGTTGCTGGGAATCTTCAGCACCCAGTGAGCTTTGCAATGGTGACACACTTATTGCTGTATCTCCCCCTTCCTACCGAAAAGTGCATTTGAATCCAACATCTCTGGTGTCTGGTGCTCTCTGAGCACAGCAGAGTAAAGCACGAACGTTTGAACTTTGCTCCCACAGGAAAAGAGGCAAGAATGAAAGATGTTGCTGGGCATCTTCAGCACCCAGTGAGCTTTGCAATGGTGACACACTTATTGCTGTATCTCCCCCTTCCTACCGAAAAGTGCATTTGAATCCAACATCTCTGGTGTCTGGTGCTCTCTGAGCACAGCAGAGTAAAGCACGAACGTTTGAACTCTGCTCCCACAGGAAAGGAGTCAGGAGTGAAAGATGATGCTGGGCGTCTTCAGCACACAGTGAGAGTTGAAAGGGTGACACGCACATTGAGGTCTCTACTCACTTTCGCTCCTCAAAGTGTATTTGAATCCAACATCTCCGGTGCCTGCTCTCGGCTGAGCAGAACGATGTAAAGCAAGAGCGTTTGAACTTTGCTCCCACAGGAAAAGAGCCAGGAGTGAAAGATGTTGCTGGACATCTTCAGCACACAGTGAGCTTTGCAGGGTGACACAAACATAGCTGTCCCTCCTCCCTTCCTACCGAAAAGTGCATTTGAATCCAACATCTCTGGTGCCTGGTGCTCTCTGAGCACAGCAGAGTAAAGCACGAACGTTTAAGCTCTGCTCCCACAATAAAAGGGGCAAGTATGAAAGATGTTGCTGGGAAACTTCAGCACCCAGTGAGCTTTGCAATGGTGACACACTCATTGCTGTATCTCCCCCTTCCTACCGAAAAGTGCATTTGAATCCAACATCTCTGGTGTCTGGTGCTCTCTGAGCACAGCAGAGTAAAGCACGAACGTTTGAACTTTGCTCCCACAGGAAAAGAGGCAAGAATGAAAGATGTTGCTGGGCATCTTCAGCACTCAGTGAGCTTTGCAAAGGTGACACACTTATTGCTGTATCTCCCCCTTCCTACCGAAAAGTGCATTTGAATCCAACATCTCTGGTGTCTGGTGCTCTCTGAGCACAGCAGAGTCAAGCACGAACGTTTGAACTCTGCTCCCACAGGAAAGGAGTCAGGAGTGAAAGATGTTGCTGGGCATCTTCAGCACCCAGTGAGCTTTGCAATGGTGACACACTTATTGCTGTATCTCCCCCTTCCTACCGAAAAGTGCATTTGAATCCAACATCTCTGGTGTCTGGTGCTCTCTGAGCACAGCAGAGTAAAGCACGAACGTTTGAACTCTGCTCCCACAGGAAAGGAGTCAGGAGTGAAAGATGATGCTGGGCGTCTTCAGCACACAGTGAGAGTTGAAAGGGTGACACGCACATTGAGGTCTCTCCTCACTTTCGTTCCTCAAAGTGTATTTGAATCCAACATCTCCGGTGCCTGCTCTCGGCTGAGCAGAACGATGTAAAGCAAGAGCGTTTGAACTTTGCTCCCACAGGAAAAGAGCCAGGAGTGAAAGATGTTGCTGGACATCTTCAGCACACAGTGAGCTTTGCAGGGTGACACAAACATAGCTGTCCCTCCTCCCTTCCAACCTAAAAGTGCATTTGAATCCAACATCTCTGTGCCTGGTGCTCTCTGAGCACAGCAGAGTAAAGCACGAACGTTTGAACTTTGCTCCCACAGGAAAAGGGGCAAGAATGAAAGATGTTGCTGGGAATCTTCAGCACCCAGTGAGCTTTGTAATGATGACACACTTATTGCTCTATCTCCCCCTTCCTACCGAAAAGTGCATTTGAATCCAACATCTCTGGTGTCTGGTGCTCTCTGAGCACAGCAGAGTAAAGCACGAACGTTTGAACTTTGCTCCCACAGGAAAAGAGGCAAGAATGAAAGATGTTGCTGGGCATCTTCAGCACCCAGTGAGCTTTGCAATGGTGACACACTTATTGCTGTATCTCCCCCTTCCTACCGAAAAGTGCATTTGAATCCAACATCTCTGGTGTCTGGTGCTCTCTGAGCACAGCAGAGTAAAGCACGAACGTTTGAACTCTGCTCCCACAGGAAAGGAGTCAGGAGTGAAAGATCATGCTGGGCGTCTTCAGCACACAGTGAGAGTTGAAAGGGTGACACGCACATTGAGGTCTCTACTCACTTTCGCTCCTCAAAGTGTATTTGAATCCAACATCTCCGGTGCCTGCTCTCGGCTGAGCAGAACGATGTAAAGCAAGAGCGTTTGAACTTTGCTCCCACAGGAAAAGAGCCAGGAGTGAAAGATGTTGCTGGACATCTTCAGCACACAGTGAGCTTTGCAGGGTGACACAAACATAGCTGTAACTCCTCCCTTCCTACCGAAAAGTGCATTTGAATCCAACATCTCTGGTGCCTGGTGCTCTCTGAGCACAGCAGAGTAAAGCACGAACGTTTAAGCTCTGCTCCCACAATAAAAGGGGCAAGTATGAAAGATGTTGCTGGGAAACTTCAGCACCCAGTGAGCTTTGCAATGGTGACACACTCATTGCTGTATCTCCCCCTTCCTACCGAAAAGTGCATTTGAATCCAACATCTCTGGTGTCTGGTGCTCTCTGAGCACAGCAGAGTAAAGCACGAACGTTTGAACTTTGCTCCCACAGGAAAAGAGGCAAGAATGAAAGATGTTGCTGGGCATCTTCAGCACTCAGTGAGCTTTGCAAAGGTGACACACTTATTGCTGTATCTCCCCCTTCCTACCGAAAAGTGCATTTGAATCCAACATCTCTGGTGTCTGGTGCTCTCTGAGCACAGCAGAGTCAAGCACGAACGTTTGAACTCTGCTCCCACAGGAAAGGAGTCAGGAGTGAAAGATGTTGGTGGGCATCTTCAGCACCCAGTGAGCTTTGCAATGGTGACACACTTATTGCTGTATCTCCCCCTTCCTACCGAAAAGTGCATTTGAATCCAACATCTCTGGTGTCTGGTGCTCTCTGAGCACAGCAGAGTAAAGCACGAACGTTTGAACTCTGCTCCCACAGGAAAGGAGTCAGGAGTGAAAGATGATGCTGGGCGTCTTCAGCACACAGTGAGAGTTGAAAGGGTGACACGCACATTGAGGTCTCTCCTCACTTTCGTTCCTCAAAGTGTATTTGAATCCAACATCTCCGGTGCCTGCTCTCGGCTGAGCAGAACGATGTAAAGCAAGAGCGTTTGAACTTTGCTCCCACAGGAAAAGAGCCAGGAGTGAAAGATGTTGCTGGACATCTTCAGCACACAGTGAGCTTTGCAGGGTGACACAAACATAGCTGTCCCTCCTCCCTTCCAACCTAAAAGTGCATTTGAATCCAACATCTCTGTGCCTGGTGCTCTCTGAGCACAGCAGAGTAAAGCACGAACGTTTGAACTTTGCTCCCACAGGAAAAGGGGCAAGAATGAAAGATGTTGCTGGGAATCTTCAGCACCCAGTGAGCTTTGCAATGGTGACACACTTATTGCTGTATCTCCCCCTTCCTACCGAAAAGTGCATTTGAATCCAACATCTCTGGTGTCTGGTGCTCTCTGAGCACAGCAAAGTAAAGCACGAACGTTTGAACTTTGCTCCCACAGGAAAAGAGGCAAGAATGAAAGATGTTGCTGGGCATCTTCAGCACCCAGTGAGCTTTGCAATGGTGACACACTTATTGCTGTATCTCCCCCTTCCTACCGAAAAGTGCATTTGAATCCAACATCTCTGGTGTCTGGTGCTCTCTGAGCACAGCAGAGTAAAGCACGAACGTTTGAACTCTGCTCCCACAGGAAAGGAGTCAGGAGTGAAAGATGATGCTGGGCGTCTTCAGCACACAGTGAGAGTTGAAAGGGTGACACGCACATTGAGGTCTCTCCTCACTTTCGTTCCTCAAAGTGTATTTGAATCCAACATCTCCGGTGCCTGCTCTCGGCTGAGCAGAACGATGTAAAGCAAGAGCGTTTGAACTTTGCTCCCACAGGAAAAGAGCCAGGAGTGAAAGATGTTGCTGGACATCTTCAGCACACAGTGAGCTTTGCAGGGTGACACAAACATAGCTGTCCCTCCTCCCTTCCAACCTAAAAGTGCATTTGAATCCAACATCTCTGGTGCCTGGTGCTCTCTGAGCACAGCAGAGTAAAGCACGAACGTTTAAGCTCTGCTCCCACAATAAAAGGGGCAAGTATGAAAGATGTTGCTGGGAAACTTCAGCACCCAGTGAGCTTTGCAATGGTGACACACTCATTGCTGTATCTCCCCCTTCCTACCGAAAAGTGCATTTGAATCCAACATCTCTGGTGTCTGGTGCTCTCTGAGCACAGCAGAGTAAAGCACGAACGTTTGAACTTTGCTCCCACAGGAAAAGAGGCAAGAATGAAAGATGTTGCTGGGCATCTTCAGCACCCAGTGAGCTTTGCAATGGTGACACACTTATTGCTGTATCTCCCCCTTCCTACCGAAAAGTGCATTTGAATCCAACATCTCTGGTGTCTGGTGCTCTCTGAGCACAGCAGAGTAAAGCACGAACGTTTGAACTCTGCTCCCACAGGAAAGGAGTCAGGAGTGAAAGATGATGCTGGGCATCTTCAGCACACAGTGAGAGTTGAAAGGGTGACACGCACATTGAGGTCTCTCCTCACTTTCGTTCCTCAAAGTGTATTTGAATCCAACATCTCCGGTGCCTGCTCTCGGCTGAGCAGAACGATGTAAAGCAAGAGCGTTTGAACTTTGCTCCCACAGGAAAAGAGCCAGGAGTGAAAGATGTTGCTGGACATCTTCAGCACATAGTGAGCTTTGCAGGGTGACACAAACATAGCTGTCCCTCCTCCCTTCCAACCTAAAAGTGCATTTGAATCCAACATCTCTGGTGCCTGGTGCTCTCTGAGCACAGCAGAGTAAAGCACGAACGTTTAAGCTCTGCTCCCACAATAAAAGGGGCAAGTATGAAAGATGTTGCTGGGAAACTTCAGCACCCAGTGAGCTTTGCAATGGTGACACACTCATTGCTGTATCTCCCCCTTCCTACCGAAAAGTGCATTTGAATCCAACATCTCTGGTGTCTGGTGCTCTCTGAGCACAGCAGAGTAAAGCACGAACGTTTGAACTTTGCTCCCACAGGAAAAGAGGCAAGAATGAAAGATGTTGCTGGGCATCTTCAGCACCCAGTGAGCTTTGCAATGGTGACACACTTATTGCTGTATCTCCCCCTTCCTACCGAAAAGTGCATTTGAATCCAACATCTCTGGTGTCTGGTGCTCTCTGAGCACAGCAGAGTAAAGCACGAACGTTTGAACTCTGCTCCCACAGGAAAGGAGTCAGGAGTGAAAGATGTTGCTGGGCATCTTCAGCACCCAGTGAGCTTTGCAATGGTGACACACTTATTGCTGTATCTCCCCCTTCCTACCGAAAAGTGCATTTGAATCCAACATCTCTGGTGTCTGGTGCTCTCTGAGCACAGCAGAGTAAAGCACGAACGTTTGAACTCTGCTCCCACAGGAAAGGAGTCAGGAGTGAAAGATGATGCTGGGCGTCTTCAGCACACAGTGAGAGTTGAAAGGGTGACACGCACATTGAGGTCTCTCCTCACTTTCATTCCTCAAAGTGTATTTGAATCCAACATCTCCGGTGCCTGCTCTCGGCTGAGCAGAACGATGTAAAGCAAGAGCGTTTGAACTTTGCTCCCACAGGAAAAGAGCCAGGAGTGAAAGATGTTGCTGGACATCTTCAGCACACAGTGAGCTTTGCAGGGTGACACAAACATAGCTGTCCCTCCTCCCTTCCAACCTAAAAGTGCATTTGAATCTAACATCTCTGGTGCCTGGTGCACTCTGAGCACAGCAGAGTAAAGCACGAACGTTTGAACTTTGCTCCCACAGGAAAAGGGGCAAGAATGAAAGATGTTGCTGGGAATCTTCAGCACCCAGTGAGCTTTGCAATGGTGACACACTTATTGCTCTATCTCCCCCTTCCTACCGAAAAGTGCATTTGAATCCAACATCTCTGGTGTCTGGTGCTCTCTGAGCACAGCAGAGTAAAGCACGAACGTTTGAACTCTGCTCCCACAGGAAAGGAGTCAGGAGTGAAAGATGATGCTGGGCATCTTCAGCACACAGTGAGAGTTGAAAGGGTGACACGCACATTGAGGTCTCTCCTCACTTTCGTTCCTCAAAGTGTATTTGAATCCAACATCTCCGGTGCCTGCTCTCGGCTGAGCAGAGCGATGTAAAGCAAGAGCGTTTGAACTTTGCTCCCACAGGAAAAGAGCCAGGAGTGAAAGATGTTGCTGGACATCTTCAGCACACAGTGAGCTTTGCAGGGTGACACAAACATAGCTGTCCCTCCTCCCTTCCTACCGAAAAGTGCATTTGAATCCAACATCTCTGGTGCCTGGTGCTCTCTGAGCACAGCAGAGTAAAGCACGAACGTTTAAGCTCTGCTCCCACAATAAAAGGGGCAAGTATGAAAGATGTTGCTGGGAAACTTCAGCACCCAGTGAGCTTTGCAATGGTGACACACTCATTGCTGTATCTCCCCCTTCCTACCGAAAAGTGCATTTGAATCCAACATCTCTGGTGTCTGGTGCTCTCTGAGCACAGCAGAGTAAAGCACGAACGTTTGAACTTTGCTCCCACAGGAAAAGAGGCAAGAATGAAAGATGTTGCTGGGCATCTTCAGCACTCAGTGAGCTTTGCAAAGGTGACACACTTATTGCTGTATCTCCCCCTTCCTACCGAAAAGTGCATTTGAATCCAACATCTCTGGTGTCTGGTGCTCTCTGAGCACAGCAGAGTCAAGCACGAACGTTTGAACTCTGCTCCCACAGGAAAGGAGTCAGGAGTGAAAGATGTTGCTGGGCATCTTCAGCACCCAGTGAGCTTTGCAATGGTGACACACTTATTGCTGTATCTCCCCCTTCCTACCGAAAAGTGCATTTGAATCCAACATCTCTGGTGTCTGGTGCTCTCTGAGCACAGCAGAGTAAAGCACGAACGTTTGAACTCTGCTCCCACAGGAAAGGAGTCAGGAGTGAAAGATGATGCTGGGCGTCTTCAGCACACAGTGAGAGTTGAAAGGGTGACACGCACATTGAGGTCTCTCCTCACTTTCGTTCCTCAAAGTGTATTTGAATCCAACATCTCCGGTGCCTGCTCTCGGCTGAGCAGAACGATGTAAAGCAAGAGCGTTTGAACTTTGCTCCCACAGGAAAAGAGCCAGGAGTGAAAGATGTTGCTGGACATCTTCAGCACACAGTGAGCTTTGCAGGGTGACACAAACATAGCTGTCCCTCCTCCCTTCCAATCTAAAAGTGCATTTGAATCCAACATCTCTGTGCCTGGTGCTCTCTGAGCACAGCAGAGTAAAGCACGAACGTTTGAACTTTGCTCCCACAGGAAAAGGGGCAAGAATGAAAGATGTTGCTGGGAATCTTCAGCACCCAGTGAGCTTTGCAATGGTGACACACTTATTGCTGTATCTCCCCCTTCCTACCGAAAAGTGCATTTGAATCCAACATCTCTGGTGTCTGGTGCTCTCTGAGCACAGCAGAGTAAAGCACGAACGTTTGAACTCTGCTCGCACAGGAAAGGAGTCAGGAGTGAAAGATGATGCTGGGCATCTTCAGCACACAGTGAGAGTTGAAAGGGTGACACGCACATTGAGGTCTCTCCTCACTTTCGTTCCTCAAAGTGTATTTGAATCCAACATCTCCGGTGCCTGCTCTCGGCTGAGCAGAGCGATGTAAAGCAAGAGCGTTTGAACTTTGCTCCCACAGGAAAAGAGCCAGGAGTGAAAGATGTTGCTGGACATCTTCAGCACACAGTGAGCTTTGCAGGGTGACACAAACATAGCTGTCCCTCCTCCCTTCCAACCTAAAAGTGCATTTGAATCCAACATCTCTGGTGCCTGGTGCTCTCTGAGCACAGCAGAGTAAAGCACGAACGTTTAAGCTCTGCTCCCACAATAAAAGGGGCAAGAATGAAAGATGTTGCTGGGAAACTTCAGCACCCAGTGAGCTTCGCAATGGCGACACAGTCATTGCTGTATCTCCCCCTTCCTACCGAAAAGTGCATTTGAATCCAACATCTCTGGTGTCTGGTGCTCTCTGAGCACAGCAGAGTAAAGCACGAACGTTTGAACTTTGCTCCCACAGGAAAAGAGGCAAGAATGAAAGATGTTGCTGGGCATCTTCAGCACCCAGTGAGCTTTGCAATGGTGACACACTTATTGCTGTATCTCCCCCTTCCTACCGAAAAGTGCATTTGAATCCAACATCTCTGGTGTCTGGTGCTCTCTGAGCACAGCAGAGTAAAGCACGAACGTTTGAACTCTGCTCCCACAGGAAAGGAGTCAGGAGTGAAAGATGATGCTGGGCATCTTCAGCACACAGTGAGAGTTGAAAGGGTGACACGCACATTGAGGTCTCTCCTCACTTTCATTCCTCAAAGTGTATTTGAATCCAACATCTCCGGTGCCTGCTCTCGGCTGAGCAGAACGATGTAAAGCAAGAGCGTTTGAACTTTGCTCCCACAGGAAAAGAGCCAGGAGTGAAAGATGTTGCTGGACATCTTCAGCACACAGTGAGCTTTGCAGGGTGACACAAACATAGCTGTCCCTCCTCCCTTCCAACCTAAAAGTGCATTTGAATCCAACATCTCTGGTGCCTGGTGCTCTCTGAGCACAGCAGAGTAAAGCACGAACGTTTGAACTTTGCTCCCACAGGAAAAGGGGCAAGAATGAAAGATGTTGCTGGGAATCTTCAGCACCCAGTGAGCTTTGCAATGGTGACACACTTATTGCTCTATCTCCCCCTTCCTACCGAAAAGTGCATTTGAATCCAACATCTCTGGTGTCTGGTGCTCTCTGAGCACAGCAGAGTAAAGCACGAACGTTTGAACTTTGCTCCCACAGGAAAAGAGGCAAGAATGAAAGATGTTGCTGGGCATCTTCAGCACCCAGTGAGCTTTGCAATGGTGACACACTTATTGCTGTATCTCCCCCTTCCTACCGAAAAGTGCATTTGAATCCAAAATCTCTGGTGTCTGGTGCTCTCTGAGCACAGCAGAGTAAAGCACGAACGTTTGAACTCTGCTCCCACAGGAAAGGAGTCAGGAGTGAAAGATGATGCTGGGCGTCTTCAGCACACAGTGAGAGTTGAAAGGGTGACACGCACATTGAGGTCTCTCCTCACTTTCGTTCCTCAAAGTGTATTTGAATCCAACATCTCCGGTGCCTGCTCTCGGCTGAGCAGAACGATGTAAAGCAAGAGCGTTTGAACTTTGCTCCCACAGGAAAAGAGCCAGGAGTGAAAGATGTTGCTGGACATCTTCAGCACACAGTGAGCTTTGCAGGGTGACACAAACATAGCTGTCCCTCCTCCCTTCCTACCGAAAAGTGCATTTAATCCAACATCTCTGGTGCCTGGTGCTCTCTGAGCACAGCAGAGTAAAGCACGAACGTTTAAGCTCTGCTCCCACAATAAAAGGGGCAAGTATGAAAGATGTTGCTGGGAAACTTCAGCACCCAGTGAGCTTTGCAATGGTGACACACTTATTGCTCTATCTCCCCCTTCCTACCGAAAAGTGCATTTGAATCCAACATCTCTGGTGTCTGGTGCTCTCTGAGCACAGCAGAGTAAAGCACGAACGTTTGAACTTTGCTCCCACAGGAAAAGAGGCAAGAATGAAAGATGTTGCTGGGCATCTTCAGCACTCAGTGAGCTTTGCAAAGGTGACACACTTATTGCTGTATCTCCCCCTTCCTACCGAAAAGTGCATTTGAATCCAACATCTCTGGTGTCTGGTGCTCTCTGAGCACAGCAGAGTCAAGCACGAACGTTTGAACTCTGCTCCCACAGGAAAGGAGTCAGGAGTGAAAGATGTTGCTGGGCATCTTCAGCACCCAGTGAGCTTTGCAATGGTGACACACTTATTGCTGTATCTCCCCCTTCCTACCGAAAAGTGCATTTGAATCCAACATCTCTGGTGTCTGCTGCTCTCTGAGCACAGCAGAGTAAAGCACGAACGTTTGAACTCTGCTCCCACAGGAAAGGAGTCAGGAGTGAAAGATGATGCTGGGCGTCTTCAGCACACAGTGAGAGTTGAAAGGGTGACACGCACATTGAGGTCTCTCCTCACTTTCGTTCCTCAAAGTGTATTTGAATCCAACATCTCCGGTGCCTGCTCTCGGCTGAGCAGAACGATGTAAAGCAAGAGCGTTTGAACTTTGCTCCCACAGGAAAAGAGCCAGGAGTGAAAGATGTTGCTGGACATCTTCAGCACACAGTGAGCTTTGCAGGGTGACACAAACATAGCTGTCCCTCCTCCCTTCCAACCTAAAAGTGCATTTGAATCCAACATCTCTGGTGCCTGGTGCTCTCTGAGCACAGCAGAGTAAAGCACGAACGTTTGAACTTTGCTCCCACAGGAAAAGGGGCAAGAATGAAAGATGTTGCTGGGAATCTTCAGCACCCAGTGAGCTTTGCAATGGTGACACACTTATTGCTCTATCTCCCCCTTCCTACCGAAAAGTGCATTTGAATCCAACATCTCTGGTGTCTGGTGCTCTCTGAGCACAGCAGAGTAAAGCACGAACGTTTGAACTTTGCTCCCACAGGAAAAGAGGCAAGAATGAAAGATGTTGCTGGGCATCTTCAGCACCCAGTGAGCTTTGCAATGGTGACACACTTATTGCTGTATCTCCCCCTTCCTACCGAAAAGTGCATTTGAATCCAACATCTCTGGTGTCTGGTGCTCTCTGAGCACAGCAGAGTAAAGCACGAACGTTTGAACTCTGCTCCCACAGGAAAGGAGTCAGGAGTGAAAGATGATGCTGGGCATCTTCAGCACACAGTGAGAGTTGAAAGGGTGACACGCACATTGAGGTCTCTCCTCACTTTCGTTCCTCAAAGTGTATTTGAATCCAACATCTCCGGTGCCTGCTCTCGGCTGAGCAGAACGATGTAAAGCAAGAGCGTTTGAACTTTGCTCCCACAGGAAAAGAGCCAGGAGTGAAAGATGTTGCTGGACATCTTCAGCACACAGTGAGCTTTGCAGGGTGACACAAACATAGCTGTCCCTCCTCTCTTCCAACCTAAAAGTGCATTTGAATCCAACATCTCTGGTGCCTGGTGCTCTCTGAGCACAGCAGAGTAAAGCACGAACGTTTAAGCTCTGCTCCCACAATAAAAGGGGCAAGTATGAAAGATGTTGCTGGGAAACTTCAGCACCCAGTGAGCTTTGCAATGGTGACACACTCATTGCTGTATCTCCCCCTTCCTACCGAAAAGTGCATTTGAATCCAACATCTCTGGTGTCTGGTGCTCTCTGAGCACAGCAGAGTAAAGCACGAACGTTTGAACTTTGCTCCCACAGGAAAAGAGGCAAGAATGAAAGATGTTGCTGGGCATCTTCAGCACCCAGTGAGCTTTGCAATGGTGACACACTTATTGCTGTATCTCCCCCTTCCTACCGAAAAGTGCATTTGAATCCAACATCTCTGGTGTCTGGTGCTCTCTGAGCACAGCAGAGTAAAGCACGAACGTTTGAACTCTGCTCCCACAGGAAAGGAGTCAGGAGTGAAAGATGATGCTGGGCGTCTTCAGCACACAGTGAGAGTTGAAAGGGTGACACGCACATTGAGGTCTCTCCTCACTTTCGTTCCTCAAAGTGTATTTGAATCCAACATCTCCGGTGCCTGCTCTCGGCTGAGCAGAACGATGTAAAGCAAGAGCGTTTGAACTTTGCTCCCACAGGAAAAGAGCCAGGAGTGAAAGATGTTGCTGGACATCTTCAGCACACAGTGAGCTTTGCAGGGTGACACAAACATAGCTGTCCCTCCTCCCTTCCAACCTAAAAGTGCATTTGAATCCAACATCTCTGGTGCCTGGTGCTCTCTGAGCACAGCAGAGTAAAGCACGAACGTTTAAGCTCTGCTCCCACAATAAAAGGGGCAAGAATGAAAGATGTTGCTGGGAAACTTCAGCACCCAGTGAGCTTCGCAATGGCGACACAGTCATTGCTGTATCTCCCCCTTCCTACCGAAAAGTGCATTTGAATCCAACATCTCTGGTGTCTGGTGCTCTCTGAGCACAGCAGAGTAAAGCACGAACGTTTGAACTTTGCTCCCACAGGAAAAGAGGCAAGAATGAAAGATGTTGCTGGGCATCTTCAGCACCCAGTGAGCTTTGCAATGGTGACACACTTATTGCTGTATCTCCCCCTTCCTACCGAAAAGTGCATTTGAATCCAACATCTCTGGTGTCTGGTGCTCTCTGAGCACAGCAGAGTAAAGCACGAACGTTTGAACTCTGCTCCCACAGGAAAGGAGTCAGGAGTGAAAGATGATGCTGGGCATCTTCAGCACACAGTGAGAGTTGAAAGGGTGACACGCACATTGAGGTCTCTCCTCACTTTCATTCCTCAAAGTGTATTTGAATCCAACATCTCCGGTGCCTGCTCTCGGCTGAGCAGAACGATGTAAAGCAAGAGCGTTTGAACTTTGCTCCCACAGGAAAAGAGCCAGGAGTGAAAGATGTTGCTGGACATCTTCAGCACACAGTGAGCTTTGCAGGGTGACACAAACATAGCTGTCCCTCCTCCCTTCCAACCTAAAAGTGCATTTGAATCCAACATCTCTGGTGCCTGGTGCTCTCTGAGCACAGCAGAGTAAAGCACGAACGTTTAAGCTCTGCTCCCACAATAAAAGGGGCAAGTATGAAAGATGTTGCTGGGAATCTTCAGCACCCAGTGAGCTTTGCAATGGTGACACACTTATTGCTCTATCTCCCCCTTCCTACCGAAAAGTGCATTTGAATCCAACATCTCTGGTGTCTGGTGCTCTCTGAGCACAGCAGAGTAAAGCACGAACGTTTGAACTTTGCTCCCACAGGAAAAGAGGCAAGAATGAAAGATGTTGCTGGGCATCTTCAGCACCCAGTGAGCTTTGCAATGGTGACACACTTATTGCTGTATCTCCCCCTTCCTACCGAAAAGTGCATTTGAATCCAACATCTCTGGTGTCTGGTGCTCTCTGAGCACAGCAGAGTAAAGCACGAACGTTTGAACTCTGCTCCCACAGGAAAGGAGTCAGGAGTGAAAGATGATGCTGGGCATCTTCAGCACACAGTGAGAGTTGAAAGGGTGACACGCACATTGAGGTCTCTCCTCACTTTCGTTCCTCAAAGTGTATTTGAATCCAACATCTCCGGTGCCTGCTCTCGGCTGAGCAGAACGATGTAAAGCAAGAGCGTTTGAACTTTGCTCCCACAGGAAAAGAGCCAGGAGTGAAAGATGTTGCTGGACATCTTCAGCACACAGTGAGCTTTGCAGGGTGACACAAACATAGCTGTCCCTCCTCTCTTCCAACCTAAAAGTGCATTTGAATCCAACATCTCTGGTGCCTGGTGCTCTCTGAGCACAGCAGAGTAAAGCACGAACGTTTAAGCTCTGCTCCCACAATAAAAGGGGCAAGTATGAAAGATGTTGCTGGGAAACTTCAGCACCCAGTGAGCTTTGCAATGGTGACACACTCATTGCTGTATCTCCCCCTTCCTACCGAAAAGTGCATTTGAATCCAACATCTCTGGTGTCTGGTGCTCTCTGAGCACAGCAGAGTAAAGCACGAACGTTTGAACTTTGCTCCCACAGGAAAAGAGGCAAGAATGAAAGATGTTGCTGGGCATCTTCAGCACCCAGTGAGCTTTGCAATGGTGACACACTTATTGCTGTATCTCCCCCTTCCTACCGAAAAGTGCATTTGAATCCAACATCTCTGGTGTCTGGTGCTCTCTGAGCACAGCAGAGTAAAGCACGAACGTTTGAACTCTGCTCCCACAGGAAAGGAGTCAGGAGTGAAAGATGATGCTGGGCGTCTTCAGCACACAGTGAGAGTTGAAAGGGTGACACGCACATTGAGGTCTCTCCTCACTTTCGTTCCTCAAAGTGTATTTGAATCCAACATCTCCGGTGCCTGCTCTCGGCTGAGCAGAACGATGTAAAGCAAGAGCGTTTGAACTTTGCTCCCACAGGAAAAGAGCCAGGAGTGAAAGATGTTGCTGGACATCTTCAGCACACAGTGAGCTTTGCAGGGTGACACAAACATAGCTGTCCCTCCTCCCTTCCAACCTAAAAGTGCATTTGAATCCAACATCTCTGGTGCCTGGTGCTCTCTGAGCACAGCAGAGTAAAGCACGAACGTTTAAGCTCTGCTCCCACAATAAAAGGGGCAAGAATGAAAGATGTTGCTGGGAAACTTCAGCACCCAGTGAGCTTCGCAATGGCGACACAGTCATTGCTGTATCTCCCCCTTCCTACCGAAAAGTGCATTTGAATCCAACATCTCTGGTGTCTGGTGCTCTCTGAGCACAGCAGAGTAAAGCACGAACGTTTGAACTTTGCTCCCACAGGAAAAGAGGCAAGAATGAAAGATGTTGCTGGGCATCTTCAGCACCCAGTGAGCTTTGCAATGGTGACACACTTATTGCTGTATCTCCCCCTTCCTACCGAAAAGTGCATTTGAATCCAACATCTCTGGTGTCTGGTGCTCTCTGAGCACAGCAGAGTAAAGCACGAACGTTTGAACTCTGCTCCCACAGGAAAGGAGTCAGGAGTGAAAGATGATGCTGGGCATCTTCAGCACACAGTGAGAGTTGAAAGGGTGACACGCACATTGAGGTCTCTCCTCACTTTCGTTCCTCAAAGTGTATTTGAATCCAACATCTCCGGTGCCTGCTCTCGGCTGAGCAGAACGATGTAAAGCAAGAGCGTTTGAACTTTGCTCCCACAGGAAAAGAGCCAGGAGTGAAAGATGTTGCTGGACATCTTCAGCACACAGTGAGCTTTGCAGGGTGACACAAACATAGCTGTCCCTCCTCCCTTCCAACCTAAAAGTGCATTTGAATCCAACATCTCTGGTGCCTGGTGCTCTCTGAGCACAGCAGAGTAAAGCACGAACGTTTAAGCTCTGCTCCCACAATAAAAGGGGCAAGTATGAAAGATGTTGCTGGGAATCTTCAGCACCCAGTGAGCTTTGCAATGATGACACACTTATTGCTCTATCTCCCCCTTCCTACCGAAAAGTGCATTTGAATCCAACATCTCTGGTGTCTGGTGCTCTCTGAGCACAGCAGAGTAAAGCACGAACGTTTGAACTTTGCTCCCACAGGAAAAGAGGCAAGAATGAAAGATGTTGCTGGGCATCTTCAGCACCCAGTGAGCTTTGCAATGGTGACACACTTATTGCTGTATCTCCCCCTTCCTACCGAAAAGTGCATTTGAATCCAACATCTCTGGTGTCTGGTGCTCTCTGAGCACAGCAGAGTAAAGCACGAACGTTTGAACTCTGCTCCCACAGGAAAGGAGTCAGGAGTGAAAGTTGATGCTGGGCATCTTCAGCACACAGTGAGAGTTGAAAGGGTGACACGCACATTGAGGTCTCTCCTCACTTTCGTTCCTCAAAGTGTATTTGAATCCAACATCTCCGGTGCCTGCTCTCGGCTGAGCAGAATGATGCAAAGCAAGAGCGTTTGAACTTTGCTCCCACAGGAAAAGAGCCAGGAGTGAAAGATGTTGCTGGACATCTTCAGCACACAGTGAGCTTTGCAGGGTGACACAAACATAGCTGTAACTCCTCCCTTCCTACCGAAAAGTGCATTTGAATCCAACATCTCTGGTGTCTGGTGCTCTCTGAGCACAGCAGAGTAAAGCACGAACGTTTGAACTTTGCTCCCACAGGAAAAGAGGCAAGAATGAAAGATGTTGCTGGGCATCTTCAGCACTCAGTGAGCTTTGCAAAGGTGACACACTTATTGCTGTATCTCACCCTTCCTACCGAAAAGTGCATTTGAATCCAACATCTCTGGTGTCTGGTGCTCTCTGAGCACAGCAGAGTAAAGCACGAACGTTTGAACTTTGCTCCCACAGGAAAAGAGGCAAGAATGAAAGATGTTGCTGGGCATCTTCAGCACCCAGTGAGCTTTGCAATGGTGACACACTTATTGCTGTATCTCCCCCTTCCTACCGAAAAGTGCATTTGAATCCAACATCTCTGGTGTCTGGTGCTCTCTGAGCACAGCAGAGTCAAGCACGAACGTTTGAACTCTGCTCCCACAGGAAAGGAGTCAGGAGTGAAAGATGATGCTGGGCGTCTTCAGCACACAGTGAGAGTTGAAAGGGTGACACGCACATTGAGGTCTCTCCTCACTTTCGTTCCTCAAAGTGTATTTGAATCCAACATCTCCGGTGCCTGCTCTCGGCTGAGCAGAACGATGTAAAGCAAGAGCGTTTGAACTTTGCTCCCACAGGAAAAGAGCCAGGAGTGAAAGATGTTGCTGGACATCTTCAGCACACAGTGAGCTTTGCAGGGTGACACAAACATAGCTGTCCCTCCTCTCTTCCAACCTAAAAGTGCATTTGAATCCAACATCTCTGTGCCTGGTGCTCTCTGAGCACAGCAGAGTAAAGCACGTACGTTTGAACTTTGCTCCCACAGGAAAAGGGGCAAGAATGAAAGATGTTGCTGGGAATCTTCAGCACCCAGTGAGCTTTGCAATGGTGACACACTTATTGCTGTATCTCCCCCTTCCTACCGAAAAGTGCATTTGAATCCAACATCTCTGGTGTCTGGTGCTCTCTGAGCACAGCAGAGTAAAGCACGAACGTTTGAACTTTGCTCCCACAGGAAAAGAGGCAAGAATGAAAGATGTTGCTGGGCATCTTCAGCACCCAGTGAGCTTTGCAATGGTGACACACTTATTGCTGTATCTCCCCCTTCCTACCGAAAAGTGCATTTGAATCCAACATCTCTGGTGTCTGGTGCTCTCTGAGCACAGCAGAGTAAAGCACGAACGTTTGAACTCTGCTCCCACAGGAAAGGAGTCAGGAGTGAAAGATGATGCTGGGCGTCTTCAGCACACAGTGAGAGTTGAAAGGGTGACACGCACATTGAGGTCTCTCCTCACTTTCATTCCTCAAAGTGTATTTGAATCCAACATCTCCGGTGCCTGCTCTCGGCTGAGCAGAACGATGTAAAGCAAGAGCGTTTGAACTTTGCTCCCACAGGAAAAGAGCCAGGAGTGAAAGATGTTGCTGGACATCTTCAGCACACAGTGAGCTTTGCAGGGTGACACAAACATAGCTGTCCCTCCTCCCTTCCAACCTAAAAGTGCATTTGAATCCAACATCTCTGGTGCCTGGTGCTCTCTGAGCACAGCAGAGTAAAGCACGAACGTTTAAGCTCTGCTCCCACAATAAAAGGGGCAAGTATGAAAGATGTTGCTGGGAATCTTCAGCACCCAGTGAGCTTTGCAATGATGACACACTTATTGCTCTATCTCCCCCTTCCTACCGAAAAGTGCATTTGAATCCAACATCTCTGGTGTCTGGTGCTCTCTGAGCACAGCAGAGTAAAGCACGAACGTTTGAACTTTGCTCCCACAGGAAAAGAGGCAAGAATGAAAGATGTTGCTGGGCATCTTCAGCACCCAGTGAGCTTTGCAATGGTGACACACTTATTGCTGTATCTCCCCCTTCCTACCGAAAAGTGCATTTGAATCCAACATCTCTGGTGTCTGGTGCTCTCTGAGCACAGCAGAGTAAAGCACGAACGTTTGAACTCTGCTCCCACAGGAAAGGAGTCAGGAGTGAAAGTTGATGCTGGGCATCTTCAGCACACAGTGAGAGTTGAAAGGGTGACACGCACATTGAGGTCTCTCCTCACTTTCGTTCCTCAAAGTGTATTTGAATCCAACATCTCCGGTGCCTGCTCTCGGCTGAGCAGAATGATGCAAAGCAAGAGCGTTTGAACTTTGCTCCCACAGGAAAAGAGCCAGGAGTGAAAGATGTTGCTGGACATCTTCAGCACACAGTGAGCTTTGCAGGGTGACACAAACATAGCTGTAACTCCTCCCTTCCTACCGAAAAGTGCATTTGAATCCAACATCTCTGGTGCCTGGTGCTCTCTGAGCACAGCAGAGTAAAGCACGAACGTTTAAGCTGTGCTCCCACAATAAAAGGGGCAAGTATGAAAGATGTTGCTGGGAAACTTCAGCACCCAGTGAGCTTTGCAATGGTGACACACTCATTGCTGTATCTCCCCCTTCCTACCGAAAAGTGCATTTGAATCCAACATCTCTGGTGTCTGGTGCTCTCTGAGCACAGCAGAGTCAAGCACGAACGTTTGAACTTTGCTCCCACAGGAAAAGAGGCAAGAATGAAAGATGTTGCTGGGCATCTTCAGCACTCAGTGAGCTTTGCAAAGGTGACACACTTATTGCTGTATCTCACCCTTCCTACCGAAAAGTGCATTTGAATCCAACATCTCTGGTGTCTGGTGCTCTCTGAGCACAGCAGAGTCAAGCACGAACGTTTGAACTCTGCTCCCACAGGAAAGGAGTCAGGAGTGAAAGATGTTGCTGGGCATCTTCAGCACCCAGTGAGCTTTGCAATGGTGACACACTTATTGCTGTATCTCCCCCTTCCTACCGAAAAGTGCATTTGAATCCAACATCTCTGGTGTCTGGTGCTCTCTGAGCACAGCAGAGTCAAGCACGAACGTTTGAACTCTGCTCCCACAGGAAAGGAGTCAGGAGTGAAAGATGATGCTGGGCGTCTTCAGCACACAGTGAGAGTTGAAAGGGTGACACGCACATTGAGGTCTCTCCTCACTTTCGTTCCTCAAAGTGTATTTGAATCCAACATCTCCGGTGCCTGCTCTCGGCTGAGCAGAACGATGTAAAGCAAGAGCGTTTGAACTTTGCTCCCACAGGAAAAGAGCCAGGAGTGAAAGATGTTGCTGGACATCTTCAGCACACAGTGAGCTTTGCAGGGTGACACAAACATAGCTGTCCCTCCTCTCTTCCAACCTAAAAGTGCATTTGAATCCAACATCTCTGTGCCTGGTGCTCTCTGAGCACAGCAGAGTAAAGCACGTACGTTTGAACTTTGCTCCCACAGGAAAAGGGGCAAGAATGAAAGATGTTGCTGGGAATCTTCAGCACCCAGTGAGCTTTGCAATGGTGACACACTTATTGCTGTATCTCCCCCTTCCTACCGAAAAGTGCATTTGAATCCAACATCTCTGGTGTCTGGTGCTCTCTGAGCACAGCAGAGTAAAGCACGAACGTTTGAACTTTGCTCCCACAGGAAAAGAGGCAAGAATGAAAGATGTTGCTGGGCATCTTCAGCACCCAGTGAGCTTTGCAATGGTGACACACTTATTGCTGTATCTCCCCCTTCCTACCGAAAAGTGCATTTGAATCCAACATCTCTGGTGTCTGGTGCTCTCTGAGCACAGCAGAGTAAAGCACGAACGTTTGAACTCTGCTCCCACAGGAAAGGAGTCAGGAGTGAAAGATGATGCTGGGCGTCTTCAGCACACAGTGAGAGTTGAAAGGGTGACACGCACATTGAGGTCTCTACTCACTTTCGCTCCTCAAAGTGTATTTGAATCCAACATCTCCGGTGCCTGCTCTCGGCTGAGCAGAACGATGTAAAGCAAGAGCGTTTGAACTTTGCTCCCACAGGAAAAGAGCCAGGAGTGAAAGATGTTGCTGGACATCTTCAGCACACAGTGAGCTTTGCAGGGTGACACAAACATAGCTGTCCCTCCTCCCTTCCAACCTAAAAGTGCATTTGAATCCAACATCTCTGGTGCCTGGTGCTCTCTGAGCACAGCAGAGTAAAGCACGAACGTTTAAGCTCTGCTCCCACAATAAAAGGGGCAAGTATGAAAGATGTTGCTGGGAATCTTCAGCACCCAGTGAGCTTTGCAATGATGACACACTTATTGCTCTATCTCCCCCTTCCTACCGAAAAGTGCATTTGAATCCAACATCTCTGGTGTCTGGTGCTCTCTGAGCACAGCAGAGTAAAGCACGAACGTTTGAACTTTGCTCCCACAGGAAAAGAGGCAAGAATGAAAGATGTTGCTGGGCATCTTCAGCACCCAGTGAGCTTTGCAATGGTGACACACTTATTGCTGTATCTCCCCCTTCCTACCGAAAAGTGCATTTGAATCCAACATCTCTGGTGTCTGGTGCTCTCTGAGCACAGCAGAGTAAAGCACGAACGTTTGAACTCTGCTCGCACAGGAAAGGAGTCAGGAGTGAAAGATGATGCTGGGCATCTTCAGCACACAGTGAGAGTTGAAAGGGTGACACGCACATTGAGGTCTCTCCTCACTTTCGTTCCTCAAAGTGTATTTGAATCCAACATCTCCGGTGCCTGCTCTCGGCTGAGCAGAACGATGTAAAGCAAGAGCGTTTGAACTTTGCTCCCACAGGAAAAGAGCCAGGAGTGAAAGATGTTGCTGGACATCTTCAGCACACAGTGAGCTTTGCAGGGTGACACAAACATAGCTGTCCCTCCTCCCTTCCAACCTAAAAGTGCATTTGAATCCAACATCTCTGGTGCCTGGTGCTCTCTGAGCACAGCAGAGTAAAGCACGAACGTTTAAGCTCTGCTCCCACAATAAAAGGGGCAAGTATGAAAGATGTTGCTGGGAAACTTCAGCACCCAGTGAGCTTTGCAATGGTGACACACTCATTGCTGTATCTCCCCCTTCCTACCGAAAAGTGCATTTGAATCCAACATCTCTGGTGTCTGGTGCTCTCTGAGCACAGCAGAGTAAAGCACGAACGTTTGAACTTTGCTCCCACAGGAAAAGAGGCAAGAATGAAAGATGTTGCTGGGCATCTTCAGCACCCAGTGAGCTTTGCAATGGTGACACACTTATTGCTGTATCTCCCCCTTCCTACCGAAAAGTGCATTTGAATCCAACATCTCTGGTGTCTGGTGCTCTCTGAGCACAGCAGAGTAAAGCACGAACGTTTGAACTCTGCTCCCACAGGAAAGGAGTCAGGAGTGAAAGATGATGCTGGGCGTCTTCAGCACACAGTGAGAGTTGAAAGGGTGACACGCACATTGAGGTCTCTCCTCACTTTCGTTCCTCAAAGTGTATTTGAATCCAACATCTCCGGTGCCTGCTCTCGGCTGAGCAGAACGATGTAAAGCAAGAGCGTTTGAACTTTGCTCCCACAGGAAAAGAGCCAGGAGTGAAAGATGTTGCTGGACATCTTCAGCACACAGTGAGCTTTGCAGGGTGACACAAACATAGCTGTCCCTCCTCCCTTCCTACCGAAAAGTGCATTTAATCCAACATCTCTGGTGCCTGGTGCTCTCTGAGCACAGCAGAGTAAAGCACGAACGTTTAAGCTCTGCTCCCACAATAAAAGGGGCAAGTATGAAAGATGTTGCTGGGAAACTTCAGCACCCAGTGAGCTTTGCAATGGTGACACACTTATTGCTCTATCTCCCCCTTCCTACCGAAAAGTGCATTTGAATCCAACATCTCTGGTGTCTGGTGCTCTCTGAGCACAGCAGAGTAAAGCACGAACGTTTGAACTTTGCTCCCACAGGAAAAGAGGCAAGAATGAAAGATGTTGCTGGGCATCTTCAGCACCCAGTGAGCTTTGCAATGGTGACACACTTATTGCTGTATCTCCCCCTTCCTACCGAAAAGTGCATTTGAATCCAACATCTCTGGTGTCTGGTGCTCTCTGAGCACAGCAGAGTAAAGCACGAACGTTTGAACTCTGCTCCCACAGGAAAGGAGTCAGGAGTGAAAGATGATGCTGGGCATCTTCAGCACACAGTGAGAGTTGAAAGGGTGACACGCACATTGAGGTCTCTCCTCACTTTCGTTCCTCAAAGTGTATTTGAATCCAACATCTCCGGTGCCTGCTCTCGGCTGAGCAGAACGATGTAAAGCAAGAGCGTTTGAACTTTGCTCCCACAGGAAAAGAGCCAGGAGTGAAAGATGTTGCTGGACATCTTCAGCACACAGTGAGCTTTGCAGGGTGACACAAACATAGCTGTCCCTCCTCTCTTCCAACCTAAAAGTGCATTTGAATCCAACATCTCTGGTGCCTGGTGCTCTCTGAGCACAGCAGAGTAAAGCACGAACGTTTAAGCTCTGCTCCCACAATAAAAGGGGCAAGTATGAAAGATGTTGCTGGGAAACTTCAGCACCCAGTGAGCTTTGCAATGGTGACACACTCATTGCTGTATCTCCCCCTTCCTACCGAAAAGTGCATTTGAATCCAACATCTCTGGTGTCTGGTGCTCTCTGAGCACAGCAGAGTAAAGCACGAACGTTTGAACTTTGCTCCCACAGGAAAAGAGGCAAGAATGAAAGATGTTGCTGGGCATCTTCAGCACCCAGTGAGCTTTGCAATGGTGACACACTTATTGCTGTATCTCCCCCTTCCTACCGAAAAGTGCATTTGAATCCAACATCTCTGGTGTCTGGTGCTCTCTGAGCACAGCAGAGTAAAGCACGAACGTTTGAACTCTGCTCCCACAGGAAAGGAGTCAGGAGTGAAAGATGATGCTGGGCGTCTTCAGCACACAGTGAGAGTTGAAAGGGTGACACGCACATTGAGGTCTCTCCTCACTTTCGTTCCTCAAAGTGTATTTGAATCCAACATCTCCGGTGCCTGCTCTCGGCTGAGCAGAACGATGTAAAGCAAGAGCGTTTGAACTTTGCTCCCACAGGAAAAGAGCCAGGAGTGAAAGATGTTGCTGGACATCTTCAGCACACAGTGAGCTTTGCAGGGTGACACAAACATAGCTGTCCCTCCTCCCTTCCAACCTAAAAGTGCATTTGAATCCAACATCTCTGGTGCCTGGTGCTCTCTGAGCACAGCAGAGTAAAGCACGAACGTTTAAGCTCTGCTCCCACAATAAAAGGGGCAAGAATGAAAGATGTTGCTGGGAAACTTCAGCACCCAGTGAGCTTCGCAATGGCGACACAGTCATTGCTGTATCTCCCCCTTCCTACCGAAAAGTGCATTTGAATCCAACATCTCTGGTGTCTGGTGCTCTCTGAGCACAGCAGAGTAAAGCACGAACGTTTGAACTTTGCTCCCACAGGAAAAGAGGCAAGAATGAAAGATGTTGCTGGGCATCTTCAGCACCCAGTGAGCTTTGCAATGGTGACACACTTATTGCTGTATCTCCCCCTTCCTACCGAAAAGTGCATTTGAATCCAACATCTCTGGTGTCTGGTGCTCTCTGAGCACAGCAGAGTAAAGCACGAACGTTTGAACTCTGCTCCCACAGGAAAGGAGTCAGGAGTGAAAGATGATGCTGGGCATCTTCAGCACACAGTGAGAGTTGAAAGGGTGACACGCACATTGAGGTCTCTCCTCACTTTCATTCCTCAAAGTGTATTTGAATCCAACATCTCCGGTGCCTGCTCTCGGCTGAGCAGAACGATGTAAAGCAAGAGCGTTTGAACTTTGCTCCCACAGGAAAAGAGCCAGGAGTGAAAGATGTTGCTGGACATCTTCAGCACACAGTGAGCTTTGCAGGGTGACACAAACATAGCTGTCCCTCCTCCCTTCCAACCTAAAAGTGCATTTGAATCCAACATCTCTGGTGCCTGGTGCTCTCTGAGCACAGCAGAGTAAAGCACGAACGTTTAAGCTCTGCTCCCACAATAAAAGGGGCAAGTATGAAAGATGTTGCTGGGAATCTTCAGCACCCAGTGAGCTTTGCAATGATGACACACTTATTGCTCTATCTCCCCCTTCCTACCGAAAAGTGCATTTGAATCCAACATCTCTGGTGTCTGGTGCTCTCTGAGCACAGCAGAGTAAAGCACGAACGTTTGAACTTTGCTCCCACAGGAAAAGAGGCAAGAATGAAAGATGTTGCTGGGCATCTTCAGCACCCAGTGAGCTTTGCAATGGTGACACACTTATTGCTGTATCTCCCCCTTCCTACCGAAAAGTGCATTTGAATCCAACATCTCTGGTGTCTGGTGCTCTCTGAGCACAGCAGAGTAAAGCACGAACGTTTGAACTCTGCTCCCACAGGAAAGGAGTCAGGAGTGAAAGTTGATGCTGGGCATCTTCAGCACACAGTGAGAGTTGAAAGGGTGACACGCACATTGAGGTCTCTCCTCACTTTCGTTCCTCAAAGTGTATTTGAATCCAACATCTCCGGTGCCTGCTCTCGGCTGAGCAGAATGATGCAAAGCAAGAGCGTTTGAACTTTGCTCCCACAGGAAAAGAGCCAGGAGTGAAAGATGTTGCTGGACATCTTCAGCACACAGTGAGCTTTGCAGGGTGACACAAACATAGCTGTAACTCCTCCCTTCCTACCGAAAAGTGCATTTGAATCCAACATCTCTGGTGCCTGGTGCTCTCTGAGCACAGCAGAGTAAAGCACGAACGTTTAAGCTGTGCTCCCACAATAAAAGGGGCAAGTATGAAAGATGTTGCTGGGAAACTTCAGCACCCAGTGAGCTTTGCAATGGTGACACACTCATTGCTGTATCTCCCCCTTCCTACCGAAAAGTGCATTTGAATCCAACATCTCTGGTGTCTGGTGCTCTCTGAGCACAGCAGAGTCAAGCACGAACGTTTGAACTTTGCTCCCACAGGAAAAGAGGCAAGAATGAAAGATGTTGCTGGGCATCTTCAGCACTCAGTGAGCTTTGCAAAGGTGACACACTTATTGCTGTATCTCCCCCTTCCTACCGAAAAGTGCATTTGAATCCAACATCTCTGGTGTCTGGTGCTCTCTGAGCACAGCAGAGTCAAGCACGAACGTTTGAACTCTGCTCCCACAGGAAAGGAGTCAGGAGTGAAAGATGTTGCTGGGCATCTTCAGCACCCAGTGAGCTTTGCAATGGTGACACACTTATTGCTGTATCTCCCCCTTCCTACCGAAAAGTGCATTTGAATCCAACATCTCTGGTGTCTGGTGCTCTCTGAGCACAGCAGAGTCAAGCACGAACGTTTGAACTCTGCTCCCACAGGAAAGGAGTCAGGAGTGAAAGATGATGCTGGGCGTCTTCAGCACACAGTGAGAGTTGAAAGGGTGACACGCACATTGAGGTCTCTCCTCACTTTCGTTCCTCAAAGTGTATTTGAATCCAACATCTCCGGTGCCTGCTCTCGGCTGAGCAGAACGATGTAAAGCAAGAGCGTTTGAACTTTGCTCCCACAGGAAAAGAGCCAGGAGTGAAAGATGTTGCTGGACATCTTCAGCACACAGTGAGCTT
Organism: Lathamus discolor; assembly: GCF_037157495.1. Classification (NCBI taxonomy): domain Eukaryota; kingdom Metazoa; phylum Chordata; class Aves; order Psittaciformes; family Psittacidae; genus Lathamus; species Lathamus discolor. Next base: position 1,001,084 of record NC_088892.1, on the reverse strand, counting down.
TGCAGGGTGACACAAACATAGCTGTCCCTCCTCTCTTCCAACCTAAAAGTGCATTTGAATCCAACATCTCTGTGCCTGGTGCTCTCTGAGCACAGCAGAGTAAAGCACGTACGTTTGAACTTTGCTCCCACAGGAAAAGGGGCAAGAATGAAAGATGTTGCTGGGAATCTTCAGCACCCAGTGAGCTTTGCAATGGTGACACACTTATTGCTGTATCTCCCCCTTCCTACCGAAAAGTGCATTTGAATCCAACATCTCTGGTGTCTGGTGCTCTCTGAGCACAGCAGAGTAAAGCACGAACGTTTGAACTTTGCTCCCACAGGAAAAGAGGCAAGAATGAAAGATGTTGCTGGGCATCTTCAGCACCCAGTGAGCTTTGCAATGGTGACACACTTATTGCTGTATCTCCCCCTTCCTACCGAAAAGTGCATTTGAATCCAACATCTCTGGTGTCTGGTGCTCTCTGAGCACAGCAGAGTAAAGCACGAACGTTTGAACTCTGCTCCCACAGGAAAGGAGTCAGGAGTGAAAGATGATGCTGGGCGTCTTCAGCACACAGTGAGAGTTGAAAGGGTGACACGCACATTGAGGTCTCTACTCACTTTCGCTCCTCAAAGTGTATTTGAATCCAACATCTCCGGTGCCTGCTCTCGGCTGAGCAGAACGATGTAAAGCAAGAGCGTTTGAACTTTGCTCCCACAGGAAAAGAGCCAGGAGTGAAAGATGTTGCTGGACATCTTCAGCACACAGTGAGCTTTGCAGGGTGACACAAACATAGCTGTCCCTCCTCCCTTCCAACCTAAAAGTGCATTTGAATCCAACATCTCTGGTGCCTGGTGCTCTCTGAGCACAGCAGAGTAAAGCACAAACGTTTAAGCTCTGCTCCCACAATAAAAGGGGCAAGTATGAAAGATGTTGCTGGGAATCTTCAGCACCCAGTGAGCTTTGCAATGATGACACACTTATTGCTCTATCTCCCCCTTCCTACCGAAAAGTGCATTTGAATCCAACATCTCTGGTGTCTGGTGCTCTCTGAGCACAGCAGAGTAAAGCACGAACGTTTGAACTTTGCTCCCACAGGAAAAGAGGCAAGAATGAAAGATGTTGCTGGGCATCTTCAGCACCCAGTGAGCTTTGCAATGGTGACACACTTATTGCTGTATCTCCCCCTTCCTACCGAAAAGTGCATTTGAATCCAACATCTCTGGTGTCTGGTGCTCTCTGAGCACAGCAGAGTAAAGCACGAACGTTTGAACTCTGCTCGCACAGGAAAGGAGTCAGGAGTGAAAGATGATGCTGGGCGTCTTCAGCACACAGTGAGAGTTGAAAGGGTGACACGCACATTGAGGTCTCTACTCACTTTCGCTCCTCAAAGTGTATTTGAATCCAACATCTCCGGTGCCTGCTCTCGGCTGAGCAGAACGATGTAAAGCAAGAGCGTTTGAACTTTGCTCCCACAGGAAAAGAGCCAGGAGTGAAAGATGTTGCTGGACATCTTCAGCACACAGTGAGCTTTGCAGGGTGACACAAACATAGCTGTAACTCCTCCCTTCCTACCGAAAAGTGCATTTGAATCCAACATCTCTGGTGCCTGGTGCTCTCTGAGCACAGCAGAGTAAAGCACGAACGTTTAAGCTCTGCTCCCACAATAAAAGGGGCAAGTATGAAAGATGTTGCTGGGAAACTTCAGCACCCAGTGAGCTTTGCAATGGTGACACACTCATTGCTGTATCTCCCCCTTCCTACCGAAAAGTGCATTTGAATCCAACATCTCTGGTGTCTGGTGCTCTCTGAGCACAGCAGAGTCAAGCACGAACGTTTGAACTTTGCTCCCACAGGAAAAGAGGCAAGAATGAAAGATGTTGCTGGGCATCTTCAGCACTCAGTGAGCTTTGCAAAGGTGACACACTTATTGCTGTATCTCCCCCTTCCTACCGAAAAGTGCATTTGAATCCAACATCTCTGGTGTCTGGTGCTCTCTGAGCACAGCAGAGTCAAGCACGAACGTTTGAACTCTGCTCCCACAGGAAAGGAGTCAGGAGTGAAAGATGTTGCTGGGCATCTTCAGCACCCAGTGAGCTTTGCAATGGTGACACACTTATTGCTGTATCTCCCCCTTCCTACCGAAAAGTGCATCTGAATCCAACATCTCTGGTGTCTGGTGCTCTCTGAGCACAGCAGAGTCAAGCACGAACGTTTGAACTCTGCTCCCACAGGAAAGGAGTCAGGAGTGAAAGATGATGCTGGGCGTCTTCAGCACACAGTGAGAGTTGAAAGGGTGACACGCACATTGAGGTCTCTCCTCACTTTCGTTCCTCAAAGTGTATTTGAATCCAACATCTCCGGTGCCTGCTCTCGGCTGAGCAGAGCGATGTAAAGCAAGAGCGTTTGAACTTTGCTCCCACAGGAAAAGAGCCAGGAGTGAAAGATGTTGCTGGACATCTTCAGCACACAGTGAGCTTTGCAGGGTGACACAAACATAGCTGTCCCTCCTCTCTTCCAACCTAAAAGTGCATTTGAATCCAACATCTCTGTGCCTGGTGCTCTCTGAGCACAGCAGAGTAAAGCACGTACGTTTGAACTTTGCTCCCACAGGAAAAGGGGCAAGAATGAAAGATGTTGCTGGGAATCTTCAGCACCCAGTGAGCTTTGCAATGGTGACACACTTATTGCTGTATCTCCCCCTTCCTACCGAAAAGTGCATTTGAATCCAACATCTCTGGTGTCTGGTGCTCTCTGAGCACAGCAGAGTAAAGCACGAACGTTTGAACTTTGCTCCCACAGGAAAAGAGGCAAGAATGAAAGATGTTGCTGGGCATCTTCAGCACCCAGTGAGCTTTGCAATGGTGACACACTTATTGCTGTATCTCCCCCTTCCTACCGAAAAGTGCATTTGAATCCAACATCTCTGGTGTCTGGTGCTCTCTGAGCACAGCAGAGTAAAGCACGAACGTTTGAACTCTGCTCCCACAGGAAAGGAGTCAGGAGTGAAAGATGATGCTGGGCGTCTTCAGCACACAGTGAGAGTTGAAAGGGTGACACGCACATTGAGGTCTCTACTCACTTTCGCTCCTCAAAGTGTATTTGAATCCAACATCTCCGGTGCCTGCTCTCGGCTGAGCAGAACGATGTAAAGCAAGAGCGTTTGAACTTTGCTCCCACAGGAAAAGAGCCAGGAGTGAAAGATGTTGCTGGACATCTTCAGCACACAGTGAGCTTTGCAGGGTGACACAAACATAGCTGTCCCTCCTCCCTTCCTACCGAAAAGTGCATTTGAATCCAACATCTCTGGTGCCTGGTGCTCTCTGAGCACAGCAGAGTAAAGCACGAACGTTTAAGCTCTGCTCCCACAATAAAAGGGGCAAGTATGAAAGATGTTGCTGGGAAACTTCAGCACCCAGTGAGCTTTGCAATGGTGACACACTCATTGCTGTATCTCCCCCTTCCTACCGAAAAGTGCATTTGAATCCAACATCTCTGGTGTCTGGTGCTCTCTGAGCACAGCAGAGTCAAGCACGAACGTTTGAACTTTGCTCCCACAGGAAAAGAGGCAAGAATGAAAGATGTTGCTGGGCATCTTCAGCACTCAGTGAGCTTTGCAAAGGTGACACACTTATTGCTGTATCTCCCCCTTCCTACCGAAAAGTGCATTTGAATCCAACATCTCTGGTGTCTGGTGCTCTCTGAGCACAGCAGAGTCAAGCACGAACGTTTGAACTCTGCTCCCACAGGAAAGGAGTCAGGAGTGAAAGATGTTGCTGGGCATCTTCAGCACCCAGTGAGCTTTGCAATGGTGACACACTTATTGCTGTATCTCCCCCTTCCTACCGAAAAGTGAATTTGAATCCAACATCTCTGGTGTCTGGTGCTCTCTGAGCACAGCAGAGTAAAGCACGAACGTTTGAACTCTGCTCCCACAGGAAAGGAGTCAGGAGTGAAAGATGATGCTGGGCGTCTTCAGCACACAGTGAGAGTTGAAAGGGTGACACGCACATTGAGGTCTCTCCTCACTTTCGTTCCTCAAAGTGTATTTGAATCCAACATCTCCGGTGCCTGCTCTCGGCTGAGCAGAACGATGTAAAGCAAGAGCGTTTGAACTTTGCTCCCACAGGAAAAGAGCCAGGAGTGAAAGATGTTGCTGGACATCTTCAGCACACAGTGAGCTTTGCAGGGTGACACAAACATAGCTGTCCCTCCTCCCTTCCAACCTAAAAGTGCATTTGAATCCAACATCTCTGTGCCTGGTGCTCTCTGAGCACAGCAGAGTAAAGCACGAACGTTTGAACTTTGCTCCCACAGGAAAAGGGGCAAGAATGAAAGATGTTGCTGGGAATCTTCAGCACCCAGTGAGCTTTGTAATGATGACACACTTATTGCTCTATCTCCCCCTTCCTACCGAAAAGTGCATTTGAATCCAACATCTCTGGTGTCTGGTGCTCTCTGAGCACAGCAGAGTAAAGCACGAACGTTTGAACTTTGCTCCCACAGGAAAAGAGGCAAGAATGAAAGATGTTGCTGGGCATCTTCAGCACCCAGTGAGCTTTGCAATGGTGACACACTTATTGCTGTATCTCCCCCTTCCTACCGAAAAGTGCATTTGAATCCAACATCTCTGGTGTCTGGTGCTCTCTGAGCACAGCAGAGTCAAGCACGAACGTTTGAACTCTGCTCCCACAGGAAAGGAGTCAGGAGTGAAAGATGTTGCTGGGCATCTTCAGCACCCAGTGAGCTTTGCAATGGTGACACACTTATTGCTGTATCTCCCCCTTCCTACCGAAAAGTGCATTTGAATCCAACATCTCTGGTGTCTGGTGCTCTCTGAGCACAGCAGAGTCAAGCACGAACGTTTGAACTCTGCTCCCACAGGAAAGGAGTCAGGAGTGAAAGATGATGCTGGGCGTCTTCAGCACACAGTGAGAGTTGAAAGGGTGACACGCACATTGAGGTCTCTCCTCACTTTCGTTCCTCAAAGTGTATTTGAATCCAACATCTCCGGTGCCTGCTCTCGGCTGAGCAGAACGATGTAAAGCAAGAGCGTTTGAACTTTGCTCCCACAGGAAAAGAGCCAGGAGTGAAAGATGTTGCTGGACATCTTCAGCACACAGTGAGCTTTGCAGGGTGACACAAACATAGCTGTCCCTCCTCTCTTCCAACCTAAAAGTGCATTTGAATCCAACATCTCTGTGCCTGGTGCTCTCTGAGCACAGCAGAGTAAAGCACGTACGTTTGAACTTTGCTCCCACAGGAAAAGGGGCAAGAATGAAAGATGTTGCTGGGAATCTTCAGCACCCAGTGAGCTTTGCAATGGTGACACACTTATTGCTGTATCTCCCCCTTCCTACCGAAAAGTGCATTTGAATCCAACATCTCTGGTGTCTGGTGCTCTCTGAGCACAGCAGAGTAAAGCACGAACGTTTGAACTTTGCTCCCACAGGAAAAGAGGCAAGAATGAAAGATGTTGCTGGGCATCTTCAGCACCCAGTGAGCTTTGCAATGGTGACACACTTATTGCTGTATCTCCCCCTTCCTACCGAAAAGTGCATTTGAATCCAACATCTCTGGTGTCTGGTGCTCTCTGAGCACAGCAGAGTAAAGCACGAACGTTTGAACTCTGCTCCCACAGGAAAGGAGTCAGGAGTGAAAGATGATGCTGGGTGTCTTCAGCACACAGTGAGAGTTGAAAGGGTGACACGCACATTGAGGTCTCTACTCACTTTCGCTCCTCAAAGTGTATTTGAATCCAACATCTCCGGTGCCTGCTCTCGGCTGAGCAGAACGATGTAAAGCAAGAGCGTTTGAACTTTGCTCCCACAGGAAAAGAGCCAGGAGTGAAAGATGTTGCTGGACATCTTCAGCACACAGTGAGCTTTGCAGGGTGACACAAACATAGCTGTCCCTCCTCCCTTCCTACCGAAAAGTGCATTTGAATCCAACATCTCTGGTGCCTGGTGCTCTCTGAGCACAGCAGAGTAAAGCACGAACGTTTAAGCTCTGCTCCCACAATAAAAGGGGCAAGTATGAAAGATGTTGCTGGGAAACTTCAGCACCCAGTGAGCTTTGCAATGGTGACACACTCATTGCTGTATCTCCCCCTTCCTACCGAAAAGTGCATTTGAATCCAACATCTCTGGTGTCTGGTGCTCTCTGAGCACAGCAGAGTAAAGCACGAACGTTTGAACTTTGCTCCCACAGGAAAAGAGGCAAGAATGAAAGATGTTGCTGGGCATCTTCAGCACTCAGTGAGCTTTGCAAAGGTGACACACTTATTGCTGTATCTCCCCCTTCCTACCGAAAAGTGCATTTGAATCCAACATCTCTGGTGTCTGGTGCTCTCTGAGCACAGCAGAGTCAAGCACGAACGTTTGAACTCTGCTCCCACAGGAAAGGAGTCAGGAGTGAAAGATGTTGCTGGGCATCTTCAGCACCCAGTGAGCTTTGCAATGGTGACACACTTATTGCTGTATCTCCCCCTTCCTACCGAAAAGTGAATTTGAATCCAACATCTCTGGTGTCTGGTGCTCTCTGAGCACAGCAGAGTAAAGCACGAACGTTTGAACTCTGCTCCCACAGGAAAGGAGTCAGGAGTGAAAGATGATGCTGGGCGTCTTCAGCACACAGTGAGAGTTGAAAGGGTGACACGCACATTGAGGTCTCTCCTCACTTTCGTTCCTCAAAGTGTATTTGAATCCAACATCTCCGGTGCCTGCTCTCGGCTGAGCAGAACGATGTAAAGCAAGAGCGTTTGAACTTTGCTCCCACAGGAAAAGAGCCAGGAGTGAAAGATGTTGCTGGACATCTTCAGCACACAGTGAGCTTTGCAGGGTGACACAAACATAGCTGTCCCTCCTCCCTTCCTACCGAAAAGTGCATTTGAATCCAACATCTCTGGTGCCTGGTGCTCTCTGAGCACAGCAGAGTAAAGCACGAACGTTTAAGCTCTGCTCCCACAATAAAAGGGGCAAGTATGAAAGATGTTGCTGGGAAACTTCAGCACCCAGTGAGCTTTGCAATGGTGACACACTCATTGCTGTATCTCCCCCTTCCTACCGAAAAGTGCATTTGAATCCAACATCTCTGGTGTCTGGTGCTCTCTGAGCACAGCAGAGTAAAGCACGAACGTTTGAACTTTGCTCCCACAGGAAAAGAGGCAAGAATGAAAGATGTTGCTGGGCATCTTCAGCACTCAGTGAGCTTTGCAAAGGTGACACACTTATTGCTGTATCTCCCCCTTCCTACCGAAAAGTGCATTTGAATCCAACATCTCTGGTGTCTGGTGCTCTCTGAGCACAGCAGAGTAAAGCACGAACGTTTGAACTCTGCTCCCACAGGAAAGGAGTCAGGAGTGAAAGATGATGCTGGGCGTCTTCAGCACACAGTGAGAGTTGAAAGGGTGACACGCACATTGAGGTCTCTCCTCACTTTCGTTCCTCAAAGTGTATTTGAATCCAACATCTCCGGTGCCTGCTCTCGGCTGAGCAGAACGATGTAAAGCAAGAGCGTTTGAACTTTGCTCCCACAGGAAAAGAGCCAGGAGTGAAAGATGTTGCTGGACATCTTCAGCACACAGTGAGCTTTGCAGGGTGACACAAACATAGCTGTCCCTCCTCCCTTCCAACCTAAAAGTGCATTTGAATCCAACATCTCTGTGCCTGGTGCTCTCTGAGCACAGCAGAGTAAAGCACGAACGTTTGAACTTTGCTCCCACAGGAAAAGGGGCAAGAATGAAAGATGTTGCTGGGAATCTTCAGCACCCAGTGAGCTTTGCAATGGTGACACACTTATTGCTGTATCTCCCCCTTCCTACCGAAAAGTGCATTTGAATCCAACATCTCTGGTGTCTGGTGCTCTCTGAGCACAGCAGAGTAAAGCACGAACGTTTGAACTCTGCTCCCACAGGAAAGGAGTCAGGAGTGAAAGATGATGCTGGGCATCTTCAGCACACAGTGAGAGTTGAAAGGTTGACACGCACATTGAGGTCTCTCCTCACTTTCGTTCCTCAAAGTGTATTTGAATCCAACATCTCCGGTGCCTGCTCTCGGCTGAGCAGAACGATGTAAAGCAAGAGCGTTTGAACTTTGCTCCCACAGGAAAAGAGCCAGGAGTGAAAGATGTTGCTGGACATCTTCAGCACACAGTGAGCTTTGCAGGGTGACACAAACATAGCTGTCCCTCCTCCCTTCCTACCGAAAAGTGCATTTGAATCCAACATCTCTGGTGCCTGGTGCTCTCTGAGCACAGCAGAGTAAAGCACGAACGTTTAAGCTCTGCTCCCACAATAAAAGGGGCAAGTATGAAAGATGTTGCTGGGAAACTTCAGCACCCAGTGAGCTTTGCAATGGTGACACACTCATTGCTGTATCTCCCCCTTCCTACCGAAAAGTGCATTTGAGTCCAACATCTCTGGTGTCTGGTGCTCTCTGAGCACAGCAGAGTAAAGCACGAACGTTTGAACTTTGCTCCCACAGGAAAAGAGGCAAGAATGAAAGATGTTGCTGGGCATCTTCAGCACTCAGTGAGCTCTGCAAAGGTGACACACTTATTGCTGTATCTCCCCCTTCCTACCGAAAAGTGCATTTGAATCCAACATCTCTGGTGTCTGGTGCTCTCTGAGCACAGGAGAGTCAAGCACGAACGTTTGAACTCTGCTCCCACAGGAAAGGAGTCAGGAGTGAAAGATGTTGCTGGGCATCTTCAGCACCCAGTGAGCTTTGCAATGGTGACACACTTATTGCTGTATCTCCCCCTTCCTACCGAAAAGTGCATTTGAATCCAACATCTCTGGTGTCTGGTGCTCTCTGAGCACAGCAGAGTAAAGCACGAACGTTTGAACTCTGCTCCCACAGGAAAGGAGTCAGGAGTGAAAGATGATGCTGGGCGTCTTCAGCACACAGTGAGAGTTGAAAGGGTGACACGCACATTGAGGTCTCTCCTCACTTTCGTTCCTCAAAGTGTATTTGAATCCAACATCTCCGGTGCCTGCTCTCGGCTGAGCAGAACGATGTAAAGCAAGAGCGTTTGAACTTTGCTCCCACAGGAAAAGAGCCAGGAGTGAAAGATGTTGCTGGACATCTTCAGCACACAGTGAGCTTTGCAGGGTGACACAAACATAGCTGTCCCTCCTCCCTTCCAACCTAAAAGTGCATTTGAATCCAACATCTCTGTGCCTGGTGCTCTCTGAGCACAGCAGAGTAAAGCACGAACGTTTAAGCTCTGCTCCCACAATAAAAGGGGCAAGAATGAAAGATGTTGCTGGGAAACTTCAGCACCCAGAGAGCTTTGCAATGGTAACACACTCATTGCTGTATCTCCCCCTTCCTACCGAAAAGTGCATTTGAATCCAACATCTCTGGTGTCTGGTGCTCTCTGAGCACAGCAGAGTAAAGCACGAACGTTTGAACTTTGCTCCCACAGGAAAAGAGGCAAGAATGAAAGATGTTGCTGGGCATCTTCAGCACCCAGTGAGCTTTGCAATGGTGACACACTTATTGCTGTATCTCCCCCTTCCTACCGAAAAGTGCATTTGAATCCAACATCTCTGGTGTCTGGTGCTCTCTGAGCACAGCAGAGTAAAGCACGAACGTTTGAACTCTGCTCCCACAGGAAAGGAGTCAGGAGTGAAAGATGATGCTGGGCATCTTCAGCACACAGTGAGAGTTGAAAGGTTGACACGCACATTGAGGTCTCTCCTCACTTTCGTTCCTCAAAGTGTATTTGAATCCAACATCTCCGGTGCCTGCTCTCGGCTGAGCAGAACGATGTAAAGCAAGAGCGTTTGAACTTTGCTCCCACAGGAAAAGAGCCAGGAGTGAAAGATGTTGCTGGACATCTTCAGCACACAGTGAGCTTTGCAGGGTGACACAAACATAGCTGTCCCTCCTCCCTTCCTACCGAAAAGTGCATTTGAATCCAACATCTCTGGTGCCTGGTGCTCTCTGAGCACAGCAGAGTAAAGCACGAACGTTTAAGCTCTGCTCCCACAATAAAAGGGGCAAGTATGAAAGATGTTGCTGGGAAAATTCAGCACCCAGTGAGCTTTGCAATGGTGACACACTCATTGCTGTATCTCCCCCTTCCTACCGAAAAGTGCATTTGAGTCCAACATCTCTGGTGTCTGGTGCTCTCTGAGCACAGCAGAGTAAAGCACGAACGTTTGAACTTTGCTCCCACAGGAAAAGAGGCAAGAATGAAAGATGTTGCTGGGCATCTTCAGCACTCAGTGAGCTCTGCAAAGGTGACACACTTATTGCTGTATCTCCCCCTTCCTACCGAAAAGTGCATTTGAATCCAACATCTCTGGTGTCTGGTGCTCTCTGAGCACAGCAGAGTCAAGCACGAACGTTTGAACTCTGCTCCCACAGGAAAGGAGTCAGGAGTGAAAGATGTTGCTGGGCATCTTCAGCACCCAGTGAGCTTTGCAATGGTGACACACTTATTGCTGTATCTCCCCCTTCCTACCGAAAAGTGCATTTGAATCCAACATCTCTGGTGTCTGGTGCTCTCTGAGCACAGCAGAGTAAAGCACGAACGTTTGAACTCTGCTCCCACAGGAAAGGAGTCAGGAGTGAAAGATGATGCTGGGCGTCTTCAGCACACAGTGAGAGTTGAAAGGGTGACACGCACATTGAGGTCTCTCCTCACTTTCGTTCCTCAAAGTGTATTTGAATCCAACATCTCCGGTGCCTGCTCTCGGCTGAGCAGAACGATGTAAAGCAAGAGCGTTTGAACTTTGCTCCCACAGGAAAAGAGCCAGGAGTGAAAGATGTTGCTGGACATCTTCAGCACACAGTGAGCTTTGCAGGGTGACACAAACATAGCTGTCCCTCCTCCCTTCCAACCTAAAAGTGCATTTGAATCCAACATCTCTGTGCCTGGTGCTCTCTGAGCACAGCAGAGTAAAGCACGAACGTTTAAGCTCTGCTCCCACAATAAAAGGGGCAAGAATGAAAGATGTTGCTGGGAATCTTCAGCACCCAGTGAGCTTTGCAATGGTGACACACTTATTGCTCTATCTCCCCCTTCCTACCGAAAAGTGCATTTGAATCCAACATCTCTGGTGTCTGGTGCTCTCTGAGCACAGCAGAGTAAAGCACGAACGTTTGAACTTTGCTCCCACAGGAAAAGAGGCAAGAATGAAAGATGTTGCTGGGCATCTTCAGCACCCAGTGAGCTTTGCAATGGTGACACACTTATTGCTCTATCTCCCCCTTCCTACCGAAAAGTGCATTTGAATCCAACATCTCTGGTGTCTGGTGCTCTCTGAGCACAGCAGAGTAAAGCACGAACGTTTGAACTCTGCTCCCACAGGAAAGGAGTCAGGAGTGAAAGATGATGCTGGGCATCTTCAGCACACAGTGAGAGTTGAAAGGGTGACACGCACATTGAGGTCTCTCCTCACTTTCGTTCCTCAAAGTGTATTTGAATCCAACATCTCCGGTGCCTGCTCTCGGCTGAGCAGAACGATGTAAAGCAAGAGCGTTTGAACTTTGCTCCCACAGGAAAAGAGCCAGGAGTGAAAGATGTTGCTGGACATCTTCAGCACACAGTGAGCTTTGCAGGGTGACACAAACATAGCTGTCCCTCCTCCCTTCCTACCGAAAAGTGCATTTGAATCCAACATCTCTGGTGCCTGGTGCTCTCTGAGCACAGCAGAGTAAAGCACGAACGTTTAAGCTCTGCTCCCACAATAAAAGGGGCAAGAATGAAAGATGTTGCTGGGAAACTTCAGCACAGAGTGAGCTTTGCAATGGTGACACACTCATTGCTGTATCTCCCCCTTCCTACCGAAAAGTGCTTTTGAATCCAACATCTCTGGTGTCTGGTGCTCTCTGAGCACAGCAGAGTAAAGCACGAACGTTTGAACTTTGCTCCCACAGGAAAAGAGGCAAGAATGAAAGATGTTGCTGGGCATCTTCAGCACCCAGTGAGCTTTGCAATGGTGACACACTTATTGCTGTATCTCCCCCTTCCTACCGAAAAGTGCATTTGAATCCAACATCTCTGGTGTCTGGTGCTCTCTGAGCACAGCAGAGTAAAGCACGAACGTTTGAACTCTGCTCCCACAGGAAAGGAGTCAGGAGTGAAAGATGATGCTGGGCGTCTTCAGCACACAGTGAGAGTTGAAAGGGTGACACGCACATTGAGGTCTCTCCTCACTTTCGTTCCTCAAAGTGTATTTGAATCCAACATCTCCGGTGCCTGCTCTCGGCTGAGCAGAACGATGTAAAGCAAGAGCGTTTGAACTTTGCTCCCACAGGAAAAGAGCCAGGAGTGAAAGATGTTGCTGGACATCTTCAGCACACAGTGAGCTTTGCAGGGTGACACAAACATAGCTGTCCCTCCTCCCTTCCAACCTAAAAGTGCATTTGAATCCAACATCTCTGGTGCCTGGTGCACTCTGAGCACAGCAGAGTAAAGCACGAACGTTTGAACTTTGCTCCCACAGGAAAAGAGGCAAGAATGAAAGATGTTGCTGGGAATCTTCAGCACCCAGTGAGCTTTGCAATGGTGACACACTTATTGCTCTATCTCCCCCTTCCTACCGAAAAGTGCATTTGAATCCAACATCTCTGGTGTCTGGTGCTCTCTGAGCACAGCAGAGTAAAGCACGAACGTTTGAACTTTGCTCCCACAGGAAAAGAGGCAAGAATGAAAGATGTTGCTGGGCATCTTCAGCACCCAGTGAGCTTTGTAATGGTGACACACTTATTGCTGTATCTCCCCCTTCCTACCGAAAAGTGCATTTGAATCCAACATCTCTGGTGTCTGGTGCTCTCTGAGCACAGCAGAGTAAAGCACGAACGTTTGAACTCTGCTCCCACAGGAAAGGAGTCAGGAATGAAAGATGATGCTGGGCATCTTCAGCACACAGAGAGAGTTGAAAGGGTGACACGCACATTGAGGTCTCTCCTCACTTTCGTTCCTCAAAGTGTATTTGAATCCAACATCTCCGGTGCCTGCTCTCGGCTGAGCAGAACGATGTAAAGCAAGAGCGTTTGAACATTGCTCCCACAGGAAAAGAGCCAGGAGTGAAAGATGTTGCTGGACATCTTCAGCACACAGTGAGCTTTGCAGGGTGACACAAACATAGCTGTCCCTCCTCCCTTCCAACCTAAAAGTGCATTTGAATCCAACATCTCTGGTGCCTGGTGCTCTCTGAGCACAGCAGAGTAAAGCACGAACGTTTAAGCTCTGCTCCCACAATAAAAGGGGCAAGAATGAAAGATGTTGCTGGGAAACTTCAGCACCCAGTGAGCTTTGCAATGGTGACACACTCATTGCTGTATCTCCCCCTTCCTACCGAAAAGTGCATTTGAATCCAACATCTCTGGTGTCTGGTGCTCTCTGAGCACAGCAGAGTAAAGCACGAACGTTTGAACTTTGCTCCCACAGGAAAAGAGGCAAGAATGAAAGATGTTGCTGGGCATCTTCAGCACCCAGTGAGCTTTGCAATGGTGACACACTTATTGCTGTATCTCCCCCTTCCTACCGAAAAGTGCATTTGAATCCAACATCTCTGGTGTCTGGTGCTCTCTGAGCACAGCAGAGTAAAGCACGAACGTTTGAACTCTGCTCCCACAGGAAAGGAGTCAGGAGTGAAAGATGATGCTGGGCATCTTCAGCACACAGTGAGAGTTGAAAGGGTGACACGCACATTGAGGTCTCTCCTCACTTTCGTTCCTCAAAGTGTATTTGAATCCAACATCTCCGGTGCCTGCTCTCGGCTGAGCAGAACGATGTAAAGCAAGAGCGTTTGAACTTTGCTCCCACAGGAAAAGAGCCAGGAGTGAAAGATGTTGCTGGACATCTTCAGCACACAGTGAGCTTTGCAGGGTGACACAAACATAGCTGTCCCTCCTCCCTTCCAACCTAAAAGTGCATTTGAATCCAACATCTCTGGTGCCTGGTGCTCTCTGAGCACAGCAGAGTAAAGCACGAACGTTTAAGCTCTGCTCCCACAATAAAAGGAACAAGTATGAAAGATGTTGATGGGAAAATTCAGCACCCAGTGAGCTTTGCAATGGTGACACACTCATTGCTGTATCTCCCCCTTCCTACCGAAAAGTGCATTTGAATCCAACATCTCTGGTGTCTGGTGCTCTCTGAGCACAGCAGAGTAAAGCACGAACGTTTGAACTTTGCTCCCACAGGAAAAGAGGCAAGAATGAAAGATGTTGCTGGGCATCTTCAGCACTCAGTGAGCTTTGCAAAGGTGACACACTTATTGCTGTATCTCCCCCTTCCTACCGAAAAGTGCATTTGAATCCAACATCTCTGGTGTCTGGTGCTCTCTGAGCACAGGAGAGTCAAGCACGAACGTTTGAACTCTGCTCCCACAGGAAAGGAGTCAGGAGTGAAAGATGTTGCTGGGCATCTTCAGCACCCAGTGAGCTTTGCAATGGTGACACACTTATTGCTGTATCTCCCCCTTCCTACCGAAAAGTGCATTTGAATCCAACATCTCTGGTGTCTGGTGCTCTCTGAGCACAGCAGAGTAAAGCACGAACGTTTGAACTCTGCTCCCACAGGAAAGGAGTCAGGAGTGAAAGATGATGCTGGGCATCTTCAGCACACAGTGAGAGTTGAAAGGGTGACACGCACATTGAGGTCTCTCCTCACTTTCGTTCCTCAAAGTGTATTTGAATCCAACATCTCCGGTGCCTGCTCTCGGCTGAGCAGAACGATGTAAAGCAAGAGCGTTTGAACTTTGCTCCCACAGGAAAAGAGCCAGGAGTGAAAGATGTTGCTGGACATCTTCAGCACACAGTGAGCTTTGCAGGGTGACACAAACATAGCTGTCCCTCCTCCCTTCCTACCGAAAAGTGCATTTGAATCCAACATCTCTGGTGCCTGGTGCTCTCTGAGCACAGCAGAGTAAAGCACGAACGTTTAAGCTCTGCTCCCACAATAAAAGGGGCAAGTATGAAAGATGTTGCTGGGAAAATTCAGCACCCAGTGAGCTTTGCAATGGTGACACACTCATTGCTGTATCTCCCCCTTCCTACCGAAAAGTGCATTTGAATCCAACATCTCTGGTGTCTGGTGCTCTCTGAGCACAGCAGAGTAAAGCACGAACGTTTGAACTTTGCTCCCACAGGAAAAGAGGCAAGAATGAAAGATGTTGCTGGGCATCTTCAGCACTCAGTGAGCTTTGCAAAGGTGACACACTTATTGCTGTATCTCCCCCTTCCTACCGAAAAGTGCATTTGAATCCAACATCTCTGGTGTCTGGTGCTCTCTGAGCACAGGAGAGTCAAGCACGAACGTTTGAACTCTGCTCCCACAGGAAAGGAGTCAGGAGTGAAAGATGTTGCTGGGCATCTTCAGCACCCAGTGAGCTTTGCAATGGTGACACACTTATTGCTGTATCTCCCCCTTCCTACCGAAAAGTGCATTTGAATCCAACATCTCTGGTGTCTGGTGCTCTCTGAGCACAGCAGAGTAAAGCACGAAAGTTTGAACTCTGCTCCCACAGGAAAGGAGTCAGGAGTGAAAGATGATGCTGGGCGTCTTCAGCACACAGTGAGAGTTGAAAGGGTGACACGCACATTGAGGTCTCTCCTCACTTTCGTTCCTCAAAGTGTATTTGAATCCAACATCTCCGGTGCCTGCTCTCGGCTGAGCAGAACGATGTAAAGCAAGAGCGTTTGAACTTTGCTCCCACAGGAAAAGAGCCAGGAGTGAAAGATGTTGCTGGACATCTTCAGCACACAGTGAGCTTTGCAGGGTGACACAAACATAGCTGTCCCTCCTCCCTTCCAACCTAAAAGTGCATTTGAATCCAACATCTCTGTGCCTGGTGCTCTCTGAGCACAGCAGAGTAAAGCACGAACGTTTAAGCTCTGCTCCCACAATAAAAGGGGCAAGAATGAAAGATGTTGCTGGGAAACTTCAGCACCCAGTGAGCTTTGCAATGGTGACACACTCATTGCTGTATCTCCCCCTTCCTACCGAAAAGTGCATTTGAATCCAACATCTCTGGTGTCTGGTGCTCTCTGAGCACAGCAGAGTAAAGCACGAACGTTTGAACTTTGCTCCCACAGGAAAAGAGGCAAGAATGAAAGATGTTGCTGGGCATCTTCAGCACCCAGTGAGCTTTGCAATGGTGACACACTTATTGCTGTATCTCCCCCTTCCTACCGAAAAGTGCATTTGAATCCAACATCTCTGGTGTCTGGTGCTCTCTGAGCACAGCAGAGTAAAGCACGAACGTTTGAACTCTGCTCCCACAGGAAAGGAGTCAGGAGTGAAAGATGATGCTGGGCGTCTTCAGCACACAGTGAGAGTTGAAAGGGTGACACGCACATTGAGGTCTCTCCTCACTTTCGTTCCTCAAAGTGTATTTGAATCCAACATCTCCGGTGCCTGCTCTCGGCTGAGCAGAACGATGTAAAGCAAGAGCGTTTGAACTTTGCTCCCACAGGAAAAGAGCCAGGAGTGAAAGATGTTGCTGGACATCTTCAGCACACAGTGAGCTTTGCAGGGTGACACAAACATAGCTGTCCCTCCTCCCTTCCAACCTAAAAGTGCATTTGAATCCAACATCTCTGGTGTCTGGTGCTCTCTGAGCACAGCAGAGTAAAGCACGAACGTTTAAGCTCTGCTCCCACAATAAAAGGGGCAAGAATGAAAGATGTTGCTGGGAAACTTCAGCACCCAGTGAGCTTTGCAATGGCGACACACTCATTGCTGTATCTCCCCCTTCCTACCGAAATGTGCATTTGAATCCAACATCTCTGGTGTCTGGTGCTCTCTGAGCACAGCAGAGTCAAGCACGAACGTTTGAACTTTGCTCCCACAGGAAAAGAGGCAAGAATGAAAGATGTTGCTGGGCATCTTCAGCACCCAGTGAGCTTTGCAATGGTGACACACTTATTGCTGTATCTCCCCCTTCCTACCGAAAAGTGCATTTGAATCCAACATCTCTGGTGTCTGGTGCTCTCTGAGCACAGCAGAGTAAAGCACGAACGTTTGAACTCTGCTCCCACAGGAAAGGAGTCAGGAGTGAAAGATGATGCTGGGCATCTTCAGCACACAGTGAGAGTTGAAAGGGTGACACGCACATTGAGGTCTCTCCTCACTTTCGTTCCTCAAAGTGTATTTGAATCCAACATCTCCGGTGCCTGCTCTCGGCTGAGCAGAACGATGTAAAGCAAGAGCGTTTGAACTTTGCTCCCACAGGAAAAGAGCCAGGAGTGAAAGATGTTGCTGGACATCTTCAGCACACAGTGAGCTTTGCAGGGTGACACAAACATAGCTGTCCCTCCTCCCTTCCTACCGAAAAGTGCATTTGAATCCAACATCTCTGGTGCCTGGTGCTCTCTGAGCACAGCAGAGTAAAGCACGAACGTTTAAGCTCTGCTCCCACAATAAAAGGGGCAAGTATGAAAGATGTTGCTGGGAAAATTCAGCACCCAGTGAGCTTTGCAATGGTGACACACTCATTGCTGTATCTCCCCCTTCCTACCGAAAAGTGCATTTGAATCCAACATCTCTGGTGTCTGGTGCTCTCTGAGCACAGGAGAGTCAAGCACGAACGTTTGAACTCTGCTCCCACAGGAAAGGAGTCAGGAGTGAAAGATGTTGCTGGGCATCTTCAGCACCCAGTGAGCTTTGCAATGGTGACACACTTATTGCTGTATCTCCCCCTTCCTACCGAAAAGTGCATTTGAATCCAACATCTCTGGTGTCTGGTGCTCTCTGAGCACAGCAGAGTAAAGCACGAACGTTTGAACTCTGCTCCCACAGGAAAGGAGTCAGGAGTGAAAGATGATGCTGGGCGTCTTCAGCACACAGTGAGAGTTGAAAGGGTGACACGCACATTGAGGTCTCTCCTCACTTTCGTTCCTCAAAGTGTATTTGAATCCAACATCTCCGGTGCCTGCTCTCGGCTGAGCAGAACGATGTAAAGCAAGAGCGTTTGAACTTTGCTCCCACAGGAAAAGAGCCAGGAGTGAAAGATGTTGCTGGACATCTTCAGCACACAGTGAGCTTTGCAGGGTGACACAAACATAGCTGTCCCTCCTCCCTTCCAACCTAAAAGTGCATTTGAATCCAACATCTCTGTGCCTGGTGCTCTCTGAGCACAGCAGAGTAAAGCACGAACGTTTAAGCTCTGCTCCCACAATAAAAGGGGCAAGAATGAAAGATGTTGCTGGGAAACTTCAGCACCCAGTGAGCTTTGCAATGGTGACACACTCATTGCTGTATCTCCCCCTTCCTACCGAAAAGTGCATTTGAATCCAACATCTCTGGTGTCTGGTGCTCTCTGAGCACAGCAGAGTAAAGCACGAACGTTTGAACTTTGCTCCCACAGGAAAAGAGGCAAGAATGAAAGATGTTGCTGGGCATCTTCAGCACCCAGTGAGCTTTGCAATGGTGACACACTTATTGCTGTATCTCCCCCTTCCTACCGAAAAGTGCATTTGAATCCAACATCTCTGGTGTCTGGTGCTCTCTGAGCACAGCAGAGTAAAGCACGAACGTTTGAACTCTGCTCCCACAGGAAAGGAGTCAGGAGTGAAAGATGATGCTGGGCGTCTTCAGCACACAGTGAGAGTTGAAAGGGTGACACGCACATTGAGGTCTCTCCTCACTTTCGTTCCTCAAAGTGTATTTGAATCCAACATCTCCGGTGCCTGCTCTCGGCTGAGCAGAACGATGTAAAGCAAGAGCGTTTGAACTTTGCTCCCACAGGAAAAGAGCCAGGAGTGAAAGATGTTGCTGGACATCTTCAGCACACAGTGAGCTTTGCAGGGTGACACAAACATAGCTGTCCCTCCTCCCTTCCAACCTAAAAGTGCATTTGAATCCAACATCTCTGGTGCCTGGTGCTCTCTGAGCACAGCAGAGTAAAGCACGAACGTTTAAGCTCTGCTCCCACAATAAAAGGAACAAGTATGAAAGATGTTGATGGGAAAATTCAGCACCCAGTGAGCTTTGCAATGGTGACACACTCATTGCTGTATCTCCCCCTTCCTACCGAAAAGTGCATTTGAATCCAACATCTCTGGTGTCTGGTGCTCTCTGAGCACAGCAGAGTCAAGCACGAACGTTTGAACTTTGCTCCCACAGGAAAAGAGGCAAGAATGAAAGATGTTGCTGGGCATCTTCAGCACTCAGTGAGCTTTGCAAAGGTGACACACTTATTGCTGTATCTCCCCCTTCCTACCGAAAAGTGCATTTGAATCCAACATCTCTGGTGTCTGGTGCTCTCTGAGCACAGGAGAGTCAAGCACGAACGTTTGAACTCTGCTCCCACAGGAAAGGAGTCAGGAGTGAAAGATGTTGCTGGGCATCTTCAGCACCCAGTGAGCTTTGCAATGGTGACACACTTATTGCTGTATCTCCCCCTTCCTACCGAAAAGTGCATTTGAATCCAACATCTCTGGTGTCTGGTGCTCTCTGAGCACAGCAGAGTAAAGCACGAACGTTTGAACTCTGCTCCCACAGGAAAGGAGTCAGGAGTGAAAGATGATGCTGGGCATCTTCAGCACACAGTGAGAGTTGAAAGGGTGACACGCACATTGAGGTCTCTCCTCACTTTCGTTCCTCAAAGTGTATTTGAATCCAACATCTCCGGTGCCTGCTCTCGGCTGAGCAGAACGATGTAAAGCAAGAGCGTTTGAACTTTGCTCCCACAGGAAAAGAGCCAGGAGTGAAAGATGTTGCTGGACATCTTCAGCACACAGTGAGCTTTGCAGGGTGACACAAACATAGCTGTCCCTCCTCCCTTCCTACCGAAAAGTGCATTTGAATCCAACATCTCTGGTGCCTGGTGCTCTCTGAGCACAGCAGAGTAAAGTACGAACGTTTAAGCTCTGCTCCCACAATAAAAGGGGCAAGTATGAAAGATGTTGCTGGGAAAATTCAGCACCCAGTGAGCTTTGCAATGGTGACACACTCATTGCTGTATCTCCCCCTTCCTACCGAAAAGTGCATTTGAATCCAACATCTCTGGTGTCTGGTGCTCTCTGAGCACAGCAGAGTAAAGCACGAACGTTTGAACTTTGCTCCCACAGGAAAAGAGGCAAGAATGAAAGATGTTGCTGGGCATCTTCAGCACTCAGTGAGCTTTGCAAAGGTGACACACTTATTGCTGTATCTCCCCCTTCCTACCGAAAAGTGCATTTGAATCCAACATCTCTGGTGTCTGGTGCTCTCTGAGCACAGGAGAGTCAAGCACGAACGTTTGAACTCTGCTCCCACAGGAAAGGAGTCAGGAGTGAAAGATGTTGCTGGGCATCTTCAGCACCCAGTGAGCTTTGCAATGGTGACACACTTATTGCTGTATCTCCCCCTTCCTACCGAAAAGTGCATTTGAATCCAACATCTCTGGTGTCTGGTGCTCTCTGAGCACAGCAGAGTAAAGCACGAACGTTTGAACTCTGCTCCCACAGGAAAGGAGTCAGGAGTGAAAGATGATGCTGGGCGTCTTCAGCACACAGTGAGAGTTGAAAGGGTGACACGCACATTGAGGTCTCTCCTCACTTTCGTTCCTCAAAGTGTATTTGAATCCAACATCTCCGGTGCCTGCTCTCGGCTGAGCAGAACGATGTAAAGCAAGAGCGTTTGAACTTTGCTCCCACAGGAAAAGAGCCAGGAGTGAAAGATGTTGCTGGACATCTTCAGCACACAGTGAGCTTTGCAGGGTGACACAAACATAGCTGTCCCTCCTCCCTTCCAACCTAAAAGTGCATTTGAATCCAACATCTCTGTGCCTGGTGCTCTCTGAGCACAGCAGAGTAAAGCACGAACGTTTAAGCTCTGCTCCCACAATAAAAGGGGCAAGAATGAAAGATGTTGCTGGGAAACTTCAGCACCCAGTGAGCTTTGCAATGGTGACACACTCATTGCTGTATCTCCCCCTTCCTACCGAAAAGTGCATTTGAATCCAACATCTCTGGTGTCTGGTGCTCTCTGAGCACAGCAGAGTAAAGCACGAACGTTTGAACTTTGCTCCCACAGGAAAAGAGGCAAGAATGAAAGATGTTGCTGGGCATCTTCAGCACCCAGTGAGCTTTGCAATGGTGACACACTTATTGCTGTATCTCCCCCTTCCTACCGAAAAGTGCATTTGAATCCAACATCTCTGGTGTCTGGTGCTCTCTGAGCACAGCAGAGTAAAGCACGAACGTTTGAACTCTGCTCCCACAGGAAAGGAGTCAGGAGTGAAAGATGATGCTGGGCGTCTTCAGCACACAGTGAGAGTTGAAAGGGTGACACGCACATTGAGGTCTCTCCTCACTTTCGTTCCTCAAAGTGTATTTGAATCCAACATCTCCGGTGCCTGCTCTCGGCTGAGCAGAACGATGTAAAGCAAGAGCGTTTG
Organism: Lathamus discolor; assembly: GCF_037157495.1. Taxonomy (NCBI): domain Eukaryota; kingdom Metazoa; phylum Chordata; class Aves; order Psittaciformes; family Psittacidae; genus Lathamus; species Lathamus discolor. The sequence continues at coordinate 979,756 of NC_088892.1, read as the reverse complement.
AACTTTGCTCCCACAGGAAAAGAGCCAGGAGTGAAAGATGTTGCTGGACATCTTCAGCACACAGTGAGCTTTGCAGGGTGACACAAACATAGCTGTCCCTCCTCCCTTCCAACCTAAAAGTGCATTTGAATCCAACATCTCTGGTGTCTGGTGCTCTCTGAGCACAGCAGAGTAAAGCACGAACGTTTAAGCTCTGCTCCCACAATAAAAGGGGCAAGAATGAAAGATGTTGCTGGGAAACTTCAGCACCCAGTGAGCTTTGCAATGGCGACACACTCATTGCTGTATCTCCCCCTTCCTACCGAAATGTGCATTTGAATCCAACATCTCTGGTGTCTGGTGCTCTCTGAGCACAGCAGAGTCAAGCACGAACGTTTGAACTTTGCTCCCACAGGAAAAGAGGCAAGAATGAAAGATGTTGCTGGGCATCTTCAGCACCCAGTGAGCTTTGCAATGGTGACACACTTATTGCTGTATCTCCCCCTTCCTACCGAAAAGTGCATTTGAATCCAACATCTCTGGTGTCTGGTGCTCTCTGAGCACAGCAGAGTAAAGCACGAACGTTTGAACTCTGCTCCCACAGGAAAGGAGTCAGGAGTGAAAGATGATGCTGGGCATCTTCAGCACACAGTGAGAGTTGAAAGGGTGACACGCACATTGAGGTCTCTCCTCACTTTCGTTCCTCAAAGTGTATTTGAATCCAACATCTCCGGTGCCTGCTCTCGGCTGAGCAGAACGATGTAAAGCAAGAGCGTTTGAACTTTGCTCCCACAGGAAAAGAGCCAGGAGTGAAAGATGTTGCTGGACATCTTCAGCACACAGTGAGCTTTGCAGGGTGACACAAACATAGCTGTCCCTCCTCCCTTCCTACCGAAAAGTGCATTTGAATCCAACATCTCTGGTGCCTGGTGCTCTCTGAGCACAGCAGAGTAAAGCACGAACGTTTAAGCTCTGCTCCCACAATAAAAGGGGCAAGTATGAAAGATGTTGCTGGGAAAATTCAGCACCCAGTGAGCTTTGCAATGGTGACACACTCATTGCTGTATCTCCCCCTTCCTACCGAAAAGTGCATTTGAATCCAACATCTCTGGTGTCTGGTGCTCTCTGAGCACAGGAGAGTCAAGCACGAACGTTTGAACTCTGCTCCCACAGGAAAGGAGTCAGGAGTGAAAGATGTTGCTGGGCATCTTCAGCACCCAGTGAGCTTTGCAATGGTGACACACTTATTGCTGTATCTCCCCCTTCCTACCGAAAAGTGCATTTGAATCCAACATCTCTGGTGTCTGGTGCTCTCTGAGCACAGCAGAGTAAAGCACGAACGTTTGAACTCTGCTCCCACAGGAAAGGAGTCAGGAGTGAAAGATGATGCTGGGCGTCTTCAGCACACAGTGAGAGTTGAAAGGGTGACACGCACATTGAGGTCTCTCCTCACTTTCGTTCCTCAAAGTGTATTTGAATCCAACATCTCCGGTGCCTGCTCTCGGCTGAGCAGAACGATGTAAAGCAAGAGCGTTTGAACTTTGCTCCCACAGGAAAAGAGCCAGGAGTGAAAGATGTTGCTGGACATCTTCAGCACACAGTGAGCTTTGCAGGGTGACACAAACATAGCTGTCCCTCCTCCCTTCCAACCTAAAAGTGCATTTGAATCCAACATCTCTGTGCCTGGTGCTCTCTGAGCACAGCAGAGTAAAGCACGAACGTTTAAGCTCTGCTCCCACAATAAAAGGGGCAAGAATGAAAGATGTTGCTGGGAAACTTCAGCACCCAGTGAGCTTTGCAATGGTGACACACTCATTGCTGTATCTCCCCCTTCCTACCGAAAAGTGCATTTGAATCCAACATCTCTGGTGTCTGGTGCTCTCTGAGCACAGCAGAGTAAAGCACGAACGTTTGAACTTTGCTCCCACAGGAAAAGAGGCAAGAATGAAAGATGTTGCTGGGCATCTTCAGCACCCAGTGAGCTTTGCAATGGTGACACACTTATTGCTGTATCTCCCCCTTCCTACCGAAAAGTGCATTTGAATCCAACATCTCTGGTGTCTGGTGCTCTCTGAGCACAGCAGAGTAAAGCACGAACGTTTGAACTCTGCTCCCACAGGAAAGGAGTCAGGAGTGAAAGATGATGCTGGGCGTCTTCAGCACACAGTGAGAGTTGAAAGGGTGACACGCACATTGAGGTCTCTCCTCACTTTCGTTCCTCAAAGTGTATTTGAATCCAACATCTCCGGTGCCTGCTCTCGGCTGAGCAGAACGATGTAAAGCAAGAGCGTTTGAACTTTGCTCCCACAGGAAAAGAGCCAGGAGTGAAAGATGTTGCTGGACATCTTCAGCACACAGTGAGCTTTGCAGGGTGACACAAACATAGCTGTCCCTCCTCCCTTCCAACCTAAAAGTGCATTTGAATCCAACATCTCTGGTGTCTGGTGCTCTCTGAGCACAGCAGAGTAAAGCACGAACGTTTAAGCTCTGCTCCCACAATAAAAGGGGCAAGTATGAAAGATGTTGCTGGGAAAATTCAGCACCCAGTGAGCTTTGCAATGGTGACACACTCATTGCTGTATCTCCCCATTCCTACCGAAAAGTGCATTTGAATCCAACATCTCTGGTGTCTGGTGCTCTCTGAGCACAGGAGAGTCAAGCACGAACGTTTGAACTCTGCTCCCACAGGAAAGGAATCAGGAGTGAAAGATGTTGCTGGGCATCTTCAGCACCCAGTGAGCTTTGCAATGGTGACACACTTATTGCTGTATCTCCCCCTTCCTACCGAAAAGTGCATTTGAATCCAACATCTCTGGTGTCTGGTGCTCTCTGAGCACAGCAGAGTAAAGCACGAACGTTTGAACTCTGCTCCCACAGGAAAGGAGTCAGGAGTGAAAGATGATGCTGGGCGTCTTCAGCACACAGTGAGAGTTGAAAGGGTGACACGCACATTGAGGTCTCTCCTCACTTTCGTTCCTCAAAGTGTATTTGAATCCAACATCTCCGGTGCCTGCTCTCGGCTGAGCAGAACGATGTAAAGCAAGAGCGTTTGAACTTTGCTCCCACAGGAAAAGAGCCAGGAGTGAAAGATGTTGCTGGACATCTTCAGCACACAGTGAGCTTTGCAGGGTGACACAAACATAGCTGTCCCTCCTCCCTTCCAACCTAAAAGTGCATTTGAATCCAACATCTCTGTGCCTGGTGCTCTCTGAGCACAGCAGAGTAAAGCACGAACGTTTAAGCTCTGCTCCCACAATAAAAGGGGCAAGAATGAAAGATGTTGCTGGGAAACTTCAGCACCCAGTGAGCTTTGCAATGGTGACACACTCATTGCTGTATCTCCCCCTTCCTACCGAAAAGTGCATTTGAATCCAACATCTCTGGTGTCTGGTGCTCTCTGAGCACAGCAGAGTCAAGCACGAACGTTTGAACTTTGCTCCCACAGGAAAAGAGGCAAGAATGAAAGATGTTGCTGGGCATCTTCAGCACCCAGTGAGCTTTGCAATGGTGACACACTTATTGCTGTATCTCCCCCTTCCTACCGAAAAGTGCATTTGAATCCAACATCTCTGGTGTCTGGTGCTCTCTGAGCACAGCAGAGTAAAGCACGAACGTTTGAACTCTGCTCCCACAGGAAAGGAGTCAGGAGTGAAAGATGATGCTGGGCGTCTTCAGCACACAGTGAGAGTTGAAAGGGTGACACGCACATTGAGGTCTCTCCTCACTTTCGTTCCTCAAAGTGTATTTGAATCCAACATCTCCGGTGCCTGCTCTCGGCTGAGCAGAACGATGTAAAGCAAGAGCGTTTGAACTTTGCTCCCACAGGAAAAGAGCCAGGAGTGAAAGATGTTGCTGGACATCTTCAGCACACAGTGAGCTTTGCAGGGTGACACAAACATAGCTGTCCCTCCTCCCTTCCTACCGAAAAGTGCATTTGAATCCAACATCTCTGGTGCCTGGTGCTCTCTGAGCACAGCAGAGTAAAGCACGAACGTTTAAGCTCTGCTCCCACAATAAAAGGGGCAAGTATGAAAGATGTTGCTGGGAAACTTCAGCACCCAGTGAGCTTTGCAATGGTGACACACTCATTGCTGTATCTCCCCCTTCCTACCGAAAAGTGCATTTGAATCCAACATCTCTGGTGTCTGGTGCTCTCTGAGCACAGCAGAGTAAAGCACGAACGTTTGAACTTTGCTCCCACAGGAAAAGAGGCAAGAATGAAAGATGTTGCTGGGCATCTTCAGCACCCAGTGAGCTTTGCAATGGTGACACACTTATTGCTGTATCTCCCCCTTCCTACCGAAAAGTGCATTTGAATCCAACATCTCTGGTGTCTGGTGCTCTCTGAGCACAGGAGAGTCAAGCACGAACGTTTGAACTCTGCTCCCACAGGAAAGGAGTCAGGAGTGAAAGATGTTGCTGGGCATCTTCAGCACCCAGTGAGCTTTGCAATGGTGACACACTTATTGCTGTATCTCCCCCTTCCTACCGAAAAGTGCATTTGAATCCAACATCTCTGGTGTCTGGTGCTCTCTGAGCACAGCAGAGTAAAGCACGAACGTTTGAACTCTGCTCCCACAGGAAAGGAGTCAGGAGTGAAAGATGATGCTGGGCGTCTTCAGCACACAGTGAGAGTTGAAAGGGTGACACGCACATTGAGGTCTCTCCTCACTTTCGTTCCTCAAAGTGTATTTGAATCCAACATCTCCGGTGCCTGCTCTCGGCTGAGCAGAACGATGTAAAGCAAGAGCGTTTGAACTTTGCTCCCACAGGAAAAGAGCCAGGAGTGAAAGATGTTGCTGGACATCTTCAGCACACAGTGAGCTTTGCAGGGTGACACAAACATAGCTGTCCCTCCTCCCTTCCAACCTAAAAGTGCATTTGAATCCAACATCTCTGTGCCTGGTGCTCTCTGAGCACAGCAGAGTAAAGCACGAACGTTTAAGCTCTGCTCCCACAATAAAAGGGGCAAGAATGAAAGATGTTGCTGGGAAACTTCAGCACCCAGTGAGCTTTGCAATGGTGACACACTCATTGCTGTATCTCCCCCTTCCTACCGAAAAGTGCATTTGAATCCAACATCTCTGGTGTCTGGTGCTCTCTGAGCACAGCAGAGTAAAGCACGAACGTTTGAACTTTGCTCCCACAGGAAAAGAGGCAAGAATGAAAGATGTTGCTGGGCATCTTCAGCACCCAGTGAGCTTTGCAATGGTGACACACTTATTGCTGTATCTCCCCCTTCCTACCGAAAAGTGCATTTGAATCCAACATCTCTGGTGTCTGGTGCTCTCTGAGCACAGCAGAGTAAAGCACGAACGTTTGAACTCTGCTCCCACAGGAAAGGAGTCAGGAGTGAAAGATGATGCTGGGCGTCTTCAGCGTACAGTGAGAGTTGAAAGGGTGACACGCACATTGAGGTCTCTCCTCACTTTCGTTCCTCAAAGTGTATTTGAATCCAACATCTCCGGTGCCTGCTCTCGGCTGAGCAGAACGATGTAAAGCAAGAGCGTTTGAACTTTGCTCCCACAGGAAAAGAGCCAGGAGTGAAAGATGTTGCTGGACATCTTCAGCACACAGTGAGCTTTGCAGGGTGACACAAACATAGCTGTCCCTCCTCCCTTCCAACCTAAAAGTGCATTTGAATCCAACATCTCTGTGCCTGGTGCTCTCTGAGCACAGCAGAGTAAAGCACGAACGTTTAAGCTCTGCTCCCACAATAAAAGGGGCAAGAATGAAAGATGTTGCTGGGAAACTTCAGCACCCAGTGAGCTTTGCAATGGTGACACACTCATTGCTGTATCTCCCCCTTCCTACCGAAAAGTGCATTTGAATCCAACATCTCTGGTGTCTGGTGCTCTCTGAGCACAGCAGAGTCAAGCACGAACGTTTGAACTTTGCTCCCACAGGAAAAGAGGCAAGAATGAAAGATGTTGCTGGGCATCTTCAGCACCCAGTGAGCTTTGCAATGGTGACACACTTATTGCTGTATCTCCCCCTTCCTACCGAAAAGTGCATTTGAATCCAACATCTCTGGTGTCTGGTGCTCTCTGAGCACAGGAGAGTCAAGCACGAACGTTTGAACTCTGCTCCCACAGGAAAGGAGTCAGGAGTGAAAGATGTTGCTGGGCATCTTCAGCACCCAGTGAGCTTTGCAATGGTGAGACACTTATTGCTGTATCTCCCCCTTGCTACCGAAAAGTGCATTTGAATCCAACATCTCTGGTGTCTGGTGCTCTCTGAGCACAGCAGAGTAAAGCACGAACGTTTGAACTCTGCTCCCACAGGAAAGGAGTCAGGAGTGAAAGATGATGCTGGGCGTCTTCAGCACACAGTGAGAGTTGAAAGGGTGACACGCACATTGAGGTCTCTCCTCACTTTCGTTCCTCAAAGTGTATTTGAATCCAACATCTCCGGTGCCTGCTCTCGGCTGAGCAGAACGATGTAAAGCAAGAGCGTTTGAACTTTGCTCCCACAGGAAAAGAGCCAGGAGTGAAAGATGTTGCTGGACATCTTCAGCACACAGTGAGCTTTGCAGGGTGACACAAACATAGCTGTCCCTCCTCCCTTCCAACCTAAAAGTGCATTTGAATCCAACATCTCTGTGCCTGGTGCTCTCTGAGCACAGCAGAGTAAAGCACGAACGTTTAAGCTCTGCTCCCACAATAAAAGGGGCAAGAATGAAAGATGTTGCTGGGAAACTTCAGCACCCAGTGAGCTTTGCAATGGTGACACACTCATTGCTGTATCTCCCCCTTCCTACCGAAAAGTGCATTTGAATCCAACATCTCTGGTGTCTGGTGCTCTCTGAGCACAGCAGAGTAAAGCACGAACGTTTGAACTTTGCTCCCACAGGAAAAGAGGCAAGAATGAAAGATGTTGATGGGCATCTTCAGCACCCAGTGAGCTTTGCAATGGTGACACACTTATTGCTGTATCTCCCCCTTCCTACCGAAAAGTGCATTTGAATCCAACATCTCTGGTGTCTGGTGCTCTCTGAGCACAGCAGAGTAAAGCACGAACGTTTGAACTCTGCTCCCACAGGAAAGGAGTCAGGAGTGAAAGATGATGCTGGGCGTCTTCAGCACACAGTGAGAGTTGAAAGGGTGACACGCACATTGAGGTCTCTCCTCACTTTCGTTCCTCAAAGTGTATTTGAATCCAACATCTCCGGTGCCTGCTCTCGGCTGAGCAGAACGATGTAAAGCAAGAGCGTTTGAACTTTGCTCCCACAGGAAAAGAGCCAGGAGTGAAAGATGTTGCTGGACATCTTCAGCACACAGTGAGCTTTGCAGGGTGACACAAACATAGCTGTCCCTCCTCCCTTCCAACCTAAAAGTGCATTTGAATCCAACATCTCTGGTGTCTGGTGCTCTCTGAGCACAGCAGAGTAAAGCACGAACGTTTAAGCTCTGCTCCCACAATAAAAGGGGCAAGAATGAAAGATGTTGCTGGGAAACTTCAGCACCCAGTGAGCTTTGCAATGGCGACACACTCATTGCTGTATCTCCCCCTTCCTACCGAAATGTGCATTTGAATCCAACATCTCTGGTGTCTGGTGCTCTCTGAGCACAGCAGAGTCAAGCACGAACGTTTGAACTTTGCTCCCACAGGAAAAGAGGCAAGAATGAAAGATGTTGCTGGGCATCTTCAGCACCCAGTGAGCTTTGCAATGGTGACACACTTATTGCTGTATCTCCCCCTTCCTACCGAAAAGTGCATTTGAATCCAACATCTCTGGTGTCTGGTGCTCTCTGAGCACAGCAGAGTAAAGCACGAACGTTTGAACTCTGCTCCCACAGGAAAGGAGTCAGGAGTGAAAGATGATGCTGGGCATCTTCAGCACACAGTGAGAGTTGAAAGGGTGACACGCACATTGAGGTCTCTCCTCACTTTCGTTCCTCAAAGTGTATTTGAATCCAACATCTCCGGTGCCTGCTCTCGGCTGAGCAGAACGATGTAAAGCAAGAGCGTTTGAACTTTGCTCCCACAGGAAAAGAGCCAGGAGTGAAAGATGTTGCTGGACATCTTCAGCACACAGTGAGCTTTGCAGGGTGACACAAACATAGCTGTCCCTCCTCCCTTCCTACCGAAAAGTGCATTTGAATCCAACATCTCTGGTGCCTGGTGCTCTCTGAGCACAGCAGAGTAAAGCACGAACGTTTAAGCTCTGCTCCCACAATAAAAGGGGCAAGTATGAAAGATGTTGCTGGGAAAATTCAGCACCCAGTGAGCTTTGCAATGGTGACACACTCATTGCTGTATCTCCCCCTTCCTACCGAAAAGTGCATTTGAATCCAACATCTCTGGTGTCTGGTGCTCTCTGAGCACAGGAGAGTCAAGCACGAACGTTTGAACTCTGCTCCCACAGGAAAGGAGTCAGGAGTGAAAGATGTTGCTGGGCATCTTCAGCACCCAGTGAGCTTTGCAATGGTGACACACTTATTGCTGTATCTCCCCCTTCCTACCGAAAAGTGCATTTGAATCCAACATCTCTGGTGTCTGGTGCTCTCTGAGCACAGCAGAGTAAAGCACGAACGTTTGAACTCTGCTCCCACAGGAAAGGAGTCAGGAGTGAAAGATGATGCTGGGCGTCTTCAGCACACAGTGAGAGTTGAAAGGGTGACACGCACATTGAGGTCTCTCCTCACTTTCGTTCCTCAAAGTGTATTTGAATCCAACATCTCCGGTGCCTGCTCTCGGCTGAGCAGAACGATGTAAAGCAAGAGCGTTTGAACTTTGCTCCCACAGGAAAAGAGCCAGGAGTGAAAGATGTTGCTGGACATCTTCAGCACACAGTGAGCTTTGCAGGGTGACACAAACATAGCTGTCCCTCCTCCCTTCCAACCTAAAAGTGCATTTGAATCCAACATCTCTGTGCCTGGTGCTCTCTGAGCACAGCAGAGTAAAGCACGAACGTTTAAGCTCTGCTCCCACAATAAAAGGGGCAAGAATGAAAGATGTTGCTGGGAAACTTCAGCACCCAGTGAGCTTTGCAATGGTGACACACTCATTGCTGTATCTCCCCCTTCCTACCGAAAAGTGCATTTGAATCCAACATCTCTGGTGTCTGGTGCTCTCTGAGCACAGCAGAGTAAAGCACGAACGTTTGAACTTTGCTCCCACAGGAAAAGAGGCAAGAATGAAAGATGTTGATGGGCATCTTCAGCACCCAGTGAGCTTTGCAATGGTGACACACTTATTGCTGTATCTCCCCCTTCCTACCGAAAAGTGCATTTGAATCCAACATCTCTGGTGTCTGGTGCTCTCTGAGCACAGCAGAGTAAAGCACGAACGTTTGAACTCTGCTCCCACAGGAAAGGAGTCAGGAGTGAAAGATGATGCTGGGCGTCTTCAGCACACAGTGAGAGTTGAAAGGGTGACACGCACATTGAGGTCTCTCCTCACTTTCGTTCCTCAAAGTGTATTTGAATCCAACATCTCCGGTGCCTGCTCTCGGCTGAGCAGAACGATGTAAAGCAAGAGCGTTTGAACTTTGCTCCCACAGGAAAAGAGCCAGGAGTGAAAGATGTTGCTGGACATCTTCAGCACACAGTGAGCTTTGCAGGGTGACACAAACATAGCTGTCCCTCCTCCCTTCCAACCTAAAAGTGCATTTGAATCCAACATCTCTGTGCCTGGTGCTCTCTGAGCACAGCAGAGTAAAGCACGAACGTTTAAGCTCTGCTCCCACAATAAAAGGGGCAAGAATGAAAGATGTTGCTGGGAAACTTCAGCACCCAGTGAGCTTTGCAATGGTGACACACTCATTGCTGTATCTCCCCCTTCCTACCGAAAAGTGCATTTGAATCCAACATCTCTGGTGTCTGGTGCTCTCTGAGCACAGCAGAGTAAAGCACGAACGTTTGAACTTTGCTCCCACAGGAAAAGAGGCAAGAATGAAAGATGTTGATGGGCATCTTCAGCACCCAGTGAGCTTTGCAATGGTGACACACTTATTGCTGTATCTCCCCCTTCCTACCGAAAAGTGCATTTGAATCCAACATCTCTGGTGTCTGGTGCTCTCTGAGCACAGCAGAGTAAAGCACGAACGTTTGAACTCTGCTCCCACAGGAAAGGAGTCAGGAGTGAAAGATGATGCTGGGCGTCTTCAGCACACAGTGAGAGTTGAAAGGGTGACACGCACATTGAGGTCTCTCCTCACTTTCGTTCCTCAAAGTGTATTTGAATCCAACATCTCCGGTGCCTGCTCTCGGCTGAGCAGAACGATGTAAAGCAAGAGCGTTTGAACTTTGCTCCCACAGGAAAAGAGCCAGGAGTGAAAGATGTTGCTGGACATCTTCAGCACACAGTGAGCTTTGCAGGGTGACACAAACATAGCTGTCCCTCCTCCCTTCCAACCTAAAAGTGCATTTGAATCCAACATCTCTGGTGTCTGGTGCTCTCTGAGCACAGCAGAGTAAAGCACGAACGTTTAAGCTCTGCTCCCACAATAAAAGGGGCAAGTATGAAAGATGTTGCTGGGAAAATTCAGCACCCAGTGAGCTTTGCAATGGTGACACACTCATTGCTGTATCTCCCCATTCCTACCGAAAAGTGCATTTGAATCCAACATCTCTGGTGTCTGGTGCTCTCTGAGCACAGGAGAGTCAAGCACGAACGTTTGAACTCTGCTCCCACAGGAAAGGAGTCAGGAGTGAAAGATGTTGCTGGGCATCTTCAGCACCCAGTGAGCTTTGCAATGGTGACACACTTATTGCTGTATCTCCCCCTTCCTACCGAAAAGTGCATTTGAATCCAACATCTCTGGTGTCTGGTGCTCTCTGAGCACAGCAGAGTAAAGCACGAACGTTTGAACTCTGCTCCCACAGGAAAGGAGTCAGGAGTGAAAGATGATGCTGGGCGTCTTCAGCACACAGTGAGAGTTGAAAGGTTGACACGCACATTGAGGTCTCTCCTCACTTTCGTTCCTCAAAGTGTATTTGAATCCAACATCTCCGGTGCCTGCTCTCGGCTGAGCAGAACGATGTAAAGCAAGAGCGTTTGAACTTTGCTCCCACAGGAAAAGAGCCAGGAGTGAAAGATGTTGCTGGACATCTTCAGCACACAGTGAGCTTTGCAGGGTGACACAAACATAGCTGTCCCTCCTCCCTTCCAACCTAAAAGTGCATTTGAATCCAACATCTCTGTGCCTGGTGCTCTCTGAGCACAGCAGAGTAAAGCACGAACGTTTAAGCTCTGCTCCCACAATAAAAGGGGCAAGAATGAAAGATGTTGCTGGGAAACTTCAGCACCCAGTGAGCTTTGCAATGGTGACACACTCATTGCTGTATCTCCCCCTTCCTACCGAAAAGTGCATTTGAATCCAACATCTCTGGTGTCTGGTGCTCTCTGAGCACAGCAGAGTAAAGCACGAACGTTTGAACTTTGCTCCCACAGGAAAAGAGGCAAGAATGAAAGATGTTGATGGGCATCTTCAGCACCCAGTGAGCTTTGCAATGGTGACACACTTATTGCTGTATCTCCCCCTTCCTACCGAAAAGTGCATTTGAATCCAACATCTCTGGTGTCTGGTGCTCTCTGAGCACAGCAGAGTAAAGCACGAACGTTTGAACTCTGCTCCCACAGGAAAGGAGTCAGGAGTGAAAGATGATGCTGGGCGTCTTCAGCACACAGTGAGAGTTGAAAGGGTGACACGCACATTGAGGTCTCTCCTCACTTTCGTTCCTCAAAGTGTATTTGAATCCAACATCTCCGGTGCCTGCTCTCGGCTGAGCAGAACGATGTAAAGCAAGAGCGTTTGAACTTTGCTCCCACAGGAAAAGAGCCAGGAGTGAAAGATGTTGCTGGACATCTTCAGCACACAGTGAGCTTTGCAGGGTGACACAAACATAGCTGTCCCTCCTCCCTTCCAACCTAAAAGTGCATTTGAATCCAACATCTCTGGTGTCTGGTGCTCTCTGAGCACAGCAGAGTAAAGCACGAACGTTTAAGCTCTGCTCCCACAATAAAAGGGGCAAGAATGAAAGATGTTGCTGGGAAACTTCAGCACCCAGTGAGCTTTGCAATGGCGACACACTCATTGCTGTATCTCCCCCTTCCTACCGAAATGTGCATTTGAATCCAACATCTCTGGTGTCTGGTGCTCTCTGAGCACAGCAGAGTCAAGCACGAACGTTTGAACTTTGCTCCCACAGGAAAAGAGGCAAGAATGAAAGATGTTGCTGGGCATCTTCAGCACCCAGTGAGCTTTGCAATGGTGACACACTTATTGCTGTATCTCCCCCTTCCTACCGAAAAGTGCATTTGAATCCAACATCTCTGGTGTCTGGTGCTCTCTGAGCACAGCAGAGTAAAGCACGAACGTTTGAACTCTGCTCCCACAGGAAAGGAGTCAGGAGTGAAAGATGATGCTGGGCATCTTCAGCACACAGTGAGAGTTGAAAGGGTGACACGCACATTGAGGTCTCTCCTCACTTTCGTTCCTCAAAGTGTATTTGAATCCAACATCTCCGGTGCCTGCTCTCGGCTGAGCAGAACGATGTAAAGCAAGAGCGTTTGAACTTTGCTCCCACAGGAAAAGAGCCAGGAGTGAAAGATGTTGCTGGACATCTTCAGCACACAGTGAGCTTTGCAGGGTGACACAAACATAGCTGTCCCTCCTCCCTTCCTACCGAAAAGTGCATTTGAATCCAACATCTCTGGTGCCTGGTGCTCTCTGAGCACAGCAGAGTAAAGCACGAACGTTTAAGCTCTGCTCCCACAATAAAAGGGGCAAGTATGAAAGATGTTGCTGGGAAAATTCAGCACCCAGTGAGCTTTGCAATGGTGCCACACTCATTGCTGTATCTCCCCCTTCCTACCGAAAAGTGCATTTGAATCCAACATCTCTGGTGTCTGGTGCTCTCTGAGCACAGGAGAGTCAAGCACGAACGTTTGAACTCTGCTCCCACAGGAAAGGAGTCAGGAGTGAAAGATGTTGCTGGGCATCTTCAGCACCCAGTGAGCTTTGCAATGGTGACACACTTATTGCTGTATCTCCCCCTTCCTACCGAAAAGTGCATTTGAATCCAACATCTCTGGTGTCTGGTGCTCTCTGAGCACAGCAGAGTAAAGCACGAACGTTTGAACTCTGCTCCCACAGGAAAGGAGTCAGGAGTGAAAGATGATGCTGGGCGTCTTCAGCACACAGTGAGAGTTGAAAGGGTGACACGCACATTGAGGTCTCTCCTCACTTTCGTTCCTCAAAGTGTATTTGAATCCAACATCTCCGGTGCCTGCTCTCGGCTGAGCAGAACGATGTAAAGCAAGAGCGTTTGAACTTTGCTCCCACAGGAAAAGAGCCAGGAGTGAAAGATGTTGCTGGACATCTTCAGCACACAGTGAGCTTTGCAGGGTGACACAAACATAGCTGTCCCTCCTCCCTTCCAACCTAAAAGTGCATTTGAATCCAACATCTCTGTGCCTGGTGCTCTCTGAGCACAGCAGAGTAAAGCACGAACGTTTAAGCTCTGCTCCCACAATAAAAGGGGCAAGAATGAAAGATGTTGCTGGGAAACTTCAGCACCCAGTGAGCTTTGCAATGGTGACACACTCATTGCTGTATCTCCCCCTTCCTACCGAAAAGTGCATTTGAATCCAACATCTCTGGTGTCTGGTGCTCTCTGAGCACAGCAGAGTAAAGCACGAACGTTTGAACTTTGCTCCCACAGGAAAAGAGGCAAGAATGAAAGATGTTGCTGGGCATCTTCAGCACCCAGTGAGCTTTGCAATGGTGACACACTTATTGCTGTATCTCCCCCTTCCTACCGAAAAGTGCATTTGAATCCAACATCTCTGGTGTCTGGTGCTCTCTGAGCACAGCAGAGTAAAGCACGAACGTTTGAACTCTGCTCCCACAGGAAAGGAGTCAGGAGTGAAAGATGATGCTGGGCGTCTTCAGCACACAGTGAGAGTTGAAAGGGTGACACGCACATTGAGGTCTCTCCTCACTTTCGTTCCTCAAAGTGTATTTGAATCCAACATCTCCGGTGCCTGCTCTCGGCTGAGCAGAACGATGTAAAGCAAGAGCGTTTGAACTTTGCTCCCACAGGAAAAGAGCCAGGAGTGAAAGATGTTGCTGGACATCTTCAGCACACAGTGAGCTTTGCAGGGTGACACAAACATAGCTGTCCCTCCTCCCTTCCAACCTAAAAGTGCATTTGAATCCAACATCTCTGGTGTCTGGTGCTCTCTGAGCACAGCAGAGTAAAGCACGAACGTTTAAGCTCTGCTCCCACAATAAAAGGGGCAAGTATGAAAGATGTTGCTGGGAAAATTCAGCACCCAGTGAGCTTTGCAATGGTGACACACTCATTGCTGTATCTCCCCATTCCTACCGAAAAGTGCATTTGAATCCAACATCTCTGGTGTCTGGTGCTCTCTGAGCACAGGAGAGTCAAGCACGAACGTTTGAACTCTGCTCCCACAGGAAAGGAGTCAGGAGTGAAAGATGTTGCTGGGCATCTTCAGCACCCAGTGAGCTTTGCAATGGTGACACACTTATTGCTGTATCTCCCCCTTCCTACCGAAAAGTGCATTTGAATCCAACATCTCTGGTGTCTGGTGCTCTCTGAGCACAGCAGAGTAAAGCACGAACGTTTGAACTCTGCTCCCACAGGAAAGGAGTCAGGAGTGAAAGATGATGCTGGGCGTCTTCAGCACACAGTGAGAGTTGAAAGGGTGACACGCACATTGAGGTCTCTCCTCACTTTCGTTCCTCAAAGTGTATTTGAATCCAACATCTCCGGTGCCTGCTCTCGGCTGAGCAGAACGATGTAAAGCAAGAGCGTTTGAACTTTGCTCCCACAGGAAAAGAGCCAGGAGTGAAAGATGTTGCTGGACATCTTCAGCACACAGTGAGCTTTGCAGGGTGACACAAACATAGCTGTCCCTCCTCCCTTCCAACCTAAAAGTGCATTTGAATCCAACATCTCTGTGCCTGGTGCTCTCTGAGCACAGCAGAGTAAAGCACGAACGTTTAAGCTCTGCTCCCACAATAAAAGGGGCAAGAATGAAAGATGTTGCTGGGAAACTTCAGCACCCAGTGAGCTTTGCAATGGTGACACACTCATTGCTGTATCTCCCCCTTCCTACCGAAAAGTGCATTTGAATCCAACATCTCTGGTGTCTGGTGCTCTCTGAGCACAGCAGAGTAAAGCACGAACGTTTGAACTTTGCTCCCACAGGAAAAGAGGCAAGAATGAAAGATGTTGATGGGCATCTTCAGCACCCAGTGAGCTTTGCAATGGTGACACACTTATTGCTGTATCTCCCCCTTCCTACCGAAAAGTGCATTTGAATCCAACATCTCTGGTGTCTGGTGCTCTCTGAGCACAGCAGAGTAAAGCACGAACGTTTGAACTCTGCTCCCACAGGAAAGGAGTCAGGAGTGAAAGATGATGCTGGGCGTCTTCAGCACACAGTGAGAGTTGAAAGGGTGACACGCACATTGAGGTCTCTCCTCACTTTCGTTCCTCAAAGTGTATTTGAATCCAACATCTCCGGTGCCTGCTCTCGGCTGAGCAGAACGATGTAAAGCAAGAGCGTTTGAACTTTGCTCCCACAGGAAAAGAGCCAGGAGTGAAAGATGTTGCTGGACATCTTCAGCACACAGTGAGCTTTGCAGGGTGACACAAACATAGCTGTCCCTCCTCCCTTCCTACCGAAAAGTGCATTTGAATCCAACATCTCTGGTGCCTGGTGCTCTCTGAGCACAGCAGAGTAAAGCACGAACGTTTAAGCTCTGCTCCCACAATAAAAGGGGCAAGTATGAAAGATGTTGCTGGGAAACTTCAGCACCCAGTGAGCTTTGCAATGGTGACACACTCATTGCTGTATCTCCCCCTTCCTACCGAAAAGTGCATTTGAATCCAACATCTCTGGTGTCTGGTGCTCTCTGAGCACAGCAGAGTAAAGCACGAACGTTTGAACTTTGCTCCCACAGGAAAAGAGGCAAGAATGAAAGATGTTGCTGGGCATCTTCAGCACCCAGTGAGCTTTGCAATGGTGACACACTTATTGCTGTATCTCCCCCTTCCTACCGAAAAGTGCATTTGAATCCAACATCTCTGGTGTCTGGTGCTCTCTGAGCACAGGAGAGTCAAGCACGAACGTTTGAACTCTGCTCCCACAGGAAAGGAGTCAGGAGTGAAAGATGTTGCTGGGCATCTTCAGCACCCAGTGAGCTTTGCAATGGTGACACACTTATTGCTGTATCTCCCCCTTCCTACCGAAAAGTGCATTTGAATCCAACATCTCTGGTGTCTGGTGCTCTCTGAGCACAGCAGAGTAAAGCACGAACGTTTGAACTCTGCTCCCACAGGAAAGGAGTCAGGAGTGAAAGATGATGCTGGGCGTCTTCAGCACACAGTGAGAGTTGAAAGGGTGACACGCACATTGAGGTCTCTCCTCACTTTCGTTCCTCAAAGTGTATTTGAATCCAACATCTCCGGTGCCTGCTCTCGGCTGAGCAGAACGATGTAAAGCAAGAGCGTTTGAACTTTGCTCCCACAGGAAAAGAGCCAGGAGTGAAAGATGTTGCTGGACATCTTCAGCACACAGTGAGCTTTGCAGGGTGACACAAACATAGCTGTCCCTCCTCCCTTCCAACCTAAAAGTGCATTTGAATCCAACATCTCTGTGCCTGGTGCTCTCTGAGCACAGCAGAGTAAAGCACGAACGTTTAAGCTCTGCTCCCACAATAAAAGGGGCAAGAATGAAAGATGTTGCTGGGAAACTTCAGCACCCAGTGAGCTTTGCAATGGTGACACACTCATTGCTGTATCTCCCCCTTCCTACCGAAAAGTGCATTTGAATCCAACATCTCTGGTGTCTGGTGCTCTCTGAGCACAGCAGAGTAAAGCACGAACGTTTGAACTTTGCTCCCACAGGAAAAGAGGCAAGAATGAAAGATGTTGCTGGGCATCTTCAGCACCCAGTGAGCTTTGCAATGGTGACACACTTATTGCTGTATCTCCCCCTTCCTACCGAAAAGTGCATTTGAATCCAACATCTCTGGTGTCTGGTGCTCTCTGAGCACAGCAGAGTAAAGCACGAACGTTTGAACTCTGCTCCCACAGGAAAGGAGTCAGGAGTGAAAGATGATGCTGGGCGTCTTCAGCGTACAGTGAGAGTTGAAAGGGTGACACGCACATTGAGGTCTCTCCTCACTTTCGTTCCTCAAAGTGTATTTGAATCCAACATCTCCGGTGCCTGCTCTCGGCTGAGCAGAACGATGTAAAGCAAGAGCGTTTGAACTTTGCTCCCACAGGAAAAGAGCCAGGAGTGAAAGATGTTGCTGGACATCTTCAGCACACAGTGAGCTTTGCAGGGTGACACAAACATAGCTGTCCCTCCTCCCTTCCAACCTAAAAGTGCATTTGAATCCAACATCTCTGTGCCTGGTGCTCTCTGAGCACAGCAGAGTAAAGCACGAACGTTTAAGCTCTGCTCCCACAATAAAAGGGGCAAGTATGAAAGATGTTGCTGTGAAACTTCAGCACCCAGTGAGCTTTGCAATGGTGACACACTCATTGCTGTATCTCCCCCTTCCTACCGAAAAGTGCATTTGAATCCAACATCTCTGGTGTCTGGTGCTCTCTGAGCACAGCAGAGTAAAGCACGAACGTTTGAACTTTGCTCCCACAGGAAAAGAGGCAAGAATGAAAGATGTTGCTGGGCATCTTCAGCACCCAGTGAGCTTTGCAATGGTGACACACTTACTGCTGTATCTCCCCCTTCCTACCGAAAAGTGCATTTGAATCCAACATCTCTGGTGTCTGGTGCTCTCTGAGCACAGCAGAGTAAAGCACGAACGTTTGAACTCTGCTCCCACAGGAAAGGAGTCAGGAATGAAAGATGATGCTGGGCGTCTTCAGCACACAGTGAGAGTTGAAAGGGTGACATGCACATTGAGGTCTCTCCTCACTTTCGTTCCTCAAAGTGTATTTGAATCCAACATCTCCGGTGCCTGCTCTCGGCTGAGCAGAACGATGTAAAGCAAGAGCGTTTGAACTTTGCTCCCACAGGAAAAGAGCCAGGAGTGAAAGATGTTGCTGGACATCTTCAGCACACAGTGAGCTTTGCAGGGTGACACAAACATAGCTGTCCCTCCTCCCTTCCAACCTAAAAGTGCATTTGAATCCAACATCTCTGTGCCTGGTGCTCTCTGAGCACAGCAGAGTAAAGCACGAACGTTTGAACTTTGCTCCCACAGGAAAAGGGGCAAGAATGAAAGATGTTGCTGGGAATCTTCAGCACCCAGTGAGCTTTGCAATGGTGACACACTTATTGCTGTATCTCCCCCTTCCTACCGAAAAGTGCATTTGAATCCAACATCTCTGGTGTCTGGTGCTCTCTGAGCACAGGAGAGTCAAGCACGAACGTTTGAACTCTGCTCCCACAGGAAAGGAGTCAGGAGTGAAAGATGTTGCTGGGCATCTTCAGCACCCAGTGAGCTTTGCAATGGTGACACACTTATTGCTGTATCTCCCCCTTCCTACCGAAAAGTGCATTTGAATCCAACATCTCTGGTGTCTGGTGCTCTCTGAGCACAGCAGAGTAAAGCACGAACGTTTGAACTCTGCTCCCACAGGAAAGGAGTCAGGAGTGAAAGATGATGCTGGGCGTCTTCAGCACACAGTGAGAGTTGAAAGGGTGACACGCACATTGAGGTCTCTCCTCACTTTCGTTCCTCAAAGTGTATTTGAATCCAACATCTCCGGTGCCTGCTCTCGGCTGAGCAGAACGATGTAAAGCAAGAGCGTTTGAACTTTGCTCCCACAGGAAAAGAGCCAGGAGTGAAAGATGTTGCTGGACATCTTCAGCACACAGTGAGCTTTGCAGGGTGACACAAACATAGCTGTCCCTCCTCCCTTCCAACCTAAAAGTGCATTTGAATCCAACATCTCTGTGCCTGGTGCTCTCTGAGCACAGCAGAGTAAAGCACGAACGTTTAAGCTCTGCTCCCACAATAAAAGGGGCAAGTATGAAAGATGTTGCTGTGAAACTTCAGCACCCAGTGAGCTTTGCAATGGTGACACACTCATTGCTGTATCTCCCCCTTCCTACCGAAAAGTGCATTTGAATCCAACATCTCTGGTGTCTGGTGCTCTCTGAGCACAGCAGAGTAAAGCACGAACGTTTGAACTTTGCTCCCACAGGAAAAGAGGCAAGAATGAAAGATGTTGCTGGGCATCTTCAGCACCCAGTGAGCTTTGCAATGGTGACACACTTATTGCTGTATCTCCCCCTTCCTACCGAAAAGTGCATTTGAATCCAACATCTCTGGTGTCTGGTGCTCTCTGAGCACAGCAGAGTAAAGCACGAACGTTTGAACTCTGCTCCCACAGGAAAGGAGTCAGGAATGAAAGATGATGCTGGGCGTCTTCAGCACACAGTGAGAGTTGAAAGGGTGACATGCACATTGAGGTCTCTCCTCACTTTCGTTCCTCAAAGTGTATTTGAATCCAACATCTCCGGTGCCTGCTCTCGGCTGAGCAGAACGATGTAAAGCAAGAGCGTTTGAACTTTGCTCCCACAGGAAAAGAGCCAGGAGTGAAAGATGTTGCTGGACATCTTCAGCACACAGTGAGCTTTGCAGGGTGACACAAACATAGCTGTCCCTCCTCCCTTCCAACCTAAAAGTGCATTTGAATCCAACATCTCTGTGCCTGGTGCTCTCTGAGCACAGCAGAGTAAAGCACGAACGTTTGAACTTTGCTCCCACAGGAAAAGGGGCAAGAATGAAAGATGTTGCTGGGAATCTTCAGCACCCAGTGAGCTTTGCAATGGTGACACACTTATTGCTGTATCTCCCCCTTCCTACCGAAAAGTGCATTTGAATCCAACATCTCTGGTGTCTGGTGCTCTCTGAGCACAGCAGAGTAAAGCACGAACGTTTGAACTCTGCTCCCACAGGAAAGGAGTCAGGAGTGAAAGATGATGCTGGGCGTCTTCAGCGTACAGTGAGAGTTGAAAGGGTGACACGCACATTGAGGTCTCTCCTCACTTTCGTTCCTCAAAGTGTATTTGAATCCAACATCTCCGGTGCCTGCTCTCGGCTGAGCAGAACGATGTAAAGCAAGAGCGTTTGAACTTTGCTCCCACAGGAAAAGAGCCAGGAGTGAAAGATGTTGCTGGACATCTTCAGCACACAGTGAGCTTTGCAGGGTGACACAAACATAGCTGTCCCTCCTCCCTTCCAACCTAAAAGTGCATTTGAATCCAACATCTCTGGTGCCTGGTGCTCTCTGAGCACAGCAGAGTAAAGCACGAACGTTTAAGCTCTGCTCCCACAATAAAAGGGGCAAGTATGAAAGATGTTGCTGGGAAACTTCAGCACCCAGTGAGCTTTGCAATGGTGACACACTCATTGCTGTATCTCCCCCTTCCTACCGAAAAGTGCATTTGAATCCAACATCTCTGGTGTCTGGTGCTCTCTGAGCACAGCAGAGTAAAGCACGAACGTTTGAACTTTGCTCCCACAGGAAAAGAGGCAAGAATGAAAGATGTTGCTGGGCATCTTCAGCACCCAGTGAGCTTTGCAATGGTGACACACTTATTGCTGTATCTCCCCCTTCCTACCGAAAAGTGCATTTGAATCCAACATCTCTGGTGTCTGGTGCTCTCTGAGCACAGCAGAGTAAAGCACGAACGTTTGAACTCTGCTCCCACAGGAAAGGAGTCAGGAGTGAAAGTTGATGCTGGGCATCTTCAGCACACAGTGAGAGTTGAAAGGGTGACACGCACATTGAGGTCTCTCCTCACTTTCGTTCCTCAAAGTGTATTTGAATCCAACATCTCCGGTGCCTGCTCTCGGCTGAGCAGAATGATGCAAAGCAAGAGCGTTTGAACTTTGCTCCCAGAGGAAAAGAGCTAGGAGTGAAAGATGTTGCTGGACATCTTCAGCACACAGTGAGCTTTGCAGGGTGACACAAACATAGCTGTCCCTCCTCCCTTCCAACCTAAAAGTGCATTTGAATCCAACATCTCTGGTGTCTGGTGCTCTCTGAGCACAGCAGAGTAAAGCACGAACGTTTAAGCTCTGCTCCCACAATAAAAGGGGCAAGAATGAAAGATGTTGCTGGGAAACTTCAGCACCCAGTGAGCTTTGCAATGGTGACACACTCATTGCTGTATCTCCCCCTTCCTACCGAAAAGTGCATTTGAATCCAACATCTCTGGTGTCTGGTGCTCTCTGAGCACAGCAGAGTAAAGCACGAACGTTTGAACTTTGCTCCCACAGGAAAAGAGGCAAGAATGAAAGATGTTGCTGGGCATCTTCAGCACCCAGTGAGCTTTGCAATGGTGACACACTTATTGCTGTATCTCCCCCTTCCTACCGAAAAGTGCATTTGAATCCAACATCTCTGGTGTCTGGTGCTCTCTGAGCACAGCAGAGTAAAGCACGAACGTTTGAACTCTGCTCCCACAGGAAAGGAGTCAGGAATGAAAGATGATGCTGGGCGTCTTCAGCACACAGTGAGAGTTGAAAGGGTGACATGCACATTGAGGTCTCTCCTCACTTTCGTTCCTCAAAGTGTATTTGAATCCAACATCTCCGGTGCCTGCTCTCGGCTGAGCAGAACGATGTAAAGCAAGAGCGTTTGAACTTTGCTCCCACAGGAAAAGAGCCATGAGTGAAAGATGTTGCTGGACATCTTCAGCACACAGTGAGCTTTGCAGGGTGACACAAACATAGCTGTCCCTCCTCCCTTCCAACCTAAAAGTGCATTTGAATCCAACATCTCTGTGCCTGGTGCTCTCTGAGCACAGCAGAGTAAAGCACGAACGTTTGACCTTTGATACCACAGGAAAAGGGGCAAGAATGAAAGATGTTGCTGGGAATCTTCAGCACCCAGTGAGCTTTGCAATGGTGACACACTTATTGCTGTATCTCCCCCTTCCTACCGAAAAGTGCATTTGAATCCAACATCTCTGGTGTCTGGTGCTCTCTGAGCACAGCAGAGTAAAGCACGAACGTTTGAACTCTGCTCCCACAGGAAAGGAGTCAGGAGTGAAAGATGATGCTGGGCGTCTTCAGCGCACAGTGAGAGTTGAAAGGGTGACACGCACATTGAGGTCTCTACTCACTTTCGTTCCTCAAAGTGTATTTGAATCCAACATCTCCGGTGCCTGCTCTCGGCTGAGCAGAACGATGTAAAGCAAGAGCGTTTGAACTTTGCTCCCACAGGAAAAGAGCCAGGAGTGAAAGATGTTGCTGGACATCTTCAGCACACAGTGAGCTTTGCAGGGTGACACAAACATAGCTGTCCCTCCTCCCTTCCAACCTAAAAGTGCATTTGAATCCAACATCTCTGGTGCCTGGTGCTCTCTGAGCACAGCAGAGTAAAGCACGAACGTTTAAGCTCTGCTCCCACAATAAAAGGGGCAAGAATGAAAGATGTTGCTGGGACTGATGACACAAAACTGGGAGGAGTGGCTGACACACCAGAGGACTGTGCTGCCATTCAGCGAGACCTGGACAGGCTGGAGAGTTGGGCGGGGAGAAACTTGATGAAATTTAACAAGGGCAAGTGTAGAGTCTTGCATCTGGGGAAGAACAACCCCATGTACCAGTACAGATTGGGGGTTGACCTGCTGGAAAGTAGCGAAGGGGAAAGGGACCTGGGGGTCCTGGTGGATAGGAGGATGACCATGAGCCAGCAATGTGCTCTTGTGGCCAAGAAGGCAAATGGCATCTTAGGGTGCATTAGAAAGGGAGTGGTTAGTAGGTCAAGAGAGGTTCTCCTCCCCCTCTACTCAGCCTTGGTGAGGCCGCACCTGGAATATTGCGTCCAGTTCTGGGCCCCTCTGTTCAAGAAGGACAGGGAATTGCTTGAAGGAGTCCAGCGCAGAGCCACAAAGATGATTAAGGGAGTGGAACATCTCCCTTATGAGGAGAGGCTGAGGGAGCTGGGTCTCTTTAGCTTGCAAAATAGGAGACTGAGGGGTGACCTCATCAATGTTTACAAATATGTGAAGGGTAGGTGTCAGGATGATGGAGCTAGGCTTTTCTCAGTGATATCCAGTGATAGGACAAGGGGCAATGGGTGTAAACTGGAACATAGGAAGTTCCACGTTAACATCAGGAAGAACTTCTTTACTGTAAGAGTGACAGAGCACTGGAACAGGCTGCCCAGGGGGGTTGTGGAGTCTCCTACACTGGAGATATTCAAGGCCCGCCTGGACAAGTTCCTGTGTGATGTACTGTAGGTTACCCTGCTCTTGCAGGGGGGTTGGACTAGATGATCTTTTTAGGTCCCTTCCAACCCTTGGGATTCTGTGATTCCGTGATTCTGTGAAACTTCAGCACCCAGTGAGCTTTGCAATGGTGACACACTCATTGCTGTATCTCCCCCTTCCTACCGAAAAGTGCATTTGAATCCAACATCTCTGGTGCCTGGTGCTCTCTGAGCACAGCAGAGTAAAGCACGAACGTTTGAACTTTGCTCCCACAGGAAAAGAGGCAAGAATGAAAGATGTTGCTGGGAATCTTCAGCACCCAGTGAGCTTTGCAATGGTGACACACTTATTGCTGTATCTCCCCCTTCCTACCGAAAAGTGCATTTGAATCCAACATCTCTGGTGTCTGGTGCTCTCTGAGCACAGCAGAGTAAAGCACGAACGTTTGAACTTTGCTCCCACAGGAAAAGAGGCAAGAATGAAAGATGTTGCTGGGCATCTTCAGCACCCAGTGAGCATTGCAATGGTGACACACTTATTGCTGTATCTCCCCCTTCCTACCGAAAAGTGCATTTGAATCCAACATCTCTGGTGTCTGGTGCTCTCTGAGCACAGCAGAGTAAAGCACGAACGTTTGAACTCTGCTCCCACAGGAAAGGAGTCAGGAGTGACAGATGATGCTGGGCATCTTCAGCACACAGTGAGAGTTGAAAGGGTGACACGCACATTGAGGTCTCTCCTCACTTTCGTTCCTCAAAGTGTATTTGAATCCAACATCTCCGGTGCCTGCTCTCGGCTGAGCAGAACGATGTAAAGCAAGAGCGTTTGAACTTTGCTCCCACAGGAAAAGAGCCAGGAGTGAAAGATGTTGCTGGACATCTTCAGCACACAGTGAGCTTTGCAGGGTGACACAAACATAGCTGTCCCTCCTCCCTTCCAACCTAAAAGTGCATTTGAATCCAACATCTCTGGTGCCTGGTGCTCTCTGAGCACAGCAGAGTAAAGCACGAACGTTTAAGCTCTGCTCCCACAATAAAAGGGGCAAGTATGAAAGATGTTGCTGGGAAACGTCAGCACCCAGTGAGCTTTGCAATGGTGACACACTCATTGCTGTATCTCCCCCTTCCTACCGAAAAGTGCATTTGAATCCAACATCTCTGGTGTCTGGTGCTCTCTGAGCACAGCAGAGTAAAGCACGAACGTTTGAACTTTGCTCCCACAGGAAAAGAGGCAAGAATGAAAGATGTTGCTGGGCATCTTCAGCACCCAGTGAGCTTTGCAATGGTGACACACTTATTGCTGTATCTCCCCCTTCCTACCGAAAAGTGCATTTGAATCCAACATCTCTGGTGTCTGGTGCTCTCTGAGCACAGCAGAGTAAAGCACGAACGTTTGAACTCTGCTCCCACAGGAAAGGAGTCAGGAATGAAAGATGATGCTGGGCGTCTTCAGCACACAGTGAGAGTTGAAAGGGTGACATGCACATTGAGGTCTCTCCTCACTTTCGTTCCTCAAAGTGTATTTGAATCCAACATCTCCGGTGCCTGCTCTCGGCTGAGCAGAACGATGTAAAGCAAGAGCGTTTGAACTTTGCTCCCACAGGAAAAGAGCCATGAGTGAAAGATGTTGCTGGACATCTTCAGCACACAGTGAGCTTTGCAGGGTGACACAAACATAGCTGTCCCTCCTCCCTTCCAACCTAAAAGTGCATTTGAATCCAACATCTCTGTGCCTGGTGCTCTCTGAGCACAGCAGAGTAAAGCACGAACGTTTGAACTTTGATACCACAGGAAAAGGGGCAAGAATGAAAGATGTTGCTGGGAATCTTCAGCACCCAGTGAGCTTTGCAATGGTGACACACTTATTGCTGTATCTCCCCCTTCCTACCGAAAAGTGCATTTGAATCCAACATCTCTGGTGTCTGGTGCTCTCTGAGCACAGCAGAGTAAAGCACGAACGTTTGAACTCTGCTCCCACAGGAAAGGAGTCAGGAGTGAAAGATGATGCTGGGCGTCTTCAGCACACAGTGAGAGTTGAAAGGGTGACACGCACATTGAGGTCTCTCCTCACTTTCGTTCCTCAAAGTGTATTTGAATCCAACATCTCCGGTGCCTGCTCTCGGCTGAGCAGAACGATGTAAAGCAAGAGCGTTTGAACTTTGCTCCCACAGGAAAAGAGCCAGGAGTGAAAGATGTTGCTGGACATCTTCAGCACACAGTGAGCTTTGCAGGGTGACACAAACATAGCTGTCCCTCCTCCCTTCCAACCTAAAAGTGCATTTGAATCCAACATCTCTGGTGCCTGGTGCTCTCTGAGCACAGCAGAGTAAAGCACGAACGTTTAAGCTCTGCTCCCACAATAAAAGGGGCAAGAATGAAAGATGTTGCTGGGACTGATGACACAAAACTGGGAGGAGTGGCTGACACACCAGAGGACTGTGCTGCCATTCAGCGAGACCTGGACAGGCTGGAGAGTTGGGCGGGGAGAAACTTGATGAAATTTAACAAGGGCAAGTGTAGAGTCTTGCATCTGGGGAAGAACAACCCCATGTACCAGTACAGATTGGGGGTTGACCTGCTGGAAAGTAGCGAAGGGGAAAGGGACCTGGGGGTCCTGGTGGATAGGAGGATGACCATGAGCCAGCAATGTGCTCTTGTGGCCAAGAAGGCAAATGGCATCTTAGGGTGCATTAGAAAGGGAGTGGTTAGTAGGTCAAGAGAGGTTCTCCTCCCCCTCTACTCAGCCTTGGTGAGGCCGCATCTGGAATATTGCGTCCAGTTCTGGGCCCCTCTGTTCAAGAAGGACAGGGAATTGCTTGAAGGAGTCCAGCGCAGAGCCACAAAGATGATTAAGGGAGTGGAACATCTCCCTTATGAGGAGAGGCTGAGGGAGCTGGGTCTCTTTAGCTTGCAAAAGAGGAGACTGAGGGGTGACCTCGTCAATGTTTACAAATATGTGAAGGGTAGGTGTCAGGATGATGGAGCTAGGCTTTTTTCAGTGATATCCAGTGATAGGACAAGGGGCAATGGGTGTAAACTGGAACATAGGAAGTTCCACGTTAACATCAGGAAGAACTTCTTTACTGTAAGAGTGACAGAGCACTGGAACAGGCTGCCCAGGGGGGTTGTGGAGTCTCCTACACTGGAGATATTCAAGGCCCGCCTGGACAAGTTCCTGTGTGATGTACTGTAGGTTACCCTGCTCTTGCAGGGGGGTTGGACTAGATGATCTTTTTAGGTCCCTTCCAACCCTTGGGATTCTGTGATTCCGTGATTCTGTGAAACTTCAGCACCCAGTGAGCTTTGCAATGGCGACACACTCATTGCTGTATCTCCCCCTTCCTACCGAAAAGTGCATTTGAATCCAACATCTCTGGTGCCTGGTGCTCTCTGAGCACAGCAGAGTAAAGCACGAACGTTTGAACTTTGCTCCCACAGGAAAAGAGGCAAGAATGAAAGATGTTGCTGGGAATCTTCAGCACCCAGTGAGCTTTGCAATGGTGTCACACTTATTGCTGTATCTCCCCCTTCCTACCGAAAAGTGCATTTGAATCCAACATCTCTGGTGTCTGGTGCTCTCTGAGCACAGCAGAGTAAAGCACGAACGTTTGAACTTTGCTCCCACAGGAAAAGAGGCAAGAATGAAAGATGTTGCTGGGCATCTTCAGCACCCAGTGAGCATTGCAATGGTGACACACTTATTGCTGTATCTCCCCCTTCCTACCGAAAAGTGCATTTGAATCCAACATCTCTGGTGTCTGGTGCTCTCTGAGCACAGCAGAGTAAAGCACGAACGTTTGAACTCTGCTCCCACAGGAAAGGAGTCAGGAGTGACAGATGATGCTGGGCATCTTCAGCACACAGTGAGAGTTGAAAGGGTGACACGCACATTGAGGTCTCTCCTCACTTTCGTTCCTCAAAGTGTATTTGAATCCAACATCTCCGGTGCCTGCTCTCGGCTGAGCAGAACGATGTAAAGCAAGAGCGTTTGAACTTTGCTCCCACAGGAAAAGAGCCAGGAGTGAAAGATGTTGCTGGACATCTTCAGCACACAGTGAGCTTTGCAGGGTGACACAAACATAGCTGTCCCTCCTCCCTTCCAACCTAAAAGTGCATTTGAATCCAACATCTCTGGTGCCTGGTGCTCTCTGAGCACAGCAGAGTAAAGCACGAACGTTTAAGCTCTGCTCCCACAATAAAAGGGGCAAGTATGAAAGATGTTGCTGGGAAACGTCAGCACCCAGTGAGCTTTGCAGTGGTGACACACTCATTGCTGTATCTCCCCCTTCCTACCGAAAAGTGCATTTGAATCCAACATCTCTGGTGTCTGGTGCTCTCTGAGCACAGCAGAGTAAAGCACGAACGTTTGAACTTTGCTCCCACAGGAAAAGAGGCAAGAATGAAAGATGTTGCTGGGCATCTTCAGCACCCAGTGAGCTTTGCAATGGTGACACACTTATTGCTGTATCTCCCCCTTCCTACCGAAAAGTGCATTTGAATCCAACATCTCTGGTGTCTGGTGCTCTCTGAGCACAGCAGAGTAAAGCACGAACGTTTGAACTCTGCTCCCACAGGAAAGGAGTCAGGAATGAAAGATGATGCTGGGCGTCTTCAGCACACAGTGAGAGTTGAAAGGGTGACATGCACATTGAGGTCTCTCCTCACTTTCGTTCCTCAAAGTGTATTTGAATCCAACATCTCCGGTGCCTGCTCTCGGCTGAGCAGAACGATGTAAAGCAAGAGCGTTTGAACTTTGCTCCCACAGGAAAAGAGCCATGAGTGAAAGATGTTGCTGGACATCTTCAGCACACAGTGAGCTTTGCAGGGTGACACAAACATAGCTGTCCCTCCTCCCTTCCAACCTAAAAGTGCATTTGAATCCAACATCTCTGTGCCTGGTGCTCTCTGAGCACAGCAGAGTAAAGCACGAACGTTTGAACTTTGATACCACAGGAAAAGGGGCAAGAATGAAAGATGTTGCTGGGAATCTTCAGCACCCAGTGAGCTTTGCAATGGTGACACACTTATTGCTGTATCTCCCCCTTCCTACCGAAAAGTGCATTTGAATCCAACATCTCTGGTGTCTGGTGCTCTCTGAGCACAGCAGAGTAAAGCACGAACGTTTGAACTCTGCTCCCACAGGAAAGGAGTCAGGAGTGAAAGATGATGCTGGGCGTCTTCAGCGCACAGTGAGAGTTGAAAGGGTGACACGCACATTGAGGTCTCTCCTCACTTTCGTTCCTCAAAGTGTATTTGAATCCAACATCTCCGGTGCCTGCTCTCGGCTGAGCAGAACGATGTAAAGCAAGAGCGTTTGAACTTTGCTCCCACAGGAAAAGAGCCAGGAGTGAAAGATGTTGCTGGACATCTTCAGCACACAGTGAGCTTTGCAGGGTGACACAAACATAGCTGTCCCTCCTCCCTTCCAACCTAAAAGTGCATTTGAATCCAACATCTCTGGTGCCTGGTGCTCTCTGAGCACAGCAGAGTAAAGCACGAACGTTTAAGCTCTGCTCCCACAATAAAAGGGGCAAGAATGAAAGATGTTGCTGGGACTGATGACACAAAACTGGGAGGAGTGGCTGACACACCAGAGGACTGTGCTGCCATTCAGCGAGACCTGGACAGGCTGGAGAGTTGGGCGGGGAGAAACTTGATGAAATTTAACAAGGGCAAGTGTAGAGTCTTGCATCTGGGGAAGAACAACCCCATGTACCAGTACAGATTGGGGGTTGACCTGCTGGAAAGTAGCGAAGGGGAAAGGGACCTGGGGGTCCTGGTGGATAGGAGGATGACCATGAGCCAGCAATGTGCTCTTGTGGCCAAGAAGGCAAATGGCATCTTAGGGTGCATTAGAAAGGGAGTGGTTAGTAGGTCAAGAGAGGTTCTCCTCCCCCTCTACTCAGCCTTGGTGAGGCCGCATCTGGAATATTGCGTCCAGTTCTGGGCCCCTCTGTTCAAGAAGGACAGGGAATTGCTTGAAGGAGTCCAGCGCAGAGCCACAAAGATGATTAAGGGAGTGGAACATCTCCCTTATGAGGAGAGGCTGAGGGAGCTGGGTCTCTTTAGCTTGCAAAAGAGGAGACTGAGGGGTGACCTCGTCAATGTTTACAAATATGTGAAGGGTAGGTGTCAGGATGATGGAGCTAGGCTTTTTTCAGTGATATCCAGTGATAGGACAAGGGGCAATGGGTGTAAACTGGAACATAGGAAGTTCCACGTTAACATCAGGAAGAACTTCTTTACTGTAAGAGTGACAGAGCACTGGAACAGGCTGCCCAGGGGGGTTGTGGAGTCTCCTACACTGGAGATATTCAAGGCCCGCCTGGACAAGTTCCTGTGTGATGTACTGTAGGTTACCCTGCTCTTGCAGGGGGGTTGGACTAGATGATCTTTTTAGGTCCCTTCCAACCCTTGGGATTCTGTGATTCCGTGATTCTGTGAAACTTCAGCACCCAGTGAGCTTTGCAATGGCGACACACTCATTGCTGTATCTCCCCCTTCCTACCGAAAAGTGCATTTGAATCCAACATCTCTGGTGCCTGGTGCTCTCTGAGCACAGCAGAGTAAAGCACGAACGTTTGAACTTTGCTCCCACAGGAAAAGAGGCAAGAATGAAAGATGTTGCTGGGAATCTTCAGCACCCAGTGAGCTTTGCAATGGTGTCACACTTATTGCTGTATCTCCCCCTTCCTACCGAAAAGTGCATTTGAATCCAACATCTCTGGTGTCTGGTGCTCTCTGAGCACAGCAGAGTAAAGCACGAACGTTTGAACTTTGCTCCCACAGGAAAAGAGGCAAGAATGAAAGATGTTGCTGGGCATCTTCAGCACCCAGTGAGCATTGCAATGGTGACACACTTATTGCTGTATCTCCCCCTTCCTACCGAAAAGTGCATTTGAATCCAACATCTCTGGTGTCTGGTGCTCTCTGAGCACAGCAGAGTAAAGCACGAACGTTTGAACTCTGCTCCCACAGGAAAGGAGTCAGGAGTGACAGATGATGCTGGGCATCTTCAGCACACAGTGAGAGTTGAAAGGGTGACACGCACATTGAGGTCTCTCCTCACTTTCGTTCCTCAAAGTGTATTTGAATCCAACATCTCCGGTGCCTGCTCTCGGCTGAGCAGAACGATGTAAAGCAAGAGCGTTTGAACTTTGCTCCCACAGGAAAAGAGCCAGGAGTGAAAGATGTTGCTGGACATCTTCAGCACACAGTGAGCTTTGCAGGGTGACACAAACATAGCTGTCCCTCCTCCCTTCCAACCTAAAAGTGCATTTGAATCCAACATCTCTGGTGCCTGGTGCTCTCTGAGCACAGCAGAGTAAAGCACGAACGTTTAAGCTCTGCTCCCACAATAAAAGGGGCAAGAATGAAAGATGTTGCTGGGAAACTTCAGCACCCAGTGAGCTTTGCAATGGTGACACACTTATTGCTGTATCTCCCCCTTCCTACCGAAAAGTGCATTTGAATCCAACATCTCTGTGCCTGGTGCTCTCTGAGCACAGCAGAGTAAAGCACGAACGTTTAAGCTCTGCTCCCACAATAAAAGGGGCAAGAATGAAAGATGTTGCTGGGAAACTTCAGCACCCAGTGAGCTTTGCAATGGTGACACACTCATTGCTGTATCTCCCCCTTCCTACCGAAAAGTGCATTTGAATCCAACATCTCTGGTGTCTGGTGCTCTCTGAGCACAGCAGAGTAAAGCACGAACGTTTGAACTTTGCTCCCACAGGAAAAGAGGCAAGAATGAAAGATGTTGATGGGCATCTTCAGCACCCAGTGAGCTTTGCAATGGTGACACACTTATTGCTGTATCTCCCCCTTCCTACCGAAAAGTGCATTTGAATCCAACATCTCTGGTGTCTGGTGCTCTCTGAGCACAGCAGAGTAAAGCACGAACGTTTGAACTCTGCTCCCACAGGAAAGGAGTCAGGAGTGAAAGATGATGCTGGGCGTCTTCAGCACACAGTGAGAGTTGAAAGGGTGACACGCACATTGAGGTCTCTCCTCACTTTCGTTCCTCAAAGTGTATTTGAATCCAACATCTCCGGTGCCTGCTCTCGGCTGAGCAGAACGATGTAAAGCAAGAGCGTTTGAACTTTGCTCCCACAGGAAAAGAGCCAGGAGTGAAAGATGTTGCTGGACATCTTCAGCACACAGTGAGCTTTGCAGGGTGACACAAACATAGCTGTCCCTCCTCCCTTCCTACCGAAAAGTGCATTTGAATCCAACATCTCTGGTGCCTGGTGCTCTCTGAGCACAGCAGAGTAAAGCACGAACGTTTAAGCTCTGCTCCCACAATAAAAGGGGCAAGTATGAAAGATGTTGCTGGGAAACTTCAGCACCCAGTGAGCTTTGCAATGGTGACACACTCATTGCTGTATCTCCCCCTTCCTACCGAAAAGTGCATTTGAATCCAACATCTCTGGTGTCTGGTGCTCTCTGAGCACAGCAGAGTAAAGCACGAACGTTTGAACTTTGCTCCCACAGGAAAAGAGGCAAGAATGAAAGATGTTGCTGGGCATCTTCAGCACCCAGTGAGCTTTGCAATGGTGACACACTTATTGCTGTATCTCCCCCTTCCTACCGAAAAGTGCATTTGAATCCAACATCTCTGGTGTCTGGTGCTCTCTGAGCACAGCAGAGTAAAGCACGAACGTTTGAACTCTGCTCCCACAGGAAAGGAGTCAGGAGTGAAAGATGTTGCTGGGCATCTTCAGCACCCAGTGAGCTTTGCAATGGTGACACACTTATTGCTGTATCTCCCCCTTCCTACCGAAAAGTGCATTTGAATCCAACATCTCTGGTGTCTGGTGCTCTCTGAGCACAGCAGAGTAAAGCACGAACGTTTGAACTCTGCTCCCACAGGAAAGGAGTCAGGAATGAAAGATGATGCTGGGCGTCTTCAGCACACAGTGAGAGTTGAAAGGGTGACATGCACATTGAGGTCTCTCCTCACTTTCGTTCCTCAAAGTGTATTTGAATCCAACATCTCCGGTGCCTGCTCTCGGCTGAGCAGAACGATGTAAAGCAAGAGCGTTTGAACTTTGCTCCCACAGGAAAAGAGCCAGGAGTGAAAGATGTTGCTGGACATCTTCAGCACACAGTGAGCTTTGCAGGGTGACACAAACATAGCTGTCCCTCCTCCCTTCCAACCTAAAAGTGCATTTGAATCCAACATCTCTGTGCCTGGTGCTCTCTGAGCACAGCAGAGTAAAGCACGAACGTTTGAACTTTGCTCCCACAGGAAAAGGGGCAAGAATGAAAGATGTTGCTGGGAATCTTCAGCACCCAGTGAGCTTTGCAATGGTGACACACTTATTGCTGTATCTCCCCCTTCCTACCGAAAAGTGCATTTGAATCCAACATCTCTGGTGTCTGGTGCTCTCTGAGCACAGCAGAGTAAAGCACGAACGTTTGAACTCTGCTCCCACAGGAAAGGAGTCAGGAGTGAAAGATGATGCTGGGCGTCTTCAGCGTACAGTGAGAGTTGAAAGGGTGACACGCACATTGAGGTCTCTCCTCACTTTCGTTCCTCAAAGTGTATTTGAATCCAACATCTCCGGTGCCTGCTCTCGGCTGAGCAGAACGATGTAAAGCAAGAGCGTTTGAACTTTTCTCCCACAGGAAAAGAGCCAGGAGTGAAAGATGTTGCTGGACATCTTCAGCACACAGTGAGCTTTGCAGGGTGACACAAACATAGCTGTCCCTCCTCCCTTCCAACCTAAAAGTGCATTTGAATCCAACATCTCTGGTGCCTGGTGCTCTCTGAGCACAGCAGAGTAAAGCACGAACGTTTAAGCTCTGCTCCCACAATAAAAGGGGCAAGTATGAAAGATGTTGCTGGGCATCTTCAGCACTCAGTGAGCTTTGCAAAGGTGACACACTTATTGCTGTATCTCCCCCTTCCTACCGAAAAGTGCATTTGAATCCAACATCTCTGGTGTCTGGTGCTCTCTGAGCACAGCAGAGTAAAGCACGAACGTTTGAACTTTGCTCCCACAGGAAAAGAGGCAAGAATGAAAGATGTTGCTGGGCATCTTCAGCACCCAGTGAGCTTTGCAATGGTGACACACTTATTGCTGTATCTCCCCCTTCCTACCGAAAAGTGCATTTGAATCCAACATCTCTGGTGTCTGGTGCTCTCTGAGCACAGCAGAGTAAAGCACGAACGTTTGAACTCTGCTCCCACAGGAAAGGAGTCAGGAGTGAAAGTTGATGCTGGGCATCTTCAGCACACAGTGAGAGTTGAAAGGGTGACACGCACATTGAGGTCTCTCCTCACTTTCGTTCCTCAAAGTGTATTTGAATCCAACATCTCCGGTGCCTGCTCTCGGCTGAGCAGAATGATGCAAAGCAAGAGCGTTTGAACTTTGCTCCCAGAGGAAAAGAGCTAGGAGTGAAAGATGTTGCTGGACATCTTCAGCACACAGTGAGCTTTGCAGGGTGACACAAACATAGCTGTCCCTCCTCCCTTCCAACCTAAAAGTGCATTTGAATCCAACATCTCTGGTGTCTGGTGCTCTCTGAGCACAGCAGAGTAAAGCACGAACGTTTAAGCTCTGCTCCCACAATAAAAGGGGCAAGAATGAAAGATGTTGCTGGGAAACTTCAGCACCCAGTGAGCTTTGCAATGGTGACACACTCATTGCTGTATCTCCCCCTTCCTACCGAAAAGTGCATTTGAATCCAACATCTCTGGTGTCTGGTGCTCTCTGAGCACAGCAGAGTAAAGCACGAACGTTTGAACTTTGCTCCCACAGGAAAAGAGGCAAGAATGAAAGATGTTGCTGGGCATCTTCAGCACCCAGTGAGCTTTGCAATGGTGACACACTTATTGCTGTATCTCCCCCTTCCTACCGAAAAGTGCATTTGAATCCAACATCTCTGGTGTCTGGTGCTCTCTGAGCACAGCAGAGTAAAGCACGAACGTTTGAACTCTGCTCCCACAGGAAAGGAGTCAGGAATGAAAGATGATGCTGGGCGTCTTCAGCACACAGTGAGAGTTGAAAGGGTGACACGCACATTGAGGTCTCTACTCACTTTCGTTCCTCAAAGTGTATTTGAATCCAACATCTCCGGTGCCTGCTCTCGGCTGAGCAGAACGATGTAAAGCAAGAGCGTTTGAACTTTGCTCCCACAGGAAAAGAGCCAGGAGTGAAAGATGTTGCTGGACATCTTCAGCACACAGTGAGCTTTGCAGGGTGACACAAACATAGCTGTCCCTCCTCCCTTCCAACCTAAAAGTGCATTTGAATCCAACATCTCTGGTGCCTGGTGCTCTCTGAGCACAGCAGAGTAAAGCACGAACGTTTAAGCTCTGCTCCCACAATAAAAGGGGCAAGAATGAAAGATGTTGCTGGGACTGATGACACAAAACTGGGAGGAGTGGCTGACACACCAGAGGACTGTGCTGCCATTCAGCGAGACCTGGACAGGCTGGAGAGTTGGGCGGGGAGAAACTTGATGAAATTTAACAAGGGCAAGTGTAGAGTCTTGCATCTGGGGAAGAACAACCCCATGTACCAGTACAGATTGGGGGTTGACCTGCTGGAAAGTAGCGAAGGGGAAAGGGACCTGGGGGTCCTGGTGGATAGGAGGATGACCATGAGCCAGCAATGTGCTCTTGTGGCCAAGAAGGCAAATGGCATCTTAGGGTGCATTAGAAAGGGAGTGGTTAGTAGGTCAAGAGAGGTTCTCCTCCCCCTCTACTCAGCCTTGGTGAGGCCGCATCTGGAATATTGCGTCCAGTTCTGGGCCCCTCTGTTCAAGAAGGACAGGGAATTGCTTGAAGGAGTCCAGCGCAGAGCCACAAAGATGATTAAGGGAGTGGAACATCTCCCTTATGAGGAGAGGCTGAGGGAGCTGGGTCTCTTTAGCTTGCAAAAGAGGAGACTGAGGGGTGACCTCATCAATGTTTACAAATATGTGAAGGGTAGGTGTCAGGATGATGGAGCTAGGCTTTTTTCAGTGATATCCAGTGATAGGACAAGGGGCAATGGGTGTAAACTGGAACATAGGAAGTTCCACGTTAACATCAGGAAGAACTTCTTTACTGTAAGAGTGACAGAGCACTGGAACAGGCTGCCCAGGGGGGTTGTGGAGTCTCCTACACTGGAGATATTCAAGGCCCGCCTGGACAAGTTCCTGTGTGATGTACTGTAGGTTACCCTGCTCTTGCAGGGGGGTTGGACTAGATGATCTTTTTAGGTCCCTTCCAACCCTTGGGATTCTGTGATTCCGTGATTCTGTGAAACTTCAGCACCCAGTGAGCTTTGCAATGGTGACACACTCATTGCTGTATCTCCCCCTTCCTACCGAAAAGTGCATTTGAATCCAACATCTCTGGTGCCTGGTGCTCTCTGAGCACAGCAGAGTAAAGCACGAACGTTTGAACTTTGCTCCCACAGGAAAAGAGGCAAGAATGAAAGATGTTGCTGGGAATCTTCAGCACCCAGTGAGCTTTGCAATGGTGACACACTTATTGCTGTATCTCCCCCTTCCTACCGAAAAGTGCATTTGAATCCAACATCTCTGGTGTCTGGTGCTCTCTGAGCACAGCAGAGTAAAGCACGAACGTTTGAACTTTGCTCCCACAGGAAAAGAGGCAAGAATGAAAGATGTTGCTGGGCATCTTCAGCACCCAGTGAGCATTGCAATGGTGACACACTTATTGCTGTATCTCCCCCTTCCTACCGAAAAGTGCATTTGAATCCAACATCTCTGGTGTCTGGTGCTCTCTGAGCACAGCAGAGTAAAGCACGAACGTTTGAACTCTGCTCCCACAGGAAAGGAGTCAGGAGTGAAAGATGATGCTGGGCGTCTTCAGCGTACAGTGAGAGTTGAAAGGGTGACACGCACATTGAGGTCTCTCCTCACTTTCGTTCCTCAAAGTGTATTTGAATCCAACATCTCCGGTGCCTGCTCTCGGCTGAGCAGAACGATGTAAAGCAAGAGCGTTTGAACTTTGCTCCCACAGGAAAAGAGCCAGGAGTGAAAGATGTTGCTGGACATCTTCAGCACACAGTGAGCTTTGCAGGGTGACACAAACATAGCTGTCCCTCCTCCCTTCCAACCTAAAAGTGCATTTGAATCCAACATCTCTGGTGCCTGGTGCTCTCTGAGCACAGCAGAGTAAAGCACGAACGTTTAAGCTCTGCTCCCACAATAAAAGGGGCAAGTATGAAAGATGTTGCTGGGAAACGTCAGCACCCAGTGAG
Source organism: Lathamus discolor (assembly GCF_037157495.1). Lineage (NCBI taxonomy): Eukaryota > Metazoa > Chordata > Aves > Psittaciformes > Psittacidae > Lathamus > Lathamus discolor. The sequence goes on along the minus strand of NC_088892.1, from coordinate 943,371 downwards.
CTTTGCAATGGTGACACACTCATTGCTGTATCTCCCCCTTCCTACCGAAAAGTGCATTTGAATCCAACATCTCTGGTGTCTGGTGCTCTCTGAGCACAGCAGAGTAAAGCACGAACGTTTGAACTTTGCTCCCACAGGAAAAGAGGCAAGAATGAAAGATGTTGCTGGGCATCTTCAGCACCCAGTGAGCTTTGCAATGGTGACACACTTATTGCTGTATCTCCCCCTTCCTACCGAAAAGTGCATTTGAATCCAACATCTCTGGTGTCTGGTGCTCTCTGAGCACAGCAGAGTAAAGCACGAACGTTTGAACTCTGCTCCCACAGGAAAGGAGTCAGGAGTGAAAGATGATGCTGGGCGTCTTCAGCACACAGTGAGAGTTGAAAGGGTGACACGCACATTGAGGTCTCTCCTCACTTTCGTTCCTCAAAGTGTATTTGAATCCAACATCTCCGGTGCCTGCTCTCGGCTGAGCAGAACGATGTAAAGCAAGAGCGTTTGAACTTTGCTCCCACAGGAAAAGAGCCAGGAATAAAAGATGTTGCTGGACATCTTCAGCACACAGTGAGCTTTGCAGGGTGACACAAACATAGCTGTCCCTCCTCCCTTCCAACCTAAAAGTGCATTTGAATCCAACATCTCTGTGCCTGGTGCTCTCTGAGCACAGCAGAGTAAAGCACGAACGTTTGAACTTTGCTCCCACAGGAAAAGAGGCAAGAATGAAAGATGTTGCTGGGCATCTTCAGCACCCAGTGAGCTTTGCAATGGTGACACACTTATTGCTGTATCTCCCCCTTCCTACCGAAAAGTGCATTTGAATCCAACATCTCTGGTGTCTGGTGCTCTCTGAGCACAGCAGAGTCAAGCACGAACGTTTGAACTCTGCTCCCACAGGAAAGGAGTCAGGAGTGAAAGATGTTGCTGGGCATCTTCAGCACCCAGTGAGCTTTGCAATGGTGACACACTTATTGCTGTATCTCCCCCTTCCTACCGAAAAGTGCATTTGAATCCAACATCTCTGGTGTCTGGTGCTCTCTGAGCACAGCAGAGTAAAGCACGAACGTTTGAACTCTGCTCCCACAGGAAAGGAGTCAGGAATGAAAGATGATGCTGGGCGTCTTCAGCACACAGTGAGAGTTGAAAGGGTGACATGCACATTGAGGTCTCTCCTCACTTTCGTTCCTCAAAGTGTATTTGAATCCAACATCTCCGGTGCCTGCTCTCGGCTGAGCAGAACGATGTAAAGCAAGAGCGTTTGAACTTTGCTCCCACAGGAAAAGAGCCAGGAGTGAAAGATGTTGCTGGACATCTTCAGCACACAGTGAGCTTTGCAGGGTGACACAAACATAGCTGTCCCTCCTCCCTTCCAACCTAAAAGTGCATTTGAATCCAACATCTCTGTGCCTGGTGCTCTCTGAGCACAGCAGAGTAAAGCACGAACGTTTGACCTTTGATACCACAGGAAAAGGGGCAAGAATGAAAGATGTTGCTGGGAATCTTCAGCACCCAGTGAGCTTTGCAATGGTGACACACTTATTGCTGTATCTCCCCCTTCCTACCGAAAAGTGCATTTGAATCCAACATCTCTGGTGTCTGGTGCTCTCTGAGCACAGCAGAGTAAAGCACGAACGTTTGAACTCTGCTCCCACAGGAAAGGAGTCAGGAGTGAAAGATGATGCTGGGCGTCTTCAGCGCACAGTGAGAGTTGAAAGGGTGACACGCACATTGAGGTCTCTACTCACTTTCGTTCCTCAAAGTGTATTTGAATCCAACATCTCCGGTGCCTGCTCTCGGCTGAGCAGAACGATGTAAAGCAAGAGCGTTTGAACTTTGCTCCCACAGGAAAAGAGCCAGGAGTGAAAGATGTTGCTGGACATCTTCAGCACACAGTGAGCTTTGCAGGGTGACACAAACATAGCTGTCCCTCCTCCCTTCCAACCTAAAAGTGCATTTGAATCCAACATCTCTGGTGCCTGGTGCTCTCTGAGCACAGCAGAGTAAAGCACGAACGTTTAAGCTCTGCTCCCACAATAAAAGGGGCAAGAATGAAAGATGTTGCTGGGACTGATGACACAAAACTGGGAGGAGTGGCTGACACACCAGAGGACTGTGCTGCCATTCAGCGAGACCTGGACAGGCTGGAGAGTTGGGCGGGGAGAAACTTGATGAAATTTAACAAGGGCAAGTGTAGAGTCTTGCATCTGGGGAAGAACAACCCCATGTACCAGTACAGATTGGGGGTTGACCTGCTGGAAAGTAGCGAAGGGGAAAGGGACCTGGGGGTCCTGGTGGATAGGAGGATGACCATGAGCCAGCAATGTGCTCTTGTGGCCAAGAAGGCAAATGGCATCTTAGGGTGCATTAGAAAGGGAGTGGTTAGTAGGTCAAGAGAGGTTCTCCTCCCCCTCTACTCAGCCTTGGTGAGGCCGCATCTGGAATATTGCGTCCAGTTCTGGGCCCCTCTGTTCAAGAAGGACAGGGAATTGCTTGAAGGAGTCCAGCGCAGAGCCACAAAGATGATTAAGGGAGTGGAACATCTCCCTTATGAGGAGAGGCTGAGGGAGCTGGGTCTCTTTAGCTTGCAAAAGAGGAGACTGAGGGGTGACCTCATCAATGTTTACAAATATGTGAAGGGTAGGTGTCAGGATGATGGAGCTAGGCTTTTCTCAGTGATATCCAGTGATAGGACAAGGGGCAATGGGTGTAAACTGGAACATAGGAAGTTCCACGTTAACATCAGGAAGAACTTCTTTACTGTAAGAGTGACAGAGCACTGGAACAGGCTGCCCAGGGGGGTTGTGGAGTCTCCTACACTGGAGATATTCAAGGCCCGCCTGGACAAGTTCCTGTGTGATGTACTGTAGGTTACCCTGCTCTTGCAGGGGGGTTGGACTAGATGATCTTTTTAGGTCCCTTCCAACCCTTGGGATTCTGTGATTCCGTGATTCTGTGAAACTTCAGCACCCAGTGAGCTTTGCAATGGTGACACACTCATTGCTGTATCTCCCCCTTCCTACCGAAAAGTGCATTTGAATCCAACATCTCTGGTGCCTGGTGCTCTCTGAGCACAGCAGAGTAAAGCACGAACGTTTGAACTTTGCTCCCACAGGAAAAGAGGCAAGAATGAAAGATGTTGCTGGGAATCTTCAGCACCCAGTGAGCTTTGCAATGGTGACACACTTATTGCTGTATCTCCCCCTTCCTACCGAAAAGTGCATTTGAATCCAACATCTCTGGTGTCTGGTGCTCTCTGAGCACAGCAGAGTAAAGCACGAACGTTTGAACTTTGCTCCCACAGGAAAAGAGGCAAGAATGAAAGATGTTGCTGGGCATCTTCAGCACCCAGTGAGCATTGCAATGGTGACACACTTATTGCTGTATCTCCCCCTTCCTACCGAAAAGTGCATTTGAATCCAACATCTCTGGTGTCTGGTGCTCTCTGAGCACAGCAGAGTAAAGCACGAACGTTTGAACTCTGCTCCCACAGGAAAGGAGTCAGGAGTGACAGATGATGCTGGGCATCTTCAGCACACAGTGAGAGTTGAAAGGGTGACACGCACATTGAGGTCTCTCCTCACTTTCGTTCCTCAAAGTGTATTTGAATCCAACATCTCCGGTGCCTGCTCTCGGCTGAGCAGAACGATGTAAAGCAAGAGCGTTTGAACTTTGCTCCCACAGGAAAAGAGCCAGGAGTGAAAGATGTTGCTGGACATCTTCAGCACACAGTGAGCTTTGCAGGGTGACACAAACATAGCTGTCCCTCCTCCCTTCCAACCTAAAAGTGCATTTGAATCCAACATCTCTGGTGCCTGGTGCTCTCTGAGCACAGCAGAGTAAAGCACGAACGTTTAAGCTCTGCTCCCACAATAAAAGGGGCAAGTATGAAAGATGTTGCTGGGAAACGTCAGCACCCAGTGAGCTTTGCAATGGTGACACACTCATTGCTGTATCTCCCCCTTCCTACCGAAAAGTGCATTTGAATCCAACATCTCTGGTGTCTGGTGCTCTCTGAGCACAGCAGAGTAAAGCACGAACGTTTGAACTTTGCTCCCACAGGAAAAGAGGCAAGAATGAAAGATGTTGCTGGGCATCTTCAGCACCCAGTGAGCTTTGCAATGGTGACACACTTATTGCTGTATCTCCCCCTTCCTACCGAAAAGTGCATTTGAATCCAACATCTCTGGTGTCTGGTGCTCTCTGAGCACAGCAGAGTAAAGCACGAACGTTTGAACTCTGCTCCCACAGGAAAGGAGTCAGGAATGAAAGATGATGCTGGGCGTCTTCAGCACACAGTGAGAGTTGAAAGGGTGACATGCACATTGAGGTCTCTCCTCACTTTCGTTCCTCAAAGTGTATTTGAATCCAACATCTCCGGTGCCTGCTCTCGGCTGAGCAGAACGATGTAAAGCAAGAGCGTTTGAACTTTGCTCCCACAGGAAAAGAGCCATGAGTGAAAGATGTTGCTGGACATCTTCAGCACACAGTGAGCTTTGCAGGGTGACACAAACATAGCTGTCCCTCCTCCCTTCCAACCTAAAAGTGCATTTGAATCCAACATCTCTGTGCCTGGTGCTCTCTGAGCACAGCAGAGTAAAGCACGAACGTTTGAACTTTGATACCACAGGAAAAGGGGCAAGAATGAAAGATGTTGCTGGGAATCTTCAGCACCCAGTGAGCTTTGCAATGGTGACACACTTATTGCTGTATCTCCCCCTTCCTACCGAAAAGTGCATTTGAATCCAACATCTCTGGTGTCTGGTGCTCTCTGAGCACAGCAGAGTAAAGCACGAACGTTTGAACTCTGCTCCCACAGGAAAGGAGTCAGGAGTGAAAGATGATGCTGGGCGTCTTCAGCGCACAGTGAGAGTTGAAAGGGTGACACGCACATTGAGGTCTCTCCTCACTTTCGTTCCTCAAAGTGTATTTGAATCCAACATCTCCGGTGCCTGCTCTCGGCTGAGCAGAACGATGTAAAGCAAGAGCGTTTGAACTTTGCTCCCACAGGAAAAGAGCCAGGAGTGAAAGATGTTGCTGGACATCTTCAGCACACAGTGAGCTTTGCAGGGTGACACAAACATAGCTGTCCCTCCTCCCTTCCAACCTAAAAGTGCATTTGAATCCAACATCTCTGGTGCCTGGTGCTCTCTGAGCACAGCAGAGTAAAGCACGAACGTTTAAGCTCTGCTCCCACAATAAAAGGGGCAAGAATGAAAGATGTTGCTGGGACTGATGACACAAAACTGGGAGGAGTGGCTGACACACCAGAGGACTGTGCTGCCATTCAGCGAGACCTGGACAGGCTGGAGAGTTGGGCGGGGAGAAACTTGATGAAATTTAACAAGGGCAAGTGTAGAGTCTTGCATCTGGGGAAGAACAACCCCATGTACCAGTACAGATTGGGGGTTGACCTGCTGGAAAGTAGCGAAGGGGAAAGGGACCTGGGGGTCCTGGTGGATAGGAGGATGACCATGAGCCAGCAATGTGCTCTTGTGGCCAAGAAGGCAAATGGCATCTTAGGGTGCATTAGAAAGGGAGTGGTTAGTAGGTCAAGAGAGGTTCTCCTCCCCCTCTACTCAGCCTTGGTGAGGCCGCATCTGGAATATTGCGTCCAGTTCTGGGCCCCTCTGTTCAAGAAGGACAGGGAATTGCTTGAAGGAGTCCAGCGCAGAGCCACAAAGATGATTAAGGGAGTGGAACATCTCCCTTATGAGGAGAGGCTGAGGGAGCTGGGTCTCTTTAGCTTGCAAAAGAGGAGACTGAGGGGTGACCTCGTCAATGTTTACAAATATGTGAAGGGTAGGTGTCAGGATGATGGAGCTAGGCTTTTTTCAGTGATATCCAGTGATAGGACAAGGGGCAATGGGTGTAAACTGGAACATAGGAAGTTCCACGTTAACATCAGGAAGAACTTCTTTACTGTAAGAGTGACAGAGCACTGGAACAGGCTGCCCAGGGGGGTTGTGGAGTCTCCTACACTGGAGATATTCAAGGCCCGCCTGGACAAGTTCCTGTGTGATGTACTGTAGGTTACCCTGCTCTTGCAGGGGGGTTGGACTAGATGATCTTTTTAGGTCCCTTCCAACCCTTGGGATTCTGTGATTCCGTGATTCTGTGAAACTTCAGCACCCAGTGAGCTTTGCAATGGCGACACACTCATTGCTGTATCTCCCCCTTCCTACCGAAAAGTGCATTTGAATCCAACATCTCTGGTGCCTGGTGCTCTCTGAGCACAGCAGAGTAAAGCACGAACGTTTGAACTTTGCTCCCACAGGAAAAGAGGCAAGAATGAAAGATGTTGCTGGGAATCTTCAGCACCCAGTGAGCTTTGCAATGGTGTCACACTTATTGCTGTATCTCCCCCTTCCTACCGAAAAGTGCATTTGAATCCAACATCTCTGGTGTCTGGTGCTCTCTGAGCACAGCAGAGTAAAGCACGAACGTTTGAACTTTGCTCCCACAGGAAAAGAGGCAAGAATGAAAGATGTTGCTGGGCATCTTCAGCACCCAGTGAGCATTGCAATGGTGACACACTTATTGCTGTATCTCCCCCTTCCTACCGAAAAGTGCATTTGAATCCAACATCTCTGGTGTCTGGTGCTCTCTGAGCACAGCAGAGTAAAGCACGAACGTTTGAACTCTGCTCCCACAGGAAAGGAGTCAGGAGTGACAGATGATGCTGGGCATCTTCAGCACACAGTGAGAGTTGAAAGGGTGACACGCACATTGAGGTCTCTCCTCACTTTCGTTCCTCAAAGTGTATTTGAATCCAACATCTCCGGTGCCTGCTCTCGGCTGAGCAGAACGATGTAAAGCAAGAGCGTTTGAACTTTGCTCCCACAGGAAAAGAGCCAGGAGTGAAAGATGTTGCTGGACATCTTCAGCACACAGTGAGCTTTGCAGGGTGACACAAACATAGCTGTCCCTCCTCCCTTCCAACCTAAAAGTGCATTTGAATCCAACATCTCTGGTGCCTGGTGCTCTCTGAGCACAGCAGAGTAAAGCACGAACGTTTAAGCTCTGCTCCCACAATAAAAGGGGCAAGTATGAAAGATGTTGCTGGGAAACGTCAGCACCCAGTGAGCTTTGCAGTGGTGACACACTCATTGCTGTATCTCCCCCTTCCTACCGAAAAGTGCATTTGAATCCAACATCTCTGGTGTCTGGTGCTCTCTGAGCACAGCAGAGTAAAGCACGAACGTTTGAACTTTGCTCCCACAGGAAAAGAGGCAAGAATGAAAGATGTTGCTGGGCATCTTCAGCACCCAGTGAGCTTTGCAATGGTGACACACTTATTGCTGTATCTCCCCCTTCCTACCGAAAAGTGCATTTGAATCCAACATCTCTGGTGTCTGGTGCTCTCTGAGCACAGCAGAGTAAAGCACGAACGTTTGAACTCTGCTCCCACAGGAAAGGAGTCAGGAATGAAAGATGATGCTGGGCGTCTTCAGCACACAGTGAGAGTTGAAAGGGTGACATGCACATTGAGGTCTCTCCTCACTTTCGTTCCTCAAAGTGTATTTGAATCCAACATCTCCGGTGCCTGCTCTCGGCTGAGCAGAACGATGTAAAGCAAGAGCGTTTGAACTTTGCTCCCACAGGAAAAGAGCCATGAGTGAAAGATGTTGCTGGACATCTTCAGCACACAGTGAGCTTTGCAGGGTGACACAAACATAGCTGTCCCTCCTCCCTTCCAACCTAAAAGTGCATTTGAATACAACATCTCTGTGCCTGGTGCTCTCTGAGCACAGCAGAGTAAAGCACGAACGTTTGAACTTTGATACCACAGGAAAAGGGGCAAGAATGAAAGATGTTGCTGGGAATCTTCAGCACCCAGTGAGCTTTGCAATGGTGACACACTTATTGCTGTATCTCCCCCTTCCTACCGAAAAGTGCATTTGAATCCAACATCTCTGGTGTCTGGTGCTCTCTGAGCACAGCAGAGTAAAGCACGAACGTTTGAACTCTGCTCCCACAGGAAAGGAGTCAGGAGTGAAAGATGATGCTGGGCGTCTTCAGCGCACAGTGAGAGTTGAAAGGGTGACACGCACATTGAGGTCTCTCCTCACTTTCGTTCCTCAAAGTGTATTTGAATCCAACATCTCCGGTGCCTGCTCTCGGCTGAGCAGAACGATGTAAAGCAAGAGCGTTTGAACTTTGCTCCCACAGGAAAAGAGCCAGGAGTGAAAGATGTTGCTGGACATCTTCAGCACACAGTGAGCTTTGCAGGGTGACACAAACATAGCTGTCCCTCCTCCCTTCCAACCTAAAAGTGCATTTGAATCCAACATCTCTGGTGCCTGGTGCTCTCTGAGCACAGCAGAGTAAAGCACGAACGTTTAAGCTCTGCTCCCACAATAAAAGGGGCAAGAATGAAAGATGTTGCTGGGACTGATGACACAAAACTGGGAGGAGTGGCTGACACACCAGAGGACTGTGCTGCCATTCAGCGAGACCTGGACAGGCTGGAGAGTTGGGCGGGGAGAAACTTGATGAAATTTAACAAGGGCAAGTGTAGAGTCTTGCATCTGGGGAAGAACAACCCCATGTACCAGTACAGATTGGGGGTTGACCTGCTGGAAAGTAGCGAAGGGGAAAGGGACCTGGGGGTCCTGGTGGATAGGAGGATGACCATGAGCCAGCAATGTGCTCTTGTGGCCAAGAAGGCAAATGGCATCTTAGGGTGCATTAGAAAGGGAGTGGTTAGTAGGTCAAGAGAGGTTCTCCTCCCCCTCTACTCAGCCTTGGTGAGGCCGCATCTGGAATATTGCGTCCAGTTCTGGGCCCCTCTGTTCAAGAAGGACAGGGAATTGCTTGAAGGAGTCCAGCGCAGAGCCACAAAGATGATTAAGGGAGTGGAACATCTCCCTTATGAGGAGAGGCTGAGGGAGCTGGGTCTCTTTAGCTTGCAAAAGAGGAGACTGAGGGGTGACCTCGTCAATGTTTACAAATATGTGAAGGGTAGGTGTCAGGATGATGGAGCTAGGCTTTTTTCAGTGATATCCAGTGATAGGACAAGGGGCAATGGGTGTAAACTGGAACATAGGAAGTTCCACGTTAACATCAGGAAGAACTTCTTTACTGTAAGAGTGACAGAGCACTGGAACAGGCTGCCCAGGGGGGTTGTGGAGTCTCCTACACTGGAGATATTCAAGGCCCGCCTGGACAAGTTCCTGTGTGATGTACTGTAGGTTACCCTGCTCTTGCAGGGGGGTTGGACTAGATGATCTTTTTAGGTCCCTTCCAACCCTTGGGATTCTGTGATTCCGTGATTCTGTGAAACTTCAGCACCCAGTGAGCTTTGCAATGGCGACACACTCATTGCTGTATCTCCCCCTTCCTACCGAAAAGTGCATTTGAATCCAACATCTCTGGTGCCTGGTGCTCTCTGAGCACAGCAGAGTAAAGCACGAACGTTTGAACTTTGCTCCCACAGGAAAAGAGGCAAGAATGAAAGATGTTGCTGGGAATCTTCAGCACCCAGTGAGCTTTGCAATGGTGTCACACTTATTGCTGTATCTCCCCCTTCCTACCGAAAAGTGCATTTGAATCCAACATCTCTGGTGTCTGGTGCTCTCTGAGCACAGCAGAGTAAAGCACGAACGTTTGAACTTTGCTCCCACAGGAAAAGAGGCAAGAATGAAAGATGTTGCTGGGCATCTTCAGCACCCAGTGAGCATTGCAATGGTGACACACTTATTGCTGTATCTCCCCCTTCCTACCGAAAAGTGCATTTGAATCCAACATCTCTGGTGTCTGGTGCTCTCTGAGCACAGCAGAGTAAAGCACGAACGTTTGAACTCTGCTCCCACAGGAAAGGAGTCAGGAGTGACAGATGATGCTGGGCATCTTCAGCACACAGTGAGAGTTGAAAGGGTGACACGCACATTGAGGTCTCTCCTCACTTTCGTTCCTCAAAGTGTATTTGAATCCAACATCTCCGGTGCCTGCTCTCGGCTGAGCAGAACGATGTAAAGCAAGAGCGTTTGAACTTTGCTCCCACAGGAAAAGAGCCAGGAGTGAAAGATGTTGCTGGACATCTTCAGCACACAGTGAGCTTTGCAGGGTGACACAAACATAGCTGTCCCTCCTCCCTTCCTACCGAAAAGTGCATTTGAATCCAACATCTCTGGTGCCTGGTGCTCTCTGAGCACAGCAGAGTAAAGCACGAACGTTTAAGCTCTGCTCCCACAATAAAAGGGGCAAGAATGAAAGATGTTGCTGGGACTGATGACACAAAACTGGGAGGAGTGGCTGACACACCAGAGGACTGTGCTGCCATTCAGCGAGACCTGGACAGGCTGGAGAGTTGGGCGGGGAGAAACTTGATGAAATTTAACAAGGGCAAGTGTAGAGTCTTGCATCTGGGGAAGAACAACCCCATGTACCAGTACAGATTGGGGGTTGACCTGCTGGAAAGTAGCGAAGGGGAAAGGGACCTGGGGGTCCTGGTGGATAGGAGGATGACCATGAGCCAGCAATGTGCTCTTGTGGCCAAGAAGGCAAATGGCATCTTAGGGTGCATTAGAAAGGGAGTGGTTAGTAGGTCAAGAGAGGTTCTCCTCCCCCTCTACTCAGCCTTGGTGAGGCCGCATCTGGAATATTGCGTCCAGTTCTGGGCCCCTCTGTTCAAGAAGGACAGGGAATTGCTTGAAGGAGTCCAGCGCAGAGCCACAAAGATGATTAAGGGAGTGGAACATCTCCCTTATGAGGAGAGGCTGAGGGAGCTGGGTCTCTTTAGCTTGCAAAAGAGGAGACTGAGGGGTGACCTCATCAATGTTTACAAATATGTGAAGGGTAGGTGTCAGGATGATGGAGCTAGGCTTTTTTCAGTGATATCCAGTGATAGGACAAGGGGCAATGGGTGTAAACTGGAACATAGGAAGTTCCACGTTAACATCAGGAAGAACTTCTTTACTGTAAGAGTGACAGAGCACTGGAACAGGCTGCCCAGGGGGGTTGTGGAGTCTCCTACACTGGAGATATTCAAGGCCCGCCTGGACAAGTTCCTGTGTGATGTACAGTAGGTTACCCTGCTCTTGCAGGGGGGTTGGACTAGATGATCTTTTTAGGTCCCTTCCAACCCTTGGGATTCTGTGATTCCGTGATTCTGTGAAACTTCAGCACCCAGTGAGCTTTGCAATGGTGACACACTCATTGCTGTATCTCCCCCTTCCTACCGAAAAGTGCATTTGAATCCAACATCTCTGGTGCCTGGTGCTCTCTGAGCACAGCAGAGTAAAGCACGAACGTTTGAACTTTGCTCCCACAGGAAAAGAGGCAAGAATGAAAGATGTTGCTGGGAATCTTCAGCACCCAGTGAGCTTTGCAATGGTGACACACTTATTGCTGTATCTCCCCCTTCCTACCGAAAAGTGCATTTGAATCCAACATCTCTGGTGTCTGGTGCTCTCTGAGCACAGCAGAGTAAAGCACGAACGTTTGAACTTTGCTCCCACAGGAAAAGAGGCAAGAATGAAAGATGTTGCTGGGCATCTTCAGCACCCAGTGAGCATTGCAATGGTGACACACTTATTGCTGTATCTCCCCCTTCCTACCGAAAAGTGCATTTGAATCCAACATCTCTGGTGTCTGGTGCTCTCTGAGCACAGCAGAGTAAAGCACGAACGTTTGAACTCTGCTCCCACAGGAAAGGAGTCAGGAGTGAAAGATGATGCTGGGCGTCTTCAGCGTACAGTGAGAGTTGAAAGGGTGACACGCACATTGAGGTCTCTCCTCACTTTCGTTCCTCAAAGTGTATTTGAATCCAACATCTCCGGTGCCTGCTCTCGGCTGAGCAGAACGATGTAAAGCAAGAGCGTTTGAACTTTGCTCCCACAGGAAAAGAGCCAGGAGTGAAAGATGTTGCTGGACATCTTCAGCACACAGTGAGCTTTGCAGGGTGACACAAACATAGCTGTCCCTCCTCCCTTCCAACCTAAAAGTGCATTTGAATCCAACATCTCTGGTGCCTGGTGCTCTCTGAGCACAGCAGAGTAAAGCACGAACGTTTAAGCTCTGCTCCCACAATAAAAGGGGCAAGTATGAAAGATGTTGCTGGGAAACGTCAGCACCCAGTGAGCTTTGCAATGGTGACACACTCATTGCTGTATCTCCCCCTTCCTACCGAAAAGTGCATTTGAATCCAACATCTCTGGTGTCTGGTGCTCTCTGAGCACAGCAGAGTAAAGCACGAACGTTTGAACTTTGCTCCCACAGGAAAAGAGGCAAGAATGAAAGATGTTGCTGGGCATCTTCAGCACCCAGTGAGCTTTGCAATGGTGACACACTTATTGCTGTATCTCCCCCTTCCTACCGAAAAGTGCATTTGAATCCAACATCTCTGGTGTCTGGTGCTCTCTGAGCACAGCAGAGTAAAGCACGAACGTTTGAACTCTGCTCCCACAGGAAAGGAGTCAGGAGTGAAAGATGATGCTGGGCGTCTTCAGCACACAGTGAGAGTTGAAAGGGTGACACGCACATTGAGGTCTCTCCTCACTTTCGTTCCTCAAAGTGTATTTGAATCCAACATCTCCGGTGCCTGCTCTCGGCTGAGCAGAACGATGTAAAGCAAGAGCGTTTGAACTTTGCTCCCACAGGAAAAGAGCCAGGAATAAAAGATGTTGCTGGACATCTTCAGCACACAGTGAGCTTTGCAGGGTGACACAAACATAGCTGTCCCTCCTCCCTTCCAACCTAAAAGTGCATTTGAATCCAACATCTCTGTGCCTGGTGCTCTCTGAGCACAGCAGAGTAAAGCACGAACGTTTGAACTTTGCTCCCACAGGAAAAGAGGCAAGAATGAAAGATGTTGCTGGGCATCTTCAGCACCCAGTGAGCTTTGCAATGGTGACACACTTATTGCTGTATCTCCCCCTTCCTACCGAAAAGTGCATTTGAATCCAACATCTCTGGTGCCTGGTGCTCTCTGAGCACAGCAGAGTCAAGCACGAACGTTTGAACTTTGCTCCCACAGGAAAAGAGGCAAGAATGAAAGATGTTGCTGGGCATCTTCAGCACCCAGTGAGCTTTGCAATGGTGACACACTTATTGCTGTATCTCCCCCTTCCTACCGAAAAGTGCATTTGAATCCAACATCTCTGGTGTCTGGTGCTCTCTGAGCACAGCAGAGTAAAGCACGAACGTTTGAACTCTGCTCCCACAGGAAAGGAGTCAGGAGTGAAAGATGATGCTGGGCATCTTCAGCACACAGTGAGAGTTGAAAGGGTGACACGCACATTGAGGTCTCTCCTCACTTTCGTTCCTCAAAGTGTATTTGAATCCAACATCTCCGGTGCCTGCTCTCGGCTGAGCAGAACGATGTAAAGCAAGAGCGTTTGAACTTTGCTCCCACAGGAAAAGAGCCAGGAGTGAAAGATGTTGCTGGACATCTTCAGCACACAGTGAGCTTTGCAGGGTGACACAAACATAGCTGTCCCTCCTCCCTTCCAACCTAAAAGTGCATTTGAATCCAACATCTCTGGTGCCTGGTGCTCTCTGAGCACAGCAGAGTAAAGCACGAACGTTTGATCACTGCTCCCACAATAAAAGGGGCAAGAATGAAAGATGTTGCTGGGAATCTTCAGCACCCAGTGAGCTTTGCAATGGTGACACACTTATTGCTGTATCTCCCCCTTCCTACCGAAAAGTGCATTTGAATCCAACATCTCTGGTGCCTGGTGCTCTCTGAGCACAGCAGAGTAAAGCAAGAACGTTTGAACTTTGCTCCCACAGGAAAAGAGGCAAGAATGAAAGTTGTTGCTGGGCATCTTCAGCACCCAGTGAGCTTTGCAATGGTGACACACTTATTGCTGTATCTCCCCCTTCCTACCGAAAAGTGCATTTGAATCCAACATCTCTGGTGTCTGGTGCTCTCTGAGCACAGCAGAGTAAAGCACGAACGTTTGAACTCTGCTCCCACAGGAAAGGAGTCAGGAGTGAAAGATGATGCTGGGCGTCTTCAGCACACAGTGAGAGTTGAAAGGGTGACACGCACATTGAGGTCTCTCCTCACTTTCGTTCCTCAAAGTGTATTTGAATCCAACATCTCCGGTGCCTGCTCTCGGCTGAGCAGAACGATGTAAAGCAAGAGCGTTTGAACTTTGCTCCCACAGGAAAAGAGCCAGGAATAAAAGATGTTGCTGGACATCTTCAGCACACAGTGAGCTTTGCAGGGTGACACAAACATAGCTGTCCCTCCTCCCTTCCAACCTAAAAGTGCATTTGAATCCAACATCTCTGTGCCTGGTGCTCTCTGAGCACAGCAGAGTAAAGCACGAACGTTTGAACTTTGCTCCCACAGGAAAAGAGGCAAGAATGAAAGATGTTGCTGGGCATCTTCAGCACCCAGTGAGCTTTGCAATGGTGACACACTTATTGCTGTATCTCCCCCTTCCTACCGAAAAGTGCATTTGAATCCAACATCTCTGGTGCCTGGTGCTCTCTGAGCACAGCAGAGTAAAGCAAGAACGTTTGAACTTTGCTCCCACAGGAAAAGAGGCAAGAATGAAAGTTGTTGCTGGGCATCTTCAGCACCCAGTGAGCTTTGCAATGGTGACACACTTATTGCTGTATCTCCCCCTTCCTACCGAAAAGTGCATTTGAATCCAACATCTCTGGTGTCTGGTGCTCTCTGAGCACAGCAGAGTAAAGCACGAACGTTTGAACTCTGCTCCCACAGGAAAGGAGTCAGGAGTGAAAGATGATGCTGGGCGTCTTCAGCACACAGTGAGAGTTGAAAGGGTGACACGCACATTGAGGTCTCTCCTCACTTTCGTTCCTCAAAGTGTATTTGAATCCAACATCTCCGGTGCCTGCTCTCGGCTGAGCAGAACGATGTAAAGCAAGAGCGTTTGAACTTTGCTCCCACAGGAAAAGAGCCAGGAGTGAAAGATGTTGCTGGACATCTTCAGCACACAGTGAGCTTTGCAGGGTGACACAAACATAGCTGTCCCTCCTCCCTTCCAACCTAAAAGTGCATTTGAATCCAACATCTCTGGTGCCTGGTGCTCTCTGAGCACAGCAGAGTAAAGCACGAACGTTTGATCACTGCTCCCACAATAAAAGGGGCAAGAATGAAAGATGTTGCTGGGAATCTTCAGCACCCAGTGAGCTTTGCAATGGTGACACACTCATTGCTGTATCTCCCCCTTCCTACCGAAAAGTGCATTTGAATCCAACATCTCTGGTGCCTGGTGCTCTCTGAGCACAGCAGAGTAAAGCACGAACGTTTGAACTTTGCTCCCACAGGAAAAGAGGCAAGAATGAAAGATGTTGCTGGGCATCTTCAGCACCCAGTGAGCTTTGCAATGGTGACACACTTATTGCTGTATCTCCCCCTTCCTACCGAAAAGTGCATTTGAATCCAACATCTCTGGTGTCTGGTGCTCTCTGAGCACAGCAGAGTAAAGTACGAACGTTTGAACTCTGCTCCCACAGGAAAGGAGTCAGGAGTGAAAGATGATGCTGGGCGTCTACAGCACACAGTGAGATTTGAAAGGGTGACACGCACATTGAGGTCTCTCCTCACTTTCGTTCCTCAAAGTGTATTTGAATCCAACATCTCCGGTGCCTGCTCTCGGCTGAGCAGAACGATGTAAAGCAAGAGCGTTTGAACTTTGCTCCCACAGGAAAAGAGCCAGGAGTGAAAGATGTTGCTGGACATCTTCAGCACACAGTGAGCTTTGCAGGGTGACACAAACATAGCTGTCCCTCCTCCCTTCCAACCTAAAAGTGCATTTGAATCCAACATCTCTGGTGCCTGGTGCTCTCTGAGCACAGCAGAGTAAAGCACGAACGTTTAAGCTCTGCTCCCACAATAAAAGGGGCAAGAATGAAAGATGTTGCTGGGAAACTTCAGCACCCAGTGAGCTTTGCAATGGCGACACAC
Organism: Lathamus discolor; assembly: GCF_037157495.1. Lineage (NCBI taxonomy): Eukaryota > Metazoa > Chordata > Aves > Psittaciformes > Psittacidae > Lathamus > Lathamus discolor. The sequence continues at coordinate 927,485 of NC_088892.1, read as the reverse complement.
TCATTGCTGTATCTCCCCCTTCCTACCGAAAAGTGCATTTGAATCCAACATCTCTGGTGTCTGGTGCTCTCTGAGCACAGCAGAGTAAAGCACGAACGTTTGAACTTTGCTCCCACAGGAAAAGAGGCAAGAATGAAAGATGTTGCTGGGCATCTTCAGCACCCAGTGAGCTTTGCAATGGTGACACACTTATTGCTGTATCTCCCCCTTCCTACCGAAAAGTGCATTTGAATCCAACATCTCTGGTGTCCTGTGCTCTCTGAGCACAGCAGAGTAAAGCACGAACGTTTGAACTCTGCTCCCACAGGAAAGGAGTCAGGAGTGAAAGATGATGCTGGGCATCTTCAGCACACAGTGAGAGTTGAAAGGGTGACACGCACATTGAGGTCTCTCCTCACTTTCGTTCCTCAAAGTGTATTTGAATCCAACATCTCCGGTGCCTGCTCTCGGCTGAGCAGAACGATGTAAAGCAAGAGCGTCTGAACTTTGCTCCCACAGGAAAAGAGCCAGGAGTGAAAGATGTTGCTGGACATCTTCAGCACACAGTGAGCTTTGCAGGGTGACACAAACATAGCTGTCCCTCCTCCCTTCCAACCTAAAAGTGCATTTGAATCCAACATCTCTGGTGCCTGGTGCTCTCTGAGCACAGCAGAGTCAAGCACGAACGTTTGAACTTTGCTCCCACAGGAAAAGAGGCAAGAATGAAAGATGTTGCTGGGCATCTTCAGCACCCAGTGAGCTTTGCAATGGTGACACACTTATTGCTGTATCTCCCCCTTCCTACCGAAAAGTGCATTTGAATCCAACATCTCTGGTGCCTGGTGCTCTCTGAGCACAGCAGAGTCAAGCACGAACGTTTGAACTTTGCTCCCACAGGAAAAGAGGCAAGAATGAAAGATGTTGCTGGGCATCTTCAGCACCCAGTGAGTTTTGCAATGGTGACACACTTATTGCTGTATCTCCCCCTTCCTACCGAAAAGTGCATTTGAATCCAACATCTCTGGTGTCTGGTGCTCTCTGAGCACAGCAGAGTAAAGCACGAACGTTTGAACTCTGCTCCCACAGGAAAGGAGTCAGGAGTGAAAGATGATGCTGGGCATCTTCAGCACACAGTGAGAGTTGAAAGGGTGACACGCACATTGAGGTCTCTCCTCACTTTCGTTCCTCAAAGTGTATTTGAATCCAACATCTCCGGTGCCTGCTCTCGGCTGAGCAGAACGATGTAAAGCAAGAGCGTTTGAACTTTGCTCCCACAGGAAAAGAGCCAGGAGTGAAAGATGTTGCTGGACATCTTCAGCACAGTGAGCTTTGCAGGGTGACACAAACATAGCTGTCCCTCCTCCCTTCCAACCTAAAAGTGCATTTGAATCCAACATCTCTGGTGCCTGGTGCTCTCTGAGCACAGCAGAGTAAAGCACGAACGTTTGATCACTGCTCCCACAATAAAAGGGGCAAGAATGAAAGATGTTGCTGGGAATCTTCAGCACCCAGTGAGCTTTGCAATGGTGACACACTTATTGCTGTATCTCCCCCTTCCTACCGAAAAGTGCATTTGAATCCAACATCTCTGGTGCCTGGTGCTCTCTGAGCACAGCAGAGTAAAGCAAGAACGTTTGAACTTTGCTCCCACAGGAAAAGAGGCAAGAATGAAAGATGTTGCTGGGCATCTTCAGCACCCAGTGAGCTTTGCAATGGTGACACACTTATTGCTGTATCTCCCCCTTCCTACCGAAAAGTGCATTTGAATCCAACATCTCTGGTGTCTGGTGCTCTCTGAGCACAGCAGAGTAAAGCACGAACGTTTGAACTCTGCTCCCACAGGAAAGGAGTCAGGAGTGAAAGATGATGCTGGGCGTCTTCAGCACACAGTGAGAGTTGAAAGGGTGACACGCACATTGAGGTCTCTCCTCACTTTCGTTCCTCAAAGTGTATTTGAATCCAACATCTCCGGTGCCTGCTCTCGGCTGAGCAGAACGATGTAAAGCAAGAGCGTTTGAACTTTGCTCCCACAGGAAAAGAGCCAGGAGTGAAAGATGTTGCTGGACATCTTCAGCACACAGTGAGCTTTGCAGGGTGACACAAACATAGCTGTCCCTCCTCCCTTCCAACCTAAAAGTGCATTTGAATCCAACATCTCTGGTGCCTGGTGCTCTCTGAGCACAGCAGAGTAAAGCACGAACGTTTAAGCTCTGCTCCCACAATAAAAGGGGCAAGAATGAAAGATGTTGCTGGGAAACTTCAGCACCCAGTGAGCTTTGCAATGGCGACACACTTATTGCTGTATCTCCCCCTTCCTACCGAAAAGTGCATTTGAATCCAACATCTCTGGTGCCTGGTGCTCTCTGAGCACAGCAGAGTAAAGCAAGAACGTTTGAACTTTGCTCCCACAGGAAAAGAGGCAAGAATGAAAGATGTTGCTGGGCATCTTCAGCACCCAGTGAGCTTTGCAATGGTGACACACTTATTGCTGTATCTCCCCCTTCCTACCGAAAAGTGCATTTGAATCCAACATCTCTGGTGTCCTGTGCTCTCTGAGCACAGCAGAGTAAAGCACGAACGTTTGAACTCTGCTCCCACAGGAAAGGAGTCAGGAGTGAAAGATGATGCTGGGCATCTTCAGCACACAGTGAGAGTTGAAAGGGTGACACGCACATTGAGGTCTCTCCTCACTTTCGTTCCTCAAAGTGTATTTGAATCCAACATCTCCGGTGCCTGCTCTCGGCTGAGCAGAACGATGTAAAGCAAGAGCGTTTGAACTTTGCTCCCACAGGAAAAGAGCCAGGAGTGAAAGATGTTGCTGGACATCTTCAGCACACAGTGAGCTTTGCAGGGTGACACAAACATAGCTGTCCCTCCTCCCTTCCAACCTAAAAGTGCATTTGAATCCAACATCTCTGGTGTCTGGTGCTCTCTGAGCACAGCAGAGTAAAGCACGAACGTTTGAACTCTGCTCCCACAGGAAAGGAGTCAGGAGTGAAAGATGATGCTGGGCATCTTCAGCACACAGTGAGAGTTGAAAGGGTGACACGCATATTGAGGTCTCTCCTCACTTTCGTTCCTCAAAGTGTATTTGAATCCAACATCTCCGGTGCCTGCTCTCGGCTGAGCAGAACGATGTAAAGCAAGAGCGTTTGAACTTTGCTCCCACAGGAAAAGATCCAGGAGTGAAAGATGTTGCTGGACATCTTCAGCACACAGTGAGCTTTGCAGGGTGACACAAACATAGCTGTCCCTCCTCCCTTCCAACCTAAAAGTGCATTTGAATCCAACATCTCTGGTGCCTGGTGCTCTCTGAGCACAGCAGAGTCAAGCACGAACGTTTGAACTTTGCTCCCACAGGAAAAGAGGCAAGAATGAAAGATGTTGCTGGGCATCTTCAGCACCCAGTGAGCTTTGCAATGGTGACACACTTATTGCTGTATCTCCCCCTTCCTACCGAAAAGTGCATTTGAATCCAACATCTCTGGTGTCTGGTGCTCTCTGAGCACAGCAGAGTAAAGCACGAACGTTTGAACTCTGCTCCCACAGGAAAGGAGTCAGGAGTGAAAGATGATGCTGGGCATCTTCAGCACACAGTGAGAGTTGAAAGGGTGACACGCACATTGAGGTCTCTCCTCACTTTCGTTCCTCAAAGTGTATTTGAATCCAACATCTCCGGTGCCTGCTCTCGGCAGAGCAGAACGATGTAAAGCAAGAGCGTTTGAACTTTGCTCCCACAGGAAAAGAGCCAGGAGTGAAAGATGTTGCTGGACATCTTCAGCACACAGTGAGCTTTGCAGGGTGACACAAACATAGCTGTCCCTCCTCCCTTCCAACCTAAAAGTGCATTTGAATCCAACATCTCTGGTGCCTGGTGCTCTCTGAGCACAGCAGAGTAAAGCACGAACTTTTGATCACTGCTCCCACAATAAAAGGGGCAAGAATGAAAGATGTTGCTGGGAATCTTCAGCACCCAGTGAGCTTTGCAATGGCGACACACTTATTGCTGTATCTCCCCCTTCCTACCGAAAAGTGCATTTGAATCCAACATCTCTGGTGCCTGGTGCTCTCTGAGCACAGCAGAGTCAAGCACGAACGTTTGATCACTGCTCCCACAATAAAAGGGGCAAGAATGAAAGATGTTGCTGGGCATCTTCAGCACCCAGTGAGCTTTGCAATGGTGACACACTTATTGCTGTATCTCCCCCTTCCTACCGAAAAGTGCATTTGAATCCAACATCTCTGGTGTCCTGTGCTCTCTGAGCACAGCAGAGTAAAGCACGAACGTTTGAACTCTGCTCCCACAGGAAAGGAGTCAGGAGTGAAAGATGATGCTGGGCATCTTCAGCACACAGTGAGAGTTGAAAGGGTGACACGCACATTGAGGTCTCTCCTCACTTTCGTTCCTCAAAGTGTATTTGAATCCAACATCTCCGGTGCCTGCTCTCGGCTGAGCAGAACGATGTAAAGCAAGAGCGTTTGAACTTTGCTCCCACAGGAAAAGAGCCAGGAGTGAAAGATGTTGCTGGACATCTTCAGCACACAGTGAGCTTTGCAGGGTGACACAAACATAGCTGTCCCTCCTCCCTTCCAACCTAAAAGTGCATTTGAATCCAACATCTCTGGTGCCTGGTGCTCTCTGAGCACAGCAGAGTAAAGCACGAACGTTTGAACTTTGCTCCCACAGGAAAAGAGGCAAGAATGAAAGATGTTGCTGGGCATCTTCAGCACCCAGTGAGCTTTGCAATGGTGACACACTTATTGCTGTATCTCCCCCTTCCTACCGAAAAGTGCATTTGAATCCAACATCTCTGGTGTCTGGTGCTCTCTGAGCACAGCAGAGTCAAGCACGAACGTTTGAACTCTGCTCCCACAGGAAAGGAGTCAGGAGTGAAAGATGATGCTGGGCGTCTTCAGCACACAGTGAGAGTTGAAAGGGTGACACGCACATTGAGGTCTCTCCTCACTTTCGTTCCTCAAAGTGTATTTGAATCCAACATCTCCGGTGCCTGCTCTCGGCTGAGCAGAACGATGTAAAGCAAGAGCGTTTGAACTTTGCTCCCACAGGAAAAGAGCCAGGAGTGAAAGATGTTGCTGGACATCTTCAGCACACAGTGAGCTTTGCAGGGTGACACAAACATAGCTGTCCCTCCTCCCTTCCAACCTAAAAGTGCATTTGAATCCAACATCTCTGGTGCCTGGTGCTCTCTGAGCACAGCAGAGTAAAGCACGAACGTTTAAGCTCTGCTCCCACAATAAGAGGGGCAAGAATGAAAGATGTTGCTGGGAAACTTCAGCACCCAGTGAGCTTTGCAATGGCGACACACTCATTGCTGTATCTCCCCCTTCCTACCGAAAAGTGCATTTGAATCCAACATCTCTGGTGTCTGGTGCTCTCTGAGCACAGCAGAGTAAAGCACGAACGTTTGAACTTTGCTCCCACAGGAAAAGAGGCAAGAATGAAAGATGTTGCTGGGCATCTTCAGCACCCAGTGAGCTTTGCAATGGTGACACACTTATTGCTGTATCTCCCCCTTCCTACCGAAAAGTGCATTTGAATCCAACATCTCTGGTGTCCTGTGCTCTCTGAGCACAGCAGAGTAAAGCACGAACGTTTGAACTCTGCTCCCACAGGAAAGGAGTCAGGAGTGAAAGATGATGCTGGGCATCTTCAGCACACAGTGAGAGTTGAAAGGGTGACACGCACATTGAGGTCTCTCCTCACTTTCGTTCCTCAAAGTGTATTTGAATCCAACATCTCCGGTGCCTGCTCTCGGCTGAGCAGAACGATGTAAAGCAAGAGCGTTTGAACTTTGCTCCCACAGGAAAAGAGCCAGGAGTGAAAGATGTTGCTGGACATCTTCAGCACACAGTGAGCTTTGCAGGGTGACACAAACATAGCTGTCCCTCCTCCCTTCCAACCTAAAAGTGCATTTGAATCCAACATCTCTGGTGCCTGGTGCTCTCTGAGCACAGCAGAGTAAAGCACGAACGTTTGAACTTTGCTCCCACAGGAAAAGAGGCAAGAATGAAAGATGTTGCTGGGCATCTTCAGCACCCAGTGAGCTTTGCAATGGTGACACACTTATTGCTGTATCTCCCCCTTCCTACCGAAAAGTGCATTTGAATCCAACATCTCTGGTGTCTGGTGCTCTCTGAGCACAGCAGAGTAAAGCACGAACGTTTGAACTCTGCTCCCACAGGAAAGGAGTCAGGAGTGAAAGATGATGCTGGGCATCTTCAGCACACAGTGAGAGTTGAAAGGGTGACACGCACATTGAGGTCTCTCCTCACTTTCGTTCCTCAAAGTGTATTTGAATCCAACATCTCCGGTGCCTGCTCTCGGCTGAGCAGAACGATGTAAAGCAAGAGCGTTTGAACTTTGCTCCCACAGGAAAAGAGCCAGGAGTGAAAGATGTTGCTGGACATCTTCAGCACACAGTGAGCTTTGCAGGGTGACACAAACATAGCTGTCCCTCCTCCCTTCCAACCTAAAAGTGCATTTGAATCCAACATCTCTGGTGCCTGGTGCTCTCTGAGCACAGCAGAGTAAAGCACGAACGTTTAAGCTCTGCTCCCACAATAAAAGGGGCAAGAATGAAAGATGTTGCTGGGAAACTTCAGCACCCAGTGAGCTTTGCAATGGCGACACACTCATTGCTGTATCTCCCCCTTCCTACCGAAAAGTGCATTTGAATCCAACATCTCTGGTGTCTGGTGCTCTCTGAGCACAGCAGAGTAAAGCACGAACGTTTGAACTTTGCTCCCACAGGAAAAGAGGCAAGAATGAAAGATGTTGCTGGGCATCTTCAGCACCCAGTGAGCTTTGCAATGGTGACACACTTATTGCTGTATCTCCCCCTTCCTACCGAAAAGTGCATTTGAATCCAACATCTCTGGTGTCCTGTGCTCTCTGAGCACAGCAGAGTAAAGCACGAACGTTTGAACTCTGCTCCCACAGGAAAGGAGTCAGGAGTGAAAGATGATGCTGGGCATCTTCAGCACACAGTGAGAGTTGAAAGGGTGATACGCACATTGAGGTCTCTCCTCACTTTCGTTCCTCAAAGTGTATTTGAATCCAACATCTCCGGTGCCTGCTCTCGGCTGAGCAGAACGATGTGAAGCAAGAGCGTCTGAACTTTGCTCCCACAGGAAAAGAGCCAGGAGTGAAAGATGTTGCTGGACATCTTCAGCACACAGTGAGCTTTGCAGGGTGACACAAACATAGCTGTCCCTCCTCCCTTCCAACCTAAAAGTGCATTTGAATCCAACATCTCTGGTGTCTGGTGCTCTCTGAGCACAGCAGAGTAAAGCACGAACGTTTGAACTCTGCTCCCACAATAAAAGGGGCAAGAATGAAAGATGTTGCTGGGAAACTTCAGCACCCAGTGAGCTTTGCAATGGTGACACACTTATTGCTGTATCTCCCCCTTCCTACCGAAAAGTGCATTTGAATCCAACATCTCTGGTGTCCTGTGCTCTCTGAGCACAGCAGAGTAAAGCACGAACGTTTGAACTCTGCTCCCACAGGAAAGGAGTCAGGAGTGAAAGATGATGCTGGGCATCTTCAGCACACAGTGAGAGTTGAAAGGGTGACACGCACATTGAGGTCTCTCCTCACTTTCGTTCCTCAAAGTGTATTTGAATCCAACATCTCCGGTGCCTGCTCTCGGCTGAGCAGAACGATGCAAAGCAAGAGCGTCTGAACTTTGCTCCCACAGGAAAAGAGCCAGGAGTGAAAGATGTTGCTGGACATCTTCAGCACACAGTGAGCTTTGCAATGGTGACACACTTATTGCTGTATCTCCCCCTTCCTACCGAAAAGTGCATTTGAATCCAACATCTCTGGTGTCTGGTGCTCTCTGAGCACAGCAGAGTAAAGCACGAACGTTTGAACTCTGCTCCCACAGGAAAGGAGTCAGGAGTGAAAGATGATGCTGGGCATCTTCAGCACACAGTGAGAGTTGAAAGGGTGACACGCATATTGAGGTCTCTCCTCACTTTCGTTCCTCAAAGTGTATTTGAATCCAACATCTCCGGTGCCTGCTCTCGGCTGAGCAGAACGATGTAAAGCAAGAGCGTTTGAACTTTGCTCCCACAGGAAAAGAGCCAGGAGTGAAAGATGTTGCTGGACATCTTCAGCACACAGTGAGCTTTGCAGGGTGACACAAACATAGCTGTCCCTCCTCCCTTCCAACCTAAAAGTGCATTTGAATCCAACATCTCTGATGCCTGGTGCTCTCTGAGCACAGCAGAGTAAAGCACGAACGTTTGATCACTGCTCCCACAATAAAAGGGGCAAGAATGAAAGATGTTGCTGGGAATCTTCAGCACACAGTGAGCTTTGCAATGGTGACACACTTATTGCTGTATCTCCCCCTTCCTACCGAAAAGTGCATTTGAATCCAACATCTCTGGTGCCTGGTGCTCTCTGAGCACAGCAGAGTCAAGCACGAACGTTTGAACTTTGCTCCCACAGGAAAAGAGGCAAGAATGAAAGATGTTGCTGGGCATCTTCAGCACCCAGTGAGCTTTGCAATGGTGACACACTTATTGCTGTATCTCCCCCTTCCTACCGAAAAGTGCATTTGAATCCAACATCTCTGGTGTCTGGTGCTCTCTGAGCACAGCAGAGTAAAGCACGAACGTTTGAACTCTGCTCCCACAGGAAAGGAGTCAGGAGTGAAAGATGATGCTGGGCGTCTTCAGCACACAGTGAGAGTTGAAAGGGTGACACGCACATTGAGGTCTCTCCTCACTTTCGTTCCTCAAAGTGTATTTGAATCCAACATCTCCGGTGCCTGCTCTCGGCTGAGCAGAACGATGTAAAGCAAGAGCGTTTGAACTTTGCTCCCACAGGAAAAGAGCCAGGAGTGAAAGATGTTGCTGGACATCTTCAGCACACAGTGAGCTTTGCAGGGTGACACAAACATAGCTGTCCCTCCTCCCTTCCAACCTAAAAGTGCATTTGAATCCAACATCTCTGGTGCCTGGTGCTCTCTGAGCACAGCAGAGTAAAGCACGAACGTTTGATCACTGCTCCCACAATAAAAGGGGCAAGAATGAAAGATGTTGCTGGGAATCTTCAGCACCCAGTGAGCTTTGCAATGGTGACACACTTATTGCTGTATCTCCCCCTTCCTACCGAAAAGTGCATTTGAATCCAACATCTCTGGTGTCTGGTGCTCTCTGAGCACAGCAGAGTCAAGCACGAACGTTTGAACTTTGCTCCCACAGGAAAAGAGGCAAGAATGAAAGATGTTGCTGGGCATCTTCAGCACCCAGTGAGCTTTGCAATGGTGACACACTTATTGCTGTATCTCCCCCTTCCTACCGAAAAGTGCATTTGAATCCAACATCTCTGGTGTCCTGTGCTCTCTGAGCACAGCAGAGTAAAGCACGAACGTTTGAACTCTGCTCCCACAGGAAAGGAGTCAGGAGTGAAAGATGATGCTGGGCATCTTCAGCACACAGTGAGAGTTGAAAGGGTGACACGCACATTGAGGTCTCTCCTCACTTTCGTTCCTCAAAGTGTATTTGAATCCAACATCTCCGGTGCCTGCTCTCGGCTGAGCAGAACGATGTAAAGCAAGAGCGTCTGAACTTTGCTCCCACAGGAAAAGAGCCAGGAGTGAAAGATGTTGCTGGACATCTTCAGCACACAGTGAGCTTTGCAGGGTGACACAAACATAGCTGTCCCTCCTCCCTTCCAACCTAAAAGTGCATTTGAATCCAACATCTCTGGTGTCTGGTGCTCTCTGAGCACAGCAGAGTAAAGCACGAACGTTTGAACTCTGCTCCCACAGGAAAGGAGTCAGGAGTGAAAGATGATGCTGGGCATCTTCAGCACACAGTGAGAGTTGAAAGGGTGACACGCATATTGAGGTCTCTCCTCACTTTCGTTCCTCAAAGTGTATTTGAATCCAACATCTCCGGTGCCTGCTCTCGGCTGAGCAGAACGATGTAAAGCAAGAGCGTTTGAACTTTGCTCCCACAGGAAAAGAGCCAGGAGTGAAAGATGTTGCTGGGCATCTTCAGCACACAGTGAGCTTTGCAGGGTGACACAAACATAGCTGTCCCTCCTCCCTTCCAACCTAAAAGTGCATTTGAATCCAACATCTCTGGTGCCTGGTGCTCTCTGAGCACAGCAGAGTAAAGCACGAACGTTTGATCACTGCTCCCACAATAAAAGGGGCAAGAATGAAAGATGTTGCTGGGAAACTTCAGCACCCAGTGAGCTTTGCAATGGTGACACACTTATTGCTGTATCTCCCCCTTCCTACCGAAAAGTGCATTTGAATCCAACATCTCTGGTGCCTGGTGCTCTCTGAGCACAGCAGAGTCAAGCACGAACGTTTGAACTTTGCTCCCACAGGAAAAGAGGCAAGAATGAAAGATGTTGCTGGGCATCTTCAGCACCCAGTGAGCTTTGCAATGGTGACACACTTATTGCTGTATCTCCCCCTTCCTACCGAAAAGTGCATTTGAATCCAACATCTCTGGTGCCTGGTGCTCTCTGAGCACAGCAGAGTCAAGCACGAACGTTTGAACTTTGCTCCCACAGGAAAAGAGGCAAGAATGAAAGATGTTGCTGGGCATCTTCAGCACCCAGTGAGCTTTGCAATGGTGACACACTTATTGCTGTATCTCCCCCTTCCTACCGAAAAGTGCATTTGAATCCAACATCTCTGGTGTCTGGTGCTCTCTGAGCACAGCAGAGTAAAGCACGAACGTTTGAACTCTGCTCCCACAGGAAAGGAGTCAGGAGTGAAAGATGATGCTGGGCGTCTTCAGCACACAGTGAGAGTTGAAAGGGTGACACGCACATTGAGGTCTCTCCTCACTTTCGTTCCTCAAAGTGTATTTGAATCCAACATCTCCGGTGCCTGCTCTCGGCTGAGCAGAACGATGTAAAGCAAGAGCGTTTGAACTTTGCTCCCACAGGAAAAGAGCCAGGAGTGAAAGATGTTGCTGGACATCTTCAGCACACAGTGAGCTTTGCAGGGTGACACAAACATAGCTGTCCCTCCTCCCTTCCAACCTAAAAGTGCATTTGAATCCAACATCTCTGGTGCCTGGTGCTCTCTGAGCACAGCAGAGTAAAGCACGAACGTTTGATCACTGCTCCCACAATAAAAGGGGCAAGAATGAAAGATGTTGCTGGGAATCTTCAGCACCCAGTGAGCTTTGCAATGGTGACACACTTATTGCTGTATCTCCCCCTTCCTACCGAAAAGTGCATTTGAATCCAACATCTCTGGTGTCTGGTGCTCTCTGAGCACAGCAGAGTCAAGCACGAACGTTTGAACTTTGCTCCCACAGGAAAAGAGGCAAGAATGAAAGATGTTGCTGGGCATCTTCAGCACCCAGTGAGCTTTGCAATGGTGACACACTTATTGCTGTATCTCCCCCTTCCTACCGAAAAGTGCATTTGAATCCAACATCTCTGGTGTCCTGTGCTCTCTGAGCACAGCAGAGTAAAGCACGAACGTTTGAACTCTGCTCCCACAGGAAAGGAGTCAGGAGTGAAAGATGATGCTGGGCATCTTCAGCACACAGTGAGAGTTGAAAGGGTGACACGCACATTGAGGTCTCTCCTCACTTTCGTTCCTCAAAGTGTATTTGAATCCAACATCTCCGGTGCCTGCTCTCGGCTGAGCAGAACGATGTAAAGCAAGAGCGTTTGAACTTTGCTCCCACAGGAAAAGAGCCAGGAGTGAAAGATGTTGCTGGGCATCTTCAGCACACAGTGAGCTTTGCAGGGTGACACAAACATAGCTGTCCCTCCTCCCTTCCAACCTAAAAGTGCATTTGAATCCAACATCTCTGGTGCCTGGTGCTCTCTGAGCACAGCAGAGTAAAGCACGAACGTTTGATCACTGCTCCCACAATAAAAGGGGCAAGAATGAAAGATGTTGCTGGGAAACTTCAGCACCCAGTGAGCTTTGCAATGGTGACACACTTATTGCTGTATCTCCCCCTTCCTACCGAAAAGTGCATTTGAATCCAACATCTCTGGTGCCTGGTGCTCTCTGAGCACAGCAGAGTCAAGCACGAACGTTTGAACTTTGCTCCCACAGGAAAAGAGGCAAGAATGAAAGATGTTGCTGGGCATCTTCAGCACCCAGTGAGCTTTGCAATGGTGACACACTTATTGCTGTATCTCCCCCTTCCTACCGAAAAGTGCATTTGAATCCAACATCTCTGGTGGCCTGTGCTCTCTGAGCACAGCAGAGTAAAGCACGAACGTTTAAGCTCTGCTCCCACAATAAAAGGGGCAAGTATGAAAGATGTTGCTGGGAAATTTCAGCACCCAGTGAGCTTTGCAATGGTGACACACTTATTGCTGTATCTCCCCCTTCCTACAGAAAAGTGCATTTGAATCCAACATCTCTGGTGTCTGGTGCTCTCTGAGCACAGCAGAGTAAAGCACGAACGTTTGAACTTTGCTCCCACAGGAAAAGAGGCAAGAATGAAAGATGTTGCTGGGCATCTTCAGCACCCAGTGAGCTTTGCAGTGGTGACACACTTATTGCTGTATCTCCCCCTTCCTACCGAAAAGTGCATTTGAATCCAACATCTCTGGTGTCTGGTGCTCTCTGAGCACAGCAGAGTAAAGCACGAACGTTTGAACTCTGCTCCCACAGGAAAGGAGTCAGGAGTGAAAGATGATGCTGGGCATCTTCAGCACACAGTGAGAGTTGAAAGGGTGACACGCACATTGAGGTCTCTCCTCACTTTCGTTCCTCAAAGTGTATTTGAATCCAACATCTCCGGTGCCTGCTCTCGGCTGAGCAGAACGATGTAAAGCAAGAGCGTTTGAACTTTGCTCCCACAGGAAAAGAGCCAGGAGTGAAAGATGTTGCTGGACATCTTCAGCACACAGTGAGCTTTGCAGGGTGACACAAACATAGCTGTCCCTCCTCCCTTCCAACCTAAAAGTGCATTTGAATCCAACATCTCTGGTGCCTGGTGCTCTCTGAGCACAGCAGAGTAAAGCACGAACGTTTGATCACTGCTCCCACAATAAAAGGGGCAAGAATGAAAGATGTTGCTGGGAATCTTCAGCACCCAGTGAGCTTTGCAATGGTGACACACTTATTGCTGTATCTCCCCCTTCCTACCGAAAAGTGCATTTGAATCCAACATCTCTGGTGCCTGGTGCTCTCTGAGCACAGCAGAGTCAAGCACGAACGTTTGAACTTTGCTCCCACAGGAAAAGAGGCAAGAATGAAAGATGTTGCTGGGCATCTTCAGCACCCAGTGAGCTTTGCAGTGGTGACACACTTATTGCTGTATCTCCCCCTTCCTACCGAAAAGTGCATTTGAATCCAACATCTCTGGTGTCTGGTGCTCTCTGAGCACAGCAGAGTCAAGCACGAACGTTTGAACTCTGCTCCCACAGGAAAGGAGTCAGGAGTGAAAGATGATGCTGGGCATCTTCAGCACACAGTGAGAGTTGAAAGGGTGACACGCACATTGAGGTCTCTCCTCACTTTCGTTCCTCAAAGTGTATTTGAATCCAACATCTCCGGTGCCTGCTCTCGGCTGAGCAGAACGATGTAAAGCAAGAGCGTTTGAACTTTGCTCCCACAGGAAAAGATCCAGGAGTGAAAGATGTTGCTGGACATCTTCAGCACACAGTGAGCTTTGCAGGGTGACACAAACATAGCTGTCCCTCCTCCCTTCCAACCTAAAAGTGCATTTGAATCCAACATCTCTGGTGCCTGGTGCTCTCTGAGCACAGCAGAGTAAAGCACGAACGTTTAAGCTCTGCTCCCACAATAAAAGGGGCAAGAATGAAAGATGTTGCTGGGAAACTTCAGCACCCAGTGAGCTTTGCAATGGTGACACACTCATTGCTGTATCTCCCCCTTCCTACCGAAAAGTGCATTTGAATCCAACATCTCTGGTGTCTGGTGCTCTCTGAGCACAGCAGAGTAAAGCACGAACGTTTGAACTTTGCTCCCACAGGAAAAGAGGCAAGAATGAAAGATGTTCCTGGGCATCTTCAGCACCCAGTGAGCTTTGCAATGGTGACACACTTATTGCTGTATCTCCCCCTTCCTACCGAAAAGTGCATTTGAATCCAACATCTCTGGTGTCTGGTGCTCTCTGAGCACAGCAGAGTAAAGCACGAACGTTTGAACTCTTCTCCCACAGGAAAGGAGTCAGGAGTGAAAGATGATGCTGGGCGTCTTCAGCACACAGTGAGAGTTGAAAGGGTGACACGCACATTGAGGTCTCTCCTCACTTTCCTTCCTCAAAGTGTATTTGAATCCAACATCTCCGGTGCCTGCTCTCGGCTGAGCAGAACGATGTAAAGCAAGAGCGTTTGAACTTTGCTCCCACAGGAAAAGAGCCAGGAGTGAAAGATGTTGCTGGACATCTTCAGCACACAGTGAGCTTTGCAGGGTGACACAAACATAGCTGTCCCTCCTCCCTTCCAACCTAAAAGTGCATTTGAATCCAACATCTCTGGTGCCTGGTGCTCTCTGAGCACAGCAGAGTCAAGCACGAACGTTTGAACTTTGCTCCCACAGGAAAAGAGGCAAGAATGAAAGATGTTGCTGGGCATCTTCAGCACCCAGTGAGCTTTGCAATGGTGACACACTTATTGCTGTATCTCCCCCTTCCTACCGAAAAGTGCATTTGAATCCAACATCTCTGGTGTCTGGTGCTCTCTGAGCACAGCAGAGTAAAGCATGAACGTTTGAACTCTGCTCCCACAGGAAAGGAGTCAGGAGTGAAAGTTGATGCTGGGCATCTTCAGCACACAGTGAGAGTTGAAAGGGTGACACGCACATTGAGGTCTCTCCTCACTTTCGTTCCTCAAAGTGTATTTGAATCCAACATCTCCGGTGCCTGCTCTCGGCTGAGCAGAACGATGTAAAGCAAGAGCGTTTGAACTTTGCTCCCACAGGAAAAGAGCCAGGAGTGAAAGATGTTGCTGGACATCTTCAGCACACAGTGAGCTTTGCAGGGTGACACAAACATAGCTGTCCCTCCTCCCTTCCAACCTAAAAGTGCATTTGAATCCAACATCTCTGGTGCCTGGTGCTCTCTGAGCACAGCAGAGTAAAGCACGAACGTTTAAGCTCTGCTCCCACAATAAAAGGGGCAAGAATGAAAGATGTTGCTGGGAAACTTCAGCACCCAGTGAGCTTTGCAATGGTGCCACACTCATTGCTGTATCTCCCCCTTCCTACCGAAAAGTGCATTTGAATCCAACATCTCTGGTGCCTGGTGCTCTCTGAGCACAGCAGAGTCAAGCACGAACGTTTGAACTTTGCTCCCACAGGAAAAGAGGCAAGAATGAAAGATGTTGCTGGGCATCTTCAGCACCCAGTAAGCTTTGCAATGGTGACACACTTATTGCTGTATCTCCCCCTTCCTACCGAAAAGTGCATTTGAATCCAACATCTCTGGTGTCTGGTGCTCTCTGAGCACAGCAGAGTAAAGCACGAACGTTTGAACTTTGCTCCCACAGGAAAAGAGGCAAGAATGAAAGATGTTGCTGGTCATCTTCAGCACCCAGTGAGCTTTGCAATGGTGACACACTTATTGCTGTATCTCCCCCTTCCTACCGAAAAGTGCATTTGAATCCAACATCTCTGGTGTCTGGTGCTCTCTGAGCACAGCAGAGTCAAGCACGAATGTTTGAACTTTGCTCCCACAGGAAAAGAGGCAAGAATGAAAGATGTTCCTGGGCATCTTCAGCACCCAGTGAGCTTTGCAGTGGTGACACACTTATTGCTGTATCTCCCCCTTCCTACCGAAAAGTGCATTTGAATCCAACATCTCTGGTGTCTGGTGCTCTCTGAGCACAGCAGAGTAAAGCACGAACGTTTGAACTCTGCTCCCACAGGAAAGGAGTCAGGAGTGAAAGATGATGCTGGGCATCTTCAGCACACAGTGAGAGTTGAAAGGGTGACACGCACATTGAGGTCTCTCCTCACTTTCGTTCCTCAAAGTGTATTTGAATCCAACATCTCCGGTACCTGCTCTCGGCTGAGCAGAACGATGTAAAGCAAGAGCGTTTGAACTTTGCTCCCACAGGAAAAGAGCCAGGAGTGAAAGATGTTGCTGGACATCTTCAGCACACAGTGAGCTTTGCAGGGTGACACAAACATAGCTGTCCCTCCTCCCTTCCAACCTAAAAGTGCATTTGAATCCAACATCTCTGGTGCCTGGTGCTCTCTGAGCACAGCAGAGTAAAGCACGAACGTTTAAGCTCTGCTCCCACAATAAAAGGGGCAAGAATGAAAGATGTTGCTGGGAAACTTCAGCACCCAGTGAGCTTTGCAATGGTGACACACTCATTGCTGTATCTCCCCCTTCCTACCGAAAAGTGCATTTGAATCCAACATCTCTGGTGTCTGGTGCTCTCTGAGCACAGCAGAGTAAAGCACGAACGTTTGAACTTTGCTCCCACAGGAAAAGAGGCAAGAATGAAAGATGTTGCTGGGCATCGTCAGCACCCAGTGAGCTTTGCAATGGTGACACACTTATTGCTGTATCTCCCCCTTCCTACCGAAAAGTGCATTTGAATCCAACATCTCTGGTGTCTGGTGCTCTCTGAGCACAGCAGAGTAAAGCATGAACGTTTGAACTCTGCTCCCACAGGAAAGGAGTCAGGAGTGAAAGATGATGCTGGGCGTCTTCAGCACACAGTGAGAGTTGAAAGGGTGACACGCACATTGAGGTCTCTCCTCACTTTCGTTCCTCAAAGTGTATTTGAATCCAACATCTCCGGTGCCTGCTCTCGGCTGAGCAGAACGATGTAAAGCAAGAGCGTTTGAACTTTGCTCCCACAGGAAAGGAGTCAGGAGTGAAAGATGTTGCTGGACATCTTCAGCACACAGTGAGCTTTGCAGGGTGACACAAACATAGCTGTCCCTCCTCCCTTCCAACCTAAAAGTGCATTTGAATCCAACATCTCTGGTGCCTGGTGCTCTCTGGGCACAGCAGAGTAAAGCACAAACGTTTGAACTTTGCTCCCACAGGAAAAGAGGCAAGAATGAAAGATGTTGCTGGGCATCTTCAGCACCCAGTGAGGTTTGCAATGGTGACACACTTATTGCTGTATCTCCCCCTTCCTACCGAAAAGTGCATTTGAATCCAACATCTCTGGTGTCTGGTGCTCTCTGAGCACAGCAGAGTAAAGCACGAACGTTTGAACTTTGCTCCCACAGGAAAAGAGGCAAGAATGAAAGATGTTGCTGGGCATCTTCAGCACCCAGTGAGCTTTGCAATGGTGACACATTATTGCTGTATCTCCCCCTTCCTACCGAAAAGTGCATTTGAATCCAACATCTCTGGTGTCTGGTGCTCTCTGAGCACAGCAGAGTAAAGCACGAACGTTTGAACTCTGCTCCCACAGGAAAGGAGTCAGGAGTGAAAGATGATGCTGGGCATCTTCAGCACACAGTGAGAGTTGAAAGGGTGACACGCACATTGAGGTCTCTCCTCACTTTCGTTCCTGAAAGTGTATTTGAATCCAACATCTCCGGTGCCTGCTCTCGGCTGAGCAGAACGATGTAAAGCAAGAGCGTTTGAACTTTGCTCCCACAGGAAAAGAGCCAGGAGTGAAAGATGTTGCTGGACATCTTCAGCACACAGTGAGCTTTGCAGGGTGACACAAACATAGCTGTCCCTCCTCCCTTCCAACCTAAAAGTGCATTTGAATCCAACATCTCTGGTGCCTGGTGCTCTCTGAGCACAGCAGAGTAAAGCACGAACGTTTAAGCTCTGCTCCCACAATAAAAGGGGCAAGAATGAAAGATGTTGCTGGGAAACTTCAGCACCCAGTGAGCTTTGCAATGGTGACACACTCATTGCTGTATCTCCCCCTTCCTACCGAAAAGTGCATTTGAATCCAACATCTCTGGTGTCTGGTGCTCTCTGAGCACAGCAGAGTAAAGCACGAACGTTTGAACTTTGCTCCCACAGGAAAAGAGGCAAGAATGAAAGATGTTCCTGGGCATCTTCAGCACCCAGTGAGCTTTGCAATGGTGACACACTTATTGCTGTATCTCCCCCTACCTACCGAAAAGTGCATTTGAATCCAACATCTCTGGTGTCTGGTGCTCTCTGAGCACAGCAGAGTAAAGCACGAACGTTTGAACTCTGCTCCCACAGGAAAGGAGTCAGGAGTGAAAGATGATGCTGGGCGTCTTCAGCACACAGTGAGAGTTGAAAGGGTGACACGCACATTGAGGTCTCTCCTCACTTTCATTCCTCAAAGTGTATTTGAATCCAACATCTCCGGTGCCTGCTCTCGGCTGAGCAGAACGATGTAAAGCAAGAGCGTTTGAACTTTGCTCCCACAGGAAAAGAGCCAGGAGTGAAAGATGTTGCTGGACATCTTCAGCACACAGTGAGCTTTGCAGGGTGACACAAACATAGCTGTCCCTCCTCCCTTCCAACCTAAAAGTGCATTTGAATCCAACATCTCTGGTGCCTGGTGCTCTCTGAGCACAGCAGAGTCAAGCACGAACGTTTGAACTTTGCTCCCACAGGAAAAGAGGCAAGAATGAAAGATGTTGCTGGGCATCTTCAGCACCCAGTGAGCTTTGCAATGGTGACACACTTATTGCTGTATCTCCCCCTTCCTACCGAAAAGTGCATTTGAATCCAACATCTCTGGTGTCTGGTGCTCTCTGAGCACAGCAGAGTAAAGCACGAACGTTTGAACTCTGCTCCCACAGGAAAGGAGTCAGGAGTGAAAGTTGATGCTGGGCATCTTCAGCACACAGTGAGAGTTGAAAGGGTGACACGCACATTGAGGTCTCTCCTCACTTTCGTTCCTCAAAGTGTATTTGAATCCAACATCTCCGGTGCCTGCTCTCGGCTGAGCAGAACGATGTAAAGCAAGAGCGTTTGAACTTTGCTCCCACAGGAAAAGAGCCAGGAGTGAAAGATGTTGCTGGACATCTTCAGCACACAGTGAGCTTTGCAGGGTGACACAAACATAGCTGTCCCTCCTCCCTTCCAACCTAAAAGTGCATTTGAATCCAACATCTCTGGTGCCTGGTGCTCTCTGAGCACAGCAGAGTAAAGCACGAACGTTTAAGCTCTGCTCCCACAATAAAAGGGGCAAGAATGAAAGATGTTGCTGGGAAACTTCAGCACCCAGTGAGCTTTGCAATGGTGCCACACTCATTGCTGTATCTCCCCCTTCCTACCGAAAAGTGCATTTGAATCCAACATCTCTGGTGTCTGGTGCTCTCTGAGCACAGCAGAGTCAAGCACGAACGTTTGAACTTTGCTCCCACAGGAAAAGAGGCAAGAATGAAAGATGTTGCTGGGCATCTTCAGCACCCAGTAAGCTTTGCAATGGTGACACACTTATTGCTGTATCTCCCCCTTCCTACCGAAAAGTGCATTTGAATCCAACATCTCTGGTGTCTGGTGCTCTCTGAGCACAGCAGAGTAAAGCACGAACGTTTGAACTTTGCTCCCACAGGAAAAGAGGCAAGAATGAAAGATGTTGCTGGTCATCTTCAGCACCCAGTGAGCTTTGCAATGGTGACACACTTATTGCTGTATCTCCCCCTTCCTACCGAAAAGTGCATTTGAATCCAACATCTCTGGTGTCTGGTGCTCTCTGAGCACAGCAGAGTCAAGCACGAATGTTTGAACTTTGCTCCCACAGGAAAAGAGGCAAGAATGAAAGATGTTCCTGGGCATCTTCAGCACCCAGTGAGCTTTGCAATGGTGACACACTTATTGCTGTATCTCCCCCTTCCTACCGAAAAGTGCATTTGAATCCAACATCTCTGGTGTCTGGTGCTCTCTGAGCACAGCAGAGTAAAGCACGAACGTTTGAACTCTGCTCCCACAGGAAAGGAGTCAGGAGTGAAAGATGATGCTGGGCATCTTCAGCACACAGTGAGAGTTGAAAGGGTGACACGCACATTGAGGTCTCTCCTCACTTTCGTTCCTCAAAGTGTATTTGAATCCAACATCTCCGGTGCCTGCTCTCGGCTGAGCAGAACGATGTAAAGCAAGAGCGTTTGAACTTTGCTCCCACAGGAAAAGAGCCAGGAGTGAAAGATGTTGCTGGACATCTTCAGCACACAGTGAGCTTTGCAGGGTGACACAAACATAGCTGTCCCTCCTCCCTTCCAACCTAAAAGTGCATTTGAATCCAACATCTCTGGTGCCTGGTGCTCTCTGAGCACAGCAGAGTAAAGCACGAACGTTTAAGCTCTGCTCCCACAATAAAAGGGGCAAGAATGAAAGATGTTGCTGGGAAACTTCAGCACCCAGTGAGCTTTGCAATGGTGACACACTCATTGCTGTATCTCCCCCTTCCTACCGAAAAGTGCATTTGAATCCAACATCTCTGGTGTCTGGTGCTCTCTGAGCACAGCAGAGTAAAGCACGAACGTTTGAACTTTGCTCCCACAGGAAAAGAGGCAAGAATGAAAGATGTTGCTGGGCATCGTCAGCACCCAGTGAGCTTTGCAATGGTGACACACTTATTGCTGTATCTCCCCCTTCCTACCGAAAAGTGCATTTGAATCCAACATCTCTGGTGTCTGGTGCTCTCTGAGCACAGCAGAGTCAAGCACGAATGTTTGAACTTTGCTCCCACAGGAAAAGAGGCAAGAATGAAAGATGTTCCTGGGCATCTTCAGCACCCAGTGAGCTTTGCAATGGTGACACACTTATTGCTGTATCTCCCCCTTCCTACCGAAAAGTGCATTTGAATCCAACATCTCTGGTGTCTGGTGCTCTCTGAGCACAGCAGAGTAAAGCACGAACGTTTGAACTCTGCTCCCACAGGAAAGGAGTCAGGAGTGAAAGATGATGCTGGGCATCTTCAGCACACAGTGAGAGTTGAAAGGGTGACACGCACATTGAGGTCTCTCCTCACTTTCGTTCCTCAAAGTGTATTTGAATCCAACATCTCCGGTGCCTGCTCTCGGCTGAGCAGAACGATGTAAAGCAAGAGCGTTTGAACTTTGCTCCCACAGGAAAAGAGCCAGGAGTGAAAGATGTTGCTGGACATCTTCAGCACACAGTGAGCTTTGCAGGGTGACACAAACATAGCTGTCCCTCCTCCCTTCCAACCTAAAAGTGCATTTGAATCCAACATCTCTGGTGCCTGGTGCTCTCTCAGCACAGCAGAGTAAAGCACGAACGTTTAAGCTCTGCTCCCACAATAAAAGGGGCAAGAATGAAAGATGTTGCTGGGAAACTTCAGCACCCAGTGAGCTTTGCAATGGTGACACACTCATTGCTGTATCTCCACCTTCCTACCGAAAAGTGCATTTGAATCCAACATCTCTGGTGTCTGGTGCTCTCTGAGCACAGCAGAGTAAAGCACGAACGTTTGAACTCTGCTCCCACAGGAAAAGAGGCAAGAATGAAAGATGGGTCTGGGCATCTTCAGCACCCAGTGAGCTTTGCAATGGTGACACACTTATTGCTGTATCTCCCCCTTCCTACCGAAAAGTGCATTTGAATCCAACATCTCTGGTGTCTGGTGCTCTCTGAGCACAGCAGAGTAAAGCACGAACGTTTGAACTTTGCTCCCACAGGATAAGAGACAAGAAAGAAAGATGCTGCTGGACATCTTCAGCACCCAGTGAGCTTTGCAATGGTGACACACTTATTGCTGTATCTCCCCCTTCCTACCGAAAAGTGCATTTGAATCCAACATCTCTGGTGTCTGGTGCTCTCTGAGCACAGCAGAGTAAAGCACGAACGTTTGAACTCTGCTCCCACAGGAAAGGAGTCAGGAGTGAAAGATGATGCTGGGCGTCTTCAGCACACAGTGAGAGTTGAAAGGGTGACACGCACATTGAGGTCTCTCCTCACTTTCGTTCCTCAAAGTGTATTTGAATCCAACATCTCCGGTACCTGCTCTCGGCTGAGCAGAACGATGTAAAGCAAGAGCGTTTGAACTTTGCTCCCACAGGAAAAGAGCCAGGAGTGAAAGATGTTGCTGGACATCTTCAGCACACAGTGAGCTTTGCAGGGTGACACAAACATAGCTGTCCCTCCTCCCTTCCAACCTAAAAGTGCATTTGAATCCAACATCTCTGGTGCCTGGTGCTCTCTGAGCACAGCAGAGTAAAGCACGAACGTTTAAGCTCTGCTCCCACAATAAAAGGGGCAAGAATGAAAGATGTTGCTGGGAAACTTCAGCACCCAGTGAGCTTTGCAATGGTGACACACTCATTGCTGTATCTCCCCCTTCCTACCGAAAAGTGCATTTGAATCCAACATCTCTGGTGTCTGGTGCTCTCTGAGCACAGCAGAGTAAAGCACGAACGTTTGAACTTTGCTCCCACAGGAAAAGAGGCAAGAATGAAAGATGTTGCTGGGCATCGTCAGCACCCAGTGAGCTTTGCAATGGTGACACACTTATTGCTGTATCTCCCCCTTCCTACCGAAAAGTGCATTTGAATCCAACATCTCTGGTGTCTGGTGCTCTCTGAGCACAGCAGAGTAAAGCACGAACGTTTGAACTCTGCTCCCACAGGAAAGGAGTCAGGAGTGAAAGATGATGCTGGGCGTCTTCAGCACACAGTGAGAGTTGAAAGGGTGACACGCACATTGAGGTCTCTCCTCACTTTCGTTCCTCAAAGTGTATTTGAATCCAACATCTCCGGTGCCTGCTCTCGGCTGAGCAGAACGATGTAAAGCAAGAGCGTTTGAACTTTGCTCCCACAGGAAAAGAGCCAGGAGTGAAAGATGTTGCTGGACATCTTCAGCACACAGTGAGCTTTGCAGGGTGACACAAACATAGCTGTCCCTCCTCCCTTCCAACCTAAAAGTGCATTTGAATCCAACATCTCTGGTGCCTGGTGCTCTCTGAGCACAGCAGAGTAAAGCACGAACGTTTAAGCTCTGCTCCCACAATAAAAGGGGCAAGAATGAAAGATGTTGCTGGGAAACTTCAGCACCCAGTGAGCTTTGCAATGGTGACACACTCATTGCTGTATCTCCCCCTTCCTACCGAAAAGTGCATTTGAATCCAACATCTCTGGTGTCTGGTGCTCTCTGAGCACAGCAGAGTAAAGCACGAACGTTTGAACTTTGCTCCCACAGGAAAAGAGGCAAGAATGAAAGATGTTGCTGGGCATCTTCAGCACCTAGTGAGCTTTGCAATGGTGACACACTTATTGCTGTATCTCCCCCTTCCTACCGAAAAGTGCATTTGAATCCAACATCTCTGGTGTCTGGTGCTCTCTGAGCACAGCAGAGTAAAGCACGAACGTTTGAACTCTGCTCCCACAGGAAAGGAGTCAGGAGTGAAAGTTGATGCTGGGCATCTTCAGCACACAGTGAGAGTTGAAAGGGTGACACGCACATTGAGGTCTCTCCTCACTTTCGTTCCTCAAAGTGTATTTGAATCCAACATCTCCGGTGCCTGCTCTCGGCTGAGCAGAACGATGTAAAGCAAGAGCGTTTGAACTTTGCTCCCACAGGAAAAGAGACAGGAGTGAAAGATGTTGCTGGACATCTTCAGCACACAGTGAGCTTTGCAGGGTGACACAAACATAGCTGTCCCTCCTCCCTTCCAACCTAAAAGTGCATTTGAATCCAACATCTCTGGTGCCTGGTGCTCTCTCAGCACAGCAGAGTAAAGCACGAACGTTTAAGCTCTGCTCCCACAATAAAAGGGGCAAGAATGAAAGATGTTGCTGGGAAACTTCAGCACCCAGTGAGCTTTGCAATGGTGACACACTCATTGCTGTATCTCCACCTTCCTACCGAAAAGTGCATTTGAATCCAACATCTCTGGTGTCTGGTGCTCTCTGAGCACAGCAGAGTAAAGCACGAACGTTTGAACTCTGCTCCCACAGGAAAAGAGGCAAGAATGAAAGATGGGTCTGGGCATCTTCAGCACCCAGTGAGCTTTGCAATGGTGACACACTTATTGCTGTATCTCCCCCTTCCTACCGAAAAGTGCATTTGAATCCAACATCTCTGGTGTCTGGTGCTCTCTGAGCACAGCAGAGTAAAGCACGAACGTTTGAACTTTGCTCCCACAGGATAAGAGACAAGAAAGAAAGATGCTGCTGGACATCTTCAGCACCCAGTGAGCTTTGCAATGGTGACACACTTATTGCTGTATCTCCCCCTTCCTACCGAAAAGTGCATTTGAATCCAACATCTCTGGTGTCTGGTGCTCTCTGAGCACAGCAGAGTAAAGCACGAACGTTTGAACTCTGCTCCCACAGGAAAGGAGTCAGGAGTGAAAGATGATGCTGGGCGTCTTCAGCACACAGTGAGAGTTGAAAGGGTGACACGCACATTGAGGTCTCTCCTCACTTTCATTCCTCAAAGTGTATTTGAATCCAACATCTCCGGTGCCTGCTCTCGGCTGAGCAGAACGATGTAAAGCAAGAGCGTTTGAACTTTGCTCCCACAGGAAAAGAGCCAGGAGTGAAAGATGTTGCTGGACATCTTCAGCACACAGTGAGCTTTGCAGGGTGACACAAACATAGCTGTCCCTCCTCCCTTCCAACCTAAAAGTGCATTTGAATCCAACATCTCTGGTGCCTGGTGCTCTCTGAGCACAGCAGAGTAAAGCACGAACGTTTGATCACTGCTCTCACAATAAAAGGGGCAAGAATGAAAGATGTTGCTGGGAAACTTCAGCACCCAGTGAGCTTTGCAATGGTGACACACTTATTGCTGTATCTCCCCCTTCCTACCGAAAAGTGCATTTGAATCCAACATCTCTGGTGTCTGGTGCTCTCTGAGCACAGCAGAGTCAAGCACGAACGTTTGAACTTTGCTCCCACAGGAAAAGAGGCAAGAATGAAAGATGTTGCTGGGCATCTTCAGCACCCAGTGAGCTTTGCAATGGTGACACACTTATTGCTGTATCTCCCCCTTCCTACCGAAAAGTGCATTTGAATCCAACATCTCTGGTGGCCTGTGCTCTCTGAGCACAGCAGAGTAAAGCACGAACGTTTAAGCTCTGCTCCCACAATAAAAGGGGCAAGTATGAAAGATGTTGCTGGGAAATTTCAGCACCCAGTGAGCTTTGCAATGGTGACACACTTATTGCTGTATCTCCCCCTTCCTACAGAAAAGTGCATTTGAATCCAACATCTCTGGTGTCTGGTGCTCTCTGAGCACAGCAGAGTAAAGCACGAACGTTTGAACTTTGCTCCCACAGGAAAAGAGGCAAGAATGAAAGATGTTGCTGGGCATCTTCAGCACCCAGTGAGCTTTGCAGTGGTGACACACTTATTGCTGTATCTCCCCCTTCCTACCGAAAAGTGCATTTGAATCCAACATCTCTGGTGTCTGGTGCTCTCTGAGCACAGCAGAGTAAAGCACGAACGTTTGAACTCTGCTCCCACAGGAAAGGAGTCAGGAGTGAAAGATGATGCTGGGCATCTTCAGCACACAGTGAGAGTTGAAAGGGTGACACGCACATTGAGGTCTCTCCTCACTTTCGTTCCTCAAAGTGTATTTGAATCCAACATCTCCGGTGCCTGCTCTCGGCTGAGCAGAACGATGTAAAGCAAGAGCGTTTGAACTTTGCTCCCACAGGAAAAGAGCCAGGAGTGAAAGATGTTGCTGGACATCTTCAGCACACAGTGAGCTTTGCAGGGTGACACAAACATAGCTGTCCCTCCTCCCTTCCAACCTAAAAGTGCATTTGAATCCAACATCTCTGGTGCCTGGTGCTCTCTGAGCACAGCAGAGTAAAGCACGAACGTTTGATCACTGCTCCCACAATAAAAGGGGCAAGAATGAAAGATGTTGCTGGGAATCTTCAGCACCCAGTGAGCTTTGCAATGGTGACACACTTATTGCTGTATCTCCCCCTTCCTACCGAAAAGTGCATTTGAATCCAACATCTCTGGTGTCTGGTGCTCTCTGAGCACAGCAGAGTCAAGCACGAACGTTTGAACTTTGCTCCCACAGGAAAAGAGGCAAGAATGAAAGATGTTCCTGGGCATCTTCAGCACCCAGTGAGCTTTGCAATGGTGACACACTTATTGCTGTATCTCCCCCTTCCTACCGAAAAGTGCATTTGAATCCAACATCTCTGGTGGCCTGTGCTCTCTGAGCACAGCAGAGTAAAGCACGAACGTTTAAGCTCTGCTCCCACAATAAAAGGGGCAAGTATGAAAGATGTTGCTGGGAAATTTCAGCACCCAGTGAGCTTTGCAATGGTGACACAGTTATTGCTGTATCTCCCCCTTCCTACCGAAAAGTGCATTTGAATCCAACATCTCTGGTGTCTGGTGCTCTCTGAGCACAGCAGAGTAAAGCACGAACGTTTGAACTTTGCTCCCACAGGAAAAGAGGCAAGAATGAAAGATGTTGCTGGGCATCTTCAGCACCCAGTGAGCTTTGCAGTGGTGACACACTTATTGCTGTATCTCCCCCTTCCTACCGAAAAGTGCATTTGAATCCAACATCTCTGGTGTCTGGTGCTCTCTGAGCACAGCAGAGTCAAGCACGAACGTTTGAACTCTGCTCCCACAGGAAAGGAGTCAGGAGTGAAAGATGATGCTGGGCATCTTCAGCACACAGTGAGAGTTGAAAGGGTGACACGCACATTGAGGTCTCTCCTCACTTTCGTTCCTCAAAGTGTATTTGAATCCAACATCTCCGGTGCCTGCTCTCGGCTGAGCAGAACGATGTAAAGCAAGAGCGTTTGAACTTTGCTCCCACAGGAAAAGAGCCAGGAGTGAAAGATGTTGCTGGACATCTTCAGCACACAGTGAGCTTTGCAGGGTGACACAAACATAGCTGTCCCTCCTCCCTTCCAACCTAAAAGTGCATTTGAATCCAACATCTCTGGTGCCTGGTGCTCTCTGAGCACAGCAGAGTAAAGCACGAACGTTTGATCACTGCTCCCACAATAAAAGGGGCAAGAATGAAAGATGTTGCTGGGAATCTTCAGCACCCAGTGAGCTTTGCAATGGTGACACACTTATTGCTGTATCTCCCCCTTCCTACCGAAAAGTGCATTTGAATCCAACATCTCTGGTGTCTGGTGCTCTCTGAGCACAGCAGAGTCAAGCACGAACGTTTGAACTTTGCTCCCACAGGAAAAGAGGCAAGAATGAAAGATGTTGCTGGGCATCTTCAGCACCCAGTGAGCTTTGCAATGGTGACACACTTATTGCTGTATCTCCCCCTTCCTACCGAAAAGTGCATTTGAATCCAACATCTCTGGTGGCCTGTGCTCTCTGAGCACAGCAGAGTAAAGCACGAACGTTTAAGCTCTGCTCCCACAATAAAAGGGGCAAGTATGAAAGATGTTGCTGGGAAATTTCAGCACCCAGTGAGCTTTGCAATGGTGACACAGTTATTGCTGTATCTCCCCCTTCCTACCGAAAAGTGCATTTGAATCCAACATCTCTGGTGTCTGGTGCTCTCTGAGCACAGCAGAGTAAAGCACGAACGTTTGAACTTTGCTCCCACAGGAAAAGAGGCAAGAATGAAAGATGTTGCTGGGCATCTTCAGCACCCAGTGAGCTTTGCAGTGGTGACACACTTATTGCTGTATCTCCCCCTTCCTACCGAAAAGTGCATTTGAATCCAACATCTCTGGTGTCTGGTGCTCTCTGAGCACAGCAGAGTCAAGCACGAACGTTTGAACTCTGCTCCCACAGGAAAGGAGTCAGGAGTGAAAGATGATGCTGGGCATCTTCAGCACACAGTGAGAGTTGAAAGGGTGACACGCACATTGAGGTCTCTCCTCACTTTCGTTCCTCAAAGTGTATTTGAATCCAACATCTCCGGTGCCTGCTCTCGGCTGAGCAGAACGATGTAAAGCAAGAGCGTTTGAACTTTGCTCCCACAGGAAAAGAGCCAGGAGTGAAAGATGTAGCTGGACATCTTCAGCACACAGTGAGCTTTGCAGGGTGACACAAACATAGCTGTCCCTCCTCCCTTCCAACCTAAAAGTGCATTTGAATCCAACATCTCTGGTGCCTGGTGCTCTCTGAGCACAGCAGAGTAAAGCACGAACGTTTAAGCTCTGCTCCCACAATAAAAAGAGCAAGAATGAAAGATGTTGCTGGGAAACTTCAGCACCCAGTGAGCTTTGCAATGGTGACACACTCATTGCTGTATCTCCCCCTTCCTACCGAAAAGTGCATTTGAATCCAACATCTCTGGTGTCTGGTGCTCTCTGAGCACAGCAGAGTAAAGCACGAACGTTTGAACTTTGCTCCCACAGGAAAAGAGGCAAGAATGAAAGATGTTGCTGGGCATCTTCAGCACCCAGTGAGCTTTGCAATGGTGACACACTTATTGCTGTATCTCCCCCTTCCTACCGAAAAGTGCATTTGAATCCAACATCTCTGGTGTCTGGTGCTCTCTGAGCACAGCAGAGTCAAGCACGAACGTTTGAACTCTGCTCCCACAGGAAAGGAGTCAGGAGTGAAAGATGATGCTGGGCATCTTCAGCACACAGTGAGAGTTGAAAGGGTGACACGCACATTGAGGTCTCTCCTCACTTTCGTTCCTCAAAGTGTATTTGAATCCAACATCTCCGGTGCCTGCTCTCGGCTGAGCAGAACGATGTAAAGCAAGAGCGTTTGAACTTTGCTCCCACAGGAAAAGAGCCAGGAGTGAAAGATGTTGCTGGACATCTTCAGCACACAGTGAGCTTTGCAGGGTGACACAAACATAGCTGTCCCTCCTCTCTTCCAACCTAAAAGTGCATTTGAATCCAACATCTCTGGTGCCTGGTGCTCTCTGAGCACAGCAGAGTAAAGCACGAACGTTTAAGCTCTGCTCCCACAATAAAAGGGGCAAGAATGAAAGATGTTGCTGGGAAACTTCAGCACCCAGTGAGCTTTGCAATGGTGACACACTCATTGCTGTATCTCCCCCTTCCTACCGAAAAGTGCATTTGAATCCAACATCTCTGGTGTCTGGTGCTCTCTGAGCACAGCAGAGTAAAGCACGAACGTTTGAACTTTGCTCCCACAGGAAAAGAGGCAAGAATGAAAGATGTTCCTGGGCATCTTCAGCACCCAGTGAGCTTTGCAATGGTGACACACTTATTGCTGTATCTCCCCCTTCCTACCGAAAAGTGCATTTGAATCCAACATCTCTGGTGTCTGGTGCTCTCTGAGCACAGCAGAGTAAAGCACGAACGTTTGAACTCTGCTCCCACAGGAAAGGAGTCAGGAGTGAAAGATGATGCTGGGCGTCTTCAGCACACAGTGAGAGTTGAAAGGGTGACACGCACATTGAGGTCTCTCCTCACTTTCGTTCCTCAAAGTGTATTTGAATCCAACATCTCCGGTGCCTGCTCTCGGCTGAGCAGAACGATGTAAAGCAAGAGCGTTTGAACTTTGCTCCCACAGGAAAAGAGCCAGGAGTGAAAGATGTTGCTGGACATCTTCAGCACACAGTGAGCTTTGCAGGGTGACACAAACATAGCTGTCCCTCCTCCCTTCCAACCTAAAAGTGCATTTGAATCCAACATCTCTGGTGCCTGGTGCTCTCTGAGCACAGCAGAGTAAAGCACGAACGTTTAAGCTCTGCTCCCACAATAAAAGGGGCAAGAATGAAAGATGTTGCTGGGAAACTTCAGCACCCAGTGAGCTTTGCAATGGTGCCACACTCATTGCTGTATCTCCCCCTTCCTACCGAAAAGTGCATTTGAATCCAACATCTCTGGTGTCTGGTGCTCTCTGAGCACAGCAGAGTCAAGCACGAACGTTTGAACTTTGCTCCCACAGGAAAAGAGGCAAGAATGAAAGATGTTGCTGGGCATCTTCAGCACCCAGTAAGCTTTGCAATGGTGACACACTTATTGCTGTATCTCCCCCTTCCTACCGAAAAGTGCATTTGAATCCAACATCTCTGGTGTCTGGTGCTCTCTGAGCACAGCAGAGTAAAGCACGAACGTTTGAACTTTGCTCCCACAGGAAAAGAGGCAAGAATGAAAGATGTTGCTGGTCATCTTCAGCACCCAGTGAGCTTTGCAATGGTGACACACTTATTGCTGTATCTCCCCCTTCCTACCGAAAAGTGCATTTGAATCCAACATCTCTGGTGTCTGGTGCTCTCTGAGCACAGCAGAGTCAAGCACGAATGTTTGAACTTTGCTCCCACAGGAAAAGAGGCAAGAATGAAAGATGTTCCTGGGCATCTTCAGCACCCAGTGAGCTTTGCAATGGTGACACACTTATTGCTGTATCTCCCCCTTCCTACCGAAAAGTGCATTTGAATCCAACATCTCTGGTGTCTGGTGCTCTCTGAGCACAGCAGAGTAAAGCACGAACGTTTGAACTCTGCTCCCACAGGAAAGGAGTCAGGAGTGAAAGATGATGCTGGGCATCTTCAGCACACAGTGAGAGTTGAAAGGGTGACACGCACATTGAGGTCTCTCCTCACTTTCGTTCCTCAAAGTGTATTTGAATCCAACATCTCCGGTGCCTGCTCTCGGCTGAGCAGAACGATGTAAAGCAAGAGCGTTTGAACTTTGCTCCCACAGGAAAAGAGCCAGGAGTGAAAGATGTTGCTGGACATCTTCAGCACACAGTGAGCTTTGCAGGGTGACACAAACATAGCTGTCCCTCCTCCCTTCCAACCTAAAAGTGCATTTGAATCCAACATCTCTGGTGCCTGGTGCTCTCTGAGCACAGCAGAGTAAAGCACGAACGTTTAAGCTCTGCTCCCACAATAAAAGGGGCAAGAATGAAAGATGTTGCTGGGAAACTTCAGCACCCAGTGAGCTTTGCAATGGTGACACACTCATTGCTGTATCTCCCCCTTCCTACCGAAAAGTGCATTTGAATCCAACATCTCTGGTGTCTGGTGCTCTCTGAGCACAGCAGAGTAAAGCACGAACGTTTGAACTTTGCTCCCACAGGAAAAGAGGCAAGAATGAAAGATGTTGCTGGGCATCGTCAGCACCCAGTGAGTTTTGCAATGGTGACACACTTATTGCTGTATCTCCCCCTTCCTACCGAAAAGTGCATTTGAATCCAACATCTCTGGTGTCTGGTGCTCTCTGAGCACAGCAGAGTCAAGCACGAACGTTTGAACTCTGCTCCCACAGGAAAGGAGTCAGGAGTGAAAGATGATGCTGGGCATCTTCAGCACACAGTGAGAGTTGAAAGGGTGACACGCACATTGAGGTCTCTCCTCACTTTCGTTCCTCAAAGTGTATTTGAATCCAACATCTCCGGTGCCTGCTCTCGGCTGAGCAGAACGATGTAAAGCAAGAGCGTTTGAACTTTGCTCCCACAGGAAAAGAGCCAGGAGTGAAAGATGTTGCTGGACATCTTCAGCACACAGTGAGCTTTGCAGGGTGACACAAACATAGCTGTCCCTCCTCTCTTCCAACCTAAAAGTGCATTTGAATCCAACATCTCTGGTGCCTGGTGCTCTCTGAGCACAGCAGAGTAAAGCACGAACGTTTAAGCTCTGCTCCCACAATAAAAGGGGCAAGAATGAAAGATGTTGCTGGGAAACTTCAGCACCCAGTGAGCTTTGCAATGGTGACACACTCATTGCTGTATCTCCCCCTTCCTACCGAAAAGTGCATTTGAATCCAACATCTCTGGTGTCTGGTGCTCTCTGAGCACAGCAGAGTAAAGCACGAACGTTTGAACTTTGCTCCCACAGGAAAAGAGGCAAGAATGAAAGATGTTCCTGGGCATCTTCAGCACCCAGTGAGCTTTGCAATGGTGACACACTTATTGCTGTATCTCCCCCTTCCTACCGAAAAGTGCATTTGAATCCAACATCTCTGGTGTCTGGTGCTCTCTGAGCACAGCAGAGTAAAGCACGAACGTTTGAACTCTGCTCCCACAGGAAAGGAGTCAGGAGTGAAAGATGATGCTGGGCGTCTTCAGCACACAGTGAGAGTTGAAAGGGTGACACGCACATTGAGGTCTCTCCTCACTTTCGTTCCTCAAAGTGTATTTGAATCCAACATCTCCGGTGCCTGCTCTCGGCTGAGCAGAACGATGTAAAGCAAGAGCGTTTGAACTTTGCTCCCACAGGAAAAGAGCCAGGAGTGAAAGATGTTGCTGGACATCTTCAGCACACAGTGAGCTTTGCAGGGTGACACAAACATAGCTGTCCCTCCTCCCTTCCAACCTAAAAGTGCATTTGAATCCAACATCTCTGGTGCCTGGTGCTCTCTGAGCACAGCAGAGTAAAGCACGAACGTTTAAGCTCTGCTCCCACAATAAAAGGGGCAAGAATGAAAGATGTTGCTGGGAAACTTCAGCACCCAGTGAGCTTTGCAATGGTGCCACACTCATTGCTGTATCTCCCCCTTCCTACCGAAAAGTGCATTTGAATCCAACATCTCTGGTGTCTGGTGCTCTCTGAGCACAGCAGAGTCAAGCACGAACGTTTGAACTTTGCTCCCACAGGAAAAGAGGCAAGAATGAAAGATGTTGCTGGGCATCTTCAGCACCCAGTAAGCTTTGCAATGGTGACACACTTATTGCTGTATCTCCCCCTTCCTACCGAAAAGTGCATTTGAATCCAACATCTCTGGTGTCTGGTGCTCTCTGAGCACAGCAGAGTAAAGCACGAACGTTTGAACTTTGCTCCCACAGGAAAAGAGGCAAGAATGAAAGATGTTGCTGGTCATCTTCAGCACCCAGTGAGCTTTGCAATGGTGACACACTTATTGCTGTATCTCCCCCTTCCTACCGAAAAGTGCATTTGAATCCAACATCTCTGGTGTCTGGTGCTCTCTGAGCACAGCAGAGTCAAGCACGAATGTTTGAACTTTGCTCCCACAGGAAAAGAGGCAAGAATGAAAGATGTTCCTGGGCATCTTCAGCACCCAGTGAGCTTTGCAATGGTGACACACTTATTGCTGTATCTCCCCCTTCCTACCGAAAAGTGCATTTGAATCCAACATCTCTGGTGTCTGGTGCTCTCTGAGCACAGCAGAGTAAAGCACGAACGTTTGAACTCTGCTCCCACAGGAAAGGAGTCAGGAGTGAAAGATGATGCTGGGCATCTTCAGCACACAGTGAGAGTTGAAAGGGTGACACGCACATTGAGGTCTCTCCTCACTTTCGTTCCTCAAAGTGTATTTGAATCCAACATCTCCGGTGCCTGCTCTCGGCTGAGCAGAACGATGTAAAGCAAGAGCGTTTGAACTTTGCTCCCACAGGAAAAGAGCCAGGAGTGAAAGATGTTGCTGGACATCTTCAGCACACAGTGAGCTTTGCAGGGTGACACAAACATAGCTGTCCCTCCTCCCTTCCAACCTAAAAGTGCATTTGAATCCAACATCTCTGGTGCCTGGTGCTCTCTGAGCACAGCAGAGTAAAGCACGAACGTTTAAGCTCTGCTCCCACAATAAAAGGGGCAAGAATGAAAGATGTTGCTGGGAAACTTCAGCACCCAGTGAGCTTTGCAATGGTGACACACTCATTGCTGTATCTCCCCCTTCCTACCGAAAAGTGCATTTGAATCCAACATCTCTGGTGTCTGGTGCTCTCTGAGCACAGCAGAGTAAAGCACGAACGTTTGAACTTTGCTCCCACAGGAAAAGAGGCAAGAATGAAAGATGTTGCTGGGCATCGTCAGCACCCAGTGAGTTTTGCAATGGTGACACACTTATTGCTGTATCTCCCCCTTCCTACCGAAAAGTGCATTTGAATCCAACATCTCTGGTGTCTGGTGCTCTCTGAGCACAGCAGAGTAAAGCACGAACGTTTGAACTCTGCTCCCACAGGAAAGGAGTCAGGAGTGAAAGATGATGCTGGGCGTCTTCAGCACACAGTGAGAGTTGAAAGGGTGACACGCACATTGAGGTCTCTCCTCACTTTCGTTCCTCAAAGTGTATTTGAATCCAACATCTCCGGTGCCTGCTCTCGGCTGAGCAGAACGATGTAAAGCAAGAGCGTTTGAACTTTGCTCCCACAGGAAAGGAGTCAGGAGTGAAAGATGTTGCTGGACATCTTCAGCACACAGTGAGCTTTGCAGGGTGACACAAACATAGCTGTCCCTCCTCCCTTCCAACCTAAAAGTGCATTTGAATCCAACATCTCTGGTGCCTGGTGCTCTCTGAGCACAGCAGAGTAAAGCACAAACGTTTGAACTTTGCTCCCACAGGAAAAGAGGCAAGAATGAAAGATGTTGCTGGGCATCTTCAGCACCCAGTGAGCTTTGCAATGGTGACACACTTATTGCTGTATCTCCCCCTTCCTACCGAAAAGTGCATTTGAATCCAACATCTCTGGTGTCTGGTGCTCTCTGAGCACAGCAGAGTCAAGCACGAACATTTGAACTTTGCTCCCACAGGAAAAGAGGCAAGAATGAAAGATTTTGCTGGGCATCTTCAGCACCCAGTGAGCTTTGCAATGGTGACACACTTATTGCTGTATCTCCCCCTTCCTACCGAAAAGTGCATTTGAATCCAACATCTCTGGTGTCTGGTGCTCTCTGAGCACAGCAGAGTAAAGCACGAACGTTTGAACTTTGCTCCCACAGGAAAAGAGGCAAGAATGAAAGATGTTGCTGGGCATCTTCAGCACCCAGTGAGCTTTGCAATGGTGACACACTTATTGCTGTATCTCCCCCTTCCTACCGAAAAGTGCATTTGAATCCAACATCTCTGGTGTCTGGTGCTCTCTGAGCACAGCAGAGTAAAGCACGAACGTTTGAACTCTGCTCCCACAGGAAAGGAGTCAGGAGTGAAAGATGATGCTGGGCGTCTTCAGCACACAGTGAGAGTTGAAAGGGTGACACGCACATTGAGGTCTCTCCTCACTTTCGTTCCTCAAAGTGTATTTGAATCCAACATCTCCGGTGCCTGCTCTCGGCTGAGCAGAACGATGTAAAGCAAGAGCGTTTGAACTTTGCTCCCACAGGAAAAGAGCCAGGAGTGAAAGATGTTGCTGGGCATCTTCAGCACCCAGTGAGCTTTGCAATGGTGACACACTTATTGCTGTATCTCCCCCTTCCTACCGAAAAGTGCATTTGAATCCAACATCTCTGGTGTCTGGTGCTCTCTGAGCACAGCAGAGTAAAGCACGAACGTTTGAACTCTGCTCCCACAGGAAAGGAGTCAGGAGTGAAAGATGATGCTGGGCATCTTCAGCACACAGTGAGAGTTGAAAGGGTGACACGCACATTGAGGTCTCTCCTCACTTTCGTTCCTCAAAGTGTATTTGAATCCAACATCTCCGGTGCCTGCTCTCGGCTGAGCAGAACGATGTAAAGCAAGAGCGTTTGAACTTTGCTCCCACAGGAAAAGAGCCAGGAGTGAAAGATGTTGCTGGACATCTTCAGCACACAGTGAGCTTTGCAGGGTGACACAAACATAGCTGTCCCTCCTCCCTTCCAACCTAAAAGTGCATTTGAATCCAACATCTCTGGTGCCTGGTGCTCTCTGAGCACAGCAGAGTAAAGCACGAACGTTTAAGCTCTGCTCCCACAATAAAAGGGGCAAGAATGAAAGATGTTGCTGGGAAACTTCAGCACCCAGTGAGCTTTGCAATGGTGACACACTCATTGCTGTATCTCCCCCTTCCTACCGAAAAGTGCATTTGAATCCAACATCTCTGGTGTCTGGTGCTCTCTGAGCACAGCAGAGTAAAGCACGAACGTTTGAACTTTGCTCCCACAGGAAAAGAGGCAAGAATGAAAGATGTTGCTGGGCATCGTCAGCACCCAGTGAGTTTTGCAATGGTGACACACTTATTGCTGTATCTCCCCCTTCCTACCGAAAAGTGCATTTGAATCCAACATCTCTGGTGTCTGGTGCTCTCTGAGCACAGCAGAGTAAAGCACGAACGTTTGAACTCTGCTCCCACAGGAAAGGAGTCAGGAGTGAAAGATGATGCTGGGCGTCTTCAGCACACAGTGAGAGTTGAAAGGGTGACACGCACATTGAGGTCTCTCCTCACTTTCGTTCCTCAAAGTGTATTTGAATCCAACATCTCCGGTGCCTGCTCTCGGCTGAGCAGAACGATGTAAAGCAAGAGCGTTTGAACTTTGCTCCCACAGGAAAGGAGTCAGGAGTGAAAGATGTTGCTGGACATCTTCAGCACACAGTGAGCTTTGCAGGGTGACACAAACATAGCTGTCCCTCCTCCCTTCCAACCTAAAAGTGCATTTGAATCCAACATCTCTGGTGCCTGGTGCTCTCTGAGCACAGCAGAGTAAAGCACAAACGTTTGAACTTTGCTCCCACAGGAAAAGAGGCAAGAATGAAAGATGTTGCTGGGCATCTTCAGCACCCAGTGAGCTTTGCAATGGTGACACACTTATTGCTGTATCTCCCCCTTCCTACCGAAAAGTGCATTTGAATCCAACATCTCTGGTGTCTGGTGCTCTCTGAGCACAGCAGAGTCAAGCACGAACATTTGAACTTTGCTCCCACAGGAAAAGAGGCAAGAATGAAAGATTTTGCTGGGCATCTTCAGCACCCAGTGAGCTTTGCAATGGTGACACACTTATTGCTGTATCTCCCCCTTCCTACCGAAAAGTGCATTTGAATCCAACATCTCTGGTGTCTGGTGCTCTCTGAGCACAGCAGAGTAAAGCACGAACGTTTGAACTTTGCTCCCACAGGAAAAGAGGCAAGAATGAAAGATGTTGCTGGGCATCTTCAGCACCCAGTGAGCTTTGCAATGGTGACACACTTATTGCTGTATCTCCCCCTTCCTACCGAAAAGTGCATTTGAATCCAACATCTCTGGTGTCTGGTGCTCTCTGAGCACAGCAGAGTAAAGCACGAACGTTTGAACTCTGCTCCCACAGGAAAGGAGTCAGGAGTGAAAGATGATGCTGGGCGTCTTCAGCACACAGTGAGAGTTGAAAGGGTGACACGCACATTGAGGTCTCTCCTCACTTTCGTTCCTCAAAGTGTATTTGAATCCAACATCTCCGGTGCCTGCTCTCGGCTGAGCAGAACGATGTAAAGCAAGAGCGTTTGAACTTTGCTCCCACAGGAAAAGAGCCAGGAGTGAAAGATGTTGCTGGACATCTTCAGCACACAGTGAGCTTTGCAGGGTGACACAAACATAGCTGTCCCTCCTCCCTTCCAACCTAAAAGTGCATTTGAATCCAACATCTCTGGTGCCTGGTGCTCTCTGAGCACAGCAGAGTAAAGCACGAACGTTTAAGCTCTGCTCCCACAATAAAAGGGGCAAGAATGAAAGATGTTGCTGGGAAACTTCAGCACCCAGTGAGCTTTGCAATGGTGACACACTCATTGCTGTATCTCCCCCTTCCTACCGAAAAGTGCATTTGAATCCAACATCTCTGGTGTCTGGTGCTCTCTGAGCACAGCAGAGTAAAGCACGAACGTTTGAACTTTGCTCCCACAGGAAAAGAGGCAAGAATGAAAGATGTTGCTGGGCATCTTCAGCACCTAGTGAGCTTTGCAATGGTGACACACTTATTGCTGTATCTCCCCCTTCCTACCGAAAAGTGCATTTGAATCCAACATCTCTGGTGTCCTGTGCTCTCTGAGCACAGCAGAGTAAAGCACGAACGTTTGAACTCTGCTCCCACAGGAAAGGAGTCAGGAGTGAAAGATGATGCTGGGCGTCTTCAGCACACAGTGAGAGTTGAAAGGGTGACACGCACATTGAGGTCTCTCCTCACTTTCGTTCCTCAAAGTGTATTTGAATCCAACATCTCCGGTGCCTGCTCTCGGCTGAGCAGAACGATGTAAAGCAAGAGCGTTTGAACTTTGCTCCCACAGGAAAAGAGCCAGGAGTGAAAGATGTTGCTGGACATCTTCAGCACACAGTGAGCTTTGCAGGGTGACACAAACATAGCTGTCCCTCCTCCCTTCCAACCTAAAAGTGCATTTGAATCCAACATCTCTGGTGCCTGGTGCTCTCTGAGCACAGCAGAGTAAAGCACGAACGTTTAAGCTCTGCTCCCACAATAAAAGGGGCAAGAATGAAAGATGTTGCTGGGAAACTTCAGCACCCAGTGAGCTTTGCAATGGTGACACACTCATTGCTGTATCTCCCCCTTCCTACCGAAAAGTGCATTTGAATCCAACATCTCTGGTGTCTGGTGCTCTCTGAGCACAGCAGAGTAAAGCACGAACGTTTGAACTTTGCTCCCACAGGAAAAGAGGCAAGAATGAAAGATGTTGCTGGGCATCTTCAGCACCTAGTGAGCTTTGCAATGGTGACACACTTATTGCTGTATCTCCCCCTTCCTACCGAAAAGTGCATTTGAATCCAACATCTCTGGTGTCTGGTGCTCTCTGAGCACAGCAGAGTAAAGCACGAACGTTTGAACTCTGCTCCCACAGGAAAGGAGTCAGGAGTGAAAGTTGATGCTGGGCATCTTCAGCACACAGTGAGAGTTGAAAGGGTGACACGCACATTGAGGTCTCTCCTCACTTTCGTTCCTCAAAGTGTATTTGAATCCAACATCTCCGGTGCCTGCTCTCGGCTGAGCAGAACGATGTAAAGCAAGAGCGTTTGAACTTTGCTCCCACAGGAAAAGAGACAGGAGTGAAAGATGTTGCTGGACATCTTCAGCACACAGTGAGCTTTGCAGGGTGACACAAACATAGCTGTCCCTCCTCCCTTCCAACCTAAAAGTGCATTTGAATCCAACATCTCTGGTGCCTGGTGCTCTCTGAGCACAGCAGAGTAAAGCACGAACGTTTAAGCTCTGCTCCCACAATAAAAGGGGCAAGAATGAAAGATGTTGCTGGGAAACTTCAGCACCCAGTGAGCTTTGCAATGGTGCCACACTCATTGCTGTATCTCCCCCTTCCTACCGAAAAGTGCATTTGAATCCAACATCTCTGGTGTCTGGTGCTCTCTGAGCACAGCAGAGTCAAGCACGAACGTTTGAACTTTGCTCCCACAGGAAAAGAGGCAAGAATGAAAGATGTTGCTGGGCATCTTCAGCACCCAGTAAGCTTTGCAATGGTGACACACTTATTGCTGTATCTCCCCCTTCCTACCGAAAAGTGCATTTGAATCCAACATCTCTGGTGTCTGGTGCTCTCTGAGCACAGCAGAGTAAAGCACGAACGTTTGAACTTTGCTCCCACAGGAAAAGAGGCAAGAATGAAAGATGTTGCTGGTCATCTTCAGCACCCAGTGAGCTTTGCAATGGTGACACACTTATTGCTGTATCTCCCCCTTCCTACCGAAAAGTGCATTTGAATCCAACATCTCTGGTGTCTGGTGCTCTCTGAGCACAGCAGAGTCAAGCACGAATGTTTGAACTTTGCTCCCACAGGAAAAGAGGCAAGAATGAAAGATGTTCCTGGGCATCTTCAGCACCCAGTGAGCTTTGCAATGGTGACACACTTATTGCTGTATCTCCCCCTTCCTACCGAAAAGTGCATTTGAATCCAACATCTCTGGTGTCTGGTGCTCTCTGAGCACAGCAGAGTAAAGCACGAACGTTTGAACTCTGCTCCCACAGGAAAGGAGTCAGGAGTGAAAGATGATGCTGGGCATCTTCAGCACACAGTGAGAGTTGAAAGGGTGACACGCACATTGAGGTCTCTCCTCACTTTCGTTCCTCAAAGTGTATTTGAATCCAACATCTCCGGTGCCTGCTCTCGGCTGAGCAGAACGATGTAAAGCAAGAGCGTTTGAACTTTGCTCCCACAGGAAAAGAGCCAGGAGTGAAAGATGTTGCTGGACATCTTCAGCACACAGTGAGCTTTGCAGGGTGACACAAACATAGCTGTCCCTCCTCCCTTCCAACCTAAAAGTGCATTTGAATCCAACATCTCTGGTGCCTGGTGCTCTCTGAGCACAGCAGAGTAAAGCACGAACGTTTAAGCTCTGCTCCCACAATAAAAGGGGCAAGAATGAAAGATGTTGCTGGGAAACTTCAGCACCCAGTGAGCTTTGCAATGGTGACACACTCATTGCTGTATCTCCCCCTTCCTACCGAAAAGTGCATTTG
The DNA here is from genome assembly GCF_037157495.1 of Lathamus discolor. Classification (NCBI taxonomy): domain Eukaryota; kingdom Metazoa; phylum Chordata; class Aves; order Psittaciformes; family Psittacidae; genus Lathamus; species Lathamus discolor. Next base: position 887,657 of record NC_088892.1, on the reverse strand, counting down.
AATCCAACATCTCTGGTGTCTGGTGCTCTCTGAGCACAGCAGAGTAAAGCACGAACGTTTGAACTTTGCTCCCACAGGAAAAGAGGCAAGAATGAAAGATGTTGCTGGGCATCGTCAGCACCCAGTGAGCTTTGCAATGGTGACACACTTATTGCTGTATCTCCCCCTTCCTACCGAAAAGTGCATTTGAATCCAACATCTCTGGTGTCTGGTGCTCTCTGAGCACAGCAGAGTAAAGCACGAACGTTTGAACTCTGCTCCCACAGGAAAGGAGTCAGGAGTGAAAGATGATGCTGGGCGTCTTCAGCACACAGTGAGAGTTGAAAGGGTGACACGCACATTGAGGTCTCTCCTCACTTTCATTCCTCAAAGTGTATTTGAATCCAACATCTCCGGTGCCTGCTCTCGGCTGAGCAGAACGATGTAAAGCAAGAGCGTTTGAACTTTGCTCCCACAGGAAAGGAGTCAGGAGTGAAAGATGTTGCTGGACATCTTCAGCACACAGTGAGCTTTGCAGGGTGACACAAACATAGCTGTCCCTCCTCCCTTCCAACCTAAAAGTGCATTTGAATCCAACATCTCTGGTGCCTGGTGCTCTCTGAGCACAGCAGAGTAAAGCACAAACGTTTGAACTTTGCTCCCACAGGAAAAGAGGCAAGAATGAAAGATGTTGCTGGGCATCTTCAGCACCCAGTGAGCTTTGCAATGGTGACACACTTATTGCTGTATCTCCCCCTTCCTACCGAAAAGTGCATTTGAATCCAACATCTCTGGTGTCTGGTGCTCTCTGAGCACAGCAGAGTCAAGCACGAACATTTGAACTTTGCTCCCACAGGAAAAGAGGCAAGAATGAAGGATTTTGCTGGGCATCTTCAGCACCCAGTGAGCTTTGCAATGGTGACACACTTATTGCTGTATCTCCCCCTTCCTACCGAAAAGTGCATTTGAATCCAACATCTCTGGTGTCTGGTGCTCTCTGAGCACAGCAGAGTAAAGCACGAACGTTTGAACTTTGCTCCCACAGGAAAAGAGGCAAGAATGAAAGATGTTGCTGGGCATCTTCAGCACCCAGTGAGCTTTGCAATGGTGACACACTTATTGCTGTATCTCCCCCTTCCTACCGAAAAGTGCATTTGAATCCAACATCTCTGGTGCCTGGTGCTCTCTGAGCACAGCAGAGTAAAGCACGAACGTTTAAGCTCTGCTCCCACAATAAAAGGGGCAAGAATGAAAGATGTTGCTGGGAAACTTCAGCACCCAGTGAGCTTTGCAATGGTGCCACACTCATTGCTGTATCTCCCCCTTCCTACCGAAAAGTGCATTTGAATCCAACATCTCTGGTGTCTGGTGCTCTCTGAGCACAGCAGAGTCAAGCACGAACGTTTGAACTTTGCTCCCACAGTAAAAGAGGCAAGAATGAAAGATGTTGCTGGGCATCTTCAGCACCCAGTAAGCTTTGCAATGGTGACACACTTATTGCTGTATCTCCCCCTTCCTACCGAAAAGTGCATTTGAATCCAACATCTCTGGTGTCTGGTGCTCTCTGAGCACAGCAGAGTAAAGCACGAACGTTTGAACTTTGCTCCCACAGGAAAAGAGGCAAGAATGAAAGATGTTGCTGGTCATCTTCAGCACCCAGTGAGCTTTGCAATGGTGACACACTTATTGCTGTATCTCCCCCTTCCTACCGAAAAGTGCATTTGAATCCAACATCTCTGGTGTCTGGTGCTCTCTGAGCACAGCAGAGTCAAGCACGAATGTTTGAACTTTGCTCCCACAGGAAAAGAGGCAAGAATGAAAGATGTTCCTGGGCATCTTCAGCACCCAGTGAGCTTTGCAATGGTGACACACTTATTGCTGTATCTCCCCCTTCCTACCGAAAAGTGCATTTGAATCCAACATCTCTGGTGTCTGGTGCTCTCTGAGCACAGCAGAGTAAAGCACGAACGTTTGAACTCTGCTCCCACAGGAAAGGAGTCAGGAGTGAAAGATGATGCTGGGCATCTTCAGCACACAGTGAGAGTTGAAAGGGTGACACGCACATTGAGGTCTCTCCTCACTTTCGTTCCTCAAAGTGTATTTGAATCCAACATCTCCGGTGCCTGCTCTCGGCTGAGCAGAACGATGTAAAGCAAGAGCGTTTGAACTTTGCTCCCACAGGAAAAGAGCCAGGAGTGAAAGATGTTGCTGGACATCTTCAGCACACAGTGAGCTTTGCAGGGTGACACAAACATAGCTGTCCCTCCTCCCTTCCAACCTAAAAGTGCATTTGAATCCAACATCTCTGGTGCCTGGTGCTCTCTGAGCACAGCAGAGTAAAGCACGAACGTTTAAGCTCTGCTCCCACAATAAAAGGGGCAAGAATGAAAGATGTTGCTGGGAAACTTCAGCACCCAGTGAGCTTTGCAATGGTGACACACTCATTGCTGTATCTCCCCCTTCCTACCGAAAAGTGCATTTGAATCCAACATCTCTGGTGTCTGGTGCTCTCTGAGCACAGCAGAGTAAAGCACGAACGTTTGAACTTTGCTCCCACAGGAAAAGAGGCAAGAATGAAAGATGTTGCTGGGCATCGTCAGCACCCAGTGAGCTTTGCAATGGTGACACACTTATTGCTGTATCTCCCCCTTCCTACCGAAAAGTGCATTTGAATCCAACATCTCTGGTGTCTGGTGCTCTCTGAGCACAGCAGAGTAAAGCACGAACGTTTGAACTCTGCTCCCACAGGAAAGGAGTCAGGAGTGAAAGATGATGCTGGGCGTCTTCAGCACACAGTGAGAGTTGAAAGGGTGACACGCACATTGAGGTCTCTCCTCACTTTCGTTCCTCAAAGTGTATTTGAATCCAACATCTCCGGTGCCTGCTCTCGGCTGAGCAGAACGATGTAAAGCAAGAGCGTTTGAACTTTGCTCCCACAGGAAAAGAGCCAGGAGTGAAAGATGTTGCTGGACATCTTCAGCACACAGTGAGCTTTGCAGGGTGACACAAACATAGCTGTCCCTCCTCCCTTCCAACCTAAAAGTGCATTTGAATCCAACATCTCTGGTGCCTGGTGCTCTCTGAGCACAGCAGAGTAAAGCACGAACGTTTAAGCTCTGCTCCCACAATAAAAGGGGCAAGAATGAAAGATGTTGCTGGGAAACTTCAGCACCCAGTGAGCTTTGCAATGGTGACACACTCATTGCTGTATCTCCCCCTTCCTACCGAAAAGTGCATTTGAATCCAACATCTCTGGTGTCTGGTGCTCTCTGAGCACAGCAGAGTAAAGCACGAACGTTTGAACTTTGCTCCCACAGGATAAGAGACAAGAAAGAAAGATGCTGCTGGACATCTTCAGCACCCAGTGAGCTTTGCAATGGTGACACACTTATTGCTGTATCTCCCCCTTCCTACCGAAAAGTGCATTTGAATCCAACATCTCTGGTGTCTGGTGCTCTCTGAGCACAGCAGAGTAAAGCACGAACGTTTGAACTCTGCTCCCACAGGAAAGGAGTCAGGAGTGAAAGATGATGCTGGGCGTCTTCAGCACACAGTGAGAGTTGAAAGGGTGACACGCACATTGAGGTCTCTCCTCACTTTCATTCCTCAAAGTGTATTTGAATCCAACATCTCCGGTGCCTGCTCTCGGCTGAGCAGAACGATGTAAAGCAAGAGCGTCTGAACTTTGCTCCCACAGGAAAAGAGCCAGGAGTGAAAGATGTTGCTGGACATCTTCAGCACACAGTGAGCTTTGCAGGGTGACACAAACATAGCTGTCCCTCCTCCCTTCCAACCTAAAAGTGCATTTGAATCCAACATCTCTGGTGTCTGGTGCTCTCTGAGCACAGCAGAGTAAAGCACGAACGTTTGAACTCTGCTCCCACAGGAAAGGAGTCAGGAGTGAAAGATGATGCTGGGCATCTTCAGCACACAGTGAGAGTTGAAAGGGTGACACGCATATTGAGGTCTCTCCTCACTTTCGTTCCTCAAAGTGTATTTGAATCCAACATCTCCGGTGCCTGCTCTCGGCTGAGCAGAACGATGTAAAGCAAGAGCGTTTGAACTTTGCTCCCACAGGAAAAGAGCCAGGAGTGAAAGATGTTGCTGGACATCTTCAGCACACAGTGAGCTTTGCAGGGTGACACAAACATAGCTGTCCCTCCTCCCTTCCAACCTAAAAGTGCATTTGAATCCAACATCTCTGGTGCCTGGTGCTCTCTGAGCACAGCAGAGTAAAGCACGAACGTTTGATCACTGCTCTCACAATAAAAGGGGCAAGAATGAAAGATGTTGCTGGGAAACTTCAGCACCCAGTGAGCTTTGCAATGGTGACACACTTATTGCTGTATCTCCCCCTTCCTACCGAAAAGTGCATTTGAATCCAACATCTCTGGTGTCTGGTGCTCTCTGAGCACAGCAGAGTCAAGCACGAACGTTTGAACTTTGCTCCCACAGGAAAAGAGGCAAGAATGAAAGATGTTGCTGGGCATCTTCAGCACCCAGTGAGCTTTGCAATGGTGACACACTTATTGCTGTATCTCCCCCTTCCTACCGAAAAGTGCATTTGAATCCAACATCTCTGGTGGCCTGTGCTCTCTGAGCACAGCAGAGTAAAGCACGAACGTTTAAGCTCTGCTCCCACAATAAAAGGGGCAAGTATGAAAGATGTTGCTGGGAAATTTCAGCACCCAGTGAGCTTTGCAATGGTGACACACTTATTGCTGTATCTCCCCCTTCCTACAGAAAAGTGCATTTGAATCCAACATCTCTGGTGTCTGGTGCTCTCTGAGCACAGCAGAGTAAAGCACGAACGTTTGAACTTTGCTCCCACAGGAAAAGAGGCAAGAATGAAAGATGTTGCTGGGCATCTTCAGCACCCAGTGAGCTTTGCAGTGGTGACACACTTATTGCTGTATCTCCCCCTTCCTACCGAAAAGTGCATTTGAATCCAACATCTCTGGTGTCTGGTGCTCTCTGAGCACAGCAGAGTAAAGCACGAACGTTTGAACTCTGCTCCCACAGGAAAGGAGTCAGGAGTGAAAGATGATGCTGGGCATCTTCAGCACACAGTGAGAGTTGAAAGGGTGACACGCACATTGAGGTCTCTCCTCACTTTCGTTCCTCAAAGTGTATTTGAATCCAACATCTCCGGTGCCTGCTCTCGGCTGAGCAGAACGATGTAAAGCAAGAGCGTTTGAACTTTGCTCCCACAGGAAAAGAGCCAGGAGTGAAAGATGTTGCTGGACATCTTCAGCACACAGTGAGCTTTGCAGGGTGACACAAACATAGCTGTCCCTCCTCCCTTCCAACCTAAAAGTGCATTTGAATCCAACATCTCTGGTGCCTGGTGCTCTCTGAGCACAGCAGAGTAAAGCACGAACGTTTGATCACTGCTCCCACAATAAAAGGGGCAAGAATGAAAGATGTTGCTGGGAATCTTCAGCACCCAGTGAGCTTTGCAATGGTGACACACTTATTGCTGTATCTCCCCCTTCCTACCGAAAAGTGCATTTGAATCCAACATCTCTGGTGTCTGGTGCTCTCTGAGCACAGCAGAGTCAAGCACGAACGTTTGAACTTTGCTCCCACAGGAAAAGAGGCAAGAATGAAAGATGTTCCTGGGCATCTTCAGCACCCAGTGAGCTTTGCAATGGTGACACACTTATTGCTGTATCTCCCCCTTCCTACCGAAAAGTGCATTTGAATCCAACATCTCTGGTGGCCTGTGCTCTCTGAGCACAGCAGAGTAAAGCACGAACGTTTAAGCTCTGCTCCCACAATAAAAGGGGCAAGTATGAAAGATGTTGCTGGGAAATTTCAGCACCCAGTGAGCTTTGCAATGGTGACACAGTTATTGCTGTATCTCCCCCTTCCTACCGAAAAGTGCATTTGAATCCAACATCTCTGGTGTCTGGTGCTCTCTGAGCACAGCAGAGTAAAGCACGAACGTTTGAACTTTGCTCCCACAGGAAAAGAGGCAAGAATGAAAGATGTTGCTGGGCATCTTCAGCACCCAGTGAGCTTTGCAGTGGTGACACACTTATTGCTGTATCTCCCCCTTCCTACCGAAAAGTGCATTTGAATCCAACATCTCTGGTGTCTGGTGCTCTCTGAGCACAGCAGAGTCAAGCACGAACGTTTGAACTCTGCTCCCACAGGAAAGGAGTCAGGAGTGAAAGATGATGCTGGGCATCTTCAGCACACAGTGAGAGTTGAAAGGGTGACACGCACATTGAGGTCTCTCCTCACTTTCGTTCCTCAAAGTGTATTTGAATCCAACATCTCCGGTGCCTGCTCTCGGCTGAGCAGAACGATGTAAAGCAAGAGCGTTTGAACTTTGCTCCCACAGGAAAAGAGCCAGGAGTGAAAGATGTTGCTGGACATCTTCAGCACACAGTGAGCTTTGCAGGGTGACACAAACATAGCTGTCCCTCCTCCCTTCCAACCTAAAAGTGCATTTGAATCCAACATCTCTGGTGCCTGGTGCTCTCTGAGCACAGCAGAGTAAAGCACGAACGTTTGATCACTGCTCCCACAATAAAAGGGGCAAGAATGAAAGATGTTGCTGGGAATCTTCAGCACCCAGTGAGCTTTGCAATGGTGACACACTTATTGCTGTATCTCCCCCTTCCTACCGAAAAGTGCATTTGAATCCAACATCTCTGGTGTCTGGTGCTCTCTGAGCACAGCAGAGTCAAGCACGAACGTTTGAACTTTGCTCCCACAGGAAAAGAGGCAAGAATGAAAGATGTTGCTGGGCATCTTCAGCACCCAGTGAGCTTTGCAATGGTGACACACTTATTGCTGTATCTCCCCCTTCCTACCGAAAAGTGCATTTGAATCCAACATCTCTGGTGGCCTGTGCTCTCTGAGCACAGCAGAGTAAAGCACGAACGTTTAAGCTCTGCTCCCACAATAAAAGGGGCAAGTATGAAAGATGTTGCTGGGAAATTTCAGCACCCAGTGAGCTTTGCAATGGTGACACAGTTATTGCTGTATCTCCCCCTTCCTACCGAAAAGTGCATTTGAATCCAACATCTCTGGTGTCTGGTGCTCTCTGAGCACAGCAGAGTAAAGCACGAACGTTTGAACTTTGCTCCCACAGGAAAAGAGGCAAGAATGAAAGATGTTGCTGGGCATCTTCAGCACCCAGTGAGCTTTGCAGTGGTGACACACTTATTGCTGTATCTCCCCCTTCCTACCGAAAAGTGCATTTGAATCCAACATCTCTGGTGTCTGGTGCTCTCTGAGCACAGCAGAGTCAAGCACGAACGTTTGAACTCTGCTCCCACAGGAAAGGAGTCAGGAGTGAAAGATGATGCTGGGCATCTTCAGCACACAGTGAGAGTTGAAAGGGTGACACGCACATTGAGGTCTCTCCTCACTTTCGTTCCTCAAAGTGTATTTGAATCCAACATCTCCGGTGCCTGCTCTCGGCTGAGCAGAACGATGTAAAGCAAGAGCGTTTGAACTTTGCTCCCACAGGAAAAGAGCCAGGAGTGAAAGATGTTGCTGGACATCTTCAGCACACAGTGAGCTTTGCAGGGTGACACAAACATAGCTGTCCCTCCTCCCTTCCAACCTAAAAGTGCATTTGAATCCAACATCTCTGGTGCCTGGTGCTCTCTGAGCACAGCAGAGTAAAGCACGAACGTTTAAGCTCTGCTCCCACAATAAAAAGAGCAAGAATGAAAGATGTTGCTGGGAAACTTCAGCACCCAGTGAGCTTTGCAATGGTGACACACTCATTGCTGTATCTCCCCCTTCCTACCGAAAAGTGCATTTGAATCCAACATCTCTGGTGTCTGGTGCTCTCTGAGCACAGCAGAGTAAAGCACGAACGTTTGAACTTTGCTCCCACAGGAAAAGAGGCAAGAATGAAAGATGTTGCTGGGCATCTTCAGCACCCAGTGAGCTTTGCAATGGTGACACACTTATTGCTGTATCTCCCCCTTCCTACCGAAAAGTGCATTTGAATCCAACATCTCTGGTGTCTGGTGCTCTCTGAGCACAGCAGAGTCAAGCACGAACGTTTGAACTCTGCTCCCACAGGAAAGGAGTCAGGAGTGAAAGATGATGCTGGGCATCTTCAGCACACAGTGAGAGTTGAAAGGGTGACACGCACATTGAGGTCTCTCCTCACTTTCGTTCCTCAAAGTGTATTTGAATCCAACATCTCCGGTGCCTGCTCTCGGCTGAGCAGAACGATGTAAAGCAAGAGCGTTTGAACTTTGCTCCCACAGGAAAAGAGCCAGGAGTGAAAGATGTTGCTGGACATCTTCAGCACACAGTGAGCTTTGCAGGGTGACACAAACATAGCTGTCCCTCCTCCCTTCCAACCTAAAAGTGCATTTGAATCCAACATCTCTGGTGCCTGGTGCTCTCTGAGCACAGCAGAGTAAAGCACGAACGTTTAAGCTCTGCTCCCACAATAAAAGGGGCAAGAATGAAAGATGTTGCTGGGAAACTTCAGCACCCAGTGAGCTTTGCAATGGTGACACACTCATTGCTGTATCTCCCCCTTCCTACCGAAAAGTGCATTTGAATCCAACATCTCTGGTGTCTGGTGCTCTCTGAGCACAGCAGAGTAAAGCACGAACGTTTGAACTTTGCTCCCACAGGAAAAGAGGCAAGAATGAAAGATGTTCCTGGGCATCTTCAGCACCCAGTGAGCTTTGCAATGGTGACACACTTATTGCTGTATCTCCCCCTTCCTACCGAAAAGTGCATTTGAATCCAACATCTCTGGTGTCTGGTGCTCTCTGAGCACAGCAGAGTAAAGCACGAATGTTTGAACTCTGCTCCCACAGGAAAGGAGTCAGGAGTGAAAGATGATGCTGGGCGTCTTCAGCACACAGTGAGAGTTGAAAGGGTGACACGCACATTGAGGTCTCTCCTCACTTTCGTTCCTCAAAGTGTATTTGAATCCAACATCTCCGGTGCCTGCTCTCGGCTGAGCAGAACGATGTAAAGCAAGAGCGTTTGAACTTTGCTCCCACAGGAAAAGAGCCAGGAGTGAAAGATGTTGCTGGACATCTTCAGCACACAGTGAGCTTTGCAGGGTGACACAAACATAGCTGTCCCTCCTCCCTTCCAACCTAAAAGTGCATTTGAATCCAACATCTCTGGTGCCTGGTGCTCTCTGAGCACAGCAGAGTAAAGCACGAACGTTTAAGCTCTGCTCCCACAATAAAAGGGGCAAGAATGAAAGATGTTGCTGGGAAACTTCAGCACCCAGTGAGCTTTGCAATGGTGCCACACTCATTGCTGTATCTCCCCCTTCCTACCGAAAAGTGCATTTGAATCCAACATCTCTGGTGTCTGGTGCTCTCTGAGCACAGCAGAGTCAAGCACGAACGTTTGAACTTTGCTCCCACAGGAAAAGAGGCAAGAATGAAAGATGTTGCTGGGCATCTTCAGCACCCAGTAAGCTTTGCAATGGTGACACACTTATTGCTGTATCTCCCCCTTCCTACCGAAAAGTGCATTTGAATCCAACATCTCTGGTGTCTGGTGCTCTCTGAGCACAGCAGAGTAAAGCACGAACGTTTGAACTTTGCTCCCACAGGAAAAGAGGCAAGAATGAAAGATGTTGCTGGTCATCTTCAGCACCCAGTGAGCTTTGCAATGGTGACACACTTATTGCTGTATCTCCCCCTTCCTACCGAAAAGTGCATTTGAATCCAACATCTCTGGTGTCTGGTGCTCTCTGAGCACAGCAGAGTCAAGCACGAATGTTTGAACTTTGCTCCCACAGGAAAAGAGGCAAGAATGAAAGATGTTCCTGGGCATCTTCAGCACCCAGTGAGCTTTGCAATGGTGACACACTTATTGCTGTATCTCCCCCTTCCTACCGAAAAGTGCATTTGAATCCAACATCTCTGGTGTCTGGTGCTCTCTGAGCACAGCAGAGTAAAGCACGAACGTTTGAACTCTGCTCCCACAGGAAAGGAGTCAGGAGTGAAAGATGATGCTGGGCATCTTCAGCACACAGTGAGAGTTGAAAGGGTGACACGCACATTGAGGTCTCTCCTCACTTTCGTTCCTCAAAGTGTATTTGAATCCAACATCTCCGGTGCCTGCTCTCGGCTGAGCAGAACGATGTAAAGCAAGAGCGTTTGAACTTTGCTCCCACAGGAAAAGAGCCAGGAGTGAAAGATGTTGCTGGACATCTTCAGCACACAGTGAGCTTTGCAGGGTGACACAAACATAGCTGTCCCTCCTCCCTTCCAACCTAAAAGTGCATTTGAATCCAACATCTCTGGTGCCTGGTGCTCTCTGAGCACAGCAGAGTAAAGCACGAACGTTTAAGCTCTGCTCCCACAATAAAAGGGGCAAGAATGAAAGATGTTGCTGGGAAACTTCAGCACCCAGTGAGCTTTGCAATGGTGACACACTCATTGCTGTATCTCCCCCTTCCTACCGAAAAGTGCATTTGAATCCAACATCTCTGGTGTCTGGTGCTCTCTGAGCACAGCAGAGTAAAGCACGAACGTTTGAACTTTGCTCCCACAGGAAAAGAGGCAAGAATGAAAGATGTTGCTGGGCATCGTCAGCACCCAGTGAGTTTTGCAATGGTGACACACTTATTGCTGTATCTCCCCCTTCCTACCGAAAAGTGCATTTGAATCCAACATCTCTGGTGTCTGGTGCTCTCTGAGCACAGCAGAGTAAAGCACGAACGTTTGAACTCTGCTCCCACAGGAAAGGAGTCAGGAGTGAAAGATGATGCTGGGCGTCTTCAGCACACAGTGAGAGTTGAAAGGGTGACACGCACATTGAGGTCTCTCCTCACTTTCGTTCCTCAAAGTGTATTTGAATCCAACATCTCCGGTGCCTGCTCTCGGCTGAGCAGAACGATGTAAAGCAAGAGCGTTTGAACTTTGCTCCCACAGGAAAGGAGTCAGGAGTGAAAGATGTTGCTGGACATCTTCAGCACACAGTGAGCTTTGCAGGGTGACACAAACATAGCTGTCCCTCCTCCCTTCCAACCTAAAAGTGCATTTGAATCCAACATCTCTGGTGCCTGGTGCTCTCTGAGCACAGCAGAGTAAAGCACAAACGTTTGAACTTTGCTCCCACAGGAAAAGAGGCAAGAATGAAAGATGTTGCTGGGCATCTTCAGCACCCAGTGAGCTTTGCAATGGTGACACACTTATTGCTGTATCTCCCCCTTCCTACCGAAAAGTGCATTTGAATCCAACATCTCTGGTGTCTGGTGCTCTCTGAGCACAGCAGAGTCAAGCACGAACATTTGAACTTTGCTCCCACAGGAAAAGAGGCAAGAATGAAAGATTTTGCTGGGCATCTTCAGCACCCAGTGAGCTTTGCAATGGTGACACACTTATTGCTGTATCTCCCCCTTCCTACCGAAAAGTGCATTTGAATCCAACATCTCTGGTGTCTGGTGCTCTCTGAGCACAGCAGAGTAAAGCACGAACGTTTGAACTTTGCTCCCACAGGAAAAGAGGCAAGAATGAAAGATGTTGCTGGGCATCTTCAGCACCCAGTGAGCTTTGCAATGGTGACACACTTATTGCTGTATCTCCCCCTTCCTACCGAAAAGTGCATTTGAATCCAACATCTCTGGTGTCTGGTGCTCTCTGAGCACAGCAGAGTAAAGCACGAACGTTTGAACTCTGCTCCCACAGGAAAGGAGTCAGGAGTGAAAGATGATGCTGGGCGTCTTCAGCACACAGTGAGAGTTGAAAGGGTGACACGCACATTGAGGTCTCTCCTCACTTTCGTTCCTCAAAGTGTATTTGAATCCAACATCTCCGGTGCCTGCTCTCGGCTGAGCAGAACGATGTAAAGCAAGAGCGTTTGAACTTTGCTCCCACAGGAAAAGAGCCAGGAGTGAAAGATGTTGCTGGACATCTTCAGCACACAGTGAGCTTTGCAGGGTGACACAAACATAGCTGTCCCTCCTCCCTTCCAACCTAAAAGTGCATTTGAATCCAACATCTCTGGTGCCTGGTGCTCTCTGAGCACAGCAGAGTAAAGCACGAACGTTTAAGCTCTGCTCCCACAATAAAAGGGGCAAGAATGAAAGATGTTGCTGGGAAACTTCAGCACCCAGTGAGCTTTGCAATGGTGACACACTCATTGCTGTATCTCCCCCTTCCTACCGAAAAGTGCATTTGAATCCAACATCTCTGGTGTCTGGTGCTCTCTGAGCACAGCAGAGTAAAGCACGAACGTTTGAACTTTGCTCCCACAGGAAAAGAGGCAAGAATGAAAGATGTTGCTGGGCATCTTCAGCACCTAGTGAGCTTTGCAATGGTGACACACTTATTGCTGTATCTCCCCCTTCCTACCGAAAAGTGCATTTGAATCCAACATCTCTGGTGTCCTGTGCTCTCTGAGCACAGCAGAGTAAAGCACGAACGTTTGAACTCTGCTCCCACAGGAAAGGAGTCAGGAGTGAAAGATGATGCTGGGCGTCTTCAGCACACAGTGAGAGTTGAAAGGGTGACACGCACATTGAGGTCTCTCCTCACTTTCGTTCCTCAAAGTGTATTTGAATCCAACATCTCCGGTGCCTGCTCTCGGCTGAGCAGAACGATGTAAAGCAAGAGCGTTTGAACTTTGCTCCCACAGGAAAAGAGCCAGGAGTGAAAGATGTTGCTGGACATCTTCAGCACACAGTGAGCTTTGCAGGGTGACACAAACATAGCTGTCCCTCCTCCCTTCCAACCTAAAAGTGCATTTGAATCCAACATCTCTGGTGCCTGGTGCTCTCTGAGCACAGCAGAGTAAAGCACGAACGTTTAAGCTCTGCTCCCACAATAAAAGGGGCAAGAATGAAAGATGTTGCTGGGAAACTTCAGCACCCAGTGAGCTTTGCAATGGTGACACACTCATTGCTGTATCTCCCCCTTCCTACCGAAAAGTGCATTTGAATCCAACATCTCTGGTGTCTGGTGCTCTCTGAGCACAGCAGAGTAAAGCACGAACGTTTGAACTTTGCTCCCACAGGAAAAGAGGCAAGAATGAAAGATGTTGCTGGGCATCTTCAGCACCTAGTGAGCTTTGCAATGGTGACACACTTATTGCTGTATCTCCCCCTTCCTACCGAAAAGTGCATTTGAATCCAACATCTCTGGTGTCTGGTGCTCTCTGAGCACAGCAGAGTAAAGCACGAACGTTTGAACTCTGCTCCCACAGGAAAGGAGTCAGGAGTGAAAGTTGATGCTGGGCATCTTCAGCACACAGTGAGAGTTGAAAGGGTGACACGCACATTGAGGTCTCTCCTCACTTTCGTTCCTCAAAGTGTATTTGAATCCAACATCTCCGGTGCCTGCTCTCGGCTGAGCAGAACGATGTAAAGCAAGAGCGTTTGAACTTTGCTCCCACAGGAAAAGAGACAGGAGTGAAAGATGTTGCTGGACATCTTCAGCACACAGTGAGCTTTGCAGGGTGACACAAACATAGCTGTCCCTCCTCCCTTCCAACCTAAAAGTGCATTTGAATCCAACATCTCTGGTGCCTGGTGCTCTCTGAGCACAGCAGAGTAAAGCACGAACGTTTAAGCTCTGCTCCCACAATAAAAGGGGCAAGAATGAAAGATGTTGCTGGGAAACTTCAGCACCCAGTGAGCTTTGCAATGGTGACACACTCATTGCTGTATCTCCCCCTTCCTACCGAAAAGTGCATTTGAATCCAACATCTCTGGTGTCTGGTGCTCTCTGAGCACAGCAGAGTAAAGCACGAACGTTTGAACTCTGCTCCCACAGGAAAAGAGGCAAGAATGAAAGATGGGTCTGGGCATCTTCAGCACCCAGTGAGCTTTGCAATGGTGACACACTTATTGCTGTATCTCCCCCTTCCTACCGAAAAGTGCATTTGAATCCAACATCTCTGGTGTCTGGTGCTCTCTGAGCACAGCAGAGTAAAGCACGAACGTTTGAACTTTGCTCCCACAGGATAAGAGACAAGAAAGAAAGATGCTGCTGGACATCTTCAGCACCCAGTGAGCTTTGCAATGGTGACACACTTATTGCTGTATCTCCCCCTTCCTACCGAAAAGTGCATTTGAATCCAACATCTCTGGTGTCTGGTGCTCTCTGAGCACAGCAGAGTAAAGCACGAACGTTTGAACTCTGCTCCCACAGGAAAGGAGTCAGGAGTGAAAGTTGATGCCGGGCATCTTCAGCACACAGTGAGAGTTGAAAGGGTGACACGCACATTGAGGTCTCTCCTCACTTTCGTTCCTCAAAGTGTATTTGAATCCAACATCTCCGGTGCCTGCTCTCGGCTGAGCAGAACGATGTAAAGCAAGAGCGTTTGAACTTTGCTCCCACAGGAAAAGAGACAGGAGTGAAAGATGTTGCTGGACATCTTCAGCACACAGTGAGCTTTGCAGGGTGACACAAACATAGCTGTCCCTCCTCCCTTCCAACCTAAAAGTGCATTTGAATCCAACATCTCTGGTGCCTGGTGCTCTCTGAGCACAGCAGAGTAAAGCACGAACGTTTAAGCTCTGCTCCCACAATAAAAGGGGCAAGAATGAAAGATGTTGCTGGGAAACTTCAGCACCCAGTGAGCTTTGCAATGGTGACACACTCATTGCTGTATCTCCCCCTTCCTACCGAAAAGTGCATTTGAATCCAACATCTCTGGTGTCTGGTGCTCTCTGAGCACAGCAGAGTAAAGCACGAACGTTTGAACTCTGCTCCCACAGGAAAAGGGGCAAGAATGAAAGATGTTGCTGGGAATCTTCAGCACACAGTGAGCTTTGAAGGGTGACACACTTATTGCTGTATCTCCCCCTTCCTACCGAAAAGTGCATTTGAATCCAACATCTCTGGTGTCTGGTGCTCTCTGAGCACAGCAGAGTAAAGCACGAACGTTTGAACTTTGCTCCCACAGGATAAGAGACTAGAAAGAAAGATGCTGCTGGACATCTTCAGCACCCAGTGAGCTTTGCAATGGTGACACACTTATTGCTGTATCTCCCCCTTCCTACCGAAAAGTGCATTTGAATCCAACATCTCTGGTGTCTGGTGCTCTCTGAGCACAGCAGAGTAAAGCACGAACGTTTGAACTCTGCTCCCACAGGAAAGGAGTCAGGAGTGAAAGATGATGCTGGGCGTCTTCAGCACACAGTGAGAGTTGAAAGGGTGACACGCACATTGAGGTCTCTCCTCACTTTCGCTCCTCAAAGTGTATTTGAATCCAACATCTCCGGTGCCTGCTCTCGGCTGAGCAGAACGATGTAAAGCAAGAGCGTTTGAACTTTGCTCCCACAGGAAAAGAGCCAGGAGTGAAAGATGTTGCTGGACATCTTCAGCACACAGTGAGCTTTGCAGGGTGACACAAACATAGCTGTCCCTCCTCCCTTCCAACCTAAAAGTGCATTTGAATCCAACATCTCTGGTGCCTGGTGCTCTCTGAGCACAGCAGAGTAAAGCACAAACGTTTAAGCTCTGCTCCCAAAATAAAAGGGGCAAGAATGAAAGATGTTGCTGGGAAACTTCAGCACCCAGTGAGCTTTGCAATGGTGACACACTCATTGCTGTATCTCCCCCTTCCTACCGAAAAGTGCATTTGAATCCAACATCTCTGGTGTCTGGTGCTCTCTGAGCACAGCAGAGTAAAGCACGAACGTTTGAACTTTGCTCCCACAGGAAAAGAGGCAAGAATGAAAGATGTTGCTGGGCATCTTCAGCACCCAGTGAGCTTTGCAATGGTGACACACTTATTGCTGTATCTCCCCCTTCCTACCGAAAAGTGCATTTGAATCCAACATCTCTGGTGTCTGGTGCTCTCTGAGCACAGCAGAGTAAAGCACGAACGTTTGAACTTTGCTCCCACAGGAAAAGAGGCAAGAATGAAAGATGTTGCTGGGCATCTTCAGCACCCAGTGAGCTTTGCAATGGTGACACACTTATTGCTGTATCTCCCCCTTCCTACCGAAAAGTGCATTTGAATCCAACATCTCTGGTGTCTGGTGCTCTCTGAGCACAGCAGAGTAAAGCACGAACGTTTGAACTTTGCTCCCACAGGAAAAGAGGCAAGAATGAAAGATGTTGCTGGGCATCTTCAGCACCCAGTGAGCTTTGCAATGGTGACACACTTATTGCTGTATCTCCCCCTTCCTACCGAAAAGTGCATTTGAATCCAACATCTCTGGTGTCTGGTGCTCTCTGAGCACAGCAGAGTAAAGCACGAACGTTTGAACTCTGCTCCCACAGGAAAGGAGTCAGGAGTGAAAGATGATGCTGGGCGTCTTCAGCACACAGTGAGAGTTGAAAGGGTGACACGCACATTGAGGTCTCTCCTCACTTTCGTTCCTCAAAGTGTATTTGAATCCAACATCTCCGGTGCCTGCTCTCGGCTGAGCAGAACGATGTAAAGCAAGAGCGTTTGAACTTTGCTCCCACAGGAAAAGAGCCAGGAGTGAAAGATGTTGCTGGACATCTTCAGCACACAGTGAGCTTTGCAGGGTGACACAAACATAGCTGTCCCTCCTCCCTTCCAACCTAAAAGTGCATTTGAATCCAACATCTCTGGTGCCTGGTGCTCTCTGAGCACAGCAGAGTAAAGCACGAACGTTTGAACTTTGCTCCCACAGGAAAAGAGGCAAGAATGAAAGATGTTGCTGGGAATCTTCAGCACCCAGTGAGCTTTGCAATGGTGACACACTCATTGCTGTATCTCCCCCTTCCTACCGAAAAGTGCATTTGAATCCAACATCTCTGGTGCCTGGTGCTCTCTGAGCACAGCAGAGTAAAGCACGAACGTTTAAGCTCTGCTCCCACAATAAAAGGGGCAAGAATGAAAGATGTTGCTGGGAATCTTCAGCACACAGTGAGCTTTGAAGGGTGACGCACACAGAATCACAGAATCCCAAGGGTTGGAAGGGACCTCAAAAGATCATCTAGTCCAACCCCCCCACAAGAGCAGGGTAACCTACAGTACATCACACAGGAACTTGTCCAGGCGGGCCTTGAATATCTCCAGTGTAGGAGAGTCCACAACCCCCCTGGGCAACCTGTTCCAGTGCTCTGTCACTCTTACAGTAAAGAAGTTCTTCCTGATGTTAATGTGGAACTTCCTATGCTCCAGTTTACACCCATTGCCCCTTGTCCTATCACTGGATATCACTGAAAAAAGCCTAGCTCCATCATCCTGACACCTACCCTTTACATATTTGTAAACATTGACGAGGTCACCCCTCAGTCTCCTCTTCTCCAAGCTAAAGAGACCCAGCTCCCTCAGCCTCTCCTCATAAGGGAGATGTTCCACTCCCTTAATCATCTTTGCGGCTCTGCGCTGGACTCCTTCAAGGAATTCCCTGGCCTTCTTGAACAGAGGGGCCCAGAACTGGATGCAATATTCTAGATGCGGCCTCACCAAGGCTGAGTAGAGGGGGAGGAGAACCTCTCTTGACCTCCTAACCACACCCCTTCTAATGCACCCCAAGATGCCATTTGCCTTCTTGGCCGCAAGAGCACATTGCTGGCTCATGGTCATCCTCCTATCCACCAGGACCCCCAGGTCCCTTTCCCCTTCGCTACTTTCCAGCAGGTCAACTCCCAACCTGTACTGGTACATGGGGTTGTTCTTCCCCAGATGCAAGACTCTACACTTGCCCTTGTTAAATTTCATCAAGTTTCTCCCCGCCCAACTCTCCAGCCTGTCCAGGTCTCGCTGAATGGCAGCACAGCCTTCTGGTGTGTCAGCCACTCCTCCCAGTTTTGTGTCATCAGCGAACTTGCTGAGGGTGCACTCAGTTCCCTCATCCAGGTCATTGATGAAAATATTAAACAGCACCGGTCCCAGCACCGACCCCTGAGGAACTCCACTAGTCACAGACCTCCAGCTAGATTCTGCGCCATTGACCACAACTCTCTGCCTTCTTCCTTTCAACCAGTTCTCGATCCACCTCACTACTTGATCGTCAAGCCCACACTTCTTTAGCTTATCTATGAGGATGCTGTGGGAGACAGTATCAAATGCCTTACTGAAATCAAGAAAAACTGCATCTACCGCTCTACCATCATCCCTCCACCTAGTCACTTCTTCATAGAAGGCTATAAGGTTGGTCATACATGACTTCCCCCTCATAAAACCATGTTGGCTGTTCTTCATGACCCCCTCATCCTTGATATGCCTAGTGATGGAGTCAAGAATAAGTTGTTCCATCACCTTTCCAGGGATGGAGGTAAGGCTGACCGGTCTATAATTACCCGGGTCCTCCTTCTTGCCCTTCTTATAGATTGGTGTGACCTTTGCCATCCGCCAATCCTCAAGCACCTCGCCCGTTTCCCACGACTTACCAAAGATGATGGAAAGTGGCCTAGCAATGACCTCCGCCAGTTCCCTCAGCACCCGTGGGTGCATTCCATCCGGACCCATCGATTTACAGATGTCCAGATTGCATAGCTGATCCCTAACCCAATCCTCATCTACCAAAGCAAACTCCTCCTTTGTCCTGACTCCTTCTGGGGCTATAGAAATCCTGGGCCCTCGGGGAGAGCCTGCAGGAGTAAAGACAGAGGCAAAGAAGGCATTCAGCACCTCTGCCTTCTTTATATCCTCTGTCTCCAGGGCACCCACTTCGTTCAGCAGTGGGCCTATATTGCCTCTTGTGTTAGTTTTATTTGCTATGTATTTGAAGAAGCCCTTTCTATTGTCTTTAACCCGACTAGCAAGATTGAGTTCCAAGGAGGCCTTAGCTGTCCTAATTGCCTCCCTACATCCTCTAACAACTGTCCTATATTCCTCCCAAGCGGCCAGCCCCTCCTTACATAATCCATAATTCTCCTAGTCCGCTTGAGTTTGCCCAGCAGCTCCTTGTTTAACCACGCCGGTCTCCTAGATCCTCCTCACTCCCTACTTCAAAGTGCATTTGAATCCAACATCTCTGGTTCCTGCTGCTCTCTGAGCACAGCAGAGTAAAGCACGAACGTTTGAACTCTGCTCCCACAGGAAAAGAGTCAGGAGTGAAAGATGTTGCTGGGCATCTTCAGCACACAGTAAGATTTGAAAGGGTGACACACACATTGCTGACTCTCCTCACTTTCGTTCCTCAAAGTGTACTTGAATCCAACATCTCCGGTGCCTGATCTCGGCTGAGCACAGCAAAGTAAAGCAAGAACGTTTGATCTCTGCTCCCACAGGAAAGGAGTCAGGAGTGAAAGATGTTGCTGGACATCTTCAGCACACAGTGACCTTTGTAGAGAGACACACTCATTGCTGTCTCTCCTCCCTTCCTACATAAAAGTGCATTTGAATCCAACATCTCTGGTGCCTGGTGCCCTCTGAGCACAGCAGAGTAAAGCACGAACGTTTGAACTCTGCTATCACAGGAAAAGAGCCAGGAGTGAAAGATGTTGCTGGACATCTTCAGCACACAGGGAGCTTTACAAGGGTGACACACACATTGCTGTCCCTCCTCCCTTCCATACTAAAAGTGCATTTGAATCCAACATCTCTGGTGCCTGGTGCTCTCTGAGCAGAGCAGAGTAAAGCACGAACGTTTGAACTCTGCTCCCACAGGAAAAGAGGCAAAAATGAAAGATGTTGCTGGGCATCTTCAGCACCCAGTGGGCTTTACAAGGGTGACACACTCATTGCTGTCTCTCCTCACTTTCCTACCGAAAAGTGCACTAGAATCCAACGTCTCTGGTGCCTGGTGCTCTCTGAGCACAGCAGAGTAAAGCACGAACGTTTGAACTTTGCTCCCACAGGAAAAGAGGCAAGAATGAAAGATGTTGCTGGGCATCTTCAGCACCCAGTGAGCTTTGCAATGGTGACACACTCATTGCTGTATCTCCCCCTTCCTACCTAAAAGTGCATTTGAATCCAACATCTCTGGTGTCTGGTGCTCTCTGAGCACAGCAGAGTAAAGCACAAACGTTTAAGCTCTGCTCCCAAAATAAAAGGGGCAAGAATGAAAGATGTTGCTGGGAAACTTCAGCACCCAGTGAGCTTTGCAATGGTGACACACTCATTGCTGTATCTCCCCCTTCCTACCGAAAAGTGCATTTGAATCCAACATCTCTGGTGTCTGGTGCTCTCTGAGCACAGCAGAGTAAAGCACGAACGTTTGAACTTTGCTCCCACAGGAAAAGAGGCAAGAATGAAAGATGTTGCTGGGCATCTTCAGCACCCAGTGAGCTTTGCAATGGTGACACACTTATTGCTGTATCTCCCCCTTCCTACCGAAAAGTGCATTTGAATCCAACATCTCTGGTGTCTGGTGCTCTCTGAGCACAGCAGAGTAAAGCACGAACGTTTGAACTTTGCTCCCACAGGAAAAGAGGCAAGAATGAAAGATGTTGCTGGGCATCTTCAGCACCCAGTGAGCTTTGCAATGGTGACACACTTATTGCTGTATCTCCCCCTTCCTACCGAAAAGTGCATTTGAATCCAACATCTCTGGTGTCTGGTGCTCTCTGAGCACAGCAGAGTAAAGCACGAACGTTTGAACTTTGCTCCCACAGGAAAAGAGGCAAGAATGAAAGATGTTGCTGGGCATCTTCAGCACCCAGTGAGCTTTGCAATGGTGACACACTTATTGCTGTATCTCCCCCTTCCTACCGAAAAGTGCATTTGAATCCAACATCTCTGGTGTCTGGTGCTCTCTGAGCACAGCAGAGTAAAGCACGAACGTTTGAACTCTGCTCCCACAGGAAAGGAGTCAGGAGTGAAAGATGATGCTGGGCGTCTTCAGCACACAGTGAGAGTTGAAAGGGTGACACGCACATTGAGGTCTCTCCTCACTTTCGTTCCTCAAAGTGTATTTGAATCCAACATCTCCGGTGCCTGCTCTCGGCTGAGCAGAACGATGTAAAGCAAGAGCGTTTGAACTTTGCTCCCACAGGAAAAGAGCCAGGAGTGAAAGATGTTGCTGGACATCTTCAGCACACAGTGAGCTTTGCAGGGTGACACAAACATAGCTGTCCCTCCTCCCTTCCAACCTAAAAGTGCATTTGAATCCAACATCTCTGGTGCCTGGTGCTCTCTGAGCACAGCAGAGTAAAGCACGAACGTTTGAACTTTGCTCCCACAGGAAAAGAGGCAAGAATGAAAGATGTTGCTGGGAATCTTCAGCACCCAGTGAGCTTTGCAATGGTGACACACTCATTGCTGTATCTCCCCCTTCCTACCGAAAAGTGCATTTGAATCCAACATCTCTGGTGCCTGGTGCTCTCTGAGCACAGCAGAGTAAAGCACGAACGTTTAAGCTCTGCTCCCACAATAAAAGGGGCAAGAATGAAAGATGTTGCTGGGAATCTTCAGCACACAGTGAGCTTTGAAGGGTGACGCACACAGAATCACAGAATCCCAAGGGTTGGAAGGGACCTCAAAAGATCATCTAGTCCAACCCCCCCACAAGAGCAGGGTAACCTACAGTACATCACACAGGAACTTGTCCAGGCGGGCCTTGAATATCTCCAGTGTAGGAGAGTCCACAACCCCCCTGGGCAACCTGTTCCAGTGCTCTGTCACTCTTACAGTAAAGAAGTTCTTCCTGATGTTAATGTGGAACTTCCTATGCTCCAGTTTACACCCATTGCCCCTTGTCCTATCACTGGATATCACTGAAAAAAGCCTAGCTCCATCATCCTGACACCTACCCTTTACATATTTGTAAACATTGACGAGGTCACCCCTCAGTCTCCTCTTCTCCAAGCTAAAGAGACCCAGCTCCCTCAGCCTCTCCTCATAAGGGAGATGTTCCACTCCCTTAATCATCTTTGCGGCTCTGCGCTGGACTCCTTCAAGGAATTCCCTGGCCTTCTTGAACAGAGGGGCCCAGAACTGGATGCAATATTCTAGATGCGGCCTCACCAAGGCTGAGTAGAGGGGGAGGAGAACCTCTCTTGACCTCCTAACCACACCCCTTCTAATGCACCCCAAGATGCCATTTGCCTTCTTGGCCGCAAGAGCACATTGCTGGCTCATGGTCATCCTCCTATCCACCAGGACCCCCAGGTCCCTTTCCCCTTCGCTACTTTCCAGCAGGTCAACTCCCAACCTGTACTGGTACATGGGGTTGTTCTTCCCCAGATGCAAGACTCTACACTTGCCCTTGTTAAATTTCATCAAGTTTCTCCCCGCCCAACTCTCCAGCCTGTCCAGGTCTCGCTGAATGGCAGCACAGCCTTCTGGTGTGTCAGCCACTCCTCCCAGTTTTGTGTCATCAGCGAACTTGCTGAGGGTGCACTCAGTTCCCTCATCCAGGTCATTGATGAAAATATTAAACAGCACCGGTCCCAGCACCGACCCCTGAGGAACTCCACTAGTCACAGACCTCCAGCTAGATTCTGCGCCATTGACCACAACTCTCTGCCTTCTTCCTTTCAACCAGTTCTCGATCCACCTCACTACTTGATCGTCAAGCCCACACTTCTTTAGCTTATCTATGAGGATGCTGTGGGAGACAGTATCAAATGCCTTACTGAAATCAAGAAAAACTGCATCTACCGCTCTACCATCATCCCTCCACCTAGTCACTTCTTCATAGAAGGCTATAAGGTTGGTCATACATGACTTCCCCCTCATAAAACCATGTTGGCTGTTCTTCATGACCCCCTCATCCTTGATATGCCTAGTGATGGAGTCAAGAATAAGTTGTTCCATCACCTTTCCAGGGATGGAGGTAAGGCTGACCGGTCTATAATTACCCGGGTCCTCCTTCTTGCCCTTCTTATAGATTGGTGTGACCTTTGCCATCCGCCAATCCTCAAGCACCTCGCCCGTTTCCCACGACTTACCAAAGATGATGGAAAGTGGCCTAGCAATGACCTCCGCCAGTTCCCTCAGCACCCGTGGGTGCATTCCATCCGGACCCATCGATTTACAGATGTCCAGATTGCATAGCTGATCCCTAACCCAATCCTCATCTACCAAAGCAAACTCCTCCTTTGTCCTGACTCCTTCTGGGGCTATAGAAATCCTGGGCCCTCGGGGAGAGCCTGCAGGAGTAAAGACAGAGGCAAAGAAGGCATTCAGCACCTCTGCCTTCTTTATATCCTCTGTCTCCAGGGCACCCACTTCGTTCAGCAGTGGGCCTATATTGCCTCTTGTGTTAGTTTTATTTGCTATGTATTTGAAGAAGCCCTTTCTATTGTCTTTAACCCGACTAGCAAGATTGAGTTCCAAGGAGGCCTTAGCTGTCCTAATTGCCTCCCTACATCCTCTAACAACTGTCCTATATTCCTCCCAAGCGGCCAGCCCCTCCTTACATAATCCATAATTCTCCTAGTCCGCTTGAGTTTGCCCAGCAGCTCCTTGTTTAACCACGCCGGTCTCCTAGATCCTCCTCACTCCCTACTTCAAAGTGCATTTGAATCCAACATCTCTGGTTCCTGCTGCTCTCTGAGCACAGCAGAGTAAAGCACGAACGTTTGAACTCTGCTCCCACAGGAAAAGAGTCAGGAGTGAAAGATGTTGCTGGGCATCTTCAGCACACAGTAAGATTTGAAAGGGTGACACACACATTGCTGACTCTCCTCACTTTCGTTCCTCAAAGTGTACTTGAATCCAACATCTCCGGTGCCTGATCTCGGCTGAGCACAGCAAAGTAAAGCAAGAACGTTTGATCTCTGCTCCCACAGGAAAGGAGTCAGGAGTGAAAGATGTTGCTGGACATCTTCAGCACACAGTGACCTTTGTAGAGAGACACACTCATTGCTGTCTCTCCTCCCTTCCTACATAAAAGTGCATTTGAATCCAACATCTCTGGTGCCTGGTGCCCTCTGAGCACAGCAGAGTAAAGCACGAACGTTTGAACTCTGCTATCACAGGAAAAGAGCCAGGAGTGAAAGATGTTGCTGGACATCTTCAGCACACAGGGAGCTTTACAAGGGTGACACACACATTGCTGTCCCTCCTCCCTTCCATACTAAAAGTGCATTTGAATCCAACATCTCTGGTGCCTGGTGCTCTCTGAGCAGAGCAGAGTAAAGCACGAACGTTTGAACTCTGCTCCCACAGGAAAAGAGGCAAAAATGAAAGATGTTGCTGGGCATCTTCAGCACCCAGTGGGCTTTACAAGGGTGACACACTCATTGCTGTCTCTCCTCACTTTCCTACCGAAAAGTGCACTAGAATCCAACGTCTCTGGTGCCTGGTGCTCTCTGAGCACAGCAGAGTAAAGCACGAACGTTTGAACTTTGCTCCCACAGGAAAAGAGGCAAGAATGAAAGATGTTGCTGGGCATCTTCAGCACCCAGTGAGCTTTGCAATGGTGACACACTCATTGCTGTATCTCCCCCTTCCTACCTAAAAGTGCATTTGAATCCAACATCTCTGGTGTCTGGTGCTCTCTGAGCACAGCAGAGTAAAGCACGAACGTTTGAACTCTGCTCCCACAGGAAAGGAGTCAGGAGTGAAAGATGATGCTGGGCATCTTCAGCACACAGTGACCTTTGTAGAGAGACACACTCATTGCTGTCTCTCCTCCCTTAGAATAGATAGAATAGATTAGAATAGATTAAAATGGAATGGAATGCAATGCAATGGTTATGGATCATGGAGTGGGGTGGGTTGGGAAGGTGCTTGAGATCATCCACTTCCAACCCCTTGCCATGGGCAGGGATGCCTTCCATAGAGCAGCTTGCTCCAAGCTGGCCTGCAGCACTGCCAGGGATGGAGCATCCAAACCTTCTCCATCCATGCCATACCAGTGCCCCAGCACTGTTTAGAATTAGGGTTAGCTTTAGGGTTAGGGTCAGGGTCACGGTTAGGTACAGGGTTAGGTTTAGGGTTAGGTCTTAGGTTTAGGGATAGGGTTAGGGTTAGGGTTACGTGTTAGGGTTAGGGATAGGGTTAGGGTTAGGGTTAACTGTAACCGGAGTTAACCCTAGGGGTGGAGTTAACACCAGGTTGAGTCTTAGGATTAGGGTTACAGTTAGGATCAGGTTTAGGGTTAGGATTAGGGTTAGGGTTTAGGGTTAGGGTTAGGGTTAACCTTCACCAGAGTTAAGCCTGGGGGCGGAGTTAACCCCAGGGTTAGGGTTAGAATTAGGGTTACGGTCAGGATTAAGTTAGGGTTATGGTTAGGCTGGGTTAGGATTAGGGTTAGTGTTAGGTCTTAGGGTTAGGGTCAGGGTTACGGTTAGGGGACAGGGATGGGGTTAGGGTTGCGGTTAGGATTAGGGTTAAGGTTAGGGTTACCTCTAACTAGAGTTAAACCTAGGGTTGGAGTTAACCCCAGGGTTAGGGTTAGGCTTAGGGTTAGCATTAACCCTAATCAGAATTAATCCTAGTTGCGGGTATAATCCCAGGTTTAGCGTTAGGGTTAGGGTCAGGCTTAGCATTAGACTTAAGTTTAGGGTTAGGTTAACCCTAACCGGAGTTAACTAGGGTTAGGGTTAGGGTTGGGGTTAAGGTTAGGGTTACCTCTAACGGAGTTAACCCTAGGGGTTAACTGCTCAAGGTTCCTCCCCAAAAACCCCAAGTGCTGGAGCTCACCCACGTCTGCCCCGGGAGGAGGGTCAGGCCCCACAGCTCTGCTCCTGCCAGCGCTGCCGAGCCCTGCACTCCCTTGATGGTGCTATCAGAGCGCCCCACACACCGCAGCACGGGCTGGGCCATTGCTCTGGCTCCGGCAGAGGCACAAGTGTTTGGAAGCTGCCAGCGAACAACAAGAGCTGAGAAGCGGCTGCAGAAGGGCTCTGCTGTGGGGCTGAAAGCCAAGGGTGGTGCAGGGCAAAGGAGAGACTGCAGAGCCTCAGCCCTTGGGCTTCCTTCAGAGGAGGTGGCGGTGCTGCCCTTGATCCTGGCTGTTCTCCAGGCCTGACCTGCCCTCAGCGGTCTCCAGTGGCCTCTGGCAAGGCCAGCAGCAGAGACAGGATGTTCTGCACAAATGTCTGCACCTGCTCCTGGGCCTGAGCAGTGCTGAGAGCTCTTCTGCAGCCAAATGCAAATCGTACTTTACAGTCAGACAGCGTGGTGTGGGGTGGAAGGGACCTTAAATCCCCATAGGGATTCAGAGCATCCCACAGGCAGAGCATCCCATAGGTGTTCAGAGCATCCCCCAAGCAGGGCATCCCACAGGGATTCACAGCATCCCACAAGCAGAGCATCCCATAGGGATTCAGAGCATTCCACAGGCAGAGTATCCCATAGGGGTTCAGAGCATCCCATGAGCAGAGCATCCCATAGGGGTTCAGAGCATCCCATAGAGATCCAGAGCATCCCAGAGGGATTCACAGCATCCCACAAGCAGAGCATCCCACAGGGATTCACAGCATCCCACAGTCAGAGCATCGCATAAGGAATCAGAGCATCCCACAAGGATTCAGAGCATCCCACAAGCAGAGCATGCCAGAGGGATTCAGAGCATCCCACAGGGCTCCAGAGCATCCCACCAAGCAGAGCACCCCGCAGAGATTCACAGCATCACACAACCACAGCATAATACAGAGCTCCAGAGCATCCCATAGGGATTCAGAGCACCCCAAGCGCATCAGAACCCCCCCATCTCCCCATGGAAGCCCCCATCGACACCCCTGGCCCACCCCCCTCCCCATGGAGCTCCCCCCATAGAACCTGCCTCTCTATGACATTAGCCCCAGCTCCAAGGGACCTGCATCCAGCACCCGTATCCCCGGGGCAGTTGCGCTTTGGGTGCAGTGGTGCTTGCAGCTCCTTGCTTGCAGCTCCTTGGTTGCAGCTCCTTGGTGTCACCTCCTTGGTGTCACTCTTAGCGGTGGTGGCAGCGATGGCTTTGCTCCGTGTCATCATCCTGCTGGCTTCGGCCTGGCTGGTTCAAGGCTCCTGGGACAGCTGTGGGTGAGTGGCTCCAGGCTCCAGGGTTTCTGGTATTCCATAGGGAGATGCTGCTGCTCCCAGCCACGGTCACACCAATGGGGAGGTGGGATTTGAGGAGCCCCACTTGCTTGCCATCACCCCATGCGCGGGCACAGCACAGCTATGGGGCACCCCATAAGGTCCTGTGTCCTGCAGCACCCTATGAGGCAGGATGATGCCCATCTCTGGGACTCTGCGTAGGGTCCCTTTTCCCTGCAGCACCTAATGGGGCGGGACAATGCTCGCCCTTCATCCCTAAGCATCAAGTGTTGGGCTTCTGCTTCAAGAGGGACCTGCGGTACCCGTCCCATGGCTGATTTTTACGGGATGTCGCGCATTGTCGGAGGCACGGATGCACACCAGGGCGCCTGGCCGCGGATGCTCAGCATCCAGTTCCCCACAGCCACCGCATTCTCGCACATCTGCGGGGGGTCCCTCATCCCGTATGAAGACAGGCTGAGGAAGTTGGGGCTTTTCAGCCTGGAGAAGAGAAGGCTGCGTGGAGACCTCAGAGCAGCCTTCCAGTACCTGAAGGGGGCCTACAGGGATGCTGGGGAGGGACTCTTTGTCAGGGACTGTAGTGACAGGACAAGGGGTAATGGGTTAAAACTTAAACAGGGGAAGTTTAAATTGGATATAAGGAGGAAATTCTTTCCTGTTAGGGTGAGGAGACGCTGGAATCGGTCGCCCAGGGAGGTTGTGAGTGCTCCATCCCTGGCGGTGTTCAAGGCCAGGTTGGATGAAGCCTTGTGTGGGATGGTTTAGTGAGAGGTGTCCCTGTCCATGGCAGGGGGGTTGGAACTAGATGATCTTAAGGTCCTTTCCAACCCTAACTATTCTATGATTCTGTGATTCTATGATCACCCCTCAATGGGTCCTCACAGCCGCTCACTGCTTCCACAGTGAACTTTGCTCCCACAGGAAAAGAGGCAAGAATGAAAGATGTTGCTGGGCATCTTCAGCACCCAGTGAGCTTTGCAATGGTGACACACTTATTGCTGTATCTCCCCCTTCCTACCTAAAAGTGCATTTGAATCCAACATCTGTGGTGTCTGGTGCTCTCTGAGCACAGCAGAGTAAAGCACGAACGTTTGAACTTTGCTCCCACAGGAAAAGAGGCAAGAATGAAAGATGTTGCTGGGCATCTTCAGCACCTAGTGAGCTTTGCAATGGTGACACACTTATTGCTGTATCTCCCCCTTCCTACCGAAAAGTGCATTTGAATCCAACATCTCTGGTGTCTGGTGCTCTCTGAGCACAGCAGAGTCCAGCACGAACGTTTGAACTCTGCTCCCACAGGAAAGGAGTCAGGAGTGAAAGTTGATGCTGGGCATCTTCAGCACACAGTGAGAGTTGAAAGGGTGACACGCACATTGAGGTCTCTCCTCACTTTCGTTCCTCAAAGTGTATTTGAATCCAACATCTCCGGTGCCTGCTCTCGGCTGAGCAGAACGATGTAAAGCAAGAGCGTTTGAACTTTGCTCCCACAGGAAAAGAGACAGGAGTGAAAGATGTTGCTGGACATCTTCAGCACACAGTGAGCTTTGCAGGGTGACACAAACATAGCTGTCCCTCCTCCCTTCCAACCTAAAAGTGCATTTGAATCCAACATCTCTGGTGCCTGGTGCTCTCTGAGCACAGCAGAGTAAAGCACGAACGTTTAAGCTCTGCTCCCACAATAAAAGGGGCAAGAATGAAAGATGTTGCTGGGAAACTTCAGCACCCAGTGAGCTTTGCAATGGTGACACACTCATTGCTGTATCTCCCCCTTCCTACCGAAAAGTGCATTTGAATCCAACATCTCTGGTGTCTGGTGCTCTCTGAGCACAGCAGAGTAAAGCACGAACGTTTAAGCTCTGCTCCCACAATAAAAGGGGCAAGAATGAAAGATGTTGCTGGGAATCTTCAGCACACAGTGAGCTTTGAAGGGTGACACACTTATTGCTGTATCTCCCCCTTCCTACCGAAAAGTGCATTTGAATCCAACATCTCTGGTGTCTGGTGCTCTCTGAGCACAGCAGAGTCAAGCACGAACGTTTGAACTTTGCTCCCACAGGAAAAGAGGCAAGAATGAAAGATGTTGCTGGGCATCTTCAGCACCCAGTGAGCTTTGCAATGGTGACACACTTATTGCTGTATCTCCCCCTTCCTACCGAAAAGTGCATTTGAATCCAACATCTCTGGTGGCCTGTGCTCTCTGAGCACAGCAGAGTAAAGCACGAACGTTTGAACTCTGCTCCCACAGGAAAGGAGTCAGGAGTGAAAGATGATGCTGGGCGTCTTCAGCACACAGTGAGAGTTGAAAGGGTGACACGCACATTGAGGTCTCTCCTCACTTTCGCTCCTCAAAGTGTATTTGAATCCAACATCTCCGGTGCCTGCTCTCGGCTGAGCAGAACGATGTAAAGCAAGAGCGTTTGAACTTTGCTCCCACAGGAAAAGAGCCAGGAGTGAAAGATGTTGCTGGACATCTTCAGCACACAGTGAGCTTTGCAGGGTGACACAAACATAGCTGTCCCTCCTCCCTTCCAACCTAAAAGTGCATTTGAATCCAACATCTCTGGTGCCTGGTGCTCTCTGAGCACAGCAGAGTAAAGCACGAACGTTTAAGCTCTGCTCCCACAATAAAAGGGGCAAGAATGAAAGATGTTGCTGGGAAACTTCAGCACCCAGTGAGCTTTGCAATGGTGACACACTCATTGCTGTATCTCCCCCTTCCTACCGAAAAGTGCATTTGAATCCAACATCTCTGGTGTCTGGTGCTCTCTGAGCACAGCAGAGTAAAGCACGAACGTTTGAACTTTGCTCCCACAGGAAAAGAGGCAAGAATGAAAGATGTTGCTGGGCATCTTCAGCACCCAGTGAGCTTTGCAATGGTGACACACTTATTGCTGTATCTCCCCCTTCCTACCGAAAAGTGCATTTGAATCCAACATCTCTGGTGTCTGGTGCTCTCTGAGCACAGCAGAGTAAAGCACGAACGTTTGAACTTTGCTCCCACAGGAAAAGAGGCAAGAATGAAAGATGTTGCTGGGCATCTTCAGCACCCAGTGAGCTTTGCAATGGTGACACACTTATTGCTGTATCTCCCCCTTCCTACCGAAAAGTGCATTTGAATCCAACATCTCTGGTGTCTGGTGCTCTCTGAGCACAGCAGAGTAAAGCACGAACGTTTGAACTTTGCTCCCACAGGAAAAGAGGCAAGAATGAAAGATGTTGCTGGGCATCTTCAGCACCCAGTGAGCTTTGCAATGGTGACACACTTATTGCTGTATCTCCCCCTTCCTACCGAAAAGTGCATTTGAATCCAACATCTCTGGTGTCTGGTGCTCTCTGAGCACAGCAGAGTAAAGCACGAACGTTTGAACTCTGCTCCCACAGGAAAGGAGTCAGGAGTGAAAGATGATGCTGGGCGTCTTCAGCACACAGTGAGAGTTGAAAGGGTGACACGCACATTGAGGTCTCTCCTCACTTTCGTTCCTCAAAGTGTATTTGAATCCAACATCTCCGGTGCCTGCTCTCGGCTGAGCAGAACGATGTAAAGCAAGAGCGTTTGAACTTTGCTCCCACAGGAAAAGAGCCAGGAGTGAAAGATGTTGCTGGACATCTTCAGCACACAGTGAGCTTTGCAGGGTGACACAAACATAGCTGTCCCTCCTCCCTTCCAACCTAAAAGTGCATTTGAATCCAACATCTCTGGTGCCTGGTGCTCTCTGAGCACAGCAGAGTAAAGCACGAACGTTTGAACTTTGCTCCCACAGGAAAAGAGGCAAGAATGAAAGATGTTGCTGGGAATCTTCAGCACCCAGTGAGCTTTGCAATGGTGACACACTCATTGCTGTATCTCCCCCTTCCTACCGAAAAGTGCATTTGAATCCAACATCTCTGGTGTCTGGTGCTCTCTGAGCACAGCAGAGTAAAGCACGAACGTTTAAGCTCTGCTCCCACAATAAAAGGGGCAAGAATGAAAGATGTTGCTGGGAATCTTCAGCACACAGTGAGCTTTGAAGGGTGACGCACACAGAATCACAGAATCCCAAGGGTTGGAAGGGACCTCAAACGATCATCTAGTCCAACCCCCCCACAAGAGCAGGGTAACCTACAGTACATCACACAGGAACTTGTCCAGGCGGGCCTTGAATATCTCCAGTGTAGGAGAGTCCACAACCCCCCTGGGCAACCTGTTCCAGTGCTCTGTCACTCTTACAGTAAAGAAGTTCTTCCTGATGTTAATGTGGAACTTCCTATGCTCCAGTTTACACCCATTGCCCCTTGTCCTATCACTGGATATCACTGAAAAAAGCCTAGCTCCATCATCCTGACACCTACCCTTTACATATTTGTAAACATTGACGAGGTCACCCCTCAGTCTCCTCTTCTCCAAGCTAAAGAGACCCAGCTCCCTCAGCCTCTCCTCATAAGGGAGATGTTCCACTCCCTTAATCATCTTTGCGGCTCTGCGCTGGACTCCTTCAAGGAATTCCCTGGCCTTCTTGAACAGAGGGGCCCAGAACTGGATGCAATATTCTAGATGCGGCCTCACCAAGGCTGAGTAGAGGGGGAGGAGAACCTCTCTTGACCTCCTAACCACACCCCTTCTAATGCACCCCAAGATGCCATTTGCCTTCTTGGCCGCAAGAGCACATTGCTGGCTCATGGTCATCCTCCTATCCACCAGGACCCCCAGGTCCCTTTCCCCTTCGCTACTTTCCAGCAGGTCAACTCCCAACCTGTACTGGTACATGGGGTTGTTCTTCCCCAGATGCAAGACTCTACACTTGCCCTTGTTAAATTTCATCAAGTTTCTCCCCGCCCAACTCTCCAGCCTGTCCAGGTCTCGCTGAATGGCAGCACAGCCTTCTGGTGTGTCAGCCACTCCTCCCAGTTTTGTGTCATCAGCGAACTTGCTGAGGGTGCACTCAGTTCCCTCATCCAGGTCATTGATGAAAATATTAAACAGCACCGGTCCCAGCACCGACCCCTGAGGAACTCCACTAGTCACAGACCTCCAGCTAGATTCTGCGCCATTGACCACAACTCTCTGCCTTCTTCCTTTCAACCAGTTCTCGATCCACCTCACTACTTGATCGTCAAGCCCACACTTCTTTAGCTTATCTATGAGGATGCTGTGGGAGACAGTATCAAATGCCTTACTGAAATCAAGAAAAACTGCATCTACCGCTCTACCATCATCCCTCCACCTAGTCACTTCTTCATAGAAGGCTATAAGGTTGGTCATACATGACTTCCCCCTCATAAAACCATGTTGGCTGTTCTTCATGACCCCCTCATCCTTGATATGCCTAGTGATGGAGTCAAGAATAAGTTGTTCCATCACCTTTCCAGGGATGGAGGTAAGGCTGACCGGTCTATAATTACCCGGGTCCTCCTTCTTGCCCTTCTTATAGATTGGTGTGACCTTTGCCATCCGCCAATCCTCAAGCACCTCGCCCGTTTCCCACGACTTACCAAAGATGATGGAAAGTGGCCTAGCAATGACCTCCGCCAGTTCCCTCAGCACCCGTGGGTGCATTCCATCCGGACCCATCGATTTACAGATGTCCAGATTGCATAGCTGATCCCTAACCCAATCCTCATCTACCAAAGCAAACTCCTCCTTTGTCCTGACTCCTTCTGGGGCTATAGAAATCCTGGGCCCTCGGGGAGAGCCTGCAGGAGTAAAGACAGAGGCAAAGAAGGCATTCAGCACCTCTGCCTTCTTTATATCCTCTGTCTCCAGGGCACCCACTTCGTTCAGCAGTGGGCCTATATTGCCTCTTGTGTTAGTTTTATTTGCTATGTATTTGAAGAAGCCCTTTCTATTGTCTTTAACCCGACTAGCAAGATTGAGTTCCAAGGAGGCCTTAGCTGTCCTAATTGCCTCCCTACATCCTCTAACAACTGTCCTATATTCCTCCCAAGCGGCCAGCCCCTCCTTACATAATCCATAATTCTCCTAGTCCGCTTGAGTTTGCCCAGCAGCTCCTTGTTTAACCACGCCGGTCTCCTAGATCCTCCTCACTCCCTACTTCAAAGTGCATTTGAATCCAACATCTCTGGTTCCTGCTGCTCTCTGAGCACAGCAGAGTAAAGCACGAACGTTTGAACTCTGCTCCCACAGGAAAAGAGTCAGGAGTGAAAGATGTTGCTGGGCATCTTCAGCACACAGTAAGATTTGAAAGGGTGACACACACATTGCTGACTCTCCTCACTTTCGTTCCTCAAAGTGTACTTGAATCCAACATCTCCGGTGCCTGATCTCGGCTGAGCACAGCAAAGTAAAGCAAGAACGTTTGATCTCTGCTCCCACAGGAAAGGAGTCAGGAGTGAAAGATGTTGCTGGACATCTTCAGCACACAGTGACCTTTGTAGAGAGACACACTCATTGCTGTCTCTCCTCCCTTCCTACATAAAAGTGCATTTGAATCCAACATCTCTGGTGCCTGGTGCCCTCTGAGCACAGCAGAGTAAAGCACGAACGTTTGAACTCTGCTATCACAGGAAAAGAGCCAGGAGTGAAAGATGTTGCTGGACATCTTCAGCACACAGGGAGCTTTACAAGGGTGACACACACATTGCTGTCCCTCCTCCCTTCCATACTAAAAGTGCATTTGAATCCAACATCTCTGGTGCCTGGTGCTCTCTGAGCAGAGCAGAGTAAAGCACGAACGTTTGAACTCTGCTCCCACAGGAAAAGAGGCAAAAATGAAAGATGTTGCTGGGCATCTTCAGCACCCAGTGGGCTTTACAAGGGTGACACACTCATTGCTGTCTCTCCTCACTTTCCTACCGAAAAGTGCACTAGAATCCAACGTCTCTGGTGCCTGGTGCTCTCTGAGCACAGCAGAGTAAAGCACGAACGTTTGAACTTTGCTCCCACAGGAAAAGAGGCAAGAATGAAAGATGTTGCTGGGCATCTTCAGCACCCAGTGAGCTTTGCAATGGTGACACACTCATTGCTGTATCTCCCCCTTCCTACCTAAAAGTGCATTTGAATCCAACATCTCTGGTGTCTGGTGCTCTCTGAGCACAGCAGAGTAAAGCACGAACGTTTGAACTCTGCTCCCACAGGAAAGGAGTCAGGAGTGAAAGATGATGCTGGGCATCTTCAGCACACAGTGACCTTTGTAGAGAGACACACTCATTGCTGTCTCTCCTCCCTTAGAATAGATAGAATAGATTAGAATAGATTAAAATGGAATGGAATGCAATGCAATGGTTATGGATCATGGAGTGGGGTGGGTTGGGAAGGTGCTTGAGATCATCCACTTCCAACCCCTTGCCATGGGCAGGGATGCCTTCCATAGAGCAGCTTGCTCCAAGCTGGCCTGCAGCACTGCCAGGGATGGAGCATCCAAACCTTCTCCATCCATGCCATACCAGTGCCCCAGCACTGTTTAGAATTAGGGTTAGCTTTAGGGTTAGGGTCAGGGTCACGGTTAGGTACAGGGTTAGGTTTAGGGTTAGGTCTTAGGTTTAGGGATAGGGTTAGGGTTAGGGTTACGTGTTAGGGTTAGGGATAGGGTTAGGGTTAGGGTTAACTGTAACCGGAGTTAACCCTAGGGGTGGAGTTAACACCAGGTTGAGTTTTAGGATTTGGGTTACAGTTAGGATCAGGTTTAGGGTTAGGATTAGGGTTAGGGTTTAGGGTTAGGGTTAGGGTTAACCTTCACCAGAGTTAAGCCTGGGGGCGGAGTTAACCCCAGGGTTAGGGTTAGAATTAGGGTTACGGTCAGGATTAAGTTAGGGTTATGGTTAGGCTGGGTTAGGATTAGGGTTAGTGTTAGGTCTTAGGGTTAGGGTCAGGGTTACGGTTAGGGGACAGGGATGGGGTTAGGGTTGCGGTTAGGATTAGGGTTAAGGTTAGGGTTACCTCTAACTAGAGTTAAACCTAGGGTTGGAGTTAACCCCAGGGTTAGGGTTAGGCTTAGGGTTAGCATTAACCCTAATCAGAATTAATCCTAGTTGCGGGTATAATCCCAGGTTTAGCGTTAGGGTTAGGGTCAGGCTTAGCATTAGACTTAAGTTTAGGGTTAGGTTAACCCTAACCGGAGTTAACTAGGGTTAGGGTTAGGGTTGGGGTTAAGGTTAGGGTTACCTCTAACGGAGTTAACCCTAGGGGTTAACTGCTCAAGGTTCCTCCCCAAAAACCCCAAGTGCTGGAGCTCACCCACGTCTGCCCCGGGAGGAGGGTCAGGCCCCACAGCTCTGCTCCTGCCAGCGCTGCCGAGCCCTGCACTCCCTTGATGGTGCTATCAGAGCGCCCCACACACCGCAGCACGGGCTGGGCCATTGCTCTGGCTCCGGCAGAGGCACAAGTGTTTGGAAGCTGCCAGCGAACAACAAGAGCTGAGAAGCGGCTGCAGAAGGGCTCTGCTGTGGGGCTGAAAGCCAAGGGTGGTGCAGGGCAAAGGAGAGACTGCAGAGCCTCAGCCCTTGGGCTTCCTTCAGAGGAGGTGGCGGTGCTGCCCTTGATCCTGGCTGTTCTCCAGGCCTGACCTGCCCTCAGCGGTCTCCAGTGGCCTCTGGCAAGGCCAGCAGCAGAGACAGGATGTTCTGCACAAATGTCTGCACCTGCTCCTGGGCCTGAGCAGTGCTGAGAGCTCTTCTGCAGCCAAATGCAAATCGTACTTTACAGTCAGACAGCGTGGTGTGGGGTGGAAGGGACCTTAAATCCCCATAGGGATTCAGAGCATCCCACAGGCAGAGCATCCCATAGGTGTTCAGAGCATCCCCCAAGCAGGGCATCCCACAGGGATTCACAGCATCCCACAAGCAGAGCATCCCATAGGGATTCAGAGCATTCCACAGGCAGAGTATCCCATAGGGGTTCAGAGCATCCCATGAGCAGAGCATCCCATAGGGGTTCAGAGCATCCCATAGAGATCCAGAGCATCCCAGAGGGATTCACAGCATCCCACAAGCAGAGCATCCCACAGGGATTCACAGCATCCCACAGTCAGAGCATCGCATAAGGAATCAGAGCATCCCACAAGGATTCAGAGCATCCCACAAGCAGAGCATGCCAGAGGGATTCAGAGCATCCCACAGGGCTCCAGAGCATCCCACCAAGCAGAGCACCCCGCAGAGATTCACAGCATCACACAACCACAGCATAATACAGAGCTCCAGAGCATCCCATAGGGATTCAGAGCACCCCAAGCGCATCAGAACCCCCCCATCTCCCCATGGAAGCCCCCATCGACACCCCTGGCCCACCCCCCTCCCCATGGAGCTCCCCCCATAGAACCTGCCTCTCTATGACATTAGCCCCAGCTCCAAGGGACCTGCATCCAGCACCCGTATCCCCGGGGCAGTTGCGCTTTGGGTGCAGTGGTGCTTGCAGCTCCTTGCTTGCAGCTCCTTGGTTGCAGCTCCTTGGTGTCACCTCCTTGGTGTCACTCTTAGCGGTGGTGGCAGCGATGGCTTTGCTCCGTGTCATCATCCTGCTGGCTTCGGCCTGGCTGGTTCAAGGCTCCTGGGACAGCTGTGGGTGAGTGGCTCCAGGCTCCAGGGTTTCTGGTATTCCATAGGGAGATGCTGCTGCTCCCAGCCACGGTCACACCAATGGGGAGGTGGGATTTGAGGAGCCCCACTTGCTTGCCATCACCCCATGCGCGGGCACAGCACAGCTATGGGGCACCCCATAAGGTCCTGTGTCCTGCAGCACCCTATGAGGCAGGATGATGCCCATCTCTGGGACTCTGCGTAGGGTCCCTTTTCCCTGCAGCACCCAATGGGGCGGGACAATGCTCGCCCTTCATCCCTAAGCATCAAGTGTTGGGCTTCTGCTTCAAGAGGGACCTGCGGTACCCGTCCCATGGCTGATTTTTACGGGATGTCGCGCATTGTCGGAGGCACGGATGCACACCAGGGCGCCTGGCCGCGGATGCTCAGCATCCAGTTCCCCACAGCCACCGCATTCTCGCACATCTGCGGGGGGTCCCTCATCCCGTATGAAGACAGGCTGAGGAAGTTGGGGCTTTTCAGCCTGGAGAAGAGAAGGCTGCGTGGAGACCTCAGAGCAGCCTTCCAGTACCTGAAGGGGGCCTACAGGGATGCTGGGGAGGGACTCTTTGTCAGGGACTGTAGTGACAGGACAAGGGGTAATGGGTTAAAACTTAAACAGGGGAAGTTTAAATTGGATATAAGGAGGAAATTCTTTCCTGTTAGGGTGAGGAGACGCTGGAATCGGTCGCCCAGGGAGGTTGTGAGTGCTCCATCCCTGGCGGTGTTCAAGGCCAGGTTGGATGAAGCCTTGTGTGGGATGGTTTAGTGAGAGGTGT
Source organism: Lathamus discolor (assembly GCF_037157495.1). Taxonomy (NCBI): domain Eukaryota; kingdom Metazoa; phylum Chordata; class Aves; order Psittaciformes; family Psittacidae; genus Lathamus; species Lathamus discolor. The sequence goes on along the minus strand of NC_088892.1, from coordinate 850,620 downwards.
CCCTGTCCATGGCAGGGGGGTTGGAACTAGATGATCTTAAGGTCCTTTCCAACCCTAACTATTCTATGATTCTGTGATTCTAGGATCACCCCTCAATGGGTCCTCACAGCCGCTCACTGCTTCGTCGGGCAAAAGTAAGGGGGAGAAGGGATTGCAGCCATAGGGAATAGGCCAGGAGCAGCTCCCAGCCCGTCCCCTTCCCCATCCTGGATGCACTGGGAAGAGCGCTCAGGAGAAGGCTGCTTCCAGCTTGACAGCCCTTGAGCCTAAGGCACGCTGCTTTCCTTTGGGAAGCAGCTGGAATGTGGCTCCTTCCCATCCCTCTTCTCCATAGAATGGATTAGAATAGATTAAAATGGAATGGGATGGAATGGAATGCAATGCAATGGTTATGGATCATGGAGTGGGGTGGGTTGGGAAGGTGCTTGAGATCATCCACTTCCAACCCCTTGCCATGGGCAGGGATGCCTTCCATAGAGCAGCTTGCTCCAAGCTGGCCTGCAGCACTGCCAGGGATGGAGCATCCAAACCTTCTCCATCCATGCCATCCCAGTGCCCCAGCACCCTCTGAGGGAATCCCTTCCTTGTCTCCAGCCTGCAATTCCCTGTCGGAACCCATCAGCCCTTGTCCTATGGCTCCAATCCCTGCTCTTCCACTCCCTCCCAGCTTCACCACGGATTGCTTCATGATGGTCAGAATCATGGACGTGGCTTGGGCCAATGCCGAGACCCACAAGTGTTGGATACGGCAGGTCGTGTTCCAGGAATATTATACGGGTTAGGATCACGGTTAGGGTTAGGTTTAGAATTAGGGTTAGCTTTAGGGTTAGGGTCAGGGTCAGGGTTAGGTACAGGGTTAGGTTTAGGGTTAGGTCTTAGGTTTAGGGATAGGGTTAGGGTTAGGGTTACGTGTTAGGGTTAGGGATAGGGTTAGGGTTAGGGTTAACTGTAACCGGAGTTAACCCTAGGGGTGGAGTTAAGACCAGGTTGAGTCTTAGGGTTAGGGTTAGAGTTGCAGTTAGGATCAGGTTTAGGGTTAGGATTAGGGTCAGGGTTTAGGGTTAGGGTTAGGGTTAACCTTCGCCAGAGTTAAGCCTGGGGGCGGAGTTAACCCCAGGGTTAGGGTTAGAATTAGGGTTACGGTCAGGATTAAGTTAGGGTTATGGTTAGGCTGGGTTCGGATTAGGGTTAGTGTTAGGTCTTAGGGTTAGGGTCAGGGTTACGGTTAGGGGTTAGGGATGGGGTTAGGGTTACGGTTAGGATTAGGTTTAAGGTTAGGGTTACCTCTAACTAGAGTTAAACCTAGGGTTGGAGTTAACCCCAGGGTTAGGGTTAGGCTTAGGGTTAGCATTAACCCTAATCAGAATTAATCCTAGTTGCGGGTATAATCCCAGGCTTAGGGTTAGGGTTAGGGTCAGGCTTAGCGTTAGACTTAAATTTAGGGTTAGGTTAACCCTAACCGGAGTTAACTAGGGTTAGGGTTAGGGTTAGGGTTAAGGTTAGGGTTACCTCTAACGGAGTTAACCCTAGGGGTTAACTGCTCAAGGTTCCTCCCCAAAAACCCCAAATGCTGGAGCTCACCCACGTCTGCCCCGGGAGCAGGGTCAGGCCCCACAGCTCTGCTCCTGCCAGCGCTGCCGAGCCCTGCACTCCCTTGATGGTGCTATCAGAGCGCCCCACACACCGCAGCACGGGCTGGGCCATAGCTCTGGCTCCGGCAGAGGCACAAGTGCCTTTGGAAGCTGCCAGCGAACAACAAGAGCTGAGAAGCGGCTGCAGAAGGGCTCTGCTGTGGGGCTGAAAGCCAAGGGTGGTGCAGGGCAAAGGAGAGACGGCAGAGCCTCAGCCCTTGGGCTTCCTTCAGAGGAGGTGGCGGTCGCCCAGGGAGGTTGTGAGTGCTCCATCCCTGGCGGTGTTCAAGGCCAGGTTGGATGAAGCCTTGTGTGGGATGGTTTAGTGAGAGGTGTCCCTGTCCATGGCAGGGGGGTTGGAACTAGATGATCTTAAGGTCCTTTCCAACCCTAACTATTCTATGATTCTGTGATTCTAGGATCACCCCTCAATGGGTCCTCACAGCCACTCACTGCTTCGTCGGGCAAAAGTAAGGGGGAGAAGGGATTGCAGCCATAGGGAATAGGCCAGGAGCAGCTCCCAGCCCGTCCCCTTCCCCATCCTGGATGCACTGGGAAGAGCGCTCAGGAGAAGGCTGCTTCCAGCTTGACAGCCCTTGAGCCTAAGGCACGCTGCTTTCCTTTGGGAAGCAGCCGGAATGTGGCTCCTTCCCATCCCTCTTCTCCATAGAATGGATTAGAATAGATTAAAATGGAATGGGCTGGAATGGAATGCAATGCAATGGTTATGGATCATGGAGTGGGGTGGGTTGGGAAGGAGCTTGAGATCATCCACTTCCAACCCCTTGCCATGGGCAGGGATGCCTTCCATAGAGCAGCTTGCTCCAAGCTGGCCTGCAGCACGGCCAGGGATGGAGCAGCCAAACCTTCTCCATCCATGCCATCCCAGTGCCCCAGCACCCTCTGAGGGAATCCCTTCCTTGTCTCCAGCCTGCAATTCCCTGTCGGAACCCATCAGCCCTTGTCCTATGGCTCCAATCCCTGCTCTTCCACTCCCTCCCAGCTTCACCACGGATTGCTTCATGATGGTCAGAATCATGGACGTGGCTTGGGCCAATGCCGAGACCCACAAGTGTTGGATACGGCAGGTCGTGGTCCAGGAATATTATACGGGTTAGGATCACGGTTAGGGTTAGGGATGGGGTTATGGTTGGAGTTAACCCCAGGGTTAGGGTTAGGCTTAGGGTTAGCATTAACCCTAATCAGAATTTATCCTAGTTGCGGGTATAATCCCAGTCTTAGGGTTAGGGTTAGGGTTAGGGTCAGGCTTAGCGTTAGACTTAAGTTTAGGGTTAGGTTAACCTTAACCGGAGTTAAATAGGGTTAGGGTTAGGGTCAGGGTTAGGGTTAGGGTTAACTGTAACCGGAGTTAACCCTAGGGGTTAACTGCTCAAGGTTCCTCCCCAAAAACCCCAAGTGCTGGAGCTCACCCACGTCTGCCCCGGGAGCAGGGTCAGGCCCCACAGCTCTGCTCCTGCCAGCGCTGCCGAGCCCTGCACTCCCTTGATGGTGCCATCAGAGCGCCCCACACACCGCAGCACGGGCTGGGCCATTGCTCTGGCTCCGGCAGAGGCACAAGTGCCTTTGGAAGCTGCCAGCGAATAACAAGAGCTGAGAGGCGGCTGCAGAAGGGCTCTGCTGTGGGGCTGAAAGCCAAGGGTGGTGCAGGGCAAAGGAGAGACGGCAGAGCCTCAGCCCTTGGGCTTCCTTCAGAGGAGGTGGCGCTGCTGCCCTTGATCCTGGCTGTTCTCCAGGCCTGACCTGCCCTCAGCGGTCTCCAGTGGCCTCTGGCAAGGCCAGCAGCAGAGACAGGATGTTCTGCACAAATGTCTGCACCTGCTCCTGGGCCTGGGCAGTGCTGAGAGCTCTTCTGCAGCCAAATGCAAATCGTACTTTACAGTCAGACAGCGTGGTGTGGGGTGGAAGGGACCTTAAATCCCCATAGGGATTCAGAGCATCCCACAAGCAGAGCATCCCACAGGGATTCACAGCATCCCACAGGCAGAGCATCGCATAAGGAATCAGAGCATCCCACAAGGATTCAGAGCATCCCACAAGCAGAGCATGCCAGAGGGATTCAGAGCATCCCACAGGGCTCCAGAGCATCCCACAGGGCTCCAGAGCATCCCACCAAGCAGAGCACCCCGCAGAGATTCACAGCATCACACAACCACAGCATAATACAGAGCTCCAGAGCATCCCATAGGGATTCAGAGCACCCCAAGCGCATCAGAACCCCCCCCATCTCCCCATGGAAGCCCCCATCGACACCCCTGACCCACCCCCCTCCCCATGGAGCTCCCCCCATGGAACCTGCCTCTCTATGACATCAGCCCCAGCTCCAAGGGACCTGCATCCAGCACCTGTATCCCCGGGGCAGTTGCGCTTTGGGTGCAGTGGTGCTTGCAGCTCCTTGCTTGCAGCTCCTTGGTGTCACCTCCTTGGTGTCACTCTTAGCGGTGGTGGCAGCGATGGCTTTGCTCCGTGTCATCATCCTGCTGGCTTCGGCCTGGCTGGTGCAAGGCTCCTGGGACAGCTGTGGGTGAGTGGCTCCAGGCTCCAGGGTTCCTGGTATTCCATTGGGAGATGCTGCTGCTCCCAGCCACGGTCACACCAATGGGGAGGTGGGATTTGAGGAGCCCCACTTGCTTGCCATCACCCCATGCGCTGGCACAGCACAGCTATGGGGCACCCCATAGGGTCCTGTGTCCTGCAGCACCCTAGGAGGCAGGATGATGCTCATCTCTGGGACACTGCGGAGGGTCCCTTTTCCCTGCAGCACCCAATGGGGCGGGACAATGCTCGCCCTTCATCCCTAAGCATCAAGTGTTGGGCTTCTGCTTCAAGAGGGACCTGCGGTACCCGTCCCATGGCTGATTCTTACGGGATGTCGCGCATCGTCGGAGGCACGGGTGCGCACCAGGGCGCCTGGCCGCGGGTGCTCAGCATCCAGTTCCCCACAGCCACCGCATTCTCGCACATCTGCGGGGGGTCCCTCATCCCGTATGAAGACAGGCTGAGGAAGTTGGGGCTTTTCAGCCTGGAGAAGAGAAGGCTGCGTGGAGACCTCATAGCAGCCTTCCAGTACCTGAAGGGGGCCTACAGGGATGCTGGGGAGGGACTCTTTGTCAGGGACTGTAGTGACAGGACAAGGGGTAATGGGTTAAAACTTAAACAGGGGAAGTTTAAATTGGATATAAGGAGGAAATTCTTTCCTGTTAGGGTGGGGAGACGCTGGAATCGGTTGCCCAGGGAGGTTCCGAGTGCTCCGTCCCTGGCGGTGTTCAAGGCCAGGTTGGATGAAGCCTTGTGTGGGATGGTTTAGTGAGAGGTGTCCCTGTCCATGGCAGGGGGGTTGGAACTAGATGATCTTAAGGTCCTTTCCAACCCTAACTATTCTATGATTCTGTGATTCTATGATCACCCCTCAATGGGTCCTCACAGCCACTCACTGCTTCGTCGGGCAAAAGTAAGGGGGAGAAGGGATTGCAGCCATAGGGAATAGGCCAGGAGCAGCTCCCAGCCCGTCCCCTTCCCCATCCTGGATGCACTGGGAAGAGCGCTCAGGAGAAGGCTGCTTCCAGCTTGACAGCCCTTGAGCCTAAGGCACACTGCTTTCCTTTGGGAAGCAGCCGGAATGTGGCTCCTTCCCATCCCTCTTCTCCATTGAATGGATTAGAATAGATTAAAATGGAATGGAATGCAATGCAATGGTTATGGATCATGGAGTGGGGTGGGTTGGGAAGGAGCTTGAGATCATCCACTTCCAACCCCTTGCCATGGGCAGGGATGCCTTCCATAGAGCAGCTTGCTCCAAGCTGGCCTGCAGCACTGCCAGGGATGGAGCATCCAAACCTTCTCCATCCATGCCATCCCAGTGCCCCAGCACCCTCTGAGGGAATCCCTTCCTTATCTCCAGCCTGCAATTCCCTGTCGGAACCCATCAGCCCTTGTCCTATGGCTCCAATCCCTGCTCTTCCACTCCCTCCCAGCTTCACCACGGATTGCTTCATGATGGTCAGAATCATGGACGTGGCTTGGGCCAATGCCGAGACCCACAAGTGTTGGATACGGCAGGTCGTGGTCCAGGAATATTATACGGCTTAGGATCACGGTTAGGGTTAGGTTTAGAATTAGGGTTAGCTTTAGGGTTAGGGTCAGGGTCAAGGTTAGGTACAAGGTTAGGTTTAGGGTTAGGTCTTAGGTTTAGGGATAGGGTTAGGGTTAGGGTTACGTGTTAGGGTTAGGGATAGGGTTAGGGTTAGGGTTAGGGTTAACTGTAACCGGAGTTAACCCTAGGGGTGGAGTTAAGACCAGGTTGAGTCTTAGGGTTAGGGTTAGAGTTGCAGTTAGGATCAGGTTTAGGGTTAGGATTAGGGTTGGGGTTTAGGGTTAGGGTTAGGGTTAACCTTCACCAGAGTTAAGCCTGGGGGCGGAGTTAACCCCAGGGTTAGGGTTAGGATTAGTGTTAGCATTAACCCTAATCAGAATTAACCCTAGTTGCGGGTTTAATCACAGGCTTAGGGTTAGGGTTAGGGTTAGGGTCTGGCTTAGCGTTAGACTTAAGTTTAGGGTTAGGTTAAGCCTAACCGGAGTTAACTAGGGTTAGGGTTAGGGTTAGGGTTAAGGTTAGGGTTGCCTCTAACCGGAGTTAACCCTAGGGGTTAACTGCTAAAGGTTCCTCCCCAAAAACCCCAAGTGCTGGAGCTCACCCACGTCTGCCCCGGGAGCAGGGTCAGGCCCCACAGCTCTGCTCCTGCCAGCGTTGCCGAGCCCTGCACTCCCTTGATGGTGCCATCAGAGCGCCCCACACACCGCAGCACGGGCTGGGCCATTGCTCTGGCTCCGGCAGAGGCACAAGTGCCTTTGGAAGCTGCCAGCGAACAACAAGAGCTGAGAGGCGGCTGCAGAAGGGCTCTGCTGTCGGGCTGAAAGCCAAGGGTGGTGCAGGGCAAAGGAGAGACGGCAGAGCCTCAGCCCTTGGGCTTCCTTCAGAGGAGGTGGCGCTGCTGCCCTTGATCCTGGCTGTTCTCCAGGCCTGACCTGCCCTCAGCGGTCTCCAGTGGCCTCTGGCAAGGCCAGCAGCAGAGACAGGATGTTCTGCACAAATGTCTGCACCTGCTCCTGGGCCTGGGCAGTGCTGAGAGCTCTTCTGCAGCCAAATGCAAATCGTACTTTACAGTCAGACAGCGTGGTGTGGGGTGGAAGGGACCTTAAATCCCCATAGGGATTCAGAGCATCCCACAAGCAGAGCATCCCACAGGGATTCACAGCATCCCACAGTCAGAGCATCGCATAAGGAATCAGAGCATCCCACAAGGATTCAGAGCATCCCACAAGCAGAGCATGCCAGAGGGATTCAGAGCATCCCACAGGGCTCCAGAGCATCCCACAGGGCTCCAGAGCATCCCACCAAGCAGAGCACCCCGCAGAGATTCACAGCATCACACAACCACAGCATAATACAGAGCTCCAGAGCATCCCATAGGGATTCAGAGCACCCCAAGCGCATCAGAACCCCCCCCATCTCCCCATGGAAGCCCCCATCGACACCCCTGACCCACCCCCCTCCCCATGGAGCTCCCCCCATGGAACCTGCCTCTCTATGACATCAGCCCCAGCTCCAAGGGACCTGCATCCAGCACCTGTATCCCCGGGGCAGTTGCGCTTTGGGTGCAGTGGTGCTTGCAGCTCCTTGCTTGCAGCTCCTTGGTGTCACCTCCTTGGTGTCACTCTTAGCGGTGGTGGCAGCGATGGCTTTGCTCCGTGTCATCATCCTGCTGGCTTCGGCCTGGCTGGTGCAAGGCTCCTGGGACAGCTGTGGGTGAGTGGCTCCAGGCTCCAGGGTTCCTGGTATTCCATAGGGAGATGCTGCTGCTCCCAGCCACGGTCACACCAATGGGGAGGTGGGATTTGAGGAGCCCCACTTGCTTGCCATCACCCCATGCGCTGGCACAGCACAGCTATGGGGCACCCCATAGGGTCCTGTGTCCTGCAGCACCCTAGGAGGCAGGATGATGCTCATCTCTGGGACACTGCGGAGGGTCCCTTTTCCCTGCAGCACCCAATGGGGCGGGACAATGCTCGCCCTTCATCCCTAAGCATCAAGTGTTGGGCTTCTGCTTCAAGAGGGACCTGCGGTACCCGTCCCATGGCTGATTCTTACGGGATGTCGCGCATCGTCGGAGGCACGGATGCGCACCAGGGCGCCTGGCCGCGGGTGCTCAGCATCCAGTTCCCCACAGGCACCGCATTCTCGCACATCTGCGGGGGGTCCCTCATCCCGTATGAAGACAGGCTGAGGAAGTTGGGGCTTTTCAGCCTGGAGAAGAGAAGGCTGCGTGGAGACCTCATAGCAGCCTTCCAGTACCTGAAGGGGGCCTACAGGGATGCTGGGGAGGGACTCTTTGTCAGGGACTGTAGTGACAGGACAAGGGGTAATGGGTTAAAACTTAAACAGGGGAAGTTTAAATTGGATATAAGGAGGAAATTCTTTCCTGTTAGGGTGGGGAGACGCTGGAATCGGTTGCCCAGGGAGGTTCCGAGTGCTCCATCCCTGGCGGTGTTCAAGGCCAGGTTGGATGAAGCCTTGTGTGGGATGGTTTAGTGAGAGGTGTCCCTGTCCATGGCAGGGGGGTTGGAACTAGATGATCTTAAGGTCCTTTCCAACCCTAACTATTCTATGATTCTGTGATTCTAGGATCACCCCTCAATGGGTCCTCACAGCCACTCACTGCTTCGTCGGGCAAAAGTAAGGGGGAGAAGGGATTGCAGCCATAGGGAATAGGCCAGGAGCAGCTCCCAGCCCGTCCCCTTCCCCATCCTGGATGCACTGGGAAGAGCGCTCAGGAGAAGGCTGCTTCCAGCTTGACAGCCCTTGAGCCTAAGGCACACTGCTTTCCTTTGGGAAGCAGCCGGAATGTGGCTCCTTCCCATCCCTCTTCTCCATAGAATGGATTAGAATAGATTAAAATGGAATGGAATGCAATGCAATGGTTATGGATCATGGAGTGGGGTGGGTTGGGAAGGAGCTTGAGATCATCCACTTCCAACCCCTTGCCATGGGCAGGGATGCCTTCCATAGAGCAGCTTGCTCCAAGCTGGCCTGCAGCACTGCCAGGGATGGAGCATCCAAACCTTCTCCATCCATGCCATCCCAGTGCCCCAGCACCCTCTGAGGGAATCCCTTCCTTATCTCCAGCCTGCAATTCCCTGTCGGAACCCATCAGCCCTTGTCCTATGGCTCCAATCCCTGCTCTTCCACTCCCTCCCAGCTTCACCACGGATTGCTTCATGATGGTCAGAATCATGGACGTGGCTTGGGCCAATGCCGAGACCCACAAGTGTTGGATACGGCAGGTCGTGGTCCAGGAATATTATACGGCTTAGGATCACGGTTAGGGTTAGGTTTAGAATTAGGGTTAGCTTTAGGGTTAGGGTCAGGGTCAAGGTTAGGTACAAGGTTAGGTTTAGGGTTAGGTCTTAGGTTTAGGGATAGGGTTAGGTTTAGGGTTACGTGTTAGGGTTAGGGATAGGGTTAGGGTTAGGGTTAACTGTAACCGGAGTTAACCCTAGGGGTGGAGTTAAGACCAGGTTGAGTCTTAGGGTTAGGGTTAGAGTTGCAGTTAGGATCAGGTTTAGGGTTAGGATTAGGGTTGGGGTTTAGGGTTAGGGTTAGGGTTAACCTTCACCAGAGTTAAGCCTGGGGGCGGAGTTAACCCCAGGGTTAGGGTTAGGATTAGTGTTAGCATTAACCCTAATCAGAATTAACCCTAGTTGCGGGTTTAATCACAGGCTTAGGGTTAGGGTTAGGGTTAGGGTCTGGCTTAGCGTTAGACTTAAGTTTAGGGTTAGGTTAAGCCTAACCGGAGTTAACTAGGGTTAGGGTTAGGGTTAGGGTTAAGGTTAGGGTTGCCTCTAACCGGAGTTAACCCTAGGGGTTAACTGCTAAAGGTTCCTCCCCAAAAACCCCAAGTGCTGGAGCTCACCCACGTCTGCCCCGGGAGCAGGGTCAGGCCCCACAGCTCTGCTCCTGCCAGCGCTGCCGAGCCCTGCACTCCCTTGATGGTGCCATCAGAGCGCCCCACACACCGCAGCACGGGCTGGGCCATTGCTCTGGCTCCGGCAGAGGCACAAGTGCCTTTGGAAGCTGCCAGCGAACAACAAGAGCTGAGAGGCGGCTGCAGAAGGGCTCTGCTGTCGGGCTGAAAGCCAAGGGTGGTGCAGGGCAAAGGAGAGACGGCAGAGCCTCAGCCCTTGGGCTTCCTTCAGAGGAGGTGGCGCTGCTGCCCTTGATCCTGGCTGTTCTCCAGGCCTGACCTGCCCTCAGCGGTCTCCAGTGGCCTCTGGCAAGGCCAGCAGCAGAGACAGGATGTTCTGCACAAATGTCTGCACCTGCTCCTGGGCCTGGGCAGTGCTGAGAGCTCTTCTGCAGCCAAATGCAAATCGTACTTTACAGTCAGACAGCGTGGTGTGGGGTGGAAGGGACCTTAAATCCCCATAGGGATTCAGAGCATCCCACAAGCAGAGCATCCCACAGGGATTCACAGCATCCCACAGTCAGAGCATCGCATAAGGAATCAGAGCATGCCACAAGGATTCAGAGCATCCCACAAGCAGAGCATGCCAGAGGGATTCAGAGCATCCCACAGGGCTCCAGAGCATCCCACAGGGCTCCAGAGCATCCCACCAAGCAGAGCACCCCGCAGAGATTCACAGCATCACACAACCACAGCATAATACAGAGCTCCAGAGCATCCCATAGGGATTCAGAGCACCCCAAGCGCATCAGAACCCCCCCCATCTCCCCATGGAAGCCCCCATCGACACCCCTGACCCACCCCCCTCCCCATGGAGCTCCCCCCATGGAACCTGCCTCTCTATGACATCAGCCCCAGCTCCAAGGGACCTGCATCCAGCACCTGTATCCCCGGGGCAGTTGCGCTTTGGGTGCAGTGGTGCTTGCAGCTCCTTGCTTGCAGCTCCTTGGTGTCACCTCCTTGGTGTCACTCTTAGCGGTGGTGGCAGCGATGGCTTTGCTCCGTGTCATCATCCTGCTGGCTTCGGCCTGGCTGGTGCAAGGCTCCTGGGACAGCTGTGGGTGAGTGGCTCCAGGCTCCAGGGTTCCTGGTATTCCATAGGGAGATGCTGCTGCTCCCAGCCACGGTCACACCAATGGGGAGGTGGGATTTGAGGAGCCCCACTTGCTTGCCATCACCCCATGCGCTGGCACAGCACAGCTATGGGGCACCCCATAGGGTCCTGTGTCCTGCAGCACCCTAGGAGGCAGGATGATGCTCATCTCTGGGACACTGCGTAGGGTCCCTTTTCCCTGCAGCACCCAATGGGGCGGGACAATGCTCGCCCTTCATCCCTAAGCATCAAGTGTTGGGCTTCTGCTTCAAGAGGGACCTGCGGTACCCGTCCCATGGCTGATTCTTACGGGATGTCGCGCATCGTCGGAGGCACGGGTGCGCACCAGGGCGCCTGGCCGCGGGTGCTCAGCATCCAGTTCCCCACAGCCACCGCATTCTCGCACATCTGCGGGGGGTCCCTCATCCCGTATGAAGACAGGCTGAGGAAGTTGGGGCTTTTCAGCCTGGAGAAGAGAAGGCTGCGTGGAGACCTCATAGCAGCCTTCCAGTACCTGAAGGGGGCCTACAGGGATGCTGGGGAGGGACTCTTTGTCAGGGACTGTAGTGACAGGACAAGGGGTAATGGGTTAAAACTTAAACAGGGGAAGTTTAAATTGGATATAAGGAGGAAATTCTTTCCTGTTAGGGTGGGGAGACGCTGGAATCGGTTGCCCAGGGATGTTCCGAGTGCTCCATCCCTGGCGGTGTTGAAGGCCAGGTTGGATGAAGCCTTGTGTGGGATGGTTTAGTGAGAGGTGTCCCTGTCCATGGCAGGGGGGTTGGAACTAGATGATCTTAAGGTCCTTTCCAACCCTAACTATTCTATGATTCTGTGATTCTATGATCACCCCTCAATGGGTCCTCACAGCCACTCACTGCTTCGTCGGGCAAAAGTAAGGGGGAGAAGGGATTGCAGCCATAGGGAATAGGCCAGGAGCAGCTCCCAGCCCGTCACCTTCCCCATCCTGGATGCACTGGGAAGAGCGCTCAGGAGAAGGCTGCTTCCAGCTTGACAGCCCTTGAGCCTAAGGCACACTGCTTTCCTTTGGGAAGCAGCCGGAATGTGGCTCCTTCCCATCCCTCTTCTCCATTGAATGGATTAGAATAGATTAAAATGGAATGGAATGCAATGCAATGGTTATGGATCATGGAGTGGGGTGGGTTGGGAAGGAGCTTGAGATCATCCACTTCCAACCCCTTGCCATGGGCAGGGATGCCTTCCATAGAGCAGCTTGCTCCAAGCTGGCCTGCAGCACTGCCAGGGATGGAGCATCCAAACCTTCTCCATCCATGCCATCCCAGTGCCCCAGCACCCTCTGAGGGAATCCCTTCCTTATCTCCAGCCTGCAATTCCCTGTCGGAACCCATCAGCCCTTGTCCTATGGCTCCAATCCCTGCTCTTCCACTCCCTCCCAGCTTCACCACGGATTGCTTCATGATGGTCAGAATCATGGACGTGGCTTGGGCCAATGCCGAGACCCACAAGTGTTGGATACGGCAGGTCGTGGTCCAGGAATATTATACGGCTTAGGATCACGGTTAGGGTTAGGTTTAGAATTAGGGTTAGCTTTAGGGTTAGGGTCAGGGTCAAGGTTAGGTACAAGGTTAGGTTTAGGGTTAGGTCTTAGGTTTAGGGATAGGGTTAGGTTTAGGGTTACGTGTTAGGGTTAGGGATAGGGTTAGGGTTAGGGTTAACTGTAACCGGAGTTAACCCTAGGGGTGGAGTTAAGACCAGGTTGAGTCTTAGGGTTAGGGTTAGAGTTGCAGTTAGGATCAGGTTTAGGGTTAGGATTAGGGTTGGGGTTTAGGGTTAGGGTTAGGGTTAACCTTCACCAGAGTTAAGCCTGGGGGCGGAGTTAACCCCAGGGTTAGGGTTAGGATTAGTGTTAGCATTAACCCTAATCAGAATTAACCCTAGTTGCGGGTTTAATCACAGGCTTAGGGTTAGGGTTAGGGTTAGGGTCTGGCTTAGCGTTAGACTTAAGTTTAGGGTTAGCTTAACCCTAACCGGAGTTAACTAGGGTTAGGGTTTGGGTTAGGGTTAAGGTTAGGGTTACCTCTAACCGGAGTTAACCCTAGGGGTTAACTGCTAAAGGTTCCTCCCCAAAAACCCCAAGTGCTGGAGCTCACCCACGTCTGCCCCGGGAGCAGGGTCAGGCCCCACAGCTCTGCTCCTGCCAGCGCTGCTGAGCCCTGCACTCCCTTGATGGTGCCATCAGAGCGCCCCACACACCACAGCACGGGCTGGGCCATTGCTCTGGCTCCGGCAGAGGCACAAGTGCCTTTGGAAGCTGCCAGCGAACAACAAGAGCTGAGAGGCGGCTGCAGAAGGGCTCTGCTGTGGGGCTGAAAGCCAAGGGTGGTGCAGGGCAAAGGAGAGACGGCAGAGCCTCAGCCCTTGGGCTTCCTTCAGAGGAGGTGGCGCTGCTGCCCTTGATCCTGGCTGTTCTCCAGGCCTGACCTGCCCTCAGCGGTCTCCAGTGGCCTCTGGCAAGGCCAGCAGCAGAGACAGGATGTTCTGCACAAATGTCTGCACCTGCTCCTGGGCCTGGGCAGTGCTGAGAGCTCTTCTGCAGCCAAATGCAAATCGTACTTTACAGTCAGACAGCGTGGTGTGGGGTGGAAGGGACCTTAAATCCCCATAGGGATTCAGAGAATCCCACAAGCAGAGCATCCCACAGGGATTCACAGCATCCCACAGTCAGAGCATCGCATAAGGAATCAGAGCATCCCACAAGGATTCAGAGCATGCCACAAGCAGAGCATGCCAGAGGGATTCAGAGCATCCCACAGGGCTCCAGAGCATCCCACAGGGCTCCAGAGCATCCCACCAAGCAGAGCACCCCGCAGAGATTCACAGCATCACACAACCACAGCATAATACAGAGCTCCAGAGCATCCCATAGGGATTCAGAGCACCCCAAGCGCATCAGAACCCCCCCCATCTCCCCATGGAAGCCCCCATCGACACCCCTGACCCACCCCCCTCCCCATGGAGCTCCCCCCATGGAACCTGCCTCTCTATGACACCAGCCCCAGCTCCAAGGGACCTGCATCCAGCACCTGTATCCCCGGGGCAGTTGCGCTTTGGGTGCAGTGGTGCTTGCAGCTCCTTGCTTGCAGCTCCTTGGTGTCACCTCCTTGGTGTCACTCTTAGCGGTGGTGGCAGCGATGGCTTTGCTCCGTGTCATCATCCTGCTGGCTTCGGCCTGGCTGGTGCAAGGCTCCTGGGACAGCTGTGGGTGAGTGGCTCCAGGCTCCAGGGTTCCTGGTATTCCATAGGGAGATGCTGCTGCTCCCAGCCACGGTCACACCAATGGGGAGGTGGGATTTGAGGAGCCCCACTTGCTTGCCATCACCCCATGCGCTGGCACAGCACAGCTATGGGGCACCCCATAGGGTCCTGTGTCCTGCAGCACCCTAGGAGGCAGGATGATGCTCATCTCTGGGACACTGCGTAGGGTCCCTTTTCCCTGCAGCACCCAATGGGGCGGGACAATGCTCGCCCTTCATCCCTAAGCATCAAGTGTTGGGCTTCTGCTTCAAGAGGGACCTGCGGTACCCGTCCCATGGCTGATTCTTACGGGATGTCGCGCATCGTCGGAGGCACGGGTGCGCACCAGGGCGCCTGGCCGCGGGTGCTCAGCATCCAGTTCCCCACAGCCACCGCATTCTCGCACATCTGCGGGGGGTCCCTCATCCCGTATGAAGACAGGCTGAGGAAGTTGGGGCTTTTCAGCCTGGAGAAGAGAAGGCTGCGTGGAGACCTCAGAGCAGCCTTCCAGTACCTGAAGGGGGCCTACAGGGATGCTGGGGAGGGACTCTTTGTCAGGGACTGTAGTGACAGGACAAGGGGTAATGGGTTAAAACTTAAACAGGGGAAGTTTAAATTGGATATAAGGAGGAAATTCTTTCCTGTTAGGGTGGGGAGACGCTGGAATCGGTTGCCCAGGGAGGTTCCGAGTGCTCCATCCCTGGCGGTGTTGAAGGCCAGGTTGGATGAAGCCTTGTGTGGGATGGTTTAGTGAGAGGTGTCCCTGTCCATGGCAGGGGGGTTGGAACTAGATGATCTTAAGGTCCTTTCCAACCCTAACTATTCTATGATTCTGTGATTCTATGATCACCCCTCAATGGGTCCTCACAGCCACTCACTGCTTCGTCGGGCAAAAGTAAGGGGGAGAAGGGATTGCAGCCATAGGGAATAGGCCAGGAGCAGCTCCCAGCCCGTCCCCTTCCCCATCCTGGATGCACTGGGAAGAGCGCTCAGGAGAAGGCTGCTTCCAGCTTGACAGCCCTTGAGCCTAAGGCACACTGCTTTCCTTTGGGAAGCAGCCGGAATGTGGCTCCTTCCCATCCCTCTTCTCCATAGAATGGATTAGAATAGATTAAAATGGAATGGAATGCAATGCAATGGTTATGGATCATGGAGTGGGGTGGGTTGGGAAGGAGCTTGAGATCATCCACTTCCAACCCCTTGCCATGGGCAGGGATGCCTTCCATAGAGCAGCTTGCTCCAAGCTGGCCTGCAGCACTGCCAGGGATGGAGCATCCAAACCTTCTCCATCCATGCCATCCCAGTGCCCCAGCACCCTCTGAGGGAATCCCTTCCTTATCTCCAGCCTGCAATTCCCTGTCGGAACCCATCAGCCCTTGTCCTATGGCTCCAATCCCTGCTCTTCCACTCCCTCCCAGCTTCACCACGGATTGCTTCATGATGGTCAGAATCATGGACGTGGCTTGGGCCAATGCCGAGACCCACAAGTGTTGGATACGGCAGGTCGTGGTCCAGGAATATTATACGGCTTAGGATCACGGTTAGGGTTAGGTTTAGAATTAGGGTTAGCTTTAGGGTTAGGGTCAGGGTCAAGGTTAGGTACAAGGTTAGGTTTAGGGTTAGGTCTTAGGTTTAGGGATAGGGTTAGGTTTAGGGTTACGTGTTAGGGTTAGGGATAGGGTTAGGGTTAGGGTTAACTGTAACCGGAGTTAACCCTAGGGGTGGAGTTAAGACCAGGTTGAGTCTTAGGGTTAGGGTTAGAGTTGCAGTTAGGATCAGGTTTAGGGTTAGGATTAGGGTTGGGGTTTAGGGTTAGGGTTAGGGTTAACCTTCACCAGAGTTAAGCCTGGGGGCGGAGTTAACCCCAGGGTTAGGGTTAGGATTAGTGTTAGCATTAACCCTAATCAGAATTAACCCTAGTTGCGGGTTTAATCACAGGCTTAGGGTTAGGGTTAGGGTTAGGGTCTGGCTTAGCGTTAGACTTAAGTTTAGGGTTAGCTTAACCCTAACCGGAGATAACTAGGGTTAGGGTTAGGGTTAGGGTTAAGGTTAGGGTTACCTCTAACCGGAGTTAACCCTAGGGGTTAACTGCTAAAGGTTCCTCCCCAAAAACCCCAAGTGCTGGAGCTCACCCACGTCTGCCCCGGGAGCAGGGTCAGGCCCCACAGCTCTGCTCCTGCCAGCGCTGCCGAGCCCTGCACTCCCTTGATGGTGCCATCAGAGCGCCCCACACACCGCAGCACGGGCTGGGCCATTGCTCTGGCTCCGGCAGAGGCACAAGTGCCTTTGGAAGCTGCCAGCGAACAACAAGAGCTGAGAGGCGGCTGCAGAAGGGCTCTGCTGTGGGGCTGAAAGCCAAGGGTGGTGCAGGGCAAAGGAGAGACGGCAGAGCCTCAGCCCTTGGGCTTCCTTCAGAGGAGGTGGCGCTGCTGCCCTTGATCCTGGCTGTTCTCCAGGCCTGACCTGCCCTCAGCGGTCTCCAGTGGCCTCTGGCGAGGCCAGCAGCAGAGACAGGATGTTCTGCACAAATGTCTGCACCTGCTCCTGGGCCTGGGCAGTGCTGAGAGCTCTTCTGCAGCCAAATGCAAATCGTACTTTACAGTCAGACAGCGTGGTGTGGGGTGGAAGGGACCTTAAATCCCCATAGGGATTCAGAGCATCCCACAAGCAGAGCATCCCACAGGGATTCACAGCATCCCACAGTCAGAGCATCGCATAAGGAATCAGAGCATCCCACAAGGATTCAGAGCATCCCACAAGCAGAGCATGCCAGAGGGATTCAGAGCATCCCACAGGGCTCCAGAGCATCCCACCAAGCAGAGCACCCCGCAGAGATTCACAGCATCACACAACCACAGCATAATACAGAGCTCCAGAGCATCCCATAGGGATTCAGAGCACCCCAAGCGCATCAGAACCCCCCCATCTCCCCATGGAAGCCCCCATCGACACCCCTGACCCACCCCCCTCCCCATGGAGCTCCCCCCATGGAACCTGCCTCTCTATGACATCAGCCCCAGCTCCAAGGGACCTGCATCCAGCACCTGTATCCCCGGGGCAGTTGCGCTTTGGGTGCAGTGGTGCTTGCAGCTCCTTGCTTGCAGCTCCTTGGTGTCACCTCCTTGGTGTCACTCTTAGCGGTGGTGGCAGCGATGGCTTTGCTCCGTGTCATCATCCTGCTGGCTTCGGCCTGGCTGGTGCAAGGCTCCTGGGACAGCTGTGGGTGAGTGGCTCCAGGCTCCAGGGTTCCTGGTATTCCATAGGGAGATGCTGCTGCTCCCAGCCACGGTCACACCAATGGGGAGGTGGGATTTGAGGAGCCCCACTTGCTTGCCATCACCCCATGCGCTGGCACAGCACAGCTATGGGGCACCCCATAGGGTCCTGTGTCCTGCAGCACCCTAGGAGGCAGGATGATGCTCATCTCTGGGACACTGCGTAGGGTCCCTTTTCCCTGCAGCACCCAATGGGGCGGGACAATGCTCGCCCTTCATCCCTAAGCATCAAGTGTTGGGCTTCTGCTTCAAGAGGGACCTGCGGTACCCGTCCCATGGCTGATTCTTACGGGATGTCGCGCATCGTCGGAGGCACGGGTGCGCACCAGGGCGCCTGGCCGCGGGTGCTCAGCATCCAGTTCCCCACAGCCACTGCATTCTCGCACATCTGCGGGGGGTCCCTCATCCCGTATGAAGACAGGCTGAGGAAGTTGGGGCTTTTCAGCCTGGAGAAGAGAAGGCTGCGTGGAGACCTCAGAGCAGCCTTCCAGTACCTGAAGGGGGCCTACAGGGATGCTGGGGAGGGACTCTTTGTCAGGGACTGTAGTGACAGGACAAGGGGTAATGGGTTAAAACTTAAACAGGGGAAGTTTAAATTGGATATAAGGAGGAAATTCTTTCCTGTTAGGGTGGGGAGACGCTGGAATCGGTTGCCCAGGGAGGTTCCGAGTGCTCCATCCCTGGCGGTGTTCAAGGCCAGGTTGGATGAAGCCTTGTGTGGGATGGTTTAGTGAGAGGTGTCCCTGTCCACGGCAGGGGGGTTGGAACTAGATGATCTTAAGGTCCTTTCCAACCCTAACTATTCTATGATTCTGTGATTCTATGATCACCCCTCAATGGGTCCTCACAGCCACTCACTGCTTCGTCGGGCAAAAGTAAGGGGGAGAAGGGATTGCAGCCATAGGGAATAGGCCAGGAGCAGCTCCCAGCCCGTCCCCTTCCCCATCCTGGATGCACTGGGAAGAGCGCTCAGGAGAAGGCTGCTTCCAGCTTGACAGCCCTTGAGCCTAAGGCACACTGCTTTCCTTTGGGAAGCAGCCGGAATGTGGCTCCTTCCCATCCCTCTTCTCCATTGAATGGATTAGAATAGATTAAAATGGAATGGAATGCAATGCAATGGTTATGGATCATGGAGTGGGGTGGGTTGGGAAGGAGCTTGAGATCATCCACTTCCAACCCCTTGCCATGGGCAGGGATGCCTTCCATAGAGCAGCTTGCTCCAAGCTGGCCTGCAGCACTGCCAGGGATGGAGCATCCAAACCTTCTCCATCCATGCCATCCCAGTGCCCCAGCACCCTCTGAGGGAATCCCTTCCTTATCTCCAGCCTGCAATTCCCTGTCGGAACCCATCAGCCCTTGTCCTATGGCTCCAATCCCTGCTCTTCCACTCCCTCCCAGCTTCACCACGGATTGCTTCATGATGGTCAGAATCATGGACGTGGCTTGGGCCAATGCCGAGACCCACAAGTGTTGGATACGGCAGGTCGTGGTCCAGGAATATTATACGGCTTAGGATCACGGTTAGGGTTAGGTTTAGAATTAGGGTTAGCTTTAGGGTTAGGGTCAGGGTCAAGGTTAGGTACAAGGTTAGGTTTAGGGTTAGGTCTTAGGTTTAGGGATAGGGTTAGGTTTAGGGTTACGTGTTAGGGTTAGGGATAGGGTTAGGGTTAGGGTTAACTGTAACCGGAGTTAACCCTAGGGGTGGAGTTAAGACCAGGTTGAGTCTTAGGGTTAGGGTTAGAGTTGCAGTTAGGATCAGGTTTAGGGTTAGGATTAGGGTTGGGGTTTAGGGTTAGGGTTAGGGTTAACCTTCACCAGAGTTAAGCCTGGGGGCGGAGTTAACCCCAGGGTTAGGGTTAGGATTAGTGTTAGCATTAACCCTAATCAGAATTAACCCTAGTTGCGGGTTTAATCACAGGCTTAGGGTTAGGGTTAGGGTTAGGGTCTGGCTTAGCGTTAGACTTAAGTTTAGGGTTAGGTTAACCCTAACCGGAGTTAACTGGGGTTAGGGTTAGGGTTAGGGTTAAGGTTAGGGTTACCTCTAACCGGAGTTAACCCTAGGGGTTAACTGCTAAAGGTTCCTCCCCAAAAACCCCAAGTGCTGGAGCTCACCCACGTCTGCCCCGGGAGCAGGGTCAGGCCCCACAGCTCTGCTCCTGCCAGCGCTGCCGAGCCCTGCACTCCCTTGATGGTGCCATCAGAGCGCCCCACACACCGCAGCACGGGCTGGGCCATTGCTCTGGCTCCGGCAGAGGCACAAGTGCCTTTGGAAGCTGCCAGCGAACAACAAGAGCTGAGAGGCGGCTGCAGAAGGGCTCTGCTGTGGGGCTGAAAGCCAAGGGTGGTGCAGGGCAAAGGAGAGACGGCAGAGCCTCAGCCCTTGGGCTTCCTTCAGAGGAGGTGGCGCTGCTGCCCTTGATCCTGGCTGTTCTCCAGGCCTGACCTGCCCTCAGCGGTCTCCAGTGGCCTCTGGCGAGGCCAGCAGCAGAGACAGGATGTTCTGCACAAATGTCTGCACCTGCTCCTGGGCCTGGGCAGTGCTGAGAGCTCTTCTGCAGCCAAATGCAAATCGTACTTTACAGTCAGACAGCGTGGTGTGGGGTGGAAGGGACCTTAAATCCCCATAGGGATTCAGAGCATCCCACAAGCAGAGCATCCCACAGGGATTCACAGCATCCCACAGTCAGAGCATCGCATAAGGAATCAGAGCATCCCACAAGGATTCAGAGCATCCCACAAGCAGAGCATGCCAGAGGGATTCAGAGCATCCCACAGGGCTCCAGAGCATCCCACCAAGCAGAGCACCCCGCAGAGATTCACAGCATCACACAACCACAGCATAATACAGAGCTCCAGAGCATCCCATAGGGATTCAGAGCACCCCAAGCGCATCAGAACCCCCCCATCTCCCCATGGAAGCCCCCATCGACACCCCTGACCCACCCCCCTCCCCATGGAGCTCCCCCCATGGAACCTGCCTCTCTATGACATCAGCCCCAGCTCCAAGGGACCTGCATCCAGCACCTGTATCCCCGGGGCAGTTGCGCTTTGGGTGCAGTGGTGCTTGCAGCTCCTTGCTTGCAGCTCCTTGGTGTCACCTCCTTGGTGTCACTCTTAGCGGTGGTGGCAGCGATGGCTTTGCTCCGTGTCATCATCCTGCTGGCTTCGGCCTGGCTGGTGCAAGGCTCCTGGGACAGCTGTGGGTGAGTGGCTCCAGGCTCCAGGGTTCCTGGTATTCCATAGGGAGATGCTGCTGCTCCCAGCCACGGTCACACCAATGGGGAGGTGGGATTTGAGGAGCCCCACTTGCTTGCCATCACCCCATGCGCTGGCACAGCACAGCTATGGGGCACCCCATAGGGTCCTGTGTCCTGCAGCACCCTAGGAGGCAGGATGATGCTCATCTCTGGGACACTGCGTAGGGTCCCTTTTCCCTGCAGCACCCAATGGGGCGGGACAATGCTCGCCCTTCATCCCTAAGCATCAAGTGTTGGGCTTCTGCTTCAAGAGGGACCTGCGGTACCCGTCCCATGGCTGATTCTTACGGGATGTCGCGCATCGTCGGAGGCACGGGTGCGCACCAGGGCGCCTGGCCGCGGGTGCTCAGCATCCAGTTCCCCACAGCCACTGCATTCTCGCACATCTGCGGGGGGTCCCTCATCCCGTATGAAGACAGGCTGAGGAAGTTGGGGCTTTTCAGCCTGGAGAAGAGAAGGCTGCGTGGAGACCTCAGAGCAGCCTTCCAGTACCTGAAGGGGGCCTACAGGGATGCTGGGGAGGGACTCTTTGTCAGGGACTGTAGTGACAGGACAAGGGGTAATGGGTTAAAACTTAAACAGGGGAAGTTTAAATTGGATATAAGGAGGAAATTCTTTCCTGTTAGGGTGGGGAGACGCTGGAATCGGTTGCCCAGGGAGGTTCCGAGTGCTCCATCCCTGGCGGTGTTCAAGGCCAGGTTGGATGAAGCCTTGTGTGGGATGGTTTAGTGAGAGGTGTCCCTGTCCACGGCAGGGGGGTTGGAACTAGATGATCTTAAGGTCCTTTCCAACCCTAACTATTCTATGATTCTGTGATTCTATGATCACCCCTCAATGGGTCCTCACAGCCACTCACTGCTTCGTCGGGCAAAAGTAAGGGGGAGAAGGGATTGCAGCCATAGGGAATAGGCCAGGAGCAGCTCCCAGCCCGTCCCCTTCCCCATCCTGGATGCACTGGGAAGAGCGCTCAGGAGAAGGCTGCTTCCAGCTTGACAGCCCTTGAGCCTAAGGCACACTGCTTTCCTTTGGGAAGCAGCCGGAATGTGGCTCCTTCCCATCCCTCTTCTCCATTGAATGGATTAGAATAGATTAAAATGGAATGGAATGCAATGCAATGGTTATGGATCATGGAGTGGGGTGGGTTGGGAAGGAGCTTGAGATCATCCACTTCCAACCCCTTGCCATGGGCAGGGATGCCTTCCATAGAGCAGCTTGCTCCAAGCTGGCCTGCAGCACTGCCAGGGATGGAGCATCCAAACCTTCTCCATCCATGCCATCCCAGTGCCCCAGCACCCTCTGAGGGAATCCCTTCCTTATCTCCAGCCTGCAATTCCCTGTCGGAACCCATCAGCCCTTGTCCTATGGCTCCAATCCCTGCTCTTCCACTCCCTCCCAGCTTCACCACGGATTGCTTCATGATGGTCAGAATCATGGACGTGGCTTGGGCCAATGCCGAGACCCACAAGTGTTGGATACGGCAGGTCGTGGTCCAGGAATATTATACGGCTTAGGATCACGGTTAGGGTTAGGTTTAGAATTAGGGTTAGCTTTAGGGTTAGGGTCAGGGTCAAGGTTAGGTACAAGGTTAGGTTTAGGGTTAGGTCTTAGGTTTAGGGATAGGGTTAGGTTTAGGGTTACGTGTTAGGGTTAGGGATAGGGTTAGGGTTAGAGTTAGGGTTAGGGTTAACTGTAACCGGAGTTAACCCTAGGGGTGGAGTTAAGACCAGGTTGAGTCTTAGGGTTAGGGTTAGAGTTGCAGTTAGGATCAGGTTTAGGGTTAGGATTAGGGTTGGGGTTTAGGGTTAGGGTTAGGGTTAACCTTCACCAGAGTTAAGCCTGGGGGCGGAGTTAACCCCAGGTTTAGGGTTAGGATTAGTGTTAGCATTAACCCTAATCAGAATTAACCCTAGTTGCGGGTTTAATCACAGGCTTAGGGTTAGGGTTAGGGTTAGGGTCTGGCTTAGCGTTAGACTTAAGTTTAGGGTTAGGTTAACCCTAACCGGAGTTAACTAGGGTTAGGGTTAGGGTTAGGGTTAAGGTTAGGGTTACCTCTAACCGGAGTTAACCCTAGGGGTTAACTGCTAAAGGTTCCTCCCCAAAAACCCCAAGTGCTGGAGCTCACCCACGTCTGCCCCGGGAGCAGGGTCAGGCCCCACAGCTCTGCTCCTGCCAGCGCTGCCGAGCCCTGCACTCCCTTGATGGTGCCATCAGAGCGCCCCACACACCGCAGCACGGGCTGGGCCATTGCTCTGGCTCCGGCAGAGGCACAAGTGCCTTTGGAAGCTGCCAGCGAACAACAAGAGCTGAGAGGCGGCTGCAGAAGGGCTCTGCTGTGGGGCTGAAAGCCAAGGGTGGTGCAGGGCAAAGGAGAGACGGCAGAGCCTCAGCCCTTGGGCTTCCTTCAGAGGAGGTGGCGCTGCTGCCCTTGATCCTGGCTGTTCTCCAGGCCTGACCTGCCCTCAGCGGTCTCCAGTGGCCTCTGGCGAGGCCAGCAGCAGAGACAGGATGTTCTGCACAAATGTCTGCACCTGCTCCTGGGCCTGGGCAGTGCTGAGAGCTCTTCTGCAGCCAAATGCAAATCGTACTTTACAGTCAGACAGCGTGGTGTGGGGTGGAAGGGACCTTAAATCCCCATAGGGATTCAGAGCATCCCACAAGCAGAGCATCCCACAGGGATTCACAGCATCCCACAGTCAGAGCATCGCATAAGGAATCAGAGCATCCCACAAGGATTCAGAGCATCCCACAAGCAGAGCATGCCAGAGGGATTCAGAGCATCCCACAGGGCTCCAGAGCATCCCACCAAGCAGAGCACCCCGCAGAGATTCACAGCATCACACAACCACAGCATAATACAGAGCTCCAGAGCATCCCATAGGGATTCAGAGCACCCCAAGCGCATCAGAACCCCCCCATCTCCCCATGGAAGCCCCCATCGACACCCCTGACCCACCCCCCTCCCCATGGAGCTCCCCCCATGGAACCTGCCTCTCTATGACATCAGCCCCAGCTCCAAGGGACCTGCATCCAGCACCTGTATCCCCGGGGCAGTTGCGCTTTGGGTGCAGTGGTGCTTGCAGCTCCTTGCTTGCAGCTCCTTGGTGTCACCTCCTTGGTGTCACTCTTAGCGGTGGTGGCAGCGATGGCTTTGCTCCGTGTCATCATCCTGCTGGCTTCGGCCTGGCTGGTGCAAGGCTCCTGGGACAGCTGTGGGTGAGTGGCTCCAGGCTCCAGGGTTCCTGGTATTCCATAGGGAGATGCTGCTGCTCCCAGCCACGGTCACACCAATGGGGAGGTGGGATTTGAGGAGCCCCACTTGCTTGCCATCACCCCATGCGCTGGCACAGCACAGCTATGGGGCACCCCATAGGGTCCTGTGTCCTGCAGCACCCTAGGAGGCAGGATGATGCTCATCTCTGGGACACTGCGTAGGGTCCCTTTTCCCTGCAGCACCCAATGGGGCGGGACAATGCTCGCCCTTCATCCCTAAGCATCAAGTGTTGGGCTTCTGCTTCAAGAGGGACCTGCGGTACCCGTCCCATGGCTGATTCTTACGGGATGTCGCGCATCGTCGGAGGCACGGGTGCGCACCAGGGCGCCTGGCCGCGGGTGCTCAGCATCCAGTTCCCCACAGCCACCGCATTCTCGCACATCTGCGGGGGGTCCCTCATCCCGTATGAAGACAGGCTGAGGAAGTTGGGGCTTTTCAGCCTGGAGAAGAGAAGGCTGCGTGGAGACCTCATAGCAGCCTTCCAGTACCTGAAGGGGGCCTACAGGGATGCTGGGGAGGGACTCTTTGTCAGGGACTGTAGTGACAGGACAAGGGGTAATGGGTTAAAACTTAAACAGGGGAAGTTTAAATTGGATATAAGGAGGAAATTCTTTCCTGTTAGGGTGGGGAGACGCTGGAATCGGTTGCCCAGGGAGGTTCCGAGTGCTCCGTCCCTGGCGGTGTTCAAGGCCAGGTTGGATGAAGCCTTGTGTGGGATGGTTTAGTGAGAGGTGTCCCTGTCCATGGCAGGGGGGTTGGAACTAGATGATCTTAAGGTCCTTTCCAACCCTAACTATTCTATGATTCTGTGATTCTATGATCACCCCTCAATGGGTCCTCACAGCCACTCACTGCTTCGTCGGGCAAAAGTAAGGGGGAGAAGGGATTGCAGCCATAGGGAATAGGCCAGGAGCAGCTCCCAGCCCGTCCCCTTCCCCATCCTGGATGCACTGGGAAAAGCGCTCAGGAGAAGGCTGCTTCCAGCTTGACAGCCCTTGAGCCTAAGGCACACTGCTTTCCTTTGGGAAGCAGCCGGAATGTGGCTCCTTCCCATCCCTCTTCTCCATTGAATGGATTAGAATAGATTAAAATGGAATGGAATGCAATGCAATGGTTATGGATCATGGAGTGGGGTGGGTTGGGAAGGAGCTTGAGATCATCCACTTCCAACCCCTTGCCATGGGCAGGGATGCCTTCCATAGAGCAGCTTGCTCCAAGCTGGCCTGCAGCACTGCCAGGGATGGAGCATCCAAACCTTCTCCATCCATGCCATCCCAGTGCCCCAGCACCCTCTGAGGGAATCCCTTCCTTATCTCCAGCCTGCAATTCCCTGTCGGAACCCATCAGCCCTTGTCCTATGGCTCCAATCCCTGCTCTTCCACTCCCTCCCAGCTTCACCACGGATTGCTTCATGATGGTCAGAATCATGGACGTGGCTTGGGCCAATGCCGAGACCCACAAGTGTTGGATACGGCAGGTCGTGGTCCAGGAATATTATACGGCTTAGGATCACGGTTAGGGTTAGGTTTAGAATTAGGGTTAGCTTTAGGGTTAGGGTCAGGGTCAAGGTTAGGTACAAGGTTAGGTTTAGGGTTAGGTCTTAGGTTTAGGGATAGGGTTAGGTTTAGGGTTACGTGTTAGGGTTAGGGATAGGGTTAGGGTTAGGGTTAACTGTAACCGGAGTTAACCCTAGGGGTGGAGTTAAGACCAGGTTGAGTCTTAGGGTTAGGGTTAGAGTTGCAGTTAGGATCAGGTTTAGGGTTAGGATTAGGGTTGGGGTTTAGGGTTAGGGTTAGGGTTAACCTTCACCAGAGTTAAGCCTGGGGGCGGAGTTAACCCCAGGGTTAGGGTTAGGATTAGTGTTAGCATTAACCCTAATCAGAATTAACCCTAGTTGCGGGTTTAATCACAGGCTTAGGGTTAGGGTTAGGGTTAGGGTCTGGCTTAGCGTTAGACTTAAGTTTAGGGTTAGCTTAACCCTAACCGGAGTTAACTAGGGTTAGGGTTAGGGTTAGGGTTAAGGTTAGGGTTACCTCTAACCGGAGTTAACCCTAGGGGTTAACTGCTAAAGGTTCCTCCCCAAAAACCCCAAGTGCTGGAGCTCACCCACGTCTGCCCTGGGAGCAGGGTCAGGCCCCACAGCTCTGCTCCTGCCAGCGCTGCCGAGCCCTGCACTCCCTTGATGGTGCCATCAGAGCGCCCCACACACCGCAGCACGGGCTGGGCCATTGCTCTGGCTCCGGCAGAGGCACAAGTGCCTTTGGAAGCTGCCAGCGAACAACAAGAGCTGAGAGGCGGCTGCAGAAGGGCTCTGCTGTGGGGCTGAAAGCCAAGGGTGGTGCAGGGCAAAGGAGAGACGGCAGAGCCTCAGCCCTTGGGCTTCCTTCAGAGGAGGTGGCGCTGCTGCCCTTGATCCTGGCTGTTCTCCAGGCCTGACCTGCCCTCAGCGGTCTCCAGTGGCCTCTGGCAAGGCCAGCAGCAGAGACAGGATGTTCTGCACAAATGTCTGCACCTGCTCCTGGGCCTGGGCAGTGCTGAGAGCTCTTCTGCAGCCAAATGCAAATCGTACTTTACAGTCAGACAGCGTGGTGTGGGGTGGAAGGGACCTTAAATCCCCATAGGGATTCAGAGCATCCCACAAGCAGAGCATCCCACAGGGATTCACAGCATCCCACAGGCAGAGCATCGCATAAGGAATCAGAGCATCCCACAAGGATTCAGAGCATCCCACAAGCAGAGCATGCCAGAGGGATTCAGAGCATCCCACAGGGCTCCAGAGCATCCCACCAAGCAGAGCACCCCGCAGAGATTCACAGCATCACACAACCACAGCATAATACAGAGCTCCAGAGCATCCCATAGGGATTCAGAGCACCCCAAGCGCATCAGAACCCCCCCATCTCCCCATGGAAGCCCCCATCGACACCCCTGACCCACCCCCCTCCCCATGGAGCTCCCCCCATGGAACCTGCCTCTCTATGACATCAGCCCCAGCTCCAAGGGACCTGCATCCAGCACCTGTATCCCCGGGGCAGTTGCGCTTTGGGTGCAGTGGTGCTTGCAGCTCCTTGCTTGCAGCTCCTTGGTGTCACCTCCTTGGTGTCACTCTTAGCGGTGGTGGCAGCGATGGCTTTGCTCCGTGTCATCATCCTGCTGGCTTCGGCCTGGCTGGTGCAAGGCTCCTGGGACAGCTGTGGGTGAGTGGCTCCAGGCTCCAGGGTTCCTGGTATTCCATAGGGAGATGCTGCTGCTCCCAGCCACGGTCACACCAATGGGGAGGTGGGATTTGAGGAGCCCCACTTGCTTGCCATCACCCCATGCGCTGGCACAGCACAGCTATGGGGCACCCCATAGGGTCCTGTGTCCTGCAGCACCCTAGGAGGCAGGATGATGCTCATCTCTGGGACACTGCGTAGGGTCCCTTTTCCCTGCAGCACCCAATGGGGCGGGACAATGCTCGCCCTTCATCCCTAAGCATCAAGTGTTGGGCTTCTGCTTCAAGAGGGACCTGCGGTACCCGTCCCATGGCTGATTCTTACGGGATGTCGCGCATCGTCGGAGGCACGGGTGCGCACCAGGGCGCCTGGCCGCGGGTGCTCAGCATCCAGTTCCCCACAGCCACCGCATTCTCGCACATCTGCGGGGGGTCCCTCATCCCGTATGAAGACAGGCTGAGGAAGTTGGGGCTTTTCAGCCTGGAGAAGAGAAGGCTGCGTGGAGACCTCAGAGCAGCCTTCCAGTACCTGAAGGGGGCCTACAGGGATGCTGGGGAGGGACTCTTTGTCAGGGACTGTAGTGACAGGACAAGGGGTAATGGGTTAAAACTTAAACAGGGGAAGTTTAAATTGGATATAAGGAGGAAATTCTTTCCTGTTAGGGTGGGGAGACGCTGGAATCGGTTGCCCAGGGAGGTTCCGAGTGCTCCATCCCTGGCGGTGTTCAAGGCCAGGTTGGATGAAGCCTTGTGTGGGATGGTTTAGTGAGAGGTGTCCCTGTCCATGGCAGGGGGGTTGGAACTAGATGATCTTAAGGTCCTTTCCAACCCTAACTATTCTATGATTCTGTGATTCTAGGATCACCCCTCAATGGGTCCTCACAGCCACTCACTGCTTCGTCGGGCAAAAGTAAGGGGGAGAAGGGATTGCAGCCATAGGGAATAGGCCAGGAGCAGCTCCCAGCCCGTCCCCTTCCCCATCCTGGATGCACTGGGAAGAGCGCTCAGGAGAAGGCTGCTTCCAGCTTGACAGCCCTTGAGCCTAAGGCACACTGCTTTCCTTTGGGAAGCAGCCGGAATGTGGCTCCTTCCCATCCCTCTTCTCCATAGAATGGATTAGAATAGATTAAAATGGAATGGAATGCAATGCAATGGTTATGGATCATGGAGTGGGGTGGGTTGGGAAGGAGCTTGAGATCATCCACTTCCAACCCCTTGCCATGGGCAGGGATGCCTTCCATAGAGCAGCTTGCTCCAAGCTGGCCTGCAGCACTGCCAGGGATGGAGCATCCAAACCTTCTCCATCCATGCCATCCCAGTGCCCCAGCACCCTCTGAGGGAATCCCTTCCTTATCTCCAGCCTGCAATTCCCTGTCGGAACCCATCAGCCCTTGTCCTATGGCTCCAATCCCTGCTCTTCCACTCCCTCCCAGCTTCACCACGGATTGCTTCATGATGGTCAGAATCATGGACGTGGCTTGGGCCAATGCCGAGACCCACAAGTGTTGGATACGGCAGGTCGTGGTCCAGGAATATTATACGGCTTAGGATCACGGTTAGGGTTAGGTTTAGAATTAGGGTTAGCTTTAGGGTTAGGGTCAGGGTCAAGGTTAGGTACAAGGTTAGGTTTAGGGTTAGGTCTTAGGTTTAGGGATAGGGTTAGGTTTAGGGTTACGTGTTAGGGTTAGGGATAGGGTTAGGGTTAGGGTTAACTGTAACCGGAGTTAACCCTAGGGGTGGAGTTAAGACCAGGTTGAGTCTTAGGGTTAGGGTTAGAGTTGCAGTTAGGATCAGGTTTAGGGTTAGGATTAGGGTTGGGGTTTAGGGTTAGGGTTAGGGTTAACCTTCACCAGAGTTAAGCCTGGGGGCGGAGTTAACCCCAGGGTTAGGGTTAGGATTAGTGTTAGCATTAACCCTAATCAGAATTAACCCTAGTTGCGGGTTTAATCACAGGCTTAGGGTTAGGGTTAGGGTTAGGGTCTGGCTTAGCGTTAGACTTAAGTTTAGGGTTAGCTTAACCCTAACCGGAGTTAACTAGGGTTAGGGTTAGGGTTAGGGTTAAGGTTAGGGTTACCTCTAACCGGAGTTAACCCTAGGGGTTAACTGCTAAAGGTTCCTCCCCAAAAACCCCAAGTGCTGGAGCTCACCCACGTCTGCCCCGGGAGCAGGGTCAGGCCCCACAGCTCTGCTCCTGCCAGCGCTGCCGAGCCCTGCACTCCCTTGATGGTGCCATCAGAGCGCCCCACACACCGCAGCACGGGCTGGGCCATTGCTCTGGCTCCGGCAGAGGCACAAGTGCCTTTGGAAGCTGCCAGCGAACAACAAGAGCTGAGAGGCGGCTGCAGAAGGGCTCTGCTGTGGGGCTGAAAGCCAAGGGTGGTGCAGGGCAAAGGAGAGACGGCAGAGCCTCAGCCCTTGGGCTTCCTTCAGAGGAGGTGGCGCTGCTGCCCTTGATCCTGGCTGTTCTCCAGGCCTGACCTGCCCTCAGCGGTCTCCAGTGGCCTCTGGCAAGGCCAGCAGCAGAGACAGGATGTTCTGCACAAATGTCTGCACCTGCTCCTGGGCCTGGGCAGTGCTGAGAGCTCTTCTGCAGCCAAATGCAAATCGTACTTTACAGTCAGACAGCGTGGTGTGGGGTGGAAGGGACCTTAAATCCCCATAGGGATTCAGAGCATCCCACAAGCAGAGCATCCCACAGGGATTCACAGCATCCCACAGGCAGAGCATCGCATAAGGAATCAGAGCATCCCACAAGGATTCAGAGCATCCCACAAGCAGAGCATGCCAGAGGGATTCAGAGCATCCCACAGGGCTCCAGAGCATCCCACAGGGCTCCAGAGCATCCCACCAAGCAGAGCACCCCGCAGAGATTCACAGCATCACACAACCACAGCATAATACAGAGCTCCAGAGCATCCCATAGGGATTCAGAGCACCCCAAGCGCATCAGAAACCCCCCCATCTCCCCATGGAAGCCCCCATCGACACCCCTGACCCACCCCCCTCCCCATGGAGCTCCCCCCATGGAACCTGCCTCTCTATGACACCAGCCCCAGCTCCAAGGGACCTGCATCCAGCACCTGTATCCCCGGGGCAGTTGCGCTTTGGGTGCAGTGGTGCTTGCAGCTCCTTGCTTGCAGCTCCTTGGTGTCACCTCCTTGGTGTCACTCTTAGCGGTGGTGGCAGCGATGGCTTTGCTCCGTGTCATCATCCTGCTGGCTTCGGCCTGGCTGGTGCAAGGCTCCTGGGACAGCTGTGGGTGAGTGGCTCCAGGCTCCAGGGTTCCTGGTATTCCATAGGGAGATGCTGCTGCTCCCAGCCACGGTCACACCAATGGGGAGGTGGGATTTGAGGAGCCCCACTTGCTTGCCATCACCCCATGCGCTGGCACAGCACAGCTATGGGGCACCCCATAGGGTCCTGTGTCCTGCAGCACCCTAGGAGGCAGGATGATGCTCATCTCTGGGACACTGCGTAGGGTCCCTTTTCCCTGCAGCACCCAATGGGGCGGGACAATGCTCGCCCTTCATCCCTAAGCATCAAGTGTTGGGCTTCTGCTTCAAGAGGGACCTGCGGTACCCGTCCCATGGCTGATTCTTACGGGATGTCGCGCATCGTCGGAGGCACGGGTGCGCACCAGGGCGCCTGGCCGCGGGTGCTCAGCATCCAGTTCCCCACAGCCACCGCATTCTCGCACATCTGCGGGGGGTCCCTCATCCCGTATGAAGACAGGCTGAGGAAGTTGGGGCTTTTCAGCCTGGAGAAGAGAAGGCTGCGTGGAGACCTCATAGCAGCCTTCCAGTACCTGAAGGGGGCCTACAGGGATGCTGGGGAGGGACTCTTTGTCAGGGACTGTAGTGACAGGACAAGGGGTAATGGGTTAAAACTTAAACAGGGGAAGTTTAAATTGGATATAAGGAGGAAATTCTTTCCTGTTAGGGTGGGGAGACGCTGGAATCGGTTGCCCAGGGAGGTTCCGAGTGCTCCGTCCCTGGCGGTGTTCAAGGCCAGGTTGGATGAAGCCTTGTGTGGGATGGTTTAGTGAGAGGTGTCCCTGTCCATGGCAGGGGGGTTGGAACTAGATGATCTTAAGGTCCTTTCCAACCCTAACTATTCTATGATTCTGTGATTCTATGATCACCCCTCAATGGGTCCTCACAGCCACTCACTGCTTCGTCGGGCAAAAGTAAGGGGGAGAAGGGATTGCAGCCATAGGGAATAGGCCAGGAGCAGCTCCCAGCCCGTCCCCTTCCCCATCCTGGATGCACTGGGAAAAGCGCTCAGGAGAAGGCTGCTTCCAGCTTGACAGCCCTTGAGCCTAAGGCACACTGCTTTCCTTTGGGAAGCAGCCGGAATGTGGCTCCTTCCCATCCCTCTTCTCCATTGAATGGATTAGAATAGATTAAAATGGAATGGAATGCAATGCAATGGTTATGGATCATGGAGTGGGGTGGGTTGGGAAGGAGCTTGAGATCATCCACTTCCAACCCCTTGCCATGGGCAGGGATGCCTTCCATAGAGCAGCTTGCTCCAAGCTGGCCTGCAGCACTGCCAGGGATGGAGCATCCAAACCTTCTCCATCCATGCCATCCCAGTGCCCCAGCACCCTCTGAGGGAATCCCTTCCTTATCTCCAGCCTGCAATTCCCTGTCGGAACCCATCAGCCCTTGTCCTATGGCTCCAATCCCTGCTCTTCCACTCCCTCCCAGCTTCACCACGGATTGCTTCATGATGGTCAGAATCATGGACGTGGCTTGGGCCAATGCCGAGACCCACAAGTGTTGGATACGGCAGGTCGTGGTCCAGGAATATTATACGGCTTAGGATCACGGTTAGGGTTAGGTTTAGAATTAGGGTTAGCTTTAGGGTTAGGGTCAGGGTCAAGGTTAGGTACAAGGTTAGGTTTAGGGTTAGGTCTTAGGTTTAGGGATAGGGTTAGGTTTAGGGTTACGTGTTAGGGTTAGGGATAGGGTTAGGGTTAGGGTTAACTGTAACCGGAGTTAACCCTAGGGGTGGAGTTAAGACCAGGTTGAGTCTTAGGGTTAGGGTTAGAGTTACAGTTAGGATCAGGTTTAGGGTTAGGATTAGGGTTGGGGTTTAGGGTTAGGGTTAGGGTTAACCTTCACCAGAGTTAAGCCTGGGGGCGGAGTTAACCCCAGGGTTAGGGTTAGGATTAGTGTTAGCATTAACCCTAATCAGAATTAACCCTAGTTGCGGGTTTAATCACAGGCTTAGGGTTAGGGTTAGGGTTAGGGTCTGGCTTAGCGTTAGACTTAAGTTTAGGGTTAGCTTAACCCTAACCGGAGTTAACTAGGGTTAGGGTTAGGGTTAGGGTTAAGGTTAGGGTTACCTCTAACCGGAGTTAACCCTAGGGGTTAACTGCTAAAGGTTCCTCCCCAAAAACCCCAAGTGCTGGAGCTCACCCACGTCTGCCCCGGGAGCAGGGTCAGGCCCCACAGCTCTGCTCCTGCCAGCGCTGCCGAGCCCTGCACTCCCTTGATGGTGCCATCAGAGCGCCCCACACACCGCAGCACGGGCTGGGCCATTGCTCTGGCTCCGGCAGAGGCACAAGTGCCTTTGGAAGCTGCCAGCGAACAACAAGAGCTGAGAGGCGGCTGCAGAAGGGCTCTGCTGTGGGGCTGAAAGCCAAGGGTGGTGCAGGGCAAAGGAGAGACGGCAGAGCCTCAGCCCTTGGGCTTCCTTCAGAGGAGGTGGCGCTGCTGCCCTTGATCCTGGCTGTTCTCCAGGCCTGACCTGCCCTCAGCGGTCTCCAGTGGCCTCTGGCAAGGCCAGCAGCAGAGACAGGATGTTCTGCACAAATGTCTGCACCTGCTCCTGGGCCTGGGCAGTGCTGAGAGCTCTTCTGCAGCCAAATGCAAATCGTACTTTACAGTCAGACAGCGTGGTGTGGGGTGGAAGGGACCTTAAATCCCCATAGGGATTCAGAGCATCCCACAAGCAGAGCATCCCACAGGGATTCACAGCATCCCACAGGCAGAGCATCGCATAAGGAATCAGAGCATCCCACAAGGATTCAGAGCATCCCACAAGCAGAGCATGCCAGAGGGATTCAGAGCATCCCACAGGGCTCCAGAGCATCCCACAGGGCTCCAGAGCATCCCACCAAGCAGAGCACCCCGCAGAGATTCACAGCATCACACAACCACAGCATAATACAGAGCTCCAGAGCATCCCATAGGGATTCAGAGCACCCCAAGCGCATCAGAAACCCCCCCATCTCCCCATGGAAGCCCCCATCGACACCCCTGACCCACCCCCCTCCCCATGGAGCTCCCCCCATGGAACCTGCCTCTCTATGACACCAGCCCCAGCTCCAAGGGACCTGCATCCAGCACCTGTATCCCCGGGGCAGTTGCGCTTTGGGTGCAGTGGTGCTTGCAGCTCCTTGCTTGCAGCTCCTTGGTGTCACCTCCTTGGTGTCACTCTTAGCGGTGGTGGCAGCGATGGCTTTGCTCCGTGTCATCATCCTGCTGGCTTCGGCCTGGCTGGTGCAAGGCTCCTGGGACAGCTGTGGGTGAGTGGCTCCAGGCTCCAGGGTTCCTGGTATTCCATAGGGAGATGCTGCTGCTCCCAGCCACGGTCACACCAATGGGGAGGTGGGATTTGAGGAGCCCCACTTGCTTGCCATCACCCCATGCGCTGGCACAGCACAGCTATGGGGCACCCCATAGGGTCCTGTGTCCTGCAGCACCCTAGGAGGCAGGATGATGCTCATCTCTGGGACACTGCGTAGGGTCCCTTTTCCCTGCAGCACCCAATGGGGCGGGACAATGCTCGCCCTTCATCCCTAAGCATCAAGTGTTGGGCTTCTGCTTCAAGAGGGACCTGCGGTACCCGTCCCATGGCTGATTCTTACGGGATGTCGCGCATCGTCGGAGGCACGGGTGCGCACCAGGGCGCCTGGCCGCGGGTGCTCAGCATCCAGTTCCCCACAGCCACCGCATTCTCGCACATCTGCGGGGGGTCCCTCATCCCGTATGAAGACAGGCTGAGGAAGTTGGGGCTTTTCAGCCTGGAGAAGAGAAGGCTGCGTGGAGACCTCATAGCAGCCTTCCAGTACCTGAAGGGGGCCTACAGGGATGCTGGGGAGGGACTCTTTGTCAGGGACTGTAGTGACAGGACAAGGGGTAATGGGTTAAAACTTAAACAGGGGAAGTTTAAATTGGATATAAGGAGGAAATTCTTTCCTGTTAGGGTGGGGAGACGCTGGAATCGGTTGCCCAGGGAGGTTCCGAGTGCTCCGTCCCTGGCGGTGTTCAAGGCCAGGTTGGATGAAGCCTTGTGTGGGATGGTTTAGTGAGAGGTGTCCCTGTCCATGGCAGGGGGGTTGGAACTAGATGATCTTAAGGTCCTTTCCAACCCTAACTATTCTATGATTCTGTGATTCTATGATCACCCCTCAATGGGTCCTCACAGCCACTCACTGCTTCGTCGGGCAAAAGTAAGGGGGAGAAGGGATTGCAGCCATAGGGAATAGGCCAGGAGCAGCTCCCAGCCCGTCCCCTTCCCCATCCTGGATGCACTGGGAAAAGCGCTCAGGAGAAGGCTGCTTCCAGCTTGACAGCCCTTGAGCCTAAGGCACACTGCTTTCCTTTGGGAAGCAGCCGGAATGTGGCTCCTTCCCATCCCTCTTCTCCATTGAATGGATTAGAATAGATTAAAATGGAATGGAATGCAATGCAATGGTTATGGATCATGGAGTGGGGTGGGTTGGGAAGGAGCTTGAGATCATCCACTTCCAACCCCTTGCCATGGGCAGGGATGCCTTCCATAGAGCAGCTTGCTCCAAGCTGGCCTGCAGCACTGCCAGGGATGGAGCATCCAAACCTTCTCCATCCATGCCATCCCAGTGCCCCAGCACCCTCTGAGGGAATCCCTTCCTTATCTCCAGCCTGCAATTCCCTGTCGGAACCCATCAGCCCTTGTCCTATGGCTCCAATCCCTGCTCTTCCACTCCCTCCCAGCTTCACCACGGATTGCTTCATGATGGTCAGAATCATGGACGTGGCTTGGGCCAATGCCGAGACCCACAAGTGTTGGATACGGCAGGTCGTGGTCCAGGAATATTATACGGCTTAGGATCACGGTTAGGGTTAGGTTTAGAATTAGGGTTAGCTTTAGGGTTAGGGTCAGGGTCAAGGTTAGGTACAAGGTTAGGTTTAGGGTTAGGTCTTAGGTTTAGGGATAGGGTTAGGTTTAGGGTTACGTGTTAGGGTTAGGGATAGGGTTAGGGTTAGGGTTAACTGTAACCGGAGTTAACCCTAGGGGTGGAGTTAAGACCAGGTTGAGTCTTAGGGTTAGGGTTAGAGTTACAGTTAGGATCAGGTTTAGGGTTAGGATTAGGGTTGGGGTTTAGGGTTAGGGTTAGGGTTAACCTTCACCAGAGTTAAGCCTGGGGGCGGAGTTAACCCCAGGGTTAGGGTTAGGATTAGTGTTAGCATTAACCCTAATCAGAATTAACCCTAGTTGCGGGTTTAATCACAGGCTTAGGGTTAGGGTTAGGGTTAGGGTCTGGCTTAGCGTTAGACTTAAGTTTAGGGTTAGCTTAACCCTAACCGGAGTTAACTAGGGTTAGGGTTAGGGTTAGGGTTAAGGTTAGGGTTACCTCTAACCGGAGTTAACCCTAGGGGTTAACTGCTAAAGGTTCCTCCCCAAAAACCCCAAGTGCTGGAGCTCACCCACGTCTGCCCCGGGAGCAGGGTCAGGCCCCACAGCTCTGCTCCTGCCAGCGCTGCCGAGCCCTGCACTCCCTTGATGGTGCCATCAGAGCGCCCCACACACCGCAGCACGGGCTGGGCCATTGCTCTGGCTCCGGCAGAGGCACAAGTGCCTTTGGAAGCTGCCAGCGAACAACAAGAGCTGAGAGGCGGCTGCAGAAGGGCTCTGCTGTGGGGCTGAAAGCCAAGGGTGGTGCAGGGCAAAGGAGAGACGGCAGAGCCTCAGCCCTTGGGCTTCCTTCAGAGGAGGTGGCGCTGCTGCCCTTGATCCTGGCTGTTCTCCAGGCCTGACCTGCCCTCAGCGGTCTCCAGTGGCCTCTGGCAAGGCCAGCAGCAGAGACAGGATGTTCTGCACAAATGTCTGCACCTGCTCCTGGGCCTGGGCAGTGCTGAGAGCTCTTCTGCAGCCAAATGCAAATCGTACTTTACAGTCAGACAGCGTGGTGTGGGGTGGAAGGGACCTTAAATCCCCATAGGGATTCAGAGCATCCCACAAGCAGAGCATCCCACAGGGATTCACAGCATCCCACAGGCAGAGCATCGCATAAGGAATCAGAGCATCCCACAAGGATTCAGAGCATCCCACAAGCAGAGCATGCCAGAGGGATTCAGAGCATCCCACAGGGCTCCAGAGCATCCCACCAAGCAGAGCACCCCGCAGAGATTCACAGCATCACACAACCACAGCATAATACAGAGCTCCAGAGCATCCCATAGGGATTCAGAGCACCCCAAGCGCATCAGAACCCCCCCATCTCCCCATGGAAGCCCCCATCGACACCCCTGACCCACCCCCCTCCCCATGGAGCTCCCCCCATGGAACCTGCCTCTCTATGACATCAGCCCCAGCTCCAAGGGACCTGCATCCAGCACCTGTATCCCCGGGGCAGTTGCGCTTTGGGTGCAGTGGTGCTTGCAGCTCCTTGCTTGCAGCTCCTTGGTGTCACCTCCTTGGTGTCACTCTTAGCGGTGGTGGCAGCGATGGCTTTGCTCCGTGTCATCATCCTGCTGGCTTCGGCCTGGCTGGTGCAAGGCTCCTGGGACAGCTGTGGGTGAGTGGCTCCAGGCTCCAGGGTTCCTGGTATTCCATAGGGAGATGCTGCTGCTCCCAGCCACGGTCACACCAATGGGGAGGTGGGATTTGAGGAGCCCCACTTGCTTGCCATCACCCCATGCGCTGGCACAGCACAGCTATGGGGCACCCCATAGGGTCCTGTGTCCTGCAGCACCCTAGGAGGCAGGATGATGCTCATCTCTGGGACACTGCGTAGGGTCCCTTTTCCCTGCAGCACCCAATGGGGCGGGACAATGCTCGCCCTTCATCCCTAAGCATCAAGTGTTGGGCTTCTGCTTCAAGAGGGACCTGCGGTACCCGTCCCATGGCTGATTCTTACGGGATGTCGCGCATCGTCGGAGGCACGGGTGCGCACCAGGGCGCCTGGCCGCGGGTGCTCAGCATCCAGTTCCCCACAGCCACCGCATTCTCGCACATCTGCGGGGGGTCCCTCATCCCGTATGAAGACAGGCTGAGGAAGTTGGGGCTTTTCAGCCTGGAGAAGAGAAGGCTGCGTGGAGACCTCAGAGCAGCCTTCCAGTACCTGAAGGGGGCCTACAGGGATGCTGGGGAGGGACTCTTTGTCAGGGACTGTAGTGACAGGACAAGGGGTAATGGGTTAAAACTTAAACAGGGGAAGTTTAAATTGGATATAAGGAGGAAATTCTTTCCTGTTAGGGTGGGGAGACGCTGGAATCGGTTGCCCAGGGAGGTTCCGAGTGCTCCGTCCCTGGCGGTGTTCAAGGCCAGGTTGGATGAAGCCTTGTGTGGGATGGTTTAGTGAGAGGTGTCCCTGTCCATGGCAGGGGGGTTGGAACTAGATGATCTTAAGGTCCTTTCCAACCCTAACTATTCTATGATTCTGTGATTCTATGATCACCCCTCAATGGGTCCTCACAGCCACTCACTGCTTCGTCGGGCAAAAGTAAGGGGGAGAAGGGATTGCAGCCATAGGGAATAGGCCAGGAGCAGCTCCCAGCCCGTCCCCTTCCCCATCCTGGATGCACTGCGAAGAGCGCTCAGGAGAAGGCTGCTTCCAGCTTGACAGCCCTTGAGCCTAAGGCACACTGCTTTCCTTTGGGAAGCAGCCGGAATGTGGCTCCTTCCCATCCCTCTTCTCCATAGAATGGATTAGAATAGATTAAAATGGAATGGAATGCAATGCAATGGTTATGGATCATGGAGTGGGGTGGGTTGGGAAGGAGCTTGAGATCATCCACTTCCAACCCCTTGCCATGGGCAGGGATGCCTTCCATAGAGCAGCTTGCTCCAAGCTGGCCTGCAGCACTGCCAGGGATGGAGCATCCAAACCTTCTCCATCCATGCCATCCCAGTGCCCCAGCACCCTCTGAGGGAATCCCTTCCTTATCTCCAGCCTGCAATTCCCTGTCGGAACCCATCAGCCCTTGTCCTATGGCTCCAATCCCTGCTCTTCCACTCCCTCCCAGCTTCACCACGGATTGCTTCATGATGGTCAGAATCATGGACGTGGCTTGGGCCAATGCCGAGACCCACAAGTGTTGGATACGGCAGGTCGTGGTCCAGGAATATTATACGGCTTAGGATCACGGTTAGGGTTAGGTTTAGAATTAGGGTTAGCTTTAGGGTTAGGGTCAGGGTCAAGGTTAGGTACAAGGTTAGGTTTAGGGTTAGGTCTTAGGTTTAGGGATAGGGTTAGGTTTAGGGTTACGTGTTAGGGTTAGGGATAGGGTTAGGGTTAGGGTTAACTGTAACCGGAGTTAACCCTAGGGGTGGAGTTAAGACCAGGTTGAGTCTTAGGGTTAGGGTTAGAGTTGCAGTTAGGATCAGGTTTAGGGTTAGGATTAGGGTTGGGGTTTAGGGTTAGGGTTAGGGTTAACCTTCACCAGAGTTAAGCCTGGGGGCGGAGTTAACCCCAGGGTTAGGGTTAGGATTAGTGTTAGCATTAACCCTAATCAGAATTAACCCTAGTTGCGGGTTTAATCACAGGCTTAGGGTTAGGGTTAGGGTTAGGGTCTGGCTTAGCGTTAGACTTAAGTTTAGGGTTAGCTTAACCCTAACCGGAGTTAACTAGGGTTAGGGTTAGGGTTAGGGTTAAGGTTAGGGTTACCTCTAACCGGAGTTAACCCTAGGGGTTAACTGCTAAAGGTTCCTCCCCAAAAACCCCAAGTGCTGGAGCTCACCCACGTCTGCCCCGGGAGCAGGGTCAGGCCCCACAGCTCTGCTCCTGCCAGCGCTGCCGAGCCCTGCACTCCCTTGATGGTGCCATCAGAGCGCCCCACACACCGCAGCACGGGCTGGGCCATTGCTCTGGCTCCGGCAGAGGCACAAGTGCCTTTGGAAGCTGCCAGCGAACAACAAGAGCTGAGAGGCGGCTGCAGAAGGGCTCTGCTGTGGGGCTGAAAGCCAAGGGTGGTGCAGGGCAAAGGAGAGACGGCAGAGCCTCAGCCCTTGGGCTTCCTTCAGAGGAGGTGGCGCTGCTGCCCTTGATCCTGGCTGTTCTCCAGGCCTGACCTGCCCTCAGCGGTCTCCAGTGGCCTCTGGCAAGGCCAGCAGCAGAGACAGGATGTTCTGCACAAATGTCTGCACCTGCTCCTGGGCCTGGGCAGTGCTGAGAGCTCTTCTGCAGCCAAATGCAAATCGTACTTTACAGTCAGACAGCGTGGTGTGGGGTGGAAGGGACCTTAAATCCCCATAGGGATTCAGAGCATCCCACAAGCAGAGCATCCCACAGGGATTCACAGCATCCCACAGGCAGAGCATCGCATAAGGAATCAGAGCATCCCACAAGGATTCAGAGCATCCCACAAGCAGAGCATGCCAGAGGGATTCAGAGCATCCCACAGGGCTCCAGAGCATCCCACCAAGCAGAGCACCCCGCAGAGATTCACAGCATCACACAACCACAGCATAATACAGAGCTCCAGAGCATCCCATAGGGATTCAGAGCACCCCAAGCGCATCAGAACCCCCCCATCTCCCCATGGAAGCCCCCATCGACACCCCTGACCCACCCCCCTCCCCATGGAGCTCCCCCCATGGAACCTGCCTCTCTATGACATCAGCCCCAGCTCCAAGGGACCTGCATCCAGCACCTGTATCCCCGGGGCAGTTGCGCTTTGGGTGCAGTGGTGCTTGCAGCTCCTTGCTTGCAGCTCCTTGGTGTCACCTCCTTGGTGTCACTCTTAGCGGTGGTGGCAGCGATGGCTTTGCTCCGTGTCATCATCCTGCTGGCTTCGGCCTGGCTGGTGCAAGGCTCCTGGGACAGCTGTGGGTGAGTGGCTCCAGGCTCCAGGGTTCCTGGTATTCCATAGGGAGATGCTGCTGCTCCCAGCCACGGTCACACCAATGGGGAGGTGGGATTTGAGGAGCCCCACTTGCTTGCCATCACCCCATGCGCTGGCACAGCACAGCTATGGGGCACCCCATAGGGTCCTGTGTCCTGCAGCACCCTAGGAGGCAGGATGATGCTCATCTCTGGGACACTGCGTAGGGTCCCTTTTCCCTGCAGCACCCAATGGGGCGGGACAATGCTCGCCCTTCATCCCTAAGCATCAAGTGTTGGGCTTCTGCTTCAAGAGGGACCTGCGGTACCCGTCCCATGGCTGATTCTTACGGGATGTCGCGCATCGTCGGAGGCACGGGTGCGCACCAGGGCGCCTGGCCGCGGGTGCTCAGCATCCAGTTCCCCACAGCCACCGCATTCTCGCACATCTGCGGGGGGTCCCTCATCCCGTATGAAGACAGGCTGAGGAAGTTGGGGCTTTTCAGCCTGGAGAAGAGAAGGCTGCGTGGAGACCTCAGAGCAGCCTTCCAGTACCTGAAGGGGGCCTACAGGGATGCTGGGGAGGGACTCTTTGTCAGGGACTGTAGTGACAGGACAAGGGGTAATGGGTTAAAACTTAAACAGGGGAAGTTTAAATTGGATATAAGGAGGAAATTCTTTCCTGTTAGGGTGGGGAGACGCTGGAATCGGTTGCCCAGGGAGGTTCCGAGTGCTCCGTCCCTGGCGGTGTTCAAGGCCAGGTTGGATGAAGCCTTGTGTGGGATGGTTTAGTGAGAGGTGTCCCTGTCCATGGCAGGGGGGTTGGAACTAGATGATCTTAAGGTCCTTTCCAACCCTAACTATTCTATGATTCTGTGATTCTATGATCACCCCTCAATGGGTCCTCACAGCCACTCACTGCTTCGTCGGGCAAAAGTAAGGGGGAGAAGGGATTGCAGCCATAGGGAATAGGCCAGGAGCAGCTCCCAGCCCGTCCCCTTCCCCATCCTGGATGCACTGCGAAGAGCGCTCAGGAGAAGGCTGCTTCCAGCTTGACAGCCCTTGAGCCTAAGGCACACTGCTTTCCTTTGGGAAGCAGCCGGAATGTGGCTCCTTCCCATCCCTCTTCTCCATAGAATGGATTAGAATAGATTAAAATGGAATGGAATGCAATGCAATGGTTATGGATCATGGAGTGGGGTGGGTTGGGAAGGAGCTTGAGATCATCCACTTCCAACCCCTTGCCATGGGCAGGGATGCCTTCCATAGAGCAGCTTGCTCCAAGCTGGCCTGCAGCACTGCCAGGGATGGAGCATCCAAACCTTCTCCATCCATGCCATCCCAGTGCCCCAGCACCCTCTGAGGGAATCCCTTCCTTATCTCCAGCCTGCAATTCCCTGTCGGAACCCATCAGCCCTTGTCCTATGGCTCCAATCCCTGCTCTTCCACTCCCTCCCAGCTTCACCACGGATTGCTTCATGATGGTCAGAATCATGGACGTGGCTTGGGCCAATGCCGAGACCCACAAGTGTTGGATACGGCAGGTCGTGGTCCAGGAATATTATACGGCTTAGGATCACGGTTAGGGTTAGGTTTAGAATTAGGGTTAGCTTTAGGGTTAGGGTCAGGGTCAAGGTTAGGTACAAGGTTAGGTTTAGGGTTAGGTCTTAGGTTTAGGGATAGGGTTAGGTTTAGGGTTACGTGTTAGGGTTAGGGATAGGGTTAGGGTTAGGGTTAACTGTAACCGGAGTTAACCCTAGGGGTGGAGTTAAGACCAGGTTGAGTCTTAGGGTTAGGGTTAGAGTTGCAGTTAGGATCAGGTTTAGGGTTAGGATTAGGGTTGGGGTTTAGGGTTAGGGTTAGGGTTAACCTTCACCAGAGTTAAGCCTGGGGGCGGAGTTAACCCCAGGGTTAGGGTTAGGATTAGTGTTAGCATTAACCCTAATCAGAATTAACCCTAGTTGCGGGTTTAATCACAGGCTTAGGGTTAGGGTTAGGGTTAGGGTCTGGCTTAGCGTTAGACTTAAGTTTAGGGTTAGGTTAACCCTAACCGGAGTTAACTAGGGTTAGGGTTAGGGTTAGGGTTAAGGTTAGGGTTACCTCTAACCGGAGTTAACCCTAGGGGTTAACTGCTAAAGGTTCCTCCCCAAAAACCCCAAGTGCTGGAGCTCACCCACGTCTGCCCCGGGAGCAGGGTCAGGCCCCACAGCTCTGCTCCTGCCAGCGCTGCCGAGCCCTGCACTCCCTTGATGGTGCCATCAGAGCGCCCCACACACCGCAGCACGGGCTGGGCCATTGCTCTGGCTCCGGCAGAGGCACAAGTGCCTTTGGAAGCTGCCAGCGAACAACAAGAGCTGAGAGGCGGCTGCAGAAGGGCTCTGCTGTGGGGCTGAAAGCCAAGGGTGGTGCAGGGCAAAGGAGAGACGGCAGAGCCTCAGCCCTTGGGCTTCCTTCAGAGGAGGTGGCGCTGCTGCCCTTGATCCTGGCTGTTCTCCAGGCCTGACCTGCCCTCAGCGGTCTCCAGTGGCCTCTGGCAAGGCCAGCAGCAGAGACAGGATGTTCTGCACAAATGTCTGCACCTGCTCCTGGGCCTGGGCAGTGCTGAGAGCTCTTCTGCAGCCAAATGCAAATCGTACTTTACAGTCAGACAGCGTGGTGTGGGGTGGAAGGGACCTTAAATCCCCATAGGGATTCAGAGCATCCCACAAGCAGAGCATCCCACAGGGATTCACAGCATCCCACAGGCAGAGCATCGCATAAGGAATCAGAGCATCCCACAAGGATTCAGAGCATCCCACAAGCAGAGCATGCCAGAGGGATTCAGAGCATCCCACAGGGCTCCAGAGCATCCCACAGGGCTCCAGAGCATCCCACCAAGCAGAGCACCCCGCAGAGATTCACAGCATCACACAACCACAGCATAATACAGAGCTCCAGAGCATCCCATAGGGATTCAGAGCACCCCAAGCGCATCAGAAACCCCCCCATCTCCCCATGGAAGCCCCCATCGACACCCCTGACCCACCCCCCTCCCCATGGAGCTCCCCCCATGGAACCTGCCTCTCTATGACACCAGCCCCAGCTCCAAGGGACCTGCATCCAGCACCTGTATCCCCGGGGCAGTTGCGCTTTGGGTGCAGTGGTGCTTGCAGCTCCTTGCTTGCAGCTCCTTGGTGTCACCTCCTTGGTGTCACTCTTAGCGGTGGTGGCAGCGATGGCTTTGCTCCGTGTCATCATCCTGCTGGCTTCGGCCTGGCTGGTGCAAGGCTCCTGGGACAGCTGTGGGTGAGTGGCTCCAGGCTCCAGGGTTCCTGGTATTCCATAGGGAGATGCTGCTGCTCCCAGCCACGGTCACACCAATGGGGAGGTGGGATTTGAGGAGCCCCACTTGCTTGCCATCACCCCATGCGCTGGCACAGCACAGCTATGGGGCACCCCATAGGGTCCTGTGTCCTGCAGCACCCTAGGAGGCAGGATGATGCTCATCTCTGGGACACTGCGTAGGGTCCCTTTTCCCTGCAGCACCCAATGGGGCGGGACAATGCTCGCCCTTCATCCCTAAGCATCAAGTGTTGGGCTTCTGCTTCAAGAGGGACCTGCGGTACCCGTCCCATGGCTGATTCTTACGGGATGTCGCGCATCGTCGGAGGCACGGGTGCGCACCAGGGCGCCTGGCCGCGGGTGCTCAGCATCCAGTTCCCCACAGCCACCGCATTCTCGCACATCTGCGGGGGGTCCCTCATCCCGTATGAAGACAGGCTGAGGAAGTTGGGGCTTTTCAGCCTGGAGAAGAGAAGGCTGCGTGGAGACCTCAGAGCAGCCTTCCAGTACCTGAAGGGGGCCTACAGGGATGCTGGGGAGGGACTCTTTGTCAGGGACTGTAGTGACAGGACAAGGGGTAATGGGTTAAAACTTAAACAGGGGAAGTTTAAATTGGATATAAGGAGGAAATTCTTTCCTGTTAGGGTGGGGAGACGCTGGAATCGGTTGCCCAGGGAGGTTCCGAGTGCTCCATCCCTGGCGGTGTTCAAGGCCAGGTTGGATGAAGCCTTGTGTGGGATGGTTTAGTGAGAGGTGTCCCTGTCCATGGCAGGGGGGTTGGAACTAGATGATCTTAAGGTCCTTTCCAACCCTAACTATTCTATGATTCTGTGATTCTATGATCACCCCTCAATGGGTCCTCACAGCCACTCACTGCTTCGTCGGGCAAAAGTAAGGGGGAGAAGGGATTGCAGCCATAGGGAATAGGCCAGGAGCAGCTCCCAGCCCGTCCCCTTCCCCATCCTGGATGCACTGGGAAGAGCGCTCAGGAGAAGGCTGCTTCCAGCTTGACAGCCCTTGAGCCTAAGGCACACTGCTTTCCTTTGGGA
Source organism: Lathamus discolor (assembly GCF_037157495.1). Lineage (NCBI taxonomy): Eukaryota > Metazoa > Chordata > Aves > Psittaciformes > Psittacidae > Lathamus > Lathamus discolor. The sequence goes on along the minus strand of NC_088892.1, from coordinate 806,158 downwards.
AGCAGCCGGAATGTGGCTCCTTCCCATCCCTCTTCTCCATAGAATGGATTAGAATAGATTAAAATGGAATGGAATGCAATGCAATGGTTATGGATCATGGAGTGGGGTGGGTTGGGAAGGAGCTTGAGATCATCCACTTCCAACCCCTTGCCATGGGCAGGGATGCCTTCCATAGAGCAGCTTGCTCCAAGCTGGCCTGCAGCACTGCCAGGGATGGAGCATCCAAACCTTCTCCATCCATGCCATCCCAGTGCCCCAGCACCCTCTGAGGGAATCCCTTCCTTATCTCCAGCCTGCAATTCCCTGTCGGAACCCATCAGCCCTTGTCCTATGGCTCCAATCCCTGCTCTTCCACTCCCTCCCAGCTTCACCACGGATTGCTTCATGATGGTCAGAATCATGGACGTGGCTTGGGCCAATGCCGAGACCCACAAGTGTTGGATACGGCAGGTCGTGGTCCAGGAATATTATACGGCTTAGGATCACGGTTAGGGTTAGGTTTAGAATTAGGGTTAGCTTTAGGGTTAGGGTCAGGGTCAAGGTTAGGTACAAGGTTAGGTTTAGGGTTAGGTCTTAGGTTTAGGGATAGGGTTAGGTTTAGGGTTACGTGTTAGGGTTAGGGATAGGGTTAGGGTTAGGGTTAACTGTAACCGGAGTTAACCCTAGGGGTGGAGTTAAGACCAGGTTGAGTCTTAGGGTTAGGGTTAGAGTTACAGTTAGGATCAGGTTTAGGGTTAGGATTAGGGTTGGGGTTTAGGGTTAGGGTTAGGGTTAACCTTCACCAGAGTTAAGCCTGGGGGCGGAGTTAACCCCAGGGTTAGGGTTAGGATTAGTGTTAGCATTAACCCTAATCAGAATTAACCCTAGTTGCGGGTTTAATCACAGGCTTAGGGTTAGGGTTAGGGTTAGGGTCTGGCTTAGCGTTAGACTTAAGTTTAGGGTTAGGTTAAGCCTAACCGGAGTTAACTAGGGTTAGGGTTAGGGTTAGGGTTAAGGTTAGGGTTACCTCTAACCGGAGTTAACCCTAGGGGTTAACTGCTAAAGGTTCCTCCCCAAAAACCCCAAGTGCTGGAGCTCACCCACGTCTGCCCCGGGAGCAGGGTCAGGCCCCACAGCTCTGCTCCTGCCAGCGCTGCCGAGCCCTGCACTCCCTTGATGGTGCCATCAGAGCGCCCCACACACCGCAGCACGGGCTGGGCCATTGCTCTGGCTCCGGCAGAGGCACAAGTGCCTTTGGAAGCTGCCAGCGAACAACAAGAGCTGAGAGGCGGCTGCAGAAGGGCTCTGCTGTGGGGCTGAAAGCCAAGGGTGGTGCAGGGCAAAGGAGAGACGGCAGAGCCTCAGCCCTTGGGCTTCCTTCAGAGGAGGTGGCGCTGCTGCCCTTGATCCTGGCTGTTCTCCAGGCCTGACCTGCCCTCAGCGGTCTCCAGTGGCCTCTGGCAAGGCCAGCAGCAGAGACAGGATGTTCTGCACAAATGTCTGCACCTGCTCCTGGGCCTGGGCAGTGCTGAGAGCTCTTCTGCAGCCAAATGCAAATCGTACTTTACAGTCAGACAGCGTGGTGTGGGGTGGAAGGGACCTTAAATCCCCATAGGGATTCAGAGCATCCCACAAGCAGAGCATCCCACAGGGATTCACAGCATCCCACAGGCAGAGCATCGCATAAGGAATCAGAGCATCCCACAAGGATTCAGAGCATGCCACAAGCAGAGCATGCCAGAGGGATTCAGAGCATCCCACAGGGCTCCAGAGCATCCCACCAAGCAGAGCACCCCGCAGAGATTCACAGCATCACACAACCACAGCATAATACAGAGCTCCAGAGCATCCCATAGGGATTCAGAGCACCCCAAGCGCATCAGAACCCCCCCATCTCCCCATGGAAGCCCCCATCGACACCCCTGACCCACCCCCCTCCCCATGGAGCTCCCCCCATGGAACCTGCCTCTCTATGACATCAGCCGCAGCTCCAAGGGACCTGCATCCAGCACCTGTATCCCCGGGGCAGTTGCGCTTTGGGTGCAGTGGTGCTTGCAGCTCCTTGCTTGCAGCTCCTTGGTGTCACCTCCTTGGTGTCACTCTTAGCGGTGGTGGCAGCGATGGCTTTGCTCCGTGTCATCATCCTGCTGGCTTCGGCCTGGCTGGTGCAAGGCTCCTGGGACAGCTGTGGGTGAGTGGCTCCAGGCTCCAGGGTTCCTGGTATTCCATAGGGAGATGCTGCTGCTCCCAGCCACGGTCACACCAATGGGGAGGTGGGATTTGAGGAGCCCCACTTGCTTGCCATCACCCCATGCGCTGGCACAGCACAGCTATGGGGCACCCCATAGGGTCCTGTGTCCTGCAGCACCCTAGGAGGCAGGATGATGCTCATCTCTGGGACACTGCGTAGGGTCCCTTTTCCCTGCAGCACCCAATGGGGCGGGACAATGCTCGCCCTTCATCCCTAAGCATCAAGTGTTGGGCTTCTGCTTCAAGAGGGACCTGCGGTACCCGTCCCATGGCTGATTCTTACGGGATGTCGCGCATCGTCGGAGGCACGGGTGCGCACCAGGGCGCCTGGCCGCGGGTGCTCAGCATCCAGTTCCCCACAGCCACCGCATTCTCGCACATCTGCGGGGGGTCCCTCATCCCGTATGAAGACAGGCTGAGGAAGTTGGGGCTTTTCAGCCTGGAGAAGAGAAGGCTGCGTGGAGACCTCAGAGCAGCCTTCCAGTACCTGAAGGGGGCCTACAGGGATGCTGGGGAGGGACTCTTTGTCAGGGACTGTAGTGACAGGACAAGGGGTAATGGGTTAAAACTTAAACAGGGGAAGTTTAAATTGGATATAAGGAGGAAATTCTTTCCTGTTAGGGTGGGGAGACGCTGGAATCGGTTGCCCAGGGAGGTTCCGAGTGCTCCGTCCCTGGCGGTGTTCAAGGCCAGGTTGGATGAAGCCTTGTGTGGGATGGTTTAGTGAGAGGTGTCCCTGTCCATGGCAGGGGGGTTGGAACTAGATGATCTTAAGGTCCTTTCCAACCCTAACTATTCTATGATTCTGTGATTCTATGATCACCCCTCAATGGGTCCTCACAGCCACTCACTGCTTCGTCGGGCAAAAGTAAGGGGGAGAAGGGATTGCAGCCATAGGGAATAGGCCAGGAGCAGCTCCCAGCCCGTCCCCTTCCCCATCCTGGATGCACTGCGAAGAGCGCTCAGGAGAAGGCTGCTTCCAGCTTGACAGCCCTTGAGCCTAAGGCACACTGCTTTCCTTTGGGAAGCAGCCGGAATGTGGCTCCTTCCCATCCCTCTTCTCCATAGAATGGATTAGAATAGATTAAAATGGAATGGAATGCAATGCAATGGTTATGGATCATGGAGTGGGGTGGGTTGGGAAGGAGCTTGAGATCATCCACTTCCAACCCCTTGCCATGGGCAGGGATGCCTTCCATAGAGCAGCTTGCTCCAAGCTGGCCTGCAGCACTGCCAGGGATGGAGCATCCAAACCTTCTCCATCCATGCCATCCCAGTGCCCCAGCACCCTCTGAGGGAATCCCTTCCTTATCTCCAGCCTGCAATTCCCTGTCGGAACCCACCAGCCCTTGTCCTATGGCTCCAATCCCTGCTCTTCCACTCCCTCCCAGCTTCACCACGGATTGCTTCATGATGGTCAGAATCATGGACGTGGCTTGGGCCAATGCCGAGACCCACAAGTGTTGGATACGGCAGGTCGTGGTCCAGGAATATTATACGGCTTAGGATCACGGTTAGGGTTAGGTTTAGAATTAGGGTTAGCTTTAGGGTTAGGGTCAGGGTCAAGGTTAGGTACAAGGTTAGGTTTAGGGTTAGGTCTTAGGTTTAGGGATAGGGTTAGGTTTAGGGTTACGTGTTAGGGTTAGGGATAGGGTTAGGGTTAGGGTTAACTGTAACCGGAGTTAACCCTAGGGGTGGAGTTAAGACCAGGTTGAGTCTTAGGGTTAGGGTTAGAGTTGCAGTTAGGATCAGGTTTAGGGTTAGGATTAGGGTTGGGGTTTAGGGTTAGGGTTAGGGTTAACCTTCACCAGAGTTAAGCCTGGGGGCGGAGTTAACCCCAGGGTTAGGGTTAGGATTAGTGTTAGCATTAACCCTAATCAGAATTAACCCTAGTTGCGGGTTTAATCACAGGCTTAGGGTTAGGGTTAGGGTTAGGGTCTGGCTTAGCGTTAGACTTAAGTTTAGGGTTAGGTTAACCCTAACCGGAGTTAACTAGGGTTAGGGTTAGGGTTAGGGTTAAGGTTAGGGTTACCTCTAACCGGAGTTAACCCTAGGGGTTAACTGCTAAAGGTTCCTCCCCAAAAACCCCAAGTGCTGGAGCTCACCCACGTCTGCCCCGGGAGCAGGGTCAGGCCCCACAGCTCTGCTCCTGCCAGCGCTGCCGAGCCCTGCACTCCCTTGATGGTGCCATCAGAGCGCCCCACACACCGCAGCACGGGCTGGGCCATTGCTCTGGCTCCGGCAGAGGCACAAGTGCCTTTGGAAGCTGCCAGCGAACAACAAGAGCTGAGAGGCGGCTGCAGAAGGGCTCTGCTGTGGGGCTGAAAGCCAAGGGTGGTGCAGGGCAAAGGAGAGACGGCAGAGCCTCAGCCCTTGGGCTTCCTTCAGAGGAGGTGGCGCTGCTGCCCTTGATCCTGGCTGTTCTCCAGGCCTGACCTGCCCTCAGCGGTCTCCAGTGGCCTCTGGCGAGGCCAGCAGCAGAGACAGGATGTTCTGCACAAATGTCTGCACCTGCTCCTGGGCCTGGGCAGTGCTGAGAGCTCTTCTGCAGCCAAATGCAAATCGTACTTTACAGTCAGACAGCGTGGTGTGGGGTGGAAGGGACCTTAAATCCCCATAGGGATTCAGAGCATCCCACAAGCAGAGCATCCCACAGGGATTCACAGCATCCCACAGTCAGAGCATCGCATAAGGAATCAGAGCATCCCACAAGGATTCAGAGCATCCCACAAGCAGAGCATGCCAGAGGGATTCAGAGCATCCCACAGGGCTCCAGAGCATCCCACCAAGCAGAGCACCCCGCAGAGATTCACAGCATCACACAACCACAGCATAATACAGAGCTCCAGAGCATCCCATAGGGATTCAGAGCACCCCAAGCGCATCAGAACCCCCCCATCTCCCCATGGAAGCCCCCATCGACACCCCTGACCCACCCCCCTCCCCATGGAGCTCCCCCCATGGAACCTGCCTCTCTATGACATCAGCCCCAGCTCCAAGGGACCTGCATCCAGCACCTGTATCCCCGGGGCAGTTGCGCTTTGGGTGCAGTGGTGCTTGCAGCTCCTTGCTTGCAGCTCCTTGGTGTCACCTCCTTGGTGTCACTCTTAGCGGTGGTGGCAGTGATGGCTTTGCTCCGTGTCATCATCCTGCTGGCTTCGGCCTGGCTGGTGCAAGGCTCCTGGGACAGCTGTGGGTGAGTGGCTCCAGGCTCCAGGGTTCCTGGTATTCCATAGGGAGATGCTGCTGCTCCCAGCCACGGTCACACCAATGGGGAGGTGGGATTTGAGGAGCCCCACTTGCTTGCCATCACCCCATGCGCTGGCACAGCACAGCTATGGGGCACCCCATAGGGTCCTGTGTCCTGCAGCACCCTAGGAGGCAGGATGATGCTCATCTCTGGGACACTGCGGAGGGTCCCTTTTCCCTGCAGCACCCAATGGGGCGGGACAATGCTCGCCCTTCATCCCTAAGCATCAAGTGTTGGGCTTCTGCTTCAAGAGGGACCTGCGGTACCCGTCCCATGGCTGATTCTTACGGGATGTCGCGCATCGTCGGAGGCACGGGTGCGCACCAGGGCGCCTGGCCGCGGGTGCTCAGCATCCAGTTCCCCACAGCCACCGCATTCTCGCACATCTGCGGGGGGTCCCTCATCCCGTATGAAGACAGGCTGAGGAAGTTGGGGCTTTTCAGCCTGGAGAAGAGAAGGCCGCGTGGAGACCTCATAGCAGCCTTCCAGTACCTGAAGGGGGCCTACAGGGATGCTGGGGAGGGACTCTTTGTCAGGGACTGTAGTGACAGGACAAGGGGTAATGGGTTAAAACTTAAACAGGGGAAGTTTAAATTGGATATAAGGAGGAAATTCTTTCCTGTTAGGGTGGGGAGACGCTGGAATCGGTTGCCCAGGGAGGTTCCGAGTGCTCCATCCCTGGCGGTGTTCAAGGCCAGGTTGGATGAAGCCTTGTGTGGGATGGTTTAGTGAGAGGTGTCCCTGTCCATGGCAGGGGGGTTGGAACTAGATGATCTTAAGGTCCTTTCCAACCCTAACTATTCTATGATTCTGTGATTCTATGATCACCCCTCAATGGGTCCTCACAGCCACTCACTGCTTCGTCGGGCAAAAGTAAGGGGGAGAAGGGATTGCAGCCATAGGGAATAGGCCAGGAGCAGCTCCCAGCCCGTCCCCTTCCCCATCCTGGATGCACTGGGAAGAGCGCTCAGGAGAAGGCTGCTTCCAGCTTGACAGCCCTTGAGCCTAAGGCACACTGCTTTCCTTTGGGAAGCAGCCGGAATGTGGCTCCTTCCCATCCCTCTTCTCCATAGAATGGATTAGAATAGATTAAAATGGAATGGAATGCAATGCAATGGTTATGGATCATGGAGTGGGGTGGGTTGGGAAGGAGCTTGAGATCATCCACTTCCAACCCCTTGCCATGGGCAGGGATGCCTTCCATAGAGCAGCTTGCTCCAAGCTGGCCTGCAGCACTGCCAGGGATGGAGCATCCAAACCTTCTCCATCCATGCCATCCCAGTGCCCCAGCACCCTCTGAGGGAATCCCTTCCTTATCTCCAGCCTGCAATTCCCTGTCGGAACCCATCAGCCCTTGTCCTATGGCTCCAATCCCTGCTCTTCCACTCCCTCCCAGCTTCACCACGGATTGCTTCATGATGGTCAGAATCATGGACGTGGCTTGGGCCAATGCCGAGACCCACAAGTGTTGGATACGGCAGGTCGTGGTCCAGGAATATTATACGGCTTAGGATCACGGTTAGGGTTAGGTTTAGAATTAGGGTTAGCTTTAGGGTTAGGGTCAGGGTCAAGGTTAGGTACAAGGTTAGGTTTAGGGTTAGGTCTTAGGTTTAGGGATAGGGTTAGGTTTAGGGTTACGTGTTAGGGTTAGGGATAGGGTTAGGGTTAGGGTTAACTGTAACCGGAGTTAACCCTAGGGGTGGAGTTAAGACCAGGTTGAGTCTTAGGGTTAGGGTTAGAGTTGCAGTTAGGATCAGGTTTAGGGTTAGGATTAGGGTTGGGGTTTAGGGTTAGGGTTAGGGTTAACCTTCACCAGAGTTAAGCCTGGGGGCGGAGTTAACCCCAGGGTTAGGGTTAGGATTAGTGTTAGCATTAACCCTAATCAGAATTAACCCTAGTTGCGGGTTTAATCACAGGCTTAGGGTTAGGGTTAGGGTTAGGGTCTGGCTTAGCGTTAGACTTAAGTTTAGGGTTAGGTTAACCCTAACCGGAGTTAACTAGGGTTAGGGTTAGGGTTAGGGTTAAGGTTAGGGTTACCTCTAACCGGAGTTAACCCTAGGGGTTAACTGCTAAAGGTTCCTCCCCAAAAACCCCAAGTGCTGGAGCTCACCCACGTCTGCCCCGGGAGCAGGGTCAGGCCCCACAGCTCTGGTCCTGCCAGCGCTGCCGAGCCCTGCACTCCCTTGATGGTGCCATCAGAGCGCCCCACACACCGCAGCACGGGCTGGGCCATTGCTCTGGCTCCGGCAGAGGCACAAGTGCCTTTGGAAGCTGCCAGCGAACAAGAGCTGAGAGGCGGCTGCAGAAGGGCTCTGCTGTGGGGCTGAAAGCCAAGGGTGGTGCAGGGCAAAGGAGAGACGGCAGAGCCTCAGCCCTTGGGCTTCCTTCAGAGGAGGTGGCGCTGCTGCCCTTGATCCTGGCTGTTCTCCAGGCCTGACCTGCCCTCAGCGGTCTCCAGTGGCCTCTGGCAAGGCCAGCAGCAGAGACAGGATGTTCTGCACAAATGTCTGCACCTGCTCCTGGGCCTGGGCAGTGCTGAGAGCTCTTCTGCAGCCAAATGCAAATCGTACTTTACAGTCAGACAGCGTGGTGTGGGGTGGAAGGGACCTTAAATCCCCATAGGGATTCAGAGCATCCCACAAGCAGAGCATCCCACAGGGATTCACAGCATCCCACAGTCAGAGCATCGCATAAGGAATCAGAGCATCCCACAAGGATTCAGAGCATCCCACAAGCAGAGCATGCCAGAGGGATTCAGAGCATCCCACAGGGCTCCAGAGCATCCCACAGGGCTCCAGAGCATCCCACAGGGCTCCAGAGCATCCCACCAAGCAGAGCACCCCGCAGAGATTCACAGCATCACACAACCACAGCATAATACAGAGCTCCAGAGCATCCCATAGGGATTCAGAGCACCCCAAGCGCATCAGAAACCCCCCCATCTCCCCATGGAAGCCCCCATCGACACCCCTGACCCACCCCCCTCCCCATGGAGCTCCCCCCATGGAACCTGCCTCTCTATGACATCAGCCGCAGCTCCAAGGGACCTGCATCCAGCACCTGTATCCCCGGGGCAGTTGCGCTTTGGGTGCAGTGGTGCTTGCAGCTCCTTGCTTGCAGCTCCTTGGTGTCACCTCCTTGGTGTCACTCTTAGCGGTGGTGGCAGCGATGGCTTTGCTCCGTGTCATCATCCTGCTGGCTTCGGCCTGGCTGGTGCAAGGCTCCTGGGACAGCTGTGGGTGAGTGGCTCCAGGCTCCAGGGTTCCTGGTATTCCATAGGGAGATGCTGCTGCTCCCAGCCACGGTCACACCAATGGGGAGGTGGGATTTGAGGAGCCCCACTTGCTTGCCATCACCCCATGCGCTGGCACAGCACAGCTATGGGGCACCCCATAGGGTCCTGTGTCCTGCAGCACCCTAGGAGGCAGGATGATGCTCATCTCTGGGACACTGCGTAGGGTCCCTTTTCCCTGCAGCACCCAATGGGGCGGGACAATGCTCGCCCTTCATCCCTAAGCATCAAGTGTTGGGCTTCTGCTTCAAGAGGGACCTGCGGTACCCGTCCCATGGCTGATTCTTACGGGATGTCGCGCATCGTCGGAGGCACGGGTGCGCACCAGGGCGCCTGGCCGCGGGTGCTCAGCATCCAGTTCCCCACAGCCACCGCATTCTCGCACATCTGCGGGGGGTCCCTCATCCCGTATGAAGACAGGCTGAGGAAGTTGGGGCTTTTCAGCCTGGAGAAGAGAAGGCCGCGTGGAGACCTCATAGCAGCCTTCCAGTACCTGAAGGGGGCCTACAGGGATGCTGGGGAGGGACTCTTTGTCAGGGACTGTAGTGACAGGACAAGGGGTAATGGGTTAAAACTTAAACAGGGGAAGTTTAAATTGGATATAAGGAGGAAATTCTTTCCTGTTAGGGTGGGGAGACGCTGGAATCGGTTGCCCAGGGAGGTTCCGAGTGCTCCATCCCTGGCGGTGTTCAAGGCCAGGTTGGATGAAGCCTTGTGTGGGATGGTTTAGTGAGAGGTGTCCCTGTCCATGGCAGGGGGGTTGGAACTAGATGATCTTAAGGTCCTTTCCAACCCTAACTATTCTATGATTCTGTGATTCTATGATCACCCCTCAATGGGTCCTCACAGCCACTCACTGCTTCGTCGGGCAAAAGTAAGGGGGAGAAGGGATTGCAGCCATAGGGAATAGGCCAGGAGCAGCTCCCAGCCCGTCCCCTTCCCCATCCTGGATGCACTGGGAAGAGCGCTCAGGAGAAGGCTGCTTCCAGCTTGACAGCCCTTGAGCCTAAGGCACACTGCTTTCCTTTGGGAAGCAGCCGGAATGTGGCTCCTTCCCATCCCTCTTCTCCATAGAATGGATTAGAATAGATTAAAATGGAATGGAATGCAATGCAATGGTTATGGATCATGGAGTGGGGTGGGTTGGGAAGGAGCTTGAGATCATCCACTTCCAACCCCTTGCCATGGGCAGGGATGCCTTCCATAGAGCAGCTTGCTCCAAGCTGGCCTGCAGCACTGCCAGGGATGGAGCATCCAAACCTTCTCCATCCATGCCATCCCAGTGCCCCAGCACCCTCTGAGGGAATCCCTTCCTTATCTCCAGCCTGCAATTCCCTGTCGGAACCCATCAGCCCTTGTCCTATGGCTCCAATCCCTGCTCTTCCACTCCCTCCCAGCTTCACCACGGATTGCTTCATGATGGTCAGAATCATGGACGTGGCTTGGGCCAATGCCGAGACCCACAAGTGTTGGATACGGCAGGTCGTGGTCCAGGAATATTATACGGCTTAGGATCACGGTTAGGGTTAGGTTTAGAATTAGGGTTAGCTTTAGGGTTAGGGTCAGGGTCAAGGTTAGGTACAAGGTTAGGTTTAGGGTTAGGTCTTAGGTTTAGGGATAGGGTTAGGTTTAGGGTTACGTGTTAGGGTTAGGGATAGGGTTAGGGTTAGGGTTAACTGTAACCGGAGTTAACCCTAGGGGTGGAGTTAAGACCAGGTTGAGTCTTAGGGTTAGGGTTAGAGTTGCAGTTAGGATCAGGTTTAGGGTTAGGATTAGGGTTGGGGTTTAGGGTTAGGGTTAGGGTTAACCTTCACCAGAGTTAAGCCTGGGGGCGGAGTTAACCCCAGGGTTAGGGTTAGGATTAGTGTTCGCATTAACCCTAATCAGAATTAACCCTAGTTGCGGGTTTAATCACAGGCTTAGGGTTAGGGTTAGGGTTAGGGTCTGGCTTAGCGTTAGACTTAAGTTTAGGGTTAGGTTAACCCTAACCGGAGTTAACTAGGGTTAGGGTTAGGGTTAGGGTTAAGGTTAGGGTTACCTCTAACCGGAGTTAACCCTAGGGGTTAACTGCTCAAGGTTCCTCCCCAAAAACCCCAAGTGCTCTAGCTCACCCACGTCTGCCCCGGGAGCAGGGTCAGGCCCCACAGCTCTGCTCCTGCCAGCGCTGCCGAGCCCTGCACTCCCTTGATGGTGCCATCAGAGCGCCCCACACACCGCAGCACGGGCTGGGCCATTGCTCTGGCTCCGGCAGAGGCACAAGTGCCTTTGGAAGCTGCCAGCGAACAACAAGAGCTGAGAGGCGGCTGCAGAAGGGCTCTGCTGTGGGGCTGAAAGCCAAGGGTGGTGCAGGGCAAAGGAGAGACGGCAGAGCCTCAGCCCTTGGGCTTCCTTCAGAGGAGGTGGCGCTGCTGCCCTTGATCCTGGCTGTTCTCCAGGCCTGACCTGCCCTCAGCGGTCTCCAGTGGCCTCTGGCAAGGCCAGCAGCAGAGACAGGATGTTCTGCACAAATGTCTGCACCTGCTCCTGGGCCTGGGCAGTGCTGAGAGCTCTTCTGCAGCCAAATGCAAATCGTACTTTACAGTCAGACAGCGTGGTGTGGGGTGGAAGGGACCTTAAATCCCCATAGGGATTCAGAGCATCCCACAAGCAGAGCATCCCACAGGGATTCACAGCATCCCACAGGCAGAGCATCGCATAAGGAATCAGAGCATCCCACAAGGATTCAGAGCATCCCACAAGCAGAGCATGCCAGAGGGATTCAGAGCATCCCACAGGGCTCCAGAGCATCCCACCAAGCAGAGCACCCCGCAGAGATTCACAGCATCACACAACCACAGCATAATACAGAGCTCCAGAGCATCCCATAGGGATTCAGAGCACCCCAAGCGCATCAGAACCCCCCCATCTCCCCATGGAAGCCCCCATCGACACCCCTGACCCACCCCCCTCCCCATGGAGCTCCCCCCATGGAACCTGCCTCTCTATGACATCAGCCGCAGCTCCAAGGGACCTGCATCCAGCACCTGTATCCCCGGGGCAGTTGCGCTTTGGGTGCAGTGGTGCTTGCAGCTCCTTGCTTGCAGCTCCTTGGTGTCACCTCCTTGGTGTCACTCTTAGCGGTGGTGGCAGCGATGGCTTTGCTCCGTGTCATCATCCTGCTGGCTTCGGCCTGGCTGGTGCAAGGCTCCTGGGACAGCTGTGGGTGAGTGGCTCCAGGCTCCAGGGTTCCTGGTATTCCATAGGGAGATGCTGCTGCTCCCAGCCACGGTCACACCAATGGGGAGGTGGGATTTGAGGAGCCCCACTTGCTTGCCATCACCCCATGCGCTGGCACAGCACAGCTATGGGGCACCCCATAGGGTCCTGTGTCCTGCAGCACCCTAGGAGGCAGGATGATGCTCATCTCTGGGACACTGCGTAGGGTCCCTTTTCCCTGCAGCACCCAATGGGGCGGGACAATGCTCGCCCTTCATCCCTAAGCATCAAGTGTTGGGCTTCTGCTTCAAGAGGGACCTGCGGTACCCGTCCCATGGCTGATTCTTACGGGATGTCGCGCATCGTTGGAGGCACGGGTGCGCACCAGGGCGCCTGGCCGCGGGTGCTCAGCATCCAGTTCCCCACAGCCACCGCATTCTCGCACATCTGCGGGGGGTCCCTCATCCCGTATGAAGACAGGCTGAGGAAGTTGGGGCTTTTCAGCCTGGAGAAGAGAAGGCTGCGTGGAGACCTCATAGCAGCCTTCCAGTACCTGAAGGGGGCCTACAGGGATGCTGGGGAGGGACTCTTTGTCAGGGACTGTAGTGACAGGACAAGGGGTAATGGGTTAAAACTTAAACAGGGGAAGTTTAAATTGGATATAAGGAGGAAATTCTTTCCTGTTAGGGTGGGGAGACGCTGGAATCGGTTGCCCAGGGAGGTTCCGAGTGCTCCATCCCTGGCGGTGTTCAAGGCCAGGTTGGATGAAGCCTTGTGTGGGATGGTTTAGTGAGAGGTGTCCCTGTCCATGGCAGGGGGGTTGGAACTAGATGATCTTAAGGTCCTTTCCAACCCTAACTATTCTATGATTCTGTGATTCTATGATCACCCCTCAATGGGTCCTCACAGCCACTCACTGCTTCGTCGGGCAAAAGTAAGGGGGAGAAGGGATTGCAGCCATAGGGAATAGGCCAGGAGCAGCTCCCAGCCCGTCCCCTTCCCCATCCTGGATGCACTGGGAAGAGCGCTCAGGAGAAGGCTGCTTCCAGCTTGACAGCCCTTGAGCCTAAGGCACACTGCTTTCCTTTGGGAAGCAGCCGGAATGTGGCTCCTTCCCATCCCTCTTCTCCATAGAATGGATTAGAATAGATTAAAATGGAATGGAATGCAATGCAATGGTTATGGATCATGGAGTGGGGTGGGTTGGGAAGGAGCTTGAGATCATCCACTTCCAACCCCTTGCCATGGGCAGGGATGCCTTCCATAGAGCAGCTTGCTCCAAGCTGGCCTGCAGCACTGCCAGGGATGGAGCATCCAAACCTTCTCCATCCATGCCATCCCAGTGCCCCAGCACCCTCTGAGGGAATCCCTTCCTTATCTCCAGCCTGCAATTCCCTGTCGGAACCCATCAGCCCTTGTCCTATGGCTCCAATCCCTGCTCTTCCACTCCCTCCCAGCTTCACCACGGATTGCTTCATGATGGTCAGAATCATGGACGTGGCTTGGGCCAATGCCGAGACCCACAAGTGTTGGATACGGCAGGTCGTGGTCCAGGAATATTATACGGCTTAGGATCACGGTTAGGGTTAGGTTTAGAATTAGGGTTAGCTTTAGGGTTAGGGTCAGGGTCAAGGTTAGGTACAAGGTTAGGTTTAGGGTTAGGTCTTAGGTTTAGGGATAGGGTTAGGTTTAGGGTTACGTGTTAGGGTTAGGGATAGGGTTAGGGTTAGGGTTAACTGTAACCGGAGTTAACCCTAGGGGTGGAGTTAAGACCAGGTTGAGTCTTAGGGTTAGGGTTAGAGTTGCAGTTAGGATCAGGTTTAGGGTTAGGATTAGGGTTGGGGTTTAGGGTTAGGGTTAGGGTTAACCTTCACCAGAGTTAAGCCTGGGGGCGGAGTTAACCCCAGGGTTAGGGTTAGGATTAGTGTTAGCATTAACCCTAATCAGAATTAACCCTAGTTGTGGGTTTAATCACAGGCTTAGGGTTAGGGTTAGGGTTAGGGTCTGGCTTAGCGTTAGACTTAAGTTTAGGGTTAGGTTAACCCTAACCGGAGTTAACTAGGGTTAGGGTTAGGGTTAGGGTTAAGGTTAGGGTTACCTCTAACCGGAGTTAACCCTAGGGGTTAACTGCTAAAGGTTCCTCCCCAAAAACCCCAAGTGCTGGAGCTCACCCACGTCTGCCCCGGGAGCAGGGTCAGGCCCCACAGCTCTGCTCCTGCCAGCGCTGCCGAGCCCTGCACTCCCTTGATGGTGCCATCAGAGCGCCCCACACACCGCAGCACGGGCTGGGCCATTGCTCTGGCTCCGGCAGAGGCACAAGTGCCTTTGGAAGCTGCCAGCGAACAACAAGAGCTGAGAGGCGGCTGCAGAAGGGCTCTGCTGTGGGGCTGAAAGCCAAGGGTGGTGCAGGGCAAAGGAGAGACGGCAGAGCCTCAGCCCTTGGGCTTCCTTCAGAGGAGGTGGCGCTGCTGCCCTTGATCCTGGCTGTTCTCCAGGCCTGACCTGCCCTCAGCGGTCTCCAGTGGCCTCTGGCAAGGCCAGCAGCAGAGACAGGATGTTCTGCACAAATGTCTGCACCTGCTCCTGGGCCTGGGCAGTGCTGAGAGCTCTTCTGCAGCCAAATGCAAATCGTACTTTACAGTCAGACAGCGTGGTGTGGGGTGGAAGGGACCTTAAATCCCCATAGGGATTCAGAGCATCCCACAAGCAGAGCATCCCACAGGGATTCACAGCATCCCACAGGCAGAGCATCGCATAAGGAATCAGAGCATCCCACAAGGATTCAGAGCATCCCACAAGCAGAGCATGCCAGAGGGATTCAGAGCATCCCACAGGGCTCCAGAGCATCCCACAGGGCTCCAGAGCATCCCACCAAGCAGAGCACCCCGCAGAGATTCACAGCATCACACAACCACAGCATAATACAGAGCTCCAGAGCATCCCATAGGGATTCAGAGCACCCCAAGCGCATCAGAAACCCCCCCATCTCCCCATGGAAGCCCCCATCGACACCCCTGACACACCCCCCTCCCCATGGAGCTCCCCCATGGAACCTGCCTCTCTATGACATCAGCCCCAGCTCCAAGGGACCTGCATCCAGCACCTGTATCCCCGGGGCAGTTGCGCTTTGGGTGCAGTGGTGCTTGCAGCTCCTTGCTTGCAGCTCCTTGGTGTCACCTCCTTGGTGTCACTCTTAGCGGTGGTGGCAGCGATGGCTTTGCTCCGTGTCATCATCCTGCTGGCTTCGGCCTGGCTGGTGCAAGGCTCCTGGGACAGCTGTGGGTGAGTGGCTCCAGGCTCCAGGGTTCCTGGTATTCCATAGGGAGATGCTGCTGCTCCCAGCCACGGTCACACCAATGGGGAGGTGGGATTTGAGGAGCCCCACTTGCTTGCCATCACCCCATGCGCTGGCACAGCACAGCTATGGGGCACCCCATAGGGTCCTGTGTCCTGCAGCACCCTAGGAAGCAGGATGATGCTCATCTCTGGGACACTGCGGAGGGTCCCTTTTCCCTGCAGCACCCAATGGGGCGGGACAATGCTCGCCCTTCATCCCTAAGAATCAAGTGTTGGGCTTCTGCTTCAAGAGGGACCTGCGGTACCCGTCCCATGGCTGATTCTTACGGGATGTCGCGCATCGTCGGAGGCACGGGTGCGCAACAGGGCGCCTGGCCGCGGGTGCTCAGCATCCAGTTTCCCACAGGCACCGCATTCTCGCACATCTGCGGGGGGTCCCTCATCCCGTATGAAGACAGGCTGAGGAAGTTGGGGCTTTTCAGCCTGGAGAAGAGAAGGCTGCGTGGAGACCTCAGAGCAGCCTTCCAGTACCTGAAGGGGGCCTACAGGGATGCTGGGGAGGGACTCTTTGTCAGGGACTGTAGTGACAGGACAAGGGGTAATGGGTTAAAACTTAAACAGGGGAAGTTTAAATTGGATATAAGGAGGAAATTCTTTCCTGTTAGGGTGGGGAGACGCTGGAATCGGTTGCCCAGGGAGGTTCCGAGTGCTCCATCCCTGGCGGTGTTCAAGGCCAGGTTGGATGAAGCCTTGTGTGGGATGGTTTAGTGAGAGGTGTCCCTGTCCATGGCAGGGGGGTTGGAACTAGATGATCTTAAGGTCCTTTCCAACCCTAACTATTCTATGATTCTGTGATTCTAGGATCACCCCTCAATGGGTCCTCACAGCCACTCACTGCTTCGTCGGGCAAAAGTAAGGGGGAGAAGGGATTGCAGCCATAGGGAATAGGCCAGGAGCAGCTCCCAGCCCGTCCCCTTCCCCATCCTGGATGCACTGGGCAGAGCGCTCAGGAGAAGGCTGCTTCCAGCTTGACAGCCCTTGAGCCTAAGGCACACTGCTTTCCTTTGGGAAGCAGCCGGAATGTGGCTCCTTCCCATCCCTCTTCTCCATAGAATGGATTAGAATAGATTAAAATGGAATGGAATGCAATGCAATGGTTATGGATCATGGAGTGGGGTGGGTTGGGAAGGAGCTTGAGATCATCCACTTCCAACCCCTTGCCATGGGCAGGGATGCCTTCCATAGAGCAGCTTGCTCCAAGCTGGCCTGCAGCACTGCCAGGGATGGAGCATCCAAACCTTCTCCATCCATGCCATCCCAGTGCCCCAGCACCCTCTGAGGGAATCCCTTCCTTATCTCCAGCCTGCAATTCCCTGTCGGAACCCATCAGCCCTTGTCCTATGGCTCCAATCCCTGCTCTTCCACTCCCTCCCAGCTTCACCACGGATTGCTTCATGATGGTCAGAATCATGGACGTGGCTTGGGCCAATGCCGAGACCCACAAGTGTTGGATACGGCAGGTCGTGGTCCAGGAATATTATACGGCTTAGGATCACGGTTAGGGTTAGGTTTAGAATTAGGGTTAGCTTTAGGGTTAGGGTCAGGGTCACGGTTAGGTACAGGGTTAGGTTTAGGGTTAGGTCTTAGGTTTAGGGATAGGGTTAGGTTTAGGGTTACGTGTTAGGGTTAGGGATAGGGTTAGGGTTAGAGTTAGGGTTAGGGTTAACTGTAACCGGAGTTAACCCTAGGGGTGGAGTTAAGACCAGGTTGAGTCTTAGGGTTAGGGTTAGAGTTGCAGTTAGGATCAGGTTTATGGTTAGGATTAGGGCTGGGGTTTAGGGTTAGGGTTAGGGTTAACCTTCACCAGAGTTAAGCCTGGGGGCGGAGTTAACCCCAGGGTTAGGGTTAGGATTAGTGTTAGCATTAACCCTAATCAGAATTAACCCTAGTTGCGGGTTTAATCACAGGCTTAGGGTTAGGGTTAGGGTTAGGGTCTGGCTTAGCGTTAGACTTAAGTTTAGGGTTAGGTTAACCCTAACCGGAGTTAACTAGGGTTAGGGTTAGGGTTAGGGTTAAGGTTAGGGTTACCTCTAACCGGAGTTAACCCTAGGGGTTAACTGCTCAAGGTTCCTCCCCAAAAACCCCAAGTGCTGGAGCTCACCCACGTCTGCCCCGGGAGCAGGGTCAGGCCCCACAGCTCTGCTCCTGCCAGCGCTGCCGAGCCCTGCACTCCCTTGATGGTGCCATCAGAGCGCCCCACACACCGCAGCACGGGCTGGGCCATTGCTCTAGCTCCGGCAGAGGCACAAGTGCCTTTGGAAGCTGCCAGCGAACAACAAGAGCTGAGAGGCGGCTGCAGAAGGGCTCTGCTGTCGGGCTGAAAGCCAAGGGTGGTGCAGGGCAAAGGAGAGACGGCAGAGCCTCAGCCCTTGGGCTTCCTTCAGAGGAGGTGGCGCTGCTGCCCTTGATCCTGGCTGTTCTCCAGGCCTGACCTGCCCTCAGCAGTCTCCAGTGGCCTCTGGCAAGGCCAGCAGCAGAGACAGGATGTTCTGCACAAATGTCTGCACCTGCTCCTGGGCCTGGGCAGTGCTGAGAGCTCTTCTGCAGCCAAATGCAAATCGTACTTTACAGTCAGACAGCGTGGTGTGGGGTGGAAGGGACCTTAAATCCCCATAGGGATTCAGAGCATCCCACAAGCAGAGCATCCCACAGGGATTCACAGCATCCCACAGGCAGAGCATCGCATAAGGAATCAGAGCATCCCACAAGGATTCAGAGCATCCCACAAGCAGAGCATGCCAGAGGGATTCAGAGCATCCCACAGGGCTCCAGAGCATCCCACAGGGCTCCAGAGCATCCCACCAAGCAGAGCACCCCGCAGAGATTCACAGCATCACACAACCACAGCATAATACAGAGCTCCAGAGCATCCCATAGGGATTCAGAGCACCCCAAGCGCATCAGAACCCCCCCATCTCCCCATGGAAGCCCCCATCGACACCCCTGACCCACCCCCCTCCCCATGGAGCTCCCCCCATGGAACCTGCCTCTCTATGACATCAGCCCCAGCTCCAAGGGACCTGCATCCAGCACCTGTATCCCCGGGGCAGTTGCGCTTTGGGTGCAGTGGTGCTTGCAGCTCCTTGCTTGCAGCTCCTTGCTTGCAGCTCCTTGGTGTCACCTCCTTGGTGTCACTCTTAGCGGTGGTGGCAGCGATGGCTTTGCTCCGTGTCATCATCCTGCTGGCTTCGGCCTGGCTGGTGCAAGGCTCCTGGGACAGCTGTGGGTGAGTGGCTCCAGGCTCCAGGGTTCCTGGTATTCCATAGGGAGATGCTGCTGCTCCCAGCCACGGTCACACCAATGGGGAGGTGGGATTTGAGGAGCCCCACTTGCTTGCCATCACCCCATGCGCTGGCACAGCACAGCTATGGGGCACCCCATAGGGTCCTGTGTCCTGCAGCACCCTAGGAGGCAGGATGATGCTCATCTCTGGGACACTGCGTAGGGTCCCTTTTCCCTGCAGCACCCAATGGGGCGGGACAATGCTCGCCCTTCATCCCTAAGCATCAAGTGTTGGGCTTCTGCTTCAAGAGGGACCTGCGGTACCCGCCCCATGGCTGATTCTTATGGGATGTCGCGCATCGTCGGAGGCACGGGTGCGCACCAGGGTGCCTGGCCGCGGGTGCTCAGCATCCAGTTCCCCACAGGCACCGCATTCTCGCACATCTGTGGGGGGTCCCTCATCCCGTATGAAGACAGGCTGAGGAAGTTGGGGCTTTTCAGCCTGGAGAAGAGAAGGCTGCGTGGAGACCTCATAGCAGCCTTCCAGTACCTGAAGGGGGCCTACAGGGATGCTGGGGAGGGACTCTTTGTCAGGGACTGTAGTGACAGGACAAGGGGTAATGGGTTAAAACTTAAACAGGGGAAGTTTAAATTGGATATAAGGAGGAAATTCTTTCCTGTTAGGGTGGGGAGACGCTGGAATCGGTTGCCCAGGGAGGTTCCGAGTGCTCCATCCCTGGCGGTGTTCAAGGCCAGGTTGGATGAAGCCTTGTGTGGGATGGTTTAGTGAGAGGTGTCCCTGTCCATGGCAGGGGGGTTGGAACTAGATGATCTTAAGGTCCTTTCCAACCCTAACTATTCTATGATTCTGTGATTCTAGGATCACCCCTCAATGGGTCCTCACAGCCACTCACTGCTTCGTCGGGCAAAAGTAAGGGGGAGAAGGGATTGCAGCCATAGGGAATAGGCCAGGAGCAGCTCCCAGCCCGTCCCCTTCCCCATCCTGGATGCACTGGGAAGAGCGCTCAGGAGAAGGCTGCTTCCAGCTTGACAGCCCTTGAGCCTAAGGCACACTGCTTTCCTTTGGGAAGCAGCCGGAATGTGGCTCCTTCCCATCCCTCTTCTCCATAGAATGGATTAGAATAGATTAAAATGGAATGGAATGCAGTGCAATGGTTATGGATCATGGAGTGGGGTGGGATGGGAAGGAGCTTGAGATCATCCACTTCCAACCCCTTGCCATGGGCAGGGATGCCTTCCATAGAGCAGCTTGCTCCAAGCTGGCCTGCAGCACTGCCAGGGATGGAGCATCCAAACCTTCTCCATCCATGCCATCCCAGTGCCCCAGCACCCTCTGAGGGAATCCCTTCCTTATCTCCAGCCTGCAATTCCCTGTCGGAACCCATCAGCCCTTGTCCTATGGCTCCAATCCCTGCTCTTCCACTCCCTCCCAGCTTCACCACGGATTGCTTCATGATGGTCAGAATCATGGACGTGGCTTGGGCCAATGCCGAGACCCACAAGTGTTGGATACGGCAGGTCGTGGTCCAGGAATATTATACGGCTTAGGATCACGGTTAGGGTTAGGTTTAGAATTAGGGTTAGCTTTAGGGTTAGGGTCAGGGTCACGGTTAGGTACAGGGTTAGGTTTAGGGTTAGGTCTTAGGTTTAGGGATAGGGTTAGGTTTAGGGTTACGTGTTAGGGTTAGCGATAGGGTTAGGGTTAGGGTTAGGGTTAGGGTTAACTGTAACCGGAGTTAACCCTAGGGGTGGAGTTAAGACCAGGTTGAGTCTTAGGGTTAGGGTTAGAGTTGCAGTTAGGATGAGGTTTAGGGTTAGGATTAGGGTTAGGGTTTAGGGTTAGGGTTAGGGTTAACCTTCACCAGAGTTAAGCCTGGGGGCGGAGTTAACCCCAGGGTTAGGGTTAGGATTAGTGTTAGCATTAACCCTAATCAGAATTAACCCTAGTTGCGGGTTTAATCACAGGCTTAGGGTTAGGGTTAGGGTTAGGGTCTGGCTTAGCGTTAGACTTAAGTTTAGGGTTAGGTTAACCCTAACCGGAGTTAACTAGGGTTAGGGTTAGGGTTAGGGTTAAGGTTAGGTTTACCTCTAACCGGAGTTAACCCTAGGGGTTAACTGCTCAAGGTTCCTCCCCAAAAACCCCAAGTGCTGGAGCTCACCCACGTCTGCCCCGGGAGCAGGGTCAGGCCCCACAGCTCTGCTCCTGCCAGCGCTGCCGAGCCCTGCACTCCCTTGATGGTGCCATCAGAGCGCCCCACACACCGCAGCACGGGCTGGGCCATTGCTCTAGCTCCGGCAGAGGCACAAGTGCCTTTGGAAGCTGCCAGCGAACAACAAGAGCTGAGAGGCGGCTGCAGAAGGGCTCTGCTGTGGGGCTGAAAGCCAAGGGTGGTGCAGGGCAAAGGAGAGACGGCAGAGCCTCAGCCCTTGGGCTTCCTTCAGAGGAGGTGGCGCTGCTGCCCTTGATCCTGGCTGTTCTCCAGGCCTGACCTGCCCTCAGCGGTCTCCAGTGGCCTCTGGCAAGGCCAGCAGCAGAGACAGGATGTTCTGCACAAATGTCTGCACCTGCTCCTGGGCCTGGGCAGTGCTGAGAGCTCTTCTGCAGCCAAATGCAAATCGTACTTTACAGTCAGACAGCGTGGTGTGGGGTGGAAGGGACCTTAAATCCCCATAGGGATTCAGAGCATCCCACAAGCAGAGCATCCCACAGGGATTCACAGCATCCCACAGGCAGAGCATCGCATAAGGAATCAGAGCATCCCACAAGGATTCAGAGCATCCCACAAGCAGAGCATGCCAGAGGGATTCAGAGCATCCCACAGGGCTCCAGAGCATCCCACAGGGCTCCAGAGCATCCCACCAAGCAGAGCACCCCGCAGAGATTCACAGCATCACACAACCACAGCATAATACAGAGCTCCAGAGCATCCCATAGGGATTCAGAGCACCCCAAGCGCATCAGAACCCCCCCATCTCCCCATGGAAGCCCCCATCGACACCCCTGACCCACCCCCCTCCCCATGGAGCTCCCCCCATGGAACCTGCCTCTCTATGACATCAGCCCCAGCTCCAAGGGACCTGCATCCAGCACCTGTATCCCCGGGGCAGTTGCGCTTTGGGTGCAGTGGTGCTTGCAGCTCCTTGCTTGCAGCTCCTTGCTTGCAGCTCCTTGGTGTCACCTCCTTGGTGTCACTCTTAGCGGTGGTGGCAGCGATGGCTTTGCTCCGTGTCATCATCCTGCTGGCTTCGGCCTGGCTGGTGCAAGGCTCCTGGGACAGCTGTGGGTGAGTGGCTCCAGGCTCCAGGGTTCCTGGTATTCCACAGGGAGATGCTGCTGCTCCCAGCCACGGTCACACCAATGGGGAGGTGGGATTTGAGGAGCCCCACTTGCTTGCCATCACCCCATGCGCTGGCACAGCACAGCTATGGGGCACCCCATAGGGTCCTGTGTCCTGCAGCACCCTAGGAGGCAGGATGATGCTCATCTCTGGGACACTGCGTAGGGTCCCTTTTCCCTGCAGCACCCAATGGGGCGGGACAATGCTCGCCCTTCATCCCTAAGCATCAAGTGTTGGGCTTCTGCTTCAAGAGGGACCTGCGGTACCCGCCCCATGGCTGATTCTTATGGGATGTCGCGCATCGTCGGAGGCACGGGTGCGCACCAGGGTGCCTGGCCGCGGGTGCTCAGCATCCAGTTCCCCACAGGCACCGCATTCTCGCACATCTGCGGGGGGTCCCTCATCCCGTATGAAGACAGGCTGAGGAAGTTGGGGCTTTTCAGCCTGGAGAAGAGAAGGCTGCGTGGAGACCTCATAGCAGCCTTCCAGTACCTGAAGGGGGCCTACAGGGATGCTGGGGAGGGACTCTTTGTCAGGGACTGTAGTGACAGGACAAGGGGTAATGGGTTAAAACTTAAACAGGGGAAGTTTAAATTGGATATAAGGAGGAAATTCTTTCCTGTTAGGGTGGGGAGACGCTGGAATCGGTTGCCCAGGGAGGTTCCGAGTGCTCCATCCCTGGCGGTGTTCAAGGCCAGGTTGGATGAAGCCTTGTGTGGGATGGTTTAGTGAGAGGTGTCCCTGTCCATGGCAGGGGGGTTGGAACTAGATGATCTTAAGGTCCTTTCCAACCCTAACTATTCTATGATTCTGTGATTCTAGGATCACCCCTCAATGGGTCCTCACAGCCACTCACTGCTTCGTCGGGCAAAAGTAAGGGGGAGAAGGGATTGCAGCCATAGGGAATAGGCCAGGAGCAGCTCCCAGCCCGTCCCCTTCCCCATCCTGGATGCACTGGGAAGAGCGCTCAGGAGAAGCTGCTTCCAGCTTGACAGCCCTTGAGCCTAAGGCACACTGCTTTCCTTTGGGAAGCAGCCGGAATGTGGCTCCTTCCCATCCCTCTTCTCCATAGAATGGATTAGAATAGATTAAAATGGAATGGAATGCAGTGCAATGGTTATGGATCATGGAGTGGGGTGGGATGGGAAGGAGCTTGAGATCATCCACTTCCAACCCCTTGCCATGGGCAGGGATGCCTTCCATAGAGCAGCTTGCTCCAAGCTGGCCTGCAGCACTGCCAGGGATGGAGCATCCAAACCTTCTCCATCCATGCCATCCCAGTGCCCCAGCACCCTCTGAGGGAATCCCTTCCTTATCTCCAGCCTGCAATTCCCTGTCGGAACCCATCAGCCCTTGTCCTATGGCTCCAATCCCTGCTCTTCCACTCCCTCCCAGCTTCACCACGGATTGCTTCATGATGGTCAGAATCATGGACGTGGCTTGGGCCAATGCCGAGACCCACAAGTGTTGGATACGGCAGGTCGTGGTCCAGGAATATTATACGGCTTAGGATCACGGTTAGGGTTAGGTTTAGAATTAGGGTTAGCTTTAGGGTTAGGGTCAGGGTCACGGTTAGGTACAGGGTTAGGTTTAGGGTTAGGTCTTAGGTTTAGGGATAGGGTTAGGTTTAGGGTTACGTGTTAGGGTTAGCGATAGGGTTAGGGTTAGGGTTAGGGTTAGGGTTAACTGTAACCGGAGTTAACCCTAGGGGTGGAGTTAAGACCAGGTTGAGTCTTAGGGTTAGGGTTAGAGTTGCAGTTAGGATCAGGTTTAGGGTTAGGATTAGGGTTAGGGTTTAGGGTTAGGGTTAGGGTTAACCTTCACCAGAGTTAAGCCTGGGGGCGGAGTTAACCCCAGGGTTAGGGTTAGGATTAGTGTTAGCATTAACCCTAATCAGAATTAACCCTAGTTGCGGGTTTAATCACAGGCTTAGGGTTAGGGTTAGGGTCTGGCTTAGCGTTAGACTTAAGTTTAGGGTTAGGTTAACCCTAACTGGAGTTAACTAGGGTTAGGATTAGGGTTAGGGTTAAGGTTAGGGTTACCTCTAACCGGAGTTAACCCTAGGGGTGGAGTTAAGACCAGGTTGAGTCTTAGGGTTAGGGTTAGAGTTGCAGTTAGGATCAGGTTTAGGGTTAGGATTAGGGTTAGGGTTTAGGGTTAGGGTTAGGGTTAACCTTCACCAGAGTTAAGCCTGGGGGCGGAGTTAACCCCAGGGTTAGGGTTAGGATTAGTGTTAGCATTAACCCTAATCAGAATTAACCCTAGTTGCGGGTTTAATCACAGGCTTAGGGTTAGGGTTAGGGTCTGGCTTAGCGTTAGACTTAAGTTTAGGGTTAGGTTAACCCTAACCGGAGTTAACTAGGGTTAGGGTTAGGGTTAGGGTTAAGGTTAGGGTTACCTCTAACCGGAGTTAACCCTAGGGGTGGAGTTAAGACCAGGTTGAGTCTTAGGGTTAGGGTTAGAGTTGCAGTTAGGATCAGGTTTAGGGTTAGGATTAGGGTTAGGGTTTAGGGTTAGGGTTAGGGTTATCCTTCACCAGAGTTAAGCCTGGGGGCGGAGTTAACCCCAGGGTTAGGGTTAGGATTAGTGTTAGCATTAACCCTAATCAGAATTAACCCTAGTTGCGGGTTTAATCCCAGGCTTAGGGTTAGGGTTAGGGTCTGGCTTAGCGTTAGACTTAAGTTTAGGGTTAGGTTAACCCTAACCGGAGTTAACTAGGGTTAGGGTTAGGGTTAGGGTTAAGGTTAGGGTTACCTCTAACCGGAGTTAACCCTAGGGGTTAACTGCTCAAGGTTCCTCCCCAAAAACCCCAAGTGCTGGAGCTCACCCACGTCTGCCCCGGGAGCAGGGTCAGGCCCCACAGCTCTGCTCCTGCCAGCGCTGCCGAGCCCTGCACTCCCTTGATGGTGCCATCAGAGCGCCCCACACACCGCAGCACGGGCTGGGCCATTGCTCTGGCTCCGGCAGAGGCACAAGTGCCTTTGGAAGCTGCCAGCGAACAACAAGAGCTGAGAGGCGGCTGCAGAAGGGCTCTGCTGTGGGGCGGAAAGCCAAGGGTGGTGCAGGGCAAAGGAGAGACGGCAGAGCCTCAGCCCTTGGGCTTCCTTCAGAGGAGGTGGCGCTGCTGCCCTTGATCCTGGCTGTTCTCCAGGCCTGACCTGCCCTCAGCGGTCTCCAGTGGCCTCTGGCAAGGCCAGCAGCAGAGACAGGATGTTCTGCACAAATGTCTGCACCTGCTCCTGGGCCTGGGCAGTGCTGAGAGCTCTTCTGCAGCCAAATGCAAATCGTACTTTACAGTCAGACAGCGTGGTGTGGGGTGGAAGGGACCTTAAATCCCCATAGGGATTCAGAGCATCCCACAAGCAGAGCATCCCACAGGGATTCACAGCATCCCACAGGCAGAGCATCGCATAAGGAATCAGAGCATCCCACAAGCATTCAGAGCATCCCACAAGCAGAGCATGCCAGAGGGATTCAGAGCATCCCACAGGGCTCCAGAGCATCCCGCAGGGCTCCAGAGCATCCCACCAAGCAGAGCACGCCGCAGAGATTCACAGCATCACACAACCACAGCATAATACAGAGCTCCAGAGCATCCCATAGGGATTCAGAGCACCCCAAGCGCATCAGAACCCCCCCATCTCCCCATGGAAGCCCCCATCGACACCCCTGACCCACCCCCCTCCCCATGGAGCTCCCCCCATGGAACCTGCCTCTCTATGACATCAGCCCCAGCTCCAAGGGACCTGCATCCAGCACCCGTATCCCCGGGGCAGTTGCGCTTTGGGTGCAGTGGTGCTTGCAGCTCCTTGCTTGCAGCTCCTTGGTGTCACCTCCTTGGTGTCACTCTTAGCGGTGGTGGCAGTGATGGCTTTGCTCCGTGTCATCATCCTGCTGGCTTCGGCCTGGCTGGTGCAAGGCTCCTGGGACAGCTGTGGGGGAGTGGCTCCAGGCTCCAGGGTTCCTGGTATTCCATAGGGAGATGCTGCTGCTCCCAGCCACGGTCACACCAATGGGGAGGTGGGATTTGAGGAGCCCCACTTGCTTGCCATCACCCCATGCGCTGGCACAGCACAGCTATGGGGCACCCCATAGGGTCCTGTGTCCTGCAGCACCCTAGGAGGCAGGATGATGCTCATCTCTGGGGCACTGCGGAGGGTCCCTTTTCCCTGCAGCACCCAATGGGGCAGGACAATGCTCGCCCTTCATCCCTAAGCATCAAGTGTTGGGCTTCTGCTTCAAGAGGGACCTGCGGTACCCGTCCCATGGCTGATTCTTACGGGATGTCGCGCATCGTCGGAGGCACGGATGCGCACCAGGGCGCCTGGCCGCGGGTGCTCAGCATCCAGTTCCCCACAGGCACCGCATTCTCGCACATCTGCGGGGGGTCCCTCATCCCGTATGAAGACAGGCTGAGGAAGTTGGGGCTTTTCAGCCTGGAGAAGAGAAGGCTGCGTGGAGACCTCAGAGCAGCCTTCCAGTACCTGAAGGGGGCCTACAGGGATGCTGGGGAGGGACTCTTTGTCAGGGACTGTAGTGACAGGACAAGGGGTAATGGGTTAAAACTTAAACAGGGGAAGTTTAAATTGGATATAAGGAGGAAATTCTTTCCTGTTAGGGTGGGGAGACGCTGGAATCGGTTGCCCAGGGAGGTTCCGGGTGCTCCATCCCTGGCGGTGTTCAAGGCCAGGTTGGATGAAGCCTTGTGTGGGATGGTTTAGTGAGAGGTGTCCCTGTCCATGGCAGGGGGGTTGGAACTAGATGATCTTAAGGTCCTTTCCAACCCTAACTATTCTATGATTCTGTGATTCTAGGATCACCCCTCAATGGGTCCTCACAGCCACTCACTGCTTCGTCGGGCAAAAGTAAGGGGGAGAAGGGATTGCAGCCATAGGGAATAGGCCAGGAGCAGCTCCCAGCCCGTCCCCTTCCCCATCCTGGATGCACTGGGAAGAGCGCTCAGGAGAAGGCTGCTTCCAGCTTGACAGCCCTTGAGCCTAAGGCACACTGCTTTCCTTTGGGAAGCAGCCGGAATGTGGCTCCTTCCCATCCCTCTTCTCCATAGAATGGATTAGAATAGATTAAAATGGAATGGAATGCAATGCAATGGTTATGGATCATGGAGTGGGGTGGGTTGGGAAGGAGCTTGAGATCATCCACTTCCAACCCCTTGCCATGGGCAGGGATGCCTTCCATAGAGCAGCTTGCTCCAAGCTGGCCTGCAGCACTGCCAGGGATGGAGCATCCAAACCTTCTCCATCCATGCCATCCCAGTGCCCCAGCACCCTCTGAGGGAATCCCTTCCTTATCTCCAGCCTGCAATTCCCTGTCGGAACCCATCAGCCCTTGTCCTATGGCTCCAATCCCTGCTCTTCCACTCCCTCCCAGCTTCACCACGGATTGCTTCATGATGGTCAGAATCATGGACGTGGCTTGGGCCAATGCCGAGACCCACAAGTGTTGGATACGGCAGGTCGTGGTCCAGGAATATTATACGGCTTAGGATCACGGTTACGGTTAGGTTTAGAATTAGGGTTAGCTTTAGGGTTAGGGTCAGGGTCACGGTTAGGTACAGGGTTAGGTTTAGGGTTAGGTCTTAGGTTTAGGGATAGGGTTAGGTTTAGGGTTACGTGTTAGGGTTAGCGATAGGGTTAGGGTTAGGGTTAGGGTTAACTGTAACCGGAGTTAACCCTAGGGGTGGAGTTAAGACCAGGTTGAGTCTTAGGGTTAGGGTTAGAGTTGCAGTTAGGATCAGGTTTAGGGTTAGGATTAGGGTTAGGGTTTAGGGTTAGGGTTAGGGTTAACCTTCACCAGAGTTAAGCCTGGGGGCGGAGTTAACCCCAGGGTTAGGGTTAGGATTAGTGTTAGCATTAACCCTAATCAGAATTAACCCTAGTTGCGGGTTTAATCACAGGCTTAGGGTTAGGGTTAGGGTTAGGGTCTGGCTTAGCGTTAGACTTAAGTTTAGGGTTAGGTTAACCCTAACCGGAGTTAACTAGGGTTAGGGTTAGGGTTAGGGTTAAGGCTAGGGTTACCTCTAACCGGAGTTAACCCTAGGGGTTAACTGCTCAAGGTTCCTCCCCAAAAACCCCAAGTGCTGGAGCTCACCCACGTCTGCCCCGGGAGCAGGGTCAGGCCCCACAGCTCTGCTCCTGCCAGCGCTGCCGAGCCCTGCACTCCCTTGATGGTGCCATCAGAGCGCCCCACACACCGCAGCACGGGCTGGGCCATTGCTCTGGCTCCGGCAGAGGCACAAGTGCCTTTGGAAGCTGCCAGCGAACAACAAGAGCTGAGAGGCGGCTGCAGAAGGGCTCTGCTGTGGGGCTGAAAGCCAAGGGTGGTGCAGGGCAAAGGAGAGACGGCAGAGCCTCAGCCCTTGGGCTTCCTTCAGAGGAGGTGGCGCTGCTGCCCTTGATCCTGGCTGTTCTCCAGGCCTGACCTGCCCTCAGCGGTCTCCAGTGGCCTCTGGCAAGGCCAGCAGCAGAGACAGGATGTTCTGCACAAATGTCTGCACCTGCTCCTGGGCCTGGGCAGTGCTGAGAGCTCTTCTGCAGCCAAATGCAAATCGTACTTTACAGTCAGACAGCGTGGTGTGGGGTGGAAGGGACCTTAAATCCCCATAGGGATTCAGAGCATCCCACAAGCAGAGCATCCCACAGGGATTCACAGCATCCCACAGGCAGAGCATCGCATAAGGAATCAGAGCATCCCACAAGGATTCAGAGCATCCCACAAGCAGAGCATGCCAGAGGGATTCAGAGCATCCCACAGGGCTCCAGAGCATCCCACAGGGCTCCAGAGCATCCCACCAAGCAGAGCACCCCGCAGAGATTCACAGCATCACACAACCACAGCATAATACAGAGCTCCAGAGCATCCCATAGGGATTCAGAGCACCCCAAGCGCATCAGAACCCCCCCATCTCCCCATGGAAGCCCCCATCGACACCCCTGACCCACCCCCCTCCCCATGGAGCTCCCCCCATGGAACCTGCCTCTCTATGACATCAGCCCCAGCTCCAAGGGACCTGCATCCAGCACCCGTATCCCCGGGGCAGTTGCGCTTTGGGTGCAGTGGTGCTTGCAGCTCCTTGCTTGCAGCTCCTTGGTGTCACCTCCTTGGTGTCACTCTTAGCGGTGGTGGCAGCGATGGCTTTGCTCCGTGTCATCATCCTGCTGGCTTCGGCCTGGCTGGTGCAAGGCTCCTGGGACAGCTGTGGGTGAGTGGCTCCAGGCTCCAGGGTTCCTGGTATTCCATAGGGAGATGCTGCTGCTCCCAGCCACGGTCACACCAATGGGGAGGTGGGATTTGAGGAGCCCCACTTGCTTGCCATCACCCCATGCGCTGGCACAGCACAGCTATGGGGCACCCCATAGGGTCCTGTGTCCTGCAGCACCCTAGGAGGCAGGATGATGCTCATCTCTGGGACACTGCGGAGGGTCCCTTTTCCCTGCAGCACCCAATGGGGCGGGACAATGCTCGCCCTTCATCCCTAAGCATCAAGTGTTGGGCTTTTGCTTCAAGAGGGACCTGCGGTACCCGTCCCATGGCTGATTCTTACGGGATGTCGTGCATCGTCGGAGGCACGGATGCGCACCAGGGCGCCTGGCCGCGGGTGCTCAGCATCCAGTTCCCCACAGCCACCGCATTCTCGCACATCTGCGGGGGGTCCCTCATCCCGTATGAAGACAGGCTGAGGAAGTTGGGGCTTTTCAGCCTGGAGAAGAGAAGGCTGCGTGGAGACCTCATAGCAGCCTTCCAGTACCTGAAGGGGGCCTACAGGGATGCTGGGGAGGGACTCTTTGTCAGGGACTGTAGTGACAGGACAAGGGGTAATGGGTTAAAACTTAAACAGGGGAAGTTTAAATTGGATATAAGGAGGAAATTCTTTCCTGTTAGGGTGGGGAGACGCTGGAATCGGTTGCCCAGGGAGGTTCCGAGTGCTCCATCCCTGGCGGTGTTCAAGGCCAGGTTGGATGAAGCCTTGTGTGGGATGGTTTAGTGAGAGGTGTCCCTGTCCATGGCAGGGGGGTTGGAACTAGATGATCTTAAGGTCCTTTCCAACCCTAACTATTCTATGATTCTGTGATTCTAGGATCACCCCTCAATGGGTCCTCACAGCCACTCACTGCTTCGTCGGGCAAAAGTAAGGGGGAGAAGGGATTGCAGCCATAGGGAATAGGCCAGGAGCAGCTCCCAGCCCGTCCCCTTCCCCATCCTGGATGCACTGGGAAGAGCGCTCAGGAGAAGGCTGCTTCCAGCTTGACAGCCCTTGAGCCTAAGGCACACTGCTTTCCTTTGGGAAGCAGCCGGAATGTGGCTCCTTCCCATCCCTCTTCTCCATAGAATGGATTAGAATAGATTAAAATGGAATGGAATGCAATGCAATGGTTATGGATCATGGAGTGGGGTGGGTTGGGAAGGAGCTTGAGATCATCCACTTCCAACCCCTTGCCATGGGCAGGGATGCCTTCCATAGAGCAGCTTGCTCCAAGCTGGCCTGCAGCACTGCCAGGGATGGAGCATCCAAACCTTCTCCATCCATGCCATCCCAGTGCCCCAGCACCCTCTGAGGGAATCCCTTCCTTATCTCCAGCCTGCAATTCCCTGTCGGAACCCATCAGCCCTTGTCCTATGGCTCCAATCCCTGCTCTTCCACTCCCTCCCAGCTTCACCACGGATTGCTTCATGATGGTCAGAATCATGGACGTGGCTTGGGCCAATGCCGAGACCCACAAGTGTTGGATACGGCAGGTCGTGGTCCAGGAATATTATACGGCTTAGGATCACGGTTAGGGTTAGGTTTAGAATTAGGGTTAGCTTTAGGGTTAGGGTCAGGGTCACGGTTAGGTACAGGGTTAGGTTTAGGGTTAGGTCTTAGGTTTAGGGATAGGGTTAGGTTTAGGGTTACGTGTTAGGGTTAGCGATAGGGTTAGGGTTAGGGTTAGGGTTAACTGTAACCGGAGTTAACCCTAGGGGTGGAGTTAAGACCAGGTTGAGTCTTAGGGTTAGGGTTAGAGTTGCAGTTAGGATCAGGTTTAGGGTTAGGATTAGGGTTAGGGTTTAGGGTTAGGGTTAGGGTTAACCTTCACCAGAGTTAAGCCTGGGGGCGGAGTTAACCCCAGGGTTAGGGTTAGGATTAGTGTTAGCATTAACCCTAATCAGAATTAACCCTAGTTGCGGGTTTAATCACAGGCTTAGGGTTAGGGTTAGGGTTAGGGTCTGGCTTAGCGTTAGACTTAAGTTTAGGGTTAGGTTAACCCTAACCGGAGTTAACTAGGGTTAGGGTTAGGGTTAGGGTTAAGGCTAGGGTTACCTCTAACCGGAGTTAACCCTAGGGGTTAACTGCTCAAGGTTCCTCCCCAAAAACCCCAAGTGCTGGAGCTCACCCACGTCTGCCCCGGGAGCAGGGTCAGGCCCCACAGCTCTGCTCCTGCCAGCGCTGCCGAGCCCTGCACTCCCTTGATGGTGCCATCAGAGCGCCCCACACACCGCAGCACGGGCTGGGCCATTGCTCTGGCTCCGGCAGAGGCACAAGTGCCTTTGGAAGCTGCCAGCGAACAACAAGAGCTGAGAGGCGGCTGCAGAAGGGCTCTGCTGTGGGGCTGAAAGCCAAGGGTGGTGCAGGGCAAAGGAGAGACGGCAGAGCCTCAGCCCTTGGGCTTCCTTCAGAGGAGGTGGCGCTGCTGCCCTTGATCCTGGCTGTTCTCCAGGCCTGACCTGCCCTCAGCGGTCTCCAGTGGCCTCTGGCAAGGCCAGCAGCAGAGACAGGATGTTCTGCACAAATGTCTGCACCTGCTCCTGGGCCTGGGCAGTGCTGAGAGCTCTTCTGCAGCCAAATGCAAATCGTACTTTACAGTCAGACAGCGTGGTGTGGGGTGGAAGGGACCTTAAATCCCCATAGGGATTCAGAGCATCCCACAAGCAGAGCATCCCACAGGGATTCACAGCATCCCACAGGCAGAGCATCGCATAAGGAATCAGAGCATCCCACAAGGATTCAGAGCATGCCACAAGCAGAGCATGCCAGAGGGATTCAGAGCATCCCACAGGGCTCCAGAGCATCCCGCAGGGCTCCAGAGCATCCCACCAAGCAGAGCACCCCGCAGAGATTCACAGCATCACACAACCACAGCATAATACAGAGCTCCAGAGCATCCCATAGGGATTCAGAGCACCCCAAGCGCATCAGAACCCCCCCATCTCCCCATGGAAGCCCCCATCGACACCCCTGACCCACCCCCCTCCCCATGGAGCTCCCCCCATGGAACCTGCCTCTCTATGACATCAGCCCCAGCTCCAAGGGACCTGCATCCAGCACCCGTATCCCCGGGGCAGTTGCGCTTTGGGTGCAGTGGTGCTTGCAGCTCCTTGCTTGCAGCTCCTTGGTGTCACCTCCTTGGTGTCACTCTTAGCGGTGGTGGCAGCGATGGCTTTGCTCCGTGTCATCATCCTGCTGGCTTCGGCCTGGCTGGTGCAAGGCTCCTGGGACAGCTGTGGGTGAGTGGCTCCAGGCTCCAGGGTTCCTGGTATTCCATAGGGAGATGCTGCTGCTCCCAGCCACGGTCACACCAATGGGGAGGTGGGATTTGAGGAGCCCCACTTGCTTGCCATCACCCCATGCGCTGGCACAGCACAGCTATGGGGCACCCCATAGGGTCCTGTGTCCTGCAGCACCCTAGGAGGCAGGATGATGCTCATCTCTGGGACACTGCGGAGGGTCCCTTTTCCCTGCAGCACCCAATGGGGCGGGACAATGCTCCCCCTTCATCCCTAAGCATCAAGTGTTGGGCTTCTGCTTCAAGAGGGACCTGCGGTACCCGTCCCATGGCTGATTCTTACGGGATGTCGCGCATCGTCGGAGGCACGGATGCGCACCAGGGCGCCTGGCCGCGGGTGCTCAGCATCCAGTTCCCCACAGGCACCGCATTCTCGCACATCTGCGGGGGGTCCCTCATCCCGTATGAAGACAGGCTGAGGAAGTTGGGGCTTTTCAGCCTGGAGAAGAGAAGGCTGCGTGGAGACCTCAGAGCAGCCTTCCAGTACCTGAAGGGGGCCTACAGGGATGCTGGGGAGGGACTCTTTGTCAGGGACTGTAGTGACAGGACAAGGGGTAATGGGTTAAAACTTAAACAGGGGAAGTTTAAATTGGATATAAGGAGGAAATTCTTTCCTGTTAGGGTGGGGAGACGCTGGAATCGGTTGCCCAGGGAGGTTCCGAGTGCTCCGTCCCTGGCGGTGTTCAAGGCCAGGTTGGATGAAGCCTTGTGTGGGATGGTTTAGTGAGAGGTGTCCCTGTCCATGGCAGGGGGGTTGGAACTAGATGATCTTAAGGTCCTTTCCAACCCTAACTATTCTATGATTCTGTGATTCTAGGATCACCCCTCAATGGGTCCTCACAGGCACTCACTGCTTCGTCGGGCAAAAGTAAGGGGGAGAAGGGATTGCAGCCATAGGGAATAGGCCAGGAGCAGCTCCCAGCCCGTCCCCTTCCCCATCCTGGATGCACTGGGAAGAGCGCTCAGGAGAAGGCTGCTTCCAGCTTGACAGCCCTTGAGCCTAAGGCACACTGCTTTCCTTTGGGAAGCAGCCGGAATGTGGCTCCTTCCCATCCCTCTTCTCCATAGAATGGATTAGAATAGATTAAAATGGAATGGAATGCAATGCAATGGTTATGGATCATGGAGTGGGGTGGGTTGGGAAGGAGCTTGAGATCATCCACTTCCAACCCCTTGCCATGGGCAGGGATGCCTTCCATAGAGCAGCTTGCTCCAAGCTGGCCTGCAGCACTGCCAGGGATGGAGCATCCAAACCTTCTCCATCCATGCCATCCCAGTGCCCCAGCACCCTCTGAGGGAATCCCTTCCTTATCTCCAGCCTGCAATTCCCTGTCGGAACCCATCAGCCCTTGTCCTATGGCTCCAATCCCTGCTCTTCCACTCCCTCCCAGCTTCACCACGGATTGCTTCATGATGGTCAGAATCATGGACATGGCTTGGGCCAATGCCGAGACCCACAAGTGTTGGATACGGCAGGTCGTGGTCCAGGAATATTATACGGCTTAGGATCACGGTTAGGGTTAGGTTTAGAATTAGGGTTAGCTTTAGGGTTAGGGTCAGGGTCACGGTTAGGTACAGGGTTAGGTTCAGGGTTAGGTCTTAGGTTTAGGGATAGGGTTAGGTTTAGGGTTACGTGTTAGGGTTAGGGTTAGGGTTAGGGTTAGGGTTAGGGTTAACTGTAACCGGAGTTAACCCTAGGGGTGGAGTTAAGACCAGGTTGAGTCTTAGGGTTAGGGTTAGAGTTGCAGTTAGGATCAGGTTTAGGGTTAGGATTAGGGTTAGGGTTTAGGGTTAGGGTTAGGGTTAACCTTCACCAGAGTTAAGCCTGGGGGCGGAGTTAACCCCAGGGTTAGGGTTAGGATTAGTGTTAGCATTAACCCTAATCAGAATTAACCCTAGTTGCGGGTTTAATCACAGGCTTAGGGTTAGGGTTAGGGTTAGGGTCTGGCTTAGCGTTAGACTTAAGTTTAGGGTTAGGTTAACCCTAACCGGAGTTAACTAGGGTTAGGGTTAGGGTTAGGGTTAAGGTTAGGGTTACCTCTAACCGGAGTTAACCCTAGGGGTTAACTGCTCAAGGTTCCTCCCCAAAAACCCCAAGTGCTGGAGCTCACCCACGTCTGCCCCGGGAGCAGGGTCAGGCCCCACAGCTCTGCTCCTGCCAGCGCTGCCGAGCCCTGCACTCCCTTGATGGTGCCATCAGAGCGCCCCACACACCGCAGCACGGGCTGGGCCATTGCTCTGGCTCCGGCAGAGGCACAAGTGCCTTTGGAAGCTGCCAGCGAACAACAAGAGCTGAGAGGCGGCTGCAGAAGGGCTCTGCTGTCGGGCTGAACGCCAAGGGTGGTGCAGGGCAAAGGAGAGACGGCAGAGCCTCAGCCCTTGGGCTTCCTTCAGAGGAGGTGGCGCTGCTGCCCTTGATCCTGGCTGTTCTCCAGGCCTCACCTGCCCTCAGCGGTCTCCAGTGGCCTCTGGCAAGGCCAGCAGCAGAGACAGGATGTTCTGCACAAATGTCTGCACCTGCTCCTGGGCCTGGGCAGTGCTGAGAGCTCTTCTGCAGCCAAATGCAAATCGTACTTTACAGTCAGACAGCGTGGTGTGGGGTGGAAGGGACCTTAAATCCCCATAGGGATTCAGAGCATCCCACAAGCAGAGCATCCCACAGGGATTCAGAGCATCCCACAAGCAGAGCATCCCACAGGGATTCACAGCATCCCACAGGCAGAGCATCGCATAAGGAATCAGAGCATCCCACAAGGATTCAGAGCATCCCACAAGCAGAGCATGCCAGAGGGATTCAGAGCATCCCACAGGGCTCCAGAGCATCCCACAGGGCTCCAGAGCATCCCACCAAGCAGAGCACCCCGCAGAGATTCACAGCATCACACAACCACAGCATAATACAGAGCTCCAGAGCATCCCATAGGGATTCAGAGCACCCCAAGCGCATCAGAACCCCCCCATCTCCCCATGGAAGCCCCCATCGACACCCCTGACCCACCCCCCTCCCCATGGAGCTCCCCCCATGGAACCTGCCTCTCTATGACATCAGCCCCAGCTCCAAGTGACCTGCATCCAGCACCCGTATCCCCGGGGCAGTTGCGCTTTGGGTGCAGTGGTGCTTGCAGCTCCTTGCTTGCAGCTCCTTGGTGTCACCTCCTTGGTGTCACTCTTAGCGGTGGTGGCAGCGATGGCTTTGCTCCGTGTCATCATCCTGCTGGCTTCGGC
Organism: Lathamus discolor; assembly: GCF_037157495.1. Taxonomy (NCBI): domain Eukaryota; kingdom Metazoa; phylum Chordata; class Aves; order Psittaciformes; family Psittacidae; genus Lathamus; species Lathamus discolor. Next base: position 770,470 of record NC_088892.1, on the reverse strand, counting down.
CTGGCTGGTGCAAGGCTCCTGGGACAGCTGTGGGTGAGTGGCTCCAGGCTCCAGGGTTCCTGGTATTCCATAGGGAGATGCTGCTGCTCCCAGCCACGGTCACACCAATGGGGAGGTGGGATTTGAGGAGCCCCACTTGCTTGCCATCACCCCATGCGCTGGCACAGCACAGCTATGGGGCACCCCATAGGGTCCTGTGTCCTGCAGCACCCTAGGAGGCAGGATGATGCTCATCTCTGGGACACTGCGGAGGGTCCCTTTTCCCTGCAGCACCCAATGGGGCAGGACAATGCTCGCCCTTCATCCCTAAGCATCAAGTGTTGGGCTTCTGCTTCAAGAGGGACCTGCGGTACCCGTCCCATGGCTGATTCTTACGGGATGTCGCGCATCGTCGGAGGCACGGATGCGCACCAGGGCGCCTGGCCGCGGGTGCTCAGCATCCAGTTCCCCACAGGCACCGCATTCTCGCACATCTGCGGGGGGTCCCTCATCCCGTATGAAGACAGGCTGAGGAAGTTGGGGCTTTTCAGCCTGGAGAAGAGAAGGCTGCGTGGAGACCTCAGAGCAGCCTTCCAGTACCTGAAGGGGGCCTACAGGGATGCTGGGGAGGGACTCTTTGTCAGGGACTGTAGTGACAGGACAAGGGGTAATGGGTTAAAACTTAAACAGGGGAAGTTTAAATTGGATATAAGGAGGAAATTCTTTCCTGTTAGGGTGGGGAGACGCTGGAATCGGTTGCCCAGGGAGGTTCCGAGTGCTCCGTCCCTGGCGGTGTTCAAGGCCAGGTTGGATGAAGCCTTGTGTGGGATGGTTTAGTGAGAGGTGTCCCTGTCCATGGCAGGGGGGTTGGAACTAGATGATCTTAAGGTCCTTTCCAACCCTAACTATTCTATGATTCTGTGATTCTATGATCACCCCTCAATGGGTCCTCACAGCTGCTCACTGCTTCGTCGGGCAAAAGTAAGGGGGAGAAGGGATTGCAGCCATAGGGAATAGGCCAGGAGCAGCTCCCAGCCCGTCCCCTTCCCCATCCTGGATGCACTGGGCAGAGCGCTCAGGAGAAGGCTGCTTCCAGCTTGACAGCCCTTGAGCCTAAGGCACACTGCTTTCCTTTGGGAAGCAGCCGGAATGTGGCTCCTTCCCATCCCTCTTCTCCATAGAATGGATTAGAATAGATTAAAATGGAATGGAATGCAGTGCAATGGTTATGGATCATGGAGTGGGGTGGGTTGGGAAGGAGCTTGAGATCATCCACTTCCAACCCCTTGCCATGGGCAGGGATGCCTTCCATAGAGCAGCTTGCTCCAAGCTGGCCTGCAGCACTGCCAGGGATGGAGCATCCAAACCTTCTCCATCCATGCCATCCCAGTGCCCCAGCACCCTCTTAGGGAATCCCTTCCTTATCTCCAGCCTGCAATTCCCTGTCGGAACCCATCAGCCCTTGTCCTATGGCTCCAATCTCTGCTCTTCCACTCCCTCCCAGCTTCACCACGGATTGCTTCATGATGGTCAGAATCATGGACGTGGCTTGGGCCAATGCCGAGACCCACAAGTGTTGGATACGGCAGGTCGTGGTCCAGGAATATTATACGGCTTAGGATCACGGCTACGGTTAGGTTTAGAATTAGGGTTAGCTTTAGGGTTAGGGTCAGGGTCACGGTTAGGTACAGGGTTAGGTTTAGGGTTAGGTCTTAGGTTTAGGGATAGGGTTAGGTTTAGGGTTACGTGTTAGGGTTAGGGATAGGGTTAGGGTTAGGGTTAGGGTTAGGGTTAACTGTAACCGGAGTTAACCCTAGGGGTGGAGTTAAGACCAGGTTGAGTCTTAGGGTTAGGGTTAGAGTTGCAGTTAGGATCAGGTTTAGGGTTAGGATTAGGGTTAGGGTTTAGGGTTAGGGTTCGGGTTAACCTTCACCAGAGTTAAGCCTGGGGGCGGAGTTTACCCCAGGGTTAGGGTTAGGATTGGTGTTAGCATTAACCCTAATCAGAATTAACCCTAGTTGCGGGTTTAATCACAGGCTTAGGGTTAGGGTTAGGGTTAGGGTCTGGCTTAGCGTTAGACTTAAGTTTAGGGTTAGGTTAACCCTAACCGGAGTTAACTAGGGTTAGGGTTAGGGTTAGGGTTAAGGTTAGGGTTACCTCTAACCGGAGTTAACCCTAGGGGTTAACTGCTCAAGGTTCCTCCCCAAAAACCCCAAGTGCTAGAGCTCACCCACGTCTGCCCCGGGAGCAGGGTCAGGCCCCACAGCTCTGCTCCTGCCAGCGCTGCCGAGCCCTGCACTCCCTTGATGGTGCCATCAGAGCGCCCCACACACCGCAGCACGGGCTGGGCCATTGCTCTGGCTCCGGCAGAGGCACAAGTGCCTTTGGAAGCTGCCAGCGAACAACAAGAGCTGAGAGGCGGCTGCAGAAGGGCTCTGCTGTGGGGCTGAAAGCCAAGGGTGGTGCAGGGTGAAGGAGAGACGGCAGAGCCTCAGCCCTTGGGCTTCCTTCAGAGGAGGTGGCGCTGCTGCCCTTGATCCTGGCTGTTCTCCAGGCCTGACCTGCCCTCAGCGGTCTCCAGTGGCCTCTGGCAAGGCCAGCAGCAGAGACAGGATGTTCTGCACAAATGTCTGCACCTGCTCCTGGGCCTGGGCAGTGCTGAGAGCTCTTCTGCAGCCAAATGCAAATCGTACTTTACAGTCAGACAGCGTGGTGTGGGGTGGAAGGGACCTTAAATCCCCATAGGGATTCAGAGCATCCCACAAGCAGAGCATCCCACAGGGATTCACAGCATCCCACAGGCAGAGCATCGCATAAGGAATCAGAGCATCCCACAAGCATTCAGAGCATCCCACAAGCAGAGCATGCCAGAGGGATTCAGAGCATCCCACAGGGCTCCAGAGCATCCCGCAGGGCTCCAGAGCATCCCACCAAGCAGAGCACCCCGCAGAGATTCACAGCATCACACAACCACAGCATAATACAGAGCTCCAGAGCATCCCATAGGGATTCAGAGCACCCCAAGCGCATCAGAACCCCCCCATCTCCCCATGGAAGCCCCCATCGACACCCCTGACCCACCCCCCTCCCCATGGAGCTCCCCCCATGGAACCTGCCTCTCTATGACATCAGCCCCAGCTCCAAGGGACCTGCATCCAGCACCCGTATCCCCGGGGCAGTTGCGCTTTGGGTGCAGTGGTGCTTGCAGCTCCTTGCTTGCAGCTCCTTGGTGTCACCTCCTTGGTGTCACTCTTAGCAATGGTGGCAGCGATGGCTTTGCTCCGTGTCATCATCCTGCTGGCTTCGGCCTGGCTGGTGCAAGGCTCCTGGGACAGCTGTGGGTGAGTGGCTCCAGGCTCCAGGGTTCCTGGTATTCCATAGGGAGATGCTGCTGCTCCCAGCCACGGTCACACCAATGGGGAGGTGGGATTTGAGGAGCCCCACTTGCTTGCCATCACCCCATGCGCTGGCACAGCACAGCTATGGGGCACCCCATAGGGTCCTGTGTCCTGCAGCACCCTAGGAGGCAGGATGATGCTCATCTCTGGGACACTGCGGAGGGTCCCTTTTCCCTGCAGCACCCAACGGGGCGGGACAATGCTCGCCCTTCATCCCTAAGCATCAAGTGTTGGGCTTCTGCTTCAAGAGGGACCTGCGGTACCCGTCCCATGGCTGATTCTTACGGGATGTCGCGCATCGTCGGAGGCACGGATGCGCACCAGGGCGCCTGGCCGCGGGTGCTCAGCATCCAGTTCCCCACAGGCACCGCATTCTCGCACATCTGCGGGGGGTCCCTCATCCCGTATGAAGACAGGCTGAGGAAGTTCGGGCTTTTCAGCCTGGAGAAGAGAAGGCTGCGTGGAGACCTCAGAGCAGCCTTCCAGTACCTGAAGGGGGCCTACAGGGATGCTGGGGAGGGACTCTTTGTCAGGGACTGTAGTGACAGGACAAGGGGTAATGGGTTAAAACTTAAACAGGGGAAGTTTAAATTGGATATAAGGAGGAAATTCTTTCCTGTTAGGGTGGGGAGACGCTGGAATCGGTTGCCCAGGGAGGTTCCGAGTGCTCCGTCCCTGGCGGTGTTCAAGGCCAGGTTGGATGAAGCCTTGTGTGGGATGGTTTAGTGAGAGGTGTCCCTGTCCATGGCAGGGGGGTTGGAACTAGATGATCTTAAGGTCCTTTCCAACCCTAACTATTCTATGATTCTGTGATTCTATGATCACCCCTCAATGGGTCCTCACAGCTGCTCACTGCTTCGTCGGGCAAAAGTAAGGGGGAGAAGGGATTGCAGCCATAGGGAATAGGCCAGGAGCAGCTCCCAGCCCGTCCCCTTCCCCATCCTGGATGCACTGGGAAGAGCGCTCAGGAGAAGGCTGCTTCCAGCTTGACAGCCCTTCAGCCTAAGGCACACTGCTTTCCTTTGGGAAGCAGCCGGAATGTGGCTCCTTCCCATCCCTCTTCTCCATAGAATGGATTAGAATAGATTAAAATGGAATGGAATGCAATGCAATGGTTATGGATCATGGAGTGGGGTGGGTTGGGAAGGAGCTTGAGATCATCCACTTCCAACCCCTTGCCATGGGCAGGGATGCCTTCCATAGAGCAGCTTGCTCCAAGCTGGCCTGCAGCACTGCCAGGGATGGAGCATCCAAACCTTCTCCATCCATGCCATCCCAGTGCCCCAGCACCCTCTTAGGGAATCCCTTCCTTATCTCCAGCCTGCAATTCCCTGTCGGAACCCATCAGCCCTTGTCCTATGGCTCCAATCCCTGCTCTTCCACTCCCTCCCAGCTTCACCACGGATTGCTTCATGATGGTCAGAATCATGGACGTGGCTTGGGCCAATGCCGAGACCCACAAGTGTTGGATACGGCAGGTCGTGGTCCAGGAATATTATACGGTTTAGGATTACGGTTAGGGTTAGGTTTAGAATTAGGGTTAGCTTTAGGGTTAGGGTCAGGGTCACGGTTAGGTACAGGGTTAGGTTTAGGGTTAGGTCTTAGGTTTAGGGATAGGGTTAGGTTTAGGGTTACGTGTTAGGGTTAGGGATAGGGTTAGGGTTAGGGTTAGGGTTAACTGTAACCGGAGTTAACCCTAGGGGTGGAGTTAAGACCAGGTTGAGTCTTAGGGTTAGGGTTAGAGTTGCAGTTAGGATCAGGTTTAGGGTTAGGATTAGGGTTAGGGTTTAGTGTTAGGGTTAGGGTTAACCTTCACCAGAGTTAAGCCTGGGGGCGGAGTTAACCCCAGGGTTAGGGTTAGGATTACTGTTAGCATTAACCCTAATCAGAATTAACCCTAGTTGCGGGTTTAATCACAGGCTTAGGGTTAGGGTTAGGGTTAGGGTCTGGCTTAGCGTTAGACTTAAGTTTAGGTTTAGGTTAACCCTAACCGGAGTTAACTAGGGTTAGGGTTAGGGTTAGGGTTAAGGTTAGGGTTACCTCTAACCGGAGTTAACCCTAGGGGTTAACTGCTCAAGGTTCCTCCCCAAAAACCCCAAGTGCTGGAGCTCACCCACGTCTGCCCCGGGAGCAGGGTCAGGCCCCACAGCTCTGCTCCTGCCAGCGCTGCCGAGCCCTGCACTCCCTTGATGGTGCCATCAGAGCGCCCCACACACCGCAGCACGGGCTGGGCCATTGCTCTGGCTCCGGCAGAGGCACAAGTGCCTTTGGAAGCTGCCAGCGAACAACAAGAGCTGAGAGGCGGCTGCAGAAGGGCTCTGCTGTCGGGCTGAAAGCCAAGGGTGGTTCAGGGCAAAGGAGAGACGGCAGAGCCTCAGCCCTTGGGCTTCCTTCAGAGGAGGTGGCGCTGCTGCCCTTGATCCTGGCGGTTCTCCAGGCCTGACCTGCCCTCAGCGGTCTCCAGTGGCCTCTGGCAAGGCCAGCAGCAGAGACAGGATGTTCTGCACAAATGTCTGCACCTGCTCCTGGGCCTGGGCAGTGCTGAGAGCTCTTCTGCAGCCAAATGGAAATCATACTTTACAGTCAGACAGCGTGGTGTGGGGTGGAAGGGACCTTAAATCCCCATAGGGATTCAGAGCATCCCACAAGCAGAGCATCCCACAGGGATTCACAGCATCCCACAGGCAGAGCATCGCATAAGGAATCAGAACATCCCACAAGGATTCAGAGCATCCCACAAGCAGAGCATGCCAGAGGGATTCAGAGCATCCCACAGGGCTCCAGAGCATCCCACAGGGCTCCAGAGCATCCCACCAAGCAGAGCACCCCGCAGAGATTCACAGCATCACACAACCACAGAATAATACAGAGCTCCAGAGCATCCCATAGGGATTCAGAGCACCCCAAGCGCATCAGAACCCCCCCATCTCCCCATGGAAGCCCCCATCGACACCCCTGACCCACCCCCCTCCCCATGGAGCTCCCCCCATGGAACCTGCCTCTCTATGACATCAGCCCCAGCTCCAAGGGACCTGCATCCAGCACCTGTATCCCCGGGGCAGTTGCGCTTTGGGTGCAGTGGTGCTTGCAGCTCCTTGCTTGCAGCTCCTTGGTGTCACCTCCTTGGTGTCACTCTTAGCGGTGGTGGCAGTGATGGCTTTGCTCCGTGTCATCATCCTGCTGGCTTCGGCCTGGCTGGTGCAAGGCTCCTGGGACAGCTGTGGGTGAGTGGCTCCAGGCTCCAGGGTTCCTGGTATTCCATAGGGAGATGCTGCTGCTCCCAGACACGGTCACACCAATGGGGAGGTGGGATTTGAGGAGCCCCACTTGCTTGCCATCACCCCATGCGCTGGCACAGCACAGCTATGGGGCACCCCATAGGGTCCTGTGTCCTGCAGCACCCTAGAAGGCAGGATGATGCTCATCTCCGGGACACTGTGTAGGGTCCCTTTTCCCTGCAGCACCCAATGGGGCGGGACAATGCTCGCCCTTCATCCCTAAGCATCAAGTGTTGGGCTTCTGCTTCAAGAGGGACCTGCGGTACCCGTCCCATGGCTGATTCTTACGGGATGTCGCGCATCGTCGGAGGCACGGATGCGCACCTGGGCGCCCGGCCGCGGGTGCTCAGCATCCAGTTCCCCACAGCCACCGCATTCTCGCACATCTGCGGGGGGTCCCTCATCCCGTATGAAGACAGGCTGAGGAAGTTGGGGCTTTTCAGCCTGGAGAAGAGAAGGCTGCGTGGAGACCTCAGAGCAGCCTTCCAGTACCTGAAGGGGGCCTACAGGGATGCTGGGGAGGGACTCTTTGTCAGGGACTGTAGTGACAGGACAAGGGGTAATGGGTTAAAACTTAAACAGGGGAAGTTTAAATTGGATATAAGGAGGAAATTCTTTCCTGTTAGGGTGGGGAGACGCTGGAATCGGTTGCCCAGGGAGGTTCCGAGTGCTCCGTCCCTGGCGGTGTTCAAGGCCAGGTTGGATGAAGCCTTGTGTGGGATGGTTTAGTGAGAGGTGTCCCTGTCCATGGCAGGGGGGTTGGAACTAGATGATCTTAAGGTCCTTTCCGACCCTAACTATTCTATGATTCTGTGATTCTAGGATCACCCCTCAATGGGTCCTCACAGCCACTCACTGCTTCGTCGGGCAAAAGTAAGGGGGAGAAGGGATTGCAGCCATAGGGAATAGGCCAGGAGCAGCTCCCAGCCCGTCCCCTTCCCCATCCTGGATGCACTGGGCAGAGCGCTCAGGAGAAGGCTGCTTCCAGCTTGACAGCCCTTGAGCCTAAGGCACACTGCTTTCCTTTGGGAAGCAGCCGGAATGTGGCTCCTTCCCATCCCTCTTCTCCATAGAATGGATTAGAATAGATTAAAATGGAATGGAATGCAATGCAATGGTTATGGATCATGGAGTGGGGTGGGTTGGGAAGGAGCTTGAGATCATCCACTTCCAACCCCTTGCCATGGGCAGGGATGCCTTCCATAGAGCAGCTTGCTCCAAGCTGGCCTGCAGCACTGCCAGGGATGGAGCATCCAAACCTTCTCCACCCATGCCATCCCAGTGCCCCAGCACCCTCTTAGGGAATCCCTTCCTTATCTCCAGCCTGCAATTCCCTGTCGGAACCCATCAGCCCTTGTCCTATGGCTCCAATCCCTGCTCTTCCACTCCCTCCCAGCTTCACCACGGATTGCTTCATGATGGTCAGAATCATGGACGTGGCTTGGGCCAATGCCGAGACCCACAAGTGTTGGATACGGCCGGTCGTGGTCCAGGAATATTATACGGCTTAGGATCACGGTTAGGGTTAGGTTTAGAATTAGGGTTAGCTTTAGGGTTAGGGTCAGGGTCACGGTTAGGTACAGGGTTAGGTTTAGGGTTAGGTCTTAGGTTTAGGGATAGGGTTAGGTTTAGGGTTACGTGTTAGGGTTAGGGATAGGGTTAGGGTTAGGGTTAGGGTTAACTGTAACCGGAGTTAACCCTAGGGGTGGAGTTAAGACCAGGTTGAGTCTTAGGGTTAGGGTTAGAGTTGCAGTTAGGATCAGGTTTAGGGTTAGGATTAGGGTTAGGGTTTAGGGTTAGGGTTAGGGTTAACCTTCACCAGAGTTAAACCTGGGGGCGGAGTTAACCCCAGGGTTAGGGTTAGGATTAGTGTTAGTATTAACCCTAATCAGAATTAACCCTAGTTGCGGGTTTAATCCCAGGCTTAGGGTTAGGGTTAGGGTTAGGGTCTGGCTTAGCGTTAGACTTAAGTTTAGGGTTAGGTTAACCCTAACCGGAGTTAACTAGGCTTAGGGTTAGGGTTAGGGTTAAGGTTAGGGTTACCTCTAACCGGAGTTAACCCTAGGGGTTAACTGCTCAAGGTTCCTCCCCAAAAACCCCAAGTGCTGGAGCTCACCCACGTCTGCCCCGGGAGCAGGGTCAGGCCCCACAGCTCTGCTCCTGCCAGTGCTGCCGAGCCCTGCACTCCCTTGATGGTGCCATCAGAGCGCCCCACACACCGCAGCACGGGCTGGGCCATTGCTCTGGCTCCGGCAGAGGCACAAGTGCCTTTGGAAGCTGCCAGCGAACAACAAGAGCTGAGAGGCGGCTGCAGAAGGGCTCTGCTGTGGGGCTGAAAGCCAAGGGTGGTGCAGGGTGAAGGAGAGACGGCAGAGCCTCAGCCCTTGGGCTTCCTTCAGAGGAGGTGGCGCTGCTGCCCTTGATCCTGGCTGTTCTCCAGGCCTGACCTGCCCTCAGCGGTCTCCAGTGGCCTCTGGCAAGGCCAGCAGCAGAGACAGGATGTTCTGCACAAATGTCTGCACCTGCTCCTGGGCCTGGGCAGTGCTGAGAGCTCTTCTGCAGCCAAATGCAAATCGTACTTTACAGTCAGACAGCGAGGTGTGGGGTGGAAGGGACCTTAAATCCCCATAGGGATTCAGAGCATCCCACAAGCAGAGCATCCCACAGGGATTCACAGCATCCCACAGGCAGAGCATCGCATAAGGAATCAGAGCATCCCACAAGGATTCAGAGCATCCCACAAGCAGAGCATGCCAGAGGGATTCAGAGCATCCCACAGGGCTCCAGAGCATCCCACAGGGCTCCAGAGCATCCCACAGGGCTCCAGAGCATCCCACCAAGCAGAGCACCCCGCAGAGATTCACAGCATCACACAACCACAGCATAATACAGAGCTCCAGAGCATCCCATAGGGATTCAGAGCACCCCAAGCGCATCAGAACCCCCCCATCTCCCCATGGAAGCCCCCATCGACACCCCTGACCCACCCCCCTCCCCATGGAGCTCCCCCCATGGAACCTGCCTCTCTATGACATCAGCCCCAGCTCCAAGGGACCTGCATCCAGCACCTGTATCCCCGGGGCAGTTGCGCTTTGGGTGCAGTGGTGCTTGCAGCTCCTTGCTTGCAGCTCCTTGCTTGCAGCTCCTTGGTGTCACTCTTAGCGGTGGTGGCAGTGATGGCTTTGCTCCGTGTCATCATCCTGCTGGCTTCGGCCTGGCTGGTGCAAGGCTCCTGGGACAGCTGTGGGTGAGTGGCTCCAGGCTCCAGGGTTCCTGGTATTCCATAGGGAGATGCTGCTGCTCCCAGCCACGGTCACACCAATGGGGAGGTGGGATTTGAGGAGCCCCACTTGCTTGCCATCACCCCATGCGCTGGCACAGCACAGCTATGGGGCACCCCATAGGGTCCTGTGTCCTGCAGCACCCTAGAAGGCAGGATGATGCTCATCTCCGGGACACTGCGTAGGGTCCCTTTTCCCTGCAGCACCCAATGGGGCGGGACAATGCTCGCCCTTCATCCCTAAGCATCAAGTGTTGGGCTTCTGCTTCAAGAGGGACCTGCGGTACCCGTCCCATGGCTGATTCTTACGGGATGTCGCGCATCGTCGGAGGCACGGATGCGCACCTGGGCGCCTGGCCGCGGGTGCTCAGCATCCAGTTCCCCACAGCCACTGCATTCTCGCACATCTGCGGGGGGTCCCTCATCCCGTATGAAGACAGGCTGAGGAAGTTGGGGCTTTTCAGCCTGGAGAAGAGAAGGCTGCGTGGAGACCTCAGAGCAGCCTTCCAGTACCTGAAGGGGGCCTACAGGGATGCTGGGGAGGGACTCTTTGTCAGGGACTGTAGTGACAGGACAAGGGGTAATGGGTTAAAACTTAAACAGGGGAAGTTTAAATTGGATATAAGGAGGAAATTCTTTCCTGTTAGGGTGGGGAGACGCTGGAATCGGTTGCCCAGGGAGGTTCCGAGTGCTCCATCCCTGGCGGTGTTCAAGGCCAGGTTGGATGAAGCCTTGTGTGGGATGGTTTAGTGAGAGGTGTCCCTGTCCATGGCAGGGGGGTTGGAACTAGATGATCTTAAGGTCCTTTCCAACCCTAACTATTCTATGATTCTGTGATTCTAGGATCACCCCTCAATGGGTCCTCACAGCCACTCACTGCTTCGTCGGGCAAAAGTAAGGGGGAGAAGGGATTGCAGCCATAGGGAATAGGCCAGGAGCAGCTCCCAGCCCGTCCCCTTCCCCATCCTGGATGCACTGGGAAGAGCGCTCAGGAGAAGGCTGCTTCCAGCTTGACAGCCCTTGAGCCTAAGGCACACTGCTTTCCTTTGGGAAGCAGCCGGAATGTGGCTCCTTCCCCTCCCTCTTCTCCATAGAATGGATTAGAATAGATTAAAATGGAATGGAATGCAATGCAATGGTTATGGATCATGGAGTGGGGTGGGTTGGGAAGGAGCTTGAGATCATCCACTTCCAACCCCTTGCCATGGGCAGGGATGCCTTCCATAGAGCAGCTTGCTCCAAGCTGGCCTGCAGCACTGCCAGGGATGGAGCAGCCAAACCTTCTCCACCCATGCCATCCCAGTGCCCCAGCACCCTCTGAGGGAATCCCTTCCTTATCTCCAGCCTGCAATTCCCTGTCGGAACCCATCAGCCCTTGTCCTATGGCTCCAATCCCTGCTCTTCCACTCCCTCCCAGCTTCACCACGGATTGCTTCATGATGGTCAGAATCATGGACGTGGCTTGGGCCAATGCCGAGACCCACAAGTGTTGGATACGGCAGGTCGTGGTCCAGGAATATTATACGGCTTAGGATCACGGTTAGGGTTAGGTTTAGAATTAGGGTTAGCTTTAGGGTTAGGGTCAGGGTCACGGTTAGGTACAGGGTTAGGTTTAGGGTTAGGTCTTAGGTTTAGGGATAAGGTTAGGTTTAGGGTTACGTGTTAGGGTTAGGGATAGGGTTAGGGTTAGGGTTAGGGTTAACTGTAACCGGAGTTAACCCTAGGGGTGGAGTTAAGACCAGGTTGAGTCTTAGGGTTAGGGTTAGAGTTGCAGTTAGGATCAGGTTTAGGGTTAGGATTAGGGTTAGGGTTTAGGGTTAGGGTTAGGGTTAACCTTCACCAGAGTTAAGCCTGGGGGCGGAGTTAACCCCAGGGTTAGGGTTAGGATTAGTGTTAGTATTAACCCTAATCAGAATTAACCCTAGTTGCGGGTTTAATCACAGGCTTAGGGTTAGGGTTAGGGTTAGGGTCTGGCTTAGCGTTAGACTTAAGTTTAGGGTTAGGTTAACCCTAACCGGAGTTAACTAGGGTTAGGGTTAGGGTTAGGGTTAAGGTTAGGGTTACCTCTAACCGGAGTTAACCCTAGGGGTTAACTGCTCAAGGTTCCTCCCCAAAAACCCCAAGTGCTCTAGCTCACCCACGTCTGCCCCGGGAGCAGGGTCAGGCCCCACAGCTCTGCTCCTGCCAGCGCTGCCGAGCCCTGCACTCCCTTGATGGTGCCATCAGAGCGCCCCACACACCGCAGCACGGGCTGGGCCATTGCTCTGGCTCCGGCAGAGGCACAAGTGCCTTTGGAAGCTGCCAGCGAACAACAAGAGCTGAGAGGCGGCTGCAGAAGGGCTCTGCTGTCGGGCTGAAAGCCAAGGGTGGTGCAGGGCAAAGGAGAGACGGCAGAGCCTCAGCCCTTGGGCTTCCTTCAGAGGAGGTGGCGCTGCTGCCCTTGATCCTGGCTGTTCTCCAGGCCTGACCTGCCCTCAGCGGTCTCCAGTGGCCTCTGGCAAGGCCAGCAGCAGAGACAGGATGTTCTGCACAAATGTCTGCACCTGCTCCTGGGCCTGGGCAGTGCTGAGAGCTCTTCTGCAGCCAAATGCAAATCGTACTTTACAGTCAGACAGCGTGGTGTGGGGTGGAAGGGACCTTAAATCCCCATAGGGATTCAGAGCATCCCACAAGCAGAGCATCCCACAGGGATTCACAGCATCCCACAGGCAGAGCATCGCATAAGGAATCAGAGCATCCCACAAGGATTCAGAGCATCCCACAAGCAGAGCATGCCAGAGGGATTCAGAGCATCCCACAGGGCTCCAGAGCATCCCACAGGGCTCCAGAGCATCCCACCAAGCAGAGCACCCCGCAGAGATTCACAGCATCACACAACCACAGCATAATACAGAGCTCCAGAGCATCCCATAGGGATTCAGAGCACCCCAAGCGCATCAGAACCCCCCCATCTCCCCATGGAAGCCCCCATCGACACCCCTGACCCACCCCCCTCCCCATGGAGCTCCCCCCATGGAACCTGCCTCTCTATGACATCAGCCCCAGCTCCAAGGGACCTGCATCCAGCACCTGTATCCCCGGGGCAGTTGCGCTTTGGGTGCAGTGGTGCTTGCAGCTCCTTGCTTGCAGCTCCTTGGTGTCACCTCCTTGGTGTCACTCTTAGCGGTGGTGGCAGCGATGGCTTTGCTCCGTGTCATCATCCTGCTGGCTTCGGCCTGGCTGGTGCAAGGCTCCTGGGACAGCTGTGGGTGAGTGGCTCCAGGCTCCAGGGTTCCTGGTATTCCATAGGGAGATGCTGCTGCTCCCAGCCACGGTCACACCAATGGGGAGGTGGGATTTGAGGAGCCCCACTTGCTTGCCATCACCCCATGCGCTGGCACAGCACAGCTATGGGGCACCCCATAGGGTCCTGTGTCCTGCAGCACCCTAGGAGGCAGGATGATGCTCATCTCTGGGGCACTGCGTAGGGTCCCTTTTCCCTGCAGCACCCAATGGGGCGGGACAATGCTCGCCCTTCATCCCTAAGCATCAAGTGTTGGGCTTCTGCTTCAAGAGGGACCTGCGGTACCCGTCCCATGGCTGATTCTTACGGGATGTCGCGCATCGTCGGAGGCACGGATGCGCACCGGGGCGCCTGGCCGCGGGTGCTCAGCATCCAGTTCCCCACAGCCACCGCATTCTCGCACATCTGCGGGGGGTCCCTCATCCCGTATGAAGACAGGCTGAGGAAGTTGGGGCTTTTCAGCCTGGAGAAGAGAAGGCTGCGTGGAGACCTCATAGCAGCCTTCCAGTACCTGAAGGGGGCCTACAGGGATGCTGGGGAGGGACTCTTTGTCAGGGACTGTAGTGACAGGACAAGGGGTAATGGGTTAAAACTTAAACAGGGGAAGTTTAAATTGGATATAAGGAGGAAATTCTTTCCTGTTAGGGTGGGGAGACGCTGGAATCGGATGCCCAGGGAGGTTCCGAGTGCTCCGTCCCTGGCGGTGTTCAAGGCCAGGTTGGATGAAGCCTTGTGTGGGATGGTTTAGTGAGAGGTGTCCCTGTCCATGGCAGGGGGGTTGGAACTAGATGATCTTAAGGTCCTTTCCAACCCTAACTATTCTATGATTCTGTGATTCTATGATCACCCCTCAATGGGTCCTCACAGGCACTCACTGCTTCGTCGGGCAAAAGTAAGGGGGAGAAGGGATTGCAGCCATAGGGAATAGGCCAGGAGCAGCTCCCAGCCCGTCCCCTTCCCCATCCTGGATGCACTGGGAAGAGCGCTCAGGAGAAGGCTGCTTCCAGCTTGACAGCCCTTGAGCCTAAGGCACACTGCTTTCCTTTGGGAAGCAGCCGGAATGTGGCTCCTTCCCATCCCTCTTCTCCATAGAATGGATTAGAATAGATTAAAATGGAATGGAATGCAATGCAATGGTTATGGATCATGGAGTGGGGTGGGTTGGGAAGGAGCTTGAGATCATCCACTTCCAACCCCTTGCCATGGGCAGGGATGCCTTCCATAGAGCAGCTTGCTCCAAGCTGGCCTGCAGCACTGCCAGGGATGGAGCAGCCAAACCTCCATCCATGCCATCCCAGTGCCCCAGCACCCTCTTAGGGAATCCCTTCCTTATCTCCAGCCTGCAATTCCCTGTCGGAACCCATCAGCCCTTGTCCTATGGCTCCAATCCCTGCTCTTCCACTCCCTCCCAGCTTCACCACGGATTGCTTCATGATGGTCAGAATCATGGACGTGGCTTGGGCCAATGCTGAGACCCACAAGTGTTGGATACGGCAGGTCGTGGTCCAGGAATCTTATACGGCTTAGGATCACGGTTAGGGTTAGGTTTAGAATTAGGTTTAGCTCTAGGGTTAGGGTCAGGGTCACGGTTAGGTACAGGGTTAGGTTTAGGGTTAGGTCTTAGGTTTAGGGATAGGGTTAGGTTTAGGGTTACGTGTTAGGGTTAGGGATAGGGTTAGGGTTAGGGTTAGGGTTAACTGTAACCGGAGTTAACCCTAGGGGTGGAGTTAAGACCAGGTTGAGTCTTAGGGTTAGGGTTAGAGTTGCAGTTAGGATCAGGTTTAGGGTTAGGATTAGGGTTAGGGTTTAGGGTTAGGGTTAGGGTTAACCTTCACCAGAGTTAAGCCTGGGGGCGGAGTTAACCCCAGGGTTAGGGTTAGGATTAGTGTTAGCATTAACCCTAATCAGAATTAACCCTAGTTGCGGGTTTAATCACAGGCTTAGGGTTAGTGTTAGGGTTAGGGTCTGGCTTAGCGTTAGACTTAAGTTTAGGGTTAGGTTAACCCTAACCGGAGTTAACTAGGGTTAGGGTTAGGGTTAGGGTTAAGGTTAGGGTTACCTCTAACCGGAGTTAACCCTAGGGGTTAACTGCTCAAGGTTCCTCCCCAAAAACCCCAAGTGCTCTAGCTCACCCACGTCTGCCCCGGGAGCAGGGTCAGGCCCCACAGCTCTGCTCCTGCCAGCGCTGCCGAGCCCTGCACTCCCTTGATGGTGCCATCAGAGCGCCCCACACACCGCAGCACGGGCTGGGCCATTGCTCTGGCTCCGGCAGAGGCACAAGTGCCTTTGGAAGCTGCCAGCGAACAACAAGAGCTGAGAGGCGGCTGCAGAAGGGCTCTGCTGTCGGGCTGAAAGCCAAGGGTGGTGCAGGGCAAAGGAGAGACGGCAGAGCCTCAGCCCTTGGGCTTCCTTCAGAGGAGGTGGCGCTGCTGCCCTTGATCCTGGCTGTTCTCCAGGCCTGACCTGCCCTCAGCGGTCTCCAGTGGCCTCTGGCAAGGCCAGCAGCAGAGACAGGATGTTCTGCACAAATGTCTGCACCTGCTCCTGGGCCTGGGCAGTGCTGAGAGCTCTTCTGCAGCCAAATGCAAATCGTACTTTACAGTCAGACAGCGTGGTGTGGGGTGGAAGGGACCTTAAATCCCCATAGGGATTCAGAGCATCCCACAAGCAGAGCATCCCACAGGGATTCACAGCATCCCACAGGCAGAGCATCGCATAAGGAATCAGAACATCCCACAAGGATTCAGAGCATCCCACAAGCAGAGCATGCCAGAGGGATTCAGAGCATCCCACAGGGCTCCAGAGCATCCCACAGGGCTCCAGAGCATCCCACCAAGCAGAGCACCCCGCAGAGATTCACAGCATCACACAACCACAGCATAATACAGAGCTCCAGAGCATCCCATAGGGATTCAGAGCACCCCAAGCGCATCAGAACCCCCCCATCTCCCCATGGAAGCCCCCATCGACACCCCTGACCCACCCCCCTCCCCATGGAGCTCCCCCCATGGAACCTGCCTCTCTATGACATCAGCCCCAGCTCCAAGGGACCTGCATCCAGCACCTGTATCCCCGGGGCAGTTGCGCTTTGGGTGCAGTGGTGCTTGCAGCTCCTTGCTTGCAGCTCCTTGGTGTCACCTCCTTGGTGTCACTCTTAGCGGTGGTGGCAGCGATGGCTTTGCTCCGTGTCATCATCCTGCTGGCTTCGGCCTGGCTGGTGCAAGGCTCCTGGGACAGCTGTGGGTGAGTGGCTCCAGGCTCCAGGGTTCCTGGTATTCCATAGGGAGATGCTGCTGCTCCCAGCCACGGTCACACCAATGGGGAGGTGGGATTTGAGGAGCCCCACTTGCTTGCCATCACCCCATGCGCTGGCACAGCACAGCTATGGGGCACCCCATAGGGTCCTGTGTCCTGCAGCACCCTAGGAGGCAGGATGATGCTCATCTCTGGGGCACTGCGTAGGGTCCCTTTTCCCTGCAGCACCCAATGGGGCGGGACAATGCTCGCCCTTCATCCCTAAGCATCAAGTGTTGGGCTTCTGCTTCAAGAGGGACCTGCGGTACCCGTCCCATGGCTGATTCTTACGGGATGTCGCGCATCGTCGGAGGCACGGATGCGCACCGGGGCGCCTGGCCGCGGGTGCTCAGCATCCAGTTCCCCACAGCCACCGCATTCTCGCACATCTGCGGGGGGTCCCTCATCCCGTATGAAGACAGGCTGAGGAAGTTGGGGCTTTTCAGCCTGGAGAAGAGAAGGCTGCGTGGAGACCTCAGAGCAGCCTTCCAGTACCTGAAGGGGGCCTACAGGGATGCTGGGGAGGGACTCTTTGTCAGGGACTGTAGTGACAGGACAAGGGGTAATGGGTTAAAACTTAAACAGGGGAAGTTTAAATTGGATATAAGGAGGAAATTCTTTCCTGTTAGGGTGGGGAGACGCTGGAATCGGATGCCCAGGGAGGTTCCGAGTGCTCCGTCCCTGGCGGTGTTCAAGGCCAGGTTGGATGAAGCCTTGTGTGGGATGGTTTAGTGAGAGGTGTCCCTGTCCATGGCAGGGGGGTTGGAACTAGATGATCTTAAGGTCCTTTCCAACCCTAACTATTCTATGATTCTGTGATTCTATGATCACCCCTCAATGGGTCCTCACAGGCACTCACTGCTTCGTCGGGCAAAAGTAAGGGGGAGAAGGGATTGCAGCCATAGGGAATAGGCCAGGAGCAGCTCCCAGCCCGTCCCCTTCCCCATCCTGGATGCACTGGGAAGAGCGCTCAGGAGAAGGCTGCTTCCAGCTTGACAGCCCTTGAGCCTAAGGCACACTGCTTTCCTTTGGGAAGCAGCCGGAATGTGGCTCCTTCCCATCCCTCTTCTCCATAGAATGGATTAGAATAGATTAAAATGGAATGGAATGCAATGCAATGGTTATGGATCATGGAGTGGGGTGGGTTGGGAAGGAGCTTGAGATCATCCACTTCCAACCCCTTGCCATGGGCAGGGATGCCTTCCATAGAGCAGCTTGCTCCAAGCTGGCCTGCAGCACTGCCAGGGATGGAGCAGCCAAACCTCCATCCATGCCATCCCAGTGCCCCAGCACCCTCTTAGGGAATCCCTTCCTTATCTCCAGCCTGCAATTCCCTGTCGGAACCCATCAGCCCTTGTCCTATGGCTCCAATCCCTGCTCTTCCACTCCCTCCCAGCTTCACCACGGATTGCTTCATGATGGTCAGAATCATGGACGTGGCTTGGGCCAATGCTGAGACCCACAAGTGTTGGATACGGCAGGTCGTGGTCCAGGAATCTTATACGGCTTAGGATCACGGTTAGGGTTAGGTTTAGAATTAGGGTTAGCTCTAGGGTTAGGGTCAGGGTCACGGTTAGGTACAGGGTTAGGTTTAGGGTTAGGTCTTAGGTTTAGGGATAGGGTTAGGTTTAGGGTTACGTGTTAGGGTTAGGGATAGGGTTAGGGTTAGGGTTAGGGTTAACTGTAACCGGAGTTAACCCTAGGGGTGGAGTTAAGACCAGGTTGAGTCTTAGGGTTAGGGTTAGAGTTGCAGTTAGGATCAGGTTTAGGGTTAGGATTAGGGTTAGGGTTTAGGGTTAGGGTTAGGGTTAACCTTCACCAGAGTTAAGCCTGGGGGCAGAGTTAACCCCAGGGTTAGGGTTAGGATTAGTGTTAGCATTAACCCTAATCAGAATTAACCCTAGTTGCGGGTTTAATCCCAGGCTTAGGGTTAGGGTTAGGGTTAGGGTCTGGCTTAGCGTTAGACTTAAGTTTAGGGTTAGGTTAACCCTAACCGGAGTTAACTAGGGTTAGGGTTAGGGTTAGGGTTAAGGTTAGGGTTACCTCTAACCGGAGTTAACCCTAGGGGTTAACTGCTCAAGGTTCCTCCCCAAAAACCCCAAGTGCTCTAGCTCACCCACGTCTGCCCCGGGAGCAGGGTCAGGCCCCACAGCTCTGCTCCTGCCAGCGCTGCCGAGCCCTGCACTCCCTTGATGGTGCCATCAGAGCGCCCCACACACCGCAGCACGGGCTGGGCCATTGCTCTGGCTCCGGCAGAGGCACAAGTGCCTTTGGAAGCTGCCAGCGAACAACAAGAGCTGAGAGGCGGCTGCAGAAGGGCTCTGCTGTCGGGCTGAAAGCCAAGGGTGGTGCAGGGCAAAGGAGAGACGGCAGAGCCTCAGCCCTTGGGCTTCCTTCAGAGGAGGTGGCGCTGCTGCCCTTGATCCTGGCTGTTCTCCAGGCCTGACCTGCCCTCAGCGGTCTCCAGTGGCCTCTGGCAAGGCCAGCAGCAGAGACAGGATGTTCTGCACAAATGTCTGCACCTGCTCCTGGGCCTGGGCAGTGCTGAGAGCTCTTCTGCAGCCAAATGCTGATCGTACTTTACAGTCAGACAGCGTGGTGTGGGGTGGAAGGGACTTTAAATCCCCATAGGGATTCAGAGCATCCCACAAGCAGAGCATCCCACAAGCAGAGCATCCCACAGGGATTCACAGCATCCCACAGGCAGAGCATCGCATAAGGAATCAGTGCATCCCACAAGGATTCAGAGCATCCCACAAGCAGAGCATGCCAGAGGGATTCAGAGCATCCCACAGGGCTCCAGAGCATCCCACCAAGCAGAGCACCCCGCAGAGATTCACAGCATCACACAACCACAGCATAATACAGAGCTCCAGAGCATCCCATAGGGATTCAGAGCACCCCAAGCGCATCAGAACCCCCCCATCTCCCCATGGAAGCCCCCATCGACACCCCTGACCCACCCCCCTCCCCATGGAGCTCCCCCCATGGAACCTGCCTCTCTATGACATCAGCCCCAGCTCCAAGGGACCTGCATCCAGCACCTGTATCCCCGGGGCAGTTGCGCTTTGGGTGCAGTGGTGCTTGCAGCTCCTTGCTTGCAGCTCCTTGGTGTCACCTCCTTGGTGTCACTCTTAGCGGTGGTGGCAGCGATGGCTTTGCTCCGTGTCATCATCCTGCTGGCCTCGGCCTGGCTGGTGCAAGGCTCCTGGGACAGCTGTGGGTGAGTGGCTCCAGGCTCCAGGGTTCCTGGTATTCCATAGGGAGATGCTGCTGCTCCCAGCCACGGTCACACCAATGGGGAGGTGGGATTTGAGGAGCCCCACTTGCTTGCCATCACCCCATGCGCTGGCACAGCACAGCTATGGGGCACCCCATAGGGTCCTGTGTCCTGCAGCACCCTAGGAGGCAGGATGATGCTCATCTCTGGGGCACTGCGTAGGGTCCCTTTTCCCTGCAGCACCCAATGGGGCGGGACAATGCTCGCCCTTCATCCCTAAGCATCAAGTGTTGGGCTTCTGCTTCAAGAGGGACCTGCGGTACCCGTCCCATGGCTGATTCTTACGGGATGTCGCGCATCGTCGGAGGCACGGATGCGCACCGGGGCGCCTGGCCGCGGGTGCTCAGCATCCAGTTCCCCACAGCCACCGCATTCTCGCACATCTGCGGGGGGTCCCTCATCCCGTATGAAGACAGGCTGAGGAAGTTGGGGCTTTTCAGCCTGGAGAAGAGAAGGCTGCGTGGAGACCTCAGAGCAGCCTTCCAGTACCTGAAGGGGGCCTACAGGGATGCTGGGGAGGGACTCTTTGTCAGGGACTGTAGTGACAGGACAAGGGGTAATGGGTTAAAACTTAAACAGGGGAAGTTTAAATTGGATATAAGGAGGAAATTCTTTCCTGTTAGGGTGGGGAGACGCTGGAATCGGATGCCCAGGGAGGTTCCGAGTGCTCCGTCCCTGGCGGTGTTCAAGGCCAGGTTGGATGAAGCCTTGTGTGGGATGGTTTAGTGAGAGGTGTCCCTGTCCATGGCAGGGGGGTTGGAACTAGATGATCTTAAGGTCCTTTCCAACCCTAACTATTCTATGATTCTGTGATTCTATGATCACCCCTCAATGGGTCCTCACAGGCACTCACTGCTTCGTCGGGCAAAAGTAAGGGGGAGAAGGGATTGCAGCCATAGGGAATAGGCCAGGAGCAGCTCCCAGCCCGTCCCCTTCCCCATCCTGGATGCACTGGGAAGAGCGCTCAGGAGAAGGCTGCTTCCAGCTTGACAGCCCTTGAGCCTAAGGCACACTGCTTTCCTTTGGGAAGCAGCCGGAATGTGGCTCCTTCCCATCCCTCTTCTCCATAGAATGGATTAGAATAGATTAAAATGGAATGGAATGCAATGCAATGGTTATGGATCATGGAGTGGGGTGGGTTGGGAAGGAGCTTGAGATCATCCACTTCCAACCCCTTGCCATGGGCAGGGATGCCTTCCATAGAGCAGCTTGCTCCAAGCTGGCCTGCAGCACTGCCAGGGATGGAGCAGCCAAACCTCCATCCATGCCATCCCAGTGCCCCAGCACCCTCTTAGGGAATCCCTTCCTTATCTCCAGCCTGCAATTCCCTGTCGGAACCCATCAGCCCTTGTCCTATGGCTCCAATCCCTGCTCTTCCACTCCCTCCCAGCTTCACCACGGATTGCTTCATGATGGTCAGAATCATGGACGTGGCTTGGGCCAATGCCGAGACCCACAAGTGTTGGATACGGCAGGTCGTGGTCCAGGAATATTATACGGCTTAGGATCACGGTTAGGGTTAGGTTTAGAATTAGGGTTAGCTTTAGGGTTAGGGTCAGGGTCACGGTTAGGTACAGGGTTAGGTTTAGGGTTAGGTCTTAGGTTTAGGGATAGGGTTAGGTTTAGGGTTACGTGTTAGGGTTAGGGTTAGGGTTAGGGTTAGGGTTAGGGTTAACTGTAACCGGAGTTAACCCTAGGGGTGGAGTTAAGACCAGGTTGAGTCTTAGGGTTAGGGTTAGAGTTGCAGTTAGGATCAGGTTTAGGGTTAGGATTAGGGTTAGGGTTTAGGGTTAGGGTTAGGGTTAACCTTCACCAGAGTTAAGCCTGGGGGCGGAGTTAACCCCAGGGTTAGGGTTAGGATTAGTGTTAGCATTAACCCTAATCAGAATTAACCCTAGTTGCGGGTTTAATCCCAGGCTTAGGGTTAGGGTTAGGGTTAGGGTCTGGCTTAGCGTTAGACTTAAGTTTAGGGTTAGGTTAACCCTAACCGGAGTTAACTAGGGTTAGGGTTAGGGTTAGGGTTAAGGTTAGGGTTACCTCTAACCGGAGTTAACCCTAGGGGTTAACTGCTCAAGGTTCCTCCCCAAAAACCCCAAGTGCTGGAGCTCACCCACGTCTGCCCCGGGAGCAGGGTCAGGCCCCACAGCTCTGCTCCTGCCAGCGCTGCCGAGCCCTGCACTCCCTTGATGGTGCCATCAGAGCGCCCCACACACCGCAGCACGGGCTGGGCCATTGCTCTGGCTCCGGCAGAGGCACAAGTGCCTTTGGAAGCTGCCAGCGAACAACAAGAGCTGAGAGGCGGCTGCAGAAGGGCTCTGCTGTCGGGCTGAAAGCCAAGGGTGGTGCAGGGCAAAGGAGAGACGGCAGAGCCTCAGCCCTTGGGCTTCCTTCAGAGGAGGTGGCGCTGCTGCCCTTGATCCTGGCTGTTCTCCAGGCCTGACCTGCCCTCAGCGGTCTCCAGTGGCCTCTGGCAAGGCCAGCAGCAGAGACAGGATGTTCTGCACAAATGTCTGCACCTGCTCCTGGGCCTGGGCAGTGCTGAGAGCTCTTCTGCAGCCAAATGCTGATCGTACTTTACAGTCAGACAGCGTGGTGTGGGGTGGAAGGGACTTTAAATCCCCATAGGGATTCAGAGCATCCCACAAGCAGAGCATCCCACAAGCAGAGCATCCCACAGGGATTCACAGCATCCCACAGGCAGAGCATCGCATAAGGAATCAGTGCATCCCACAAGGATTCAGAGCATCCCACAAGCAGAGCATGCCAGAGGGATTCAGAGCATCCCACAGGGCTCCAGAGCATCCCACCAAGCAGAGCACCCCGCAGAGATTCACAGCATCACACAACCACAGCATAATACAGAGCTCCAGAGCATCCCATAGGGATTCAGAGCACCCCAAGCGCATCAGAACCCCCCCATCTCCCCATGGAAGCCCCCATCGACACCCCTGACCCACCCCCCTCCCCATGGAGCTCCCCCCATGGAACCTGCCTCTCTATGACATCAGCCCCAGCTCCAAGGGACCTGCATCCAGCACCTGTATCCCCGGGGCAGTTGCGCTTTGGGTGCAGTGGTGCTTGCAGCTCCTTGCTTGCAGCTCCTTGGTGTCACCTCCTTGGTGTCACTCTTAGCGGTGGTGGCAGCGATGGCTTTGCTCCGTGTCATCATCCTGCTGGCCTCGGCCTGGCTGGTGCAAGGCTCCTGGGACAGCTGTGGGTGAGTGGCTCCAGGCTCCAGGGTTCCTGGTATTCCATAGGGAGATGCTGCTGCTCCCAGCCACGGTCACACCAATGGGGAGGTGGGATTTGAGGAGCCCCACTTGCTTGCCATCACCCCATGCGCTGGCACAGCACAGCTATGGGGCACCCCATAGGGTCCTGTGTCCTGCAGCACCCTAGGAGGCAGGATGATGCTCATCTCTGGGGCACTGCGTAGGGTCCCTTTTCCCTGCAGCACCCAATGGGGCGGGACAATGCTCGCCCTTCATCCCTAAGCATCAAGTGTTGGGCTTCTGCTTCAAGAGGGACCTGCGGTACCCGTCCCATGGCTGATTCTTACGGGATGTCGCGCATCGTCGGAGGCACGGATGCGCACCGGGGCGCCTGGCCGCGGGTGCTCAGCATCCAGTTCCCCACAGCCACCGCATTCTCGCACATCTGCGGGGGGTCCCTCATCCCGTATGAAGACAGGCTGAGGAAGTTGGGGCTTTTCAGCCTGGAGAAGAGAAGGCTGCGTGGAGACCTCAGAGCAGCCTTCCAGTACCTGAAGGGGGCCTACAGGGATGCTGGGGAGGGACTCTTTGTCAGGGACTGTAGTGACAGGACAAGGGGTAATGGGTTAAAACTTAAACAGGGGAAGTTTAAATTGGATATAAGGAGGAAATTCTTTCCTGTTAGGGTGGGGAGACGCTGGAATCGGTTGCCCAGGGAGGTTCCGAGTGCTCCATCCCTGGCGGTGTTCAAGGCCAGGTTGGATGAAGCCTTGTGTGGGATGGTTTAGTGAGAGGTGTCCCTGTCCATGGCAGGGGGGTTGGAACTAGATGATCTTAAGGTCCTTTCCAACCCTAACTATTCTATGATTCTGTGATTCTATGATCACCCCTCAATGGGTCCTCACAGGCACTCACTGCTTCGTCGGGCAAAAGTAAGGGGGAGAAGGGATTGCAGCCATAGGGAATAGGCCAGGAGCAGCTCCCAGCCCGTCCCCTTCCCCATCCTGGATGCACTGGGAAGAGCGCTCAGGAGAAGGCTGCTTCCAGCTTGACAGCCCTTGAGCCTAAGGCACACTGCTTTCCTTTGGGAAGCAGCCGGAATGTGGCTCCTTCCCATCCCTCTTCTCCATAGAATGGATTAGAATAGATTAAAATGGAATGGAATGCAATGCAATGGTTATGGATCATGGAGTGGGGTGGGTTGGGAAGGAGCTTGAGATCATCCACTTCCAACCCCTTGCCATGGGCAGGGATGCCTTCCATAGAGCAGCTTGCTCCAAGCTGGCCTGCAGCACTGCCAGGGATGGAGCATCCAAACCTTCTCCATCCATGCCATCCCAGTGCCCCAGCACCCTCTGAGGGAATCCCTTCCTTATCTCCAGCCTGCAATTCCCTGTCGGAACCCATCAGCCCTTGTCCTATGGCTCCAATCCCTGCTCTTCCACTCCCTCCCAGCTTCACCACGGATTGCTTCATGATGGTCAGAATCATGGACGTGGCTTGGGCCAATGCCGAGACCCACAAGTGTTGGATACGGCAGGTCGTGGTCCAGGAATATTATACGGCTTAGGATCACGGTTAGGGTTAGGTTTAGAATTAGGGTTAGCTTTAGGGTTAGGGTCAGGGTCACGGTTAGGTACAGGGTTAGGTTTAGGGTTAGGTCTTAGGTTTAGGGATAGGGTTAGGTTTAGGGTTACGTGTTAGGGTTAGGGATAGGGTTAGGGTTAGGGTTAGGGTTAACTGTAACCGGAGTTAACCCTAGGGGTGGAGTTAAGACCAGGTTGAGTCTTAGGGTTAGGGTTAGAGTTGCAGTTAGGATCAGGTTTAGGGTTAGGATTAGGGTTAGGGTTTAGGGTTAGGGTTAGGGTTAACCTTCACCAGAGTTAAACCTGGGGGCGGAGTTAACCCCAGGGTTAGGGTTAGGATTAGTGTTAGTATTAACCCTAATCAGAATTAACCCTAGTTGCGGGTTTAATCACAGGCTTAGGGTTAGGGTTAGGGTTAGGGTCTGGCTTAGCGTTAGACTTAAGTTTAGGGTTAGGTTAACCCTAACCGGAGTTAACTAGGCTTAGGGTTAGGGTTAGGGTTAAGGTTAGGGTTACCTCTAACCGGAGTTAACCCTAGGGGTTAACTGCTCAAGGTTCCTCCCCAAAAACCCCAAGTGCTGGAGCTCACCCACGTCTGCCCCGGGAGCAGGGTCAGGCCCCACAGCTCTGCTCCTGCCAGCGCTGCCGAGCCCTGCACTCCCTTGATGGTGCCATCAGAGCGCCCCACACACCGCAGCACGGGCTGGGCCATTGCTCTGGCTCCGGCAGAGGCACAAGTGCCTTTGGAAGCTGCCAGCGAACAACAAGAGCTGAGAGGCGGCTGCAGAAGGGCTCTGCTGTCGGGCTGAAAGCCAAGGGTGGTGCAGGGCGAAGGAGAGACGGCAGAGCCTCAGCCCTTGGGCTTCCTTCAGAGGAGGTGGCGCTGCTGCCCTTGATCCTGGCTGTTCTCCAGGCCTGACCTGCCCTCAGCGGTCTCCAGTGGCCTCTGGCAAGGCCAGCAGCAGAGACAGGATGTTCTGCACAAATGTCTGCACCTGCTCCTGGGCCTGGGCAGTGCTGAGAGCTCTTCTGCAGCCAAATGCAAATCGTACTTTACAGTCAGACAGCGTGGTGTGGGGTGGAAGGGACCTTAAATCCCCATAGGGATTCAGAGCATCCCACAAGCAGAGCATCCCACAGGGATTCACAGCATCCCACAGGCAGAGCATCGCATAAGGAATCAGTGCATCCCACAAGGATTCAGAGCATCCCACAAGCAGAGCATGCCAGAGGGATTCAGAGCATCCCACAAGGCTCCAGAGCATCCCACCAAGCAGAGCACCCCGCAGAGATTCACAGCATCACACAACCACAGCATAATACAGAGCTCCAGAGCATCCCATAGGGATTCAGAGCACCCCAAGCGCATCAGAACCCCCCCATCTCCCCATGGAAGCCCCCATCGACACCCCTGACCCACCCCCCTCCCCATGGAGCTCCCCCCATGGAACCTGCCTCTCTATGACATCAGCCCCAGCTCCAAGGGACCTGCATCCAGCACCTGTATCCCCGGGGCAGTTGCGCTTTGGGTGCAGTGGTGCTTGCAGCTCCTTGCTTGCAGCTCCTTGGTGTCACCTCCTTGGTGTCACTCTTAGCGGTGGTGGCAGCGATGGCTTTGCTCCGTGTCATCATCCTGCTGGCCTCGGCCTGGCTGGTGCAAGGCTCCTGGGACAGCTGTGGGTGAGTGGCTCCAGGCTCCAGGGTTCCTGGTATTCCATAGGGAGATGCTGCTGCTCCCAGCCACGGTCACACCAATGGGGAGGTGGGATTTGAGGAGCCCCACTTGCTTGCCATCACCCCATGCGCTGGCACAGCACAGCTATGGGGCACCCCATAGGGTCCTGTGTCCTGCAGCACCCTAGGAGGCAGGATGATGCTCATCTCTGGGGCACTGCGTAGGGTCCCTTTTCCCTGCAGCACCCAATGGGGCGGGACAATGCTCGCCCTTCATCCCTAAGCATCAAGTGTTGGGCTTCTGCTTCAAGAGGGACCTGCGGTACCCGTCCCATGGCTGATTCTTACGGGATGTCGCGCATCGTCGGAGGCACGGATGCGCACCGGGGCGCCTGGCCGCGGGTGCTCAGCATCCAGTTCCCCACAGCCACCGCATTCTCGCACATCTGCGGGGGGTCCCTCATCCCGTATGAAGACAGGCTGAGGAAGTTGGGGCTTTTCAGCCTGGAGAAGAGAAGGCTGCGTGGAGACCTCAGAGCAGCCTTCCAGTACCTGAAGGGGGCCTACAGGGATGCTGGGGAGGGACTCTTTGTCAGGGACTGTAGTGACAGGACAAGGGGTAATGGGTTAAAACTTAAACAGGGGAAGTTTAAATTGGATATAAGGAGGAAATTCTTTCCTGTTAGGGTGGGGAGACGCTGGAATCGGTTGCCCAGGGAGGTTCCGAGTGCTCCATCCCTGGCGGTGTTCAAGGCCAGGTTGGATGAAGCCTTGTGTGGGATGGTTTAGTGAGAGGTGTCCCTGTCCATGGCAGGGGGGTTGGAACTAGATGATCTTAAGGTCCTTTCCAACCCTAACTATTCTATGATTCTGTGATTCTATGATCACCCCTCAATGGGTCCTCACAGGCACTCACTGCTTCGTCGGGCAAAAGTAAGGGGGAGAAGGGATTGCAGCCATAGGGAATAGGCCAGGAGCAGCTCCCAGCCCGTCCCCTTCCCCATCCTGGATGCACTGGGAAGAGCGCTCAGGAGAAGGCTGCTTCCAGCTTGACAGCCCTTGAGCCTAAGGCACACTGCTTTCCTTTGGGAAGCAGCCGGAATGTGGCTCCTTCCCATCCCTCTTCTCCATAGAATGGATTAGAATAGATTAAAATGGAATGGAATGCAATGCAATGGTTATGGATCATGGAGTGGGGTGGGTTGGGAAGGAGCTTGAGATCATCCACTTCCAACCCCTTGCCATGGGCAGGGATGCCTTCCATAGAGCAGCTTGCTCCAAGCTGGCCTGCAGCACTGCCAGGGATGGAGCAGCCAAACCTTCTCCACCCATGCCATCCCAGTGCCCCAGCACCCTCTTAGGGAATCCCTTCCTTATCTCCAGCCTGCAATTCCCTGTCGGAACCCATCAGCCCTTGTCCTATGGCTCCAATCCCTGCTCTTCCACTCCCTCCCAGCTTCACCACGGATTGCTTCATGATGGTCAGAATCATGGACGTGGCTTGGGCCAATGCCGAGACCCACAAGTGTTGGATACGGCAGGTCGTGGTCCAGGAATATTATACGGCTTAGGATCACGGTTAGGGTTAGGTTTAGAATTAGGGTTAGCTTTAGGGTTAGGGTCAGGGTCACGGTTAGGTACAGGGTTAGGTTTAGGGTTAGGTCTTAGGTTTAGGGATAGGGTTAGGTTTAGGGTTACGTGTTAGGGTTAGGGTTAGGGTTAGGGTTAGGGTTAACTGTAACCGGAGTTAACCCTAGGGGTGGAGTTAAGACCAGGTTGAGTCTTAGGGTTAGGGTTAGAGTTGCAGTTAGGATCAGGTTTAGGGTTAGGATTAGGGTTAGGGTTTAGGGTTAGGGTTAGGGTTAACCTTCACCAGAGTTAAACCTGGGGGCGGAGTTAACCCCAGGGTTAGGGTTAGGATTAGTGTTAGTATTAACCCTAATCAGAATTAACCCTAGTTGCGGGTTTAATCACAGGCTTAGGGTTAGGGTTAGGGTTAGGGTCTGGCTTAGCGTTAGACTTAAGTTTAGGGTTAGGTTAACCCTAACCGGAGTTAACTAGGCTTAGGGTTAGGGTTAGGGTTAAGGTTAGGGTTACCTCTAACCGGAGTTAACCCTAGGGGTTAACTGCTCAAGGTTCCTCCCCAAAAACCCCAAGTGCTGGAGCTCACCCACGTCTGCCCCGGGAGCAGGGTCAGGCCCCACAGCTCTGCTCCTGCCAGCGCTGCCGAGCCCTGCACTCCCTTGATGGTGCCATCAGAGCGCCCCACACACCGCAGCACGGGCTGGGCCATTGCTCTGGCTCCGGCAGAGGCACAAGTGCCTTTGGAAGCTGCCAGCGAACAACAAGAGCTGAGAGGCGGCTGCAGAAGGGCTCTGCTGTCGGGCTGAAAGCCAAGGGTGGTGCAGGGCGAAGGAGAGACGGCAGAGCCTCAGCCCTTGGGCTTCCTTCAGAGGAGGTGGCGCTGCTGCCCTTGATCCTGGCTGTTCTCCAGGCCTGACCTGCCCTCAGCGGTCTCCAGTGGCCTCTGGCAAGGCCAGCAGCAGAGACAGGATGTTCTGCACAAATGTCTGCACCTGCTCCTGGGCCTGGGCAGTGCTGAGAGCTCTTCTGCAGCCAAATGCAGATCGTACTTTACAGTCAGACAGCGTGGTGTGGGGTGGAAGGGACCTTAAATCCCCATAGGGATTCAGAGCATCCCACAAGCAGAGCATCCCACAGGGATTCACAGCATCCCACAGGCAGAGCATCGCATAAGGAATCAGTGCATCCCACAAGGATTCAGAGCATCCCACAAGCAGAGCATGCCAGAGGGATTCAGAGCATCACACAGGGCTCCAGAGCATCCCACAGGGCTCCAGAGCATCCCACCAAGCAGAGCACCCCGCAGAGATTCACAGCATCACACAACCACAGCATAATACAGAGCTCCAGAGCATCCCATAGGGATTCAGAGCACCCCAAGCGCATCAGAACCCCCCCATCTCCCCATGGAAGCCCCCATCGACACCCCTGACCCACCCCCCTCCCCATGGAGCTCCCCCCATGGAACCTGCCTCTCTATGACATCAGCCCCAGCTCCAAGGGACCTGCATCCAGCACCTGTATCCCCGGGGCAGTTGCGCTTTGGGTGCAGTGGTGCTTGCAGCTCCTTGCTTGCAGCTCCTTGGTGTCACCTCCTTGGTGTCACTCTTAGCGGTGGTGGCAGCGATGGCTTTGCTCCGTGTCATCATCCTGCTGGCTTCGGCCTGGCTGGTGCAAGGCTCCTGGGACAGCTGTGGGTGAGTGGCTCCAGGCTCCAGGGTTCCTGGTATTCCATAGGGAGATGCTGCTGCTCCCAGCCACGGTCACACCAATGGGGAGGTGGGATTTGAGGAGCCCCACTTGCTTGCCATCACCCCATGCGCTGGCACAGCACAGCTATGGGGCACCCCATAGGGTCCTGTGTCCTGCAGCACCCTAGGAGGCAGGATGATGCTCATCTCTGGGGCACTGCGTAGGGTCCCTTTTCCCTGCAGCACCCAATGGGGCGGGACAATGCTCGCCCTTCATCCCTAAGCATCAAGTGTTGGGCTTCTGCTTCAAGAGGGACCTGCGGTACCCGTCCCATGGCTGATTCTTACGGGATGTCGCGCATCGTCGGAGGCACGGATGCGCACCGGGGCGCCTGGCCGCGGGTGCTCAGCATCCAGTTCCCCACAGCCACCGCATTCTCGCACATCTGCGGGGGGTCCCTCATCCCGTATGAAGACAGGCTGAGGAAGTTGGGGCTTTTCAGCCTGGAGAAGAGAAGGCTGCGTGGAGACCTCAGAGCAGCCTTCCAGTACCTGAAGGGGGCCTACAGGGATGCTGGGGAGGGACTCTTTGTCAGGGACTGTAGTGACAGGACAAGGGGTAATGGGTTAAAACTTAAACAGGGGAAGTTTAAATTGGATATAAGGAGGAAATTCTTTCCTGTTAGGATGGGGAGACGCTGGAATCGGTTGCCCAGGGAGGTTCCGAGTGCTCCATCCCTGGCGGTGTTCAAGGCCAGGTTGGATGAAGCCTTGTGTGGGATGGTTTAGTGAGAGGTGTCCCTGTCCATGGCAGGGGGGTTGGAACTAGATGATCTTAAGGTCCTTTCCAACCCTAACTATTCTATGATTCTGTGATTCTAGGATCACCCCTCAATGGGTCCTCACAGGCACTCACTGCTTCGTCGGGCAAAAGTAAGGGGGAGAAGGGATTGCAGCCATAGGGAATAGGCCAGGAGCAGCTCCCAGCCCGTCCCCTTCCCCATCCTGGATGCACTGGGAAGAGCGCTCAGGAGAAGGCTGCTTCCAGCTTGACAGCCCTTGAGCCTAAGGCACACTGCTTTCCTTTGGGAAGCAGCCGGAATGTGGCTCCTTCCCATCCCTCTTCTCCATAGAATGGATTAGAATAGATTAAAATGGAATGGAATGCAATGCAATGGTTATGGATCATGGAGTGGGGTGGGTTGGGAAAGTGCTTGAGATCATCCACTTCCAACCCCTTGCCATGGGCAGGGATGCCTTCCATAGAGCAGCTTGCTCCAAGCTGGCCTGCAGCACTGCCAGGGATGGAGCAGCCAAACCTTCTCCACCCATGCCATCCCAGTGCCCCAGCACCCTCTTAGGGAATCCCTTCCTTATCTCCAGCCTGCAATTCCCTGTCGGAACCCATCAGCCCTTGTCCTATGGCTCCAATCCCTGCTCTTCCACTCCCTCCCAGCTTCACCACGGATTGCTTCATGATGGTCAGAATCATGGACGTGGCTTGGGCCAATGCCGAGACCCACAAGTGTTGGATACGGCAGGTCGTGGTCCAGGAATATTATACGGCTTAGGATCACGGTTACGGTTAGGTTTAGAATTAGGGTTAGCTTTAGGGTTAGGGTCAGGGTCACGGTTAGGTACAGGGTTAGGTTTAGGGTTAGGTCTTAGGTTTAGGGATAGGGTTAGGTTTAGGGTTACGTGTTAGGGTTAGGGTTAGGGTTAGGGTTAGGGTTAACTGTAACCGGAGTTAACCCTAGGGGTGGAGTTAAGACCAGGTTGAGTCTTAGGGTTAGGGTTAGAGTTGCAGTTAGGATCAGGTTTAGGGTTAGGATTAGGGTGAGGGTTTAGGGTTAGGGTTAGGGTTAACCTTCACCAGAGTTAAGCCTGGGGGCGGAGTTAACCCCAGGGTTAGGGTTAGGATTAGTGTTAGTATTAACCCTAATCAGAATTAACCCTAGTTGCGGGTTTAATCACCGGCTTAGGGTTAGGGTTAGGGTTAGGGTCTGGCTTAGCGTTAGACTTAAGTTTAGGGTTAGGTTAACCCTAACCGGAGTTAACTAGGGTTAGGGTTAGGGTTAGGGTTAAGGTTAGGGTTACCTCTAACCGGAGTTAACCCTAGGGGTTAACTGCTCAAGGTTCCTCCCCAAAAACCCCAAGTGCTGGAGCTCACCCACGTCTGCCCCGGGAGCAGGGTCAGGCCCCACAGCTCTGCTCCTGCCAGCGCTGCCGAGCCCTGCACTCCCTTGATGGTGCCATCAGAGCGCCCCACACACCGCAGCACGGGCTGGGCCATTGCTCTGGCTCCGGCAGAGGCACAAGTGCCTTTGGAAGCTGCCAGCGAACAACAAGAGCTGAGAGGCGGCTGCAGAAGGGCTCTGCTGTCGGGCTGAAAGCCAAGGGTGGTGCAGGGCGAAGGAGAGACGGCAGAGCCTCAGCCCTTGGGCTTCCTTCAGAGGAGGTGGCGCTGCTGCCCTTGATCCTGGCTGTTCTCCAGGCCTGACCTGCCCTCAGCGGTCTCCAGTGGCCTCTGGCAAGGCCAGCAGCAGAGACAGGATGTTCTGCACAAATGTCTGCACCTGCTCCTGGGCCTGGGCAGTGCTGAGAGCTCTTCTGCAGCCAAATGCAGATCGTACTTTACAGTCAGACAGCGTGGTGTGGGGTGGAAGGGACCTTAAATCCCCATAGGGATTCAGAGCATCCCACAAGCAGAGCATCCCACAGGGATTCACAGCATCCCACAGGCAGAGCATCGCATAAGGAATCAGTGCATCCCACAAGGATTCAGAGCATCCCACAAGCAGAGCATGCCAGAGGGATTCAGAGCATCCCACAGGGCTCCAGAGCATCCCACAGGGCTCCAGAGCATCCCACCAAGCAGAGCACCCCGCAGAGATTCACAGCATCACACAACCACAGCATAATACAGAGCTCCAGAGCATCCCATAGGGATTCAGAGCACCCCAAGCGCATCAGAACCCCCCCATCTCCCCATGGAAGCCCCCATCGACACCCCTGACCCACCCCCCTCCCCATGGAGCTCCCCCCATGGAACCTGCCTCTCTATGACATCAGCCCCAGCTCCAAGGGACCTGCATCCAGCACCTGTATCCCCGGGGCAGTTGCGCTTTGGGTGCAGTGGTGCTTGCAGCTCCTTGCTTGCAGCTCCTTGGTGTCACCTCCTTGGTGTCACTCTTAGCGGTGGTGGCAGCGATGGCTTTGCTCCGTGTCATCATCCTGCTGGCCTCGGCCTGGCTGGTGCAAGGCTCCTGGGACAGCTGTGGGTGAGTGGCTCCAGGCTCCAGGGTTCCTGGTATTCCATAGGGAGATGCTGCTGCTCCCAGCCACGGTCACACCAATGGGGAGGTGGGATTTGAGGAGCCCCA
Organism: Lathamus discolor; assembly: GCF_037157495.1. Taxonomy (NCBI): domain Eukaryota; kingdom Metazoa; phylum Chordata; class Aves; order Psittaciformes; family Psittacidae; genus Lathamus; species Lathamus discolor. Next base: position 737,548 of record NC_088892.1, on the reverse strand, counting down.
CTTGCTTGCCATCACCCCATGCGCTGGCACAGCACAGCTATGGGGCACCCCATAGGGTCCTGTGTCCTGCAGCACCCTAGGAGGCAGGATGATGCTCATCTCTGGGGCACTGCGTAGGGTCCCTTTTCCCTGCAGCACCCAATGGGGCGGGACAATGCTCGCCCTTCATCCCTAAGCATCAAGTGTTGGGCTTCTGCTTCAAGAGGGACCTGCGGTACCCGTCCCATGGCTGATTCTTACGGGATGTCGCGCATCGTCGGAGGCACGGATGCGCACCGGGGCGCCTGGCCGCGGGTGCTCAGCATCCAGTTCCCCACAGCCACCGCATTCTTGCACATCTGCGGGGGGTCCCTCATCCCGTATGAAGACAGGCTGAGGAAGTTGGGGCTTTTCAGCCTGGAGAAGAGAAGGCTGCGTGGAGACCTCAGAGCAGCCTTCCAGTACCTGAAGGGGGCCTACAGGGATGCTGGGGAGGGACTCTTTGTCAGGGACTGTAGTGACAGGACAAGGGGTAATGGGTTAAAACTTAAACAGGGGAAGTTTAAATTGGATATAGGGAGGAAATTCTTTCCTGTTAGGGTGGGGAGACGCTGGAATCGGTTGCCCAGGGAGGTTCCGAGTGCTCCATCCCTGGCGGTGTTCAAGGCCAGGTTGGATGAAGCCTTGTGTGGGATGGTTTAGTGAGAGGTGTCCCTGTCCATGGCAGGGGGGTCGGAACTAGATGATCTTAAGGTCCTTTCCAACCCTAACTATTCTATGATTCTGTGATTCTATGATCACCCCTCAATGGGTCCTCACAGCCACTCACTGCTTCGTCGGGCAAAAGTAAGGGGGAGAAGGGATTGCAGCCATAGGGAATAGGCCAGGAGCAGCTCCCAGCCCGTCCCCTTCCCCATCCTGGATGCACTGGGAAGAGCGCTCAGGAGAAGGCTGCTTCCAGCTTGACAGCCCTTGAGCCTAAGGCACACTGCTTTCCTTTGGGAAGCAGCCGGAATGTGGCTCCTTCCCATCCCTCTTCTCCATAGAATGGATTAGAATAGATTAAAATGGAATGGAATGCAATGCAATGGTTATGGATCATGGAGTGGGGTGGGTTGCGAAGGAGCTTGAGATCATCCACTTCCAACCCCTTGCCATGGGCAGGGATGCCTTCCATAGAGCAGCTTGCTCCAAGCTGGCCTGCAGCACTGCCAGGGATGGAGCAGCCAAACCTCCATCCATGCCATCCCAGTGCCCCAGCACTCTCTTAGGGAATCCCTTCCTTATCTCCAGCCTGCAATTCCCTGTCGGAACCCATCAGCCCTTGTCCTATGGCTCCAATCCCTGCTCTTCCACTCCCTCCCAGCTTCACCACGGATTGCTTCATGATAGTCAGAATCATGGACGTGGCTTGGGCCAATGCCGAGACCCACAAGTGTTGGATACGGCAGGTCGTGGTCCAGGAATATTATACGGCTTAGGATCACGGTTAGGGTTAGGTTTAGAATTAGGGTTAGCTTTAGGGTTAGGGTCAGGGTCACGGTTAGGTACAGGGTTAGGTTTAGGGTTAGGTCTTAGGTTTAGGGATAGGGTTAGGTTTAGGGTTACGTGTTAGGGTTAGGGATAGGGTTAGGGTTAGGGTTAGGGTTAGGGTTAACTGTAACCGGAGTTAACCCTAGGGGTGGAGTTAAGACCAGGTTGAGTCTTAGGGTTAGGGTTAGAGTTGCAGTTAGGATCAGGTTTAGGGTTAGGATTAGGGTTAGGGTTTAGGGTTAGGGTTAGGGTTAACCTTCACCAGAGTTAAGCCTGGGTGCGGAGTTAACCCCAGGGTTAGGGTTAGGATTAGTGTTAGCATTAACCCTAATCAGAATTAACCCTAGTTGTGGGTTTAATCACAGGCTTAGTGTTAGGGTTAGGGTTAGGGTCTGGCTTAGCGTTAGACTTAAGTTTAGGTTTAGGTTAACCCTAACCGGAGTTAACTAGGGTTAGGGTTAGGGTTAGGGTTAGGGTTAGGGTTTCCTCTAACCGGAGTTAACCCTAGGGGTTAACTGCTCAAGGTTCCTCCCCAAAAACCCCAAGTGCTGGAGCTCACCCACGTCTGCCCCGGGAGCAGGGTCAGGCCCCACAGCTCTGCTCCTGCCAGCGCTGCCGAGCCCTGCACTCCCTTGATGGTGCCATCAGAGCGCCCCAAACACCGCAGCACGGGCTGGGCCATTGCTCTGGCTCCGGCAGAGGCACAAGTGCCTTTGGAAGCTGCCAGCGAACAACAAGAGCTGAGAGGCGGCTGCAGAAGGGCTCTGCTGTCGGGCTGAAAGCCAAGGGTGGTGCAGGGCAAAGGAGAGACGGCAGAGCCTCAGCTCTTGGGCTTCCTTCAGAGGAGGTGGCGCTGCTGCCCTTGATCCTGGCTGTTCTCCAGGCCTCACCTGCCCTCAGCGGTCTCCAGTGGCCTCTGGCAAGGCCAGCAGCAGAGACAGGATGTTCTGCACAAATGTCTGCACCTGCTCCTGGGCCTGGGCAGTGCTGAGAGCTCTTCTGCAGCCAAATGCAAATCGTACTTTACAGTCAGACAGCGTGGTGTGGGGTGGAAGGGACCTTAAATCCCCATAGGGATTCAGAGCATCCCACAAGCAGAGCATCCCACAGGGATTCACAGCATCCCACAGGCAGAGCATCGCATAAGGAATCAGAGCATCCCACAAGGATTCAGAGCATCCCACAAGCAGAGCATGCCAGAGGGATTCAGAGCATCCCACAGGGCTCCAGAGCATCCCACAGGGCTCCAGAGCATCCCACCAAGCAGAGCACCCCGCAGAGATTCACAGCATCACACAACCACAGCATAATACAGAGCTCCAGAGCATCCCATAGGGATTCAGAGCACCCCAAGCGCATCAGAACCCCCCCATCTCCCCATGGAAGCCCCCATCGACACCCCTGACCCACCCCCCTCCCCATGGAGCTCCCCCCATGGAACCTGCCTCTCTATGACATCAGCCCCAGCTCCAAGGGACCTGCATCCAGCACCTGTATCCCCGGGGCAGTTGCGCTTTGGGTGCAGTGGTGCTTGCAGCTCCTTGCTTGCAGCTCCTTGGTGTCACCTCCTTGGTGTCACTCTTAGCGGTGGTGGCAGCGATGGCTTTGCTCCGTGTCATCATCCTGCTGGCCTCGGCCTGGCTGGTGCAAGGCTCCTGGGACAGCTGTGGGTGAGTGGCTCCAGGCTCCAGGGTTCCTGGTATTCCATAGGGAGATGCTGCTGCTCCCAGCCACGGTCACACCAATGGGGAGGTGGGATTTGAGGAGCCCCACTTGCTTGCCATCACCCCATGCGCTGGCACAGCACAGCTATGGGGCACCCCATAGGGTCCTGTGTCCTGCAGCACCCTAGGAGGCAGGATGATGCTCATCTCTGGGACACTGCGTAGGGTCCCTTTTCCCTGCAGCACCCAATGGGGAGGGACAATGCTCGCCCTTCATCCCTAAGCATCAAGTGTTGGGCTTCTGCTTCAAGAGGGACCTGCGGTACCCGTCCCATGGCTGATTCTTACGGGATGTCGCGCATCGTCGGAGGCACGGATGCGCACCAGGGCGCCTGGCCGCGGGTGCTCAGCATCCAGTTCCCCACAGCCACCGCATTCTCGCACATCTGCGGGGGGTCCCTCATCCCGTATGAAGACAGGCTGAGGAAGTTGGGGCTTTTCAGCCTGGAGAAGAGAAGGCTGCGTGGAGACCTCAGAGCAGCCTTCCAGTACCTGAAGGGGGCCTACAGGGATGCTGGGGAGGGACTCTTTGTCAGGGACTGTAGTGACAGGACAAGGGGTAATGGGTTAAAACTTAAACAGGGGAAGTTTAAATTGGATATAAGGAGGAAATTCTTTCCTGTTAGGGTGGGGAGACGCTGGAATCGGTTGCCCAGGGAGGTTCCGAGTGCTCCATCCCTGGCGGTGTTCAAGGCCAGGTTGGATGAAGCCTTGTGTGGGATGGTTTAGTGAGAGGTGTCCCTGTCCATGGCAGGGGGGTTGGAACTAGATGATCTTAAGGTCCTTTCCAACCCTAACTATTCTATGATTCTGTGATTCTATGATCACCCCTCAATGGGTCCTCACAGCCACTCACTGCTTCGTCGGGCAAAAGTAAGGGGGAGAAGGGATTGCAGCCATAGGGAATAGGCCAGGAGCAGCTCCCAGCCCGTCCCCTTCCCCATCCTGGATGCACTGGGAAGAGCGCTCAGGAGAAGGCTGCTTCCAGCTTGACAGCCCTTGAGCCTAAGGCACACTGCTTTCCTTTGGGAAGCAGCCGGAATGTGGCTCCTTCCCATCCCTCTTCTCCATAGAATGGATTAGAATAGATTAAAATGGAATGGAATGCAATGCAATGGTTATGGATCATGGAGTGGGGTGGGTTGGGAAGGAGCTTGAGATCATCCACTTCCAACCCCTTGCCATGGGCAGGGATGCCTTCCATAGAGCAGCTTGCTCCAAGCTGGCCTGCAGCACTGCCAGGGATGGAGCATCCAAACCTTCTCCATCCATGCCATCCCAGTGCCCCAGCACCCTCTTAGGGAATCCCTTCCTTATCTCCAGCCTGCAATTCCCTGTCGGAACCCATCAGCCCTTGTCCTATGGCTCCAATCCCTGCTCTTCCACTCCCTCCCAGCTTCACCACGGATTGCTTCATGATGGTCAGAATCATGGACGTGGCTTGGGCCAATGCCGAGACCCACAAGTGTTGGATACGGCAGGTCGTGGTCCAGGAATATTATACGGCTTAGGATCACGGTTAGGGTTAGGTTTAGAATTACGGTTAGCTTTAGGGTTAGGATCAGGGTCACGGTTAGGTACAGGGTTAGGTTTAGGGTTAGGTCTTAGGTTTAGGGATAGGGTTAGGTTTAGGGTTACGTGTTAGGGTTAGGGTTAGGGTTAGGGTTAGGGTTAACTGTAACCGGAGTTAACCCTAGGGGTGGAGTTAAGACCAGGTTGAGTCTTAGGGTTAGGGTTAGAGTTGCAGTTAGGATCAGGTTTAGGGTTAGGATTAGGGTGAGGGTTTAGGGTTAGGGTTAGGGTTAACCTTCACCAGAGTTAAGCCTGGGGGCGGAGTTAACCCCAGGGTTAGGGTTAGGATTAGTGTTAGCATTAACCCTAATCAGAATTAACCCTAGTTGCGGGTTTAATCCCAGGCTTAGGGTTAGGGTTAGGGTTAGGGTCTGGCTTAGCGTTAGACTTAAGTTTAGGTTTAGGTTAACCCTAACCGGAGTTAACTAGGGTTAGGGTTAGGGTTAGGGTTAGGGTTAGGGTTTCCTCTAACCGGAGTTAACCCTAGGGGTTAACTGCTCAAGGTTCCTCCCCAAAAACCCCAAGTGCTGGAGCTCACCCACGTCTGCCCCGGGAGCAGGGTCAGGCCCCACAGCTCTGCTCCTGCCAGCGCTGCTGAGCCCTGCACTCCCTTGATGGTGCCATCAGAGCGCCCCACACACCGCAGCACGGGCTGGGCCATTGCTCTGGCTCCGGCAGAGGCACAAGTGCCTTTGGAAGCTGCCAGCGAACAACAAGAGCTGAGAGGCGGCTGCAGAAGGGCTCTGCTGTGGGGCTGAAAGCCAAGGGTGGTGCAGGGCAAAGGAGAGACGGCAGAGCCTCAGCCCTTGGGCTTCCTTCAGAGGAGGTGGCGCTGCTGCCCTTGATCCTGGCTGTTCTCCAGGCCTGACCTGCCCTCAGCGGTCTCCAGTGGCCTCTGGCAAGGCCAGCAGCAGAGACAGGATGTTCTGCACAAATGTCTGCACCTGCTCCTGGGCCTGGGCAGTGCTGAGAGCTCTTCTGCAGCCAAATGCAAATCGTACTTTACAGTCAGACAGCGTGGTGTGGGGTGGAAGGGACCTTAAATCCCCATAGGGATTCAGAGCATCCCACAAGCAGAGCATCCCACAGGGATTCACAGCATCCCACAGGCAGAGCATCGCATAAGGAATCAGAGCATCCCACAAGGATTCAGAGCATCCCACAAGCAGAGCATGCCAGAGGGATTCAGAGCATCCCACAGGGCTCCAGAGCATCCCACAGGGCTCCAGAGCATCCCACCAAGCAGAGCACCCCGCAGAGATTCACAGCATCACACAACCACAGCATAATACAGAGCTCCAGAGCATCCCATAGGGATTCAGAGCACCCCAAGCGCATCAGAACCCCCCCATCTCCCCATGGAAGCCCCCATCGACACCCCTGACCCACCCCCCTCCCCATGGAGCTCCCCCCATGGAACCTGCCTCTCTATGACATCAGCCCCAGCTCCAAGGGACCTGCATCCAGCACCTGTATCCCCGGGGCAGTTGCGCTTTGGGTGCAGTGGTGCTTGCAGCTCCTTGCTTGCAGCTCCTTGGTGTCACCTCCTTGGTGTCACTCTTAGCGGTGGTGGCAGCGATGGCTTTGCTCCGTGTCATCATCCTGCTGGCCTCGGCCTGGCTGGTGCAAGGCTCCTGGGACAGCTGTGGGTGAGTGGCTCCAGGCTCCAGGGTTCCTGGTATTCCATAGGGAGATGCTGCTGCTCCCAGCCACGGTCACACCAATGGGGAGGTGGGATTTGAGGAGCCCCACTTGCTTGCCATCACCCCATGCGCTGGCACAGCACAGCTATGGGGCACCCCATAGGGTCCTGTGTCCTGCAGCACCCTAGGAGGCAGGATGATGCTCATCTCTGGGACACTGCGTAGGGTCCCTTTTCCCTGCAGCACCCAATGGGGAGGGACAATGCTCGCCCTTCATCCCTAAGCATCAAGTGTTGGGCTTCTGCTTCAAGAGGGACCTGCGGTACCCGTCCCATGGCTGATTCTTACGGGATGTCGCGCATCGTCGGAGGCACGGATGCGCACCAGGGCGCCTGGCCGCGGGTGCTCAGCATCCAGTTCCCCACAGCCACCGCATTCTCGCACATCTGCGGGGGGTCCCTCATCCCGTATGAAGACAGGCTGAGGAAGTTGGGGCTTTTCAGCCTGGAGAAGAGAAGGCTGCGTGGAGACCTCATAGCAGCCTTCCAGTACCTGAAGGGGGCCTACAGGGATGCTGGGGAGGGACTCTTTGTCAGGGACTGTAGTGACAGGACAAGGGGTAATGGGTTAAAACTTAAACAGGGGAAGTTTAAATTGGATATAAGGAGGAAATTCTTTCCTGTTAGGGTGGGGAGACGCTGGAATCGGTTGCCCAGGGAGGTTCCGAGTGCTCCATCCCTGGCGGTGTTCAAGGCCAGGTTGGATGAAGCCTTGTGTGGGATGGTTTAGTGAGAGGTGTCCCTGTCCATGGCAGGGGGGTTGGAACTAGATGATCTTAAGGTCCTTTCCAACCCTAACTATTCTATGATTCTGTGATTCTATGATCACCCCTCAATGGGTCCTCACAGCCACTCACTGCTTCGTCGGGCAAAAGTAAGGGGGAGAAGGGATTGCAGCCATAGGGAATAGGCCAGGAGCAGCTCCCAGCCCGTCCCCTTCCCCATCCTGGATGCACTGGGAAGAGCGCTCAGGAGAAGGCTGCTTCCAGCTTGACAGCCCTTGAGCCTAAGGCACACTGCTTTCCTTTGGGAAGCAGCCGGAATGTGGCTCCTTCCCATCCCTCTTCTCCATAGAATGGATTAGAATAGATTAAAATGGAATGGAATGCAATGCAATGGTTATGGATCATGGAGTGGGGTGGGTTGGGAAGGAGCTTGAGATCATCCACTTCCAACCCCTTGCCATGGGCAGGGATGCCTTCCATAGAGCAGCTTGCTCCAAGCTGGCCTGCAGCACTGCCAGGGATGGAGCAGCCAAACCTTCTCCATCCATGCCATCCCAGTGCCCCAGCACCCTCTGAGGGAATCCCTTCCTTATCTCCAGCCTGCAATTCCCTGTCGGAACCCATCAGCCCTTGTCCTATGGCTCCAATCCCTGCTCTTCCACTCCCTCCCAGCTTCACCACGGATTGCTTCATGATGGTCAGAATCATGGACGTGGCTTGGGCCAATGCCGAGACCCACAAGTGTTGGATACGGCAGGTCGTGGTCCAGGAATATTATACGGCTTAGGATCACGGTTAGGGTTAGGTTTAGAATTAGGGTTAGCTTTAGGGTTAGGGTCAGGGTCACGGTTAGGTACAGGGTTAGGTTTAGGGTTAGGTCTTAGGTTTAGGGATAGGGTTAGGTTTAGGGTTACGTGTTAGGGTTAGGGTTAGGGTTAGGGTTAGGGTTAGGGTTAACTGTAACCGGAGTTAACCCTAGGGGTGGAGTTAAGACCAGGTTGAGTCTTAGGGTTAGGGTTAGAGTTGCAGTTAGGATCAGGTTTAGGGTTAGGATTAGGGTGAGGGTTTAGGGTTAGGGTTAGGGTTAACCTTCACCAGAGTTAAGCCTGGGGGCGGAGTTAACCCCAGGGTTAGGGTTAGGATTAGTGTTAGCATTAACCCTAATCAGAATTAACCCTAGTTGCGGGTTTAATCACAGGCTTAGGGTTAGGGTTAGGGTTAGGGTCTGGCTTAGCGTTAGACTTAAGTTTAGGGTTAGGTTAACCCTAACCGGAGTTAACTAGGGTTAGGGTTAGGGTTAGGGTTAAGGTTAGGGTTACCTCTAACCGGAGTTAACCCTAGGGGTTAACTGCTCAAGGTTCCTCCCCAAAAACCCCAAGTGCTGGAGCTCACCCACGTCTGCCCCGGGAGCAGGGTCAGGCCCCACAGCTCTGGTCCTGCCAGCGCTGCCGAGCCCTGCACTCCCTTGATGGTGCCATCAGAGCGCCCCACACACCGCAGCACGGGCTGGGCCATTGCTCTGGCTCCGGCAGAGGCACAAGTGCCTTTGGAAGCTGCCAGCGAACAACAAGAGCTGAGAGGCGGCTGCAGAAGGGCTCTGCTGTCGGGCTGAAAGCCAAGGGTGGTGCAGGGCAAAGGAGAGACGGCAGAGCCTCAGCCCTTGGGCTTCCTTCAGAGGAGGTGGCGCTGCTGCCCTTGATCCTGGCTGTTCTCCAGGCCTGACCTGCCCTCAGCGGTCTCCAGTGGCCTCTGGCAAGGCCAGCAGCAGAGACAGGATGTTCTGCACAAATGTCTGCACCTGCTCCTGGGCCTGGGCAGTGCTGAGAGCTCTTCTGCAGCCAAATGCAAATCGTACTTTACAGTCAGACAGCGTGGTGTGGGGTGGAAGGGACCTTAAATCCCCATAGGGATTCAGAGCATCCCACAAGCAGAGCATCCCACAGGGATTCACAGCATCCCACAGGCAGAGCATTGCATAAGGAATCAGAGCATCCCACAAGGATTCAGAGCATCCCACAAGCAGAGCATGCCAGAGGGATTCAGAGCATCCCACAGGGCTCCAGAGCATCCCACCAAGCAGAGCACCCCGCAGAGATTCACAGCATCACACAACCACAGCATAATACAGAGCTCCAGAGCATCCCATAGGGATTCAGAGCACCCCAAGCGCATCAGAACCCCCCCATCTCCCCATGGAAGCCCCCATCGACACCCCTGACCCACCCCCCTCCCCATGGAGCTCCCCCCATGGAACCTGCCTCTCTATGACATCAGCCCCAGCTCCAAGGGACCTGCATCCAGCACCTGTATCCCCGGGGCAGTTGCGCTTTGGGTGCAGTGGTGCTTGCAGCTCCTTGCTTGCAGCTCCTTGGTGTCACCTCCTTGGTGTCACTCTTAGCGGTGGTGGCAGCGATGGCTTTGCTCCGTGTCATCATCCTGCTGGCTTCGGCCTGGCTGGTGCAAGGCTCCTGGGACAGCTGTGGGTGAGTGGCTCCAGGCTCCAGGGTTCCTGGTATTCCATAGGGAGATGCTGCTGCTTCCAGCCACGGTCACACCAATGGGGAGGTGGGATTTGAGGAGCCCCACTTGCTTGCCATCACCCCATGCGCTGGCACAGCACAGCTATGGGGCACCCCATAGGGTCCTGTGTCCTGCAGCACCCTAGGAGGCAGGATGATGCTCATCTCTGGGACACTGCGGAGGGTCCCTTTTCCCTGCAGCACCCAATGGGGCGGGACAATGCTCGCCCTTCATCCCTAACCATCAGGTGTTGGGCTTCTGCTTCAAGAGGGACCTGCGGTACCCGTCCCATGGCTGATTCTTACGGGATGTCGCGCATCGTCGGAGGCACGGATGCGCAGCGGGGCGCCTGGCCACGGATGCTCAGCATCCAGTTCCCCACAGCCACCGCATTCTCGCACATCTGCGGGGGGTCCCTCATCCCGTATGAAGACAGGCTGAGGAAGTTGGGGCTTTTCAGCCTGGAGAAGAGAAGGCTGCGTGGAGACCTCAGAGCAGCCTTCCAGTACCTGAAGGGGGCCTACAGGGATGCTGGGGAGGGACTCTTTGTCAGGGACTGTAGTGACAGGACAAGGGGTAATGGGTTAAAACTTAAACAGGGGAAGTTTAAATTGGATATAAGGAGGAAATTCTTTCCTGTTAGGGTGGGGAGACGCTGGGATCGGTTGCCCAGGGAGGTTCCGAGTGCTCCATCCCTGGCGGCGTTCAAGGCCAGGTTGGATGAAGCCTTGTGTGGGATGGTTTAGTGAGAGGTGTCCCTGTCCATGGCAGGGGGGTTGGAACTAGATGATCTTAAGGTCCTTTCCAACCCTAACTATTCTATGATTCTGTGATTCTATGATCACCCCTCAATGGGTCCTCACAGCCACTCACTGCTTCGTCGGGCAAAAGTAAGGGGGAGAAGGGATTGCAGCCATAGGGAATAGGCCAGGAGCAGCTCCCAGCCCGTCCCCTTCCCCATCCTGGGTGCACTGGGAAGAGCGCTCAGGAGAAGGCTGCTTCCAGCTTGACAGCCCTTGAGCCTAAGGCACACTGCTTTCCTTTGGGAAGCAGCCGGAATGTGGCTCCTTCCCATCCCTCTTCTCCATAGAATGGATTAGAATAGATTAAAATGGAATGGAATGCAATGCAATGGTTATGGATCATGGAGTGGGGTGGGTTGGGAAGGAGCTTGAGATCATCCACTTCCAACCCCTTGCCATGGGCAGGGATGCCTTCCATAGAGCAGCTTGCTCCAAGCTGGCCTGCAGCACTGCCAGGGATGGAGCAGCCAAACCTTCTCCATCCATGCCATCCCAGTGCCCCAGCACCCTCTTAGGGAATCCCTTCCTTATCTCCAGCCTGCAATTCCCTGTCGGAACCCATCAGCCCTTGTCCTATGGCTCCAATCCCGGCTCTTCCACTCCCTCCCAGCTTCACCACCGATTGCTTCATGATGGTCAGAATCATGGACGTGGCTTGGGCCAATGCTGAGACCCACAAGTGTTGGATACGGCAGGTCGTGGTCCAGGAATATTATACGGCTTAGGATCACGGTTAGGGTTAGGTTTAGAATTCGGGTTAGCTTTAGGGTTAGGGTCAGGGTCACGGTTAGGTACAGGGTTAGGTTTAGGGTTAGGTCTTAGGTTTAGGGATAGGGTTAGGTTTAGGGTTACGTGTTAGGGTTAGGGATAGGGTTAGGGTTAGGGTTAGGGTTAGGGTTAACTGTAACCGGAGTTAACCCTAGGGGTGGAGTTAAGACCAGGTTGAGTCTTAGGGTTAGGGTTAGAGTTGCAGTTAGGATCAGGTTTAGGGTTAGGATTAGGGTGAGGGTTTAGGGTTAGGGTTAGGGTTAACCTTCACCAGAGTTAAGCCTGGGGGCAGAGTTAACCCCAGGGTTAGGGTTAGGATTAGTGTTAGCATTAACCCTAATCAGAATTAACCCTAGTTGCGGGTTTAATCACAGGCTTAGGGTTAGGGTTAGGGTTAGGGTCTGGCTTAGCGTTAGACTTAAGTTTAGGGTTAGGTTAACCCTAACCGGAGTTAACTAGGGTTAGGGTTAGGGTTAGGGTTAAGGTTAGGGTTACCTCTAACCGGAGTTAACCCTAGGGGTTAACTGCTCAAGGTTCCTCCCCAAAAACCCCAAGTGCTGGAGCTCACCCACGTCTGCCCCGGGAGCAGGGTCAGGCCCCACAGCTCTGGTCCTGCCAGCGCTGCCGAGCCCTGCACTCCCTTGATGGTGCCATCAGAGCGCCCCACACACCGCAGCACGGGCTGGGCCATTGCTCTGGCTCCGGCAGAGGCACAAGTGCCTTTGGAAGCTGCCAGCGAACAACAAGAGCTGAGAGGCGGCTGCAGAAGGGCTCTGCTGTGGGGCTGAAAGCCAAGGGTGGTGCAGGGCAAAGGAGAGACGGCAGAGCCTCAGCCCTTGGGCTTCCTTCAGAGGAGGTGGCGCTGCTGCCCTTGATCCTGGCTGTTCTCCAGGCCTCACCTGCCCTCAGCGGTCTCCAGTGGCCTCTGGCAAGGCCAGCAGCAGAGACAGGATGTTCTGCACAAATGTCTGCACCTGCTCCTGGGCCTGGGCAGTGCTGAGAGCTCTTCTGCAGCCAAATGCAAATCGTACTTTACAGTCAGACAGCGTGGTGTGGGGTGGAAGGGACCTTAAATCCCCATAGGGATTCAGAGCATCCCACAAGCAGAGCATCCCACAGGGATTCACAGCATCCCACAGGCAGAGCATTGCATAAGGAATCAGAGCATCCCACAAGGATTCAGAGCATCCCACAAGCAGAGCATGCCAGAGGGATTCAGAGCATCCCACAGGGCTCCAGAGCATCCCACCAAGCAGAGCACCCCGCAGAGATTCACAGCATCACACAACCACAGCATAATACAGAGCTCCAGAGCATCCCATAGGGATTCAGAGCACCCCAAGCGCATCAGAACCCCCCCATCTCCCCATGGAAGCCCCCATCGACACCCCTGACCCACCCCCCTCCCCATGGAGCTCCCCCCATGGAACCTGCCTCTCTATGACATCAGCCCCAGCTCCAAGGGACCTGCATCCAGCACCTGTATCCCCGGGGCAGTTGCGCTTTGGGTGCAGTGGTGCTTGCAGCTCCTTGCTTGCAGCTCCTTGGTGTCACCTCCTTGGTGTCACTCTTAGCGGTGGTGGCAGCGATGGCTTTGCTCCGTGTCATCATCCTGCTGGCTTCGGCCTGGCTGGTGCAAGGCTCCTGGGACAGCTGTGGGTGAGTGGCTCCAGGCTCCAGGGTTCCTGGTATTCCATAGGGAGATGCTGCTGCTTCCAGCCACGGTCACACCAATGGGGAGGTGGGATTTGAGGAGCCCCACTTGCTTGCCATCACCCCATGCGCTGGCACAGCACAGCTATGGGGCACCCCATAGGGTCCTGTGTCCTGCAGCACCCTAGGAGGCAGGATGATGCTCATCTCTGGGACACTGCGGAGGGTCCCTTTTCCCTGCAGCACCCAATGGGGCGGGACAATGCTCGCCCTTCATCCCTAACCATCAGGTGTTGGGCTTCTGCTTCAAGAGGGACCTGCGGTACCCGTCCCATGGCTGATTCTTACGGGATGTCGCGCATCGTCGGAGGCACGGATGCGCAGCGGGGCGCCTGGCCACGGATGCTCAGCATCCAGTTCCCCACAGCCACCGCATTCTCGCACATCTGCGGGGGGTCCCTCATCCCGTATGAAGACAGGCTGAGGAAGTTGGGGCTTTTCAGCCTGGAGAAGAGAAGGCTGCGTGGAGACCTCAGAGCAGCCTTCCAGTACCTGAAGGGGGCCTACAGGGATGCTGGGGAGGGACTCTTTGTCAGGGACTGTAGTGACAGGACAAGGGGTAATGGGTTAAAACTTAAACAGGGGAAGTTTAAATTGGATATAAGGAGGAAATTCTTTCCTGTTAGGGTGGGGAGACGCTGGGATCGGTTGCCCAGGGAGGTTCCGAGTGCTCCATCCCTGGCGGCGTTCAAGGCCAGGTTGGATGAAGCCTTGTGTGGGATGGTTTAGTGAGAGGTGTCCCTGTCCATGGCAGGGGGGTTGGAACTAGATGATCTTAAGGTCCTTTCCAACCCTAACTATTCTATGATTCTGTGATTCTATGATCACCCCTCAATGGGTCCTCACAGCCACTCACTGCTTCGTCGGGCAAAAGTAAGGGGGAGAAGGGATTGCAGCCATAGGGAATAGGCCAGGAGCAGCTCCCAGCCCGTCCCCTTCCCCATCCTGGGTGCACTGGGAAGAGCGCTCAGGAGAAGGCTGCTTCCAGCTTGACAGCCCTTGAGCCTAAGGCACACTGCTTTCCTTTGGGAAGCAGCCGGAATGTGGCTCCTTCCCATCCCTCTTCTCCATAGAATGGATTAGAATAGATTAAAATGGAATGGAATGCAATGCAATGGTTATGGATCATGGAGTGGGGTGGGTTGGGAAGGAGCTTGAGATCATCCACTTCCAACCCCTTGCCATGGGCAGGGATGCCTTCCATAGAGCAGCTTGCTCCAAGCTGGCCTGCAGCACTGCCAGGGATGGAGCAGCCAAACCTTCTCCATCCATGCCATCCCAGTGCCCCAGCACCCTCTTAGGGAATCCCTTCCTTATCTCCAGCCTGCAATTCCCTGTCGGAACCCATCAGCCCTTGTCCTATGGCTCCAATCCCGGCTCTTCCACTCCCTCCCAGCTTCACCACCGATTGCTTCATGATGGTCAGAATCATGGACGTGGCTTGGGCCAATGCTGAGACCCACAAGTGTTGGATACGGCAGGTCGTGGTCCAGGAATATTATACGGCTTAGGATCACGGTTAGGGTTAGGTTTAGAATTAGGGTTAGCTTTAGGGTTAGGGTCAGGGTCACGGTTAGGTACAGGGTTAGGTTTAGGGTTAGGTCTTAGGTTTAGGGATAGGGTTAGGTTTAGGGTTACGTGTTAGGGTTAGGGATAGGGTTAGGGTTAGGGTTAGGGTTAGGGTTAACTGTAACCGGAGTTAACCCTAGGGGTGGAGTTAAGACCAGGTTGAGTCTTAGGGTTAGGGTTAGAGTTGCAGTTAGGATCAGGTTTAGGGTTAGGATTAGGGTGAGGGTTTAGGGTTAGGGTTAGGGTTAACCTTCACCAGAGTTAAGCCTGGGGGCGGAGTTAACCCCAGGGTTAGGGTTAGGATTAGTGTTAGCATTAACCCTAATCAGAATTAAACCTAGTTGCGGGTTTAATCACAGGCTTAGGGTTAGGGTTAGGGTTAGGGTCTGGCTTAGCGTTAGACTTAAGTTTAGGGTTAGGTTAACCCTAACCGGAGTTAACTAGGGTTAGGGTTAGGGTTAGGGTTAAGGTTAGGGTTACCTCTAACCGGAGTTAACCCTAGGGGTTAACTGCTCAAGGTTCCTCCCCAAAAACCCCAAGTGCTGGAGCTCACCCACGTCTGCCCCGGGAGCAGGGTCAGGCCCCACAGCTCTGCTCCTGCCAGCGCTGCCGAGCCCTGCACTCCCTTGATGGTGCCATCAGAGCGCCCCACACACCGCAGCACGGGCTGGGCCATTGCTCTGGCTCCGGCAGAGGCACAAGTGCCTTTGGAAGCTGCCAGCGAACAACAAGAGCTGAGAGGCGGCTGCAGAAGGGCTCTGCTGTCGGGCTGAAAGCCAAGGGTGGTGCAGGGCAAAGGAGAGACGGCAGAGCCTCAGCCCTTGGGCTTCCTTCAGAGGAGGTGGCGCTGCTGCCCTTGATCCTGGCTGTTCTCCAGGCCTGACCTGCCCTCAGCGGTCTCCAGTGGCCTCTGGCAAGGCCAGCAGCAGAGACAGGATGTTCTGCACAAATGTCTGCACCTGCTCCTGGGCCTGGGCAGTGCTGAGAGCTCTTCTGCAGCCAAATGCAAATCGTACTTTACAGTCAGACAGCGTGGTGTGGGGTGGAAGGGACCTTAAATCCCCATAGGGATTCAGAGCATCCCACAAGCAGAGCATCCCACAGGGATTCACAGCATCCCACAGGCAGAGCATTGCATAAGGAATCAGAGCATCCCACAAGGATTCAGAGCATCCCACAAGCAGAGCATGCCAGAGGGATTCAGAGCATCCCACAGGGCTCCAGAGCATCCCACCAAGCAGAGCACCCCGCAGAGATTCACAGCATCACACAACCACAGCATAATACAGAGCTCCAGAGCATCCCATAGGGATTCAGAGCACCCCAAGCGCATCAGAACCCCCCCATCTCCCCATGGAAGCCCCCATCGACACCCCTGACCCACCCCCCTCCCCATGGAGCTCCCCCCATGGAACCTGCCTCTCTATGACATCAGCCCCAGCTCCAAGGGACCTGCATCCAGCACCTGTATCCCCGGGGCAGTTGCGCTTTGGGTGCAGTGGTGCTTGCAGCTCCTTGCTTGCAGCTCCTTGGTGTCACCTCCTTGGTGTCACTCTTAGCGGTGGTGGCAGCGATGGCTTTGCTCCGTGTCATCATCCTGCTGGCTTCGGCCTGGCTGGTGCAAGGCTCCTGGGACAGCTGTGGGTGAGTGGCTCCAGGCTCCAGGGTTCCTGGTATTCCATAGGGAGATGCTGCTGCTTCCAGCCACGGTCACACCAATGGGGAGGTGGGATTTGAGGAGCCCCACTTGCTTGCCATCACCCCATGCGCTGGCACAGCACAGCTATGGGGCACCCCATAGGGTCCTGTGTCCTGCAGCACCCTAGGAGGCAGGATGATGCTCATCTCTGGGACACTGCGGAGGGTCCCTTTTCCCTGCAGCACCCAATGGGGCGGGACAATGCTCGCCCTTCATCCCTAACCATCAGGTGTTGGGCTTCTGCTTCAAGAGGGACCTGCGGTACCCGTCCCATGGCTGATTCTTACGGGATGTCGCGCATCGTCGGAGGCACGGATGCGCAGCGGGGCGCCTGGCCACGGATGCTCAGCATCCAGTTCCCCACAGCCACCGCATTCTCGCACATCTGCGGGGGGTCCCTCATCCCGTATGAAGACAGGCTGAGGAAGTTGGGGCTTTTCAGCCTGGAGAAGAGAAGGCTGCGTGGAGACCTCAGAGCAGCCTTCCAGTACCTGAAGGGGGCCTACAGGGATGCTGGGGAGGGACTCTTTGTCAGGGACTGTAGTGACAGGACAAGGGGTAATGGGTTAAAACTTAAACAGGGGAAGTTTAAATTGGATATAAGGAGGAAATTCTTTCCTGTTAGGGTGGGGAGACGCTGGGATCGGTTGCCCAGGGAGGTTCCGAGTGCTCCATCCCTGGCGGCGTTCAAGGCCAGGTTGGATGAAGCCTTGTGTGGGATGGTTTAGTGAGAGGTGTCCCTGTCCATGGCAGGGGGGTTGGAACTAGATGATCTTAAGGTCCTTTCCAACCCTAACTATTCTATGATTCTGTGATTCTATGATCACCCCTCAATGGGTCCTCACAGCCACTCACTGCTTCGTCGGGCAAAAGTAAGGGGGAGAAGGGATTGCAGCCATAGGGAATAGGCCAGGAGCAGCTCCCAGCCCGTCCCCTTCCCCATCCTGGGTGCACTGGGAAGAGCGCTCAGGAGAAGGCTGCTTCCAGCTTGACAGCCCTTGAGCCTAAGGCACACTGCTTTCCTTTGGGAAGCAGCCGGAATGTGGCTCCTTCCCATCCCTCTTCTCCATAGAATGGATTAGAATAGATTAAAATGGAATGGAATGCAATGCAATGGTTATGGATCATGGAGTGGGGTGGGTTGGGAAGGAGCTTGAGATCATCCACTTCCAACCCCTTGCCATGGGCAGGGATGCCTTCCATAGAGCAGCTTGCTCCAAGCTGGCCTGCAGCACTGCCAGGGATGGAGCAGCCAAACCTTCTCCATCCATGCCATCCCAGTGCCCCAGCACCCTCTTAGGGAATCCCTTCCTTATCTCCAGCCTGCAATTCCCTGTCGGAACCCATCAGCCCTTGTCCTATGGCTCCAATCCCGGCTCTTCCACTCCCTCCCAGCTTCACCACCGATTGCTTCATGATGGTCAGAATCATGGACGTGGCTTGGGCCAATGCTGAGACCCACAAGTGTTGGATACGGCAGGTCGTGGTCCAGGAATATTATACGGCTTAGGATCACGGTTAGGGTTAGGTTTAGAATTAGGGTTAGCTTTAGGGTTAGGGTCAGGGTCACGGTTAGGTACAGGGTTAGGTTTAGGGTTAGGTCTTAGGTTTAGGGATAGGGTTAGGTTTAGGGTTACGTGTTAGGGTTAGGGATAGGGTTAGGGTTAGGGTTAGGGTTAGGGTTAACTGTAACCGGAGTTAACCCTAGGGGTGGAGTTAAGACCAGGTTGAGTCTTAGGGTTAGGTTTAGAGTTGCAGTTAGGATCAGGTTTAGGGTTAGGATTAGGGTGAGGGTTTAGGGTTAGGGTTAGGGTTAACCTTCACCAGAGTTAAGCCTGGGGGCGGAGTTAACCCCAGGGTTAGGGTTAGGATTAGTGTTAGCATTAACCCTAATCAGAATTAACCCTAGTTGCGGGTTTAATCACAGGCTTAGGGTTAGGGTTAGGGTTAGGGTCTGGCTTAGCGTTAGACTTAAGTTTAGGGTTAGGTTAACCCTAACCGGAGTTAACTAGGGTTAGGGTTAGGGTTAGGGTTAAGGTTAGGGTTACCTCTAACCGGAGTTAACCCTAGGGGTTAACTGCTCAAGGTTCCTCCCCAAAAACCCCAAGTGCTGGAGCTCACCCACGTCTGCCCCGGGAGCAGGGTCAGGCCCCACAGCTCTGGTCCTGCCAGCGCTGCCGAGCCCTGCACTCCCTTGATGGTGCCATCAGAGCGCCCCACACACCGCAGCACGGGCTGGGCCATTGCTCTGGCTCCGGCAGAGGCACAAGTGCCTTTGGAAGCTGCCAGCGAACAACAAGAGCTGAGAGGCGGCTGCAGAAGGGCTCTGCTGTCGGGCTGAAAGCCAAGGGTGGTGCAGGGCAAAGGAGAGACGGCAGAGCCTCAGCCCTTGGGCTTCCTTCAGAGGAGGTGGCGCTGCTGCCCTTGATCCTGGCTGTTCTCCAGGCCTGACCTGCCCTCAGCGGTCTCCAGTGGCCTCTGGCAAGGCCAGCAGCAGAGACAGGATGTTCTGCACAAATGTCTGCACCTGCTCCTGGGCCTGGGCAGTGCTGAGAGCTCTTCTGCAGCCAAATGCAAATCGTACTTTACAGTCAGACAGCGTGGTGTGGGGTGGAAGGGACCTTAAATCCCCATAGGGATTCAGAGCATCCCACAAGCAGAGCATCCCACAGGGATTCACAGCATCCCACAGGCAGAGCATTGCATAAGGAATCAGAGCATCCCACAAGGATTCAGAGCATCCCACAAGCAGAGCATGCCAGACGGATTCAGAGCATCCCACAGGGCTCCAGAGCATCCCACCAAGCAGAGCACCCCGCAGAGATTCACAGCATCACACAACCACAGCATAATACAGAGCTCCAGAGCATCCCATAGGGATTCAGAGCACCCCAAGCGCATCAGAACCCCCCCATCTCCCCATGGAAGCCCCCATCGACACCCCTGACCCACCCCCCTCCCCATGGAGCTCCCCCCATGGAACCTGCCTCTCTATGACATCAGCCCCAGCTCCAAGGGACCTGCATCCAGCACCTGTATCCCCGGGGCAGTTGCGCTTTGGGTGCAGTGGTGCTTGCAGCTCCTTGCTTGCAGCTCCTTGGTGTCACCTCCTTGGTGTCACTCTTAGCGGTGGTGGCAGCGATGGCTTTGCTCCGTGTCATCATCCTGCTGGCTTCGGCCTGGCTGGTGCAAGGCTCCTGGGACAGCTGTGGGTGAGTGGCTCCAGGCTCCAGGGTTCCTGGTATTCCATAGGGAGATGCTGCTGCTTCCAGCCACGGTCACACCAATGGGGAGGTGGGATTTGAGGAGCCCCACTTGCTTGCCATCACCCCATGCGCTGGCACAGCACAGCTATGGGGCACCCCATAGGGTCCTGTGTCCTGCAGCACCCTAGGAGGCAGGATGATGCTCATCTCTGGGACACTGCGGAGGGTCCCTTTTCCCTGCAGCACCCAATGGGGCGGGACAATGCTCGCCCTTCATCCCTAACCATCAGGTGTTGGGCTTCTGCTTCAAGAGGGACCTGCGGTACCCGTCCCATGGCTGATTCTTACGGGATGTCGCGCATCGTCGGAGGCACGGATGCGCAGCGGGGCGCCTGGCCACGGATGCTCAGCATCCAGTTCCCCACAGCCACCGCATTCTCGCACATCTGCGGGGGGTCCCTCATCCCGTATGAAGACAGGCTGAGGAAGTTGGGGCTTTTCAGCCTGGAGAAGAGAAGGCTGCGTGGAGAACTCAGAGCAGCCTTCCAGTACCTGAAGGGGGCCTACAGGGATGCTGGGGAGGGACTCTTTGTCAGGGACTGTAGTGACAGGACAAGGGGTAATGGGTTAAAACTTAAACAGGGGAAGTTTAAATTGGATATAAGGAGGAAATTCTTTCCTGTTAGGGTGGGGAGACGCTGGAATCGGTTGCCCAGGGAGGTTCCGAGTGCTCCATCCCTGGCGGCGTTCAAGGCCACGTTGGATGAAGCCTTGTGTGGGATGGTTTAGTGAGAGGTGTCCCTGTCCATGGCAGGGGTGTTGGAACTAGATGATCTTAAGGTCCTTTCCAACCCTAACTATTCTATGATTCTGTGATTCTAGGATCACCCCTCAATGGGTCCTCACAGCCACTCACTGCTTCGTCGGGCAAAAGTAAGGGGGAGAAGGGATTGCAGCCATAGGGAATAGGCCAGGAGCAGCTCCCAGCCCGTCCCCTTCCCCATCCTGGATGCAGTGGGAAGAGCGCTCAGGAGAAGGCTGCTTCCAGCTTGACAGCCCTTGAGCCTAAGGCACACTGCTTTCCTTTGGGAAGCAGCCGGAATGTGGCTCCTTCCCATCCCTCTTCTCCATAGAATGGATTAGAATAGATTAAAATGGAATGGAATGCAATGCAATGGTTATGGATCATGGAGTGGGGTGAGTTGGGAAGGAGCTTGAGATCATCCACTTCCAACCCCTTGCCATGGGCAGGGATGCCTTCCATAGAGCAGCTTGCTCCAAGCTGGCCTGCAGCACTGCCAGGGATGGAGCAGCCAAACCTTCTCCATCCATGCCATCCCAGTGCCCCAGCACCCTCTTAGGGAATCCCTTCCTTATCTCCAGCCTGCAATTCCCTGTCGGAACCCATCAGCCCTTGTCCTATGGCTCCAATCCCGGCTCTTCCACTCCCTCCCAGCTTCACCACGGATTGCTTCATGATGGTCAGAATCATGGACGTGGCTTGGGCCAATGCCGAGACCCACAAGTGTTGGATACGGCAGGTCGTGGTCCAGGAATATTATACGGCTTAGGATCACGGTTAGGGTTAGGTTTAGAATTAGGGTTAGCTTTAGGGTTAGGGTCAGGGTCACGGTTAGGTACAGGGTTAGGTTTAGGGTTAGGTCTTAGGTTTAGGGATAGGGTTAGGTTTAGGGTTACGTGTTAGGGTTAGGGATAGGGTTAGGGTTAGGGTTAGGGTTAGGGTTAACTGTAACCGGAGTTAACCCTAGGGGTGGAGTTAAGACCAGGTTGAGTCTTAGGGTTAGGGTTAGAGTTGCAGTTAGGATCAGGTTTAGGGTTAGGATTAGGGTGAGGGTTTAGGGTTAGGGTTAGGGTTAACCTTCACCAGAGTTAAGCCTGGGGGCGGAGTTAACCCCAGGGTTAGGGTTAGGATTAGTGTTAGCATTAACCCTAATCAGAATTAACCCTAGTTGCGGGTTTAATCACAGGCTTAGGGTTAGGGTTAGGGTTAGGGTCTGGCTTAGCGTTAGACTTAAGTTTAGGGTTAGGTTAACCCTAACCGGAGTTAACTAGGGTTAGGGTTAGGGTTAGGGTTAAGGTTAGGGTTACCTCTAACCGGAGTTAACCCTAGGGGTTAACTGCTCAAGGTTCCTCCCCAAAAACCCCAAGTGCTGGAGCTCACCCACGTCTGCCCCGGGAGCAGGGTCAGGCCCCACAGCTCTGGTCCTGCCAGCGCTGCCGAGCCCTGCACTCCCTTGATGGTGCCATCAGAGCGCCCCACACACCGCAGCACGGGCTGGGCCATTGCTCTGGCTCCGGCAGAGGCACAAGTGCCTTTGGAAGCTGCCAGCGAACAACAAGAGCTGAGAGGCGGCTGCAGAAGGGCTCTGCTGTCGGGCTGAAAGCCAAGGGTGGTGCAGGGCAAAGGAGAGACGGCAGAGCCTCAGCCCTTGGGCTTCCTTCAGAGGAGGTGGCGCTGCTGCCCTTGATCCTGGCTGTTCTCCAGGCCTGACCTGCCCTCAGCGGTCTCCAGTGGCCTCTGGCAAGGCCAGCAGCAGAGACAGGATGTTCTGCACAAATGTCTGCACCTGCTCCTGGGCCTGGGCAGTGCTGAGAGCTCTTCTGCAGCCAAATGCAAATCGTACTTTACAGTCAGACAGCGTGGTGTGGGGTGGAAGGGACCTTAAATCCCCATAGGGATTCAGAGCATCCCACAAGCAGAGCATCCCACAGGGATTCACAGCATCCCACAGGCAGAGCATTGCATAAGGAATCAGAGCATCCCACAAGGATTCAGAGCATCCCACAAGCAGAGCATGCCAGACGGATTCAGAGCATCCCACAGGGCTCCAGAGCATCCCACCAAGCAGAGCACCCCGCAGAGATTCACAGCATCACACAACCACAGCATAATACAGAGCTCCAGAGCATCCCATAGGGATTCAGAGCACCCCAAGCGCATCAGAACCCCCCCATCTCCCCATGGAAGCCCCCATCGACACCCCTGACCCACCCCCCTCCCCATGGAGCTCCCCCCATGGAACCTGCCTCTCTATGACATCAGCCCCAGCTCCAAGGGACCTGCATCCAGCACCTGTATCCCCGGGGCAGTTGCGCTTTGGGTGCAGTGGTGCTTGCAGCTCCTTGCTTGCAGCTCCTTGGTGTCACCTCCTTGGTGTCACTCTTAGCGGTGGTGGCAGCGATGGCTTTGCTCCGTGTCATCATCCTGCTGGCTTCGGCCTGGCTGGTGCAAGGCTCCTGGGACAGCTGTGGGTGAGTGGCTCCAGGCTCCAGGGTTCCTGGTATTCCATAGGGAGATGCTGCTGCTTCCAGCCACGGTCACACCAATGGGGAGGTGGGATTTGAGGAGCCCCACTTGCTTGCCATCACCCCATGCGCTGGCACAGCACAGCTATGGGGCACCCCATAGGGTCCTGTGTCCTGCAGCACCCTAGGAGGCAGGATGATGCTCATCTCTGGGACACTGCGGAGGGTCCCTTTTCCCTGCAGCACCCAATGGGGCGGGACAATGCTCGCCCTTCATCCCTAACCATCAGGTGTTGGGCTTCTGCTTCAAGAGGGACCTGCGGTACCCGTCCCATGGCTGATTCTTACGGGATGTCGCGCATCGTCGGAGGCACGGATGCGCAGCGGGGCGCCTGGCCACGGATGCTCAGCATCCAGTTCCCCACAGCCACCGCATTCTCGCACATCTGCGGGGGGTCCCTCATCCCGTATGAAGACAGGCTGAGGAAGTTGGGGCTTTTCAGCCTGGAGAAGAGAAGGCTGCGTGGAGAACTCAGAGCAGCCTTCCAGTACCTGAAGGGGGCCTACAGGGATGCTGGGGAGGGACTCTTTGTCAGGGACTGTAGTGACAGGACAAGGGGTAATGGGTTAAAACTTAAACAGGGGAAGTTTAAATTGGATATAAGGAGGAAATTCTTTCCTGTTAGGGTGGGGAGACGCTGGAATCGGTTGCCCAGGGAGGTTCCGAGTGCTCCATCCCTGGCGGCGTTCAAGGCCACGTTGGATGAAGCCTTGTGTGGGATGGTTTAGTGAGAGGTGTCCCTGTCCATGGCAGGGGTGTTGGAACTAGATGATCTTAAGGTCCTTTCCAACCCTAACTATTCTATGATTCTGTGATTCTAGGATCACCCCTCAATGGGTCCTCACAGCCACTCACTGCTTCGTCGGGCAAAAGTAAGGGGGAGAAGGGATTGCAGCCATAGGGAATAGGCCAGGAGCAGCTCCCAGCCCGTCCCCTTCCCCATCCTGGATGCAGTGGGAAGAGCGCTCAGGAGAAGGCTGCTTCCAGCTTGACAGCCCTTGAGCCTAAGGCACACTGCTTTCCTTTGGGAAGCAGCCGGAATGTGGCTCCTTCCCATCCCTCTTCTCCATAGAATGGATTAGAATAGATTAAAATGGAATGGAATGCAATGCAATGGTTATGGATCATGGAGTGGGGTGAGTTGGGAAGGAGCTTGAGATCATCCACTTCCAACCCCTTGCCATGGGCAGGGATGCCTTCCATAGAGCAGCTTGCTCCAAGCTGGCCTGCAGCACTGCCAGGGATGGAGCAGCCAAACCTTCTCCATCCATGCCATCCCAGTGCCCCAGCACCCTCTGAGGGAATCCCTTCCTTATCTCCAGCCTGCAATTCCCTGTCGGAACCCATCAGCCCTTGTCCTATGGCTCCAATCCCGGCTCTTCCACTCCCTCCCAGCTTCACCACGGATTGCTTCATGATGGTCAGAATCATGGACGTGGCTTGGGCCAATGCCGAGACCCACAAGTGTTGGATACGGCAGGTCGTGGTCCAGGAATATTATACGGCTTAGGATCACGGTTAGGGTTAGGTTTAGAATTAGGGTTAGCTTTAGGGTTAGGGTCAGGGTCACGGTTAGGTACAGGGTTAGGTTTAGGGTTAGGTCTTAGGTTTAGGGATAGGGTTAGGTTTAGGGTTACGTGTTAGGGTTAGGGTTAGGGTTAGGGTTAGGGTTAGGGTTAACTGTAACCGGAGTTAACCCTAGGGGTGGAGTTAAGACCAGGTTGAGTCTTAGGGTTAGGGTTAGAGTTGCAGTTAGGATCAGGTTTAGGGTTAGGATTAGGGTTAGGGTTTAGGGTTAGGGTTAGGGTTAACCTTCACCAGAGTTAAGCCTGGGGGCGGAGTTAACCCCAGGGTTAGGGTTAGGATTAGTGTTAGCATTAACCCTAATCAGAATTAACCCTAGTTGCGGGTTTAATCACAGGCTTAGTGTTAGGGTTAGGGTTAGGGTCTGGCTTAGCGTTAGACTTAAGTTTAGGGTTAGGTTAACCCTAACCGGAGTTAACTAGGCTTAGGGTTAGGGTTAGGGTTAAGGTTAGGGTTACCTCTAACCGGAGTTAACCCTAGGGGTTAACTGCTCAAGGTTCCTCCCCAAAAACCCCAAGTGCTGGAGCTCACCCACGTCTGCCCCGGGAGCAGGGTCAGGCCCCACAGCTCTGCTCCTGCCAGCGCTGCCGAGCCCTGCACTCCCTTGATGGTGCCATCAGAGCGCCCCACACACCGCAGCACGGGCTGGGCCATTGCTCTGGCTCCGGCAGAGGCACAAGTGCCTTTGGAAGCTGCCAGCGAACAACAAGAGCTGAGAGGCGGCTGCAGAAGGGCTCTGCTGTGGGGCTGAAAGCCAAGGGTGGTGCAGGGCAAAGGAGAGACGGCAGAGCCTCAGCCCTTGGGCTTCCTTCAGAGGAGGTGGCGCTGCTGCCCTTGATCCTGGCTGTTCTCCAGGCCTGACCTGCCCTCAGCGGTCTCCAGTGGCCTCTGGCAAGGCCAGCAGCAGAGACAGGATGTTCTGCACAAATGTCTGCACCTGCTCCTGGGCCTGGGCAGTGCTGAGAGCTCTTCTGCAGCCAAATGCAAATCGTACTTTACAGTCAGACAGCGTGGTGTGGGGTGGAAGGGACCTTAAATCCCCATAGGGATTCAGAGCATCCCACAAGCAGAGCATCCCACAGGGATTCACAGCATCCCACAGGCAGAGCATCGCATAAGGAATCAGAGCATCCCACAAGGATTCAGAGCATCCCACAAGCAGAGCACGCCAGAGGGATTCAGAGCATCCCACAGGGCTCCAGAGCATCCCACAGGGCTCCAGAGCATCCCACCAAGCAGAGCACCCCGCAGAGATTCACAGCATCACACAACCACAGCATAATACAGAGCTCCAGAGCATCCCATAGGGATTCAGAGCACCCCAAGCGCATCAGAACCCCCCCATCTCCCCATGGAAGCCCCCATCGACACCCCTGACCCACCCCCCTCCCCATGGAGCTCCCCCCATGGAACCTGCCTCTCTATGACATCAGCCCCAGCTCCAAGGGACCTGCATCCAGCACCTGTATCCCCGGGGCAGTTGCGCTTTGGGTGCAGTGGTGCTTGCAGCTCCTTGCTTGCAGCTCCTTGGTGTCACCTCCTTGGTGTCACTCTTAGCGGTGGTGGCAGCGATGGCTTTGCTCCGTGTCATCATCCTGCTGGCCTCGGCCTGGCTGGTGCAAGGCTCCTGGGACAGCTGTGGGTGAGTGGCTCCAGGCTCCAGGGTTCCTGGTATTCCATAGGGAGATGCTGCTGCTCCCAGCCACGGTCACACCAATGGGGAGGTGGGATTTGAGGAGCCCCACTTGCTTGCCATCACCCCATGCGCTGGCACAGCACAGCTATGGGGCACCCCATAGGGTCCTGTGTCCTGCAGCACCCTAGGAGGCAGGATGATGCTCATCTCTGGGACACTGCGGAGGGTCCCTTTTCCCTGCAGCACCCAATGGGGCGGGACAATGCTCGCCCTTCATCCCTAACCATCAGGTGTTGGGCTTCTGCTTCAAGAGGGACCTGCGGTACCCGTCCCATGGCTGATTCTTACGGGATGTCGCGCATCGTCGGAGGCACGGATGCGCAGCGGGGCGCCTGGCCACGGATGCTCAGCATCCAGTTCCCCACAGCCACCGCATTCTCGCACATCTGCGGGGGGTCCCTCATCCCGTATGAAGACAGGCTGAGGAAGTTGGGGCTTTTCAGCCTGGAGAAGAGAAGGCTGCGTGGAGACCTCAGAGCAGCCTTCCAGTACCTGAAGGGGGCCTACAGGGATGCTGGGGAGGGACTCTTTGTCAGGGACTGTAGTGACAGGACAAGGGGTAATGGGTTAAAACTTAAACAGGGGAAGTTTAAATTGGATATAAGGAGGAAATTCTTTCCTGTTAGGGTGGGGAGACGCTGGAATCGGTTGCCCAGGGAGGTTCCGAGTGCTCCATCCCTGGCGGCGTTCAAGGCCACGTTGGATGAAGCCTTGTGTGGGATGGTTTAGTGAGAGGTGTCCCTGTCCATGGCAGGGGTGTTGGAACTAGATGATCTTAAGGTCCTTTCCAACCCTAACTATTCTATGATTCTGTGATTCTAGGATCACCCCTCAATGGGTCCTCACAGCCACTCACTGCTTCGTCGGGCAAAAGTAAGGGGGAGAAGGGATTGCAGCCATAGGGAATAGGCCAGGAGCAGCTCCCAGCCCGTCCCCTTCCCCATCCTGGATGCAGTGGGAAGAGCGCTCAGGAGAAGGCTGCTTCCAGCTTGACAGCCCTTGAGCCTAAGGCACACTGCTTTCCTTTGGGAAGCAGCCGGAATGTGGCTCCTTCCCATCCCTCTTCTCCATAGAATGGATTAGAATAGATTAAAATGGAATGGAATGCAATGCAATGGTTATGGATCATGGAGTGGGGTGAGTTGGGAAGGAGCTTGAGATCATCCACTTCCAACCCCTTGCCATGGGCAGGGATGCCTTCCATAGAGCAGCTTGCTCCAAGCTGGCCTGCAGCACTGCCAGGGATGGAGCAGCCAAACCTTCTCCATCCATGCCATCCCAGTGCCCCAGCACCCTCTTAGGGAATCCCTTCCTTATCTCCAGCCTGCAATTCCCTGTCGGAACCCATCAGCCCTTGTCCTATGGCTCCAATCCCGGCTCTTCCACTCCCTCCCAGCTTCACCACGGATTGCTTCATGATGGTCAGAATCATGGACGTGGCTTGGGCCAATGCCGAGACCCACAAGTGTTGGATACGGCAGGTCGTGGTCCAGGAATATTATACGGCTTAGGATCACGGTTAGGGTTAGGTTTAGAATTAGGGTTAGCTTTAGGGTTAGGGTCAGGGTCACGGTTAGGTACAGGGTTAGGTTTAGGGTTAGGTCTTAGGTTTAGGGATAGGGTTAGGTTTAGGGTTACGTGTTAGGGTTAGGGTTAGGGTTAGGGTTAGGGTTAACTGTAACCGGAGTTAACCCTAGGGGTGGAGTTAAGACCAGGTTGAGTCTTAGGGTTAGGGTTAGAGTTGCAGTTAGGATCAGGTTTAGGGTTAGGATTAGGGTTAGGGTTTAGGGTTAGGGTTAGGGTTAACCTTCACCAGAGTTAAGCCTGGGGGCGGAGTTAACCCCAGGGTTAGGGTTAGGATTAGTGTTAGCATTAACCCTAATCAGAATTAACCCTAGTTGCGGGTTTAATCACAGGCTTAGTGTTAGGGTTAGGGTTAGGGTCTGGCTTAGCGTTAGACTTAAGTTTAGGGTTAGGTTAACCCTAACCGGAGTTAACTAGGCTTAGGGTTAGGGTTAGGGTTAAGGTTAGGGTTACCTCTAACCGGAGTTAACCCTAGGGGTTAACTGCTCAAGGTTCCTCCCCAAAAACCCCAAGTGCTGGAGCTCACCCACGTCTGCCCCGGGAGCAGGGTCAGGCCCCACAGCTCTGCTCCTGCCAGCGCTGCCGAGCCCTGCACTCCCTTGATGGTGCCATCAGAGCGCCCCACACACCGCAGCACGGGCTGGGCCATTGCTCTGGCTCCGGCAGAGGCACAAGTGCCTTTGGAAGCTGCCAGCGAACAACAAGAGCTGAGAGGCGGCTGCAGAAGGGCTCTGCTGTGGGGCTGAAAGCCAAGGGTGGTGCAGGGCAAAGGAGAGACGGCAGAGCCTCAGCCCTTGGGCTTCCTTCAGAGGAGGTGGCGCTGCTGCCCTTGATCCTGGCTGTTCTCCAGGCCTGACCTGCCCTCAGCGGTCTCCAGTGGCCTCTGGCAAGGCCAGCAGCAGAGACAGGATGTTCTGCACAAATGTCTGCACCTGCTCCTGGGCCTGGGCAGTGCTGAGAGCTCTTCTGCAGCCAAATGCAAATCGTACTTTACAGTCAGACAGCGTGGTGTGGGGTGGAAGGGACCTTAAATCCCCATAGGGATTCAGAGCATCCCACAAGCAGAGCATCCCACAGGGATTCACAGCATCCCACAGTCAGAGCATCGCATAAGGAATCAGAGCATCCCACAAGGATTCAGAGCATCCCACAAGCAGAGCACGCCAGAGGGATTCAGAGCATCCCACAGGGCTCCAGAGCATCCCACAGGGCTCCAGAGCATCCCACCAAGCAGAGCACCCCGCAGAGATTCACAGCATCACACAACCACAGCATAATACAGAGCTCCAGAGCATCCCATAGGGATTCAGAGCACCCCAAGCGCATCAGAACCCCCCCATCTCCCCATGGAAGCCCCCATCGACACCCCTGACCCACCCCCCTCCCCATGGAGCTCCCCCCATGGAACCTGCCTCTCTATGACATCAGCCCCAGCTCCAAGGGACCTGCATCCAGCACCTGTATCCCCGGGGCAGTTGCGCTTTGGGTGCAGTGGTGCTTGCAGCTCCTTGCTTGCAGCTCCTTGGTGTCACCTCCTTGGTGTCACTCTTAGCGGTGGTGGCAGCGATGGCTTTGCTCCGTGTCATCATCCTGCTGGCCTCGGCCTGGCTGGTGCAAGGCTCCTGGGACAGCTGTGGGTGAGTGGCTCCAGGCTCCAGGGTTCCTGGTATTCCATAGGGAGATGCTGCTGCTCCCAGCCACGGTCACACCAATGGGGAGGTGGGATTTGAGGAGCCCCACTTGCTTGCCATCACCCCATGCGCTGGCACAGCACAGCTATGGGGCACCCCATAGGGTCCTGTGTCCTGCAGCACCCTAGGAGGCAGGATGATGCTCATCTCTGGGACACTGCGGAGGGTCCCTTTTCCCTGCAGCACCCAATGGGGCGGGACAATGCTCGCCCTTCATCCCTAACCATCAGGTGTTGGGCTTCTGCTTCAAGAGGGACCTGCGGTACCCGTCCCATGGCTGATTCTTACGGGATGTCGCGCATCGTCGGAGGCACGGATGCGCAGCGGGGCGCCTGGCCACGGATGCTCAGCATCCAGTTCCCCACAGCCACCGCATTCTCGCACATCTGCGGGGGGTCCCTCATCCCGTATGAAGACAGGCTGAGGAAGTTGGGGCTTTTCAGCCTGGAGAAGAGAAGGCTGCGTGGAGACCTCAGAGCAGCCTTCCAGTACCTGAAGGGGGCCTACAGGGATGCTGGGGAGGGACTCTTTGTCAGGGACTGTAGTGACAGGACAAGGGGTAATGGGTTAAAACTTAAACAGGGGAAGTTTAAATTGGATATAAGGAGGAAATTCTTTCCTGTTAGGGTGGGGAGACGCTGGAATCGGTTGCCCAGGGAGGTTCCGAGTGCTCCATCCCTGGCGGCGTTCAAGGCCACGTTGGATGAAGCCTTGTGTGGGATGGTTTAGTGAGAGGTGTCCCTGTCCATGGCAGGGGTGTTGGAACTAGATGATCTTAAGGTCCTTTCCAACCCTAACTATTCTATGATTCTGTGATTCTAGGATCACCCCTCAATGGGTCCTCACAGGCACTCACTGCTTCGTCGGGCAAAAGTAAGGGGGAGAAGGGATTGCAGCCATAGGGAATAGGCCAGGAGCAGCTCCCAGCCCGTCCCCTTCCCCATCCTGGATGCAGTGGGAAGAGCGCTCAGGAGAAGGCTGCTTCCAGCTTGACAGCCCTTGAGCCTAAGGCACACTGCTTTCCTTTGGGAAGCAGCCGGAATGTGGCTCCTTCCCATCCCTCTTCTCCATAGAATGGATTAGAATAGATTAAAATGGAATGGAATGCAATGCAATGGTTATGGATCATGGAGTGGGGTGAGTTGGGAAGGAGCTTGAGATCATCCACTTCCAACCCCTTGCCATGGGCAGGGATGCCTTCCATAGAGCAGCTTGCTCCAAGCTGGCCTGCAGCACTGCCAGGGATGGAGCAGCCAAACCTTCTCCATCCATGCCATCCCAGTGCCCCAGCACCCTCTTAGGGAATCCCTTCCTTATCTCCAGCCTGCAATTCCCTGTCGGAACCCATCAGCCCTTGTCCTATGGCTCCAATCCCGGCTCTTCCACTCCCTCCCAGCTTCACCACGGATTGCTTCATGATGGTCAGAATCATGGACGTGGCTTGGGCCAATGCCGAGACCCACAAGTGTTGGATACGGCAGGTCGTGGTCCAGGAATATTATACGGCTTAGGATCACGGTTAGGGTTAGGTTTAGAATTAGGGTTAGCTTTAGGGTTAGGGTCAGGGTCACGGTTAGGTACAGGGTTAGGTTTAGGGTTAGGTCTTAGGTTTAGGGATAGGGTTAGGTTTAGGGTTACGTGTTAGGGTTAGGGTTAGGGTTAGGGTTAGGGTTAGGGTTAACTGTAACCGGAGTTAACCCTAGGGGTGGAGTTAAGACCAGGTTGAGTCTTAGGGTTAGGGTTAGAGTTGCAGTTAGAATCAGGTTAAGGGTTAGGATTAGGGTTAGGGTTTAGGGTTAGGGTTAGGGTTAACCTTCACCAGAGTTAAGCCTGGGGGCGGAGTTAACCCCAGGGTTAGGGTTAGGATTAGTGTTAGCATTAACCCTAATCAGAATTAACCCTAGTTGCGGGTTTAATCACAGGCTTAGTGTTAGGGTTAGGGTTAGGGTCTGGCTTAGCGTTAGACTTAAGTTTAGGGTTAGGTTAACCCTAACCGGAGTTAACTAGGCTTAGGGTTAGGGTTAGGGTTAAGGTTAGGGTTACCTCTAACCGGAGTTAACCCTAGGGGTTAACTGCTCAAGGTTCCTCCCCAAAAACCCCAAGTGCTGGAGCTCACCCACGTCTGCCCCGGGAGCAGGGTCAGGCCCCACAGCTCTGCTCCTGCCAGCGCTGCCGAGCCCTGCACTCCCTTGATGGTGCCATCAGAGCGCCCCACACACCGCAGCACGGGCTGGGCCATTGCTCTGGCTCCGGCAGAGGCACAAGTGCCTTTGGAAGCTGCCAGCGAACAACAAGAGCTGAGAGGCGGCTGCAGAAGGGCTCTGCTGTGGGGCTGAAAGCCAAGGGTGGTGCAGGGCAAAGGAGAGACGGCAGAGCCTCAGCCCTTGGGCTTCCTTCAGAGGAGGTGGCGCTGCTGCCCTTGATCCTGGCTGTTCTCCAGGCCTGACCTGCCCTCAGCGGTCTCCAGTGGCCTCTGGCAAGGCCAGCAGCAGAGACAGGATGTTCTGCACAAATGTCTGCACCTGCTCCTGGGCCTGGGCAGTGCTGAGAGCTCTTCTGCAGCCAAATGCAAATCGTACTTTACAGTCAGACAGCGTGGTGTGGGGTGGAAGGGACCTTAAATCCCCATAGGGATTCAGAGCATCCCACAAGCAGAGCATCCCACAGGGATTCACAGCATCCCACACTCAGAGCATCGCATAAGGAATCAGAGCATCCCACAAGGATTCAGAGCATCCCACAAGCAGAGCACGCCAGAGGGATTCAGAGCATCCCACAGGGCTCCAGAGCATCCCACAGGGCTCCAGAGCATCCCACCAAGCAGAGCACCCCGCAGAGATTCACAGCATCACACAACCACAGCATAATACAGAGCTCCAGAGCATCCCATAGGGATTCAGAGCACCCCAAGCGCATCAGAACCCCCCCCATCTCCCCATGGAAGCCCCCATCGACACCCCTGACCCACCCCCCTCCCCATGGAGCTCCCCCCATGGAACCTGCCTCTCTATGACATCAGCCCCAGCTCCAAGGGACCTGCATCCAGCACCTGTATCCCCGGGGCAGTTGCGCTTTGGGTGCAGTGGTGCTTGCAGCTCCTTGCTTGCAGCTCCTTGGTGTCACCTCCTTGGTGTCACTCTTAGAGGTGGTGGCAGCGATGGCTTTGCTCCGTGTCATCATCCTGCTGGCCTCGGCCTGGCTGGTGCAAGGCTCCTGAGACAGCTGTGGGTGAGTGGCTCCAGGCTCCAGGGTTCCTGGTATTCCATAGGGAGATGCTGCTGCTCCCAGCCACGGTCACACCAATGGGGAGGTGGGATTTGAGGAGCCCCACTTGCTTGCCATCACCCCATGCGCTGGCACAGCACAGCTATGGGGCACCCCATAGGGTCCTGTGTCCTGCAGCACCCTAGGAGGCAGGATGATGCTCATCTCTGGGACACTGCGGAGGGTCCCTTTTCCCTGCAGCACCCAATGGGGCGGGACAATGCTCGCCCTTCATCCCTAAGCATCAAGTGTTGGGCTTCTGCTTCAAGAGGGACCTGCGGTACCCGTCCCATGGCTGATTCTTACGGGATGTCGCGCATCGTCGGAGGCACGGATGCGCACCAGGGCGCCTGGCCGCGGGTGCTCAGCATCCAGTTCCCCACAGCCACCGCATTCTCGCACATCTGCGGGGGGTCCCTCATCCCGTATGAAGACAGGCTGAGGAAGTTGGGGCTTTTCAGCCTGGAGAAGAGAAGGCTGCGTGGAGACCTCAGAGCAGCCTTCCAGTACCTGAAGGGGGCCTACAGGGATGCTGGGGAGGGACTCTTTGTCAGGGACTGTAGTGACAGGACAAGGGGTAATGGGTTAAAACTTAAACAGGGGAAGTTTAAATTGGATATAAGGAGGAAATTCTTTCCTGTTAGGGTGGGGAGACGCTGGAATCGGTTGCCCAGGGAGGTTCCGAGTGCTCCATCCCTGGCGGTGTTCAAGGCCAGGTTGGATGAAGCCTTGTGTGGGATGGTTTAGTGAGAGGTGTCCCTGTCCATGGCAGGGGTGTTGGAACTAGATGATCTTAAGGTCCTTTCCAACCCTAACTATTCTATGATTCTGTGATTCTATGATCACCCCTCAATGGGTCCTCACAGCCACTCACTGCTTCGTCGGGCAAAAGTAAGGGGGAGAAGGGATTGCAGCCATAGGGAATAGGCCAGGAGCAGCTCCCAGCCCGTCCCCTTCCCCATCCTGGATGCACTGGGAAGAGCGCTCAGGAGAAGGCTGCTTCCAGCTTGACAGCCCTTGAGCCTAAGGCACACTGCTTTCCTTTGGGAAGCAGCCGGAATGTGGCTCCTTCCCATCCCTCTTCTCCATAGAATGTATTAGAATAGATTAAAATGGAATGGAATGCAATGCAATGGTTATGGATCATGGAGTGGGGTGGGTTGGGAAGGAGCTTGAGATCATCCACTTCCAACCCCTTGCCATGGGCAGGGATGCCTTCCATAGAGCAGCTTGCTCCAAGCTGGCCTGCAGCACTGCCAGGGATGGAGCAGCCAAACCTCCATCCATGCCATCCCAGTGCCCCAGCACCCTCTTAGGGAATCCCTTCCTTATCTCCAGCCTGCAATTCCCTGTCGGAACCCATCAGCCCTTGTCCTATGGCTCCAATCCCTGCTCTTCCACTCCCTCCCAGCTTCACCACGGATTGCTTCATGATGGTCAGAATCATGGACGTGGCTTGGGCCAATGCCGAGACCCACAAGTGTTGGATACGGCAGGTCGTGGTCCAGGAATATTATACGGCTTAGGATCACGGTTAGGGTTAGGTTTAGAATTAGGGTTAGCTTTAGGGTTAGGGTCAGGGTCACGGTTAGGTACAGGGTTAGGTTTAGGGTTAGGTCTTAGGTTTAGGGATAGAGTTAGGTTTAGGGTTACGTGTTAGGGTTAGGGTTAGGGTTAGGGTTAGGGTTAGGGTTAACTGTAACCGGAGTTAACCCTAGGGGTGGAGTTAAGACCAGGTTGAGTCTTAGGGTTAGGGTTAGAGTTGCAGTTAGGATCAGGTTTAGGGTTAGGATTAGGGTTAGGGTTTAGGGTTAGGGTTAGGGTTAACCTTCACCAGAGTTAAGCCTGGGGGCGGAGTTAACCCCAGGGTTAGGGTTAGGATTAGTGTTAGCATTAACCCTAATCAGAATTAACCCTAGTTGCGGGTTTAATCACAGGCTTAGGGTTAGGGTTAGGGTTAGGGTCTGGCTTAGCGTTAGACTTAAGTTTAGGGTTAGGTTAACCCTAACCGGAGTTAACTAGGGTTAGGGTTAGGGTTAGGGTTAAGGTTAGGGTTACCTCTAACCGGAGTTAACCCTAGGGGTTAACTGCTCAAGGTTCCTCCCCAAAAACCCCAAGTGCTGGAGCTCACCCACGTCTGCCCCGGGAGCAGGGTCAGGCCCCACAGCTCTGCTCCTGCCAGCGCTGCCGAGCCCTGCACTCCCTTGATGGTGCCATCAGAGCGCCCCACACACCGCAGCACGGGCTGGGCCATTGCTCTGGCTCCGGCAGAGGCACAAGTGCCTTTGGAAGCTGCCAGCGAACAACAAGAGCTGAGAGGCGGCTGCAGAAGGGCTCTGCTGTCGGGCTGAAAGCCAAGGGTGGTGCAGGGCAAAGGAGAGACGGCAGAGCCTCAGCCCTTGGGCTTCCTTCAGAGGAGGTGGCGCTGCTGCCCTTGATCCTGGCTGTTCTCCAGGCCTGACCTGCCCTCAGCGGTCTCCAGTGGCCTCTGGCAAGGCCAGCAGCAGAGACAGGATGTTCTGCACAAATGTCTGCACCTGCTCCTGGGCCTGGGCAGTGCTGAGAGCTCTTCTGCAGCCAAATGCTGATCGTACTTTACAGTCAGACAGCGTGGTGTGGGGTGGAAGGGACCTTAAATCCCCATAGGGATTCAGAGCATCCCACAAGCAGAGCATCCCACAAGCAGAGCATCCCACAGGGATTCACAGCATCCCACAGTCAGAGCATCGCATAAGGAATCAGTGCATCCCACAAGGATTCAGAGCATCCCACAAGCAGAGCATGCCAGAGGGATTCAGAGCATCCCACAGGGCTCCAGAGTATCCCACAAAGCAGAGCACCCCGCAGAGATTCACAGCATCACACAACCACAGCATAATACAGAGCTCCAGAGCATCCCATAGGGATTCAGAGCACCCCAAGCGCATCAGAACCCCCCCATCTCCCCATGGAAGCGCCCATCGACACCCCTGACCCACCCCCCTCCCCATGGAGCTCCCCCCATGGAACCTGCCTCTCTATGACATCAGCCCCAGCTCCAAGGGACCTGCATCCAGCACCTGTATCCCCGGGGCAGTTGCGCTTTGGGTGCAGTGGTGCTTGCAGCTCCTTGCTTGCAGCTCCTTGGTGTCACCTCCTTGGTGTCACTCTTAGCGGTGGTGGCAGCGATGGCTTTGCTCCGTGTCATCATCCTGCTGGCTTCGGCCTGGCTGGTGCAAGGCTCCTGGGACAGCTGTGGGTGAGTGGCTCCAGGCTCCGGGGTTCCTGGTATTCCATAGGGAGATGCTGCTGCTCCCAGCCACGGTCACACCAATGGGGAGGTGGGATTTGAGGAGCCCCACTTGCTTGCCATCACCCCATGCGCTGGCACAGCACAGCTATGGGGCATCCCATAGGGTCCTGTGTCCTGCAGCACCCTAGGAGGCAGGATGATGCTCATCTCTGGGACACTGCGTAGGGTCCCTTTTCCCTGCAGCATTCAATGGGGCGGGACAATGCTCGCCCTTCATCCCTAAGCATCAAGTGTTGGGCTTCTGCTTCAAGAGGGACCTGCGGTACCCGTCCCATGGCTGATTCTTACGGGATGTCGCGCATCGTCGGAGGCACGGATGCGCACCATGGCGCCTGGCCGCGGGTGCTCAGCATCCAGTTCCCCACAGCCACCGCATTCTCGCACATCTGCGGGGGGTCCCTCATCCCGTATGAAGACAGGCTGAGGAAGTTGGGGCTTTTCAGCCTGGAGAAGAGAAGGCTGCGTGGAGACCTCAGAGCAGCCTTCCAGTACCTGAAGGGGGCCTACAGGGATGCTGGGGAGGGACTCTTTGTCAGGGACTGTAGTGACAGGACAAGGGGTAATGGGTTAAAACTTAAACAGGGGAAGTTTAAATTGGATATAAGGAGGAAATTCTTTCCTGTTAGGGTGGGGAGACGCTGGAATCGGTTGCCCAGGGAGGTTCCGAGTGCTCCATCCCTGGCGGTGTTCAAGGCCACGTTGGATGAAGCCTTGTGTGGGATGGTTTAGTGAGAGGTGTCCCTGTCCATGGCAGGGGTGTTGGAACTAGATGATCGTAAGGTCCTTTCCAACCCTAACTATTCTATGATTCTGTGATTCTATGATCACCCCTCAATGGGTCCTCACAGCCACTCACTGCTTCGTCGGGCAAAAGTAAGGGGGAGAAGGGATTGCAGCCATAGGGAATAGGCCAGGAGCAGCTCCCAGCCCGTCCCCTTCCCCATCCTGGATGCAGTGGGAAGAGCGCTCAGGAGAAGGCTGCTTCCAGCTTGACAGCCCTTGAGCCTAAGGCACACTGCTTTCCTTTGGGAAGCAGCCGGAATGTGGCTCCTTCCCATCCCTCTTCTCCATAGAATGGATTAGAATAGATTAAAATGGAATGGAATGCAATGCAATGGTTATGGATCATGGAGTGGGGTGGGTTGGGAAGGAGCTTGAGATCATCCACTTCCAACCCCTTGCCATGGGCAGGGATGCCTTCCATAGAGCAGCTTGCTCCAAGCTGGCCTGCAGCACTGCCAGGGATGGAGCATCCAAACCTTCTCCATCCATGCCATCCCAGTGCCCCAGCACCCTCTGAGGGAATCCCTTCCTTATCTCCAGCCTGCAATTCCCTGTCGGAACCCATCAGCCCTTGTCCTATGGCTCCAATCCCTGCTCTTCCACTCCCTCCCAGCTTCACCACGGATTGCTTCATGATGGTCAGAATCATGGACGTGGCTTGGGCCAATGCCGAGACCCACAAGTGTTGGATACGGCAGGTCGTGGTCCAGGAATATTATACGGCTTAGGATCACGGTTAGGGTTAGGTTTAGAATTAGGGTTAGCTTTAGGGTTAGGGTCAGGGTCACGGTTAGGTACAGGGTTAGGTTTAGGGTTAGGTCTTAGGTTTAGGGATAGGGTTAGGTTTAGGGTTACGTGTTAGGGCTAGGGATAGGGTTAGGGTTAGGGTTAGGGTTAACTGTAACCGGAGTTAACCCGAGGGGTGGAGTTAAGACCAGGTTGAGTCTTAGGGTTAGGGTTAGAGTTGCAGTTAGGATCAGGTTTAGGGTTAGGATTAGGGTTAGGGTTTAGGGTTCGGGTTAGGGTTAACCTTCACCAGAGTTAAGCCTGGGGGCGGAGTTAACCCCAGGGTTAGGGTTAGGATTAGTGTTAGCATTAACCCTAATCAGAATTAACCCTAGTTGCGGGTTTAATCACAGGCTTAGGGTTAGGGTTAGGGTTAGGGTCTGGCTTAGCGTTAGACTTAAGTTTAGGGTTAGGTTAACCCTAACCGGAGTTAACTAGGGTTAGGGTTAG
This sequence comes from Lathamus discolor, assembly GCF_037157495.1. Classification (NCBI taxonomy): domain Eukaryota; kingdom Metazoa; phylum Chordata; class Aves; order Psittaciformes; family Psittacidae; genus Lathamus; species Lathamus discolor. The sequence goes on along the minus strand of NC_088892.1, from coordinate 699,577 downwards.
GGTTAGGGTTAAGGTTAGGGTTACCTCTAACCGGAGTTAACCCTAGGGGTTAACTGCTCAAGGTTCCTCCCCAAAAACCCCAAGTGCTGGAGCTCACCCACGTCTGCCCCGGGAGCAGGGTCAGGCCCCACAGCTCTGCTCCTGCCAGCGCTGCCGAGCCCTGCACTCCCTTGATGGTGCCATCAGAGCGCCCCACACACCGCAGCACGGGCTGGGCCATTGCTCTGGCTCCGGCAGAGGCACGAGTGCCTTTGGAAGCTGCCAGCGAACAACAAGAGCTGAGAGGCGGCTGCAGAAGGGCTCTGCTGTCGGGCTGAAAGCCAAGGGTGGTGCAGGGCAAAGGAGAGACGGCAGAGCCTCAGCCCTTGGGCTTCCTTCAGAGGAGGTGGCGCTGCTGCCCTTGATCCTGGCTGTTCTCCAGGCCTGACCTGCCCTCAGCGGTCTCCAGTGGCCTCTGGCAAGGCCAGCAGCAGAGACAGGATGTTCTGCACAAATGTCTGCACCTGCTCCTGGGCCTGGGCAGTGCTGAGAGCTCTTCTGCAGCCAAATGCTGATCGTACTTTACAGTCAGACAGCGTGGTGTGGGGTGGAAGGGACCTTAAATCCCCATAGGGATTCAGAGCATCCCACAAGCAGAGCATCCCACAGGGATTCACAGCATCCCACAGTCAGAGCATCGCATAAGGAATCAGAGCATCCCACAAGCATTCAGAGCATCCCACAAGCAGAGCATGCCAGAGGGATTCAGAGCATCCCACAGGGCTCCAGAGCATCCCGCAGGGCTCCAGAGCATCCCACCAAGCAGAGCACCCCGCAGAGATTCACAGCATCACACAACCACAGCATAATACAGAGCTCCAGAGCATCCCATAGGGATTCAGAGCACCCCAAGCGCATCAGAACCCCCCCATCTCCCCATGGAAGCGCCCATCGACACCCCTGACCCACCCCCCTCCCCATGGAGCTCCCCCCATGGAACCTGCCTCTCTATGACGTCAGCCCCAGCTCCAAGGGACCTGCATCCAGCACCTGTATCCCCGGGGCAGTTGCGCTTTGGGTGCAGTGGTGCTTGCAGCTCCTTGCTTGCAGCTCCTTGGTGTCACCTCCTTGGTGTCACTCTTAGCGGTGGTGGCAGCGATGGCTTTGCTCCGTGTCATCATCCTGCTGGCTTCGGCCTGGCTGGTGCAAGGCTCCTGGGACAGCTGTGGGTGAGTGGCTCCAGGCTCCAGGGTTCCTGGTATTCCATAGGGAGATGCTGCTGCTCCCAGCCACGGTCACACCAATGGGGAGGTGGGATTTGAGGAGCCCCACTTGCTTGCCATCACCCCATGCGCTGGCACAGCACAGCTATGGGGCACCCCATAGGGTCCTTTGTCCTGCAGCACCCTAGGAGGCAGGATGATGCTCATCTCTGGGACACTGCGGAGGGTCCCTTTTCCCTGCAGCACCCAATGGGGCGGGACAATGCTCGCCCTTCATCCCTAACCGTCAGGTGTTGGGCTTCTGCTTCAAGAGGGACCTGCGGTACCCGTCCCATGGCTGATTCTTACAGGATGTCGCGCATCGTCGGAGGCACGGATGCGCAGCGGGGCGCCTGGCCACGGATGCTCAGCATCCAGTTCCCCACAGCCACCGCATTCTCGCACATCTGCGGGGGGTCCCTCATCCCGTATGAAGACAGGCTGAGGAAGTTGGGGCTTTTCAGCCTGGAGAAGAGAAGGCTGCGTGGAGACCTCATAGCAGCCTTCCAGTACCTGAAGGGGGCCTACAGGGATGCTGGGGAGGGACTCTTTGTCAGGGACTGTAGTGACAGGACAAGGGGTAATGGGTTAAAACTTAAACAGGGCAAGTTTAAATTGGATATAAGGAGGAAATTCTTTCCTGTTAGGGTGGGGAGACGCTGGAATCGGTTGCCCAGGGAGGTTCCGAGTGCTCCATCCCTGGCGGCGTTCAAGGCCAGGTTGGATGAAGCCTTGTGTGGGATGGTTTAGTGAGAGGTGTCCCTGTCCATGGCAGGGGTGTTGGAACTAGATGATCTTAAGGTCCTTTCCAACCCTAACTATTCTATGATTCTGTGATTCTATGATCACCCCTCAATGGGTCCTCACAGCCACTCACTGCTTCGTCGGGCAAAAGTAAGGGGGAGAAGGGATTGCAGCCATAGGGAATAGGCCAGGAGCAGCTCCCAGCCCGTCCCCTTCCCCATCCTGGATGCACTGGGAAGAGCGCTCAGGAGAAGGCTGCTTCCAGCTTGACAGCCCTTGAGCCTAAGGCACACTGCTTTCCTTTGGGAAGCAGCCGGAATGTGGCTCCTTCCCATCCCTCTTCTCCATAGAATGGATTAGAATAGATTAAAATGGAATGGAATGCAATGCAATGGTTATGGATCATGGAGTGGGGTGGGTTGGGAAGGAGCTTGAGATCATCCACTTCCAACCCCTTGCCATGGGCAGGGATGCCTTCCATAGAGCAGCTTGCTCCAAGCTGGCCTGCAGCACTGCCAGGGATGGAGCATCCAAACCTTCTCCATCCATGCCATCCCAGTGCCCCAGCACCCTCTGAGGGAATCCCTTCCTTATCTCCAGCCTGCAATTCCCTGTCGGAACCCATCAGCCCTTGTCCTATGGCTCCAATCCCTGCTCTTCCACTCCCTCCCAGCTTCACCACGGATTGCTTCATGATGGTCAGAATCATGGACGTGGTTTGGGCCAATGCCGAGACCCACAAGTGTTGGATACGGCAGGTCGTGGTCCAGGAATCTTATACGGCTTAGGATCACGGTTAGGGTTAGGTTTAGAATTACGGTTAGCTTTAGGGTTAGGGTCAGGGTCACGGTTAGGTACAGGGTTAGGTTTAGGGTTAGGTCTTAGGTTTAGGGATAGGGTTAGGTTTAGGGTTACGTGTTAGGGTTAGGGATAGGGTTAGGGTTAGGGTTAAGGTTAGGGTTAACTGTAACCGGAGTTAACCCTCGGGGTGGAGTTAAGACCAGGTTGAGTCTTAGGGTTAGGGTTAGAGTTGCAGTTAGGATCAGGTTTAGGGTTAGGATTAGGGTGAGGGTTTAGGGTTAGGGTTAGGGTTAACCTTCACCAGAGTTAAGCCTGGGGGCGGAGTTAACCCCAGGGTTAGGGTTAGGATTAGTGTTAGCATTAACCCTAATCAGAATTAACCCTAGTTGCGGGTTTAATCCCAGGCTTAGGGTTAGGGTTAGGGTTAGGGTCTGGCTTAGCGTTAGACTTAAGTTTAGGGTTAGGTTAACCCTAACCGGAGTTAACTAGGCTTAGGGTTAGGGTTAGGGTTAGGGTTTCCTCTAACCGGAGTTAACCCTAGGGGTTAACTGCTCAAGGTTCCTCCCCAAAAACCCCAAGTGCTGGAGCTCACCCACGTCCGCCCCGGGAGCAGGGTCAGGCCCCACAGCTCTGCTCCTGCCAGCGCTGCCGAGCCCTGCACTCCCTTGATGGTGCCATCAGAGCGCCCCACACACCGCAGCACGGGCTGGGCCATTGCTCTGGCTCCGGCAGAGGCACAAGTGCCTTTGGAAGCTGCCAGCGAACAACAAGAGCTGAGAGGCGGCTGCAGAAGGGCTCTGCTGTCGGGCTGAAAGCCAAGGGTGGTGCAGGGCAACGGAGAGAAGGCAGAGCCTCAGCCCTTGGGCTTCCTTCAGAGGAGGTGGCGCTGCTGCCCTTGATCCTGGCTGTTCTCCAGTCCTCACCTGCCCTCAGCGGTCTCCAGTGGCCTCTGGCAAGGCCAGCAGCAGAGACAGGATGTTCTGCACAAATGTCTGCACCTGCTCCTGGGCCTGGGCAGTGCTGAGAGCTCTTCTGCAGCCAAATGCAAATCGTACTTTACAGTCAGACAGCGTGGTGTGGGGTGGAAGGGACCTTAAATCCCCATAGGGATTCAGAGCATCCCACAAGCAGAGCATCCCACAGGGATTCACAGCATCCCACAGGCAGAGCATCGCATAAGGAATCAGTGCATCCCACAAGGATTCAGAGCATCCCACAAGCAGAGCATGCCAGAGGGATTCAGAGCATCCCACAGGGCTCCAGAGCATCCCGCAGGGCTCCAGAGCATCCCACCAAGCAGAGCACCCCGCAGAGATTCACAGCATCACACAACCACAGCATAATACAGAGCTCCAGAGCATCCCATAGGGATTCAGAGCACCCCAAGCGCATCAGAAACCCCCATCTCCCCATGGAAGCCCCCATCGACACCCCTGACCCACCCCCCTCCCCATGGAGCTCCCCCCATGGAACCTGCCTCTCTATGACATCAGCCCCAGCTCCAAGGGACCTGCATCCAGCACCTGTATCCCCGGGGCAGTTGCGCTTTGGGTGCAGTGGTGCTTGCAGCTCCTTGCTTGCAGCTCCTTGGTGTCACCTCCTTGGTGTCACTCTTAGCGGTGGTGGCAGCGATGGCTTTGCTCCGTGTCATCATCCTGCTGGCTTCGGCCTGGCTGGTGCAAGGCTCCTGGGACAGCTGTGGGTGAGTGGCTCCAGGCTCCAGGGTTCCTGGTATTCCATAGGGAGATGCTGCTGCTCCCAGCCACGGTCACACCAATGGGGAGGTGGGATTTGAGGAGCCCCACTTGCTTGCCATCACCCCATGCGCTGGCACAGCACAGCTATGGGGCACCCCATAGGGTCCTGTGTCCTGCAGCACCCCAAAAGGCAGGATGATGCTCATCTCTGGGACACTGCGGAGGGTCCCTTTTCCCTGCAGCACCCAATGGGGCGGGACAATGCTCGCCCTTCATCCCTAAGCATCAAGTGTTGGGCTTTTGCTTCAAGAGGGACCTGCGGTACCCGTCCCATGGCTGATTCTTACGGGATGTCGCGCATCGTCGGAGGCACGGATGCGCACCAGGGCGCCTGGCCGCGGGTGCTCAGCATCCAGTTCCCCACAGCCACCGCATTCTCGCACATCTGCGGGGGGTCCCTCATCCCGTATGAAGACAGGCTGAGGAAGTTGGGGCTTTTCAGCCTGGAGAAGAGAAGGCTGCGTGGAGACCTCAGAGCAGCCTTCCAGTACCTGAAGGGGGCCTACAGGGATGCTGGGGAGGGACTCTTTGTCAGGGACTGTAGTGACAGGACAAGGGGTAATGGGTTAAAACTTAAACAGGGCAAGTTTAAATTGGATATAAGGAGGAAATTCTTTCCTGTTAGGGTGGGGAGACGCTGGAATCGGTTGCCCAGGGAGGTTCCGAGTGCTCCATCCCTGGCGGCGTTCAAGGCCAGGTTGGATGAAGCCTTGTGTGGGATGGTTTAGTGAGAGGTGTCCCTGTCCATGGCAGGGGGGTTGGAACTAGATGATCTTAAGGTCCTTTCCAACCCTAACTATTCTATGATTCTGTGATTCTATGATCACCCCTCAATGGGTCCTCACAGCCACTCACTGCTTCGTCGGGCAAAAGTAAGGGGGAGAAGGGATTGCAGCCATAGGGAATAGGCCAGGAGCAGCTCCCAGCCCGTCCCCTTCCCCATCCTGGATGCAGTGGGAAGAGCGCTCAGGAGAAGGCTGCTTCCAGCTTGACAGCCCTTGAGCCTAAGGCACACTGCTTTCCTTTGGGAAGCAGCCGGAATGTGGCTCCTTCCCATCCCTCTTCTCCATAGAATGGATTAGAATAGATTAAAATGGAATGGAATGCAATGCAATGGTTATGGATCATGGAGTGGGGTGGGTTGGGAAGGAGCTTGAGATCATCCACTTCCAACCCCTTGCCATGGGCAGGGATGCCTTCCATAGAGCAGCTTGCTCCAAGCTGGCCTGCAGCACTGCCAGGGATGGAGCAGCCAAACCTTCTCCATCCATGCCAGCCCAGTGCCCCAGCACCCTCTGAGGGAATCCCTTCCTTATCTCCAGCCTTTAATTCCATCTCGGAACCCATCAGCCCTTGTCCTATGGCTCCAATCCCTGCTCTTCCACTCCCTCCCAGCTTCACCACGGATTGCTTCATGATGGTCAGAATCATGGACGTGGCTTGGGCCAATGCCGAGACCCACAAGTGTTGGATACGGCAGGTCGTGGTCCAGGAATATTATACGGCTTAGGATCACGGTTAGGGTTAGGTTTAGAATTACGGTTAGCTTTACGGTTAGGGTCAGGGTCGCGGTTAGGTACAGGGTTAGGTTTAGGGTTAGGTCTTAGGTTTAGGGATAGGGTTAGGTTTAGGGTTACGTGTTAGGGTTAGGGATAGGGTTAGGGTTAGGGTTAGGGTTAACTGTAACCGGAGTTAACCCGAGGGGTGGAGTTAAGACCAGGTTGAGTCTTAGGGTTAGGGTTAGAGTTGCAGTTAGGATCAGGTTTAGGGTTAGGATTAGGGTTAGGGTTTAGGGTTAGGGTTAGGGTTAACCTTCACCAGAGTTAAGCCTGGGGGCGGAGTTAACCCCAGGGTTAGGGTTAGGATTAGTGTTAGCATTAACCCTAATCAGAATTAACCCTAGTTGCGGGTTTAATCACAGGCTTAGGGTTAGGGTTAGGGTTAGGGTCTGGCTTAGCGTTAGACTTAAGTTTAGGGTTAGGTTAACCCTAACCGGAGTTAACTAGGCTTAGGGTTAGGGTTAGGGTTAAGGTTAGGGTTACCTCTAACCGGAGTTAACCCTAGGGGTTAACTGCTCAAGGTTCCTCCCCAAAAACCCCAAGTGCTGGAGCTCACCCACGTCTGCCCCGGGAGCAGGGTCAGGCCCCACAGCTCTGCTCCTGCCAGCGCTGCCGAGACTGCACTCCCTTGATGGTGCCATCAGAGCGCCCCACACACCGCAGCACGGGCTGGGCCATTGCTCTGGCTCCGGCAGAGGCACAAGTGCCTTTGGAAGCTGCCAGCGAACAACAAGAGCTGAGAGGCGGCTGCAGAAGGGCTCTGCTGTCGGGCTGAAAGCCAAGGGTGGTGCAGGGCAAAGGAGAGACGGTAGAGCCTCAGCCCTTGGGCTTCCTTCAGAGGAGGTGGCGCTGCTGCCCTTGATCCTGGCTGTTCTCCAGGCCTGACCTGCCCTCAGCGGTCTCCAGTGGCCTCTGGCAAGGCCAGCAGCAGAGACAGGATGTTCTGCACAAATGTCTGCACCTGCTCCTGGGCCTGGGCAGTGCTGAGAGCTCTTCTGCAGCCAAATGCAAATCGTACTTTACAGTCAGACAGCGTGGTGTGGGGTGGAAGGGACCTTAAATCCCCATAGGGATTCAGAGCATCCCACAGGCAGAGCATCCCACAGGGATTCACAGCATCCCACAGTCAGAGCATCGCATAAGGAATCAGAGCATCCCACAAGCATTCAGAGCATCCCACAAGCAGAGCATGCCAGAGGGATTCAGAGCATCCCACAGGGCTCCAGAGCATCCCGCAGGGCTCCAGAGCATCCCACCAAGCAGAGCACCCCGCAGAGATTCACAGCATCACACAACCACAGCATAATACAGAGCTCCAGAGCATCCCATAGGGATTCAGAGCACCCCAAGCGCATCAGAACCCCCCCATCTCCCCATGGAAGCGCCCATCGACACCCCTGACCCACCCCCCTCCCCATGGAGCTCCCCCCATGGAACCTGCCTCTCTATGACGTCAGCCCCAGCTCCAAGGGACCTGCATCCAGCACCTGTATCCCCGGGGCACTTGCGCTTTGGGTGCAGTGGTGCTTGCAGCTCCTTGCTTGCAGCTCCTTGGTGTCACCTCCTTGGTGTCACTCTTAGCGGTGGTGGCAGCGATGGCTTTGCTCCGTGTCATCATCCTGCTGGCTTCGGCCTGGCTGGTGCAAGGCTCCTGGGACAGCTGTGGGTGAGTGGCTCCAGGCTCCAGGGTTCCTGGTATTCCATAGGGAGATGCTGCTGCTCCCAGCCACGGTCACACCAATGGGGAGGTGGGATTTGAGGAGCCCCACTTGCTTGCCATCACCCCATGCGCTGGCACAGCACAGCTATGGGGCACCCCATAGGGTCCTGTGTCCTGCAGCACCCTAGGAGGCAGGATGATGCTCATCTCTGGGACACTGCGGAGGGTCCCTTTTCCCTGCAGCACCCAATGGGGCGGGACAATGCTCCCCCTTCATCCCTAAGCATCAAGTGTTGGGCTTCTGCTTCAAGAGGGACCTGCGGTGCCCGTCCCATGGCTGATTCTTACGGGATGTCGCGCATTGTCGGAGGCACGGATGCGCACCAGGGCGCCTGGCCGCGGGTGCTCAGCATCCAGTTCCCCACAGCCACCGCATTCTCGCACATCTGCGGGGGGTCCCTCATCCCGTATGAAGACAGGCTGAGGAAGTTGGGGCTTTTCAGCCTGGAGAAGAGAAGGCTGCGTGGAGACCTCAGAGCAGCCTTCCAGTACCTGAAGGGGGCCTACAGGGATGCTGGGGAGGGACTCTTTGTCAGGGACTGTAGTGACAGGACAAGGGGTAATGGGTTAAAACTTAAACAGGGGAAGTTTAAATTGGATATAAGGAGGAAATTCTTTCCTGTTAGGGTGGGGAGACGCTGGAATCGGTTGCCCAGGGAGGTTCCGAGTGCTCCATCCCTGGCGGTGTTCAAGGCCAGGTTGGATGAAGCCTTGTGTGGGATGGTTTAGTGAGAGGTGTCCCTGTCCATGGCAGGGGGGTTGGAACTAGATGATCTTAAGGTCCTTTCCAACCCTAACTATTCTATGATTCTGTGATTCTGTGATTCTATGATCACCCCTCAATGGGTCCTCACAGCCACTCACTGCTTCGTCGGGCAAAAGTAAGGGGGAGAAGGGATTGCAGCCATAGGGAATAGGCCAGGAGCAGCTCCCAGCCCGTCCCCTTCCCCATCCTGGATGCACTGGGAAGAGCGCTCAGGAGAAGGCTGCTTCCAGCTTGACAGCCCTTCAGCCTAAGGCACACTGCTTTCCTTTGGGAAGCAGCCGGAATGTGGCTCCTTCCCATCCCTCTTCTCCATAGAATGGATTAGAATAGATTAAAATGGAATGGAATGCAATGCAATGGTTATGGATCATGGAGTGGGGTGGGTTGGGAAGGAGCTTGAGATCATCCACTTCCAACCCCTTGCCATGGGCAGGGATGCCTTCCATAGAGCAGCTTGCTCCAAGCTGGCCTGCAGCACTGCCAGGGATGGAGCAGCCAAACCTTCTCCATCCATGCCATCCCAGTGCCCCAGCACCCTCTTAGGGAATCCCTTCCTTATCTCCAGCCTGCAATTCCCTGTCGGAACCCATCAGCCCTTGTCCTATGGCTCCAATCCCTGCTCTTCCACTCCCTCCCAGCTTCACCACGGATTGCTTCATGATGGTCAGAATCATGGACGTGGCTTGGGCCAATGCCGAGACCCACAAGTGTTGGATACGGCAGGTCGTGGTCCAGGAATATTATACGGCTTAGGATCACGGTTAGGGTTAGGTTTAGAATTACGGTTAGCTTTACGGTTAGGGTCAGGGTCGCGGTTAGGTACAGGGTTAGGTTTAGGGTTAGGTCTTAGGTTTAGGGATAGGGTTAGGTTTAGGGTTACGTGTTAGGGTTAGGGATAGGGTTAGGGTTAGGGTTAGGGTTAACTGTAACCGGAGTTAACCCGAGGGGTGGAGTTAAGACCAGGTTGAGTCTTAGGGTTAGGGTTAGAGTTGCAGTTAGGATCAGGTTTAGGGTTAGGATTAGGGTTAGGGTTTAGGGTTAGGGTTAGGGTTAACCTTCACCAGAGTTAAGCCTGGGGGCGGAGTTAACCCCAGGGTTAGGGTTAGGATTAGTGTTAGCATTAACCCTAATCAGAATTAACCCTAGTTGCGGGTTTAATCACAGGCTTAGGGTTAGGGTTAGGGTTAGGGTCTGGCTTAGCGTTAGACTTAAGTTTAGGGTTAGGTTAACCCTAACCGGAGTTAACTAGGCTTAGGGTTAGGGTTAGGGTTAAGGTTAGGGTTACCTCTAACCGGAGTTAACCCTAGGGGTTAACTGCTCAAGGTTCCTCCCCAAAAACCCCAAGTGCTGGAGCTCACCCACGTCTGCCCCGGGAGCAGGGTCAGGCCCCACAGCTCTGCTCCTGCCAGCGCTGCCGAGACTGCACTCCCTTGATGGTGCCATCAGAGCGCCCCACACACCGCAGCACGGGCTGGGCCATTGCTCTGGCTCCGGCAGAGGCACAAGTGCCTTTGGAAGCTGCCAGCGAACAACAAGAGCTGAGAGGCGGCTGCAGAAGGGCTCTGCTGTCGGGCTGAAAGCCAAGGGTGGTGCAGGGCAAAGGAGAGACGGTAGAGCCTCAGCCCTTGGGCTTCCTTCAGAGGAGGTGGCGCTGCTGCCCTTGATCCTGGCTGTTCTCCAGGCCTGACCTGCCCTCAGCGGTCTCCAGTGGCCTCTGGCAAGGCCAGCAGCAGAGACAGGATGTTCTGCACAAATGTCTGCACCTGCTCCTGGGCCTGGGCAGTGCTGAGAGCTCTTCTGCAGCCAAATGCAAATCGTACTTTACAGTCAGACAGCGTGGTGTGGGGTGGAAGGGACCTTAAATCCCCATAGGGATTCAGAGCATCCCACAGGCAGAGCATCCCACAGGGATTCACAGCATCCCACAGTCAGAGCATCGCATAAGGAATCAGAGCATCCCACAAGCATTCAGAGCATCCCACAAGCAGAGCATGCCAGAGGGATTCAGAGCATCCCACAGGGCTCCAGAGCATCCCGCAGGGCTCCAGAGCATCCCACCAAGCAGAGCACCCCGCAGAGATTCACAGCATCACACAACCACAGCATAATACAGAGCTCCAGAGCATCCCATAGGGATTCAGAGCACCCCAAGCGCATCAGAACCCCCCCATCTCCCCATGGAAGCGCCCATCGACACCCCTGACCCACCCCCCTCCCCATGGAGCTCCCCCCATGGAACCTGCCTCTCTATGACGTCAGCCCCAGCTCCAAGGGACCTGCATCCAGCACCTGTATCCCCGGGGCACTTGCGCTTTGGGTGCAGTGGTGCTTGCAGCTCCTTGCTTGCAGCTCCTTGGTGTCACCTCCTTGGTGTCACTCTTAGCGGTGGTGGCAGCGATGGCTTTGCTCCGTGTCATCATCCTGCTGGCTTCGGCCTGGCTGGTGCAAGGCTCCTGGGACAGCTGTGGGTGAGTGGCTCCAGGCTCCAGGGTTCCTGGTATTCCATAGGGAGATGCTGCTGCTCCCAGCCACGGTCACACCAATGGGGAGGTGGGATTTGAGGAGCCCCACTTGCTTGCCATCACCCCATGCGCTGGCACAGCACAGCTATGGGGCACCCCATAGGGTCCTGTGTCCTGCAGCACCCTAGGAGGCAGGATGATGCTCATCTCTGGGACACTGCGGAGGGTCCCTTTTCCCTGCAGCACCCAATGGGGCGGGACAATGCTCCCCCTTCATCCCTAAGCATCAAGTGTTGGGCTTCTGCTTCAAGAGGGACCTGCGGTGCCCGTCCCATGGCTGATTCTTACGGGATGTCGCGCATTGTCGGAGGCACGGATGCGCACCAGGGCGCCTGGCCGCGGGTGCTCAGCATCCAGTTCCCCACAGCCACCGCATTCTCGCACATCTGCGGGGGGTCCCTCATCCCGTATGAAGACAGGCTGAGGAAGTTGGGGCTTTTCAGCCTGGAGAAGAGAAGGCTGCGTGGAGACCTCAGAGCAGCCTTCCAGTACCTGAAGGGGGCCTACAGGGATGCTGGGGAGGGACTCTTTGTCAGGGACTGTAGTGACAGGACAAGGGGTAATGGGTTAAAACTTAAACAGGGGAAGTTTAAATTGGATATAAGGAGGAAATTCTTTCCTGTTAGGGTGGGGAGACGCTGGAATCGGTTGCCCAGGGAGGTTCCGAGTGCTCCATCCCTGGCGGTGTTCAAGGCCAGGTTGGATGAAGCCTTGTGTGGGATGGTTTAGTGAGAGGTGTCCCTGTCCATGGCAGGGGGGTTGGAACTAGATGATCTTAAGGTCCTTTCCAACCCTAACTATTCTATGATTCTGTGATTCTGTGATTCTATGATCACCCCTCAATGGGTCCTCACAGCCACTCACTGCTTCGTCGGGCAAAAGTAAGGGGGAGAAGGGATTGCAGCCATAGGGAATAGGCCAGGAGCAGCTCCCAGCCCGTCCCCTTCCCCATCCTGGATGCACTGGGAAGAGCGCTCAGGAGAAGGCTGCTTCCAGCTTGACAGCCCTTCAGCCTAAGGCACACTGCTTTCCTTTGGGAAGCAGCCGGAATGTGGCTCCTTCCCATCCCTCTTCTCCATAGAATGGATTAGAATAGATTAAAATGGAATGGAATGCAATGCAATGGTTATGGATCATGGAGTGGGGTGGGTTGGGAAGGAGCTTGAGATCATCCACTTCCAACCCCTTGCCATGGGCAGGGATGCCTTCCATAGAGCAGCTTGCTCCAAGCTGGCCTGCAGCACTGCCAGGGATGGAGCAGCCAAACCTTCTCCATCCATGCCATCCCAGTGCCCCAGCACCCTCTTAGGGAATCCCTTCCTTATCTCCAGCCTGCAATTCCCTGTCGGAACCCATCAGCCCTTGTCCTATGGCTCCAATCCCTGCTCTTCCACTCCCTCCCAGCTTCACCACGGATTGCTTCATGATGGTCAGAATCATGGACGTGGCTTGGGCCAATGCCGAGACCCACAAGTGTTGGATACGGCAGGTCGTGGTCCAGGAATATTATACGGCTTAGGATCACGGTTAGGGTTAGGTTTAGAATTAGGGTTAGCTTTAGGGTTAGGGTCAGGGTCACGGTTAGGTACAGGGTTAGGTTTAGGGTTAGGTCTTAGGTTTAGGGATAGGGTTAGGTTTAGGGTTACGTGTTAGGGTTAGGGATAGGGTTAGGGTTAGGGTTAGGGTTAGGGTTAACTGTAACCGGTGTTAACCCTAGGGGTGGAGTTAACACCAGGTTGAGTCTTAGGGTTAGGGTTAGAGTTGCAGTTAGGATCAGGTTTAGGGTTAGGATTAGGGTTAGGGTTTAGGGTTAGGGTTAGGGTTAACCTTCACCAGAGTTAAGCCTGGGGGCGGAGTTAACCCCAGGGTTAGGGTTAGCATTAGTGTTAGCATTAACCCTAATCAGAATTAACCCTAGTTGCGGGTTTAATCCCAGGCTTAGGGTTAGGGTTAGGGTTAGGGTCTGGCTTAGCGTTAGACTTAAGTTTAGGGTTAGGTTAACCCTAACCAGAGATAACTAGGGTTAGGGTTAGGGTTAGGGTTAAGGTTAGGGTTACCTCTAACCGGAGTTAACCCTAGGGGTTAACTGCTCAAGGTTCCTCCCCAAAAACCCCAAGTGCTGGAGCTCACCCACGTCTGCCCCGGGAGCAGGGTCAGGCCCCACAGCTCTGCTCCTGCCAGCGCTGCCGAGCCCTGCACTCCCTTGATGGTGCCATCAGAGCGCCCCACACACCGCAGCACGGGCTGGGCCATTGCTCTGGCTCCGGCAGAGGCACAAGTGCCTTTGGAAGCTGCCAGCGAACAACAAGAGCTGAGAGGCGGCTGCAGAAGGGCTCTGCTGTCGGGCTGAAAGCCAAGGGTGGTGCAGGGCAAAGGAGAGACGGCAGAGCCTCAGCCCTTGGGCTTCCTTCAGAGGAGGTGGCGCTGCTGCCCTTGATCCTGGCTGTTCTCCAGGCCTGACCTGCCCTCAGCGGTCTCCAGTGGCCTCTGGCAAGGCCAGCAGCAGAGACAGGATGTTCTGCACAAATGTCTGCACCTGCTCCTGGGCCTGGGCAGTGCTGAGAGCTCTTCTGCAGCCAAATGCAAATCGTACTTTACAGTCAGACAGCGTGGTGTGGGGTGGAAGGGACCTTAAATCCCCATAGGGATTTAAGCATCCCACAAGCAGAGCATCCCACAGGGATTCACAGCATCCCACAGTCAGAGCATCGCATAAGGAATCAGAGCATCCCACAAGCATTCAGAGCATCCCACAAGCAGAGCATGCCAGAGGGATTCAGAGCATCCCACAGGGCTCCAGTGCATCCCGCAGGGCTCCAGAGCATCCCACCAAGCAGAGCACCCCGCAGAGATTCACAGCATCACACAACCACAGCATAATACAGAGCTCCAGAGCATCCCATAGGGATTCAGAGCACCCCAAGCGCATCAGAACCCCCCCATCTCCCCATGGAAGCCCCCATCGACACCCCTGACCCACCCCCCTCCCCATGGAGCTCCCCCCATGGAACCTGCCTCTCTATGACATCAGCCCCAGCTCCAAGGGACCTGCATCCAGCACCTGTATCCCCGGGGCACTTGCGCTTTGGGTGCAGTGGTGCTTGCAGCTCCTTGCTTGCAGCTCCTTGGTGTCACCTCCTTGGTGTCACTCTTAGCGGTGGTGGCAGCGATGGCTTTGCTCCGTGTCATCATCCTGCTGGCTTCGGCCTGGCTGGTGCAAGGCTCCTGGGACAGCTGTGGGTGAGTGGCTCCAGGCTCCAGGGTTCCTGGTATTCCATAGGGAGATGCTGCTGCTTCCAGCCACGGTCACACCAATGGGGAGGTGGGATTTGAGGAGCCCCACTTGCTTGCCATCACCCCATGCACTGGCACAGCACAGCTATGGGGCACCCCATAGGGTCCTGTGTCCTGCAGCACCCTAGGAGGCAGGATGATGCTCATCTCTGGGACACTCTGTAGGGTCCCTTTTCCCTGCAGCACCCAATGGGGCGGGACAATGCTCGCCCTTCATCCCTAAGCATCAAGTGTTGGGCTTCTGCTTCAAGAGGGACCTGCGGTGCCCGTCCCATGGCTGATTCTTACGGGATGTCGCGCATCGTCGGAGGCACGGATGCGCACCAGGGCGCCTGGCCGCGGGTGCTCAGCATCCAGTTCCCCACAGCCACCGCATTCTCGCACATCTGCGGGGGGTCCCTCATCCCGTATGAAGACAGGCTGAGGAAGTTGGGGCTTTTCAGCCTGGAGAAGAGAAGGCTGCGTGGAGACCTCATAGCAGCCTTCCAGTACCTGAAGGGGGCCTACAGGGATGCTGGGGAGGGACTCTTTGTCAGGGACTGTAGTGACAGGACAAGGGGTAATGGGTTAAAACTTAAACAGGGGAAGTTTAAATTGGATATAAGGAGGAAATTCTTTCCTGTTAGGGTGGGGAGACGCTGGAATCGGTTGCCCAGGGAGGTTCCGAGTGCTCCATCCCTGGCGGTGTTCAAGGCCAGGTTGGATGAAGCCTTGTGTGGGATGGTTTAGTGAGAGGTGTCCCTGTCCATGGCAGGGGGGTTGGAACTAGATGATCTTAAGGTCCTTTCCAACCCTAACTATTCTATGATTCTGTGATTCTATGATCACCCCTCAATGGGTCCTCACAGCCACTCACTGCTTCGTCGGGCAAAAGCAAGGGGGAGAAGGGATTGCAGCCATAGGGAATAGGCCAGGAGCAGCTCCCAGCCCGTCCCCTTCCCCATCCTGGATGCACTGGGAAGAGCGCTCAGGAGAAGGCTGCTTCCAGCTTGACAGCCCTTCAGCCTAAGGCACACTGCTTTCCTTTGGGAAGCAGCCGGAATGTGGCTCCTTCCCATCCCTCTTCTCCATAGAATGGATTAGAATAGATTAAAATGGAATGGAATGCAATGCAATGGTTATGAATCATGGAGTGGGGTGGGTTGGGAAGGAGCTTGAGATCATCCACTTCCAACCCCTTGCCATGGGCAGGGATGCCTTCCATAGAGCAGCTTGCTCCAAGCTGGCCTGCAGCACTGCCAGGGATGGAGCATCCAAACCTTCTCCATCCATGCCATCCCAGTGCCCCAGCACCCTCTGAGGGAATCCCTTCCTTATCTCCAGCCTGCAATTCCCTGTCGGAACCCATCAGCCCTTGTCCTATGGCTCCAATCCCTGCTCTTCCACTCCCTCCCAGCTTCACCACGGATTGCTTCATGATGGTCAGAATCATGGACGTGGCTTGGGCCAATGCCGAGACCCACAAGTGTTGGATACGGCAGGTCGTGGTCCAGGAATCTTATACGGCTTAGGATCACGGTTAGGGTTAGGTTTAGAATTAGGGTTAGCTTTAGGGTTAGGGTCAGGGTCACGGTTAGGTACAGGGTTAGGTTTAGGGTTAGGTCTTAGGTTTAGGGATAGGGTTAGGTTTAGGGTTAGGGTTAGGGTTAACTGTAACCGGAGTTAACCCGAGGGGTGGAGTTAAGACCAGGTTGAGTCTTAGGGTTAGGGTTAGAGTTGCAGTTAGGATCAGGTTTAGGGTTAGGATTAGGGTTAGGGTTTAGGGTTAGGGTTAGGGTTAACCTTCACCAGAGTTAAGCCTGGGGGCGGAGTTAACCCCAGAGTTAGGGTTAGGATTAGTGTTAGCATTAACCCTAATCAGAATTAACCCTAGTTGCGGGTTTAATCACAGGCTTAGGGTTAGGGTTAGGGTTAGGGTCTGGCTTAGCGTTAGACTTAAGTTTAGGGTTAGGTTAACCCTAACCGGAGTTAACTAGGGTTAGGGTTAGGGTTAGGGTTAAGGTTAGGTTTACCTCTAACCGGAGTTAACCCTAGGGGTTAACTGCTCAAGGTTCCTCCCCAAAAACCCCAAGTGCTGGAGCTCACCCACGTCTGCCCCGGGAGCAGGGTCAGGCCCCACAGCTCTGCTCCTGCCAGCGCTGCCGAGCCCTGCACTCCCTTGATGGTGCCATCAGAGCGCCCCACACACCGCAGCACGGGCTGGGCCATTGCTCTGGCTCCGGCAGAGGCACAAGTGCCTTTGGAAGCTGCCAGCGAACAACAAGAGCTGAGAGGCGGCTGCAGAAGGGCTCTGCTGTGGGGCTGAAAGCCAAGGGTGGTGCAGGGCAAAGGAGAGACGGCAGAGCCTCAGCCCTTGGGCTTCCTTCAGAGGAGGTGGCGCTGCTGCCCTTGATCCTGGCTGTTCTCCAGGCCTGACCTGCCCTCAGCGGTCTCCAGTGGCCTCTGGCGAGGCCAGCAGCAGAGACAGGATGTTCTGCACAAATGTCTGCACCTGCTCCTGGGCCTGGGCAGTGCTGAGAGCTCTTCTGCAGCCAAATGCAAATCGTACTTTACAGTCAGACAGCGTGGTGTGGGGTGGAAGGGACCTTAAATCCCCATAGGGATTCAGAGCATCCCACAAGCAGAGCATCCCACAGGGATTCACAGCATCCCACAGGCAGAGCATCGCATAAGGAATCAGAGCATCCCACAAGCATTCAGAGCATCCCACAAGCAGAGCATGCCAGAGGGATTCAGAGCATCCCACAGGGCTCCAGTGCATCCCGCAGGGCTCCAGAGCATCCCACCAAGCAGAGCACCCCGCAGAGATTCACAGCATCACACAACCACAGCATAATACAGAGCTCCAGAGCATCCCATAGGGATTCAGAGCACCCCAAGCGCATCAGAACCCCCCCATCTCCCCATGGAAGCCCCCATCGACACCCCTGACCCACCCCCCTCCCCATGGAGCTCCCCCCATGGAACCTGCCTCTCTATGACATCAGCCCCAGCTCCAAGGGACCTGCATCCAGCACCTGTATCCCCGGGGCACTTGCGCTTTGGGTGCAGTGGTGCTTGCAGCTCCTTGCTTGCAGCTCCTTGGTGTCACCTCCTTGGTGTCACTCTTAGCGGTGGTGGCAGCGATGGCTTTCCTCCGTGTCATCATCCTGCTGGCTTCGGCCTGGCTGGTGCAAGGCTCCTGGGACAGCTGTGGGTGAGTGGCTCCAGGCTCCAGGGTTCCTGGTATTCCATAGGGAGATGCTGCTGCTCCCAGCCACGGTCACACCAATGGGGAGGTGGGATTTGAGGAGCCCCACTTGCTTGCCATCACCCCATGCGCTGGCACAGCACAGCTATGGGGCACCCCATAGGGTCCTGTGTCCTGCAGCACCCTAGGAGGCAGGATGATGCTCATCTCTGGGACACTGCGGAGGGTCCCTTTTCCCTGCAGCACCCAATGGGGCGGGACAATGCTCGCCCTTCATCCCTAAGCATCAAGTGTTGGGCTTCTGCTTCAAGAGGGACCTGCGGTGCCCGTCCCATGGCTGATTCTTACGGGATGTCGCGCATCGTCGGAGGCACGGATGCGCACCAGGGCGCCTGGCCGCGGGTGCTCAGCATCCAGTTCCCCACAGCCACCGCATTCTCGCACATCTGCGGGGGGTCCCTCATCCCGTATGAAGACAGGCTGAGGAAGTTGGGGCTTTTCAGCCTGGAGAAGAGAAGGCTGCGTGGAGACCTCAGAGCAGCCTTCCAGTACCTGAAGGGGGCCTACAGGGATGCTGGGGAGGGACTCTTTGTCAGGGACTGTAGTGACAGGACAAGGGGTAATGGGTTAAAACTTAAACAGGGGAAGTTTAAATTGGATATAAGGAGGAAATTCTTTCCTGTTAGGGTGGGGAGACGCTGGAATCGGTTGCCCAGGGAGGTTCCGAGTGCTCCATCCCTGGCGGTGTTCAAGGCCAGGTTGGATGAAGCCTTGTGTGGGATGGTTTAGTGAGAGGTGTCCCTGTCCATGGCAGGGGGGTTGGAACTAGATGATCTTAAGGTCCTTTCCAACCCTAACTATTCTATGATTCTGTGATTCTATGATCACCCCTCAATGGGTCCTCACAGCCACTCACTGCTTCGTCGGGCAAAAGTAAGGGGGAGAAGGGATTGCAGCCATAGGGAATAGGCCAGGAGCAGCTCCCAGCCCGTCCCCTTCCCCATCCTGGATGCACTGGGAAGAGCGCTCAGGAGAAGGCTGCTTCCAGCTTGACAGCCCTTGAGCCTAAGGCACACTGCTTTCCTTTGGGAAGCAGCCGGAATGTGGCTCCTTCCCATCCCTCTTCTCCATAGAATGGATTAGAATAGATTAAAATGGAATGGAATGCAATGCAATGGTTATGGATCATGGAGTGGGGTGGGTTGGGAAGGAGCTTGAGATCATCCACTTCCAACCCCTTGCCATGGGCAGGGATGCCTTCCATAGAGCAGCTTGCTCCAAGCTGGCCTGCAGCACTGCCAGGGATGGAGCAGCCAAACCTTCTCCATCCATGCCATCCCAGTGCCCCAGCACCCTCTTAGGGAATCCCTTCCTTATCTCCAGCCTGCAATTCCCTGTCGGAACCCATCAGCCCTTGTCCTATGGCTCCAATCCCTGCTCTTCCACTCCCTCCCAGCTTCACCACGGATTGCTTCATGATGGTCAGAATCATGGACGTGGCTTGGGCCAATGCCGAGACCCACAAGTGTTGGATACGGCAGGTCGTGGTCCAGGAATATTATACGGCTTAGGATCACGGTTAGGGTTAGGTTTAGAATTAGGGTTAGCTTTAGGGTTAGGGTCAGGGTCACGGTTAGGTACAGGGTTAGGTTTAGGGTTAGGTCTTAGGTTTAGGGATAGGGTTAGGTTTAGGGTTACGTGTTAGGGTTAGGGATAGGGTTAGGGTTAGGGTTAGGGTTAGGGTTAACTGTAACCGGTGTTAACCCTAGGGGTGGAGTTAACACCAGGTTGAGTCTTAGGGTTAGGGTTAGAGTTGCAGTTAGGATCAGGTTTAGGGTTAGGATTAGGGTTAGGGTTTAGGGTTAGGGTTAGGGTTAACCTTCACCAGAGTTAAGCCTGGGGGCGGAGTTAACCCCAGGGTTAGGGTTAGCATTAGTGTTAGCATTAACCCTAATCAGAATTAACCCTAGTTGCGGGTTTAATCCCAGGCTTAGGGTTAGGGTTAGGGTTAGGGTCTGGCTTAGCGTTAGACTTAAGTTTAGGGTTAGGTTAACCCTAACCGGAGTTAACTAGGGTTAGGGTTAGGGTTAGGGTTAAGGTTAGGGTTACCTCTAACCGGAGTTAACCCTAGGGGTTAACTGCTCAAGGTTCCTCCCCAAAAACCCCAAGTGCTGGAGCTCACCCACGTCTGCCCCGGGAGCAGGGTCAGGCCCCACAGCTCTGCTCCTGCCAGCGCTGCCGAGCCCTGCACTCCCTTGATGGTGCCATCAGAGCGCCCCACACACCGCAGCACGGGCTGGGCCATTGCTCTGGCTCCGGCAGAGGCACAAGTGCCTTTGGAAGCTGCCAGCGAACAACAAGAGCTGAGAGGCGGCTGCAGAAGGGCTCTGCTGTCGGGCTGAAAGCCAAGGGTGGTGCAGGGCAAAGGAGAGACGGCAGAGCCTCAGCCCTTGGGCTTCCTTCAGAGGAGGTGGCGCTGCTGCCCTTGATCCTGGCTGTTCTCCAGGCCTGACCTGCCCTCAGCGGTCTCCAGTGGCCTCTGGCAAGGCCAGCAGCAGAGACAGGATGTTCTGCACAAATGTCTGCACCTGCTCCTGGGCCTGGGCAGTGCTGAGAGCTCTTCTGCAGCCAAATGCAAATCGTACTTTACAGTCAGACAGCGTGGTGTGGGGTGGAAGGGACCTTAAATCCCCATAGGGATTTAAGCATCCCACAAGCAGAGCATCCCACAGGGATTCACAGCATCCCACAGTCAGAGCATCGCATAAGGAATCAGAGCATCCCACAAGCATTCAGAGCATCCCACAAGCAGAGCATGCCAGAGGGATTCAGAGCATCCCACAGGGCTCCAGTGCATCCCGCAGGGCTCCAGAGCATCCCACCAAGCAGAGCACCCCGCAGAGATTCACAGCATCACACAACCACAGCATAATACAGAGCTCCAGAGCATCCCATAGGGATTCAGAGCACCCCAAGCGCATCAGAACCCCCCCATCTCCCCATGGAAGCCCCCATCGACACCCCTGACCCACCCCCCTCCCCATGGAGCTCCCCCCATGGAACCTGCCTCTCTATGACATCAGCCCCAGCTCCAAGGGACCTGCATCCAGCACCTGTATCCCCGGGGCACTTGCGCTTTGGGTGCAGTGGTGCTTGCAGCTCCTTGCTTGCAGCTCCTTGGTGTCACCTCCTTGGTGTCACTCTTAGCGGTGGTGGCAGCGATGGCTTTGCTCCGTGTCATCATCCTGCTGGCCTCGGCCTGGCTGGTGCAAGGCTCCTGGGACAGCTGTGGGTGAGTGGCTCCAGGCTCCAGGGTTCCTGGTATTCCATAGGGAGATGCTGCTGCTCCCAGCCACGGTCACACCAATGGGGAGGTGGGATTTGAGGAGCCCCACTTGCTTGCCATCACCCCATGCGCTGGCACAGCACAGCTATGGGGCACCCCATAGGGTCCTGTGTCCTGCAGCACCCTAGGAGGCAGGATGATGCTCATCTCTGGGACACTGCGGAGGGTCCCTTTTCCCTGCAGCACCCAATGGGGCGGGACAATGCTCGCCCTTCATCCCTAAGCATCAAGTGTTGGGCTTCTGCTTCAAGAGGGACCTGCGGTGCCCGTCCCATGGCTGATTCTTACGGGATGTCGCGCATCGTCGGAGGCACGGATGCGCACCAGGGCGCCTGGCCGCGGGTGCTCAGCATCCAGTTCCCCACAGCCACCGCATTCTCGCACATCTGCGGGGGGTCCCTCATCCCGTATGAAGACAGGCTGAGGAAGTTGGGGCTTTTCAGCCTGGAGAAGAGAAGGCTGCGTGGAGACCTCAGAGCAGCCTTCCAGTACCTGAAGGGGGCCTACAGGGATGCTGGGGAGGGACTCTTTGTCAGGGACTGTAGTGACAGGACAAGGGGTAATGGGTTAAAACTTAAACAGGGGAAGTTTAAATTGGATATAAGGAGGAAATTCTTTCCTGTTAGGGTGGGGAGACGCTGGAATCGGTTGCCCAGGGAGGTTCCGAGTGCTCCATCCCTGGCGGTGTTCAAGGCCAGGTTGGATGAAGCCTTGTGTGGGATGGTTTAGTGAGAGGTGTCCCTGTCCATGGCAGGGGGGTTGGAACTAGATGATCTTAAGGTCCTTTCCAACCCTAACTATTCTATGATTCTGTGATTCTATGATCACCCCTCAATGGGTCCTCACAGCCACTCACTGCTTCGTCGGGCAAAAGTAAGGGGGAGAAGGGATTGCAGCCATAGGGAATAGGCCAGGAGCAGCTCCCAGCCCGTCCCCTTCCCCATCCTGGATGCACTGGGAAGAGCGCTCAGGAGAAGGCTGCTTCCAGCTTGACAGCCCTTGAGCCTAAGGCACACTGCTTTCCTTTGGGAAGCAGCCGGAATGTGGCTCCTTCCCATCCCTCTTCTCCATAGAATGGATTAGAATAGATTAAAATGGAATGGAATGCAATGCAATGGTTATGAATCATGGAGTGGGGTGGGTTGGGAAGGAGCTTGAGATCATCCACTTCCAACCCCTTGCCATGGGCAGGGATGCCTTCCATAGAGCAGCTTGCTCCAAGCTGGCCTGCAGCACTGCCAGGGATGGAGCAGCCAAACCTTCTCCATCCATGCCATCCCAGTGCCCCAGCACCCTCTTAGGGAATCCCTTCCTTATCTCCAGCCTGCAATTCCCTGTCGGAACCCATCAGCCCTTGTCCTATGGCTCCAATCCCTGCTCTTCCACTCCCTCCCAGCTTCACCACGGATTGCTTCATGATGGTCAGAATCATGGACGTGGCTTGGGCCAATGCCGAGACCCACAAGTGTTGGATACGGCAGGTCGTGGTCCAGGAATATTATACGGCTTAGGATCACGGTTAGGGTTAGGTTTAGAATTAGGGTTAGCTTTAGGGTTAGGGTCAGGGTCACGGTTAGGTACAGGGTTAGGTTTAGGGTTAGGTCTTAGGTTTAGGGATAGGGTTAGGTTTAGGGTTACGTGTTAGGGTTAGGGATAGGGTTAGGGTTAGGGTTAGGGTTAGGGTTAACTGTAACCGGTGTTAACCCTAGGGGTGGAGTTAACACCAGGTTGAGTCTTAGGGTTAGGGTTAGAGTTGCAGTTAGGATCAGGTTTAGGGTTAGGATTAGGGTTAGGGTTTAGGGTTAGGGTTAGGGTTAACCTTCACCAGAGTTAAGCCTGGGGGCGGAGTTAACCCCAGGGTTAGGGTTAGCATTAGTGTTAGCATTAACCCTAATCAGAATTAACCCTAGTTGCGGGTTTAATCCCAGGCTTAGGGTTAGGGTTAGGGTTAGGGTCTGGCTTAGCGTTAGACTTAAGTTTAGGGTTAGGTTAACCCTAACCGGAGTTAACTAGGGTTAGGGTTAGGGTTAGGGTTAAGGTTAGGGTTACCTCTAACCGGAGTTAACCCTAGGGGTTAACTGCTCAAGGTTCCTCCCCAAAAACCCCAAGTGCTGGAGCTCACCCACGTCTGCCCCGGGAGCAGGGTCAGGCCCCACAGCTCTGCTCCTGCCAGCGCTGCCGAGCCCTGCACTCCCTTGATGGTGCCATCAGAGCGCCCCACACACCGCAGCACGGGCTGGGCCATTGCTCTGGCTCCGGCAGAGGCACAAGTGCCTTTGGAAGCTGCCAGCGAACAACAAGAGCTGAGAGGCGGCTGCAGAAGGGCTCTGCTGTCGGGCTGAAAGCCAAGGGTGGTGCAGGGCAAAGGAGAGACGGCAGAGCCTCAGCCCTTGGGCTTCCTTCAGAGGAGGTGGCGCTGCTGCCCTTGATCCTGGCTGTTCTCCAGGCCTGACCTGCCCTCAGCGGTCTCCAGTGGCCTCTGGCAAGGCCAGCAGCAGAGACAGGATGTTCTGCACAAATGTCTGCACCTGCTCCTGGGCCTGGGCAGTGCTGAGAGCTCTTCTGCAGCCAAATGCAAATCGTACTTTACAGTCAGACAGCGTGGTGTGGGGTGGAAGGGACCTTAAATCCCCATAGGGATTCAGAGCATCCCACAAGCAGAGCATCCCACAGGGATTCACAGCATCCCACAGGCAGAGCATCGCATAAGGAATCAGAGCATCCCACAAGCATTCAGAGCATCCCACAAGCAGAGCATGCCAGAGGGATTCAGAGCATCCCACAGGGCTCCAGTGCATCCCGCAGGGCTCCAGAGCATCCCACCAAGCAGAGCACCCCGCAGAGATTCACAGCATCACACAACCACAGCATAATACAGAGCTCCAGAGCATCCCATAGGGATTCAGAGCACCCCAAGCGCATCAGAACCCCCCCATCTCCCCATGGAAGCCCCCATCGACACCCCTGACCCACCCCCCTCCCCATGGAGCTCCCCCCATGGAACCTGCCTCTCTATGACATCAGCCCCAGCTCCAAGGGACCTGCATCCAGCACCTGTATCCCCGGGGCACTTGCGCTTTGGGTGCAGTGGTGCTTGCAGCTCCTTGCTTGCAGCTCCTTGGTGTCACCTCCTTGGTGTCACTCTTAGCGGTGGTGGCAGCGATGGCTTTGCTCCGTGTCATCATCCTGCTGGCTTCGGCCTGGCTGGTGCAAGGCTCCTGGGACAGCTGTGGGTGAGTGGCTCCAGGCTCCAGGGTTCCTGGTATTCCATAGGGAGATGCTGCTGCTCCCAGCCACGGTCACACCAATGGGGAGGTGGGATTTGAGGAGCCCCACTTGCTTGCCATCACCCCATGCACTGGCACAGCACAGCTATGGGGCACCCCATAGGGTCCTGTGTCCTGCAGCACCCTAGGAGGCAGGATGATGCTCATCTCTGGGACACTCTGTAGGGTCCCTTTTCCCTGCAGCACCCAATGGGGCGGGACAATGCTCGCCCTTCATCCCTAAGCATCAAGTGTTGGGCTTCTGCTTCAAGAGGGACCTGCGGTGCCCGTCCCATGGCTGATTCTTACGGGATGTCGCGCATCGTCGGAGGCACGGATGCGCACCAGGGCGCCTGGCCGCGGGTGCTCAGCATCCAGTTCCCCACAGCCACCGCATTCTCGCACATCTGCGGGGGGTCCCTCATCCCGTATGAAGACAGGCTGAGGAAGTTGGGGCTTTTCAGCCTGGAGAAGAGAAGGCTGCGTGGAGACCTCAGAGCAGCCTTCCAGTACCTGAAGGGGGCCTACAGGGATGCTGGGGAGGGACTCTTTGTCAGGGACTGTAGTGACAGGACAAGGGGTAATGGGTTAAAACTTAAACAGGGGAAGTTTAAATTGGATATAAGGAGGAAATTCTTTCCTGTTAGGGTGGGGAGACGCTGGAATCGGTTGCCCAGGGAGGTTCCGAGTGCTCCATCCCTGGTGGTGTTCAAGGCCAGGTTGGATGAAGCCTTGTGTGGGATGGTTTAGTGAGAGGTGTCCCTGTCCATGGCAGGGGGGTTGGAACTAGATGATCTTAAGGTCCTTTCCAACCCTAACTATTCTATGATTCTGTGATTCTAGGATCACCCCTCAATGGGTCCTCACAGCCACTCACTGCTTCGTCGGGCAAAAGCAAGGGGGAGAAGGGATTGCAGCCATAGGGAATAGGCCAGGAGCAGCTCCCAGCCCGTCCCCTTCCCCATCCTGGATGCACTGGGAAGAGCGCTCAGGAGAAGGCTGCTTCCAGCTTGACAGCCCTTCAGCCTAAGGCACACTGCTTTCCTTTGGGAAGCAGCCGGAATGTGGCTCCTTCCCATCCCTCTTCTCCATAGAATGGATTAGAATAGATTAAAATGGAATGGAATGCAATGCAATGGTTATGAATCATGGAGTTGGGTGGGTTGGGAAGGAGCTTGAGATCATCCACTTCCAACCCCTTGCCATGGGCAGGGATGCCTTCCATAGAGCAGCTTGCTCCAAGCTGGCCTGCAGCACTGCCAGGGATGGAGCATCCAAACCTTCTCCATCCATGCCATCCCAGTGCCCCAGCACCCTCTGAGGGAATCCCTTCCTTATCTCCAGCCTGCAATTCCCTGTCGGAACCCATCAGCCCTTGTCCTATGGCTCCAATCCCTGCTCTTCCACTCCCTCCCAGCTTCACCACGGATTGCTTCATGATGGTCAGAATCATGGACGTGGCTTGGGCCAATGCCGAGACCCACAAGTGTTGGATACGGCAGGTCGTGGTCCAGGAATCTTATACGGCTTAGGATCACGGTTAGGGTTAGGTTTAGAATTAGGGTTAGCTTTAGGGTTAGGGTCAGGGTCACGGTTAGGTACAGGGTTAGGTTTAGGGTTAGGTCTTAGGTTTAGGGATAGGGTTAGGTTTAGGGTTAGGGTTAGGGTTAACTGTAACCGGAGTTAACCCGAGGGGTGGAGTTAAGACCAGGTTGAGTCTTAGGGTTAGGGTTAGAGTTGCAGTTAGGATCAGGTTTAGGGTTAGGATTAGGGTTAGGGTTTAGGGTTAGGGTTAGGGTTAACCTTCACCAGAGTTAAGCCTGGGGGCGGAGTTAACCCCAGAGTTAGGGTTAGGATTAGTGTTAGCATTAACCCTAATCAGAATTAACCCTAGTTGCGGGTTTAATCACAGGCTTAGGGTTAGGGTTAGGGTTAGGGTCTGGCTTAGCGTTAGACTTAAGTTTAGGGTTAGGTTAACCCTAACCGGAGTTAACTAGGGTTAGGGTTAGGGTTAGGGTTAAGGTTAGGTTTACCTCTAACCGGAGTTAACCCTAGGGGTTAACTGCTCAAGGTTCCTCCCCAAAAACCCCAAGTGCTGGAGCTCACCCACGTCTGCCCCGGGAGCAGGGTCAGGCCCCACAGCTCTGCTCCTGCCAGCGCTGCCGAGCCCTGCACTCCCTTGATGGTGCCATCAGAGCGCCCCACACACCGCAGCACGGGCTGGGCCATTGCTCTGGCTCCGGCAGAGGCACAAGTGCCTTTGGAAGCTGCCAGCGAACAACAAGAGCTGAGAGGCGGCTGCAGAAGGGCTCTGCTGTCGGGCTGAAAGCCAAGGGTGGTGCAGGGCAAAGGAGAGACGGCAGAGCCTCAGCCCTTGGGCTTCCTTCAGAGGAGGTGGCGCTGCTGCCCTTGATCCTGGCTGTTCTCCAGGCCTGACCTGCCCTCAGCGGTCTCCAGTGGCCTCTGGCGAGGCCAGCAGCAGAGACAGGATGTTCTGCACAAATGTCTGCACCTGCTCCTGGGCCTGGGCAGTGCTGAGAGCTCTTCTGCAGCCAAATGCAAATCGTACTTTACAGTCAGACAGCGTGGTGTGGGGTGGAAGGGACCTTAAATCCCCATAGGGATTCAGAGCATCCCACAAGCAGAGCATCCCACAGGGATTCACAGCATCCCACAGGCAGAGCATCGCATAAGGAATCAGAGCATCCCACAAGCATTCAGAGCATCCCACAAGCAGAGCATGCCAGAGGGATTCAGAGCATCCCACAGGGCTCCAGTGCATCCCGCAGGGCTCCAGAGCATCCCACCAAGCAGAGCACCCCGCAGAGATTCACAGCATCACACAACCACAGCATAATACAGAGCTCCAGAGCATCCCATAGGGATTCAGAGCACCCCAAGCGCATCAGAACCCCCCCATCTCCCCATGGAAGCCCCCATCGACACCCCTGACCCACCCCCCTCCCCATGGAGCTCCCCCCATGGAACCTGCCTCTCTATGACATCAGCCCCAGCTCCAAGGGACCTGCATCCAGCACCTGTATCCCCGGGGCACTTGCGCTTTGGGTGCAGTGGTGCTTGCAGCTCCTTGCTTGCAGCTCCTTGGTGTCACCTCCTTGGTGTCACTCTTAGCGGTGGTGGCAGCGATGGCTTTGCTCCGTGTCATCATCCTGCTGGCTTCGGCCTGGCTGGTGCAAGGCTCCTGGGACAGCTGTGGGTGAGTGGCTCCAGGCTCCAGGGTTCCTGGTATTCCATAGGGAGATGCTGCTGCTCCCAGCCACGGTCACACCAATGGGGAGGTGGGATTTGAGGAGCCCCACTTGCTTGCCATCACCCCATGCGCTGGCACAGCACAGCTATGGGGCACCCCATAGGGTCCTGTGTCCTGCAGCACCCTAGGAGGCAGGATGATGCTCATCTCTGGGACACTGCGGAGGGTCCCTTTTCCCTGCAGCACCCAATGGGGCGGGACAATGCTCGCCCTTCATCCCTAAGCATCAAGTGTTGGGCTTCTGCTTCAAGAGGGACCTGCGGTGCCCGTCCCATGGCTGATTCTTACGGGATGTCGCGCATCGTCGGAGGCACGGATGCGCACCAGGGCGCCTGGCCGCGGGTGCTCAGCATCCAGTTCCCCACAGCCACCGCATTCTCGCACATCTGCGGGGGGTCCCTCATCCCGTATGAAGACAGGCTGAGGAAGTTGGGGCTTTTCAGCCTGGAGAAGAGAAGGCTGCGTGGAGACCTCAGAGCAGCCTTCCAGTACCTGAAGGGGGCCTACAGGGATGCTGGGGAGGGACTCTTTGTCAGGGACTGTAGTGACAGGACAAGGGGTAATGGGTTAAAACTTAAACAGGGCAAGTTTAAATTGGATATAAGGAGGAAATTCTTTCCTGTTAGGGTGGGGAGACGCTGGAATCGGTTGCCCAGGGAGGTTCCGAGTGCTCCATCCCTGGCGGTGTTCAAGGCCAGGTTGGATGAAGCCTTGTGTGGGATGGTTTAGTGAGAGGTGTCCCTGTCCATGGCAGGGGGGTTGGAACTAGATGATCTTAAGGTCCTTTCCAACCCTAACTATTCTATGATTCTGTGATTCTATGATCACCCCTCAATGGGTCCTCACAGCCACTCACTGCTTCGTCGGGCAAAAGTAAGGGGGAGAAGGGATTGCAGCCATAGGGAATAGGCCAGGAGCAGCTCCCAGCCCGTCCCCTTCCCCATCCTGGGTGCACTGGGAAGAGCGCTCAGGAGAAGGCTGCTTCCAGCTTGACAGCCCTTCAGCCTAAGGCACACTGCTTTCCTTTGGGAAGCAGCCGGAATGTGGCTCCTTCCCATCCCTCTTCTCCATAGAATGGATTAGAATAGATTAAAATGGAATGGAATGCAATGCAATGGTTATGAATTATGGAGTGGGGTGGGTTGGGAAGGAGCTTGAGATCATCCACTTCCAACCCCTTGCCATGGGCAGGGATGCCTTCCATAGAGCAGCTTGCTCCAAGCTGGCCTGCAGCACTGCCAGGGATGGAGCATCCAAACCTTCTCCATCCATGCCATCCCAGTGCCCCAGCACCCTCTGAGGGAATCCCTTCCTTATCTCCAGCCTGCAATTCCCTGTCGGAACCCATCAGCCCTTGTCCTATGGCTCCAATCCCTGCTCTTCCACTCCCTCCCAGCTTCACCACGGATTGCTTCATGATGGTCAGAATCATGGACGTGGCTTGGGCCAATGCCGAGACCCACAAGTGTTGGATACGGCAGGTCGTGGTCCAGGAATCTTATACGGCTTAGGATCACGGTTAGGGTTAGGTTTAGAATTAGGGTTAGCTTTAGGGTTAGGGTCAGGGTCACGGTTAGGTACAGGGTTAGGTTTAGGGTTAGGTCTTAGGTTTAGGGATAGGGTTAGGTTTAGGGTTAGGGTTAGGGTTAACTGTAACCGGAGTTAACCCGAGGGGTGGAGTTAAGACCAGGTTGAGTCTTAGGGTTAGGGTTAGAGTTGCAGTTAGGATCAGGTTTAGGGTTAGGATTAGGGTTAGGGTTTAGGGTTAGGGTTAGGGTTAACCTTCACCAGAGTTAAGCCTGGGGGCGGAGTTAACCCCAGAGTTAGGGTTAGGATTAGTGTTAGCATTAACCCTAATCAGAATTAACGCTAGTTGCGGGTTTAATCACAGGCTTAGGGTTAGGGTTAGGGTTAGGGTCTGGCTTAGCGTTAGACTTAAGTTTAGGGTTAGGTTAACCCTAACCGGAGTTAACTAGGGTTAGGGTTAGGGTTAGGGTTAAGGTTAGGTTTACCTCTAACCGGAGTTAACCCTAGGGGTTAACTGCTCAAGGTTCCTCCCCAAAAACCCCAAGTGCTGGAGCTCACCCACGTCTGCCCCGGGAGCAGGGTCAGGCCCCACAGCTCTGCTCCTGCCAGCGCTGCCGAGCCCTGCACTCCCTTGATGGTGCCATCAGAGCGCCCCACACACCGCAGCACGGGCTGGGCCATTGCTCTGGCTCCGGCAGAGGCACAAGTGCCTTTGGAAGCTGCCAGCGAACAACAAGAGCTGAGAGGCGGCTGCAGAAGGGCTCTGCTGTCGGGCTGAAAGCCAAGGGTGGTGCAGGGCAAAGGAGAGACGGCAGAGCCTCAGCCCTTGGGCTTCCTTCAGAGGAGGTGGCGCTGCTGCCCTTGATCCTGGCTGTTCTCCAGGCCTGACCTGCCCTCAGCGGTCTCCAGTGGCCTCTGGCGAGGCCAGCAGCAGAGACAGGATGTTCTGCACAAATGTCTGCACCTGCTCCTGGGCCTGGGCAGTGCTGAGAGCTCTTCTGCAGCCAAATGCAAATCGTACTTTACAGTCAGACAGCGTGGTGTGGGGTGGAAGGGACCTTAAATCCCCATAGGGATTCAGAGCATCCCACAAGCAGAGCATCCCACAGGGATTCACAGCATCCCACAGTCAGAGCATCGCATAAGGAATCAGAGCATCCCACAAGCATTCAGAGCATCCCACAAGCAGAGCATGCCAGAGGGATTCAGAGCATCCCACAGGGCTCCAGAGCATCCCGCAGGGCTCCAGAGCATCCCACCAAGCAGAGCACCCCGCAGAGATTCACAGCATCACACAACCACAGCATAATACAGAGCTCCAGAGCATCCCATAGGGATTCAGAGCACCCCAAGCGCATCAGAACCCCCCCATCTCCCCATGGAAGCCCCTATCGACACCCCTGACCCACCCCCCTCCCCATGGAGCTCCCCCCATGGAACCTGCCTCTCTATGACATCAGCCCCAGCTCCAAGGGACCTGCATCCAGCACCTGTATCCCCGGGGCACTTGCGCTTTGGGTGCAGTGGTGCTTGCAGCTCCTTGCTTGCAGCTCCTTGGTGTCACCTCCTTGGTGTCACTCTTAGCGGTGGTGGCAGCGATGGCTTTGCTCCGTGTCATCATCCTGCTGGCTTCGGCCTGGCTGGTGCAAGGCTCCTGGGACAGCTGTGGGTGAGTGGCTCCAGGCTCCAGGGTTCCTGGTATTCCATAGGGAGATGCTGCTGCTCCCAGCCACGGTCACACCAATGGGGAGGTGGGATTTGAGGAGCCCCACTTGCTTGCCATCACCCCATGCACTGGCACAGCACAGCTATGGGGCACCCCATAGGGTCCTGTGTCCTGCAGCACCCTAGGAGGCAGGATGATGCTCATCTCTGGGACACTCTGTAGGGTCCCTTTTCCCTGCAGCACCCAATGGGGCGGGACAATGCTCGCCCTTCATCCCTAAGCATCAAGTGTTGGGCTTCTGCTTCAAGAGGGACCTGCGGTGCCCGTCCCATGGCTGATTCTTACGGGATGTCGCGCATCGTCGGAGGCACGGATGCGCACCAGGGCGCCTGGCCGCGGGTGCTCAGCATCCAGTTCCCCACAGCCACCGCATTCTCGCACATCTGCGGGGGGTCCCTCATCCCGTATGAAGACAGGCTGAGGAAGTTGGGGCTTTTCAGCCTGGAGAAGAGAAGGCTGCGTGGAGACCTCAGAGCAGCCTTCCAGTACCTGAAGGGGGCCTACAGGGATGCTGGGGAGGGACTCTTTGTCAGGGACTGTAGTGACAGGACAAGGGGTAATGGGTTAAAACTTAAACAGGGGAAGTTTAAATTGGATATAAGGAGGAAATTCTTTCCTGTTAGGGTGGGGAGACGCTGGAATCGGTTGCCCAGGGAGGTTCCGAGTGCTCCATCCCTGGTGGTGTTCAAGGCCAGGTTGGATGAAGCCTTGTGTGGGATGGTTTAGTGAGAGGTGTCCCTGTCCATGGCAGGGGGGTTGGAACTAGATGATCTTAAGGTCCTTTCCAACCCTAACTATTCTATGATTCTGTGATTCTATGATCACCCCTCAATGGGTCCTCACAGCCACTCACTGCTTCGTCGGGCAAAAGCAAGGGGGAGAAGGGATTGCAGCCATAGGGAATAGGCCAGGAGCAGCTCCCAGCCCGTCCCCTTCCCCATCCTGGATGCACTGGGAAGAGCGCTCAGGAGAAGGCTGCTTCCAGCTTGACAGCCCTTCAGCCTAAGGCACACTGCTTTCCTTTGGGAAGCAGCCGGAATGTGGCTCCTTCCCATCCCTCTTCTCCATAGAATGGATTAGAATAGATTAAAATGGAATGGAATGCAATGCAATGGTTATGAATCATGGAGTGGGGTGGGTTGGGAAGGAGCTTGAGATCATCCACTTCCAACCCCTTGCCATGGGCAGGGATGCCTTCCATAGAGCAGCTTGCTCCAAGCTGGCCTGCAGCACTGCCAGGGATGGAGCATCCAAACCTTCTCCATCCATGCCATCCCAGTGCCCCAGCACCCTCTGAGGGAATCCCTTCCTTATCTCCAGCCTGCAATTCCCTGTCGGAACCCATCAGCCCTTGTCCTATGGCTCCAATCCCTGCTCTTCCACTCCCTCCCAGCTTCACCACAAATTGCTTCATGATGGTCAGAATCATGGATGTGGCTTGGGCCAATGCCGAGACCCACAAGTGTTGGATACGGCAGGTCGTGGTCCAGGAATCTTATACGGCTTAGGATCACGGTTAGGGTTAGGTTTAGAATTAGGGTTAGCTTTAGGGTTAGGGTCAGGGTCACGGTTAGGTACAGGGTTAGGTTTAGGGTTAGGTCTTAGGTTTAGGGATAGGGTTAGGTTTAGGGTTAGGGTTAGGGTTAACTGTAACCGGAGTTAACCCGAGGGGTGGAGTTAAGACCAGGTTGAGTCTTAGGGTTAGGGTTAGAGTTGCAGTTAGGATCAGGTTTAGGGTTAGGATTAGGGTTAGGGTTTAGGGTTAGGGTTAGGGTTAACCTTCACCAGAGTTAAGCCTGGGGGCGGAGTTAACCCCAGAGTTAGGGTTAGGATTAGTGTTAGCATTAACCCTAATCAGAATTAACGCTAGTTGCGGGTTTAATCACAGGCTTAGGGTTAGGGTTAGGGTTAGGGTCTGGCTTAGCGTTAGACTTAAGTTTAGGGTTAGGTTAACCCTAACCGGAGTTAACTAGGGTTAGGGTTAGGGTTAGGGTTAAGGTTAGGGTTACCTCTAACCGGAGTTAACCCTAGGGGTTAACTGCTCAAGGTTCCTCCCCAAAAACCCCAAGTGCTGGAGCTCACCCACGTCTGCCCCGGGAGCAGGGTCAGGCCCCACAGCTCTGCTCCTGCCAGCGCTGCCGAGCCCTGCACTCCCTTGATGGTGCCATCAGAGCGCCCCACACACCGCAGCACGGGCTGGGCCATTGCTCTGGCTCCGGCAGAGGCACAAGTGCCTTTGGAAGCTGCCAGCGAACAACAAGAGCTGAGAGGCGGCTGCAGAAGGGCTCTGCTGTCGGGCTGAAAGCCAAGGGTGGTGCAGGGCAAAGGAGAGACGGCAGAGCCTCAGCCCTTGGGCTTCCTTCAGAGGAGGTGGCGCTGCTGCCCTTGATCCTGGCTGTTCTCCAGGCCTGACCTGCCCTCAGCGGTCTCCAGTGGCCTCTGGCGAGGCCAGCAGCAGAGACAGGATGTTCTGCACAAATGTCTGCACCTGCTCCTGGGCCTGGGCAGTGCTGAGAGCTCTTCTGCAGCCAAATGCAAATCGTACTTTACAGTCAGACAGCGTGGTGTGGGGTGGAAGGGACCTTAAATCCCCATAGGGATTCAGAGCATCCCACAAGCAGAGCATCCCACAGGGATTCACAGCATCCCACAGTCAGAGCATCGCATAAGGAATCAGAGCATCCCACAAGGATTCAGAGCATCCCACAAGCAGAGCATGCCAGAGGGATTCAGAGCATCCCACAGGGCTCCAGAGCATCCCACCAAGCAGAGCACCCCGCAGAGATTCACAGCATCACACAACCACAGCATAATACAGAGCTCCAGAGCATCCCATAGGGATTCAGAGCACCCCAAGCGCATCAGAACCCCCCCATCTCCCCATGGAAGCCCCTATCGACACCCCTGACCCACCCCCCTCCCCATGGAGCTCCCCCCATGGAACCTGCCTCTCTATGACATCAGCCCCAGCTCCAAGGGACCTGCATCCAGCACCTGTATCCCCGGGGCACTTGCGCTTTGGGTGCAGTGGTGCTTGCAGCTCCTTGCTTGCAGCTCCTTGGTGTCACCTCCTTGGTGTCACTCTTAGCGGTGGTGGCAGCGATGGCTTTGCTCCGTGTCATCATCCTGCTGGCCTCGGCCTGGCTGGTGCAAGGCTCCTGGGACAGCTGTGGGTGAGTGGCTCCAGGCTCCAGGGTTCCTGGTATTCCATAGGGAGATGCTGCTGCTCCCAGCCACGGTCACACCAATGGGGAGGTGGGATTTGAGGAGCCCCACTTGCTTGCCATCACCCCATGCGCTGGCACAGCACAGCTATGGGGCACCCCATAGGGTCCTGTGTCCTGCAGCACCCTAGGAGGCAGGATGATGCTCATCTCTGGGGCACTGCGTAGGGTCCCTTTTCCCTGCAGCACCCAATGGGGCGGGACAATGCTCGCCCTTCATCCCTAAGCATCAAGTGTTGGGCTTCTGATTCAAGAGGGACCTGCGGTACCCGTCCCATGGCTGATTCTTACAGGATGTCGCACATCGTTGGAGGCACGGATGCGCACCAGGGCGCCTGGCCGCGGGTGCTCAGCATCCAGTTCCCCACAGCCACTGCATTCTCGCACATCTGCGGGGGGTCCCTCATCCCGTATGAAGACAGGCTGAGGAAGTTGGGGCTTTTCAGCCTGGAGAAGAGAAGGCTGCGTGGAGACCTCAGAGCAGCCTTCCAGTACCTGAAGGGGGCCTACAGGGATGCTGGGGAGGGACTCTTTGTCAGGGACTGTAGTGACAGGACAAGGGGTAATGGGTTAAAACTTAAACAGGGGAAGTTTAAATTGGATATAAGGAGGAAATTCTTTCCTGTTAGGGTGGGGAGACGCTGGAATCGGTTGCCCAGGGAGGTTCCGAGTGCTCCATCCCTGGCGGTGTTCAAGGCCAGGTTGGATGAAGCCTTGTGTGGGATGGTTTAGTGAGAGGTGTCCCTGTCCATGGCAGGGGGGTTGGAACTAGATGATCTTAAGGTCCTTTCCAACCCTAACTATTCTATGATTCTGTGATTCTATGATCACCCCTCAATGGGTCCTCACAGCCACTCACTGCTTCGTCGGGCAAAAGTAAGGGGGAGAAGGGATTGCAGCCATAGGGAATAGGCCAGGAGCAGCTCCCAGCCCGTCCCCTTCCCCATCCTGGATGCACTGGGAAGAGCGCTCAGGAGAAGGCTGCTTCCAGCTTGACAGCCCTTCAGCCTAAGGCACACTGCTTTCCTTTGGGAAGCAGCCGCAATGTGGCTCCTTCCCATCCCTCTTCTCCATAGAATGGATTAGAATAGATTAAAATGGAATGGAATGCAATGCAATGGTTATGGATCATGGAGTGGGGTGGGTTGGGAAGGAGCTTGAGATCATCCACTTCCAACCCCTTGCCATGGGCAGGGATGCCTTCCATAGAGCAGCTTGCTCCAAGCTGGCCTGCAGCACTGCCAGGGATGGAGCAGCCAAACCTTCTCCATCCATGCCATCCCAGTGCCCCAGCACCCTCTGAGGGAATCCCTTCCTTATCTCCAGCCTGCAATTCCCTGTCGGAACCCATCAGCCCTTGTCCTATGGCTCCAATCCCTGCTCTTCCACTCCCTCCCAGCTTCACCACGGATTGCTTCATGATGGTCAGAATCACGGACGTGGCTTGGGCCAATGCCGAGACCCACAAGTGTTGGATACGGCAGGTCGTGGTCCAGGAATATTATACAGCTTAGGATCACGGTTAGGGTTAGGTTTAGAATTACGGTTAGCTTTAGGGTTAGGGTCAGGGTCACGGTTAGGTACAGGGTTAGGTTTAGGGTTAGGTCTTAGGTTTAGGGATAGGGTTAGGTTTAGGGTTACGTGTTAGGGTTAGGGTTAGGGTTAGGGTTAGGGTTAGGGTTAGGGTTAGGGTTAGGGTTAACTGTAACCGGAGTTAACCCTAGGGGTGGAGTTAAGACCAGGTTGAGTCTTAGGGTTAGGGTTTGAGTTGCAGTTAGGATCAGGTTTAGGGTTAGGATTAGGGTTAGGGTTTAGGGTTAGGGTTAGGGTTAACCTTCACCAGAGTTAAGCCTGGGGGCGGAGTTAACCCCAGGGTTAGGGTTAGCATTAGTGTTAGCATTAACCCTAATCAGAATTAACCCTAGTTGCGGGTTTAATCCCAGGCTTAGGGTTAGGGTTAGGGTTAGGGTCTGGCTTAGCGTTAGACTTAAGTTTAGGGTTAGGTTAACCCTAACCGGAGTTAACTAGGGTTAGGGTTAGGGTTAGGGTTAAGGTTAGGGTTACCTCTAACCGGAGTTAACCCTAGGGGTTAACTGCTCAAGGTTCCTCCCCAAAAACCCCAAGTGCTGGAGCTCACCCACGTCTGCCCCGGGAGCAGGGTCAGGCCCCACAGCCCCGCTCCTGCCAGCGCTGCCGAGCCCTGCACTCCCTTGATGGTGCCATCAGAGCGCCCCACACACCGCAGCACGGGCTGGGCCATTGCTCTGGCTCCGGCAGAGGCACAAGTGCCTTTGGAAGCTGCCAGCGAACAACAAGAGCTGAGAGGCGGCTGCAGAAGGGCTCTGCTGTGGGGCTGAAAGCCAAGGGTGGTGCAGGGCAAAGGAGAGACGGCAGAGCCTCAGCCCTTGGGCTTCCTTCAGAGGAGGTGGCGCTGCTGCCCTTGATCCTGGCTGTTCTCCAGGCCTGACCTGCCCTCAGCGGTCTCCAGTGGCCTCTGGCAAGGCCAGCAGCAGAGACAGGATGTTCTGCACAAATGTCTGCACCTGCTCCTGGGCCTGGGCAGTGCTGAGAGCTCTTCTGCAGCCAAATGCAAATCGTACTTTACAGTCAGACAGCGTGGTGTGGGGTGGAAGGGACCTTAAATCCCCATAGGGATTTAAGCATCCCACAAGCAGAGCATCCCACAGGGATTCACAGCATCCCACAGTCAGAGCATCGCATAAGGAATCAGAGCATCCCACAAGGATTCAGAGCATCCCACAAGCAGAGCATGCCAGAGGGATTCAGAGCATCCCACAGGGCTCCAGAGCATCCCGCAGGGCTCCAGAGCATCCCACCAAGCAGAGCACCCCGCAGAGATTCACAGCATCACACAACCACAGCATAATACAGAGCTCCAGAGCATCCCATAGGGATTCAGAGCACCCCAAGCGCATCAGAACCCCCCCATCTCCCCATGGAAGCCCCCATCGACACCCCTGACCCACCCCCCTCCCCATGGAGCTCCCCCCATGGAACCTGCCTCTCTATGACATCAGCCCCAGCTCCAAGGGACCTGCATCCAGCACCTGTATCCCCGAGGCAGTTGCGCTTTGGGTGCAGTGGTGCTTGCAGCTCCTTGCTTGCAGCTCCTTGGTGTCACCTCCTTGGTGTCACTCTTAGCGGTGGTGGCAGCGATGGCTTTGCTCCGTGTCATCATCCTGCTGGCCTCGGCCTGGCTGGTGCAAGGCTCCTGGGACAGCTGTGGGTGAGTGGCTCCAGGCTCCAGGGTTCCTGGTATTCCATAGGGAGATGCTGCTGCTCCCAGCCACGGTCACACCAATGGGGAGGTGGGATTTGAGGAGCCCCACTTGCTTGCCATCACCCCATGCGCTGGCACAGCACAGCTATGGGACACCCCATAGGGTCCTGTGTCCTGCAGCACCCTAGGAGGCAGGATGATGCTCATCTCTGGGGCACTGCGTAGGGTCCCTTTTCCCTGCAGCACCCAATGGGGCGGGACAATGCTCGCCCTTCATCCCTAAGCATCAAGTGTTGGGCTTCTGCTTCAAGAGGGACCTGCGGTACCCGTCCCATGGCTGATTCTTACAGGATGTCGCGCATCGTTGGAGGCACGGATGCGCACCAGGGCGCCTGGCCGCGGGTGCTCAGCATCCAGTTCCCCACAGCCACTGCATTCTCGCACATCTGCGGGGGGTCCCTCATCCCGTATGAAGACAGGCTGAGGAAGTTGGGGCTTTTCAGCCTGGAGAAGAGAAGGCTGCGTGGAGACCTCAGAGCAGCCTTCCAGTACCTGAAGGGGGCCTACAGGGATGCTGGGGAGGGACTCTTTGTCAGGGACTGTAGTGACAGGACAAGGGGTAATGGGTTAAAACTTAAACAGGGGAAGTTCAAATTGGATATAAGGAGGAAATTCTTTCCTGTTAGGGTGGGGAGACGCTGGAATCGGTTGCCCAGGGAGGTTCCGAGTGCTCCATCCCTGGCGGTGTTCAAGGCCAGGTTGGATGAAGCCTTGTGTGGGATGGTTTAGTGAGAGGTGTCCCTGTCCATGGCAGGGGGGTTGGAACTAGATGATCTTAAGGTCCTTTCCAACCCTAACTATTCTATGATTCTGTGATTCTATGATCACCCCTCAATGGGTCCTCACAGCCACTCACTGCTTCGTCGGGCAAAAGTAAGGGGGAGAAGGGATTGCAGCCATAGGGAATAGGCCAGGAGCAGCTCCCAGCCCGTCCCCTTCCCCATCCTGGATGCACTGGGAAGAGCGCTCAGGAGAAGGCTGCTTCCAGCTTGACAGCCCTTGAGCCTAAGGCACACTGCTTTCCTTTGGGAAGCAGCCGGAATGTGGCTCCTTCCCATCCCTCTTCTCCATAGAATGGATTAGAATAGATTAAAATGGAATGGAATGCAATGCAATGGTTATGGATCATGGAGTGGGGTGGGTTGGGAAGGAGCTTGAGATCATCCACTTCCAACCCCTTGCCATGGGCAGGGATGCCTTCCATAGAGCAGCTTGCTCCAAGCTGGCCTGCAGCACTGCCAGGGATGGAGCAGCCAAACCTTCTCCATCCATGCCATCCCAGTGCCCCAGCACCCTCTGAGGGAATCCCTTCCTTATCTCCAGCCTGCAATTCCCTGTCGGAACCCATCAGCCCTTGTCCTATGGCTCCAATCCCTGCTCTTCCACTCCCTCCCAGCTTCACCACGGATTGCTTCATGATGGTCAGAATCATGGACGTGGCTTGGGCCAATGCCGAGACCCACAAGTGTTGGATACGGCAGGTCGTGGTCCAGGAATATTATACAGCTTAGGATCACGGTTAGGGTTAGGTTTAGAATTACGGTTAGCTTTAGGGTTAGGGTCAGGGTCACGGTTAGGTACAGGGTTAGGTTTAGGGTTAGGTCTTAGGTTTAGGGAAAGGGTTAGGTTTAGGGTTACGTGTTAGGGTTAGGGATAGGGTTAGGGTTAGGGTTAGGGTTAGGGTTAGGGTTAGGGTTAACTGTAACCGGAGTTAACCCTAGGGGTGGAGTTAAGACCAGGTTGAGTCTTAGGTTTAGGGTTTGAGTTGCAGTTAGGATCAGGTTTAGGGTTAGGATTAGGGTTAGGGTTTAGGGTTAGGGTTAGGGTTAACCTTCACCAGAGTTAAGCCTGGGGGCGGAGTTAACCCCAGGGTTAGGGTTAGGATTAGTGTTAGCATTAACCCTAATCAGAATTAACCCTAGTTGCGGGTTTAACCACAGGCTTAGGGTTAGGGTTAGGGTTAGGGTCTGGCTTAGCGTTAGACTTAAGTTTAGGGTTAGGTTAACCCTAACCGGAGTTAACTAGGGTTAGGGTTAGGGTTAGGGTTAAGGTTAGGGTTACCTCTAACCGGAGTTAACCCTAGGGGTTAACTGCTCAAGGTTCCTCCCCAAAAACCCCAAGTGCTGGAGCTCACCCACGTCTGCCCCGGGAGCAGGGTCAGGCCCCACAGCTCTGCTCCTGCCAGCGCTGCCGAGCCCTGCACTCCCTTGATGGTGCCATCAGAGCGCCCCACACACCGCAGCACGGGCTGGGCCATTGCTCTGGCTCCGGCAGAGGCACAAGTGCCTTTGGAAGCTGCCAGCGAACAACAAGAGCTGAGAGGCGGCTGCAGAAGGGCTCTGCTGTGGGGCTGAAAGCCAAGGGTGGTGCAGGGCAAAGGAGAGACGGCAGAGCCTCAGCCCTTGGGCTTCCTTCAGAGGAGGTGGCGCTGCTGCCCTTGATCCTGGCTGTTCTCCAGGCCTGACCTGCCCTCAGCGGTCTCCAGTGGCCTCTGGCGAGGCCAGCAGCAGAAACAGGATGTTCTGCACAAATGTCTGCACCTGCTCCTGGGCCTGGGCAGTGCTGAGAGCTCTTCTGCAGCCAAATGCAAATCGTACTTTACAGTCAGACAGCGTGGTGTGGGGTGGAAGGGACCTTAAATCCCCATAGGGATTCAGAGCATCCCACAAGCAGAGCATCCCACAGGGATTCACAGCATCCCACAGGCAGAGCATCGCATAAGGAATCAGAGCATCCCACAAGGATTCAGAGCATCCCACAAGCAGAGCATGCCAGAGGGATTCAGAGCATCCCACAGGGCTCCAGAGCATCCCACAGGGCTCCAGAGCATCCCACCAAGCAGAGCACCCCGCAGAGATTCACAGCATCACACAACCACAGCATAATACAGAGCTCCAGAGCATCCCATAGGGATTCAGAGCACCCCAAGCGCATCAGAACCCCCCCATCTCCCCATGGAAGCCCCCATCGACACCCCTGACCCACCCCCCTCCCCATGGAGCTCCCCCCATGGAACCTGCCTCTCTATGACATCAGCCCCAGCTCCAAGGGACCTGCATCCAGCACCTGTATCCCCGGGGCAGTTGCGCTTTGGGTGCAGTGGTGCTTGCAGCTCCTTGCTTGCAGCTCCTTGGTGTCACCTCCTTGGTGTCACTCTTAGCGGTGGTGGCAGCGATGGCTTTGCTCCGTGTCATCATCCTGCTGGCCTCGGCCTGGCTGGTGCAAGGCTCCTGGGACAGCTGTGGGTGAGTGGCTCCAGGCTCCAGGGTTCCTGGTATTCCATAGGGAGATGCTGCTGCTCCCAGCCACGGTCACACCAATGGGGAGGTGGGATTTGAGGAGCCCCACTTGCTTGCCATCACCCCATGCGCTGGCACAGCACAGCTATGGGACACCCCATAGGGTCCTGTGTCCTGCAGCACCCTAGGAGGCAGGATGATGCTCATCTCTGGGGCACTGCGTAGGGTCCCTTTTCCCTGCAGCACCCAATGGGGCGGGACAATGCTCGCCCTTCATCCCTAAGCATCAAGTGTTGGGCTTCTGCTTCAAGAGGGACCTGCGGTACCCGTCCCATGGCTGATTCTTACAGGATGTCGCGCATCGTTGGAGGCACGGATGCGCACCAGGGCGCCTGGCCGCGGGTGCTCAGCATCCAGTTCCCCACAGCCACTGCATTCTCGCACATCTGCGGGGGGTCCCTCATCCCGTATGAAGACAGGCTGAGGAAGTTGGGGCTTTTCAGCCTGGAGAAGAGAAGGCTGCGTGGAGACCTCAGAGCAGCCTTCCAGTACCTGAAGGGGGCCTACAGGGATGCTGGGGAGGGACTCTTTGTCAGGGACTGTAGTGACAGGACAAGGGGTAATGGGTTAAAACTTAAACAGGGGAAGTTTAAATTGGATATAAGGAGGAAATTCTTTCCTGTTAGGGTGGGGAGACGCTGGAATCGGTTGCCCAGGGAGGTTCCGAGTGCTCCATCCCTGGCGGTGTTCAAGGCCAGGTTGGATGAAGCCTTGTGTGGGATGGTTTAGTGAGAGGTGTCCCTGTCCATGGCAGGGGGGTTGGAACTAGATGATCTTAAGGTCCTTTCCAACCCTAACTATTCTATGATTCTGTGATTCTATGATCACCCCTCAATGGGTCCTCACAGCCACTCACTGCTTCGTCGGGCAAAAGTAAGGGGGAGAAGGGATTGCAGCCATAGGGAATAGGCCAGGAGCAGCTCCCAGCCCGTCCCCTTCCCCATCCTGGATGCACTGGGAAGAGCGCTCAGGAGAAGGCTGCTTCCAGCTTGACAGCCCTTGAGCCTAAGGCACACTGCTTTCCTTTGGGAAGCAGCCGGAATGTGGCTCCTTCCCATCCCTCTTCTCCATAGAATGGATTAGAATAGATTAAAATGGAATGGAATGCAATGCAATGGTTATGGATCATGGAGTGGGGTGGGTTGGGAAGGAGCTTGAGATCATCCACTTCCAACCCCTTGCCATGGGCGGGGATGCCTTCCATAGAGCAGCTTGCTCCAAGCTGGCCTGCAGCACTGCCAGGGATGGAGCAGCCAAACCTTCTCCATCCATGCCATCCCAGTGCCCCAGCACCCTCTTAGGGAATCCCTTCCTTATCTCCAGCCTGCAATTCCCTGTCGGAACCCATCAGCCCTTGTCCTATGGCTCCAATCCCTGCTCTTCCACTCCCTCCCAGCTTCACCACGGATTGCTTCATGATGGTCAGAATCATGGACGTGGCTTGGGCCAATGCCGAGACCCACAAGTGTTGGATACGGCAGGTCGTGGTCCAGGAATATTATACAGCTTAGGATCACGGTTAGGGTTAGGTTTAGAATTACGGTTAGCTTTAGGGTTAGGGTCAGGGTCACGGTTAGGTACAGGGTTAGGTTTAGGGTTAGGTCTTAGGTTTAGGGATAGGGTTAGGTTTAGGGTTACGTGTTAAGCTTAGGGATAGGGTTAGGGTTAGGGTTAGGGTTAGGGTTAGGGTTAACTGTAACAGGAGTTAACCCTAGGGGTGGAGTTAAGACCAGGTTGAGTCTTAGGGTTAGGGTTTGAGTTGCAGTTAGGATCAGGTTTACGGTTAGGATTAGGGTTAGGGTTTAGGGTTAGGGTTAGGGTTAACCTTCACCAGAGTTAAGCCTGGGGGCGGAGTTAACCCCAGGGTTAGGGTTAGGATTAGTGTTAGCATTAACCCTAATCAGAATTAACCCTAGTTGCGGGTTTAACCACAGGCTTAGGGTTAGGGTTAGGGTTCGGGTCTGGCTTAGCGTTAGACTTAAGTTTAGGGTTAGGTTAACCCTAACTGGAGTTAACTAGGGTTAGGGTTAGGGTTAGGGTTAAGGTTAGGGTTACCTCTAACCGGAGTTAACCCTAGGGGTTAACTGCTCAAGGTTCCACCCCAAAAACCCCAAGTGCTGGAGCTCACCCACGTCTGCCCCGGGAGCAGGGTCAGGCCCCACAGCTCTGCTCCTGCCAGCGCTGCCGAGCCCTGCACTCCCTTGATGGTGCCATCAGAGCGCCCCACACACCGCAGCGCGGGCTGGGCCATTGCTCTGGCTCCGGCAGAGGCACAAGTGCCTTTGGAAGCTGCCAGCGAACAAGAAGAGCTGAGAGGCGGCTGCAGAAGGGCTCTGCTGTCGGGCTGAAAGCCAAGGGTGGTGCAGGGCAAAGGACGGCAGAGCCTCAGCCCTTGGGCTTCCTTCAGAGGAGGTGGCGCTGCTGCCCTTGATCCTGGCTGTTCTCCAGGCCTGACCTGCCCTCAGCGGTCTCCAGTGGCCTCTGGCGAGGCCAGCAGCAGAGACAGGATGTTCTGCACAAATGTCTGCACCTGCTCCTGGGCCTGGGCAGTGCTGAGAGCTCTTCTACAGCCAAATGCAAATCGTACTTTCCCCATAGGGATTCAGAGCATCCCACAAGCAGAGCATCCCACAGGGATTCACAGCATCCCACAGGCAGAGCATCGCATAAGGAATCAGAGCATCCCACAAGGATTCAGAGCATCCCACAAGCAGAGCATGCCAGAGGGATTCAGAGCATCCCACAGGGCTCCAGAGCATCCCACAGGGCTCCAGAGCATCCCACCAAGCAGAGCACCCCGCAGAGATTCACAGCATCACACAACCACAGCATAATACAGAGCTCCAGAGCATCCCATAGGGATTCAGAGCACCCCAAGCGCATCAGAACCCCCCCATCTCCCCATGGAAGCCCCCATCGACACCCCTGACCCACCCCCCTCCCCATGGAGCTCCCCCCATGGAACCTGCCTCTCTATGACATCAGCCCCAGCTCCAAGGGACCTGCATCCAGCACCTGTATCCCCGGGGCACTTGCGCTTTGGGTGCAGTGGTGCTTGCAGCTCCTTGCTTGCAGCTCCTTGGTGTCACCTCCTTGGTGTCACTCTTAGCGGTGGTGGCAGCGATGGCTTTGCTCCGTGTCATCATCCTGCTGGCTTCGGCCTGGCTGGTGCAAGGCTCCTGGGACAGCTGTGGGTGAGTGGCTCCAGGCTCCAGGGTTCCTGGTATTCCATAGGGAGATGCTGCTGCTCCCAGCCACGGTCACACCAATGGGGAGGTGGGATTTGAGGAGCCCCACTTGCTTGCCATCACCCCATGCGCTGGCACAGCACAGCTATGGGG
This sequence comes from Lathamus discolor, assembly GCF_037157495.1. Classification (NCBI taxonomy): domain Eukaryota; kingdom Metazoa; phylum Chordata; class Aves; order Psittaciformes; family Psittacidae; genus Lathamus; species Lathamus discolor. The sequence continues at coordinate 655,682 of NC_088892.1, read as the reverse complement.
CACCCCATAGGGTCCTGTGTCCTGCAGCACCCTAGGAAGCAGGATGATGCTCATCTCTGGGACACTGCGGAGGGTCCCTTTTCCCTGCAGCACCCAATGGGGCGGGACAATGCTCGCCCTTCATCCCTAAGAATCAAGTGTTGGGCTTCTGCTTCAAGAGGGACCTGCGGTACCCGTCCCATGGCTGATTCTTACGGGATGTCGCGCATCGTCGGAGGCACGGGTGCGCAACAGGGCGCCTGGCCGCGGGTGCTCAGCATCCAGTTTCCCACAGGCACCGCATTCTCGCACATCTGCGGGGGGTCCCTCATCCCGTATGAAGACAGGCTGAGGAATTTGGGGCTTTTCAGCCTGGAGAAGAGAAGGCTGCGTGGAGACCTCAGAGCAGCCTTCCAGTACCTGAAGGGGGCCTACAGGGATGCTGGGGAGGGACTCTTTGTCAGGGACTGTAGTGACAGGACAAGGGGTAATGGGTTAAAACTTAAACAGGGGAAGTTTAAATTGGATATAAGGAGGAAATTCTTTCCTGTTAGGGTGGGGAGACGCTGGAATCGGTTGCCCAGGGAGGTTCCGAGTGCTCCATCCCTGGTGGTGTTCAAGGCCAGGTTGGATGAAGCCTTGTGTGGGATGGTTTAGTGAGAGGTGTCCCTGTCCATGGCAGGGGGGTTGGAACTAGATGATCTTAAGGTCCTTTCCAACCCTAACTATTCTATGATTCTGTGATTCTAGGATCACCCCTCAATGGGTCCTCACAGCCACTCACTGCTTCGTCGGGCAAAAGTAAGGGGGAGAAGGGATTGCAGCCATAGGGAATAGGCCAGGAGCAGCTCCCAGCCCGTCCCCTTCCCCATCCTGGATGCACTGGGCAGAGCGCTCAGGAGAAGGCTGCTTCCAGCTTGACAGCCCTTGAGCCTAAGGCACACTGCTTTCCTTTGGGAAGCAGCCGGAATGTGGCTCCTTCCCATCCCTCTTCTCCATAGAATGGATTAGAATAGATTAAAATGGAATGGAATGCAATGCAATGGTTATGGATCATGGAGTGGGGTGGGTTGGGAAGGAGCTTGAGATCATCCACTTCCAACCCCTTGCCATGGGCAGGGATGCCTTCCATAGAGCAGCTTGCTCCAAGCTGGCCTGCAGCACTGCCAGGGATGGAGCATCCAAACCTTCTCCATCCATGCCATCCCAGTGCCCCAGCACCCTCTGAGGGAATCCCTTCCTTATCTCCAGCCTGCAATTCCCTCTCGGAACCCATCAGCCCTTGTCCTATGGCTCCAATCCCTGCTCTTCCACTCCCTCCCAGCTTCACCACGGATTGCTTCATGATGGTCAGAATCATGGACGTGGCTTGGGCCAATGCCGAGACCCACAAGTGTTGGATACGGCAGGTCGTGGTCCAGGAATCTTATACGGCTTAGGATCACGGTTAGGGTTAGGTTTAGAATTAGGGTTAGCTTTAGGGTTAGGGTCAGGGTCACGGTTAGGTACAGGGTTAGGTTTAGGGTTAGGACTTAGGTTTAGGGTTAGGTTTAGGGTTAGGTCTTAGGTTTAGGGATAGGGTTAGGTTTAGGGTTACGTGTTAGGGTTAGGGATAGGGTTAGGGTTAGGGTTAGGGTTAGGGTTAGGGTTAACTGTAACCGGAGTTAACCCTAGGGGTGGAGTTAAGACCAGGTTGAGTCTTAGGGTTAGGGTTAGAGTTGCAGTTAGGATCAGGTTTAGGGTTAGGATTAGGGTTAGGGTTTAGGGTTAGGGTTAGGGTTAACCTTCACCAGAGTTAAGCCTGGGGGCGGAGTTAACCCCAGGGTTAGGGTTAGGATTAGTGTTAGCATTAACCCTAATCAGAATTAACCCTAGTTGCGGGTTTAATCCCAGGCTTAGGGTTAGGGTTAGGGTTAGGGTCTGGCTTAGCGTTAGACTTAAGTTTAGGGTTAGGTTAACCCTAACCGGAGTTAACTAGGCTTAGGGTTAGGGTTAGGGTTAAGGTTAGGGTTACCTCTAACCGGAGTTAACCCTAGGGGTTAACTGCTCAAGGTTCCTCCCCAAAAACCCCAAGTGCTGGAGCTCACCCACGTCTGCCCCGGGAGCAGGGTCAGGCCCCACAGCTCTGCTCCTGCCAGCGCTGCCGAGCCCTGCACTCCCTTGATGGTGCCATCAGAGCGCCCCACACACCGCAGCACGGGCTGGGCCATTGCTCTGGCTCCGGCAGAGGCACAAGTGCCTTTGGAAGCTGCCAGCGAACAACAAGAGCTGAGAGGCGGCTGCAGAAGGGCTCTGCTGTGGGGCTGAAAGCCAAGGGTGGTGCAGGGCAAAGGAGAGACGGCAGAGCCTCAGCCCTTGGGCTTCCTTCAGAGGAGGTGGCGCTGCTGCCCTTGATCCTGGCTGTTCTCCAGGCCTGACCTGCCCTCAGCGGTCTCCAGTGGCCTCTGGCGAGGCCAGCAGCAGAGACAGGATGTTCTGCACAAATGTCTGCACCTGCTCCTGGGCCTGGGCAGTGCTGAGAGCTCTTCTGCAGCCAAATGCAAATCGTACTTTACAGTCAGACAGCGTGGTGTGGGGTGGAAGGGACCTTAAATCCCCATAGGGATTCAGAGCATCCCACAAGCAGAGCATCCCACAGGGATTCACAGCATCCCACAGGCAGAGCATCGCATAAGGAATCAGAGCATCCCACAAGCATTCAGAGCATCCCACAAGCAGAGCATGCCAGAGGGATTCAGAGCATCCCACAGGGCTCCAGAGCATCCCACAGGGCTCCAGAGCATCCCACCAAGCAGAGCACCCCGCAGAGATTCACAGCATCACACAACCACAGCATAATACAGAGCTCCAGAGCATCCCATAGGGATTCAGAGCACCCCAAGCGCATCAGAACCCCCCCATCTCCCCATGGAAGCCCCCATCGACACCCCTGACCCACCCCCCTCCCCATGGAGCTCCCCCCATGGAACCTGCCTCTCTATGACATCAGCCCCAGCTCCAAGGGACCTGCATCCAGCACCTGTATCCCCGGGGCACTTGCGCTTTGGGTGCAGTGGTGCTTGCAGCTCCTTGCTTGCAGCTCCTTGGTGTCACCTCCTTGGTGTCACTCTTAGCGGTGGTGGCAGCGATGGCTTTGCTCCGTGTCATCATCCTGCTGGCTTCGGCCTGGCTGGTGCAAGGCTCCTGGGACAGCTGTGGGTGAGTGGCTCCAGGCTCCAGGGTTCCTGGTATTCCATAGGGAGATGCTGCTGCTCCCAGCCACGGTCACACCAATGGGGAGGTGGGATTTGAGGAGCCCCACTTGCTTGCCATCACCCCATGCGCTGGCACAGCACAGCTATGGGGCACCCCATAGGGTCCTGTGTCCTGCAGCACCCTAGGAGGCAGGATGATGCTCATCTCTGGGGCACTGCGTAGGGTCCCTTTTCCCTGCAGCACCCAATGGGGCGGGACAATGCTCGCCCTTCATCCCTAAGCATCAAGTGTTGGGCTTCTGCTTCAAGAGGGACCTGCGGTACCCGTCCCATGGCTGATTCTTACGGGATGTCGCGCGTCGTCGGAGGCACGGATGCGCACCAGGGCGCCTGGCCGCGGGTGCTCAGCATCCAGTTCCCCACAGCCACCGCATTCTCGCACATCTGCGGGGGGTCCCTCATCCCGTATGAAGACAGGCTGAGGAAGTTGGGGCTTTTCAGCCTGGAGAAGAGAAGGCTGCGTGGAGACCTCAGAGCAGCCTTCCAGTACCTGAAGGGGGCCTACAGGGATGCTGGGGAGGGACTCTTTGTCAGGGACTGTAGTGACAGGACAAGGGGTAATGGGTTAAAACTTAAACAGGGGAAGTTTAAATTGGATATAAGGAGGAAATTCTTTCCTGTTAGGGTGGGGAGACGCTGGAATCGGTTGCCCAGGGAGGTTCCGAGTGCTCCATCCCTGGCGGTGTTCAAGGCCAGGTTGGATGAAGCCTTGTGTGGGATGGTTTAGTGAGAGGTGTCCCTGTCCATGGCAGGGGGGTTGGAACTAGATGATCTTAAGGTCCTTTCCAACCCTAACTATTCTATGATTCTGTGATTCTATGATCACCCCTCAATGGGTCCTCACAGCCACTCACTGCTTCGTCGGGCAAAAGTAAGGGGGAGAAGGGATTGCAGCCATAGGGAATAGGCCAGGAGCAGCTCCCAGCCCGTCCCCTTCCCCATCCTGGATGCACTGGGAAGAGCGCTCAGGAGAAGGCTGCTTCCAGCTTGACAGCCCTTGAGCCTAAGGCACACTGCTTTCCTTTGGGAAGCAGCCGGAATGTGGCTCCTTCCCATCCCTCTTCTCCATAGAATGGATTAGAATAGATTAAAATGGAATGGAATGCAATGCAATGGTTATGGATCATGGAGTGGGGTGGGTTGGGAAGGAGCTTGAGATCATCCACTTCCAACCCCTTGCCATGGGCAGGGATGCCTTCCATAGAGCAGCTTGCTCCAAGCTGGCCTGCAGCACTGCCAGGGATGGAGCAGCCAAACCTTCTCCATCCATGCCATCCCAGTGCCCCAGCACCCTCTTAGGGAATCCCTTCCTTATCACCAGCCTGCAATTCCCTGTCGGAACCCATCAGCCCTTGTCCTATGGCTCCAATCCCTGCTCTTCCACTCCCTCCCAGCTTCACCACGGATTGCTTCATGATGGTCAGAATCATGGACGTGGCTTGGGCCAATGCCGAGACCCACAAGTGTTGGATACGGCAGGTCGTGGTCCAGGAATATTATACGGCTTAGGATCACGGTTAGGGTTAGGTTTAGAATTACGGTTAGCTTTAGGGTTAGGGTCAGGGTCACGGTTAGGTACAGGGTTAGGTTTAGGGTTAGGTCTTAGGTTTAGGGATAGGGTTAGGGTTAGGGTTAGGGTTAGGGTTAGGGTTAACTGTAACCGGAGTTAACCCTAGGGGTGGAGTTAAGACCAGGTTGAGTCTTAGGGTTAGGGTTAGAGTTGCAGTTAGGATCAGGTTTAGGGTTAGGATTAGGGTTAGGGTTTAGGGTTAGGGTTAGGGTTAACCTTCACCAGAGTTAAGCCTGGGGGCGGAGTTAACCCCAGGGTTAGGGTTAGGATTAGTGTTAGCATTAACCCTAATCAGAATTAACCCTAGTTGCGGGTTTAAACCCAGGCTTAGGGTTAGGGTTAGGGTTAGGGTCTGGCTTAGCGTTAGACTTAAGTTTAGGGTTAGGTTAACCCTAACCGGAGTTAACTAGTGTTAGGGTTAGGGTTAAGGTTAGGGTTTCCTCTAACCGGAGTTAACCCTAGGGGTTAACTGCTCAAGGTTCCTCCCCAAAAACCCCAAGTGCTGGAGCTCACCCACGTCTGCCCCGGGAGCAGGGTCAGGCCCCACAGCTCTGCTCCTGCCAGCGCTGCCAAGCCCTGCACTCCCTAGATGGTGCCATCAGAGCGCCCCACACACCGCAGCGCGGGCTGGGCCATTGCTCTGGCTCCGGCAGAGGCACAAGTGCCTTTGGAAGCTGCCAGCGAACAACAAGAGCTGAGAGGCGGCTGCAGAAGGGCTCTGCTGTGGGGCTGAAAGCCAAGGGTGGTGCAGGGCAAAGGAGAGACGGCAGAGCCTCAGCCCTTGGGCTTCCTTCAGAGGAGGTGGCGCTGCTGCCCTTGATCCTGGCTGTTCTCCAGGCCTGACCTGCCCTCAGCGGTCTCCAGTGGCCTCTGGCAAGGCCAGCAGCAGAGACAGGATGTTCTGCACAAATGTCTGCACCTGCTCCTGGGCCTGGGCAGTGCTGAGAGCTCTTCTGCAGCCAAATGCAAATCGTACTTTACAGTCAGACAGCGTGGTGTGGGGTGGAAGGGACCTTAAATCCCCATAGGGATTCAGAGCATCCCACAAGCAGAGCATCCCACAGGGATTCACAGCATCCCACAGGCAGAGCATCGCATAAGGAATCAGAGCATCCCACAAGCATTCAGAGCATCCCACAAGCAGAGCATGCCAGAGGGATTCACAGCATCCCACAGGGCTCCAGAGCATCCCACCAAGCAGAGCACCCCGCAGAGATTCACAGCATCACACAACCACAGCATAATACAGAGCTCCAGAGCATCCCATAGGGATTCAGAGCACCCCAAGCGCATCAGAACCCCCCCATCTCCCCATGGAAGCCCCCATCGACACCCCTGACCCACCCCCCTCCCCATGGAGCTCCCCCCATGGAACCTGCCTCTCTATGACATCAGCCGCAGCTCCAAGGGACCTGCATCCAGCACCCGTATCCCCGGGGCACTTGCGCTTTGGGTGCAGTGGTGCTTGCAGCTCCTTGCTTGCAGCTCCTTGGTGTCACCTCCTTGGTGTCACTCTTAGCGGTGGTGGCAGCGATGGCTTTGCTCCGTGTCATCATCCTGCTGGCTTCGGCCTGGCTGGTGCAAGGCTCCTGGGACAGCTGTGGGTGAGTGGCTCCAGGCTCCAGGGTTCCTGGTATTCCATAGGGAGATGCTGCTGCTCCCAGCCACGGTCACACCAATGGGGAGGTGGGATTTGAGGAGCCCCACTTGCTTGCCATCACCCCATGCGCTGGCACAGCACAGCTATGGGGCACCCCATAGGGTCCTGTGTCCTGCAGCACCCTAGGAGGCAGGATGATGCTCATCTCTGGGGCACTGCGTAGGGTCCCTTTTCCCTGCAGCACCCAATGGGGCGGGACAATGCTCGCCCTTCATCCCTAAGCATCAAGTGTTGGGCTTCTGCTTCAAGAGGAACCTGCGGTACCCGTCCCATGGCTGATTCTTACGGGATGTCGCGCGTCGTCGGAGGCACGGATGCGCACCAGGGCGCCTGGCCGCGGGTGCTCAGCATCCAGTTCCCCACAGCCACCGCATTCTCGCACATCTGCGGGGGGTCCCTCATCCCGTATGAAGACAGGCTGAGGAAGTTGGGGCTTTTCAGCCTGGAGAAGAGAAGGCTGCGTGGAGACCTCAGAGCAGCCTTCCAGTACCTGAAGGGGGCCTACAGGGATGCTGGGGAGGGACTCTTTGTCAGGGACTGTAGTGACAGGACAAGGGGTAATGGGTTAAAACTTAAACAGGGGAAGTTTAAATTGGATATAAGGAGGAAATTCTTTCCTGTTAGGGTGGGGAGACGCTGGAATCGGTTGCCCAGGGAGGTTCCGAGTGCTCCATCCCTGGCGGTGTTCAAGGCCAGGTTGGATGAAGCCTTGTGTGGGATGGTTTAGTGAGAGGTGTCCCTGTCCATGGCAGGGGGGTTGGAACTAGATGATCTTAAGGTCCTTTCCAACCCTAACTATTCTATGATTCTGTGATTCTATGATCACCCCTCAATGGGTCCTCACAGCCACTCACTGCTTCGTCGGGCAAAAGTAAGGGGGAGAAGGGATTGCAGCCATAGGGAATAGGCCAGGAGCAGCTCCCAGCCCGTCCCCTTCCCCATCCTGGGTGCACTGGGAAGAGCGCTCAGGAGAAGGCTGCTTCCAGCTTGACAGCCCTTGAGCCTAAGGCACACTGCTTTCCTTTGGGAAGCAGCCGGAATGTGGCTCCTTCCCATCCCTCTTCTCCATAGAATGGATTAGAATAGATTAAAGTGGAATGGAATGCAATGCAATGGTTATGGATCATGGAGTGGGGTGGGTTGGGAAGGAGCTTGAGATCATCCACTTCCAACCCCTTGCCATGGGCAGGGATGCCTTCCATAGAGCAGCTTGCTCCAAGCTGGCCTGCAGCACTGCCAGGGATGGAGCATCCAAACCTTCTCCATCCATGCCATCCCAGTGCCCCAGCACCCTCTTAGGGAATCCCTTCCTTATCTCCAGCCTGCAATTCCCTGTCGGAACCCATCAGCCCTTGTCCTATGGCTCCAATCCCTGCTCTTCCACTCCCTCCCAGCTTCACCACGGATTGCTTCATGATGGTCAGAATCATGGACGTGGCTTGGGCCAATGCCGAGACCCACAAGTGTTGGATACGGCAGGTCGTGGTCCAGGAATATTATACGGCTTAGGATCACGGTTAGGGTTAGGTTTAGAATTACGGTTAGCTTTAGGGTTAGGGTCAGGGTCACGGTTAGGTACAGGATTAGGTTTAGGGTTAGGACTTAGGTTTAGGGTTAGGTTTAGGGTTAGGTCTTAGGTTTAGGGATAGGGTTAGGTTTAGGGTTACGTGTTAGGGTTAGGGATAGGGTTAGGGTTAGGGTTAGGGTTAGGGTTAGGGTTAACTGTAACCGGAGTTAACCCTAGGGGTGGAGTTAAGACCAGGTTGAGTCTTAGGGTTAGGGTTAGAGTTGCAGTTAGGATCAGGTTTAGGGTTAGGATTAGCGTTAGGGTTTAGGGTTAGGGTTAGGGTTAACCTTCACCAGAGTTAAGCCTGGGGGCGGAGTTAACCCCAGGGTTAGGGTTAGGATTAGTGTTAGCATTAACCCTAATCAGAATTAACCCTAGTTGCGGGTTTAATCACAGGCTTAGGGTTAGGGTTAGGGTTAGGGTCTGGCTTAGCGTTAGACTTAAGTTTAGGGTTAGGTTAACCCTAACCGGAGTTAACTAGGGTTAGGGTTAGGGTTAGGGTTAAGGTTAGGGTTACCTCTAACCGGAGTTAACCCTAGGGGTTAACTGCTCAAGGTTCCTCCCCAAAAACCCCAAGTGCTGGAGCTCACCCACGTCTGCCCCGGGAGCAGGGTCAGGCCCCACAGCTCTGCTCCTGCCAGCGCTGCCGAGCCCTGCACTCCCTTGATGGTGCCATCAGAGCGCCCCACACACTGCAGCACGGGCTGGGCCATTGCTCTGGCTCCGGCAGAGGCACAAGTGCCTTTGGAAGCTGCCAGCGAACAACAAGAGCTGAGAGGCGGCTGCAGAAGGGCTCTGCTGTGGGGCTGAAAGCCAAGGGTGGTGCAGGGCAAAGGAGAGACGGCAGAGCCTCAGCCCTTGGGCTTCCTTCAGAGGAGGTGGCGCTGCTGCCCTTGATCCTGGCTGTTCTCCAGGCCTGACCTGCCCTCAGCGGTCTCCAGTGGCCTCTGGCGAGGCCAGCAGCAGAGACAGGATGTTCTGCACAAATGTCTGCACCTGCTCCTGGGCCTGGGCAGTGCTGAGAGCTCTTCTGCAGCCAAATGCAAATCGTACTTTACAGTCAGACAGCGTGGTGTGGGGTGGAAGGGACCTTAAATCCCCATAGGGATTCAGAGCATCCCACAAGCAGAGCATCCCACAGGGATTCACAGCATCCCACAGTCAGAGCATCGCATAAGGAATCAGAGCATCCCACAAGCATTCAGAGCATCCCACAAGCAGAGCATGCCAGAGGGATTCAGAGCATCCCACAGGGCTCCAGAGCATCCCGCAGGGCTCCAGAGCATCCCACCAAGCAGAGCACCCCGCAGAGATTCACAGCATCACACAACCACAGCATAATACAGAGCTCCAGAGCATCCCATAGGGATTCAGAGCACCCCAAGCGCATCAGAACCCCCCCATCTCCCCATGGAAGCCCCCATCGACACCCCTGACCCACCCCCCTCCCCATGGAGCTCCCCCCATGGAACCTGCCTCTCTATGACATCAGCCCCAGCTCCAAGGGACCTGCATCCAGCACCTGTATCCCCGGGGCAGTTGCGCTTTGGGTGCAGTGGTGCTTGCAGCTCCTTGCTTGCAGCTCCTTGGTGTCACCTCCTTGGTGTCACTCTTAGCGGTGGTGGCAGCGATGGCTTTGCTCCGTGTCATCATCCTGCTGGCTTCGGCCTGGCTGGTGCAAGGCTCCTGGGACAGCTGTGGGTGAGTGGCTCCAGGCTCCAGGGTTCCTGGTATTCCATAGGGAGATGCTGCTGCTCCCAGCCACTGTCACACCAATGGGGAGGTGGGATTTGAGGAGCCCCACTTGCTTGCCATCACCCCATGCGCTGGCACAGCACAGCTATGGGGCACCCCATAGGGTCCTGTGTCCTGCAGTACCCCAGGAGGCAGGATGATGCTCATCTCTGGGACACTGCGGAGGGTCCCTTTTCCCTGCAGCACCCAATGGGGCGGGACAATGCTCGCCCTTCATCCCTAAGCATCAAGTGTTGGGCTTCTGCTTCAAGAGGGACCTGCGGTACCCGTCCCATGGCTGATTCTTACGGGATGTCGCGCATCGTCGGAGGCACGGATGCGCACCAGGGCGCCTGGCCGCGGGTGCTCAGCATCCAGTTCCCCACAGCCACCGCATTCTCGCACATCTGCGGGGGGTCCCTCATCCCGTATGAAGACAGGCTGAGGAAGTTGGGGCTTTTCAGCCTGGAGAAGAGAAGGCTGCGTGGAGACCTCAGAGCAGCCTTCCAGTACCTGAAGGGGGCCTACAGGGATGCTGGGGAGGGACTCTTTGTCAGGGACTGTAGTGACAGGACAAGGGGTAATGGGTTAAAACTTAAACAGGGGAAGTTTAAATTGGATATAAGGAGGAAATTCTTTCCTGTTAGGGTGGGGAGACGCTGGAATCGGTTGCCCAGGGAGGTTCCGAGTGCTCCATCCCTGGCGGTGTTCAAGGCCAGGTTGGATGAAGCCTTGTGTGGGATGGTTTAGTGAGAGGTGTCCCTGTCCATGGCAGGGGGGTTGGAACTAGATGATCTTAAGGTCCTTTCCAACCCTAACTATTCTATGATTCTGTGATTCTATGATCACCCCTCAATGGGTCCTCACAGCCACTCACTGCTTCGTCGGGCAAAAGTAAGGGGGAGAAGGGATTGCAGCCATAGGGAATAGGCCAGGAGCAGCTCCCAGCCCGTCCCCTTCCCCATCCTGGATGCACTGGGAAGAGCGCTCAGGAGAAGGCTGCTTCCAGCTTGACAGCCCTTGAGCCTAAGGCACACTGCTTTCCTTTGCGAAGCAGCCGCAATGTGGCTCCTTCCCATCCCTCTTCTCCATAGAATGGATTAGAATAGATTAAAATGGAATGGAATGCAATGCAATGGTTATGAATCATGGAGTGGGGTGGGTTGGGAAGGAGCTTGAGATCATCCACTTCCAACCCCTTGCCATGGGCAGGGATGCCTTCCATAGAGCAGCTTGCTCCAAGCTGGCCTGCAGCACTGCCAGGGATGGAGCATCCAAACCTTCTCCATCCATGCCATCCCAGTGCCCCAGCACCCTCTTAGGGAATCCCTTCCTTATCTCCAGCCTGCAATTCCCTGTCGGAACCCATCAGCCCTTGTCCTATGGCTCCAATCCCTGCTCTTCCACTCCCTCCCAGCTTCACCACGGATTGCTTCATGATGGTCAGAATCATGGACGTGGCTTGGGCCAATGCCGAGACCCACAAGTGTTGGATACGGCAGGTCGTGGTCCAGGAATATTATACGGCTTAGGATCACGGTTAGGGTTAGGTTTAGAATTAGGGTTAGCTTTAGGGTTAGGGTCAGGGTCACGGTTAGGTACAGGGTTAGGTTTAGGGTTAGGTCTTAGGTTTAGGGATAGGGTTAGGTTTAGGGTTACGTGTTAGGGTTAGGGATAGGGTTAGGGTTAGGGTTAGGGTTAACTGTAACCGGAGTTAACCCTAGGGGTGGAGTTAAGACCAGGTTGAGTCTTAGGGTTAGGGTTAGAGTTGCAGTTAGGATCAGGTTTAGGGTTAGGATTAGGGTGAGGGTTTAGGGTTAGGGTTAGGGTTAACCTTCACCAGAGTTAAGCCTGGGGGCGGAGTTAACCCCAGGGTTAGGGTTAGGATTAGTGTTAGCATTAACCCTAATCAGAATTAACCCTAGTTGCGGGTTTAATCACAGGCTTAGGGTTAGGGTTAGGGTTAGGGTCTGGCTTAGCGTTAGACTTAAGTTTAGGGTTAGCTTAACCCTAACCGGAGTTAACTAGGGTTAGGGTTAGGGTTAGGGTTAAGGTTAGGGTTACCTCTAACCGGAGTTAACCCTAGGGGTTAACTGCTCAAGGTTCCTCCCCAAAAACCCCAAGTGCTGGAGCTCACCCACGTCTGCCCCGGGAGCAGGGTCAGGCCCCACAGCTCTGCTCCTGCCAGCGCTGCCGAGACTGCACTCCCTTGATGGTGCCATCAGAGCGCCCCACACACCGCAGCACGGGCTGGGCCATTGCTCTGGCTCCGGCAGAGGCACAAGTGCCTTTGGAAGCTGCCAGCGAACAACAAGAGCTGAGAGGCGGCTGCAGAAGGGCTCTGCTGTGGGGCTGAAAGCCAAGGGTGGTGCAGGGCAAAGGAGAGACGGCAGAGCCTCAGCCCTTGGGCTTCCTTCAGAGGAGGTGGCGCTGCTGCCCTTGATCCTGGCTGTTCTCCAGGCCTGACCTGCCCTCAGCGGTCTCCAGTGGCCTCTGGCAAGGCCAGCAGCAGAGACAGGATGTTCTGCACAAATGTCTGCACCTGCTCCTGGGCCTGGGCAGTGCTGAGAGCTCTTCTGCAGCCAAATGCAAATCGTACTTTACAGTCAGACAGCGTGGTGTGGGGTGGAAGGGACCTTAAATCCCCATAGGGATTCAGAGCATCCCACAGGGATTCACAGCATCCCACAGTCAGAGCATCGCATAAGGAATCAGAGCATCCCACAAGGATTCAGAGCATCCCACAAGCAGAGCATGCCAGAGGGATTCAGAGCATCCCACAGGGCTCCAGAGCATCCCACCAAGCAGAGCACCCCGCAGAGATTCACAGCATCACACAACCACAGCATAATACAGAGCTCCAGAGCATCCCATAGTGATTCAGAGCACCCCAAGCGCATCAGAACCCCCCCATCTCCCCATGGAAGCCCCCATCGACACCCCTGACCCACCCCCCTCCCCATGGAGCTCCCCCCATGGAACCTGCCTCTCTATGACATCAGCCCCAGCTCCAAGGGACCTGCATCCAGCACCCGAATTCCCGGGGCAGTTGCGCTTTGGGTGCAGTGGTGCTTGCAGCTCCTTGCTTGCAGCTCCTTGGTGTCACCTCCTTGGTGTCACTCTTAACGGTGGTGGCAGCGATGGCTTTGCTCCGTGTCATCATCCTGCTGGCTTCGGCCTGGCTGGTGCAAGGCTCCTGGGACAGCTGTGGGTGAGTGGCTCCAGGCTCCAGGGTTCCTGGTATTCCATAGGGAGATGCTGCTGCTCCCAGCCACGGTCACACCAATGGGGAGGTGGGATTTGAGGAGCCCCACTTGCTTGCCATCACCCCATGCGCTGGCACAGCACAGCTATGGGGGACCCCATAGGGTCCTGTGTCCTGCAGCACCCTAGGAGGCAGGATGATGCTCATCTCTGGGACACTGCGTAGGGTCCCTTTTCCCTGCAGCACCCAATGGGGCGGGACAATGCTCGCCCTTCATCCCTAAGCATCAAGTGTTGGGCTTCTGCTTCAAGAGGGACCTGCGGTACCCGTCCCATGGCTGATTCTTACGGGATGTCGCGCATCGTCGGAGGCACGGATGCGCACCAGGGCGCCTGGCCGCGGGTGCTCAGCATCCAGTTCCCCACAGCCACCGCATTCTCGCACATCTGCGGGGGGTCCCTCATCCCGTATGAAGACAGGCTGAGGAAGTTGGGGCTTTTCAGCCTGGAGAAGAGAAGGCTGCGTGGAGACCTCAGAGCAGCCTTCCAGTACCTGAAGGGGGCCTACAGGGATGCTGGGGAGGGACTCTTTGTCAGGGACTGTAGTGACAGGACAAGGGGTAATGGGTTAAAACTTAAACAGGGCAAGTTTAAATTGGATATAAGGAGGAAATTCTTTCCTGTTAGGGTGGGGAGACGCTGGAATCGGTTGCCCAGGGAGGTTCCGAGTGCTCCATCCCTGGCGGTGTTCAAGGCCAGGTTGGATGAAGCCTTGTGTGGGATGGTTTAGTGAGAGGTGTCCCTGTCCATGGCAGGGGGGTTGGAACTAGATGATCTTAAGGTCCTTTCCAACCCTAACTATTCTATGATTCTGTGATTCTATGATCACCCCTCAATGGGTCCTCACAGCCACTCACTGCTTCGTCGGGCAAAAGTAAGGGGGAGAAGGGATTGCAGCCATAGGGAATAGGCCAGGAGCAGCTCCCAGCCCATCCCCTTCCCCATCCTGGATGCACTGGGAAGAGCGCTCAGGAGAAGGCTGCTTCCAGCTTGACAGCCCTTGAGCCTAAGGCACACTGCTTTCCTTTGCGAAGCAGCCGGAATGTGGCTCCTTCCCATCCCTCTTCTCCATAGAATGGATTAGAATAGATTAAAATGGAATGGAATGCAATGCAATGGTTATGGATCATGGAGTGGGGTGGGTTGGGAAGGAGCTTGAGATCATCCACTTCCAACCCCTTGCCATGGGCAGGGATGCCTTCCATAGAGCAGCTTGCTCCAAGCTGGCCTGCAGCACTGCCAGGGATGGAGCATCCAAACCTTCTCCATCCATGCCATCCCAGTGCCCCAGCACCCTCTTAGGGAATCCCTTCCTTATCTCCAGCCTGCAATTCCCTGTCGGAACCCATCAGCCCTTGTCCTATGGCTCCAATCCCTGCTCTTCCACTCCCTCCCAGCTTCACCACGGATTGCTTCATGATGGTCAGAATCATGGACGTGGCTTGGGCCAATGCCGAGACCCACAAGTGTTGGATACGGCAGGTCGTGGTCCAGGAATATTATACGGCTTAGGATCACGGTTAGGGTTAGGTTTAGAATTACGGTTAGCTTTAGGGTTAGGGTCAGGGTCACGGTTAGGTACAGGGTTAGGTTTAGGGTTAGGTCTTAGGTTTAGGGATAGGGTTAGGTTTAGGGTTACGTGTTAGGGTTAGGGATAGGGTTAGGGTTAGGGTTAGGGTTAACTGTAACCGGAGTTAACCCTAGGGGTGGAGTTAAGACCAGGTTGAGTCTTAGGGTTAGGGTTAGAGTTGCAGTTAGGATCAGGTTTAGGGTTAGGATTAGGGTTAGGGTTTAGGGTTAGGGTTAGGGTTAACCTTCACCAGAGTTAAGCCTGGGGGCGGAGTTAACCCCAGGGTTAGGGTTAGGATTAGTGTTAGCATTAACCCTAATCAGAATTAACCCTAGTTGCGGGTTTAATCACAGGCTTAGGGTTAGGGTTAGGGTTAGGGTCTGGCTTAGCGTTAGACTTCAGTTTAGGGTTAGGTTAACCCTAACCGGAGTTAACTAGGGTTAGGGTTAGGGTTAGGGTTAAGGTTAGGGTTTCCTCTAACCGGAGTTAACCCTAGGGGTTAACTGCTCAAGGTTCCTCCCCAAAAACCCCAAGTGCTGGAGCTCACCCACGTCTGCCCCGGGAGCAGGGTCAGGCCCCACAGCTCTGCTCCTGCCAGCGCTGCCGAGCCCTGCACTCCCTTGATGGTGCCATCAGAGCGCCCCACACACCGCAGCACGGGCTAGGCCATTGCTCTGGCTCCGGCAGAGGCACAAGTGCCTTTGGAAGCTGCCAGCGAACAACAAGAGCTGAGAGGCGGCTGCAGAAGGGCTCTGCTGTGGGGCTGAAAGCCAAGGGTGGTGCAGGGCAAAGGAGAGACTGCAGACCCTCAGCCCTTGGGCTTCCTTCAGAGGAGGTGGCGCTGCTGCCCTTGATCCTGGCTGTTCTCCAGGCCTGACCTGCCCTCAGCGGTCTCCAGTGGCCTCTGGCAAGGCCAGCAGCAGAGACAGGATGTTCTGCACAAATGTCTGCACCTGCTCCTGGGCCTGGGCAGTGCTGAGAGCTCTTCTGCAGCCAAATGCAAATCGTACTTTACAGTCAGACAGCGTGGTGTGGGGTGGAAGGGACCTTAAATCCCCATAGGGATTCAGAGCATCCCACAAGCAGAGCATCCCGCAGGGCTCCAGAGCATCCCACCAAGCAGAGCACCCCACAGAGATTCACAGCATCACACAACCACAGCATAATACAGAGCTCCAGAGCATCCCATAGGGATTCAGAGCACCCCAAGCGCATCAGAACCCCCCATCTCCCCATGGAAGCCCCCATCGACACCCCTGACTCACCCCCCTCCCCATGGAGCTCCCCCCATGGAACCTGCCTCTCTATGACGTCAGCCCCAGCTCCAAGGGACCTGCATCCAGCACCTGTATCCCCGGGGCAGTTGCGCTTTGGGTGCAGTGGTGCTTGCAGCTCCTTGCTTGCAGCTCCTTGGTGTCACCTCCTTGGTGTCACTCTTAGCGGTGGTGGCAGCGATGGCTTTGCTCCGTGTCATCATCCTGCTGGCTTCGGCCTGGCTGGTGCAAGGCTCCTGGGACAGCTGTGGGTGAGTGGCTCCAGGCTCCAGGGTTCCTGGTATTCCATAGGGAGATGCTGCTGCTCCCAGCCACGGTCACACCAATGGGGAGGTGGGATTTGAGGAGCCCCACTTGCTTGCCATCACCCCATGCGCTGGCACAGCACAGCTATGGGGCACCCCATAGGGTCCTGTGTCCTGCAGCACCCTAGGAGGCAGGATGATGCTCATCTCTGGGGCACTGCGGAGGGTCCCTTTTCCCTGCAGCACCCAATGGGGCGGGACAATGCTCGCCCTTCATCCCTAAGCATCAAGTGTTGGGCTTCTGCTTCAAGAGGGACCTGCGGTGCCCGTCCCATGGCTGATTCTTACGGGATGTCGCGCATCGTCGGAGGCACGGATGCGCACCAGGGCGCCTGGCCGCGGGTGCTCAGCATCCAGTTCCCCACAGCCACCGCATTCTCGCACATCTGCGGGGGGTCCCTCATCCCGTATGAAGACAGGCTGAGGAAGTTGGGGCTTTTCAGCCTGGAGAAGAGAAGGCTGCGTGGAGACCTCAGAGCAGCCTTCCAGTACCTGAAGGGGGCCTACAGGGATGCTGGGGAGGGACTCTTTGTCAGGGACTGTAGTGACAGGACAAGGGGTAATGGGTTAAAACTTAAACAGGGGAAGTTTAAATTGGATATAAGGAGGAAATTCTTTCCTGTTAGGGTGGGGAGACGCTGGAATCGGTTGCCCAGGGAGGTTCCGAGTGCTCCATCCCTGGCGGTGTTCAAGGCCAGGTTGGATGAAGCCTTGTGTGGGATGGTTTAGTGAGAGGTGTCCCTGTCCATGGCAGGGGGGTTGGAACTAGATGATCTTAAGGTCCTTTCCAACCCTAACTATTCTATGATTCTGTGATTCTATGATCACCCCTCAATGGGTCCTCACAGCCACTCACTGCTTCGTCGGGCAAAAGTAAGGGGGAGAAGGGATTGCAGCCATAGGGAATAGGCCAGGAGCAGCTCCCAGCCCGTCCCCTTCCCCATCCTGGATGCACTGGGAAGAGCGCTCAGGAGAAGGCTGCTTCCAGCTTGACAGCCCTTCAGCCTAAGGCACACTGCTTTCCTTTGGGAAGCAGCCGGAATGTGGCTCCTTCCCATCCCTCTTCTCCATAGAATGGATTAGAATAGATTAAAATGGAATGGAATGCAATGCAATGGTTATGGATCATGGAGTGGGGTGGGTTGGGAAGGAGCTTGAGATCATCCACTTCCAACCCCTTGCCATGGGCAGGGATGCCTTCCATAGAGCAGCTTGCTCCAAGCTGGCCTGCAGCACTGCCAGGGATGGAGCAGCCAAACCTTCTCCATCCATGCCATCCCAGTGCCCCAGCACCCTCTGAGGGAATCCCTTCCTTATCTCCAGCCTGCAATTCCCTGTCGGAACCCATCAGCCCTTGTCCTATGGCTCCAATCCCGGCTCTTCCACTCCCTCCCAGCTTCACCACGGATTGCTTCATGATGGTCAGAATCATGGACGTGGCTTGGGCCAATGCCGAGACCCACAAGTGTTGGATACGGCAGGTCGTGGTCCAGGAATATTATACGGCTTAGGATCACGGTTAGGGTTAGGTTTAGAATTAGGGTTAGCTTTAGGGTTAGGGTCAGGGTCACGGTTAGGTACAGGGTTAGGTTTAGGGTTAGGTCTTAGGTTTAGGGATAGGGTTAGGTTTAGGGTTACGTGTTAGGGTTAGGGATAGGGTTAGGGTTAGGGTTAGGGTTAACTGTAACCGGAGTTAACCCTAGGGGTGGAGTTAACACCAGGTTGAGTCTTAGGGTTAGGGTTAGAGTTGCAGTTAGGATCAGGTTTAGGGTTAGGATTAGGGTTAGGGTTTAGGGTTAGGGTTAGGGTTAACCTTCACCAGAGGTAAGCCTGGGGGCGGAGTTAACCCCAGGGTTAGGGTTAGCATTAGTGTTAGCATTAACCCTAATCAGAATTAACCCTAGTTGCGGGTTTAATCCCAGGCTTAGGGTTAGGGTTAGGGTTAGGGTCTGGCTTAGCGTTAGACTTAAGTTTAGGGTTAGGTTAACCCTAACCGGAGTTAACTAGGGTTAGGGTTAGGGTTAGGGTTAAGGTTAGGTTTACCTCTAACCGGAGTTAACCCTAGGGGTTAACTGCTCAAGGTTCCTCCCCAAAAACCCCAAGTGCTGGAGCTCACCCACGTCTGCCCCGGGAGCAGGGTCAGGCCCCACAGCTCTGCTCCTGCCAGCGCTGCCGAGCCCTGCACTCCCTTGATGGTGCCATCAGAGCGCCCCACACACCGCAGCACGGGCTGGGCCATTGCTCTGGCTCCGGCAGAGGTACAAGTGCCTTTGGAAGCTGCCAGCGAACAACAAGAGCTGAGAGGCGGCTGCAGAAGGGCTCTGCTGTCGGGCTGAAAGCCAAGGGTGGTGCAGGGCAAAGGAGAGACGGCAGAGCCTCAGCCCTTGGGCTTCCTTCAGAGGAGGTGGCGCTGCTGCCCTTGATCCTGGCTGTTCTCCAGGCCTGACCTGCCCTCAGCGGTCTCCAGTGGCCTCTGGCAAGGCCAGCAGCAGAGACAGGATGTTCTGCACAAATGTCTGCACCTGCTCCTGGGCCTGGGCAGTGCTGAGAGCTCTTCTGCAGCCAAATGCAAATCGTACTTTACAGTCAGACAGCGTGGTGTGGGGTGGAAGGGACCTTAAATCCCCATAGGGATTTAAGCATCCCACAAGCAGAGCATCCCACAGGGATTCACAGCATCCCACAGTCAGAGCATCGCATAAGGAATCAGAGCATCCCACAAGCATTCAGAGCATCCCACAAGCAGAGCATGCCAGAGGGATTCAGAGCATCCCACAGGGCTCCAGTGCATCCCGCAGGGCTCCAGAGCATCCCACCAAGCAGAGCACCCCGCAGAGATTCACAGCATCACACAACCACAGCATAATACAGAGCTCCAGAGCATCCCATAGGGATTCAGAGCACCCCAAGCGCATCAGAACCCCCCCATCTCCCCATGGAAGCCCCCATCGACACCCCTGACCCACCCCCCTCCCCATGGAGCTCCCCCCATGGAACCTGCCTCTCTATGACATCAGCCCCAGCTCCAAGGGACCTGCATCCAGCACCTGTATCCCCGGGGCAGTTGCGCTTTGGGTGCAGTGGTGCTTGCAGCTCCTTGCTTGCAGCTCCTTGGTGTCACCTCCTTGGTGTCACTCTTAGCGGTGGTGGCAGCGATGGCTTTGCTCCGTGTCATCATCCTGCTGGCTTCGGCCTGGCTGGTGCAAGGCTCCTGGGACAGCTGTGGGTGAGTGGCTCCAGGCTCCAGGGTTCCTGGTATTCCATAGGGAGATGCTGCTGCTCCCAGCCACGGTCACACCAATGGGGAGGTGGGATTTGAGGAGCCCCACTTGCTTGCCATCACCCCATGCGCTGGCACAGCACAGCTATGGGGCACCCCATAGGGTCCTGTGTCCTGCAGCACCCTAGGAGGCAGGATGATGCTCATCTCTGGGACACTGCGGAGGGTCCCTTTTCCCTGCAGCACCCAATGGGGCGGGACAATGCTCGCCCTTCATCCCTAAGCATCAAGTGTTGGGCTTCTGCTTCAAGAGGGACCTGCGGTGCCCGTCCCATGGCTGATTCTTACGGGATGTCGCGCATCGTCGGAGGCACGGATGCGCACCAGGGCGCCTGGCCGCGGGTGCTCAGCATCCAGTTCCCCACAGCCACCGCATTCTCGCACATCTGCGGGGGGTCCCTCATCCCGTATGAAGACAGGCTGAGGAAGTTGGGGCTTTTCAGCCTGGAGAAGAGAAGGCTGCGTGGAGACCTCATAGCAGCCTTCCAGTACCTGAAGGGGGCCTACAAGGATGCTGGGGAGGGACTCTTTGTCAGGGACTGTAGTGACAGGACAAGGGGTAATGGGTTAAAACTTAAACAGGGCAAGTTTAAATTGGATATAAGGAGGAAATTCTTTCCTGTTAGGGTGGGGAGACGCTGGAATCGGTTGCCCAGGGAGGTTCCGAGTGCTCCATCCCTGGCGGTGTTCAAGGCCAGGTTGGATGAAGCCTTGTGTGGGATGGTTTAGTGAGAGGTGTCCCTGTCCATGGCAGGGGGGTTGGAACTAGATGATCTTAAGGTCCTTTCCAACCCTAACTATTCTATGATTCTGTGATTCTATGATCACCCCTCAATGGGTCCTCACAGCCACTCACTGCTTCGTCGGGCAAAAGTAAGGGGGAGAAGGGATTGCAGCCATAGGGAATAGGCCAGGAGCAGCTCCCAGCCCGTCCCCTTCCCCATCCTGGATGCACTGGGAAGAGCGCTCAGGAGAAGGCTGCTTCCAGCTTGACAGCCCTTCAGCCTAAGGCACACTGCTTTCCTTTGGGAAGCAGCCGGAATGTGGCTCCTTCCCATCCCTCTTCTCCATAGAATGGATTAGAATAGATTAAAATGGAATGGAATGCAATGCAATGGTTATGAATCATGGAGTGGGGTGGGTTGGGAAGGAGCTTGAGATCATCCACTTCCAACCCCTTGCCATGGGCAGGGATGCCTTCCATAGAGCAGCTTGCTCCAAGCTGGCCTGCAGCACTGCCAGGGATGGAGCATCCAAACCTTCTCCATCCATGCCATCCCAGTGCCCCAGCACCCTCTTAGGGAATCCCTTCCTTATCTCCAGCCTGCAATTCCCTGTCGGAACCCATCAGCCCTTGTCCTATGGCTCCAATCCCTGCTCTTCCACTCCCTCCCAGCTTCACCACGGATTGCTTCATGATGGTCAGAATCATGGACGTGGCTTGGGCCAATGCCGAGACCCACAAGTGTTGGATACGGCAGGTCGTGGTCCAGGAATCTTATACGGCTTAGGATCACGGTTAGGGTTAGGTTTAGAATTAGGGTTAGCTTTAGGGTTAGGGTCAGGGTCACGGTTAGGTACAGGGTTAGGTTTAGGGTTAGGTCTTAGGTTTAGGGATAGGGTTAGGTTTAGGGTTAGGGTTAGGGTTAACTGTAACCGGAGTTAACCCGAGGGGTGGAGTTAAGTCCAGGTTGAGTCTTAGGGTTAGGGTTAGATTTGCAGTTAGGATCAGGTTTAGGGTTAGGATTAGGGTTAGGGTTTAGGGTTAGGGTTAGGGTTAACCTTCACCAGAGTTAAGCCTGGGGGCGGAGTTAACCCCAGAGTTAGGGTTAGGATTAGTGTTAGCATTAACCCTAATCAGAATTAACCCTAGTTGCGGGTTTAATCACAGGCTTAGGGTTAGGGTTAGGGTTAGGGTCTGGCTTAGCGTTAGACTTAAGTTTAGGGTTAGGTTAACCCTAACCGGAGTTAACTAGGGTTAGGGTTAGGGTTAGGGTTAAGGTTAGGTTTACCTCTAACCGGAGTTAACCCTAGGGGTTAACTGCTCAAGGTTCCTCCCCAAAAACCCCAAGTGCTGGAGCTCACCCACGTCTGCCCCGGGAGCAGGGTCAGGCCCCACAGCTCTGCTCCTGCCAGCGCTGCCGAGCCCTGCACTCCCTTGATGGTGCCATCAGAGCGCCCCACACACCGCAGCACGGGCTGGGCCATTGCTCTGGCTCCGGCAGAGGCACAAGTGCCTTTGGAAGCTGCCAGCGAACAACAAGAGCTGAGAGGCGGCTGCAGAAGGGCTCTGCTGTGGGGCTGAAAGCCAAGGGTGGTGCAGGGCAAAGGAGAGACGGCAGAGCCTCAGCCCTTGGGCTTCCTTCAGAGGAGGTGGCGCTGCTGCCCTTGATCCTGGCTGTTCTCCAGGCCTGACCTGCCCTCAGCGGTCTCCAGTGGCCTCTGGCGAGGCCAGCAGCAGAGACAGGATGTTCTGCACAAATGTCTGCACCTGCTCCTGGGCCTGGGCAGTGCTGAGAGCTCTTCTGCAGCCAAATGCAAATCGTACTTTACAGTCAGACAGCGTGGTGTGGGGTGGAAGGGACCTTAAATCCCCATAGGGATTCAGAGCATCCCACAAGCAGAGCATCCCACAGGGATTCACAGCATCCCACAGGCAGAGCATCGCATAAGGAATCAGAGCATCCCACAAGCATTCAGAGCATCCCACAAGCAGAGCATGCCAGAGGGATTCAGAGCATCCCACAGGGCTCCAGAGCATCCCGCAGGGCTCCAGAGCATCCCACCAAGCAGAGCACCCCGCAGAGATTCACAGCATCACACAACCACAGCATAATACAGAGCTCCAGAGCATCCCATAGGGATTCAGAGCACCCCAAGCGCATCAGAACCCCCCCATCTCCCCATGGAAGCCCCTATCGACACCCCTGACCCACCCCCCTCCCCATGGAGCTCCCCCCATGGAACCTGCCTCTCTATGACATCAGCCCCAGCTCCAAGGGACCTGCATCCAGCACCTGTATCCCCGGGGCAGTTGCGCTTTGGGTGCAGTGGTGCTTGCAGCTCCTTGCTTGCAGCTCCTTGGTGTCACCTCCTTGGTGTCACTCTTAGCGGTGGTGGCAGCGATGGCTTTGCTCCGTGTCATCATCCTGCTGGCTTCGGCCTGGCTGGTGCAAGGCTCCTGGGACAGCTGTGGGTGAGTGGCTCCAGGCTCCAGGGTTCCTGGTATTCCATAGGGAGATGCTGCTGCTCCCAGCCACGGTCACACCAATGGGGAGGTGGGATTTGAGGAGCCCCACTTGCTTGCCATCACCCCATGCGCTGGCACAGCACAGCTATGGGGCACCCCATAGGGTCCTGTGTCCTGCAGCACCCTAGGAGGCAGGATGATGCTCATCTCTGGGACACTGCGGAGGGTCCCTTTTCCCTGCAGCACCCAATGGGGCGGGACAATGCTCGCCCTTCATCCCTAAGCATCAAGTGTTGGGCTTCTGCTTCAAGAGGGACCTGCGGTGCCCGTCCCATGGCTGATTCTTACGGGATGTCGCGCATCGTCGGAGGCACGGATGCGCACCAGGGCGCCTGGCCGCGGGTGCTCAGCATCCAGTTCCCCACAGCCACCGCATTCTCGCACATCTGCGGGGGGTCCCTCATCCCGTATGAAGACAGGCTGAGGAAGTTGGGGCTTTTCAGCCTGGAGAAGAGAAGGCTGCGTGGAGACCTCAGAGCAGCCTTCCAGTACCTGAAGGGGGCCTACAGGGATGCTGGGGAGGGACTCTTTGTCAGGGACTGTAGTGACAGGACAAGGGGTAATGGGTTAAAACTTAAACAGGGCAAGTTTAAATTGGATATAAGGAGGAAATTCTTTCCTGTTAGGGTGGGGAGACGCTGGAATCGGTTGCCCAGGGAGGTTCCGAGTGCTCCATCCCTGGCGGTGTTCAAGGCCAGGTTGGATGAAGCCTTGTGTGGGATGGTTTAGTGAGAGGTGTCCCTGTCCATGGCAGGGGGGTTGGAACTAGATGATCTTAAGGTCCTTTCCAACCCTAACTATTCTATGATTCTGTGATTCTATGATCACCCCTCAATGGGTCCTCACAGCCACTCACTGCTTCGTCGGGCAAAAGTAAGGGGGAGAAGGGATTGCAGCCATAGGGAATAGGCCAGGAGCAGCTCCCAGCCCGTCCCCTTCCCCATCCTGGATGCACTGGGAAGAGCGCTCAGGAGAAGGCTGCTTCCAGCTTGACAGCCCTTCAGCCTAAGGCACACTGCTTTCCTTTGGGAAGCAGCCGGAATGTGGCTCCTTCCCATCCCTCTTCTCCATAGAATGGATTAGAATAGATTAAAATGGAATGGAATGCAATGCAATGGTTATGAATCATGGAGTGGGGTGGGTTGGGAAGGAGCTTGAGATCATCCACTTCCAACCCCTTGCCATGGGCAGGGATGCCTTCCATAGAGCAGCTTGCTCCAAGCTGGCCTGCAGCACTGCCAGGGATGGAGCATCCAAACCTTCTCCATCCATGCCATCCCAGTGCCCCAGCACCCTCTGAGGGAATCCCTTCCTTATCTCCAGCCTGCAATTCCCTGTCGGAACCCATCAGCCCTTGTCCTATGGCTCCAATCCCTGCTCTTCCACTCCCTCCCAGCTTCACCACGGATTGCTTCATGATGGTCAGAATCATGGACGTGGCTTGGGCCAATGCTGAGACCCACAAGTGTTGGATACGGCAGGTCGTGGTCCAGGAATCTTATACGGCTTAGGATCACGGTTAGGGTTAGGTTTAGAATTAGGGTTAGCTTTAGGGTTAGGGTCAGGGTCACGGTTAGGTACAGGGTTAGGTTTAGGGTTAGGTCTTAGGTTTAGGGATAGGGTTAGGTTTAGGGTTAGGGTTAGGGTTAACTGTAACCGGAGTTAACCCGAGGGGTGGAGTTAAGACCAGGTTGAGTCTTAGGGTTAGGGTTAGAGTTGCAGTTAGGATCAGGTTTAGGGTTAGGATTAGGGTTAGGGTTTAGGGTTAGGGTTAGGGTTAACCTTCACCAGAGTTAAGCCTGGGGGCGGAGTTAACCCCAGAGTTAGGGTTAGGATTAGTGTTAGCATTAACCCTAATCAGAATTAACCCTAGTTGCGGGTTTAATCACAGGCTTAGGGTTAGGGTTAGGGTTAGGGTCTGGCTTAGCGTTAGACTTAAGTTTAGGGTTAGGTTAAACCTAACCGGAGTTAACTAGGGTTAGGGTTAGGGTTAGGGTTAAGGTTAGGTTTACCTCTAACCGGAGTTAACCCTAGGGGTTAACTGCTCAAGGTTCCTCCCCAAAAACCCCAAGTGCTGGAGCTCACCCACGTCTGCCCCGGGAGCAGGGTCAGGCCCCACAGCTCTGCTCCTGCCAGCGCTGCCGAGCCCTGCACTCCCTTGATGGTGCCATCAGAGCGCCCCACACACCGCAGCACGGGCTGGGCCATTGCTCTGGCTCCGGCAGAGGCACAAGTGCCTTTGGAAGCTGCCAGCGAACAACAAGAGCTGAGAGGCGGCTGCAGAAGGGCTCTGCTGTGGGGCTGAAAGCCAAGGGTGGTGCAGGGCAAAGGAGAGACGGCAGAGCCTCAGCCCTTGGGCTTCCTTCAGAGGAGGTGGCGCTGCTGCCCTTGATCCTGGCTGTTCTCCAGGCCTGACCTGCCCTCAGCGGTCTCCAGTGGCCTCTGGCGAGGCCAGCAGCAGAGACAGGATGTTCTGCACAAATGTCTGCACCTGCTCCTGGGCCTGGGCAGTGCTGAGAGCTCTTCTGCAGCCAAATGCAAATCGTACTTTACAGTCAGACAGCGTGGTGTGGGGTGGAAGGGACCTTAAATCCCCATAGGGATTCAGAGCATCCCACAAGCAGAGCATCCCACAGGGATTCACAGCATCCCACAGGCAGAGCATCGCATAAGGAATCAGAGCATCCCACAAGCATTCAGAGCATCCCACAAGCAGAGCATGCCAGAGGGATTCAGAGCATCCCACAGGGCTCCAGAGCATCCCGCAGGGCTCCAGAGCATCCCACCAAGCAGAGCACCCCGCAGAGATTCACAGCATCACACAACCACAGCATAATACAGAGCTCCAGAGCATCCCATAGGGATTCAGAGCACCCCAAGCGCATCAGAACCCCCCCATCTCCCCATGGAAGCCCCCATCGACACCCCTGACCCACCCCCCTCCCCATGGAGCTCCCCCCATGGAACCTGCCTCTCTATGACATCAGCCCCAGCTCCAAGGGACCTGCATCCAGCACCTGTATCCCCGGGGCAGTTGCGCTTTGGGTGCAGTGGTGCTTGCAGCTCCTTGCTTGCAGCTCCTTGGTGTCACCTCCTTGGTGTCACTCTTAGCGGTGGTGGCAGCGATGGCTTTGCTCCGTGTCATCATCCTGCTGGCTTCGGCCTGGCTGGTGCAAGGCTCCTGGGACAGCTGTGGGTGAGTGGCTCCAGGCTCCAGGGTTCCTGGTATTCCATAGGGAGATGCTGCTGCTTCCAGCCACGGTCACACCAATGGGGAGGTGGGATTTGAGGAGCCCCACTTGCTTGCCAACACCCCATGCGCTGGCACAGCACAGCTATGGGGCACCCCATAGGGTCCTGTGTCCTGCAGCACCCTAGGAGGCAGGATGATGCTCATCTCTGGGACACTGCGTAGGGTCCCTTTTCCCTGCAGCACCCAATGGGGCGGGACAATGCTCGCCCTTCATCCCTAAGCATCAAGTGTTGGGCTTCTGCTTCAAGAGGGACCTGCGGTGCCCGTCCCATGGCTGATTCTTACGGGATGTCGCGCATCGTCGGAGGCACGGATGCGCACCAGGGCGCCTGGCCGCGGGTGCTCAGCATCCAGTTCCCCACAGCCACCGCATTCTCGCACATCTGCGGGGGGTCCCTCATCCCGTATGAAGACAGGCTGAGGAAGTTGGGGCTTTTCAGCCTGGAGAAGAGAAGGCTGCGTGGAGACCTCAGAGCAGCCTTCCAGTACCTGAAGGGGGCCTACAGGGATGCTGGGGAGGGACTCTTTGTCAGGGACTGTAGTGACAGGACAAGGGGTAATGGGTTAAAACTTAAACAGGGGAAGTTTAAATTGGATATAAGGAGGAAATTCTTTCCTGTTAGGGTGGGGAGACGCTGGAATCGGTTGCCCAGGGAGGTTCCGAGTGCTCCATCCCTGGCGGTGTTCAAGGCCAGGTTGGATGAAGCCTTGTGTGGGATGGTTTAGTGAGAGGTGTCCCTGTCCATGGCAGGGGGGTTGGAACTAGATGATCTTAAGGTCCTTTCCAACCCTAACTATTCTATGATTCTGTGATTCTATGATCACCCCTCAATGGGTCCTCACAGCCACTCACTGCTTCGTCGGGCAAAAGTAAGGGGGAGAAGGGATTGCAGCCATAGGGAATAGGCCAGGAGCAGCTCCCAGCCCGTCCCCTTCCCCATCCTGGATGCACTGGGAAGAGCGCTCAGGAGAAGGCTGCTTCCAGCTTGACAGCCCTTCAGCCTAAGGCACACTGCTTTCCTTTGGGAAGCAGCCGGAATGTGGCTCCTTCCCATCCCTCTTCTCCATAGAATGGATTAGAATAGATTAAAATGGAATGGAATGCAATGCAATGGTTATGAATCATGGAGTGGGGTGGGTTGGGAAGGAGCTTGAGATCATCCACTTCCAACCCCTTGCCATGGGCAGGGATGCCTTCCATAGAGCAGCTTGCTCCAAGCTGGCCTGCAGCACTGCCAGGGATGGAGCATCCAAACCTTCTCCATCCATGCCATCCCAGTGCCCCAGCACCCTCTGAGGGAATCCCTTCCTTATCTCCAGCCTGCAATTCCCTGTCGGAACCCATCAGCCCTTGTCCTATGGCTCCAATCCCTGCTCTTCCACTCCCTCCCAGCTTCATCACGGATTGCTTCATGATGGTCAGAATCATGGACGTGGCTTGGGCCAATGCTGAGACCCACAAGTGTTGGATACGGCAGGTCGTGGTCCAGGAATCTTATACGGCTTAGGATCACGGTTAGGGTTAGGTTTAGAATTAGGGTTAGCTTTAGGGTTAGGGTCAGGGTCACGGTTAGGTACAGGGTTAGGTTTAGGGTTAGGTCTTAGGTTTAGGGATAGGGTTAGGTTTAGGGTTAGGGTTAGGGTTAACTGTAACCGGAGTTAACCCTAGGGGTGGAGTTAAGACCAGGTTGAGTCTTAGGGTTAGGGTTAGAGTTGCAGTTAGGATCAGGTTTAGGGTTAGGATTAGGGTTAGGGTTTAGGGTTAGGGTTAGGGTTAACCTTCACCAGAGGTAAGCCTGGGGGCGGAGTTAACCCCAGAGTTAGGGTTAGGATTAGTGTTAGCATTAACCCTAATCAGAATTAACCCTAGTTGCGGGTTTAATCACAGGCTTAGGGTTAGGGTTAGGGTTAGGGTCTGGCTTAGCGTTAGACTTAAGTTTAGGGTTAGGTTAACCCTAACCGGAGTTAACTAGGGTTAGGGTTAGGGTTAGGGTTAAGGTTAGGTTTACCTCTAACCGGAGTTAACCCTAGGGGTTAACTGCTCAAGGTTCCTCCCCAAAAACCCCAAGTGCTGGAGCTCACCCACGTCTGCCCCGGGAGCAGGGTCAGGCCCCACAGCTCTGCTCCTGCCAGCGCTGCCGAGCCCTGCACTCCCTTGATGGTGCCATCAGAGCGCCCCACACACTGCAGCACGGGCTGGGCCATTGCTCTGGCTCCGGCAGAGGCACAAGTGCCTTTGGAAGCTGCCAGCGAACAACAAGAGCTGAGAGGCGGCTGCAGAAGGGCTCTGCTGTGGGGCTGAAAGCCAAGGGTGGTGCAGGGCAAAGGAGAGACGGCAGAGCCTCAGCCCTTGGGCTTCCTTCAGAGGAGGTGGCGCTGCTGCCCTTGATCCTGGCTGTTCTCCAGGCCTGACCTGCCCTCAGCGGTCTCCAGTGGCCTCTGGCGAGGCCAGCAGCAGAGACAGGATGTTCTGCACAAATGTCTGCACCTGCTCCTGGGCCTGGGCAGTGCTGAGAGCTCTTCTGCAGCCAAATGCAAATCGTACTTTACAGTCAGACAGCGTGGTGTGGGGTGGAAGGGACCTTAAATCCCCATAGGGATTCAGAGCATCCCACAAGCAGAGCATCCCACAGGGATTCACAGCATCCCACAGGCAGAGCATCGCATAAGGAATCAGAGCATCCCACAAGCATTCAGAGCATCCCACAAGCAGAGCATGCCAGAGGGATTCAGAGCATCCCACAGGGCTCCAGAGCATCCCGCAGAGCTCCAGAGCATCCCACCAAGCAGAGCACCCCGCAGAGATTCACAGCATCACACAACCACAGCATAATACAGAGCTCCAGAGCATCCCATAGGGATTCAGAGCACCCCAAGCGCATCAGAACCCCCCATCTCCCCATGGAAGCCCCCATCGACACCCCTGACCCACCCCCCTCCCCATGGAGCTCCCCCCATGGAACCTGCCTCTCTATGACATCAGCCCCAGCTCCAAGGGACCTGCATCCAGCACCTGTATCCCCGGGGCAGTTGCGCTTTGGGTGCAGTGGTGCTTGCAGCTCCTTGCTTGCAGCTCCTTGGTGTCACCTCCTTGGTGTCACTCTTAGCGGTGGTGGCAGCGATGGCTTTGCTCCGTGTCATCATCCTGCTGGCTTCGGCCTGGCTGGTGCAAGGCTCCTGGGACAGCTGTGGGTGAGTGGCTCCAGGCTCCAGGGTTCCTGGTATTCCATAGGGAGATGCTGCTGCTTCCAGCCACGGTCACACCAATGGGGAGGTGGGATTTGAGGAGACCCACTTGCTTGCCATCACCCCATGCGCTGGCACAGCACAGCTATGGGGCACCCCATAGGGTCCTGTGTCCTGCAGCACCCTAGGAGGCAGGATGATGCTCATCTCTGGGACACTGCGGAGGGTCCCTTTTCCCTGCAGCACCCAATGGGGAGGGACAATGCTCGCCCTTCATCCCTAAGCATCAAGTGTTGGGCTTCTGCTTCTAGAGGGACCTGCGGTACCCGTCCCATGGCTGATTCTTACGGGATGTCGCGCATCGTCGGAGGCACGGATGCGCACCAGGGCGCCTGGCCGCGGGTGCTCAGCATCCAGTTCCCCACAGCCACCGCATTCTCGCACATCTGCGGGGGGTCCCTCATCCCGTATGAAGACAGGCTGAGGAAGTTGGGGCTTTTCAGCCTGGAGAAGAGAAGGCTGCGTGGAGACCTCATAGCAGCCTTCCAGTACCTGAAGGGGGCCTACAGGGATGCTGGGGAGGGACTCTTTGTCAGGGACTGTAGTGACAGGACAAGGGGTAATGGGTTAAAACTTAAACAGGGGAAGTTTAAATTGGATATAAGGAGGAAATTCTTTCCTGTTAGGGTGGGGAGACGCTGGAATCGGTTGCCCAGGGAGGTTCCGAGTGCTCCATCCCTGGCGGCGTTCAAGGCCACGTTGGATGAAGCCTTGTGTGGGATGGTTTAGTGAGAGGTGTCCCTGTCCATGGCAGGGGGGTTGGAACTAGATGATCTTAAGGTCTTTTCCAACCCTAACTATTCTATGATTCTGTGATTCTAGGATCACCCCTCAATGGGTCCTCACAGCCACTCACTGCTTCGTCGGGCAAAAGTAAGGGGGAGAAGGGATTGCAGCCATAGGGAATAGGCCAGGAGCAGCTCCCAGCCCGTCCCCTTCCCCATCCTGGATGCACTGGGAAGAGCGCTCAGGAGAAGGCTGCTTCCAGCTTGACAGCCCTTGAGCCTAAGGCACACTGCTTTCCTTTGGGAAGCAGCCGGAATGTGGCTCCTTCCCATCCCTCTTCTCCATAGAATGGATTAGAATAGATTAAAATGGAATGGAATGCAATGCAATGGTTATGGATCATGGAGTGGGGTGGGTTGGGAAGGAGCTTGAGATCATCCACTTCCAACCCCTTGCCATGGGCAGGGATGCCTTCCATAGAGCAGCTTGCTCCAAGCTGGCCTGCAGCACTGCCAGGGATGGAGCAGCCAAACCTTCTCCATCCATGCCATCCCAGTGCCCCAGCACCCTCTTAGGGAATCCCTTCCTTATCTCCAGCCTGCAATTCCCTGTCGGAACCCATCAGCCCTTGTCCTATGGCTCCAATCCCGGCTCTTCCACTCCCTCCCAGCTTCACCACGGATTGCTTCATGATGGTCAGAATCATGGACGTGGCTTGGGCCAATGCCGAGACCCACAAGTGTTGGATACGGCAGGTCGTGGTCCAGGAATATTATACGGCTTAGGATCACGGTTAGGGTTAGGTTTAGAATTAGGGTTAGCTTTAGGGTTAGGGTCAGGGTCACGGTTAGGTACAGGGTTAGGTTTAGGGTTAGGTCTTAGGTTTAGGGATAGGGTTAGGTTTAGGGTTACGTGTTAGGGTTAGGGATAGGGTTAGGGTTAGGGTTAGGGTTAGGGTTAGGGTTAACTGTAACCGGAGTTAACCCTAGGGGTGGAGTTAAGACCAGGTTGAGTCTTAGGGTTAGGGTTAGAGTTGCAGTTAGGATCAGGTTTAGGGTTAGGATTAGGGTTAGGGTTTAGGGTTAGGGTTAGGGTTAACCTTCACCAGAGTTAAGCCTGGGGGCGGAGTTAACCCCAGGGTTAGGGTTAGCATTAGTGTTAGCATTAACCCTAATCAGAATTAACCCTAGTTGCGGGTTTAATCAAAGGCTTAGGGTTAGGGTTAGGGTTAGGGTCTGGCTTAGCGTTAGACTTAAGTTTAGGGTTAGGTTAACCCTAACCGGAGTTAACTAGGCTTAGGGTTAGGGTTAGGGTTAAGGTTAGGGTTACCTCTAACCGGAGTTAACCCTAGGGGTTAACTGCTCAAGGTTCCTCCCCAAAAACCCCAAGTGCTGGAGCTCACCCACGTCTGCCCCGGGAGCAGGGTCAGGCCCCACAGCTCTGCTCCTGCCAGCGCTGCCGAGCCCTGCACTCCCTTGATGGTGCCATCAGAGCGCCCCACACACCGCAGCACGGGCTGGGCCATTGCTCTGGCTCCGGCAGAGGCACAAGTGCCTTTGGAAGCTGCCAGCGAACAACAAGAGCTGAGAGGCGGCTGCAGAAGGGCTCTGCTGTGGGGCTGAAAGCCAAGGGTGGTGCAGGGCAAAGGAGAGACGGCAGAGCCTCAGCCCTTGGGCTTCCTTCAGAGGAGGTGGCGCTGCTGCCCTTGATCCTGGCTGTTCTCCAGGCCTGACCTGCCCTCAGCGGTCTCCAGTGGCCTCTGGCGAGGCCAGCAGCAGAGACAGGATGTTCTGCACAAATGTCTGCACCTGCTCCTGGGCCTGGGCAGTGCTGAGAGCTCTTCTGCAGCCAAATGCAAATCGTACTTTACAGTCAGACAGCGTGGTGTGGGGTGGAAGGGACCTTAAATCCCCATAGGGATTCACAGCATCCCACAGGCAGAGCATCGCATAAGGAATCAGAGCATCCCACAAGGATTCAGAGCATCCCACAAGCAGAGCATGCCAGAGGGATTCAGAGCATCCCACAGGGCTCCAGAGCATCCCACAGGGCTCCAGAGCATCCCACCAAGCAGAGCACCCCGCAGAGATTCACAGCATCACACAACCACAGCATAATACAGAGCTCCAGAGCATCCCATAGGGATTCAGAGCACCCCAAGCGCATCAGAACCCCCCCATCTCCCCATGGAAGCCCCCATCGACACCCCTGACCCACCCCCCTCCCCATGGAGCTCCCCCCATGGAACCTGCCTCTCTATGACATCAGCCCCAGCTCCAAGGGACCTGCATCCAGCACCTGTATCCCCGGGGCAGTTGCGCTTTGGGTGCAGTGGTGCTTGCAGCTCCTTGCTTGCAGCTCCTTGGTGTCACCTCCTTGGTGTCACTCTTAGCGGTGGTGGCAGCGATGGCTTTGCTCCGTGTCATCATCCTGCTGGCTTCGGCCTGGCTGGTGCAAGGCTCCTGGGACAGCTGTGGGTGAGTGGCTCCAGGCTCCAGGGTTCCTGGTATTCCATAGGGAGATGCTGCTGCTCCCAGCCACGGTCACACCAATGGGGAGGTGGGATTTGAGGAGCCCCACTTGCTTGCCATCACCCCATGCGCTGGCACAGCACAGCTATGGGACACCCCATAGGGTCCTGTGTCCTGCAGCACCCTAGGAGGCAGGATGATGCTCATGTCTGGGGCACTGCGTAGGGTCCCTTTTCCCTGCAGCACCCAATGGGGCGGGACAAAGCTCGCCCTTCATCCCTAAGCATCAAGTGTTGGGCTTCTGCTTCAAGAGGGACCTGCGGTACCCGTCCCATGGCTGATTCTTACGGGATGTCGCGCGTCGTCGGAGGCACGGATGCGCACCAGGGCGCCTGGCCGCGGGTGCTCAGCATCCAGTTCCCCACAGCCACCGCATTCTCGCACATCTGCGGGGGGTCCCTCATCCCGTATGAAGACAGGCTGAGGAAGTTGGGGCTTTTCAGCCTGGAGAAGAGAAGGCTGCGTGGAGACCTCAGAGCAGCCTTCCAGTACCTGAAGGGGGCCTACAGGGATGCTGGGGAGGGACTCTTTGTCAGGGACTGTAGTGACAGGACAAGGGGTAATGGGTTAAAACTTAAACAGGGGAAGTTTAAATTGGATATAAGGAGGAAATTCTTTCCTGTTAGGGTGGGGAGACGCTGGAATCGGTTGCCCAGGGAGGTTCCGAGTGCTCCATCCCTGGCGGTGTTCAAGGCCAGGTTGGATGAAGCCTTGTGTGGGATGGTTTAGTGAGAGGTGTCCCTGTCCATGGCAGGGGGGTTGGAACTAGATGATCTTAAGGTCCTTTCCAACCCTAACTATTCTATGATTCTGTGATTCTATGATCACCCCTCAATGGGTCCTCACAGCCACTCACTGCTTCGTCAGGCAAAAGTAAGGGGGAGAAGGGATTGCAGCCATAGGGAATAGGCCAGGAGCAGCTCCCAGCCCGTCCCCTTCCCCATCCTGGATGCACTGGGAAGAGCGCTCAGGAGAAGGCTGCTTCCAGCTTGACAGCCCTTGAGCCTAAGGCACACTGCTTTCCTTTGGGAAGCAGCCGGAATGTGGCTCCTTCCCATCCCTCTTCTCCATAGAATGGATTAGAATAGATTAAAATGGAATGGAATGCAATGCAATGGTTATGGATCATGGAGTGGGGTGGGTTGGGAAGGAGCTTGAGATCATCCACTTCCAACCCCTTGCCATGGGCAGGGATGCCTTCCATAGAGCAGCTTGCTCCAAGCTGGCCTGCAGCACTGCCAGGGATGGAGCAGCCAAACCTTCTCCATCCATGCCATCCCAGTGCCCCAGCACCCTCTTAGGGAATCCCTTCCTTATCTCCAGCCTGCAATTCCCTGTCGGAACCCATCAGCCCTTGTCCTATGGCTCCAATCCCTGCTCTTCCACTCCCTCCCAGCTTCACCACGGATTGCTTCATGATGGTCAGAATCATGGACGTGGCTTGGGCCAATGCCGAGACCCACAAGTGTTGGATACGGCAGGTCGTGGTCCAGGAATCTTATACGGCTTAGGATCACGGTTAGGGTTAGGTTTAGAATTACGGTTAGCTTTAGGGTTAGGGTCAGGGTCACGGTTAGGTACAGGGTTAGGTTTAGGGTTAGGACTTAGGTTTAGGGTTAGGTTTAGGGTTAGGTCTTAGGTTTAGGGATAGGGTTAGGTTTAGGGTTACGTGTTAGGGTTAGGGATAGGGTTAGGGTTAGGGTTAGGGTTAGGGTTAGGGTTAACTGTAACCGGAGTTAACCCTAGGGGTGGAGTTAAGACCAGGTTGAGTCTTAGGGTTAGGGTTAGAGTTGCAGTTAGGATCAGGTTTAGGGTTAGGATTAGGGTTAGGGTTTAGGGTTAGGGTTAGGGTTAACCTTCACCAGAGTTAAGCCTGGGGGCGGAGTTAACCCCAGGGTTAGGGTTAGGATTAGTGTTAGCATTAACCGTAATCAGAATTAACCCTAGTTGCGGGTTTAATCCCAGGCTTAGGGTTAGGGTTAGGGTTAGGGTCTGGCTTAGCGTTAGACTTAAGTTTAGGGTTAGGTTAACCCTAACCGGAGTTAACTAGGGTTAGGGTTAGGGTTAGGGTTAAGGTTAGGGTTACCTCTAACCGGAGTTAACCCTAGGGGTTAACTGCTCAAGGTTCCTCCCCAAAAACCCCAAGTGCTGGAGCTCACCCACGTCTGCCCCGGGAGCAGGGTCAGGCCCCACAGCTCTGCTCCTGCCAGCGCTGCCGAGCCCTGCACTCCCTTGATGGTGCCATCAGAGCGCCCCACACACCGCAGCACGGGCTGGGCCATTGCTCTGGCTCCGGCAGAGGCACAAGTGCCTTTGGAAGCTGCCAGCGAACAACAAGAGCTGAGAGGCGGCTGCAGAAGGGCTCTGCTGTGGGGCTGAAAGCCAAGGGTGGTGCAGGGCAAAGGAGAGACGGCAGAGCCTCAGCCCTTGGGCTTCCTTCAGAGGAGGTGGCGCTGCTGCCCTTGATCCTGGCTGTTCTCCAGGCCTGACCTGCCCTCAGCGGTCTCCAGTGGCCTCTGGCGAGGCCAGCAGCAGAGACAGGATGTTCTGCACAAATGTCTGCACCTGCTCCTGGGCCTGGGCAGTGCTGAGAGCTCTTCTGCAGCCAAATGCAAATCGTACTTTACAGTCAGACAGCGTGGTGTGGGGTGGAAGGGACCTTAAATCCCCATAGGGATTCAGAGCATCCCACAAGCAGAGCATCCCACAGGGATTCACAGCATCCCACAGGCAGAGCATCGCATAAGGAATCAGAGCATCCCACAAGGATTCAGAGCATCCCACAAGCAGAGCATGCCAGAGGGATTCAGAGCATCCCACAGGGCTCCAGAGCATCCCACAGGGCTCCAGAGCATCCCACCAAGCAGAGCACCCCGCAGAGATTCACAGCATCACACAACCACAGCATAATACAGAGCTCCAGAGCATCCCATAGGGATTCAGAGCACCCCAAGCGCATCAGAACCCCCCCATCTCCCCATGGAAGCCCCCATCGACACCCCTGACCCACCCCCCTCCCCATGGAGCTCCCCCCATGGAACCTGCCTCTCTATGACATCAGCCCCAGCTCCAAGGGACCTGCATCCAGCACCTGTATCCCCGAGGCAGTTGCGCTTTGGGTGCAGTGGTGCTTGCAGCTCCTTGCTTGCAGCTCCTTGGTGTCACCTCCTTGGTGTCACTCTTAGCGGTGGTGGCAGCGATGGCTTTGCTCCGTGTCATCATCCTGCTGGCCTCGGCCTGGCTGGTGCAAGGCTCCTGGGACAGCTGTGGGTGAGTGGCTCCAGGCTCCAGGGTTCCTGGTATTCCATAGGGAGATGCTGCTGCTCCCAGCCACGGTCACACCAATGGGGAGGTGGGATTTGAGGAGCCCCACTTGCTTGCCATCACCCCATGCGCTGGCACAGCACAGCTATGGGACACCCCATAGGGTCCTGTGTCCTGCAGCACCCTAGGAGGCAGGATGATGCTCATGTCTGGGGCACTGCGTAGGGTCCCTTTTCCCTGCAGCACCCAATGGGGCGGGACAAAGCTCGCCCTTCATCCCTAAGCATCAAGTGTTGGGCTTCTGCTTCAAGAGGGACCTGCGGTACCCGTCCCATGGCTGATTCTTACGGGATGTCGCGCGTCGTCGGAGGCACGGATGCGCACCAGGGCGCCTGGCCGCGGGTGCTCAGCATCCAGTTCCCCACAGCCACCGCATTCTCGCACATCTGCGGGGGGTCCCTCATCCCGTATGAAGACAGGCTGAGGAAGTTGGGGCTTTTCAGCCTGGAGAAGAGAAGGCTGCGTGGAGACCTCAGAGCAGCCTTCCAGTACCTGAAGGGGGCCTACAGGGATGCTGGGGAGGGACTCTTTGTCAGGGACTGTAGTGACAGGACAAGGGGTAATGGGTTAAAACTTAAACAGGGGAAGTTTAAATTGGATATAAGGAGGAAATT
Source organism: Lathamus discolor (assembly GCF_037157495.1). Lineage (NCBI taxonomy): Eukaryota > Metazoa > Chordata > Aves > Psittaciformes > Psittacidae > Lathamus > Lathamus discolor. The sequence continues at coordinate 619,281 of NC_088892.1, read as the reverse complement.
CTTTCCTGTTAGGGTGGGGAGACGCTGGAATCGGTTGCCCAGGGAGGTTCCGAGTGCTCCATCCCTGGCGGTGTTCAAGGCCAGGTTGGATGAAGCCTTGTGTGGGATGGTTTAGTGAGAGGTGTCCCTGTCCATGGCAGGGGGGTTGGAACTAGATGATCTTAAGGTCCTTTCCAACCCTAACTATTCTATGATTCTGTGATTCTATGATCACCCCTCAATGGGTCCTCACAGCCACTCACTGCTTCGTCAGGCAAAAGTAAGGGGGAGAAGGGATTGCAGCCATAGGGAATAGGCCAGGAGCAGCTCCCAGCCCGTCCCCTTCCCCATCCTGGATGCACTGGGAAGAGCGCTCAGGAGAAGGCTGCTTCCAGCTTGACAGCCCTTGAGCCTAAGGCACACTGCTTTCCTTTGGGAAGCAGCCGGAATGTGGCTCCTTCCCATCCCTCTTCTCCATAGAATGGATTAGAATAGATTAAAATGGAATGGAATGCAATGCAATGGTTATGGATCATGGAGTGGGGTGGGTTGGGAAGGAGCTTGAGATCATCCACTTCCAACCCCTTGCCATGGGCAGGGATGCCTTCCATAGAGCAGCTTGCTCCAAGCTGGCCTGCAGCACTGCCAGGGATGGAGCAGCCAAACCTTCTCCATCCATGCCATCCCAGTGCCCCAGCACCCTCTTAGGGAATCCCTTCCTTATCTCCAGCCTGCAATTCCCTGTCGGAACCCATCAGCCCTTGTCCTATGGCTCCAATCCCTGCTCTTCCACTCCCTCCCAGCTTCACCACGGATTGCTTCATGATGGTCAGAATCATGGACGTGGCTTGGGCCAATGCCGAGACCCACAAGTGTTGGATACGGCAGGTCGTGGTCCAGGAATCTTATACGGCTTAGGATCACGGTTAGGGTTAGGTTTAGAATTAGGGTTAGCTTTAGGGTTAGGGTCAGGGTCACGGTTAGGTACAGGGTTAGGTTTAGGGTTAGGACTTAGGTTTAGGGTTAGGTTTAGGGTTAGGTCTTAGGTTTAGGGATAGGGTTAGGTTTAGGGTTACGTGTTAGGGTTAGGGATAGGGTTAGGGTTAGGGTTAGGGTTAGGGTTAGGGTTAACTGTAACCGGAGTTAACCCTAGGGGTGGAGTTAAGACCAGGTTGAGTCTTAGGGTTAGGGTTTGAGTTGCAGTTAGGATCAGGTTTAGGGTTAGGATTAGGGTTAGGGTTTAGGGTTAGGGTTAGGGTTAACCTTCACCAGAGTTAAGCCTGGGGGCGGAGTTAACCCCAGGGTTAGGGTTAGGATTAGTGTTAGCATTAACCCTAATCAGAATTAACCCTAGTTGCGGGTTTAATCCCAGGTTTAGGGTTAGGGTTAGGGTTATGGTCTGGCTTAGCGTTAGACTTAAGTTTAGGGTTAGGTTAACCCTAACCGGAGTTAACTAGGGTTAGGGTTAGGGTTAGGGTTAAGGTTAGGGTTACCTCTAACCGGAGTTAACCCTAGGGGTTAACTGCTCAAGGTTCCTCCCCAAAAACCCCAAGTGCTGGAGCTCACCCACGTCTGCCCCGGGAGCAGGGTCAGGCCCCACAGCTCTGCTCCTGCCAGCGCTGCCGAGCCCTGCACTCCCTTGATGGTGCCATCAGAGCGCCCCACACACCGCAGCACGGGCTGGGCCATTGCTCTGGCTCCGGCAGAGGCACAAGTGCCTTTGGAAGCTGCCAGCGAACAACAAGAGCTGAGAGGCGGCTGCAGAAGGGCTCTGCTGTGGGGCTGAAAGCCAAGGGTGGTGCAGGGCAAAGGAGAGACGGCAGAGCCTCAGCCCTTGGGCTTCCTTCAGAGGAGGTGGCGCTGCTGCCCTTGATCCTGGCTGTTCTCCAGGCCTGACCTGCCCTCAGCGGTCTCCAGTGGCCTCTGGCGAGGCCAGCAGCAGAGACAGGATGTTCTGCACAAATGTCTGCACCTGCTCCTGGGCCTGGGCAGTGCTGAGAGCTCTTCTGCAGCCAAATGCAAATCGTACTTTACAGTCAGACAGCGTGGTGTGGGGTGGAAGGGACCTTAAATCCCCATAGGGATTCAGAGCATCCCACAAGCAGAGCATCCCACAGGGATTCACAGCATCCCACAGGCAGAGCATCGCATAAGGAATCAGAGCATCCCACAAGGATTCAGAGCATCCCACAAGCAGAGCATGCCAGAGGGATTCAGAGCATCCCACAGGGCTCCAGAGCATCCCACAGGGCTCCAGAGCATCCCACCAAGCAGAGCACCCCGCAGAGATTCACAGCATCACACAACCACAGCATAATACAGAGCTCCAGAGCATCCCATAGGGATTCAGAGCACCCCAAGCGCATCAGAACCCCCCCATCTCCCCATGGAAGCCCCCATCGACACCCCTGACCCACCCCCCTCCCCATGGAGCTCCCCCCATGGAACCTGCCTCTCTATGACATCAGCCCCAGCTCCAAGGGACCTGCATCCAGCACCTGTATCCCCGGGGCAGTTGCGCTTTGGGTGCAGTGGTGCTTGCAGCTCCTTGCTTGCAGCTCCTTGGTGTCACCTCCTTGGTGTCACTCTTAGCGGTGGTGGCAGCGATGGCTTTGCTCCGTGTCATCATCCTGCTGGCTTCGGCCTGGCTGGTGCAAGGCTCCTGGGACAGCTGTGGGTGAGTGGCTCCAGGCTCCAGGGTTCCTGGTATTCCATAGGGAGATGCTGCTGCTCCCAGCCACGGTCACACCAATGGGGAGGTGGGATTTGAGGAGCCCCACTTGCTTGCCATCACCCCATGCGCTGGCACAGCAAAGCTATGGGGCACCCCATAGGGTCCTGTGTCCTGCAGCACCCTAGGAGGCAGGATGATGCTCATCTCTGGGGCACTGCGTAGGGTCCCTTTTCCCTGCAGCACCCAATGGGGCGGGACAAAGCTCGCCCTTCATCCCTAAGCATCAAGTGTTGGGCTTCTGCTTCAAGAGGGACCTGCGGTACCCGTCCCATGGCTGATTCTTACGGGATGTCGCGCGTCGTCGGAGGCACGGATGCGCACCAGGGCGCCTGGCCGCGGGTGCTCAGCATCCAGTTCCCCACAGCCACCGCATTCTCGCACATCTGCGGGGGGTCCCTCATCCCGTATGAAGACAGGCTGAGGAAGTTGGGGCTTTTCAGCCTGGAGAAGAGAAGGCTGCGTGGAGACTTCAGAGCAGCCTTCCAGTACCTGAAGGGGGCCTACAGGGATGCTGGGGAGGGACTCTTTGTCAGGGACTGTAGTGACAGGACAAGGGGTAATGGGTTAAAACTTAAACAGGGGAAGTTTAAATTGGATATAAGGAGGAAATTCTTTCCTGTTAGGGTGGGGAGACGCTGGAATCGGTTGCCCAGGGAGGTTCCGAGTGCTCCATCCCTGGCGGTGTTCAAGGCCAGGTTGGATGAAGCCTTGTGTGGGATGGTTTAGTGAGAGGTGTCCCTGTCCATGGCAGGGGGGTTGGAACTAGATGATCTTAAGGTCCTTTCCAACCCTAACTATTCTATGATTCTGTGATTCTATGATCACCCCTCAATGGGTCCTCACAGCCACTCACTGCTTCGTCAGGCAAAAGTAAGGGGGAGAAGGGATTGCAGCCATAGGGAATAGGCCAGGAGCAGCTCCCAGCCCGTCCCCTTCCCCATCCTGGATGCACTGGGAAGAGCGCTCAGGAGAAGGCTGCTTCCAGCTTGACAGCCCTTGAGCCTAAGGCACACTGCTTTCCTTTGGGAAGCAGCCGGAATGTGGCTCCTTCCCATCCCTCTTCTCCATAGAATGGATTAGAATAGATTAAAATGGAATGGAATGCAATGCAATGGTTATGGATCATGGAGTGGGGTGGGTTGGGAAGGAGCTTGAGATCATCCACTTCCAACCCCTTGCCATGGGCAGGGATGCCTTCCATAGAGCAGCTTGCTCCAAGCTGGCCTGCAGCACTGCCAGGGATGGAGCAGCCAAACCTTCTCCATCCATGCCATCCCAGTGCCCCAGCACCCTCTTAGGGAATCCCTTCCTTATCTCCAGCCTGCAATTCCCTGTCGGAACCCATCAGCCCTTGTCCTATGGCTCCAATCCCTGCTCTTCCACTCCCTCCCAGCTTCACCACGGATTGCTTCATGATGGTCAGAATCATGGACGTGGCTTGGGCCAATGCCGAGACCCACAAGTGTTGGATACGGCAGGTCGTGGTCCAGGAATCTTATACGGCTTAGGATCACGGTTAGGGTTAGGTTTAGAATTACGGTTAGCTTTAGGGTTAGGGTCAGGGTCACGGTTAGGTACAGGGTTAGGTTTAGGGTTAGGACTTAGGTTTAGGGTTAGGTTTAGGGTTAGGTCTTAGGTTTAGGGATAGGGTTAGGTTTAGGGTTACGTGTTAGGGTTAGGGATAGGGTTAGGGTTAGGGTTAGGGTTAGGGTTAGGGTTAACTGTAACCGGAGTTAACCCTAGGGGTGGAGTTAAGACCAGGTTGAGTCTTAGGGTTAGGGTTAGAGTTGCAGTTAGGATCAGGTTTAGGGTTAGGATTAGGGTTAGGGTTTAGGGTTAGGGTTAGGGTTAACCTTCACCAGAGTTAAGCCTGGGGGCGGAGTTAACCCCAGGGTTAGGGTTAGGATTAGTGTTAGCATTAACCCTAATCAGAATTAACCCTAGTTGCGGGTTTAATCCCAGGCTTAGGGTTAGGGTTAGGGTTAGGGTCTGGCTTAGCGTTAGACTTAAGTTTAGGGTTAGGTTAACCCTAACCGGAGTTAACTAGGGTTAGGGTTAGGGTTAGGGTTAAGGTTAGGGTTACCTCTAACCGGAGTTAACCCTAGGGGTTAACTGCTCAAGGTTCCTCCCCAAAAACCCCAAGTGCTGGAGCTCACCCACGTCTGCCCCGGGAGCAGGGTCAGGCCCCACAGCTCTGCTCCTGCCAGCGCTGCCGAGCCCTGCACTCCCTTGATGGTGCCATCAGAGCGCCCCACACACCGCAGCACGGGCTGGGCCATTGCTCTGGCTCCGGCAGAGGCACAAGTGCCTTTGGAAGCTGCCAGCGAACAACAAGAGCTGAGAGGCGGCTGCAGAAGGGCTCTGCTCTGGGGCTGAAAGCCAAGGGTGGTGCAGGGCAAAGGAGAGACGGCAGAGCCTCAGCCCTTGGGCTTCCTTCAGAGGAGGTGGCGCTGCTGCCCTTGATCCTGGCTGTTCTCCAGGCCTGACCTGCCCTCAGCGGTCTCCAGTGGCCTCTGGCGAGGCCAGCAGCAGAGACAGGATGTTCTGCACAAATGTCTGCACCTGCTCCTGGGCCTGGGCAGTGCTGAGAGCTCTTCTGCAGCCAAATGCAAATCGTACTTTACAGTCAGACAGCGTGGTGTGGGGTGGAAGGGACCTTAAATCCCCATAGGGATTCAGAGCATCCCACAAGCAGAGCATCCCACAGGGATTCACAGCATCCCACAGGCAGAGCATTGCATAAGGAATCAGAGCATCCCACAAGGATTCAGAGCATCCCACAAGCAGAGCATGCCAGAGGGATTCAGAGCATCCCACAGGGCTCCAGAGCATCCCACAGGGCTCCAGAGCATCCCACCAAGCAGAGCACCCCGCAGAGATTCACAGCATCACACAACCACAGCATAATACAGAGCTCCAGAGCATCCCATAGGGATTCAGAGCACCCCAAGCGCATCAGAACCCCCCCATCTCCCCATGGAAGCCCCCATCGACACCCCTGACCCACCCCCCTCCCCATGGAGCTCCCCCCATGGAACCTGCCTCTCTATGACATCAGCCCCAGCTCCAAGGGACCTGCATCCAGCACCTGTATCCCCGGGGCAGTTGCGCTTTGGGTGCAGTGGTGCTTGCAGCTCCTTGCTTGCAGCTCCTTGGTGTCACCTCCTTGGTGTCACTCTTAGCGGTGGTGGCAGCGATGGCTTTGCTCCGTGTCATCATCCTGCTGGCTTCGGCCTGGCTGGTGCAAGGCTCCTGGGACAGCTGTGGGTGAGTGGCTCCAGGCTCCAGGGTTCCTGGTATTCCATAGGGAGATGCTGCTGCTCCCAGCCACGGTCACACCAATGGGGAGGTGGGATTTGAGGAGCCCCACTTGCTTGCCATCACCCCATGCGCTGGCACAGCACAGCTATGGGGCACCCCATAGGGTCCTGTGTCCTGCAGCACCCTAGGAGGCAGGATGATGCTCATCTCTGGGGCACTGCGTAGGGTCCCTTTTCCCTGCAGCACCCAATGGGGCGGGACAATGCTCGCCCTTCATCCCTAAGCATCAAGTGTTGGGCTTCTGCTTCAAGAGGAACCTGCGGTACCCGTCCCATGGCTGATTCTTACGGGATGTCGCGCGTCGTCGGAGGCACGGATGCGCACCAGGGCGCCTGGCCGCGGGTGCTCAGCATCCAGTTCCCCACAGCCACCGCATTCTCGCACATCTGCGGGGGGTCCCTCATCCCGTATGAAGACAGGCTGAGGAAGTTGGGGCTTTTCAGCCTGGAGAAGAGAAGGCTGCGTGGAGACCTCAGAGCAGCCTTCCAGTACCTGAAGGGGGCCTACAGGGATGCTGGGGAGGGACTCTTTGTCAGGGACTGTAGTGACAGGACAAGGGGTAATGGGTTAAAACTTAAACAGGGGAAGTTTAAATTGGATATAAGGAGGAAATTCTTTCCTGTTAGGGTGGGGAGACGCTGGAATCGGTTGCCCAGGGAGGTTCCGAGTGCTCCATCCCTGGCGGTGTTCAAGGCCAGGTTGGATGAAGCCTTGTGTGGGATGGTTTAGTGAGAGGTGTCCCTGTCCATGGCAGGGGGGTTGGAACTAGATGATCTTAAGGTCCTTTCCAACCCTAACTATTCTATGATTCTGTGATTCTATGATCACCCCTCAATGGGTCCTCACAGCCACTCACTGCTTCGTCAGGCAAAAGTAAGGGGGAGAAGGGATTGCAGCCATAGGGAATAGGCCAGGAGCAGCTCCCAGCCCGTCCCCTTCCCCATCCTGGATGCACTGGGAAGAGCGCTCAGGAGAAGGCTGCTTCCAGCTTGACAGCCCTTGAGCCTAAGGCACACTGCTTTCCTTTGGGAAGCAGCCGGAATGTGGCTCCTTCCCATCCCTCTTCTCCATAGAATGGATTAGAATAGATTAAAATGGAATGGAATGCAATGCAATGGTTATGGATCATGGAGTGGGGTGGGTTGGGAAGGAGCTTGAGATCATCCACTTCCAACCCCTTGCCATGGGCAGGGATGCCTTCCATAGAGCAGCTTGCTCCAAGCTGGCCTGCAGCACTGCCAGGGATGGAGCAGCCAAACCTTCTCCATCCATGCCATCCCAGTGCCCCAGCACCCTCTTAGGGAATCCCTTCCTTATCTCCAGCCTGCAATTCCCTGTCGGAACCCATCAGCCCTTGTCCTATGGCTCCAATCCCTGCTCTTCCACTCCCTCCCAGCTTCACCACGGATTGCTTCATGATGGTCAGAATCATGGACGTGGCTTGGGCCAATGCCGAGACCCACAAGTGTTGGATACGGCAGGTCGTGGTCCAGGAATCTTATACGGCTTAGGATCACGGTTAGGGTTAGGTTTAGAATTACGGTTAGCTTTAGGGTTAGGGTCAGGGTCACGGTTAGGTACAGGGTTAGGTTTAGGGTTAGGACTTAGGTTTAGGGTTAGGTTTAGGGTTAGGTCTTAGGTTTAGGGATAGGGTTAGGTTTAGGGTTACGTGTTAGGGTTAGGGATAGGGTTAGGGTTAGGGTTAGGGTTAGGGTTAGGGTTAACTGTAACCGGAGTTAACCCTAGGGGTGGAGTTAAGACCAGGTTGAGTCTTAGGGTTAGGGTTAGAGTTGCAGTTAGGATCAGGTTTAGGGTTAGGATTAGGGTTAGGGTTTAGGGTTAGGGTTAGGGTTAACCTTCACCAGAGTTAAGCCTGGGGGCGGAGTTAACCCCAGGGTTAGGGTTAGGATTAGTGTTAGCATTAACCCTAATCAGAATTAACCCTAGTTGCGGGTTTAATCCCAGGCTTAGGGTTAGGGTTAGCGTTAGGGTCTGGCTTAGCGTTAGACTTAAGTTTAGGGTTAGGTTAACCCTAACCGGAGTTAACTAGGGTTAGGGTTAGGGTTAGGGTTAAGGTTAGGGTTACCTCTAACCGGAGTTAACCCTAGGGGTTAACTGCTCAAGGTTCCTCCCCAAAAACCCCAAGTGCTGGAGCTCACCCACGTCTGCCCCGGGAGCAGGGTCAGGCCCCACAGCTCTGCTCCTGCCAGCGCTGCCGAGCCCTGCACTCCCTTGATGGTGCCATCAGAGCGCCCCACACACCGCAGCACGGGCTGGGCCATTGCTCTGGCTCCGGCAGAGGCACAAGTGCCTTTGGAAGCTGCCAGCGAACAACAAGAGCTGAGAGGCGGCTGCAGATGGGCTCTGCTGTGGGGCTGAAAGCCAAGGGTGGTGCAGGGCAAAGGAGAGACGGCAGAGCCTCAGCCCTTGGGCTTCCTTCAGAGGAGGTGGCGCTGCTGCCCTTGATCCTGGCTGTTCTCCAGGCCTGACCTGCCCTCAGCGGTCTCCAGTGGCCTCTGGCGAGGCCAGCAGCAGAGACAGGATGTTCTGCACAAATGTCTGCACCTGCTCCTGGGCCTGGGCAGTGCTGAGAGCTCTTCTGCAGCCAAATGCAAATCGTACTTTACAGTCAGACAGCGTGGTGTGGGGTGGAAGGGACCTTAAATCCCCATAGGGATTCAGAGCATCCCACAAGCAGAGCATCCCACAGGGATTCACAGCATCCCACAGGCAGAGCATTGCATAAGGAATCAGAGCATCCCACAAGGATTCAGAGCATCCCACAAGCAGAGCATGCCAGAGGGATTCAGAGCATCCCACAGGGCTCCAGAGCATCCCACAGGGCTCCAGAGCATCCCACCAAGCAGAGCACCCCGCAGAGATTCACAGCATCACACAACCACAGCATAATACAGAGCTCCAGAGCATCCCATAGGGATTCAGAGCACCCCAAGCGCATCAGAACCCCCCCATCTCCCCATGGAAGCCCCCATCGACACCCCTGACCCACCCCCCTCCCCATGGAGCTCCCCCCATGGAACCTGCCTCTCTATGACATCAGCCCCAGCTCCAAGGGACCTGCATCCAGCACCTGTATCCCCGGGGCAGTTGCGCTTTGGGTGCAGTGGTGCTTGCAGCTCCTTGCTTGCAGCTCCTTGGTGTCACCTCCTTGGTGTCACTCTTAGCGGTGGTGGCAGCGATGGCTTTGCTCCGTGTCATCATCCTGCTGGCTTCGGCCTGGCTGGTGCAAGGCTCCTGGGACAGCTGTGGGTGAGTGGCTCCAGGCTCCAGGGTTCCTGGTATTCCATAGGGAGATGCTGCTGCTCCCAGCCACGGTCACACCAATGGGGAGGTGGGATTTGAGGAGCCCCACTTGCTTGCCATCACCCCATGCGCTGGCACAGCACAGCTATGGGGCACCCCATAGGGTCCTGTGTCCTGCAGCACCCTAGGAGGCAGGATGATGCTCATCTCTGGGGCACTGCGTAGGGTCCCTTTTCCCTGCAGCACCCAATGGGGCGGGACAATGCTCGCCCTTCATCCCTAAGCATCAAGTGTTGGGCTTCTGCTTCAAGAGGAACCTGCGGTACCCGTCCCATGGCTGATTCTTACGGGATGTCGCGCGTCGTCGGAGGCACGGATGCGCACCAGGGCGCCTGGCCGCGGGTGCTCAGCATCCAGTTCCCCACAGCCACCGCATTCTCGCACATCTGCGGGGGGTCCCTCATCCCGTATGAAGACAGGCTGAGGAAGTTGGGGCTTTTCAGCCTGGAGAAGAGAAGGCTGCGTGGAGACCTCATAGCAGCCTTCCAGTACCTGAAGGGGGCCTACAGGGATGCTGGGGAGGGACTCTTTGTCAGGGACTGTAGTGACAGGACAAGGGGTAATGGGTTAAAACTTAAACAGGGGAAGTTTAAATTGGATATAAGGAGGAAATTCTTTCCTGTTAGGGTGGGGAGACGCTGGAATCGGTTGCCCAGGGAGGTTCCGAGTGCTCCATCCCTGGCGGTGTTCAAGGCCAGGTTGGATGAAGCCTTGTGTGGGATGGTTTAGTGAGAGGTGTCCCTGTCCATGGCAGGGGGGTTGGAACTAGATGATCTTAAGGTCCTTTCCAACCCTAACTATTCTATGATTCTGTGATTCTATGATCACCCCTCAATGGGTCCTCACAGCCACTCACTGCTTCGTCGGGCAAAAGTAAGGGGGAGAAGGGATTGCAGCCATAGGGAATAGGCCAGGAGCAGCTCCCAGCCCGTCCCCTTCCCCATCCTGGATGCACTGGGAAGAGCGCTCAGGAGAAGGCTGCTTCCAGCTTGACAGCCCTTGAGCCTAAGGCACACTGCTTTCCTTTGGGAAGCAGCCGGAATGTGGCTCCTTCCCATCCCTCTTCTCCATAGAATGGATTAGAATAGATTAAAATGGAATGGAATGCAATGCAATGGTTATGGATCATGGAGTGGGGTGGGTTGGGAAGGAGCTTGAGATCATCCACTTCCAACCCCTTGCCATGGGCAGGGATGCCTTCCATAGAGCAGCTTGCTCCAAGCTGGCCTGCAGCACTGCCAGGGATGGAGCAGCCAAACCTTCTCCATCCATGCCATCCCAGTGCCCCAGCACCCTCTTAGGGAATCCCTTCCTTATCTCCAGCCTGCAATTCCCTCTCGGAACCCATCAGCCCTTGTCCTATGGCTCCAATCCCTGCTCTTCCACTCCCTCCCAGCTTCACCACGGATTGCTTCATGATGGTCAGAATCATGGACGTGGCTTGGGCCAATGCCGAGACCCACAAGTGTTGGATACGGCAGGTCGTGGTCCAGGAATATTATACGGCTTAGGATCACGGTTAGGGTTAGGTTTAGAATTAGGGTTAGCTTTAGGGTTAGGGTCAGGGTCACGGTTAGGTACAGGGTTAGGTTTAGGGTTAGGTCTTAGGTTTAGGGATAGGGTTAGGTTTAGGGTTACGTGTTAGGGTTAGGGATAGGGTTAGGGTTAGGGTTGGGGTTAGGGTTAACTGTAACCGGAGTTAACCCTAGGGGTGGAGTTAAGACCAGGTTGAGTCTTAGGGTTAGGGTTAGAGTTGCAGTTAGGATCAGGTTTAGGGTTAGGATTAGGGTTAGGGTTTAGGGTTAGGGTTAGGGTTAACCTTCACCAGAGTTAAGCCTGGGGGCGGAGTTAACCCCAGGGTTAGGGTTAGGATTAGTGTTAGCATTAACCCTAATCAGAATTAACCCTAGTTGTGGGTTTAATCACAGGCTTAGGGTTAGGGTTAGGGTTGGGGTCTGGCTTAGCGTTAGACTTAAGTTTAGGGTTAGGTTAACCCTAACCGGAGTTAACTAGGGTTAGGGTTAGGGTTAAGGTTAGGGTTTCCTCTAACCGGAGTTAACCCTAGGGGTTAACTGCTCAAGGTTCCTCCCCAAAAACCCCAAGTGCTGGAGCTCACCCACATCTGCCCCGGGAGCAGGGTCAGGCCCCACAGCTCTGCTCCTGCCAGCGCTGCCGAGCCCTGCACTCACTTGATGGTGCCATCAGAGCGCCCCACACACCGCAGCGCGGGCTGGGCCATTGCTCTGGCTCCGGCAGAGCCACAAGTGCCTTTGGAAGCTGCCAGCGAACAACAAGAGCTGAGAGGCGGCTGCAGAAGGGCTCTGCTGTCGGGCTGAAAGCCAAGGGTGGTGCAGGGCAACGGAGAGACGGCAGAGCCTCAGCCCTTGGGCTTCCTTCAGAGGAGGTGGCGCTGCTGCCCTTGATCCTGGGTGTTCTCCAGGCCTGACCTGCCCTCAGCGGTCTCCAGTGGCCTCTGGCAAGGCCAGCAGCAGAGACAGGATGTTCTGCACAAATGTCTGCACCTGCTCCTGGGCCTGGGCAGTGCTGAGAGCTCTTCTGCAGCCAAATGCAAATCGTACTTTACAGTCAGACAGCGTGGTGTGGGGTGGAAGGGACCTTAAATCCCCATAGGGATTCAGAGCATCCCACAAGCAGAGCATCCCACAGGGATTCACAGCATCCCACAGGCAGAGCATCGCATAAGGAATCAGAGCATCCCACAAGGATTCAGAGCATCCCACAAGCAGAGCATGCCAGAGGGATTCAGAGCATCCCACAGGGCTCCAGAGCATCCCACAGGGCTCCAGAGCATCCCACCAAGCAGAGCACCCCGCAGAGATTCACAGCATCACACAACCACAGCATAATACAGAGCTCCAGAGCATCCCATAGGGATTCAGAGCACCCCAAGCGCATCAGAACCCCCCCATCTCCCCATGGAAGCCCCCATCGACACCCCTGACCCACCCCCCTCCCCATGGAGCTCCCCCCATGGAACCTGCCTCTCTATGACATCAGCCCCAGCTCCAAGGGACCTGCATCCAGCACCTGTATCCCCGAGGCAGTTGCGCTTTGGGTGCAGTGGTGCTTGCAGCTCCTTGCTTGCAGCTCCTTGGTGTCACCTCCTTGGTGTCACTCTTAGCGGTGGTGGCAGCGATGGCTTTGCTCCGTGTCATCATCCTGCTGGCTTCGGCCTGGCTGGTGCAAGGCTCCTGGGACAGCTGTGGGTGAGTGGCTCCAGGCTCCAGGGTTCCTGGTATTCCATAGGGAGATGCTGCTGCTCCCAGCCACGGTCACACCAATGGGGAGGTGGGATTTGAGGAGCCCCACTTGCTTGCCATCACCCCATGCGCTGGCACAGCACAGCTATGGGGCACCCCATAGGGTCCTGTGTCCTGCAGCACCCTAGGAGGCAGGATGATGCTCATCTCTGGGGCACTGCGTAGGGTCCCTTTTCCCTGCAGCACCCAATGGGGCGGGACAATGCTCGCCCTTCATCCCTAAGCATCAAGTGTTGGGCTTCTGCTTCAAGAGGGACCTGCGGTACCCGTCCCATGGCTGATTCTTACGGGATGTCGCGCGTCGTCGGAGGCACGGATGCGCACCAGGGCGCCTGGCCGCGGGTGCTCAGCATCCAGTTCCCCACAGCCACGGCATTCTCGCACATCTGCGGGGGGTCCCTCATCCCGTATGAAGACAGGCTGAGGAAGTTGGGGCTTTTCAGCCTGGAGAAGAGAAGGCTGCGTGGAGACCTCAGAGCAGCCTTCCAGTACCTGAAGGGGGCCTACAGGGATGCTGGGGAGGGACTCTTTGTCAGGGACTGTAGTGACAGGACAAGGGGTAATGGGTTAAAACTTAAACAGGGGAAGTTTAAATTGGATATAAGGAGGAAATTCTTTCCTGTTAGGGTGGGGAGACGCTGGAATCGGTTGCCCAGGGAGGTTCCGAGTGCTCCATCCCTGGCGGTGTTCAAGGCCAGGTTGGATGAAGCCTTGTGTGGGATGGTTTAGTGAGAGGTGTCCCTGTCCATGGCAGGGGGGTTGGAACTAGATGATCTTAAGGTCCTTTCCAACCCTAACTATTCTATGATTCTGTGATTCTATGATCACCCCTCAATGGGTCCTCACAGCCACTCACTGCTTCGTCGGGCAAAAGTAAGGGGGAGAAGGGATTGCAGCCATAGGGAATAGGCCAGGAGCAGCTCCCAGCCCGTCCCCTTCCCCATCCTGGGTGCACTGGGAAGAGCGCTCAGGAGAAGGCTGCTTCCAGCTTGACAGCCCTTCAGCCTAAGGCACACTGCTTTACTTTGGGATGCAGCCGGAATGTGGCTCCTTCCCATCCCTCTTCTCCATAGAATGGATTAGAATAGATTAAAATGGAATGGAATGCAATGCAATGGTTATGGATCATGGAGTGGGGTGGGTTGGGAAGGAGCTTGAGATCATCCACTTCCAACCCCTTGCCATGGGCAGGGATGCCTTCCATAGAGCAGCTTGCTCCAAGCTGGCCTGCAGCACTGCCAGGGATGGAGCAGCCAAACCTTCTCCATCCATGCCATCCCAGTGCCCCAGCACCCTCTGAGGGAATCCCTTCCTTATCTCCAGCCTGCAATTCCCTCTCGGAACCCATCAGCCCTTGTCCTATGGCTCCAATCCCGGCTCTTCCACTCCCTCCCAGCTTCACCACGGATTGCTTCATGATGGTCAGAATCATGGACGTGGCTTGGGCCAATGCCGAGACCCACAAGTGTTGGATACGGCAGGTCGTGGTCCAGGAATATTATACGGCTTAGGATCACGGTTAGGGTTAGGTTTAGAATTAGGGTTAGCTTTAGGGTTAGGGTCAGGGTCACGGTTAGGTACAGGGTTAGGTTTAGGGTTAGGTCTTAGGTTTAGGGATAGGGTTAGGTTTAGGGTTACGTGTTAGGGTTAGGGTTAGGGATAGGGTTAGGGTTAGGGTTAGGGTTAGGGTTAACTGTAACCGGAGTTAACCCTAGGGGTGGAGTTAAGACCAGGTTGAGTCTTAGGGTTAGGGTTAGAGTTGCAGTTAGGATCAGGTTTAGGGTTAGGATTAGGGTGAGGGTTTAGGGTTAGGGTTAGGGTTAACCTTCACCAGAGTTAAGCCTGGGGGCGGAGTTAACCCCAGGGTTAGGGTTAGGATTAGTGTTAGCATTAACCCTAATCAGAATTAACCCTAGTTGCGGGTTTAATCCCAGGCTTAGGGTTAGGGTTAGGGTTAGGGTCTGGCTTAGCGTTAGACTTAAGTTTAGGGTTAGGTTAACCCTAACCGGAGTTAACTAGGGTTAGGGTTAGGGTTAAGGTTAGGGTTTCCTCTAACCGGAGTTAACCCTAGGGGTTAACTGCTCAAGGTTCCTCCCCAAAAACCCCAAGTGCTGGAGCTCACCCACGTCTGCCCCGGGAGCAGGGTCAGGCCCCACAGCTCTGCTCCTGCCAGCGCTGCCAAGCCCTGCACTCCCTAGATGGTGCCATCAGAGCGCCCCACACACCGCAGCGCGGGCTGGGCCATTGCTCTGGCTCCGGCAGAGGCACAAGTGCCTTTGGAAGCTGCCAGCGAACAACAAGAGCTGAGAGGCGGCTGCAGAAGGGCTCTGCTGTGGGGCTGAAAGCCAAGGGTGGTGCAGGGCAAAGGAGAGACGGCAGAGCCTCAGCCCTTGGGCTTCCTTCAGAGGAGGTGGCGCTGCTGCCCTTGATCCTGGGTGTTCTCCAGGCCTGACCTGCCCTCAGCGGTCTCCAGTGGCCTCAGGCAAGGCCAGCAGCAGAGACAGGATGTTCTGCACAAATGTCTGCACCTGCTCCTGGGCCTGGGCAGTGCTGAGAGCTCTTCTGCAGCCAAATGCAAATCGTACTTTACAGTCAGACAGCGTGGTGTGGGGTGGAAGGGACCTTAAATCCCCATAGGGATTCAGAGCATCCCACAAGCAGAGCATCCCACAGGGATTCACAGCATCCCACAGGCAGAGCATCGCATAAGGAATCAGAGCATCCCACAAGGATTCAGAGCATCCCACAAGCAGAGCATCCCACAGGGATTCACAGCATCCCACAGGGCTCCAGAGCATCCCACAGGGCTCCAGAGCATCCCACCAAGCAGAGCACCCCGCAGAGATTCACAGCATCACACAACCACAGCATAATACAGAGCTCCAGAGCATCCCATAGGGATTCAGAGCACCCCAAGCGCATCAGAACCCCCCCATCTCCCCATGGAAGCCCCCATCGACACCCCTGACCCACCCCCCTCCCCATGGAGCTCCCCCCATGGAACCTGCCTCTCTATGACATCAGCCCCAGCTCCAAGGGACCTGCATCCAGCACCTGTATCCCCGGGGCAGTTGCGCTTTGGGTGCAGTGGTGCTTGCAGCTCCTTGCTTGCAGCTCCTTGGTGTCACCTCCTTGGTGTCACTCTTAGCGGTGGTGGCAGCGATGGCTTTGCTCCGTGTCATCATCCTGCTGGCTTCGGCCTGGCTGGTGCAAGGCTCCTGGGACAGCTGTGGGTGAGTGGCTCCAGGCTCCAGGGTTCCTGGTATTCCATAGGGAGATGCTGCTGCTTCCAGCCACGGTCACACCAATGGGGAGGTGGGATTTGAGGAGCCCCACTTGCTTGCCATCACCCCATACGCTGGCACAGCACAGCTATGGGGCACCCCATAGGGTCCTGTGTCCTGCAGCACCCTAGGAGGCAGGATGATGCTCATCTCTGGGGCACTGCGTAGGGTCCCTTTTCCCTGCAGCACCCAATGGGGCGGGACAATGCTCGCCCTTCATCCCTAAGCATCAAGTGTTGGGCTTCTGCTTCAAGAGGAACCTGCGGTACCCGTCCCATGGCTGATTCTTACGGGATGTCGCGCGTCGTCGGAGGCACGGATGCGCACCAGGGCGCCTGGCCGCGGGTGCTCAGCATCCAGTTCCCCACAGCCACCGCATTCTCGCACATCTGCGGGGGGTCCCTCATCCCGTATGAAGACAGGCTGAGGAAGTTGGGGCTTTTCAGCCTGGAGAAGAGAAGGCTGCGTGGAGACCTCAGAGCAGCCTTCCAGTACCTGAAGGGGGCCTACAGGGATGCTGGGGAGGGACTCTTTGTCAGGGACTGTAGTGACAGGACAAGGGGTAATGGGTTAAAAATTAAACAGGGGAAGTTTAAATTGGATATAAGGAGGAAATTCTTTCCTGTTAGGGTGGGGAGACGCTGGAATCGGTTGCCCAGGGAGGTTCCGAGTGCTCCATCCCTGGCGGTGTTCAAGGCCAGGTTGGATGAAGCCTTGTGTGGGATGGTTTAGTGAGAGGTGTCCCTGTCCATGGCAGGGGGGTTGGAACTAGATGATCTTAAGGTCCTTTCCAACCCTAACTATTCTATGATTCTGTGATTCTATGATCACCCCTCAATGGGTCCTCACAGCCACTCACTGCTTCGTCGGGCAAAAGTAAGGGGGAGAAGGGATTGCAGCCATAGGGAATAGGCCAGGAGCAGCTCCCAGCCCGTCCCCTTCCCCATCCTGGGTGCACTGGGAAGAGCGCTCAGGAGAAGGCTGCTTCCAGCTTGACAGCCCTTGAGCCTAAGGCACACTGCTTTCCTTTGGGAAGCAGCCAGAATGTGGCTCCTTCCCATCCCTCTTCTCCATAGAATGGATTAGAATAGATTAAAATGGAATGGAATGCAATGCAATGGTTATGGATCATGGAGTGGGGTGGGTTGGGAAGGAGCTTGAGATCATCCACTTCCAACCCCTTGCCATGGGCAGGGATGCCTTCCATAGAGCAGCTTGCTCCAAGCTGGCCTGCAGCACTGCCAGGGATGGAGCAGCCAAACCTTCTCCATCCATGCCATCCCAGTGCCCCAGCACCCTCTTAGGGAATCCCTTCCTTATCTCCAGCCTGCAATTCCCTGTCGGAACCCATGAGCCCTTGTCCTATGGCTCCAATCCCTGCTCTTCCACTCCCTCCCAGCTTCACCACGGATTGCTTCATGATGGTCAGAATCATGGACGTGGCTTGGGCCAATGCCGAGACCCACAAGTGTTGGATACGGCAGGTCGTGGTCCAGGAATATTATACGGCTTAGGATCACGGTTAGGGTTAGGTTTAGAATTAGGGTTAGCTTTAGGGTTAGGGTCAGGGTCACGGTTAGGTACAGGGTTAGGTTTAGGGTTAGGTCTTAGGTTTAGGGATAGGGTTAGGTTTAGGGTTACGTGTTAGGGTTAGGGATAGGGTTAGGGTTAGGGTTAGGGTTAGGGTTAACTGTAACCGGAGTTAACCCTAGGGGTGGAGTTAAGACCAGGTTGAGTCTTAGGGTTAGGGTTAGAGTTGCAGTTAGGATCAGGTTTAGGGTTAGGATTAGGGTGAGGGTTTAGGGTTAGGGTTAGGGTTAACCTTCACCAGAGTTAAGCCTGGGGGCAGAGTTAACCCCAGGGTTAGGGTTAGGATTAGTGTTAGCATTAACCCTAATCAGAATTAACCCTAGTTGCGGGTTTAATCCCAGGCTTAGGGTTAGGGTTAGGGTTAGGGTCTGGCTTAGCGTTAGACTTAAGTTTAGGGTTAGGTTAACCCTAACCGGAGTTAACTAGGGTTAGGGTTAGGGTTAAGGTTAGGGTTTCCTCTAACCGGAGTTAACCCTAGGGGTTAACTGCTCAAGGTTCCTCCCCAAAAACCCCAAGTGCTGGAGCTCACCCACGTCTGCCCCGGGAGCAGGGTCAGGCCCCACAGCTCTGCTCCTGCCAGCGCTGCCGAGCCCTGCACTCCCTTGATGGTGCCATCAGAGCGCCCCACACACCGCAGCACGGGCTGGGCCATTGCTCTGGCTCCGGCAGAGGCACAAGTGCCTTTGGAAGCTGCCAGCGAACAACAAGGGCTGAGAGGCGGCTGCAGAAGGGCTCTGCTGTGGGGCTGAAAGCCAAGGGTGTTGCAGGGCAAAGGAGAGACGGCAGAGCCTCAGCCCTTGGGCTTCCTTCAGAGGAGGTGGCGCTGCTGCCCTTGATCCTGGCTGTTCTCCAGGCCTGACCTGCCCTCAGCGGTCTCCAGTGGCCTCTGGCAAGGCCAGCAGCAGAGACAGGATGTTCTGCACAAATGTCTGCACCTGCTCCTGGGCCTGGGCAGTGCTGAGAGCTCTTCTGCAGCCAAATGCAAATCGTACTTTACAGTCAGACAGCGTGGTGTGGGGTGGAAGGGACCTTAAATCCCCATAGGGATTCAGAGCATCCCACAAGCAGAGCATCCCACAGGGATTCACAGCATCCCACAGGCAGAGCATCGCATAAGGAATCAGAGCATCCCACAAGGATTCAGAGCATCCCACAAGCAGAGCATGCCAGAGGGATTCAGAGCATCCCACAGGGCTCCAGAGCATCCCACAGGGCTCCAGAGCATCCCACCAAGCAGAGCACCCCGCAGAGATTCACAGCATCACACAACCACAGCATAATACAGAGCTCCAGAGCATCCCATAGGGATTCAGAGCACCCCAAGCGCATCAGAACCCCCCCATCTCCCCATGGAAGCCCCCATCGACACCCCTGACCCACCCCCCTCCCCATGGAGCTCCCCCCATGGAACCTGCCTCTCTATGACATCAGCCCCAGCTCCAAGGGACCTGCATCCAGCACCTGTATCCCCGGGGCAGTTGCGCTTTGGGTGCAGTGGTGCTTGCAGCTCCTTGCTTGCAGCTCCTTGGTGTCACCTCCTTGGTGTCACTCTTAGCGGTGGTGGCAGCGATGGCTTTGCTCCGTGTCATCATCCTGCTGGCTTCGGCCTGGCTGGTGCAAGGCTCCTGGGACAGCTGTGGGTGAGTGGCTCCAGGCTCCAGGGTTCCTGGTATTCCATAGGGAGATGCTGCTGCTTCCAGCCACGGTCACACCAATGGGGAGGTGGGATTTGAGGAGCCCCACTTGCTTGCCATCACCCCATACGCTGGCACAGCACAGCTATGGGGCACCCCATAGGGTCCTGTGTCCTGCAGCACCCTAGGAGGCAGGATGATGCTCATCTCTGGGGCACTGCGTAGGGTCCCTTTTCCCTGCAGCACCCAATGGGGCGGGACAATGCTCGCCCTTCATCCCTAAGCATCAAGTGTTGGGCTTCTGCTTCAAGAGGAACCTGCGGTACCCGTCCCATGGCTGATTCTTACGGGATGTCGCGCGTCGTCGGAGGCACGGATGCGCACCAGGGCGCCTGGCCGCGGGTGCTCAGCATCCAGTTCCCCACAGCCACCGCATTCTCGCACATCTGCGGGGGGTCCCTCATCCCGTATGAAGACAGGCTGAGGAAGTTGGGGCTTTTCAGCCTGGAGAAGAGAAGGCTGCGTGGAGACCTCAGAGCAGCCTTCCAGTACCTGAAGGGGGCCTACAGGGATGCTGGGGAGGGACTCTTTGTCAGGGACTGTAGTGACAGGACAAGGGGTAATGGGTTAAAAATTAAACAGGGGAAGTTTAAATTGGATATAAGGAGGAAATTCTTTCCTGTTAGGGTGGGGAGACGCTGGAATCGGTTGCCCAGGGAGGTTCCGAGTGCTCCATCCCTGGCGGTGTTCAAGGCCAGGTTGGATGAAGCCTTGTGTGGGATGGTTTAGTGAGAGGTGTCCCTGTCCATGGCAGGGGGGTTGGAACTAGATGATCTTAAGGTCCTTTCCAACCCTAACTATTCTATGATTCTGTGATTCTAGGATCACCCCTCAATGGGTCCTCACAGCCACTCACTGCTTCGTCGGGCAAAAGTAAGGGGGAGAAGGGATTGCAGCCATAGGGAATAGGCCAGGAGCAGCTCCCAGCCCGTCCCCTTCCCCATCCTGGGTGCACTGGGAAGAGCGCTCAGGAGAAGGCTGCTTCCAGCTTGACAGCCCTTGAGCCTAAGGCACACTGCTTTCCTTTGGGAAGCAGCCAGAATGTGGCTCCTTCCCATCCCTCTTCTCCATAGAATGGATTAGAATAGATTAAAATGGAATGGAATGCAATGCAATGGTTATGGATCATGGAGTGGGGTGGGTTGGGAAGGAGCTTGAGATCATCCACTTCCAACCCCTTGCCATGGGCAGGGATGCCTTCCATAGAGCAGCTTGCTCCAAGCTGGCCTGCAGCACTGCCAGGGATGGAGCAGCCAAACCTTCTCCATCCATGCCATCCCAGTGCCCCAGCACCCTCTTAGGGAATCCCTTCCTTATCTCCAGCCTGCAATTCCCTGTCGGAACCCATCAGCCCTTGTCCTATGGCTCCAATCCCTGCTCTTCCACTCCCTCCCAGCTTCACCACGGATTGCTTCATGATGGTCAGAATCATGGACGTGGCTTGGGCCAATGCCGAGACCCACAAGTGTTGGATACGGCAGGTCGTGGTCCAGGAATATTATACGGCTTAGGATCACGGTTAGGGTTAGGTTTAGAATTACGGTTAGCTTTAGGGTTAGGGTCAGGGTCACGGTTAGGTACAGGGTTAGGTTTAGGGTTAGGTCTTAGGTTTAGGGATAGGGTTAGGTTTAGGGTTACGTGTTAGGGTTAGGGATAGGGTTAGGGTTAGGGTTAGGGTTAGGGTTAACTGTAACCGGAGTTAACCCTAGGGGTGGAGTTAAGACCAGGTTGAGTCTTAGGGTTAGGGTTAGAGTTGCAGTTAGGATCAGGTTTAGGGTTAGGATTAGGGTTAGGGTTTAGGGTTAGGGTTAGGGTTAACCTTCACCAGAGTTAAGCCTGGGGGCGGAGTTAACCCCAGGGTTAGGGTTAGGATTAGTGTTAGCATTAACCCTAATCAGAATTAACCCTAGTTGCGGGTTTAATCCCAGGCTTAGGTTTAGGGTTAGGGTTAGGGTCTGGCTTAGCGTTAGACTTAAGTTTAGGGTTAGGTTAACCCTAACCGGAGTTAACTAGGGTTAGGGTTAGGGTTAAGGTTAGGGTTTCCTCTAACCGGAGTTAACCCTAGGGGTTAACTGCTCAAGGTTCCTCCCCAAAAACCCCAAGTGCTGGAGCTCACCCACGTCTGCCCCGGGAGCAGGGTCAGGCCCCACAGCTCTGCTCCTGCCAGCGCTGCCGAGCCCTGCACTCCCTTGATGGTGCCATCAGAGCGCCCCACACACCGCAGCGCGGGCTGGGCCATTGCTCTGGCTCCGGCAGAGGCACAAGTGCCTTTGGAAGCTGCCAGCGAACAACAAGGGCTGAGAGGCGGCTGCAGAAGGGCTCTGCTGTCGGGCTGAAAGCCAAGGGTGTTGCAGGGCAAAGGAGAGACGGCAGAGCCTCAGCCCTTGGGCTTCCTTCAGAGGAGGTGGCGCTGCTGCCCTTGATCCTGGCTGTTCTCCAGGCCTGACCTGCCCTCAGCGGTCTCCAGTGGCCTCTGGCAAGGCCAGCAGCAGAGACAGGATGTTCTGCACAAATGTCTGCACCTGCTCCTGGGCCTGGGCAGTGCTGAGAGCTCTTCTGCAGCCAAATGCAAATCGTACTTTACAGTCAGACAGCGTGGTGTGGGGTGGAAGGGACCTTAAATCCCCATAGGGATTCAGAGCATCCCACAAGCAGAGCATCCCACAGGGATTCACAGCATCCCACAGGCAGAGCATCGCATAAGGAATCAGAGCATCCCACAAGGATTCAGAGCATCCCACAAGCAGAGCATGCCAGAGGGATTCAGAGCATCCCACAGGGCTCCAGAGCATCCCACAGGGCTCCAGAGCATCCCACCAAGCAGAGCACCCCGCAGAGATTCACAGCATCACACAACCACAGCATAATACAGAGCTCCAGAGCATCCCATAGGGATTCAGAGCACCCCAAGCGCATCAGAACCCCCCCATCTCCCCATGGAAGCCCCCATCGACACCCCTGACCCACCCCCCTCCCCATGGAGCTCCCCCCATGGAACCTGCCTCTCTATGACATCAGCCCCAGCTCCAAGGGACCTGCATCCAGCACCTGTATCCCCGGGGCAGTTGCGCTTTGGGTGCAGTGGTGCTTGCAGCTCCTTGCTTGCAGCTCCTTGGTGTCACCTCCTTGGTGTCACTCTTAGCGGTGGTGGCAGCGATGGCTTTGCTCCGTGTCATCATCCTGCTGGCTTCGGCCTGGCTGGTGCAAGGCTCCTGGGACAGCTGTGGGTGAGTGGCTCCAGGCTCCAGGGTTTCTGGTATTCCATAGGGAGATGCTGCTGCTCCCAGCCACGGTCACACCAATGGGGAGGTGGGATTTGAGGAGCCCCACTTGCTTGCCATCACCCCATACGCTGGCACAGCACAGCTATGGGGCACCCCATAGGGTCCTGTGTCCTGCAGCACCCTAGGAGGCAGGATGATGCTCATCTCTGGGACACTGCGTAGGGTCCCTTTTCCCTGCAGCACCCAATGGGGCGGGACAATGCTCGCCCTTCATCCCTAAGCATCAAGTGTTGGGCTTCTGCTTCAAGAGGAACCTGCGGTACCCGTCCCATGGCTGATTCTTACGGGATGTCGCGCGTCGTCGGAGGCACGGATGCGCACCAGGGCGCCTGGCCGCGGGTGCTCAGCATCCAGTTCCCCACAGCCACCGCATTCTCGCACATCTGCGGGGGGTCCCTCATCCCGTATGAAGACAGGCTGAGGAAGTTGGGGCTTTTCAGCCTGGAGAAGAGAAGGCTGCGTGGAGACCTCAGAGCAGCCTTCCAGTACCTGAAGGGGGCCTACAGGGATGCTGGGGAGGGACTCTTTGTCAGGGACTGTAGTGACAGGACAAGGGGTAATGGGTTAAAACTTAAACAGGGCAAGTTTAAATTGGATATAAGGAGGAAATTCTTTCCTGTTAGGGTGGGGAGACGCTGGAATCGGTTGCCCAGGGAGGTTCCGAGTGCTCCATCCCTGGCGGTGTTCAAGGCCAGGTTGGATGAAGCCTTGTGTGGGATGGTTTAGTGAGAGGTGTCCCTGTCCATGGCAGGGGGGTTGGAACTAGATGATCTTAAGGTCCTTTCCAACCCTAACTATTCTATGATTCTGTGATTCTATGATCACCACTCAATGGGTCCTCACAGCCACTCACTGCTTCGTCGGGCAAAAGTAAGGGGGAGAAGGGATTGCAGCCATAGGGAATAGGCCAGGAGCAGCTCCCAGCCCGTCCCCTTCCCCATCCTGGGTGCACTGGGAAGAGCGCTCAGGAGAAGGCTGCTTCCAGCTTGACAGCCCTTGAGCCTAAGGCACACTGCTTTCCTTTGGGAAGCAGCCGGAATGTGGCTCCTTCCCATCCCTCTTCTCCATAGAATGGATTAGAATAGATTAAAATGGAATGGAATGCAATGCAATGGTTATGGATCATGGAGTGGGGTGGGTTGGGAAGGAGCTTGAGATCATCCACTTCCAACCCCTTGCCATGGGCAGGGATGCCTTCCATAGAGCAGCTTGCTCCAAGCTGGCCTGCAGCACTGCCAGGGATGGAGCAGCCAAACCTTCTCCATCCATGCCATCCCAGTGCCCCAACACCCTCTTAGGGAATCCCTTCCTTATCTCCAGCCTGCAATTCCCTGTCGGAACCCATCAGCCCTTGTCCTATGGCTCCAATCCCTGCTCTTCCACTCCCTCCCAGCTTCACCACGGATTGCTTCATGATGGTCAGAATCATGGACGTGGCTTGGGCCAATGCCGAGACCCACAAGTGTTGGATACGGCAGGTCGTGGTCCAGGAATATTATACGGCTTAGGATCACGGTTAGGGTTAGGTTTAGAATTACGGTTAGCTTTAGGGTTAGGGTCAGGGTCACGGTTAGGTACAGGGTTAGGTTTAGGGTTAGGTCTTAGGTTTAGGGATAGGGTTAGGTTTAGGGTTACGTGTTAGGGTTAGGGATAGGGTTAGGGTTAGGGTTAGGGTTAGGGTTAACTGTAACCGGAGTTAACCCTAGGGGTGGAGTTAAGACCAGGTTGAGTCTTAGGGTTAGGGTTAGAGTTGCAGTTAGGATCAGGTTTAGGGTTAGGATTAGGGTGAGGGTTTAGGGTTAGGGTTAGGGTTAACCTTCACCAGAGTTAAGCCTGGGGGCGGAGTTAACCCCAGGGTTAGGGTTAGGATTAGTGTTAGCATTAACCCTAATCAGAATTAACCCTAGTTGCGGGTTTAATCCCAGGCTTAGGGTTAGGGTTAGGGTTAGGGTCTGGCTTAGCGTTAGACTTAAGTTTAGGGTTAGGTTAACCCTAACCGGAGTTAACTAGGGTTAGGGTTAGGGTTAAGGTTAGGGTTTCCTCTAACCGGAGTTAACCCTAGGGGTTAACTGCTCAAGGTTCCTCCCCAAAAACCCCAAGTGCTGGAGCTCACCCACGTCTGCCCCGGGAGCAGGGTCAGGCCCCACAGCTCTGCTCCTGCCAGCGCTGCCGAGCCCTGCACTCCCTTGATGGTGCCATCAGAGCGCCCCACACACCGCAGCACGGGCTGGGCCATTGCTCTGGCTCCGGCAGAGGCACAAGTGCCTTTGGAAGCTGCCAGCGAACAACAAGGGCTGAGAGGCGGCTGCAGAAGGGCTCTGCTGTGGGGCTGAAAGCCAAGGGTGGTGCAGGGCAAAGGAGAGACGGCAGAGCCTCAGCCCTTGGGCTTCCTTCAGAGGAGGTGGCGCTGCTGCCCTTGATCCTGGCTGTTCTCCAGGCCTGACCTGCCCTCAGCGGTCTCCAGTGGCCTCTGGCAAGGCCAGCAGCAGAGACAGGATGTTCTGCACAAATGTCTGCACCTGCTCCTGGGCCTGGGCAGTGCTGAGAGCTCTTCTGCAGCCAAATGCAAATCGTACTTTACAGTCAGACAGCGTGGTGTGGGGTGGAAGGGACCTTAAATCCCCATAGGGATTCAGAGCATCCCACAAGCAGAGAATCCCACAGGGATTCACAGCATCCCACAGGGCTCCAGAGCATCCCGCAGGGCTCCAGAGCATCCCACCAAGCAGAGCACCCCGCAGAGATTCACAGCATCACACAACCACAGCATAATACAGAGCTCCAGAGCATCCCATAGGGATTCAGAGCACCCCAAGCGCATCAGAACCCCCCCATCTCCCCATGGAAGCCCCCATCGACACCCCTGACCCACCCCCCTCCCCATGGAGCTCCCCCCATGGAACCTGCCTCTCTATGACATCAACCCCAGCTCCAAGGGACCTGCATCCAGCACCCGAATCCCCGGGGCAGTTGCGCTTTGGGTGCAGTGGTGCTTGCAGCTCCTTGCTTGCAGCTCCTTGGTGTCACCTCCTTGGTGTCACTCTTAGCGGTGGTGGCAGCGATGGCTTTGCTCCGTGTCATCATCCTGCTGGCTTCGGCCTGGCTGGTGCAAGGCTCCTGGGACAGCTGTGGGTGAGTGGCTCCAGGCTCCAGGGTTCCTGGTATTCCATAGGGAGATGCTGCTGCTCCCAGCCACGGTCACACCAATGGGGAGGTGGGATTTGAGGAGCCCCACTTGCTTGCCATCACCCCATGCGCTGGCACAGCACAGCTATGGGGCACCCCATAGGGTCCTGTGTCCTGCAGCACCCTAGGAGGCAGGATGATGCTCATCTCTGGGACACTGCGTAGGGTCCCTTTTCCCTGCAGCACCCAATGGGGCGGGACAATGCTCGCCCTTCATCCCTAAGCATCAAGTGTTGGGCTTCTGCTTCAAGAGGGACCTGCGGTACCCGTCCCATGGCTGATTCTTACGGGATGTCGCGCATCGTCGGAGGCACGGATGCGCACCAGGGCGCCTGGCCGCGGGTGCTCAGCATCCAGTTCCCCACAGCCACCGCATTCTCGCACATCTGCGGGGGGTCCCTCATCCCGTATGAAGACAGGCTGAGGAAGTTGGGGCTTTTCAGCCTGGAGAAGAGAAGGCTGCGTGGAGACCTCAGAGCAGCCTTCCAGTACCTGAAGGGGGCCTACAGGGATGCTGGGGAGGGACTCTTTGTCAGGGACTGTAGTGACAGGACAAGGGGTAATGGGTTAAAACTTAAACAGGGGAAGTTTAAATTGGATATAAGGAGGAAATTCTTTCCTGTTAGGGTGGGGAGACGCTGGAATCGGTTGCCCAGGGAGGTTCCGAGTGCTCCATCCCTGGCGGTGTTCAAGGCCAGGTTGGATGAAGCCTTGTGTGGGATGGTTTAGTGAGAGGTGTCCCTGTCCATGGCAGGGGGGTTGGAACTAGATGATCTTAAGGTCCTTTCCAACCCTAACTATTCTATGATTCTGTGATTCTATGATCACCCCTCAATGGGTCCTCACAGCCACTCACTGCTTCGTCGGGCAAAAGTAAGGGGGAGAAGGGATTGCAGCCATAGGGAATAAGCCAGGAGCAGCTCCCAGCCCGTCCCCTTCCCCATCCTGGGTGTACTGGGAAGAGCGCTCAGGAGAAGGCTGCTTCCAGCTTGACAGCCCTTGAGCCTAAGGCACACTGCTTTCCTTTGGGAAGCAGCCGGAATGTGGCTCCTTCCCATCCCTCTTCTCCATAGAATGGATTAGAATAGATTAAAATGGAATGGAATGCAATGCAATGGTTATGGATCATGGAGTGGGGTGGGTTGGGAAGGAGCTTGAGATCATCCACTTCCAACCCCTTGCCATGGGCAGGGATGCCTTCCATAGAGCAGCTTGCTCCAAGCTGGCCTGCAGCACTGCCAGGGATGGAGCAGCCAAACCTTCTCCATCCATGCCATCCCAGTGCCCCAGCACCCTCTGAGGGAATCCCTTCCTTATCTCCAGCCTGCAATTCCCTGTCGGAACCCATCAGCCCTTGTCCTATGGCTCCAATCCCTGTTCTTCCACTCCCTCCCAGCTTCACCACGGATTGCTTCATGATGGTCAGAATCATGGACGTGGCTTGGGCCAATGCCGAGACCCACAAGAGTTGGATACGGCAGGTCATGGTCCAGGAATATTATACGGCTTAGGATCACGGTTAGGGTTAGGTTTAGAATTAGGGTTAGCTTTAGGGTTAGGGTCAGGGTCACGGTTAGGTACAGGGTTAGGTTTAGGGTTAGGTCTTAGGTTTAGGGATAGGGTTAGGTTTAGGGTTACGTGTTAGGGTTAGGGATAGGGTTAGGGTTAGGGTTAGGGTTAACTGTAACCGGAGTTAACCCTAGGGGTGGAGTTAAGACCAGGTTGAGTCTTAGGGTTAGGGTTAGAGTTGCAGTTAGGATCAGGTTTAGGGTTAGGATTAGGGTTAGGGTTTAGGGTTAGGGTTAGGGTTAACCTTCACCAGAGTTAAGCCTGGGGGCGGAGTTAACCCCAGGGTTAGGGTTAGGATTAGTGTTAGCATTAACCCTAATCTGAATTAACCCTAGTTGCGGGTTTAATCCCAGGCTTAGGGTTAGGGTTAGGGTTAGGGTCTGGCTTAGCGTTAGACTTAAGTTTAGGGTTAGGTTAACCCTAACCGGAGTTAACTAGGGTTAGGGTTAGGGTTAAGGTTAGGGTTTCCTCTAACCGGAGTTAACCCTAGGGGTTAACTGCTCAAGGTTCCTCCCCAAAAACCCCAAGTGCTGGAGCTCACCCACGTCTGCCCCGGGAGCAGGGTCAGGCCCCACAGCTCTGCTCCTGCCAGCGCTGCCGAGCCCTGCACTCCCTTGATGGTGCCATCAGAGCGCCCCACACACCGCAGCACGGGCTGGGCCATTGCTCTGGCTCCGGCAGAGGCACAAGTGCCTTTGGAAGCTGCCAGCGAACAACAAGAGCTGAGAGGCGGCTGCAGAAGGGCTCTGCTGTCGGGCTGAAAGCCAAGGGTAGTGCAGGGCAAAGGAGAGACGGCAGAGCCTCAGCCCTTGGGCTTCCTTCAGAGGAGGTGGCGCTGCTGCCCTTGATCCTGGCTGTTCTCCAGGCCTGACCTGCCCTCAGCGGTCTCCAGTGGCCTCTGGCAAGGCCAGCAGCAGAGACAGGATGTTCTGCACAAATGTCTGCACCTGCTCCTGGGCCTGGGCAGTGCTGAGAGCTCTTCTGCAGCCAAATGCAAATCGTACTTTACAGTCAGACAGCGTGGTGTGGGGTGGAAGGGACCTTAAATCCCCATAGGGATTCAGAGCATCCCACAAGCAGAGCATCCCACAGGGATTCACAGCATCCCACAGGCAGAGCATCGCATAAGGAATCAGAGCATCCCACAAGCATTCAGAGCATCCCACAAGCAGAGCATCCCACAGGGATTCACAGCATCCCACAGGGCTCCAGAGCATCCCGCAGGGCTCCAGAGCATCCCACCAAGCAGAGCACCCCGCAGAGATTCACAGCATCACACAACCACAGCATAATACAGAGCTCCAGAGCATCCCATAGGGATTCAGAGCACCCCAAGCGCATCAGAACCCCCCCATCTCCCCATGGAAGCCCCCATCGACACCCCTGACCCACCCCCCTCCCCATGGAGCTCCCCCCATGGAACCTGCCTCTCTATGACATCAGCCCCAGCTCCAAGGGACCTGCATCCAGCACCTGTATCCCCGGGGCAGTTGCGCTTTGGGTGCAGTGGTGCTTGCAGCTCCTTGCTTGCAGCTCCTTGGTGTCACCTCCTTGGTGTCACTCTTAGCGGTGGTGGCAGCGATGGCTTTGCTCCGTGTCATCATCCTGCTGGCTTCGGCCTGGCTGGTGCAAGGCTCCTGGGACAGCTGTGGGTGAGTGGCTCCAGGCTCCAGGGTTCCTGGTATTCCATAGGGAGATGCTGCTGCTCCCAGCCACGGTCACACCAATGGGGAGGTGGGATTTGAGGAGCCCCACTTGCTTGCCATCACCCCATACGCTGGCACAGCACAGCTATGGGGCACCCCATAGGGTCCTGTGTCCTGCAGCACCCTAGGAGGCAGGATGATGCTCATCTCTGGGACACTGCGTAGGGTCCCTTTTCCCTGCAGCACCCAATGGGGCGGGACAATGCTCGCCCTTCATCCCTAAGCATCAAGTGTTGGGCTTCTGCTTCAAGAGGGACCTGCGGTGCCCGTCCCATGGCTGATTCTTACGGGATGTCGCGCATCGTCGGAGGCACGGATGCGCACCAGGGCGCCTGGCCGCGGGTGCTCAGCATCCAGTTCCCCACAGCCACCGCATTCTCGCACATCTGCGGGGGGTCCCTCATCCCGTATGAAGACAGGCTGAGGAAGTTGGGGCTTTTCAGCCTGGAGAAGAGAAGGCTGCGTGGAGACCTCAGAGCAGCCTTCCAGTACCTGAAGGGGGCCTACAGGGATGCTGGGGAGGGACTCTTTGTCAGGGACTGTAGTGACAGGACAAGGGGTAATGGGTTAAAACTTAAACAGGGGAAGTTTAAATTGGATATAAGGAGGAAATTCTTTCCTGTTAGGGTGGGGAGACGCTGGAATCGGTTGCCCAGGGAGGTTCCGAGTGCTCCATCCCTGGCGGTGTTCAAGGCCAGGTTGGATGAAGCCTTGTGTGGGATGGTTTAGTGAGAGGTGTCCCTGTCCATGGCAGGGGGGTTGGAACTAGATGATCTTAAGGTCCTTTCCAACCCTAACTATTCTATGATTCTGTGATTCTATGATCACCCCTCAATGGGTCCTCACAGCCACTCACTGCTTCGTCGGGCAAAAGTAAGGGGGAGAAGGGATTGCAGCCATAGGGAATAAGCCAGGAGCAGCTCCCAGCCCGTCCCCTTCCCCATCCTGGGTGTACTGGGAAGAGCGCTCAGGAGAAGGCTGCTTCCAGCTTGACAGCCCTTGAGCCTAAGGCACACTGCTTTCCTTTGGGAAGCAGCCGGAATGTGGCTCCTTCCCATCCCTCTTCTCCATAGAATGGATTAGAATAGATTAAAATGGAATGGAATGCAATGCAATGGTTATGGATCATGGAGTGGGGTGGGTTGGGAAGGAGCTTGAGATCATCCACTTCCAACCCCTTGCCATGGGCAGGGATGCCTTCCATAGAGCAGCTTGCTCCAAGCTGGCCTGCAGCACTGCCAGGGATGGAGCAGCCAAACCTTCTCCATCCATGCCATCCCAGTGCCCCAGCACCCTCTGAGGGAATCCCTTCCTTATCTCCAGCCTGCAATTCCCTGTCGGAACCCATCAGCCCTTGTCCTATGGCTCCAATCCCTGTTCTTCCACTCCCTCCCAGCTTCACCACGGATTGCTTCATGATGGTCAGAATCATGGACGTGGCTTGGGCCAATGCCGAGACCCACAAGAGTTGGATACGGCAGGTCATGGTCCAGGAATATTATACGGCTTAGGATCACGGTTAGGGTTAGGTTTAGAATTAGGGTTAGCTTTAGGGTTAGGGTCAGGGTCACGGTTAGGTACAGGGTTAGGTTTAGGGTTAGGTCTTAGGTTTAGGGATAGGGTTAGGTTTAGGGTTACGTGTTAGTGTTAGGGATAGGGTTAGGGTTAGGGTTAGGGTTAACTGTAACCGGAGTTAACCCTAGGGGTGGAGTTAAGACCAGGTTGAGTCTTAGGGTTAGGGTTAGAGTTGCAGTTAGGATCAGGTTTAGGGTTAGGATTAGGGTTAGGGTTTAGGGTTAGGGTTAGGGTTAACCTTCACCAGAGTTAAGCCTGGGGGCGGAGTTAACCCCAGGGTTAGGGTTAGGATTAGTGTTAGCATTAACCCTAATCTGAATTAACCCTAGTTGCGGGTTTAATCCCAGGCTTAGGGTTAGGGTTAGGGTTAGGGTCTGGCTTAGCGTTAGACTTAAGTTTAGGGTTAGGTTAACCCTAACCGGAGTTAACTAGGGTTAGGGTTAGGGTTAAGGTTAGGGTTTCCTCTAACCGGAGTTAACCCTAGGGGTTAACTGCTCAAGGTTCCTCCCCAAAAACCCCAAGTGCTGGAGCTCACCCACGTCTGCCCCGGGAGCAGGGTCAGGCCCCACAGCTCTGCTCCTGCCAGCGCTGCCGAGCCCTGCACTCCCTTGATGGTGCCATCAGAGCGCCCCACACACCGCAGCACGGGCTGGGCCATTGCTCTGGCTCCGGCAGAGGCACAAGTGCCTTTGGAAGCTGCCAGCGAACAACAAGAGCTGAGAGGCGGCTGCAGAAGGGCTCTGCTGTCGGGCTGAAAGCCAAGGGTGGTGCAGGGCAAAGGAGAGACGGCAGAGCCTCAGCCCTTGGGCTTCCTTCAGAGGAGGTGGCGCTGCTGCCCTTGATCCTGGCTGTTCTCCAGGCCTCACCTGCCCTCAGCGGTCTCCAGTGGCCTCTGGCGAGGCCAGCAGCAGAGACAGGATGTTCTGCACAAATGTCTGCACCTGCTCCTGGGCCTGGGCAGTGCTGAGAGCTCTTCTGCAGCCAAATGCAAATCGTACTTTACAGTCAGACAGCGTGGTGTGGGGTGGAAGGGACCTTAAATCCCCATAGGGATTCAGAGCATCCCACAAGCAGAGCATCCCACAGGGATTCACAGCATCCCACAGGCAGAGCATCGCATAAGGAATCAGAGCATCCCACAAGCATTCAGAGCATCCCACAAGCAGAGCATCCCACAGGGATTCACAGCATCCCACAGGGCTCCAGAGCATCCCGCAGGGCTCCAGAGCATCCCACCAAGCAGAGCACCCCGCAGAGATTCACAGCATCACACAACCACAGCATAATACAGAGCTCCAGAGCATCCCATAGGGATTCAGAGCACCCCAAGCGCATCAGAACCCCCCCATCTCCCCATGGAAGCCCCCATCGACACCCCTGACCCACCCCCCTCCCCATGGAGCTCCCCCCATGGAACCTGCCTCTCTATGACATCAGCCCCAGCTCCAAGGGACCTGCATCCAGCACCTGTATCCCCGGGGCACTTGCGCTTTGGGTGCAGTGGTGCTTGCAGCTCCTTGCTTGCAGCTCCTTGGTGTCACCTCCTTGGTGTCACTCTTAGCGGTGGTGGCAGCGATGGCTTTGCTCCGTGTCATCATCCTGCTGGCTTCGGCCTGGCTGGTGCAAGGCTCCTGGGACAGCTGTGGGTGAGTGGCTCCAGGCTCCAGGGTTCCTGGTATTCCATAGGGAGATGCTGCTGCTCCCAGCCACGGTCACACCAATGGGGAGGTGGGATTTGAGGAGCCCCACTTGCTTGCCATCACCCCATGCGCTGGCACAGCACAGCTATGGGGCACCCCATAGGGTCCTGTGTCCTGCAGCACCCTAGGAGGCAGGATGATGCTCATCTCTGGGACACTGCGTAGGGTCCCTTTTCCCTGCAGCACCCAATGGGGCGGGACAATGCTCGCCCTTCATCCCTAAGCATCAAGTGTTGGGCTTCTGCTTCAAGAGGGACCTGCGGTACCCGTCCCATGGCTGATTCTTACGGGATGTCGCGCATCGTCGGAGGCACGGATGCGCACCAGGGCGCCTGGCCGCGGGTGCTCAGCATCCAGTTCCCCACAGCCACCGCATTCTCGCACATCTGCGGGGGGTCCCTCATCCCGTATGAAGACAGGCTGAGGAAGTTGGGGCTTTTCAGCCTGGAGAAGAGAAGGCTGCGTGGAGACCTCAGAGCAGCCTTCCAGTACCTGAAGGGGGCCTACAGGGATGCTGGGGAGGGACTCTTTGTCAGGGACTGTAGTGACAGGACAAGGGGTAATGGGTTAAAACTTAAACAGGGGAAGTTTAAATTGGATATAAGGAGGAAATTCTTTCCTGTTAGGGTGGGGAGACGCTGGAATCGGTTGTCCAGGGAGGTTCCGAGTGCTCCATCCCTGGCGGTGTTCAAGGCCAGGTTGGATGAAGCCTTGTGTGGGATGGTTTAGTGAGAGGTGTCCCTGTCCATGGCAGGGGGGTTGGAACTAGATGATCTTAAGGTCCTTTCCAACCCTAACTATTCTATGATTCTGTGATTCTATGATCACCCCTCAATGGGTCCTCACAGCCACTCACTGCTTCGTCGGGCAAAAGTAAGGGGGAGAAGGGATTGCAGCCATAGGGAATAGGCCAGGAGCAGCTCCCAGCCCGTCCCCTTCCCCATCCTGGATGCACTGGGAAGAGTGCTCAGGAGAAGGCTGCTTCCAGCTTGACAGCCCTTGAGCCTAAGGCACACTGCTTTCCTTTGGGAAGCAGCCGGAATGTGGCTCCTTCCCATCCCTCTTCTCCATAGAATGGATTAGAATAGGTTAAAATGGAATGGAATGCAATGCAATGGTTATGGATCATGGAGTGGGGTGGGTTGGGAAGGAGCTTGAGATCATCCACTTCCAACCCCTTGCCATGGGCAGGGATGCCTTCCATAGAGCAGCTTGCTCCAAGCTGGCCTGCAGCACTGCCAGGGATGGAGCAGCCAAACCTTCTCCATCCATGCCATCCCAGTGCCCCAGCACCCTCTTAGGGAATCCCTTCCTTATCTCCAGCCTGCAATTCCCTCTCGGAACCCATCAGCCCTTGTCCTATGGCTCCAATCCCTGCTCTTCCACTCCCTCCCAGCTTCACCACGGATTGCTTCATGATGGTCAGAATCATGGACGTGGCTTGGGCCAATGCCGAGACCCACAAGTGTTGGATATGGCAGGTCGTGGTCCAGGAATATTATACGGCTTAGGATCACGGTTAGGGTTAGGTTTAGAATTACGGTTAGCTTTAGGGTTAGGGTCAGGGTCACGGTTAGGTACAGGGTTAGGTTTAGGGTTAGGTCTTAGGTTTAGGGATAGGGTTAGGTTTAGGGTTACGTGTTAGGGTTAGGGATAGGGTTAGGGTTAGGGTTAGGGTTAGGGTTAACTGTAACCGGAGTTAACCCTAGGGGTGGAGTTAAGACCAGGTTGAGTCTTAGGGTTAGGGTTAGAGTTGCAGTTAGGATCAGGTTTAGGGTTAGGATTAGGGTGAGGGTTTAGGGTTAGGGTTAGGGTTAACCTTCACCAGAGTTAAGCCTGGGGGCGGAGTTAACCCCAGGGTTAGGGTTAGGATTAGTGTTAGCATTAACCCTAATCAGAATTAACCCTAGTTGCGGGTTTAATCCCAGGCTTAGGGTTAGGGTTAGGGTTAGGGTCTGGCTTAGCGTTAGACTTAAGTTTAGGGTTAGGTTAACCCTAACCGGAGTTAACTAGGGTTAGGGTTAGGGTTAGGGTTAGGGTTTCCTCTAACCGGAGTTAACCCTAGGGGTTAACTGCTCAAGGTTCCTCCCCAAAAACCCCAAGTGCTGGAGCTCACCCACGTCTGCCCCGGGAGCAGGGTCAGGCCCCACAGCTCTGCTCCTGCCAGCGCTGCCGAGCCCTGCACTCCCTTGATGGTGCCATCAGAGCGCCCCACACACCGCAGCACGGGCTGGGCCATTGCTCTGGCTCCGGCAGAGGCACAAGTGCCTTTGGAAGCTGCCAGCGAACAACAAGAGCTGAGAGGCGGCTGCAGAAGGGCTCTGCTGTGGGGCTGAAAGCCAAGGGTGGTGCAGGGCAAAGGATTGACGGCAGAGCCTCAGCCCTTGGGCTTCCTTCAGAGGAGGTGGCGCTGCTGCCCTTGATCCTGGCTGTTCTCCAGGCCTGACCTGCCCTCAGCGGTCTCCAGTGGCCTCTGGCAAGGCCAGCAGCAGAGACAGGATGTTCTGCACAAATGTCTGCACCTGCTCCTGGGCCTGGGCAGTGCTGAGAGCTCTTCTGCAGCCAAATGCAAATCGTACTTTACAGTCAGACAGCGTGGTGTGGGGTGGAAGGGACCTTAAATCCCCATAGGGATTCAGAGCATCCCACAAGCAGAGCATCCCACAGGGATTCACAGCATCCCACAGGCAGAGCATCGCATAAGGAATCAGAGCATCCCACAAGCATTCAGAGCATCCCACAAGCAGAGCATGCCAGAGGGATTCACAGCATCCCACAGGGCTCCAGAGCATCCCACAGGGCTCCAGAGCATCCCACCAAGCAGAGCACCCCGCAGAGATTCACAGCATCACACAACCACAGCATAATACAGAGCTCCAGAGCATCCCATAGGGATTCAGAGCACCCCAAGCGCATCAGAACCCCCCCATCTCCCCATGGAAGCCCCCATCGACACCCCTGACCCACCCCCCTCCCCATGGAGCTCCCCCCATGGAACCTGCCTCTCTATGACATCAGCCCCAGCTCCAAGGGACCGGCATCCAGCACCTGTATCCCCGGGGCAGTTGCGCTTTGGGTGCAGTGGTGCTTGCAGCTCCTTGCTTGCAGCTCCTTGGTGTCACCTCCTTGGTGTCACTCTTAGCGGTGGTGGCAGCGATGGCTTTGCTCCGTGTCATCATCCTGCTGGCCTCGGCCTGGCTGGTGCAAGGCTCCTGGGACAGCTGTGGGTGAGTGGCTCCAGGCTCCAGGGTTCCTGGTATTCCATAGGGAGATGCTGCTGCTCCCAGCCACGGTCACACCAATGGGGAGGTGGGATTTGAGGAGCCCCACTTGCTTGCCATCACCCCATGCGCTGGCACAGCACAGCTATGGGACACCCCATAGGGTCCTGTGTCCTGCAGCACCCTAGGAGGCAGAATGATGCTCATCTCTGGGGCACTGCGTAGGGTCCCTTTTCCCTGCAGCACCCAATGGGGCGGGACAATGCTCGCCCTTCATCCCTAAGCATCAAGTGTTGGGCTTCTGCTTCAAGAGGGACCTGCGGTACCCGTCCCATGGCTGATTCTTACGGGATGTCGCGCATCGTCGGAGGCACGGATGCGCACCAGGGCGCCTGGCCGCGGGTGCTCAGCATCCAGTTCCCCACAGCCACCGCATTCTCGCACATCTGCGGGGGGTCCCTCATCCCGTATGAAGACAGGCTGAGGAAGTTGGGGCTTTTCAGCCTGGAGAAGAGAAGGCTGCGTGGAGACCTCAGAGCAGCCTTCCAGTACCTGAAGGGGGCCTACAGGGATGCTGGGGAGGGACTCTTTGTCAGGGACTGTAGTGACAGGACAAGGGGTAATGGGTTAAAACTTAAACAGGGGAAGTTTAAATTGGATATAAGGAGGAAATTCTTTCCTGTTAGGGTGGGGAGACGCTGGAATCGGTTGTCCAGGGAGGTTCCGAGTGCTCCATCCCTGGCGGTGTTCAAGGCCAGGTTGGATGAAGCCTTGTGTGGGATGGTTTAGTGAGAGGTGTCCCTGTCCATGGCAGGGGGGTTGGAACTAGATGATCTTAAGGTCCTTTCCAACCCTAACTATTCTATGATTCTGTGATTCTATGATCACCCCTCAATGGGTCCTCACAGCCACTCACTGCTTCGTCGGGCAAAAGTAAGGGGGAGAAGGGATTGCAGCCATAGGGAATAGGCCAGGAGCAGCTCCCAGCCCGTCCCCTTCCCCATCCTGGATGCACTGGGCAGAGCGCTCAGGAGAAGGCTGCTTCCAGCTTGACAGCCCTTGAGCCTAAGGCACACTGCTTTCCTTTGGGAAGCAGCCGGAATGTGGCTCCTTCCCATCCCTCTTCTCCATAGAATGGATTAGAATAGATTAAAATGGAATGGAATGCAATGCAATGGTTATGGATCATGGAGTGGGGTGGGTTGGGAAGGAGCTTGAGATCATCCACTTCCAACCCCTTGCCATGGGCAGGGATGCCTTCCATAGAGCAGCTTGCTCCAAGCTGGCCTGCAGCACTGCCAGGGATGGAGCATCCAAACCTTCTCCATCCATGCCATCCCAGTGCCCCAGCACCCTCTGAGGGAATCCCTTCCTTATCTCCAGCCTGCAATTCCCTGTCGGAACCCATCAGCCCTTGTCCTATGGCTCCAATCCCTGCTCTTCCACTCCCTCCCAGCTTCACCACGGATTGCTTCATGATGGTCAGAATCATGGACGTGGCTTGGGCCAATGCCGAGACCCACAAGTGTTGGATACGGCAGGTCGTGGTCCAGGAATATTATACGGCTTAGGATCACGGTTAGGGTTAGGTTTAGAATTAGGGTTAGCTTTAGGGTTAGGGTCAGGGTCAAGGTTAGGTACAAGGTTAGGTTTAGGGTTAGGTCTTAGGTTTAGGGATAGGGTTAGGTTTAGGGTTACGTGTTAGGGTTAGGGATAGGGTTAGGGTTAGGGTTAACTGTAAC
This sequence comes from Lathamus discolor, assembly GCF_037157495.1. Lineage (NCBI taxonomy): Eukaryota > Metazoa > Chordata > Aves > Psittaciformes > Psittacidae > Lathamus > Lathamus discolor. The sequence goes on along the minus strand of NC_088892.1, from coordinate 582,091 downwards.
CGGAGTTAACCCTAGGGGTGGAGTTAAGACCAGGTTGAGTCTTAGGGTTAGGGTTAGAGTTGCAGTTAGGATCAGGTTTAGGGTTAGGATTAGGGCTGGGGTTTAGGGTTAGGGTTAGGGTTAACCTTCACCAGAGTTAAGCCTGGGGGCGGAGTTAACCCCAGGGTTAGGGTTAGGATTAGTGTTAGCATTAACCCTAATCAGAATTAACCCTAGTTGCGGGTTTAATCACAGGCTTAGGGTTAGGGTTAGGGTTAGGGTCTGGCTTAGCGTTAGACTTAAGTTTAGGGTTAGGTTAACCCTAACCGGAGTTAACTAGGGTTAGGGTTAGGGTTAGGGTTAAGGTTAGGGTTACCTCTAACCGGAGTTAACCCTAGGGGTTAACTGCTAAAGGTTCCTCCCCAAAAACCCCAAGTGCTGGAGCTCACCCACGTCTGCCCCGGGAGCAGGGTCAGGCCCCACAGCTCTGCTCCTGCCAGCGCTGCCGAGCCCTGCACTCCCTTGATGGTGCCATCAGAGCGCCCCACACACCGCAGCACGGGCTGGGCCATTGCTCTGGCTCCGGCAGAGGCACAAGTGCCTTTGGAAGCTGCCAGCGAACAACAAGAGCTGAGAGGCGGCTGCAGAAGGGCTCTGCTGTGGGGCTGAAAGCCAAGGGTGGTGCAGGGCAAAGGAGAGACGGCAGAGCCTCAGCCCTTGGGCTTCCTTCAGAGGAGGTGGCGCTGCTGCCCTTGATCCTGGCTGTTCTCCAGGCCTGACCTGCCCTCAGCGGTCTCCAGTGGCCTCTGGCAAGGCCAGCAGCAGAGACAGGATGTTCTGCACAAATGTCTGCACCTGCTCCTGGGCCTGGGCAGTGCTGAGAGCTCTTCTGCAGCCAAATGCAAATCGTACTTTACAGTCAGACAGCGTGGTGTGGGGTGGAAGGGACCTTAAATCCCCATAGGGATTCAGAGCATCCCACAAGCAGAGCATCCCACAGGGATTCACAGCATCCCACAGGCAGAGCATCGCATAAGGAATCAGAGCATCCCACAAGGATTCAGAGCATCCCACAAGCAGAGCATGCCAGAGGGATTCAGAGCATCCCACAGGGCTCCAGAGCATCCCACAGGGCTCCAGAGCATCCCACCAAGCAGAGCACCCCGCAGAGATTCACAGCATCACACAACCACAGCATAATACAGAGCTCCAGAGCATCCCATAGGGATTCAGAGCACCCCAAGCGCATCAGAACCCCCCCATCTCCCCATGGAAGCCCCCATCGACACCCCTGACCCACCCCCCTCCCCATGGAGCTCCCCCCATGGAACCTGCCTCTCTATGACATCAGCCCCAGCTCCAAGGGACCTGCATCCAGCACCTGTATCCCCGGGGCAGTTGCGCTTTGGGTGCAGTGGTGCTTGCAGCTCCTTGCTTGCAGCTCCTTGGTGTCACCTCCTTGGTGTCACTCTTAGCGGTGGTGGCAGCGATGGCTTTGCTCCGTGTCATCATCCTGCTGGCTTCGGCCTGGCTGGTGCAAGGCTCCTGGGACAGCTGTGGGTGAGTGGCTCCAGGCTCCAGGGTTCCTGGTATTCCATAGGGAGATGCTGCTGCTCCCAGCCACGGTCACACCAATGGGGAGGTGGGATTTGAGGAGCCCCACTTGCTTGCCATCACCCCATGCGCTGGCACAGCACAGCTATGGGGCACCCCATAGGGTCCTGTGTCCTGCAGCACCCTAGGAAGCAGGATGATGCTCATCTCTGGGACACTGCGGAGGGTCCCTTTTCCCTGCAGCACCCAATGGGGCGGGACAATGCTCGCCCTTCATCCCTAAGAATCAAGTGTTGGGCTTCTGCTTCAAGAGGGACCTGCGGTACCCGTCCCATGGCTGATTCTTACGGGATGTCGCGCATCGTCGGAGGCACGGGTGCGCAACAGGGCGCCTGGCCGCGGGTGCTCAGCATCCAGTTTCCCACAGGCACCGCATTCTCGCACATCTGCGGGGGGTCCCTCATCCCGTATGAAGACAGGCTGAGGAATTTGGGGCTTTTCAGCCTGGAGAAGAGAAGGCTGCGTGGAGACCTCAGAGCAGCCTTCCAGTACCTGAAGGGGGCCTACAGGGATGCTGGGGAGGGACTCTTTGTCAGGGACTGTAGTGACAGGACAAGGGGTAATGGGTTAAAACTTAAACAGGGGAAGTTTAAATTGGATATAAGGAGGAAATTCTTTCCTGTTAGGGTGGGGAGACGCTGGAATCGGTTGCCCAGGGAGGTTCCGAGTGCTCCATCCCTGGCGGTGTTCAAGGCCAGGTTGGATGAAGCCTTGTGTGGGATGGTTTAGTGAGAGGTGTCCCTGTCCATGGCAGGGGGGTTGGAACTAGATGATCTTAAGGTCCTTTCCAACCCTAACTATTCTATGATTCTGTGATTCTAGGATCACCCCTCAATGGGTCCTCACAGCCACTCACTGCTTCGTCGGGCAAAAGTAAGGGGGAGAAGGGATTGCAGCCATAGGGAATAGGCCAGGAGCAGCTCCCAGCCCGTCCCCTTCCCCATCCTGGATGCACTGGGCAGAGCGCTCAGGAGAAGGCTGCTTCCAGCTTGACAGCCCTTGAGCCTAAGGCACACTGCTTTCCTTTGGGAAGCAGCCGGAATGTGGCTCCTTCCCATCCCTCTTCTCCATAGAATGGATTAGAATAGATTAAAATGGAATGGAATGCAATGCAATGGTTATGGATCATGGAGTGGGGTGGGTTGGGAAGGAGCTTGAGATCATCCACTTCCAACCCCTTGCCATGGGCAGGGATGCCTTCCATAGAGCAGCTTGCTCCAAGCTGGCCTGCAGCACTGCCAGGGATGGAGCATCCAAACCTTCTCCATCCATGCCATCCCAGTGCCCCAGCACCCTCTGAGGGAATCCCTTCCTTATCTCCAGCCTGCAATTCCCTCTCGGAACCCATCAGCCCTTGTCCTATGGCTCCAATCCCTGCTCTTCCACTCCCTCCCAGCTTCACCACGGATTGCTTCATGATGGTCAGAATCATGGACGTGGCTTGGGCCAATGCCGAGACCCACAAGTGTTGGATACGGCAGGTCGTGGTCCAGGAATATTATACGGCTTAGGATCACGGTTAGGGTTAGGTTTAGAATTAGGGTTAGCTTTAGGGTTAGGGTCAGGGTCACGGTTAGGTACAGGGTTAGGTTTAGGGTTAGGTCTTAGGTTTAGGGATAGGGTTAGGTTTAGGGTTACGTGTTAGGGTTAGGGATAGGGTTAGGGTTAGAGTTAGGGTTAGGGTTAACTGTAACCGGAGTTAACCCTAGGGGTGGAGTTAAGACCAGGTTGAGTCTTAGGGTTAGGGTTAGAGTTGCAGTTAGGATCAGGTTTAGGGTTAGGATTAGGGCTGGGGTTTAGGGTTAGGGTTAGGGTTAACCTTCACCAGAGTTAAGCCTGGGGGCGGAGTTAACCCCAGGGTTAGGGTTAGGATTAGTGTTAGCATTAACCCTAATCAGAATTAACCCTAGTTGCGGGTTTAATCACAGGCTTAGGGTTAGGGTTAGGGTTAGGGTCTGGCTTAGCGTTAGACTTAAGTTTAGGGTTAGGTTAACCCTAACCGGAGTAAACTAGGGTTAGGGTTAGGGTTAGGGTTAAGGTTAGGGTTACCTCTAACCGGAGTTAACCCTAGGGGTTAACTGCTAAAGGTTCCTCCCCAAAAACCCCAAGTGCTGGAGCTCACCCACGTCTGCCCCGGGAGCAGGGTCAGGCCCCACAGCTCTGCTCCTGCCAGCGCTGCCGAGCCCTGCACTCCCTTGATGGTGCCATCAGAGCGCCCCACACACCGCAGCACGGGCTGGGCCATTGCTCTGGCTCCGGCAGAGGCACAAGTGCCTTTGGAAGCTGCCAGCGAACAACAAGAGCTGAGAGGCGGCTGCAGAAGGGCTCTGCTGTCGGGCTGAAAGCCAAGGGTGGTGCAGGGCAAAGGAGAGACGGCAGAGCCTCAGCCCTTGGGCTTCCTTCAGAGGAGGTGGCGCTGCTGCCCTTGATCCTGGCTGTTCTCCAGGCCTGACCTGCCCTCAGCGGTCTCCAGTGGCCTCTGGCAAGGCCAGCAGCAGAGACAGGATGTTCTGCACAAATGTCTGCACCTGCTCCTGGGCCTGGGCAGTGCTGAGAGCTCTTCTGCAGCCAAATGCAAATCGTACTTTACAGTCAGACAGCGTGGTGTGGGGTGGAAGGGACCTTAAATCCCCATAGGGATTCAGAGCATCCCACAAGCAGAGCATCCCACAGGGATTCACAGCATCCCACAGGCAGAGCATCGCATAAGGAATCAGAGCATCCCACAAGGATTCAGAGCATCCCACAAGCAGAGCATGCCAGAGGGATTCAGAGCATCCCACAGGGCTCCAGAGCATCCCACAGGGCTCCAGAGCATCCCACCAAGCAGAGCACCCCGCAGAGATTCACAGCATCACACAACCACAGCATAATACAGAGCTCCAGAGCATCCCATAGGGATTCAGAGCACCCCAAGCGCATCAGAACCCCCCCATCTCCCCATGGAAGCCCCCATCGACACCCCTGACCCACCCCCCTCCCCATGGAGCTCCCCCCATGGAACCTGCCTCTCTATGACATCAGCCCCAGCTCCAAGGGACCTGCATCCAGCACCCGTATCCCCGGGGCAGTTGCGCTTTGGGTGCAGTGGTGCTTGCAGCTCCTTGCTTGCAGCTCCTTGGTGTCACCTCCTTGGTGTCACTCTTAGCGGTGGTGGCAGCGATGGCTTTGCTCCGTGTCATCATCCTGCTGGCTTCGGCCTGGCTGGTGCAAGGCTCCTGGGACAGCTGTGGGTGAGTGGCTCCAGGCTCCAGGGTTCCTGGTATTCCATAGGGAGATGCTGCTGCTCCCAGCCACGGTCACACCAATGGGGAGGTGGGATTTGAGGAGCCCCACTTGCTTGCCATCACCCCATGCGCTGGCACAGCACAGCTATGGGGCACCCCATAGGGTCCTGTGTCCTGCAGCACCCTAGGAAGCAGGATGATGCTCATCTCTGGGACACTGCGGAGGGTCCCTTTTCCCTGCAGCACCCAATGGGGCGGGACAATGCTCGCCCTTCATCCCTAAGAATCAAGTGTTGGGCTTCTGCTTCAAGAGGGACCTGCGGTACCCGTCCCATGGCTGATTCTTACGGGATGTCGCGCATCGTCGGAGGCACGGGTGCGCAACAGGGCGCCTGGCCGCGGGTGCTCAGCATCCAGTTTCCCACAGGCACCGCATTCTCGCACATCTGCGGGGGGTCCCTCATCCCGTATGAAGACAGGCTGAGGAATTTGGGGCTTTTCAGCCTGGAGAAGAGAAGGCTGCGTGGAGACCTCAGAGCAGCCTTCCAGTACCTGAAGGGGGCCTACAGGGATGCTGGGGAGGGACTCTTTGTCAGGGACTGTAGTGACAGGACAAGGGGTAATGGGTTAAAACTTAAACAGGGGAAGTTTAAATTGGATATAAGGAGGAAATTCTTTCCTGTTAGGGTGGGGAGACGCTGGAATCGGTTGCCCAGGGAGGTTCCGAGTGCTCCATCCCTGGTGGTGTTCAAGGCCAGGTTGGATGAAGCCTTGTGTGGGATGGTTTAGTGAGAGGTGTCCCTGTCCATGGCAGGGGGGTTGGAACTAGATGATCTTAAGGTCCTTTCCAACCCTAACTATTCTATGATTCTGTGATTCTAGGATCACCCCTCAATGGGTCCTCACAGCCACTCACTGCTTCGTCGGGCAAAAGTAAGGGGGAGAAGGGATTGCAGCCATAGGGAATAGGCCAGGAGCAGCTCCCAGCCCGTCCCCTTCCCCATCCTGGATGCACTGGGCAGAGCGCTCAGGAGAAGGCTGCTTCCAGCTTGACAGCCCTTGAGCCTAAGGCACACTGCTTTCCTTTGGGAAGCAGCCGGAATGTGGCTCCTTCCCATCCCTCTTCTCCATAGAATGGATTAGAATAGATTAAAATGGAATGGAATGCAATGCAATGGTTATGGATCATGGAGTGGGGTGGGTTGGGAAGGAGCTTGAGATCATCCACTTCCAACCCCTTGCCATGGGCAGGGATGCCTTCCATAGAGCAGCTTGCTCCAAGCTGGCCTGCAGCACTGCCAGGGATGGAGCATCCAAACCTTCTCCATCCATGCCATCCCAGTGCCCCAGCACCCTCTGAGGGAATCCCTTCCTTATCTCCAGCCTGCAATTCCCTCTCGGAACCCATCAGCCCTTGTCCTATGGCTCCAATCCCTGCTCTTCCACTCCCTCCCAGCTTCACCACGGATTGCTTCATGATGGTCAGAATCATGGACGTGGCTTGGGCCAATGCCGAGACCCACAAGTGTTGGATACGGCAGGTCGTGGTCCAGGAATATTATACGGCTTAGGATCACGGTTAGGGTTAGGTTTAGAATTAGGGTTAGCTTTAGGGTTAGGGTCAGGGTCACGGTTAGGTACAGGGTTAGGTTTAGGGTTAGGTCTTAGGTTTAGGGATAGGGTTAGGTTTAGGGTTACGTGTTAGGGTTAGGGATAGGGTTAGGGTTAGAGTTAGGGTTAGGGTTAACTGTAACCGGAGTTAACCCTAGGGGTGGAGTTAAGACCAGGTTGAGTCTTAGGGTTAGGGTTAGAGTTGCAGTTAGGATCAGGTTTAGGGTTAGGATTAGGGCTGGGGTTTAGGGTTAGGGTTAGGGTTAACCTTCACCAGAGTTAAGCCTGGGGGCGGAGTTAACCCCAGGGTTAGGGTTAGGATTAGTGTTAGCATTAACCCTAATCAGAATTAACCCTAGTTGCGGGTTTAATCACAGGCTTAGGGTTAGGGTTAGGGTTAGGGTCTGGCTTAGCGTTAGACTTAAGTTTAGGGTTAGGTTAACCCTAACCGGAGTAAACTAGGGTTAGGGTTAGGGTTAGGGTTAAGGTTAGGGTTACCTCTAACCGGAGTTAACCCTAGGGGTTAACTGCTAAAGGTTCCTCCCCAAAAACCCCAAGTGCTGGAGCTCACCCACGTCTGCCCCGGGAGCAGGGTCAGGCCCCACAGCTCTGCTCCTGCCAGCGCTGCCGAGCCCTGCACTCCCTTGATGGTGCCATCAGAGCGCCCCACACACCGCAGCACGGGCTGGGCCATTGCTCTGGCTCCGGCAGAGGCACAAGTGCCTTTGGAAGCTGCCAGCGAACAACAAGAGCTGAGAGGCGGCTGCAGAAGGGCTCTGCTGTCGGGCTGAAAGCCAAGGGTGGTGCAGGGCAAAGGAGAGACGGCAGAGCCTCAGCCCTTGGGCTTCCTTCAGAGGAGGTGGCGCTGCTGCCCTTGATCCTGGCTGTTCTCCAGGCCTGACCTGCCCTCAGCGGTCTCCAGTGGCCTCTGGCAAGGCCAGCAGCAGAGACAGGATGTTCTGCACAAATGTCTGCACCTGCTCCTGGGCCTGGGCAGTGCTGAGAGCTCTTCTGCAGCCAAATGCAAATCGTACTTTACAGTCAGACAGCGTGGTGTGGGGTGGAAGGGACCTTAAATCCCCATAGGGATTCAGAGCATCCCACAAGCAGAGCATCCCACAGGGATTCACAGCATCCCACAGGCAGAGCATCGCATAAGGAATCAGAGCATCCCACAAGGATTCAGAGCATCCCACAAGCAGAGCATGCCAGAGGGATTCAGAGCATCCCACAGGGCTCCAGAGCATCCCACAGGGCTCCAGAGCATCCCACCAAGCAGAGCACCCCGCAGAGATTCACAGCATCACACAACCACAGCATAATACAGAGCTCCAGAGCATCCCATAGGGATTCAGAGCACCCCAAGCGCATCAGAACCCCCCCATCTCCCCATGGAAGCCCCCATCGACACCCCTGACCCACCCCCCTCCCCATGGAGCTCCCCCCATGGAACCTGCCTCTCTATGACATCAGCCCCAGCTCCAAGGGACCTGCATCCAGCACCCGTATCCCCGGGGCAGTTGCGCTTTGGGTGCAGTGGTGCTTGCAGCTCCTTGCTTGCAGCTCCTTGGTGTCACCTCCTTGGTGTCACTCTTAGCGGTGGTGGCAGCGATGGCTTTGCTCCGTGTCATCATCCTGCTGGCTTCGGCCTGGCTGGTGCAAGGCTCCTGGGACAGCTGTGGGTGAGTGGCTCCAGGCTCCAGGGTTCCTGGTATTCCATAGGGAGATGCTGCTGCTCCCAGCCACGGTCACACCAATGGGGAGGTGGGATTTGAGGAGCCCCACTTGCTTGCCATCACCCCATGCGCTGGCACAGCACAGCTATGGGGCACCCCATAGGGTCCTGTGTCCTGCAGCACCCTAGGAAGCAGGATGATGCTCATCTCTGGGACACTGCGGAGGGTCCCTTTTCCCTGCAGCACCCAATGGGGCGGGACAATGCTCGCCCTTCATCCCTAAGAATCAAGTGTTGGGCTTCTGCTTCAAGAGGGACCTGCGGTACCCGTCCCATGGCTGATTCTTACGGGATGTCGCGCATCGTCGGAGGCACGGGTGCGCAACAGGGCGCCTGGCCGCGGGTGCTCAGCATCCAGTTTCCCACAGGCACCGCATTCTCGCACATCTGCGGGGGGTCCCTCATCCCGTATGAAGACAGGCTGAGGAAGTTGGGGCTTTTCAGCCTGGAGAAGAGAAGGCTGCGTGGAGACCTCAGAGCAGCCTTCCAGTACCTGAAGGGGGCCTACAGGGATGCTGGGGAGGGACTCTTTGTCAGGGACTGTAGTGACAGGACAAGGGGTAATGGGTTAAAACTTAAACAGGGGAAGTTTAAATTGGATATAAGGAGGAAATTCTTTCCTGTTAGGGTGGGGAGACGCTGGAATCGGTTGCCCAGGGAGGTTCCGAGTGCTCCATCCCTGGCGGTGTTCAAGGCCAGGTTGGATGAAGCCTTGTGTGGGATGGTTTAGTGAGAGGTGTCCCTGTCCATGGCAGGGGGGTTGGAACTAGATGATCTTAAGGTCCTTTCCAACCCTAACTATTCTATGATTCTGTGATTCTAGGATCACCCCTCAATGGGTCCTCACAGCCACTCACTGCTTCGTCGGGCAAAAGTAAGGGGGAGAAGGGATTGCAGCCATAGGGAATAGGCCAGGAGCAGCTCCCAGCCCGTCCCCTTCCCCATCCTGGATGCACTGGGCAGAGCGCTCAGGAGAAGGCTGCTTCCAGCTTGACAGCCCTTGAGCCTAAGGCACACTGCTTTCCTTTGGGAAGCAGCCGGAATGTGGCTCCTTCCCATCCCTCTTCTCCATAGAATGGATTAGAATAGATTAAAATGGAATGGAATGCAATGCAATGGTTATGGATCATGGAGTGGGGTGGGTTGGGAAGGAGCTTGAGATCATCCACTTCCAACCCCTTGCCATGGGCAGGGATGCCTTCCATAGAGCAGCTTGCTCCAAGCTGGCCTGCAGCACTGCCAGGGATGGAGCATCCAAACCTTCTCCATCCATGCCATCCCAGTGCCCCAGCACCCTCTGAGGGAATCCCTTCCTTATCTCCAGCCTGCAATTCCCTGTCGGAACCCATCAGCCCTTGTCCTATGGCTCCAATCCCTGCTCTTCCACTCCCTCCCAGCTTCACCACGGATTGCTTCATGATGGTCAGAATCATGGACGTGGCTTGGGCCAATGCCGAGACCCACAAGTGTTGGATACGGCAGGTCGTGGTCCAGGAATATTATACGGCTTAGGATCACGGTTAGGGTTAGGTTTAGAATTAGGGTTAGCTTTAGGGTTAGGGTCAGGGTCACGGTTAGGTACAGGGTTAGGTTTAGGGTTAGGTCTTAGGTTTAGGGATAGGGTTAGGTTTAGGGTTACGTGTTAGGGTTAGGGATAGGGTTAGGGTTAGAGTTAGGGTTAGGGTTAACTGTAACCGGAGTTAACCCTAGGGGTGGAGTTAAGACCAGGTTGAGTCTTAGGGTTAGGGTTAGAGTTGCAGTTAGGATCAGGTTTATGGTTAGGATTAGGGCTGGGGTTTAGGGTTAGGGTTAGGGTTAACCTTCACCAGAGTTAAGCCTGGGGGCGGAGTTAACCCCAGGGTTAGGGTTAGGATTAGTGTTAGCATTAACCCTAATCAGAATTAACCCTAGTTGCGGGTTTAATCACAGGCTTAGGGTTAGGGTTAGGGTTAGGGTCTGGCTTAGCGTTAGACTTAAGTTTAGGGTTAGGTTAACCCTAACCGGAGTTAACTAGGGTTAGGGTTAGGGTTAGGGTTAAGGTTAGGGTTACCTCTAACCGGAGTTAACCCTAGGGGTTAACTGCTAAAGGTTCCTCCCCAAAAACCCCAAGTGCTGGAGCTCACCCACGTCTGCCCCGGGAGCAGGGTCAGGCCCCACAGCTCTGCTCCTGCCAGCGCTGCCGAGCCCTGCACTCCCTTGATGGTGCCATCAGAGCGCCCCACACACCGCAGCACGGGCTGGGCCATTGCTCTAGCTCCGGCAGAGGCACAAGTGCCTTTGGAAGCTGCCAGCGAACAACAAGAGCTGAGAGGCGGCTGCAGAAGGGCTCTGCTGTGGGGCTGAAAGCCAAGGGTGGTGCAGGGCAAAGGAGAGACGGCAGAGCCTCAGCCCTTGGGCTTCCTTCAGAGGAGGTGGCGCTGCTGCCCTTGATCCTGGCTGTTCTCCAGGCCTGACCTGCCCTCAGCGGTCTCCAGTGGCCTCTGGCAAGGCCAGCAGCAGAGACAGGATGTTCTGCACAAATGTCTGCACCTGCTCCTGGGCCTGGGCAGTGCTGAGAGCTCTTCTGCAGCCAAATGCAAATCGTACTTTACAGTCAGACAGCGTGGTGTGGGGTGGAAGGGACCTTAAATCCCCATAGGGATTCAGAGCATCCCACAAGCAGAGCATCCCACAGGGATTCACAGCATCCCACAGGCAGAGCATCGCATAAGGAATCAGAGCATCCCACAAGGATTCAGAGCATCCCACAAGCAGAGCATGCCAGAGGGATTCAGAGCATCCCACAGGGCTCCAGAGCATCCCACAGGGCTCCAGAGCATCCCACCAAGCAGAGCACCCCGCAGAGATTCACAGCATCACACAACCACAGCATAATACAGAGCTCCAGAGCATCCCATAGGGATTCAGAGCACCCCAAGCGCATCAGAACCCCCCCATCTCCCCATGGAAGCCCCCATCGACACCCCTGACCCACCCCCCTCCCCATGGAGCTCCCCCCATGGAACCTGCCTCTCTATGACATCAGCCCCAGCTCCAAGGGACCTGCATCCAGCACCTGTATCCCCGGGGCAGTTGCGCTTTGGGTGCAGTGGTGCTTGCAGCTCCTTGCTTGCAGCTCCTTGCTTGCAGCTCCTTGGTGTCACCTCCTTGGTGTCACTCTTAGCGGTGGTGGCAGCGATGGCTTTGCTCCGTGTCATCATCCTGCTGGCTTCGGCCTGGCTGGTGCAAGGCTCCTGGGACAGCTGTGGGTGAGTGGCTCCAGGCTCCAGGGTTCCTGGTATTCCATAGGGAGATGCTGCTGCTCCCAGCCACGGTCACACCAATGGGGAGGTGGGATTTGAGGAGCCCCACTTGCTTGCCATCACCCCATGCGCTGGCACAGCACAGCTATGGGGCACCCCATAGGGTCCTGTGTCCTGCAGCACCCTAGGAGGCAGGATGATGCTCATCTCTGGGACACTGCGTAGGGTCCCTTTTCCCTGCAGCACCCAATGGGGCGGGACAATGCTCGCCCTTCATCCCTAAGCATCAAGTGTTGGGCTTCTGCTTCAAGAGGGACCTGCGGTACCCGCCCCATGGCTGATTCTTACGGGATGTCGCGCATCGTCGGAGGCACGGGTGCGCACCAGGGTGCCTGGCCGCGGGTGCTCAGCATCCAGTTCCCCACAGGCACCGCATTCTCGCACATCTGCGGGGGGTCCCTCATCCCGTATGAAGACAGGCTGAGGAAGTTGGGGCTTTTCAGCCTGGAGAAGAGAAGGCTGCGTGGAGACCTCATAGCAGCCTTCCAGTACCTGAAGGGGGCCTACAGGGATGCTGGGGAGGGACTCTTTGTCAGGGACTGTAGTGACAGGACAAGGGGTAATGGGTTAAAACTTAAACAGGGGAAGTTTAAATTGGATATAAGGAGGAAATTCTTTCCTGTTAGGGTGGGGAGACGCTGGAATCGGTTGCCCAGGGAGGTTCCGAGTGCTCCATCCCTGGCGGTGTTCAAGGCCAGGTTGGATGAAGCCTTGTGTGGGATGGTTTAGTGAGAGGTGTCCCTGTCCATGGCAGGGGGGTTGGAACTAGATGATCTTAAGGTCCTTTCCAACCCTAACTATTCTATGATTCTGTGATTCTAGGATCACCCCTCAATGGGTCCTCACAGCCACTCACTGCTTCGTCGGGCAAAAGTAAGGGGGAGAAGGGATTGCAGCCATAGGGAATAGGCCAGGAGCAGCTCCCAGCCCGTCCCCTTCCCCATCCTGGATGCACTGGGAAGAGCGCTCAGGAGAAGGCTGCTTCCAGCTTGACAGCCCTTGAGCCTAAGGCACACTGCTTTCCTTTGGGAAGCAGCCGGAATGTGGCTCCTTCCCATCCCTCTTCTCCATAGAATGGATTAGAATAGATTAAAATGGAATGGAATGCAGTGCAATGGTTATGGATCATGGAGTGGGGTGGGATGGGAAGGAGCTTGAGATCATCCACTTCCAACCCCTTGCCATGGGCAGGGATGCCTTCCATAGAGCAGCTTGCTCCAAGCTGGCCTGCAGCACTGCCAGGGATGGAGCATCCAAACCTTCTCCATCCATGCCATCCCAGTGCCCCAGCACCCTCTGAGGGAATCCCTTCCTTATCTCCAGCCTGCAATTCCCTGTCGGAACCCATCAGCCCTTGTCCTATGGCTCCAATCCCTGCTCTTCCACTCCCTCCCAGCTTCACCACGGATTGCTTCATGATGGTCAGAATCATGGACGTGGCTTGGGCCAATGCCGAGACCCACAAGTGTTGGATACGGCAGGTCGTGGTCCAGGAATATTATACGGCTTAGGATCACGGTTAGGGTTAGGTTTAGAATTAGGGTTAGCTTTAGGGTTAGGGTCAGGGTCACGGTTAGGTACAGGGTTAGGTTTAGGGTTAGGTCTTAGGTTTAGGGATAGGGTTAGGTTTAGGGTTACGTGTTAGGGTTAGCGATAGGGTTAGGGTTAGGGTTAGGGTTAGGGTTAACTGTAACCGGAGTTAACCCTAGGGGTGGAGTTAAGACCAGGTTGAGTCTTAGGGTTAGGGTTAGAGTTGCAGTTAGGATCAGGTTTAGGGTTAGGATTAGGGTTAGGGTTTAGGGTTAGGGTTAGGGTTAACCTTCACCAGAGTTAAGCCTGGGGGCGGAGTTAACCCCAGGGTTAGGGTTAGGATTAGTGTTAGCATTAACCCTAATCAGAATTAACCCTAGTTGCGGGTTTAATCACAGGCTTAGGGTTAGGGTTAGGGTCTGGCTTAGCGTTAGACTTAAGTTTAGGGTTAGGTTAACCCTAACTGGAGTTAACTAGGGTTAGGATTAGGGTTAGGGTTAAGGTTAGGGTTACCTCTAACCGGAGATAACCCTAGGGGTGGAGTTAAGACCAGGTTGAGTCTTAGGGTTAGGGTTAGAGTTGCAGTTAGGATCAGGTTTAGGGTTAGGATTAGGGTTAGGGTTTAGGGTTAGGGTTAGGGTTAACCTTCACCAGAGTTAAGCCTGGGGGCGGAGTTAACCCCAGGGTTAGGGTTAGGATTAGTGTTAGCATTAACCCTAATCAGAATTAACCCTAGTTGCGGGTTTAATCACAGGCTTAGGGTTAGGGTTAGGGTCTGGCTTAGCGTTAGACTTAAGTTTAGGGTTAGGTTAACCCTAACCGGAGTTAACTAGGGTTAGGGTTAGGGTTAGGGTTAAGGTTAGGGTTACCTCTAACCGGAGTTAACCCTAGGGGTGGAGTTAAGACCAGGTTGAGTCTTAGGGTTAGGGTTAGAGTTGCAGTTAGGATCAGGTTTAGGGTTAGGATTAGGGTTAGGGTTTAGGGTTAGGGTTAGGGTTATCCTTCACCAGAGTTAAGCCTGGGGGCGGAGTTAACCCCAGGGTTAGGGTTAGGATTAGTGTTAGCATTAACCCTAATCAGAATTAACCCTAGTTGCGGGTTTAATCCCAGGCTTAGGGTTAGGGTTAGGGTCTGGCTTAGCGTTAGACTTAAGTTTAGGGTTAGGTTAACCCTAACCGGAGTTAACTAGGGTTAGGGTTAGGGTTAGGGTTAAGGTTAGGGTTACCTCTAACCGGAGTTAACCCTAGGGGTTAACTGCTCAAGGTTCCTCCCCAAAAACCCCAAGTGCTGGAGCTCACCCACGTCTGCCCCGGGAGCAGGGTCAGGCCCCACAGCTCTGCTCCTGCCAGCGCTGCCGAGCCCTGCACTCCCTTGATGGTGCCATCAGAGCGCCCCACACACCGCAGCACGGGCTGGGCCATTGCTCTGGCTCCGGCAGAGGCACAAGTGCCTTTGGAAGCTGCCAGCGAACAACAAGAGCTGAGAGGCGGCTGCAGAAGGGCTCTGCTGTCGGGCTGAAAGCCAAGGGTGGTGCAGGGCAAAGGAGAGACGGCAGAGCCTCAGCCCTTGGGCTTCCTTCAGAGGAGGTGGCGCTGCTGCCCTTGATCCTGGCTGTTCTCCAGGCCTGACCTGCCCTCAGCGGTCTCCAGTGGCCTCTGGCAAGGCCAGCAGCAGAGACAGGATGTTCTGCACAAATGTCTGCACCTGCTCCTGGGCCTGGGCAGTGCTGAGAGCTCTTCTGCAGCCAAATGCAAATCGTACTTTACAGTCAGACAGCGTGGTGTGGGGTGGAAGGGACCTTAAATCCCCATAGGGATTCAGAGCATCCCACAAGCAGAGCATCCCACAGGGATTCACAGCATCCCACAGGCAGAGCATCGCATAAGGAATCAGAGCATCCCACAAGCATTCAGAGCATCCCACAAGCAGAGCATGCCAGAGGGATTCAGAGCATCCCACAGGGCTCCAGAGCATCCCGCAGGGCTCCAGAGCATCCCACCAAGCAGAGCACGCCGCAGAGATTCACAGCATCACACAACCACAGCATAATACAGAGCTCCAGAGCATCCCATAGGGATTCAGAGCACCCCAAGCGCATCAGAACCCCCCCATCTCCCCATGGAAGCCCCCATCGACACCCCTGACCCACCCCCCTCCCCATGGAGCTCCCCCCATGGAACCTGCCTCTCTATGACATCAGCCCCAGCTCCAAGGGACCTGCATCCAGCACCCGTATCCCCGGGGCAGTTGCGCTTTGGGTGCAGTGGTGCTTGCAGCTCCTTGCTTGCAGCTCCTTGGTGTCACCTCCTTGGTGTCACTCTTAGCGGTGGTGGCAGTGATGGCTTTGCTCCGTGTCATCATCCTGCTGGCTTCGGCCTGGCTGGTGCAAGGCTCCTGGGACAGCTGTGGGTGAGTGGCTCCAGGCTCCAGGGTTCCTGGTATTCCATAGGGAGATGCTGCTGCTCCCAGCCACGGTCACACCAATGGGGAGGTGGGATTTGAGGAGCCCCACTTGCTTGCCATCACCCCATGCGCTGGCACAGCACAGCTATGGGGCACCCCATAGGGTCCTGTGTCCTGCAGCACCCTAGGAGGCAGGATGATGCTCATCTCTGGGGCACTGCGTAGGGTCCCTTTTCCCTGCAGCACCCAATGGGGCAGGACAATGCTCGCCCTTCATCCCTAAGCATCAAGTGTTGGGCTTCTGCTTCAAGAGGGACCTGCGGTACCCGTCCCATGGCTGATTCTTACGGGATGTCGCGCATCGTCGGAGGCACGGATGCGCACCGGGGCGCCTGGCCGCGGGTGCTCAGCATCCAGTTCCCCACAGCCACCGCATTCTCGCACATCTGCGGGGGGTCCCTCATCCCGTATGAAGACAGGCTGAGGAAGTTGGGGCTTTTCAGCCTGGAGAAGAGAAGGCTGCGTGGAGACCTCAGAGCAGCCTTCCAGTACCTGAAGGGGGCCTACAGGGATGCTGGGGAGGGACTCTTTGTCAGGGACTGTAGTGACAGGACAAGGGGTAATGGGTTAAAACTTAAACAGGGGAAGTTTAAATTGGATATAAGGAGGAAATTCTTTCCTGTTAGGGTGGGGAGACGCTGGAATCGGTTGTCCAGGGAGGTTCCGAGTGCTCCATCCCTGGCGGTGTTCAAGGCCAGGTTGGATGAAGCCTTGTGTGGGATGGTTTAGTGAGAGGTGTCCCTGTCCATGGCAGGGGGGTTGGAACTAGATGATCTTAAGGTCCTTTCCAACCCTAACTATTCTATGATTCTGTGATTCTATGATCACCCCTCAATGGGTCCTCACAGCCACTCACTGCTTCGTCGGGCAAAAGTAAGGGGGAGAAGGGATTGCAGCCATAGGGAATAGGCCAGGAGCAGCTCCCAGCCCGTCCCCTTCCCCATCCTGGATGCACTGGGAAGAGCGCTCAGGAGAAGGCTGCTTCCAGCTTGGCAGCCCTTGAGCCTAAGGCACACTGCTTTCCTTTGGGAAGCAGCCGGAATGTGGCTCCTTCCCATCCCTCTTCTCCATAGAATGGATTAGAATAGATTAAAATGGAATGGAATGCAATGCAATGGTTATGGATCATGGAGTGGGGTGGGTTGGGAAGGAGCTTGAGATCATCCACTTCCAACCCCTTGCCATGGGCAGGGATGCCTTCCATAGAGCAGCTTGCTCCAAGCTGGCCTGCAGCACTGCCAGGGATGGAGCAGCCAAACCTTCTCCATCCATGCCATCCCAGTGCCCCAGCACCCTCTTAGGGAATCCCTTCCTTATCTCCAGCCTGCAATTCCCTGTCGGAACCCATCAGCCCTTGTCCTATGGCTCCAATCCCTGCTCTTCCACTCCCTCCCAGCTTCACCACGGATTGCTTCATGATGGTCAGAATCATGGACGTGGCTTGGGCCAATGCCGAGACCCACAAGTGTTGGATACGGCAGGTCGTGGTCCAGGAATATTATACGGCTTAGGATCACGGTTAGGGTTAGGTTTAGAATTAGGGTTAGCTTTAGGGTTAGGGTCAGGGTCACGGTTAGGTACAGGGTTAGGTTTAGGGTTAGGTCTTAGGTTTAGGGATAGGGTTAGGTTTAGGGTTACGTGTTAGGGTTAGC
Organism: Lathamus discolor; assembly: GCF_037157495.1. Taxonomy (NCBI): domain Eukaryota; kingdom Metazoa; phylum Chordata; class Aves; order Psittaciformes; family Psittacidae; genus Lathamus; species Lathamus discolor. Next base: position 564,978 of record NC_088892.1, on the reverse strand, counting down.
GATAGGGTTAGGGTTAGGGTTAGGGTTAGGGTTAACTGTAACCGGAGTTAACCCTAGGGGTGGAGTTAAGACCAGGTTGAGTCTTAGGGTTAGGGTTAGAGTTGCAGTTAGGATCAGGTTTAGGGTTAGGATTAGGGTTAGGGTTTAGGGTTAGGGTTAGGGTTAACCTTCACCAGAGTTAAGCCTGGGGGCGGAGTTAACCCCAGGGTTAGGGTTAGGATTAGTGTTAGCATTAACCCTAATCAGAATTAACCCTAGTTGTGGGTTTAATCACAGGCTTAGGGTTAGGGTTAGGGTTGGGGTCTGGCTTAGCGTTAGACTTAAGTTTAGGGTTAGGTTAACCCTAACCGGAGTTAACTAGGGTTAGGGTTAGGGTTAAGGTTAGGGTTTCCTCTAACCGGAGTTAACCCTAGGGGTTAACTGCTCAAGGTTCCTCCCCAAAAACCCCAAGTGCTGGAGCTCACCCACATCTGCCCCGGGAGCAGGGTCAGGCCCCACAGCTCTGCTCCTGCCAGCGCTGCCGAGCCCTGCACTCACTTGATGGTGCCATCAGAGCGCCCCACACACCGCAGCGCGGGCTGGGCCATTGCTCTGGCTCCGGCAGAGCCACAAGTGCCTTTGGAAGCTGCCAGCGAACAACAAGAGCTGAGAGGCGGCTGCAGAAGGGCTCTGCTGTCGGGCTGAAAGCCAAGGGTGGTGCAGGGCAACGGAGAGACGGCAGAGCCTCAGCCCTTGGGCTTCCTTCAGAGGAGGTGGCGCTGCTGCCCTTGATCCTGGCTGTTCTCCAGGCCTGACCTGCCCTCAGCGGTCTCCAGTGGCCTCTGGCAAGGCCAGCAGCAGAGACAGGATGTTCTGCACAAATGTCTGCACCTGCTCCTGGGCCTGGGCAGTGCTGAGAGCTCTTCTGCAGCCAAATGCAAATCGTACTTTATAGTCAGACAGCGTGGTGTGGGGTGGAAGGGACCTTAAATCCCCATAGGGATTCAGAGCATCCCACAAGCAGAGCATCCCACAGGGATTCACAGCATCCCACAGTCAGAGCATCGCATAAGGAATCAGAGCATCCCACAAGGATTCAGAGCATCCCACAAGCAGAGCATGCCAGAGGGATTCAGAGCATCCCACAGGGCTCCAGAGCATCCCACAGGGCTCCAGAGCATCCCACCAAGCAGAGCACCCCGCAGAGATTCACAGCATCACACAACCACAGCATAATACAGAGCTCCAGAGCATCCCATAGGGATTCAGAGCACCCCAAGCGCATCAGAACCCCCCCATCTCCCCATGGAAGCCCCCATCGACACCCCTGACCCACCCCCCTCCCCATGGAGCTCCCCCCATGGAACCTGCCTCTCTATGACATCAGCCCCAGCTCCAAGGGACCTGCATCCAGCACCTGTATCCCCGAGGCAGTTGCGCTTTGGGTGCAGTGGTGCTTGCAGCTCCTTGCTTGCAGCTCCTTGGTGTCACCTCCTTGGTGTCACTCTTAGCGGTGGTGGCAGCGATGGCTTTGCTCCGTGTCATCATCCTGCTGGCTTCGGCCTGGCTGGTGCAAGGCTCCTGGGACAGCTGTGGGTGAGTGGCTCCAGGCTCCAGGGTTCCTGGTATTCCATAGGGAGATGCTGCTGCTCCCAGCCACGGTCACACCAATGGGGAGGTGGGATTTGAGGAGCCCCACTTGCTTGCCATCACCCCATGCGCTGGCACAGCACAGCTATGGGGCACCCCATAGGGTCCTGTGTCCTGCAGCACCCTAGGAGGCAGGATGATGCTCATCTCTGGGGCACTGCGTAGGGTCCCTTTTCCCTGCAGCACCCAATGGGGCGGGACAATGCTCGCCCTTCATCCCTAAGCATCAAGTGTTGGGCTTCTGCTTCAAGAGGGACCTGCGGTACCCGCCCCATGGCTGATTCTTACGGGATGTCGCGCATCGTCGGAGGCACGGATGCGCACCAGGGCGCCTGGCCGCGGGTGCTCAGCATCCAGTTCCCCACAGGCACCGCATTCTCGCACATCTGCGGGGGGTCCCTCATCCCGTATGAAGACAGGCTGAGGAAGTTGGGGCTTTTCAGCCTGGAGAAGAGAAGGCTGCGTGGAGACCTCAGAGCAGCCTTCCAGTACCTGAAGGGGGCCTACAGGGATGCTGGGGAGGGACTCTTTGTCAGGGACTGTAGTGACAGGACAAGGGGTAATGGGTTAAAACTTAAACAGGGGAAGTTTAAATTGGATATAAGGAGGAAATTCTTTCCTGTTAGGGTGGGGAGACGCTGGAATCGGTTGCCCAGGGAGGTTCCGAGTGCTCCATCCCTGGCGGTGTTCAAGGCCAGGTTGGATGAAGCCTTGTGTGGGATGGTTTAGTGAGAGGTGTCCCTGTCCATGGCAGGGGGGTTGGAACTAGATGATCTTAAGGTCCTTTCCAACCCTAACTATTCTATGATTCTGTGATTCTATGATCACCCCTCAATGGGTCCTCACAGCCACTCACTGCTTCGTCGGGCAAAAGTAAGGGGGAGAAGGGATTGCAGCCATAGGGAATAGGCCAGGAGCAGCTCCCAGCCCGTCCCCTTCCCCATCCTGGGTGCACTGGGAAGAGCGCTCAGGAGAAGGCTGCTTCCAGCTTGACAGCCCTTGAGCCTAAGGCACACTGCTTTCCTTTGGGAAGCAGCCGGAATGTGGCTCCTTCCCATCCCTCTTCTCTATAGAATGGATTAGAATAGATTAAAATGGAATGGAATGCAATGCAATGGTTATGGATCATGGAGTGGGGTGGGTTGGGAAGGAGCTTGAGATCATCCACTTCCAACCCCTTGCCATGGGCAGGGATGCCTTCCATAGAGCAGCTTGCTCCAAGCTGGCCTGCAGCACTGCCAGGGATGGAGCAGCCAAACCTTCTCCATCCATGCCATCCCAGTGCCCCAGCACCCTCTGAGGGAATCCCTTCCTTATCTCCAGCCTGCAATTCCCTCTCGGAACCCATCAGCCCTTGTCCTATGGCTCCAATCCCGGCTCTTCCACTCCCTCCCAGCTTCACCACGGATTGCTTCATGATGGTCAGAATCATGGACGTGGCTTGGGCCAATGCCGAGACCCACAAGTGTTGGATACGGCAGGTCGTGGTCCAGGAATATTATACGGCTTAGGATCACGGTTAGGGTTAGGTTTAGAATTAGGGTTAGATTTAGGGTTAGGGTCAGGGTCACGGTTAGGTACAGGGTTAGGTTTAGGGTTAGGTCTTAGGTTTAGGGATAGGGTTAGGTTTAGGGTTACGTGTTAGGGTTAGGGTTAGGGATAGGGTTAGGGTTAGGGTTAGGGTTAGGGTTAACTGTAACCGGAGTTAACCCTAGGGGTGGAGTTAAGACCAGGTTGAGTCTTAGGGTTAGGGTTAGAGTTGCAGTTAGGATCAGGTTTAGGGTTAGGATTAGGGTGAGGGTTTAGGGTTAGGGTTAGGGTTAACCTTCACCAGAGTTAAGCCTGGGGGCGGAGTTAACCCCAGGGTTAGGGTTAGGATTAGTGTTAGCATTAACCCTAATCAGAATTAACCCTAGTTGCGGGTTTAATCCCAGGCTTAGGGTTAGGGTTAGGGTTAGGGTCTGGCTTAGCGTTAGACTTAAGTTTAGGGTTAGGTTAACCCTAACCGGAGTTAACTAGGGTTAGGGTTAGGGTTAAGGTTAGGGTTTCCTCTAACCGGAGTTAACCCTAGGGGTTAACTGCTCAATGTTCCTCCCCAAAAACCCCAAGTGCTGGAGCTCACCCACGTCTGCCCCGGGAGCAGGGTCAGGCCCCACAGCTCTGCTCCTGCCAGCGCTGCCAAGCCCTGCACTCCCTAGATGGTGCCATCAGAGCGCCCCACACACCGCAGCGCGGGCTGGGCCATTGCTCTGGCTCCGGCAGAGGCACAAGTGCCTTTGGAAGCTGCCAGCGAACAACAAGGGCTGAGAGGCGGCTGCAGAAGGGCTCTGCTGTGGGGCTGAAAGCCAAGGGTGGTGCAGGGCAAAGGAGAGACGGCAGAGCCTCAGCCCTTGGGCTTCCTTCAGAGGAGGTGGCGCTGCTGCCCTTGATCCTGGCTGTTCTCCAGGCCTGACCTGCCCTCAGCGGTCTCCAGTGGCCTCAGGCAAGGCCAGCAGCAGAGACAGGATGTTCTGCACAAATGTCTGCACCTGCTCCTGGGCCTGGGCAGTGCTGAGAGCTCTTCTGCAGCCAAATGCAAATCGTACTTTACAGTCAGACAGCGTGGTGTGGGGTGGAAGGGACCTTAAATCCCCATAGGGATTCAGAGCATCCCACAAGCAGAGCATCCCACAGGGATTCACAGCATCCCACAGGCAGAGCATTGCATAAGGAATCAGAGCATCCCACAAGGATTCAGAGCATCCCACAAGCAGAGCATGCCAGAGGGATTCAGAGCATCCCACAGGGCTCCAGAGCATCCCACAGGGCTCCAGAGCATCCCACCAAGCAGAGCACCCCGCAGAGATTCACAGCATCACACAACCACAGCATAATACAGAGCTCCAGAGCATCCCATAGGGATTCAGAGCACCCCAAGCGCATCAGAACCCCCCCATCTCCCCATGGAAGCCCCCATCGACACCCCTGACCCACCCCCCTCCCCATGGAGCTCCCCCCATGGAACCTGCCTCTCTATGACATCAGCCCCAGCTCCAAGGGACCTGCATCCAGCACCTGTATCCCCGGGGCAGTTGCGCTTTGGGTGCAGTGGTGCTTGCAGCTCCTTGCTTGCAGCTCCTTGGTGTCACCTCCTTGGTGTCACTCTTAGCGGTGGTGGCAGCGATGGCTTTGCTCCGTGTCATCATCCTGCTGGCTTCGGCCTGGCTGGTGCAAGGCTCCTGGGACAGCTGTGGGTGAGTGGCTCCAGGCTCCAGGGTTCCTGGTATTCCATAGGGAGATGCTGCTGCTCCCAGCCACGGTCACACCAATGGGGAGGTGGGATTTGAGGAGCCCCACTTGCTTGCCATCACCCCATACGCTGGCACAGCACAGCTATGGGGCACCCCATAGGGTCCTGTGTCCTGCAGCACCCTAGGAGGCAGGATGATGCTCATCTCTGGGGCACTGCGTAGGGTCCCTTTTCCCTGCAGCACCCAATGGGGCGGGACAATGCTCGCCCTTCATCCCTAAGCATCAAGTGTTGGGCTTCTGCTTCAAGAGGAACCTGCGGTACCCGTCCCATGGCTGATTCTTACGGGATGTCGCGCGTCGTCGGAGGCACGGATGCGCACCAGGGCGCCTGGCCGCGGGTGCTCAGCATCCAGTTCCCCACAGCCACCGCATTCTCGCACATCTGCGGGGGGTCCCTCATCCCGTATGAAGACAGGCTGAGGAAGTTGGGGCTTTTCAGCCTGGAGAAGAGAAGGCTGCGTGGAGACCTCAGAGCAGCCTTCCAGTACCTGAAGGGGGCCTACAGGGATGCTGGGGAGGGACTCTTTGTCAGGGACTGTAGTGACAGGACAAGGGGTAATGGGTTAAAAATTAAACAGGGGAAGTTTAAATTGGATATAAGGAGGAAATTCTTTCCTGTTAGGGTGGGGAGACGCTGGAATCGGTTGCCCAGGGAGGTTCCGAGTGCTCCATCCCTGGCGGTGTTCAAGGCCAGGTTGGATGAAGCCTTGTGTGGGATGGTTTAGTGAGAGGTGTCCCTGTCCATGGCAGGGGGGTTGGAACTAGATGATCTTAAGGTCCTTTCCAACCCTAACTATTCTATGATTCTGTGATTCTATGATCACCCCTCAATGGGTCCTCACAGCCACTCACTGCTTCGTCGGGCAAAAGTAAGGGGGAGAAGGGATTGCAGCCATAGGGAATAGGCCAGGAGCAGCTCCCAGCCCGTCCCCTTCCCCATCCTGGGTGCACTGGGAAGAGCGCTCAGGAGAAGGCTGCTTCCAGCTTGACAGCCCTTGAGCCTAAGGCACACTGCTTTCCTTTGGGAAGCAGCCAGAATGTGGCTCCTTCCCATCCCTCTTCTCCATAGAATGGATTAGAATAGATTAAAATGGAATGGAATGCAATGCAATGGTTATGGATCATGGAGTGGGGTGGGTTGGGAAGGAGCTTGAGATCATCCACTTCCAACCCCTTGCCATGGGCAGGGATGCCTTCCATAGAGCAGCTTGCTCCAAGCTGGCCTGCAGCACTGCCAGGGATGGAGCAGCCAAACCTTCTCCATCCATGCCATCCCAGTGCCCCAGCACCCTCTTAGGGAATCCCTTCCTTATCTCCAGCCTGCAATTCCCTGTCGGAACCCATCAGCCCTTGTCCTATGGCTCCAATCCCTGCTCTTCCACTCCCTCCCAGCTTCACCACGGATTGCTTCATGATGGTCAGAATCATGGACGTGGCTTGGGCCAATGCCGAGACCCACAAGTGTTGGATACGGCAGGTCGTGGTCCAGGAATATTATACGGCTTAGGATCACGGTTAGGGTTAGGTTTAGAATTAGGGTTAGCTTTAGGGTTAGGGTCAGGGTCACGGTTAGGTACAGGGTTAGGTTTAGGGTTAGGTCTTAGGTTTAGGGATAGGGTTAGGTTTAGGGTTACGTGTTAGGGTTAGGGATAGGGTTAGGGTTAGGGTTAGGGTTAGGGTTAACTGTAACCGGAGTTAACCCTAGGGGTGGAGTTAAGACCAGGTTGAGTCTTAGGGTTAGGGTTAGAGTTGCAGTTAGGATCAGGTTTAGGGTTAGGATTAGGGTGAGGGTTTAGGGTTAGGGTTAGGGTTAACCTTCACCAGAGTTAAGCCTGGGGGCGGAGTTAACCCCAGGGTTAGGGTTAGGATTAGTGTTAGCATTAACCCTAATCAGAATTAACCCTAGTTGCGGGTTTAATCCCAGGCTTAGGGTTAGGGTTAGGGTTAGGGTCTGGCTTAGCGTTAGACTTAAGTTTAGGGTTAGGTTAACCCTAACCGGAGTTAACTAGGGTTAGGGTTAGGGTTAAGGTTAGGGTTTCCTCTAACCGGAGTTAACCCTAGGGGTTAACTGCTCAAGGTTCCTCCCCAAAAACCCCAAGTGCTGGAGCTCACCCACGTCTGCCCCGGGAGCAGGGTCAGGCCCCACAGCTCTGCTCCTGCCAGCGCTGCCGAGCCCTGCACTCCCTTGATGGTGCCATCAGAGCGCCCCACACACCGCAGCACGGGCTGGGCCATTGCTCTGGCTCCGGCAGAGGCACAAGTGCCTTTGGAAGCTGCCAGCGAACAACAAGGGCTGAGAGGCGGCTGCAGAAGGGCTCTGCTGTGGGGCTGAAAGCCAAGGGTGTTGCAGGGCAAAGGAGAGACGGCAGAGCCTCAGCCCTTGGGCTTCCTTCAGAGGAGGTGGCGCTGCTGCCCTTGATCCTGGCTGTTCTCCAGGCCTGACCTGCCCTCAGCGGTCTCCAGTGGCCTCTGGCAAGGCCAGCAGCAGAGACAGGATGTTCTGCACAAATGTCTGCACCTGCTCCTGGGCCTGGGCAGTGCTGAGAGCTCTTCTGCAGCCAAATGCAAATCGTACTTTACAGTCAGACAGCGTGGTGTGGGGTGGAAGGGACCTTAAATCCCCATAGGGATTCAGAGCATCCCACAAGCAGAGCATCCCACAGGGATTCACAGCATCCCACAGGCAGAGCATCGCATAAGGAATCAGAGCATCCCACAAGGATTCAGAGCATCCCACAAGCAGAGCATGCCAGAGGGATTCAGAGCATCCCACAGGGCTCCAGAGCATCCCACAGGGCTCCAGAGCATCCCACCAAGCAGAGCACCCCGCAGAGATTCACAGCATCACACAACCACAGCATAATACAGAGCTCCAGAGCATCCCATAGGGATTCAGAGCACCCCAAGCGCATCAGAACCCCCCCATCTCCCCATGGAAGCCCCCATCGACACCCCTGACCCACCCCCCTCCCCATGGAGCTCCCCCCATGGAACCTGCCTCTCTATGACATCAGCCCCAGCTCCAAGGGACCTGCATCCAGCACCTGTATCCCCGGGGCAGTTGCGCTTTGGGTGCAGTGGTGCTTGCAGCTCCTTGCTTGCAGCTCCTTGGTGTCACCTCCTTGGTGTCACTCTTAGCGGTGGTGGCAGCGATGGCTTTGCTCCGTGTCATCATCCTGCTGGCTTCGGCCTGGCTGGTGCAAGGCTCCTGGGACAGCTGTGGGTGAGTGGCTCCAGGCTCCAGGGTTCCTGGTATTCCATAGGGAGATGCTGCTGCTTCCAGCCACGGTCACACCAATGGGGAGGTGGGATTTGAGGAGCCCCACTTGCTTGCCATCACCCCATACGCTGGCACAGCACAGCTATGGGGCACCCCATAGGGTCCTGTGTCCTGCAGCACCCTAGGAGGCAGGATGATGCTCATCTCTGGGGCACTGCGTAGGGTCCCTTTTCCCTGCAGCACCCAATGGGGCGGGACAATGCTCGCCCTTCATCCCTAAGCATCAAGTGTTGGGCTTCTGCTTCAAGAGGAACCTGCGGTACCCGTCCCATGGCTGATTCTTACGGGATGTCGCGCGTCGTCGGAGGCACGGATGCGCACCAGGGCGCCTGGCCGCGGGTGCTCAGCATCCAGTTCCCCACAGCCACCGCATTCTCGCACATCTGCGGGGGGTCCCTCATCCCGTATGAAGACAGGCTGAGGAAGTTGGGGCTTTTCAGCCTGGAGAAGAGAAGGCTGCGTGGAGACCTCAGAGCAGCCTTCCAGTACCTGAAGGGGGCCTACAGGGATGCTGGGGAGGGACTCTTTGTCAGGGACTGTAGTGACAGGACAAGGGGTAATGGGTTAAAAATTAAACAGGGGAAGTTTAAATTGGATATAAGGAGGAAATTCTTTCCTGTTAGGGTGGGGAGACGCTGGAATCGGTTGCCCAGGGAGGTTCCGAGTGCTCCATCCCTGGCGGTGTTCAAGGCCAGGTTGGATGAAGCCTTGTGTGGGATGGTTTAGTGAGAGGTGTCCCTGTCCATGGCAGGGGGGTTGGAACTAGATGATCTTAAGGTCCTTTCCAACCCTAACTATTCTATGATTCTGTGATTCTATGATCACCCCTCAATGGGTCCTCACAGCCACTCACTGCTTCGTCGGGCAAAAGTAAGGGGGAGAAGGGATTGCAGCCATAGGGAATAGGCCAGGAGCAGCTCCCAGCCCGTCCCCTTCCCCATCCTGGGTGCACTGGGAAGAGCGCTCAGGAGAAGGCTGCTTCCAGCTTGACAGCCCTTGAGCCTAAGGCACACTGCTTTCCTTTGGGAAGCAGCCAGAATGTGGCTCCTTCCCATCCCTCTTCTCCATAGAATGGATTAGAATAGATTAAAATGGAATGGAATGCAATGCAATGGTTATGGATCATGGAGTGGGGTGGGTTGGGAAGGAGCTTGAGATCATCCACTTCCAACCCCTTGCCATGGGCAGGGATGCCTTCCATAGAGCAGCTTGCTCCAAGCTGGCCTGCAGCACTGCCAGGGATGGAGCAGCCAAACCTTCTCCATCCATGCCATCCCAGTGCCCCAGCACCCTCTTAGGGAATCCCTTCCTTATCTCCAGCCTGCAATTCCCTGTCGGAACCCATCAGCCCTTGTCCTATGGCTCCAATCCCTGCTCTTCCACTCCCTCCCAGCTTCACCACGGATTGCTTCATGATGGTCAGAATCATGGACGTGGCTTGGGCCAATGCCGAGACCCACAAGTGTTGGATACGGCAGGTCGTGGTCCAGGAATATTATACGGCTTAGGATCACGGTTAGGGTTAGGTTTAGAATTACGGTTAGCTTTAGGGTTAGGGTCAGGGTCACGGTTAGGTACAGGGTTAGGTTTAGGGTTAGGTCTTAGGTTTAGGGATAGGGTTAGGTTTAGGGTTACGTGTTAGGGTTAGGGATAGGGTTAGGGTTAGGGTTAGGGTTAGGGTTAACTGTAACCGGAGTTAACCCTAGGGGTGGAGTTAAGACCAGGTTGAGTCTTAGGGTTAGGGTTAGAGTTGCAGTTAGGATCAGGTTTAGGGTTAGGATTAGGGTTAGGGTTTAGGGTTAGGGTTAGGGTTAACCTTCACCAGAGTTAAGCCTGGGGGCGGAGTTAACCCCAGGGTTAGGGTTAGGATTAGTGTTAGCATTAACCCTAATCAGAATTAACCCTAGTTGCGGGTTTAATCCCAGGCTTAGGTTTAGGGTTAGGGTTAGGGTCTGGCTTAGCGTTAGACTTAAGTTTAGGGTTAGGTTAACCCTAACCGGAGTTAACTAGGGTTAGGGTTAGGGTTAAGGTTAGGGTTTCCTCTAACCGGAGTTAACCCTAGGGGTTAACTGCTCAAGGTTCCTCCCCAAAAACCCCAAGTGCTGGAGCTCACCCACGTCTGCCCCGGGAGCAGGGTCAGGCCCCACAGCTCTGCTCCTGCCAGCGCTGCCGAGCCCTGCACTCCCTTGATGGTGCCATCAGAGCGCCCCACACACCGCAGCGCGGGCTGGGCCATTGCTCTGGCTCCGGCAGAGGCACAAGTGCCTTTGGAAGCTGCCAGCGAACAACAAGGGCTGAGAGGCGGCTGCAGAAGGGCTCTGCTGTCGGGCTGAAAGCCAAGGGTGTTGCAGGGCAAAGGAGAGACGGCAGAGCCTCAGCCCTTGGGCTTCCTTCAGAGGAGGTGGCGCTGCTGCCCTTGATCCTGGCTGTTCTCCAGGCCTGACCTGCCCTCAGCGGTCTCCAGTGGCCTCTGGCAAGGCCAGCAGCAGAGACAGGATGTTCTGCACAAATGTCTGCACCTGCTCCTGGGCCTGGGCAGTGCTGAGAGCTCTTCTGCAGCCAAATGCAAATCGTACTTTACAGTCAGACAGCGTGGTGTGGGGTGGAAGGGACCTTAAATCCCCATAGGGATTCAGAGCATCCCACAAGCAGAGCATCCCACAGGGATTCACAGCATCCCACAGGCAGAGCATCGCATAAGGAATCAGAGCATCCCACAAGGATTCAGAGCATCCCACAAGCAGAGCATGCCAGAGGGATTCAGAGCATCCCACAGGGCTCCAGAGCATCCCACAGGGCTCCAGAGCATCCCACCAAGCAGAGCACCCCGCAGAGATTCACAGCATCACACAACCACAGCATAATACAGAGCTCCAGAGCATCCCATAGGGATTCAGAGCACCCCAAGCGCATCAGAACCCCCCCATCTCCCCATGGAAGCCCCCATCGACACCCCTGACCCACCCCCCTCCCCATGGAGCTCCCCCCATGGAACCTGCCTCTCTATGACATCAGCCCCAGCTCCAAGGGACCTGCATCCAGCACCTGTATCCCCGGGGCAGTTGCGCTTTGGGTGCAGTGGTGCTTGCAGCTCCTTGCTTGCAGCTCCTTGGTGTCACCTCCTTGGTGTCACTCTTAGCGGTGGTGGCAGCGATGGCTTTGCTCCGTGTCATCATCCTGCTGGCTTCGGCCTGGCTGGTGCAAGGCTCCTGGGACAGCTGTGGGTGAGTGGCTCCAGGCTCCAGGGTTTCTGGTATTCCATAGGGAGATGCTGCTGCTCCCAGCCACGGTCACACCAATGGGGAGGTGGGATTTGAGGAGCCCCACTTGCTTGCCATCACCCCATACGCTGGCACAGCACAGCTATGGGGCACCCCATAGGGTCCTGTGTCCTGCAGCACCCTAGGAGGCAGGATGATGCTCATCTCTGGGACACTGCGTAGGGTCTCTTTTCCCTGCAGCACCCAATGGGGCGGGACAATGCTCGCCCTTCATCCCTAAGCATCAAGTGTTGGGCTTCTGCTTCAAGAGGAACCTGCGGTACCCGTCCCATGGCTGATTCTTACGGGATGTCGCGCGTCGTCGGAGGCACGGATGCGCACCAGGGCGCCTGGCCGCGGGTGCTCAGCATCCAGTTCCCCACAGCCACCGCATTCTCGCACATCTGCGGGGGGTCCCTCATCCCGTATGAAGACAGGCTGAGGAAGTTGGGGCTTTTCAGCCTGGAGAAGAGAAGGCTGCGTGGAGACCTCAGAGCAGCCTTCCAGTACCTGAAGGGGGCCTACAGGGATGCTGGGGAGGGACTCTTTGTCAGGGACTGTAGTGACAGGACAAGGGGTAATGGGTTAAAACTTAAACAGGGGAAGTTTAAATTGGATATAAGGAGGAAATTCTTTCCTGTTAGGGTGGGGAGACGCTGGAATCGGTTGCCCAGGGAGGTTCCGAGTGCTCCATCCCTGGCGGTGTTCAAGGCCACGTTGGATGAAGCCTTGTGTGGGATGGTTTAGTGAGAGGTGTCCCTGTCCATGGCAGGGGGGTTGGAACTAGATGATCTTAAGGTCCTTTCCAACCCTAACTATTCTATGATTCTGTGATTCTATGATCACCACTCAATGGGTCCTCACAGCCACTCACTGCTTCGTCGGGCAAAAGTAAGGGGGAGAAGGGATTGCAGCCATAGGGAATAGGCCAGGAGCAGCTCCCAGCCCGTCCCCTTCCCCATCCTGGGTGCACTGGGAAGAGCGCTCAGGAGAAGGCTGCTTCCAGCTTGACAGCCCTTGAGCCTAAGGCACACTGCTTTCCTTTGGGAAGCAGCCGGAATGTGGCTCCTTCCCATCCCTCTTCTCCATAGAATGGATTAGAATAGATTAAAATGGAATGGAATGCAATGCAATGGTTATGGATCATGGAGTGGGGTGGGTTGGGAAGGAGCTTGAGATCATCCACTTCCAACCCCTTGCCATGGGCAGGGATGCCTTCCATAGAGCAGCTTGCTCCAAGCTGGCCTGCAGCACTGCCAGGGATGGAGCAGCCAAACCTTCTCCATCCATGCCATCCCAGTGCCCCAGCACCCTCTTAGGGAATCCCTTCCTTATCTCCAGCCTGCAATTCCCTGTCGGAACCCATCAGCCCTTGTCCTATGGCTCCAATCCCTGCTCTTCCACTCCCTCCCAGCTTCACCACGGATTGCTTCATGATGGTCAGAATCATGGACGTGGCTTGGGCCAATGCCGAGACCCACAAGTGTTGGATACGGCAGGTCGTGGTCCAGGAATATTATACGGCTTAGGATCACGGTTAGGGTTAGGTTTAGAATTACGGTTAGCTTTAGGGTTAGGGTCAGGGTCACGGTTAGGTACAGGGTTAGGTTTAGGGTTAGGTCTTAGGTTTAGGGATAGGGTTAGGTTTAGGGTTACGTGTTAGGGTTAGGGATAGGGTTAGGGTTAGGGTTAGGGTTAACTGTAACCGGAGTTAACCCTAGGGGTGGAGTTAAGACCAGGTTGAGTCTTAGGGTTAGGGTTAGAGTTGCAGTTAGGATCAGGTTTAGGGTTAGGATTAGGGTTAGGGTTTAGGGTTAGGGTTAGGGTTAACCTTCACCAGAGTTAAGCCTGGGGGCGGAGTTAACCCCAGGGTTAGGGTTAGGATTAGTGTTAGCATTAACCCTAATCTGAATTAACCCTAGTTGCGGGTTTAATCCCAGGCTTAGGGTTAGGGTTAGGGTTAGGGTCTGGCTTAGCGTTAGACTTAAGTTTAGGGTTAGGTTAACCCTAACCGGAGTTAACTAGGGTTAGGGTTAGGGTTAAGGTTAGGGTTTCCTCTAACCGGAGTTAACCCTAGGGGTTAACTGCTCAAGGTTCCTCCCCAAAAACCCCAAGTGCTGGAGCTCACCCACGTCTGCCCCGGGAGCAGGGTCAGGCCCCACAGCTCTGCTCCTGCCAGCGCTGCCGAGCCCTGCACTCCCTTGATGGTGCCATCAGAGCGCCCCACACACCGCAGCACGGGCTGGGCCATTGCTCTGGCTCCGGCAGAGGCACAAGTGCCTTTGGAAGCTGCCAGCGAACAACAAGAGCTGAGAGGCGGCTGCAGAAGGGCTCTGCTGTCGGGCTGAAAGCCAAGGGTGGTGCAGGGCAAAGGAGAGACGGCAGAGCCTCAGCCCTTGGGCTTCCTTCAGAGGAGGTGGCGCTGCTGCCCTTGATCCTGGCTGTTCTCCAGGCCTGACCTGCCCTCAGCGGTCTCCAGTGGCCTCTGGCGAGGCCAGCAGCAGAGACAGGATGTTCTGCACAAATGTCTGCACCTGCTCCTGGGCCTGGGCAGTGCTGAGAGCTCTTCTGCAGCCAAATGCAAATCGTACTTTACAGTCAGACAGCGTGGTGTGGGGTGGAAGGGACCTTAAATCCCCATAGGGATTCAGAGCATCCCACAAGCAGAGCATCCCACAGGGATTCACAGCATCCCACAGGCAGAGCATCGCATAAGGAATCAGAGCATCCCACAAGCATTCAGAGCATCCCACAAGCAGAGCATGCCAGAGGGATTCACAGCATCCCACAGGGCTCCAGAGCATCCCGCAGGGCTCCAGAGCATCCCACCAAGCAGAGCACCCCGCAGAGATTCACAGCATCACACAACCACAGCATAATACAGAGCTCCAGAGCATCCCATAGGGATTCAGAGCACCCCAAGCGCATCAGAACCCCCCCATCTCCCCATGGAAGCCCCCATCGACACCCCTGACCCACCCCCCTCCCCATGGAGCTCCCCCCATGGAACCTGCCTCTCTATGACATCAGCCCCAGCTCCAAGGGACCTGCATCCAGCACCTGTATCCCCGGGGCACTTGCGCTTTGGGTGCAGTGGTGCTTGCAGCTCCTTGCTTGCAGCTCCTTGGTGTCACCTCCTTGGTGTCACTCTTAGCGGTGGTGGCAGCGATGGCTTTGCTCCGTGTCATCATCCTGCTGGCTTCGGCCTGGCTGGTGCAAGGCTCCTGGGACAGCTGTGGGTGAGTGGCTCCAGGCTCCAGGGTTCCTGGTATTCCATAGGGAGATGCTGCTGCTCCCAGCCACGGTCACACCAATGGGGAGGTGGGATTTGAGGAGCCCCACTTGCTTGCCATCACCCCATACGCTGGCACAGCACAGCTATGGGGCACCCCATAGGGTCCTGTGTCCTGCAGCACCCTAGGAGGCAGGATGATGCTCATCTCTGGGACACTGCGTAGGGTCCCTTTTCCCTGCAGCACCCAATGGGGCGGGACAATGCTCGCCCTTCATCCCTAAGCATCAAGTGTTGGGCTTCTGCTTCAAGAGGGACCTGCGGTGCCCGTCCCATGGCTGATTCTTACGGGATGTCGCGCATCGTCGGAGGCACGGATGCGCACCAGGGCGCCTGGCCGCGGGTGCTCAGCATCCAGTTCCCCACAGCCACCGCATTCTCGCACATCTGCGGGGGGTCCCTCATCCCGTATGAAGACAGGCTGAGGAAGTTGGGGCTTTTCAGCCTGGAGAAGAGAAGGCTGCGTGGAGACCTCAGAGCAGCCTTCCAGTACCTGAAGGGGGCCTACAGGGATGCTGGGGAGGGACTCTTTGTCAGGGACTGTAGTGACAGGACAAGGGGTAATGGGTTAAAACTTAAACAGGGGAAGTTTAAATTGGATATAAGGAGGAAATTCTTTCCTGTTAGGGTGGGGAGACGCTGGAATCGGTTGCCCAGGGAGGTTCCGAGTGCTCCATCCCTGGCGGTGTTCAAGGCCAGGTTGGATGAAGCCTTGTGTGGGATGGTTTAGTGAGAGGTGTCCCTGTCCATGGCAGGGGGGTTGGAACTAGATGATCTTAAGGTCCTTTCCAACCCTAACTATTCTATGATTCTGTGATTCTAGGATCACCCCTCAATGGGTCCTCACAGCCACTCACTGCTTCGTCGGGCAAAAGTAAGGGGGAGAAGGGATTGCAGCCATAGGGAATAAGCCAGGAGCAGCTCCCAGCCCGTCCCCTTCCCCATCCTGGGTGTACTGGGAAGAGCGCTCAGGAGAAGGCTGCTTCCAGCTTGACAGCCCTTGAGCCTAAGGCACACTGCTTTCCTTTGGGAAGCAGCCGGAATGTGGCTCCTTCCCATCCCTCTTCTCCATAGAATGGATTAGAATAGATTAAAATGGAATGGAATGCAATGCAATGGTTATGGATCATGGAGTGGGGTGGGTTGGGAAGGAGCTTGAGATCATCCACTTCCAACCCCTTGCCATGGGCAGGGATGCCTTCCATAGAGCAGCTTGCTCCAAGCTGGCCTGCAGCACTGCCAGGGATGGAGCAGCCAAACCTTCTCCATCCATGCCATCCCAGTGCCCCAGCACCCTCTGAGGGAATCCCTTCCTTATCTCCAGCCTGCAATTCCCTGTCGGAACCCATCAGCCCTTGTCCTATGGCTCCAATCCCTGTTCTTCCACTCCCTCCCAGCTTCACCACGGATTGCTTCATGATGGTCAGAATCATGGACGTGGCTTGGGCCAATGCCGAGACCCACAAGAGTTGGATACGGCAGGTCATGGTCCAGGAATATTATACGGCTTAGGATCACGGTTAGGGTTAGGTTTAGAATTAGGGTTAGCTTTAGGGTTAGGGTCAGGGTCACGGTTAGGTACAGGGTTAGGTTTAGGGTTAGGTCTTAGGTTTAGGGATAGGGTTAGGTTTAGGGTTACGTGTTAGTGTTAGGGATAGGGTTAGGGTTAGGGTTAGGGTTAACTGTAACCGGAGTTAACCCTAGGGGTGGAGTTAAGACCAGGTTGAGTCTTAGGGTTAGGGTTAGAGTTGCAGTTAGGATCAGGTTTAGGGTTAGGATTAGGGTTAGGGTTTAGGGTTAGGGTTAGGGTTAACCTTCACCAGAGTTAAGCCTGGGGGCGGAGTTAACCCCAGGGTTAGGGTTAGGATTAGTGTTAGCATTAACCCTAATCTGAATTAACCCTAGTTGCGGGTTTAATCCCAGGCTTAGGGTTAGGGTTAGGGTTAGGGTCTGGCTTAGCGTTAGACTTAAGTTTAGGGTTAGGTTAACCCTAACCGGAGTTAACTAGGGTTAGGGTTAGGGTTAAGGTTAGGGTTTCCTCTAACCGGAGTTAACCCTAGGGGTTAACTGCTCAAGGTTCCTCCCCAAAAACCCCAAGTGCTGGAGCTCACCCACGTCTGCCCCGGGAGCAGGGTCAGGCCCCACAGCTCTGCTCCTGCCAGCGCTGCCGAGCCCTGCACTCCCTTGATGGTGCCATCAGAGCGCCCCACACACCGCAGCACGGGCTGGGCCATTGCTCTGGCTCCGGCAGAGGCACAAGTGCCTTTGGAAGCTGCCAGCGAACAACAAGAGCTGAGAGGCGGCTGCAGAAGGGCTCTGCTGTGGGGCTGAAAGCCAAGGGTGGTGCAGGGCAAAGGAGAGACGGCAGAGCCTCAGCCCTTGGGCTTCCTTCAGAGGAGGTGGCGCTGCTGCCCTTGATCCTGGCTGTTCTCCAGGCCTCACCTGCCCTCAGCGGTCTCCAGTGGCCTCTGGCGAGGCCAGCAGCAGAGACAGGATGTTCTGCACAAATGTCTGCACCTGCTCCTGGGCCTGGGCAGTGCTGAGAGCTCTTCTGCAGCCAAATGCAAATCGTACTTTACAGTCAGACAGCGTGGTGTGGGGTGGAAGGGACCTTAAATCCCCATAGGGATTCAGAGCATCCCACAAGCAGAGCATCCCACAGGGATTCACAGCATCCCACAGGCAGAGCATCGCATAAGGAATCAGAGCATCCCACAAGCATTCAGAGCATCCCACAAGCAGAGCATGCCAGAGGGATTCAGAGCATCCCACAGGGCTCCAGAGCATCCCACAGGGCTCCAGAGCATCCCACCAAGCAGAGCACCCCGCAGAGATTCACAGCATCACACAACCACAGCATAATACAGAGCTCCAGAGCATCCCATAGGGATTCAGAGCACCCCAAGCGCATCAGAACCCCCCCATCTCCCCATGGAAGCCCCCATCGACACCCCTGACCCACCCCCCTCCCCATGGAGCTCCCCCCATGGAACCTGCCTCTCTATGACATCAGCCCCAGCTCCAAGGGACCTGCATCCAGCACCTGTATCCCCGGGGCAGTTGCGCTTTGGGTGCAGTGGTGCTTGCAGCTCCTTGCTTGCAGCTCCTTGGTGTCACCTCCTTGGTGTCACTCTTAGCGGTGGTGGCAGCGATGGCTTTGCTCCGTGTCATCATCCTGCTGGCTTCGGCCTGGCTGGTGCAAGGCTCCTGGGACAGCTGTGGGTGAGTGGCTCCAGGCTCCAGGGTTCCTGGTATTCCATAGGGAGATGCTGCTGCTTCCAGCCACGGTCACACCAATGGGGAGGTGGGATTTGAGGAGCCCCACTTGCTTGCCATCACCCCATACGCTGGCACAGCACAGCTATGGGGCACCCCATAGGGTCCTGTGTCCTGCAGCACCCTAGGAGGCAGGATGATGCTCATCTCTGGGGCACTGCGTAGGGTCCCTTTTCCCTGCAGCACCCAATGGGGCGGGACAATGCTCGCCCTTCATCCCTAAGCATCAAGTGTTGGGCTTCTGCTTCAAGAGGAACCTGCGGTACCCGTCCCATGGCTGATTCTTACGGGATGTCGCGCGTCGTCGGAGGCACGGATGCGCACCAGGGCGCCTGGCCGCGGGTGCTCAGCATCCAGTTCCCCACAGCCACCGCATTCTCGCACATCTGCGGGGGGTCCCTCATCCCGTATGAAGACAGGCTGAGGAAGTTGGGGCTTTTCAGCCTGGAGAAGAGAAGGCTGCGTGGAGACCTCAGAGCAGCCTTCCAGTACCTGAAGGGGGCCTACAGGGATGCTGGGGAGGGACTCTTTGTCAGGGACTGTAGTGACAGGACAAGGGGTAATGGGTTAAAACTTAAACAGGGGAAGTTTAAATTGGATATAAGGAGGAAATTCTTTCCTGTTAGGGTGGGGAGACGCTGGAATCGGTTGCCCAGGGAGGTTCCGAGTGCTCCATCCCTGGCGGTGTTCAAGGCCAGGTTGGATGAAGCCTTGTGTGGGATGGTTTAGTGAGAGGTGTCCCTGTCCATGGCAGGGGGGTTGGAACTAGATGATCTTAAGGTCCTTTCCAACCCTAACTATTCTATGATTCTGTGATTCTAGGATCACCCCTCAATGGGTCCTCACAGCCACTCACTGCTTCGTCGGGCAAAAGTAAGGGGGAGAAGGGATTGCAGCCATAGGGAATAAGCCAGGAGCAGCTCCCAGCCCGTCCCCTTCCCCATCCTGGGTGTACTGGGAAGAGCGCTCAGGAGAAGGCTGCTTCCAGCTTGACAGCCCTTGAGCCTAAGGCACACTGCTTTCCTTTGGGAAGCAGCCGGAATGTGGCTCCTTCCCATCCCTCTTCTCCATAGAATGGATTAGAATAGATTAAAATGGAATGGAATGCAATGCAATGGTTATGGATCATGGAGTGGGGTGGGTTGGGAAGGAGCTTGAGATCATCCACTTCCAACCCCTTGCCATGGGCAGGGATGCCTTCCATAGAGCAGCTTGCTCCAAGCTGGCCTGCAGCACTGCCAGGGATGGAGCAGCCAAACCTTCTCCATCCATGCCATCCCAGTGCCCCAGCACCCTCTGAGGGAATCCCTTCCTTATCTCCAGCCTGCAATTCCCTGTCGGAACCCATCAGCCCTTGTCCTATGGCTCCAATCCCTGTTCTTCCACTCCCTCCCAGCTTCACCACGGATTGCTTCATGATGGTCAGAATCATGGACGTGGCTTGGGCCAATGCCGAGACCCACAAGAGTTGGATACGGCAGGTCATGGTCCAGGAATATTATACGGCTTAGGATCACGGTTAGGGTTAGGTTTAGAATTAGGGTTAGCTTTAGGGTTAGGGTCAGGGTCACGGTTAGGTACAGGGTTAGGTTTAGGGTTAGGTCTTAGGTTTAGGGATAGGGTTAGGTTTAGGGTTACGTGTTAGTGTTAGGGATAGGGTTAGGGTTAGGGTTAGGGTTAACTGTAACCGGAGTTAACCCTAGGGGTGGAGTTAAGACCAGGTTGAGTCTTAGGGTTAGGGTTAGAGTTGCAGTTAGGATCAGGTTTAGGGTTAGGATTAGGGTTAGGGTTTAGGGTTAGGGTTAGGGTTAACCTTCACCAGAGTTAAGCCTGGGGGCGGAGTTAACCCCAGGGTTAGGGTTAGGATTAGTGTTAGCATTAACCCTAATCTGAATTAACCCTAGTTGCGGGTTTAATCCCAGGCTTAGGGTTAGGGTTAGGGTTAGGGTCTGGCTTAGCGTTAGACTTAAGTTTAGGGTTAGGTTAACCCTAACCGGAGTTAACTAGGGTTAGGGTTAGGGTTAAGGTTAGGGTTTCCTCTAACCGGAGTTAACCCTAGGGGTTAACTGCTCAAGGTTCCTCCCCAAAAACCCCAAGTGCTGGAGCTCACCCACGTCTGCCCCGGGAGCAGGGTCAGGCCCCACAGCTCTGCTCCTGCCAGCGCTGCCGAGCCCTGCACTCCCTTGATGGTGCCATCAGAGCGCCCCACACACCGCAGCACGGGCTGGGCCATTGCTCTGGCTCCGGCAGAGGCACAAGTGCCTTTGGAAGCTGCCAGCGAACAACAAGAGCTGAGAGGCGGCTGCAGAAGGGCTCTGCTGTGGGGCTGAAAGCCAAGGGTGGTGCAGGGCAAAGGAGAGACGGCAGAGCCTCAGCCCTTGGGCTTCCTTCAGAGGAGGTGGCGCTGCTGCCCTTGATCCTGGCTGTTCTCCAGGCCTCACCTGCCCTCAGCGGTCTCCAGTGGCCTCTGGCGAGGCCAGCAGCAGAGACAGGATGTTCTGCACAAATGTCTGCACCTGCTCCTGGGCCTGGGCAGTGCTGAGAGCTCTTCTGCAGCCAAATGCAAATCGTACTTTACAGTCAGACAGCGTGGTGTGGGGTGGAAGGGACCTTAAATCCCCATAGGGATTCAGAGCATCCCACAAGCAGAGCATCCCACAGGGATTCACAGCATCCCACAGGCAGAGCATCGCATAAGGAATCAGAGCATCCCACAAGCATTCAGAGCATCCCACAAGCAGAGCATCCCACAGGGATTCACAGCATCCCACAGGGCTCCAGAGCATCCCGCAGGGCTCCAGAGCATCCCACCAAGCAGAGCACCCCGCAGAGATTCACAGCATCACACAACCACAGCATAATACAGAGCTCCAGAGCATCCCATAGGGATTCAGAGCACCCCAAGCGCATCAGAACCCCCCCATCTCCCCATGGAAGCCCCCATCGACACCCCTGACCCACCCCCCTCCCCATGGAGCTCCCCCCATGGAACCTGCCTCTCTATGACATCAGCCCCAGCTCCAAGGGACCTGCATCCAGCACCTGTATCCCCGGGGCACTTGCGCTTTGGGTGCAGTGGTGCTTGCAGCTCCTTGCTTGCAGCTCCTTGGTGTCACCTCCTTGGTGTCACTCTTAGCGGTGGTGGCAGCGATGGCTTTGCTCCGTGTCATCATCCTGCTGGCTTCGGCCTGGCTGGTGCAAGGCTCCTGGGACAGCTGTGGGTGAGTGGCTCCAGGCTCCAGGGTTCCTGGTATTCCATAGGGAGATGCTGCTGCTCCCAGCCACGGTCACACCAATGGGGAGGTGGGATTTGAGGAGCCCCACTTGCTTGCCATCACCCCATGCGCTGGCACAGCACAGCTATGGGGCACCCCATAGGGTCCTGTGTCCTGCAGCACCCTAGGAGGCAGGATGATGCTCATCTCTGGGACACTGCGTAGGGTCCCTTTTCCCTGCAGCACCCAATGGGGCGGGACAATGCTCGCCCTTCATCCCTAAGCATCAAGTGTTGGGCTTCTGCTTCAAGAGGGACCTGCGGTACCCGTCCCATGGCTGATTCTTACGGGATGTCGCGCATCGTCGGAGGCACGGATGCGCACCAGGGCGCCTGGCCGCGGGTGCTCAGCATCCAGTTCCCCACAGCCACCGCATTCTCGCACATCTGCGGGGGGTCCCTCATCCCGTATGAAGACAGGCTGAGGAAGTTGGGGCTTTTCAGCCTGGAGAAGAGAAGGCTGCGTGGAGACCTCAGAGCAGCCTTCCAGTACCTGAAGGGGGCCTACAGGGATGCTGGGGAGGGACTCTTTGTCAGGGACTGTAGTGACAGGACAAGGGGTAATGGGTTAAAACTTAAACAGGGGAAGTTTAAATTGGATATAAGGAGGAAATTCTTTCCTGTTAGGGTGGGGAGACGCTGGAATCGGTTGTCCAGGGAGGTTCCGAGTGCTCCATCCCTGGCGGTGTTCAAGGCCAGGTTGGATGAAGCCTTGTGTGGGATGGTTTAGTGAGAGGTGTCCCTGTCCATGGCAGGGGGGTTGGAACTAGATGATCTTAAGGTCCTTTCCAACCCTAACTATTCTATGATTCTGTGATTCTATGATCACCCCTCAATGGGTCCTCACAGCCACTCACTGCTTCGTCGGGCAAAAGTAAGGGGGAGAAGGGATTGCAGCCATAGGGAATAGGCCAGGAGCAGCTCCCAGCCCGTCCCCTTCCCCATCCTGGATGCACTGGGAAGAGTGCTCAGGAGAAGGCTGCTTCCAGCTTGACAGCCCTTGAGCCTAAGGCACACTGCTTTCCTTTGGGAAGCAGCCGGAATGTGGCTCCTTCCCATCCCTCTTCTCCATAGAATGGATTAGAATAGGTTAAAATGGAATGGAATGCAATGCAATGGTTATGGATCATGGAGTGGGGTGGGTTGGGAAGGAGCTTGAGATCATCCACTTCCAACCCCTTGCCATGGGCAGGGATGCCTTCCATAGAGCAGCTTGCTCCAAGCTGGCCTGCAGCACTGCCAGGGATGGAGCAGCCAAACCTTCTCCATCCATGCCATCCCAGTGCCCCAGCACCCTCTTAGGGAATCCCTTCCTTATCTCCAGCCTGCAATTCCCTCTCGGAACCCATCAGCCCTTGTCCTATGGCTCCAATCCCTGCTCTTCCACTCCCTCCCAGCTTCACCACGGATTGCTTCATGATGGTCAGAATCATGGACGTGGCTTGGGCCAATGCCGAGACCCACAAGTGTTGGATACGGCAGGTCGTGGTCCAGGAATATTATACGGCTTAGGATCACGGTTAGGGTTAGGTTTAGAATTAGGGTTAGCTTTAGGGTTAGGGTCAGGGTCACGGTTAGGTACAGGGTTAGGTTTAGGGTTAGGTCTTAGGTTTAGGGATAGGGTTAGGTTTAGGGTTACGTGTTAGGGTTAGGGATAGGGTTAGGGTTAGGGTTAGGGTTAGGGTTAACTGTAACCGGAGTTAACCCTAGGGGTGGAGTTAAGACCAGGTTGAGTCTTAGGGTTAGGGTTAGAGTTGCAGTTAGGATCAGGTTTAGGGTTAGGATTAGGGTGAGGGTTTAGGGTTAGGGTTAGGGTTAACCTTCACCAGAGTTAAGCCTGGGGGCGGAGTTAACCCCAGGGTTAGGGTTAGGATTAGTGTTAGCATTAACCCTAATCAGAATTAACCCTAGTTGCGGGTTTAATCCCAGGCTTAGGGTTAGGGTTAGGGTTAGGGTCTGGCTTAGCGTTAGACTTAAGTTTAGGGTTAGGTTAACCCTAACCGGAGTTAACTAGGGTTAGGGTTAGGGATAGGGTTAGGGTTTCCTCTAACCGGAGTTAACCCTAGGGGTTAACTGCTCAAGGTTCCTCCCCAAAAACCCCAAGTGCTGGAGCTCACCCACGTCTGCCCCGGGAGCAGGGTCAGGCCCCACAGCTCTGCTCCTGCCAGCGCTGCCGAGCCCTGCACTCCCTTGATGGTGCCATCAGAGCGCCCCACACACCGCAGCACGGGCTGGGCCATTGCTCTGGCTCCGGCAGAGGCACAAGTGCCTTTGGAAGCTGCCAGCGAACAACAAGAGCTGAGAGGCGGCTGCAGAAGGGCTCTGCTGTCGGGCTGAAAGCCAAGGGTGGTGCAGGGCAAAGGATTGACGGCAGAGCCTCAGCCCTTGGGCTTCCTTCAGAGGAGGTGGCGCTGCTGCCCTTGATCCTGGCTGTTCTCCAGGCCTGACCTGCCCTCAGCGGTCTCCAGTGGCCTCTGGCAAGGCCAGCAGCAGAGACAGGATGTTCTGCACAAATGTCTGCACCTGCTCCTGGGCCTGGGCAGTGCTGAGAGCTCTTCTGCAGCCAAATGCAAATCGTACTTTACAGTCAGACAGCGTGGTGTGGGGTGGAAGGGACCTTAAATCCCCATAGGGATTCAGAGCATCCCACAAGCAGAGCATCCCACAGGGATTCACAGCATCCCACAGGCAGAGCATCGCATAAGGAATCAGAGCATCCCACAAGGATTCAGAGCATCCCACAAGCAGAGCATGCCAGAGGGATTCAGAGCATCCCACAGGGCTCCAGAGCATCCCACAGGGCTCCAGAGCATCCCACCAAGCAGAGCACCCCGCAGAGATTCACAGCATCACACAACCACAGCATAATACAGAGCTCCAGAGCATCCCATAGGGATTCAGAGCACCCCAAGCGCATCAGAACCCCCCCATCTCCCCATGGAAGCCCCCATCGACACCCCTGACCCACCCCCCTCCCCATGGAGCTCCCCCCATGGAACCTGCCTCTCTATGACATCAGCCCCAGCTCCAAGGGACCTGCATCCAGCACCTGTATCCCCGGGGCAGTTGCGCTTTGGGTGCAGTGGTGCTTGCAGCTCCTTGCTTGCAGCTCCTTGGTGTCACCTCCTTGGTGTCACTCTTAGCGGTGGTGGCAGCGATGGCTTTGCTCCGTGTCATCATCCTGCTGGCTTCGGCCTGGCTGGTGCAAGGCTCCTGGGACAGCTGTGGGTGAGTGGCTCCAGGCTCCAGGGTTCCTGGTATTCCATAGGGAGATGCTGCTGCTCCCAGCCACGGTCACACCAATGGGGAGGTGGGATTTGAGGAGCCCCACTTGCTTGCCATCACCCCATGCGCTGGCACAGCACAGCTATGGGACACCCCATAGGGTCCTGTGTCCTGCAGCACCCTAGGAGGCAGAATGATGCTCATCTCTGGGGCACTGCGTAGGGTCCCTTTTCCCTGCAGCACCCAATGGGGCGGGACAATGCTCGCCCTTCATCCCTAAGCATCAAGTGTTGGGCTTCTGCTTCAAGAGGGACCTGCGGTACCCGTCCCATGGCTGATTCTTACGGGATGTCGCGCATCGTCGGAGGCACGGATGCGCACCAGGGCGCCTGGCCGCGGGTGCTCAGCATCCAGTTCCCCACAGCCACCGCATTCTCGCACATCTGCGGGGGGTCCCTCATCCCGTATGAAGACAGGCTGAGGAAGTTGGGGCTTTTCAGCCTGGAGAAGAGAAGGCTGCGTGGAGACCTCAGAGCAGCCTTCCAGTACCTGAAGGGGGCCTACAGGGATGCTGGGGAGGGACTCTTTGTCAGGGACTGTAGTGACAGGACAAGGGGTAATGGGTTAAAACTTAAACAGGGGAAGTTTAAATTGGATATAAGGAGGAAATTCTTTCCTGTTAGGGTGGGGAGACGCTGGAATCGGTTGTCCAGGGAGGTTCCGAGTGCTCCATCCCTGGCGGTGTTCAAGGCCAGGTTGGATGAAGCCTTGTGTGGGATGGTTTAGTGAGAGGTGTCCCTGTCCATGGCAGGGGGGTTGGAACTAGATGATCTTAAGGTCCTTTCCAACCCTAACTATTCTATGATTCTGTGATTCTATGATCACCCCTCAATGGGTCCTCACAGCCACTCACTGCTTCGTCGGGCAAAAGTAAGGGGGAGAAGGGATT
This sequence comes from Lathamus discolor, assembly GCF_037157495.1. NCBI lineage: Eukaryota > Metazoa > Chordata > Aves > Psittaciformes > Psittacidae > Lathamus > Lathamus discolor. The sequence goes on along the minus strand of NC_088892.1, from coordinate 539,502 downwards.
GCAGCCATAGGGAATAGGCCAGGAGCAGCTCCCAGCCCGTCCCCTTCCCCATCCTGGATGCACTGGGAAGAGCGCTCAGGAGAAGGCTGCTTCCAGCTTGACAGCCCTTGAGCCTAAGGCACACTGCTTTCCTTTGGGAAGCAGCCGGAATGTGGCTCCTTCCCATCCCTCTTCTCCATAGAATGGATTAGAATAGATTAAAATGGAATGGAATGCAATGCAATGGTTATGGATCATGGAGTGGGGTGGGTTGGGAAGGAGCTTGAGATCATCCACTTCCAACCCCTTGCCATGGGCAGGGATGCCTTCCATAGAGCAGCTTGCTCCAAGCTGGCCTGCAGCACTGCCAGGGATGGAGCATCCAAACCTTCTCCATCCATGCCATCCCAGTGCCCCAGCACCCTCTGAGGGAATCCCTTCCTTATCTCCAGCCTGCAATTCCCTGTCGGAACCCATCAGCCCTTGTCCTATGGCTCCAATCCCTGCTCTTCCACTCCCTCCCAGCTTCACCACGGATTGCTTCATGATGGTCAGAATCATGGACGTGGCTTGGGCCAATGCCGAGACCCACAAGTGTTGGATACGGCAGGTCGTGGTCCAGGAATATTATACGGCTTAGGATCACGGTTAGGGTTAGGTTTAGAATTAGGGTTAGCTTTAGGGTTAGGGTCAGGGTCAAGGTTAGGTACAAGGTTAGGTTTAGGGTTAGGTCTTAGGTTTAGGGATAGGGTTAGGTTTAGGGTTACGTGTTAGGGTTAGGGATAGGGTTAGGGTTAGGGTTAACTGTAACCGGAGTTAACCCTAGGGGTGGAGTTAAGACCAGGTTGAGTCTTAGGGTTAGGGTTAGAGTTGCAGTTAGGATCAGGTTTAGGGTTAGGATTAGGGCTGGGGTTTAGGGTTAGGGTTAGGGTTAACCTTCACCAGAGTTAAGCCTGGGGGCGGAGTTAACCCCAGGGTTAGGGTTAGGATTAGTGTTAGCATTAACCCTAATCAGAATTAACCCTAGTTGCGGGTTTAATCACAGGCTTAGGGTTAGGGTTAGGGTTAGGGTCTGGCTTAGCGTTAGACTTAAGTTTAGGGTTAGGTTAACCCTAACCGGAGTAAACTAGGGTTAGGGTTAGGGTTAGGGTTAAGGTTAGGGTTACCTCTAACCGGAGTTAACCCTAGGGGTTAACTGCTAAAGGTTCCTCCCCAAAAACCCCAAGTGCTGGAGCTCACCCACGTCTGCCCCGGGAGCAGGGTCAGGCCCCACAGCTCTGCTCCTGCCAGCGCTGCCGAGCCCTGCACTCCCTTGATGGTGCCATCAGAGCGCCCCACACACCGCAGCACGGGCTGGGCCATTGCTCTGGCTCCGGCAGAGGCACAAGTGCCTTTGGAAGCTGCCAGCGAACAACAAGAGCTGAGAGGCGGCTGCAGAAGGGCTCTGCTGTCGGGCTGAAAGCCAAGGGTGTTGCAGGGCAAAGGAGAGACGGCAGAGCCTCAGCCCTTGGGCTTCCTTCAGAGGAGGTGGCGCTGCTGCCCTTGATCCTGGCTGTTCTCCAGGCCTGACCTGCCCTCAGCGGTCTCCAGTGGCCTCTGGCAAGGCCAGCAGCAGAGACAGGATGTTCTGCACAAATGTCTGCACCTGCTCCTGGGCCTGGGCAGTGCTGAGAGCTCTTCTGCAGCCAAATGCAAATCGTACTTTACAGTCAGACAGCGTGGTGTGGGGTGGAAGGGACCTTAAATCCCCATAGGGATTCAGAGCATCCCACAAGCAGAGCATCCCACAGGGATTCACAGCATCCCACAGGCAGAGCATCGCATAAGGAATCAGAGCATCCCACAAGGATTCAGAGCATCCCACAAGCAGAGCATGCCAGAGGGATTCAGAGCATCCCACAGGGCTCCAGAGCATCCCACAGGGCTCCAGAGCATCCCACCAAGCAGAGCACCCCGCAGAGATTCACAGCATCACACAACCACAGCATAATACAGAGCTCCAGAGCATCCCATAGGGATTCAGAGCACCCCAAGCGCATCAGAACCCCCCCATCTCCCCATGGAAGCCCCCATCGACACCCCTGACCCACCCCCCTCCCCATGGAGCTCCCCCCATGGAACCTGCCTCTCTATGACATCAGCCCCAGCTCCAAGGGACCTGCATCCAGCACCTGTATCCCCGGGGCAGTTGCGCTTTGGGTGCAGTGGTGCTTGCAGCTCCTTGCTTGCAGCTCCTTGCTTGCAGCTCCTTGGTGTCACTCTTAGCGGTGGTGGCAGCGATGGCTTTGCTCCGTGTCATCATCCTGCTGGCTTCGGCCTGGCTGGTGCAAGGCTCCTGGGACAGCTGTGGGTGAGTGGCTCCAGGCTCCAGGGTTCCTGGTATTCCATAGGGAGATGCTGCTGCTCCCAGCCACGGTCACACCAATGGGGAGGTGGGATTTGAGGAGCCCCACTTGCTTGCCATCACCCCATGCGCTGGCACAGCACAGCTATGGGGCACCCCATAGGGTCCTGTGTCCTGCAGCACCCTAGGAAGCAGGATGATGCTCATCTCTGGGACACTGCGGAGGGTCCCTTTTCCCTGCAGCACCCAATGGGGCGGGACAATGCTCGCCCTTCATCCCTAAGAATCAAGTGTTGGGCTTCTGCTTCAAGAGGGACCTGCGGTACCCGTCCCATGGCTGATTCTTACGGGATGTCGCGCATCGTCGGAGGCACGGGTGCGCAACAGGGCGCCTGGCCGCGGGTGCTCAGCATCCAGTTTCCCACAGGCACCGCATTCTCGCACATCTGCGGGGGGTCCCTCATCCCGTATGAAGACAGGCTGAGGAAGTTGGGGCTTTTCAGCCTGGAGAAGAGAAGGCTGCGTGGAGACCTCAGAGCAGCCTTCCAGTACCTGAAGGGGGCCTACAGGGATGCTGGGGAGGGACTCTTTGTCAGGGACTGTAGTGACAGGACAAGGGGTAATGGGTTAAAACTTAAACAGGGGAAGTTTAAATTGGATATAAGGAGGAAATTCTTTCCTGTTAGGGTGGGGAGACGCTGGAATCGGTTGCCCAGGGAGGTTCCGAGTGCTCCATCCCTGGCGGTGTTCAAGGCCAGGTTGGATGAAGCCTTGTGTGGGATGGTTTAGTGAGAGGTGTCCCTGTCCATGGCAGGGGGGTTGGAACTAGATGATCTTAAGGTCCTTTCCAACCCTAACTATTCTATGATTCTGTGATTCGAGGATCACCCCTCAATGGGTCCTCACAGCCACTCACTGCTTCGTCGGGCAAAAGTAAGGGGGAGAAGGGATTGCAGCCATAGGGAATAGGCCAGGAGCAGCTCCCAGCCCGTCCCCTTCCCCATCCTGGATGCACTGGGCAGAGCGCTCAGGAGAAGGCTGCTTCCAGCTTGACAGCCCTTGAGCCTAAGGCACACTGCTTTCCTTTGGGAAGCAGCCGGAATGTGGCTCCTTCCCATCCCTCTTCTCCATAGAATGGATTAGAATAGATTAAAATGGAATGGAATGCAATGCAATGGTTATGGATCATGGAGTGGGGTGGGTTGGGAAGGAGCTTGAGATCATCCACTTCCAACCCCTTGCCATGGGCAGGGATGCCTTCCATAGAGCAGCTTGCTCCAAGCTGGCCTGCAGCACTGCCAGGGATGGAGCATCCAAACCTTCTCCATCCATGCCATCCCAGTGCCCCAGCACCCTCTGAGGGAATCCCTTCCTTATCTCCAGCCTGCAATTCCCTGTCGGAACCCATCAGCCCTTGTCCTATGGCTCCAATCCCTGCTCTTCCACTCCCTCCCAGCTTCACCACGGATTGCTTCATGATGGTCAGAATCATGGACGTGGCTTGGGCCAATGCCGAGACCCACAAGTGTTGGATACGGCAGGTCGTGGTCCAGGAATATTATACGGCTTAGGATCACGGTTAGGGTTAGGTTTAGAATTAGGGTTAGCTTTAGGGTTAGGGTCAGGGTCACGGTTAGGTACAGGGTTAGGTTTAGGGTTAGGTCTTAGGTTTAGGGATAGGGTTAGGTTTAGGGTTACGTGTTAGGGTTAGGGATAGGGTTAGGGTTAGAGTTAGGGTTAGGGTTAACTGTAACCGGAGTTAACCCTAGGGGTGGAGTTAAGACCAGGTTGAGTCTTAGGGTTAGGGTTAGAGTTGCAGTTAGGATCAGGTTTAGGGTTAGGATTAGGGCTGGGGTTTAGGGTTAGGGTTAGGGTTAACCTTAACCAGAGTTAAGCCTGGGGGCGGAGTTAACCCCAGGGTTAGGGTTAGGATTAGTGTTAGCATTAACCCTAATCAGAATTAACCCTAGTTGCGGGTTTAATCACAGGCTTAGGGTTAGGGTTAGGGTTAGGGTCTGGCTTAGCGTTAGACTTAAGTTTAGGGTTAGGTTAACCCTAACCGGAGTTAACTAGGGTTAGGGTTAGGGTTAGGGTTAAGGTTAGGGTTACCTCTAACCAGAGTTAACCCTAGGGGTTAACTGCTCAAGGTTCCTCCCCAAAAACCCCAAGTGCTGGAGCTCACCCACGTCTGCCCCGGGAGCAGGGTCAGGCCCCACAGCTCTGCTCCTGCCAGCGCTGCCGAGCCCTGCACTCCCTTGATGGTGCCATCAGAGCGCCCCACACACCGCAGCACGGGCTGGGCCATTGCTCTAGCTCCGGCAGAGGCACAAGTGCCTTTGGAAGCTGCCAGCGAACAACAAGAGCTGAGAGGCGGCTGCAGAAGGGCTCTGCTGTCGGGCTGAAAGCCAAGGGTGGTGCAGGGCAAAGGAGAGACGGCAGAGCCTCAGCCCTTGGGCTTCCTTCAGAGGAGGTGGCGCTGCTGCCCTTGATCCTGGCTGTTCTCCAGGCCTGACCTGCCCTCAGCGGTCTCCAGTGGCCTCTGGCAAGGCCAGCAGCAGAGACAGGATGTTCTGCACAAATGTCTGCACCTGCTCCTGGGCCTGGGCAGTGCTGAGAGCTCTTCTGCAGCCAAATGCAAATCGTACTTTACAGTCAGACAGCGTGGTGTGGGGTGGAAGGGACCTTAAATCCCCATAGGGATTCAGAGCATCCCACAAGCAGAGCATCCCACAGGGATTCACAGCATCCCACAGGCAGAGCATCGCATAAGGAATCAGAGCATCCCACAAGGATTCAGAGCATCCCACAAGCAGAGCATGCCAGAGGGATTCAGAGCATCCCACAGGGCTCCAGAGCATCCCACAGGGCTCCAGAGCATCCCACCAAGCAGAGCACCCCGCAGAGATTCACAGCATCACACAACCACAGCATAATACAGAGCTCCAGAGCATCCCATAGGGATTCAGAGCACCCCAAGCGCATCAGAACCCCCCCATCTCCCCATGGAAGCCCCCATCGACACCCCTGACCCACCCCCCTCCCCATGGAGCTCCCCCCATGGAACCTGCCTCTCTATGACATCAGCCCCAGCTCCAAGGGACCTGCATCCAGCACCTGTATCCCCGGGGCAGTTGCGCTTTGGGTGCAGTGGTGCTTGCAGCTCCTTGCTTGCAGCTCCTTGCTTGCAGCTCCTTGGTGTCACCTCCTTGGTGTCACTCTTAGCGGTGGTGGCAGCGATGGCTTTGCTCCGTGTCATCATCCTGCTGGCTTCGGCCTGGCTGGTGCAAGGCTCCTGGGACAGCTGTGGGTGAGTGGCTCCAGGCTCCAGGGTTCCTGGTATTCCATAGGGAGATGCTGCTGCTCCCAGCCACGGTCACACCAATGGGGAGGTGGGATTTGAGGAGCCCCACTTGCTTGCCATCACCCCATGCGCTGGCACAGCACAGCTATGGGGCACCCCATAGGGTCCTGTGTCCTGCAGCACCCTAGGAGGCAGGATGATGCTCATCTCTGGGACACTGCGTAGGGTCCCTTTTCCCTGCAGCACCCAATGGGGCGGGACAATGCTCGCCCTTCATCCCTAAGCATCAAGTGTTGGGCTTCTGCTTCAAGAGGGACCTGCGGTACCCGCCCCATGGCTGATTCTTACGGGATGTCACGCATCGTCGGAGGCACGGATGCGCACCAGGGCGCCTGGCCGCGGGTGCTCAGCATCCAGTTCCCCACAGGCACCGCATTCTCGCACATCTGCGGGGGGTCCCTCATCCCGTATGAAGACAGGCTGAGGAAGTTGGGGCTTTTCAGCCTGGAGAAGAGAAGGCTGCGTGGAGACCTCAGAGCAGCCTTCCAGTACCTGAAGGGGGCCTACAGGGATGCTGGGGAGGGACTGTTTGTCAGGGACTGTAGTGACAGGACAAGGGGTAATGGGTTAAAACTTAAACAGGGGAAGTTTAAATTGGATATAAGGAGGAAATTCTTTCCTGTTAGGGTGGGGAGACGCTGGAATCGGTTGCCCAGGGAGGTTCCGAGTGCTCCATCCCTGGCGGTGTTCAAGGCCAGGTTGGATGAAGCCTTGTGTGGGATGGTTTAGTGAGAGGTGTCCCTGTCCATGGCAGGGGGGTTGGAACTAGATGATCTTAAGGTCCTTTCCAACCCTAACTATTCTATGATTCTGTGATTCTAGGATCACCCCTCAATGGGTCCTCACAGCCACTCACTGCTTCGTCGGGCAAAAGTAAGGGGGAGAAGGGATTGCAGCCATAGGGAATAGGCCAGGAGCAGCTCCCAGCCCGTCCCCTTCCCCATCCTGGATGCACTGGGAAGAGCGCTCAGGAGAAGGCTGCTTCCAGCTTGACAGCCCTTGAGCCTAAGGCACACTGCTTTCCTTTGGGAAGCAGCCGGAATGTGGCTCCTTCCCATCCCTCTTCTCCATAGAATGGATTAGAATAGATTAAAATGGAATGGAATGCAGTGCAATGGTTATGGATCATGGAGTGGGGTGGGATGGGAAGGAGCTTGAGATCATCCACTTCCAACCCCTTGCCATGGGCAGGGATGCCTTCCATAGAGCAGCTTGCTCCAAGCTGGCCTGCAGCACTGCCAGGGATGGAGCATCCAAACCTTCTCCATCCATGCCATCCCAGTGCCCCAGCACCCTCTGAGGGAATCCCTTCCTTATCTCCAGCCTGCAATTCCCTCTCGGAACCCATCAGCCCTTGTCCTATGGCTCCAATCCCTGCTCTTCCACTCCCTCCCAGCTTCACCACGGATTGCTTCATGATGGTCAGAATCATGGACGTGGCTTGGGCCAATGCCGAGACCCACAAGTGTTGGATACGGCAGGTCGTGGTCCAGGAATATTATACGGCTTAGGATCACGGTTAGGGTTAGGTTTAGAATTAGGGTTAGCTTTAGGGTTAGGGTCAGGGTCACGGTTAGGTACAGGGTTAGGTTTAGGGTTAGGTCTTAGGTTTAGGGATAGGGTTAGGTTTAGGGTTACGTGTTAGGGTTAGCGATAGGGTTAGGGTTAGGGTTAGGGTTAGGGTTAACTGTAACCGGAGTTAACCCTAGGGGTGGAGTTAAGACCAGGTTGAGTCTTAGGGTTAGGGTTAGAGTTGCAGTTAGGATCAGGTTTAGGGTTAGGATTAGGGTTAGGGTTTAGGGTTAGGGTTAGGGTTAACCTTCACCAGAGTTAAGCCTGGGGGTGGAGTTAACCCCAGGGTTAGGGTTAGGATTAGTGTTAGCATTAACCCTAATCAGAATTAACCCTAGTTGCGGGTTTAATCACAGGCTTAGGGTTAGGGTTAGGGTTAGGGTCTGGCTTAGCGTTAGACTTAAGTTTAGGGTTAGGTTAACCCTAACCGGAGTTAACTAGGGTTAGGGTTAGGGTTAGGGTTAAGGTTAGGGTTACCTCTAACCGGAGTTAACCCTAGGGGTTAACTGCTAAAGGTTCCTCCCCAAAAACCCCAAGTGCTGGAGCTCACCCACGTCTGCCCCGGGAGCAGGGTCAGGCCCCACAGCTCTGCTCCTGCCAGCGCTGCCGAGCCCTGCACTCCCTTGATGGTGCCATCAGAGCGCCCCACACACCGCAGCACGGGCTGGGCCATTGCTCTAGCTCCGGCAGAGGCACAAGTGCCTTTGGAAGCTGCCAGCGAACAACAAGAGCTGAGAGGCGGCTGCAGAAGGGCTCTGCTGTCGGGCTGAAAGCCAAGGGTGGTGCAGGGCAAAGGAGAGACGGCAGAGCCTCAGCCCTTGGGCTTCCTTCAGAGGAGGTGGCGCTGCTGCCCTTGATCCTGGCTGTTCTCCAGGCCTGACCTGCCCTCAGCGGTCTCCAGTGGCCTCTGGCAAGGCCAGCAGCAGAGACAGGATGTTCTGCACAAATGTCTGCACCTGCTCCTGGGCCTGGGCAGTGCTGAGAGCTCTTCTGCAGCCAAATGCAAATCGTACTTTACAGTCAGACAGCGTGGTGTGGGGTGGAAGGGACCTTAAATCCCCATAGGGATTCAGAGCATCCCACAAGCAGAGCATCCCACAGGGATTCACAGCATCCCACAGGCAGAGCATCGCATAAGGAATCAGAGCATCCCACAAGGATTCAGAGCATCCCACAAGCAGAGCATGCCAGAGGGATTCAGAGCATCCCACAGGGCTCCAGAGCATCCCACAGGGCTCCAGAGCATCCCACCAAGCAGAGCACCCCGCAGAGATTCACAGCATCACACAACCACAGCATAATACAGAGCTCCAGAGCATCCCATAGGGATTCAGAGCACCCCAAGCGCATCAGAACCCCCCCATCTCCCCATGGAAGCCCCCATCGACACCCCTGACCCACCCCCCTCCCCATGGAGCTCCCCCCATGGAACCTGCCTCTCTATGACATCAGCCCCAGCTCCAAGGGACCTGCATCCAGCACCTGTATCCCCGGGGCAGTTGCGCTTTGGGTGCAGTGGTGCTTGCAGCTCCTTGCTTGCAGCTCCTTGCTTGCAGCTCCTTGGTGTCACCTCCTTGGTGTCACTCTTAGCGGTGGTGGCAGCGATGGCTTTGCTCCGTGTCATCATCCTGCTGGCTTCGGCCTGGCTGGTGCAAGGCTCCTGGGACAGCTGTGGGTGAGTGGCTCCAGGCTCCAGGGTTCCTGGTATTCCATAGGGAGATGCTGCTGCTCCCAGCCACGGTCACACCAATGGGGAGGTGGGATTTGAGGAGCCCCACTTGCTTGCCATCACCCCATGCGCTGGCACAGCACAGCTATGGGGCACCCCATAGGGTCCTGTGTCCTGCAGCACCCTAGGAGGCAGGATGATGCTCATCTCTGGGACACTGCGTAGGGTCCCTTTTCCCTGCAGCACCCAATGGGGCGGGACAATGCTCGCCCTTCATCCCTAAGCATCAAGTGTTGGGCTTCTGCTTCAAGAGGGACCTGCGGTACCCGCCCCATGGCTGATTCTTACGGGATGTCGCGCATCGTCGGAGGCACGGGTGCGCACCAGGGTGCCTGGCCGCGGGTGCTCAGCATCCAGTTCCCCACAGGCACCGCATTCTCGCACATCTGCGGGGGGTCCCTCATCCCGTATGAAGACAGGCTGAGGAAGTTGGGGCTTTTCAGCCTGGAGAAGAGAAGGCTGCGTGGAGACCTCAGAGCAGCCTTCCAGTACCTGAAGGGGGCCTACAGGGATGCTGGGGAGGGACTCTTTGTCAGGGACTGTAGTGACAGGACAAGGGGTAATGGGTTAAAACTTAAACAGGGGAAGTTTAAATTGGATATAAGGAGGAAATTCTTTCCTGTTAGGGTGGGGAGACGCTGGAATCGGTTGCCCAGGGAGGTTCCGAGTGCTCCATCCCTGGCGGTGTTCAAGGCCAGGTTGGATGAAGCCTTGTGTGGGATGGTTTAGTGAGAGGTGTCCCTGTCCATGGCAGGGGGGTTGGAACTAGATGATCTTAAGGTCCTTTCCAACCCTAACTATTCTATGATTCTGTGATTCTAGGATCACCCCTCAATGGGTCCTCACAGCCACTCACTGCTTCGTCGGGCAAAAGTAAGGGGGAGAAGGGATTGCAGCCATAGGGAATAGGCCAGGAGCAGCTCCCAGCCCGTCCCCTTCCCCATCCTGGATGCACTGGGAAGAGCGCTCAGGAGAAGGCTGCTTCCAGCTTGACAGCCCTTGAGCCTAAGGCACACTGCTTTCCTTTGGGAAGCAGCCGGAATGTGGCTCCTTCCCATCCCTCTTCTCCATAGAATGGATTAGAATAGATTAAAATGGAATGGAATGCAGTGCAATGGTTATGGATCATGGAGTGGGGTGGGATGGGAAGGAGCTTGAGATCATCCACTTCCAACCCCTTGCCATGGGCAGGGATGCCTTCCATAGAGCAGCTTGCTCCAAGCTGGCCTGCAGCACTGCCAGGGATGGAGCATCCAAACCTTCTCCATCCATGCCATCCCAGTGCCCCAGCACCCTCTGAGGGAATCCCTTCCTTATCTCCAGCCTGCAATTCCCTGTCGGAACCCATCAGCCCTTGTCCTATGGCTCCAATCCCTGCTCTTCCACTCCCTCCCAGCTTCACCACGGATTGCTTCATGATGGTCAGAATCATGGACGTGGCTTGGGCCAATGCCGAGACCCACAAGTGTTGGATACGGCAGGTCGTGGTCCAGGAATATTATACGGCTTAGGATCACGGTTAGGGTTAGGTTTAGAATTAGGGTTAGCTTTAGGGTTAGGGTCAGGGTCACGGTTAGGTACAGGGTTAGGTTTAGGGTTAGGTCTTAGGTTTAGGGATAGGGTTAGGTTTAGGGTTACGTGTTAGGGTTAGCGATAGGGTTAGGGTTAGGGTTAGGGTTAGGGTTAACTGTAACCGGAGTTAACCCTAGGGGTGGAGTTAAGACCAGGTTGAGTCTTAGGGTTAGGGTTAGAGTTGCAGTTAGGATCAGGTTTAGGGTTAGGATTAGGGTTAGGGTTTAGGGTTAGGGTTAGGGTTAACCTTCACCAGAGTTAAGCCTGGGGGCGGAGTTAACCCCAGGGTTAGGGTTAGGATTAGTGTTAGCATTAACCCTAATCAGAATTAACCCTAGTTGCGGGTTTAATCACAGGCTTAGGGTTAGGGTTAGGGTCTGGCTTAGCGTTAGACTTAAGTTTAGGGTTAGGTTAACCCTAACTGGAGTTAACTAGGGTTAGGATTAGGGTTAGGGTTAAGGTTAGGGTTACCTCTAACCGGAGTTAACCCTAGGGGTGGAGTTAAGACCAGGTTGAGTCTTAGGGTTAGGGTTAGAGTTGCAGTTAGGATCAGGTTTAGGGTTAGGATTAGGGTTAGGGTTTAGGGTTAGGGTTAGGGTTAACCTTCACCAGAGTTAAGCCTGGGGGCGGAGTTAACCCCAGGGTTAGGGTTAGGATTAGTGTTAGCATTAACCCTAATCAGAATTAACCCTAGTTGCGGGTTTAATCACAGGCTTAGGGTTAGGGTTAGGGTCTGGCTTAGCGTTAGACTTAAGTTTAGGGTTAGGTTAACCCTAACCGGAGTTAACTAGGGTTAGGGTTAGGGTTAGGGTTAAGGTTAGGGTTACCTCTAACCGGAGTTAACCCTAGGGGTGGAGTTAAGACCAGGTTGAGTCTTAGGGTTAGGGTTAGAGTTGCAGTTAGGATCAGGTTTAGGGTTAGGATTAGGGTTAGGGTTTAGGGTTAGGGTTAGGGTTATCCTTCACCAGAGTTAAGCCTGGGGGCGGAGTTAACCCCAGGGTTAGGGTTAGGATTAGTGTTAGCATTAACCCTAATCAGAATTAACCCTAGTTGCGGGTTTAATCCCAGGCTTAGGGTTAGGGTTAGGGTCTGGCTTAGCGTTAGACTTAAGTTTAGGGTTAGGTTAACCCTAACCGGAGTTAACTAGGGTTAGGGTTAGGGTTAGGGTTAAGGTTAGGGTTACCTCTAACCGGAGTTAACCCTAGGGGTTAACTGCTCAAGGTTCCTCCCCAAAAACCCCAAGTGCTGGAGCTCACCCACGTCTGCCCCGGGAGCAGGGTCAGGCCCCACAGCTCTGCTCCTGCCAGCGCTGCCGAGCCCTGCACTCCCTTGATGGTGCCATCAGAGCGCCCCACACACCGCAGCACGGGCTGGGCCATTGCTCTGGCTCCGGCAGAGGCACAAGTGCCTTTGGAAGCTGCCAGCGAACAACAAGAGCTGAGAGGCGGCTGCAGAAGGGCTCTGCTGTCGGGCTGAAAGCCAAGGGTGGTGCAGGGCAAAGGAGAGACGGCAGAGCCTCAGCCCTTGGGCTTCCTTCAGAGGAGGTGGCGCTGCTGCCCTTGATCCTGGCTGTTCTCCAGGCCTGACCTGCCCTCAGCGGTCTCCAGTGGCCTCTGGCAAGGCCAGCAGCAGAGACAGGATGTTCTGCACAAATGTCTGCACCTGCTCCTGGGCCTGGGCAGTGCTGAGAGCTCTTCTGCAGCCAAATGCAAATCGTACTTTACAGTCAGACAGCGTGGTGTGGGGTGGAAGGGACCTTAAATCCCCATAGGGATTCAGAGCATCCCACAAGCAGAGCATCCCACAGGGATTCACAGCATCCCACAGGCAGAGCATCGCATAAGGAATCAGAGCATCCCACAAGCATTCAGAGCATCCCACAAGCAGAGCATGCCAGAGGGATTCAGAGCATCCCACAGGGCTCCAGAGCATCCCGCAGGGCTCCAGAGCATCCCACCAAGCAGAGCACGCCGCAGAGATTCACAGCATCACACAACCACAGCATAATACAGAGCTCCAGAGCATCCCATAGGGATTCAGAGCACCCCAAGCGCATCAGAACCCCCCCATCTCCCCATGGAAGCCCCCATCGACACCCCTGACCCACCCCCCTCCCCATGGAGCTCCCCCCATGGAACCTGCCTCTCTATGACATCAGCCCCAGCTCCAAGGGACCTGCATCCAGCACCCGTATCCCCGGGGCAGTTGCGCTTTGGGTGCAGTGGTGCTTGCAGCTCCTTGCTTGCAGCTCCTTGGTGTCACCTCCTTGGTGTCACTCTTAGCGGTGGTGGCAGCGATGGCTTTGCTCCGTGTCATCATCCTGCTGGCTTCGGCCTGGCTGGTGCAAGGCTCCTGGGACAGCTGTGGGTGAGTGGCTCCAGGCTCCAGGGTTCCTGGTATTCCATAGGGAGATGCTGCTGCTCCCAGCCACGGTCACACCAATGGGGAGGTGGGATTTGAGGAGCCCCACTTGCTTGCCATCACCCCATGCGCTGGCACAGCACAGCTATGGGGCACCCCATAGGGTCCTGTGTCCTGCAGCACCCTAGGAGGCAGGATGATGCTCATCTCTGGGACACTGCGTAGGGTCCCTTTTCCCTGCAGCACCCAATGGGGCGGGACAATGCTCGCCCTTCATCCCTAAGCATCAAGTGTTGGGCTTCTGCTTCAAGAGGGACCTGCGGTACCCGCCCCATGGCTGATTCTTACGGGATGTCGCGCATCGTCGGAGGCACGGGTGCGCACCAGGGTGCCTGGCCGCGGGTGCTCAGCATCCAGTTCCCCACAGGCACCGCATTCTCGCACATCTGCGGGGGGTCCCTCATCCCGTATGAAGACAGGCTGAGGAAGTTGGGGCTTTTCAGCCTGGAGAAGAGAAGGCTGCGTGGAGACCTCAGAGCAGCCTTCCAGTACCTGAAGGGGGCCTACAGGGATGCTGGGGAGGGACTGTTTGTCAGGGACTGTAGTGACAGGACAAGGGGTAATGGGTTAAAACTTAAACAGGGGAAGTTTAAATTGGATATAAGGAGGAAATTCTTTCCTGTTAGGGTGGGGAGACGCTGGAATCGGTTGCCCAGGGAGGTTCCGAGTGCTCCATCCCTGGCGGTGTTCAAGGCCAGGTTGGATGAAGCCTTGTGTGGGATGGTTTAGTGAGAGGTGTCCCTGTCCATGGCAGGGGGGTTGGAACTAGATGATCTTAAGGTCCTTTCCAACCCTAACTATTCTATGATTCTGTGATTCTAGGATCACCCCTCAATGGGTCCTCACAGCCACTCACTGCTTCGTCGGGCAAAAGTAAGGGGGAGAAGGGATTGCAGCCATAGGGAATAGGCCAGGAGCAGCTCCCAGCCCGTCCCCTTCCCCATCCTGGATGCACTGGGAAGAGCGCTCAGGAGAAGGCTGCTTCCAGCTTGACAGCCCTTGAGCCTAAGGCACACTGCTTTCCTTTGGGAAGCAGCCGGAATGTGGCTCCTTCCCATCCCTCTTCTCCATAGAATGGATTAGAATAGATTAAAATGGAATGGAATGCAGTGCAATGGTTATGGATCATGGAGTGGGGTGGGATGGGAAGGAGCTTGAGATCATCCACTTCCAACCCCTTGCCATGGGCAGGGATGCCTTCCATAGAGCAGCTTGCTCCAAGCTGGCCTGCAGCACTGCCAGGGATGGAGCATCCAAACCTTCTCCATCCATGCCATCCCAGTGCCCCAGCACCCTCTGAGGGAATCCCTTCCTTATCTCCAGCCTGCAATTCCCTGTCGGAACCCATCAGCCCTTGTCCTATGGCTCCAATCCCTGCTCTTCCACTCCCTCCCAGCTTCACCACGGATTGCTTCATGATGGTCAGAATCATGGACGTGGCTTGGGCCAATGCCGAGACCCACAAGTGTTGGATACGGCAGGTCGTGGTCCAGGAATATTATACGGCTTAGGATCACGGTTAGGGTTAGGTTTAGAATTAGGGTTAGCTTTAGGGTTAGGGTCAGGGTCACGGTTAGGTACAGGGTTAGGTTTAGGGTTAGGTCTTAGGTTTAGGGATAGGGTTAGGTTTAGGGTTACGTGTTAGGGTTAGCGATAGGGTTAGGGTTAGGGTTAGGGTTAGGGTTAACTGTAACCGGAGTTAACCCTAGGGGTGGAGTTAAGACCAGGTTGAGTCTTAGGGTTAGGGTTAGAGTTGCAGTTAGGATCAGGTTTAGGGTTAGGATTAGGGTTAGGGTTTAGGGTTAGGGTTAGGGTTAACCTTCACCAGAGTTAAGCCTGGGGGCGGAGTTAACCCCAGGGTTAGGGTTAGGATTAGTGTTAGCATTAACCCTAATCAGAATTAACCCTAGTTGCGGGTTTAATCACAGGCTTAGGGTTAGGGTTAGGGTCTGGCTTAGCGTTAGACTTAAGTTTAGGGTTAGGTTAACCCTAACTGGAGTTAACTAGGGTTAGGATTAGGGTTAGGGTTAAGGTTAGGGTTACCTCTAACCGGAGTTAACCCTAGGGGTGGAGTTAAGACCAGGTTGAGTCTTAGGGTTAGGGTTAGAGTTGCAGTTAGGATCAGGTTTAGGGTTAGGATTAGGGTTAGGGTTTAGGGTTAGGGTTAGGGTTAACCTTCACCAGAGTTAAGCCTGGGGGCGGAGTTAACCCCAGGGTTAGGGTTAGGATTAGTGTTAGCATTAACCCTAATCAGAATTAACCCTAGTTGCGGGTTTAATCACAGGCTTAGGGTTAGGGTTAGGGTCTGGCTTAGCGTTAGACTTAAGTTTAGGGTTAGGTTAACCCTAACCGGAGTTAACTAGGGTTAGGGTTAGGGTTAGGGTTAAGGTTAGGGTTACCTCTAACCGGAGTTAACCCTAGGGGTGGAGTTAAGACCAGGTTGAGTCTTAGGGTTAGGGTTAGAGTTGCAGTTAGGATCAGGTTTAGGGTTAGGATTAGGGTTAGGGTTTAGGGTTAGGGTTAGGGTTATCCTTCACCAGAGTTAAGCCTGGGGGCGGAGTTAACCCCAGGGTTAGGGTTAGGATTAGTGTTAGCATTAACCCTAATCAGAATTAACCCTAGTTGCGGGTTTAATCCCAGGCTTAGGGTTAGGGTTAGGGTCTGGCTTAGCGTTAGACTTAAGTTTAGGGTTAGGTTAACCCTAACCGGAGTTAACTAGGGTTAGGGTTAGGGTTAGGGTTAAGGTTAGGGTTACCTCTAACCGGAGTTAACCCTAGGGGTTAACTGCTCAAGGTTCCTCCCCAAAAACCCCAAGTGCTGGAGCTCACCCACGTCTGCCCCGGGAGCAGGGTCAGGCCCCACAGCTCTGCTCCTGCCAGCGCTGCCGAGCCCTGCACTCCCTTGATGGTGCCATCAGAGCGCCCCACACACCGCAGCACGGGCTGGGCCATTGCTCTGGCTCCGGCAGAGGCACAAGTGCCTTTGGAAGCTGCCAGCGAACAACAAGAGCTGAGAGGCGGCTGCAGAAGGGCTCTGCTGTCGGGCTGAAAGCCAAGGGTGGTGCAGGGCAAAGGAGAGACGGCAGAGCCTCAGCCCTTGGGCTTCCTTCAGAGGAGGTGGCGCTGCTGCCCTTGATCCTGGCTGTTCTCCAGGCCTGACCTGCCCTCAGCGGTCTCCAGTGGCCTCTGGCAAGGCCAGCAGCAGAGACAGGATGTTCTGCACAAATGTCTGCACCTGCTCCTGGGCCTGGGCAGTGCTGAGAGCTCTTCTGCAGCCAAATGCAAATCGTACTTTACAGTCAGACAGCGTGGTGTGGGGTGGAAGGGACCTTAAATCCCCATAGGGATTCAGAGCATCCCACAAGCAGAGCATCCCACAGGGATTCACAGCATCCCACAGGCAGAGCATCGCATAAGGAATCAGAGCATCCCACAAGGATTCAGAGCATCCCACAAGCAGAGCATGCCAGAGGGATTCAGAGCATCCCACAGGGCTCCAGAGCATCCCGCAGGGCTCCAGAGCATCCCACCAAGCAGAGCACGCCGCAGAGATTCACAGCATCACACAACCACAGCATAATACAGAGCTCCAGAGCATCCCATAGGGATTCAGAGCACCCCAAGCGCATCAGAACCCCCCCATCTCCCCATGGAAGCCCCCATCGACACCCCTGACCCACCCCCCTCCCCATGGAGCTCCCCCCATGGAACCTGCCTCTCTATGACATCAGCCCCAGCTCCAAGGGACCTGCATCCAGCACCCGTATCCCCGGGGCAGTTGCGCTTTGGGTGCAGTGGTGCTTGCAGCTCCTTGCTTGCAGCTCCTTGGTGTCACCTCCTTGGTGTCACTCTTAGCGGTGGTGGCAGTGATGGCTTTGCTCCGTGTCATCATCCTGCTGGCTTCGGCCTGGCTGGTGCAAGGCTCCTGGGACAGCTGTGGGTGAGTGGCTCCAGGCTCCAGGGTTCCTGGTATTCCATAGGGAGATGCTGCTGCTCCCAGCCACGGTCACACCAATGGGGAGGTGGGATTTGAGGAGCCCCACTTGCTTGCCATCACCCCATGCGCTGGCACAGCACAGCTATGGGGCACCCCATAGGGTCCTGTGTCCTGCAGCACCCTAGGAGGCAGGATGATGCTCATCTCTGGGGCACTGCGTAGGGTCCCTTTTCCCTGCAGCACCCAATGGGGCAGGACAATGCTCGCCCTTCATCCCTAAGCATCAAGTGTTGGGCTTCTGCTTCAAGAGGGACCTGCGGTACCCGTCCCATGGCTGATTCTTACGGGATGTCGCGCATCGTCGGAGGCACGGATGCGCACCAGGGTGCCTGGCCGCGGGTGCTCAGCATCCAGTTCCCCACAGCCACCGCATTCTCGCACATCTGCGGGGGGTCCCTCATCCCGTATGAAGACAGGCTGAGGAAGTTGGGGCTTTTCAGCCTGGAGAAGAGAAGGCTGCGTGGAGACCTCAGAGCAGCCTTCCAGTACCTGAAGGGGGCCTACAGGGATGCTGGGGAGGGACTCTTTGTCAGGGACTGTAGTGACAGGACAAGGGGTAATGGGTTAAAACTTAAACAGGGGAAGTTTAAATTGGATATAAGGAGGAAATTCTTTCCTGTTAGGGTGGGGAGACGCTGGAATCGGTTGCCCAGGGAGGTTCCGAGTGCTCCATCCCTGGCGGTGTTCAAGGCCAGGTTGGATGAAGCCTTGTGTGGGATGGTTTAGTGAGAGGTGTCCCTGTCCATGGCAGGGGGGTTGGAACTAGATGATCTTAAGGTCCTTTCCAACCCTAACTATTCTATGATTCTGTGATTCTAGGATCACCCCTCAATGGGTCCTCACAGCCACTCACTGCTTCGTCGGGCAAAAGTAAGGGGGAGAAGGGATTGCAGCCATAGGGAATAGGCCAGGAGCAGCTCCCAGCCCGTCCCCTTCCCCATCCTGGATGCACTGGGAAGAGCGCTCAGGAGAAGGCTGCTTCCAGCTTGACAGCCCTTGAGCCTAAGGCACACTGCTTTCCTTTGGGAAGCAGCCGGAATGTGGCTCCTTCCCATCCCTCTTCTCCATAGAATGGATTAGAATAGATTAAAATGGAATGGAATGCAATGCAATGGTTATGGATCATGGAGTGGGGTGGGTTGGGAAGGAGCTTGAGATCATCCACTTCCAACCCCTTGCCATGGGCAGGGATGCCTTCCATAGAGCAGCTTGCTCCAAGCTGGCCTGCAGCACTGCCAGGGATGGAGCATCCAAACCTTCTCCATCCATGCCATCCCAGTGCCCCAGCACCCTCTGAGGGAATCCCTTCCTTATCTCCAGCCTGCAATTCCCTGTCGGAACCCATCAGCCCTTGTCCTATGGCTCCAATCCCTGCTCTTCCACTCCCTCCCAGCTTCACCACGGATTGCTTCATGATGGTCAGAATCATGGACGTGGCTTGGGCCAATGCCGAGACCCACAAGTGTTGGATACGGCAGGTCGTGGTCCAGGAATATTATACGGCTTAGGATCACGGTTACGGTTAGGTTTAGAATTAGGGTTAGCTTTAGGGTTAGGGTCAGGGTCACGGTTAGGTACAGGGTTAGGTTTAGGGTTAGGTCTTAGGTTTAGGGATAGGGTTAGGTTTAGGGTTACGTGTTAGGGTTAGCGATAGGGTTAGGGTTAGGGTTAGGGTTAACTGTAACCGGAGTTAACCCTAGGGGTGGAGTTAAGACCAGGTTGAGTCTTAGGGTTAGGGTTAGAGTTGCAGTTAGGATCAGGTTTAGGGTTAGGATTAGGGTTAGGGTTTAGGGTTAGGGTTAGGGTTAACCTTCACCAGAGTTAAGCCTGGGGGCGGAGTTAACCCCAGGGTTAGGGTTAGGATTAGTGTTAGCATTAACCCTAATCAGAATTAACCCTAGTTGCGGGTTTAATCACAGGCTTAGGGTTAGGGTTAGGGTTAGGGTCTGGCTTAGCGTTAGACTTAAGTTTAGGGTTAGGTTAACCCTAACCGGAGTTAACTAGGGTTAGGGTTAGGGTTAGGGTTAAGGCTAGGGTTACCTCTAACCGGAGTTAACCCTAGGGGTTAACTGCTCAAGGTTCCTCCCCAAAAACCCCAAGTGCTGGAGCTCACCCACGTCTGCCCCGGGAGCAGGGTCAGGCCCCACAGCTCTGCTCCTGCCAGCGCTGCCGAGCCCTGCACTCCCTTGATGGTGCCATCAGAGCGCCCCACACACCGCAGCACGGGCTGGGCCATTGCTCTGGCTCCGGCAGAGGCACAAGTGCCTTTGGAAGCTGCCAGCGAACAACAAGAGCTGAGAGGCGGCTGCAGAAGGGCTCTGCTGTGGGGCTGAAAGCCAAGGGTGGTGCAGGGCAAAGGAGAGACGGCAGAGCCTCAGCCCTTGGGCTTCCTTCAGAGGAGGTGGCGCTGCTGCCCTTGATCCTGGCTGTTCTCCAGGCCTGACCTGCCCTCAGCGGTCTCCAGTGGCCTCTGGCAAGGCCAGCAGCAGAGACAGGATGTTCTGCACAAATGTCTGCACCTGCTCCTGGGCCTGGGCAGTGCTGAGAGCTCTTCTGCAGCCAAATGCAAATCGTACTTTACAGTCAGACAGCGTGGTGTGGGGTGGAAGGGACCTTAAATCCCCATAGGGATTCAGAGCATCCCACAAGCAGAGCATCCCACAGGGATTCACAGCATCCCACAGTCAGAGCATCGCATAAGGAATCAGAGCATCCCACAAGGATTCAGAGCATCCCACAAGCAGAGCATGCCAGAGGGATTCAGAGCATCCCACAGGGCTCCAGAGCATCCCACAGGGCTCCAGAGCATCCCACCAAGCAGAGCACCCCGCAGAGATTCACAGCATCACACAACCACAGCATAATACAGAGCTCCAGAGCATCCCATAGGGATTCAGAGCACCCCAAGCGCATCAGAACCCCCCCATCTCCCCATGGAAGCCCCCATCGACACCCCTGACCCACCCCCCTCCCCATGGAGCTCCCCCCATGGAACCTGCCTCTCTATGACATCAGCCCCAGCTCCAAGGGACCTGCATCCAGCACCTGTATCCCCGGGGCAGTTGCGCTTTGGGTGCAGTGGTGCTTGCAGCTCCTTGCTTGCAGCTCCTTGCTTGCAGCTCCTTGGTGTCACCTCCTTGGTGTCACTCTTAGCGGTGGTGGCAGCGATGGCTTTGCTCCGTGTCATCATCCTGCTGGCTTCGGCCTGGCTGGTGCAAGGCTCCTGGGACAGCTGTGGGTGAGTGGCTCCAGGCTCCAGGGTTCCTGGTATTCCATAGGGAGATGCTGCTGCTCCCAGCCACGGTCACACCAATGGGGAGGTGGGATTTGAGGAGCCCCACTTGCTTGCCATCACCCCATGCGCTGGCACAGCACAGCTATGGGGCACCCCATAGGGTCCTGTGTCCTGCAGCACCCTAGGAGGCAGGATGATGCTCATCTCTGGGACACTGCGGAGGGTCCCTTTTCCCTGCAGCACCCAATGGGGCGGGACAATGCTCGCCCTTCATCCCTAAGCATCAAGTGTTGGGCTTTTGCTTCAAGAGGGACCTGCGGTACCCGTCCCATGGCTGATTCTTACGGGATGTCGTGCATCGTCGGAGGCACGGATGCGCACCAGGGCGCCTGGCCGCGGGTGCTCAGCATCCAGTTCCCCACAGGCACCGCATTCTCGCACATCTGCGGGGGGTCCCTCATCCCGTATGAAGACAGGCTGAGGAAGTTGGGGCTTTTCAGCCTGGAGAAGAGAAGGCTGCGTGGAGACCTCAGAGCAGCCTTCCAGTACCTGAAGGGGGCCTACAGGGATGCTGGGGAGGGACTCTTTGTCAGGGACTGTAGTGACAGGACAAGGGGTAATGGGTTAAAACTTAAACAGGGGAAGTTTAAATTGGATATAAGGAGGAAATTCTTTCCTGTTAGGGTGGGGAGACGCTGGAATCGGTTGCCCAGGGAGGTTCCGAGTGCTCCATCCCTGGCGGTGTTCAAGGCCAGGTTGGATGAAGCCTTGTGTGGGATGGTTTAGTGAGAGGTGTCCCTGTCCATGGCAGGGGGGTTGGAACTAGATGATCTTAAGGTCCTTTCCAACCCTAACTATTCTATGATTCTGTGATTCTAGGATCACCCCTCAATGGGTCCTCACAGCCACTCACTGCTTCGTCGGGCAAAAGTAAGGGGGAGAAGGGATTGCAGCCATAGGGAATAGGCCAGGAGCAGCTCCCAGCCCGTCCCCTTCCCCATCCTGGATGCACTGGGAAGAGCGCTCAGGAGAAGGCTGCTTCCAGCTTGACAGCCCTTGAGCCTAAGGCACACTGCTTTCCTTTGGGAAGCAGCCGGAATGTGGCTCCTTCCCATCCCTCTTCTCCATAGAATGGATTAGAATAGATTAAAATGGAATGGAATGCAATGCAATGGTTATGGATCATGGAGTGGGGTGGGTTGGGAAGGAGCTTGAGATCATCCACTTCCAACCCCTTGCCATGGGCAGGGATGCCTTCCATAGAGCAGCTTGCTCCAAGCTGGCCTGCAGCACTGCCAGGGATGGAGCATCCAAACCTTCTCCATCCATGCCATCCCAGTGCCCCAGCACCCTCTGAGGGAATCCCTTCCTTATCTCCAGCCTGCAATTCCCTGTCGGAACCCATCAGCCCTTGTCCTATGGCTCCAATCCCTGCTCTTCCACTCCCTCCCAGCTTCACCACGGATTGCTTCATGATGGTCAGAATCATGGACGTGGCTTGGGCCAATGCCGAGACCCACAAGTGTTGGACACGGCAGGTCGTGGTCCAGGAATATTATACGGCTTAGGATCACGGTTACGGTTAGGTTTAGAATTAGGGTTAGCTTTAGGGTTAGGGTCAGGGTCACGGTTAGGTACAGGGTTAGGTTTAGGGTTAGGTCTTAGGTTTAGGGATAGGGTTAGGTTTAGGGTTACGTGTTAGGGTTAGCGATAGGGTTAGGGTTAGGGTTAGGGTTAACTGTAACCGGAGTTAACCCTAGGGGTGGAGTTAAGACCAGGTTGAGTCTTAGGGTTAGGGTTAGAGTTGCAGTTAGGATCAGGTTTAGGGTTAGGATTAGGGTTAGGGTTTAGGGTTAGGGTTAGGGTTAACCTTCACCAGAGTTAAGCCTGGGGGCGGAGTTAACCCCAGGGTTAGGGTTAGGATTAGTGTTAGCATTAACCCTAATCAGAATTAACCCTAGTTGCGGGTTTAATCACAGGCTTAGGGTTAGGGTTAGGGTTAGGGTCTGGCTTAGCGTTAGACTTAAGTTTAGGGTTAGGTTAACCCTAACCGGAGTTAACTAGGGTTAGGGTTAGGGTTAGGGTTAAGGCTAGGGTTACCTCTAACCGGAGTTAACCCTAGGGGTTAACTGCTCAAGGTTCCTCCCCAAAAACCCCAAGTGCTGGAGCTCACCCACGTCTGCCCCGGGAGCAGGGTCAGGCCCCACAGCTCTGCTCCTGCCAGCGCTGCCGAGCCCTGCACTCCCTTGATGGTGCCATCAGAGCGCCCCACACACCGCAGCACGGGCTGGGCCATTGCTCTGGCTCCGGCAGAGGCACAAGTGCCTTTGGAAGCTGCCAGCGAACAACAAGAGCTGAGAGGCGGCTGCAGAAGGGCTCTGCTGTGGGGCTGAAAGCCAAGGGTGGTGCAGGGCAAAGGAGAGACGGCAGAGCCTCAGCCCTTGGGCTTCCTTCAGAGGAGGTGGCGCTGCTGCCCTTGATCCTGGCTGTTCTCCAGGCCTGACCTGCCCTCAGCGGTCTCCAGTGGCCTCTGGCAAGGCCAGCAGCAGAGACAGGATGTTCTGCACAAATGTCTGCACCTGCTCCTGGGCCTGGGCAGTGCTGAGAGCTCTTCTGCAGCCAAATGCAAATCGTACTTTACAGTCAGACAGCGTGGTGTGGGGTGGAAGGGACCTTAAATCCCCATAGGGATTCAGAGCATCCCACAAGCAGAGCATCCCACAGGGATTCACAGCATCCCACAGGCAGAGCATCGCATAAGGAATCAGAGCATCCCACAAGGATTCAGAGCATCCCACAAGCAGAGCATGCCAGAGGGATTCAGAGCATCCCACAGGGCTCCAGAGCATCCCACAGGGCTCCAGAGCATCCCACCAAGCAGAGCACCCCGCAGAGATTCACAGCATCACACAACCACAGCATAATACAGAGCTCCAGAGCATCCCATAGGGATTCAGAGCACCCCAAGCGCATCAGAACCCCCCCATCTCCCCATGGAAGCCCCCATCGACACCCCTGACCCACCCCCCTCCCCATGGAGCTCCCCCCATGGAACCTGCCTCTCTATGACATCAGCCCCAGCTCCAAGGGACCTGCATCCAGCACCTGTATCCCCGGGGCAGTTGCGCTTTGGGTGCAGTGGTGCTTGCAGCTCCTTGCTTGCAGCTCCTTGCTTGCAGCTCCTTGGTGTCACCTCCTTGGTGTCACTCTTAGCGGTGGTGGCAGCGATGGCTTTGCTCCGTGTCATCATCCTGCTGGCTTCGGCCTGGCTGGTGCAAGGCTCCTGGGACAGCTGTGGGTGAGTGGCTCCAGGCTCCAGGGTTCCTGGTATTCCATAGGGAGATGCTGCTGCTCCCAGCCACGGTCACACCAATGGGGAGGTGGGATTTGAGGAGCCCCACTTGCTTGCCATCACCCCATGCGCTGGCACAGCACAGCTATGGGGCACCCCATAGGGTCCTGTGTCCTGCAGCACCCTAGGAGGCAGGATGATGCTCATCTCTGGGACACTGCGGAGGGTCCCTTTTCCCTGCAGCACCCAATGGGGCGGGACAATGCTCGCCCTTCATCCCTAAGCATCAAGTGTTGGGCTTTTGCTTCAAGAGGGACCTGCGGTACCCGTCCCATGGCTGATTCTTACGGGATGTCGTGCATCGTCGGAGGCACGGATGCGCACCAGGGCGCCTGGCCGCGGGTGCTCAGCATCCAGTTCCCCACAGCCACCGCATTCTCGCACATCTGCGGGGGGTCCCTCATCCCGTATGAAGACAGGCTGAGGAAGTTGGGGCTTTTCAGCCTGGAGAAGAGAAGGCTGCGTGGAGACCTCAGAGCAGCCTTCCAGTACCTGAAGGGGGCCTACAGGGATGCTGGGGAGGGACTCTTTGTCAGGGACTGTAGTGACAGGACAAGGGGTAATGGGTTAAAACTTAAACAGGGGAAGTTTAAATTGGATATAAGGAGGAAATTCTTTCCTGTTAGGGTGGGGAGACGCTGGAATCGGTTGCCCAGGGAGGTTCCGAGTGCTCCATCCCTGGCGGTGTTCAAGGCCAGGTTGGATGAAGCCTTGTGTGGGATGGTTTAGTGAGAGGTGTCCCTGTCCATGGCAGGGGGGTTGGAACTAGATGATCTTAAGGTCCTTTCCAACCCTAACTATTCTATGATTCTGTGATTCTAGGATCACCCCTCAATGGGTCCTCACAGCCACTCACTGCTTCGTCGGGCAAAAGTAAGGGGGAGAAGGGATTGCAGCCATAGGGAATAGGCCAGGAGCAGCTCCCAGCCCGTCCCCTTCCCCATCCTGGATGCACTGGGAAGAGCGCTCAGGAGAAGGCTGCTTCCAGCTTGACAGCCCTTGAGCCTAAGGCACACTGCTTTCCTTTGGGAAGCAGCCGGAATGTGGCTCCTTCCCATCCCTCTTCTCCATAGAATGGATTAGAATAGATTAAAATGGAATGGAATGCAGTGCAATGGTTATGGATCATGGAGTGGGGTGGGATGGGAAGGAGCTTGAGATCATCCACTTCCAACCCCTTGCCATGGGCAGGGATGCCTTCCATAGAGCAGCTTGCTCCAAGCTGGCCTGCAGCACTGCCAGGGATGGAGCATCCAAACCTTCTCCATCCATGCCATCCCAGTGCCCCAGCACCCTCTGAGGGAATCCCTTCCTTATCTCCAGCCTGCAATTCCCTGTCGGAACCCATCAGCCCTTGTCCTATGGCTCCAATCCCTGCTCTTCCACTCCCTCCCAGCTTCACCACGGATTGCTTCATGATGGTCAGAATCATGGACGTGGCTTGGGCCAATGCCGAGACCCACAAGTGTTGGATACGGCAGGTCGTGGTCCAGGAATATTATACGGCTTAGGATCACGGTTAGGGTTAGGTTTAGAATTAGGGTTAGCTTTAGGGTTAGGGTCAGGGTCACGGTTAGGTACAGGGTTAGGTTCAGGGTTAGGTCTTAGGTTTAGGGATAGGGTTAGGTTTAGGGTTACGTGTTAGGGTTAGGGTTAGGGTTAGGGTTAGGGTTAGGGTTAGGGTTAACTGTAACCGGAGTTAACCCTAGGGGTGGAGTTAAGACCAGGTTTAGTCTTAGGGTTAGGGTTAGAGTTGCAGTTAGGATCAGGTTTAGGGTTAGGATTAGGGTTAGGGTTTAGGGTTAGGGTTAGGTTTAACCTTCACCAGAGTTAAGCCTGGGGGCGGAGTTAACCCCAGGGTTAGGGTTAGGATTAGTGTTAGCATTAACCCTAATCAGAATTAACCCTAGTTGCGGGTTTAATCACAGGCTTAGGGTTAGGGTTAGGGTTAGGGTCTGGCTTAGCGTTAGACTTAAGTTTAGGGTTAGGTTAACCCTAACCGGAGTTAACTAGGGTTAGGGTTAGGGTTAGGGTTAAGGCTAGGGTTACCTCTAACCGGAGTTAACCCTAGGGGTTAACTGCTCAAGGTTCCTCCCCAAAAACCCCAAGTGCTGGAGCTCACCCACGTCTGCCCCGGGAGCAGGGTCATGCCCCACAGCTCTGCTCCTGCCAGCGCTGCCGAGCCCTGCACTCCCTTGATGGTGCCATCAGAGCGCCCCACACACCGCAGCACGGGCTGGGCCATTGCTCTGGCTCCGGCAGAGGCACAAGTGCCTTTGGAAGCTGCCAGCGAACAACAAGAGCTGAGAGGCGGCTGCAGAAGGGCTCTGCTGTGGGGCTGAAAGCCAAGGGTGGTGCAGGGCAAAGGAGAGACGGCAGAGCCTCAGCCCTTGGGCTTCCTTCAGAGGAGGTGGCGCTGCTGCCCTTGATCCTGGCTGTTCTCCAGGCCTGACCTGCCCTCAGCGGTCTCCAGTGGCCTCTGGCAAGGCCAGCAGCAGAGACAGGATGTTCTGCACAAATGTCTGCACCTGCTCCTGGGCCTGGGCAGTGCTGAGAGCTCTTCTGCAGCCAAATGCAAATCGTACTTTACAGTCAGACAGCGTGGTGTGGGGTGGAAGGGACCTTAAATCCCCATAGGGATTCAGAGCATCCCACAAGCAGAGCATCCCACAGGGATTCACAGCATCCCACAGGCAGAGCATCGCATAAGGAATCAGAGCATCCCACAAGGATTCAGAGCATCCCACAAGCAGAGCATGCCAGAGGGATTCAGAGCATCCCACAGGGCTCCAGAGCATCCCACAGGGCTCCAGAGCATCCCACCAAGCAGAGCACCCCGCAGAGATTCACAGCATCACACAACCACAGCATAATACAGAGCTCCAGAGCATCCCATAGGGATTCAGAGCACCCCAAGCGCATCAGAACCCCCCCATCTCCCCATGGAAGCCCCCATCGACACCCCTGACCCACCCCCCTCCCCATGGAGCTCCCCCCATGGAACCTGCCTCTCTATGACATCAGCCCCAGCTCCAAGCGACCTGCATCCAGCACCTGTATCCCCGGGGCAGTTGCGCTTTGGGTGCAGTGGTGCTTGCAGCTCCTTGCTTGCAGCTCCTTGCTTGCAGCTCCTTGGTGTCACCTCCTTGGTGTCACTCTTAGCGGTGGTGGCAGCGATGGCTTTGCTCCGTGTCATCATCCTGCTGGCTTCGGCCTGGCTGGTGCAAGGCTCCTGGGACAGCTGTGGGTGAGTGGCTCCAGGCTCCAGGGTTCCTGGTATTCCATAGGGAGATGCTGCTGCTCCCAGCCACGGTCACACCAATGGGGAGGTGGGATTTGAGGAGCCCCACTTGCTTGCCATCACCCCATGCGCTGGCACAGCACAGCTATGGGGCACCCCATAGGGTCCTGTGTCCTGCAGCACCCTAGGAGGCAGGATGATGCTCATCTCTGGGACACTGCGGAGGGTCCCTTTTCCCTGCAGCACCCAATGGGGCGGGACAATGCTCGCCCTTCATCCCTAAGCATCAAGTGTTGGGCTTCTGCTTCAAGAGGGACCTGCGGTACCCGTCCCATGGCTGATTCTTACGGGATGTCGCGCATCGTCGGAGGCACGGATGCGCACCAGGGCGCCTGGCCGCGGGTGCTCAGCATCCAGTTCCCCACAGCCACCGCATTCTCGCACATCTGCGGGGGGTCCCTCATCCCGTATGAAGACAGGCTGAGGAAGTTGGGGCTTTTCAGCCTGGAGAAGAGAAGGCTGCGTGGAGACCTCAGAGCAGCCTTCCAGTACCTGAAGGGGGCCTACAGGGATGCTGGGGAGGGACTCTTTGTCAGGGACTGTAGTGACAGGACAAGGGGTAATGGGTTAAAACTTAAACAGGGGAAGTTTAAATTGGATATAAGGAGGAAATTCTTTCCTGTTAGGGTGGGGAGACGCTGGAATCGGTTGCCCAGGGAGGTTCCGAGTGCTCCATCCCTGGCGGTGTTCAAGGCCAGGTTGGATGAAGCCTTGTGTGGGATGGTTTAGTGAGAGGTGTCCCTGTCCATGGCAGGGGGGTTGGAACTAGATGATCTTAAGGTCCTTTCCAACCCTAACTATTCTATGATTCTGTGATTCTATGATCACCCCTCAATGGGTCCTCACAGCCACTCACTGCTTCGTCGGGCAAAAGTAAGGGGGAGAAGGGATTGCAGCCATAGGGAATAGGCCAGGAGCAGCTCCCAGCCCGTCCCCTTCCCCATCCTGGATGCACTGGGAAGAGCGCTCAGGAGAAGGCTGCTTCCAGCTTGACAGCCCTTGAGCCTAAGGCACACTGCTTTCCTTTGGGAAGCAGCCGGAATGTGGCTCCTTCCCATCCCTCTTCTCCATAGAATGGATTAGAATAGATTAAAATGGAATGGAATGCAATGCAATGGTTATGGATCATGGAGTGGGGTGGGTTGGGAAGGAGCTTGAGATCATCCACTTCCAACCCCTTGCCATGGGCAGGGATGCCTTCCATAGAGCAGCTTGCTCCAAGCTGGCCTGCAGCACTGCCAGGGATGGAGCATCCAAACCTTCTCCATCCATGCCATCCCAGTGCCCCAGCACCCTCTGAGGGAATCCCTTCCTTATCTCCAGCCTGCAATTCCCTGTCGGAACCCATCAGCCCTTGTCCTATGGCTCCAATCCCTGCTCTTCCACTCCCTCCCAGCTTCACCACGGATTGCTTCATGATGGTCAGAATCATGGACGTGGCTTGGGCCAATGCCGAGACCCACAAGTGTTGGATACGGCAGGTCGTGGTCCAGGAATATTATACGGCTTAGGATCACGGTTAGGGTTAGGTTTAGAATTAGGGTTAGCTTTAGGGTTAGGGTCAGGGTCACGGTTAGGTACAGGGTTAGGTTCAGGGTTAGGTCTTAGGTTTAGGGATAGGGTTAGGTTTAGGGTTACGTGTTAGGGTTAGGGTTAGGGTTAGGGTTAGGGTTAGGGTTAGGGTTAACTGTAACCGGAGTTAACCCTAGGGGTGGAGTTAAGACCAGGTTTAGTCTTAGGGTTAGGGTTAGAGTTGCAGTTAGGATCAGGTTTAGGGTTAGGATTAGGGTTAGGGTTTAGGGTTAGGGTTAGGTTTAACCTTCACCAGAGTTAAGCCTGGGGGCGGAGTTAACCCCAGGGTTAGGGTTAGGATTAGTGTTAGCATTAACCCTAATCAGAATTAACCCTAGTTGCGGGTTTAATCCCAGGCTTAGGGTTAGGGTTAGGGTTAGGGTCTGGCTTAGCGTTAGACTTAAGTTTAGGGTTAGGTTAACCCTAACCGGAGTTAACTAGGGTTAGGGTTAGGGTTAGGGTTAAGGCTAGGGTTACCTCTAACCGGAGTTAACCCTAGGGGTTAACTGCTCAAGGTTCCTCCCCAAAAACCCCAAGTGCTGGAGCTCACCCACGTCTGCCCCGGGAGCAGGGTCAGGCCCCACAGCTCTGCTCCTGCCAGCGCTGCCGAGCCCTGCACTCCCTTGATGGTGCCATCAGAGCGCCCCACACACCGCAGCACGGGCTGGGCCATTGCTCTGGCTCCGGCAGAGGCACAAGTGCCTTTGGAAGCTGCCAGCGAACAACAAGAGCTGAGAGGCGGCTGCAGAAGGGCTCTGCTGTGGGGCTGAAAGCCAAGGGTGGTGCAGGGCAAAGGAGAGACGGCAGAGCCTCAGCCCTTGGGCTTCCTTCAGAGGAGGTGGCGCTGCTGCCCTTGATCCTGGCTGTTCTCCAGGCCTGACCTGCCCTCAGCGGTCTCCAGTGGCCTCTGGCAAGGCCAGCAGCAGAGACAGGATGTTCTGCACAAATGTCTGCACCTGCTCCTGGGCCTGGGCAGTGCTGAGAGCTCTTCTGCAGCCAAATGCAAATCGTACTTTACAGTCAGACAGCGTGGTGTGGGGTGGAAGGGACCTTAAATCCCCATAGGGATTCAGAGCATCCCACAAGCAGAGCATCCCACAGGGATTCACAGCATCCCACAGGCAGAGCATCGCATAAGGAATCAGAGCATCCCACAAGGATTCAGAGCATCCCACAAGCAGAGCATGCCAGAGGGATTCAGAGCATCCCACAGGGCTCCAGAGCATCCCACAGGGCTCCAGAGCATCCCACCAAGCAGAGCACCCCGCAGAGATTCACAGCATCACACAACCACAGCATAATACAGAGCTCCAGAGCATCCCATAGGGATTCAGAGCACCCCAAGCGCATCAGAACCCCCCCATCTCCCCATGGAAGCCCCCATCGACACCCCTGACCCACCCCCCTCCCCATGGAGCTCCCCCCATGGAACCTGCCTCTCTATGACATCAGCCCCAGCTCCAAGCGACCTGCATCCAGCACCTGTATCCCCGGGGCAGTTGCGCTTTGGGTGCAGTGGTGCTTGCAGCTCCTTGCTTGCAGCTCCTTGCTTGCAGCTCCTTGGTGTCACCTCCTTGGTGTCACTCTTAGCGGTGGTGGCAGCGATGGCTTTGCTCCGTGTCATCATCCTGCTGGCTTCGGCCTGGCTGGTGCAAGGCTCCTGGGACAGCTGTGGGTGAGTGGCTCCAGGCTCCAGGGTTCCTGGTATTCCATAGGGAGATGCTGCTGCTCCCAGCCACGGTCACACCAATGGGGAGGTGGGATTTGAGGAGCCCCACTTGCTTGCCATCACCCCATGCGCTGGCACAGCACAGCTATGGGGCACCCCATAGGGTCCTGTGTCCTGCAGCACCCTAGGAGGCAGGATGATGCTCATCTCTGGGACACTGCGGAGGGTCCCTTTTCCCTGCAGCACCCAATGGGGCGGGACAATGCTCGCCCTTCATCCCTAAGCATCAAGTGTTGGGCTTCTGCTTCAAGAGGGACCTGCGGTACCCGTCCCATGGCTGATTCTTACGGGATGTCGCGCATCGTCGGAGGCACGGATGCGCACCAGGGCGCCTGGCCGCGGGTGCTCAGCATCCAGTTCCCCACAGCCACCGCATTCTCGCACATCTGCGGGGGGTCCCTCATCCCGTATGAAGACAGGCTGAGGAAGTTGGGGCTTTTCAGCCTGGAGAAGAGAAGGCTGCGTGGAGACCTCAGAGCAGCCTTCCAGTACCTGAAGGGGGCCTACAGGGATGCTGGGGAGGGACTCTTTGTCAGGGACTGTAGTGACAGGACAAGGGGTAATGGGTTAAAACTTAAACAGGGGAAGTTTAAATTGGATATAAGGAGGAAATTCTTTCCTGTTAGGGTGGGGAGACGCTGGAATCGGTTGCCCAGGGAGGTTCCGAGTGCTCCATCCCTGGCGGTGTTCAAGGCCAGGTTGGATGAAGCCTTGTGTGGGATGGTTTAGTGAGAGGTGTCCCTGTCCATGGCAGGGGGGTTGGAACTAGATGATCTTAAGGTCCTTTCCAACCCTAACTATTCTATGATTCTGTGATTCTATGATCACCCCTCAATGGGTCCTCACAGCCACTCACTGCTTCGTCGGGCAAAAGTAAGGGGGAGAAGGGATTGCAGCCATAGGGAATAGGCCAGGAGCAGCTCCCAGCCCGTCCCCTTCCCCATCCTGGATGCACTGGGAAGAGCGCTCAGGAGAAGGCTGCTTCCAGCTTGACAGCCCTTGAGCCTAAGGCACACTGCTTTCCTTTGGGAAGCAGCCGGAATGTGGCTCCTTCCCATCCCTCTTCTCCATAGAATGGATTAGAATAGATTAAAATGGAATGGAATGCAATGCAATGGTTATGGATCATGGAGTGGGGTGGGTTGGGAAGGAGCTTGAGATCATCCACTTCCAACCCCTTGCCATGGGCAGGGATGCCTTCCATAGAGCAGCTTGCTCCAAGCTGGCCTGCAGCACTGCCAGGGATGGAGCATCCAAACCTTCTCCATCCATGCCATCCCAGTGCCCCAGCACCCTCTGAGGGAATCCCTTCCTTATCTCCAGCCTGCAATTCCCTGTCGGAACCCATCAGCCCTTGTCCTATGGCTCCAATCCCTGCTCTTCCACTCCCTCCCAGCTTCACCACGGATTGCTTCATGATGGTCAGAATCATGGACGTGGCTTGGGCCAATGCCGAGACCCACAAGTGTTGGATACGGCAGGTCGTGGTCCAGGAATATTATACGGCTTAGGATCACGGTTACGGTTAGGTTTAGAATTAGGGTTAGCTTTAGGGTTAGGGTCAGGGTCACGGTTAGGTACAGGGTTAGGTTTAGGGTTAGGTCTTAGGTTTAGGGATAGGGTTAGGTTTAGGGTTACGTGTTAGGGTTAGGGTTAGGGTTAGGGTTAGGGTTAGGGTTAACTGTAACCGGAGTTAACCCTAGGGGTGGAGTTAAGACCAGGTTGAGTCTTAGGGTTAGGGTTAGAGTTGCAGTTAGGATCAGGTTTAGGGTTAGGATTAGGGTTAGGGTTTAGGGTTAGGGTTAGGGTTATCCTTCACCAGAGTTAAGCCTGGGGGCGGAGTTAACCCCAGGGTTAGGGTTAGGATTAGTGTTAGCATTAACCCTAATCAGAATTAACCCTAGTTGCGGGTTTAATCCCAGGCTTAGGGTTAGGGTTAGGGTCTGGCTTAGCGTTAGACTTAAGTTTAGGGTTAGGTTAACCCTAACCGGAGTTAACTAGGGTTAGGGTTAGGGTTAGGGTTAAGGTTAGGGTTACCTCTAACCGGAGTTAACCCTAGGGGTTAACTGCTCAAGGTTCCTCCCCAAAAACCCCAAGTGCTGGAGCTCACCCACGTCTGCCCCGGGAGCAGGGTCAGGCCCCACAGCTCTGCTCCTGCCAGCGCTGCCGAGCCCTGCACTCCCTTGATGGTGCCATCAGAGCGCCCCACACACCGCAGCACGGGCTGGGCCATTGCTCTGGCTCCGGCAGAGGCACAAGTGCCTTTGGAAGCTGCCAGCGAACAACAAGAGCTGAGAGGCGGCTGCAGAAGGGCTCTGCTGTCGGGCTGAACGCCAAGGGTGGTGCAGGGCAAAGGAGAGACGGCAGAGCCTCAGCCCTTGGGCTTCCTTCAGAGGAGGTGGCGCTGCTGCCCTTGATCCTGGCTGTTCTCCAGGCCTGACCTGCCCTCAGCGGTCTCCAGTGGCCTCTGGCAAGGCCAGCAGCAGAGACAGGATGTTCTGCACAAATGTCTGCACCTGCTCCTGGGCCTGGGCAGTGCTGAGAGCTCTTCTGCAGCCAAATGCAAATCGTACTTTACAGTCAGACAGCGTGGTGTGGGGTGGAAGGGACCTTAAATCCCCATAGGGATTCAGAGCATCCCACAAGCAGAGCATCCCACAGGGATTCACAGCATCCCACAGTCAGAGCATCGCATAAGGAATCAGAGCATCCCACAAGGATTCAGAGCATCCCACAAGCAGAGCATGCCAGAGGGATTCAGAGCATCCCACAGGGCTCCAGAGCATCCCACAGGGCTCCAGAGCATCCCACCAAGCAGAGCACCCCGCAGAGATTCACAGCATCACACAACCACAGCATAATACAGAGCTCCAGAGCATCCCATAGGGATTCAGAGCACCCCAAGCGCATCAGAACCCCCCCATCTCCCCATGGAAGCCCCCATCGACACCCCTGACCCACCCCCCTCCCCATGGAGCTCCCCCCATGGAACCTGCCTCTCTATGACATCAGCCCCAGCTCCAAGGGACCTGCATCCAGCACCCGTATCCCCGGGGCAGTTGCGCTTTGGGTGCAGTGGTGCTTGCAGCTCCTTGCTTGCAGCTCCTTGGTGTCACCTCCTTGGTGTCACTCTTAGCGGTGGTGGCAGCGATGGCTTTGCTCCGTGTCATCATCCTGCTGGCTTCGGCCTGGCTGGTGCAAGGCTCCTGGGACAGCTGTGGGTGAGTGGCTCCAGGCTCCAGGGTTCCTGGTATTCCATAGGGAGATGCTGCTGCTCCCAGCCACGGTCACACCAATGGGGAGGTGGGATTTGAGGAGCCCCACTTGCTTGCCATCACCCCATGCGCTGGCACAGCACAGCTATGGGGCACCCCATAGGGTCCTGTGTCCTGCAGCACCCTAGGAGGCAGGATGATGCTCATCTCTGGGACACTGCGGAGGGTCCCTTTTCCCTGCAGCACCCAATGGGGCAGGACAATGCTCTCCCTTCATCCCTAAGCATCAAGTGTTGGGCTTCTGCTTCAAGAGGGACCTGCGGTACCCGTCCCATGGCTGATTCTTACGGGATGTCGCGCATCGTCGGAGGCACGGATGCGCACCAGGGCGCCTGGCCGCGGGTGCTCAGCATCCAGTTCCCCACAGCCACCGCATTCTCGCACATCTGCGGGGGGTCCCTCATCCCGTATGAAGACAGGCTGAGGAAGTTGGGGCTTTTCAGCCTGGAGAAGAGAAGGCTGCGTGGAGACCTCATAGCAGCCTTCCAGTACCTGAAGGGGGCCTACAGGGATGCTGGGGAGGGACTCTTTGTCAGGGACTGTAGTGACAGGACAAGGGGTAATGGGTTAAAAATTAAACAGGGGAAGTTTAAATTGGATATAAGGAGGAAATTCTTTCCTGTTAGGGTGGGGAGACGCTGGAATCGGTTGCCCAGGGAGGTTCCGAGTGCTCCATCCCTGGCGGTGTTCAAGGCCAGGTTGGATGAAGCCTTGTGTGGGATGGTTTAGTGAGAGGTGTCCCTGTCCATGGCAGGGGGGTTGGAACTAGATGATCTTAAGGTCCTTTCCAACCCTAACTATTCTATGATTCTGTGATTCTAGGATCACCCCTCAATGGGTCCTCACAGCCACTCACTGCTTCGTCGGGCAAAAGTAAGGGGGAGAAGGGATTGCAGCCATAGGGAATAGGCCAGGAGCAGCTCCCAGCCCGTCCCCTTCCCCATCCTGGATGCACTGGGAAGAGCGCTCAGGAGAAGGCTGCTTCCAGCTTGACAGCCCTTGAGCCTAAGGCACACTGCTTTCCTTTGGGAAGCAGCCGGAATGTGGCTCCTTCCCATCCCTCTTCTCCATAGAATGGATTAGAATAGATTAAAATGGAATGGAATGCAATGCAATGGTTATGGATCATGGAGTGGGGTGGGTTGGGAAGGAGCTTGAGATCATCCACTTCCAACCCCTTGCCATGGGCAGGGATGCCTTCCATAGAGCAGCTTGCTCCAAGCTGGCCTGCAGCACTGCCAGGGATGGAGCATCCAAACCTTCTCCATCCATGCCATCCCAGTGCCCCAGCACCCTCTGAGGGAATCCCTTCCTTATCTCCAGCCTGCAATTCCCTGTCGGAACCCATCAGCCCTTGTCCTATGGCTCCAATCCCTGCTCTTCCACTCCCTCCCAGCTTCACCACGGATTGCTTCATGATGGTCAGAATCATGGACGTGGCTTGGGCCAATGCCGAGACCCACAAGTGTTGGATACGGCAGGTCGTGGTCCAGGAATATTATACGGCTTAGGATCACGGTTAGGGTTAGGTTTAGAATTAGGGTTAGCTTTAGGGTTAGGGTCAGGGTCACGGTTAGGTACAGGGTTAGGTTCAGGGTTAGGTCTTAGGTTTAGGGATAGGGTTAGGTTTAGGGTTACGTGTTAGGGTTAGGGTTAGGGTTAGGGTTAGGGTTAGGGTTAGGGTTAGGGTTAACTGTAACCGGAGTTAACCCTAGGGGTGGAGTTAAGACCAGGTTGAGTCTTAGGGTTAGGGTTAGAGTTGCAGTTAGGATCAGGTTTAGGGTTAGGATTAGGGTTAGGGTTTAGGGTTAGGGTTAGGTTTAACCTTCACCAGAGTTAAGCCTGGGGGCGGAGTTAACCCCAGGGTTAGGGTTAGGATTAGTGTTAGCATTAACCCTAATCAGAATTAACCCTAGTTGCGGGTTTAATCACAGGCTTAGGGTTAGGGTTAGGGTTAGGGTCTGGCTTAGCGTTAGACTTAAGTTTAGGGTTAGGTTAACCCTAACCGGAGTTAACTAGGGTTAGGGTTAGGGTTAGGGTTAAGGCTAGGGTTACCTCTAACCGGAGTTAACCCTAGGGGTTAACTGCTCAAGGTTCCTCCCCAAAAACCCCAAGTGCTGGAGCTCACCCACGTCTGCCCCGGGAGCAGGGTCAGGCCCCACAGCTCTGCTCCTGCCAGCGCTGCCGAGCCCTGCACTCCCTTGATGGTGCCATCAGAGCGCCCCACACACCGCAGCACGGGCTGGGCCATTGCTCTGGCTCCGGCAGAGGCACAAGTGCCTTTGGAAGCTGCCAGCGAACAACAAGAGCTGAGAGGCGGCTGCAGAAGGGCTCTGCTGTGGGGCTGAAAGCCAAGGGTGGTGCAGGGCAAAGGAGAGACGGCAGAGCCTCAGCCCTTGGGCTTCCTTCAGAGGAGGTGGCGCTGCTGCCCTTGATCCTGGCTGTTCTCCAGGCCTGACCTGCCCTCAGCGGTCTCCAGTGGCCTCTGGCAAGGCCAGCAGCAGAGACAGGATGTTCTGCACAAATGTCTGCACCTGCTCCTGGGCCTGGGCAGTGCTGAGAGCTCTTCTGCAGCCAAATGCAAATCGTACTTTACAGTCAGACAGCGTGGTGTGGGGTGGAAGGGACCTTAAATCCCCATAGGGATTCAGAGCATCCCACAAGCAGAGCATCCCACAGGGATTCACAGCATCCCACAGGCAGAGCATCGCATAAGGAATCAGAGCATCCCACAAGGATTCAGAGCATCCCACAAGCAGAGCATGCCAGAGGGATTCAGAGCATCCCACAGGGCTCCAGAGCATCCCACAGGGCTCCAGAGCATCCCACCAAGCAGAGCACCCCGCAGAGATTCACAGCATCACACAACCACAGCATAATACAGAGCTCCAGAGCATCCCATAGGGATTCAGAGCACCCCAAGCGCATCAGAACCCCCCCATCTCCCCATGGAAGCCCCCATCGACACCCCTGACCCACCCCCCTCCCCATGGAGCTCCCCCCATGGAACCTGCCTCTCTATGACATCAGCCCCAGCTCCAAGCGACCTGCATCCAGCACCTGTATCCCCGGGGCAGTTGCGCTTTGGGTGCAGTGGTGCTTGCAGCTCCTTGCTTGCAGCTCCTTGCTTGCAGCTCCTTGGTGTCACCTCCTTGGTGTCACTCTTAGCGGTGGTGGCAGCGATGGCTTTGCTCCGTGTCATCATCCTGCTGGCTTCGGCCTGGCTGGTGCAAGGCTCCTGGGACAGCTGTGGGTGAGTGGCTCCAGGCTCCAGGGTTCCTGGTATTCCATAGGGAGATGCTGCTGCTCCCAGCCACGGTCACACCAATGGGGAGGTGGGATTTGAGGAGCCCCACTTGCTTGCCATCACCCCATGCGCTGGCACAGCACAGCTATGGGGCACCCCATAGGGTCCTGTGTCCTGCAGCACCCTAGGAGGCAGGATGATGCTCATCTCTGGGACACTGCGGAGGGTCCCTTTTCCCTGCAGCACCCAATGGGGCGGGACAATGCTCGCCCTTCATCCCTAAGCATCAAGTGTTGGGCTTCTGCTTCAAGAGGGACCTGCGGTACCCGTCCCATGGCTGATTCTTACGGGATGTCGCGCATCGTCGGAGGCACGGATGCGCACCAGGGCGCCTGGCCGCGGGTGCTCAGCATCCAGTTCCCCACAGCCACCGCATTCTCGCACATCTGCGGGGGGTCCCTCATCCCGTATGAAGACAGGCTGAGGAAGTTGGGGCTTTTCAGCCTGGAGAAGAGAAGGCTGCGTGGAGACCTCAGAGCAGCCTTCCAGTACCTGAAGGGGGCCTACAGGGATGCTGGGGAGGGACTCTTTGTCAGGGACTGTAGTGACAGGACAAGGGGTAATGGGTTAAAACTTAAACAGGGGAAGTTTAAATTGGATATAAGGAGGAAATTCTTTCCTGTTAGGGTGGGGAGACGCTGGAATCGGTTGCCCAGGGAGGTTCCGAGTGCTCCATCCCTGGCGGTGTTCAAGGCCAGGTTGGATGAAGCCTTGTGTGGGATGGTTTAGTGAGAGGTGTCCCTGTCCATGGCAGGGGGGTTGGAACTAGATGATCTTAAGGTCCTTTCCAACCCTAACTATTCTATGATTCTGTGATTCTAGGATCACCCCTCAATGGGTCCTCACAGCCACTCACTGCTTCGTCGGGCAAAAGTAAGGGGGAGAAGGGATTGCAGCCATAGGGAATAGGCCAGGAGCAGCTCCCAGCCCGTCCCCTTCCCCATCCTGGATGCACTGGGAAGAGCGCTCAGGAGAAGGCTGCTTCCAGCTTGACAGCCCTTGAGCCTAAGGCACACTGCTTTCCTTTGGGAAGCAGCCGGAATGTGGCTCCTTCCCATCCCTCTTCTCCATAGAATGGATTAGAATAGATTAAAATGGAATGGAATGCAATGCAATGGTTATGGATCATGGAGTGGGGTGGGTTGGGAAGGAGCTTGAGATCATCCACTTCCAACCCCTTGCCATGGGCAGGGATGCCTTCCATAGAGCAGCTTGCTCCAAGCTGGCCTGCAGCACTGCCAGGGATGGAGCATCCAAACCTTCTCCATCCATGCCATCCCAGTGCCCCAGCACCCTCTGAGGGAATCCCTTCCTTATCTCCAGCCTGCAATTCCCTGTCGGAACCCATCAGCCCTTGTCCTATGGCTCCAATCCCTGCTCTTCCACTCCCTCCCAGCTTCACCACGGATTGCTTCATGATGGTCAGAATCATGGACGTGGCTTGGGCCAATGCCGAGACCCACAAGTGTTGGATACGGCAGGTCGTGGTCCAGGAATATTATACGGCTTAGGATCACGGTTAGGGTTAGGTTTAGAATTAGGGTTAGCTTTAGGGTTAGGGTCAGGGTCACGGTTAGGTACAGGGTTAGGTTTAGGGTTAGGTCTTAGGTTTAGGGATAGGGTTAGGTTTAGGGTTACGTGTTAGGGTTAGGGATAGGGTTAGGGTTAGGGTTAGGGTTAGGGTTAACTGTAACCGGAGTTAACCCGAGGGGTGGAGTTAAGACCAGGTTGAGTCTTAGGGTTAGGGTTAGAGTTGCAGTTAGGATCAGGTTTAGGGTTAGGATTAGGGTTAGGGTTTAGGGTTAGGGTTAGGGTTAACCTTCACCAGAGTTAAGCCTGGGGGCGGAGTTTACCCCAGGGTTAGGGTTAGGATTGGTGTTAGCATTAACCCTAATCAGAATTAACCCTAGTTGCGGGTTTAATCACAGGCTTAGGGTTAGGGTTAGGGTTAGGGTCTGGCTTAGCGTTAGACTTAAGTTTAGGGTTAGGTTAACCCTAACCGGAGTTAACTAGGGTTAGGGTTAGGGTTAGGGTTAAGGTTAGGGTTACCTCTAACCGGAGTTAACCCTAGGGGTTAACTGCTCAAGGTTCCTCCCCAAAAACCCCAAGTGCTAGAGCTCACCCACGTCTGCCCCGGGAGCAGGGTCAGGCCCCACAGCTCTGCTCCTGCCAGCGCTGCCGAGCCCTGCACTCCCTTGATGGTGCCATCAGAGCGCCCCACACACCGCAGCACGGGCTGGGCCATTGCTCTGGCTCCGGCAGAGGCACAAGTGCCTTTGGAAGCTGCCAGCGAACAACAAGAGCTGAGAGGCGGCTGCAGAAGGGCTCTGCTGTCGGGCTGAAAGCCAAGGGTGGTGCAGGGCAAAGGAGAGACGGCAGAGCCTCAGCCCTTGGGCTTCCTTCAGAGGAGGTGGCGCTGCTGCCCTTGATCCTGGCTGTTCTCCAGGCCTGACCTGCCCTCAGCGGTCTCCAGTGGCATCTGGCAAGGCCAGCAGCAGAGACAGGATGTTCTGCACAAATGTCTGCACCTGCTCCTGGGCCTGGGCAGTGCTGAGAGCTCTTCTGCAGCCAAATGCAAATCGTACTTTACAGTCAGACAGCGTGGTGTGGGGTGGAAGGGACCTTAAATCCCCATAGGGATTCAGAGCATCCCACAAGCAGAGCATCCCACAGGGATTCACAGCATCCCACAGTCAGAGCATCGCATAAGGAATCAGAGCATCCCACAAGCATTCAGAGCATCCCACAAGCAGAGCATGCCAGAGGGATTCAGAGCATCCCACAGGGCTCCAGAGCATCCCGCAGGGCTCCAGAGCATCCCACCAAGCAGAGCACCCCGCAGAGATTCACAGCATCACACAACCACAGCATAATACAGAGCTCCAGAGCATCCCATAGGGATTCAGAGCACCCCAAGCGCATCAGAACCCCCCCATCTCCCCATGGAAGCCCCCATCGACACCCCTGACCCACCCCCCTCCCCATGGAGCTCCCCCCATGGAACCTGCCTCTCTATGACATCAGCCCCAGCTCCAAGGGACCTGCATCCAGCACCCGTATCCCCGGGGCAGTTGCGCTTTGGGTGCAGTGGTGCTTGCAGCTCCTTGCTTGCAGCTCCTTGGTGTCACCTCCTTGGTGTCACTCTTAGCGGTGGTGGCAGCGATGGCTTTGCTCCGTGTCATCATCCTGCTGGCTTCGGCCTGGCTGGTGCAAGGCTCCTGGGACAGCTGTGGGTGAGTGGCTCCAGGCTCCAGGGTTCCTGGTATTCCATAGGGAGATGCTGCTGCTCCCAGCCACGGTCACACCAATGGGGAGGTGGGATTTGAGGAGCCCCACTTGCTTGCCATCACCCCATGCGCTGGCACAGCACAGCTATGGGGCACCCCATAGGGTCCTGTGTCCTGCAGCACCCTAGGAGGCAGGATGATGCTCATCTCTGGGACACTGCAGAGGGTCCCTTTTCCCTGCAGCACCCAATGGGGCAGGACAATGCTCGCCCTTCATCCCTAAGCATCAAGTGTTGGGCTTCTG
This sequence comes from Lathamus discolor, assembly GCF_037157495.1. Taxonomy (NCBI): domain Eukaryota; kingdom Metazoa; phylum Chordata; class Aves; order Psittaciformes; family Psittacidae; genus Lathamus; species Lathamus discolor. The sequence continues at coordinate 499,226 of NC_088892.1, read as the reverse complement.
CTTCAAGAGGGACCTGCGGTACCCGTCCCATGGCTGATTCTTACGGGATGTCGCGCATCGTCGGAGGCACGGATGCGCACCAGGGCGCCTGGCCGCGGGTGCTCAGCATCCAGTTCCCCACAGGCACCGCATTCTCGCACATCTGCGGGGGGTCCCTCATCCCGTATGAAGACAGGCTGAGGAAGTTGGGGCTTTTCAGCCTGGAGAAGAGAAGGCTGCGTGGAGACCTCAGAGCAGCCTTCCAGTACCTGAAGGGGGCCTACAGGGATGCTGGGGAGGGACTCTTTGTCAGGGACTGTAGTGACAGGACAAGGGGTAATGGGTTAAAACTTAAACAGGGGAAGTTTAAATTGGATATAAGGAGGAAATTCTTTCCTGTTAGGGTGGGGAGACGCTGGAATCGGTTGCCCAGGGAGGTTCCGAGTGCTCCGTCCCTGGCGGTGTTCAAGGCCAGGTTGGATGAAGCCTTGTGTGGGATGGTTTAGTGAGAGGTGTCCCTGTCCATGGCAGGGGGGTTGGAACTAGATGATCTTAAGGTCCTTTCCAACCCTAACTATTCTATGATTCTGTGATTCTATGATCACCCCTCAATGGGTCCTCACAGCTGCTCACTGCTTCGTCGGGCAAAAGTAAGGGGGAGAAGGGATTGCAGCCATAGGGAATAGGCCAGGAGCAGCTCCCAGCCCGTCCCCTTCCCCATCCTGGATGCACTGGGAAGAGCGCTCAGGAGAAGGCTGCTTCCAGCTTGACAGCCCTTGAGCCTAAGGCACACTGCTTTCCTTTGGGAAGCAGCCGGAATGTGGCTCCTTCCCATCCCTCTTCTCCATAGAATGGATTAGAATAGATTAAAATGGAATGGAATGCAATGCAATGGTTATGGATCATGGAGTGGGGTGGGTTGGGAAGGAGCTTGAGATCATCCACTTCCAACCCCTTGCCATGGGCAGGGATGCCTTCCATAGAGCAGCTTGCTCCAAGCTGGCCTGCAGCACTGCCAGGGATGGAGCATCCAAACCTTCTCCATCCATGCCATCCCAGTGCCCCAGCACCCTCTTAGGGAATCCCTTCCTTATCTCCAGCCTGCAATTCCCTGTCGGAACCCATCAGCCCTTGTCCTATGGCTCCAATCCCTGCTCTTCCACTCCCTCCCAGCTTCACCACGGATTGCTTCATGATGGTCAGAATCATGGACGTGGCTTGGGCCAATGCCGAGACCCACAAGTGTTGGATACGGCAGGTCGTGGTCCAGGAATATTATACGGCTTAGGATTACGGTTAGGGTTAGGTTTAGAATTAGGGTTAGCTTTAGGGTTAGGGTCAGGGTCACGGTTAGGTACAGGGTTAGGTTTAGGGTTAGGTCTTAGGTTTAGGGATAGGGTTAGGTTTAGGGTTACGTGTTAGGGTTAGCGATAGGGTTAGGGTTAGGGTTAGGGTTAACTGTAACCGGAGTTAACCCTAGGGGTGGAGTTAAGACCAGGTTGAGTCTTAGGGTTAGGGTTAGAGTTGCAGTTAGGATCAGGTTTAGGGTTAGGATTAGGGTTAGGGTTTAGGGTTAGGGTTAGGGTTAACCTTCACCAGAGTTAAGCCTGGGGGCGGAGTTAACCCCAGGGTTAGGGTTAGGATTAGTGTTAGCATTAACCCTAATCAGAATTAACCCTAGTTGCGGGTTTAATCACAGGCTTAGTGTTCGGGTTAGGGTTAGGGTCTGGCTTAGCGTTAGACTTAAGTTTAGGGTTAGGTTAACCCTAACCGGAGTTAACTAGGCTTAGGGTTAGGGTTAGGGTTAAGGTTAGGGTTACCTCTAACCGGAGTTAACCCTAGGGGTTAACTGCTCAAGGTTCCTCCCCAAAAACCCCAAGTGCTGGAGCTCACCCACGTCTGCCCCGGGAGCAGGGTCAGGCCCCACAGCTCTGCTCCTGCCAGCGCTGCCAAGCCCTGCACTCCCTTGATGGTGCCATCAGAGCGCCCCACACACCGCAGCACGGGCTGGGCCATTGCTCTGGCTCCGGCAGAGGCACAAGTGCATTTGGAAGCTGCCAGCGAACAACAAGAGCTGAGAGGCGGCTGCAGAAGGGCTCTGCTGTGGGGCTGAAAGCCAAAGGTGGTGCAGGGCAAAGGAGAGACGGCAGAGCCTCAGCCCTTGGGCTTCCTTAGGAGGAGGTGGCGCTGCTGCCCTTGATCCTGGCTGTTCTCCAGGCCTGACCTGCCCTCAGCGGTCTCCAGTGGCCTCTGGCAAGGCCAGCAGCAGAGACAGGATGTTCTACACAAATGTCTGCACCTGCTCCTGGGCCTGGGCAGTGCTGAGAGCTCTTCTGCAGCCAAATGCAAATCGTACTTTACAGTCAGACAGCGTGGTGTGGGGTGGAAGGGACCTTAAATCCCCATAGGGATTCAGAGCATCCCACAAGCAGAGCATCCCACAGGGATTCACAGCATCCCACAGTCAGAGCATCGCATAAGGAATCAGAGCATCCCACAAGGATTCAGAGCATCCCACAAGCAGAGCATGCCAGAGGGATTCAGAGCATCCCACAGGGCTCCAGAGCATCCCACAGGGCTCCAGAGCATCCCACCAAGCAGAGCACCCCGCAGAGATTCACAGCATCACACAACCACAGCATAATACAGAGCTCCAGAGCATCCCATAGGGATTCAGAGCACCCCAAGCGCATCAGAAACCCCCCCATCTCCCCATGGAAGCCCCCATCGACACCCCTGACCCACCCCCCTCCCCATGGAGCTCCCCCCATGGAACCTGCCTCTCTATGACATCAGCCCCAGCTCCAAGGGACCTGCATCCAGCACCTGTATCCCCGGGGCAGTTGCGCTTTGGGTGCAGTGGTGCTTGCAGCTCCTTGCTTGCAGCTCCTTGGTGTCACCTCCTTGGTGTCACTCTTAGCGGTGGTGGCAGCGATGGCTTTGCTCCGTGTCATCATCCTGCTGGCTTCGGCCTGGCTGGTGCAAGGCTCCTGGGACAGCTGTGGGTGAGTGGCTCCAGGCTCCAGGGTTCCTGGTATTCCATAGGGAGATGCTGCTGCTCCCAGCCACGGTCACACCAATGGGGAGGTGGGATTTGAGGAGCCCCACTTGCTTGCCATCACCCCATGCGCTGGCACAGCACAGCTATGGGGCACCCCATAGGGTCCTGTGTCCTGCAGCACCCTAGGAGGCAGGATGATGCTCATCTCTGGGACACTGCGGAGGGTCCCTTTTCCCTGCAGCACCCAATGGGGCGGGACAATGCTCGCCCTTCATCCCTAAGCATCAAGTGTTGGGCTTCTGCTTCAAGAGGGACCTGCGGTACCCGTCCCATGGCTGATTCTTACGGGATGTCGCGCATCGTCGGAGGCACGGATGCGCACCAGGGCTCCTGGCCGCGGGTGCTCAGCATCCAGTTCCCCACAGGCACCGCATTCTCGCACATCTGCGGGGGGTCCCTCATCCCGTATGAAGACAGGCTGAGGAAGTTGGGGCTTTTCAGCCTGGAGAAGAGAAGGCTGCGTGGAGACCTCATAGCAGCCTTCCAGTACCTGAAGGGGGCCTACAGGGATGCTGGGGAGGGACTCTTTGTCAGGGACTGTAGTGACAGGACAAGGGGTAATGGGTTAAAACTTAAACAGGGGAAGTTTAAATTGGATATAAGGAGGAAATTCTTTCCTGTTAGGGTGGGGAGACGCTGGAATCGGTTGCCCAGGGAGGTTCCGAGTGCTCCGTCCCTGGCGGTGTTCAAGGCCAGGTTGGATGAAGCCTTGTGTGGGATGGTTTAGTGAGAGGTGTCCCTGTCCATGGCAGGGGGGTTGGAACTAGATGATCTTAAGGTCCTTTCCAACCCTAACTATTCTATGATTCTGTGATTCTATGATCACCCCTCAATGGGTCCTCACAGCTGCTCACTGCTTCGTCGGGCAAAAGTAAGGGGGAGAAGGGATTGCAGCCATAGGGAATAGGCCAGGAGCAGCTCCCAGCCCGTCCCCTTCCCCATCCTGGATGCACTGGGAAGAGCGCTCAGGAGAAGGCTGCTTCCAGCTTGACAGCCCTTGAGCCTAAGGCACACTGCTTTCCTTTGGGAAGCAGCCGGAATGTGGCTCCTTCCCATCCCTCTTCTCCATAGAATGGATTAGAATAGATTAAAATGGAATGGAATGCAATGCAATGGTTATGGATCATGGAGTGGGGTGGGTTGGGAAGGAGCTTGAGATCATCCACTTCCAACCCCTTGCCATGGGCAGGGATGCCTTCCATAGAGCAGCTTGCTCCAAGCTGGCCTGCAGCACTGCCAGGGATGGAGCATCCAAACCTTCTCCATCCATGCCATCCCAGTGCCCCAGCACCCTCTGAGGGAATCCCTTCCTTATCTCCAGCCTGCAATTCCCTGTCGGAACCCATCAGCCCTTGTCCTATGGCTCCAATCCCTGCTCTTCCACTCCCTCCCAGCTTCACCACGGATTGCTTCATGATGGTCAGAATCATGGACGTGGCTTGGGCCAATGCCGAGACCCACAAGTGTTGGATACGGCAGGTCGTGGTCCAGGAATATTATACGGCTTAGGATTACGGTTAGGGTTAGGTTTAGAATTAGGGTTAGCTTTAGGGTTAGGGTCAGGGTCACGGTTAGGTACAGGGTTAGGTTTAGGGTTAGGTCTTAGGTTTAGGGATAGGGTTAGGTTTAGGGTTACGTGTTAGGGTTAGGGATAGGGTTAGGGTTAGGGTTAGGGTTAACTGTAACCGGAGTTAACCCTAGGGGTGGAGTTAAGACCAGGTTGAGTCTTAGGGTTAGGGTTAGAGTTGCAGTTAGGATCAGGTTTAGGGTTAGGATTAGGGTTAGGGTTTAGGGTTAGGGTTAGGGTTAACCTTCACCAGAGTTAAGCCTGGGGGCGGAGTTAACCCTAGGGTTAGGTTTAGGGTTAACCTTCACCAGAGTTAAGCCTGGGGGCGGAGTTAACCCCAGGGTTAGGGTTAGGATTAGTGTTAGCATTAACCCTAATCAGAATTAACCCTAGTTGCGGGTTTAATCACAGGCTTAGTGTTAGGGTTAGTGTGGGAATCGCCAGGAGACGAGCTCATCAGATGATGACCAACAAGTCTCATCCATTGCTAAGCAGATGGATACTTATATACCTTGCTTGCATGTTTATAGTTTGGTTACAGAGAGATCATTGGCTTACAGCTTTTACATGTTACAAGATCATTGGTTTGTAGCTTCTACATTTTTTTGCAGCTACACCGTGCACCCCCCCACCATCCTCCTTCTCATGCACTTATCACTTAGTGGCCTTGGCTGTGATTGGCCATAGTATGTTGCTGTTTGCCGGTGTCCTTCATTTCCTCATTATCTGGCATGAGAGGTTTGCATCATGTTCTACACAGATGTCTTGTTTCAGCTGGTTGATGGGAGCGTGACCTTTGACCTTTTTTCGACAAGCTAATCCTCCACAATTCCCCCTTTTTCTTTATAAAGGAATAAGGACTGAGTCAGGAGTCGTAAACAAGCAGAACAACATTGCAAAGCATAACAAAATAACAAACCCCCTATAATTATGATACCTATAACAGCGAAGCAGCTTGTAAAGCAAACGTATATGCAGCTCTATGAAGTGAAACTTCTAAAATCAGCTAAGTATTTCTGAAGCGCTATAAGCGGGTTACATAAAAGATAATTTGACAGAATATACAAAAAGTCTTTGTTTCAGCTAACTCTGGCGAAGATGCCTTATAGACTGACAACCACCACAATATAATTCTACTGTAGGGTCACACTGATGACAAAACTACAGAGTTATCGAAGCACTTGTTGTATCACCAATCTCAGTTGTACCACTATATGCCTGTGGCCATGGACCAGATCTAGGAGGGCAACCGTGCTCAACGAAAGCTCTGTGTTGACTAAGGAGTTAAGTTCTTCTATTAGTGGCTGTAGCGCTTGGCGCAAGCAACGCTCCTCCCGGGCCTGCGAGTCAGGGTCCATACACTCGCTCGGAGACGCCGTCACTGGAGCTTCTGCAGCAGCCGGTCTTAGTCACTTGGATGGTACCCACAAGGGTCCTGCAGGAGCACAAACACAGGCGTAACCACGGCCCAGATACATTACTTCTGCCGGTCCCTGCCACAGATCTGTATTAGGATCTCGATAGTACACCTTAAAAGAAGGCTTTATCTTCTGTTTGTATAAAGTGCTTAATAACCGCTGGAGTTTGTTCATCACCAAAGATGCATAAATAATTTAACATAATTTCACCCATATAATCAGCATCGATGACACCTGGAACAATGAATAGTCCTTTCAAGGCAGATGATGATCTCCCCAGTAGCAAGGCTAGTCTCATAGATTCTTTTAACAATTCTGGACCTAGCTGGACTTGAGCCTCCTTAGTGGAGAACTGTCCAGTTCCCATCAGGTGTTGTAATTGCACCCCAATCAGGGGATCTCCCTGGCCTCGCTGAACTGCAACTGCCTCTTGACAGGTTTTCTGCCAATACATGTTCCATAACAACAACTGCGAAGGGGTGAGGATCAATTTCACAATACTTTTAATATAACAACAAATCCGTTCCCCAAATATATGACAACATCTGCCTAGTGGGTTCAAACTGAATGCCTGTAGAAATAACAGTTTGCCTTAACTGAGATAGCAATTTCAATTTAAGGGAGACATTTCAGCATTTACTGCCTGACCTTGAGCGTTAATCTGGTACTTAACAGGAAAGGCGAGAATCTTTTCCTGCAACAATCAAAATCATTGTTTGACAGAGCCTCTCTCTGAATAGATTTCCAATCTATCACCTGGATTTGCATTTGTCTGCCTGTGCTCTGCAACTTTACCTTCCTTTCTTCTCTCCCCCCCCTTTTTTTTTTTTTTTTTTTTTTTTCAAAAGTTGTTCGCCCTGCTTTGCACGGCTACAAACAGCAGCCTGCTCGGCAGCAGCTACAGCTGCCTGCCTGCTTCAGCAGCAGCCATAAATACCTGTCAGCAACCACACTTTTGCATTAACCCTTTCTTGCCTGAAACGTTAAACCACTACCTGTTAAAAACTTTTACATGAACACGATAACAAAGAAAATACATAGCACATCATCTGCTCTCATCACACACACACACACACATACATACGTATGCATATGGGATCCCACAAGCACATTTCACACAACTACAATGTTTGAAACACAAAATCCAGACAATCATTACTCGCACTACACAGTTCCACGTACAGAACGTGGCATAAGGACTCTGTGAAGACTATCAGGAAACCAGCTCCAACAAGCATCATCCCAGTGTGAGGTGGCAGGCTCAGCCCTAGCGAGCGTCCCCGCAGAGGCTCTGCCTCCCTCACATCGCATGAGGCTTGGGCTTTTATACTGATCAAAATGCACACTCATTCTGACACAGGTGGCCAGTCTATGTCAGAAGAAGTGGCCAGCAATATCTATAAAGGTTTCCAAGCATCAATAGAATCATAGACATTTGCTAACTTCTAGTACATGAGTATCACAGACAGACTGTATCAAATGAGTTGCATATGGGACCCCAAGTCCACGGTCCGCCACAGTCCACCACGGTCCTCTCGATACCCCTGATAAGGGCATACAAGAGACCTTTCCACCGCAGGTCTTGATCCAGCACATACATCACAGGGAAAGCACACAATACATCTGCATCCCACACCCATTTCGCTTCTCCCTTTACAGCTGTCCATTTATCATGAGGATCTGGGGGATATAAATTAGGCTTCTTTTCTGGCTCCATGTCAAAAGGATCATCCAGGTCAGCATCAGAATTAACAGGCGCCAGAACTTCAGGAGCAGCAACAGCAGCCTGATGAGCACGCACAGGCTCTTTCTTGGGGTCAATAGGGTCTGGGTCAAAAGAGTGTTTTCATCTCTGTCTTCCTTAATTTCTGTAGGGATCTTTTGAGGTTGTGAAGTTACAAGTGTTATTTCTACAGAGGTTGCCAGGTCCAAGCCGAGGCTTCCGCTGGTTGCGGGTTGCAAGGGGGTGGAATCATCTGAGCTACAGCGGCAGTTTGTTTCTGCATGCGGCCATTGGTGTACGCGCTCCTGTTGCAGTTTCCCAAACCTCGCCGACACATAGAGGTGTTATGTGAGTTGTTTCGGCATTTCTGACACCACACTCCTGAGACAGTGCATTCTCGGCGGAGATGTCCCATTCCTCCACATCGATAACAGCGTAGAGGGCCGCGGTTACGCTGGCCAAGTGCGGCCGACGCTTGAAGGGGTGCAAGAGCGGCTAACACCTGAGTCTGTGAAGCCTTAGCTTGTTCCTGAATTCCCTCAGCTAGCTGTTTTATGGCATCTACTACCATAGCTTGCGGCCCTGTTGGTTGTGAGGCCATTCTTTCTAATGCTTCCTCTATAGTCCAATCAGCTCCCAAAGTAAGAATAACATTTCGGGTAATGGGGTTGCAGTTTTGTAAAGCACATTGTTTTAACATGGCTCCCTTCATGTAGTCTGGGACGCCTGCTTTCTCAATAGCTGCAGCAGCTCTGTCTATAAAGGACCCAAATGATTCGTCTCGTCCTTGCTTGATAGCCATATATGAAGGCACACCTCCTGGGTCCTTAACTTGGTTAATAGCTTGCCGTACCAAATTCATAGCTGCTCTACACTTATCAGGTCCTAATAAAGCTTGTGCCTCGGTTCTAAAAAACGGTCCTGTACCCATTAACTCATCCAGGGTTACCCCGTAAAGGGGATCCCCAGGTAGTCTTTGTATAGCTACGAATCCATGAGCCAGATTTTGCCAATGAGCGTTAAAAAGCAACTGCTGATGTTGTGAGAATATAAGCTTAGCAATACTCTTGCAATCGGATGGTAGCAAAATATGAGCAGTCCAGATATAATCTAACATCTGTTTTACCGGCTCACTGGTGACTCCAAATTGACTGGCCGTCGCTCGTAATTGTGATAACAGTTTCCAATCTAAAGGGGTAACAGTTGCCATCAAACCACCCTGGTGTTGCTGAAAAGTCACCGGGCATGCCAACGAGGTCGCCACCTCATCGTCCCCCTTTTCAAGGCTGTCCTTAGCCACCGCTGCCCAAGCCTCCCTTCTTTCTTTAGCTATGGCCTCCACTAGGTCACTTTCTGCCCCAGGGATAGGCTCATTGCTTGAAAGAGGGTTAACAGAGGGCTTTTCTGGTTTTAGAGTCGTAGTGGTGGGGGGAGCTGCTGGTTCCGAAACTGAGGGGCTTGCTCCGGTGTCATCTGCATTTTGTGGAGATGGCAACATTACTTGTGAAAAAGCAGATGGCATTGGAATGGAGGAAGGCCAGTCAATTTCATAACTCCTGTTTTTTGCCTGAGCCGTGAGTGCCTGCTCGGCAGCTTTCTTTTCTGCCTGATATTGTAAAAGTTCATTATGTACCACCCACCATAATTTACCTAACTTTGACTTTAACATCTCTAAAATAGTTCTCCAAATGACCAACAAATGTTTCACAGTGTCACTGCCTTCTGTGGCTGCGTTCTTCGGAGCTTTCCCGATCCCTGCTGTCTTCCCAGACTTTTGTTTTAACAGGGTATAATATATAGCTTGCCAAATCTTATCTCCAAATTTTCGCCTTTCTGCTAATTTATGGACAGTGTGAGGGTTAACAAAACATCCCTTAGACTGTCCATAAGCTAACAGTCCCTGCAGCTCTTTCTGCAGGTCGATCCCTTTAACCTGCCGCTTTTGTAAGAAGGCAGTAAATAAATCATACGCCGCTTGCCTTTCCATACCTTAGCGCGCTTGTTGCAGCCCCTTCAGGTTTCGGCGGCGCGTATCGGCCGGGCTCGTCTATACGGTCACCCAGGGTCCGGCGCTTAAAATCCTGAGATCTTGGCGCTTTGACCGTCCTGTGGCTGCGATCAGGACCCGAGCAGAACTTACGTCGTCCCACCGTGGTGTTCGAGGGATCGCGTCGGGGTCACCATTTGTGGGAATCGCCAGGAGACGAGCTCATCAGATGATGACCAACAAGTCTCATCCATTGCTAAGCAGATGGATACTTATATACCTTGCTTGCATGTTTATAGTTTGGTTACAGAGAGATCATTGGCTTACAGCTTTTACATGTTACAAGATCATTGGTTTGTAGCTTCTACATTTTTTTGCAGCTACACCGTGCACCCCCCCACCATCCTCCTTCTCATGCACTTATCACTTAGTGGCCTTGGCTGTGATTGGCCATAGTATGTTGCTGTTTGCCGGTGTCCTTCATTTCCTCATTATCTGGCATGAGAGGTTTGCATCATGTTCTACACAGATGTCTTGTTTCAGCTGGTTGATGGGAGCGTGACCTTTGACCTTTTTTCGACAAGCTAATCCTCCACAGGTTAGGGTTAGGGTCTGGCTTAGCGTTAGACTTAAGTTTAGGGTTAGGTTAACCCTAACCGGAGTTAACTAGGCTTAGGGTTAGGGTTAGGGTTAAGGTTAGGGTTACCTCTAACCGGAGTTAACCCTAGGGGTTAACTGCTCAAGGTTCCTCCCCAAAAACCCCAAGTGCTGGAGCTCACCCACGTCTGCCCCGGGAGCAGGGTCAGGCCCCACAGCTCTGCTCCTGCCAGCGCTGCCGAGCCCTGCACTCCCTTGATGGTGCCATCAGAGCGCCCCACACACCGCAGCACGGGCTGGGCCATTGCTCTGGCTCCGGCAGAGGCACAAGTGCATTTGGAAGCTGCCAGCGAACAACAAGAGCTGAGAGGTGGCTGCAGAAGGGCTCTGCTGTGGGGCTGAAAGCCAAAGCTGGTGCAGGGCAAAGGAGAGACGGCAGAGCCTCAGCCCTTGGGCTTCCTTAGGAGGAGGTGGCGCTGCTGCCCTTGATCCTGGCTGTTCTCCAGGCCTGACCTGCCCTCAGCGGTCTCCAGTGGCCTCTGGCAAGGCCAGCAGCAGAGACAGGATGTTCTGCACAAATGTCTGCACCTGCTCCTGGGCCTGGGCAGTGCTGAGAGCTCTTCTGCAGCCAAATGCAAATCGTACTTTACAGTCAGACAGCGTGGTGTGGGGTGGAAGGGACCTTAAATCCCCATAGGGATTCAGAGCATCCCACAAGCAGAGCATCCCACAGGGATTCACAGCATCCCACAGTCAGAGCATCGCATAAGGAATCAGAGCATCCCACAAGGATTCAGAGCATCCCACAAGCAGAGCATGCCAGAGGGATTCAGAGCATCCCACAGGGCTCCAGAGCATCCCACAGGGCTCCAGAGCATCCCACCAAGCAGAGCACCCCGCAGAGATTCACAGCATCACACAACCACAGCATAATACAGAGCTCCAGAGCATCCCATAGGGATTCAGAGCACCCCAAGCGCATCAGAACCCCCCCATCTCCCCATGGAAGCCCCCATCGACACCCCTGACCCACCCCCCTCCCCATGGAGCTCCCCCCATGGAACCTGCCTCTCTATGACATCAGCCCCAGCTCCAAGGGACCTGCATCCAGCACCTGTATCCCCGGGGCAGTTGCGCTTTGGGTGCAGTGGTGCTTGCAGCTCCTTGCTTGCAGCTCCTTGGTGTCACCTCCTTGGTGTCACTCTTAGCGGTGGTGGCAGCGATGGCTTTGCTCCGTGTCATCATCCTGCTGGCTTCGGCCTGGCTGGTGCAAGGCTCCTGGGACAGCTGTGGGTGAGTGGCTCCAGGCTCCGGGGTTCCTGGTATTCCATAGGGAGATGCTGCTGCTCCCAGCCACGGTCACACCAATGGGGAGGTGGGATTTGAGGAGCCCCACTTGCTTGCCATCACCCCATGCGCTGGCACAGCACAGCTATGGGGCACCCCATAGGGTCCTGTGTCCTGCAGCACCCTAGGAGGCAGGATGATGCTCATCTCTGGGACACTGCGGAGGGTCCCTTTTCCCTGCAGCACCCAATGGGGAGGGACAATGCTCGCCCTTCATCCCTAAGCATCAAGTGTTGGGCTTCTGCTTCAAGAGGGACCTGCGGTACCCGTCCCATGGCTGATTCTTACGGGATGTCGCGCATCGTCGGAGGCACGGATGCGCACCAGGGCGCCTGGCCGCGGGTGCTCAGCATCCAGTTCCCCACAGGCACCGCATTCTCGCACATCTGCGGGGGGTCCCTCATCCCGTATGAAGACAGGCTGAGGAAGTTGGGGCTTTTCAGCCTGGAGAAGAGAAGGCTGCGTGGAGACCTCATAGCAGCCTTCCAGTACCTGAAGGGGGCCTACAGGGATGCTGGGGAGGGACTCTTTGTCAGGGACTGTAGTGACAGGACAAGGGGTAATGGGTTAAAACTTAAACAGGGGAAGTTTAAATTGGATATAAGGAGGAAATTCTTTCCTGTTAGGGTGGGGAGACGCTGGAATCGGTTGCCCAGGGAGGTTCCGAGTGCTCCGTCCCTGGCGGTGTTCAAGGCCAGGTTGGATGAAGCCTTGTGTGGGATGGTTTAGTGAGAGGTGTCCCTGTCCATGGCAGGGGGGTTGGAACTAGATGATCTTAAGGTCCTTTCCAACCCTAACTATTCTATGATTCTGTGATTCTATGATCACCCCTCAATGGGCCCTCACAGCCACACACTGCTTCGTCGGGCAAAAGTAAGGGGGAGAAGGGATTGCAGCCATAGGGAATAGGCCAGGAGCAGCTCCCAGCCCGTCCCCTTCCCCATCCTGGATGCACTGGGAAGAGCGCTCAGGAGAAGGCTGCTTCCAGCTTGACAGCCCTTGAGCCTAAGGCACACTGCTTTCCTTTGGGAAGCAGCCGGAATGTGGCTCCTTCCCATCCCTCTTCTCCATAGAATGGATTAGAATAGATTAAAATGGAATGGAATGCAATGCAATGGTTATGGATCATGGAGTGGGGTGGGTTGGGAAGGAGCTTGAGATCATCCACTTCCAACCCCTTGCCATGGGCAGGGATGCCTTCCATAGAGCAGCTTGCTCCAAGCTGGCCTGCAGCACTGCCAGGGATGGAGCATCCAAACCTTCTCCATCCATGCCATCCCAGTGCCCCAGCACCCTCTGAGGGAATCCCTTCCTTATCTCCAGCCTGCAATTCCCTGTCGGAACCCATCAGCCCTTGTCCTATGGCTCCAATCCCTGCTCTTCCACTCCCTCCCAGCTTCACCACGGATTGCTTCATGATGGTCAGAATCATGGACGTGGCTTGGGCCAATGCCGAGACCCACAAGTGTTGGATACGGCAGGTCGTGGTCCAGGAATATTATACGGCTTAGGATCACGGTTAGGGTTAGGTTTAGAATTACGGTTAGCTTTAGGGTTAGGGTCAGGGTCACGGTTAGGTACAGGGTTAGGTTTAGGGTTAGGTCTTAGGTTTAGGGATAGGGTTAGGTTTAGGGTTACGTGTTAGGGTTAGGGATAGGGTTAGGGTTAGGGTTAGGGTTAGGGTTAGGGTTAACTGTAACCGGAGTTAACCCTAGGGGTGGAGTTAAGACCAGGTTGAGTCTTAGGGTTAGGGTTAGAGTTGCAGTTAGGATCAGGTTTAGGGTTAGGATTAGGGTTAGGGTTTAGGGTTAGGGTTAGGGTTAACCTTCACCAGAGTTAAGCCTGGGGGCGGAGTTAACCCCAGGGTTAGGGTTAGCATTAGTGTTAGCATTAACCCTAATCAGAATTAACCCTAGTTGCGGGTTTAATCACAGGCTTAGGGTTAGGGTTAGGGTTAGGGTCTGGCTTAGCGTTAGACTTAAGTTTAGGGTTAGGTTAACCCTTACCGGAGTTAACTAGGGTTAGGGTTAGGGTTAGGGTTAAGGTTAGGGTTACCTCTAACCGGAGTTAACCCTAGGGGTTAACTGCTCAAGGTTCCTCCCCAAAAACCCCAAGTGCTGGAGCACACCCACGTCTGCCCCGGGAGCAGGGTCAGGCCCCACAGCTCTGCTCCTGCCAGCGCTGCCGAGCCCTGCACTCCCTTGATGGTGCCATCAGAGCGCCCCACACACCGCAGCACGGGCTGGGCCATTGCTCTGGCTCCGGCAGAGGCACGAGTGCCTTTGGAAGCTGCCAGCGAACAACAAGAGCTGAGAGGCGGCTGCAGAAAGGCTCTGCTGTCGGGCTGAAAGCCAAGGGTGGTGCAGGGCAAAGGAGAGACGGCAGAGCCTCAGCCCTTGGGCTTCCTTCAGAGGAGGTGGCGCTGCTGCCCTTGATCCTGGCTGTTCTCCAGGCCTGACCTGCCCTCAGCGGTCTCCAGTGGCCTCTGGCAAGGCCAGCAGCAGAGACAGGATGTTCTGCACAAATGTCTGCACCTGCTCCTGGGCCTGGGCAGTGCTGAGAGCTCTTCTGCAGCCAAATGCAAATCGTACTTTACAGTCAGACAGCGTGGTGTGGGGTGGAAGGGACCTTAAATCCCCATAGGGATTCAGAGCATCCCACAAGCAGAGCATCCCACAGGGATTCACAGCATCCCACAGTCAGAGCATCGCATAAGGAATCAGAGCATCCCACAAGGATTCAGAGCATCCCACAAGCAGAGCATGCCAGAGGGCTCCAGAGCATCCCACAGGGCTCCAGAGCATCCCACCAAGCAGAGCACCCCGCAGAGATTCACAGCATCACACAACCACAGCATAATACAGAGCTCCAGAGCATCCCATAGGGATTCAGAGCACCCCAAGCGCATCAGAACCCCCCCATCTCCCCATGGAAGCCCCCATCGACACCCCTGACCCACCCCCCTCCCCATGGAGCTCCCCCCATGGAACCTGCCTCTCTATGACATCAGCCCCAGCTCCAAGGGACCTGCATCCAGCACCCGTATCCCCGGGGCAGTTGCGCTTTGGGTGCAGTGGTGCTTGCAGCTCCTTGCTTGCAGCTCCTTGGTGTCACCTCCTTGGTGTCACTCTTAGCGGTGGTGGCAGCGATGGCTTTGCTCCGTGTCATCATCCTGCTGGCTTCGGCCTGGCTGGTGCAAGGCTCCTGGGACAGCTGTGGGTGAGTGGCTCCAGGCTCCGGGGTTCCTGGTATTCCATAGGGAGATGCTGCTGCTCCCAGCCACGGTCACACCAATGGGGAGGTGGGATTTGAGGAGCCCCACTTGCTTGCCATCACCCCATGCGCTGGCACAGCACAGCTATGGGGCACCCCATAGGGTCCTGTGTCCTGCAGCACCCTAGGAGGCAGGATGATGCTCATCTCTGGGACACTGCGGAGGGTCCCTTTTCCCTGCAGCACCCAATGGGGCAGGACAATGCTCGCCCTTCATCCCTAAGCATCAAGTGTTGGGCTTCTGCTTCAAGAGGGACCTGCGGTACCCGTCCCATGGCTGATTCTTACGGGATGTCGCGCATCGTCGGAGGCACGGATGCGCACCAGGGCGCCTGGCCGCGGGTGCTCAGCATCCAGTTCCCCACAGGCACCGCATTCTCGCACATCTGCGGGGGGTCCCTCATCCCGTATGAAGACAGGCTGAGGAAGTTGGGGCTTTTCAGCCTGGAGAAGAGAAGGCTGCGTGGAGACCTCATAGCAGCCTTCCAGTACCTGAAGGGGGCCTACAGGGATGCTGGGGAGGGACTCTTTGTCAGGGACTGTAGTGACAGGACAAGGGGTAATGGGTTAAAACTTAAACAGGGGAAGTTTAAATTGGATATAAGGAGGAAATTCTTTCCTGTTAGGGTGGGGAGACGCTGGAATCGGTTGCCCAGGGAGGTTCCGAGTGCTCCGTCCCTGGCGGTGTTCAAGGCCAGGTTGGATGAAGCCTTGTGTGGGATGGTTTAGTGAGAGGTGTCCCTGTCCATGGCAGGGGGGTTGGAACTAGATGATCTTAAGGTCCTTTCCAACCTTAACTATTCTATGATTCTGTGATTCTATGATCACCCCTCAATGGGTCCTCACAGCTGCTCACTGCTTCGTCGGGCAAAAGTAAGGGGGAGAAGGGATTGCAGCCATAGGGAATAGGCCAGGAGCAGCTCCCAGCCCGTCCCCTTCCCCATCCTGGATGCACTGGGAAGAGCGCTCAGGAGAAGGCTGCTTCCAGCTTGACAGCCCTTGAGCCTAAGGCACACTGCTTTCCTTTGGGAAGCAGCCGGAATGTGGCTCCTTCCCATCCCTCTTCTCCATAGAATGGATTAGAATAGATTAAAATGGAATGGAATGCAATGCAATGGTTATGGATCATGGAGTGGGGTGGGTTGGGAAGGAGCTTGAGATCATCCACTTCCAACCCCTTGCCATGGGCAGGGATGCCTTCCATAGAGCAGCTTGCTCCAAGCTGGCCTGCAGCACTGCCAGGGATGGAGCATCCAAACCTTCTCCATCCATGCCATCCCAGTGCCCCAGCACCCTCTTAGGGAATCCCTTCCTTATCTCCAGCCTGCAATTCCCTGTCGGAACCTATCAGCCCTTGCCCTATTGCTCCAATCCCTGCTCTTCCACTCCCTCCCAGCTTCACCACGGATTGCTTCATGATGGTCAGAATCATGGACGTGGCTTGGGCCAATGCTGAGACCCACAAGTGTTGGATACGGCAGGTCGTGGTCCAGGAATATTATACGGCTTAGGATCACGGTTAGGGTTAGGTTTAGAATTACGGTTAGCTTTAGGGTTAGGGTCAGGGTCACGGTTAGGTACAGGGTTAGGTTTAGGGTTAGGTCTTAGGTTTAGGGATAGGGTTAGGTTTAGGGTTACGTGTTAGGGTTAGGGATAGGGTTAGGGTTAGGGTTAGGGTTAACTGTAACCGGAGTTAACCCTAGGGGTGGAGTTAAGACCAGGTTGAGTCTTAGGGTTAGGGTTAGAGTTGCAGTTAGGATCAGGTTTAGGGTTAGGATTAGGGTTAGGGTTTAGGGTTAGGGTTAGGGTTAACCTTCACCAGAGTTAAGCCTGGGGGCAGAGTTAACCCCAGGGTTAGGGTTAGGATTAGTGTTAGCATTAACCCTAATCAGAATTAACCCTAGTTGCGGGTTTAATCACAGGCTTAGGGCTAGGGTTAGGGTTAGGGTCTGGCTTAGCGTTAGACTTAAGTTTAGGGTTAGGTTAACCCTAACCGGAGTTAACTAGGGTTAGGGTTAGGGTTAAGGTTAGGGTTTCCTCTAACCGGAGTTAACCCTAGGGGTTAACTGCTCAAGGTTCCTCCCCAAAAACCCCAAGTGCTGGAGCTCACCCACGTCTGCCCCGGGAGCAGGGTCAGGCCCCACAGCTCTGCTCCTGCCAGCGCTGCCGAGCCCTGCACTCCCTTGATGGTGCCATCAGAGCGCCCCACACACCGCAGCACGGGCTGGGCCATTGCTCTGGCTCCGGCAGAGGCACAAGTGCCTTTGGAAGCTGCCAGCGAACAACAAGAGCTGAGAGGCGGCTGCAGAAGGGCTCTGCTGTCGGGCTGAAAGCCAAGGGTGGTGCAGGGCAAAGGAGAGACGGCAGAGCCTCAGCCCTTGGGCTTCCTTCAGAGGAGGTACCTGTTGCAAGCGAGGGTGAAGGGATATATAAGAAGACTCTGCAGGTTAATGTATGGCTACGTGACTGGTGCCAAAGGCAGGGGTTTGGGTTTTTCAGTCACGGGCTGCTGTATGGGACACCTGGTTTGCTGGTGACAGGCGGGATACACCAGTCCCAGAGAAGAAAAAGGGTTTTGGGGCAGGAGTTAGCAGGGCTTATTGACAGGGCTTTAAACTAGTTATGAAGGGGGGAGGGGATTTAACAGGGCCTGTTGGGGACAAGCCCAAGAGGAACATGCTAGGGATTGAAGGATGGCGGGCTAAGGAGGACTATCAATCTCTTGTTTCACTTGTGGGAAAGGATAGCTCTTTAGACCCTGTCCCCCAGGGGAAAAAGGGTACTAGGACTGGCTCCCTGAAATGCCTGTACACCAATGCACGCAGCATGGGGAATAAACAGGAGGAGTTAGAAGTCTGTGTGCGGGCTAAAGGTTATGATCTAGTGGCGATTACAGAGACATGGTGGGACAGTTCACATGACTGGAATGTGGTCATGGATGGCTATGTCCTTTTTAGGAAAGATAGGTCAGCAAAGCGAGGTGGTGGAGTTGCTCTTTACGTGAGAGAGCAACTAGAATGTATTGAGTTCTGTCCGGGGTCGGATGAGGAGCAAGTGGAATGTCTGTGGGTACGAATCAAGGGGCTGACTGGCACGGGTGATACAGTTGTGGGGGTCTATTACAGACCTCCTGATCAGGACGAAGGAGTTGATGAGGCTTTCTACAGGCAACTGGAAGTAGCCTCGCGACTACATGCCTTAGTCGTCGTGGGGGACTTTAATTACCCCGATATTTGCTGGAAGACTCACACAGCCAGTCATTCACAGTCTAGGAGGTTCCTCGAGTGCATTGATGATAATTTCTTAATGCAAATGGTGGACGTACCAACTAGGGGAGCAGCGCTGCTAGATTTAGTACTCGCCAACAAGGAGGGTTTGGTCGAAGTGGTGACGGTCAATGGCAGCCTTGGCTGCAGTGACCATGAGATGGTGGAGTTTAGGATCCTGTGTGGGAGGAATAGAATACCTAGCAAAGCCACAGTTCTGGATTTCCGAAGGGCCAACTTTGGCCTCTTCAGTCAACTGCTAAGGGAAGTCTCATGGGAAAGTGTACTAGGCGGTAAAGGGGCTCAAGATAGTTGGTTAGCATTCAAGGACCGCTTCTTCCAAGCTCAGGATCGGAGCGTCCCAATAAGTAGGAAGTCAAGTAAGGGATCTAGGAGACCGGCGTGGTTAAACAAGGAGCTGCTGGGCAAACTCAAGTGGAAAAGGAGAATCTATGGATTATGGAAGGAGGGGCTGGCCGCTTGGGAGGAATATAGGACAGTTGTTAGAGGATGTAGGGAGGCAATTAGGACAGCTAAGGCCTCCTTGGAACTCAATCTTGCTAGTCGGGTTAAAGACAATAGAAAGGGCTTCTTCAAATACATAGCAAATAAAACTAACACAAGAGGCAATATAGGCCCACTGCTGAACGAAGTGGGTACCCTGGAGACAGAGGATATAAAGAAGGCAGAGGTGCTGAATGCCTTCTTTGCCTCTGTCTTTACTCCTGCAGACTCTCCCCGAGGGCCCCGGATTTCTATAGCCCCAGAAGGAGTCAGGACAAAGGAGGAGTTTGCTTTGGTAGATGAGGATTGGGTTAGGGATCAGCTATGCAATCTGGACATCTGTAAATCGATGGGTCCGGATGGAATGCACCCACGGGTGCTGAGGGAGCTGGCGGAGGTCATTGCTAGGCCACTTTCCATCATCTTTGGTAAGTCGTGGGAAACGGGCGAGGTGCCTGAGGATTGGCGGATGGCAAAGGTCACACCAATCTATAAGAAGGGCAAGAAGGAGGACCCGGGTAATTATAGACCGGTCAGCCTTACCTCCATCCCTGGAAAGGTGATGGAACAACTTATTCTTGACTCCATCACTAGGCATATCAAGGATGAGGGGGTCATTAAGAACAGCCAACATGGTTTTATGAGGGGGAAGTCATGTATGACCAACCTTATAGCCTTCTATGAGGAAGTGACTAGGTGGAGGGATGATGGTAGAGCGGTAGATGTAGTTTTTCTTGATTTCAGTAAGGCATTTGATACTGTCTCCCACAGCATCCTCATAGATAAGCTAAGGAAGTGTGGGCTTGACGATCAAGTAGTGAGGTGGATCGAGAACTGGTTGAAAGGAAGAAGGCAGAGAGTTGTGGTCAATGGCGCAGAATCTAGCTGGAGGTCTGTGACTAGTGGAGTTCCTCAGGGGTCGGTGCTGGGACCGGTGCTGTTTAATATTTTCATCAATGACCTGGATGAGGGAACTGAGTGCACCCTCAGCAAGTTTGCTGATGACACAAAACTGGGAGGAGTGGCTGACACACCAGAGGACTGTGCTGCCATTCAGCGAGACCTGGACAGGCTTGAGAGTTGGGCGGGGAGAAACTTGATGAAATTTAACAAGGGCAAGTGTAGAGTCTTGCATCTGGGGAAGAACAACCCCATGTACCAGTACAGGTTGGGGGTTGACCTGCTGGAAAGTAGTGAAGGGGAAAGGGACCTGGGGGTCCTGGTGGATAGGAGGATGACCATGAGCCAGCAATGTGCTCTTGTGGCCAAGAAGGCAAATGGCATCTTAGGGTGCATTAGAAAGGGAGTGGTTAGTAGGTCAAGAGAGGTTCTCCTCCCCCTCTACTCAGCCTTGGTGAGGCCGCATCTGGAATATTGTGTCCAGTTCTGGGCCCCTCAATTCAAGAAGGACAGGGAATTGCTTGAAGGAGTCCAGCACAGAGCCACAAAGATGATTAAGGGAGTGGAACATCTCCCTTATGAGGAGAGGCTGAGGGAGCTGGGTCTCTTTAGCTTGGAGAAGAGGAGACTGAGGGGTGACCTCATCAATGTTTACAAATATGTAAAGGGTAGGTGTCAGGATGATGGAGCTAGGCTTTTTTCAGTGATATCCAGTGATAGGACAAGGGGCAATGGGTGTAAACTGGAGCATAGGAAGTTCCACGTTAACATCAGGAAGAACTTCTTTACTGTAAGAGTGACAGAGCACTGGAACAGGTTGCCCAGGGGGGTTGTGGAGTCTCCTACACTGGAGATATTCAAGGCCCGCCTGGACAAGTTCCTGTGTGATGTACTGTAGGTTACCCTGCTCTTGCAGGGGGGTTGGACTAGATGATCTTTTTAGGTCCCTTCCAACCCTTGGGATTCTGTGATTCTGTGATTCTGTGATTCTGTGAGGTGGCGCTGCTGCCCTTGATCCTGGCGGATCTCCAGGCCTGACCTGCCCTCAGCGGTTTCCAGTGGCCTCTGGCAAGGCCAGCAGCAGAGACAGGATGTTCTGCACAAATGTCTGCACCTGCTCCTGTGCCTGGGCAGTGCTGAGAGCTCTTCTGCAGCCAAATGCAAATCGTACTTTACAGTCAGACAGCGTGGTGTGGGGTGGAAGGGACCTTAAATCCCCATAGGGATTCAGAGCATCCCACAAGCAGAGCATCCCACAGGGATTCACAGCATCCCACAGTCAGAGCATCGCATAAGGAATCAGAGCATCCCACAAGGATTCAGAGCATCCCACAAGCAGAGCATGCCAGAGGGCTCCAGAGCATCCCGCAGGGCTCTAGAGCATCCCACCAAGCAGAGCATCCCACAGGGATTCACAGCATCCCACAGTCAGAGCATCGCATAAGGAATCAGAGCATCCCAGAAGGATTCAGAGCATCCCACAAGCAGAGCATGCCAGAGGGATTCAGAGCATCCCACAGGGCTCCAGAGCATCCCACAGGGCTCCAGAGCATCCCACCAAGCAGAGCACCCCGCAGAGATTCACAGCATCACACAACCACAGCATAATACAGAGCTCCAGAGCATCCCATAGGGATTCAGAGCACCCCAAGCGCATCAGAACCCCCCCATCTCCCCATGGAAGCCCCCATCGACACCCCTGACCCACCCCCCTCCCCATGGAGCTCCCCCCATGGAACCTGCCTCTCTATGACATCAGCCCCAGCTCCAAGGGACCTGCATCCAGCACCTGTATCCCCGGGGCAGTTGCGCTTTGGGTGCAGTGGTGCTTGCAGCTCCTTGCTTGCAGCTCCTTGGTGTCACCTCCTTGGTGTCACTCTTAGCGGTGGTGGCAGTGATGGCTTTGCTCCGTGTCATCATCCTGCTGGCTTCGGCCTGGCTGGTGCAAGGCTCCTGGGACAGCTGTGGGTGAGTGGCTCCAGGCTCCAGGGTTCCTGGTATTCCATAGGGAGATGCTGCTGCTCCCAGCCACGGTCACACCAATGGGGAGGTGGGATTTGAGGAGCCCCACTTGCTTGCCATCACCCCATGCGCTGGCACAGCACAGCTATGGGGCACCCCATAGGGTCCTGTGTCCTGCAGCACCCTAGAAGGCAGGATGATGCTCATCTCCGGGACACTGTGTAGGGTCCCTTTTCCCTGCAGCACCCAATGGGGCGGGACAATGCTCGCCCTTCATCCCTAAGCATCAAGTGTTGGGCTTCTGCTTCAAGAGGGACCTGCGGTACCCGTCCCATGGCTGATTCTTACGGGATGTCGCGCATCGTCGGAGGCACGGATGCGCACCTGGGCGCCTGGCCGCGGGTGCTCAGCATCCAGTTCCCCACAGCCACCGCATTCTCGCACATCTGCGGGGGGTCCCTCATCCCGTATGAAGACAGGCTGAGGAAGTTGGGGCTTTTCAGCCTGGAGAAGAGAAGGCTGCGTGGAGACCTCAGAGCAGCCTTCCAGTACCTGAAGGGGGCCTACAGGGATGCTGGGGAGGGACTCTTTGTCAGGGACTGTAGTGACAGGACAAGGGGTAATGGGTTAAAACTTAAACAGGGGAAGTTTAAATTGGATATAAGGAGGAAATTCTTTCCTGTTAGGGTGGGGAGACGCTGGAATCGGTTGCCCAGGGAGGTTCCGAGTGCTCCGTCCCTGGCGGTGTTCAAGGCCAGGTTGGATGAAGCCTTGTGTGGGATGGTTTAGTGAGAGGTGTCCCTGTCCATGGCAGGGGGGTTGGAACTAGATGATCTTAAGGTCCTTTCCAACCCTAACTATTCTATGATTCTGTGATTCTAGGATCACCCCTCAATGGGTCCTCACAGCCACTCACTGCTTCGTCGGGCAAAAGTAAGGGGGAGAAGGGATTGCAGCCATAGGGAATAGGCCAGGAGCAGCTCCCAGCCCGTCCCCTTCCCCATCCTGGATGCACTGGGCAGAGCGCTCAGGAGAAGGCTGCTTCCAGCTTGACAGCCCTTGAGCCTAAGGCACACTGCTTTCCTTTGGGAAGCAGCCGGAATGTGGCTCCTTCCCATCCCTCTTCTCCATAGAATGGATTAGAATAGATTAAAATGGAATGGAATGCAATGCAATGGTTATGGATCATGGAGTGGGGTGGGTTGGGAAGGAGCTTGAGATCATCCACTTCCAACCCCTTGCCATGGGCAGGGATGCCTTCCATAGAGCAGCTTGCTCCAAGCTGGCCTGCAGCACTGCCAGGGATGGAGCATCCAAACCTTCTCCATCCATGCCATCCCAGTGCCCCAGCACCCTCTGAGGGAATCCCTTCCTTATCTCCAGCCTGCAATTCCCTGTCGGAACCCATCAGCCCTTGTCCTATGGCTCCAATCCCTGCTCTTCCACTCCCTCCCAGCTTCACCACGGATTGCTTCATGATGGTCAGAATCATGGACGTGGCTTGGGCCAATGCCGAGACCCACAAGTGTTGGATACGGCAGGTCGTGGTCCAGGAATATTATACGGCTTAGGATCACGGTTAGGGTTAGGTTTAGAATTAGGGTTAGCTTTAGGGTTAGGGTCAGGGTCACGGTTAGGTACAGGGTTAGGTTTAGGGTTAGGTCTTAGGTTTAGGGATAGGGTTAGGTTTAGGGTTACGTGTTAGGGTTAGGGATAGGGTTAGGGTTAGGGTTAGGGTTAACTGTAACCGGAGTTAACCCTAGGGGTGGAGTTAAGACCAGGTTGAGTCTTAGGGTTAGGGTTAGAGTTGCAGTTAGGATCAGGTTTAGGGTTAGGATTAGGGTTAGGGTTTAGGGTTAGGGTTAGGGTTAACCTTCACCAGAGTTAAACCTGGGGGCGGAGTTAACCCCAGGGTTAGGGTTAGGATTAGTGTTAGTATTAACCCTAATCAGAATTAACCCTAGTTGCGGGTTTAATCCCAGGCTTAGGGTTAGGGTTAGGGTTAGGGTCTGGCTTAGCGTTAGACTTAAGTTTAGGGTTAGGTTAACCCTAACCGGAGTTAACTAGGCTTAGGGTTAGGGTTAGGGTTAAGGTTAGGGTTACCTCTAACCGGAGTTAACCCTAGGGGTTAACTGCTCAAGGTTCCTCCCCAAAAACCCCAAGTGCTGGAGCTCACCCACGTCTGCCCCGGGAGCAGGGTCAGGCCCCACAGCTCTGCTCCTGCCAGTGCTGCCGAGCCCTGCACTCCCTTGATGGTGCCATCAGAGCGCCCCACACACCGCAGCACGGGCTGGGCCATTGCTCTGGCTCCGGCAGAGGCACAAGTGCCTTTGGAAGCTGCCAGCGAACAACAAGAGCTGAGAGGCGGCTGCAGAAGGGCTCTGCTGTGGGGCTGAAAGCCAAGGGTGGTGCAGGGTGAAGGAGAGACGGCAGAGCCTCAGCCCTTGGGCTTCCTTCAGAGGAGGTGGCGCTGCTGCCCTTGATCCTGGCTGTTCTCCAGGCCTGACCTGCCCTCAGCGGTCTCCAGTGGCCTCTGGCAAGGCCAGCAGCAGAGACAGGATGTTCTGCACAAATGTCTGCACCTGCTCCTGGGCCTGGGCAGTGCTGAGAGCTCTTCTGCAGCCAAATGCAAATCGTACTTTACAGTCAGACAGCGAGGTGTGGGGTGGAAGGGACCTTAAATCCCCATAGGGATTCAGAGCATCCCACAAGCAGAGCATCCCACAGGGATTCACAGCATCCCACAGGCAGAGCATCGCATAAGGAATCAGAGCATCCCACAAGGATTCAGAGCATCCCACAAGCAGAGCATGCCAGAGGGATTCAGAGCATCCCACAGGGCTCCAGAGCATCCCACAGGGCTCCAGAGCATCCCACAGGGCTCCAGAGCATCCCACCAAGCAGAGCACCCCGCAGAGATTCACAGCATCACACAACCACAGCATAATACAGAGCTCCAGAGCATCCCATAGGGATTCAGAGCACCCCAAGCGCATCAGAACCCCCCCATCTCCCCATGGAAGCCCCCATCGACACCCCTGACCCACCCCCCTCCCCATGGAGCTCCCCCCATGGAACCTGCCTCTCTATGACATCAGCCCCAGCTCCAAGGGACCTGCATCCAGCACCTGTATCCCCGGGGCAGTTGCGCTTTGGGTGCAGTGGTGCTTGCAGCTCCTTGCTTGCAGCTCCTTGGTGTCACCTCCTTGGTGTCACTCTTAGCGGTGGTGGCAGTGATGGCTTTGCTCCGTGTCATCATCCTGCTGGCTTCGGCCTGGCTGGTGCAAGGCTCCTGGGACAGCTGTGGGTGAGTGGCTCCAGGCTCCAGGGTTCCTGGTATTCCATAGGGAGATGCTGCTGCTCCCAGCCACGGTCACACCAATGGGGAGGTGGGATTTGAGGAGCCCCACTTGCTTGCCATCACCCCATGCGCTGGCACAGCACAGCTATGGGGCACCCCATAGGGTCCTGTGTCCTGCAGCACCCTAGAAGGCAGGATGATGCTCATCTCCGGGACACTGCGTAGGGTCCCTTTTCCCTGCAGCACCCAATGGGGCGGGACAATGCTCGCCCTTCATCCCTAAGCATCAAGTGTTGGGCTTCTGCTTCAAGAGGGACCTGCGGTACCCGTCCCATGGCTGATTCTTACGGGATGTCGCGCATCGTCGGAGGCACGGATGCGCACCTGGGCGCCTGGCCGCGGGTGCTCAGCATCCAGTTCCCCACAGCCACCGCATTCTCGCACATCTGCGGGGGGTCCCTCATCCCGTATGAAGACAGGCTGAGGAAGTTGGGGCTTTTCAGCCTGGAGAAGAGAAGGCTGCGTGGAGACCTCAGAGCAGCCTTCCAGTACCTGAAGGGGGCCTACAGGGATGCTGGGGAGGGACTCTTTGTCAGGGACTGTAGTGACAGGACAAGGGGTAATGGGTTAAAACTTAAACAGGGGAAGTTTAAATTGGATATAAGGAGGAAATTCTTTCCTGTTAGGGTGGGGAGACGCTGGAATCGGTTGCCCAGGGAGGTTCCGACTGCTCCGTCCCTGGCGGTGTTCAAGGCCAGGTTGGATGAAGCCTTGTGTGGGATGGTTTAGTGAGAGGTGTCCCTGTCCATGGCAGGGGGGTTGGAACTAGATGATCTTAAGGTCCTTTCCAACCCTAACTATTCTATGATTCTGTGATTCTAGGATCACCCCTCAATGGGTCCTCACAGCCACTCACTGCTTCGTCGGGCAAAAGTAAGGGGGAGAAGGGATTGCAGCCATAGGGAATAGGCCAGGAGCAGCTCCCAGCCCGTCCCCTTCCCCATCCTGGATGCACTGGGAAGAGCGCTCAGGAGAAGGCTGCTTCCAGCTTGACAGCCCTTGAGCCTAAGGCACACTGCTTTCCTTTGGGAAGCAGCCGGAATGTGGCTCCTTCCCCTCCCTCTTCTCCATAGAATGGATTAGAATAGATTAAAATGGAATGGAATGCAATGCAATGGTTATGGATCATGGAGTGGGGTGGGTTGGGAAGGAGCTTGAGATCATCCACTTCCAACCCCTTGCCATGGGCAGGGATGCCTTCCATAGAGCAGCTTGCTCCAAGCTGGCCTGCAGCACTGCCAGGGATGGAGCAGCCAAACCTTCTCCACCCATGCCATCCCAGTGCCCCAGCACCCTCTGAGGGAATCCCTTCCTTATCTCCAGCCTGCAATTCCCTGTCGGAACCCATCAGCCCTTGTCCTATGGCTCCAATCCCTGCTCTTCCACTCCCTCCCAGCTTCACCACGGATTGCTTCATGATGGTCAGAATCATGGACGTGGCTTGGGCCAATGCCGAGACCCACAAGTGTTGGATACGGCAGGTCGTGGTCCAGGAATATTATACGGCTTAGGATCACGGTTAGGGTTAGGTTTAGAATTAGGGTTAGCTTTAGGGTTAGGGTCAGGGTCACGGTTAGGTACAGGGTTAGGTTTAGGGTTAGGTCTTAGGTTTAGGGATAGGGTTAGGTTTAGGGTTACGTGTTAGGGTTAGGGATAGGGTTAGGGTTAGGGTTAGGGTTAACTGTAACCGGAGTTAACCCTAGGGGTGGAGTTAAGACCAGGTTGAGTCTTAGGGTTAGGGTTAGAGTTGCAGTTAGGATCAGGTTTAGGGTTAGGATTAGGGTTAGGGTTTAGGGTTAGGGTTAGGGTTAACCTTCACCAGAGTTAAACCTGGGGGCGGAGTTAACCCCAGGGTTAGGGTTAGGATTAGTGTTAGTATTAACCCTAATCAGAATTAACCCTAGTTGCGGGTTTAATCCCAGGCTTAGGGTTAGGGTTAGGGTTAGGGTCTGGCTTAGCGTTAGACTTAAGTTTAGGGTTAGGTTAACCCTAACCGGAGTTAACTAGGCTTAGGGTTAGGGTTAGGGTTAAGGTTAGGGTTACCTCTAACCGGAGTTAACCCTAGGGGTTAACTGCTCAAGGTTCCTCCCCAAAAACCCCAAGTGCTGGAGCTCACCCACGTCTGCCCCGGGAGCAGGGTCAGGCCCCACAGCTCTGCTCCTGCCAGTGCTGCCGAGCCCTGCACTCCCTTGATGGTGCCATCAGAGCGCCCCACACACCGCAGCACGGGCTGGGCCATTGCTCTGGCTCCGGCAGAGGCACAAGTGCCTTTGGAAGCTGCCAGCGAACAACAAGAGCTGAGAGGCGGCTGCAGAAGGGCTCTGCTGTGGGGCTGAAAGCCAAGGGTGGTGCAGGGTGAAGGAGAGACGGCAGAGCCTCAGCCCTTGGGCTTCCTTCAGAGGAGGTGGCGCTGCTGCCCTTGATCCTGGCTGTTCTCCAGGCCTGACCTGCCCTCAGCGGTCTCCAGTGGCCTCTGGCAAGGCCAGCAGCAGAGACAGGATGTTCTGCACAAATGTCTGCACCTGCTCCTGGGCCTGGGCAGTGCTGAGAGCTCTTCTGCAGCCAAATGCAAATCGTACTTTACAGTCAGACAGCGAGGTGTGGGGTGGAAGGGACCTTAAATCCCCATAGGGATTCAGAGCATCCCACAAGCAGAGCATCCCACAGGGATTCACAGCATCCCACAGGCAGAGCATCGCATAAGGAATCAGAGCATCCCACAAGGATTCAGAGCATCCCACAAGCAGAGCATGCCAGAGGGATTCAGAGCATCCCACAGGGCTCCAGAGCATCCCACAGGGCTCCAGAGCATCCCACAGGGCTCCAGAGCATCCCACCAAGCAGAGCACCCCGCAGAGATTCACAGCATCACACAACCACAGCATAATACAGAGCTCCAGAGCATCCCATAGGGATTCAGAGCACCCCAAGCGCATCAGAACCCCCCCATCTCCCCATGGAAGCCCCCATCGACACCCCTGACCCACCCCCCTCCCCATGGAGCTCCCCCCATGGAACCTGCCTCTCTATGACATCAGCCCCAGCTCCAAGGGACCTGCATCCAGCACCTGTATCCCCGGGGCAGTTGCGCTTTGGGTGCAGTGGTGCTTGCAGCTCCTTGCTTGCAGCTCCTTGGTGTCACCTCCTTGGTGTCACTCTTAGCGGTGGTGGCAGTGATGGCTTTGCTCCGTGTCATCATCCTGCTGGCTTCGGCCTGGCTGGTGCAAGGCTCCTGGGACAGCTGTGGGTGAGTGGCTCCAGGCTCCAGGGTTCCTGGTATTCCATAGGGAGATGCTGCTGCTCCCAGCCACGGTCACACCAATGGGGAGGTGGGATTTGAGGAGCCCCACTTGCTTGCCATCACCCCATGCGCTGGCACAGCACAGCTATGGGGCACCCCATAGGGTCCTGTGTCCTGCAGCACCCTAGAAGGCAGGATGATGCTCATCTCCGGGACACTGCGTAGGGTCCCTTTTCCCTGCAGCACCCAATGGGGCGGGACAATGCTCGCCCTTCATCCCTAAGCATCAAGTGTTGGGCTTCTGCTTCAAGAGGGACCTGCGGTACCCGTCCCATGGCTGATTCTTACGGGATGTCGCGCATCGTCGGAGGCACGGATGCGCACCTGGGCGCCTGGCCGCGGGTGCTCAGCATCCAGTTCCCCACAGCCACCGCATTCTCGCACATCTGCGGGGGGTCCCTCATCCCGTATGAAGACAGGCTGAGGAAGTTGGGGCTTTTCAGCCTGGAGAAGAGAAGGCTGCGTGGAGACCTCAGAGCAGCCTTCCAGTACCTGAAGGGGGCCTACAGGGATGCTGGGGAGGGACTCTTTGTCAGGGACTGTAGTGACAGGACAAGGGGTAATGGGTTAAAACTTAAACAGGGGAAGTTTAAATTGGATATAAGGAGGAAATTCTTTCCTGTTAGGGTGGGGAGACGCTGGAATCGGTTGCCCAGGGAGGTTCCGACTGCTCCATCCCTGGCGGTGTTCAAGGCCAGGTTGGATGAAGCCTTGTGTGGGATGGTTTAGTGAGAGGTGTCCCTGTCCATGGCAGGGGGGTTGGAACTAGATGATCTTAAGGTCCTTTCCAACCCTAACTATTCTATGATTCTGTGATTCTAGGATCACCCCTCAATGGGTCCTCACAGCCACTCACTGCTTCGTCGGGCAAAAGTAAGGGGGAGAAGGGATTGCAGCCATAGGGAATAGGCCAGGAGCAGCTCCCAGCCCGTCCCCTTCCCCATCCTGGATGCACTGGGAAGAGCGCTCAGGAGAAGGCTGCTTCCAGCTTGACAGCCCTTGAGCCTAAGGCACACTGCTTTCCTTTGGGAAGCAGCCGGAATGTGGCTCCTTCCCCTCCCTCTTCTCCATAGAATGGATTAGAATAGATTAAAATGGAATGGAATGCAATGCAATGGTTATGGATCATGGAGTGGGGTGGGTTGGGAAGGAGCTTGAGATCATCCACTTCCAACCCCTTGCCATGGGCAGGGATGCCTTCCATAGAGCAGCTTGCTCCAAGCTGGCCTGCAGCACTGCCAGGGATGGAGCAGCCAAACCTTCTCCACCCATGCCATCCCAGTGCCCCAGCACCCTCTGAGGGAATCCCTTCCTTATCTCCAGCCTGCAATTCCCTGTCGGAACCCATCAGCCCTTGTCCTATGGCTCCAATCCCTGCTCTTCCACTCCCTCCCAGCTTCACCACGGATTGCTTCATGATGGTCAGAATCATGGACGTGGCTTGGGCCAATGCCGAGACCCACAAGTGTTGGATACGGCAGGTCGTGGTCCAGGAATATTATACGGCTTAGGATCACGGTTAGGGTTAGGTTTAGAATTAGGGTTAGCTTTAGGGTTAGGGTCAGGGTCACGGTTAGGTACAGGGTTAGGTTTAGGGTTAGGTCTTAGGTTTAGGGATAGGGTTAGGTTTAGGGTTACGTGTTAGGGTTAGGGATAGGGTTATGGTTAGGGTTAGGGTTAACTGTAACCGGAGTTAACCCTAGGGGTGGAGTTAAGACCAGGTTGAGTCTTAGGGTTAGGGTTAGAGTTGCAGTTAGGATCAGGTTTAGGGTTAGGATTAGGGTTAGGGTTTAGGGTTAGGGTTAGGGTTAACCTTCACCAGAGTTAAGCCTGGGGGCGGAGTTAACCCCAGGGTTAGGGTTAGCATTAGTGTTAGCATTAACCCTAATCAGAATTAACCCTAGTTGCGGGTTTAATCCCAGGCTTAGGGTTAGGGTTAGGGTTAGGGTCTGGCTTAGCGTTAGACTTAAGTTTAGGGTTAGGTTAACCCTAACCGGAGTTAACTAGGCTTAGGGTTAGGGTTAGGGTTAAGGTTAGGGTTACCTCTAACCGGAGTTAACCCTAGGGGTTAACTGCTCAAGGTTCCTCCCCAAAAACCCCAAGTGCTGGAGCTCACCCACGTCTGCCCCGGGAGCAGGGTCAGGCCCCACAGCTCTGCTCCTGCCAGCGCTGCCGAGCCCTGCACTCCCTTGATGGTGCCATCAGAGCGCCCCACACACCGCAGCACGGGCTGGGCCATTGCTCTGGCTCCGGCAGAGGCACAAGTGCCTTTGGAAGCTGCCAGCGAACAACAAGAGCTGAGAGGCGGCTGCAGAAGGGCTCTGCTGTGGGGCTGAAAGCCAAGGGTGGTGCAGGGCAAAGGAGAGACGGCAGAGCCTCAGCCCTTGGGCTTCCTTCAGAGGAGGTGGCGCTGCTGCCCTTGATCCTGGCTGTTCTCCAGGCCTGACCTGCCCTCAGCGGTCTCCAGTGGCCTCTGGCAAGGCCAGCAGCAGAGACAGGATGTTCTGCACAAATGTCTGCACCTGCTCCTGGGCCTGGGCAGTGCTGAGAGCTCTTCTGCAGCCAAATGCAAATCGTACTTTACAGTCAGACAGCGTGGTGTGGGGTGGAAGGGACCTTAAATCCCCATAGGGATTCAGAGCATCCCACAAGCAGAGCATCCCACAGGGATTCACAGCATCCCACAGTCAGAGCATTGCATAAGGAATCAGAGCATCCCACAAGCATTCAGAGCATCCCACAAGCAGAGCATCCCACAGGGCTCCAGAGCATCCCACAGGGCTCCAGAGCATCCCACAGGGCTCCAGAGCATCCCACCAAGCAGAGCACCCCGCAGAGATTCACAGCATCACACAACCACAGCATAATACAGAGCTCCAGAGCATCCCATAGGGATTCAGAGCACCCCAAGCGCATCAGAACCCCCCCATCTCCCCATGGAAGCCCCCATCGACACCCCTGACCCACCCCCCTCCCCATGGAGCTCCCCCCATGGAACCTGCCTCTCTATGACATCAGCCCCAGCTCCAAGGGACCTGCATCCAGCACCTGTATCCCCGGGGCAGTTGCGCTTTGGGTGCAGTGGTGCTTGCAGCTCCTTGCTTGCAGCTCCTTGGTGTCACCTCCTTGGTGTCACTCTTAGCGGTGGTGGCAGCGATGGCTTTGCTCCGTGTCATCATCCTGCTGGCCTCGGCCTGGCTGGTGCAAGGCTCCTGGGACAGCTGTGGGTGAGTGGCTCCAGGCTCCAGGGTTCCTGGTATTCCATAGGGAGATGCTGCTGCTCCCAGCCACGGTCACACCAATGGGGAGGTGGGATTTGAGGAGCCCCACTTGCTTGCCATCACCCCATGCGCTGGCACAGCACAGCTATGGGGCACCCCATAGGGTCCTGTGTCCTGCAGCACCCTAGGAGGCAGGATGATGCTCATCTCTGGGGCACTGCGTAGGGTCCCTTTTCCCTGCAGCACCCAATGGGGCGGGACAATGCTCGCCCTTCATCCCTAAGCATCAAGTGTTGGGCTTCTGCTTCAAGAGGGACCTGCGGTACCCGTCCCATGGCTGATTCTTACGGGATGTCGCGCATCGTCGGAGGCACGGATGCGCACCGGGGCGCCTGGCCGCGGGTGCTCAGCATCCAGTTCCCCACAGCCACCGCATTCTCGCACATCTGCGGGGGGTCCCTCATCCCGTATGAAGACAGGCTGAGGAAGTTGGGGCTTTTCAGCCTGGAGAAGAGAAGGCTGCGTGGAGACCTCAGAGCAGCCTTCCAGTACCTGAAGGGGGCCTACAGGGATGCTGGGGAGGGACTCTTTGTCAGGGACTGTAGTGACAGGACAAGGGGTAATGGGTTAAAACTTAAACAGGGGAAGTTTAAATTGGATATAAGGAGGAAATTCTTTCCTGTTAGGGTGGGGAGACGCTGGAATCGGTTGCCCAGGGAGGTTCCGAGTGCTCCATCCCTGGCGGTGTTCAAGGCCAGGTTGGATGAAGCCTTGTGTGGGATGGTTTAGTGAGAGGTGTCCCTGTCCATGGCAGGGGGGTTGGAACTAGATGATCTTAAGGTCCTTTCCAACCCTAACTATTCTATGATTCTGTGATTCTATGATCACCCCTCAATGGGTCCTCACAGGCACTCACTGCTTCGTCGGGCAAAAGTAAGGGGGAGAAGGGATTGCAGCCATAGGGAATAGGCCAGGAGCAGCTTCCAGCCCGTCCCCTTCCCCATCCTGGATGCACTGGGAAGAGCGCTCAGGAGAAGGCTGCTTCCAGCTTGACAGCCCTTGAGCCTAAGGCACACTGCTTTCCTTTGGGAAGCAGCCGGAATGTGGCTCCTTCCCATCCCTCTTCTCCATAGAATGGATTAGAATAGATTAAAATGGAATGGAATGCAATGCAATGGTTATGGATCATGGAGTGGGGTGGGTTGGGAAGGAGCTTGAGATCATCCACTTCCAACCCCTTGCCATGGGCAGGGATGCCTTCCATAGAGCAGCTTGCTCCAAGCTGGCCTGCAGCACTGCCAGGGATGGAGCATCCAAACCTTCTCCACCCATGCCATCCCAGTGCCCCAGCACCCTCTTAGGGAATCCCTTCCTTATCTCCAGCCTGCAATTCCCTGTCGGAACCCATCAGCCCTTGTCCTATGGCTCCAATCCCTGCTCTTCCACTCCCTCCCAGCTTCACCACGGATTGCTTCATGATGGTCAGAATCATGGACGTGGCTTGGGCCAATGCCGAGACCCACAAGTGTTGGATACGGCAGGTCGTGGTCCAGGAATATTATACGGCTTAGGATCACGGTTAGGGTTAGGTTTAGAATTAGGGTTAGCTTTAGGGTTAGGGTCAGGGTCACGGTTAGGTACAGGGTTAGGTTTAGGGTTAGGTCTTAGGTTTAGGGATAGGGTTAGGTTTAGGGTTACGTGTTAGGGTTAGGGATAGGGTTAGGGTTAGGGTTAGGGTTAACTGTAACCGGAGTTAACCCTAGGGGTGGAGTTAAGACCAGGTTGAGTCTTAGGGTTAGGGTTAGAGTTGCAGTTAGGATCAGGTTTAGGGTTAGGATTAGGGTTAGGGTTTAGGGTTCGGGTTAGGGTTAACCTTCACCAGAGTTAAACCTGGGGGCGGAGTTAACCCCAGGGTTAGGGTTAGGATTAGTGTTAGTATTAACCCTAATCAGAATTAACCCTAGTTGCGGGTTTAATCCCAGGCTTAGGGTTAGGGTTAGGGTTAGGGTCTGGCTTAGCGTTAGACTTAAGTTTAGGGTTAGGTTAACCCTAACCGGAGTTAACTAGGCTTAGGGTTAGGGTTAGGGTTAAGGTTAGGGTTACCTCTAACCGGAGTTAACCCTAGGGGTTAACTGCTCAAGGTTCCTCCCCAAAAACCCCAAGTGCTGGAGCTCACCCACGTCTGCCCCGGGAGCAGGGTCAGGCCCCACAGCTCTGCTCCTGCCAGCGCTGCCGAGCCCTGCACTCCCTTGATGGTGCCATCAGAGCGCCCCACACACCGCAGCACGGGCTGGGCCATTGCTCTGGCTCCGGCAGAGGCACAAGTGCCTTTGGAAGCTGCCAGCGAACAACAAGAGCTGAGAGGCGGCTGCAGAAGGGCTCTGCTGTCGGGCTGAAAGCCAAGGGTGGTGCAGGGCAAAGGAGAGACGGCAGAGCCTCAGCCCTTGGGCTTCCTTCAGAGGAGGTGGCGCTGCTGCCCTTGATCCTGGCTGTTCTCCAGGCCTGACCTGCCCTCAGCGGTCTCCAGTGGCCTCTGGCAAGGCCAGCAGCAGAGACAGGATGTTCTGCACAAATGTCTGCACCTGCTCCTGGGCCTGGGCAGTGCTGAGAGCTCTTCTGCAGCCAAATGCAAATCGTACTTTACAGTCAGACAGCGTGGTGTGGGGTGGAAGGGACCTTAAATCCCCATAGGGATTCAGAGCATCCCACAAGCAGAGCATCCCACAGGGATTCACAGCATCCCACAGGCAGAGCATCGCATAAGGAATCAGTGCATCCCACAAGGATTCAGAGCATCCCACAAGCAGAGCATGCCAGAGGGATTCAGAGCATCCCACAGGGCTCCAGAGCATCCCACAGGGCTCCAGAGCATCCCACCAAGCAGAGCACCCCGCAGAGATTCACAGCATCACACAACCACAGCATAATACAGAGCTCCAGAGCATCCCATAGGGATTCAGAGCACCCCAAGCGCATCAGAACCCCCCCATCTCCCCATGGAAGCCCCCATCGACACCCCTGACCCACCCCCCTCCCCATGGAGCTCCCCCCATGGAACCTGCCTCTCTATGACATCAGCCCCAGCTCCAAGGGACCTGCATCCAGCACCTGTATCCCCGGGGCAGTTGCGCTTTGGGTGCAGTGGTGCTTGCAGCTCCTTGCTTGCAGCTCCTTGGTGTCACCTCCTTGGTGTCACTCTTAGCGGTGGTGGCAGCGATGGCTTTGCTCCGTGTCATCATCCTGCTGGCCTCGGCCTGGCTGGTGCAAGGCTCCTGGGACAGCTGTGGGTGAGTGGCTCCAGGCTCCAGGGTTCCTGGTATTCCATAGGGAGATGCTGCTGCTCCCAGCCACGGTCACACCAATGGGGAGGTGGGATTTGAGGAGCCCCACTTGCTTGCCATCACCCCATGCGCTGGCACAGCACAGCTATGGGGCACCCCATAGGGTCCTGTGTCCTGCAGCACCCTAGGAGGCAGGATGATGCTCATCTCTGGGGCACTGCGTAGGGTCCCTTTTCCCTGCAGCACCCAATGGGGCGGGACAATGCTCCCCCTTCATCCCTAAGCATCAAGTGTTGGGCTTCTGCTTCAAGAGGGACCTGCGGTACCCGTCCCATGGCTGATTCTTACGGGATGTCGCGCATCGTCGGAGGCACGGATGCGCACCGGGGCGCCTGGCCGCGGGTGCTCAGCATCCAGTTCCCCACAGCCACCGCATTCTCGCACATCTGCGGGGGGTCCCTCATCCCGTATGAAGACAGGCTGAGGAAGTTGGGGCTTTTCAGCCTGGAGAAGAGAAGGCTGCGTGGAGACCTCAGAGCAGCCTTCCAGTACCTGAAGGGGGCCTACAGGGATGCTGGGGAGGGACTCTTTGTCAGGGACTGTAGTGACAGGACAAGGGGTAATGGGTTAAAACTTAAACAGGGGAAGTTTAAATTGGATATAAGGAGGAAATTCTTTCCTGTTAGGGTGGGGAGACGCTGGAATCGGTTGCCCAGGGAGGTTCCGAGTGCTCCATCCCTGGCGGTGTTCAAGGCCAGGTTGGATGAAGCCTTGTGTGGGATGGTTTAGTGAGAGGTGTCCCTGTCCATGGCAGGGGGGTTGGAACTAGATGATCTTAAGGTCCTTTCCAACCCTAACTATTCTATGATTCTGTGATTCTATGATCACCCCTCAATGGGTCCTCACAGGCACTCACTGCTTCGTCGGGCAAAAGTAAGGGGGAGAAGGGATTGCAGCCATAGGGAATAGGCCAGGAGCAGCTCCCAGCCCGTCCCCTTCCCCATCCTGGATGCACTGGGAAGAGCGCTCAGGAGAAGGCTGCTTCCAGCTTGACAGCCCTTGAGCCTAAGGCACACTGCTTTCCTTTGGGAAGCAGCCGGAATGTGGCTCCTTCCCATCCCTCTTCTCCATAGAATGGATTAGAATAGATTAAAATGGAATGGAATGCAATGCAATGGTTATGGATCATGGAGTGGGGTGGGTTGGGAAGGAGCTTGAGATCATCCACTTCCAACCCCTTGCCATGGGCAGGGATGCCTTCCATAGAGCAGCTTGCTCCAAGCTGGCCTGCAGCACTGCCAGGGATGGAGCAGCCAAACCTTCTCCATCCATGCCATCCCAGTGCCCCAGCACCCTCTTAGGGAATCCCTTCCTTATCTCCAGCCTGCAATTCCCTGTCGGAACCCATCAGCCCTTGTCCTATGGCTCCAATCCCTGCTCTTCCACTCCCTCCCAGCTTCACCACGGATTGCTTCATGATAGTCAGAATCATGGACGTGGCTTGGGCCAATGCCGAGACCCACAAGTGTTGGATACGGCAGGTCGTGGTCCAGGAATATTATACGGCTTAGGATCACGGTTAGGGTTAGGTTTAGAATTAGGGTTAGCTTTAGGGTTAGGGTCAGGGTCACGGTTAGGTACAGGGTTAGGTTTAGGGTTAGGTCTTAGGTTTAGGGATAGGGTTAGGTTTAGGGTTACGTGTTAGGGTTAGGGATAGGGTTAGGGTTAGGGTTAGGGTTAGGGTTAACTGTAACCGGAGTTAACCCTAGGGGTGGAGTTAAGACCAGGTTGAGTCTTAGGGTTAGGGTTAGAGTTGCAGTTAGGATCAGGTTTAGGGTTAGGATTAGGGTTAGGGTTTAGGGTTAGGGTTAGGGTTAACCTTCACCAGAGTTAAGCCTGGGGGCGGAGTTAACCCCAGGGTTAGGGTTAGGATTAGTGTTAGCATTAACCCTAATCAGAATTAACCCTAGTTGTGGGTTTAATCACAGGCTTAGTGTTAGGGTTAGGGTTAGGGTCTGGCTTAGCGTTAGACTTAAGTTTAGGGTTAGGTTAAACCTAACCGGAGTTAACTAGGCTTAGGGTTAGGGTTAGGGTTAAGGTTAGGGTTACCTCTAACCGGAGTTAACCCTAGGGGTTAACTGCTCAAGGTTCCTCCCCAAAAACCCCAAGTGCTGGAGCTCACCCACGTCTGCCCCGGGAGCAGGGTCAGGTCCCACAGCTCTGCTCCTGCCAGTGCTGCCGAGCCCTGCACTCCCTTGATGGTGCCATCAGAGCGCCCCACACACCGCAGCACGGGCTGGGCCATTGCTCTGGCTCCGGCAGAGGCACAAGTGCCTTTGGAAGCTGCCAGCGAACAACAAGAGCTGAGAGGCGGCTGCAGAAGGGCTCTGCTGTGGGGCTGAAAGCCAAGGGTGGTGCAGGGCAAAGGAGAGACGGCAGAGCCTCAGCCCTTGGGCTTCCTTCAGAGGAGGTGGCGCTGCTGCCCTTGATCCTGGCTGTTCTCCAGGCCTGACCTGCCCTCAGCGGTCTCCAGTGGCCTCTGGCAAGGCCAGCAGCAGAGACAGGATGTTCTGCACAAATGTCTGCACCTGCTCCTGGGCCTGGGCAGTGCTGAGAGCTCTTCTGCAGCCAAATGCAAATCGTACTTTACAGTCAGACAGCGAGGTGTGGGGTGGAAGGGACCTTAAATCCCCATAGGGATTCAGAGCATCCCACAAGCAGAGCATCCCACAAGCAGAGTATCCCACAGGGATTCACAGCATCCCACAGTCAGAGCATCGCATAAGGAATCAGTGCATCCCACAAGGATTCAGAGCATCCCACAAGCAGAGCATGCCAGAGGGATTCAGAGCATCCCACAGGGCTCCAGAGTATCCCACAAAGCAGAGCACCCCGCAGAGATTCACAGCATCACACAACCACAGCATAATACAGAGCTCCAGAGCATCCCATAGGGATTCAGAGCACCCCAAGCGCATCAGAACCCCCCCATCTCCCCATGGAAGCCCCCATCGACACCCCTGACCCACCCCCCTCCCCATGGAGCTCCCCCCATGGAACCTGCCTCTCTATGACATCAGCCCCAGCTCCAAGGGACCTGCATCCAGCACCTGTATCCCCGGGGCAGTTGCGCTTTGGGTGCAGTGGTGCTTGCAGCTCCTTGCTTGCAGCTCCTTGGTGTCACCTCCTTGGTGTCACTCTTAGCGGTGGTGGCAGCGATGGCTTTGCTCCGTGTCATCATCCTGCTGGCTTCGGCCTGGCTGGTGCAAGGCTCCTGGGACAGCTGTGGGTGAGTGGCTCCAGGCTCCGGGGTTCCTGGTATTCCATAGGGAGATGCTGCTGCTCCCAGCCACGGTCACACCAATGGGGAGGTGGGATTTGAGGAGCCCCACTTGCTTGCCATCACCCCATGCGCTGGCACAGCACAGCTATGGGGCACCCCATAGGGTCCTGTGTCCTGCAGCACCCTAGGAGGCAGGATGATGCTCATCTCTGGGACACTGCGTAGGGTCCCTTTTCCCTGCAGCATTCAGTGGGGCGGGACAATGCTCGCCCTTCATCCCTAAGCATCAAGTGTTGGGCTTCTGCTTCAAGAGGGACCTGCGGTACCCGTCCCATGGCTGATTCTTACGGGATGTCGCGCATCGTCGGAGGCACGGATGCGCACCAGGGCGCCTGGCCGCGGGTGCTCAGCATCCAGTTCCCCACAGCCACCGCATTCTCGCACATCTGCGGGGGGTCCCTCATCCCGTATGAAGACAGGCTGAGGAAGTTGGGGCTTTTCAGCCTGGAGAAGAGAAGGCTGCGTGGAGACCTCAGAGCAGCCTTCCAGTACCTGAAGGGGGCCTACAGGGATGCTGGGGAGGGACTCTTTGTCAGGGACTGTAGTGACAGGACAAGGGGTAATGGGTTAAAACTTAAACAGGGCAAGTTTAAATTGGATATAAGGAGGAAATTCTTTCCTGTTAGGGTGGGGAGACGCTGGAATCGGTTGCCCAGGGGGGTTCCGAGTGCTCCATCCCTGGCGGTGTTCAAGGCCAGGTTGGATGAAGCCTTGTGTGGGATGGTTTAGTGAGAGGTGTCCCTGTCCATGGCAGGGGGGTTGGAACTAGATGATCTTAAGGTCCTTTCCAACCCTAACTATTCTATGATTCTGTGATTCTATGATCACCCCTCAATGGGTCCTCACAGCCACTCACTGCTTCGTCGGGCAAAAGTAAGGGGGAGAAGGGATTGCAGCCATAGGGAATAGGCCAGGAGCAGCTCCCAGCCCGTCCCCTTCCCCATCCTGGATGCACTGGGCAGAGCGCTCAGGAGAAGGCTGCTTCCAGCTTGACAGCCCTTGAGCCTAAGGCACACTGCTTTCCTTTGGGAAGCAGCCGGAATGTGGCTCCTTCCCATCCCTCTTCTCCATAGAATGGATTAGAATAGATTAAAATGGAATGGAATGCAATGCAATGGTTATGGATCATGGAGTGGGGTGGGTTGGGAAGGAGCTTGAGATCATCCACTTCCAACCCCTTGCCATGGGCAGGGATGCCTTCCATAGAGCAGCTTGCTCCAAGCTGGCCTGCAGCACTGCCAGGGATGGAGCATCCAAACCTTCTCCATCCATGCCATCCCAGTGCCCCAGCACCCTCTTAGGGAATCCCTTCCTTATCTCCAGCCTGCAATTCCCTGTCGGAACCCATCAGCCCTTGTCCTATGGCTCCAATCCCTGCTCTTCCACTCCCTCCCAGCTTCACCACGGATTGCTTCATGATGGTCAGAATCATGGACGTGGCTTGGGCCAATGCCGAGACCCACAAGTGTTGGATACGGCAGGTCGTGGTCCAGGAATATTATACGGCTTAGGATCACGGTTAGGGTTAGGTTTAGAATTAGGGTTAGCTTTAGGGTTAGGGTCAGGGTCACGGTTAGGTACAGGGTTAGGTTTAGGGTTAGGTCTTAGGTTTAGGGATAGGGTTAGGTTTAGGGTTACGTGTTAGGGTTAGGGTTAGGGTTAGGGTTAGGGTTAACTGTAACCGGAGTTAACCCTAGGGGTGGAGTTAAGACCAGGTTGAGTCTTAGGGTTAGGGTTAGAGTTGCAGTTAGGATCAGGTTTAGGGTTAGGATTAGGGTGAGGGTTTAGGGTTAGGGTTAGGGTTAACCTTCACCAGAGTTAAGCCTGGGGGCGGAGTTAACCCCAGGGTTAGGGTTAGGATTAGTGTTAGCATTAACCCTAATCAGAATTAACCCTAGTTGCGGGTTTAATCACCGGCTTAGGGTTAGGGTTAGGGTTAGGGTCTGGCTTAGCGTTAGACTTAAGTTTAGGTTTAGGTTAACCCTAACCGGAGTTAACTAGGGTTAGGGTTAGGGTTAGGGTTAGGGTTAGGGTTTCCTCTAACCGGAGTTAACCCTAGGGGTTAACTGCTCAAGGTTCCTCCCCAAAAACCCCAAGTGCTGGAGCTCACCCACGTCTGCCCCGGGAGCAGGGTCAGGCCCCACAGCTCTGCTCCTGCCAGCGCTGCCGAGCCCTGCACTCCCTTGATGGTGCCATCAGAGCGCCCCACACACCGCAGCACGGGCTGGGCCATTGCTCTGGCTCCGGCAGAGGCACAAGTGCCTTTGGAAGCTGCCAGCGAACAACAAGAGCTGAGAGGCGGCTGCAGAAGGGCTCTGCTGTGGGGCTGAAAGCCAAGGGTGGTGCAGGGCAAAGGAGAGACGGCAGAGCCTCAGCCCTTGGGCTTCCTTCAGAGGAGGTGGCGCTGCTGCCCTTGATCCTGGCTGTTCTCCAGGCCTCACCTGCCCTCAGCGGTCTCCAGTGGCCTCTGGCAAGGCCAGCAGCAGAGACAGGATGTTCTG
Source organism: Lathamus discolor (assembly GCF_037157495.1). NCBI lineage: Eukaryota > Metazoa > Chordata > Aves > Psittaciformes > Psittacidae > Lathamus > Lathamus discolor. Next base: position 458,634 of record NC_088892.1, on the reverse strand, counting down.
CACAAATGTCTGCACCTGCTCCTGGGCCTGGGCAGTGCTGAGAGCTCTTCTGCAGCCAAATGCAAATCGTACTTTACAGTCAGACAGCGTGGTGTGGGGTGGAAGGGACCTTAAATCCCCATAGGGATTCAGAGCATCCCACAAGCAGAGCATCCCACAGGGATTCACAGCATCCCACAGGCAGAGCATCGCATAAGGAATCAGAGCATCCCACAAGGATTCAGAGCATCCCACAAGCAGAGCATGCCAGAGGGATTCAGAGCATCCCACAGGGCTCCAGAGCATCCCACAGGGCTCCAGAGCATCCCACCAAGCAGAGCACCCCGCAGAGATTCACAGCATCACACAACCACAGCATAATACAGAGCTCCAGAGCATCCCATAGGGATTCAGAGCACCCCAAGCGCATCAGAACCCCCCCATCTCCCCATGGAAGCCCCCATCGACACCCCTGACCCACTCCCCTCCCCATGGAGCTCCCCCCATGGAACCTGCCTCTCTAAGACATCAGCCCCAGCTCCAAGGGACCTGCATCCAGCACCTGTATCCCCGGGGCAGTTGCGCTTTGGGTGCAGTGGTGCTTGCAGCTCCTTGCTTGCAGCTCCTTGGTGTCACCTCCTTGGTGTCACTCTTAGCGGTGGTGGCAGCGATGGCTTTGCTCCGTGTCATCATCCTGCTGGCCTCGGCCTGGCTGGTGCAAGGCTCCTGGGACAGCTGTGGGTGAGTGGCTCCAGGCTCCAGGGTTCCTGGTATTCCATAGGGAGATGCTGCTGCTCCCAGCCACGGTCACACCAATGGGGAGGTGGGATTTGAGGAGCCCCACTTGCTTGCCATCACCCCATGCGCTGGCACAGCACAGCTATGGGGCACCCCATAGGGTCCTGTGTCCTGCAGCACCCTAGGAGGCAGGATGATGCTCATCTCTGGGACACTGCGTAGGGTCCCTTTTCCCTGCAGCACCCAATGGGGAGGGACAATGCTCGCCCTTCATCCCTAAGCATCAAGTGTTGGGCTTCTGCTTCAAGAGGGACCTGCGGTACCCGTCCCATGGCTGATTCTTACGGGATGTCGCGCATCGTCGGAGGCACGGATGCGCACCAGGGCGCCTGGCCGCGGGTGCTCAGCATCCAGTTCCCCACAGCCACCGCATTCTCGCACATCTGCGGGGGGTCCCTCATCCCGTATGAAGACAGGCTGAGGAAGTTGGGGCTTTTCAGCCTGGAGAAGAGAAGGCTGCGTGGAGACCTCATAGCAGCCTTCCAGTACCTGAAGGGGGCCTACAGGGATGCTGGGGAGGGACTCTTTGTCAGGGACTGTAGTGACAGGACAAGGGGTAATGGGTTAAAACTTAAACAGGGGAAGTTTAAATTGGATATAAGGAGGAAATTCTTTCCTGTTAGGGTGGGGAGACGCTGGAATCGGTTGCCCAGGGAGGTTCCGAGTGCTCCATCCCTGGCGGTGTTCAAGGCCACGTTGGATGAAGCCTTGTGTGGGATGGTTTAGTGAGAGGTGTCCCTGTCCATGGCAGGGGGGTTGGAACTAGATGATCTTAAGGTCCTTTCCAACCCTAACTATTCTATGATTCTGTGATTCTATGATCACCCCTCAATGGGTCCTCACAGCCACTCACTGCTTCGTCGGGCAAAAGTAAGGGGGAGAAGGGATTGCAGCCATAGGGAATAGGCCAGGAGCAGCTCCCAGCCCGTCCCCTTCCCCATCCTGGATGCACTGGGAAGAGCGCTCAGGAGAAGGCTGCTTCCAGCTTGACAGCCCTTGAGCCTAAGGCACACTGCTTTCCTTTGGGAAGCAGCCGGAATGTGGCTCCTTCCCATCCCTCTTCTCCATAGAATGGATTAGAATAGATTAAAATGGAATGGAATGCAATGCAATGGTTATGGATCATGGAGTGGGGTGGGTTGGGAAGGAGCTTGAGATCATCCACTTCCAACCCCTTGCCATGGGCAGGGATGCCTTCCATAGAGCAGCTTGCTCCAAGCTGGCCTGCAGCACTGCCAGGGATGGAGCATCCAAACCTTCTCCATCCATGCCATCCCAGTGCCCCAGCACCCTCTTAGGGAATCCCTTCCTTATCTCCAGCCTGCAATTCCCTGTCGGAACCCATCAGCCCTTGTCCTATGGCTCCAATCCCTGCTCTTCCACTCCCTCCCAGCTTCACCACGGATTGCTTCATGATGGTCAGAATCATGGACGTGGCTTGGGCCAATGCCGAGACCCACAAGTGTTGGATACGGCAGGTCGTGGTCCAGGAATATTATACGGCTTAGGATCACGGTTAGGGTTAGGTTTAGAATTAGGGTTAGCTTTAGGGTTAGGGTCAGGGTCACGGTTAGGTACAGGGTTAGGTTTAGGGTTAGGTCTTAGGTTTAGGGATAGGGTTAGGTTTAGGGTTACGTGTTAGGGTTAGGGTTAGGGTTAGGGTTAGGGTTAGGGTTAACTGTAACCGGAGTTAACCCTAGGGGTGGAGTTAAGACCAGGTTGAGTCTTAGGGTTAGGGTTAGAGTTGCAGTTAGGATCAGGTTTAGGGTTAGGATTAGGGTTAGGGTTTAGGGTTAGGGTTAGGGTTAACCTTCACCAGAGTTAAGCCTGGGGGCGGAGTTAACCCCAGGGTTAGGGTTAGGATTAGTGTTAGCATTAACCCTAATCAGAATTAACCCTAGTTGCGGGTTTAATCACAGGCTTAGTGTTAGGGTTAGGGTTAGGGTCTGGCTTAGCGTTAGACTTAAGTTTAGGGTTAGGTTAACCCTAACCAGAGATAACTAGGGTTAGGGTTAGGGTTAGGGTTAAGGTTAGGGTTACCTCTAACCGGAGTTAACCCTAGGGGTTAACTGCTCAAGGTTCCTCCCCAAAAACCCCAAGTGCTGGAGCTCACCCACGTCTGCCCCGGGAGCAGGGTCAGGCCCCACAGCTCTGCTCCTGCCAGCGCTGCCGAGCCCTGCACTCCCTTGATGGTGCCATCAGAGCGCCCCACACACCGCAGCACGGGCTGGGCCATTGCTCTGGCTCCGGCAGAGGCACAAGTGCCTTTGGAAGCTGCCAGCGAACAACAAGAGCTGAGAGGCGGCTGCAGAAGGGCTCTGCTGTCGGGCTGAAAGCCAAGGGTGGTGCAGGGCAAAGGAGAGACGGCAGAGCCTCAGCCCTTGGGCTTCCTTCAGAGGAGGTGGCGCTGCTGCCCTTGATCCTGGCTGTTCTCCAGGCCTGACCTGCCCTCAGCGGTCTCCAGTGGACTCTGGCAAGGCCAGCAGCAGAGACAGGATGTTCTGCACAAATGTCTGCACCTGCTTCTGGGCCTGGGCAGTGCTGAGAGCTCTTCTGCAGCCAAATGCTGATCGTACTTTACAGTCAGACAGCGTGGTGTGGGGTGGAAGGGACTTTAAATCCCCATAGGGATTCAGAGCATCCCACAAGCAGAGCATCCCACAAGCAGAGCATCCCACAGGGATTCACAGCATCCCACAGGCAGAGCATCGCATAAGGAATCAGTGCATCCCACAAGGATTCAGAGCATCCCACAAGCAGAGCATGCCAGAGGGATTCAGAGCATCCCACAGGGCTCCAGAGTATCCCACAAAGCAGAGCACCCCGCAGAGATTCACAGCATCACACAACCACAGCATAATACAGAGCTCCAGAGCATCCCATAGGGATTCAGAGCACCCCAAGCGCATCAGAACCCCCCCATCTCCCCATGGAAGCCCCCATCGACACCCCTGACCCACCCCCCTCCCCATGGAGCTCCCCCCATGGAACCTGCCTCTCTATGACATCAGCCCCAGCTCCAAGGGACCTGCATCCAGCACCTGTATCCCCGGGGCAGTTGCGCTTTGGGTGCAGTGGTGCTTGCAGCTCCTTGCTTGCAGCTCCTTGGTGTCACCTCCTTGGTGTCACTCTTAGCGGTGGTGGCAGCGATGGCTTTGCTCCGTGTCATCATCCTGCTGGCTTCGGCCTGGCTGGTGCAAGGCTCCTGGGACAGCTGTGGGTGAGTGGCTCCAGGCTCCGGGGTTCCTGGTATTCCATAGGGAGATGCTGCTGCTCCCAGCCACGGTCACACCAATGGGGAGGTGGGATTTGAGGAGCCCCACTTGCTTGCCATCACCCCATGCGCTGGCACAGCACAGCTATGGGGCACCCCATAGGGTCCTGTGTCCTGCAGCACCCTAGGAGGCAGGATGATGCTCATCTCTGGGACACTGCGGAGGGTCCCTTTTCCCTGCAGCATTCAATGGGGCGGGACAATGCTCGCCCTTCATCCCTAAGCATCAAGTGTTGGGCTTCTGCTTCAAGAGGGACCTGCGGTACCCGTCCCATGGCTGATTCTTACGGGATGTCGCGCATCGTCGGACGCACGGATGCGCACCAGGGCGCCTGGCCGCGGGTGCTCAGCATCCAGTTCCCCACAGCCACCGCATTCTCGCACATCTGCGGGGGGTCCCTCATCCCGTATGAAGACAGGCTGAGGAAGTTGGGGCTTTTCAGCCTGGAGAAGAGAAGGCTGCGTGGAGACCTCAGAGCAGCCTTCCAGTACCTGAAGGGGGCCTACAGGGATGCTGGGGAGGGACTCTTTGTCAGGGACTGTAGTGACAGGACAAGGGGTAATGGGTTAAAACTTAAACAGGGGAAGTTTAAATTGGATATAAGGAGGAAATTCTTTCCTGTTAGGGTGGGGAGACGCTGGAATCGGTTGCCCAGGGAGGTTCCGAGTGCTCCATCCCTGGCGGTGTTCAAGGCCACGTTGGATGAAGCCTTGTGTGGGATGGTTTAGTGAGAGGTGTCCCTGTCCATGGCAGGGGGGTTGGAACTAGATGATCTTAAGGTCCTTTCCAACCCTAACTATTCTATGATTCTGTGATTCTATGATCACCCCTCAATGGGTCCTCACAGCCACTCACTGCTTCGTCGGGCAAAAGTAAGGGGGAGAAGGGATTGCAGCCATAGGGAATAGGCCAGGAGCAGCTCCCAGCCCGTCCCCTTCCCCATCCTGGATGCACTGGGAAGAGCGCTCAGGAGAAGGCTGCTTCCAGCTTGACAGCCCTTGAGCCTAAGGCACACTGCTTTCCTTTGGGAAGCAGCCGGAATGTGGCTCCTTCCCATCCCTCTTCTCCATAGAATGGATTAGAATAGATTAAAATGGAATGGAATGCAATGCAATGGTTATGGATCATGGAGTGGGGTGGGTTGGGAAGGAGCTTGAGATCATCCACTTCCAACCCCTTGCCATGGGCAGGGATGCCTTCCATAGAGCAGCTTGCTCCAAGCTGGCCTGCAGCACTGCCAGGGATGGAGCAGCCAAACCTCCATCCATGCCATCCCAGTGCCCCAGCACCCTCTTAGGGAATCCCTTCCTTATCTCCAGCCTGCAATTCCCTGTCGGAACCCATCAGCCCTTGTCCTATGGCTCCAATCCCGGCTCTTCCACTCCCTCCCAGCTTCACCACGGATTGCTTCATGATGGTCAGAATCATGGACGTGGCTTGGGCCAATGCCGAGACCCACAAGTGTTGGATACGGCAGGTCGTGGTCCAGGAATATTATACGGCTTAGGATCACGGTTAGGGTTAGGTTTAGAATTAGGGTTAGCTTTAGGGTTAGGGTCAGGGTCACGGTTAGGTACAGGGTTAGGTTTAGGGTTAGGTCTTAGGTTTAGGGATAGGGTTAGGTTTAGGGTTACGTGTTAGGGTTAGGGTTAGGGTTAGGGTTAGGGTTAGGGTTAACTGTAACCGGAGTTAACCCTAGGGGTGGAGTTAAGACCAGGTTGAGTCTTAGGGTTAGGGTTAGAGTTGCAGTTAGGATCAGGTTTAGGGTTAGGATTAGGGTTAGGGTTTAGGGTTAGGGTTAGGGTTAACCTTCACCAGAGTTAAGCCTGAGGGCGGAGTTAACCCCAGGGTTAGGGTTAGGATTAGTGTTAGCATTAACCCTAATCAGAATTAACCCTAGTTGCGGGTTTAATCACAGGCTTAGTGTTAGGGTTAGGGTTAGGGTCTGGCTTAGCGTTAGACTTAAGTTTAGGGTTAGGTTAACCCTAACCAGAGATAACTAGGGTTAGGGTTAGGGTTAGGGTTAAGGTTAGGGTTACCTCTAACCGGAGTTAACCCTAGGGGTTAACTGCTCAAGGTTCCTCCCCAAAAACCCCAAGTGCTGGAGCTCACCCACGTCTGCCCCGGGAGCAGGGTCAGGCCCCACAGCTCTGCTCCTGCCAGCGCTGCCGAGCCCTGCACTCCCTTGATGGTGCCATCAGAGCGCCCCACACACCGCAGCACGGGCTGGGCCATTGCTCTGGCTCCGGCAGAGGCACAAGTGCCTTTGGAAGCTGCCAGCGAACAACAAGAGCTGAGAGGCGGCTGCAGAAGGGCTCTGCTGTGGGGCTGAAAGCCAAGGGTGGTGCAGGGCAAAGGAGAGACGGCAGAGCCTCAGCCCTTGGGCTTCCTTCAGAGGAGGTGGCGCTGCTGCCCTTGATCCTGGCTGTTCTCCAGGCCTGACCTGCCCTCAGCGGTCTCCAGTGGCCTCTGGCAAGGCCAGCAGCAGAGACAGGATGTTCTGCACAAATGTCTGCACCTGCTCCTGGGCCTGGGCAGAGCTGAGAGCTCTTCTGCAGCCAAATGCAAATCGTACTTTACAGTCAGACAGCGTGGTGTGGGGTGGAAGGGACCTTAAATCCCCATAGGGATTCAGAGCATCCCACAAGCAGAGCATCCCACAAGCAGAGCATCCCACAGGGATTCACAGCATCCCACAGTCAGAGCATCGCATAAGGAATCAGTGCATCCCACAAGGATTCAGAGCATCCCACAAGCAGAGCATGCCAGAGGGATTCAGAGCATCCCACAGGGCTCCAGAGTATCCCACAAAGCAGAGCACCCCGCAGAGATTCACAGCATCACACAGCCACAGCATAATACAGAGCTCCAGAGCATCCCATAGGGATTCAGAGCACCCCAAGCGCATCAGAACCCCCCCATCTCCCCATGGAAGCCCCCATCGACACCCCTGACCCACCCCCCTCCCCATGGAGCTCCCCCCATGGAACCTGCCTCTCTATGACATCAGCCCCAGCTCCAAGGGACCTGCATCCAGCACCTGTATCCCCGGGGCAGTTGCGCTTTGGGTGCAGTGGTGCTTGCAGCTCCTTGCTTGCAGCTCCTTGGTGTCACCTCCTTGGTGTCACTCTTAGCGGTGGTGGCAGCGATGGCTTTGCTCCGTGTCATCATCCTGCTGGCTTCGGCCTGGCTGGTGCAAGGCTCCTGGGACAGCTGTGGGTGAGTGGCTCCAGGCTCCGGGGTTCCTGGTATTCCATAGGGAGATGCTGCTGCTCCCAGCCATGGTCACACCAATGGGGAGGTGGGATTTGAGGAGCCCCACTTGCTTGCCATCACCCCATGCGCTGGCACAGCACAGCTATGGGGCACCCCATAGGGTCCTGTGTCCTGCAGCACCCTAGGAGGCAGGATGATGCTCATCTCTGGGACACTGCGTAGGGTCCCTTTTCCCTGCAGCATTCAATGGGGCGGGACAATGCTCGCCCTTCATCCCTAAGCATCAAGTGTTGGGCTTCTGCTTCAAGAGGGACCTGCGGTACCCGTCCCATGGCTGATTCTTACGGGATGTCGCGCATCGTCGGAGGCACGAATGCGCACCAGGGCGCCTGGCCGCGGGTGCTCAGCATCCAGTTCCCCACAGCCACTGCATTCTCGCACATCTGCGGGGGGTCCCTCATCCCGTATGAAGACAGGCTGAGGAAGTTTGGGCTTTTCAGCCTGGAGAAGAGAAGGCTGCGTGGAGACCTCAGAGCAGCCTTCCAGTACCTGAAGGGGGCCTACAGGGATGCTGGGGAGGGACTCTTTGTCAGGGACTGTAGTGACAGGACAAGGGGTAATGGGTTAAAACTTAAACAGGGGAAGTTTAAATTGGATATAAGGAGGAAATTCTTTCCTGTTAGGGTGGGGAGACGCTGGAATCGGTTGCCCAGGGAGGTTCCGAGTGCTCCATCCCTGGCGGTGTTCAAGGCCAGGTTGGATGAAGCCTTGTGTGGGATGGTTTAGTGAGAGGTGTCCCTGTCCATGGCAGGGGTGTTGGAACTAGATGATCTTAAGGTCCTTTCCAACCCTAACTATTCTATGATTCTGTGATTCTATGATCACCCCTCAATGGGTCCTCACAGGCACTCACTGCTTCGTCGGGCAAAAGTAAGGGGGAGAAGGGATTGCAGCCATAGGGAATAGGCCAGGAGCAGCTCCCAGCCCGTCCCCTTCCCCATCCTGGATGCACTGGGAAGAGCGCTCAGGAGAAGGCTGCTTCCAGCTTGACAGCCCTTGAGCCTAAGGCACACTGCTTTCCTTTGGGAAGCAGCCGGAATGTGGCTCCTTCCCATCCCTCTTCTCCATAGAATGGATTAGAATAGATTAAAATGGAATGGAATGCAATGCAATGGTTATGGATCATGGAGTGGGGTGGGTTGCGAAGGAGCTTGAGATCATCCACTTCCAACCCCTTGCCATGGGCAGGGATGCCTTCCATAGAGCAGCTTGCTCCAAGCTGGCCTGCAGCACTGCCAGGGATGGAGCAGCCAAACCTCCATCCATGCCATCCCACTGCCCCAGCACCCTCTTAGGGAATCCCTTCCTTATCTCCAGCCTGCAATTCCCTGTCGGAACCCATCAGCCCTTGTCCTATGGCTCCAATCCCTGCTCTTCCACTCCCTCCCAGCTTCACCACGGATTGCTTCATGATGGTCAGAATCATGGACGTGGCTTGGGCCAATGCCGAGACCCACAAGTGTTGGATACGGCAGGTCGTGGTCCAGGAATATTATACGGCTTAGGATCACGGTTAGGGTTAGGTTTAGAATTAGGGTTAGCTTTAGGGTTAGGGTCAGGGTCACGGTTAGGTACAGGGTTAGGTTTAGGGTTAGGTCTTAGGTTTAGGGATAGGGTTAGGTTTAGGGTTACGTGTTAGGGTTAGGGTTAGGGTTAGGGTTAGGGTTAACTGTAACCGGAGTTAACCCTAGGGGTGGAGTTAAGACCAGGTTGAGTCTTAGGGTTAGGGTTAGAGTTGCAGTTAGGATCAGGTTTAGGGTTAGGATTAGGGTTAGGGTTTAGGGTTAGGGTTAGGGTTAACCTTCACCAGAGTTAAGCCTGAGGGCGGAGTTAACCCCAGGGTTAGGGTTAGGATTAGTGTTAGCATTAACCCTAATCAGAATTAACCCTAGTTGCGGGTTTAATCACAGGCTTAGTGTTAGGGTTAGGGTTAGGGTCTGGCTTAGCGTTAGACTTAAGTTTAGGGTTAGGTTAACCCTAACCAGAGATAACTAGGGTTAGGGTTAGGGTTAGGGTTAAGGTTAGGGTTACCTCTAACCGGAGTTAACCCTAGGGGTTAACTGCTCAAGGTTCCTCCCCAAAAACCCCAAGTGCTGGAGCTCACCCACGTCTGCCCCGGGAGCAGGGTCAGGCCCCACAGCTCTGCTCCTGCCAGCGCTGCCGAGCCCTGCACTCCCTTGATGGTGCCATCAGAGCGCCCCACACACCGCAGCACGGGCTGGGCCATTGCTCTGGCTCCGGCAGAGGCACAAGTGCCTTTGGAAGCTGCCAGCGAACAACAAGAGCTGAGAGGCGGCTGCAGAAGGGCTCTGCTGTCGGGCTGAAAGCCAAGGGTGGTGCAGGGCAAAGGAGAGACGGCAGAGCCTCAGCCCTTGGGCTTCCTTCAGAGGAGGTGGCGCTGCTGCCCTTGATCCTGGCTGTTCTCCAGGCCTGACCTGCCCTCAGCGGTCTCCAGTGGCCTCTGGCAAGGCCAGCAGCAGAGACAGGATGTTCTGCACAAATGTCTGCACCTGCTCCTGGGCCTGGGCAGTGCTGAGAGCTCTTCTGCAGCCAAATGCTGATCGTACTTTACAGTCAGACAGCGTGGTGTGGGGTGGAAGGGACTTTAAATCCCCATAGGGATTCAGAGCATCCCACAAGCAGAGCATCCCACAAGCAGAGCATCCCACAGGGATTCACAGCATCCCACAGGCAGAGCATCGCATAAGGAATCAGTGCATCCCACAAGGATTCAGAGCATCCCACAAGCAGAGCATGCCAGAGGGATTCAGAGCATCCCACAGGCCTCCAGAGTATCCCACAAAGCAGAGCACCCCGCAGAGATTCACAGCATCACACAACCACAGCATAATACAGAGCTCCAGAGCATCCCATAGGGATTCAGAGCACCCCAAGCGCATCAGAACCCCCCCATCTCCCCATGGAAGCCCCCATCGACACCCCTGACCCACCCCCCTCCCCATGGAGCTCCCCCCATGGAACCTGCCTCTCTATGACATCAGCCCCAGCTCCAAGGGACCTGCATCCAGCACCTGTATCCCCGGGGCAGTTGCGCTTTGGGTGCAGTGGTGCTTGCAGCTCCTTGCTTGCAGCTCCTTGGTGTCACCTCCTTGGTGTCACTCTTAGCGGTGGTGGCAGCGATGGCTTTGCTCCGTGTCATCATCCTGCTGGCTTCGGCCTGGCTGGTGCAAGGCTCCTGGGACAGCTGTGGGTGAGTGGCTCCAGGCTCCGGGGTTCCTGGTATTCCATAGGGAGATGCTGCTGCTCCCAGCCACGGTCACACCAATGGGGAGGTGGGATTTGAGGAGCCCCACTTGCTTGCCATCACCCCATGCGCTGGCACAGCACAGCTATGGGGCACCCCATAGGGTCCTGTGTCCTGCAGCACCCTAGGAGGCAGGATGATGCTCATCTCTGGGACACTGCGGAGGGTCCCTTTTCCCTGCAGCATTCAATGGGGCGGGACAATGCTCGCCCTTCATCCCTAAGCATCAAGTGTTGGGCTTCTGCTTCAAGAGGGACCTGCGGTACCCGTCCCATGGCTGATTCTTACGGGATGTCGCGCATCGTCTGAGGCACGAATGCGCACCAGGGCGCCTGGCCGCGGGTGCTCAGCATCCAGCTCCCCACAGCCACCGCATTCTCGCACATCTGCGGGGGGTCCCTCATCCCGTATGAAGACAGGCTGAGGAAGTTGGGGCTTTTCAGCCTGGAGAAGAGAAGGCTGCGTGGAGACCTCAGAGCAGCCTTCCAGTACCTGAAGGGGGCCTACAGGGATGCTGGGGAGGGACTCTTTGTCAGGGACTGTAGTGACAGGACAAGGGGTAATGGGTTAAAACTTAAACAGGGCAAGTTTAAATTGGATATAAGGAGGAAATTCTTTCCTGTTAGGGTGGGGAGACGCTGGAATCGGTTGCCCAGGGAGGTTCCGAGTGCTCCATCCCTGGCGGTGTTCAAGGCCAGGTTGGATGAAGCCTTGTGTGGGATGGTTTAGTGAGAGGTGTCCCTGTCCATGGCAGGGGGGTTGGAACTAGATGATCTTAAGGTCCTTTCCAACCCTAACTATTCTATGATTCTGTGATTCTATGATCACCCCTCAATGGGTCCTCACAGGCACTCACTGCTTCGTCGGGCAAAAGTAAGGGGGAGAAGGGATTGCAGCCATAGGGAATAGGCCAGGAGCAGCTCCCAGCCCGTCCCCTTCCCCATCCTGGATGCACTGGGAAGAGCGCTCAGGAGAAGGCTGCTTCCAGCTTGACAGCCCTTGAGCCTAAGGCACACTGCTTTCCTTTGGGAAGCAGCCGGAATGTGGCTCCTTCCCATCCCTCTTCTCCATAGAATGGATTAGAATAGATTAAAATGGAATGGAATGCAATGCAATGGTTATGGATCATGGAGTGGGGTGGGTTGGGAAGGAGCTTGAGATCATCCACTTCCAACCCCTTGCCATGGGCAGGGATGCCTTCCATAGAGCAGCTTGCTCCAAGCTGGCCTGCAGCACTGCCAGGGATGGAGCAGCCAAACCTCCATCCATGCCATCCCAGTGCCCCAGCACCCTCTTAGGGAATCCCTTCCTTATCTCCAGCCTGCAATTCCCTGTCGGAACCCATCAGCCCTTGTCCTATGGCTCCAATCCCGGCTCTTCCACTCCCTCCCAGCTTCACCACGGATTGCTTCATGATGGTCAGAATCATGGACGTGGCTTGGGCCAATGCCGAGACCCACAAGTGTTGGATACGGCAGGTCGTGGTCCAGGAATATTATACGGCTTAGGATCACGGTTAGGGTTAGGTTTAGAATTACGGTTAGCTTTAGGGTTAGGGTCAGGGTCACGGTTAGGTACAGGGTTAGGTTTAGGGTTAGGTCTTAGGTTTAGGGATAGGGTTAGGTTTAGGGTTACGTGTTAGGGTTAGGGATAGGGTTAGGGTTAGGGTTAGGGTTAACTGTAACCGGAGTTAACCCTAGGGGTGGAGTTAAGACCAGGTTGAGTCTTAGGGTTAGGGTTAGAGTTGCAGTTAGGATCAGGTTTAGGGTTAGGATTAGGGTTAGGGTTTAGGGTTAGGGTTAGGGTTAACCTTCACCAGAGTTAAGCCTGGGGGCGGAGTTAACCCCAGGGTTAGGGTTAGGATTAGTGTTAGCATTAACCCTAATCAGAATTAACCCTAGTTGCGGGTTTAATCACAGGCTTAGTGTTAGGGTTAGGGTTAGGGTCTGGCTTAGCGTTAGACTTAAGTTTAGGGTTAGTTTAACCCTAACCAGAGATAACTAGGGTTAGGGTTAGGGTTAGGGTTAAGGTTAGGGTTACCTCTAACCGGAGTTAACCCTAGGGGTTAACTGCTCAAGGTTCCTCCCCAAAAACCCCAAGTGCTGGAGCTCACCCACGTCTGCCCCGGGAGCAGGGTCAGGCCCCACAGCTCTGCTCCTGCCAGCGCTGCCGAGCCCTGCACTCCCTTGATGGTGCCATCAGAGCGCCCCACACACCGCAGCACGGGCTGGGCCATTGCTCTGGCTCCGGCAGAGGCACAAGTGCCTTTGGAAGCTGCCAGCGAACAACAAGAGCTGAGAGGCGGCTGCAGAAGGGCTCTGCTGTCGGGCTGAAAGCCAAGGGTGGTGCAGGGCAAAGGAGAGACGGCAGAGCCTCAGCCCTTGGGCTTCCTTCAGAGGAGGTGGCGCTGCTGCCCTTGATCCTGGCTGTTCTCCAGGCCTGACCTGCCCTCAGCGGTCTCCAGTGGCCTCTGGCAAGGCCAGCAGCAGAGACAGGATGTTCTGCACAAATGTCTGCACCTGCTCCTGGGCCTGGGCAGTGCTGAGAGCTCTTCTGCAGCCAAATGCTGATCGTACTTTACAGTCAGACAGCGTGGTGTGGGGTGGAAGGGACCTTAAATCCCCATAGGGATTCAGAGCATCCCACAAGCAGAGCATCCCACAGGGATTCACAGCATCCCACAGGCAGAGCATCGCATAAGGAATCAGAGCATCCCACAAGGATTCAGAGCATCCCACAAGCAGAGCATGCCAGAGGGATTCAGAGCATCCCACAGGGCTCCAGAGCATCCCACAGGGCTCCAGAGCATCCCACCAAGCAGAGCACCCCGCAGAGATTCACAGCATCACACAACCACAGCATAATACAGAGCTCCAGAGCATCCCATAGGGATTCAGAGCACCCCAAGCGCATCAGAACCCCCCCATCTCCCCATGGAAGCCCCCATCGACACCCCTGACCCACCCCCCTCCCCATGGAGCTCCCCCCATGGAACCTGCCTCTCTATGACATCAGCCCCAGCTCCAAGGGACCTGCATCCAGCACCTGTATCCCCGGGGCAGTTGCGCTTTGGGTGCAGTGGTGCTTGCAGCTCCTTGCTTGCAGCTCCTTGGTGTCACCTCCTTGGTGTCACTCTTAGCGGTGGTGGCAGCGATGGCTTTGCTCCGTGTCATCATCCTGCTGGCCTCGGCCTGGCTGGTGCAAGGCTCCTGGGACAGCTGTGGGTGAGTGGCTCCAGGCTCCAGGGTTCCTGGTATTCCATAGGGAGATGCTGCTGCTCCCAGCCACGGTCACACCAATGGGGAGGTGGGATTTGAGGAGCCCCACTTGCTTGCCATCACCCCATGCGCTGGCACAGCACAGCTATGGGGCACCCCATAGGGTCCTGTGTCCTGCAGCACCCTAGGAGGCAGGATGATGCTCATCTCTGGGACACTGCGGAGGGTCCCTTTTCCCTGCAGCACCCAATGGGGAGGGACAATGCTCGCCCTTCATCCCTAAGCATCAAGTGCTGGGCTTCTGCTTCAAGAGGGACCTGCGGTACCCGTCCCATGGCTGATTCTTACGGGATGTCGCGCATCGTCGGAGGCACGGATGCGCACCAGGGCGCCTGGCCGCGGGTGCTCAGCATCCAGTTCCCCACAGCCACCGCATTCTCGCACATCTGCGGGGGGTCCCTCATCCCGTATGAAGACAGGCTGAGGAAGTTGGGGCTTTTCAGCCTGGAGAAGAGAAGGCTGCGTGGAGACCTCATAGCAGCCTTCCAGTACCTGAAGGGGGCCTACAGGGATGCTGGGGAGGGACTCTTTGTCAGGGACTGTAGTGACAGGACAAGGGGTAATGGGTTAAAACTTAAACAGGGGAAGTTTAAATTGGATATAAGGAGGAAATTCTTTCCTGTTAGGGTGGGGAGACGCTGGAATCGGTTGCCCAGGGAGGTTCCGAGTGCTCCATCCCTGGCGGTGTTCAAGGCCAGGTTGGATGAAGCCTTGTGTGGGATGGTTTAGTGAGAGGTGTCCCTGTCCATGGCAGGGGGGTTGGAACTAGATGATCTTAAGGTCCTTTCCAACCCTAACTATTCTATGATTCTGTGATTCTAGGATCACCCCTCAATGGGTCCTCACAGGCACTCACTGCTTCGTCGGGCAAAAGTAAGGGGGAGAAGGGATTGCAGCCATAGGGAATAGGCCAGGAGCAGCTCCCAGCCCGTCCCCTTCCCCATCCTGGATGCACTGGGAAGAGCGCTCAGGAGAAGGCTGCTTCCAGCTTGACAGCCCTTGAGCCTAAGGCACACTGCTTTCCTTTGGGAAGCAGCCGGAATGTGGCTCCTTCCCATCCCTCTTCTCCATAGAATGGATTAGAATAGATTAAAATGGAATGGAATGCAATGCAATGGTTATGGATCATGGAGTGGGGTGGGTTGGGAAGGAGCTTGAGATCATCCACTTCCAACCCCTTGCCATGGGCAGGGATGCCTTCCATAGAGCAGCTTGCTCCAAGCTGGCCTGCAGCACTGCCAGGGATGGAGCAGCCAAACCTTCTCCATCCATGCCATCCCAGTGCCCCAGCACCCTCTTAGGGAATCCCTTCCTTATCTCCAGCCTGCAATTCCCTGTCGGAACCCATCAGCCCTTGTCCTATGGCTCCAATCCCGGCTCTTCCACTCCCTCCCAGCTTCACCACGGATTGCTTCATGATGGTCAGAATCATGGACGTGGCTTGGGCCAATGCCGAGACCCACAAGTGTTGGATACGGCAGGTCGTGGTCCAGGAATATTATACGGCTTAGGATCACGGTTAGGGTTAGGTTTAGAATTAGGGTTAGCTTTAGGGTTAGGGTCAGGGTCACGGTTAGGTACAGGGTTAGGTTTAGGGTTAGGTCTTAGGTTTAGGGATAGGGTTAGGTTTAGGGTTACGTGTTAGGGTTAGGGTTAGGGTTAGGGTTAGGGTTAGGGTTAGGGTTAACTGTAACCGGAGTTAACCCTAGGGGTGGAGTTAAGACCAGGTTGAGTCTTAGGGTTAGGGTTAGAGTTGCAGTTAGGATCAGGTTTAGGGTTAGGATTAGGGTGAGGGTTTAGGGTTAGGGTTAGGGTTAACCTTCACCAGAGTTAAGCCTGGGGGCGGAGTTAACCCCAGGGTTAGGGTTAGGATTAGTGTTAGCATTAACCCTAATCAGAATTAACCCTAGTTGCGGGTTTAATCACAGGCTTAGGGTTAGGGTTAGGGTTAGGGTCTGGCTTAGCGTTAGACTTAAGTTTAGGGTTAGGTTAACCCTAACCGGAGTTAACTAGGGTTAGGGTTAGGGTTAGGGTTAAGGTTAGGGTTACCTCTAACCGGAGTTAACCCTAGGGGTTAACTGCTCAAGGTTCCTCCCCAAAAACCCCAAGTGCTGGAGCTCACCCACGTCTGCCCCGGGAGCAGGGTCAGGCCCCACAGCTCTGCTCCTGCCAGCGCTGCCGAGCCCTGCACTCCCTTGATGGTGCCATCAGAGCGCCCCACACACCGCAGCACGGGCTGGGCCATTGCTCTGGCTCCGGCAGAGGCACAAGTGCCTTTGGAAGCTGCCAGCGAACAACAAGAGCTGAGAGGCGGCTGCAGAAGGGCTCTGCTGTCGGGCTGAAAGCCAAGGGTGGTGCAGGGCAAAGGAGAGACGGCAGAGCCTCAGCCCTTGGGCTTCCTTCAGAGGAGGTGGCGCTGCTGCCCTTGATCCTGGCTGTTCTCCAGGCCTGACCTGCCCTCAGCGGTCTCCAGTGGCCTCTGGCAAGGCCAGCAGCAGAGACAGGATGTTCTGCACAAATGTCTGCACCTGCTCCTGGGCCTGGGCAGTGCTGAGAGCTCTTCTGCAGCCAAATGCTAATCGTACTTTACAGTCAGACAGCGAGGTGTGGGGTGGAAGGGACCTTAAATCCCCATAGGGATTCAGAGCATCCCACAAGCAGAGCATCCCACAGGGATTCACAGCATCCCACAGGCAGAGCATTGCATAAGGAATCAGTGCATCCCACAAGGATTCAGAGCATCCCACAAGCAGAGCATGCCAGTCGGATTCAGAGCATCCCACAGGGCTCCAGAGCATCCCACCAAGCAGAGCACCCCGCAGAGATTCACAGCATCACACAACCACAGCATAATACAGAGCTCCAGAGCATCCCATAGGGATTCAGAGCACCCCAAGCGCATCAGAACCCCCCCATCTCCCCATGGAAGCCCCCATCGACACCCCTGACCCACCCCCCTCCCCATGGAGCTCCCCCCATGGAACCTGCCTCTCTATGACATCAGCCCCAGCTCCAAGGGACCTGCATCCAGCACCTGTATCCCCGGGGCAGTTGCGCTTTGGGTGCAGTGGTGCTTGCAGCTCCTTGCTTGCAGCTCCTTGGTGTCACCTCCTTGGTGTCACTCTTAGCGGTGGTGGCAGCGATGGCTTTGCTCCGTGTCATCATCCTGCTGGCTTCGGCCTGGCTGGTGCAAGGCTCCTGGGACAGCTGTGGGTGAGTGGCTCCAGGCTCCAGGGTTCCTGGTATTCCATAGGGAGATGCTGCTGCTTCCAGCCACGGTCACACCAATGGGGAGGTGGGATTTGAGGAGCCCCACTTGCTTGCCATCACCCCATGCGCTGGCACAGCACAGCTATGGGGCACCCCATAGGGTCCTGTGTCCTGCAGCACCCTAGGAGGCAGGATGATGCTCATCTCTGGGACACTGCGGAGGGTCCCTTTTCCCTGCAGCACCCAATGGGGAGGGACAATGCTCGCCCTTCATCCCTAACCATCAGGTGTTGGGCTTCTGCTTCAAGAGGGACCTGCGGTACCCGTCCCATGGCTGATTCTTACGGGATGTCGCGCATCGTCAGAGGCACGGATGCGCAGCGGGGCGCCTGGCCACGGATGCTCAGCATCCAGTTCCCCACAGCCACCGCATTCTCGCACATCTGCGGGGGGTCCCTCATCCCGTATGAAGACAGGCTGAGGAAGTTGGGGCTTTTCAGCCTGGAGAAGAGAAGGCTGCGTGGAGACCTCAGAGCAGCCTTCCAGTACCTGAAGGGGGCCTACAGGGATGCTGGGGAGGGACTCTTTGTCAGGGACTGTAGTGACAGGACAAGGGGTAATGGGTTAAAACTTAAACAGGGGAAGTTTAAATTGGATATAAGGAGGAAATTCTTTCCTGTTAGGGTGGGGAGACGCTGGAATCGGTTGCCCAGGGAGGTTCCGAGTGCTCCATCCCTGGCGGTGTTCAAGGCCAGGTTGGATGAAGCCTTGTGTGGGATGGTTTAGTGAGAGGTGTCCCTGCCCATGGCAGGGGGGTTGGAACTAGATGATCTTAAGGTCCTTTCCAACCCTAACTATTCTATGATTCTGTGATTCTATGATCACCCCTCAATGGGTCCTCACAGCCACTCACTGCTTCGTCGGGCAAAAGTAAGGGGGAGAAGGGATTGCAGCCATAGGGAATAGGCCAGGAGCAGCTCCCAGCCCGTCCCCTTCCCCATCCTGGGTGCACTGGGAAGAGCGCTCAGGAGAAGGCTGCTTCCAGCTTGACAGCCCTTGAGCCTAAGGCACACTGCTTTCCTTTGGGAAGCAGCCGGAATGTGGCTCCTTCCCATCCCTCTTCTCCATAGAATGGATTAGAATAGATTAAAATGGAATGGAATGCAATGCAATGGTTATGGATCATGGAGTGGGGTGGGTTGGGAAGGAGCTTGAGATCATCCACTTCCAACCCCTTGCCATGGGCAGGGATGCCTTCCATAGAGCAGCTTGCTCCAAGCTGGCCTGCAGCACTGACAGGGATGGAGCAGCCAAACCTTCTCCATCCATGCCATCCCAGTGCCCCAGCACCCTCTTAGGGAATCCCTTCCTTATCTCCAGCCTGCAATTCCCTGTCGGAACCCATCAGCCCTTGTCCTATGGCTCCAATCCCGGCTCTTCCACTCCCTCCCAGCTTCACCACGGATTGCTTCATGATGGTCAGAATCATGGACGTGGCTTGGGCCAATGCCGAGACCCACAAGTGTTGGATACGGCAGGTCGTGGTCCAGGAATATTATACGGCTTAGGATCACGGTTAGGGTTAGGTTTAGAATTAGGGTTAGCTTTAGGGTTAGGGTCAGGGTCACGGTTAGGTACAGGGTTAGGTTTAGGGTTAGGTCTTCGGTTTAGGGATAGGGTTAGGTTTAGGGTTACGTGTTAGGGTTAGGGATAGGGTTAGGGTTAGGGTTAGGGTTAGGGTTAACTGTAACCGGAGTTAACCCTAGGGGTGGAGTTAAGACCAGGTTGAGTCTTAGGGTTAGGGTTAGAGTTGCAGTTAGGATCAGGTTTAGGGTTAGGATTAGGGTGAGGGTTTAGGGTTAGGGTTAGGGTTAACCTTCACCAGAGTTAAGCCTGGGGGCGGAGTTAACCCCAGGGTTAGGGTTAGGATTAGTGTTAGCATTAACCCTAATCAGAATTAAACCTAGTTGCGGGTTTAATCACAGGCTTAGGGTTAGGGTTAGGGTTAGGGTCTGGCTTAGCGTTAGACTTAAGTTTAGGGTTAGGTTAACCCTAACCGGAGTTAACTAGGGTTAGGGTTAGGGTTAGGGTTAAGGTTAGGGTTACCTCTAACCGGAGTTAACCCTAGGGGTTAACTGCTCAAGGTTCCTCCCCAAAAACCCCAAGTGCTGGAGCTCACCCACGTCTGCCCCGGGAGCAGGGTCAGGCCCCACAGCTCTGGTCCTGCCAGCGCTGCCGAGCCCTGCACTCCCTTGATGGTGCCATCAGAGCGCCCCACACAGCGCAGCACGGGCTGGGCCATTGCTCTGGCTCCGGCAGAGGCACAAGTGCCTTTGGAAGCTGCCAGCGAACAACAAGAGCTGAGAGGCGGCTGCAGAAGGGCTCTGCTGTCGGGCTGAAAGCCAAGGGTGGTGCAGGGCAAAGGAGAGACGGCAGAGCCTCAGCCCTTGGGCTTCCTTCAGAGGAGGTGGCGCTGCTGCCCTTGATCCTGGCTGTTCTCCAGGCCTCACCTGCCCTCAGCGGTCTCCAGTGGCCTCTGGCAAGGCCAGCAGCAGAGACAGGATGTTCTGCACAAATGTCTGCACCTGCTCCTGGGCCTGGGCAGTGCTGAGAGCTCTTCTGCAGCCAAATGCAAATCGTACTTTACAGTCAGACAGCGTGGTGTGGGGTGGAAGGGACCTTAAATCCCCATAGGGATTCAGAGCATCCCACAAGCAGAGCATCCCACAGGGATTCACAGCATCCCACAGGCAGAGCATTGCATAAGGAATCAGAGCATCCCACAAGGATTCAGAGCATCCCACAAGCAGAGCATGCCAGACGGATTCAGAGCATCCCACAGGGCTCCAGAGCATCCCACCAAGCAGAGCACCCCGCAGAGATTCACAGCATCACACAACCACAGCATAATACAGAGCTCCAGAGCATCCCATAGGGATTCAGAGCACCCCAAGCGCATCAGAACCCCCCCATCTCCCCATGGAAGCCCCCATCGACACCCCTGACCCACCCCCCTCCCCATGGAGCTCCCCCCATGGAACCTGCCTCTCTATGACATCAGCCCCAGCTCCAAGGGACCTGCATCCAGCACCTGTATCCCCGGGGCAGTTGCGCTTTGGGTGCAGTGGTGCTTGCAGCTCCTTGCTTGCAGCTCCTTGGTGTCACCTCCTTGGTGTCACTCTTAGCGGTGGTGGCAGCGATGGCTTTGCTCCGTGTCATCATCCTGCTGGCTTCGGCCTGGCTGGTGCAAGGCTCCTGGGACAGCTGTGGGTGAGTGGCTCCAGGCTCCAGGGTTCCTGGTATTCCATAGGGAGATGCTGCTGCTTCCAGCCACGGTCACACCAATGGGGAGGTGGGATTTGAGGAGCCCCACTTGCTTGCCATCACCCCATGCGCTGGCACAGCACAGCTATGGGGCACCCCATAGGGTCCTGTGTCCTGCAGCACCCTAGGAGGCAGGATGATGCTCATCTCTGGGACACTGCGGAGGGTCCCTTTTCCCTGCAGCACCCAATGGGGCGGGACAATGCTCGCCCTTCATCCCTAACCATCAGGTGTTGGGCTTCTGCTTCAAGAGGGACCTGCGGTACCCGTCCCATGGCTGATTCTTACGGGATGTCGCGCATCGTCGGAGGCACGGATGCGCAGCGGGGCGCCTGGCCACGGATGCTCAGCATCCAGTTCCCCACAGCCACCGCATTCTCGCACATCTGCGGGGGGTCCCTCATCCCGTATGAAGACAGGCTGAGGAAGTTGGGGCTTTTCAGCCTGGAGAAGAGAAGGCTGCGTGGAGACCTCAGAGCAGCCTTCCAGTACCTGAAGGGGGCCTACAGGGATGCTGGGGAGGGACTCTTTGTCAGGGACTGTAGTGACAGGACAAGGGGTAATGGGTTAAAACTTAAACAGGGGAAGTTTAAATTGGATATAAGGAGGAAATTCTTTCCTGTTAGGGTGGGGAGACGCTGGGATCGGTTGCCCAGGGAGGTTCCGAGTGCTCCATCCCTGGCGGCGTTCAAGGCCAGGTTGGATGAAGCCTTGTGTGGGATGGTTTAGTGAGAGGTGTCCCTGTCCATGGCAGGGGTGTTGGAACTAGATGATCTTAAGGTCCTTTCCAACCCTAACTATTCTATGATTCTGTGATTCTAGGATCACCCCTCAATGGGTCCTCACAGGCACTCACTGCTTCGTCGGGCAAAAGTAAGGGGGAGAAGGGATTGCAGCCATAGGGAATAGGCCAGGAGCAGCTCCCAGCCCGTCCCCTTCCCCATCCTGGGTGCACTGGGAAGAGCGCTCAGGAGAAGGCTGCTTCCAGCTTGACAGCCCTTGAGCCTAAGGCACACTGCTTTCCTTTGGGAAGCAGCCGGAATGTGGCTCCTTCCCATCCCTCTTCTCCATAGAATGGATTAGAATAGATTAAAATGGAATGGAATGCAATGCAATGGTTATGGATCATGGAGTGGGGTGAGTTGGGAAGGAGCTTGAGATCATCCACTTCCAACCCCTTGCCATGGGCAGGGATGCCTTCCATAGAGCAGCTTGCTCCAAGCTGGCCTGCAGCACTGCCAGGGATGGAGCAGCCAAACCTTCTCCATCCATGCCATCCCAGTGCCCCAGCACCCTCTTAGGGAATCCCTTCCTTATCTCCAGCCTGCAATTCCCTGTCGGAACCCATCAGCCCTTGTCCTATGGCTCCAATCCCGGCTCTTCCACTCCCTCCCAGCTTCACCACCGATTGCTTCATGATGGTCAGAATCATGGACGTGGCTTGGGCCAATGCTGAGACCCACAAGTGTTGGATACGGCAGGTCGTGGTCCAGGAATATTATACGGCTTAGGATCACGGTTAGGGTTAGGTTTAGAATTAGGGTTAGCTTTAGGGTTAGGGTCAGGGTCACGGTTAGGTACAGGGTTAGGTTTAGGGTTAGGTCTTCGGTTTAGGGATAGGGTTAGGTTTAGGGTTACGTGTTAGGGTTAGGGATAGGGTTAGGGTTAGGGTTAACTGTAACCGGAGTTAACCCTAGGGGTGGAGTTAAGACCAGGTTGAGTCTTAGGGTTAGGGTTAGAGTTGCAGTTAGGATCAGGTTTAGGGTTAGGATTAGGGTGAGGGTTTAGGGTTAGGGTTAGGGTTAACCTTCACCAGAGTTAAGCCTGGGGGCGGAGTTAACCCCAGGGTTAGGGTTAGGATTAGTGTTAGCATTAACCCTAATCAGAATTAAACCTAGTTGCGGGTTTAATCACAGGCTTAGGGTTAGGGTTAGGGTTAGGGTCTGGCTTAGCGTTAGACTTAAGTTTAGGGTTAGGTTAACCCTAACCGGAGTTAACTAGGGTTAGGGTTAGGGTTAGGGTTAAGGTTAGGGTTACCTCTAACCGGAGTTAACCCTAGGGGTTAACTGCTCAAGGTTCCTCCCCAAAAACCCCAAGTGCTGGAGCTCACCCACGTCTGCCCCGGGAGCAGGGTCAGGCCCCACAGCTCTGCTCCTGCCAGCGCTGCCGAGCCCTGCACTCCCTTGATGGTGCCATC
The DNA here is from genome assembly GCF_037157495.1 of Lathamus discolor. NCBI lineage: Eukaryota > Metazoa > Chordata > Aves > Psittaciformes > Psittacidae > Lathamus > Lathamus discolor. The sequence goes on along the minus strand of NC_088892.1, from coordinate 436,032 downwards.
AGAGCGCCCCACACACCGCAGCACGGGCTGGGCCATTGCTCTGGCTCCGGCAGAGGCACAAGTGCCTTTGGAAGCTGCCAGCGAACAACAAGAGCTGAGAGGCGGCTGCAGAAGGGCTCTGCTGTCGGGCTGAAAGCCAAGGGTGGTGCAGGGCAAAGGAGAGACGGCAGAGCCTCAGCCCTTGGGCTTCCTTCAGAGGAGGTGGCGCTGCTGCCCTTGATCCTGGCTGTTCTCCAGGCCTCACCTGCCCTCAGCGGTCTCCAGTGGCCTCTGGCAAGGCCAGCAGCAGAGACAGGATGTTCTGCACAAATGTCTGCACCTGCTCCTGGGCCTGGGCAGTGCTGAGAGCTCTTCTGCAGCCAAATGCAAATCGTACTTTACAGTCAGACAGCGTGGTGTGGGGTGGAAGGGACCTTAAATCCCCATAGGGATTCAGAGCATCCCACAAGCAGAGCATCCCACAGGGATTCACAGCATCCCACAGGCAGAGCATTGCATAAGGAATCAGAGCATCCCACAAGGATTCAGAGCATCCCACAAGCAGAGCATGCCAGACGGATTCAGAGCATCCCACAGGGCTCCAGAGCATCCCACCAAGCAGAGCACCCCGCAGAGATTCACAGCATCACACAACCACAGCATAATACAGAGCTCCAGAGCATCCCATAGGGATTCAGAGCACCCCAAGCGCATCAGAACCCCCCCATCTCCCCATGGAAGCCCCCATCGACACCCCTGACCCACCCCCCTCCCCATGGAGCTCCCCCCATGGAACCTGCCTCTCTATGACATCAGCCCCAGCTCCAAGGGACCTGCATCCAGCACCTGTATCCCCGGGGCAGTTGCGCTTTGGGTGCAGTGGTGCTTGCAGCTCCTTGCTTGCAGCTCCTTGGTGTCACCTCCTTGGTGTCACTCTTAGCGGTGGTGGCAGCGATGGCTTTGCTCCGTGTCATCATCCTGCTGGCTTCGGCCTGGCTGGTGCAAGGCTCCTGGGACAGCTGTGGGTGAGTGGCTCCAGGCTCCAGGGTTCCTGGTATTCCATAGGGAGATGCTGCTGCTTCCAGCCACGGTCACACCAATGGGGAGGTGGGATTTGAGGAGCCCCACTTGCTTGCCATCACCCCATGCGCTGGCACAGCACAGCTATGGGGCACCCCATAGGGTCCTGTGTCCTGCAGCACCCTAGGAGGCAGGATGATGCTCATCTCTGGGACACTGCGGAGGGTCCCTTTTCCCTGCAGCACCCAATGGGGCGGGACAATGCTCGCCCTTCATCCCTAACCATCAGGTGTTGGGCTTCTGCTTCAAGAGGGACCTGCGGTACCCGTCCCATGGCTGATTCTTACGGGATGTCGCGCATCGTCGGAGGCACGGATGCGCAGCGGGGCGCCTGGCCACGGATGCTCAGCATCCAGTTCCCCACAGCCACCGCATTCTCGCACATCTGCGGGGGGTCCCTCATCCCGTATGAAGACAGGCTGAGGAAGTTGGGGCTTTTCAGCCTGGAGAAGAGAAGGCTGCGTGGAGACCTCAGAGCAGCCTTCCAGTACCTGAAGGGGGCCTACAGGGATGCTGGGGAGGGACTCTTTGTCAGGGACTGTAGTGACAGGACAAGGGGTAATGGGTTAAAACTTAAACAGGGGAAGTTTAAATTGGATATAAGGAGGAAATTCTTTCCTGTTAGGGTGGGGAGACGCTGGAATCGGTTGCCCAGGGAGGTTCCGAGTGCTCCATCCCTGGCGGCGTTCAAGGCCACGTTGGATGAAGCCTTGTGTGGGATGGTTTAGTGAGAGGTGTCCCTGTCCATGGCAGGGGTGTTGGAACTAGATGATCTTAAGGTCCTTTCCAACCCTAACTATTCTATGATTCTGTGATTCTAGGATCACCCCTCAATGGGTCCTCACAGGCACTCACTGCTTCGTCGGGCAAAAGTAAGGGGGAGAAGGGATTGCAGCCATAGGGAATAGGCCAGGAGCAGCTCCCAGCCCGTCCCCTTCCCCATCCTGGGTGCACTGGGAAGAGCGCTCAGGAGAAGGCTGCTTCCAGCTTGACAGCCCTTGAGCCTAAGGCACACTGCTTTCCTTTGGGAAGCAGCCGGAATGTGGCTCCTTCCCATCCCTCTTCTCCATAGAATGGATTAGAATAGATTAAAATGGAATGGAATGCAATGCAATGGTTATGGATCATGGAGTGGGGTGAGTTGGGAAGGAGCTTGAGATCATCCACTTCCAACCCCTTGCCATGGGCAGGGATGCCTTCCATAGAGCAGCTTGCTCCAAGCTGGCCTGCAGCACTGCCAGGGATGGAGCAGCCAAACCTTCTCCATCCATGCCATCCCAGTGCCCCAGCACCCTCTTAGGGAATCCCTTCCTTATCTCCAGCCTGCAATTCCCTGTCGGAACCCATCAGCCCTTGTCCTATGGCTCCAATCCCGGCTCTTCCACTCCCTCCCAGCTTCACCACGGATTGCTTCATGATGGTCAGAATCATGGACGTGGCTTGGGCCAATGCCGAGACCCACAAGTGTTGGATACGGCAGGTCGTGGTCCAGGAATATTATACGGCTTAGGATCACGGTTAGGGTTAGGTTTAGAATTAGGGTTAGCTTTAGGGTTAGGGTCAGGGTCACGGTTAGGTACAGGGTTAGGTTTAGGGTTAGGTCTTAGGTTTAGGGATAGGGTTAGGTTTAGGGTTACGTGTTAGGGTTAGGGTTAGGGTTAGGGTTAGGGTTAGGGTTAACTGTAACCGGAGTTAACCCTAGGGGTGGAGTTAAGACCAGGTTGAGTCTTAGGGTTAGGGTTAGAGTTGCAGTTAGGATCAGGTTTAGGGTTAGGATTAGGGTTAGGGTTTAGGGTTAGGGTTAGGGTTAACCTTCACCAGAGTTAAGCCTGGGGGCGGAGTTAACCCCAGGGTTAGGGTTAGGATTAGTGTTAGCATTAACCCTAATCAGAATTAACCCTAGTTGCGGGTTTAATCACAGGCTTAGTGTTAGGGTTAGGGTTAGGGTCTGGCTTAGCGTTAGACTTAAGTTTAGGGTTAGGTTAACCCTAACCGGAGTTAACTAGGCTTAGGGTTAGGGTTAGGGTTAAGGTTAGGGTTACCTCTAACCGGAGTTAACCCTAGGGGTTAACTGCTCAAGGTTCCTCCCCAAAAACCCCAAGTGCTGGAGCTCACCCACGTCTGCCCCGGGAGCAGGGTCAGGCCCCACAGCTCTGCTCCTGCCAGCGCTGCCGAGCCCTGCACTCCCTTGATGGTGCCATCAGAGCGCCCCACACACCGCAGCACGGGCTGGGCCATTGCTCTGGCTCCGGCAGAGGCACAAGTGCCTTTGGAAGCTGCCAGCGAACAACAAGAGCTGAGAGGCGGCTGCAGAAGGGCTCTGCTGTGGGGCTGAAAGCCAAGGGTGGTGCAGGGCAAAGGAGAGACGGCAGAGCCTCAGCCCTTGGGCTTCCTTCAGAGGAGGTGGCGCTGCTGCCCTTGATCCTGGCTGTTCTCCAGGCCTGACCTGCCCTCAGCGGTCTCCAGTGGCCTCTGGCAAGGCCAGCAGCAGAGACAGGATGTTCTGCACAAATGTCTGCACCTGCTCCTGGGCCTGGGCAGTGCTGAGAGCTCTTCTGCAGCCAAATGCAAATCGTACTTTACAGTCAGACAGCGTGGTGTGGGGTGGAAGGGACCTTAAATCCCCATAGGGATTCAGAGCATCCCACAAGCAGAGCATCCCACAGGGATTCACAGCATCCCACAGGCAGAGCATCGCATAAGGAATCAGAGCATCCCACAAGGATTCAGAGCATCCCACAAGCAGAGCACGCCAGAGGGATTCAGAGCATCCCACAGGGCTCCAGAGCATCCCACAGGGCTCCAGAGCATCCCACCAAGCAGAGCACCCCGCAGAGATTCACAGCATCACACAACCACAGCATAATACAGAGCTCCAGAGCATCCCATAGGGATTCAGAGCACCCCAAGCGCATCAGAAACCCCCATCTCCCCATGGAAGCCCCCATCGACACCCCTGACCCACCCCCCTCCCCATGGAGCTCCCCCCATGGAACCTGCCTCTCTATGACATCAGCCCCAGCTCCAAGGGACCTGCATCCAGCACCTGTATCCCCGGGGCAGTTGCGCTTTGGGTACAGTGGTGCTTGCAGCTCCTTGCTTGCAGCTCCTTGGTGTCACCTCCTTGGTGTCACTCTTAGCGGTGGTGGCAGCGATGGCTTTGCTCCGTGTCATCATCCTGCTGGCTTCGGCCTGGCTGGTGCAAGGCTCCTGGGACAGCTGTGGGTGAGTGGCTCCAGGCTCCAGGGTTCCTGGTATTCCATAGGGAGATGCTGCTGCTCCCAGCCACGGTCACACCAATGGGGAGGTGGGATTTGAGGAGCCCCACTTGCTTGCCATCACCCCATGCGCTGGCACAGCACAGCTATGGGGCACCCCATAGGGTCCTGTGTCCTGCAGCACCCTAGGAGGCAGGATGATGCTCATCTCTGGGACACTGCGGAGGGTCCCTTTTCCCTGCAGCACCCAATGGGGCGGGACAATGCTCGCCCTTCATCCCTAAGCATCAAGTGTTGGGCTTCTGCTTCAAGAGGGACCTGCGGTGCCCGTCCCATGGCTGATTCTTACGGGATGTCGCGCATCGTCGGAGGCACGGATGCGCACCAGGGCGCCTGGCCGCGGGTGCTCAGCATCCAGTTCCCCACAGCCACCGCATTCTCGCACATCTGCGGGGGGTCCCTCATCCCGTATGAAGACAGGCTGAGGAAGTTGGGGCTTTTCAGCCTGGAGAAGAGAAGGCTGCGTGGAGACCTCAGAGCAGCCTTCCAGTACCTGAAGGGGGCCTACAGGGATGCTGGGGAGGGACTCTTTGTCAGGGACTGTAGTGACAGGACAAGGGGTAATGGGTTAAAACTTAAACAGGGCAAGTTTAAATTGGATATAAGGAGGAAATTCTTTCCTGTTAGGGTGGGGAGACGCTGGAATCGGTTGCCCAGGGAGGTTCCGAGTGCTCCATCCCTGGCGGCGTTCAAGGCCAGGTTGGATGAAGCCTTGTGTGGGATGGTTTAGTGAGAGGTGTCCCTGTCCATGGCAGGGGGGTTGGAACTAGATGATCTTAAGGTCCTTTCCAACCCTAACTATTCTATGATTCTGTGATTCTAGGATCACCCCTCAATGGGTCCTCACAGCCACTCACTGCTTCGTCGGGCAAAAGTAAGGGGGAGAAGGGATTGCAGCCATAGGGAATAGGCCAGGAGCAGCTCCCAGCCCGTCCCCTTCCCCATCCTGGATGCACTGGGAAGAGCGCTCAGGAGAAGGCTGCTTCCAGCTTGACAGCCCTTGAGCCTAAGGCACACTGCTTTCCTTTGGGAAGCAGCCGGAATGTGGCTCCTTCCCATCCCTCTTCTCCATAGAATGGATTAGAATAGATTAAAATGGAATGGAATGCAATGCAATGGTTATGGATCATGGAGTGGGGTGGGTTGGGAAGGAGCTTGAGATCATCCACTTCCAACCCCTTGCCATGGGCAGGGATGCCTTCCATAGAGCAGCTTGCTCCAAGCTGGCCTGCAGCACTGCCAGGGATGGAGCATCCAAACCTTCTCCATCCATGCCATCCCAGTGCCCCAGCACCCTCTGAGGGAATCCCTTCCTTATCTCCAGCCTGCAATTCCCTGTCGGAACCCATCAGCCCTTGTCCTATGGCTCCAATCCCTGCTCTTCCACTCCCTCCCAGCTTCACCACGGATTGCTTCATGATGGTCAGAATCATGGACGTGGTTTGGGCCAATGCCGAGACCCACAAGTGTTGGATACGGCAGGTCGTGGTCCAGGAATATTATACGGCTTAGGATCACGGTTAGGGTTAGGTTTAGAATTACGGTTAGCTTTAGGGTTAGGGTCAGGGTCACGGTTAGGTACAGGGTTAGGTTTAGGGTTAGGTCTTAGGTTTAGGGATAGGGTTAGGTTTAGGGTTACGTGTTAGGGTTAGGGATAGGGTTAGGGTTAGGGTTAGGGTTAACTGTAACCGGAGTTAACCCTCGGGGTGGAGTTAAGACCAGGTTGAGTCTTAGGGTTAGGGTTAGAGTTGCAGTTAGGATCAGGTTTAGGGTTAGGATTAGGGTGAGGGTTTAGGGTTAGGGTTAGGGTTAACCTTCACCAGAGTTAAGCCTGGGGGCGGAGTTAACCCCAGGGTTAGGGTTAGGATTAGTGTTAGCATTAACCCTAATCAGAATTAACCCTAGTTGCGGGTTTAATCCCAGGCTTAGGGTTAGGGTTAGGGTTAGGGTCTGGCTTAGCGTTAGACTTAAGTTTAGGGTTAGGTTAACCCTAACCGGAGTTAACTAGGCTTAGGGTTAGGGTTAGGGTTAGGGTTTCCTCTAACCGGAGTTAACCCTAGGGGTTAACTGCTCAAGGTTCCTCCCCAAAAACCCCAAGTGCTGGAGCTCACCCACGTCCGCCCCGGGAGCAGGGTCAGGCCCCACAGCTCTGCTCCTGCCAGCGCTGCCGAGCCCTGCACTCCCTTGATGGTGCCATCAGAGCGCCCCACACACCGCAGCACGGGCTGGGCCATTGCTCTGGCTCCGGCAGAGGCACAAGTGCCTTTGGAAGCTGCCAGCGAACAACAAGAGCTGAGAGGCGGCTGCAGAAGGGCTCTGCTGTGGGGCTGAAAGCCAAGGGTGGTGCAGGGCAAAGGAGAGACGGCAGAGCCTCAGCCCTTGGGCTTCCTTCAGAGGAGGTGGCGCTGCTGCCCTTGATCCTGGCTGTTCTCCAGGCCTGACCTGCCCTCAGCGGTCTCCAGTGGCCTCTGGCAAGGCCAGCAGCAGAGACAGGATGTTCTGCACAAATGTCTGCACCTGCTCCTGGGCCTGGGCAGTGCTGAGAGCTCTTCTGCAGCCAAATGCAAATCGTACTTTACAGTCAGACAGCGTGGTGTGGGGTGGAAGGGACCTTAAATCCCCATAGGGATTCAGAGCATCCCACAAGCAGAGCATCCCACAGGGATTCACAGCATCCCACAGTCAGAGCATCGCATAAGGAATCAGAGCATCCCACAAGCATTCAGAGCATCCCACAAGCAGAGCATGCCAGAGGGATTCAGAGCATCCCACAGGGCTCCAGAGCATCCCGCAGGGCTCCAGAGCATCCCATCAAGCAGAGCACCCCGCAGAGATTCACAGCATCACACAACCACAGCATAATACAGAGCTCCAGAGCATCCCATAGGGATTCAGAGCACCCCAAGCGCATCAGAACCCCCCCATCTCCCCATGGAAGCCCCCATCGACACCCCTGACCCACCCCCCTCCCCATGGAGCTCCCCCCATGGAACCTGCCTCTCTATGACATCAGCCCCAGCTCCAAGGGACCTGCATCCAGCACCTGTATCCCCGGGGCAGTTGCGCTTTGGGTGCAGTGGTGCTTGCAGCTCTTTGCTTGCAGCTCCTTGGTGTCACCTCCTTGGTGTCACTCTTAGCGGTGGTGGCAGCGATGGCTTTGCTCCGTGTCATCATCCTGCTGGCTTCGGCCTGGCTGGTGCAAGGCTCCTGGGACAGCTGTGGGTGAGTGGCTCCAGGCTCCAGGGTTCCTGGTATTCCATAGGGAGATGCTGCTGCTTCCAGCCACGGTCACACCAATGGGGAGGTGGGATTTGAGGAGCCCCACTTGCTTGCCATCACCCCATGCGCTGGCACAGCACAGCTATGGGGCACCCCATAGGGTCCTGTGTCCTGCAGCACCCTAGGAGGCAGGATGATGCTCATCTCTGGGACACTGCGGAGGGTCCCTTTTCCCTGCAGCACCCAATGGGGCGGGACAATGCTCGCCCTTCATCCCTAAGCATCAAGTGTTGGGCTTCTGCTTCAAGAGGGACCTGCGGTGCCCGTCCCATGGCTGATTCTTACGGGATGTCGCGCATCGTCGGAGGCACGGATGCGCACCAGGGCGCCTGGCCGCGGATGCTCAGCATCCAGTTCCCCACAGCCACCGCATTCTCGCACATCTGCGGGGGGTCCCTCATCCCGTATGAAGACAGGCTGAGGAAGTTGGGGCTTTTCAGCCTGGAGAAGAGAAGGCTGCGTGGAGACCTCAGAGCAGCCTTCCAGTACCTGAAGGGGGCCTACAGGGATGCTGGGGAGGGACTCTTTGTCAGGGACTGTAGTGACAGGACAAGGGGTAATGGGTTAAAACTTAAACAGGGCAAGTTTAAATTGGATATAAGGAGGAAATTCTTTCCTGTTAGGGTGGGGAGACGCTGGAATCGGTTGCCCAGGGAGGTTCCGAGTGCTCCATCCCTGGCGGCGTTCAAGGCCAGGTTGGATGAAGCCTTGTGTGGGATGGTTTAGTGAGAGGTGTCCCTGTCCATGGCAGGGGGGTTGGAACTAGATGATCTTAAGGTCCTTTCCAACCCTAACTATTCTATGATTCTGTGATTCTATGATCACCCCTCAATGGGTCCTCACAGCCACTCACTGCTTCGTCGGGCAAAAGTAAGGGGGAGAAGGGATTGCAGCCATAGGGAATAGGCCAGGAGCAGCTCCCAGCCCGTCCCCTTCCCCATCCTGGATGCACTGGGAAGAGCGCTCAGGAGAAGGCTGCTTCCAGCTTGACAGACCTTCAGCCTAAGGCACACTGCTTTCCTTTGCGAAGCAGCCGCAATGTGGCTCCTTCCCATCCCTCTTCTCCATAGAATGGATTAGAATAGATTAAAATGGAATGGAATGCAATGCAATGGTTATGGATCATGGAGTGGGGTGAGTTGGGAAGGAGCTTGAGATCATCCACTTCCAACCCCTTGCCATGGGCAGGGATGCCTTCCATAGAGCAGCTTGCTCCAAGCTGGCCTGCAGCACTGCCAGGGATGGAGCAGCCAAACCTTCTCCATCCATGCCATCCCAGTGCCCCAGCACCCTCTTAGGGAATCCCTTCCTTATCTCCAGCCTGCAATTCCCTGTCGGAACCCATCAGCCCTTGTCCTATGGCTCCAATCCCTGCTCTTCCACTCCCTCCCAGCTTCACCACGGATTGCTTCATGATGGTCAGAATCATGGACGTGGCTTGGGCCAATGCCGAGACCCACAAGTGTTGGATACGGCAGGTCGTGGTCCAGGAATATTATACGGCTTAGGATCACGGTTAGGGTTAGGTTTAGAATTAGGGTTAGCTTTAGGGTTAGGGTCAGGGTCACGGTTAGGTACAGGGTTAGGTTTAGGGTTAGGTCTTAGGTTTAGGGATAGGGTTAGGTTTAGGGTTACGTGTTAGGGTTAGGGATAGGGTTAGGGTTAGGGTTAGGGTTAGGGTTAACTGTAACCGGAGTTAACCCTAGGGGTGGAGTTAAGACCAGGTTGAGTCTTAGGGTTAGGGTTAGAGTTGCAGTTAGGATCAGGTTTAGGGTTAGGATTAGGGTTAGGGTTTAGGGTTAGGGTTAGGGTTAACCTTCACCAGAGTTAAGCCTGGGGGCGGAGTTAACCCCAGGGTTAGGGTTAGGATTAGTGTTAGCATTAACCCTAATCAGAATTAAACCTAGTTGCGGGTTTAATCACAGGCTTAGGGTTAGGGTTAGGGTTAGGGTCTGGCTTAGCGTTAGACTTAAGTTTAGGGTTAGGTTAACCCTAACCGGAGTTAACTAGGCTTAGGGTTAGGGTTAGGGTTAAGGTTAGGGTTACCTCTAACCGGAGTTAACCCTAGGGGTTAACTGCTCAAGGTTCCTCCCCAAAAACCCCAAGTGCTGGAGCTCACCCACGTCTGCCCCGGGAGCAGGGTCAGGCCCCACAGCTCTGCTCCTGCCAGCGCTGCCGAGCCCTGCACTCCCTTGATGGTGCCATCAGAGCGCCCCACACACCGCAGCACGGGCTGGGCCATTGCTCTGGCTCCGGCAGAGGCACAAGTGCCTTTGGAAGCTGCCAGCGAACAACAAGAGCTGAGAGGCGGCTGCAGAAGGGCTCTGCTGTGGGGCTGAAAGCCAAGGGTGGTGCAGGGCAAAGGAGAGACGGCAGAGCCTCAGCCCTTGGGCTTCCTTCAGAGGAGGTGGAGCTGCTGCCCTTGATCCTGGCTGTTCTCCAGTCCTCACCTGCCCTCAGCGGTCTCCAGTGGCCTCTGGCAAGGCCAGCAGCAGAGACAGGATGTTCTGCACAAATGTCTGCACCTGCTCCTGGGCCTGGGCAGTGCTGAGAGCTCTTCTGCAGCCAAATGCAAATCGTACTTTACAGTCAGACAGCGTGGTGTGGGGTGGAAGGGACCTTAAATCCCCATAGGGATTCAGAGCATCCCACAAGCAGAGCATCCCACAGGGATTCACAGCATCCCACAGTCAGAGCATCGCATAAGGAATCAGAGCATCCCACAAGGATTCAGAGCATCCCACAAGCAGAGCATGCCAGAGGGATTCAGAGCATCCCACAGGGCTCCAGAGCATCCCGCAGGGCTCCAGAGCATCCCACCAAGCAGAGCACCCCGCAGAGATTCACAGCATCACACAACCACAGCATAATACAGAGCTCCAGAGCATCCCATAGGGATTCAGAGCACCCCAAGCGCATCAGAAACCCCCATCTCCCCATGGAAGCCCCCATCGACACCCCTGACCCACCCCCCTCCCCATGGAGCTCCCCCCATGGAACCTGCCTCTCTATGACATCAGCCCCAGCTCCAAGGGACCTGCATCCAGCACCTGTATCCCCGGGGCAGTTGCGCTTTGGGTACAGTGGTGCTTGCAGCTCCTTGCTTGCAGCTCCTTGGTGTCACCTCCTTGGTGTCACTCTTAGCGGTGGTGGCAGCGATGGCTTTGCTCCGTGCCATCATCCTGCTGGCTTCGGCCTGGCTGGTGCAAGGCTCCTGGGACAGCTGTGGGTGAGTGGCTCCAGGCTCCAGGGTTCCTGGTATTCCATAGGGAGATGCTGCTGCTCCCAGCCACGGTCACACCAATGGGGAGGTGGGATTTGAGGAGCCCCACTTGCTTGCCATCACCCCATGCGCTGGCACAGCACAGCTATGGGGCACCCCATAGGGTCCTGTGTCCTGCAGCACCCCAGGAGGCAGGATGATGCTCATCTCTGGGACACTGCGGAGGGTCCCTTTTCCCTGCAGCACCCAATGGGGCGGGACAATGCTCGCCCTTCATCCCTAAGCATCAAGTGTTGGGCTTTTGCTTCAAGAGGGACCTGCGGTACCCGTCCCATGGCTGATTCTTACGGGATGTCGCGCATCGTCGGAGGCACGGATGCGCACCAGGGCGCCTGGCCGCGGGTGCTCAGCATCCAGTTCCCCACAGCCACCGCATTCTCGCACATCTGCGGGGGGTCCCTCATCCCGTATGAAGACAGGCTGAGGAAGTTGGGGCTTTTCAGCCTGGAGAAGAGAAGGCTGCGTGGAGACCTCAGAGCAGCCTTCCAGTACCTGAAGGGGGCCTACAGGGATGCTGGGGAGGGACTCTTTGTCAGGGACTGTAGTGACAGGACAAGGGGTAATGGGTTAAAACTTAAACAGGGCAAGTTTAAATTGGATATAAGGAGGAAATTCTTTCCTGTTAGGGTGGGGAGACGCTGGAATCGGTTGCCCAGGGAGGTTCCGAGTGCTCCATCCCTGGCGGTGTTCAAGGCCAGGTTGGATGAAGCCTTGTGTGGGATGGTTTAGTGAGAGGTGTCCCTGTCCATGGCAGGGGGGTTGGAACTAGATGATCTTAAGGTCCTTTCCAACCCTAACTATTCTATGATTCTGTGATTCTATGATCACCCCTCAATGGGTCCTCACAGCCACTCACTGCTTCGTCGGGCAAAAGTAAGGGGGAGAAGGGATTGCAGCCATAGGGAATAGGCCAGGAGCAGCTCCCAGCCCGTCCCCTTCCCCATCCTGGATGCACTGGGAAGAGCGCTCAGGAGAAGGCTGCTTCCAGCTTGACAGCCCTTGAGCCTAAGGCACACTGCTTTCCTTTGGGAAGCAGCCGGAATGTGGCTCCTTCCCATCCCTCTTCTCCATAGAATGGATTAGAATAGATTAAAATGGAATGGAATGCAATGCAATGGTTATGGATCATGGAGTGGGGTGGGTTGGGAAGGAGCTTGAGATCATCCACTTCCAACCCCTTGCCATGGGCAGGGATGCCTTCCATAGAGCAGCTTGCTCCAAGCTGGCCTGCAGCACTGCCAGGGATGGAGCATCCAAACCTTCTCCATCCATGCCATCCCAGTGCCCCAGCACCCTCTTAGGGAATCCCTTCCTTATCTCCAGCCTTTAATTCCATCTCGGAACCCATCAGCCCTTGTCCTATGGCTCCAATCCCTGCTCTTCCACTCCCTCCCAGCTTCACCACGGATTGCTTCATGATGGTCAGAATCATGGACGTGGCTTGGGCCAATGCCGAGACCCACAAGTGTTGGATACGGCAGGTCGTGGTCCAGGAATATTATACGGCTTAGGATCACGGTTAGGGTTAGGTTTAGAATTACGGTTAGCTTTACGGTTAGGGTCAGGGTCGCGGTTAGGTACAGGGTTAGGTTTAGGGTTAGGTCTTAGGTTTAGGGATAGGGTTAGGTTTAGGGTTACGTGTTAGGGTTAGGGATAGGGTTAGGGTTAGGGTTAGGGTTAACTGTAACCGGAGTTAACCCTAGGGGTGGAGTTAAGACCAGGTTGAGTCTTAGGGTTAGGGTTAGAGTTGCAGTTAGGATCAGGTTTAGGGTTAGGATTAGGGTTAGGGTTTAGGGTTAGGGTTAGGGTTAACCTTCACCAGAGTTAAGCCTGGGGGCGGAGTTAACCCCAGGGTTAGGGTTAGGATTAGTGTTAGCATTAACCCTAATCAGAATTAACCCTAGTTGCGGGTTTAATCACAGGCTTAGGGTTAGGGTTAGGGTTAGGGTCTGGCTTAGCGTTAGACTTAAGTTTAGGGTTAGGTTAACCCTAACCGGAGTTAACTAGGCTTAGGGTTAGGGTTAGGGTTAAGGTTAGGGTTACCTCTAACCGGAGTTAACCCTAGGGGTTAACTGCTCAAGGTTCCTCCCCAAAAACCCCAAGTGCTGGAGCTCACCCACGTCTGCCCTGGGAGCAGGGTCAGGCCCCACAGCTCTGCTCCTGCCAGCGCTGCCGAGACTGCACTCCCTTGATGGTGCCATCAGAGCGCCCCACACACCGCAGCACGGGCTGGGCCATTGCTCTGGCTCCGGCAGAGGCACAAGTGCCTTTGGAAGCTGCCAGCGAACAACAAGAGCTGAGAGGCGGCTGCAGAAGGGCTCTGCTGTCGGGCTGAAAGCCAAGGGTGGTGCAGGGCAAAGGAGAGACGGTAGAGCCTCAGCCCTTGGGCTTCCTTCAGAGGAGGTGGCGCTGCTGCCCTTGATCCTGGCTGTTCTCCAGGCCTGACCTGCCCTCAGCGGTCTCCAGTGGCCTCTGGCAAGGCCAGCAGCAGAGACAGGATGTTCTGCACAAATGTCTGCACCTGCTCCTGGGCCTGGGCAGTGCTGAGAGCTCTTCTGCAGCCAAATGCAAATCGTACTTTACAGTCAGACAGCGTGGTGTGGGGTGGAAGGGACCTTAAATCCCCATAGGGATTCAGAGCATCCCACAGGCAGAGCATCCCACAGGGATTCACAGCATCCCACAGTCAGAGCATCGCATAAGGAATCAGAGCATCCCACAAGCATTCAGAGCATCCCACAAGCAGAGCATGCCAGAGGGATTCAGAGCATCCCACAGGGCTCCAGAGCATCCCGCAGGGCTCCAGAGCATCCCACCAAGCAGAGCACCCCGCAGAGATTCACAGCATCACACAACCACAGCATAATACAGAGCTCCAGAGCATCCCATAGGGATTCAGAGCACCCCAAGCGCATCAGAACCCCCCCATCTCCCCATGGAAGCGCCCATCGACACCCCTGACCCACCCCCCTCCCCATGGAGCTCCCCCCATGGAACCTGCCTCTCTATGACGTCAGCCCCAGCTCCAAGGGACCTGCATCCAGCACCTGTATCCCCGGGGCACTTGCGCTTTGGGTGCAGTGGTGCTTGCAGCTCCTTGCTTGCAGCTCCTTGGTGTCACCTCCTTGGTGTCACTCTTAGCGGTGGTGGCAGCGATGGCTTTGCTCCGTGTCATCATCCTGCTGGCTTCGGCCTGGCTGGTGCAAGGCTCCTGGGACAGCTGTGGGTGAGTGGCTCCAGGCTCCAGGGTTCCTGGTATTCCATAGGGAGATGCTGCTGCTCCCAGCCACGGTCACACCAATGGGGAGGTGGGATTTGAGGAGCCCCACTTGCTTGCCATCACCCCATGCGCTGGCACAGCACAGCTATGGGGCACCCCATAGGGTCCTGTGTCCTGCAGCACCCTAGGAGGCAGGATGATGCTCATCTCTGGGACACTCTGTAGGGTCCCTTTTCCCTGCAGCACCCAATGGGGCGGGACAATGCTCGCCCTTCATCCCTAAGCATCAAGTGTTGGGCTTCTGCTTCAAGAGGGACCTGCGGTGCCCGTCCCATGGCTGATTCTTACGGGATGTCGCGCATCGTCGGAGGCACGGATGCGCACCAGGGCGCCTGGCCGCGGGTGCTCAGCATCCAGTTCCCCACAGCCACCGCATTCTCGCACATCTGCGGGGGGTCCCTCATCCCGTATGAAGACAGGCTGAGGAAGTTGGGGCTTTTCAGCCTGGAGAAGAGAAGGCTGCGTGGAGACCTCAGAGCAGCCTTCCAGTACCTGAAGGGGGCCTACAGGGATGCTGGGGAGGGACTCTTTGTCAGGGACTGTAGTGACAGGACAAGGGGTAATGGGTTAAAACTTAAACAGGGGAAGTTTAAATTGGATATAAGGAGGAAATTCTTTCCTGTTAGGGTGGGGAGACGCTGGAATCGGTTGCCCAGGGAGGTTCCGAGTGCTCCATCCCTGGCGGTGTTCAAGGCCAGGTTGGATGAAGCCTTGTGTGGGATGGTTTAGTGAGAGGTGTCCCTGTCCATGGCAGGGGGGTTGGAACTAGATGATCTTAAGGTCCTTTCCAACCCTAACTATTCTATGATTCTGTGATTCTATGATCACCCCTCAATGGGTCCTCACAGCCACTCACTGCTTCGTCGGGCAAAAGTAAGGGGGAGAAGGGATTGCAGCCATAGGGAATAGGCCAGGAGCAGCTCCCAGCCCGTCCCCTTCCCCATCCTGGATGCACTGGGAAGAGCGCTCAGGAGAAGGCTGCTTCCAGCTTGACAGCCCTTCAGCCTAAGGCACACTGCTTTCCTTTGGGAAGCAGCCGGAATGTGGCTCCTTCCCATCCCTCTTCTCCATAGAATGGATTAGAATAGATTAAAATGGAATGGAATGCAATGCAATGGTTATGGATCATGGAGTGGGGTGGGTTGGGAAGGAGCTTGAGATCATCCACTTCCAACCCCTTGCCATGGGCAGGGATGCCTTCCATAGAGCAGCTTGCTCCAAGCTGGCCTGCAGCACTGCCAGGGATGGAGCATCCAAACCTTCTCCATCCATGCCATCCCAGTGCCCCAGCACCCTCTGAGGGAATCCCTTCCTTATCTCCAGCCTGCAATTCCCTGTCGGAACCCATCAGCCCTTGTCCTATGGCTCCAATCCCTGCTCTTCCACTCCCTCCCAGCTTCACCACGGATTGCTTCATGATGGTCAGAATCATGGACGTGGCTTGGGCCAATGCCGAGACCCACAAGTGTTGGATACGGCAGGTCGTGGTCCAGGAATCTTATACGGCTTAGGATCACGGTTAGGGTTAGGTTTAGAATTAGGGTTAGCTTTAGGGTTAGGGTCAGGGTCACGGTTAGGTACAGGGTTAGGTTTAGGGTTAGGTCTTAGGTTTAGGGATAGGGTTAGGTTTAGGGTTAGGGTTAGGGTTAACTGTAACCGGAGTTAACCCGAGGGGTGGAGTTAAGACCAGGTTGAGTCTTAGGGTTAGGGTTAGAGTTGCAGTTAGGATCAGGTTTAGGGTTAGGATTAGGGTTAGGGTTTAGGGTTAGGGTTAGGGTTAACCTTCACCAGAGTTAAGCCTGGGGGCGGAGTTAACCCCAGAGTTAGGGTTAGGATTAGTGTTAGCATTAACCCTAATCAGAATTAACCCTAGTTGCGGGTTTAATCACAGGCTTAGGGTTAGGGTTAGGGTTAGGGTCTGGCTTAGCGTTAGACTTAAGTTTAGGGTTAGGTTAACCCTAACCGGAGTTAACTAGGGTTAGGGTTAGGGTTAGGGTTAAGGTTAGGTTTACCTCTAACCGGAGTTAACCCTAGGGGTTAACTGCTCAAGGTTCCTCCCCAAAAACCCCAAGTGCTGGAGCTCACCCACGTCTGCCCCGGGAGCAGGGTCAGGCCCCACAGCTCTGCTCCTGCCAGCGCTGCCGAGCCCTGCACTCCCTTGATGGTGCCATCAGAGCGCCCCACACAGCGCAGCACGGGCTGGGCCATTGCTCTGGCTCCGGCAGAGGCACAAGTGCCTTTGGAAGCTGCCAGCGAACAACAAGAGCTGAGAGGCGGCTGCAGAAGGGCTCTGCTGTGGGGCTGAAAGCCAAGGGTGGTGCAGGGCAAAGGAGAGACGGCAGAGCCTCAGCCCTTGGGCTTCCTTCAGAGGAGGTGGCGCTGCTGCCCTTGATCCTGGCTGTTCTCCAGGCCTGACCTGCCCTCAGCGGTCTCCAGTGGCCTCTGGCGAGGCCAGCAGCAGAGACAGGATGTTCTGCACAAATGTCTGCACCTGCTCCTGGGCCTGGGCAGTGCTGAGAGCTCTTCTGCAGCCAAATGCAAATCGTACTTTACAGTCAGACAGCGTGGTGTGGGGTGGAAGGGACCTTAAATCCCCATAGGGATTCAGAGCATCCCACAGGCAGAGCATCCCACAGGGATTCACAGCATCCCACAGTCAGAGCATCGCATAAGGAATCAGAGCATCCCACAAGCATTCAGAGCATCCCACAAGCAGAGCATGCCAGAGGGATTCAGAGCATCCCACAGGGCTCCAGAGCATCCCGCAGGGCTCCAGAGCATCCCACCAAGCAGAGCACCCCGCAGAGATTCACAGCATCACACAACCACAGCATAATACAGAGCTCCAGAGCATCCCATAGGGATTCAGAGCACCCCAAGCGCATCAGAACCCCCCCATCTCCCCATGGAAGCGCCCATCGACACCCCTGACCCACCCCCCTCCCCATGGAGCTCCCCCCATGGAACCTGCCTCTCTATGACGTCAGCCCCAGCTCCAAGGGACCTGCATCCAGCACCTGTATCCCCGGGGCACTTGCGCTTTGGGTGCAGTGGTGCTTGCAGCTCCTTGCTTGCAGCTCCTTGGTGTCACCTCCTTGGTGTCACTCTTAGCGGTGGTGGCAGCGATGGCTTTGCTCCGTGTCATCATCCTGCTGGCTTCGGCCTGGCTGGTGCAAGGCTCCTGGGACAGCTGTGGGTGAGTGGCTCCAGGCTCCAGGGTTCCTGGTATTCCATAGGGAGATGCTGCTGCTCCCAGCCACGGTCACACCAATGGGGAGGTGGGATTTGAGGAGCCCCACTTGCTTGCCATCACCCCATGCGCTGGCACAGCACAGCTATGGGGCACCCCATAGGGTCCTGTGTCCTGCAGCACCCTAGGAGGCAGGATGATGCTCATCTCTGGGACACTCTGTAGGGTCCCTTTTCCCTGCAGCACCCAATGGGGCGGGACAATGCTCGCCCTTCATCCCTAAGCATCAAGTGTTGGGCTTCTGCTTCAAGAGGGACCTGCGGTGCCCGTCCCATGGCTGATTCTTACGGGATGTCGCGCATCGTCGGAGGCACGGATGCGCACCAGGGCGCCTGGCCGCGGGTGCTCAGCATCCAGTTCCCCACAGCCACCGCATTCTCGCACATCTGCGGGGGGTCCCTCATCCCGTATGAAGACAGGCTGAGGAAGTTGGGGCTTTTCAGCCTGGAGAAGAGAAGGCTGCGTGGAGACCTCATAGCAGCCTTCCAGTACCTGAAGGGGGCCTACAGGGATGCTGGGGAGGGACTCTTTGTCAGGGACTGTAGTGACAGGACAAGGGGTAATGGGTTAAAACTTAAACAGGGCAAGTTTAAATTGGATATAAGGAGGAAATTCTTTCCTGTTAGGGTGGGGAGACGCTGGAATCGGTTGCCCAGGGAGGTTCCGAGTGCTCCATCCCTGGCGGTGTTCAAGGCCAGGTTGGATGAAGCCTTGTGTGGGATGGTTTAGTGAGAGGTGTCCCTGTCCATGGCAGGGGGGTTGGAACTAGATGATCTTAAGGTCCTTTCCAACCCTAACTATTCTATGATTCTGTGATTCTATGATCACCCCTCAATGGGTCCTCACAGCCACTCACTGCTTCGTCGGGCAAAAGTAAGGGGGAGAAGGGATTGCAGCCATAGGGAATAGGCCAGGAGCAGCTCCCAGCCCGTCCCCTTCCCCATCCTGGATGCACTGGGAAGAGCGCTCAGGAGAAGGCTGCTTCCAGCTTGACAGCCCTTCAGCCTAAGGCACACTGCTTTCCTTTGGGAAGCAGCCGGAATGTGGCTCCTTCCCATCCCTCTTCTCCATAGAATGGATTAGAATAGATTAAAATGGAATGGAATGCAATGCAATGGTTATGGATCATGGAGTGGGGTGGGTTGGGAAGGAGCTTGAGATCATCCACTTCCAACCCCTTGCCATGGGCAGGGATGCCTTCCATAGAGCAGCTTGCTCCAAGCTGGCCTGCAGCACTGCCAGGGATGGAGCATCCAAACCTTCTCCATCCATGCCATCCCAGTGCCCCAGCACCCTCTGAGGGAATCCCTTCCTTATCTCCAGCCTGCAATTCCCTGTCGGAACCCATCAGCCCTTGTCCTATGGCTCCAATCCCTGCTCTTCCACTCCCTCCCAGCTTCACCACGGATTGCTTCATGATGGTCAGAATCATGGACGTGGCTTGGGCCAATGCCGAGACCCACAAGTGTTGGATACGGCAGGTCGTGGTCCAGGAATCTTATACGGCTTAGGATCACGGTTAGGGTTAGGTTTAGAATTAGGGTTAGCTTTAGGGTTAGGGTCAGGGTCACGGTTAGGTACAGGGTTAGGTTTAGGGTTAGGTCTTAGGTTTAGGGATAGGGTTAGGTTTAGGGTTAGGGTTAGGGTTAACTGTAACCGGAGTTAACCCGAGGGGTGGAGTTAAGACCAGGTTGAGTCTTAGGGTTAGGGTTAGAGTTGCAGTTAGGATCAGGTTTAGGGTTAGGATTAGGGTTAGGGTTTAGGGTTAGGGTTAGGGTTAACCTTCACCAGAGTTAAGCCTGGGGGCGGAGTTAACCCCAGAGTTAGGGTTAGGATTAGTGTTAGCATTAACCCTAATCAGAATTAACCCTAGTTGCGGGTTTAATCACAGGCTTAGGGTTAGGGTTAGGGTTAGGGTCTGGCTTAGCGTTAGACTTAAGTTTAGGGTTAGGTTAACCCTAACCGGAGTTAACTAGGGTTAGGGTTAGGGTTAGGGTTAAGGTTAGGTTTACCTCTAACCGGAGTTAACCCTAGGGGTTAACTGCTCAAGGTTCCTCCCCAAAAACCCCAAGTGCTGGAGCTCACCCACGTCTGCCCCGGGAGCAGGGTCAGGCCCCACAGCTCTGCTCCTGCCAGCGCTGCCGAGCCCTGCACTCCCTTGATGGTGCCATCAGAGCGCCCCACACACCGCAGCACGGGCTGGGCCATTGCTCTGGCTCCGGCAGAGGCACAAGTGCCTTTGGAAGCTGCCAGCGAACAACAAGAGCTGAGAGGCGGCTGCAGAAGGGCTCTGCTGTCGGGCTGAAAGCCAAGGGTGGTGCAGGGCAAAGGAGAGACGGCAGAGCCTCAGCCCTTGGGCTTCCTTCAGAGGAGGTGGCGCTGCTGCCCTTGATCCTGGCTGTTCTCCAGGCCTGACCTGCCCTCAGCGGTCTCCAGTGGCCTCTGGCGAGGCCAGCAGCAGAGACAGGATGTTCTGCACAAATGTCTGCACCTGCTCCTGGGCCTGGGCAGTGCTGAGAGCTCTTCTGCAGCCAAATGCAAATCGTACTTTACAGTCAGACAGCGTGGTGTGGGGTGGAAGGGACCTTAAATCCCCATAGGGATTCAGAGCATCCCACAAGCAGAGCATCCCACAGGGATTCACAGCATCCCACAGGCAGAGCATCGCATAAGGAATCAGAGCATCCCACAAGCATTCAGAGCATCCCACAAGCAGAGCATGCCAGAGGGATTCAGAGCATCCCACAGGGCTCCAGAGCATCCCGCAGGGCTCCAGAGCATCCCACCAAGCAGAGCACCCCGCAGAGATTCACAGCATCACACAACCACAGCATAATACAGAGCTCCAGAGCATCCCATAGGGATTCAGAGCACCCCAAGCGCATCAGAACCCCCCCATCTCCCCATGGAAGCCCCCATCGACACCCCTGACCCACCCCCCTCCCCATGGAGCTCCCCCCATGGAACCTGCCTCTCTATGACATCAGCCCCAGCTCCAAGGGACCTGCATCCAGCACCTGTATCCCCGGGGCAGTTGCGCTTTGGGTGCAGTGGTGCTTGCAGCTCCTTGCTTGCAGCTCCTTGGTGTCACCTCCTTGGTGTCACTCTTAGCGGTGGTGGCAGCGATGGCTTTGCTCCGTGTCATCATCCTGCTGGCTTCGGCCTGGCTGGTGCAAGGCTCCTGGGACAGCTGTGGGTGAGTGGCTCCAGGCTCCAGGGTTCCTGGTATTCCATAGGGAGATGCTGCTGCTTCCAGCCACGGTCACACCAATGGGGAGGTGGGATTTGAGGAGCCCCACTTGCTTGCCATCACCCCATGCGCTGGCACAGCACAGCTATGGGGCACCCCATAGGGTCCTGTGTCCTGCAGCACCCTAGGAGGCAGGATGATGCTCATCTCTGGGACACTGCGGAGGGTCCCTTTTCCCTGCAGCACCCAATGGGGAGGGACAATGCTCGCCCTTCATCCCTAAGCATCAAGTGTTGGGCTTCTGCTTCAAGAGGGACCTGCGGTACCCGTCCCATGGCTGATTCTTACGGGATGTCGCGCATCGTCGGAGGCACGGATGCGCACCAGGGCGCCTGGCCGCGGGTGCTCAGCATCCAGTTCCCCACAGCCACCGCATTCTCGCACATCTGCGGGGGGTCCCTCATCCCGTATGAAGACAGGCTGAGGAAGTTGGGGCTTTTCAGCCTGGAGAAGAGAAGGCTGCGTGGAGACCTCAGAGCAGCCTTCCAGTACCTGAAGGGGGCCTACAGGGATGCTGGGGAGGGACTCTTTGTCAGGGACTGTAGTGACAGGACAAGGGGTAATGGGTTAAAACTTAAACAGGGCAAGTTTAAATTGGATATAAGGAGGAAATTCTTTCCTGTTAGGGTGGGGAGACGCTGGAATCGGTTGCCCAGGGAGGTTCCGAGTGCTCCATCCCTGGCGGCGTTCAAGGCCAGGTTGGATGAAGCCTTGTGTGGGATGGTTTAGTGAGAGGTGTCCCTGTCCATGGCAGGGGGGTTGGAACTAGATGATCTTAAGGTCTTTTCCAACCCTAACTATTCTATGATTCTGTGATTCTAGGATCACCCCTCAATGGGTCCTCACAGCCACTCACTGCTTCGTCGGGCAAAAGTAAGGGGGAGAAGGGATTGCAGCCATAGGGAATAGGCCAGGAGCAGCTCCCAGCCCGTCCCCTTCCCCATCCTGGATGCACTGGGAAGAGCGCTCAGGAGAAGGCTGCTTCCAGCTTGACAGCCCTTGAGCCTAAGGCACACTGCTTTCCTTTGGGAAGCAGCCGGAATGTGGCTCCTTCCCATCCCTCTTCTCCATAGAATGGATTAGAATAGATTAAAATGGAATGGAATGCAATGCAATGGTTATGGATCATGGAGTGGGGTGGGTTGGGAAGGAGCTTGAGATCATCCACTTCCAACCCCTTGCCATGGGCAGGGATGCCTTCCATAGAGCAGCTTGCTCCAAGCTGGCCTGCAGCACTGCCAGGGATGGAGCAGCCAAACCTTCTCCATCCATGCCATCCCAGTGCCCCAGCACCCTCTTAGGGAATCCCTTCCTTATCTCCAGCCTGCAATTCCCTGTCGGAACCCATCAGCCCTTGTCCTATGGCTCCAATCCCTGCTCTTCCACTCCCTCCCAGCTTCACCACGGATTGCTTCATGATGGTCAGAATCATGGACGTGGCTTGGGCCAATGCCGAGACCCACAAGTGTTGGATACGGCAGGTCGTGGTCCAGGAATATTATACGGCTTAGGATCACGGTTAGGGTTAGGTTTAGAATTAGGGTTAGCTTTAGGGTTAGGGTCAGGGTCACGGTTAGGTACAGGGTTAGGTTTAGGGTTAGGTCTTAGGTTTAGGGATAGGGTTAGGTTTAGGGTTACGTGTTAGGGTTAGGGATAGGGTTAGGGTTAGGGTTAGGGTTAGGGTTAACTGTAACCGGTGTTAACCCTAGGGGTGGAGTTAACACCAGGTTGAGTCTTAGGGTTAGGGTTAGAGTTGCAGTTAGGATCAGGTTTAGGGTTAGGATTAGGGTTAGGGTTTAGGGTTAGGGTTAGGGTTAACCTTCACCAGAGTTAAGCCTGGGGGCGGAGTTAACCCCAGGGTTAGGGTTAGCATTAGTGTTAGCATTAACCCTAATCAGAATTAACCCTAGTTGCGGGTTTAATCCCAGGCTTAGGGTTAGGGTTAGGGTTAGGGTCTGGCTTAGCGTTAGACTTAAGTTTAGGGTTAGGTTAACCCTAACCGGAGTTAACTAGGGTTAGGGTTAGGGTTAGGGTTAAGGTTAGGGTTACCTCTAACCGGAGTTAACCCTAGGGGTTAACTGCTCAAGGTTCCTCCCCAAAAACCCCAAGTGCTGGAGCTCACCCACGTCTGCCCCGGGAGCAGGGTCAGGCCCCACAGCTCTGCTCCTGCCAGCGCTGCCGAGCCCTGCACTCCCTTGATGGTGCCATCAGAGCGCCCCACACACCGCAGCACGGGCTGGGCCATTGCTCTGGCTCCGGCAGAGGCACAAGTGCCTTTGGAAGCTGCCAGCGAACAACAAGAGCTGAGAGGCGGCTGCAGAAGGGCTCTGCTGTCGGGCTGAAAGCCAAGGGTGGTGCAGGGCAAAGGAGAGACGGCAGAGCCTCAGCCCTTGGGCTTCCTTCAGAGGAGGTGGCGCTGCTGCCCTTGATCCTGGCTGTTCTCCAGGCCTGACCTGCCCTCAGCGGTCTCCAGTGGCCTCTGGCAAGGCCAGCAGCAGAGACAGGATGTTCTGCACAAATGTCTGCACCTGCTCCTGGGCCTGGGCAGTGCTGAGAGCTCTTCTGCAGCCAAATGCAAATCGTACTTTACAGTCAGACAGCGTGGTGTGGGGTGGAAGGGACCTTAAATCCCCATAGGGATTTAAGCATCCCACAAGCAGAGCATCCCACAGGGATTCACAGCATCCCACAGTCAGAGCATCGCATAAGGAATCAGAGCATCCCACAAGCAATCAGAGCATCCCACAAGCAGAGCATGCCAGAGGGATTCAGAGCATCCCACAGGGCTCCAGTGCATCCCGCAGGGCTCCAGAGCATCCCACCAAGCAGAGCACCCCGCAGAGATTCACAGCATCACACAACCACAGCATAATACAGAGCTCCAGAGCATCCCATAGGGATTCAGAGCACCCCAAGCGCATCAGAACCCCCCCATCTCCCCATGGAAGCCCCCATCGACACCCCTGACCCACCCCCCTCCCCATGGAGCTCCCCCCATGGAACCTGCCTCTCTATGACATCAGCCCCAGCTCCAAGGGACCTGCATCCAGCACCTGTATCCCCGGGGCACTTGCGCTTTGGGTGCAGTGGTGCTTGCAGCTCCTTGCTTGCAGCTCCTTGGTGTCACCTCCTTGGTGTCACTCTTAGCGGTGGTGGCAGCGATGGCTTTGCTCCGTGTCATCATCCTGCTGGCTTCGGCCTGGCTGGTGCAAGGCTCCTGGGACAGCTGTGGGTGAGTGGCTCCAGGCTCCAGGGTTCCTGGTATTCCATAGGGAGATGCTGCTGCTCCCAGCCACGGTCACACCAATGGGGAGGTGGGATTTGAGGAGCCCCACTTGCTTGCCATCACCCCATGCGCTGGCACAGCACAGCTATGGGGCACCCCATAGGGTCCTGTGTCCTGCAGCACCCTAGGAGGCAGGATGATGCTCATCTCTGGGACACTGCGGAGGGTCCCTTTTCCCTGCAGCACCCAATGGGGCGGGACAATGCTCGCCCTTCATCCCTAAGCATCAAGTGTTGGGCTTCTGCTTCAAGAGGGACCTGCGGTGCCCGTCCCATGGCTGATTCTTACGGGATGTCGCGCATCGTCGGAGGCACGGATGCGCACCAGGGCGCCTGGCCGCGGGTGCTCAGCATCCAGTTCCCCACAGCCACCGCATTCTCGCACATCTGCGGGGGGTCCCTCATCCCGTATGAAGACAGGCTGAGGAAGTTGGGGCTTTTCAGCCTGGAGAAGAGAAGGCTGCGTGGAGACCTCAGAGCAGCCTTCCAGTACCTGAAGGGGGCCTACAGGGATGCTGGGGAGGGACTCTTTGTCAGGGACTGTAGTGACAGGACAAGGGGTAATGGGTTAAAACTTAAACAGGGGAAGTTTAAATTGGATATAAGGAGGAAATTCTTTCCTGTTAGGGTGGGGAGACGCTGGAATCGGTTGCCCAGGGAGGTTCCGAGTGCTCCATCCCTGGCGGTGTTCAAGGCCAGGTTGGATGAAGCCTTGTGTGGGATGGTTTAGTGAGAGGTGTCCCTGTCCATGGCAGGGGGGTTGGAACTAGATGATCTTAAGGTCCTTTCCAACCCTAACTATTCTATGATTCTGTGATTCTATGATCACCCCTCAATGGGTCCTCACAGCCACTCACTGCTTCGTCGGGCAAAAGTAAGGGGGAGAAGGGATTGCAGCCATAGGGAATAGGCCAGGAGCAGCTCCCAGCCCGTCCCCTTCCCCATCCTGGGTGCACTGGGAAGAGCGCTCAGGAGAAGGCTGCTTCCAGCTTGACAGCCCTTCAGCCTAAGGCACACTGCTTTCCTTTGGGAAGCAGCCGGAATGTGGCTCCTTCCCATCCCTCTTCTCCATAGAATGGATTAGAATAGATTAAAATGGAATGGAATGCAATGCAATGGTTATGAATTATGGAGTGGGGTGGGTTGGGAAGGAGCTTGAGATCATCCACTTCCAACCCCTTGCCATGGGCAGGGATGCCTTCCATAGAGCAGCTTGCTCCAAGCTGGCCTGCAGCACTGCCAGGGATGGAGCATCCAAACCTTCTCCATCCATGCCATCCCAGTGCCCCAGCACCCTCTGAGGGAATCCCTTCCTTATCTCCAGCCTGCAATTCCCTGTCGGAACCCATCAGCCCTTGTCCTATGGCTCCAATCCCTGCTCTTCCACTCCCTCCCAGCTTCACCACGGATTGCTTCATGATGGTCAGAATCATGGACGTGGCTTGGGCCAATGCCGAGACCCACAAGTGTTGGATACGGCAGGTCGTGGTCCAGGAATCTTATACGGCTTAGGATCACGGTTAGGGTTAGGTTTAGAATTAGGGTTAGCTTTAGGGTTAGGGTCAGGGTCACGGTTAGGTACAGGGTTAGGTTTAGGGTTAGGTCTTAGGTTTAGGGATAGGGTTAGGTTTAGGGTTAGGGTTAGGGTTAACTGTAACCGGAGTTAACCCGAGGGGTGGAGTTAAGACCAGGTTGAGTCTTAGGGTTAGGGTTAGAGTTGCAGTTAGGATCAGGTTTAGGGTTAGGATTAGGGTTAGGGTTTAGGGTTAGGGTTAGGGTTAACCTTCACCAGAGTTAAGCCTGGGGGCGGAGTTAACCCCAGAGTTAGGGTTAGGATTAGTGTTAGCATTAACCCTAATCAGAATTAACCCTAGTTGCGGGTTTAATCACAGGCTTAGGGTTAGGGTTAGGGTTAGGGTCTGGCTTAGCGTTAGACTTAAGTTTAGGGTTAGGTTAACCCTAACCGGAGTTAACTAGGGTTAGGGTTAGGGTTAGGGTTAAGGTTAGGTTTACCTCTAACCGGAGTTAACCCTAGGGGTTAACTGCTCAAGGTTCCTCCCCAAAAACCCCAAGTGCTGGAGCTCACCCACGTCTGCCCCGGGAGCAGGGTCAGGCCCCACAGCTCTGCTCCTGCCAGCGCTGCCGAGCCCTGCACTCCCTTGATGGTGCCATCAGAGCGCCCCACACACCGCAGCACGGGCTGGGCCATTGCTCTGGCTCCGGCAGAGGCACAAGTGCCTTTGGAAGCTGCCAGCGAACAACAAGAGCTGAGAGGCGGCTGCAGAAGGGCTCTGCTGTCGGGCTGAAAGCCAAGGGTGGTGCAGGGCAAAGGAGAGACGGCAGAGCCTCAGCCCTTGGGCTTCCTTCAGAGGAGGTGGCGCTGCTGCCCTTGATCCTGGCTGTTCTCCAGGCCTGACCTGCCCTCAGCGGTCTCCAGTGGCCTCTGGCGAGGCCAGCAGCAGAGACAGGATGTTCTGCACAAATGTCTGCACCTGCTCCTGGGCCTGGGCAGTGCTGAGAGCTCTTCTGCAGCCAAATGCAAATCGTACTTTACAGTCAGACAGCGTGGTGTGGGGTGGAAGGGACCTTAAATCCCCATAGGGATTCAGAGCATCCCACAAGCAGAGCATCCCACAGGGATTCACAGCATCCCACAGGCAGAGCATCGCATAAGGAATCAGAGCATCCCACAAGCATTCAGAGCATCCCACAAGCAGAGCATGCCAGAGGGATTCAGAGCATCCCACAGGGCTCCAGAGCATCCCGCAGGGCTCCAGAGCATCCCACCAAGCAGAGCACCCCGCAGAGATTCACAGCATCACACAACCACAGCATAATACAGAGCTCCAGAGCATCCCATAGGGATTCAGAGCACCCCAAGCGCATCAGAACCCCCCCATCTCCCCATGGAAGCCCCTATCGACACCCCTGACCCACCCCCCTCCCCATGGAGCTCCCCCCATGGAACCTGCCTCTCTATGACATCAGCCCCAGCTCCAAGGGACCTGCATCCAGCACCTGTATCCCCGGGGCAGTTGCGCTTTGGGTGCAGTGGTGCTTGCAGCTCCTTGCTTGCAGCTCCTTGGTGTCACCTCCTTGGTGTCACTCTTAGCGGTGGTGGCAGCGATGGCTTTGCTCCGTGTCATCATCCTGCTGGCTTCGGCCTGGCTGGTGCAAGGCTCCTGGGACAGCTGTGGGTGAGTGGCTCCAGGCTCCAGGGTTCCTGGTATTCCATAGGGAGATGCTGCTGCTTCCAGCCACGGTCACACCAATGGGGAGGTGGGATTTGAGGAGCCCCACTTGCTTGCCATCACCCCATGCGCTGGCACAGCACAGCTATGGGGCACCCCATAGGGTCCTGTGTCCTGCAGCACCCTAGGAGGCAGGATGATGCTCATCTCTGGGACACTGCGGAGGGTCCCTTTTCCCTGCAGCACCCAATGGGGCGGGACAATGCTCGCCCTTCATCCCTAAGCATCAAGTGTTGGGCTTCTGCTTCAAGAGGGACCTGCGGTGCCCGTCCCATGGCTGATTCTTACGGGATGTCGCGCATCGTCGGAGGCACGGATGCGCACCAGGGCGCCTGGCCGCGGGTGCTCAGCATCCAGTTCCCCACAGCCACCGCATTCTCGCACATCTGCGGGGGGTCCCTCATCCCGTATGAAGACAGGCTGAGGAAGTTGGGGCTTTTCAGCCTGGAGAAGAGAAGGCTGCGTGGAGACCTCAGAGCAGCCTTCCAGTACCTGAAGGGGGCCTACAGGGATGCTGGGGAGGGACTCTTTGTCAGGGACTGTAGTGACAGGACAAGGGGTAATGGGTTAAAACTTAAACAGGGGAAGTTTAAATTGGATATAAGGAGGAAATTCTTTCCTGTTAGGGTGGGGAGACGCTGGAATCGGTTGCCCAGGGAGGTTCCGAGTGCTCCATCCCTGGCGGTGTTCAAGGCCAGGTTGGATGAAGCCTTGTGTGGGATGGTTTAGTGAGAGGTGTCCCTGTCCATGGCAGGGGGGTTGGAACTAGATGATCTTAAGGTCCTTTCCAACCCTAACTATTCTATGATTCTGTGATTCTATGATCACCCCTCAATGGGTCCTCACAGCCACTCACTGCTTCGTCGGGCAAAAGTAAGGGGGAGAAGGGATTGCAGCCATAGGGAATAGGCCAGGAGCAGCTCCCAGCCCGTCCCCTTCCCCATCCTGGATGCACTGGGAAGAGCGCTCAGGAGAAGGCTGCTTCCAGCTTGACAGCCCTTGAGCCTAAGGCACACTGCTTTCCTTTGGGAAGCAGCCGGAATGTGGCTCCTTCCCATCCCTCTTCTCCATAGAATGGATTAGAATAGATTAAAATGGAATGGAATGCAATGCAATGGTTATGGATCATGGAGTGGGGTGGGTTGGGAAGGAGCTTGAGATCATCCACTTCCAACCCCTTGCCATGGGCAGGGATGCCTTCCATAGAGCAGCTTGCTCCAAGCTGGCCTGCAGCACTGCCAGGGATGGAGCAGCCAAACCTTCTCCATCCATGCCATCCCAGTGCCCCAGCACCCTCTTAGGGAATCCCTTCCTTATCTCCAGCCTGCAATTCCCTGTCGGAACCCATCAGCCCTTGTCCTATGGCTCCAATCCCTGCTCTTCCACTCCCTCCCAGCTTCACCACGGATTGCTTCATGATGGTCAGAATCATGGACGTGGCTTGGGCCAATGCCGAGACCCACAAGTGTTGGATACGGCAGGTCGTGGTCCAGGAATATTATACGGCTTAGGATCACGGTTAGGGTTAGGTTTAGAATTAGGGTTAGCTTTAGGGTTAGGGTCAGGGTCACGGTTAGGTACAGGGTTAGGTTTAGGGTTAGGTCTTAGGTTTAGGGATAGGGTTAGGTTTAGGGTTACGTGTTAGGGTTAGGGATAGGGTTAGGGTTAGGGTTAGGGTTAGGGTTAACTGTAACCGGTGTTAACCCTAGGGGTGGAGTTAACACCAGGTTGAGTCTTAGGGTTAGGGTTAGAGTTGCAGTTAGGATCAGGTTTAGGGTTAGGATTAGGGTTAGGGTTTAGGGTTAGGGTTAGGGTTAACCTTCACCAGAGTTAAGCCTGGGGGCGGAGTTAACCCCAGGGTTAGGGTTAGCATTAGTGTTAGCATTAACCCTAATCAGAATTAACCCTAGTTGTGGGTTTAATCCCAGGCTTATTGTTAGGGTTAGGGTTAGGGTCTGGCTTAGCGTTAGACTTAAGTTTAGGGTTAGGTTAACCCTAACCGGAGTTAACTAGGGTTAGGGTTAGGGTTAGGGTTAGGGTTTCCTCTAACCGGAGTTAACCCTAGGGGTTAACTGCTCAAGGTTCCTCCCCAAAAACCCCAAGTGCTGGAGCTCACCCACGTCTGCCCCGGGAGCAGGGTCAGGCCCCACAGCTCTGCTCCTGCCAGCGCTGCCGAGCCCTGCATTCCCTTGATGGTGCCATCAGAGCGCCCCACACACCGCAGCACGGGCTGGGCCATTGCTCTGGCTCCGGCAGAGGCACAAGTGCCTTTGGAAGCTGCCAGCGAACAACAAGAGCTGAGAGGCGGCTGCAGAAGGGCTCTGCTGTCGGGCTGAAAGCCAAGGGTGGTGCAGGGCAAAGGAGAGACGGTAGAGCCTCAGCCCTTGGGCTTCCTTCAGAGGAGGTGGCGCTGCTGCCCTTGATCCTGGCTGTTCTCCAGGCCTGACCTGCCCTCAGCGGTCTCCAGTGGCCTCTGGCAAGGCCAGCAGCAGAGACAGGATGTTCTGCACAAATGTCTGCACCTGCTCCTGGGCCTGGGCAGTGCTGAGAGCTCTTCTGCAGCCAAATGCAAATCGTACTTTACAGTCAGACAGCGTGGTGTGGGGTGGAAGGGACCTTAAATCCCCATAGGGATTTAAGCATCCCACAAGCAGAGCATCCCACAGGGATTCACAGCATCCCACAGTCAGAGCATCGCATAAGGAATCAGAGCATCCCACAAGCATTCAGAGCATCCCACAAGCAGAGCACGCCAGAGGGATTCAGAGCATCCCACAGGGCTCCAGAGCATCCCGCAGGGCTCCAGAGCATCCCACCAAGCAGAGCACCCCGCAGAGATTCACAGCATCACACAACCACAGCATAATACAGAGCTCCAGAGCATCCCATAGGGATTCAGAGCACCCCAAGCGCATCAGAACCCCCCCATCTCCCCATGGAAGCCCCCATCGACACCCCTGACCCACCCCCCTCCCCATGGAGCTCCCCCCATGGAACCTGCCTCTCTATGACATCAGCCCCAGCTCCAAGGGACCTGCATCCAGCACCTGTATCCCCGGGGCACTTGCGCTTTGGGTGCAGTGGTGCTTGCAGCTCCTTGCTTGCAGCTCCTTGGTGTCACCTCCTTGGTGTCACTCTTAGCGGTGGTGGCAGCGATGGCTTTGCTCCGTGTCATCATCCTGCTGGCTTCGGCCTGGCTGGTGCAAGGCTCCTGGGACAGCTGTGGGTGAGTGGCTCCAGGCTCCAGGGTTCCTGGTATTCCATAGGGAGATGCTGCTGCTCCCAGCCACGGTCACACCAATGGGGAGGTGGGATTTGAGGAGCCCCACTTGCTTGCCATCACCCCATGCACTGGCACAGCACAGCTATGGGGCACCCCATAGGGTCCTGTGTCCTGCAGCACCCTAGGAGGCAGGATGATGCTCATCTCTGGGACACTGCGGAGGGTCCCTTTTCCCTGCAGCACCCAATGGGGCGGGACAATGCTCGCCCTTCATCCCTAAGCATCAAGTGTTGGGCTTCTGCTTCAAGAGGGACCTGCGGTGCCCGTCCCATGGCTGATTCTTACGGGATGTCGCGCATCGTCGGAGGCACGGATGCGCACCAGGGCGCCTGGCCGCGGGTGCTCAGCATCCAGTTCCCCACAGCCACCGCATTCTCGCACATCTGCGGGGGGTCCCTCATCCCGTATGAAGACAGGCTGAGGAAGTTGGGGCTTTTCAGCCTGGAGAAGAGAAGGCTGCGTGGAGACCTCAGAGCAGCCTTCCAGTACCTGAAGGGGGCCTACAGGGATGCTGGGGAGGGACTCTTTGTCAGGGACTGTAGTGACAGGACAAGGGGTAATGGGTTAAAACTTAAACAGGGGAAGTTTAAATTGGATATAAGGAGGAAATTCTTTCCTGTTAGGGTGGGGAGACGCTGGAATCGGTTGCCCAGGGAGGTTCCGAGTGCTCCATCCCTGGCGGTGTTCAAGGCCAGGTTGGATGAAGCCTTGTGTGGGATGGTTTAGTGAGAGGTGTCCCTGTCCATGGCAGGGGGGTTGGAACTAGATGATCTTAAGGTCCTTTCCAACCCTAACTATTCTATGATTCTGTGATTCTATGATCACCCCTCAATGGGTCCTCACAGCCACTCACTGCTTCGTCGGGCAAAAGCAAGGGGGAGAAGGGATTGCAGCCATAGGGAATAGGCCAGGAGCAGCTCCCAGCCCGTCCCCTTCCCCATCCTGGATGCACTGGGAAGAGCGCTCAGGAGAAGGCTGCTTCCAGCTTGACAGCCCTTCAGCCTAAGGCACACTGCTTTCCTTTGGGAAGCAGCCGGAATGTGGCTCCTTCCCATCCCTCTTCTCCATAGAATGGATTAGAATAGATTAAAATGGAATGGAATGCAATGCAATGGTTATGGATCATGGAGTGGGGTGGGTTGGGAAGGAGCTTGAGATCATCCACTTCCAACCCCTTGCCATGGGCAGGGATGCCTTCCATAGAGCAGCTTGCTCCAAGCTGGCCTGCAGCACTGCCAGGGATGGAGCATCCAAACCTTCTCCATCCATGCCATCCCAGTGCCCCAGCACCCTCTGAGGGAATCCCTTCCTTATCTCCAGCCTGCAATTCCCTGTCAGAACCCATCAGCCCTTGTCCTATGGCTCCAATCCCTGCTCTTCCACTCCCTCCCAGCTTCACCACGGATTGCTTCATGATGGTCAGAATCATGGACGTGGCTTGGGCCAATGCCGAGACCCACAAGTGTTGGATACGGCAGGTCGTGGTCCAGGAATCTTATACGGCTTAGGATCACGGTTAGGGTTAGGTTTAGAATTAGGGTTAGCTTTAGGGTTAGGGTCAGGGTCACGGTTAGGTACAGGGTTAGGTTTAGGGTTAGGTCTTAGGTTTAGGGATAGGGTTAGGTTTAGGGTTAGGGTTAGGGTTAACTGTAACCGGAGTTAACCCGAGGGGTGGAGTTAAGACCAGGTTGAGTCTTAGGGTTAGGGTTAGAGTTGCAGTTAGGATCAGGTTTAGGGTTAGGATTAGGGTTAGGGTTTAGGGTTAGGGTTAGGGTTAACCTTCACCAGAGTTAAGCCTGGGGGCGGAGTTAACCCCAGAGTTAGGGTTAGGATTAGTGTTAGCATTAACCCTAATCAGAATTAACCCTAGTTGCGGGTTTAATCACAGGCTTAGGGTTAGGGTTAGGGTTAGGGTCTGGCTTAGCGTTAGACTTAAGTTTAGGGTTAGGTTAACCCTAACCGGAGTTAACTAGGGTTAGGGTTAGGGTTAGGGTTAAGGTTAGGTTTACCTCTAACCGGAGTTAACCCTAGGGGTTAACTGCTCAAGGTTCCTCCCCAAAAACCCCAAGTGCTGGAGCTCACCCACGTCTGCCCCGGGAGCAGGGTCAGGCCCCACAGCTCTGCTCCTGCCAGCGCTGCCGAGCCCTGCACTCCCTTGATGGTGCCATCAGAGCGCCCCACACACCGCAGCACGGGCTGGGCCATTGCTCTGGCTCCGGCAGAGGCACAAGTGCCTTTGGAAGCTGCCAGCGAACAACAAGAGCTGAGAGGCGGCTGCAGAAGGGCTCTGCTGTCGGGCTGAAAGCCAAGGGTGGTGCAGGGCAAAGGAGAGACGGCAGAGCCTCAGCCCTTGGGCTTCCTTCAGAGGAGGTGGCGCTGCTGCCCTTGATCCTGGCTGTTCTCCAGGCCTGACCTGCCCTCAGCGGTCTCCAGTGGCCTCTGGCGAGGCCAGCAGCAGAGACAGGATGTTCTGCACAAATGTCTGCACCTGCTCCTGGGCCTGGGCAGTGCTGAGAGCTCTTCTGCAGCCAAATGCAAATCGTACTTTACAGTCAGACAGCGTGGTGTGGGGTGGAAGGGACCTTAAATCCCCATAGGGATTCAGAGCATCCCACAAGCAGAGCATCCCACAGGGATTCACAGCATCCCACAGGCAGAGCATCGCATAAGGAATCAGAGCATCCCACAAGGATTCAGAGCATCCCACAAGCAGAGCACGCCAGAGGGATTCAGAGCATCCCACAGGGCTCCAGAGCATCCCGCAGGGCTCCAGAGCATCCCACCAAGCAGAGCACCCCGCAGAGATTCACAGCATCACACAACCACAGCATAATACAGAGCTCCAGAGCATCCCATAGGGATTCAGAGCACCCCAAGCGCATCAGAACCCCCCCATCTCCCCATGGAAGCCCCCATCGACACCCCTGACCCACCCCCCTCCCCATGGAGCTCCCCCCATGGAACCTGCCTCTCTATGACATCAGCCCCAGCTCCAAGGGACCTGCATCCAGCACCTGTATCCCCGGGGCACTTGCGCTTTGGGTGCAGTGGTGCTTGCAGCTCCTTGCTTGCAGCTCCTTGGTGTCACCTCCTTGGTGTCACTCTTAGCGGTGGTGGCAGCGATGGCTTTGCTCCGTGTCATCATCCTGCTGGCTTCGGCCTGGCTGGTGCAAGGCTCCTGGGACAGCTGTGGGTGAGTGGCTCCAGGCTCCAGGGTTCCTGGTATTCCATAGGGAGATGCTGCTGCTCCCAGCCACGGTCACACCAATGGGGAGGTGGGATTTGAAGAGCCCCACTTGCTTGCCATCACCCCATGCGCTGGCACAGCACAGCTATGGGGCACCCCATAGGGTCCTGTGTCCTGCAGCACCCTAGGAGGCAGGATGATGCTCATCTCTGGGACACTGCGGAGGGTCCCTTTTCCCTGCAGCACCCAATGGGGCGGGACAATGCTCGCCCTTCATCCCTAAGCATCAAGTGTTGGGCTTCTGCTTCAAGAGGGACCTGCGGTGCCCGTCCCATGGCTGATTCTTACGGGATGTCGCGCATCGTCGGAGGCACGGATGCGCACCAGGGCGCCTGGCCGCGGGTGCTCAGCATCCAGTTCCCCACAGCCACCGCATTCTCGCACATCTGCGGGGGGTCCCTCATCCCGTATGAAGACAGGCTGAGGAAGTTGGGGCTTTTCAGCCTGGAGAAGAGAAGGCTGCGTGGAGACCTCAGAGCAGCCTTCCAGTACCTGAAGGGGGCCTACAGGGATGCTGGGGAGGGACTCTTTGTCAGGGACTGTAGTGACAGGACAAGGGGTAATGGGTTAAAACTTAAACAGGGGAAGTTTAAATTGGATATAAGGAGGAAATTCTTTCCTGTTAGGGTGGGGAGACGCTGGAATCGGTTGCCCAGGGAGGTTCCGAGTGCTCCATCCCTGGCGGTGTTCAAGGCCAGGTTGGATGAAGCCTTGTGTGGGATGGTTTAGTGAGAGATGTCCCTGTCCATGGCAGGGGGGTTGGAACTAGATGATCTTAAGGTCCTTTCCAACCCTAACTATTCTATGATTCTGTGATTCTATGATCACCCCTCAATGGGTCCTCACAGCCACTCACTGCTTCGTCGGGCAAAAGTAAGGGGGAGAAGGGATTGCAGCCATAGGGAATAGGCCAGGAGCAGCTCCCAGCCCGTCCCCTTCCCCATCCTGGGTGCACTGGGAAGAGCGCTCAGGAGAAGGCTGCTTCCAGCTTGACAGCCCTTCAGCCTAAGGCACACTGCTTTCCTTTGGGAAGCAGCCGGAATGTGGCTCCTTCCCATCCCTCTTCTCCATAGAATGGATTAGAATAGATTAAAATGGAATGGAATGCAATGCAATGGTTATGAATCATGGAGTGGGGTGGGTTGGGAAGGAGCTTGAGATCATCCACTTCCAACCCCTTGCCATGGGCAGGGATGCCTTCCATAGAGCAGCTTGCTCCAAGCTGGCCTGCAGCACTGCCAGGGATGGAGCATCCAAACCTTCTCCATCCATGCCATCCCAGTGCCCCAGCACCCTCTGAGGGAATCCCTTCCTTATCTCCAGCCTGCAATTCCCTGTCGGAACCCATCAGCCCTTGTCCTATGGCTCCAATCCCTGCTCTTCCACTCCCTCCCAGCTTCACCACGGATTGCTTCATGATGGTCAGAATCATGGACGTGGCTTGGGCCAATGCCGAGACCCACAAGTGTTGGATACGGCAGGTCGTGGTCCAGGAATCTTATACGGCTTAGGATCACGGTTAGGGTTAGGTTTAGAATTAGGGTTAGCTTTAGGGTTAGGGTCAGGGTCACGGTTAGGTACAGGGTTAGGTTTAGGGTTAGGTCTTAGGTTTAGGGATAGGGTTAGGTTTAGGGTTAGGGTTAGGGTTAACTGTAACCGGAGTTAACCCGAGGGGTGGAGTTAAGACCAGGTTGAGTCTTAGGGTTAGGGTTAGAGTTGCAGTTAGGATCAGGTTTAGGGTTAGGATTAGGGTTAGGGTTTAGGGTTAGGGTTAGGGTTAACCTTCACCAGAGTTAAGCCTGGGGGCGGAGTTAACCCCAGAGTTAGGGTTAGGATTAGTGTTAGCATTAACCCTAATCAGAATTAACGCTAGTTGCGGGTTTAATCACAGGCTTAGGGTTAGGGTTAGGGTTAGGGTCTGGCTTAGCGTTAGACTTAAGTTTAGGGTTAGGTTAACCCTAACCGGAGTTAACTAGGGTTAGGGTTAGGGTTAGGGTTAAGGTTAGGTTTACCTCTAACCGGAGTTAACCCTAGGGGTTAACTGCTCAAGGTTCCTCCCCAAAAACCCCAAGTGCTGGAGCTCACCCACGTCTGCCCCGGGAGCAGGGTCAGGCCCCACAGCTCTGCTCCTGCCAGCGCTGCCGAGCCCTGCACTCCCTTGATGGTGCCATCAGAGCGCCCCACACACCGCAGCACGGGCTGGGCCATTGCTCTGGCTCCGGCAGAGGCACAAGTGCCTTTGGAAGCTGCCAGCGAACAACAAGAGCTGAGAGGCGGCTGCAGAAGGGCTCTGCTGTCGGGCTGAAAGCCAAGGGTGGTGCAGGGCAAAGGAGAGACGGCAGAGCCTCAGCCCTTGGGCTTCCTTCAGAGGAGGTGGCGCTGCTGCCCTTGATCCTGGCTGTTCTCCAGGCCTGACCTGCCCTCAGCGGTCTCCAGTGGCCTCTGGCGAGGCCAGCAGCAGAGACAGGATGTTCTGCACAAATGTCTGCACCTGCTCCTGGGCCTGGGCAGTGCTGAGAGCTCTTCTGCAGCCAAATGCAAATCGTACTTTACAGTCAGACAGCGTGGTGTGGGGTGGAAGGGACCTTAAATCCCCATAGGGATTCAGAGCATCCCACAAGCAGAGCATCCCACAGGGATTCACAGCATCCCACAGGCAGAGCATCGCATAAGGAATCAGAGCATCCCACAAGCATTCAGAGCATCCCACAAGCAGAGCATGCCAGAGGGATTCAGAGCATCCCACAGGGCTCCAGAGCATCCCGCAGGGCTCCAGAGCATCCCACCAAGCAGAGCACCCCGCAGAGATTCACAGCATCACACAACCACAGCATAATACAGAGCTCCAGAGCATCCCATAGGGATTCAGAGCACCCCAAGCGCATCAGAACCCCCCCATCTCCCCATGGAAGCCCCTATCGACACCCCTGACCCACCCCCCTCCCCATGGAGCTCCCCCCATGGAACCTGCCTCTCTATGACATCAGCCCCAGCTCCAAGGGACCTGCATCCAGCACCTGTATCCCCGGGGCAGTTGCGCTTTGGGTGCAGTGGTGCGTGCAGCTCCTTGCTTGCAGCTCCTTGGTGTCACCTCCTTGGTGTCACTCTTAGCGGTGGTGGCAGCGATGGCTTTGCTCCGTGTCATCATCCTGCTGGCTTCGGCCTGGCTGGTGCAAGGCTCCTGGGACAGCTGTGGGTGAGTGGCTCCAGGCTCCAGGGTTCCTGGTATTCCATAGGGAGATGCTGCTGCTCCCAGCCACGGTCACACCAATGGGGAGGTGGGATTTGAGGAGCCCCACTTGCTTGCCATCACCCCATGCGCTGGCACAGCACAGCTATGGGGCACCCCATAGGGTCCTGTGTCCTGCAGCACCCTAGGAGGCAGGATGATGCTCATCTCTGGGACACTGCGGAGGGTCCCTTTTCCCTGCAGCACCCAATGGGGCGGGACAATGCTCGCCCTTCATCCCTAAGCATCAAGTGTTGGGCTTCTGCTTCAAGAGGGACCTGCGGTGCCCGTCCCATGGCTGATTCTTACGGGATGTCGCGCATCGTCGGAGGCACGGATGCGCACCAGGGCGCCTGGCCCCGGGTGCTCAGCATCCAGTTCCCCACAGCCACCGCATTCTCGCACATCTGCGGGGGGTCCCTCATCCCGTATGAAGACAGGCTGAGGAAGTTGGGGCTTTTCAGCCTGGAGAAGAGGAGGCTGCGTGGAGACCTCATAGCAGCCTTCCAGTACCTGAAGGGGGCCTACAGGGATGCTGGGGAGGGACTCTTTGTCAGGGACTGTAGTGACAGGACAAGGGGTAATGGGTTAAAACTTAAACAGGGGAAGTTTAAATTGGATATAAGGAGGAAATTCTTTCCTGTTAGGGTGGGGAGACGCTGGAATCGGTTGCCCAGGGAGGTTCCGAGTGCTCCATCCCTGGCGGTGTTCAAGGCCAGGTTGGATGAAGCCTTGTGTGGGATGGTTTAGTGAGAGGTGTCCCTGTCCATGGCAGGGGGGTTGGAACTAGATGATCTTAAGGTCCTTTCCAACCCTAACTATTCTATGATTCTGTGATTCTATGATCACCCCTCAATGGGTCCTCACAGCCACTCACTGCTTCGTCGGGCAAAAGTAAGGGGGAGAAGGGATTGCAGCCATAGGGAATAGGCCAGGAGCAGCTCCCAGCCCGTCCCCTTCCCCATCCTGGGTGCACTGGGAAGAGCGCTCAGGAGAAGGCTGCTTCCAGCTTGACAGCCCTTCAGCCTAAGGCACACTGCTTTCCTTTGGGAAGCAGCCGCAATGTGGCTCCTTCCCATCCCTCTTCTCCATAGAATGGATTAGAATAGATTAAAATGGAATGGAATGCAATGCAATGGTTATGGATCATGGAGTGGGGTGGGTTGGGAAGGAGCTTGAGATCATCCACTTCCAACCCCTTGCCATGGGCAGGGATGCCTTCCATAGAGCAGCTTGCTCCAAGCTGGCCTGCAGCACTGCCAGGGATGGAGCAGCCAAACCTTCTCCATCCATGCCATCCCAGTGCCCCAGCACCCTCTGAGGGAATCCCTTCCTTATCTCCAGCCTGCAATTCCCTGTCGGAACCCATCAGCCCTTGTCCTATGGCTCCAATCCCTGCTCTTCCACTCCCTCCCAGCTTCACCACGGATTGCTTCATGATGGTCAGAATCATGGACGTGGCTTGGGCCAATGCCGAGACCCACAAGTGTTGGATACGGCAGGTCGTGGTCCAGGAATATTATACAGCTTAGGATCACGGTTAGGGTTAGGTTTAGAATTACGGTTAGCTTTAGGGTTAGGGTCAGGGTCACGGTTAGGTACAGGGTTAGGTTTAGGGTTAGATCTTAGGTTTAGGGATAGGGTTAGGTTTAGGGTTACGTGTTAGGGTTAGGGTTAGGGTTAGGGTTAGGGTTAGGGTTAGGGTTAGGGTTAGGGTTAACTGTAACCGGAGTTAACCCTAGGGGTGGAGTTAAGACCAGGTTGAGTCTTAGGGTTAGGGTTTGAGTTGCAGTTAGGATCAGGTTTAGGGTTAGGATTAGGGTTAGGGTTTAGGGTTAGGGTTAGGGTTAACCTTCACCAGAGTTAAGCCTGGGGGCGGAGTTAACCCCAGGGTTAGGGTTAGGATTAGTGTTAGCATTAACCCTAATCAGAATTAACCCTAGTTGCGGGTTTAACCACAGGCTTAGGGTTAGGGTTAGGGTTAGGGTCTGGCTTAGCGTTAGACTTAAGTTTAGGGTTAGGTTAACCCTAACCGGAGTTAACTAGGGTTAGGGTTAGGGTTAGGGTTAAGGTTAGGGTTACCTCTAACCGGAGTTAACCCTAGGGGTTAACTGCTCAAGGTTCCTCCCCAAAAACCCCAAGTGCTGGAGCTCACCCACGTCTGCCCCGGGAGCAGGGTCAGGCCCCACAGCTCTGCTCCTGCCAGCGCTGCCGAGCCCTGCACTCCCTTGATGGTGCCATCAGAGCGCCCCACACACCGCAGCACGGGCTGGGCCATTGCTCTGGCTCCGGCAGAGGCACAAGTGCCTTTGGAAGCTGCCAGCGAACAACAAGAGCTGAGAGGCGGCTGCAGAAGGGCTCTGCTGTGGGGCTGAAAGCCAAGGGTGGTGCAGGGCAAAGGAGAGACGGCAGAGCCTCAGCCCTTGGGCTTCCTTCAGAGGAGGTGGCGCTGCTGCCCTTGATCCTGGCTGTTCTCCAGGCCTGACCTGCCCTCAGCGGTCTCCAGTGGCCTCTGGCGAGGCCAGCAGCAGAGACAGGATGTTCTGCACAAATGTCTGCACCTGCTCCTGGGCCTGGGCAGTGCTGAGAGCTCTTCTGCAGCCAAATGCAAATCGTACTTTACAGTCAGACAGCGTGGTGTGGGGTGGAAGGGACCTTAAATCCCCATAGGGATTCAGAGCATCCCACAAGCAGAGCATCCCACAGGGATTCACAGCATCCCACAGGCAGAGCATCGCATAAGGAATCAGAGCATCCCACAAGGATTCAGAGCATCCCACAAGCAGAGCATGCCAGAGGGATTCAGAGCATCCCACAGGGCTCCAGAGCATCCCACAGGGCTCCAGAGCATCCCACCAAGCAGAGCACCCCGCAGAGATTCACAGCATCACACAACCACAGCATAATACAGAGCTCCAGAGCATCCCATAGGGATTCAGAGCACCCCAAGCGCATCAGAACCCCCCCATCTCCCCATGGAAGCCCCCATCGACACCCCTGACCCACCCCCCTCCCCATGGAGCTCCCCCCATGGAACCTGCCTCTCTATGACATCAGCCCCAGCTCCAAGGGACCTGCATCCAGCACCTGTATCCCCGGGGCAGTTGCACTTTGGGTGCAGTGGTGCTTGCAGCTCCTTGCTTGCAGCTCCTTGGTGTCACCTCCTTGGTGTCACTCTTAGCGGTGGTGGCAGCGATGGCTTTGCTCCGTGTCATCATCCTGCTGGCCTCGGCCTGGCTGGTGCAAGGCTCCTGGGACAGCTGTGGGTGAGTGGCTCCAGGCTCCAGGGTTCCTGGTATTCCATAGGGAGATGCTGCTGCTCCCAGCCACGGTCACACCAATGGGGAGGTGGGATTTGAGGAGCCCCACTTGCTTGCCATCACCCCATGCGCTGGCACAGCACAGCTATGGGGCACCCCATAGGGTCCTGTG
Source organism: Lathamus discolor (assembly GCF_037157495.1). NCBI lineage: Eukaryota > Metazoa > Chordata > Aves > Psittaciformes > Psittacidae > Lathamus > Lathamus discolor. Next base: position 395,626 of record NC_088892.1, on the reverse strand, counting down.
TCCTGCAGCACCCTAGGAGGCAGGATGATGCTCATCTCTGGGGCACTGCGTAGGGTCCCTTTTCCCTGCAGCACCCAATGGGGCGGGACAATGCTCGCCCTTCATCCCTAAGCATCAAGTGTTGGGCTTCTGCTTCAAGAGGGACCTGCGGTACCCGTCCCATGGCTGATTCTTACAGGATGTCGCACATCGTTGGAGGCACGGATGCGCACCAGGGCGCCTGGCCGCGGGTGCTCAGCATCCAGTTCCCCACAGCCACTGCATTCTCGCACATCTGCGGGGGGTCCCTCATCCCGTATGAAGACAGGCTGAGGAAGTTGGGGCTTTTCAGCCTGGAGAAGAGAAGGCTGCGTGGAGACCTCAGAGCAGCCTTCCAGTACCTGAAGGGGGCCTACAGGGATGCTGGGGAGGGACTCTTTGTCAGGGACTGTAGTGACAGGACAAGGGGTAATGGGTTAAAACTTAAACAGGGGAAGTTTAAATTGGATATAAGGAGGAAATTCTTTCCTGTTAGGGTGGGGAGACGCTGGAATCGGTTGCCCAGGGAGGTTCCGAGTGCTCCATCCCTGGCGGTGTTCAAGGCCAGGTTGGATGAAGCCTTGTGTGGGATGGTTTAGTGAGAGGTGTCCCTGTCCATGGCAGGGGGGTTGGAACTAGATGATCTTAAGGTCCTTTCCAACCCTAACTATTCTATGATTCTGTGATTCTATGATCACCCCTCAATGGGTCCTCACAGCCACTCACTGCTTCGTCGGGCAAAAGTAAGGGGGAGAAGGGATTGCAGCCATAGGGAATAGGCCAGGAGCAGCTCCCAGCCCGTCCCCTTCCCCATCCTGGATGCACTGGGAAGAGCGCTCAGGAGAAGGCTGCTTCCCGCTTGACAGCCCTTGAGCCTAAGGCACACTGCTTTCCTTTGGGAAGCAGCCGGAATGTGGCTCCTTCCCATCCCTCTTCTCCATAGAATGGATTAGAATAGATTAAAATGGAATGGAATGCAATGCAATGGTTATGGATCATGGAGTGGGGTGGGTTGGGAAGGAGCTTGAGATCATCCACTTCCAACCCCTTGCCATGGGCAGGGATGCCTTCCATAGAGCAGCTTGCTCCAAGCTGGCCTGCAGCACTGCCAGGGATGGAGCAGCCAAACCTTCTCCATCCATGCCATCCCAGTGCCCCAGCACCCTCTGAGGGAATCCCTTCCTTATCTCCAGCCTGCAATTCCCTGTCGGAACCCATCAGCCCTTGTCCTATGGCTCCAATCCCTGCTCTTCCACTCCCTCCCAGCTTCACCACGGATTGCTTCATGATGGTCAGAATCATGGACGTGGCTTGGGCCAATGCCGAGACCCACAAGTGTTGGATACGGCAGGTCGTGGTCCAGGAATATTATACAGCTTAGGATCACGGTTAGGGTTAGGTTTAGAATTACGGTTAGCTTTAGGGTTAGGGTCAGGGTCACGGTTAGGTACAGGGTTAGGTTTAGGGTTAGGTCTTAGGTTTAGGGAAAGGGTTAGGTTTAGGGTTACGTGTTAGGGTTAGGGTTAGGGTTAGGGTTAGGGTTAGGGTTAGGGTTAGGGTTAACTGTAACCGGAGTTAACCCTAGGGGTGGAGTTAAGACCAGGTTGAGTCTTAGGGTTAGGGTTTGAGTTGCAGTTAGGATCAGGTTTAGGGTTAGGATTAGGGTTAGGGTTTAGGGTTAGGGTTAGGGTTAACCTTCACCAGAGTTAAGCCTGGGGGCGGAGTTAACCCCAGGGTTAGGGTTAGGATTAGTGTTAGCATTAACCCTAATCAGAATTAACCCTAGTTGCGGGTTTAACCACAGGCTTAGGGTTAGGGTTAGGGTTAGGGTCTGGCTTAGCGTTAGACTTAAGTTTAGGGTTAGGTTAACCCTAACCGGAGTTAACTAGGGTTAGGGTTAGGGTTAGGGTTAAGGTTAGGGTTACCTCTAACCGGAGTTAACCCTAGGGGTTAACTGCTCAAGGTTCCTCCCGAAAAACCCCAAGTGCTGGAGCTCACCCACGTCTGCCCCGGGAGCAGGGTCAGGCCCCACAGCTCTGCTCCTGCCAGCGCTGCCGAGCCCTGCACTCCCTTGATGGTGCCATCAGAGCGCCCCACACACTGCAGCACGGGCTGGGCCATTGCTCTGGCTCCGGCAGAGGCACAAGTGCCTTTGGAAGCTGCCAGCGAACAACAAGAGCTGAGAGGCGGCTGCAGAAGGGCTCTGCTGTGGGGCTGAAAGCCAAGGGTGGTGCAGGGCAAAGGAGAGACGGCAGAGCCTCAGCCCTTGGGCTTCCTTCAGAGGAGGTGGCGCTGCTGCCCTTGATCCTGGCTGTTCTCCAGGCCTCACCTGCCCTCAGCGGTCTCCAGTGGCCTCTGGCGAGGCCAGCAGCAGAGACAGGATGTTCTGCACAAATGTCTGCACCTGCTCCTGGGCCTGGGCAGTGCTGAGAGCTCTTCTGCAGCCAAATGCAAATCGTACTTTACAGTCAGACAGCGTGGTGTGGGGTGGAAGGGACCTTAAATCCCCATAGGGATTCAGAGCATCCCACAAGCAGAGCATCCCACAGGGATTCACAGCATCCCACAGGCAGAGCATCGCATAAGGAATCAGAGCATCCCACAAGGATTCAGAGCATCCCACAAGCAGAGCATGCCAGAGGGATTCAGAGCATCCCACAGGGCTCCAGAGCATCCCACAGGGCTCCAGAGCATCCCACCAAGCAGAGCACCCCGCAGAGATTCACAGCATCACACAACCACAGCATAATACAGAGCTCCAGAGCATCCCATAGGGATTCAGAGCACCCCAAGCGCATCAGAACCCCCCCATCTCCCCATGGAAGCCCCTATCGACACCCCTGACCCACCCCCCTCCCCATGGAGCTCCCCCCATGGAACCTGCCTCTCTATGACATCAGCCCCAGCTCCAAGGGACCTGCATCCAGCACCTGTATCCCCGGGGCAGTTGCGCTTTGGGTGCAGTGGTGCGTGCAGCTCCTTGCTTGCAGCTCCTTGGTGTCACCTCCTTGGTGTCACTCTTAGCGGTGGTGGCAGCGATGGCTTTGCTCCGTGTCATCATCCTGCTGGCTTCGGCCTGGCTGGTGCAAGGCTCCTGGGACAGCTGTGGGTGAGTGGCTCCAGGCTCCAGGGTTCCTGGTATTCCATAGGGAGATGCTGCTGCTCCCAGCCACGGTCACACCAATGGGGAGGTGGGATTTGAGGAGCCCCACTTGCTTGCCATCACCCCATGCGCTGGCACAGCACAGCTATGGGGCACCCCATAGGGTCCTGTGTCCTGCAGCACCCTAGGAGGCAGGATGATGCTCATCTCTGGGACACTGCGGAGGGTCCCTTTTCCCTGCAGCACCCAATGGGGCGGGACAATGCTCGCCCTTCATCCCTAAGCATCAAGTGTTGGGCTTCTGCTTCAAGAGGGACCTGCGGTGCCCGTCCCATGGCTGATTCTTACGGGATGTCGCGCATCGTCGGAGGCACGGATGCGCACCAGGGCGCCTGGCCCCGGGTGCTCAGCATCCAGTTCCCCACAGCCACCGCATTCTCGCACATCTGCGGGGGGTCCCTCATCCCGTATGAAGACAGGCTGAGGAAGTTGGGGCTTTTCAGCCTGGAGAAGAGAAGGCTGCGTGGAGACCTCATAGCAGCCTTCCAGTACCTGAAGGGGGCCTACAGGGATGCTGGGGAGGGACTCTTTGTCAGGGACTGTAGTGACAGGACAAGGGGTAATGGGTTAAAACTTAAACAGGGGAAGTTTAAATTGGATATAAGGAGGAAATTCTTTCCTGTTAGGGTGGGGAGACGCTGGAATCGGTTGCCCAGGGAGGTTCCGAGTGCTCCATCCCTGGCGGTGTTCAAGGCCAGGTTGGATGAAGCCTTGTGTGGGATGGTTTAGTGAGAGGTGTCCCTGTCCATGGCAGGGGGGTTGGAACTAGATGATCTTAAGGTCCTTTCCAACCCTAACTATTCTATGATTCTGTGATTCTATGATCACCCCTCAATGGGTCCTCACAGCCACTCACTGCTTCGTCGGGCAAAAGTAAGGGGGAGAAGGGATTGCAGCCATAGGGAATAGGCCAGGAGCAGCTCCCAGCCCGTCCCCTTCCCCATCCTGGGTGCACTGGGAAGAGCGCTCAGGAGAAGGCTGCTTCCAGCTTGACAGCCCTTCAGCCTAAGGCACACTGCTTTCCTTTGGGAAGCAGCCGGAATGTGGCTCCTTCCCATCCCTCTTCTCCATAGAATGGATTAGAATAGATTAAAATGGAATGGAATGCAATGCAATGGTTATGGATCATGGAGTGGGGTGGGTTGGGAAGGAGCTTGAGATCATCCACTTCCAACCCCTTGCCATGGGCAGGGATGCCTTCCATAGAGCAGCTTGCTCCAAGCTGGCCTGCAGCACTGCCAGGGATGGAGCAGCCAAACCTTCTCCATCCATGCCATCCCAGTGCCCCAGCACCCTCTGAGGGAATCCCTTCCTTATCTCCAGCCTGCAATTCCCTGTCGGAACCCATCAGCCCTTGTCCTATGGCTCCAATCCCTGCTCTTCCACTCCCTCCCAGCTTCACCACGGATTGCTTCATGATGGTCAGAATCATGGACGTGGCTTGGGCCAATGCCGAGACCCACAAGTGTTGGATACGGCAGGTCGTGGTCCAGGAATATTATACAGCTTAGGATCACGGTTAGGGTTAGGTTTAGAATTACGGTTAGCTTTAGGGTTAGGGTCAGGGTCACGGTTAGGTACAGGGTTAGGTTTAGGGTTAGATCTTAGGTTTAGGGATAGGGTTAGGTTTAGGGTTACGTGTTAGGGTTAGGGTTAGGGTTAGGGTTAGGGTTAGGGTTAGGGTTAGGGTTAGGGTTAACTGTAACCGGAGTTAACCCTAGGGGTGGAGTTAAGACCAGGTTGAGTCTTAGGGTTAGGGTTTGAGTTGCAGTTAGGATCAGGTTTAGGGTTAGGATTAGGGTTAGGGTTTAGGGTTAGGGTTAGGGTTAACCTTCACCAGAGTTAAGCCTGGGGGCGGAGTTAACCCCAGGGTTAGGGTTAGGATTAGTGTTAGCATTAACCCTAATCAGAATTAACCCTAGTTGCGGGTTTAACCACAGGCTTAGGGTTAGGGTTAGGGTTAGGGTCTGGCTTAGCGTTAGACTTAAGTTTAGGGTTAGGTTAACCCTAACCGGAGTTAACTAGGGTTAGGGTTAGGGTTAGGGTTAAGGTTAGGGTTACCTCTAACCGGAGTTAACCCTAGGGGTTAACTGCTCAAGGTTCCTCCCCAAAAACCCCAAGTGCTGGAGCTCACCCACGTCTGCCCCGGGAGCAGGGTCAGGCCCCACAGCTCTGCTCCTGCCAGCGCTGCCGAGCCCTGCACTCCCTTGATGGTGCCATCAGAGCGCCCCACACACCGCAGCACGGGCTGGGCCATTGCTCTGGCTCCGGCAGAGGCACAAGTGCCTTTGGAAGCTGCCAGCGAACAACAAGAGCTGAGAGGCGGCTGCAGAAGGGCTCTGCTGTGGGGCTGAAAGCCAAGGGTGGTGCAGGGCAAAGGAGAGACGGCAGAGCCTCAGCCCTTGGGCTTCCTTCAGAGGAGGTGGCGCTGCTGCCCTTGATCCTGGCTGTTCTCCAGGCCTGACCTGCCCTCAGCGGTCTCCAGTGGCCTCTGGCGAGGCCAGCAGCAGAGACAGGATGTTCTGCACAAATGTCTGCACCTGCTCCTGGGCCTGGGCAGTGCTGAGAGCTCTTCTGCAGCCAAATGCAAATCGTACTTTACAGTCAGACAGCGTGGTGTGGGGTGGAAGGGACCTTAAATCCCCATAGGGATTCAGAGCATCCCACAAGCAGAGCATCCCACAGGGATTCACAGCATCCCACAGGCAGAGCATCGCATAAGGAATCAGAGCATCCCACAAGGATTCAGAGCATCCCACAAGCAGAGCATGCCAGAGGGATTCAGAGCATCCCACAGGGCTCCAGAGCATCCCACAGGGCTCCAGAGCATCCCACCAAGCAGAGCACCCCGCAGAGATTCACAGCATCACACAACCACAGCATAATACAGAGCTCCAGAGCATCCCATAGGGATTCAGAGCACCCCAAGCGCATCAGAACCCCCCCATCTCCCCATGGAAGCCCCCATCGACACCCCTGACCCACCCCCCTCCCCATGGAGCTCCCCCCATGGAACCTGCCTCTCTATGACATCAGCCCCAGCTCCAAGGGACCTGCATCCAGCACCTGTATCCCCGGGGCAGTTGCACTTTGGGTGCAGTGGTGCTTGCAGCTCCTTGCTTGCAGCTCCTTGGTGTCACCTCCTTGGTGTCACTCTTAGCGGTGGTGGCAGCGATGGCTTTGCTCCGTGTCATCATCCTGCTGGCCTCGGCCTGGCTGGTGCAAGGCTCCTGGGACAGCTGTGGGTGAGTGGCTCCAGGCTCCAGGGTTCCTGGTATTCCATAGGGAGATGCTGCTGCTCCCAGCCACGGTCACACCAATGGGGAGGTGGGATTTGAGGAGCCCCACTTGCTTGCCATCACCCCATGCGCTGGCACAGCACAGCTATGGGGCACCCCATAGGGTCCTGTGTCCTGCAGCACCCTAGGAGGCAGGATGATGCTCATCTCTGGGGCACTGCGTAGGGTCCCTTTTCCCTGCAGCACCCAATGGGGCGGGACAATGCTCGCCCTTCATCCCTAAGCATCAAGTGTTGGGCTTCTGCTTCAAGAGGGACCTGCGGTACCCGTCCCATGGCTGATTCTTACAGGATGTCGCACATCGTTGGAGGCACGGATGCGCACCAGGGCGCCTGGCCGCGGGTGCTCAGCATCCAGTTCCCCACAGCCACTGCATTCTCGCACATCTGCGGGGGGTCCCTCATCCCGTATGAAGACAGGCTGAGGAAGTTGGGGCTTTTCAGCCTGGAGAAGAGAAGGCTGCGTGGAGACCTCAGAGCAGCCTTCCAGTACCTGAAGGGGGCCTACAGGGATGCTGGGGAGGGACTCTTTGTCAGGGACTGTAGTGACAGGACAAGGGGTAATGGGTTAAAACTTAAACAGGGGAAGTTTAAATTGGATATAAGGAGGAAATTCTTTCCTGTTAGGGTGGGGAGACGCTGGAATCGGTTGCCCAGGGAGGTTCCGAGTGCTCCATCCCTGGCGGTGTTCAAGGCCAGGTTGGATGAAGCCTTGTGTGGGATGGTTTAGTGAGAGGTGTCCCTGTCCATGGCAGGGGGGTTGGAACTAGATGATCTTAAGGTCCTTTCCAACCCTAACTATTCTATGATTCTGTGATTCTATGATCACCCCTCAATGGGTCCTCACAGCCACTCACTGCTTCGTCGGGCAAAAGTAAGGGGGAGAAGGGATTGCAGCCATAGGGAATAGGCCAGGAGCAGCTCCCAGCCCGTCCCCTTCCCCATCCTGGATGCACTGGGAAGAGCGCTCAGGAGAAGGCTGCTTCCCGCTTGACAGCCCTTGAGCCTAAGGCACACTGCTTTCCTTTGGGAAGCAGCCGGAATGTGGCTCCTTCCCATCCCTCTTCTCCATAGAATGGATTAGAATAGATTAAAATGGAATGGAATGCAATGCAATGGTTATGGATCATGGAGTGGGGTGGGTTGGGAAGGAGCTTGAGATCATCCACTTCCAACCCCTTGCCATGGGCAGGGATGCCTTCCATAGAGCAGCTTGCTCCAAGCTGGCCTGCAGCACTGCCAGGGATGGAGCAGCCAAACCTTCTCCATCCATGCCATCCCAGTGCCCCAGCACCCTCTGAGGGAATCCCTTCCTTATCTCCAGCCTGCAATTCCCTGTCGGAACCCATCAGCCCTTGTCCTATGGCTCCAATCCCTGCTCTTCCACTCCCTCCCAGCTTCACCACGGATTGCTTCATGATGGTCAGAATCATGGACGTGGCTTGGGCCAATGCCGAGACCCACAAGTGTTGGATACGGCAGGTCGTGGTCCAGGAATATTATACAGCTTAGGATCACGGTTAGGGTTAGGTTTAGAATTACGGTTAGCTTTAGGGTTAGGGTCAGGGTCACGGTTAGGTACAGGGTTAGGTTTAGGGTTAGGTCTTAGGTTTAGGGAAAGGGTTAGGTTTAGGGTTACGTGTTAGGGTTAGGGTTAGGGTTAGGGTTAGGGTTAGGGTTAGGGTTAGGGTTAACTGTAACCGGAGTTAACCCTAGGGGTGGAGTTAAGACCAGGTTGAGTCTTAGGGTTAGGGTTTGAGTTGCAGTTAGGATCAGGTTTAGGGTTAGGATTAGGGTTAGGGTTTAGGGTTAGGGTTAGGGTTAACCTTCACCAGAGTTAAGCCTGGGGGCGGAGTTAACCCCAGGGTTAGGGTTAGGATTAGAGTTAGCATTAACCCTAATCAGAATTAACCCTAGTTGCGGGTTTAACCACAGGCTTAGGGTTAGGGTTAGGGTCTGGCTTAGCGTTAGACTTAAGTTTAGGGTTAGGTTAACCCTAACCGGAGTTAACTAGGGTTAGGGTTAGGGTTAGGGTTAGGGTTTCCTCTAACCGGAGTTAACCCTAGGGGTTAACTGCTCAAGGTTCCTCCCGAAAAACCCCAAGTGCTGGAGCTCACCCACGTCTGCCCCGGGAGCAGGGTCAGGCCCCACAGCTCTGCTCCTGCCAGCGCTGCCGAGCCCTGCACTCCCTTGATGGTGCCATCAGAGCGCCCCACACACCGCAGCACGGGCTGGGCCATTGCTCTGGCTCCGGCAGAGGCACAAGTGCCTTTGGAAGCTGCCAGCGAACAACAAGAGCTGAGAGGCGGCTGCAGAAGGGCTCTGCTGTGGGGCTGAAAGCCAAGGGTGGTGCAGGGCAAAGGAGAGACGGCAGAGCCTCAGCCCTTGGGCTTCCTTCAGAGGAGGTGGCGCTGCTGCCCTTGATCCTGGCTGTTCTCCAGGCCTGACCTGCCCTCAGCGGTCTCCAGTGGCCTCTGGCGAGGCCAGCAGCAGAAACAGGATGTTCTGCACAAATGTCTGCACCTGCTCCTGGGCCTGGGCAGTGCTGAGAGCTCTTCTGCAGCCAAATGCAAATCGTACTTTACAGTCAGACAGCGTGGTGTGGGGTGGAAGGGACCTTAAATCCCCATAGGGATTCAGAGCATCCCACAAGCAGAGCATCCCACAGGGATTCACAGCATCCCACAGGCAGAGCATCGCATAAGGAATCAGAGCATCCCACAAGCATTCAGAGCATCCCACAAGCAGAGCATGCCAGAGGGATTCAGAGCATCCCACAGGGCTCCAGAGCATCCCGCAGGGCTCCAGAGCATCCCACCAAGCAGAGCACCCCGCAGAGATTCACAGCATCACACAACCACAGCATAATACAGAGCTCCAGAGCATCCCATAGGGATTCAGAGCACCCCAAGCGCATCAGAACCCCCCCATCTCCCCATGGAAGCCCCCATCGACACCCCTGACCCACCCCCCTCCCCATGGAGCTCCCCCCATGGAACCTGCCTCTCTATGACATCAGCCCCAGCTCCAAGGGACCTGCATCCAGCACCTGTATCCCCGGGGCACTTGCGCTTTGGGTGCAGTGGTGCTTGCAGCTCCTTGCTTGCAGCTCCTTGGTGTCACCTCCTTGGTGTCACTCTTAGCTGTGGTGGCAGCGATGGCTTTGCTCCGTGTCATCATCCTGCTGGCCTCGGCCTGGCTGGTGCAAGGCTCCTGGGACAGCTGTGGGTGAGTGGCTCCAGGCTCCAGGGTTCCTGGTATTCCATAGGGAGATGCTGCTGCTCCCAGCCACGGTCACACCAATGGGGAGGTGGGATTTGAGGAGCCCCACTTGCTTGCCATCACCCCATGCGCTGGCACAGCACAGCTATGGGACACCCCATAGGGTCCTGTGTCCTGCAGCACCCTAGGAGGCAGGATGATGCTCATCTCTGGGGCACTGCGTAGGGTCCCTTTTCCCTGCAGCACCCAATGGGGCGGGACAATGCTCGCCCTTCATCCCTAAGCATCAAGTGTTGGGCTTCTGCTTCAAGAGGGACCTGCGGTACCCGTCCCATGGCTGATTCTTACAGGATGTCGCACATCGTTGGAGGCACGGATGCGCACCAGGGCGCCTGGCCGCGGGTGCTCAGCATCCAGTTCCCCACAGCCACTGCATTCTCGCACATCTGCGGGGGGTCCCTCATCCCGTATGAAGACAGGCTGAGGAAGTTGGGGCTTTTCAGCCTGGAGAAGAGAAGGCTGCGTGGAGACCTCAGAGCAGCCTTCCAGTACCTGAAGGGGGCCTACAGGGATGCTGGGGAGGGACTCTTTGTCAGGGACTGTAGTGACAGGACAAGGGGTAATGGGTTAAAACTTAAACAGGGGAAGTTTAAATTGGATATAAGGAGGAAATTCTTTCCTGTTAGGGTGGGGAGACGCTGGAATCGGTTGCCCAGGGAGGTTCCGAGTGCTCCATCCCTGGCGGTGTTCAAGGCCAGGTTGGATGAAGCCTTGTGTGGGATGGTTTAGTGAGAGGTGTCCCTGTCCATGGCAGGGGGGTTGGAACTAGATGATCTTAAGGTCCTTTCCAACCCTAACTATTCTATGATTCTGTGATTCTATGATCACCCCTCAATGGGTCCTCACAGCCACTCACTGCTTCGTCGGGCAAAAGTAAGGGGGAGAAGGGATTGCAGCCATAGGGAATAGGCCAGGAGCAGCTCCCAGCCCGTCCCCTTCCCCATCCTGGATGCACTGGGAAGAGCGCTCAGGAGAAGGCTGCTTCCAGCTTGACAGCCCTTGAGCCTAAGGCACACTGCTTTCCTTTGGGAAGCAGCCGGAATGTGGCTCCTTCCCATCCCTCTTCTCCATAGAATGGATTAGAATAGATTAAAATGGAATGGAATGCAATGCAATGGTTATGGATCATGGAGTGGGGTGGGTTGGGAAGGAGCTTGAGATCATCCACTTCCAACCCCTTGCCATGGGCAGGGATGCCTTCCATAGAGCAGCTTGCTCCAAGCTGGCCTGCAGCACTGCCAGGGATGGAGCAGCCAAACCTTCTCCATCCATGCCATCCCAGTGCCCCAGCACCCTCTTAGGGAATCCCTTCCTTATCTCCAGCCTGCAATTCCCTGTCGGAACCCATCAGCCCTTGTCCTATGGCTCCAATCCCTGCTCTTCCACTCCCTCCCAGCTTCACCACGGATTGCTTCATGATGGTCAGAATCATGGACGTGGCTTGGGCCAATGCCGAGACCCACAAGTGTTGGATACGGCAGGTCGTGGTCCAGGAATATTATACAGCTTAGGATCACGGTTAGGGTTAGGTTTAGAATTACGGTTAGCTTTAGGGTTAGGGTCAGGGTCACGGTTAGGTACAGGGTTAGGTTTAGGGTTAGGTCTTAGGTTTAGGGATAGGGTTAGGTTTAGGGTTACGTGTTAAGCTTAGGGATAGGGTTAGGGTTAGGGTTAGGGTTAGGGTTAGGGTTAACTGTAACAGGAGTTAACCCTAGGGGTGGAGTTAAGACCAGGTTGAGTCTTAGGGTTAGGGTTTGAGTTGCAGTTAGGATCAGGTTTACGGTTAGGATTAGGGTTAGGGTTTAGGGTTAGGGTTAGGGTTAACCTTCACCAGAGTTAAGCCTGGGGGCGGAGTTAACCCCAGGGTTAGGGTTAGGATTAGTGTTAGCATTAACCCTAATCAGAATTAACCCTAGTTGCGGGTTTAACCACAGGCTTAGGGTTAGGGTTAGGGTTAGGGTCTGGATTAGCGTTAGACTTAAGTTTAGGGTTAGGTTAACCCTAACTGGAGTTAACTAGGGTTAGGGTTAGGGTTAGGGTTAAGGTTAGGGTTACCTCTAACCGGAGTTAACCCTAGGGGTTAACTGCTCAAGGTTCCACCCCAAAAACCCCAAGTGCTGGAGCTCACCCACGTCTGCCCCGGGAGCAGGGTCAGGCCCCACAGCTCTGCTCCTGCCAGCGCTGCCGAGCCCTGCACTCCCTTGATGGTGCCATCAGAGCGCCCCACACACCGCAGCGCGGGCTGGGCCATTGCTCTGGCTCCGGCAGAGGCACAAGTGCCTTTGGAAGCTGCCAGCGAACAAGAAGAGCTGAGAGGCGGCTGCAGAAGGGCTCTGCTGTCGGGCTGAAAGCCAAGGGTGGTGCAGGGCAAAGGACGGCAGAGCCTCAGCCCTTGGGCTTCCTTCAGAGGAGGTGGCGCTGCTGCCCTTGATCCTGGCTGTTCTCCAGGCCTGACCTGCCCTCAGCGGTCTCCAGTGGCCTCTGGCGAGGCCAGCAGCAGAGACAGGATGTTCTGCACAAATGTCTGCACCTGCTCCTGGGCCTGGGCAGTGCTGAGAGCTCTTCTGCAGCCAAATGCAAATCGTACTTTCCCCATAGGGATTCAGAGCATCCCACAAGCAGAGCATCCCACAGGGATTCACAGCATCCCACAGGCAGAGCATCGCATAAGGAATCAGAGCATCCCACAAGGATTCAGAGCATCCCACAAGCAGAGCATGCCAGAGGGATTCAGAGCATCCCACAGGGCTCCAGAGCATCCCACAGGGCTCCAGAGCATCCCACCAAGCAGAGCACCCCGCAGAGATTCACAGCATCACACAACCACAGCATAATACAGAGCTCCAGAGCATCCCATAGGGATTCAGAGCACCCCAAGCGCATCAGAACCCCCCCATCTCCCCATGGAAGCCCCCATCGACACCCCTGACCCACCCCCCTCCCCATGGAGCTCCCCCCATGGAACCTGCCTCTCTATGACATCAGCCCCAGCTCCAAGGGACCTGCATCCAGCACCTGTATCCCCGGGGCACTTGCGCTTTGGGTGCAGTGGTGCTTGCAGCTCCTTGCTTGCAGCTCCTTGGTGTCACCTCCTTGGTGTCACTCTTAGCGGTGGTGGCAGCGATGGCTTTGCTCCGTGTCATCATCCTGCTGGCTTCGGCCTGGCTGGTGCAAGGCTCCTGGGACAGCTGTGGGTGAGTGGCTCCAGGCTCCAGGGTTCCTGGTATTCCATAGGGAGATGCTGCTGCTCCCAGCCATGGTCACACCAATGGGGAGGTGGGATTTGAGGAGCCCCACTTGCTTGCCATCACCCCATGCGCTGGCACAGCACAGCTATGGGGCACCCCATAGGGTCCTGTGTCCTGCAGCACCCTAGGAGGCAGGATGATGCTCATCTCTGGGGCACTGCGTAGGGTCCCTTTTCCCTGCAGCACCCAATGGGGCGGGACAAAGCTCGCCCTTCATCCCTAAGCATCAAGTGTTGGGCTTCTGCTTCAAGAGGGACCTGCGGTACCCGTCCCATGGCTGATTCTTACGGGATGTCGCGCGTCGTCGGAGGCACGGATGCGCACCAGGGCGCCTGGCCGCGGGTGCTCAGCATCCAGTTCCCCACAGCCACCGCATTCTCGCACATCTGCGGGGGGTCCCTCATCCCGTATGAAGACAGGCTGAGGAAGTTGGGGCTTTTCAGCCTGGAGAAGAGAAGGCTGCGTGGAGACCTCAGAGCAGCCTTCCAGTACCTGAAGGGGGCCTACAGGGATGCTGGGGAGGGACTCTTTGTCAGGGACTGTAGTGACAGGACAAGGGGTAATGGGTTAAAACTTAAACAGGGGAAGTTTAAATTGGATATAAGGAGGAAATTCTTTCCTGTTAGGGTGGGGAGACGCTGGAATCGGTTGCCCAGGGAGGTTCCGAGTGCTCCATCCCTGGCGGTGTTCAAGGCCAGGTTGGATGAAGCCTTGTGTGGGATGGTTTAGTGAGAGGTGTCCCTGTCCATGGCAGGGGGGTTGGAACTAGATGATCTTAAGGTCCTTTCCAACCCTAACTATTCTATGATTCTGTGATTCTATGATCACCCCTCAATGGGTCCTCACAGCCACTCACTGCTTCGTCAGGCAAAAGTAAGGGGGAGAAGGGATTGCAGCCATAGGGAATAGGCCAGGAGCAGCTCCCAGCCCGTCCCCTTCCCCATCCTGGATGCACTGGGAAGAGCGCTCAGGAGAAGGCTGCTTCCAGCTTGACAGCCCTTGAGCCTAAGGCACACTGCTTTCCTTTGGGAAGCAGCCGGAATGTGGCTCCTTCCCATCCCTCTTCTCCATAGAATGGATTAGAATAGATTAAAATGGAATGGAATGCAATGCAATGGTTATGGATCATGGAGTGGGGTGGGTTGGGAAGGAGCTTGAGATCATCCACTTCCAACCCCTTGCCATGGGCAGGGATGCCTTCCATAGAGCAGCTTGCTCCAAGCTGGCCTGCAGCACTGCCAGGGATGGAGCAGCCAAACCTTCTCCATCCATGCCATCCCAGTGCCCCAGCACCCTCTTAGGGAATCCCTTCCTTATCTCCAGCCTGCAATTCCCTGTCGGAACCCATCAGCCCTTGTCCTATGGCTCCAATCCCTGCTCTTCCACTCCCTCCCAGCTTCACCACGGATTGCTTCATGATGGTCAGAATCATGGACGTGGCTTGGGCCAATGCCGAGACCCACAAGTGTTGGATACGGCAGGTCGTGGTCCAGGAATCTTATACGGCTTAGGATCACGGTTAGGGTTAGGTTTAGAATTAGGGTTAGCTTTAGGGTTAGGGTCAGGGTCACGGTTAGGTACAGGGTTAGGTTTAGGGTTAGGACATAGGTTTAGGGTTAGGTTTAGGGTTAGGTCTTAGGTTTAGGGATAGGGTTAGGTTTAGGGTTACGTGTTAGGGTTAGGGATAGGGTTAGGGTTAGGGTTAGGGTTAGGGTTAGGGTTAACTGTAACCGGAGTTAACCCTAGGGGTGGAGTTAAGACCAGGTTGAGTCTTAGGGTTAGGGTTAGAGTTGCAGTTAGGATCAGGTTTAGGGTTAGGATTAGGGTTAGGGTTTAGGGTTAGGGTTAGGGTTAACCTTCACCAGAGTTAAGCCTGGGGGCGGAGTTAACCCCAGGGTTAGGGTTAGGATTAGTGTTAGCATTAACCCTAATCAGAATTAACCCTAGTTGCGGGTTTAATCCCAGGCTTAGGGTTAGGGTTAGGGTTAGGGTCTGGCTTAGCGTTAGACTTAAGTTTAGGGTTAGGTTAACCCTAACCGGAGTTAACTAGGGTTAGGTTTAGGGTTAGGGTTAAGGTTAGGGTTACCTCTAACCGGAGTTAACCCTAGGGGTTAACTGCTCAAGGTTCCTCCCCAAAAACCCCAAGTGCTGGAGCTCACCCACGTCTGCCCCGGGAGCAGGGTCAGGCCCCACAGCTCTGCTCCTGCCAGCGCTGCCGAGCCCTGCACTCCCTTGATGGTGCCATCAGAGCGCCCCACACACCGCAGCACGGGCTGGGCCATTGCTCTGGCTCCGGCAGAGGCACAAGTGCCTTTGGAAGCTGCCAGCGAACAACAAGAGCTGAGAGGCGGCTGCAGAAGGGCTCTGCTGTGGGGCTGAAAGCCAAGGGTGGTGCAGGGCAAAGGAGAGACGGCAGAGCCTCAGCCCTTGGGCTTCCTTCAGAGGAGGTGGCGCTGCTGCCCTTGATCCTGGCTGTTCTCCAGGCCTGACCTGCCCTCAGCGGTCTCCAGTGGCCTCTGGCGAGGCCAGCAGCAGAGACAGGATGTTCTGCACAAATGTCTGCACCTGCTCCTGGGCCTGGGCAGTGCTGAGAGCTCTTCTGCAGCCAAATGCAAATCGTACTTTACAGTCAGACAGCGTGGTGTGGGGTGGAAGGGACCTTAAATCCCCATAGGGATTCAGAGCATCCCACAAGCAGAGCATCCCACAGGGATTCACAGCATCCCACAGGCAGAGCATCGCATAAGGAATCAGAGCATCCCACAAGCATTCAGAGCATCCCACAAGCAGAGCATGCCAGAGGGATTCAGAGCATCCCACAGGGCTCCAGAGCATCCCACAGGGCTCCAGAGCATCCCACCAAGCAGAGCACCCCGCAGAGATTCACAGCATCACACAACCACAGCATAATACAGAGCTCCAGAGCATCCCATAGGGATTCAGAGCACCCCAAGCGCATCAGAACCCCCCCATCTCCCCATGGAAGCCCCCATCGACACCCCTGACCCACCCCCCTCCCCATGGAGCTCCCCCCATGGAACCTGCCTCTCTATGACATCAGCCCCAGCTCCAAGGGACCTGCATCCAGCACCTGTATCCCCGGGGCAGTTGCGCTTTGGGTGCAGTGGTGCTTGCAGCTCCTTGCTTGCAGCTCCTTGGTGTCACCTCCTTGGTGTCACTCTTAGCGGTGGTGGCAGCGATGGCTTTGCTCCGTGTCATCATCCTGCTGGCTTCGGCCTGGCTGGTGCAAGGCTCCTGGGACAGCTGTGGGTGAGTGGCTCCAGGCTCCAGGGTTCCTGGTATTCCATAGGGAGATGCTGCTGCTCCCAGCCACGGTCACACCAATGGGGAGGTGGGATTTGAGGAGCCCCACTTGCTTGCCATCACCCCATGCGCTGGCACAGCACAGCTATGGGGCACCCCATAGGGTCCTGTGTCCTGCAGCACCCTAGGAGGCAGGATGATGCTCATCTCTGGGGCACTGCGTAGGGTCCCTTTTCCCTGCAGCACCCAATGGGGCGGGACAATGCTCGCCCTTCATCCCTAAGCATCAAGTGTTGGGCTTCTGCTTCAAGAGGGACCTGCGGTACCCGTCCCATGGCTGATTCTTACGGGATGTCGCGCGTCGTCGGAGGCACGGATGCGCACCAGGGCGCCTGGCCGCGGGTGCTCAGCATCCAGTTCCCCACAGCCACCGCATTCTCGCACATCTGCGGGGGGTCCCTCATCCCGTATGAAGACAGGCTGAGGAAGTTGGGGCTTTTCAGCCTGGAGAAGAGAAGGCTGCGTGGAGACCTCAGAGCAGCCTTCCAGTACCTGAAGGGGGCCTACAGGGATGCTGGGGAGGGACTCTTTGTCAGGGACTGTAGTGACAGGACAAGGGGTAATGGGTTAAAACTTAAACAGGGGAAGTTTAAATTGGATATAAGGAGGAAATTCTTTCCTGTTAGGGTGGGGAGACGCTGGAATCGGTTGCCCAGGGAGGTTCCGAGTGCTCCATCCCTGGCGGTGTTCAAGGCCAGGTTGGATGAAGCCTTGTGTGGGATGGTTTAGTGAGAGGTGTCCCTGTCCATGGCAGGGGGGTTGGAACTAGATGATCTTAAGGTCCTTTCCAACCCTAACTATTCTATGATTCTGTGATTCTATGATCACCCCTCAATGGGTCCTCACAGCCACTCACTGCTTCGTCGGGCAAAAGTAAGGGGGAGAAGGGATTGCAGCCATAGGGAATAGGCCAGGAGCAGCTCCCAGCCCGTCCCCTTCCCCATCCTGGATGCACTGGGAAGAGCGCTCAGGAGAAGGCTGCTTCCAGCTTGACAGCCCTTGAGCCTAAGGCACACTGCTTTCCTTTGGGAAGCAGCCGGAATGTGGCTCCTTCCCATCCCTCTTCTCCATAGAATGGATTAGAATAGATTAAAATGGAATGGAATGCAATGCAATGGTTATGGATCATGGAGTGGGGTGGGTTGGGAAGGAGCTTGAGATCATCCACTTCCAACCCCTTGCCATGGGCAGGGATGCCTTCCATAGAGCAGCTTGCTCCAAGCTGGCCTGCAGCACTGCCAGGGATGGAGCAGCCAAACCTTCTCCATCCATGCCATCCCAGTGCCCCAGCACCCTCTTAGGGAATCCCTTCCTTATCACCAGCCTGCAATTCCCTGTCGGAACCCATCAGCCCTTGTCCTATGGCTCCAATCCCTGCTCTTCCACTCCCTCCCAGCTTCACCACGGATTGCTTCATGATAGTCAGAATCATGGACGTGGCTTGGGCCAATGCCGAGACCCACAAGTGTTGGATACGGCAGGTCGTGGTCCAGGAATATTATACGGCTTAGGATCACGGTTAGGGTTAGGTTTAGAATTACGGTTAGCTTTAGGGTTAGGGTCAGGGTCACGGTTAGGTACAGGGTTAGGTTTAGGGTTAGGTCTTAGGTTTAGGGATAGGGTTAGGGTTAGGGTTAGGGTTAGGGTTAACTGTAACCGGAGTTAACCCTAGGGGTGGAGTTAAGACCAGGTTGAGTCTTAGGGTTAGGGTTATAGTTGCAGTTAGGATCAGGTTTAGGGTTAGGATTAGGGTTAGGGTTTAGGGTTAGGGTTAGGGTTAACCTTCACCAGAGTTAAGCCTGGGGGCGGAGTTAACCCCAGGGTTAGGGTTAGGATTAGTGTTAGCATTAACCCTAATCAGAATTAACCCTAGTTGCGGGTTTAAACCCAGGCTTAGGGTTAGGGTTAGGGTTAGGGTCTGGCTTAGCGTTAGACTTAAGTTTAGGGTTAGGTTAACCCTAACCGGAGTTAACTAGTGTTAGGGTTAGGGTTAAGGTTAGGGTTTCCTCTAACCGGAGTTAACCCTAGGGGTTAACTGCTCAAGGTTCCTCCCCAAAAACCCCAAGTGCTGGAGCTCACCCACGTCTGCCCCGGGAGCAGGGTCAGGCCCCACAGCTCTGCTCCTGCCAGCGCTGCCAAGCCCTGCACTCCCTAGATGGTGCCATCAGAGCGCCCCACACACCGCAGCGCGGGCTGGGCCATTGCTCTGGCTCCGGCAGAGGCACAAGTGCCTTTGGAAGCTGCCAGCGAACAACAAGAGCTGAGAGGCGGCTGCAGAAGGGCTCTGCTGTGGGGCTGAAAGCCAAGGGTGGTGCAGGGCAAAGGAGAGACGGCAGAGCCTCAGCCCTTGGGCTTCCTTCAGAGGAGGTGGCGCTGCTGCCCTTGATCCTGGCTGTTCTCCAGGCCTGACCTGCCCTCAGCGGTCTCCAGTGGCCTCTGGCAAGGCCAGCAGCAGAGACAGGATGTTCTGCAGAAATGTCTGCACCTGCTCCTGGGCCTGGGCAGTGCTGAGAGCTCTTCTGCAGCCAAATGCAAATCGTACTTTACAGTCAGACAGCGTGGTGTGGGGTGGAAGGGACCTTAAATCCCCATAGGGATTTAGAGCATCCCACAAGCAGAGCATCCCACAGGGATTCACAGCATCCCACAGGCAGAGCATCGCATAAGGAATCAGAGCATCCCACAAGGATTCAGAGCATCCCACAAGCAGAGCATGCCAGAGGGATTCAGAGCATCCCACAGGGCTCCAGAGCATCCCACCAAGCAGAGCACCCCGCAGAGATTCACAGCATCACACAACCACAGCATAATACAGAGCTCCAGAGCATCCCATAGGGATTCAGAGCACCCCAAGCGCATCAGAACCCCCCCATCTCCCCATGGAAGCCCCCATCGACACCCCTGACCCACCCCCCTCCCCATGGAGCTCCCCCCATGGAACCTGCCTCTCTATGACATCAGCCGCAGCTCCAAGGGACCTGCATCCAGCACCCGTATCCCCGGGGCAGTTGCGCTTTGGGTGCAGTGGTGCTTGCAGCTCCTTGCTTGCAGCTCCTTGGTGTCACCTCCTTGGTGTCACTCTTAGCGGTGGTGGCAGCGATGGCTTTGCTCCGTGTCATCATCCTGCTGGCTTCGGCCTGGCTGGTGCAAGGCTCCTGGGACAGCTGTGGGTGAGTGGCTCCAGGCTCCAGGGTTCCTGGTATTCCATAGGGAGATGCTGCTGCTCCCAGCCACGGTCACACCAATGGGGAGGTGGGATTTGAGGAGCCCCACTTGCTTGCCATCACCCCATGCGCTGGCACAGCACAGCTATGGGGCACCCCATAGGGTCCTGTGTCCTGCAGCACCCTAGGAGGCAGGATGATGCTCATCTCTGGGGCACTGCGTAGGGTCCCTTTTCCCTGCAGCACCCAATGGGGCGGGACAATGCTCGCCCTTCATCCCTAAGCATCAAGTGTTGGGCTTCTGCTTCAAGAGGAACCTGCGGTACCCGTCCCATGGCTGATTCTTACGGGATGTCGCGCGTCGTCGGAGGCACGGATGCGCACCAGGGCGCCTGGCCGCGGGTGCTCAGCATCCAGTTCCCCACAGCCACCGCATTCTCGCACATCTGCGGGGGGTCCCTCATCCCGTATGAAGACAGGCTGAGGAAGTTGGGGCTTTTCAGCCTGGAGAAGAGAAGGCTGCGTGGAGACCTCAGAGCAGCCTTCCAGTACCTGAAGGGGGCCTACAGGGATGCTGGGGAGGGACTCTTTGTCAGGGACTGTAGTGACAGGACAAGGGGTAATGGGTTAAAACTTAAACAGGGGAAGTTTAAATTGGATATAAGGAGGAAATTCTTTCCTGTTAGGGTGGGGAGACGCTGGAATCGGTTGCCCAGGGAGGTTCCGAGTGCTCCATCCCTGGCGGTGTTCAAGGCCAGGTTGGATGAAGCCTTGTGTGGGATGGTTTAGTGAGAGGTGTCCCTGTCCATGGCAGGGGGGTTGGAACTAGATGATCTTAAGGTCCTTTCCAACCCTAACTATTCTATGATTCTGTGATTCTATGATCACCCCTCAATGGGTCCTCACAGCCACTCACTGCTTCGTCGGGCAAAAGTAAGGGGGAGAAGGGATTGCAGCCATAGGGAATAGGCCAGGAGCAGCTCCCAGCCCGTCCCCTTCCCCATCCTGGGTGCACTGGGAAGAGCGCTCAGGAGAAGGCTGCTTCCAGCTTGACAGCCCTTGAGCCTAAGGCACACTGCTTTCCTTTGGGAAGCAGCCGGAATGTGGCTCCTTCCCATCCCTCTTCTCCATAGAATGGATTAGAATAGATTAAAATGGAATGGAATGCAATGCAATGGTTATGGATCATGGAGTGGGGTGGGTTGGGAAGGAGCTTGAGATCATCCACTTCCAACCCCTTGCCATGGGCAGGGATGCCTTCCATAGAGCAGCTTGCTCCAAGCTGGCCTGCAGCACTGCCAGGGATGGAGCAGCCAAACCTTCTCCATCCATGCCATCCCAGTGCCCCAGCACCCTCTTAGGGAATCCCTTCCTTATCTCCAGCCTGCAATTCCCTGTCGGAACCCATCAGCCCTTGTCCTATGGCTCCAATCCCTGCTCTTCCACTCCCTCCCAGCTTCACCACGGATTGCTTCATGATGGTCAGAATCATGGACGTGGCTTGGGCCAATGCCGAGACCCACAAGTGTTGGATACGGCAGGTCGTGGACCAGGAATATTATACGGCTTAGGATCACGGTTAGGGTTAGGTTTAGAATTAGGGTTAGCTTTAGGGTTAGGGTCAGGGTCACGGTTAGGTACAGGGTTAGGTTTAGGGTTAGGTCTTAGGTTTAGGGATAGGGTTAGGTTTAGGGTTACGTGTTAGGGTTAGGGATAGGGTTAGGGTTAGGGTTAGGGTTAGGGTTAACTGTAACCGGAGTTAACCCTAGGGGTGGAGTTAAGACCAGGTTGAGTCTTAGGGTTAGGGTTAGAGTTGCAGTTAGGATCAGGTTTAGGGTTAGGATTAGGGTGAGGGTTTAGGGTTAGGGTTAGGGTTAACCTTCACCAGAGTTAAGCCTGGGGGCGGAGTTAACCCCAGGGTTAGGGTTAGGATTAGTGTTAGCATTAACCCTAATCAGAATTAACCCTAGTTGCGGGTTTAATCACAGGCTTAGGGTTAGGGTTAGGGTTAGGGTCTGGCTTAGCGTTAGACTTAAGTTTAGGGTTAGGTTAACCCTAACCGGAGTTAACTAGGGTTAGGGTTAGGGTTAGGGTTAGGGTTTCCTCTAACCGGAGTTAACCCTAGGGGTTAACTGCTTAAGGTTCCTCCCCAAAAACCCCAAGTGCTGGAGCTCACCCACGTCTGCCCCGGGAGCAGGGTCAGGCCCCACAGCTCTGCTCCTGCCAGCGCTGCCGAGCCCTGCACTCCCTTGATGGTGCCATCAGAGCGCCCTACACACCGCAGCACGGGCTGGGCCATTGCTCTGGCTCCGGCAGAGGCACAAGTGCCTTTGGAAGCTGCCAGCGAACAACAAGAGCTGAGAGGCGGCTGCAGAAGTGCTCTGCTGTCGGGCTGAAAGCCAAGGGTGGTGCAGGGCGAAGGATTGACGGCAGAGCCTCAGCCCTTGGGCTTCCTTCAGAGGAGGTGGCGCTGCTGCCCTTGATCCTGGCTGTTCTCCAGGCCTGACCTGCCCTCAGCGGTCTCCAGTGGCCTCTGGCGAGGCCAGCAGCAGAGACAGGATGTTCTGCACAAATGTCTGCACCTGCTCCTGGGCCTGGGCAGTGCTGAGAGCTCTTCTGCAGCCAAATGCAAATCGTACTTTACAGTCAGACAGCGTGGTGTGGGGTGGAAGGGACCTTAAATCCCCATAGGGATTCAGAGCATCCCACAAGCAGAGCATCCCACAGGGATTCACAGCATCCCACAGGCAGAGCATCGCATAAGGAATCAGAGCATCCCACAAGCATTCAGAGCATCCCACAAGCAGAGCATGCCAGAGGGATTCAGAGCATCCCACAGGGCTCCAGAGCATCCCGCAGGGCTCCAGAGCATCCCACCAAGCAGAGCACCCCGCAGAGATTCACAGCATCACACAACCACAGCATAATACAGAGCTCCAGAGCATCCCATAGGGATTCAGAGCACCCCAAGCGCATCAGAACCCCCCCATCTCCCCATGGAAGCCCCCATCGACACCCCTGACCCACCCCCCTCCCCATGGAGCTCCCCCCATGGAACCTGCCTCTCTATGACATCAGCCCCAGCTCCAAGGGACCTGCATCCAGCACCTGTATCCCCGGGGCAGTTGCGCTTTGGGTGCAGTGGTGCTTGCAGCTCCTTGCTTGCAGCTCCTTGGTGTCACCTCCTTGGTGTCACTCTTAGCGGTGGTGGCAGCGATGGCTTTGCTCCGTGTCATCATCCTGCTGGCTTCGGCCTGGCTGGTGCAAGGCTCCTGGGACAGCTGTGGGTGAGTGGCTCCAGGCTCCAGGGTTCCTGGTATTCCATAGGGAGATGCTGCTGCTCCCAGCCACGGTCACACCAATGGGGAGGTGGGATTTGAGGAGCCCCACTTGCTTGCCATCACCCCATGCGCTGGCACAGCACAGCTATGGGGCACCCCATAGGGTCCTGTGTCCTGCAGCACCCTAGGAGGCAGGATGATGCTCATCTCTGGGACACTGCGTAGGGTCCCTTTTCCCTGCAGCACCCAATGGGGCGGGACAATGCTCGCCCTTCATCCCTAAGCATCAAGTGTTGGGCTTCTGCTTCTAGAGGGACCTGCGGTACCCGTCCCATGGCTGATTCTTACGGGATGTCGCGCATCGTCGGAGGCACGGATGCGCACCAGGGCGCCTGGCCGCGGGTGCTCAGCATCCAGTTCCCCACAGCCACCGCATTCTCGCACATCTGCGGGGGGTCCCTCATCCCGTATGAAGACAGGCTGAGGAAGTTGGGGCTTTTCAGCCTGGAGAAGAGAAGGCTGCGTGGAGACCTCAGAGCAGCCTTCCAGTACCTGAAGGGGGCCTACAGGGATGCTGGGGAGGGACTCTTTGTCAGGGACTGTAGTGACAGGACAAGGGGTAATGGGTTAAAACTTAAACAGGGCAAGTTTAAATTGGATATAAGGAGGAAATTCTTTCCTGTTAGGGTGGGGAGACGCTGGAATCGGTTGCCCAGGGAGGTTCCGAGTGCTCCATCCCTGGCGGTGTTCAAGGCCAGGTTGGATGAAGCCTTGTGTGGGATGGTTTAGTGAGAGGTGTCCCTGTCCATGGCAGGGGGGTTGGAACTAGATGATCTTAAGGTCCTTTCCAACCCTAACTATTCTATGATTCTGTGATTCTATGATCACCCCTCAATGGGTCCTCACAGCCACTCACTGCTTCGTCGGGCAAAAGTAAGGGGGAGAAGGGATTGCAGCCATAGGGAATAGGCCAGGAGCAGCTCCCAGCCCGTCCCCTTCCCCATCCTGGATGCACTGGGAAGAGCGCTCAGGAGAAGGCTGCTTCCAGCTTGACAGCCCTTGAGCCTAAGGCACACTGCTTTCCTTTGGGAAGCAGCCGGAATGTGGCTCCTTCCCATCCCTCTTCTCCATAGAATGGATTAGGTTAAAGTGGAATGGAATGCAATGCAATGGTTATGGATCATGGAGTGGGGTGGGTTGGGAAGGAGCTTGAGATCATCCACTTCCAACCCCTTGCCATGGGCAGGGATGCCTTCCATAGAGCAGCTTGCTCCAAGCTGGCCTGCAGCACTGCCAGGGATGGAGCATCCAAACCTTCTCCATCCATGCCATCCCAGTGCCCCAGCACCCTCTTAGGGAATCCCTTCCTTATCTCCAGCCTGCAATTCCCTGTCGGAACCCATCAGCCCTTGTCCTATGGCTCCAATCCCTGCTCTTCCACTCCCTCCCAGCTTCACCACGGATTGCTTCATGATGGTCAGAATCATGGACGTGGCTTGGGCCAATGCCGAGACCCACAAGTGTTGGATACGGCAGGTCGTGGTCCAGGAATATTATACGGCTTAGGATCACGGTTAGGGTTAGGTTTAGAATTACGGTTAGCTTTAGGGTTAGGGTCAGGGTCACGGTTAGGTACAGGGTTAGGTTTAGGGTTAGGTCTTAGGTTTAGGGATAGGGTTAGGTTTAGGGTTACGTGTTAGGGTTAGGGATAGGGTTAGGGTTAGGGTTAGGGTTAGGGTTAACTGTAAACGGAGTTAACCCTAGGGGTGGAGTTAAGACCAGGTTGAGTCTTAGGGTTAGGGTTAGAGTTGCAGTTAGGATCAGGTTTAGGGTTAGGATTAGGGTGAGTGTTTAGGGTTAGGGTTAGGGTTAACCTTCACCAGAGTTAAGCCTGGGGGCGGAGTTAACCCCAGGGTTAGGGTTAGGATTAGTGTTAGCATTAACCCTAATCAGAATTAACCCTAGTTGCGGGTTTAATCCCAGGCTTAGGGTTAGGGTTAGGGTAAGGGTCTGGCTTAGCGTTAGACTTAAGTTTAGGGTTAGGTTAAACCTAACCGGAGTTAACTAGGGTTAGGGTTAGGGTTTCCTCTAACCGGAGTTAACCCTAGGGGTTAACTGCTCAAGGTTCCTCCCCAAAAACCCCAAGTGCTGGAGCTCACCCACGTCTGCCCCGGGAGCAGGGTCAGGCCCCACAGCTCTGCTCCTGCCAGCGCTGCTGAGCCCTGCACTCCCTTGATGGTGCCATCAGAGCGCCCCACACACCGCAGCACGGGCTGGGCCATTGCTCTGGCTCCGGCAGAGGCACAAGTGCCTTTGGAAGCTGCCAGCGAACAACAAGAGCTGAGAGGCGGCTGCAGAAGGGCTCTGCTGTGGGGCTGAAAGCCAAGGGTGGTGCAGGGCAAAGGAGAGACGGCAGAGCCTCAGCCCTTGGGCTTCCTTCAGAGGAGGTGGCGCTGCTGCCCTTGATCCTGGCTGTTCTCCAGGCCTGACCTGCCCTCAGCGGTCTCCAGTGGCCTCTGGCGAGGCCAGCAGCAGAGACAGGATGTTCTGCACAAATGTCTGCACCTGCTCCTGGGCCTGGGCAGTGCTGAGAGCTCTTCTGCAGCCAAATGCAAATCGTACTTTACAGTCAGACAGCGTGGTGTGGGGTGGAAGGGACCTTAAATCCCCATAGGGATTCAGAGCATCCCACAAGCAGAGCATCCCACAGGGATTCACAGCATCCCACAGGCAGAGCATCGCATAAGGAATCAGAGCATCCCACAAGCATTCAGAGCATCCCACAAGCAGAGCATGCCAGAGGGATTCAGAGCATCCCACAGGGCTCCAGAGCATCTCGCAGGGCTCCAGAGCATCCCACCAAGCAGAGCACCCCGCAGAGATTCACAGCATCACACAACCACAGCATAATACAGAGCTCCAGAGCATCCCATAGGGATTCAGAGCACCCCAAGCGCATCAGAACCCCCCCATCTCCCCATGGAAGCCCCCATCGACACCCCTGACCCACCCCCCTCCCCATGGAGCTCCCCCCATGGAACCTGCCTCTCTATGACATCAGCCCCAGCTCCAAGGGACCTGCATCCAGCACCTGTATCCCCGGGGCACTTGCGCTTTGGGTGCAGTGGTGCTTGCAGCTCCTTGCTTGCAGCTCCTTGGTGTCACCTCCTTTGTGTCACTCTTAGCGGTGGTGGCAGCGATGGCTTTGCTCCGTGTCATCATCCTGCTGGCTTCGGCCTGGCTGGTGCAAGGCTCCTGGGACAGCTGTGGGTGAGTGGCTCCAGGCTCCAGGGTTCCTGGTATTCCATAGGGAGATGCTGCTGCTCCCAGCCACGGTCACACCAATGGGGAGGTGGGATTTGAGGAGCCCCACTTGCTTGCCATCACCCCATGCGCTGGCACAGCACAGCTATGGGGCACCCCATAGGGTCCTGTGTCCTGCAGCACCCTAGGAGGCAGGATGATGCTCATCTCTGGGACACTGCGGAGGGTCCCTTTTCCCTGCAGCACCCAATGGGGAGGGACAATGCTCGCCCTTCATCCCTAAGCATCAAGTGTTGGGCTTCTGCTTCAAGAGGGACCTGCGGTACCCGTCCCATGGCTGATTCTTACGGGATGTCGCGCATCGTCGGAGGCACGGATGCGCACCAGGGCGCCTGGCCCCGGGTGCTCAGCATCCAGTTCCCCACAGCCACCGCATTCTCGCACATCTGCGGGGGGTCCCTCATCCCGTATGAAGACAGGCTGAGGAAGTTGGGGCTTTTCAGCCTGGAGAAGAGAAGGCTGCGTGGAGACCTCAGAGCAGCCTTCCAGTACCTGAAGGGGGCCTACAGGGATGCTGGGGAGGGACTCTTTGTCAGGGACTGTAGTGACAGGACAAGGGGTAATGGGTTAAAACTTAAACAGGGGAAGTTTAAATTGGATATAAGGAGGAAATTCTTTCCTGTTAGGGTGGGGAGACGCTGGAATCGGTTGCCCAGGGAGGTTCCGAGTGCTCCATCCCTGGCGGTGTTCAAGGCCAGGTTGGATGAAGCCTTGTGTGGGATGGTTTAGTGAGAGGTGTCCCTGTCCATGGCAGGGGGGTTGGAACTAGATGATCTTAAGGTCCTTTCCAACCCTAACTATTCTATGATTCTGTGATTCTATGATCACCCCTCAATGGGTCCTCACAGCCACTCACTGCTTCGTCGGGCAAAAGTAAGGGGGAGAAGGGATTGCAGCCATAGGGAATAGGCCAGGAGCAGCTCCCAGCCCGTCCCCTTCCCCATCCTGGGTGCACTGGGAAGAGCGCTCAGGAGAAGGCTGCTTCCAGCTTGACAGCCCTTGAGCCTAAGGCACACTGCTTTCCTTTGGGAAGCAGCCGGAATGTGGCTCTTTCCCATCCCTCTTCTCCATAGAATGGATTAGAATAGATTAAAATGGAATGGAATGCAATGCAATGGTTATGGATCATGGAGTGGGGTGGGTTGGGAAGGAGCTTGAGATCATCCACTTCCAACCCCTTGCCATGGGCAGGGATGCCTTCCATAGAGCAGCTTGCTCCAAGCTGGCCTGCAGCACTGCCAGGGATGGAGCAGCCAAACCTTCTCCACCCATGCCATCCCAGTGCCCCAGCACCCTCTTAGGGAATCCCTTCCTTATCTCCAGCCTGCAATTCCCTGTCGGAACCCATCAGCCCTTGTCCTATGGCTCCAATCCCTGCTCTTCCACTCCCTCCCAGCTTCACCACGGATTGCTTCATGATGGTCAGAATCATGGACGTGGCTTGGGCCAATGCCGAGACCCACAAGTGTTGGATACGGCAGGTCGTGGTCCAGGAATATTATACGGCTTAGGATCACGGTTAGGGTTAGGTTTAGAATTACGGTTAGCTTTAGGGTTAGGGTCAGGGTCACGGTTAGGTACAGGATTAGGTTTAGGGTTAGGACTTAGGTTTAGGGTTAGGTTTAGGGTTAGGTCTTAGGTTTAGGGATAGGGTTAGGTTTAGGGTTACGTGTTAGGGTTAGGGATAGGGTTAGGGTTAGGGTTAGGGTTAGGGTTAGGGTTAACTGTAACCGGAGTTAACCCTAGGGGTGGAGTTAAGACCAGGTTGAGTCTTAGGGTTAGGGTTAGAGTTGCAGTTAGGATCAGGTTTAGGGTTAGGATTAGCGTTAGGGTTTAGGGTTAGGGTTAGGGTTAACCTTCACCAGAGTTAAGCCTGGGGGCGGAGTTAACCCCAGGGTTAGGGTTAGGATTAGTGTTAGCATTAACCCTAATCAGAATTAACCCTAGTTGCGGGTTTAATCACAGGCTTAGGGTTAGGGTTAGGGTTAGGGTCTGGCTTAGCGTTAGACTTAAGTTTAGGGTTAGGTTAACCCTAACCGGAGTTAACTAGGGTTAGGGTTAGGGTTAGGGTTAAGGTTAGGGTTACCTCTAACCGGAGTTAACCCTAGGGGTTAACTGCTCAAGGTTCCTCCCCAAAAACCCCAAGTGCTGGAGCTCACCCACGTCTGCCCCGGGAGCAGGGTCAGGCCCCACAGCTCTGCTCCTGCCAGCGCTGCCGAGCCCTGCACTCCCTTGATGGTGCCATCAGAGCGCCCCACACACTGCAGCACGGGCTGGGCCATTGCTCTGGCTCCGGCAGAGGCACAAGTGCCTTTGGAAGCTGCCAGCGAACAACAAGAGCTGAGAGGCGGCTGCAGAAGGGCTCTGCTGTGGGGCTGAAAGCCAAGGGTGGTGCAGGGCAAAGGAGAGACGGCAGAGCCTCAGCCCTTGGGCTTCCTTCAGAGGAGGTGGCGCTGCTGCCCTTGATCCTGGCTGTTCTCCAGGCCTGACCTGCCCTCAGCGGTCTCCAGTGGCCTCTGGCAAGGCCAGCAGCAGAGACAGGATGTTCTGCACAAATGTCTGCACCTGCTCCTGGGCCTGGGCAGTGCTGAGAGCTCTTCTGCAGCCAAATGCAAATCGTACTTTACAGTCAGACAGCGTGGTGTGGGGTGGAAGGGACCTTAAATCCCCATAGGGATTCAGAGCATCCCACAAGCAGAGCATCCCACAGGGATTCACAGCATCCCACAGGCAGAGCATCGCATAAGGAATCAGAGCATCCCACAAGCATTCAGAGCATCCCACAAGCAGAGCATGCCAGAGGGATTCAGAGCATCCCACAGGGCTCCAGAGCATCCCGCAGGGCTCCAGAGCATCCCACCAAGCAGAGCACCCCGCAGAGATTCACAGCATCACACAACCACAGCATAATACAGAGCTCCAGAGCATCCCATAGGGATTCAGAGCACCCCAAGCGCATCAGAAACCCCCATCTCCCCATGGAAGCCCCCATCGACACCCCTGACCCACCCCCCTCCCCATGGAGCTCCCCCCATGGAACCTGCCTCTCTATGACATCAGCCCCAGCTCCAAGGGACCTGCATCCAGCACCTGTATCCCCGGGGCACTTGCGCTTTGGGTGCAGTGGTGCTTGCAGCTCCTTGCTTGCAGCTCCTTGGTGTCACCTCCTTGGTGTCACTCTTAGCGGTGGTGGCAGCGATGGCTTTGCTCCGTGTCATCATCCTGCTGGCTTCGGCCTGGCTGGTGCAAGGCTCCTGGGACAGCTGTGGGTGAGTGGCTCCAGGCTCCAGGGTTCCTGGTATTCCATAGGGAGATGCTGCTGCTCCCAGCCACGGTCACACCAATGGGGAGGTGGGATTTGAGGAGCCCCACTTGCTTGCCATCACCCCATGCGCTGGCACAGCACAGCTATGGGGCACCCCATAGGGTCCTGTGTCCTGCAGTACCCTAGGAGGCAGGATGATGCTCATCTCTGGGACACTGCGGAGGGTCCCTTTTCCCTGCAGCACCCAATGGGGCGGGACAATGCTCGCCCTTCATCCCTAAGCATCAAGTGTTGGGCTTCTGCTTCAAGAGGGACCTGCGGTACCCGTCCCATGGCTGATTCTTACGGGATGTCGCGCATCGTCGGAGGCACGGATGCGCACCAGGGCGCCTGGCCGCGGGTGCTCAGCATCCAGTTCCCCACAGCCACCGCATTCTCGCACATCTGCGGGGGGTCCCTCATCCCGTATGAAGACAGGCTGAGGAAGTTGGGGCTTTTCAGCCTGGAGAAGAGAAGGCTGCGTGGAGACCTCAGAGCAGCCTTCCAGTACCTGAAGGGGGCCTACAGGGATGCTGGGGAGGGACTCTTTGTCAGGGACTGTAGTGACAGGACAAGGGGTAATGGGTTAAAACTTAAACAGGGGAAGTTTAAATTGGATATAAGGAGGAAATTCTTTCCTGTTAGGGTGGGGAGACGCTGGGATCGGTTGCCCAGGGAGGTTCCGAGTGCTCCATCCCTGGCGGTGTTCAAGGCCAGGTTGGATGAAGCCTTGTGTGGGATGGTTTAGTGAGAGGTGTCCCTGTCCATGGCAGGGGGGTTGGAACTAGATGATCTTAAGGTCCTTTCCAACCCTAACTATTCTATGATTCTGTGATTCTATGATCACCCCTCAATGGGTCCTCACAGCCACTCACTGCTTCGTCGGGCAAAAGTAAGGGGGAGAAGGGATTGCAGCCATAGGGAATAGGCCAGGAGCAGCTCCCAGCCCGTCCCCTTCCCCATCCTGGATGCACTGGGAAGAGCGCTCAGGAGAAGGCTGCTTCCAGCTTGACAGCCCTTGAGCCTAAGGCACACTGCTTTCCTTTGCGAAGCAGCCGCAATGTGGCTCCTTCCCATCCCTCTTCTCCATAGAATGGATTAGAATAGATTAAAATGGAATGGAATGCAATGCAATGGTTATGAATCATGGAGTGGGGTGGGTTGGGAAGGAGCTTGAGATCATCCACTTCCAACCCCTTGCCATGGGCAGGGATGCCTTCCATAGAGCAGCTTGCTCCAAGCTGGCCTGCAGCACTGCCAGGGATGGAGCATCCAAACCTTCTCCATCCATGCCATCCCAGTGCCCCAGCACCCTCTTAGGGAATCCCTTCCTTATCTCCAGCCTGCAATTCCCTCTCGGAACCCATCAGCCCTTGTCCTATGGCTCCAATCCCTGCTCTTCCACTCCCTCCCAGCTTCACCACGGATTGCTTCATGATGGTCAGAATCATGGACGTGGCTTGGGCCAATGCCGAGACCCACAAGTGTTGGATACGGCAGGTCGTGGTCCAGGAATATTATACGGCTTAGGATCACGGTTAGGGTTAGGTTTAGAATTAGGGTTAGCTTTAGGGTTAGGGTCAGGGTCACGGTTAGGTACAGGGTTAGGTTTAGGGTTAGGTCTTAGGTTTAGGGATAGGGTTAGGTTTAGGGTTACGTGTTAGGGTTAGGGATAGGGTTAGGGTTAGGGTTAGGGTTAACTGTAACCGGAGTTAACCCTAGGGGTGGAGTTAACACCAGGTTGAGTCTTAGGGTTAGGGTTAGAGTTGCAGTTAGGATCAGGTTTAGGGTTAGGATTAGGGTGAGGGTTTAGGGTTAGGGTTAGGGTTAACCTTCACCAGAGTTAAGCCTGGGGGCGGAGTTAACCCCAGGGTTAGGGTTAGGATTAGTGTTAGCATTAACCCTAATCAGAATTAACCCTAGTTGCGGGTTTAATCACAGGCTTAGGGTTAGGGTTAGGGTTAGGGTCTGGCTTAGCGTTAGACTTAAGTTTAGGGTTAGCTTAACCCTAACCGGAGTTAACTAGGGTTAGGGTTAGGGTTAGGGTTAAGGTTAGGGTTACCTCTAACCGGAGTTAACCCTAGGGGTTAACTGCTCAAGGTTCCTCCCCAAAAACCCCAAGTGCTGGAGCTCACCCACGTCTGCCCCGGGAGCAGGGTCAGGCCCCACAGCTCTGCTCCTGCCAGCGCTGCCGAGCCCTGCATTCCCTTGATGGTGCCATCAGAGCGCCCCACACACCGCAGCACGGGCTGGGCCATTGCTCTGGCTCCGGCAGAGGCACAAGTGCCTTTGGAAGCTGCCAGCGAACAACAAGAGCTGAGAGGCGGCTGCAGAAGGGCTCTGCTGTCGGGCTGAAAGCCAAGGGTGGTGCAGGGCAAAGGAGAGACGGCAGAGCCTCAGCCCTTGGGCTTCCTTCAGAGGAGGTGGCGCTGCTGCCCTTGATCCTGGCTGTTCTCCAGGCCTGACCTGCCCTCAGCGGTCTCCAGTGGCCTCTGGCGAGGCCAGCAGCAGAGACAGGATGTTCTGCACAAATGTCTGCACCTGCTCCTGGGCCTGGGCAGTGCTGAGAGCTCTTCTGCAGCCAAATGCAAATCGTACTTTACAGTCAGACAGCGTGGTGTGGGGTGGAAGGGACCTTAAATCCCCATAGGGATTCAGAGCATCCCACAGGGATTCACAGCATCCCACAGGCAGAGCATCGCATAAGGAATCAGAGCATCCCACAAGGATTCAGAGCATCCCACAAGCAGAGCATGCCAGAGGGATTCAGAGCATCCCGCAGGGCTCCAGAGCATCCCACCAAGCAGAGCACCCCGCAGAGATTCACAGCATCACACAACCACAGCATAATACAGAGCTCCAGAGCATCCCATAGGGATTCAGAGCACCCCAAGCGCATCAGAACCCCCCCATCTCCCCATGGAAGCCCCCATCGACACCCCTGACCCACCCCCCTCCCCATGGAGCTCCCCCCATGGAACCTGCCTCTCTATGACATCAGCCCCAGCTCCAAGGGACCTGCATCCAGCACCCGAATTCCCGGGGCAGTTGCGCTTTGGGTGCAGTGGTGCTTGCAGCTCCTTGCTTGCAGCTCCTTGGTGTCACCTCCTTGGTGTCACTCTTAGCGGTGGTGGCAGCGATGGCTTTGCTCCGTGTCATCATCCTGCTGGCTTCGGCCTGGCTGGTGCAAGGCTCCTGGGACAGCTGTGGGTGAGTGGCTCCAGGCTCCAGGGTTCCTGGTATTCCATAGGGAGATGCTGCTGCTCCCAGCCACGGTCACACCAATGGGGAGGTGGGATTTGAGGAGCCCCACTTGCTTGCCATCACCCCATGCGCTGGCACAGCACAGCTATGGGGCACCCCATAGGGTCCTGTGTCCTGCAGCACCCTAGGAGGCAGGATGATGCTCATCTCTGGGACACTGCGGAGGGTCCCTTTTCCCTGCAGCACCCAATGGGGCGGGACAATGCTCGCCCTTCATCCCTAAGCATCAAGTGTTGGGCTTCTGCTTCAAGAGGGACCTGCGGTACCCGTCCCATGGCTGATTCTTACGGGATGTCGCGCATCGTCGGAGGCACGGATGCGCACCAGGGCGCCTGGCCGCGGGTGCTCAGCATCCAGTTCCCCACAGCCACCGCATTCTCGCACATCTGCGGGGGGTCCCTCATCCCGTATGAAGACAGGCTGAGGAAGTTGGGGCTTTTCAGCCTGGAGAAGAGAAGGCTGCGTGGAGACCTCAGAGCAGCCTTCCAGTACCTGAAGGGGGCCTACAGGGATGCTGGGGAGGGACTCTTTGTCAGGGACTGTAGTGACAGGACAAGGGGTAATGGGTTAAAACTTAAACAGGGCAAGTTTAAATTGGATATAAGGAGGAAATTCTTTCCTGTTAGGGTGGGGAGACGCTGGAATCGGTTGCCCAGGGAGGTTCCGAGTGCTCCATCCCTGGCGGTGTTCAAGGCCAGGTTGGATGAAGCCTTGTGTGGGATGGTTTAGTGAGAGGTGTCCCTGTCCATGGCAGGGGGGTTGGAACTAGATGATCTTAAGGTCCTTTCCAACCCTAACTATTCTATGATTCTGTGATTCTATGATCACCCCTCAATGGGTCCTCACAGCCACTCACTGCTTCGTCGGGCAAAAGTAAGGGGGAGAAGGGATTGCAGCCATAGGGAATAGGCCAGGAGCAGCTCCCAGCCCGTCCCCTTCCCCATCCTGGATGCACTGGGAAGAGCGCTCAGGAGAAGGCTGCTTCCAGCTTGACAGCCCTTCAGCCTAAGGCACACTGCTTTCCTTTGGGAAGCAGCCGGAATGTGGCTCCTTCCCATCCCTCTTCTCCATAGAATGGATTAGAATAGATTAAAATGGAATGGAATGCAATGCAATGGTTATGGATCATGGAGTGGGGTGGGTTGGGAAGGAGCTTGAGATCATCCACTTCCAACCCCTTGCCATGGGCAGGGATGCCTTCCATAGAGCAGCTTGCTCCAAGCTGGCCTGCAGCACTGCCAGGGATGGAGCAGCCAAACCTTCTCCATCCATGCCATCCCAGTGCCCCAGCACCCTCTTAGGGAATCCCTTCCTTATCTCCAGCCTGCAATTCCCTGTCGGAACCCATCAGCCCTTGTCCTATGGCTCCAATCCCTGCTCTTCCACTCCCTCCCAGCTTCACCACGGATTGCTTCATGATGGTCAGAATCATGGACGTGGCTTGGGCCAATGCCGAGACCCACAAGTGTTGGATACGGCAGGTCGTGGTCCAGGAATCTTATACGGCTTAGGATCACGGTTAGGGTTAGGTTTAGAATTAGGGTTAGCTTTAGGGTTAGGGTCAGGGTCACGGTTAGGTACAGGGTTAGGTTTAGGGTTAGGTCTTAGGTTTAGGGATAGGGTTAGGTTTAGGGTTACGTGTTAGGGTTAGGGATAGGGTTAGGGTTAGGGTTAGGGTTAACTGTAACCGGAGTTAACCCGAGGGGTGGAGTTAAGACCAGGTTGAGTCTTAGGGTTAGGGTTAGAGTTGCAGTTAGGATCAGGTTTAGGGTTAGGATTAGGGTTAGGGTTTAGGGTTAGGGTTAGGGTTAACCTTCACCAGAGTTAAGCCTGGGGGCGGAGTTAACCCCAGAGTTAGGGTTAGGATTAGTGTTAGCATTAACCCTAATCAGAATTAACCCTAGTTGCGGGTTTAATCACAGGCTTAGGGTTAGGGTTAGGGTTAGGGTCTGGCTTAGCGTTAGACTTAAGTTTAGGGTTAGGTTAACCCTAACCGGAGTTAACTAGGGTTAGGGTTAGGGTTAGGGTTAAGGTTAGGTTTACCTCTAACCGGAGTTAACCCTAGGGGTTAACTGCTCAAGGTTCCTCCCCAAAAACCCCAAGTGCTGGAGCTCACCCACGTCTGCCCCGGGAGCCGGGTCAGGCCCCACAGCTCTGCTCCTGCCAGCGCTGCCGAGCCCTGCACTCCCTTGATGGTGCCATCAGAGCGCCCCACACACCGCAGCACGGGCTGGGCCATTGCTCTGGCTCCGGCAGAGGCACAAGTGCCTTTGGAAGCTGCCAGCGAACAACAAGAGCTGAGAGGCGGCTGCAGAAGGGCTCTGCTGTGGGGATGAAAGCCAAGGGTGGTGCAGGGCAAAGGAGAGACGGCAGAGCCTCAGCCCTTGGGCTTCCTCCAGAGGAGGTGGCGCTGCTGCCCTTGATCCTGGCTGTTCTCCAGGCCTGACCTGCCCTCAGCGGTCTCCAGTGGCCTCTGGTGAGGCCAGCAGCAGAGACAGGATGTTCTGCACAAATGTCTGCACCTGCTCCTGGGCCTGGGCAGTGCTGAGAGCTCTTCTGCAGCCAAATGCAAATCGTACTTTACAGTCAGACAGCGTGGTGTGGGGTGGAAGGGACCTTAAATCCCCATAGGGATTCAGAGCATCCCACAAGCAGAGCATCCCACAGGGATTCACAGCATCCCACAGGCAGAGCATCGCATAAGGAATCAGAGCATCCCACAAGCATTCAGAGCATCCCACAAGCAGAGCATGCCAGAGGGATTCAGAGCATCCCACAGGGCTCCAGAGCATCCCGCAGGGCTCCAGAGCATCCCACCAAGCAGAGCACCCCGCAGAGATTCACAGCATCACACAACCACAGCATAATACAGAGCTCCAGAGCATCCCATAGGGATTCAGAGCACCCCAAGCGCATCAGAACCCCCCCATCTCCCCATGGAAGCCCCCATCGACACCCCTGACCCACCCCCCTCCCCATGGAGCTCCCCCCATGGAACCTGCCTCTCTATGACATCAGCCCCAGCTCCAAGGGACCTGCATCCAGCACCTGTATCCCCGGGGCACTTGCGCTTTGGGTGCAGTGGTGCTTGCAGCTCCTTGCTTGCAGCTCCTTGGTGTCACCTCCTTGGTGTCACTCTTAGCGGTGGTGGCAGCGATGGCTTTGCTCCGTGTCATCATCCTGCTGGCTTCGGCCTGGCTGGTGCAAGGCTCCTGGGACAGCTGTGGGTGAGTGGCTCCAGGCTCCAGGGTTCCTGGTATTCCATAGGGAGATGCTGCTGCTCCCAGCCACGGTCACACCAATGGGGAGGTGGGATTTGAGGAGCCCCACTTGCTTGCCATCACCCCATGCGCTGGCACAGCACAGCTATGGGGCACCCCATAGGGTCCTGTGTCCTGCAGCACCCTAGGAGGCAGGATGATGCTCATCTCTGGGACACTGCGGAGGGTCCCTTTTCCCTGCAGCACCCAATGGGGAGGGACAATGCTCGCCCTTCATCCCTAAGCATCAAGTGTTGGGCTTCTGCTTCAAGAGGGACCTGCGGTACCCGTCCCATGGCTGATTCTTACGGGATGTCGCGCATCGTCGGAGGCACGGATGCGCACCAGGGCGCCTGGCCGCGGGTGCTCAGCATCCAGTTCCCCACAGCCACCGCATTCTCGCACATCTGCGGGGGGTCCCTCATCCCGTATGAAGACAGGCTGAGGAAGTTGGGGCTTTTCAGCCTGGAGAAGAGAAGGCTGCGTGGAGACCTCATAGCAGCCTTCCAGTACCTGAAGGGGGCCTACAGGGATGCTGGGGAGGGACTCTTTGTCAGGGACTGTAGTGACAGGACAAGGGGTAATGGGTTAAAACTTAAACAGGGGAAGTTTAAATTGGATATAAGGAGGAAATTCTTTCCTGTTAGGGTGGGGAGACGCTGGAATCGGTTGCCCAGGGAGGTTCCGAGTGCTCCATCCCTGGCGGCGTTCAAGGCCACGTTGGATGAAGCCTTGTGTGGGATGGTTTAGTGAGAGGTGTCCCTGTCCATGGCAGGGGGGTTGGAACTAGATGATCTTAAGGTCTTTTCCAACCCTAACTATTCTATGATTCTGTGATTCTAGGATCACCCCTCAATGGGTCCTCACAGCCACTCACTGCTTCGTCGGGCAAAAGTAAGGGGGAGAAGGGATTGCAGCCATAGGGAATAGGCCAGGAGCAGCTCCCAGCCCGTCCCCTTCCCCATCCTGGATGCACTGGGAAGAGCGCTCAGGAGAAGGCTGCTTCCAGCTTGACAGCCCTTCAGCCTAAGGCACACTGCTTTCCTTTGGGAAGCAGCCGGAATGTGGCTCCTTCCCATCCCTCTTCTCCATAGAATGGATTAGAATAGATTAAAATGGAATGGAATGCAATGCAATGGTTATGGATCATGGAGTGGGGTGGGTTGGGAAGGAGCTTGAGATCATCCACTTCCAACCCCTTGCCATGGGCAGGGATGCCTTCCATAGAGCAGCTTGCTCCAAGCTGGCCTGCAGCACTGCCAGGGATGGAGCAGCCAAACCTTCTCCATCCATGCCATCCCAGTGCCCCAGCACCCTCTTAGGGAATCCCTTCCTTATCTCCAGCCTGCAATTCCCTGTCGGAACCCATCAGCCCTTGTCCTATGGCTCCAATCCCGGCTCTTCCACTCCCTCCCAGCTTCACCACGGATTGCTTCATGATGGTCAGAATCATGGACGTGGCTTGGGCCAATGCCGAGACCCACAAGTGTTGGATACGGCAGGTCGTGGTCCAGGAATATTATACGGCTTAGGATCACGGTTAGGGTTAGGTTTAGAATTAGGGTTAGCTTTAGGGTTAGGGTCAGGGTCACGGTTAGGTACAGGGTTAGGTTTAGGGTTAGGTCTTAGGTTTAGGGATAGGGTTAGGTTTAGGGTTACGTGTTAGGGTTAGGGATAGGGTTAGGGTTAGGGTTAGGGTTAGGGTTAACTGTAACCGGAGTTAACCCTAGGGGTGGAGTTAACACCAGGTTGAGTCTTAGGGTTAGGGTTAGAGTTGCAGTTAGGATCAGGTTTAGGGTTAGGATTAGGGTTAGGGTTTAGGGTTAGGGTTAGGGTTAACCTTCACCAGAGGTAAGCCTGGGGGCGGAGTTAACCCCAGGGTTAGGGTTAGCATTAGTGTTAGCATTAACCCTAATCAGAATTAACCCTAGTTGCGGGTTTAATCCCAGGCTTAGGGTTAGGGTTAGGGTTAGGGTCTGGCTTAGCGTTAGACTTAAGTTTAGGGTTAGGTTAACCCTAACCGGAGTTAACTAGGGTTAGGGTTAGGGTTAGGGTTAAGGTTAGGTTTACCTCTAACCGGAGTTAACCCTAGGGGTTAACTGCTCAAGGTTCCTCCCCAAAAACCCCAAGTGCTGGAGCTCACCCACGTCTGCCCCGGGAGCAGGGTCAGGCCCCACAGCTCTGCTCCTGCCAGCGCTGCCGAGCCCTGCACTCCCTTGATGGTGCCATCAGAGCGCCCCACACACCGCAGCACGGGCTGGGCCATTGCTCTGGCTCCGGCAGAGGTACAAGTGCCTTTGGAAGCTGCCAGCGAACAACAAGAGCTGAGAGGCGGCTGCAGAAGGGCTCTGCTGTCGGGCTGAAAGCCAAGGGTAGTGCAGGGCAAAGGAGAGACGGCAGAGCCTCAGCCCTTGGGCTTCCTTCAGAGGAGGTGGCGCTGCTGCCCTTGATCCTGGCTGTTCTCCAGGCCTGACCTGCCCTCAGCGGTCTCCAGTGGCCTCTGGCAAGGCCAGCAGCAGAGACAGGATGTTCTGCACAAATGTCTGCACCTGCTCCTGGGCCTGGGCAGTGCTGAGAGCTCTTCTGCAGCCAAATGCAAATCGTACTTTACAGTCAGACAGCGTGGTGTGGGGTGGAAAGGACCTTAAATCCCCAAAGGGATTTAAGCATCCCACAAGCAGAGCATCCCACAGGGATTCACAGCATCCCACAGGCAGAGCATCGCATAAGGAATCAGAGCATCCCACAAGCATTCAGAGCATCCCACAAGCAGAGCATGCCAGAGGGATTCAGAGCATCCCACAGGGCTCCAGTGCATCCCGCAGGGCTCCAGAGCATCCCACCAAGCAGAGCACCCCGCAGAGATTCACAGCATCACACAACCACAGCATAATACAGAGCTCCAGAGCATCCCATAGGGATTCAGAGCACCCCAAGCGCATCAGAACCCCCCCATCTCCCCATGGAAGCCCCCATCGACACCCCTGACCCACCCCCCTCCCCATGGAGCTCCCCCCATGGAACCTGCCTCTCTATGACATCAGCCCCAGCTCCAAGGGACCTGCATCCAGCACCTGTATCCCCGGGGCAGTTGCGCTTTGGGTGCAGTGGTGCTTGCAGCTCCTTGCTTGCAGCTCCTTGGTGTCACCTCCTTGGTGTCACTCTTAGCGGTGGTGGCAGCGATGGCTTTGCTCCGTGTCATCATCCTGCTGGCTTCGGCCTGGCTGGTGCAAGGCTCCTGGGACAGCTGTGGGTGAGTGGCTCCAGGCTCCAGGGTTCCTGGTATTCCATAGGGAGATGCTGCTGCTCCCAGCCACGGTCACACCAATGGGGAGGTGGGATTTGAGGAGCCCCACTTGCTTGCCATCACCCCATGCGCTGGCACAGCACAGCTATGGGGCACCCCATAGGGTCCTGTGTCCTGCAGCACCCTAGGAGGCAGGATGATGCTCATCTCTGGGACACTGCGGAGGGTCCCTTTTCCCTGCAGCACCCAATGGGGCGGGACAATGCTCGCCCTTCATCCCTAAGCATCAAGTGTTGGGCTTCTGCTTCAAGAGGGACCTGCGGTGCCCGTCCCATGGCTGATTCTTACGGGATGTCGCGCATCGTCGGAGGCACGGATGCGCACCAGGGCGCCTGGCCGCGGGTGCTCAGCATCCAGTTCCCCACAGCCACCGCATTCTCGCACATCTGCGGGGGGTCCCTCATCCCGTATGAAGACAGGCTGAGGAAGTTGGGGCTTTTCAGCCTGGAGAAGAGAAGGCTGCGTGGAGACCTCAGAGCAGCCTTCCAGTACCTGAAGGGGGCCTACAGGGATGCTGGGGAGGGACTCTTTGTCAGGGACTGTAGTGACAGGACAAGGGGTAATGGGTTAAAACTTAAACAGGGGAAGTTTAAATTGGATATAAGGAGGAAATTCTTTCCTGTTAGGGTGGGGAGACGCTGGAATCGGTTGCCCAGGGAGGTTCCGAGTGCTCCATCCCTGGCGGCGTTCAAGGCCAGGTTGGATGAAGCCTTGTGTGGGATGGTTTAGTGAGAGGTGTCCCTGTCCATGGCAGGGGGGTTGGAACTAGATGATCTTAAGGTCTTTTCCAACCCTAACTATTCTATGATTCTGTGATTCTAGGATCACCCCTCAATGGGTCCTCACAGCCACTCACTGCTTCGTCGGGCAAAAGTAAGGGGGAGAAGGGATTGCAGCCATAGGGAATAGGCCAGGAGCAGCTCCCAGCCCGTCCCCTTCCCCATCCTGGATGCACTGGGAAGAGCGCTCAGGAGAAGGCTGCTTCCAGCTTGACAGCCCTTCAGCCTAAGGCACACTGCTTTCCTTTGGGAAGCAGCCGGAATGTGGCTCCTTCCCATCCCTCTTCTCCATAGAATGGATTAGAATAGATTAAAATGGAATGGAATGCAATGCAATGGTTATGGATCATGGAGTGGGGTGGGTTGGGAAGGAGCTTGAGATCATCCACTTCCAACCCCTTGCCATGGGCAGGGATGCCTTCCATAGAGCAGCTTGCTCCAAGCTGGCCTGCAGCACTGCCAGGGATGGAGCAGCCAAACCTTCTCCATCCATGCCATCCCAGTGCCCCAGCACCCTCTTAGGGAATCCCTTCCTTATCTCCAGCCTGCAATTCCCTGTCGGAACCCATCAGCCCTTGTCCTATGGCTCCAATCCCGGCTCTTCCACTCCCTCCCAGCTTCACCACGGATTGCTTCATGATGGTCAGAATCATGGACGTGGCTTGGGCCAATGCCGAGACCCACAAGTGTTGGATACGGCAGGTCGTGGTCCAGGAATATTATACGGCTTAGGATCACGGTTAGGGTTAGGTTTAGAATTAGGGTTAGCTTTAGGGTTAGGGTCAGGGTCACGGTTAGGTACAGGGTTAGGTTTAGGGTTAGGTCTTAGGTTTAGGGATAGGGTTAGGTTTAGGGTTACGTGTTAGGGTTAGGGATAGGGTTAGGGTTAGGGTTAGGGTTAGGGTTAACTGTAACCGGAGTTAACCCTAGGGGTGGAGTTAACACCAGGTTGAGTCTTAGGGTTAGGGTTAGAGTTGCAGTTAGGATCAGGTTTAGGGTTAGGATTAGGGTTAGGGTTTAGGGTTAGGGTTAGGGTTAACCTTCACCAGAGGTAAGCCTGGGGGCGGAGTTAACCCCAGGGTTAGGGTTAGCATTAGTGTTAGCATTAACCCTAATCAGAATTAACCCTAGTTGCGGGTTTAATCCCAGGCTTAGGGTTAGGGTTAGGGTTAGGGTCTGGCTTAGCGTTAGACTTAAGTTTAGGGTTAGGTTAACCCTAACCGGAGTTAACTAGGGTTAGGGTTAGGGTTAGGGTTAAGGTTAGGTTTACCTCTAACCGGAGTTAACCCTAGGGGTTAACTGCTCACGGTTCCTCCCCAAAAACCCCAAGTGCTGGAGCTCACCCACGTCTGCCCCGGGAGCAGGGTCAGGCCCCACAGCTCTGCTCCTGCCAGCGCTGCCGAGCCCTGCACTCCCTTGATGGTGCCATCAGAGCGCCCCACACACCGCAGCACGGGCTGGGCCATTGCTCTGGCTCCGGCAGAGGTACAAGTGCCTTTGGAAGCTGCCAGCGAACAACAAGAGCTGAGAGGCGGCTGCAGAAGGGCTCTGCTGTCGGGCTGAAAGCCAAGGGTGGTGCAGGGCAAAGGAGAGACGGCAGAGCCTCAGCCCTTGGGCTTCCTTCAGAGGAGGTGGCGCTGCTGCCCTTGATCCTGGCTGTTCTCCAGGCCTGACCTGCCCTCAGCGGTCTCCAGTGGCCTCTGGCAAGGCCAGCAGCAGAGACAGGATGTTCTGCACAAATGTCTGCACCTGCTCCTGGGCCTGGGCAGTGCTGAGAGCTCTTCTGCAGCCAAATGCAAATCGTACTTTACAGTCAGACAGCGTGGTGTGGGGTGGAAGGGACCTTAAATCCCCAAAGGGATTTAAGCATCCCACAAGCAGAGCATTCCACAGGGATTCACAGCATCCCACAGGCAGAGCATCGCATAAGGAATCAGAGCATCCCACAAGCATTCAGAGCATCCCACAAGCAGAGCATGCCAGAGGGATTCAGAGCATCCCACAGGGCTCCAGTGCATCCCGCAGGGCTCCAGAGCATCCCACCAAGCAGAGCACCCCGCAGAGATTCACAGCATCACACAACCACAGCATAATACAGAGCTCCAGAGCATCCCATAGGGATTCAGAGCACCCCAAGCGCATCAGAACCCCCCCATCTCCCCATGGAAGCCCCCATCGACACCC
Source organism: Lathamus discolor (assembly GCF_037157495.1). Taxonomy (NCBI): domain Eukaryota; kingdom Metazoa; phylum Chordata; class Aves; order Psittaciformes; family Psittacidae; genus Lathamus; species Lathamus discolor. Next base: position 353,426 of record NC_088892.1, on the reverse strand, counting down.
CTGACCCACCCCCCTCCCCATGGAGCTCCCCCCATGGAACCTGCCTCTCTATGACATCAGCCCCAGCTCCAAGGGACCTGCATCCAGCACCTGTATCCCCGGGGCAGTTGCGCTTTGGGTGCAGTGGTGCTTGCAGCTCCTTGCTTGCAGCTCCTTGGTGTCACCTCCTTGGTGTCACTCTTAGCGGTGGTGGCAGCGATGGCTTTGCTCCGTGTCATCATCCTGCTGGCTTCGGCCTGGCTGGTGCAAGGCTCCTGGGACAGCTGTGGGTGAGTGGCTCCAGGCTCCAGGGTTCCTGGTATTCCATAGGGAGATGCTGCTGCTCCCAGCCACGGTCACACCAATGGGGAGGTGGGATTTGAGGAGCCCCACTTGCTTGCCATCACCCCATGCGCTGGCACAGCACAGCTATGGGGCACCCCATAGGGTCCTGTGTCCTGCAGCACCCTAGGAGGCAGGATGATGCTCATCTCTGGGACACTGCGGAGGGTCCCTTTTCCCTGCAGCACCCAATGGGGCGGGACAATGCTCGCCCTTCATCCCTAAGCATCAAGTGTTGGGCTTCTGCTTCAAGAGGGACCTGCGGTGCCCGTCCCATGGCTGATTCTTACGGGATGTCGCGCATCGTCGGAGGCACGGATGCGCACCAGGGCGCCTGGCCGCGGGTGCTCAGCATCCAGTTCCCCACAGCCACCGCATTCTCGCACATCTGCGGGGGGTCCCTCATCCCGTATGAAGACAGGCTGAGGAAGTTGGGGCTTTTCAGCCTGGAGAAGAGAAGGCTGCGTGGAGACCTCAGAGCAGCCTTCCAGTACCTGAAGGGGGCCTACAGGGATGCTGGGGAGGGACTCTTTGTCAGGGACTGTAGTGACAGGACAAGGGGTAATGGGTTAAAACTTAAACAGGGGAAGTTTAAATTGGATATAAGGAGGAAATTCTTTCCTGTTAGGGTGGGGAGACGCTGGAATCGGTTGCCCAGGGAGGTTCCGAGTGCTCCATCCCTGGCGGTGTTCAAGGCCAGGTTGGATGAAGCCTTGTGTGGGATGGTTTAGTGAGAGGTGTCCCTGTCCATGGCAGGGGGGTTGGAACTAGATGATCTTAAGGTCCTTTCCAACCCTAACTATTCTATGATTCTGTGATTCTATGATCACCCCTCAATGGGTCCTCACAGCCACTCACTGCTTCGTCGGGCAAAAGTAAGGGGGAGAAGGGATTGCAGCCATAGGGAATAGGCCAGGAGCAGCTCCCAGCCCGTCCCCTTCCCCATCCTGGATGCACTGGGAAGAGCGCTCAGGAGAAGGCTGCTTCCAGCTTGACAGCCCTTCAGCCTAAGGCACACTGCTTTCCTTTGGGAAGCAGCCGGAATGTGGCTCCTTCCCATCCCTCTTCTCCATAGAATGGATTAGAATAGATTAAAATGGAATGGAATGCAATGCAATGGTTATGAATCATGGAGTGGGGTGGGTTGGGAAGGAGCTTGAGATCATCCACTTCCAACCCCTTGCCATGGGCAGGGATGCCTTCCATAGAGCAGCTTGCTCCAAGCTGGCCTGCAGCACTGCCAGGGATGGAGCATCCAAACCTTCTCCATCCATGCCATCCCAGTGCCCCAGCACCCTCTTAGGGAATCCCTTCCTTATCTCCAGCCTGCAATTCCCTGTCGGAACCCATCAGCCCTTGTCCTATGGCTCCAATCCCTGCTCTTCCACTCCCTCCCAGCTTCACCACGGATTGCTTCATGATGGTCAGAATCATGGACGTGGCTTGGGCCAATGCCGAGACCCACAAGTGTTGGATACGGCAGGTCGTGGTCCAGGAATCTTATACGGCTTAGGATCACGGTTAGGGTTAGGTTTAGAATTAGGGTTAGCTTTAGGGTTAGGGTCAGGGTCACGGTTAGGTACAGGGTTAGGTTTAGGGTTAGGTCTTAGGTTTAGGGATAGGGTTAGGTTTAGGGTTAGGGTTAGGGTTAACTGTAACCGGAGTTAACCCGAGGGGTGGAGTTAAGTCCAGGTTGAGTCTTAGGGTTAGGGTTAGAGTTGCAGTTAGGATCAGGTTTAGGGTTAGGATTAGGGTTAGGGTTTAGGGTTAGGGTTAGGGTTAACCTTCACCAGAGTTAAGCCTGGGGGCGGAGTTAACCCCAGAGTTAGGGTTAGGATTAGTGTTAGCATTAACCCTAATCAGAATTAACCCTAGTTGCGGGTTTAATCACAGGCTTAGGGTTAGGGTTAGGGTTAGGGTCTGGCTTAGCGTTAGACTTAAGTTTAGGGTTAGGTTAACCCTAACCGGAGTTAACTAGGGTTAGGGTTAGGGTTAGGGTTAAGGTTAGGTTTACCTCTAACCGGAGTTAACCCTAGGGGTTAACTGCTCAAGGTTCCTCCCCAAAAACCCCAAGTGCTGGAGCTCACCCACGTCTGCCCCGGGAGCAGGGTCAGGCCCCACAGCTCTGCTCCTGCCAGCGCTGCCGAGCCCTGCACTCCCTTGATGGTGCCATCAGAGCGCCCCACACACCGCAGCACGGGCTGGGCCATTGCTCTGGCTCCGGCAGAGGCACAAGTGCCTTTGGAAGCTGCCAGCGAACAACAAGAGCTGAGAGGCGGCTGCAGAAGGGCTCTGCTGTGGGGCTGAAAGCCAAGGGTGGTGCAGGGCAAAGGAGAGACGGCAGAGCCTCAGCCCTTGGGCTTCCTTCAGAGGAGGTGGCGCTGCTGCCCTTGATCCTGGCTGTTCTCCAGGCCTGACCTGCCCTCAGCGGTCTCCAGTGGCCTCTGGCGAGGCCAGCAGCAGAGACAGGATGTTCTGCACAAATGTCTGCACCTGCTCCTGGGCCTGGGCAGTGCTGAGAGCTCTTCTGCAGCCAAATGCAAATCGTACTTTACAGTCAGACAGCGTGGTGTGGGGTGGAAGGGACCTTAAATCCCCATAGGGATTCAGAGCATCCCACAAGCAGAGCATCCCACAGGGATTCACAGCATCCCACAGGCAGAGCATCGCATAAGGAATCAGAGCATCCCACAAGCATTCAGAGCATCCCACAAGCAGAGCATGCCAGAGGGATTCAGAGCATCCCACAGGGCTCCAGAGCATCCCGCAGAGCTCCAGAGCATCCCACCAAGCAGAGCACCCCGCAGAGATTCACAGCATCACACAACCACAGCATAATACAGAGCTCCAGAGCATCCCATAGGGATTCAGAGCACCCCAAGCGCATCAGAACCCCCCCATCTCCCCATGGAAGCCCCCATCGACACCCCTGACCCACCCCCCTCCCCATGGAGCTCCCCCCATGGAACCTGCCTCTCTATGACATCAGCCCCAGCTCCAAGGGACCTGCATCCAGCACCTGTATCCCCGGGGCAGTTGCGCTTTGGGTGCAGTGGTGCTTGCAGCTCCTTGCTTGCAGCTCCTTGGTGTCACCTCCTTGGTGTCACTCTTAGCGGTGGTGGCAGCGATGGCTTTGCTCCGTGTCATCATCCTGCTGGCTTCGGCCTGGCTGGTGCAAGGCTCCTGGGACAGCTGTGGGTGAGTGGCTCCAGGCTCCAGGGTTCCTGGTATTCCATAGGGAGATGCTGCTGCTTCCAGCCACGGTCACACCAATGGGGAGGTGGGATTTGAGGAGCCCCACTTGCTTGCCATCACCCCATGCGCTGGCACAGCACAGCTATGGGGCACCCCATAGGGTCCTGTGTCCTGCAGCACCCTAGGAGGCAGGATGATGCTCATCTCTGGGACACTGCGGAGGGTCCCTTTTCCCTGCAGCACCCAATGGGGAGGGACAATGCTCGCCCTTCATCCCTAAGCATCAAGTGTTGGGCTTCTGCTTCAAGAGGGACCTGCGGTACCCGTCCCATGGCTGATTCTTACGGGATGTCGCGCATCGTCGGAGGCACGGATGCGCACCAGGGCGCCTGGCCGCGGGTGCTCAGCATCCAGTTCCCCACAGCCACCGCATTCTCGCACATCTGCGGGGGGTCCCTCATCCCGTATGAAGACAGGCTGAGGAAGTTGGGGCTTTTCAGCCTGGAGAAGAGAAGGCTGCGTGGAGACCTCATAGCAGCCTTCCAGTACCTGAAGGGGGCCTACAGGGATGCTGGGGAGGGACTCTTTGTCAGGGACTGTAGTGACAGGACAAGGGGTAATGGGTTAAAACTTAAACAGGGGAAGTTTAAATTGGATATAAGGAGGAAATTCTTTCCTGTTAGGGTGGGGAGACGCTGGAATCGGTTGCCCAGGGAGGTTCCGAGTGCTCCATCCCTGGCGGCGTTCAAGGCCACGTTGGATGAAGCCTTGTGTGGGATGGTTTAGTGAGAGGTGTCCCTGTCCATGGCAGGGGGGTTGGAACTAGATGATCTTAAGGTCTTTTCCAACCCTAACTATTCTATGATTCTGTGATTCTAGGATCACCCCTCAATGGGTCCTCACAGCCACTCACTGCTTCGTCGGGCAAAAGTAAGGGGGAGAAGGGATTGCAGCCATAGGGAATAGGCCAGGAGCAGCTCCCAGCCCGTCCCCTTCCCCATCCTGGGTGCACTGGGAAGAGCGCTCAGGAGAAGGCTGCTTCCAGCTTGACAGCCCTTCAGCCTAAGGCACACTGCTTTCCTTTGGGAAGCAGCCGGAATGTGGCTCCTTCCCATCCCTCTTCTCCATAGAATGGATTAGAATAGATTAAAATGGAATGGAATGCAATGCAATGGTTATGGATCATGGAGTGGGGTGGGTTGGGAAGGAGCTTGAGATCATCCACTTCCAACCCCTTGCCATGGGCAGGGATGCCTTCCATAGAGCAGCTTGCTCCAAGCTGGCCTGCAGCACTGCCAGGGATGGAGCAGCCAAACCTTCTCCATCCATGCCATCCCAGTGCCCCAGCACCCTCTTAGGGAATCCCTTCCTTATCTCCAGCCTGCAATTCCCTGTCGGAACCCATCAGCCCTTGTCCTATGGCTCCAATCCCGGCTCTTCCACTCCCTCCCAGCTTCACCACGGATTGCTTCATGATGGTCAGAATCATGGACGTGGCTTGGGCCAATGCCGAGACCCACAAGTGTTGGATACGGCAGGTCGTGGTCCAGGAATATTATACGGCTTAGGATCACGGTTAGGGTTAGGTTTAGAATTAGGGTTAGCTTTAGGGTTAGGGTCAGGGTCACGGTTAGGTACAGGGTTAGGTTTAGGGTTAGGTCTTAGGTTTAGGGATAGGGTTAGGTTTAGGGTTACGTGTTAGGGTTAGGGATAGGGTTAGGGTTAGGGTTAGGGTTAGGGTTAACTGTAACCGGAGTTAACCCTAGGGGTGGAGTTAACACCAGGTTGAGTCTTAGGGTTAGGGTTAGAGTTGCAGTTAGGATCAGGTTTAGGGTTAGGATTAGGGTTAGGGTTTAGGGTTAGGGTTAGGGTTAACCTTCACCAGAGGTAAGCCTGGGGGCGGAGTTAACCCCAGGGTTAGGGTTAGCATTAGTGTTAGCATTAACCCTAATCAGAATTAACCCTAGTTGCGGGTTTAATCCCAGGCTTAGGGTTAGGGTTAGGGTTAGGGTCTGGCTTAGCGTTAGACTTAAGTTTAGGGTTAGGTTAACCCTAACCGGAGTTAACTAGGGTTAGGGTTAGGGTTAGGGTTAAGGTTAGGTTTACCTCTAACCGGAGTTAACCCTAGGGGTTAACTGCTCAAGGTTCCTCCCCAAAAACCCCAAGTGCTGGAGCTCACCCACGTCTGCCCCGGGAGCAGGGTCAGGCCCCACAGCTCTGCTCCTGCCAGCGCTGCCGAGCCCTGCACTCCCTTGATGGTGCCATCAGAGCGCCCCACACACCGCAGCACGGGCTGGGCCATTGCTCTGGCTCCGGCAGAGGTACAAGTGCCTTTGGAAGCTGCCAGCGAACAACAAGAGCTGAGAGGCGGCTGCAGAAGGGCTCTGCTGTCGGGCTGAAAGCCAAGGGTGGTGCAGGGCAAAGGAGAGACGGCAGAGCCTCAGCCCTTGGGCTTCCTTCAGAGGAGGTGGCGCTGCTGCCCTTGATCCTGGCTGTTCTCCAGGCCTGACCTGCCCTCAGCGGTCTCCAGTGGCCTCTGGCAAGGCCAGCAGCAGAGACAGGATGTTCTGCACAAATGTCTGCACCTGCTCCTGGGCCTGGGCAGTGCTGAGAGCTCTTCTGCAGCCAAATGCAAATCGTACTTTACAGTCAGACAGCGTGGTGTGGGGTGGAAGGGACCTTAAATCCCCAAAGGGATTTAAGCATCCCACAAGCAGAGCATCCCACAGGGATTCACAGCATCCCACAGTCAGAGCATCGCATAAGGAATCAGAGCATCCCACAAGCATTCAGAGCATCCCACAAGCAGAGCATGCCAGAGGGATTCAGAGCATCCCACAGGGCTCCAGTGCATCCCGCAGGGCTCCAGAGCATCCCACCAAGCAGAGCACCCCGCAGAGATTCACAGCATCACACAACCACAGCATAATACAGAGCTCCAGAGCATCCCATAGGGATTCAGAGCACCCCAAGCGCATCAGAACCCCCCCATCTCCCCATGGAAACCCCCATCGACACCCCTGACCCACCCCCCTCCCCATGGAGCTCCCCCCATGGAACCTGCCTCTCTATGACATCAGCCCCAGCTCCAAGGGACCTGCATCCAGCACCTGTATCCCCGGGGCAGTTGCGCTTTGGGTGCAGTGGTGCTTGCAGCTCCTTGCTTGCAGCTCCTTGGTGTCACCTCCTTGGTGTCACTCTTAGCGGTGGTGGCAGCGATGGCTTTGCTCCGTGTCATCATCCTGCTGGCTTCGGCCTGGCTGGTGCAAGGCTCCTGGGACAGCTGTGGGTGAGTGGCTCCAGGCTCCAGGGTTCCTGGTATTCCATAGGGAGATGCTGCTGCTCCCAGCCACGGTCACACCAATGGGGAGGTGGGATTTGAGGAGCCCCACTTGCTTGCCATCACCCCATGCGCTGGCACAGCACAGCTATGGGGCACCCCATAGGGTCCTGTGTCCTGCAGCACCCTAGGAGGCAGGATGATGCTCATCTCTGGGACACTGCGGAGGGTCCCTTTTCCCTGCAGCACCCAATGGGGCGGGACAATGCTCGCCCTTCATCCCTAAGCATCAAGTGTTGGGCTTCTGCTTCAAGAGGGACCTGCGGTGCCCGTCCCATGGCTGATTCTTACGGGATGTCGCGCATCGTCGGAGGCACGGATGCGCACCAGGGCGCCTGGCCGCGGGTGCTCAGCATCCAGTTCCCCACAGCCACCGCATTCTCGCACATCTGCGGGGGGTCCCTCATCCCGTATGAAGACAGGCTGAGGAAGTTGGGGCTTTTCAGCCTGGAGAAGAGAAGGCTGCGTGGAGACCTCAGAGCAGCCTTCCAGTACCTGAAGGGGGCCTACAGGGATGCTGGGGAGGGACTCTTTGTCAGGGACTGTAGTGACAGGACAAGGGGTAATGGGTTAAAACTTAAACAGGGGAAGTTTAAATTGGATATAAGGAGGAAATTCTTTCCTGTTAGGGTGGGGAGACGCTGGAATCGGTTGCCCAGGGAGGTTCCGAGTGCTCCATCCCTGGCGGTGTTCAAGGCCAGGTTGGATGAAGCCTTGTGTGGGATGGTTTAGTGAGAGGTGTCCCTGTCCATGGCAGGGGGGTTGGAACTAGATGATCTTAAGGTCCTTTCCAACCCTAACTATTCTATGATTCTGTGATTCTATGATCACCCCTCAATGGGTCCTCACAGCCACTCACTGCTTCGTCGGGCAAAAGTAAGGGGGAGAAGGGATTGCAGCCATAGGGAATAGGCCAGGAGCAGCTCCCAGCCCGTCCCCTTCCCCATCCTGGATGCACTGGGAAGAGCGCTCAGGAGAAGGCTGCTTCCAGCTTGACAGCCCTTCAGCCTAAGGCACACTGCTTTCCTTTGGGAAGCAGCCGGAATGTGGCTCCTTCCCATCCCTCTTCTCCATAGAATGGATTAGAATAGATTAAAATGGAATGGAATGCAATGCAATGGTTATGAATCATGGAGTGGGGTGGGTTGGGAAGGAGCTTGAGATCATCCACTTCCAACCCCTTGCCATGGGCAGGGATGCCTTCCATAGAGCAGCTTGCTCCAAGCTGGCCTGCAGCACTGCCAGGGATGGAGCATCCAAACCTTCTCCATCCATGCCATCCCAGTGCCCCAGCACCCTCTTAGGGAATCCCTTCCTTATCTCCAGCCTGCAATTCCCTGTCGGAACCCATCAGCCCTTGTCCTATGGCTCCAATCCCTGCTCTTCCACTCCCTCCCAGCTTCACCACGGATTGCTTCATGATGGTCAGAATCATGGACGTGGCTTGGGCCAATGCCGAGACCCACAAGTGTTGGATACGGCAGGTCGTGGTCCAGGAATCTTATACGGCTTAGGATCACGGTTAGGGTTAGGTTTAGAATTAGGGTTAGCTTTAGGGTTAGGGTCAGGGTCACGGTTAGGTACAGGGTTAGGTTTAGGGTTAGGTCTTAGGTTTAGGGATAGGGTTAGGTTTAGGGTTACGTGTTAGGGTTAGGGATAGGGTTAGGGTTAGGGTTAGGGTTAGGGTTAACTGTAACCGGAGTTAACCCTAGGGGTGGAGTTAACACCAGGTTGAGTCTTAGGGTTAGGGTTAGAGTTGCAGTTAGGATCAGGTTTAGGGTTAGGATTAGGGTTAGGGTTTAGGGTTAGGGTTAGGGTTAACCTTCACCAGAGGTAAGCCTGGGGGCGGAGTTAACCCCAGGGTTAGGGTTAGCATTAGTGTTAGCATTAACCCTAATCAGAATTAACCCTAGTTGCGGGTTTAATCCCAGGCTTAGGGTTAGGGTTAGGGTTAGGGTCTGGCTTAGCGTTAGACTTAAGTTTAGGGTTAGGTTAACCCTAACCGGAGTTAACTAGGGTTAGGGTTAGGGTTAGGGTTAAGGTTAGGTTTACCTCTAACCGGAGTTAACCCTAGGGGTTAACTGCTCAAGGTTCCTCCCCAAAAACCCCAAGTGCTGGAGCTCACCCACGTCTGCCCCGGGAGCAGGGTCAGGCCCCACAGCTCTGCTCCTGCCAGCGCTGCCGAGCCCTGCACTCCCTTGATGGTGCCATCAGAGCGCCCCACACACCGCAGCACGGGCTGGGCCATTGCTCTGGCTCCGGCAGAGGTACAAGTGCCTTTGGAAGCTGCCAGCGAACAACAAGAGCTGAGAGGCGGCTGCAGAAGGGCTCTGCTGTGGGGCTGAAAGCCAAGGGTGGTGCAGGGCAAAGGAGAGACGGCAGAGCCTCAGCCCTTGGGCTTCCTTCAGAGGAGGTGGCGCTGCTGCCCTTGATCCTGGCTGTTCTCCAGGCCTGACCTGCCCTCAGCGGTCTCCAGTGGCCTCTGGCAAGGCCAGCAGCAGAGACAGGATGTTCTGCACAAATGTCTGCACCTGCTCCTGGGCCTGGGCAGTGCTGAGAGCTCTTCTGCAGCCAAATGCAAATCGTACTTTACAGTCAGACAGCGTGGTGTGGGGTGGAAGGGACCTTAAATCCCCAAAGGGATTTAAGCATCCCACAAGCAGAGCATCCCACAGGGATTCACAGCATCCCACAGTCAGAGCATCGCATAAGGAATCAGAGCATCCCACAAGCATTCAGAGCATCCCACAAGCAGAGCATGCCAGAGGGATTCAGAGCATCCCACAGGGCTCCAGTGCATCCCGCAGGGCTCCAGAGCATCCCACCAAGCAGAGCACCCCGCAGAGATTCACAGCATCACACAACCACAGCATAATACAGAGCTCCAGAGCATCCCATAGGGATTCAGAGCACCCCAAGCGCATCAGAACCCCCCCATCTCCCCATGGAAGCCCCCATCGACACCCCTGACCCACCCCCCTCCCCATGGAGCTCCCCCCATGGAACCTGCCTCTCTATGACATCAGCCCCAGCTCCAAGGGACCTGCATCCAGCACCTGTATCCCCGGGGCAGTTGCGCTTTGGGTGCAGTGGTGCTTGCAGCTCCTTGCTTGCAGCTCCTTGGTGTCACCTCCTTGGTGTCACTCTTAGCGGTGGTGGCAGCGATGGCTTTGCTCCGTGTCATCATCCTGCTGGCTTCGGCCTGGCTGGTGCAAGGCTCCTGGGACAGCTGTGGGTGAGTGGCTCCAGGCTCCAGGGTTCCTGGTATTCCATAGGGAGATGCTGCTGCTCCCAGCCACGGTCACACCAATGGGGAGGTGGGATTTGAGGAGCCCCACTTGCTTGCCATCACCCCATGCGCTGGCACAGCACAGCTATGGGGCACCCCATAGGGTCCTGTGTCCTGCAGCACCCTAGGAGGCAGGATGATGCTCATCTCTGGGACACTGCGGAGGGTCCCTTTTCCCTGCAGCACCCAATGGGGCGGGACAATGCTCACCCTTCATCCCTAAGCATCAAGTGTTGGGCTTCTGCTTCAAGAGGGACCTGCGGTGCCCGTCCCATGGCTGATTCTTACGGGATGTCGCGCATCGTCGGAGGCACGGATGCGCACCAGGGCGCCTGGCCGCGGGTGCTCAGCATCCAGTTCCCCACAGCCACCGCATTCTCGCACATCTGCGGGGGGTCCCTCATCCCGTATGAAGACAGGCTGAGGAAGTTGGGGCTTTTCAGCCTGGAGAAGAGAAGGCTGCGTGGAGACCTCAGAGCAGCCTTCCAGTACCTGAAGGGGGCCTACAGGGATGCTGGGGAGGGACTCTTTGTCAGGGACTGTAGTGACAGGACAAGGGGTAATGGGTTAAAACTTAAACAGGGCAAGTTTAAATTGGATATAAGGAGGAAATTCTTTCCTGTTAGGGTGGGGAGACGCTGGAATCGGTTGCCCAGGGAGGTTCCGAGTGCTCCATCCCTGGCGGTGTTCAAGGCCAGGTTGGATGAAGCCTTGTGTGGGATGGTTTAGTGAGAGGTGTCCCTGTCCATGGCAGGGGGGTTGGAACTAGATGATCTTAAGGTCCTTTCCAACCCTAACTATTCTATGATTCTGTGATTCTATGATCACCCCTCAATGGGTCCTCACAGCCACTCACTGCTTCGTCGGGCAAAAGTAAGGGGGAGAAGGGATTGCAGCCATAGGGAATAGGCCAGGAGCAGCTCCCAGCCCGTCCCCTTCCCCATCCTGGATGCACTGGGAAGAGCGCTCAGGAGAAGGCTGCTTCCAGCTTGACAGCCCTTCAGCCTAAGGCACACTGCTTTCCTTTGGGAAGCAGCCGGAATGTGGCTCCTTCCCATCCCTCTTCTCCATAGAATGGATTAGAATAGATTAAAATGGAATGGAATGCAATGCAATGGTTATGAATCATGGAGTGGGGTGGGTTGGGAAGGAGCTTGAGATCATCCACTTCCAACCCCTTGCCATGGGCAGGGATGCCTTCCATAGAGCAGCTTGCTCCAAGCTGGCCTGCAGCACTGCCAGGGATGGAGCATCCAAACCTTCTCCATCCATGCCATCCCAGTGCCCCAGCACCCTCTTAGGGAATCCCTTCCTTATCTCCAGCCTGCAATTCCCTGTCGGAACCCATCAGCCCTTGTCCTATGGCTCCAATCCCTGCTCTTCCACTCCCTCCCAGCTTCACCACGGATTGCTTCATGATGGTCAGAATCATGGACGTGGCTTGGGCCAATGCCGAGACCCACAAGTGTTGGATACGGCAGGTCGTGGTCCAGGAATCTTATACGGCTTAGGATCACGGTTAGGGTTAGGTTTAGAATTAGGGTTAGCTTTAGGGTTAGGGTCAGGGTCACGGTTAGGTACAGGGTTAGGTTTAGGGTTAGGTCTTAGGTTTAGGGATAGGGTTAGGTTTAGGGTTAGGGTTAGGGTTAACTGTAACCGGAGTTAACCCTAGGGGTGGAGTTAAGACCAGGTTGAGTCTTAGGGTTAGGGTTAGAGTTGCAGTTAGGATCAGGTTTAGGGTTAGGATTAGGGTTAGGGTTTAGGGTTAGGGTTAGGGTTAACCTTCACCAGAGTTAAGCCTGGGGGCGGAGTTAACCCCAGGGTTAGGGTTAGGATTAGTGTTAGCATTAACCCTAATCAGAATTAACCCTAGTTGCGGGTTTAATCCCAGGCTTAGGGTTAGGGTTAGGGTTAGGGTCTGGCTTAGCGTTAGACTTAAGTTTAGGGTTAGGTTAACCCTAACCGGAGTTAACTAGGGTTAGGGTTAGGGTTAGGGTTAAGGTTAGGGTTACCTCTAACCGGAGTTAACCCTAGGGGTTAACTGCTCAAGGTTCCTCCCCAAAAACCCCAAGTGCTGGAGCTCACCCACGTCTGCCCCGGGAGCAGGGTCAGGCCCCACAGCTCTGCTCCTGCCAGCGCTGCCGAGCCCTGCACTCCCTTGATGGTGCCATCAGAGCGCCCCACACACCGCAGCGCGGGCTGGGCCATTGCTCTGGCTCCGGCAGAGGCACAAGTGCCTTTGGAAGCTGCCAGCGAACAACAAGAGCTGAGAGGCGGCTGCAGAAGGGCTCTGCTGTGGGGCTGAAAGCCAAGGGTGGTGCAGGGCAAAGGAGAGACGGCAGAGCCTCAGCCCTTGGGCTTCCTTCAGAGGAGGTGGCGCTGCTGCCCTTGATCCTGGCTGTTCTCCAGGCCTGACCTGCCCTCAGCGGTCTCCAGTGGCCTCTGGCGAGGCCAGCAGCAGAGACAGGATGTTCTGCACAAATGTCTGCACCTGCTCCTGGGCCTGGGCAGTGCTGAGAGCTCTTCTGCAGCCAAATGCAAATCGTACTTTACAGTCAGACAGCGTGGTGTGGGGTGGAAGGGACCTTAAATCCCCATAGGGATTCAGAGCATCCCACAAGCAGAGCATCCCACAGGGATTCACAGCATCCCACAGGCAGAGCATCGCATAAGGAATCAGAGCATCCCACAAGGATTCAGAGCATCCCACAAGCAGAGCATGCCAGAGGGATTCAGAGCATCCCACAGGGCTCCAGAGCATCCCACAGGGCTCCAGAGCATCCCACCAAGCAGAGCACCCCGCAGAGATTCACAGCATCACACAACCACAGCATAATACAGAGCTCCAGAGCATCCCATAGGGATTCAGAGCACCCCAAGCGCATCAGAACCCCCCCATCTCCCCATGGAAGCCCCCATCGACACCCCTGACCCACCCCCCTCCCCATGGAGCTCCCCCCATGGAACCTGCCTCTCTATGACATCAGCCCCAGCTCCAAGGGACCTGCATCCAGCACCTGTATCCCCGGGGCAGTTGCGCTTTGGGTGCAGTGGTGCTTGCAGCTCCTTGCTTGCAGCTCCTTGGTGTCACCTCCTTGGTGTCACTCTTAGCGGTGGTGGCAGCGATGGCTTTGCTCCGTGTCATCATCCTGCTGGCCTCGGCCTGGCTGGTGCAAGGCTCCTGGGACAGCTGTGGGTGAGTGGCTCCAGGCTCCAGGGTTCCTGGTATTCCATAGGGAGATGCTGCTGCTCCCAGCCACGGTCACACCAATGGGGAGGTGGGATTTGAGGAGCCCCACTTGCTTGCCATCACCCCATGCGCTGGCACAGCACAGCTATGGGGGACCCCATAGGGTCCTGTGTCCTGCAGCACCCTAGGAGGCAGGATGATGCTCATCTCTGGGGCACTGCGTAGGGTCCCTTTTCCCTGCAGCACCCAATGGGGCGGGACAAAGCTCGCCCTTCATCCCTAAGCATCAAGTGTTGGGCTTCTGCTTCAAGAGGGACCTGCGGTACCCGTCCCATGGCTGATTCTTACGGGATGTCGCGCGTCGTCGGAGGCACGGATGCGCACCAGGGCGCCTGGCCGCGGGTGCTCAGCATCCAGTTCCCCACAGCCACCGCATTCTCGCACATCTGCGGGGGGTCCCTCATCCCGTATGAAGACAGGCTGAGGAAGTTGGGGCTTTTCAGCCTGGAGAAGAGAAGGCTGCGTGGAGACCTCAGAGCAGCCTTCCAGTACCTGAAGGGGGCCTACAGGGATGCTGGGGAGGGACTCTTTGTCAGGGACTGTAGTGACAGGACAAGGGGTAATGGGTTAAAACTTAAACAGGGCAAGTTTAAATTGGATATAAGGAGGAAATTCTTTCCTGTTAGGGTGGGGAGACGCTGGAATCGGTTGCCCAGGGAGGTTCCGAGTGCTCCATCCCTGGCGGTGTTCAAGGCCAGGTTGGATGAAGCCTTGTGTGGGATGGTTTAGTGAGAGGTGTCCCTGTCCATGGCAGGGGGGTTGGAACTAGATGATCTTAAGGTCCTTTCCAACCCTAACTATTCTATGATTCTGTGATTCTATGATCACCCCTCAATGGGTCCTCACAGCCACTCACTGCTTCGTCAGGCAAAAGTAAGGGGGAGAAGGGATTGCAGCCATAGGGAATAGGCCAGGAGCAGCTCCCAGCCCGTCCCCTTCCCCATCCTGGATGCACTGGGAAGAGCGCTCAGGAGAAGGCTGCTTCCAGCTTGACAGCCCTTGAGCCTAAGGCACACTGCTTTCCTTTGGGAAGCAGCCGGAATGTGGCTCCTTCCCATCCCTCTTCTCCATAGAATGGATTAGAATAGATTAAAATGGAATGGAATGCAATGCAATGGTTATGGATCATGGAGTGGGGTGGGTTGGGAAGGAGCTTGAGATCATCCACTTCCAACCCCTTGCCATGGGCAGGGATGCCTTCCATAGAGCAGCTTGCTCCAAGCTGGCCTGCAGCACTGCCAGGGATGGAGCAGCCAAACCTTCTCCATCCATGCCATCCCAGTGCCCCAGCACCCTCTGAGGGAATCCCTTCCTTATCTCCAGCCTGCAATTCCCTGTCGGAACCCATCAGCCCTTGTCCTATGGCTCCAATCCCTGCTCTTCCACTCCCTCCCAGCTTCACCACGGATTGCTTCATGATAGTCAGAATCATGGACGTGGCTTGGGCCAATGCCGAGACCCACAAGTGTTGGATACGGCAGGTCGTGGTCCAGGAATATTATACAGCTTAGGATCACGGTTAGGGTTAGGTTTAGAATTACGGTTAGCTTTAGGGTTAGGGTCAGGGTCACGGTTAGGTACAGGGTTAGGTTTAGGGTTAGGTCTTAGGTTTAGGGATAGGGTTAGGTTTAGGGTTACGTGTTAAGCTTAGGGATAGGGTTAGGGTTAGGGTTAGGGTTAGGGTTAGGGTTAACTGTAACCGGAGTTAACCCTAGGGGTGGAGTTAAGACCAGGTTGAGTCTTAGGGTTAGGGTTAGAGTTGCAGTTAGGATCAGGTTTAGGGTTAGGATTAGGGTTAGGGTTTAGGGTTAGGGTTAGGGTTAACCTTCACCAGAGTTAAGCCTGGGGGCGGAGTTAACCCCAGGGTTAGGGTTAGCATTAGTGTTAGCATTAACCCTAATCAGAATTAACCCTAGTTGCGGGTTTAATCACAGGCTTAGGGTTAGGGTTAGGGTTAGGGTCTGGCTTAGCGTTAGACTTAAGTTTAGGGTTAGGTTAACCCTAACCGGAGTTAACTAGGGTTAGGGTTAGGGTTAGGGTTAAGGTTAGGTTTACCTCTAACCGGAGTTAACCCTAGGGGTTAACTGCTCAAGGTTCCTCCCCAAAAACCCCAAGTGCTGGAGCTCACCCACGTCTGCCCCGGGAGCAGGGTCAGGCCCCACAGCTCTGCTCCTGCCAGCGCTGCCGAGCCCTGCACTCCCTTGATGGTGCCATCAGAGCGCCCCACACACTGCAGCACGGGCTGGGCCATTGCTCTGGCTCCGGCAGAGGCACAAGTGCCTTTGGAAGCTGCCAGCGAACAACAAGAGCTGAGAGGCGGCTGCAGAAGGGCTCTGCTGTGGGGCTGAAAGCCAAGGGTGGTGCAGGGCAAAGGAGAGACGGCAGAGCCTCAGCCCTTGGGCTTCCTTCAGAGGAGGTGGCGCTGCTGCCCTTGATCCTGGCTGTTCTCCAGGCCTGACCTGCCCTCAGCGGTCTCCAGTGGCCTCTGGCGAGGCCAGCAGCAGAGACAGGATGTTCTGCACAAATGTCTGCACCTGCTCCTGGGCCTGGGCAGTGCTGAGAGCTCTTCTGCAGCCAAATGCAAATCGTACTTTACAGTCAGACAGCGTGGTGTGGGGTGGAAGGGACCTTAAATCCCCATAGGGATTCAGAGCATCCCACAAGCAGAGCATCCCACAGGGATTCACAGCATCCCACAGGCAGAGCATCGCATAAGGAATCAGAGCATCCCACAAGCATTCAGAGCATCCCACAAGCAGAGCATGCCAGAGGGATTCAGAGCATCCCACAGGGCTCCAGAGCATCCCGCAGAGCTCCAGAGCATCCCACCAAGCAGAGCACCCCGCAGAGATTCACAGCATCACACAACCACAGCATAATACAGAGCTCCAGAGCATCCCATAGGGATTCAGAGCACCCCAAGCGCATCAGAACCCCCCCATCTCCCCATGGAAGCCCCCATCGACACCCCTGACCCACCCCCCTCCCCATGGAGCTCCCCCCATGGAACCTGCCTCTCTATGACATCAGCCCCAGCTCCAAGGGACCTGCATCCAGCACCTGTATCCCCGGGGCAGTTGCGCTTTGGGTGCAGTGGTGCTTGCAGCTCCTTGCTTGCAGCTCCTTGGTGTCACCTCCTTGGTGTCACTCTTAGCGGTGGTGGCAGCGATGGCTTTGCTCCGTGTCATCATCCTGCTGGCCTCGGCCTGGCTGGTGCAAGGCTCCTGGGACAGCTGTGGGTGAGTGGCTCCAGGCTCCAGGGTTCCTGGTATTCCATAGGGAGATGCTGCTGCTCCCAGCCACGGTCACACCAATGGGGAGGTGGGATTTGAGGAGCCCCACTTGCTTGCCATCACCCCATGCGCTGGCACAGCACAGCTATGGGACACCCCATAGGGTCCTGTGTCCTGCAGCACCCTAGGAGGCAGGATGATGCTCATCTCTGGGGCACTGCGTAGGGTCCCTTTTCCCTGCAGCACCCAATGGGGCGGGACAATGCTCGCCCTTCATCCCTAAGCATCAAGTGTTGGGCTTCTGCTTCAAGAGGGACCTGCGGTACCCGTCCCATGGCTGATTCTTACAGGATGTCGCGCATCGTCGGAGGCACGGATGCGCACCAGGGCGCCTGGCCGCGGGTGCTCAGCATCCAGTTCCCCACAGCCACCGCATTCTCGCACATCTGCGGGGGGTCCCTCATCCCGTATGAAGACAGGCTGAGGAAGTTGGGGCTTTTCAGCCTGGAGAAGAGAAGGCTGCGTGGAGACCTCATAGCAGCCTTCCAGTACCTGAAGGGGGCCTACAGGGATGCTGGGGAGGGACTCTTTGTCAGGGACTGTAGTGACAGGACAAGGGGTAATGGGTTAAAACTTAAACAGGGGAAGTTTAAATTGGATATAAGGAGGAAATTCTTTCCTGTTAGGGTGGGGAGACGCTGGAATCGGTTGCCCAGGGAGGTTCCGAGTGCTCCATCCCTGGCGGCGTTCAAGGCCACGTTGGATGAAGCCTTGTGTGGGATGGTTTAGTGAGAGGTGTCCCTGTCCATGGCAGGGGGGTTGGAACTAGATGATCTTAAGGTCTTTTCCAACCCTAACTATTCTATGATTCTGTGATTCTAGGATCACCCCTCAATGGGTCCTCACAGCCACTCACTGCTTCGTCGGGCAAAAGTAAGGGGGAGAAGGGATTGCAGCCATAGGGAATAGGCCAGGAGCAGCTCCCAGCCCGTCCCCTTCCCCATCCTGGATGCACTGGGAAGAGCGCTCAGGAGAAGGCTGCTTCCAGCTTGACAGCCCTTCAGCCTAAGGCACACTGCTTTCCTTTGGGAAGCAGCCGGAATGTGGCTCCTTCCCATCCCTCTTCTCCATAGAATGGATTAGAATAGATTAAAATGGAATGGAATGCAATGCAATGGTTATGGATCATGGAGTGGGGTGGGTTGGGAAGGAGCTTGAGATCATCCACTTCCAACCCCTTGCCATGGGCAGGGATGCCTTCCATAGAGCAGCTTGCTCCAAGCTGGCCTGCAGCACTGCCAGGGATGGAGCAGCCAAACCTTCTCCATCCATGCCATCCCAGTGCCCCAGCACCCTCTTAGGGAATCCCTTCCTTATCTCCAGCCTGCAATTCCCTGTCGGAACCCATCAGCCCTTGTCCTATGGCTCCAATCCCGGCTCTTCCACTCCCTCCCAGCTTCACCACGGATTGCTTCATGATGGTCAGAATCATGGACGTGGCTTGGGCCAATGCCGAGACCCACAAGTGTTGGATACGGCAGGTCGTGGTCCAGGAATATTATACGGCTTAGGATCACGGTTAGGGTTAGGTTTAGAATTAGGGTTAGCTTTAGGGTTAGGGTCAGGGTCACGGTTAGGTACAGGGTTAGGTTTAGGGTTAGGTCTTAGGTTTAGGGATAGGGTTAGGTTTAGGGTTACGTGTTAGGGTTAGGGATAGGGTTAGGGTTAGGGTTAGGGTTAGGGTTAACTGTAACCGGAGTTAACCCGAGGGGTGGAGTTAAGACCAGGTTGAGTCTTAGGGTTAGGGTTAGAGCTGCAGTTAGGATCAGGTTTAGGGTTAGGATTAGGGTTAGGGTTTAGGGTTAGGGTTAGGGTTAACCTTCACCAGAGTTAAGCCTGGGGGCGGAGTTAACCCCAGGGTTAGGGTTAGCATTAGTGTTAGCATTAACCCTAATCAGAATTAACCCTAGTTGCGGGTTTAATCACAGGCTTAGGGTTAGGGTTAGGGTTAGGGTCTGGCTTAGCGTTAGACTTAAGTTTAGGGTTAGGTTAACCCTAACCGGAGTTAACTAGGGTTAGGGTTAGGGTTAGGGTTAAGGTTAGGTTTACCTCTAACCGGAGTTAACCCTAGGGGTTAACTGCTCAAGGTTCCTCCCCAAAAACCCCAAGTGCTGGAGCTCACCCACGTCTGCCCCGGGAGCAGGGTCAGGCCCCACAGCTCTGCTCCTGCCAGCGCTGCCGAGCCCTGCACTCCCTTGATGGTGCCATCAGAGCGCCCCACACACCGCAGCACGGGCTGGGCCATTGCTCTGGCTCCGGCAGAGGCACAAGTGCCTTTGGAAGCTGCCAGCGAACAACAAGAGCTGAGAGGCGGCTGCAGAAGGGCTCTGCTGTGGGGCTGAAAGCCAAGGGTGGTGCAGGGCAAAGGAGAGACGGCAGAGCCTCAGCCCTTGGGCTTCCTTCAGAGGAGGTGGCGCTGCTGCCCTTGATCCTGGCTGTTCTCCAGGCCTGACCTGCCCTCAGCGGTCTCCAGTGGCCTCTGGCAAGGCCAGCAGCAGAGACAGGATGTTCTGCACAAATGTCTGCACCTGCTCCTGGGCCTGGGCAGTGCTGAGAGCTCTTCTGCAGCCAAATGCAAATCGTACTTTACAGTCAGACAGCGTGGTGTGGGGTGGAAGGGACCTTAAATCCCCATAGGGATTCAGAGCATCCCACAAGCAGAGCATCGCACAGGGATTCACAGCATCCCACAGGCAGAGCATCGCATAAGGAATCAGAGCATCCCACAAGGATTCAGAGCATCCCACAAGCAGAGCATGCCAGAGGGATTCAGAGCATCCCACAGGGCTCCAGAGCATCCCACAGGGCTCCAGAGCATCCCACCAAGCAGAGCACCCCGCAGAGATTCACAGCATCACACAACCACAGCATAATACAGAGCTCCAGAGCATCCCATAGGGATTCAGAGCACCCCAAGCGCATCAGAACCCCCCCATCTCCCCATGGAAGCCCCCATCGACACCCCTGACCCACCCCCCTCCCCATGGAGCTCCCCCCATGGAACCTGCCTCTCTATGACATCAGCCCCAGCTCCAAGGGACCTGCATCCAGCACCTGTATCCCCGGGGCACTTGCGCTTTGGGTGCAGTGGTGCTTGCAGCTCCTTGCTTGCAGCTCCTTGGTGTCACCTCCTTGGTGTCACTCTTAGCGGTGGTGGCAGCGATGGCTTTGCTCCGTGTCATCATCCTGCTGGCCTCGGCCTGGCTGGTGCAAGGCTCCTGGGACAGCTGTGGGTGAGTGGCTCCAGGCTCCAGGGTTCCTGGTATTCCATAGGGAGATGCTGCTGCTCCCAGCCACGGTCACACCAATGGGGAGGTGGGATTTGAGGAGCCCCACTTGCTTGCCATCACCCCATACGCTGGCACAGCACAGCTATGGGGCACCCCATAGGGTCCTGTGTCCTGCAGCACCCTAGGAGGCAGGATGATGCTCATCTCTGGGGCACTGCGTAGGGTCCCTTTTCCCTGCAGCACCCAATGGGGCGGGACAATGCTCGCCCTTCATCCCTAAGCATCAAGTGTTGGGCTTCTGCTTCAAGAGGGACCTGCGGTACCCGTCCCATGGCTGATTCTTACAGGATGTCGCGCATCGTTGGAGGCACGGATGCGCACCAGGGCGCCTGGCCGCGGGTGCTCAGCATCCAGTTCCCCACAGCCACTGCATTCTCGCACATCTGCGGGGGGTCCCTCATCCCGTATGAAGACAGGCTGAGGAAGTTGGGGCTTTTCAGCCTGGAGAAGAGAAGGCTGCGTGGAGACCTCAGAGCAGCCTTCCAGTACCTGAAGGGGGCCTACAGGGATGCTGGGGAGGGACTCTTTGTCAGGGACTGTAGTGACAGGACAAGGGGTAATGGGTTAAAACTTAAACAGGGCAAGTTTAAATTGGATATAAGGAGGAAATTCTTTCCTGTTAGGGTGGGGAGACGCTGGAATCGGTTGCCCAGGGAGGTTCCGAGTGCTCCATCCCTGGCGGTGTTCAAGGCCAGGTTGGATGAAGCCTTGTGTGGGATGGTTTAGTGAGAGGTGTCCCTGTCCATGGCAGGGGGGTTGGAACTAGATGATCTTAAGGTCCTTTCCAACCCTAACTATTCTATGATTCTGTGATTCTATGATCACCCCTCAATGGGTCCTCACAGCCACTCACTGCTTCGTCGGGCAAAAGTAAGGGGGAGAAGGGATTGCAGCCATAGGGAATAGGCCAGGAGCAGCTCCCAGCCCGTCCCCTTCCCCATCCTGGATGCACTGGGAAGAGCGCTCAGGAGAAGGCTGCTTCCAGCTTGACAGCCCTTGAGCCTAAGGCACACTGCTTTCCTTTGGGAAGCAGCCGGAATGTGGCTCCTTCCCATCCCTCTTCTCCATAGAATGGATTAGAATAGATTAAAATGGAATGGAATGCAATGCAATGGTTATGGATCATGGAGTGGGGTGGGTTGGGAAGGAGCTTGAGATCATCCACTTCCAACCCCTTGCCATGGGCAGGGATGCCTTCCATAGAGCAGCTTGCTCCAAGCTGGCCTGCAGCACTGCCAGGGATGGAGCAGCCAAACCTTCTCCATCCATGCCATCCCAGTGCCCCAGCACCCTCTGAGGGAATCCCTTCCTTATCTCCAGCCTGCAATTCCCTGTCGGAACCCATCAGCCCTTGTCCTATGGCTCCAATCCCTGCTCTTCCACTCCCTCCCAGCTTCACCACGGATTGCTTCATGATAGTCAGAATCATGGACGTGGCTTGGGCCAATGCCGAGACCCACAAGTGTTGGATACGGCAGGTCGTGGTCCAGGAATATTATACAGCTTAGGATCACGGTTAGGGTTAGGTTTAGAATTACGGTTAGCTTTAGGGTTAGGGTCAGGGTCACGGTTAGGTACAGGGTTAGGTTTAGGGTTAGGTCTTAGGTTTAGGGATAGGGTTAGGTTTAGGGTTACGTGTTAAGCTTAGGGATAGGGTTAGGGTTAGGGTTAGGGTTAGGGTTAGGGTTAGGGTTAACTGTAACCGGAGTTAACCCTAGGGGTGGAGTTAAGACCAGGTTGAGTCTTAGGGTTAGGGTTAGAGTTGCAGTTAGGATCAGGTTTAGGGTTAGGATTAGGGTTAGGGTTTAGGGTTAGGGTTAGGGTTAACCTTCACCAGAGTTAAGCCTGGGGGCGGAGTTAACCCCAGGGTTAGGGTTAGGATTAGTGTTAGCATTAACCCTAATCAGAATTAACCCTAGTTGCGGGTTTAATCACAGGCTTAGGGTTAGGGTTAGGGTTAGGGTCTGGCTTAGCGTTAGACTTAAGTTTAGGGTTAGGTTAACCCTAACCGGAGTTAACTAGGGTTAGGGTTAGGGTTAGGGTTAAGGTTAGGTTTACCTCTAACCGGAGTTAACCCTAGGGGTTAACTGCTCAAGGTTCCTCCCCAAAAACCCCAAGTGCTGGAGCTCACCCACGTCTGCCCCGGGAGCAGGGTCAGGCCCCACAGCTCTGCTCCTGCCAGCGCTGCCGAGCCCTGCACTCCCTTGATGGTGCCATCAGAGCGCCCCACACACTGCAGCACGGGCTGGGCCATTGCTCTGGCTCCGGCAGAGGCACAAGTGCCTTTGGAAGCTGCCAGCGAACAACAAGAGCTGAGAGGCGGCTGCAGAAGGGCTCTGCTGTCGGGCTGAAAGCCAAGGGTGGTGCAGGGCAAAGGAGAGACGGCAGAGCCTCAGCCCTTGGGCTTCCTTCAGAGGAGGTGGCGCTGCTGCCCTTGATCCTGGCTGTTCTCCAGGCCTGACCTGCCCTCAGCGGTCTCCAGTGGCCTCTGGCGAGGCCAGCAGCAGAGACAGGATGTTCTGCACAAATGTCTGCACCTGCTCCTGGGCCTGGGCAGTGCTGAGAGCTCTTCTGCAGCCAAATGCAAATCGTACTTTACAGTCAGACAGCGTGGTGTGGGGTGGAAGGGACCTTAAATCCCCATAGGGATTCAGAGCATCCCACAAGCAGAGCATCCCACAGGGATTCACAGCATCCCACAGGCAGAGCATCGCATAAGGAATCAGAGCATCCCACAAGCATTCAGAGCATCCCACAAGCAGAGCATGCCAGAGGGATTCAGAGCATCCCACAGGGCTCCAGAGCATCCCGCAGAGCTCCAGAGCATCCCACCAAGCAGAGCACCCCGCAGAGATTCACAGCATCACACAACCACAGCATAATACAGAGCTCCAGAGCATCCCATAGGGATTCAGAGCACCCCAAGCGCATCAGAACCCCCCCATCTCCCCATGGAAGCCCCCATCGACACCCCTGACCCACCCCCCTCCCCATGGAGCTCCCCCCATGGAACCTGCCTCTCTATGACATCAGCCCCAGCTCCAAGGGACCTGCATCCAGCACCTGTATCCCCGGGGCAGTTGCGCTTTGGGTGCAGTGGTGCTTGCAGCTCCTTGCTTGCAGCTCCTTGGTGTCACCTCCTTGGTGTCACTCTTAGCGGTGGTGGCAGCGATGGCTTTGCTCCGTGTCATCATCCTGCTGGCTTCGGCCTGGCTGGTGCAAGGCTCCTGGGACAGCTGTGGGTGAGTGGCTCCAGGCTCCAGGGTTCCTGGTATTCCATAGGGAGATGCTGCTGCTTCCAGCCACGGTCACACCAATGGGGAGGTGGGATTTGAGGAGACCCACTTGCTTGCCATCACCCCATGCGCTGGCACAGCACAGCTATGGGGCACCCCATAGGGTCCTGTGTCCTGCAGCACCCTAGGAGGCAGGATGATGCTCATCTCTGGGACACTGCGGAGGGTCCCTTTTCCCTGCAGCACCCAATGGGGAGGGACAATGCTCGCCCTTCATCCCTAAGCATCAAGTGTTGGGCTTCTGCTTCTAGAGGGACCTGCGGTACCCGTCCCATGGCTGATTCTTACGGGATGTCGCGCATCGTCGGAGGCACGGATGCGCACCAGGGCGCCTGGCCGCGGGTGCTCAGCATCCAGTTCCCCACAGCCACCGCATTCTCGCACATCTGCGGGGGGTCCCTCATCCCGTATGAAGACAGGCTGAGGAAGTTGGGGCTTTTCAGCCTGGAGAAGAGAAGGCTGCGTGGAGACCTCATAGCAGCCTTCCAGTACCTGAAGGGGGCCTACAGGGATGCTGGGGAGGGACTCTTTGTCAGGGACTGTAGTGACAGGACAAGGGGTAATGGGTTAAAACTTAAACAGGGGAAGTTTAAATTGGATATAAGGAGGAAATTCTTTCCTGTTAGGGTGGGGAGACGCTGGAATCGGTTGCCCAGGGAGGTTCCGAGTGCTCCATCCCTGGCGGCGTTCAAGGCCACGTTGGATGAAGCCTTGTGTGGGATGGTTTAGTGAGAGGTGTCCCTGTCCATGGCAGGGGGGTTGGAACTAGATGATCTTAAGGTCTTTTCCAACCCTAACTATTCTATGATTCTGTGATTCTAGGATCACCCCTCAATGGGTCCTCACAGCCACTCACTGCTTCGTCGGGCAAAAGTAAGGGGGAGAAGGGATTGCAGCCATAGGGAATAGGCCAGGAGCAGCTCCCAGCCCGTCCCCTTCCCCATCCTGGATGCACTGGGAAGAGCGCTCAGGAGAAGGCTGCTTCCAGCTTGACAGCCCTTCAGCCTAAGGCACACTGCTTTCCTTTGGGAAGCAGCCGGAATGTGGCTCCTTCCCATCCCTCTTCTCCATAGAATGGATTAGAATAGATTAAAATGGAATGGAATGCAATGCAATGGTTATGGATCATGGAGTGGGGTGGGTTGGGAAGGAGCTTGAGATCATCCACTTCCAACCCCTTGCCATGGGCAGGGATGCCTTCCATAGAGCAGCTTGCTCCAAGCTGGCCTGCAGCACTGCCAGGGATGGAGCAGCCAAACCTTCTCCATCCATGCCATCCCAGTGCCCCAGCACCCTCTTAGGGAATCCCTTCCTTATCTCCAGCCTGCAATTCCCTGTCGGAACCCATCAGCCCTTGTCCTATGGCTCCAATCCCGGCTCTTCCACTCCCTCCCAGCTTCACCACGGATTGCTTCATGATGGTCAGAATCATGGACGTGGCTTGGGCCAATGCCGAGACCCACAAGTGTTGGATACGGCAGGTCGTGGTCCAGGAATATTATACGGCTTAGGATCACGGTTAGGGTTAGGTTTAGAATTAGGGTTAGCTTTAGGGTTAGGGTCAGGGTCACGGTTAGGTACAGGGTTAGGTTTAGGGTTAGGTCTTAGGTTTAGGGATAGGGTTAGGTTTAGGGTTACGTGTTAGGGTTAGGGATAGGGTTAGGGTTAGGGTTAGGGTTAGGGTTAACTGTAACCGGAGTTAACCCTAGGGGTGGAGTTAAGACCAGGTTGAGTCTTAGGGTTAGGGTTAGAGTTGCAGTTAGGATCAGGTTTAGGGTTAGGATTAGGGTTAGGGTTTAGGGTTAGGGTTAGGGTTAACCTTCACCAGAGTTAAGCCTGGGGGCGGAGTTAACCCCAGGGTTAGGGTTAGCATTAGTGTTAGCATTAACCCTAATCAGAATTAACCCTAGTTGCGGGTTTAATCACAGGCTTAGGGTTAGGGTTAGGGTTAGGGTCTGGCTTAGCGTTAGACTTAAGTTTAGGGTTAGGTTAACCCTAACCGGAGTTAACTAGGGTTAGGGTTAGGGTTAGGGTTAAGGTTAGGTTTACCTCTAACCGGAGTTAACCCTAGGGGTTAACTGCTCAAGGTTCCTCCCCAAAAACCCCAAGTGCTGGAGCTCACCCACGTCTGCCCCGGGAGCAGGGTCAGGCCCCACAGCTCTGCTCCTGCCAGCGCTGCCGAGCCCTGCACTCCCTTGATGGTGCCATCAGAGCGCCCCACACACCGCAGCACGGGCTGGGCCATTGCTCTGGCTCCGGCAGAGGCACAAGTGCCTTTGGAAGCTGCCAGCGAACAACAAGAGCTGAGAGGCGGCTGCAGAAGGGCTCTGCTGTCGGGCTGAAAGCCAAGGGTGGTGCAGGGCAAAGGAGAGACGGCAGAGCCTCAGCCCTTGGGCTTCCTTCAGAGGAGGTGGCGCTGCTGCCCTTGATCCTGGCTGTTCTCCAGGCCTGACCTGCCCTCAGCGGTCTCCAGTGGCCTCTGGCAAGGCCAGCAGCAGAGACAGGATGTTCTGCACAAATGTCTGCACCTGCTCCTGGGCCTGGGCAGTGCTGAGAGCTCTTCTGCAGCCAAATGCAAATCGTACTTTACAGTCAGACAGCGTGGTGTGGGGTGGAAGGGACCTTAAATCCCCATAGGGATTCAGAGCATCCCACAAGCAGAGCATTCCACAGGGATTCACAGCATCCCACAGGCAGAGCATCGCATAAGGAATCAGAGCATCCCACAAGGATTCAGAGCATCCCACAAGCAGAGCATGCCAGAGGGATTCAGAGCATCCCACAGGGCTCCAGAGCATCCCACAGGGCTCCAGAGCATCCCACCAAGCAGAGCACCCCGCAGAGATTCACAGCATCACACAACCACAGCATAATACAGAGCTCCAGAGCATCCCATAGGGATTCAGAGCACCCCAAGCGCATCAGAACCCCCCCATCTCCCCATGGAAGCCCCCATCGACACCCCTGACCCACCCCCCTCCCCATGGAGCTCCCCCCATGGAACCTGCCTCTCTATGACATCAGCCCCAGCTCCAAGGGACCTGCATCCAGCACCTGTATCCCCGGGGCAGTTGCGCTTTGGGTGCAGTGGTGCTTGCAGCTCCTTGCTTGCAGCTCCTTGGTGTCACCTCCTTGGTGTCACTCTTAGCGGTGGTGGCAGCGATGGCTTTGCTCCGTGTCATCATCCTGCTGGCCTCGGCCTGGCTGGTGCAAGGCTCCTGGGACAGCTGTGGGTGAGTGGCTCCAGGCTCCAGGGTTCCTGGTATTCCATAGGGAGATGCTGCTGCTCCCAGCCACGGTCACACCAATGGGGAGGTGGGATTTGAGGAGCCCCACTTGCTTGCCATCACCCCATGCGCTGGCACAGCACAGCTATGGGACACCCCATAGGGTCCTGTGTCCTGCAGCACCCTAGGAGGCAGGATGATGCTCATCTCTGGGGCACTGCGTAGGGTCCCTTTTCCCTGCAGCACCCAATGGGGCGGGACAATGCTCGCCCTTCATCCCTAAGCATCAAGTGTTGGGCTTCTGCTTCAAGAGGGACCTGCGGTACCCGTCCCATGGCTGATTCTTACAGGATGTCGCGCATCGTTGGAGGCACGGATGCGCACCAGGGCGCCTGGCCGCGGGTGCTCAGCATCCAGTTCCCCACAGCCACTGCATTCTCGCACATCTGCGGGGGGTCCCTCATCCCGTATGAAGACAGGCTGAGGAAGTTGGGGCTTTTCAGCCTGGAGAAGAGAAGGCTGCGTGGAGACCTCAGAGCAGCCTTCCAGTACCTGAAGGGGGCCTACAGGGATGCTGGGGAGGGACTCTTTGTCAGGGACTGTAGTGACAGGACAAGGGGTAATGGGTTAAAACTTAAACAGGGGAAGTTTAAATTGGATATAAGGAGGAAATTCTTTCCTGTTAGGGTGGGGAGACGCTGGAATCGGTTGCCCAGGGAGGTTCCGAGTGCTCCATCCCTGGCGGTGTTCAAGGCCAGGTTGGATGAAGCCTTGTGTGGGATGGTTTAGTGAGAGGTGTCCCTGTCCATGGCAGGGGGGTTGGAACTAGATGATCTGAAGGTCCTTTCCAACCCTAACTATTCTATGATTCTGTGATTCTAGGATCACCCCTCAATGGGTCCTCACAGCCACTCACTGCTTCGTCGGGCAAAAGTAAGGGGGAGAAGGGATTGCAGCCATAGGGAATAGGCCAGGAGCAGCTCCCAGCCCGTCCCCTTCCCCATCCTGGATGCACTGGGAAGAGCGCTCAGGAGAAGGCTGCTTCCAGCTTGACAGCCCTTGAGCCTAAGGCACACTGCTTTCCTTTGGGAAGCAGCCGGAATGTGGCTCCTTCCCATCCCTCTTCTCCATAGAATGGATTAGAATAGATTAAAATGGAATGGAATGCAATGCAATGGTTATGGATCATGGAGTGGGGTGGGTTGGGAAGGAGCTTGAGATCATCCACTTCCAACCCCTTGCCATGGGCAGGGATGCCTTCCATAGAGCAGCTTGCTCCAAGCTGGCCTGCAGCACTGCCAGGGATGGAGCAGCCAAACCTTCTCCATCCATGCCATCCCAGTGCCCCAGCACCCTCTGAGGGAATCCCTTCCTTATCTCCAGCCTGCAATTCCCTGTCGGAACCCATCAGCCCTTGTCCTATGGCTCCAATCCCTGCTCTTCCACTCCCTCCCAGCTTCACCACGGATTGCTTCATGATAGTCAGAATCATGGACGTGGCTTGGGCCAATGCCGAGACCCACAAGTGTTGGATACGGCAGGTCGTGGTCCAGGAATATTATACAGCTTAGGATCACGGTTAGGGTTAGGTTTAGAATTACGTTTAGCTTTAGGGTTAGGGTCAGGGTCACGGTTAGGTACAGGGTTAGGTTTAGGGTTAGGTCTTAGGTTTAGGGATAGGGTTAGGTTTAGGGTTACGTGTTAAGCTTAGGGATAGGGTTAGGGTTAGGGTTAGGGTTAGGGTTAGGGTTAACTGTAACCGGAGTTAACCCTAGGGGTGGAGTTAAGACCAGGTTGAGTCTTAGGGTTAGGGTTAGAGTTGCAGTTAGGATCAGGTTTAGGGTTAGGATTAGGGTTAGGGTTTAGGGTTAGGGTTAGGGTTAACCTTCACCAGAGTTAAGCCTGGGGGCGGAGTTAACCCCAGGGTTAGGGTTAGGATTAGTGTTAGCATTAACCCTAATCAGAATTAACCCTAGTTGCGGGTTTAACCACAGGCTTAGGGTTAGGGTTAGGGTTAGGGTCTGGCTTAGCGTTAGACTTAAGTTTAGGGTTAGGTTAACCCTAACTGGAGTTAACTAGGGTTAGGGTTAGGGTTAGGGTTAAGGTTAGGGTTACCTCTAACCGGAGTTAACCCTAGGGGTTAACTGCTCAAGGTTCCACCCCAAAAACCCCAAGTGCTGGAGCTCACCCACGTCTGCCCCGGGAGCAGGGTCAGGCCCCACAGCTCTGCTCCTGCCAGCGCTGCCGAGCCCTGCACTCCCTTGATGGTGCCATCAGAGCGCCCCACACACCGCAGCGCGGGCTGGGCCATTGCTCTGGCTCCGGCAGAGGCACAAGTGCCTTTGGAAGCTGCCAGCGAACAACAAGAGCTGAGAGGCGGCTGCAGAAGGGCTCTGCTGTGGGGCTGAAAGCCAAGGGTGGTGCAGGGCAAAGGACGGCAGAGCCTCAGCCCTTGGGCTTCCTTCAGAGGAGGTGGCGCTGCTGCCCTTGATCCTGGCTGTTCTCCAGGCCTGACCTGCCCTCAGCGGTCTCCAGTGGCCTCTGGCGAGGCCAGCAGCAGAGACAGGATGTTCTGCACAAATGTCTGCACCTGCTCCTGGGCCTGGGCAGTGCTGAGAGCTCTTCTGCAGCCAAATGCAAATCGTACTTTACAGTCAGACAGCGTGGTGTGGGGTGGAAGGGACCTTAAATCCCCATAGGGATTCAGAGCATCCCACAAGCAGAGCATCCCACAGGGATTCACAGCATCCCACAGGCAGAGCATCGCATAAGGAATCAGAGCATCCCACAAGGATTCAGAGCATCCCACAAGCAGAGCATGCCAGAGGGATTCAGAGCATCCCACAGGGCTCCAGAGCATCCCACAGGGCTCCAGAGCATCCCACCAAGCAGAGCACCCCGCAGAGATTCACAGCATCACACAACCACAGCATAATACAGAGCTCCAGAGCATCCCATAGGGATTCAGAGCACCCCAAGCGCATCAGAACCCCCCCATCTCCCCATGGAAGCCCCCATCGACACCCCTGACCCACCCCCCTCCCCATGGAGCTCCCCCCATGGAACCTGCCTCTCTATGACATCAGCCCCAGCTCCAAGGGACCTGCATCCAGCACCTGTATCCCCGAGGCAGTTGCGCTTTGGGTGCAGTGGTGCTTGCAGCTCCTTGCTTGCAGCTCCTTGGTGTCACCTCCTTGGTGTCACTCTTAGCGGTGGTGGCAGCGATGGCTTTGCTCCGTGTCATCATCCTGCTGGCCTCGGCCTGGCTGGTGCAAGGCTCCTGGGACAGCTGTGGGTGAGTGGCTCCAGGCTCCAGGGTTCCTGGTATTCCATAGGGAGATGCTGCTGCTCCCAGCCACGGTCACACCAATGGGGAGGTGGGATTTGAGGAGCCCCACTTGCTTGCCATCACCCCATGCGCTGGCACAGCACAGCTATGGGACACCCCATAGGGTCCTGTGTCCTGCAGCACCCTAGGAGGCAGGATGATGCTCATGTCTGGGGCACTGCGTAGGGTCCCTTTTCCCTGCAGCACCCAATGGGGCGGGACAAAGCTCGCCCTTCATCCCTAAGCATCAAGTGTTGGGCTTCTGCTTCAAGAGGGACCTGCGGTACCCGTCCCATGGCTGATTCTTACGGGATGTCGCGCGTCGTCGGAGGCACGGATGCGCACCAGGGCGCCTGGCCGCGGGTGCTCAGCATCCAGTTCCCCACAGCCACCGCATTCTCGCACATCTGCGGGGGGTCCCTCATCCCGTATGAAGACAGGCTGAGGAAGTTGGGGCTTTTCAGCCTGGAGAAGAGAAGGCTGCGTGGAGACCTCATAGCAGCCTTCCAGTACCTGAAGGGGGCCTACAGGGATGCTGGGGAGGGACTCTTTGTCAGGGACTGTAGTGACAGGACAAGGGGTAATGGGTTAAAACTTAAACAGGGCAAGTTTAAATTGGATATAAGGAGGAAATTCTTTCCTGTTAGGGTGGGGAGACGCTGGAATCGGTTGCCCAGGGAGGTTCCGAGTGCTCCATCCCTGGCGGTGTTCAAGGCCAGGTTGGATGAAGCCTTGTGTGGGATGGTTTAGTGAGAGGTGTCCCTGTCCATGGCAGGGGGGTTGGAACTAGATGATCTTAAGGTCCTTTCCAACCCTAACTATTCTATGATTCTGTGATTCTATGATCACCCCTCAATGGGTCCTCACAGCCACTCACTGCTTCGTCAGGCAAAAGTAAGGGGGAGAAGGGATTGCAGCCATAGGGAATAGGCCAGGAGCAGCTCCCAGCCCGTCCCCTTCCCCATCCTGGGTGCACTGGGAAGAGCGCTCAGGAGAAGGCTGCTTCCAGCTTGACAGCCCTTGAGCCTAAGGCACACTGCTTTCCTTTGGGAAGCAGCCGGAATGTGGCTCCTTCCCATCCCTCTTCTCCATAGAATGGATTAGAATAGATTAAAATGGAATGGAATGCAATGCAATGGTTATGGATCATGGAGTGGGGTGGGTTGGGAAGGAGCTTGAGATCATCCACTTCCAACCCCTTGCCATGGGCAGGGATGCCTTCCATAGAGCAGCTTGCTCCAAGCTGGCCTGCAGCACTGCCAGGGATGGAGCAGCCAAACCTTCTCCATCCATGCCATCCCAGTGCCCCAGCACCCTCTTAGGGAATCCCTTCCTTATCTCCAGCCTGCAATTCCCTGTCGGAACCCATCAGCCCTTGTCCTATGGCTCCAATCCCTGCTCTTCCACTCCCTCCCAGCTTCACCACGGATTGCTTCATGATGGTCAGAATCATGGACGTGGCTTGGGCCAATGCCGAGACCCACAAGTGTTGGATACGGCAGGTCGTGGTCCAGGAATATTATACGGCTTAGGATCACGGTTAGGGTTAGGTTTAGAATTAGGGTTAGCTTTAGGGTTAGGGTCAGGGTCACGGTTAGGCACAGGGTTAGGTTTAGGGTTAGGACTTAGGTTTAGGGTTAGGTTTAGGGTTAGGTCTTAGGTTTAGGGATAGGGTTAGGTTTAGGGTTACGTGTTAGGGTTAGGGATAGGGTTAGGGTTAGGGTTAGGGTTAGGGTTAGGGTTAACTGTAACCGGAGTTAACCCTAGGGGTGGAGTTAAGACCAGGTTGAGTCTTAGGGTTAGGGTTAGAGTTGCAGTTAGGATCAGGTTTAGGGTTAGGATTAGGGTTAGGGTTTAGGGTTAGGGTTAGGGTTAACCTTCACCAGAGTTAAGCCTGGGGGCGGAGTTAACCCCAGGGTTAGGGTTAGGATTAGTGTTAGCATTAACCCTAATCAGAATTAACCCTAGTTGCGGGTTTAATCCCAGGCTTAGGGTTAGGGTTAGGGTTAGGGTCTGGCTTAGCGTTAGACTTAAGTTTAGGGTTAGGTTAACCCTAACCGGAGTTAACTAGGGTTAGGGTTAGGGTTAGGGTTAAGGTTAGGGTTACCTCTAACCGGAGTTAACCCTAGGGGTTAACTGCTCAAGGTTCCTCCCCAAAAACCCCAAGTGCTGGAGCTCACCCACGTCTGCCCCGGGAGCAGGGTCAGGCCCCACAGCTCTGCTCCAGCCAGCGCTGCCGAGCCCTGCACTCCCTTGATGGTGCCATCAGAGCGCCCCACACACCGCAGCACGGGCTGGGCCATTGCTCTGGCTCCGGCAGAGGCACAAGTGCCTTTGGAAGCTGCCAGCGAACAACAAGAGCTGAGAGGCGGCTGCAGAAGGGCTCTGCTGTGGGGCTGAAAGCCAAGGGTGGTGCAGGGCAAAGGAGAGAAGGCAGAGCCTCAGCCCTTGGGCTTCCTTCAGAGGAGGTGGCGCTGCTGCCCTTGATCCTGGCTGTTCTCCAGGCCTGACCTGCCCTCAGCGGTCTCCAGTGGCCTCTGGCAAGGCCAGCAGCAGAGACAGGATGTTCTGCACAAATGTCTGCACCTGCTCCTGGGCCTGGGCAGTGCTGAGAGCTCTTCTGCAGCCAAATGCAAATCGTACTTTACAGTCAGACAGCGTGGTGTGGGGTGGAAGGGACCTTAAATCCCCATAGGGATTCAGAGCATCCCACAAGCAGAGCATTCCACAGGGATTCACAGCATCCCACAGGCAGAGCATCGCATAAGGAATCAGAGCATCCCACAAGGATTCAGAGCATCCCACAAGCAGAGCATGCCAGAGGGATTCAGAGCATCCCACAGGGCTCCAGAGCATCCCACAGGGCTCCAGAGCATCCCACCAAGCAGAGCACCCCGCAGAGATTCACAGCATCACACAACCACAGCATAATACAGAGCTCCAGAGCATCCCATAGGGATTCAGAGCACCCCAAGCGCATCAGAACCCCCCCATCTCCCCATGGAAGCCCCCATCGACACCCCTGACCCACCCCCCTCCCCATGGAGCTCCCCCCATGGAACCTGCCTCTCTATGACATCAGCCCCAGCTCCAAGGGACCTGCATCCAGCACCTGTATCCCCGGGGCAGTTGCGCTTTGGGTGCAGTGGTGCTTGCAGCTCCTTGCTTGCAGCTCCTTGGTGTCACCTCCTTGGTGTCACTCTTAGCGGTGGTGGCAGCGATGGCTTTGCTCCGTGTCATCATCCTGCTGGCCTCGGCCTGGCTGGTGCAAGGCTCCTGGGACAGCTGTGGGTGAGTGGCTCCAGGCTCCAGGGTTCCTGGTATTCCATAGGGAGATGCTGCTGCTCCCAGCCACGGTCACACCAATGGGGAGGTGGGATTTGAGGAGCCCCACTTGCTTGCCATCACCCCATGCGCTGGCACAGCACAGCTATGGGACACCCCATAGGGTCCTGTGTCCTGCAGCACCCTAGGAGGCAGGATGATGCTCATCTCTGGGGCACTGCGTAGGGTCCCTTTTCCCTGCAGCACCCAATGGGGCGGGACAATGCTCGCCCTTCATCCCTAAGCATCAAGTGTTGGGCTTCTGCTTCAAGAGGGACCTGCGGTACCCGTCCCATGGCTGATTCTTACAGGATGTCGCGCATCGTTGGAGGCACGGATGCGCACCAGGGCGCCTGGCCGCGGGTGCTCAGCATCCAGTTCCCCACAGCCACTGCATTCTCGCACATCTGCGGGGGGTCCCTCATCCCGTATGAAGACAGGCTGAGGAAGTTGGGGCTTTTCAGCCTGGAGAAGAGAAGGCTGCGTGGAGACCTCAGAGCAGCCTTCCAGTACCTGAAGGGGGCCTACAGGGATGCTGGGGAGGGACTCTTTGTCAGGGACTGTAGTGACAGGACAAGGGGTAATGGGTTAAAACTTAAACAGGGGAAGTTTAAATTGGATATAAGGAGGAAATTCTTTCCTGTTAGGGTGGGGAGACGCTGGAATCGGTTGCCCAGGGAGGTTCCGAGTGCTCCATCCCTGGCGGTGTTCAAGGCCAGGTTGGATGAAGCCTTGTGTGGGATGGTTTAGTGAGAGGTGTCCCTGTCCATGGCAGGGGGGTTGGAACTAGATGATCTGAAGGTCCTTTCCAACCCTAACTATTCTATGATTCTGTGATTCTAGGATCACCCCTCAATGGGTCCTCACAGCCACTCACTGCTTCGTCGGGCAAAAGTAAGGGGGAGAAGGGATTGCAGCCATAGGGAATAGGCCAGGAGCAGCTCCCAGCCCGTCCCCTTCCCCATCCTGGATGCACTGGGAAGAGCGCTCAGGAGAAGGCTGCTTCCAGCTTGACAGCCCTTGAGCCTAAGGCACACTGCTTTCCTTTGGGAAGCAGCCGGAATGTGGCTCCTTCCCATCCCTCTTCTCCATAGAATGGATTAGAATAGATTAAAATGGAATGGAATGCAATGCAATGGTTATGGATCATGGAGTGGGGTGGGTTGGGAAGGAGCTTGAGATCATCCACTTCCAACCCCTTGCCATGGGCAGGGATGCCTTCCATAGAGCAGCTTGCTCCAAGCTGGCCTGCAGCACTGCCAGGGATGGAGCAGCCAAACCTTCTCCATCCATGCCATCCCAGTGCCCCAGCACCCTCTGAGGGAATCCCTTCCTTATCTCCAGCCTGCAATTCCCTGTCGGAACCCATCAGCCCTTGTCCTATGGCTCCAATCCCTGCTCTTCCACTCCCTCCCAGCTTCACCACGGATTGCTTCATGATAGTCAGAATCATGGACGTGGCTTGGGCCAATGCCGAGACCCACAAGTGTTGGATACGGCAGGTCGTGGTCCAGGAATATTATACAGCTTAGGATCACGGTTAGGGTTAGGTTTAGAATTACGTTTAGCTTTAGGGTTAGGGTCAGGGTCACGGTTAGGTACAGGGTTAGGTTTAGGGTTAGGTCTTAGGTTTAGGGATAGGGTTAGGTTTAGGGTTACGTGTTAAGCTTAGGGATAGGGTTAGGGTTAGGGTTAGGGTTAGGGTTAGGGTTAACTGTAACCGGAGTTAACCCTAGGGGTGGAGTTAAGACCAGGTTGAGTCTTAGGGTTAGGGTTAGAGTTGCAGTTAGGATCAGGTTTAGGGTTAGGATTAGGGTTAGGGTTTAGGTTTAGGGTTAGGGTTAACCTTCACCAGAGTTAAGCCTGGGGGCGGAGTTAACCCCAGGGTTAGGGTTAGGATTAGTGTTAGCATTAACCCTAATCAGAATTAACCCTAGTTGCGGGTTTAACCACAGGCTTAGGGTTAGGGTTAGGGTTAGGGTCTGGCTTAGCGTTAGACTTAAGTTTAGGGTTAGGTTAACCCTAACTGGAGTTAACTAGGGTTAGGGTTAGGGTTAGGGTTAAGGTTAGGGTTACCTCTAACCGGAGTTAACCCTAGGGGTTAACTGCTCAAGGTTCCACCCCAAAAACCCCAAGTGCTGGAGCTCACCCACGTCTGCCCCGGGAGCAGGGTCAGGCCCCACAGCTCTGCTCCTGCCAGCGCTGCCGAGCCCTGCACTCCCTTGATGGTGCCATCAGAGCGCCCCACACACCGCAGCGCGGGCTGGGCCATTGCTCTGGCTCCGGCAGAGGCACAAGTGCCTTTGGAAGCTGCCAGCGAACAACAAGAGCTGAGAGGCGGCTGCAGAAGGGCTCTGCTGTGGGGCTGAAAGCCAAGGGTGGTGCAGGGCAAAGGACGGCAGAGCCTCAGCCCTTGGGCTTCCTTCAGAGGAGGTGGCGCTGCTGCCCTTGATCCTGGCTGTTCTCCAGGCCTGACCTGCCCTCAGCGGTCTCCAGTGGCCTCTGGCGAGGCCAGCAGCAGAGACAGGATGTTCTGCACAAATGTCTGCACCTGCTCCTGGGCCTGGGCAGTGCTGAGAGCTCTTCTGCAGCCAAATGCAAATCGTACTTTACAGTCAGACAGCGTGGTGTGGGGTGGAAGGGACCTTAAATCCCCATAGGGATTCAGAGCATCCCACAAGCAGAGCATCCCACAGGGATTCACAGCATCCCACAGGCAGAGCATCGCATAAGGAATCAGAGCATCCCACAAGGATTCAGAGCATCCCACAAGCAGAGCATGCCAGAGGGATTCAGAGCATCCCACAGGGCTCCAGAGCATCCCACAGGGCTCCAGAGCATCCCACCAAGCAGAGCACCCCGCAGAGATTCACAGCATCACACAACCACAGCATAATACAGAGCTCCAGAGCATCCCATAGGGATTCAGAGCACCCCAAGCGCATCAGAACCCCCCCATCTCCCCATGGAAGCCCCCATCGACACCCCTGACCCACCCCCCTCCCCATGGAGCTCCCCCCATGGAACCTGCCTCTCTATGACATCAGCCCCAGCTCCAAGGGACCTGCATCCAGCACCTGTATCCCCGAGGCAGTTGCGCTTTGGGTGCAGTGGTGCTTGCAGCTCCTTGCTTGCAGCTCCTTGGTGTCACCTCCTTGGTGTCACTCTTAGCGGTGGTGGCAGCGATGGCTTTGCTCCGTGTCATCATCCTGCTGGCCTCGGCCTGGCTGGTGCAAGGCTCCTGGGACAGCTGTGGGTGAGTGGCTCCAGGCTCCAGGGTTCCTGGTATTCCATAGGGAGATGCTGCTGCTCCCAGCCACGGTCACACCAATGGGGAGGTGGGATTTGAGGAGCCCCACTTGCTTGCCATCACCCCATGCGCTGGCACAGCACAGCTATGGGACACCCCATAGGGTCCTGTGTCCTGCAGCACCCTAGGAGGCAGGATGATGCTCATGTCTGGGGCACTGCGTAGGGTCCCTTTTCCCTGCAGCACCCAATGGGGCGGGACAAAGCTCGCCCTTCATCCCTAAGCATCAAGTGTTGGGCTTCTGCTTCAAGAGGGACCTGCGGTACCCGTCCCATGGCTGATTCTTACGGGATGTCGCGCGTCGTCGGAGGCACGGATGCGCACCAGGGCGCCTGGCCGCGGGTGCTCAGCATCCAGTTCCCCACAGCCACCGCATTCTCGCACATCTGCGGGGGGTCCCTCATCCCGTATGAAGACAGGCTGAGGAAGTTGGGGCTTTTCAGCCTGGAGAAGAGAAGGCTGCGTGGAGACCTCAGAGCAGCCTTCCAGTACCTGAAGGGGGCCTACAGGGATGCTGGGGAGGGACTCTTTGTCAGGGACTGTAGTGACAGGACAAGGGGTAATGGGTTAAAACTTAAACAGGGCAAGTTTAAATTGGATATAAGGAGGAAATTCTTTCCTGTTAGGGTGGGGAGACGCTGGAATCGGTTGCCCAGGGAGGTTCCGAGTGCTCCATCCCTGGCGGTGTTCAAGGCCAGGTTGGATGAAGCCTTGTGTGGGATGGTTTAGTGAGAGATGTCCCTGTCCATGGCAGGGGGGTTGGAACTAGATGATCTTAAGGTCCTTTCCAACCCTAACTATTCTATGATTCTGTGATTCTATGATCACCCCTCAATGGGTCCTCACAGCCACTCACTGCTTCGTCGGGCAAAAGTAAGGGGGAGAAGGGATTGCAGCCATAGGGAATAGGCCAGGAGCAGCTCCCAGCCCGTCCCCTTCCCCATCCTGGATGCACTGGGAAGAGCGCTCAGGAGAAGGCTGCTTCCAGCTTGACAGCCCTTGAGCCTAAGGCACACTGCTTTCCTTTGGGAAGCAGCCGGAATGTGGCTCCTTCCCATCCCTCTTCTCCATAGAATGGATTAGAATAGATTAAAATGGAATGGAATGCAATGCAATGGTTATGGATCATGGAGTGGGGTGGGTTGGGAAGGAGCTTGAGATCATCCACTTCCAACCCCTTGCCATGGGCAGGGATGCCTTCCATAGAGCAGCTTGCTCCAAGCTGGCCTGCAGCACTGCCAGGGATGGAGCAGCCAAACCTTCTCCATCCATGCCATCCCAGTGCCCCAGCACCCTCTTAGGGAATCCCTTCCTTATCTCCAGCCTGCAATTCCCTGTCGGAACCCATCAGCCCTTGTCCTATGGCTCCAATCCCTGCTCTTCCACTCCCTCCCAGCTTCACCACGGATTGCTTCATGATGGTCAGAATCATGGACGTGGCTTGGGCCAATGCCGAGACCCACAAGTGTTGGATACGGCAGGTCGTGGTCCAGGAATATTATACGGCTTAGGATCACGGTTAGGGTTAGGTTTAGAATTAGGGTTAGCTTTAGGGTTAGGGTCAGGGTCACGGTTAGGTACAGGGTTAGGTTTAGGGTTAGGACTTAGGTTTAGGGTTAGGTTTAGGGTTAGGTCTTAGGTTTAGGGATAGGGTTAGGTTTAGGGTTACGTGTTAGGGTTAGGGATAGGGTTAGGGTTAGGGTTAGGGTTAGGGTTAACTGTAACCGGAGTTAACCCTAGGGGTGGAGTTAAGACCAGGTTGAGTCTTAGGGTTAGGGTTAGAGTTGCAGTTAGGATCAGGTTTAGGGTTAGGATTAGGGTTAGGGTTTAGGGTTAGGGTTAGGGTTAACCTTCACCAGAGTTAAGCCTGGGGGCGGAGTTAACCCCAGGGTTAGGGTTAGGATTAGTGTTAGCATTAACCCTAATCAGAATTAACCCTAGTTGCGGGTTTAATCCCAGGCTTAGGGTTAGGGTTAGGGTTAGGGTCTGGCTTAGCGTTAGACTTAAGTTTAGGGTTAGGTTAACCCTAACCGGAGTTAACTAGGGTTAGGGTTAGGGTTAGGGTTAAGGTTAGGGTTACCTCTAACCGGAGTTAACCCTAGGGGTTAACTGCTCAAGGTTCCTCCCCAAAAACCCCAAGTGCTGGAGCTCACCCACGTCTGCCCCGGGAGCAGGGTCAGGCCCCACAGCTCTGCTCCTGCCAGCGCTGCCGAGCCCTGCACTCCCTTGATGGTGCCATCAGAGCGCCCCACACACCGCAGCACGGGCTGGGCCATTGCTCTGGCTCCGGCAGAGGCACAAGTGCCTTTGGAAGCTGCCAGCGAACAACAAGAGCTGAGAGGCGGCTGCAGAAGGGCTCTGCTGTGGGGCTGAAAGCCAAGGGTGGTGCAGGGCAAAGGAGAGACGGCAGAGCCTCAGCCCTTGGGCTTCCTTCAGAGGAGGTGGCGCTGCTGCCCTTGATCCTGGCTGTTCTCCAGGCCTGACCTGCCCTCAGCGGTCTCCAGTGGCCTCTGGCGAGGCCAGCAGCAGAGACAGGATGTTCTGCACAAATGTCTGCACCTGCTCCTGGGCCTGGGCAGTGCTGAGAGCTCTTCTGCAGCCAAATGCAAATCGTACTTTACAGTCAGACAGCGTGGTGTGGGGTGGAAGGGACCTTAAATCCCCATAGGGATTCAGAGCATCCCACAAGCAGAGCATCCCACAGGGATTCACAGCATCCCACAGGCAGAGCATCGCATAAGGAATCAGAGCATCCCACAAGGATTCAGAGCATCCCACAAGCAGAGCATGCCAGAGGGATTCAGAGCATCCCACAGGGCTCCAGAGCATCCCACAGGGCTCCAGAGCATCCCACCAAGCAGAGCACCCCGCAGAGATTCACAGCATCACACAACCACAGCATAATACAGAGCTCCAGAGCATCCCATAGGGATTCAGAGCACCCCAAGCGCATCAGAACCCCCCCATCTCCCCATGGAAGCCCCCATCGACACCCCTGACCCACCCCCCTCCCCATGGAGCTCCCCCCATGGAACCTGCCTCTCTATGACATCAGCCCCAGCTCCAAGGGACCTGCATCCAGCACCTGTATCCCCGGGGCAGTTGCGCTTTGGGTGCAGTGGTGCTTGCAGCTCCTTGCTTGCAGCTCCTTGGTGTCACCTCCTTGGTGTCACTCTTAGCGGTGGTGGCAGCGATGGCTTTGCTCCGTGTCATCATCCTGCTGGCCTCGGCCTGGCTGGTGCAAGGCTCCTGGGACAGCTGTGGGTGAGTGGCTCCAGGCTCCAGGGTTCCTGGTATTCCATAGGGAGATGCTGCTGCTCCCAGCCACGGTCACACCAATGGGGAGGTGGGATTTGAGGAGCCCCACTTGCTTGCCATCACCCCATGCGCTGGCACAGCACAGCTATGGGGGACCCCATAGGGTCCTGTGTCCTGCAGCACCCTAGGAGGCAGGATGATGCTCATCTCTGGGGCACTGCGTAGGGTCCCTTTTCCCTGCAGCACCCAATGGGGCGGGACAAAGCTCGCCCTTCATCCCTAAGCATCAAGTGTTGGGCTTCTGCTTCAAGAGGGACCTGCGGTACCCGTCCCATGGCTGATTCTTACGGGATGTCGCGCGTCGTCGGAGGCACGGATGCGCACCAGGGCGCCTGGCCGCGGGTGCTCAGCATCCAGTTCCCCACAGCCACCGCATTCTCGCACATCTGCGGGGGGTCCCTCATCCCGTATGAAGACAGGCTGAGGAAGTTGGGGCTTTTCAGCCTGGAGAAGAGAAGGCTGCGTGGAGACCTCAGAGCAGCCTTCCAGTACCTGAAGGGGGCCTACAGGGATGCTGGGGAGGGACTCTTTGTCAGGGACTGTAGTGACAGGACAAGGGGTAATGGGTTAAAACTTAAACAGGGCAAGTTTAAATTGGATATAAGGAGGAAATTCTTTCCTGTTAGGGTGGGGAGACGCTGGAATCGGTTGCCCAGGGAGGTTCCGAGTGCTCCATCCCTGGCGGTGTTCAAGGCCAGGTTGGATGAAGCCTTGTGTGGGATGGTTTAGTGAGAGGTGTCCCTGTCCATGGCAGGGGGGTTGGAACTAGATGATCTTAAGGTCCTTTCCAACCCTAACTATTCTATGATTCTGTGATTCTATGATCACCCCTCAATGGGTCCTCACAGCCACTCACTGCTTCGTCAGGCAAAAGTAAGGGGGAGAAGGGATTGCAGCCATAGGGAATAGGCCAGGAGCAGCTCCCAGCCCGTCCCCTTCCCCATCCTGGATGCACTGGGAAGAGCGCTCAGGAGAAGGCTGCTTCCAGCTTGACAGCCCTTGAGCCTAAGGCACACTGCTTTCCTTTGGGAAGCAGCCGGAATGTGGCTCCTTCCCATCCCTCTTCTCCATAGAATGGATTAGAATAGATTAAAATGGAATGGAATGCAATGCAATGGTTATGGATCATGGAGTGGGGTGGGTTGGGAAGGAGCTTGAGATCATCCACTTCCAACCCCTTGCCATGGGCAGGGATGCCTTCCATAGAGCAGCTTGCTCCAAGCTGGCCTGCAGCACTGCCAGGGATGGAGCAGCCAAACCTTCTCCATCCATGCCATCCCAGTGCCCCAGCACCCTCTTAGGGAATCCCTTCCTTATCTCCAGCCTGCAATTCCCTGTCGGAACCCATCAGCCCTTGTCCTATGGCTCCAATCCCTGCTCTTCCACTCCCTCCCAGCTTCACCACGGATTGCTTCATGATGGTCAGAATCATGGACGTGGCTTGGGCCAATGCCGAGACCCACAAGTGTTGGATACGGCAGGTCGTGGTCCAGGAATATTATACGGCTTAGGATCACGGTTAGGGTTAGGTTTAGAATTAGGGTTAGCTTTAGGGTTAGGGTCAGGGTCACGGTTAGGTACAGGGTTAGGTTTAGGGTTAGGACTTAGGTTTAGGGTTAGGTTTAGGGTTAGGTCTTAGGTTTAGGGATAGGGTTAGGTTTAGGGTTACGTGTTAGGGTTAGGGATAGGGTTAGGGTTAGGGTTAGGGTTAGGGTTAGGGTTAACTGTAACCGGAGTTAACCCTAGGGGTGGAGTTAAGACCAGGTTGAGTCTTAGGGTTAGGGTTAGAGTTGCAGTTAGGATCAGGTTTAGGGTTAGGATTAGGGTTAGGGTTTAGGGTTAGGGTTAGGGTTAACCTTCACCAGAGTTAAGCCTGGGGGCGGAGTTAACCCCAGGGTTAGGGTTAGGATTAGTGTTAGCATTAACCCTAATCAGAATTAACCCTAGTTGCGGGTTTAATCCCAGGCTTAGGGTTAGGGTTAGGGTTAGGGTCTGGCTTAGCGTTAGACTTAAGTTTAGGGTTAGGTTAACCCTAACCGGAGTTAACTAGGGTTAGGGTTAGGGTTAGGGTTAAGGTTAGGGTTACCTCTAACCGGAGTTAACCCTAGGGGTTAACTGCTCAAGGTTCCTCCCCAAAAACCCCAAGTGCTGGAGCTCACCCACGTCTGCCCCGGGAGCAGGGTCAGGCCCCACAGCTCTGCTCCTGCCAGCGCTGCCGAGCCCTGCACTCCCTTGATGGTGCCATCAGAGCGCCCCACACACCGCAGCACGGGCTGGGCCATTGCTCTGGCTCCGGCAGAGGCACAAGTGCCTTTGGAAGCTGCCAGCGAACAACAAGAGCTGAGAGGCGGCTGCAGAAGGGCTCTGCTGTGGGGCTGAAAGCCAAGGGTGGTGCAGGGCAAAGGAGAGACGGCAGAGCCTCAGCCCTTGGGCTTCCTTCAGAGGAGGTGGCGCTGCTGCCCTTGATCCTGGCTGTTCTCCAGGCCTGACCTGCCCTCAGCGGTCTCCAGTGGCCTCTGGCG
The DNA here is from genome assembly GCF_037157495.1 of Lathamus discolor. Classification (NCBI taxonomy): domain Eukaryota; kingdom Metazoa; phylum Chordata; class Aves; order Psittaciformes; family Psittacidae; genus Lathamus; species Lathamus discolor. The sequence goes on along the minus strand of NC_088892.1, from coordinate 311,123 downwards.
AGGCCAGCAGCAGAGACAGGATGTTCTGCACAAATGTCTGCACCTGCTCCTGGGCCTGGGCAGTGCTGAGAGCTCTTCTGCAGCCAAATGCAAATCGTACTTTACAGTCAGACAGCGTGGTGTGGGGTGGAAGGGACCTTAAATCCCCATAGGGATTCAGAGCATCCCACAAGCAGAGCATCCCACAGGGATTCACAGCATCCCACAGGCAGAGCATCGCATAAGGAATCAGAGCATCCCACAAGGATTCAGAGCATCCCACAAGCAGAGCATGCCAGAGGGATTCAGAGCATCCCACAGGGCTCCAGAGCATCCCACAGGGCTCCAGAGCATCCCACCAAGCAGAGCACCCCGCAGAGATTCACAGCATCACACAACCACAGCATAATACAGAGCTCCAGAGCATCCCATAGGGATTCAGAGCACCCCAAGCGCATCAGAACCCCCCCATCTCCCCATGGAAGCCCCCATCGACACCCCTGACCCACCCCCCTCCCCATGGAGCTCCCCCCATGGAACCTGCCTCTCTATGACATCAGCCCCAGCTCCAAGGGACCTGCATCCAGCACCTGTATCCCCGGGGCAGTTGCGCTTTGGGTGCAGTGGTGCTTGCAGCTCCTTGCTTGCAGCTCCTTGGTGTCACCTCCTTGGTGTCACTCTTAGCGGTGGTGGCAGCGATGGCTTTGCTCCGTGTCATCATCCTGCTGGCCTCGGCCTGGCTGGTGCAAGGCTCCTGGGACAGCTGTGGGTGAGTGGCTCCAGGCTCCAGGGTTCCTGGTATTCCATAGGGAGATGCTGCTGCTCCCAGCCACGGTCACACCAATGGGGAGGTGGGATTTGAGGAGCCCCACTTGCTTGCCATCACCCCATGCGCTGGCACAGCACAGCTATGGGGGACCCCATAGGGTCCTGTGTCCTGCAGCACCCTAGGAGGCAGGATGATGCTCATGTCTGGGGCACTGCGTAGGGTCCCTTTTCCCTGCAGCACCCAATGGGGCGGGACAAAGCTCGCCCTTCATCCCTAAGCATCAAGTGTTGGGCTTCTGCTTCAAGAGGGACCTGCGGTACCCGTCCCATGGCTGATTCTTACGGGATGTCGCGCGTCGTCGGAGGCACGGATGCGCACCAGGGCGCCTGGCCGCGGGTGCTCAGCATCCAGTTCCCCACAGCCACCGCATTCTCGCACATCTGCGGGGGGTCCCTCATCCCGTATGAAGACAGGCTGAGGAAGTTGGGGCTTTTCAGCCTGGAGAAGAGAAGGCTGCGTGGAGACCTCAGAGCAGCCTTCCAGTACCTGAAGGGGGCCTACAGGGATGCTGGGGAGGGACTCTTTGTCAGGGACTGTAGTGACAGGACAAGGGGTAATGGGTTAAAACTTAAACAGGGGAAGTTTAAATTGGATATAAGGAGGAAATTCTTTCCTGTTAGGGTGGGGAGACGCTGGAATCGGTTGCCCAGGGAGGTTCCGAGTGCTCCATCCCTGGCGGTGTTCAAGGCCAGGTTGGATGAAGCCTTGTGTGGGATGGTTTAGTGAGAGGTGTCCCTGTCCATGGCAGGGGGGTTGGAACTAGATGATCTTAAGGTCCTTTCCAACCCTAACTATTCTATGATTCTGTGATTCTATGATCACCCCTCAATGGGTCCTCACAGCCACTCACTGCTTCGTCAGGCAAAAGTAAGGGGGAGAAGGGATTGCAGCCATAGGGAATAGGCCAGGAGCAGCTCCCAGCCCGTCCCCTTCCCCATCCTGGATGCACTGGGAAGAGCGCTCAGGAGAAGGCTGCTTCCAGCTTGACAGCCCTTCAGCCTAAGGCACACTGCTTTCCTTTGGGAAGCAGCCGGAATGTGGCTCCTTCCCATCCCTCTTCTCCATAGAATGGATTAGAATAGATTAAAATGGAATGGAATGCAATGCAATGGTTATGGATCATGGAGTGGGGTGGGTTGGGAAGGAGCTTGAGATCATCCACTTCCAACCCCTTGCCATGGGCAGGGATGCCTTCCATAGAGCAGCTTGCTCCAAGCTGGCCTGCAGCACTGCCAGGGATGGAGCAGCCAAACCTTCTCCATCCATGCCATCCCAGTGCCCCAGCACCCTCTTAGGGAATCCCTTCCTTATCTCCAGCCTGCAATTCCCTGTCGGAACCCATCAGCCCTTGTCCTATGGCTCCAATCCCTGCTCTTCCACTCCCTCCCAGCTTCACCACGGATTGCTTCATGATGGTCAGAATCATGGACGTGGCTTGGGCCAATGCCGAGACCCACAAGTGTTGGATACGGCAGGTCGTGGTCCAGGAATCTTATACGGCTTAGGATCACGGTTAGGGTTAGGTTTAGAATTAGGGTTAGCTTTAGGGTTAGGGTCAGGGTCACGGTTAGGTACAGGGTTAGGTTTAGGGTTAGGACTTAGGTTTAGGGTTAGGTTTAGGGTTAGGTCTTAGGTTTAGGGATAGGGTTAGGTTTAGGGTTACGTGTTAGGGTTAGGGATAGGGTTAGGGTTAGGGTTAGGGTTAGGGTTAGGGTTAACTGTAACCGGAGTTAACCCTAGGGGTGGAGTTAAGACCAGGTTGAGTCTTAGGGTTAGGGTTAGAGTTGCAGTTAGGATCAGGTTTAGGGTTAGGATTAGGGTTAGGGTTTAGGGTTAGGGTTAGGGTTAACCTTCATCAGAGTTAAGCCTGGGGGCGGAGTTAACCCCAGGGTTAGGGTTAGGATTAGTGTTAGCATTAACCCTAATCAGAATTAACCCTAGTTGCGGGTTTAATCCCAGGCTTAGGGTTAGGGTTAGGGTTAGGGTCTGGCTTAGCGTTAGACTTAAGTTTAGGGTTAGGTTAACCCTAACCGGAGTTAACTAGGGTTAGGGTTAGGGTTAGGGTTAAGGTTAGGGTTACCTCTAACCGGAGTTAACCCTAGGGGTTAACTGCTCAAGGTTCCTCCCCAAAAACCCCAAGTGCTGGAGCTCACCCACGTCTGCCCCGGGAGCAGGGTCAGGCCCCACAGCTCTGCTCCTGCCAGCGCTGCCGAGCCCTGCACTCCCTTGATGGTGCCATCAGAGCGCCCCACACACCGCAGCACGGGCTGGGCCATTGCTCTGGCTCCGGCAGAGGCACAAGTGCCTTTGGAAGCTGCCAGCGAACAACAAGAGCTGAGAGGCGGCTGCAGAAGGGCTCTGCTGTGGGGCTGAAAGCCAAGGGTGGTGCAGGGCAAAGGAGAGACGGCAGAGCCTCAGCCCTTGGGCTTCCTTCAGAGGAGGTGGCGCTGCTGCCCTTGATCCTGGCTGTTCTCCAGGCCTGACCTGCCCTCAGCGGTCTCCAGTGGCCTCTGGCGAGGCCAGCAGCAGAGACAGGATGTTCTGCACAAATGTCTGCACCTGCTCCTGGGCCTGGGCAGTGCTGAGAGCTCTTCTGCAGCCAAATGCAAATCGTACTTTACAGTCAGACAGCGTGGTGTGGGGTGGAAGGGACCTTAAATCCCCATAGGGATTCAGAGCATCCCACAAGCAGAGCATCCCACAGGGATTCACAGCATCCCACAGGCAGAGCATCGCATAAGGAATCAGAGCATCCCACAAGGATTCAGAGCATCCCACAAGCAGAGCATGCCAGAGGGATTCAGAGCATCCCACAGGGCTCCAGAGCATCCCACAGGGCTCCAGAGCATCCCACCAAGCAGAGCACCCCGCAGAGATTCACAGCATCACACAACCACAGCATAATACAGAGCTCCAGAGCATCCCATAGGGATTCAGAGCACCCCAAGCGCATCAGAACCCCCCCATCTCCCCATGGAAGCCCCCATCGACACCCCTGACCCACCCCCCTCCCCATGGAGCTCCCCCCATGGAACCTGCCTCTCTATGACATCAGCCCCAGCTCCAAGGGACCTGCATCCAGCACCTGTATCCCCGGGGCAGTTGCGCTTTGGGTGCAGTGGTGCTTGCAGCTCCTTGCTTGCAGCTCCTTGGTGTCACCTCCTTGGTGTCACTCTTAGCGGTGGTGGCAGCGATGGCTTTGCTCCGTGTCATCATCCTGCTGGCCTCGGCCTGGCTGGTGCAAGGCTCCTGGGACAGCTGTGGGTGAGTGGCTCCAGGCTCCAGGGTTCCTGGTATTCCATAGGGAGATGCTGCTGCTCCCAGCCACGGTCACACCAATGGGGAGGTGGGATTTGAGGAGCCCCACTTGCTTGCCATCACCCCATGCGCTGGCACAGCACAGCTATGGGGCACCCCATAGGGTCCTGTGTCCTGCAGCACCCTAGGAGGCAGGATGATGCTCATCTCTGGGGCACTGCGTAGGGTCCCTTTTCCCTGCAGCACCCAATGGGGCGGGACAAAGCTCGCCCTTCATCCCTAAGCATCAAGTGTTGGGCTTCTGCTTCAAGAGGGACCTGCGGTACCCGTCCCATGGCTGATTCTTACGGGATGTCGCGCATCGTCGGAGGCACGGATGCGCACCAGGGCGCCTGGCCGCGGGTGCTCAGCATCCAGTTCCCCACAGCCACCGCATTCTCGCACATCTGCGGGGGGTCCCTCATCCCGTATGAAGACAGGCTGAGGAAGTTGGGGCTTTTCAGCCTGGAGAAGAGAAGGCTGCGTGGAGACCTCAGAGCAGCCTTCCAGTACCTGAAGGGGGCCTACAGGGATGCTGGGGAGGGACTCTTTGTCAGGGACTGTAGTGACAGGACAAGGGGTAATGGGTTAAAACTTAAACAGGGCAAGTTTAAATTGGATATAAGGAGGAAATTCTTTCCTGTTAGGGTGGGGAGACGCTGGAATCGGTTGCCCAGGGAGGTTCCGAGTGCTCCATCCCTGGCGGTGTTCAAGGCCAGGTTGGATGAAGCCTTGTGTGGGATGGTTTAGTGAGAGGTGTCCCTGTCCATGGCAGGGGGGTTGGAACTAGATGATCTTAAGGTCCTTTCCAACCCTAACTATTCTATGATTCTGTGATTCTATGATCACCCCTCAATGGGTCCTCACAGCCACTCACTGCTTCGTCAGGCAAAAGTAAGGGGGAGAAGGGATTGCAGCCATAGGGAATAGGCCAGGAGCAGCTCCCAGCCCGTCCCCTTCCCCATCCTGGATGCACTGGGAAGAGCGCTCAGGAGAAGGCTGCTTCCAGCTTGACAGCCCTTGAGCCTAAGGCACACTGCTTTCCTTTGGGAAGCAGCCGGAATGTGGCTCCTTCCCATCCCTCTTCTCCATAGAATGGATTAGAATAGATTAAAATGGAATGGAATGCAATGCAATGGTTATGGATCATGGAGTGGGGTGGGTTGGGAAGGAGCTTGAGATCATCCACTTCCAACCCCTTGCCATGGGCAGGGATGCCTTCCATAGAGCAGCTTGCTCCAAGCTGGCCTGCAGCACTGCCAGGGATGGAGCAGCCAAACCTTCTCCATCCATGCCATCCCAGTGCCCCAGCACCCTCTTAGGGAATCCCTTCCTTATCTCCAGCCTGCAATTCCCTGTCGGAACCCATCAGCCCTTGTCCTATGGCTCCAATCCCTGCTCTTCCACTCCCTCCCAGCTTCACCACGGATTGCTTCATGATGGTCAGAATCATGGACGTGGCTTGGGCCAATGCCGAGACCCACAAGTGTTGGATACGGCAGGTCGTGGTCCAGGAATCTTATACGGCTTAGGATCACGGTTAGGGTTAGGTTTAGAATTAGGGTTAGCTTTAGGGTTAGGGTCAGGGTCACGGTTAGGTACAGGGTTAGGTTTAGGGTTAGGACTTAGGTTTAGGGTTAGGTTTAGGGTTAGGTCTTAGGTTTAGGGATAGGGTTAGGTTTAGGGTTACGTGTTAGGGTTAGGGATAGGGTTAGGGTTAGGGTTAGGGTTAGGGTTAGGGTTAACTGTAACCGGAGTTAACCCTAGGGGTGGAGTTAAGACCAGGTTGAGTCTTAGGGTTAGGGTTAGAGTTGCAGTTAGGATCAGGTTTAGGGTTAGGATTAGGGTTAGGGTTTAGGGTTAGGGTTAGGGTTAACCTTCATCAGAGTTAAGCCTGGGGGCGGAGTTAACCCCAGGGTTAGGGTTAGGATTAGTGTTAGCATTAACCCTAATCAGAATTAACCCTAGTTGCGGGTTTAATCCCAGGCTTAGGGTTAGGGTTAGGGTTAGGGTCTGGCTTAGCGTTAGACTTAAGTTTAGGGTTAGGTTAACCCTAACCGGAGTTAACTAGGGTTAGGGTTAGGGTTAAGGTTAGGGTTTCCTCTAACCGGAGTTAACCCTAGGGGTTAACTGCTCAAGGTTCCTCCCCAAAAACCCCAAGTGCTGGAGCTCACCCACGTCTGCCCCGGGAGCAGGGTCAGGCCCCACAGCTCTGCTCCTGCCAGCGCTGCCGAGCCCTGCACTCCCTTGATGGTGCCATCAGAGCGCCCCACACACCGCAGCACGGGCTGGGCCATTGCTCTGGCTCCGGCAGAGGCACAAGTGCCTTTGGAAGCTGCCAGCGAACAACAAGAGCTGAGAGGCGGCTGCAGAAGGGCTCTGCTGTGGGGCTGAAAGCCAAGGGTGGTGCAGGGCAAAGGAGAGACGGCAGAGCCTCAGCCCTTGGGCTTCCTTCAGAGGAGGTGGCGCTGCTGCCCTTGATCCTGGCTGTTCTCCAGGCCTGACCTGCCCTCAGCGGTCTCCAGTGGCCTCTGGCGAGGCCAGCAGCAGAGACAGGATGTTCTGCACAAATGTCTGCACCTGCTCCTGGGCCTGGGCAGTGCTGAGAGCTCTTCTGCAGCCAAATGCAAATCGTACTTTACAGTCAGACAGCGTGGTGTGGGGTGGAAGGGACCTTAAATCCCCATAGGGATTCAGAGCATCCCACAAGCAGAGCATCCCACAGGGATTCACAGCATCCCACAGGCAGAGCATCGCATAAGGAATCAGAGCATCCCACAAGGATTCAGAGCATCCCACAAGCAGAGCATGCCAGAGGGATTCAGAGCATCCCACAGGGCTCCAGAGCATCCCACAGGGCTCCAGAGCATCCCACCAAGCAGAGCACCCCGCAGAGATTCACAGCATCACACAACCACAGCATAATACAGAGCTCCAGAGCATCCCATAGGGATTCAGAGCACCCCAAGCGCATCAGAACCCCCCCATCTCCCCATGGAAGCCCCCATCGACACCCCTGACCCACCCCCCTCCCCATGGAGCTCCCCCCATGGAACCTGCCTCTCTATGACATCAGCCCCAGCTCCAAGGGACCTGCATCCAGCACCTGTATCCCCGGGGCAGTTGCGCTTTGGGTGCAGTGGTGCTTGCAGCTCCTTGCTTGCAGCTCCTTGGTGTCACCTCCTTGGTGTCACTCTTAGCGGTGGTGGCAGCGATGGCTTTGCTCCGTGTCATCATCCTGCTGGCCTCGGCCTGGCTGGTGCAAGGCTCCTGGGACAGCTGTGGGTGAGTGGCTCCAGGCTCCAGGGTTCCTGGTATTCCATAGGGAGATGCTGCTGCTCCCAGCCACGGTCACACCAATGGGGAGGTGGGATTTGAGGAGCCCCACTTGCTTGCCATCACCCCATGCGCTGGCACAGCACAGCTATGGGGCACCCCATAGGGTCCTGTGTCCTGCAGCACCCTAGGAGGCAGGATGATGCTCATCTCTGGGGCACTGCGTAGGGTCCCTTTTCCCTGCAGCACCCAATGGGGCGGGACAAAGCTCGCCCTTCATCCCTAAGCATCAAGTGTTGGGCTTCTGCTTCAAGAGGGACCTGCGGTACCCGTCCCATGGCTGATTCTTACGGGATGTCGCGCGTCGTCGGAGGCACGGATGCGCACCAGGGCGCCTGGCCGCGGGTGCTCAGCATCCAGTTCCCCACAGCCACCGCATTCTCGCACATCTGCGGGGGGTCCCTCATCCCGTATGAAGACAGGCTGAGGAAGTTGGGGCTTTTCAGCCTGGAGAAGAGAAGGCTGCGTGGAGACCTCAGAGCAGCCTTCCAGTACCTGAAGGGGGCCTACAGGGATGCTGGGGAGGGACTCTTTGTCAGGGACTGTAGTGACAGGACAAGGGGTAATGGGTTAAAACTTAAACAGGGGAAGTTTAAATTGGATATAAGGAGGAAATTCTTTCCTGTTAGGGTGGGGAGACGCTGGAATCGGTTGCCCAGGGAGGTTCCGAGTGCTCCATCCCTGGCGGTGTTCAAGGCCAGGTTGGATGAAGCCTTGTGTGGGATGGTTTAGTGAGAGGTGTCCCTGTCCATGGCAGGGGGGTTGGAACTAGATGATCTTAAGGTCCTTTCCAACCCTAACTATTCTATGATTCTGTGATTCTATGATCACCCCTCAATGGGTCCTCACAGCCACTCACTGCTTCGTCGGGCAAAAGTAAGGGGGAGAAGGGATTGCAGCCATAGGGAATAGGCCAGGAGCAGCTCCCAGCCCGTCCCCTTCCCCATCCTGGATGCACTGGGAAGAGCGCTCAGGAGAAGGCTGCTTCCAGCTTGACAGCCCTTGAGCCTAAGGCACACTGCTTTCCTTTGGGAAGCAGCCGGAATGTGGCTCCTTCCCATCCCTCTTCTCCATAGAATGGATTAGAATAGATTAAAATGGAATGGAATGCAATGCAATGGTTATGGATCATGGAGTGGGGTGGGTTGGGAAGGAGCTTGAGATCATCCACTTCCAACCCCTTGCCATGGGCAGGGATGCCTTCCATAGAGCAGCTTGCTCCAAGCTGGCCTGCAGCACTGCCAGGGATGGAGCAGCCAAACCTTCTCCATCCATGCCATCCCAGTGCCCCAGCACCCTCTTAGGGAATCCCTTCCTTATCTCCAGCCTGCAATTCCCTGTCGGAACCCATCAGCCCTTGTCCTATGGCTCCAATCCCTGCTCTTCCACTCCCTCCCAGCTTCACCACGGATTGCTTCATGATGGTCAGAATCATGGACGTGGCTTGGGCCAATGCCGAGACCCACAAGTGTTGGATACGGCAGGTCGTGGTCCAGGAATCTTATACGGCTTAGGATCACGGTTAGGGTTAGGTTTAGAATTAGGGTTAGCTTTAGGGTTAGGGTCAGGGTCACGGTTAGGTACAGGGTTAGGTTTAGGGTTAGGACTTAGGTTTAGGGTTAGGTTTAGGGTTAGGTCTTAGGTTTAGGGATAGGGTTAGGTTTAGGGTTACGTGTTAGGGTTAGGGATAGGGTTAGGGTTAGGGTTAGGGTTAGGGTTAGGGTTAACTGTAACCGGAGTTAACCCTAGGGGTGGAGTTAAGACCAGGTTGAGTCTTAGGGTTAGGGTTAGAGTTGCAGTTAGGATCAGGTTTAGGGTTAGGATTAGGGTTAGGGTTTAGGGTTAGGGTTAGGGTTAACCTTCATCAGAGTTAAGCCTGGGGGCGGAGTTAACCCCAGGGTTAGGGTTAGGATTAGTGTTAGCATTAACCCTAATCAGAATTAACCCTAGTTGCGGGTTTAATCCCAGGCTTAGGGTTAGGGTTAGGGTTAGGGTCTGGCTTAGCGTTAGACTTAAGTTTAGGGTTAGGTTAACCCTAACCGGAGTTAACTAGGGTTAGGGTTAGGGTTAAGGTTAGGGTTTCCTCTAACCGGAGTTAACCCTAGGGGTTAACTGCTCAAGGTTCCTCCCCAAAAACCCCAAGTGCTGGAGCTCACCCACGTCTGCCCCGGGAGCAGGGTCAGGCCCCACAGCTCTGCTCCTGCCAGCGCTGCCGAGCCCTGCACTCCCTTGATGGTGCCATCAGAGCGCCCCACACACCGCAGCACGGGCTGGGCCATTGCTCTGGCTCCGGCAGAGGCACAAGTGCCTTTGGAAGCTGCCAGCGAACAACAAGAGCTGAGAGGCGGCTGCAGAAGGGCTCTGCTGTGGGGCTGAAAGCCAAGGGTGGTGCAGGGCAAAGGAGAGACGGCAGAGCCTCAGCCCTTGGGCTTCCTTCAGAGGAGGTGGCGCTGCTGCCCTTGATCCTGGCTGTTCTCCAGGCCTGACCTGCCCTCAGCGGTCTCCAGTGGCCTCTGGCGAGGCCAGCAGCAGAGACAGGATGTTCTGCACAAATGTCTGCACCTGCTCCTGGGCCTGGGCAGTGCTGAGAGCTCTTCTGCAGCCAAATGCAAATCGTACTTTACAGTCAGACAGCGTGGTGTGGGGTGGAAGGGACCTTAAATCCCCATAGGGATTCAGAGCATCCCACAAGCAGAGCATCCCACAGGGATTCACAGCATCCCACAGGCAGAGCATCGCATAAGGAATCAGAGCATCCCACAAGGATTCAGAGCATCCCACAAGCAGAGCATGCCAGAGGGATTCAGAGCATCCCACAGGGCTCCAGAGCATCCCACAGGGCTCCAGAGCATCCCACCAAGCAGAGCACCCCGCAGAGATTCACAGCATCACACAACCACAGCATAATACAGAGCTCCAGAGCATCCCATAGGGATTCAGAGCACCCCAAGCGCATCAGAACCCCCCCATCTCCCCATGGAAGCCCCCATCGACACCCCTGACCCACCCCCCTCCCCATGGAGCTCCCCCCATGGAACCTGCCTCTCTATGACATCAGCCCCAGCTCCAAGGGACCTGCATCCAGCACCTGTATCCCCGGGGCAGTTGCGCTTTGGGTGCAGTGGTGCTTGCAGCTCCTTGCTTGCAGCTCCTTGGTGTCACCTCCTTGGTGTCACTCTTAGCGGTGGTGGCAGCGATGGCTTTGCTCCGTGTCATCATCCTGCTGGCTTCGGCCTGGCTGGTGCAAGGCTCCTGGGACAGCTGTGGGTGAGTGGCTCCAGGCTCCAGGGTTCCTGGTATTCCATAGGGAGATGCTGCTGCTCCCAGCCACGGTCACACCAATGGGGAGGTGGGATTTGAGGAGCCCCACTTGCTTGCCATCACCCCATACGCTGGCACAGCACAGCTATGGGGCACCCCATAGGGTCCTGTGTCCTGCAGCACCCTAGGAGGCAGGATGATGCTCATCTCTGGGGCACTGCGTAGGGTCCCTTTTCCCTGCAGCACCCAATGGGGCGGGACAATGCTCGCCCTTCATCCCTAAGCATCAAGTGTTGGGCTTCTGCTTCAAGAGGAACCTGCGGTACCCGTCCCATGGCTGATTCTTACGGGATGTCGCGCGTCGTCGGAGGCACGGATGCGCACCAGGGCGCCTGGCCGCGGGTGCTCAGCATCCAGTTCCCCACAGCCACCGCATTCTCGCACATCTGCGGGGGGTCCCTCATCCCGTATGAAGACAGGCTGAGGAAGTTGGGGCTTTTCAGCCTGGAGAAGAGAAGGCTGCGTGGAGACCTCAGAGCAGCCTTCCAGTACCTGAAGGGGGCCTACAGGGATGCTGGGGAGGGACTCTTTGTCAGGGACTGTAGTGACAGGACAAGGGGTAATGGGTTAAAACTTAAACAGGGGAAGTTTAAATTGGATATAAGGAGGAAATTCTTTCCTGTTAGGGTGGGGAGACGCTGGAATCGGTTGCCCAGGGAGGTTCCGAGTGCTCCATCCCTGGCGGTGTTCAAGGCCAGGTTGGATGAAGCCTTGTGTGGGATGGTTTAGTGAGAGGTGTCCCTGTCCATGGCAGGGGGGTTGGAACTAGATGATCTTAAGGTCCTTTCCAACCCTAACTATTCTATGATTCTGTGATTCTATGATCACCCCTCAATGGGTCCTCACAGCCACTCACTGCTTCGTCGGGCAAAAGTAAGGGGGAGAAGGGATTGCAGCCATAGGGAATAGGCCAGGAGCAGCTCCCAGCCCGTCCCCTTCCCCATCCTGGATGCACTGGGAAGAGCGCTCAGGAGAAGGCTGCTTCCAGCTTGACAGCCCTTGAGCCTAAGGCACACTGCTTTCCTTTGGGAAGCAGCCGGAATGTGGCTCCTTCCCATCCCTCTTCTCCATAGAATGGATTAGAATAGATTAAAATGGAATGGAATGCAATGCAATGGTTATGGATCATGGAGTGGGGTGGGTTGGGAAGGAGCTTGAGATCATCCACTTCCAACCCCTTGCCATGGGCAGGGATGCCTTCCATAGAGCAGCTTGCTCCAAGCTGGCCTGCAGCACTGCCAGGGATGGAGCAGCCAAACCTTCTCCATCCATGCCATCCCAGTGCCCCAGCACCCTCTTAGGGAATCCCTTCCTTATCTCCAGCCTGCAATTCCCTGTCGGAACCCATCAGCCCTTGTCCTATGGCTCCAATCCCTGCTCTTCCACTCCCTCCCAGCTTCACCACGGATTGCTTCATGATGGTCAGAATCATGGACGTGGCTTGGGCCAATGCCGAGACCCACAAGTGTTGGATACGGCAGGTCGTGGTCCAGGAATCTTATACGGCTTAGGATCACGGTTAGGGTTAGGTTTAGAATTAGGGTTAGCTTTAGGGTTAGGGTCAGGGTCACGGTTAGGTACAGGGTTAGGTTTAGGGTTAGGTCTTAGGTTTAGGGATAGGGTTAGGTTTAGGGTTACGTGTTAGGGTTAGGGATAGGGTTAGGGTTAGGGTTGGGGTTAGGGTTAACTGTAACCGGAGTTAACCCTAGGGGTGGAGTTAAGACCAGGTTGAGTCTTAGGGTTAGGGTTAGAGTTGCAGTTAGGATCAGGTTTAGGGTTAGGATTAGGGTTAGGGTTTAGGGTTAGGGTTAGGGTTAACCTTCACCAGAGTTAAGCCTGGGGGCGGAGTTAACCCCAGGTTTAGGGTTAGGATTAGTGTTAGCATTAACCCTAATCAGAATTAACCCTAGTTGTGGGTTTAATCACAGGCTTAGGGTTAGGGTTAGGGTTAGGGTCTGGCTTAGCGTTAGACTTAAGTTTAGGGTTAGGTTAACCCTAACCGGAGTTAACTAGGGTTAGGGTTAGGGTTAAGGTTAGGGTTTCCTCTAACCGGAGTTAACCCTAGGGGTTAACTGCTCAAGGTTCCTCCCCAAAAACCCCAAGAGCTGGAGCTCACCCACATCTGCCCCGGGAGCAGGGTCAGGCCCCACAGCTCTGCTCCTGCCAGCGCTGCCGAGCCCTGCACTCCCTTGATGGTGCCATCAGAGCGCCCCACACACCGCAGCGCGGGCTGGGCCATTGCTCTGGCTCCGGCAGAGGCACAAGTGCCTTTGGAAGCTGCCAGCGAACAACAAGAGCTGAGAGGCGGCTGCAGAAGGGCTCTGCTGTCGGGCTGAAAGCCAAGGGTGGTGCAGGGCAACGGAGAGACGGCAGAGCCTCAGCCCTTGGGCTTCCTTCAGAGGAGGTGGCGCTGCTGCCCTTGATCCTGGGTGTTCTCCAGGCCTGACCTGCCCTCAGCGGTCTCCAGTGGCCTCTGGCAAGGCCAGCAGCAGAGACAGGATGTTCTGCACAAATGTCTGCACCTGCTCCTGGGCCTGGGCAGTGCTGAGAGCTCTTCTGCAGCCAAATGCAAATCGTACTTTACAGTCAGACAGCGTGGTGTGGGGTGGAAGGGACCTTAAATCCCCATAGGGATTCAGAGCATCCCACAAGCAGAGCATCCCACAGGGATTCACAGCATCCCACAGGCAGAGCATCGCATAAGGAATCAGAGCATCCCACAAGGATTCAGAGCATCCCACAAGCAGAGCATGCCAGAGGGATTCAGAGCATCCCACAGGGCTCCAGAGCATCCCACAGGGCTCCAGAGCATCCCACCAAGCAGAGCACCCCGCAGAGATTCACAGCATCACACAACCACAGCATAATACAGAGCTCCAGAGCATCCCATAGGGATTCAGAGCACCCCAAGCGCATCAGAACCCCCCCATCTCCCCATGGAAGCCCCCATCGACACCCCTGACCCACCCCCCTCCCCATGGAGCTCCCCCCATGGAACCTGCCTCTCTATGACATCAGCCCCAGCTCCAAGGGACCTGCATCCAGCACCTGTATCCCCGAGGCAGTTGCGCTTTGGGTGCAGTGGTGCTTGCAGCTCCTTGCTTGCAGCTCCTTGGTGTCACCTCCTTGGTGTCACTCTTAGCGGTGGTGGCAGCGATGGCTTTGCTCCGTGTCATCATCCTGCTGGCTTCGGCCTGGCTGGTGCAAGGCTCCTGGGACAGCTGTGGGTGAGTGGCTCCAGGCTCCAGGGTTCCTGGTATTCCATAGGGAGATGCTGCTGCTCCCAGCCACGGTCACACCAATGGGGAGGTGGGATTTGAGGAGCCCCACTTGCTTGCCATCACCCCATGCGCTGGCACAGCACAGCTATGGGGCACCCCATAGGGTCCTGTGTCCTGCAGCACCCTAGGAGGCAGGATGATGCTCATCTCTGGGGCACTGCGTAGGGTCCCTTTTCCCTGCAGCACCCAATGGGGCGGGACAATGCTCGCCCTTCATCCCTAAGCATCAAGTGTTGGGCTTCTGCTTCAAGAGGGACCTGCGGTACCCGTCCCATGGCTGATTCGTACGGGATGTCGCGCGTCGTCGGAGGCACGGATGCGCACCAGGGCGCCTGGCCGCGGGTGCTCAGCATCCAGTTCCCCACAGCCACGGCATTCTCGCACATCTGCGGGGGGTCCCTCATCCCGTATGAAGACAGGCTGAGGAAGTTGGGGCTTTTCAGCCTGGAGAAGAGAAGGCTGCGTGGAGACCTCAGAGCAGCCTTCCAGTACCTGAAGGGGGCCTACAGGGATGCTGGGGAGGGACTCTTTGTCAGGGACTGTAGTGACAGGACAAGGGGTAATGGGTTAAAACTTAAACAGGGGAAGTTTAAATTGGATATAAGGAGGAAATTCTTTCCTGTTAGGGTGGGGAGACGCTGGAATCGGTTGCCCAGGGAGGTTCCGAGTGCTCCATCCCTGGCGGTGTTCAAGGCCAGGTTGGATGAAGCCTTGTGTGGGATGGTTTAGTGAGAGGTGTCCCTGTCCATGGCAGGGGGGTTGGAACTAGATGATCTTAAGGTCCTTTCCAACCCTAACTATTCTATGATTCTGTGATTCTATGATCACCCCTCAATGGGTCCTCACAGCCACTCACTGCTTCGTCGGGCAAAAGTAAGGGGGAGAAGGGATTGCAGCCATAGGGAATAGGCCAGGAGCAGCTCCCAGCCCGTCCCCTTCCCCATCCTGGGTGCACTGGGAAGAGCGCTCAGGAGAAGGCTGCTTCCAGCTTGACAGCCCTTGAGCCTAAGGCACACTGCTTTCCTTTGGGAAGCAGCCGGAATGTGGCTCCTTCCCATCCCTCTTCTCCATAGAATGGATTAGAATAGATTAAAATGGAATGGAATGCAATGCAATGGTTATGGATCATGGAGTGGGGTGGGTTGGGAAGGAGCTTGAGATCATCCACTTCCAACCCCTTGCCATGGGCAGGGATGCCTTCCATAGAGCAGCTTGCTCCAAGCTGGCCTGCAGCACTGCCAGGGATGGAGCAGCCAAACCTTCTCCATCCATGCCATCCCAGTGCCCCAGCACCCTCTTAGGGAATCCCTTCCTTATCTCCAGCCTGCAATTCCCTCTCGGAACCCATCAGCCCTTGTCCTATGGCTCCAATCCCGGCTCTTCCACTCCCTCCCAGCTTCACCACGGATTGCTTCATGATGGTCAGAATCATGGACGTGGCTTGGGCCAATGCCGAGACCCACAAGTGTTGGATACGGCAGGTCGTGGTCCAGGAATATTATACGGCTTAGGATCACGGTTAGGGTTAGGTTTAGAATTAGGGTTAGCTTTAGGGTTAGGGTCAGGGTCACGGTTAGGTACAGGGTTAGGTTTAGGGTTAGGTCTTAGGTTTAGGGATAGGGTTAGGTTTAGGGTTACGTGTTAGGGTTAGGGATAGGGTTAGGGTTAGGGTTAGGGTTAGGGTTAACTGTAACCGGAGTTAACCCGAGGGGTGGAGTTAAGACCAGGTTGAGTCTTAGGGTTAGGGTTAGAGTTGCAGTTAGGATCAGGTTTAGGGTTAGGATTAGGGTGAGGGTTTAGGGTTAGGGTTAGGGTTAACCTTCACCAGAGTTAAGCCTGGGGGCGGAGTTAACCCCAGGGTTAGGGTTAGGATTAGTGTTAGCATTAACCCTAATCAGAATTAACCCTAGTTGCAGGTTTAATCCCAGGCTTAGGGTTAGGGTTAGGGTTAGGGTCTGGCTTAGCGTTAGACTTAAGTTTAGGGTTAGGTTAACCCTAACCGGAGTTAACTAGGGTTAGGGTTAGGGTTAAGGTTAGGGTTTCCTCTAACCGGAGTTAACCCTAGGGGTTAACTGCTCAAGGTTCCTCCCCAAAAACCCCAAGTGCTGGAGCTCACCCACGTCTGCCCCGGGAGCAGGGTCAGGCCCCACAGCTCTGCTCCTGCCAGCGCTGCCAAGCCCTGCACTCCCTAGATGGTGCCATCAGAGCGCCCCACACACCGCAGCGCAGGCTGGGCCATTGCTCTGGCTCCGGCAGAGGCACAAGTGCCTTTGGAAGCTGCCAGCGAACAACAAGAGCTGAGAGGCGGCTGCAGAAGGGCTCTGCTGTGGGGCTGAAAGCCAAGGGTGGTGCAGGGCAAAGGAGAGACGGCAGAGCCTCAGCCCTTGGGCTTCCTTCAGAGGAGGTGGCGCTGCTGCCCTTGATCCTGGCTGTTCTCCAGGCCTGACCTGCCCTCAGCGGTCTCCAGTGGCCTCTGGCAAGGCCAGCAGCAGAGACAGGATGTTCTGCACAAATGTCTGCACCTGCTCCTGGGCCTGGGCAGTGCTGAGAGCTCTTCTGCAGCCAAATGCAAATCGTACTTTACAGTCAGACAGCGTGGTGTGGGGTGGAAGGGACCTTAAATCCCCATAGGGATTCAGAGCATCCCACAAGCAGAGCATCCCACAGGGATTCACAGCATCCCACAGGCAGAGCATCGCATAAGGAATCAGAGCATCCCACAAGGATTCAGAGCATCCCACAAGCAGAGCATGCCAGAGGGATTCAGAGCATCCCACAGGGCTCCAGAGCATCCCACAGGGCTCCAGAGCATCCCACCAAGCAGAGCACCCCGCAGAGATTCACAGCATCACACAACCACAGCATAATACAGAGCTCCAGAGCATCCCATAGGGATTCAGAGCACCCCAAGCGCATCAGAACCCCCCCATCTCCCCATGGAAGCCCCCATCGACACCCCTGACCCACCCCCCTCCCCATGGAGCTCCCCCCATGGAACCTGCCTCTCTATGACATCAGCCCCAGCTCCAAGGGACCTGCATCCAGCACCTGTATCCCCGGGGCAGTTGCGCTTTGGGTGCAGTGGTGCTTGCAGCTCCTTGCTTGCAGCTCCTTGGTGTCACCTCCTTGGTGTCACTCTTAGCGGTGGTGGCAGCGATGGCTTTGCTCCGTGTCATCATCCTGCTGGCTTCGGCCTGGCTGGTGCAAGGCTCCTGGGACAGCTGTGGGTGAGTGGCTCCAGGCTCCAGGGTTCCTGGTATTCCATAGGGAGATGCTGCTGCTCCCAGCCACGGTCACACCAATGGGGAGGTGGGATTTGAGGAGCCCCACTTGCTTGCCATCACCCCATGCGCTGGCACAGCACAGCTATGGGGCACCCCATAGGGTCCTGTGTCCTGCAGCACCCTAGGAGGCAGGATGATGCTCATCTCTGGGGCACTGCGTAGGGTCCCTTTTCCCTGCAGCACCCAATGGGGCGGGACAATGCTCGCCCTTCATCCCTAAGCATCAAGTGTTGGGCTTCTGCTTCAAGAGGAACCTGCGGTACCCGTCCCATGGCTGATTCTTACGGGATGTCGCGCGTCGTCGGAGGCACGGATGCGCACCAGGGCGCCTGGCCGCGGGTGCTCAGCATCCAGTTCCCCACAGCCACCGCATTCTCGCACATCTGCGGGGGGTCCCTCATCCCGTATGAAGACAGGCTGAGGAAGTTGGGGCTTTTCAGCCTGGAGAAGAGAAGGCTGCGTGGAGACCTCAGAGCAGCCTTCCAGTACCTGAAGGGGGCCTACAGGGATGCTGGGGAGGGACTCTTTGTCAGGGACTGTAGTGACAGGACAAGGGGTAATGGGTTAAAACTTAAACAGGGGAAGTTTAAATTGGATATAAGGAGGAAATTCTTTCCTGTTAGGGTGGGGAGACGCTGGAATCGGTTGCCCAGGGAGGTTCCGAGTGCTCCATCCCTGGCGGTGTTCAAGGCCAGGTTGGATGAAGCCTTGTGTGGGATGGTTTAGTGAGAGGTGTCCCTGTCCATGGCAGGGGGGTTGGAACTAGATGATCTTAAGGTCCTTTCCAACCCTAACTATTCTATGATTCTGTGATTCTATGATCACCCCTCAATGGGTCCTCACAGCCACTCACTGCTTCGTCGGGCAAAAGTAAGGGGGAGAAGGGATTGCAGCCATAGGGAATAGGCCAGGAGCAGCTCCCAGCCCGTCCCCTTCCCCATCCTGGGTGCACTGGGAAGAGCGCTCAGGAGAAGGCTGCTTCCAGCTTGACAGCCCTTGAGCCTAAGGCACACTGCTTTCCTTTGGGAAGCAGCCGGAATGTGGCTCCTTCCCATCCCTCTTCTCCATAGAATGGATTAGAATAGATTAAAATGGAATGGAATGCAATGCAATGGTTATGGATCATGGAGTGGGGTGGGTTGGGAAGGAGCTTGAGATCATCCACTTCCAACCCCTTGCCATGGGCAGGGATGCCTTCCATAGAGCAGCTTGCTCCAAGCTGGCCTGCAGCACTGCCAGGGATGGAGCAGCCAAACCTTCTCCATCCATGCCATCCCAGTGCCCCAGCACCCTCTTAGGGAATCCCTTCCTTATCTCCAGCCTGCAATTCCCTCTCGGAACCCATCAGCCCTTGTCCTATGGCTCCAATCCCTGCTCTTCCACTCCCTCCCAGCTTCACCACGGATTGCTTCATGATGGTCAGAATCATGGACGTGGCTTGGGCCAATGCCGAGACCCACAAGTGTTGGATACGGCAGGTCGTGGTCCAGGAATATTATACGGCTTAGGATCACGGTTAGGGTTAGGTTTAGAATTACGGTTAGCTTTAGGGTTAGGGTCAGGGTCACGGTTAGGTACAGGGTTAGGTTTAGGGTTAGGTCTTAGGTTTAGGGATAGGGTTAGGTTTAGGGTTACGTGTTAGGGTTAGGGATAGGGTTAGGGTTAGGGTTAGGGTTAGGGTTAACTGTAACCGGAGTTAACCCTAGGGGTGGAGTTAAGACCAGGTTGAGTCTTAGGGTTAGGGTTAGAGTTGCAGTTAGGATCAGGTTTAGGGTTAGGATTAGGGTGAGGGTTTAGGGTTAGGGTTAGGGTTAACCTTCACCAGAGTTAAGCCTGGGGGCGGAGTTAACCCCAGGGTTAGGGTTAGGATTAGTGTTAGCATTAACCCTAATCAGAATTAACCCTAGTTGCGGGTTTAATCCCAGGTTTAGGGTTAGGGTTAGGGTTAGGGTCTGGCTTAGCGTTAGACTTAAGTTTAGGGTTAGGTTAACCCTAACCGGAGTTAACTAGGGTTAGGGTTAGGGTTAAGGTTAGGGTTTCCTCTAACCGGAGTTAACCCTAGGGGTTAACTGCTCAAGGTTCCTCCCCAAAAACCCCAAGTGCTGGAGCTCACCCACGTCTGCCCCGGGAGCAGGGTCAGGCCCCACAGCTCTGCTCCTGCCAGCGCTGCCAAGCCCTGCACTCCCTAGATGGTGCCATCAGAGCGCCCCACACACCGCAGCGCGGGCTGGGCCATTGCTCTGGCTCCGGCAGAGGCACAAGTGCCTTTGGAAGCTGCCAGCGAACAACAAGAGCTGAGAGGCGGCTGCAGAAGGGCTCTGCTGTGGGGCTGAAAGCCAAGGGTGGTGCAGGGCAAAGGAGAGACGGCAGAGCCTCAGCCCTTGGGCTTCCTTCAGAGGAGGTGGCGCTGCTGCCCTTGATCCTGGCTGTTCTCCAGGCCTGACCTGCCCTCAGCGGTCTCCAGTGGCCTCTGGCAAGGCCAGCAGCAGAGACAGGATGTTCTGCACAAATGTCTGCACCTGCTCCTGGGCCTGGGCAGTGCTGAGAGCTCTTCTGCAGCCAAATGCAAATCGTACTTTACAGTCAGACAGCGTGGTGTGGGGTGGAAGGGACCTTAAATCCCCATAGGGATTCAGAGCATCCCACAAGCAGAGCATCCCACAGGGATTCACAGCATCCCACAGGCAGAGCATCGCATAAGGAATCAGAGCATCCCACAAGCATTCAGAGCATCCCACAAGCAGAGCATGCCAGAGGGATTCAGAGCATCCCACAGGGCTCCAGAGCATCCCACAGGGCTCCAGAGCATCCCACCAAGCAGAGCACCCCGCAGAGATTCACAGCATCACACAACCACAGCATAATACAGAGCTCCAGAGCATCCCATAGGGATTCAGAGCACCCCAAGCGCATCAGAACCCCCCCATCTCCCCATGGAAGCCCCCATCGACACCCCTGACCCACCCCCCTCCCCATGGAGCTCCCCCCATGGAACC
The DNA here is from genome assembly GCF_037157495.1 of Lathamus discolor. Classification (NCBI taxonomy): domain Eukaryota; kingdom Metazoa; phylum Chordata; class Aves; order Psittaciformes; family Psittacidae; genus Lathamus; species Lathamus discolor. Next base: position 290,800 of record NC_088892.1, on the reverse strand, counting down.
TGCCTCTCTATGACATCAGCCCCAGCTCCAAGGGACCTGCATCCAGCACCTGTATCCCCGGAGCAGTTGCGCTTTGGGTGCAGTGGTGCTTGCAGCTCCTTGCTTGCAGCTCCTTGGTGTCACCTCCTTGGTGTCACTCTTAGCGGTGGTGGCAGCGATGGCTTTGCTCCGTGTCATCATCCTGCTGGCTTCGGCCTGGCTGGTGCAAGGCTCCTGGGACAGCTGTGGGTGAGTGGCTCCAGGCTCCAGGGTTCCTGGTATTCCATAGGGAGATGCTGCTGCTCCCAGCCACGGTCACACCAATGGGGAGGTGGGATTTGAGGAGCCCCACTTGCTTGCCATCACCCCATACGCTGGCACAGCACAGCTATGGGGCACCCCATAGGGTCCTGTGTCCTGCAGCACCCTAGGAGGCAGGATGATGCTCATCTCTGGGGCACTGCGTAGGGTCCCTTTTCCCTGCAGCACCCAATGGGGCGGGACAATGCTCGCCCTTCATCCCTAAGCATCAAGTGTTGGGCTTCTGCTTCAAGAGGAACCTGCGGTACCCGTCCCATGGCTGATTCTTACGGGATGTCGCGCGTCGTCGGAGGCACGGATGCGCACCAGGGCGCCTGGCCGCGGGTGCTCAGCATCCAGTTCCCCACAGCCACCGCATTCTCGCACATCTGCGGGGGGTCCCTCATCCCGTATGAAGACAGGCTGAGGAAGTTGGGGCTTTTCAGCCTGGAGAAGAGAAGGCTGCGTGGAGACCTCAGAGCAGCCTTCCAGTACCTGAAGGGGGCCTACAGGGATGCTGGGGAGGGACTCTTTGTCAGGGACTGTAGTGACAGGACAAGGGGTAATGGGTTAAAACTTAAACAGGGGAAGTTTAAATTGGATATAAGGAGGAAATTCTTTCCTGTTAGGGTGGGGAGACGCTGGAATCGGTTGCCCAGGGAGGTTCCGAGTGCTCCATCCCTGGCGGTGTTCAAGGCCAGGTTGGATGAAGCCTTGTGTGGGATGGTTTAGTGAGAGGTGTCCCTGTCCATGGCAGGGGGGTTGGAACTAGATGATCTTAAGGTCCTTTCCAACCCTAACTATTCTATGATTCTGTGATTCTATGATCACCCCTCAATGGGTCCTCACAGCCACTCACTGCTTCGTCGGGCAAAAGTAAGGGGGAGAAGGGATTGCAGCCATAGGGAATAGGCCAGGAGCAGCTCCCAGCCCGTCCCCTTCCCCATCCAGGGTGCACTGGGAAGAGCGCTCAGGAGAAGGCTGCTTCCAGCTTGACAGCCCTTGAGCCTAAGGCACACTGCTTTCCTTTGGGAAGCAGCCAGAATGTGGCTCCTTCCCATCCCTCTTCTCCATAGAATGGATTAGAATAGATTAAAATGGAATGGAATGCAATGCAATGGTTATGGATCATGGAGTGTGGTGGGTTGGGAAGGAGCTTGAGATCATCCACTTCCAACCCCTTGCCATGGGCAGGGATGCCTTCCATAGAGCAGCTTGCTCCAAGCTGGCCTGCAGCACTGCCAGGGATGGAGCAGCCAAACCTTCTCCATCCATGCCATCCCAGTGCCCCAGCACCCTCTTAGGGAATCCCTTCCTTATCTCCAGCCTGCAATTCCCTGTCGGAACCCATCAGCCCTTGTCCTATGGCTCCAATCCCTGCTCTTCCACTCCCTCCCAGCTTCACCACGGATTGCTTCATGATGGTCAGAATCATGGACGTGGCTTGGGCCAATGCCGAGACCCACAAGTGTTGGATACGGCAGGTCGTGGTCCAGGAATATTATACGGCTTAGGATCACGGTTAGGGTTAGGTTTAGAATTACGGTTAGCTTTAGGGTTAGGGTCAGGGTCACGGTTAGGTACAGGGTTAGGTTTAGGGTTAGGTCTTAGGTTTAGGGATAGGGTTAGGTTTAGGGTTACGTGTTAGGGTTAGGGATAGGGTTAGGGTTAGGGTTAGGGTTAGGGTTAACTGTAACCGGAGTTAACCCTAGGGGTGGAGTTAAGACCAGGTTGAGTCTTAGGGTTAGGGTTAGAGTTGCAGTTAGGATCAGGTTTAGGGTTAGGATTAGGGTGAGGGTTTAGGGTTAGGGTTAGGGTTAACCTTCACCAGAGTTAAGCCTGGGGGCGGAGTTAACCCCAGGGTTAGGGTTAGGATTAGTGTTAGCATTAACCCTAATCAGAATTAACCCTAGTTGCGGGTTTAATCCCAGGCTTAGGGTTAGGGTTAGGGTTAGGGTCTGGCTTAGCGTTAGACTTAAGTTTAGGGTTAGGTTAACCCTAACCGGAGTTAACTAGGGTTAGGGTTAGGGTTAAGGTTAGGGTTTCCTCTAACCGGAGTTAACCCTAGGGTTTAACTGCTCAAGGTTCCTCCCCAAAAACCCCAAGTGCTGGAGCTCACCCACGTCTGCCCCGGGAGCAGGGTCAGGCCCCACAGCTCTGCTCCTGCCAGCGCTGCCAAGCCCTGCACTCCCTAGATGGTGCCATCAGAGCGCCCCACACACCGCAGCGCGGGCTGGGCCATTGCTCTGGCTCCGGCAGAGGCACAAGTGCCTTTGGAAGCTGCCAGCGAACAACAAGGGCTGAGAGGCGGCTGCAGAAGGGCTCTGCTGTCGGGCTGAAAGCCAAGGGTGTTGCAGGGCAAAGGAGAGACGGCAGAGCCTCAGCCCTTGGGCTTCCTTCAGAGGAGGTGGCGCTGCTGCCCTTGATCCTGGCTGTTCTCCAGGCCTGACCTGCCCTCAGCGGTCTCCAGTGGCCTCTGGCAAGGCCAGCAGCAGAGACAGGATGTTCTGCACAAATGTCTGCACCTGCTCCTGGGCCTGGGCAGTGCTGAGAGCTCTTCTGCAGCCAAATGCAAATCGTACTTTACAGTCAGACAGCGTGGTGTGGGGTGGAAGGGACCTTAAATCCCCATAGGGATTCAGAGCATCCCACAAGCAGAGCATCCCACAGGGATTCACAGCATCCCACAGGCAGAGCATCGCATAAGGAATCAGAGCATCCCACAAGGATTCAGAGCATCCCACAAGCAGAGCATGCCAGAGGGATTCAGAGCATCCCACAGGGCTCCAGAGCATCCCACAGGGCTCCAGAGCATCCCACCAAGCAGAGCACCCCGCAGAGATTCACAGCATCACACAACCACAGCATAATACAGAGCTCCAGAGCATCCCATAGGGATTCAGAGCACCCCAAGCGCATCAGAACCCCCCCATCTCCCCATGGAAGCCCCCATCGACACCCCTGACCCACCCCCCTCCCCATGGAGCTCCCCCCATGGAACCTGCCTCTCTATGACATCAGCCCCAGCTCCAAGGGACCTGCATCCAGCACCTGTATCCCCGGGGCAGTTGCGCTTTGGGTGCAGTGGTGCTTGCAGCTCCTTGCTTGCAGCTCCTTGGTGTCACCTCCTTGGTGTCACTCTTAGCGGTGGTGGCAGCGATGGCTTTGCTCCGTGTCATCATCCTGCTGGCTTCGGCCTGGCTGGTGCAAGGCTCCTGGGACAGCTGTGGGTGAGTGGCTCCAGGCTCCAGGGTTTCTGGTATTCCATAGGGAGATGCTGCTGCTCCCAGCCACGGTCACACCAATGGGGAGGTGGGATTTGAGGAGCCCCACTTGCTTGCCATCACCCCATACGCTGGCACAGCACAGCTATGGGGCACCCCATAGGGTCCTGTGTCCTGCAGCACCCTAGGAGGCAGGATGATGCTCATCTCTGGGGCACTGCGTAGGGTCCCTTTTCCCTGCAGCACCCAATGGGGCGGGACAATGCTCGCCCTTCATCCCTAAGCATCAAGTGTTGGGCTTCTGCTTCAAGAGGAACCTGCGGTACCCGTCCCATGGCTGATTCTTACGGGATGTCGCGCGTCGTCGGAGGCACGGATGCGCACCAGGGCGCCTGGCCGCGGGTGCTCAGCATCCAGTTCCCCACAGCCACCGCATTCTCGCACATCTGCGGGGGGTCCCTCATCCCGTATGAAGACAGGCTGAGGAAGTTGGGGCTTTTCAGCCTGGAGAAGAGAAGGCTGCGTGGAGACCTCAGAGCAGCCTTCCAGTACCTGAAGGGGGCCTACAGGGATGCTGGGGAGGGACTCTTTGTCAGGGACTGTAGTGACAGGACAAGGGGTAATGGGTTAAAACTTAAACAGGGCAAGTTTAAATTGGATATAAGGAGGAAATTCTTTCCTGTTAGGGTGGGGAGACGCTGGAATCGGTTGCCCAGGGAGGTTCCGAGTGCTCCATCCCTGGCGGTGTTCAAGGCCAGGTTGGATGAAGCCTTGTGTGGGATGGTTTAGTGAGAGGTGTCCCTGTCCATGGCAGGGGGGTTGGAACTAGATGATCTTAAGGTCCTTTCCAACCCTAACTATTCTATGATTCTGTGATTCTATGATCACCCCTCAATGGGTCCTCACAGCCACTCACTGCTTCGTCGGGCAAAAGTAAGGGGGAGAAGGGATTGCAGCCATAGGGAATAGGCCAGGAGCAGCTCCCAGCCCGTCCCCTTCCCCATCCTGGATGCACTGGGAAGAGCGCTCAGGAGAAGGCTGCTTCCAGCTTGACAGCCCTTGAGCCTAAGGCACACTGCTTTCCTTTGCGAAGCAGCCGCAATGTGGCTCCTTCCCATCCCTCTTCTCCATAGAATGGATTAGAATAGGTTAAAATGGAATGGAATGCAATGCAATGGTTATGGATCATGGAGTGGGGTGGGTTGGGAAGGAGCTTGAGATCATCCACTTCCAACCCCTTGCCATGGGCAGGGATGCCTTCCATAGAGCAGCTTGCTCCAAGCTGGCCTGCAGCACTGCCAGGGATGGAGCAGCCAAACCTTCTCCATCCATGCCATCCCAGTGCCCCAGCACCCTCTGAGGGAATCCCTTCCTTATCTCCAGCCTGCAATTCCCTGTCGGAACCCATCAGTCCTTGTCCTATGGCTCCAATCCCTGCTCTTCCACTCCCTCCCAGCTTCACCACGGATTGCTTCATGATGGTCAGAATCATGGACGTGGCTTGGGCCAATGCCGAGACCCACAAGTGTTGGATACGGCAGGTCGTGGTCCAGGAATATTATACGGCTTAGGATCACGGTTAGGGTTAGGTTTAGAATTACGGTTAGCTTTAGGGTTAGGGTCAGGGTCACGGTTAGGTACAGGGTTAGGTTTAGGGTTAGGTCTTAGGTTTAGGGATAGGGTTAGGTTTAGGGTTACGTGTTAGGGTTAGGGATAGGGTTAGGGTTAGGGTTAGGGTTAACTGTAACCGGAGTTAACCCTAGGGGTGGAGTTAAGACCAGGTTGAGTCTTAGGGTTAGGGTTAGAGTTGCAGTTAGGATCAGGTTTAGGGTTAGGATTAGGGTTAGGGTTTAGGGTTAGGGTTAGCGTTAACCTTCACCAGAGTTAAGCCTGGGGGCGGAGTTAACCCCAGGGTTAGGGTTAGCATTAGTGTTAGCATTAACCCTAATCAGAATTAACCCTAGTTGCGGGTTTAATCCCAGGCTTAGGGTTAGGGTTAGGGTTAGGGTCTGGCTTAGCGTTAGACTTAAGTTTAGGGTTAGGTTAACCCTAACCGGAGTTAACTAGGGTTAGGGTTAGGGTTAGGGTTAAGGTTAGGGTTACCTCTAACCGGAGTTAACCCTAGGGGTTAACTGCTCAAGGTTCCTCCCCAAAAACCCCAAGTGCTGGAGCTCACCCACGTCTGCCCCGGGAGCAGGGTCAGGCCCCACAGCTCTGCTCCTGCCAGCGCTGCCAAGCCCTGCACTCCCTTGATGGTGCCATCAGAGCGCCCCACACACCGCAGCACGGGCTGGGCCATTGCTCTGGCTCCGGCAGAGGCACGAGTGCCTTTGGAAGCTGCCAGCGAACAACAAGAGCTGAGAGGCGGCTGCAGAAGGGCTCTGCTGTGGGGCTGAAAGCCAAGGGTGGTGCAGGGCAAAGGAGAGACGGCAGAGCCTCAGCCCTTGGGCTTCCTTCAGAGGAGGTGGCGCTGCTGCCCTTGATCCTGGCTGTTCTCCAGGCCTGACCTGCCCTCAGCGGTCTCCAGTGGCCTCTGGCGAGGCCAGCAGCAGAGACAGGATGTTCTGCACAAATGTCTGCACCTGCTCCTGGGCCTGGGCAGTGCTGAGAGCTCTTCTGCAGCCAAATGCAAATCGTACTTTACAGTCAGACAGCGTGGTGTGGGGTGGAAGGGACCTTAAATCCCCATAGGGATTCAGAGCATCCCACAGGCAGAGCATCCCACAGGGATTCACAGCATCCCACAGTCAGAGCATCGCATAAGGAATCAGAGCATCCCACAAGGATTCAGAGCATCCCACAAGCAGAGCATGCCAGAGGGATTCAGAGCATCCCACAGGGCTCCAGAGCATCCCACAGGGCTCCAGAGCATCCCACCAAGCAGAGCACCCCGCAGAGATTCACAGCATCACACAACCACAGCATAATACAGAGCTCCAGAGCATCCCATAGGGATTCAGAGCACCCCAAGCGCATCAGAACCGCCCATCTCCCCATGGAAGCCCCCATCGACACCCCTGACCCACCCCCCTCCCCATGGAGCTCCCCCCATGGAACCTGCCTCTCTATGACATCAGCCCCAGCTCCAAGGGACCTGCATCCAGCACCCGAATCCCCGGGGCAGTTGCGCTTTGGGTGCAGTGGTGCTTGCAGCTCCTTGCTTGCAGCTCCTTGGTGTCACCTCCTTGGTGTCACTCTTAGCGGTGGTGGCAGCGATGGCTTTGCTCCGTGTCATCATCCTGCTGGCTTCGGCCTGGCTGGTGCAAGGCTCCTGGGACAGCTGTGGGTGAGTGGCTCCAGGCTCCAGGGTTCCTGGTATTCCATAGGGAGATGCTGCTGCTCCCAGCCACGGTCACACCAATGGGGAGGTGGGATTTGAGGAGCCCCACTTGCTTGCCATCACCCCATGCGCTGGCACAGCACAGCTATGGGGCACCCCATAGGGTCCTGTGTCCTGCAGCACCCTAGGAGGCAGGATGATGCTCATCTCTGGGACACTGCGGAGGGTCCCTTTTCCCTGCAGCACCCAATGGGGCGGGACAATGCTCCCCCTTCATCCCTAAGCATCAAGTGTTGGGCTTCTGCTTCAAGAGGGACCTGCGGTACCCGTCCCATGGCTGATTCTTACGGGATGTCGCGCATCGTCGGAGGCACGGATGCGCACCAGGGCGCCTGGCCGCGGGTGCTCAGCATCCAGTTCCCCACAGCCACCGCATTCTCGCACATCTGCGGGGGGTCCCTCATCCCGTATGAAGACAGGCTGAGGAAGTTGGGGCTTTTCAGCCTGGAGAAGAGAAGGCTGCGTGGAGACCTCAGAGCAGCCTTCCAGTACCTGAAGGGGGCCTACAGGGATGCTGGGGAGGGACTCTTTGTCAGGGACTGTAGTGACAGGACAAGGGGTAATGGGTTAAAACTTAAACAGGGCAAGTTTAAATTGGATATAAGGAGGAAATTCTTTCCTGTTAGGGTGGGGAGACGCTGGAATCGGTTGCCCAGGGAGGTTCCGAGTGCTCCATCCCTGGCGGTGTTCAAGGCCAGGTTGGATGAAGCCTTGTGTGGGATGGTTTAGTGAGAGGTGTCCCTGTCCATGGCAGGGGGGTTGGAACTAGATGATCTTAAGGTCCTTTCCAACCCTAACTATTCTATGATTCTGTGATTCTATGATCACCCCTCAATGGGTCCTCACAGCCACTCACTGCTTCGTCGGGCAAAAGTAAGGGGGAGAAGGGATTGCAGCCATAGGGAATAGGCCAGGAGCAGCTCCCAGCCCGTCCCCTTCCCCATCCTGGATGCACTGGGAAGAGCGCTCAGGAGAAGGCTGCTTCCAGCTTGACAGCCCTTGAGCCTAAGGCACACTGCTTTCCTTTGCGAAGCAGCCGCAATGTGGCTCCTTCCCATCCCTCTTCTCCATAGAATGGATTAGAATAGGTTAAAATGGAATGGAATGCAATGCAATGGTTATGGATCATGGAGTGGGGTGGGTTGGGAAGGAGCTTGAGATCATCCACTTCCAACCCCTTGCCATGGGCAGGGATGCCTTCCATAGAGCAGCTTGCTCCAAGCTGGCCTGCAGCACTGCCAGGGATGGAGCAGCCAAACCTTCTCCATCCATGCCATCCCAGTGCCCCAGCACCCTCTGAGGGAATCCCTTCCTTATCTCCAGCCTGCAATTCCCTGTCGGAACCCATCAGTCCTTGTCCTATGGCTCCAATCCCTGCTCTTCCACTCCCTCCCAGCTTCACCACGGATTGCTTCATGATGGTCAGAATCATGGACGTGGCTTGGGCCAATGCCGAGACCCACAAGTGTTGGATACGGCAGGTCGTGGTCCAGGAATATTATACGGCTTAGGATCACGGTTAGGGTTAGGTTTAGAATTACGGTTAGCTTTAGGGTTAGGGTCAGGGTCACGGTTAGGTACAGGGTTAGGTTTAGGGTTAGGTCTTAGGTTTAGGGATAGGGTTAGGTTTAGGGTTACGTGTTAGGGTTAGGGATAGGGTTAGGGTTAGGGTTAGGGTTAACTGTAACCGGAGTTAACCCTAGGGGTGGAGTTAAGACCAGGTTGAGTCTTAGGGTTAGGGTTAGAGTTGCAGTTAGGATCAGGTTTAGGGTTAGGATTAGGGTTAGGGTTTAGGGTTAGGGTTAGCGTTAACCTTCACCAGAGTTAAGCCTGGGGGCGGAGTTAACCCCAGGGTTAGGGTTAGCATTAGTGTTAGCATTAACCCTAATCAGAATTAACCCTAGTTGCGGGTTTAATCCCAGGCTTAGGGTTAGGGTTAGGGTTAGGGTCTGGCTTAGCGTTAGACTTAAGTTTAGGGTTAGGTTAACCCTAACCGGAGTTAACTAGGGTTAGGGTTAGGGTTAGGGTTAAGGTTAGGGTTACCTCTAACCGGAGTTAACCCTAGGGGTTAACTGCTCAAGGTTCCTCCCCAAAAACCCCAAGTGCTGGAGCTCACCCACGTCTGCCCCGGGAGCAGGGTCAGGCCCCACAGCTCTGCTCCTGCCAGCGCTGCCAAGCCCTGCACTCCCTTGATGGTGCCATCAGAGCGCCCCACACACCGCAGCACGGGCTGGGCCATTGCTCTGGCTCCGGCAGAGGCACGAGTGCCTTTGGAAGCTGCCAGCGAACAACAAGAGCTGAGAGGCGGCTGCAGAAGGGCTCTGCTGTGGGGCTGAAAGCCAAGGGTGGTGCAGGGCAAAGGAGAGACGGCAGAGCCTCAGCCCTTGGGCTTCCTTCAGAGGAGGTGGCGCTGCTGCCCTTGATCCTGGCTGTTCTCCAGGCCTGACCTGCCCTCAGCGGTCTCCAGTGGCCTCTGGCAAGGCCAGCAGCAGAGACAGGATGTTCTGCACAAATGTCTGCACCTGCTCCTGGGCCTGGGCAGTGCTGAGAGCTCTTCTGCAGCCAAATGCAAATCGTACTTTACAGTCAGACAGCGTGGTGTGGGGTGGAAGGGACCTTAAATCCCCATAGGGATTCAGAGCATCCCACAAGCAGAGCATCCCACAGGGGTTCAGAGCATCCCACAGTCAGAGCATCGCATAAGGAATCAGAGCATCCCACAAGCATTCAGAGCATCCCACAAGCAGAGCATGCCAGAGGGATTCAGAGCATCCCACAGGGCTCCAGAGCATCCCACAGGGCTCCAGAGCATCCCACCAAGCAGAGCACCCCACAGAGATTCACAGCATCACACAACCACAGCATAATACAGAGCTCCAGAGCATCCCATAGGGATTCAGAGCACCCCAAGCGCATCAGAACCCCCCCCATCTCCCCATGGAAGCCCCCATCGACACCCCTGACCCACCCCCCTCCCCATGGAGCTCCCCCCATGGAACCTGCCTCTCTATGACATCAGCCCCAGCTCCAAGGGACCTGCATCCAGCACCCGAATCCCCGGGGCAGTTGCGCTTTGGGTGCAGTGGTGCTTGCAGCTCCTTGCTTGCAGCTCCTTGGTGTCACCTCCTTGGTGTCACTCTTAGCGGTGGTGGCAGCGATGGCTTTGCTCCGTGTCATCATCCTGCTGGCTTCGGCCTGGCTGGTGCAAGGCTCCTGGGACAGCTGTGGGTGAGTGGCTCCAGGCTCCAGGGTTCCTGGTATTCCATAGGGAGATGCTGCTGCTCCCAGCCACGGTCACACCAATGGGGAGGTGGGATTTGAGGAGCCCCACTTGCTTGCCATCACCCCATGCGCTGGCACAGCACAGCTATGGGGGACCCCATAGGGTCCTGTGTCCTGCAGCACCCTAGGAGGCAGGATGATGCTCATCTCTGGGGCACTGCGTAGGGTCCCTTTTCCCTGCAGCACCCAATGGGGCGGGACAATGCTCCCCCTTCATCCCTAAGCATCAAGTGTTGGGCTTCTGCTTCAAGAGGGACCTGCGGTACCCGTCCCATGGCTGATTCTTACGGGATGTCGCGCATCGTCGGAGGCACGGATGCGCACCAGGGCGCCTGGCCGCGGGTGCTCAGCATCCAGTTCCCCACAGCCACCGCATTCTCGCACATCTGCGGGGGGTCCCTCATCCCGTATGAAGACAGGCTGAGGAAGTTGGGGCTTTTCAGCCTGGAGAAGAGAAGGCTGCGTGGAGACCTCATAGCAGCCTTCCAGTACCTGAAGGGGGCCTACAGGGATGCTGGGGAGGGACTCTTTGTCAGGGACTGTAGTGACAGGACAAGGGGTAATGGGTTAAAACTTAAACAGGGCAAGTTTAAATTGGATATAAGGAGGAAATTCTTTCCTGTTAGGGTGGTGAGGCACTGGAATCGGTTGCCCAGGGAGGTTCCGAGTGCTCCATCCCTGGCGGTGTTCAAGGCCAGGTTGGATGAAGCCTTGTGTGGGATGGTTTAGTGAGAGGTGTCCCTGTCCATGGCAGGGGGGTTGGAACTAGATGATCTTAAGATCCTTTCCAACCCTAACTATTCTATGATTCTATGATCACCCCTCAATGGGTCCTCACAGCCGCTCACTGCTTCGTCGGGCAAAAGTAAGGGGGAGAAGGGATTCCAGCCATAGGGAATAGGCAAGGAGCAGCTCCCATCCCGTCCCCTTCCCCATCCTGGGTGCACTGGGAAGATCGCTCAGGAGAAGGCTGCTTCCAGCTTGACAGCCCTTGAGCCTAAGGCACGCTGCTTTCCTTTGCGAAGCAGCCGCAATGTGGCTCCTTCCCATCCCTCTTCTCCATAGAATAGATTAGAATAGATTAAAATGGAATGGTATGGAATGCAATGCAATGGTTATGGATCATGGAGTGGGGTGGGTTGGGAAGGAGCTTGAGATCATCCACTTCCAACCCCTTGCCATGGGCAGGGATGCCTTCCATAGAGCAGCTTGCTCCAAGCTGGCCTGCAGCACTGCCAGGGATGGAGCAGCCAAACCTTCTCCATCCATGCCATCCCAGTGCCCCAGCACCCTCTTAGGGAATCCCTTCCTTATCTCCAGCCTGCAATTCCCTGTCGGAACCCATCAGCCCTTGTCCTATGGCTCCAATCCCTGCTCTTCCACTCCCTCCCAGCTTCACCACGGATTGCTTCATGATGGTCAGAATCATGGACGTGGCTTGGGCCAATGCCGAGACCCACAAGTGTTGGATATGGCAGGTCGTGGTCCAGGAATATTATACGGCTTAGGATCACGGTTAGGGTTAGGTTTAGAATTAGGGTTAGGATTAGTGCTAGGGTCAGGGTCAGGGTTAGGTACAGGGTTAGGTTTAGGGTTAGGTGTTAGGTTTAGGGATAGGGTTAGGTTTAGGGTTACGTGTTAGAGTTAGGGATAGGGTTAGGGTTAACCGTAACCGGAGTTAACCCTGGGGGTGGAGTTAACACCACGTTGAGCCTTAGGGTTAGGGTTAGGGTTACAGTTAGGATTAGGTTTAGGGTTAGGATTAGGGTTAGGGTTAGGGTTAGGTTTAGGGTTAACCTTCAAAAGAGTTAACCCTTGGGGCGGAGTTAACCCCAGGATTAGGGTTAGGATTAGGATTACGGTCAGGATTAAATTAGGGTTATGGTTAGGCTGGGTTAGGATTAAGGTTAGTGTTAGGTCTTAGGGTTAGGGTCAGGGTTACGGTTAGGGGTTAGGGTTGGGGTTAGGGTTACGGTTAGGGTTAGGGTTAAGGTTAGGGTAACACTAACCAGAGTTAACCCTAGGGGTGGAGTTAACCCCAGTGTTAGGGTTAGGCTTAGGGTTAGCATTAACCCTAATCGGAATTAACCCTAGGGGCGGGTTTAATCCCAGGTTTAGGGTAAGGGTTAGGCTTAGCGTTAGACTTAAGTTTAGGGTTAGGTTAACCCTAACCGGAGTTAGCTACGATTAGGGTTAGGGTTAGGGTTAAGGTTAGTGTTACCTCTAAGCGGAGTTAACCCCAGGGGTTAACTGCCCCATGTTCCTGCCCAGAAACCCCAAGTGCTGGAGCTCACCCACGTCTGCCCCGGGAGCAGGTTCAGGCCCCACAGCTCTGCTCCTGCCAGCGCTGCCGAGCCCTGCACTCCCTTGATGGTGCCATCAGAGCGCCCCACACAGCGCAGCACGGGCTGGGCCATTGCTCTGGCTCCGGCAGAGGCACAAGTGCCTTTGGAAGCTGCCAGCGAACAACAAGAGCTGAGAAGCGGCTGCAGAAGGGCTCTGCTGTGGGGCTGAAAGCCAAGGGTGGTGCAGGGGAAAGGAGAGACTGCAGAGCCTCAGCCCTTGGGCTTCCTTCAGAGGAGGTGGCGCTGCTGCCCTTGATCCTGGCTGTTCTCCAGGCCTCACCTGCCCTCAGCGGTCTCCAGTGGCCTCTGGCGAGGCCAGCAGCAGAGACAGGATGTTCTGCACAAATGTCTGCACCTGCCCCTGGGCCTGACTCTGTGCTGAGAGCTCTTCTGCAGCCAAATGCAGACCGTACTTTACAGTCAGACAGCGTGGTGTGGGGTGGAAAGGACCTTAAATGCCCATAGGGATTCAGAGCATCCCACAGGCAGAGCATCCCATAGGTGTTGAGAGCATCCCCCAAGCAGGGCATCCCACAGGGATTCACAGCATCCCACGAGCAGAGCATCCCATAGGGGTTCAGAGCATCCCATAGAGATCCAGAGAATCCCAGAGGGATTCACAGCATCCCACAGTCAGAGCATCCCATAAGGAATCAGAGCATCCCACAAGGATTCAGAGCATCCCACAAGCAGAGCATGCCAGAGGGATTCAGAGCATCCCACAGGGCTCCAGAGCATCCCACAAAGCAGAGCACCCCACAGAGATTCACAGCATCCCACAACCACAGCATCAGACAGAGCTCCAGAGCATGCCATAGGGATTCAGAGCACCCCATGCGCATCAGAACCCCCCCATCTCCCCATGGAAGCCCCCATCGACACCCCTGACCCACCCCCCTCCCCATGGAGCTCCCCCCATGGAACCTGCCTCTCTATGACATCAGCCCCAGCTCCAAGGGACCTGCATCCAGCACCCGTATCCCCGGGGCAGTTGCGCTTCGGGTGCAGTGGTGCTTGCAGCTCCTTGCTTGCAGCTCCTTGGTGTCACCTCCTTGGTGTCACTCTTAGCGGTGGTGGCAGCGATGGCTTTGCTCCGTGTCATCATCCTGCTGGCTTCGGCCTGGCTGGTGCAAGGCTCCTGGGACAGTTGTGGGTGAGTGGCTCCAGGGTTCCTGGTATTCCATAGGGAGATGCTGCTGCTCCCAGCCACGGTCACACCAATGGGGAGGTGGGATTTGAGGAGCCCCACTTGCTTGCCATCAGCCCATGCGGTGGCACAGCACAGCTATGGGGCACCCCATAGGGTCCTTTGTCCTGCAGCACCCTAGGAGGCAGGATGATGCTCATCTCTGGGACACTGCGTAGGGTCCCTTTTCCCTGCAGCACCCAATGGGGCGGGACAATGCTCGCCCTTCATCCCTAACCATCAGGTGTTGGGCTTCTGCTTCAAGAGGGACCTGCGGTACCCGTCCCATGGCTGATTCTTACGGGATGTCGCGCATCGTCGGAGGCACGGATGCGCAGCGGGGCGCCTGGCCACGGATGCTCAGCATCCAGTTCCCCACAGCCACCGCATTCTCGCACATCTGCGGGGGGTCCCTCATCCCGTATGAAGACAGGCTGAGGAAGTCGGGGCTTTTCAGCCTGGAGAAGAGAAGGCTGCGTGGAGACCTCAGAGCAGCCTTCCAGTACCTGAAGGGGGCCTACAGGGATGCTGGGGAGGGACTCTTTGTCAGGGACTGTAGTGACAGGACAAGGGGTAATGGGTTAAAACTTAAACAGGGGAAGTTTAAATTGGATACAAGGGGGAAATTCTTTCCTGTTAGGGTGGTGAGGCACTGGAATCGCTTGCCCAGGGAGGTTGTGAGTGCTCCATCCCTGGCGGTGTTCAAGGCCAAGTTGGATGTTTCCCTGTCCCACAGGGGAAAAAGGGTACTAGGACTGGCTCCCTGAAATGCCTGTACACCAATGCACGCAGCATGGGGAATAAACAGGAGGAGTTAGAAGTCTGTGTGCGGGCTAAAGGTTATGATCTAGTGGCGATTACAGAGACATGGTGGGACAGTTCACATGACTGGAATGTGGTCATGGATGGCTATGTCCTTTTTAGGAAAGATAGGTCAGCAAAGCGAGGTGGTGGAGTTGCTCTTTACGTGAGAGAGCAACTAGAATGTATTGAGTTCTGTCCGGGGTCGGATGAGGAGCAAGTGGAATGTCTGTGGGTACGAATCAAGGGGCTGACTGGCACGGGTGATACAGTTGTGGGGGTCTATTACAGACCTCCTGATCAGGACGAAGGAGTTGATGAGGCTTTCTACAGGCAACTGGAAGTAGCCTCGCGACTACATGCCTTAGTCGTCGTGGGGGACTTTAATTACCCCGATATTTGCTGGAAGACTCACACAGCCAGTCATTCACAGTCTAGGAGGTTCCTCGAGTGCATTGATGATAATTTCTTAATGCAAATGGTGGACGTACCAACTAGGGGAGCAGTGCTGCTAGATTTAGTACTCGCCAACAAGGAGGGTTTGGTCGAAGTGGTGATGGTCAATGGCAGCCTTGGCTGCAGTGACCATGAGATGGTGGAGTTTAGGATCCTGTGTGGGAGGAATAGAATACCTAGCACAGCCACAGTTCTGGATTTCCTAAGGGCCAACTTTGGCCTCTTCAGTCAACTGCTAAGGGAAGTCTCATGGGAAAGTGTACTAGGCGGTAAAGGGGCTCAAGATAGTTGGTTAGCATTCAAGGACCGCTTCTTCCAAGCTCAGGATCGGAGCGTCCCAATGAGTAGGAAGTCAAGTAAGGGATCTAGGAGACCAGCGTGGTTAAACAAGGAGCTGCTGGGCAAACTCAAGTGGAAAAGGAGAATCTATGGATTATGGAAGGAGGGGCTGGGCGCTTGGGAGGAATATAGGACAGTTGTTAGAGGATGTAGGGAGGCAATTAGGACAGCTAAGGCCTCCTTGGAACTCAATCTTGCTAGTCGGGTTAAAGACAATAGAAAGGGCTTCTTCAAATACATAGCAAATAAAACTAAAACAAGAGGCAATATAGGCCCACTGCTGAACGAAGTGGGTACCCTGGAGACAGAGGATATAAAGAAGGCAGAGGTGCTGAATGCCTTCTTTGCCTCTGTCTTTACTCCTGCAGACTCTCCCCGAGGGCCCCGGATTTCTATAGCCCCAGAAGGAGTCAGGACAAAGGAGGAGTTTGCTTTGGTAGATGAGGATTGGGTTAGGGATCAGCTATGCAAACTGGACATCTGTAAATCGATGGGTCCGGATGGAATGCACCCACGGGTGCTGAGGGAGCTGGCGGAGGTCATTGCTAGGCCACTCTCCATCATCTTTGGTAAGTCGTGGGAAACGGGCGAGGTGCCTGAGGATTGGCGGATGGCAAAGGTCACACCAATCTATAAGAAGGGCAAGAAGGAGGACCCGGGTAATTATAGACCGGTCAGCCTTACCTCCATCCCTGGAAAGATGATGGAACAACTTATTCTTGACTCCATCACTAGGCATATCAAGGATGAGGGGGTCATTAACAACAGCCAACATGGTTTTATGAGGGGGAAGTCATGTATGACCAACCTTATAGCCTTCTATGAGGAAGTGACTAGGTGGAGGGATGATGGTAGAGCGGTAGATGTAGTTTTTCTTGATTTCAGTAAGGCATTTGATACTGTCTCCCACAGCATCCTCACAGATAAGCTAAGGAAGTGTGGGCTTGACGATCAAGTAGTGAGGTGGATCGAGAACTGGTTGAGAGGAAGAAGGCAGAGAGTTGTGGTCAATGGCGCAGATTCTAGCTGGAGGTCTGTGACTAGTGGAGTTCCTCAGGGGTCGGTGCTGGGACCGGTGCTGTTTAATATTTTCATCAATGACCTGGATGAGGGAACTGAGTGCACCCTCAGCAAGTTTGCTGATGACACAAAACTGGGAGGAGTGGCTGACACACCAGAAGGCTGTGCTGCCCTTCAGCGAGACCTGGACAGGCTGGAGAGTTGGGCGGGGAGAAACTTGATGAAATTTAACAAGGGCAAGTGTAGAGTCTTGCATCTGGGGAAGAACAACCCCATGTACCAGTACAGGTTGGGGGTTGACCTGCTGGAAAGTAGTGAAGGGGAAAGGGACCTGGGGGTCCTGGTGGATAGGAGGATGACCATGAGCCAGCAATGTGCTCTTGCGGCCAAGAAGGCAAATGGCATCTTAGGGTGCATTAGAAAGGGAGTGGTTAGTAGGTCAAGAGAGGTTCTCCTCCCCCTCTACTCAGCATTGGTGAGGCCGCATCTGGAATATTGCGTCCAGTTCTGGGCCCCTCTGTTCAAGAAGGACAGGGAATTGCTTGAAGGAGTCCAGCGCAGAGCCACAAAGATGATTAAGGGAGTGGAACATCTCCCTTATGAGGAGAGGCTGAGGGAGCTGGGTCTCTTTAGCTTGGAGAAGAGGAGACTGAGGGGTGACCTCATCAATGTTTACAAATATGTGAAGGGTAGGTGTCAGCATGATGGAGCTAGGCTTTTTTCAGTGATATCCAGTGATAGGACAAGGGGCAATGGGTGTAAACTGGAACATAGGAAGTTCCACGTTAACATCAGGAAGAACTTCTTTACTGTAAGAGTGACAGAGCACTGGAACAGGTTGCCCAGGGGGGTTGTGGAGTCTCCTACACTGGAGATATTCAAGGCCCGCCTGGACAAGTTCCTGTGTGATGTACTGTAGGTTACCCTGCTCTTGCAGGGGGGTTGGACTAGATGATCTTTTTAGGTCCCTTCCAACCCTTGGGATTCTGTGATTCTGTGATGAAGCCTTGTGTGGGATGGTTTAGTGAGAGGTGTCCCTGTCCATGGCAGGGCGGTTGGAACTAGATGATCTTAAGGTCCTTTCCAACCCTAACTATTCTATGATTCTATGATCACCCCTCAATGGGTGCTCACAGCCGCTCACTGCTTCGTCGGGCAAAAGTAAGGGGGAGAAGGGATTCCAGCCATAGGGAATAGGCAAGGAGCAGCTCCCATCCCGTCCCCTTCCCCATCCTGGGTGCACTGGGAAGAGCGCTCAGGAGAAGGCTGCTTCCAGCTTGACAGCCCTTGAGCCTAAGGCACGCTGCTTTCCTTTGCGAAGCAGCCGCAATGTGGCTCCTTCCCATCCCTCTTCTCCATAGAATGGATTAGAATAGATTAAAATGGAATGGTATGGAATGCAATGGAATGCAATGCTTATGGATCATGGAGTGGGGTGGGTTGGAAAGGAGCTTGAGATCATCCACTTCCAACCCCTTGCCATGGGCAGGGATGCCTTCCATAGAGCAGCTTGCTCCAAGCTGGCCTGCAGCACTGCCAGGGATGGAGCAGCCAAACCTTCTCCATCCATGCCATCCCAGTGCCCCAGCACCCTCTTAGGAAATCCCTTCCTTATCTCCAGCCTGCAATTCCCTCTCGGAACCCATCAGCCCTTGTCCTATGGCTCCAATCCCTGCTCTTCCACTCCCTCCCAGCTTCACCACGGATTGCTTCATGATGGTCAGAATCATGGACGTGGCTTGGGCCAATGCCGAGACCCACAAGTGTTGGATACGGCAGGTCGTGGTCCAGGAATATTATACGGCTTAGGATCACGGTTAGGGTTAGGTTTAGAATTAGGGTTAGGATTAGTGTTAGGGTCAGGGTCAGGGTTAGGTACAGGGTTAGGTTTAGGGTTAGATGTTACGTTTAGGAATAGGGTTAGGTTTAGGGTTACGTGTTAGAGTTAGGGATAGGGTTAGGGTTAGGGTTAACCGTAACCGGAGTTAACCCTGGGGGTGGAGTTAACACCACGTTGAGCCTTAGGGTTAGGGTAAGGGTTACAGTTAGGATTAGGTTTAGGGTTAGGATTAGGGTTAGGGTTAGGGTTAGGTTTAGGGTTAACCTTCAAAAGAGTTAACCCTTGGGGCGGAGTTAACCCCAGGATTAGGGTTAGGATTAGGATTACGGTCTGGATTAAATTAGGGTTATGGTTAGGCTGGGTTAGGATTAAGGTTAGTGTTAGGTCTTAGGGTTAGGGTCAGGGTTACGGTTAGGGTTTAGGGTTACGGTTAGGGTTAGGGTTAAGGTTAGGGTAACACTAACCAGAGTTAACCCTAGGGGTGGAGTTAACCCCAGTGTTAGGGTTAGGCTTAGGGTTAGCATTAACCCTGATCGGAATTAACCCTAGGGGTGGGTTTAATCCCAGGCTTAGGGTTAGGGTTAGGCTTAGCGTTAGACTTAAGTTTAGGGTTAGGTTAACCCTAACCGGAGTTAGCTACGATTAGGGTTAGGGTTAGGGTTAAGGTTAGTGTTACCTCTAAGCGGAGTTATCCCCAGGGGTTAACTGCCCCATGTTCCTGCCCAAAAACCCCAAGTGCTGGAGCTCACCCACGTCTGCCCCGGGAGCAGGGTCAGGCCCCACAGCTCTGCTCCTGCCAGCGCTGCCGAGCCCTGCACTCCCTTGATGGTGCCATCAGAGCGCCCCACACAGCGCAGCACGGGCTGGGCCATTGCTCTGGCTCCGGCAGAGGCACAAGTGCCTTTGGAAGCTGCCAGCGAACAACAAGATCTGAGAAGCGGCTGCAGAAGGGCTCTGCTGTGGGGCTGAAAGCCAAGGGTGGTGCAGGGCAAAGGAGAGACGGCAGAGCCTCAGCCCTTGGGCTTCCTTCAGAGGAGGTGGCGCTGCTGCCCTTGATCCTGGCTGTTCTCCAGGCCTCATCTGCCCTCAGCGGTCTCCAGTGGCCTCTGGCGAGGCCAGCAGCAGAGACAGGATGTTCTGCACAAATGTCTGCACCTGCTCCTGGGCCTGACTCTGTGCTGAGAGCTCTTCTGCAGCCAAATGCAGACCGTACTTTACAGTCAGACAGCGTGGTGTGGGGTGGAAAGGACCTTAAATGCCCATAGGGATTCAGAGCATCCCACAGGCAGAGCATCCCATAGGTTTTGAGAGCATCCCCCAAGCAGGGCATCCCACAGGGATTCACAGCATCCCACAAGCAGAGCATCCCATAGGGATTCAGAGCATTCCACAGGCAGAGTATCCCATAAGGATTCAAAGCATTCCACGAGCAGAGCATCCCATAGGGGTTCAGAGCATCCCATAGAGATCCAGAGAATCCCAGAGGGATTCACAGCATCCCACAGTCAGAGCATCCCATAAGGAATCAGAGCATCCCACAAGGATTCAGAGCATCCCACAAGCAGAGCATGCCAGAGGGATTCAGAGCATCCCACAGGGCTCCAGAGCATCCCACAAAGCAGAGCACCCCACAGAGATTCACAGCATCCCACAACCACAGCATCAGACAGAGCTCCAGAGCATGCCATAGGGATTCAGAGCACCCCAAGCGCATCAGAACCCCCCCCATCTCCCCATGGAAGCCCCCATCGACACCCCTGACCCACCCCCCTCCCCATGGAGCTCCCCCCATGGAACCTGCCTCTCTATGACATCAGCCCCAGCTCCAAGGGACCTGCATCCAGCACCCGTATCCCCGGGGCAGTTGCGCTTCGGGTGCAGTGGTGCTTGCAGCTCCTTGCTTGCAGCTCCTTGGTGTCACTCTTAGCGGTGGAGGCAGCGATGGCTTTGCTCCGTGTCATCATCCTGCTGGCTTCGGCCTGGCTGGTGCAAGGCTCCTGGGACAGCTGTGGGTGAGTGGCTCCAGGGTTCCTGGTATTCCATAGGGAGATGCTGCTGCTCCCAGCCACGGTCACACCAATGGGGAGGTGGGATTTGAGGAGCCCCACTTGCTTGCCATCACCCCATGCGCTGGCACAGCACAGCTATGGGGCACCCCATAGGGTCCTGTGTCCTGCAGCACCCTAGGAGGCAGGATGATGCTCATCTCTGGGGCACTGCGTAGGGTCCCTTTTCCCTGCAGCACCCAATGGGGCGGGACAATGCTCGCCCTTCATCCCTAACCATCAGGTGTTGGGCTTCTGCTTCAAGAGGGACCTGCGGTACCCGTCCCATGGCTGATTCTTACGGGATGTCGCACATCGTCGGAGGCACGGATGCGCACCAGGGCGCCTGGCCACGGATGCTCAGCATCCAGTTCCCCACAGCCACCGCATTCTCGCACATTCGGGGGGTCCCTCATCCCGTATGAAGACAGGCTGAGGAAGTTGGGGCTTTTCAGCCTGGAGAAGAGAAGGCTGCGTGGAGACCTAAGAGCAGCCTTCCAGTACCTGAAGGGGGCCTATAGGGATGCTGGGGAGGGACTCTTTGTCAGGGCCTGTAGTGGCAGGACAAGGGGTAATGGGTTAAAACTTAAACAGGGGAAGTTTAAATTGGATACAAGGAGGAAATTCTTTCCTGTTAGGGTGGTGAGGCACTGGAATCGCTTGCCCAGGGAGGTTGTGAGTGCTCCATCCCTGGCGGTGTTCAAGGCCAGGTTGAATGAAGCCTTGTGTGGGATGGTTCAGTGAGAGGTGTACCTGTCCATGGCAGGGGGGTTGGAACTAGATGATCTTAAGGTCCTTTCCAGCCCTAACTATTCTATGATTCTATGATCACCCCTCAATGGGTGCTCACAGCCGCTCACTGCTTCGTCGGGCAAAAGTAAGGGGGAGAAGGGATTCCAGCCATAGGGAATAGGCAAGGAGCAGCTCCCATCCCGTCCCCTTCCCCATCCTGGGTGCACTGGGAAGAGCGCTCAGGAGAAGGCTGCTTCCAGCTTGACAGCCCTTGAGCCTAAGGCACGCTGCTTTCCTTTGCGAAGCAGCCGCAATGTGGCTCCTTCCCATCCCTCTTCTCCATAGAATGGATTAGAATAGATTAAAATGGAATGGTATGGAATGCAATGCAATGCTTATGGATCATGGAGTGGGGTGGGTTGGAAAGGAGCTTGAGATCATCCACTTCCAACCCCTTGCCATGGGCAGGGATGCCTTCCATAGAGCAGCTTGCTCCAAGCTGGCCTGCAGCACTGCAGCCAGGGATGGAGCATCCAAACCTTCTCCATCCATGCCATCCCAGGGCCCCAGCACCCTCTTAGGGAATCCCTTCCTTATC
Source organism: Lathamus discolor (assembly GCF_037157495.1). Taxonomy (NCBI): domain Eukaryota; kingdom Metazoa; phylum Chordata; class Aves; order Psittaciformes; family Psittacidae; genus Lathamus; species Lathamus discolor. The sequence goes on along the minus strand of NC_088892.1, from coordinate 269,313 downwards.
TCCAGCCTCCAATTCCCTCTCGGAACCCATCAGCCCTTGTCCTATGGCTCCAATCCCTGCTCTTCCACTCCCTCCCAGCTTCACCACGGATTGCTTCATGATGCTCAGAATCATGGACGTGGCTTGGGCCAATGCCGAGACCCACAAGTGTTGGATAGGGCAGGTCGTGGTCCAGGAATATTATACGGCTTAGGATCACGGTTAGGGTTAGGTTTAGAATTAGGGTTAGGATTAGTGCTAGGGTCAGGGTTAGGTACAGGGTTAGGTTTAGGGTTAGGTGTTAGGTTTAGGGATAGGGTTAGGTTTAGGGTTACGTGTTAGAGTTAGGGATAGGGTTAGGGTTAGGGTTAACCGTAACCGGAGTTAACCCTGGGGGTGGAGTTAACACCACGTTGAGCCTTAGGGTTAGGGTAAGGGTTACAGTTAGGATTAGGTTTAGGGTTAGGATTAGGGTTAGGGTTAGGGTTAGGTTTAGGGTTAACCTTCAAAAGAGTTAACCCTTGGGGCGGAGTTAACCCCAGGATTAGGGTTAGGATTAGGATTACGGTAAGGATTAAATTAGGGTTATGGTTAGGCTGGGTTAGGATTAAGGTTAGTGTTAGGTCTTAGGGTTAGAGTCAGGGTTACGGTTAGGGGTTAGGGTTGGGGTTAGGGTTAGGGTTAAGGTTAGGGTAACACTAACCAGAGTTAACCCTAGGGGTGGAGTTAACCCCAGTGTTAGGGTTAGGCTTAGGGTTAGCATTAACCCTAATCGGAATTAACCCTAGGGGCGGGTTTAATCCCAGGCTTAGGGTTAGGGTTAGGCTTAGCGTTAGACTTAAGTTTAGGGTTAGGTTAACCCTAACCGGAGTTAGCTACGATTAGGGTTAGGGTTAGGGTTAAGGTTAGTGTTACCTCTAAGCGGAGTTAACCCCAGGGGTTAACTGCCCCATGTTCCTGCCCAAAAACCACAAGTGCTGGAGCTCACCCACGTCTGCCCCGGGAGCAGGGTCAGGCCCCACAGCTCTGCTCCTGCCAGCGCTGCCAAGCCCTGCACTCCCTTGATGGTGCCATCAGAGCGCCCCACACAGCGCAGCACGGGCTGGGCCATTGCTCTGGCTCCGGCAGAGGCACAAGTGCCTTTGGAAGCTGCCAGCGAACAACAAGATCTGAGAAGCGGCTGCTGAGAAGCGTGGTGTGGGGTGGAAGGGACCTTAAATGCCCATAGGGATTCAGAGCATCCCACGAGCAGAGCATCCCATAGGGGTTCAGAGCATCCCATAGAGATCCAGAGAATCCCAGAGGGATTCACAGCATCCCACAGTCAGAGCATCCCATAAGGAATCAGAGCATCCCACAAGGATTCAGAGCATCCCACAAGCAGAGCATGCCAGAGGGATTCAGAGCATCCCACAGGGCTCCAGAGCATCCCACAAAGCAGAGCACCCCGCAGAGATTCACAGCATCCCACAACCACAGCATCAGACAGAGCTCCAGAGCATCCCATAGGGATTCAGAGCACCCCAAGCGCATCAGAACCCCCCCCATCTCCCCATGGAAGCCCCCATCGACACCCCTGACCCACCCCCCTCCCCATGGAGCTCCCCCCATGGAACCTGCCTCTCTATGACATCAGCCCCAGCTCCAAGGGACCTGCATCCAGCACCCGTATCCCCGGGGCAGTTGCGCTTCGGGTGCAGTGGTGCTTGCAGCTCCTTGCTTGCAGCTCCTTGGTGTCACCTCCTTGGTGTCACTCTTAGCGGTGGAGGCAGCGATGGCTTTGCTCCGTGTCATCATCCTGCTGGCCTCGGCCTGGCTGGTGCAAGGCTCCTGGGACAGCTGTGGGTGAGTGGCTCCAGGGTTCCTGGTATTCCATAGGGAGATGCTACTGCTCCCAGCCACGGTCACACCAATGGGGAGCTGGGATTTGAGGAGCCCCACTTGCTTGCCATCAGCCCATGCGGTGGCACAGCACAGCTATGGGGCACCCCATAGGGTCCTTTGTCCTGCAGCACCCTAGGAGGCTGTCCCCCAGGCAGCACACTGACTGAGTGCTGAGAGCTCTTCTGCAGCCAAATGCAGATCGTGCTTTACAGTTAGACAGTCACAGCATTGTGTGGGGTGGAAGGGACCTTAAATCCCCATAGGGATTCAGAGCATGCTATAGGTGTTCAGAGCATTTCCCAAGCAGGGCATCCCACAGGGATTCACGCATCCCACAAGAATAGCATTCCATCCCAGTGCTCCGACAGACCATACTTGCGGCTATACCCACTTCCTCTGGGAGATCCGGCTCAGTGGATGGTTTCTGTAACATAAAAACTCGGGCCTTCACAGCCTTTTCATCAGGAACATGTACCTGAATTTTCTTTCTTTAACCCTAATTGATGCATGTCATTTACTCAGTACATCTCTCTCCAATAACAGCATGGGGCACTCGAGCATGCAGAGAAATTGATTGGTAAGCATCTGTTTGCCAATTTCTCAAATGTAAAGGAAGGCCGGGTTCCTGTCCACTCTGTGGCACCAACGCCCGAAGCTGTTTGTTTGCTTAATTGCCCTTTACAAGTATTTATAACAGAATAAGTAGCTTCTGTTTCTACAAGAAATTTTACCTTCTCATTCCCCAACCTAGCTGTAGCCGGGGGCTCTGCTGGGGAGGGATTCAAATCTTCCCCCGCGCCTCCTCAGTCTTCATCTGAAGTAAGAATTCTCTCTGCCTGTCCTGACGTTCCACTAAACGTCCTGTGTTTATTTTGATTCTGAGGGCATTTTCCGTTGGGGTGCAACCTGTGGAGTCTGTTCACAGCCCTTTCCATGTAATCCTTGTTTCCTCTCCTCCTGGGCCACACCCCCCTCTCCTGGTTTCTTGTGGGAAAGCTACAGGCAGCAATTATTTTTGGTGTATTTTTTTTCCCCCCTCAAGAGTCCAGTTTTACTCTGGAGCTTATCTTATGCCCCCACGTATACATGAACAAATTCCTAGTTGAAACCTGACACACTATAACCCACAAAACACAATATTGTATTATATTAATAATTATATTCTATTAATAATATATATATTAATAATCAGGGACTCAAAACACTTCCCAGTATCATTGAACCATTTGAACCATTTCCGAGAACTTGCCGCAGAGCAATATTGGTCCGATGGTGGTAGGTATCCAAGGCCACATCCATTATTTTTACCAAATCACATTGGCCCTCTTCCTTAAGTTTTGGTATCTTTTTCCTTATGTCTTCCATGGATTGACTTCTTGTTAACTGGCCTAACTCTTCTCTTCCTTCCTCTGATTCAGGATCAATATGAGTATATTTATGCACCACCTCTTTTAATCTTCCCATGAATTCAGAAGGTGATCCATTTACATCTGGCTTTATTTCATATATAGCTTAGACCAGTTCACTGTCTTGGGGACCGCATTCCTAATACCGAATAAAATCCACCTCCGATATTGTTTCAAAGCTTGCCTGTCCCAGTTAGGGCCCCAGTTAGGATTGGGGATAGGTACGTGAAGATTCCCTGTACCTGCTGCTGTGCCTGCTGTTATTTGTCGCTTTAATGCGGTCCCAGCCATATGAATAATTATATTTCTGTGAACACTCTCGAAAGCATGGTGCGTAATCACCAGCCACTTGTTTCCAACTATTCAGATCTATAACGGTAAAGGGGATCTCCATCATGAGCAGACCATCATTACACACAGCTTGACTTAAAGTTGCAATCACAGTTTCCCCTCGTTTTCCCCTCATTTTCCCCTAGTTTGCCCTGCTGTAGGGCTAAATCCCTCAGCCTGCCCCCCCAGTATCTCTGGGGCCTGTGCTGGTGCTTGTGCTTGATTCTCATTTTCACCACCTTCAACCCCATTATTCACAATACCTCTTCTCCAGGGGGCTGCCATTAAATCCATATCCTTCTCCACATTCCTTAGATGTTTAGTGCCCTATGGTGCACAAAGAGCAACAGCGTTTAAGCAAATTTTACTGTCTTTCTCCAAGGACAATGCTAACAGGTCCTGGAGTGCAAAATTAAATCCACAATCCTTTTGCCATACCAGGTGATATCTCAAAGTGAAAAACATTTCTGCGTAAGCTACTCCATCCTACTTTCCTTCTCGTCTCAAGAATAACATCCAGCATTGATGCCAGTATTTTAGCAGTCTCCTGAGTAACCGAACCCCTCAGGGGTCCACCACTTTGTTCCAAAGTCTCCTGAGTGACTGAACCACCTGGGGGTTCAGCGATTTGTTTCCAGTGTTGTGAAATGCAACCCAATGGGGATTTCTTCAAACACCCCTGTGGAGGCAGTGGTCCTGACCTCCGCCCAGACGGTTGCAAAATGCTGAATCCATGCTTTGATTAATAAAGGATTTACATTCTGATTTTATGGTTGAGATATAAGCTTGTAGCTTTACCACCACTTTCTTTAGAGAGTATTTGGGGTCTAGCAAGAATTTTTGTTCATTTGATTGCCTTAGCAAATAAGGTCCTGCAAATGAGAGGCTGTGATGTTTGACTGAGCATTCTAAAGGGGAGAAGTGTGTAGGGGAGAAGGGAGTAGGTGTAGCATGTGTGGAGACTTCCACTCTCAGCCTGATTGTTATTCTGTCAAGTCCTTGTTTCCAGTTAAATGCTAGAGTACTTGGTTCGGCAACTGCAAGACCAAGTCGGCAAGTTTCCCTCTGAGAACAGTTAATTAAAATTTGATTTTGATCTGGTCTTATGCGGGATATTGTTATCTCGGGGGTATAGTTATTAGGCCCCTTAAAGAAAAGTTTAGGATAGAATATGCTTCCATATCTTTGGGCACAGATCAGAATCTGGGTGTTATTTTTACCAGATATTGTTGTGGGGTATTTCCCCCAGCGAGGTCTTACATGTATCTTACAGGTTTTATCTTGAGTACCGGCTCCAACCGTGCGTTGTCAATAAATTCCCCCTTCCCTCTTTCCCCTGAAGGAAAGGTTCAAATTACATTTTTTAGAGGATTGATCTTCTGGTATTTTAATGTTAATTTGCCTACAGGCTCATCTCTATCTGTGGTTCTCTACTACATATCGTACACAAGATAAAGCACTGTCTTCCTGGATATTAAAAGAGTAGGAACACTGCACTCATGCAAGACATAGATAGGGTACAGTCTGGATTTAGGCTAGGTATCTGGTAAAGATTTGCCATAATGACTGGCCATGCAGTCGATTTTATTTCGAATTGGCATGCCAGAGTGACAGGTTGGGAACACTTCTTGATAAATATCGGCACGAGCTGTCATTTTTCCCGTTCTTTAGAAGTGGTTGTGTGACTGTTTACGATCAGGAGAATATTGGCTGTTTTCGTGACCTCACTCTTGTCATCTATGTAATCAGTCCAATGTTTCCGTTGTACGCAGTGGTCCAACCTAGGGAGTCGTCGTATTCTATATCAAAGCGCTTTTTACATACCCTGGAAGTCTCAGCAGTTCTCCCGGTTCCAAAGGTGAATACGGTCACCTTTATATAAGATCTGATTGTTCCCCAGCCCTGCCACTGCTGCTGGCTCTGTCTGGCAACCGCCCACCACTGAGCTCTCGAACACGTCAGTGAGAGCACTGAGTGAGTCAGTCAAATCACAGACGTTCGGGACGGTGTCCTCACTGCTGTCCAGCCCTGCCACTGCTGCTGGCTCCTTGGGGAGCTGCTGAACCTGGGCAGGCTCAGTGGAGACCGGCAGCCGCAGGACAGAGGGCAGCGCACAGGCATGCACAGAAGGCGGCATGGCCGGAGCAGTGAAGCTCACTCTGGGCACCTCCGATGCCATGGGCAGCTGGAGAGGGAGCCTCTCTGTTCGGAGAAGCAGAGAGGTGCTGGGGTGAGAGCTTGGCAGGCAGAGGCGGCTGGGGGTTACCTGGAGGGCAGGAGGAGCGGGAGCTGCTGCTGTACCTGCCATGGCAGTTGGTCAGTGTTGCTTGGGCGGGGGCCAACTGCCCCCTCCCTCGGGTTCCGCCCCAGTTCCACCAGTCCTGGCTGCTTCAGCAGCCCCTCAGGCCTTTGGTTTGTCAGACACAGCAGCTGCCCCTCGCAATGCTTTCCTGCCCTGCTGGTGATCTCCTGTCTTAAACGATGGTTTCCCATCCCAGCTGTGGTTTTTGGGAAGGTGAATTTCGTGTCCAAGAGGAAGGGATGGGGCCGGCACCTCTGGCTCTGCAATGCTGACGTGCATGCTTCCCAATCTTCCCCAGTGGTGGAAGTGGGAAGGGGGCTTGTGGCATTTTTGGGTTGTTTTTTCCTCCCCCCTCTCAGGAGACTGATCCCCCTGGGATGGCATCTTTGCTGCCTCTCGTCACCTTGTCACTGGTGTTTGGGACTCTGGTTGGTGGGACCCACAAGGCATGTTACGAAGACTCTCTTCCCCCTAACTACTAGATCAGCCAGTCTTTAAAGTATTAATAGGTCTTTTAAGTATGTATGTATATATATTTGTATGTACACTGTCATCTGATGCGATAGTAGACTTTTACTGGAAACTTCAACCCAGCCCTGGAACTAGGACTTTTCTTGAGGGTATCTTAGAGCTGTCTGTGAAGGAGAAGGGGTATTGCAGCACAGCAGAAGTAGTGGCAGAATCCCATCCCCTCCAGCATGTCTTTGAAACCCTCGCAATATCCCGCACACCATTACTCAGTATCTCTTGCAGGACTGGCTCCAGGGACATCTGCATCAGTAGGCAAGAGCAGGACTGCAGCAGAAGTAGCATGAGCGCCTGGCAGAGTTTGACTGGGACTAGTAATTGGTAGTGAGGGTGCTAGTGCTTGGTCCAAGTGTGTGGTACGTGACTGTTTGAAGGGTGTGAGACCCCTGTGTAAAACCACATTTGGGGTTCACCAGTGTGTCTGGGTGTCGTGGTTTAAACCCAACCACAAACCTCGTCCACTCACTCCCCCCCTTCTTGCCCTCCCCCTGCTCCTGGAGGGACGGAGAGGAGAATCAAAAAGAATGCAACTCCCACGGGTTGAGATAAGAACAGTGCAGTAACTAAGGTATAACACAAATCACTACTGCTACCACCAATAATAATAATGATAAAGGAAATAACAAGAGGAAAGAATACAACACCTCAGTACCAGCTGACTGATAACTCGCCCCACTCCCCCCAGCCGAGCACCGACCGATACCTCCTCCAACCCTGCAGTCCCAACCCTTTCGGGTAACTCCCGGTTACCTCCTGGGCATGACGTGCTGTGGTATGGAATGCCTCTTTGGCCAGTTTGGGTCAGGTGTCCTGTCTCTGCTTCCTCCCAGCTTCCCCTCCTTCCTAGCAGAGCATGAGGCTCAGAAAGTCTTTGGCCAGACCAAACATTCGAACAGCAACTGAAAACATGGGCGTTATCAGCACTGTTCCCAGGCCAAAAGATCAAAACACAGCACTGTACTAGCTCCTAAGAAGGAGAAAAATGACTGCTGCTGCTCAACCCAGGACACTGGGATACTCCACTGTCAGGGCAGTAGGATCTCCGTGAAGGTTTCGTACAACCCTAAGATAATACTGCACAAGAATTGGGAAAAAACAAATCAAAAAAGAAAAAACCAAAAAACCCAAGCACCAAAATGTAAGACAATGAAGAATCAAAGCTTTTGTGCATCCTTTATAAAAATTCTGAACTCATTTTAAGTTGGTGGCTAAGAAGGAGAAAAAGAACTGTTAGAGCTGAACCCAGAACAACTGGGCAGCAATAATTGGCAAGCTTTCCAGGGATTTATTCCACCACGCTAAGATACAGGTTCTTCTCTGAAACACATCCAGAAATACATTTATTAGAAAAAAAACCAACAAAGCCCAACCCCCCCACTTCAGGCCGGATTTAAGCTGGCTTTAAGAATCTCACTAAGTGTTGCCCTGACACCAGAAGCACCTGAAGCTGCGGTGCTTTTACAGCAAGAGAGACAACACTTGTAAAGAGAGATGCAAGGCTTCCACCTATGGGTACCCACAGCCCAAACCAGGTACCGTCGGAGCAGACAAGAAGGGGATTCTTTTGCTCTGCCTTTAATTTGCTTTATCCAGTTCTAACTGTGTCTTCCCTCTGACTCAAGAGTTTTTCCTTTTTTTCGGGTTGGGTATTTTTTTGGAGATATCTATGTCACCTTATGGCAAGATGCGACTTAGAAAAGTAATGCAGGCATGCCAGGGAATCCACAAGGCTAAATGAATGCTTACTTTGTTTATGAACACTGGTTTGAGTTTAGACACGTGCTGGTAAACAAAGAGAAGCAGAACTGTTGTCAGGATCTAAAACCCCAGGGAGGCGCTGATCTCTTCTCCCTGGGATCTAGGGACAGGACAGCTGGGAGTCAGGGGAGGCTCACAATTCATAGAAGGAAGCATTTCTTCACAGGGAGGGTGTTCAGGGGCTGGCACAGGCTTCCTGGAGAGGTGGTTGGTGCCCCAAGGCTGTCAGTGTTGAAGAGGCGTTTATTTGGACAATGCTTTGACTTTTGGTCAGCCCTGAATTAGTCAGGCAGTTGGACTAGTTGGTGGTTGTAGGTCCCTTCCCAATGAGCTATTCTGTGCTATGCTGTTCTGTGCTGTGCTACGCTCTGCTGTGCTGTGCTATGTGGTGCTATACCATGCTATGCCACCCCATGCGATGCTATGCTGTGCTATTCCATGCCATGCCATCCGATGCTGTGGTATGCTGTGCTATTCTGTGCTGTATTGTGCTGTGCTACAGCACATGTTGGTGTCCACAACATGAAAAGTACATGAAGCTGTTGGAGCAAGTCCAGAGGAGGGCCACGAGGATGATCAGGGGCTGGAGCACCTCCTGTATGAAGGCAGGCTGAGAAAGGTGGGGCTGTTGAGCCTGGAGAAGAGAAACTGCATAGTTGTAAGCCCTGTACTTGAGTTCCTCCTTAGGGATGGCAACTTCAGTCATGGCAAGAAGTGCAGAACAAGGTTCTTGTTCTGGAGGTGCAGTAAAGTCAGTGAGGGCCCCAGCTGAGGAGTGTGCCTGGTGATGTCTCCCCATCTTTCTCAGCATGGAGTTATCCATGGAATTTGCCAGGAAAGTTCTGAGTAATTTTTTTTCAGTCTAAAATGATTTGATGTGAAAATTCTCAAAATGCATCTTAACTCTGTATCCTGACTGTGCTGCTGTGCTCTGTTCCCATTGCTTCAGGTACAGAAAGGCAACTGCCTTTGCTTCAGAATTGCGACTGAAAGTGGAGAAAGCAGTTAACAAATGAGCACTGCATTTCAGTTTGGAGTTGAAATCTACTTCTCTGAATCTGAAGTAGCTGTGGCTTGCTAGGTTTTCATTAGAGCTGCATCCCTGGTTTCTCTCCCAGTGGATTTTAGCTTTCTATTGCAACTGTAATCCAAAGAGCACTGGATCAGCTTGGCAGCTGTCCTATTTGCCACCAGCTCTTTGTGATCAATATTGCCCTAAAAAGTGTTTTTCTTGTCTCAGAGCAGGATTTCTAGTGTGATTTTCAAGCACTTGGTGAGGTTGGGCACTAAGCTGTGTGAGTGCATCTTTCTGAGGTGTTACTTCATGGGATTTCGGACCACCTCTGTGAGCAGTTTTCACTGAGAAGTGACCTTGGAGAGCTCTGTATTTATCCGCCGCTGCACAAAATAGCTGTGTGAAAAGGCTCTCCTCTTGTTTGCCTGCTTTCAGCTTGCCCACTGCCTTGAGTGTCTTGTTTCTGGGCAGACCTGGCTCCTGACCTGCCAGCTCCTGACTGCTCAGAGGTTTTTGGGTGTCAGTGCCATCCTGCCTCCTCCCTGGCTCCCCATGCTGGCTGCCATGGGCTATGCTTGAGGAAAACCACTGCTATCAGTGAGCTGTCTGGAATGAGGAAGAACACACGAGGGAAGAGAGGCTTAAATGGCAAAGCTGATTCTGGTCGTCTTGTTTGTGCAGCAAGGGAGTACAAATACATTGCTGGAAGTGGCCCGTTCCAGCTCTCCAGTGTGTTGGCAATGATGCTGAGAGCATCCTTTCTCAACGTGACACAAAGAGCTGCCGCTAGTCCCAGCGTCTGCATCAGCAGGCAGCTCTGAAGGGGCCCTGCAGCAGTGTGGGGGCTGCCTCTGGCTCCTCGTGTCTAAAGGATGAGAAAAGTCCAGGCAAGCAGCTACCCTTTTTAGTCTCAATGATATTCAGTACTGAAAGACCATCTCCTTCACGGGGTTTTTCCACAAAACACACCTGAAATAAAAGCATTTACTTGGTATGAGGAACACAGTTCTTTTTGATAATGGATGACCATATCCCTTTCAGTATTTTATAGACAGAGAAGCTGTATAATGATTAGTATTTTTTTCCGGTGTATCTGCTGTTAGGGTTCTTACATCTGATAGTAAATATCATGCCTAACGGAAGAGTCTTTGAAACAGATGGTCCACTTGTCTTGCACAGGCACGCTCTACTTGCACTGTTGAACATGCATCCCCAGCTCTCCCAGTCGTTACTCTTAATCCAACATAAAGTCCAGGAGTTCTTCCTCTCCAGAACTGGGCAGTCTCTCGTTTCCAGGTTGTCCCAGTGCTCTGTGGACAGGCTCCTGGCTGTGTGTTGTCTGTGCAGGGGTCCAGCAGGCTCTGTGCTTCATCACGGAGTCGTGTCCTGCACTGAGGTGACTCTTAGTTCCTGTTGTAGCTCAAGCACAGGCCCTCGCTAATGGCTGCAGTCGCTGTGAGTGCTGGGTTTCGTACATACGTTTTTTTGCAGGGGGTTGTCTCTTCTGTGAAACACTTGTGTGGGATTTCTATAGTTCTATAAGGGATAGGGCTCCCTTACATCCATTACATCTATAAACCCATGTTGGGTTAGGGATAGCGATAGGTGTTAGAATCAGGATTATAGTTAGGGTTAGGGTTTGGGGTTACTGTTAAGGTTAGGGGTTATGGTTAGTGTTAAGGTTATTGTTAGGGGTTAGTGTTAGGGTTGAGATCGGGTGGCGGAGTCATGCTTGTGGTTCTGGCTAACCCTATGTGGCCAGAGTTAGGCTTAGGCTTAGTGTTAGGGGTTAGGGTTAGCGTTAGAGTTAGGGTTACAGTTAGGGGTTGGGGTTACAGTTAGGGATTAGGATTACGGTTAGGGATTAGGGTTAGGTTTAGGGTTACGCTTAAGGTTAGTGTTAGGGGTTAGGGTTAGGTGTTACGGTTAGGGTTGACCTCAGGTGGCAGAATCACGTTCGTGGGTGTGGCTAATCCAAAGTGGGCAGAGATAGGGGTAGGGTTAGGGTTACAGTTAGGGTTAAGGTGAGTGGGAGGGTTAGTGTGAGGGTTAATGTTAGGTTTAGCGTGTGGGTTATGGTTTGGGGTGGGGTGAGGCTTAGGGTTAGCATTAGGATGAGGGTTTGGGTTAGGTTTTGGGTTCGTGTTAGGGTTACCGTGAGGTTTGCTGTTAGGGTTAGGGTGAGGGTTATGTTTATTATTAGGGTTAGGGGTTAGGTTTAGGGTTAGGATTAGAGCTAGGGGATAGAGTTAGGGTTAGTATTAGGGTTTAAGGTCAGAGTTATGGCTATGGTTATGGTTAGATTATGTTTGAGAGTTAGGGGTTAGTGTTCACATTAGTAGTTAGGATTAGGGGGTTAGGGTTTAGGGTTAAGGTTTGGGCTAGGGGTTAGGCTTAAGGCTCCTTCGCATATATTAGGGTTAGGGTTAGGGATTATGGTTCAGAGTCTCAGCCAATCTCATCCCTAAAGTCTGAATCTTAGAGTCTTAGCAATGGTTTTAGGAACAGTCTCAGCACAAGAGTCTCATCTGCAGTGCATCAGTCAGTCCCTTCTCGGAGTCTGAGCCACAGTCTGAGCCACAGAGTCTGAGCTTCAGTCTATTCCCCTAATTCTGTATCCCAGAGTCTTAGCCACAAAATTTCAGCTGCAGGCTCATCCCCAAAGTCTGAATTTTATGGTTTTAGCCACAGTCTCAGTTACAGCTTCAGCCCCAAAGTCTGAATCCCAGAGTCTTAGCTAAAGAGTCTCAGCCACAGTCTGAATTCCAGTCTTCTCCACAGTCTCTGCCCCAGAGTCTGAATTGCATAGTTTTAGCCATGGAGTGTCAGCAACAGTCTCAGCCACAGAGCTTGAGTCCGACAGCATCAGCTCCAAAATCTGTGGCCCAGAGTCTCAGTCACAATCTCACCCACAGAGTTTCAGCCACAGTTTCAGCCATAGTCTTAGCCACAGAGTCTGAGTCCTAGATTCTCAGCCCCAGTCTCAGCCCTTGAGTTTCAGTCCCCGAGCCTCAGCCCCAAAGTCTGAATCTCCAAGTCTCACCCATCTGAGCCAGAGAAAATGCAACAGAAAATCAAAGCCAAGGAGCACCCCCAGAGGAAACGGCGAGAAGTTGCAGAACAGGCAGGGCACTCACCAAACAGCCAGGGATCAGCTTCGGTACAACCAGGGAGCAGCCACAGAACCAGAGCCAGGTAATACAAAGACCGAGCTGTGGCTTATCAGGGTGCTTTTAGCCCAGGTGGTGGTTTGCCACTCACCTGCCCCAGCCCATTGAGGGAGGAGCTGCGGGTGGGGCTTGCGGTATATGAGGCACAGCCTTTGCTCAGGGAGCTCATTTGGGGTTCAGCTCTCATCAGGGTGTGTTCTCTGGTGTTAGCTCAGGTTTTTCGGCTTTAGAGCTTTGTGGTTTGTTTCAGGTGGGTTTTTTTGGGGGTAGGCTTGAATTGGTCTTGTTTCAGTGAAGACCTTCAGCTCATGTTAAGGCTTACCAGTGTGTGCATTAGTAAGTGTCTTTGTGTAGAGTTTTTTTAGGTGTTATATTTGTAAGTGGTGGTGGTGAGGCAAGAAGAAACCTGCAGCTGTTCTCAGGGGGAGGAGTTGTGGCAAAGGTAATCTTTGCTTGATGTCCTGGTTAACGGTGTATCATTCCCGTTCCTTTTTACAGATGAAGAAAAGGTATATGGCTAGAGAAGGAATGTACCGGTGAGCCAAAAAGGGGTTTGTCTCAAGTGTGGCTTTGGACCTCTGCCCTCGTGAAAGGTGAGTTAAAAGAGCGTGCCCGGAGAGGGGCAGGAAGGAGTTGTAAGGTCGGTGGGGAAGAAAGGCTGTTAAAGAGGCAGTGTCTTTGGGCAGGTAAAGGGAGCAGGTTATTATTCAGTTTGAGCTTTTATGGCTTTATAAAGCTAAAGCACAGCTGGGGGTCGTGCCTCAGAGTCTCAAATTCAGTAATCTCTCAGGGCATAGCTCCAGGTTGTTTTTACAGCTCTGTTCTTTCAGTGTATGTCTGCCCAGAGCTGACTCTGTCCAGCCCCCTTGCCAGTTAAAGTGAGAGACCATTAACCGGCTGAAGCAGCAGCTCAATGCAAAATAGTTTTTAGTATCGGAAGGCATTTTTTTATTTGAAGCGTCAAAGGGTGACGTAACTCAGCGGCGGGAGGGCTTAGCGTGGAGAAGGCCGACATTTCGAGCACCGTATCGGCAGACATCCATTTCTATTTATTTCTCAGGTTTCACATCCGCATCGGGAGAGGCGAAGCCGCACAGTTAGAGGGGATGTACGAAGCTAAGAGGGTTTTATACTGGGCTGGCGACTGACGCCATAGCCCAGTACGATGGCGGGGTTCACAGTCTTTCTCGCAGCTGCTGTGCAGTCGCCTTTGGAGTCGGAGGAGTACTCACAGGGAGTCGGGGAGGTAAGGAGAATGACTGCAGGGTCAGTCACTTCTCCCCAGAGCGACGGTCACTCGTCTCTACTCTCTCAGGTCTTGCAGGAGAGGAGAGCCCCAGAGCACCATTAGGAAACTTTTTTGGGACTGTGACATGGGAGCTCCGAGCCATGAGGCTGGCTTGAGACCCACACCACTGCGGAACCTGAATAGATGGACTCCTTTTTGGAGCCGGAGGGCAGGAGATGAGGTCAGGATGGCAGGCAAGGGATTGAAATGTAGCACGGGGGAGAGGGAAAGGGAGGGTGTTTCATCGCAACAATTACAGTTTCAGAGTCGGGCTCACAGCCGGACCGTCACAGCAGTTTCGGCGGTCGGTGTTGGAATCGCACGGTTAGGTCAGAGTTTGTTCTGGGGCTCTGCGGGAGCCTCACTGTCTCTGTCCCATCGACCCACCGGCGATCGAGACAGACAGAGCATTCCATCTTGGGAGTGGTCTTCCACGAGAGAGTTTGTCTTTTTGGTGTCACAGAGTCTATAGTGTTCTCTTTGCATGTGTGTGTATATGTGTTTGCTTAGGAAATGTTGTGACCATGGCATGTAGTTGTGGGACGTGGCAGGGAGTTGGAGGGCGATGCGTTCGGTGTAAGCTTAGTGCTTTACTTGTGTGTGGGGAGTGTGTTGTAGACTGAAAGAGTTCTCCTTTTTGGATTTTTAGAAAAAAAAAAAACAGCCAGGGGAGGGATTTATCTTCCCCCAGCTGGGTTTTTTTTTCCCAGGTCCTGGCCGGTCTGAGAGGCGATGTTCATCGCCTATGTTTGGGTGCAGGCCGGTGCAGGGACGGGATTTTCTCAGGCAGGGCATTTTCGGTGTTCTCGGGAACATAGTTCCTGAGGAGTTCGGAAGACAGGTTGGGGCTGTTGTCACTCATTAGGGAAGAAATTCTGAGTGTTGGTGTGGCAGTCTAAACTAAATGCAAGGTCGATGTTAGTGGGATTGGTTGTAGAATGATAGTGTGGCTTTTAGAGTGTTGCTATTAGTATTAGAAAGCTGGTGTCAGTATGAGAACTTTGGTGTCGGTATTAGAATGCGGTTTTAGTCTCAGAAGGCCTGTCTTAGTCTTAGAATGGAGAATTTAGTCTCAAAAGGTGAACTTAGTCTTAGAGTACCAGTATTAGACTCAGAATGGTGAACACAGTCTTTGAGTGCTGGTTTATTCTCAGCATGGTGAACTTAGTCTCTGAATGGTGAAGTTAGTTTCCTAATGCAGGTCTTAGTCTCTGAAAGGGGAACTTAGTCTCAGAGTCCTGGTCATAGTGTCAGAGTGGAGAACTTTCTGTCAGAAAGATGGTCTTAGTTTCTAAATAGAAAAATTACTTTATGAATGATGGTCTTTGTGAATGGAGAACTTAATGTTTCAATGGAGAAGTTAGTTTTTGAGTGGAGAACTTGGCCTCTGACTGGAGAACTTAAGGCTCCAGTGCAGATCTCGGGGCAGCAGGGCCGGGCCTCCTCGGGACACCAGGACCCAACATTACTTAGGGCGGCAGTGCCCACCTTGCTTAGGGCGGCAGTGCCCATCATTTTAGGGCTGCAGTCCCCAGCTTTCTTACGCCTGCAGTGCCGGGCCTCCTTAGGGCTGCAGTGCCCACCTTGCTTACGGCTGCCGTGCCGGGCCTCCTTCGGGCTGCAGTGCCCAAGTTAACTTAGGGCTGTAGGGCCGGGCCTCCTTAGGGCTGTAGGGTGGGGCTTCCTTAGGGCTGCAGTGCCCACCTTGTGTAGGGCTGCAGTGCCCAATTTACTTAGGGCTGTAGTGAACATCTTAATTAGAGCTACAGTGCCAGGCTTACATAGTGCTACAGTGCCTGTCCTCCTCAGGTCTGTAGTGCCCGGCCTCCTCAGAGCTGCAGTGTCGGGCCTCTTTAGGCTTGCAGTGCCCACCTTAGTTAGGGCTGCAGTGCCCACCATACTTAGGGCTGCAGTGCCCACCATACTTAGGGCTGCAGTTCAAGTCATTCTTACGGGTGCAGTGCTCAAGTTTACTTAGGGCTGCAGTGCGCAAATTGCTTACGGCAGCAATGCCGACCTTGCTTAGGGCTGCAGTGCCAGGCCTACTTAGGGATACAGTGCCGAATTTATATAGGGCTGCAGTGCCCACCTTACTTAGGGCTCTAGTGCCGGGCCTCCTAAGGGCTGCAGTGCTGGGCCTCTTTAGGGCTGCAGTGCACACCTTACTTAGGGCTGCAGTACCAGGCCTCCTTAGGGCTGCAGTGGCCAACTTACTTAGGGCTGCATTGCTGAGCCTCATCAGGGCTCCAGTGCTGGGCCTTTTTACAGCTCCAGTGCGGGGCCTCCTTAGGGCTGCAGTGCTCACCTTACTTAGGGCTTCATTGTACACCTTACTTACGGCTGCAGTGCCCGCCTTACTTACGGCTGCAGTGCCCCCCTTACTTGGCGCTGCAGTGCCCCCCTTACTTGGCGCTGCAGTGCCCCCCTTACTTGGCGCTGCGGTGCTAGGCCTCCTTAGGGCTGCGGTGCCCACCTTAATTAGGGCTGCAGTGCCCAGCTTATTTAGGGCTACAGTGATAGGTCCCCTTAGGGCTGCAGTGGCCAACTTCCTTAGGGCTGCAGTGCTGGGCTTCCTTAGGGCTGTAATGGGAGGCCTCCTCAGGGCTGCAGTGCTGGGTCTCCTTACATCTGCAGTTTCCAGCTTACGTAGGGCTGCAGTGCCGGCGTGCTTAGGGCTGCAGTGCCGGCGTGCTTAGGGCTGCAGTGACGGTGTGCTTATGGCTGCAGTGCCGGGCCTCCTCAGGGCTCCAGTGCCGGACCTCCTCAGGGCTGCAGTGCCCACCTTACTTAGGGCTGCAGTGCTGGGCCTCCTTAGGGCTGCAGGGCCCAGATTACTTAGGACTGCAGCGCCCAGCTTAGGGCTGCAGTGCCCACCTTACTTAGAGCTGCAATGCACACCTTATTTAGGACTACAGTGATGGGTCTTCTTAGGGCTGCAGTGGCCAAATTATTTAGGGCTGCAGTGCTGGTCTTCCTTAGGGCTGCCATGGGAGGCCTCCTTAGGTCTCCAGTGCTGGGCCTCCTTACGGCTGCAGTGCCCGCCTTACTTAGGGCTGCAGTACCCGCCTTAATTATGGCTGCAGTTCCCACCTTACTAAGGGCTGCAGTGCCGACCTTATTTACGGCTTCCGTGATGGGTCTCCTTAGGGCTGCACTGCCCACCTTACTTAGGGCTACAGTGCCCACTTTACTTAAGGCTGCAGTGCCCAACATACTTAGGATTGCAGTGCCTACCTTAGTTAGGGCTGCAGTGCCCACCTTACTTAGGGCTTCAGTGCCCATCATACTTAAGTCTTCAGTGCCCACCTTACTTAGGGCTGCAGTGCCCACCTTACTTAGGGCTGCTGTGCCCACCTTACTTAGGGCTGCTGTACTTGGCCTCCTTAGGGCTGCAATGGGAGGCCTTCTCAGGGCTCCTGTACTGGGCCACCTTAGGGCTGCAGTGCCCACCTTACTTAGGGCTGCAGTGGCCAACTTACTTAGGGCTGCATTGCTGGGCCTCCTTAGGGCTGCAGTGCCCACCTTACTTAGGGCTGCAGTGCCCACCTTACTTAGGGCTGCAGTGCCCACCTTACTTAGGGCTGCAGATCAGGGCATTCTTACGGGTGCAGTGCTCAAGTTTACTTAGGGCTGCAGTGCGCAAATTGCTTACGGCAGCAATGCCAACCTTGCTTACGGCTGCAGTGCCAGGCCTACTTAAGGATACAGTGCCAGATTTATTTAGGGCTGCAGTGCCCACCTTACTTAGGGCTCCAGTGCCGGGCCTCCTAAGGGCTGCAGTGCTGGGCCTCCTTAGGGCTGCAAAGCCCACCTTGCTTAGGGCGGCAGTGCCCGCCTTCTTAGGGCGGCAGTGCCCGCCTTCCTCAGGGCTGCAGTGCCCAACTTCCTCAGGGCTGCAGTGCCCAACTTCCTCAGGGCTGCAGTGCCCAACTTCCTCAGGGCTGCAGTTTACACCTTACTAAGGGCTGCAGTTTACACCTTACTAAGGGCTGCAGTACTTGGCCTCCTTAGGGCTGCAATGGGAGGCCTCCTCAGGGCTCCAGTGCCGGGCCTCCTCAGGGCTCCAGTACTGGACTCCACAGGGCTGCAGTGCCCTCCTTAGTTAGGGCTGCAGTGCCCAACTTCCTCAGGGCTGCAGTGCCCTCCTTAGTTAGGGCTGCAGTGCCCTCCTTAGTTACGGCTTCAGTGATGGGTCTCCTTAGGGCTGCAGTGGCCAACTTATTTAGGGCTGCATTTCTGGGCCTCCTTAGGGCTGCAGTGCCCACCTTACTTAGGGCTGCAGTGCCCACCTTCTTTAGGGCTGCAGTGCCCAACTTCCTCAGGGCTGCAGTTTACGCCTTACTAACGGCTGCAGTGCCCACCTTACATAGGGCAGCAGTACTTGGCCTCTTTAGGGCTACAATGGGAGGCCCCCACAGGGCTCCAGTGCCAGGCCTCCTTAGGGCTCCAGTACTGGGCTCCTTAGGGTTGCAGTGCACACCTTAGTTAGGGCTGCAGTGCCCACCTTACTTAGGGCTGCAGTGCCGACCTTATTTATGGCTTCATTGCTGGGCCTCCTTAGGCCTGCAGTGCCCACCTTATTTAGGGCTGCAGTGTCCACGTCACTTAAGGTTGCAGTGCCCAACTTACTTAGGGCTGCAGTGCCTACCTTACTTAGGGCTGCAGTGCCCACCTTACTTAGGGCTGCAGTGCCGACCTTATTTATGGCTTCATTGCTGGGCCTCCTTAGGTCTGCATTGCCCACCTTAGTTAAGGCTGCAGTGCCCAACTTTCTTATGGCTGCAGTGCCCACCTTACGTAAGGCTGCAGTGCTCACCTTACATAGGGCTTCAGTACTTGGCCTCCTCAGGGCTCCAGTGACTGGCCTCTTCAGTGCTCCAGTACCTTACTTAGGGATGCAGTGCCCACCTTACTTAGGGCTGCAGTGCCCACGTTACTTATGGCTGCAGTGCCTACATTATTTACGGCTTCAGTGATGGGTCTCCTTAGGGCTGCAGTGCCCACCTTACTTAGGGCTGCAGTGCCCACCTTACTTAGGGCTGCAGTGCCCACCTTAGTTAGGGAAGCAGTGACCAACTTACTTAGGACTGCATTGCCCACCTTATTTAGGGCTTCTTTGCTGGGCCTCCTTAGGGCTGCAGTGCCCCCCAAAGTTAGGGCTGAAGTGCCCAACATACTTAGGGCTGCAGTGCCCGCCTTACTTAGGTCTGCATTGCCCAAGCTACCTAGGTCTGCATTGGCCACCTTACTTAAGGCTGCAGTGCCCCCCTTAGTTAGGGCTGCAGTGCCCCCCTTAGTTAGGGCTGCAGTGCCCCCCTTACTTAGGGCTGCAGTGCCCACCTTACTTAGGGCTGCAGTGCCCGCCGTACTTTAGGGCTGCAGTGCCTACTTTACTTAGGGCTGCAGTGCCCATCTTACTTAGGGCTGCAGTGTCCACCATACTTAGGGCAGCAGTGCCCACCTTAGTTAGGGCAGCAGTGCCCACCTTAGTTAGGGCAGCAGTGCCCAACTTACTTAGGACTGCATTGCCCACCTTAGTTAGGGCTTCTTTGCTGGGCCTCCTTAGGGCTGCAGTGCCCACTTTAGTTAGGGCTGCATTGCCCACCTACGTTAGGGCTGCAGTGCCCAACATACTTATGGCTGCAGTGCCCACCTTACTTAGGACTGCATTGCCAAAGCTACCTAGGTCTGCATTGCCCACCTTACTTAAGGCTGCAGCGCTGGGCCTCCTTAGGGCTGCAGTGCCACCCTTAGTTAGGGCTGCAGTGCCGAACTTACTTAGGGCTGCAGTGCCGAACTTACTTAGGGCTGCAGTGCCCACCTTACTTAGGACTGCAATTCCCACCTTACTTAGGGCTGCAGTGCCCAACTTACCTAGGTCTGCATTGCCCACCTTACTTAAGGCTGCAGTGCTGGGCCTCCTTAGGCCTGCAGTGCCCACCTTACTTAGGCCTGCAGTGCCCACCTTACTGAAGGCTGCTGTGCCCAACTTTATTAGGGCTGCAATGTCCACCATACTTACGGCTTCAGTGACTACCTTACTTATTGCTGCAGTGCCCAGCTTACTTAGGACTTCAGTGCCCAGCTTATTTAGGGCTTCTTTGCTGGGCCTCTAAGGGCTGCCGTGCCCACCTTAGTTAGTGCTGCAGTGCCAACATACTTAGGGCTGCAGTGCCCAACATACTTAGGGCTGCAGTGCCCACCTTACTTAGGGCTGCAGTGCCCTCCTTACTTAGGGCTGCAGTGCCCACCTTAGTTAGGGCAGCAGTGCCCAACTTACTTAGGACTGCATTGCCCACCTTATTTAGGGCTTCTTTGCTGGGCCTCCTTAGGGCTGCAGTGCCCACCTTAGTTAGGGCTGCATTGCCCACCTACGTTAGGGCTGCATTGCCCAACACACTTATGGCTGCAGTGCCCGCCTTACTTAGGTCTGCATTGCCCAAGCTACCTAGGTCTGCATTGCCCACCTTACTTAAGGCTGCAGCGCTGGGCCTCCTTAGGGCTGCAGTGCCCCCCTTAGTTAGGGCTGCATTGCCCACCTACGTTAGGGCTGCATTGCCCAACATACTTATGGCTGCAGTGCCCGCCTTACTTAGGTCTGCATTGCCCAAGCTACCTAGGTCTGCATTGCCCACCTTACTTAAGGCTGCAGCGCTGGGCCTCCTTAGGGCTGCAGTGCCCCCCTTAGTTAGGGCTGCAGTGCCCCCCTTATTTAGGGCTGCAGTGCCCACCATACTTAGGGCTGCCGTGCCCACCTTACTTAGGACTGCAATTCCCACCTTACTTAGGGCTGCTGTGCCCAACTTACCTAGGTCTGCATTGCCCTCCTTACTTAAGGCTGCAGTGCTGGGCCTCCTTAGGGTTGCAGTGCCCACCTTACTGAAGGCTGTTGTGCCCAACTTTCTTAGGGCTGCAATGTCCACCATACTTACGGCTTCAGTGACTACCTTACTTATTGCTGCAGTGCCCAGCTTACTTAGGACTGCAGTGCCCAGCTTATTTTGGGCTTCTTTGCTGGGCCTCTAAGGGCTGCCATGCCCACCTTAGTTAGGGCTGCAGTGCCCACCTTCTTTAGGTCTGCAGTGCCCAACTTCCTCAGGGCTGCAGTTTACGCCTTACTAACGGCTGCAGTGCCCACCTTACATAGGGCAGCAGTACTTGGCCTCCTTAGGGCTACAATGGGAGGCCTCCTCAGGGCTCCAGTGCCGGGCCTCCTTAGGGCTCCAGTACTGGGCTTCTTAGGGTTGCAGTGCACACCTTAGTTAGGGCTGCAGTGCCCACCTTATTTACGGCTTCAGTGATGGGTCTCCTTAGGGCTGCAGTGGCCAAGTTACTTAGGGCTGCATTGCTGGGCCTCCTTAGGGCTGCAGTGCCCACCTTACTTAGGGCTGCAGTGCCCACCTTACTTAGGGCTGCAGTGCCCACCTTACTTAGGGCTGCAGTGCCCACCTTACTTAGGGCTGCAGTGCCCATCTTATTTAGGGCTGCAGTGCCCACGTTACTTATGGCTGCAGTGACCACCTTACTAAGGACTGCATTGCCCACCTTATTTAGGGCTTCTTTGCTGGGCCTCCTTAGGTCTGCATTGCCCACCTTAGTTAAGGCTGCAGTGCCCAACTTTCTTATGGTTGCAGTGCCCACCATACTTTAGGGCTGCAGTGCCCATCTTACTTAGGGCTGCAGTGTCCGCCATACTTAGGCTTTCAGTGCCCACCTTAGTTAGGGCTGCAGTGCCCACCTTACTTAGGGCTGCAGTGCGCACCTTACATCGGGCTGCAGTACTTGGCCTCCTTAGGGCTGCAGTGAGAGGCCTCCTCAGGGCTCCATTACTGGGCCACCTTCGGGCTGCAGTGCCCGGCTTACTTAGGGCTGTAGTGCCCGGCTTACTTAGGGCTGCAGTGCCCACCTTACTTAAGGCAGCAGTGCTGGGCCTCCTTAGGGCTGCAGTGCCCACCTTACTTAGGGCTGCAGTGCCCACCTTACTTAGGGCTGCAGTGCCCAGCATCCTAAGAGCTGCAGTTTACACCTTACTAAGGGCTGCAGTGCCCACCTTATATAGGGCTGCGTTACTTGGCCTACATGGGAGGGCACTTCAGGGCTCCAGTACTGGACCTCCTTAGGGCTGCAGTGCCCACCTTACTTAAGGCTGCAGTGCTGGGCCTCCTTAGGGCTGCAGTGCCCACCTTACTTAAGGATGCAGTGCCGACCTTATTTACGGCTTCAGTGATGTGTCTCCTTAGGGCTCCAGTGGCCAACTTACTTAGGGCTGCATTGCTGGGCCTCTTTAGGGCTGCAGTGCCCACCTTACTTAGGGCTGCAGTGCCCACCTTAGTTAAGGCTGCAGTGCCCACCTTACTTAGGGCTGCAGTGCCCACCTTACTTAGGGCTGCAGTGCCCACCTTACTTAGGGCTGCAGTGCCCACTTTAGTTAGGGCTGCAGTGCCCACTTTAGTTAGGGCTGCAGTGCCCAACTTCCTCAGGGCTGCAGTTTACACTTTACTAAGGGCTGCACTGCCCACCTTACATAGGCTGCAGTACTTGGCCTCCTTAGGGCTGCAGTGCCCACCTTGCTTAGGGCTGCAGTGCCCACCTTGCTTAGGGCTGCAGTACTTGGCCTCCTTAGGGCTGCAGTGCCCACCTTGCTTAGGGCTGCAGTGCCCATCTTGCTTAGGGCTGCAGTGCCCATCTTGCTTAGGATTGCAGTGCTTGGCCTCCTTAGGGCTGCAGTGCCCACCTTGCTTAGGGCTGCAGTGCCCACCTTGCTTAGGGCTGCAGTGCCCACCTTGCTTAGGGCTGCAGTGCCCAACTGTCGTAGTTTAAACCAATCCACACAGGTCGTCCATTCACCCCCCCCCGACCCTCCCCACTCCCGGAGGGATGGGGAGGAAAATCAGGAGAATGTAACTCCCACGGGTTGAGATAAGAACAGCCCAGTAACTAAGGTATAACACAAATCACCACTGCTACCACCAATTATAATATTTATAAGAGAAAATAACAAGAGAATACGATACCATCGCCGAACGTGTTCGACCCCCCCCGAAGAGAGAGAGCCTGCCCCTTCCGGGTAACTTCCAGTTCCCTCTCCGGGCATGACGTGCTGTGGTATGGAATACCTCTTTGGCTAGTTTGGGTCAGGTGTCCTGTCTCTGCTTCCTCCCGGCCTCCCGCGTCCCCATCAGAGCATGAGACTCACAGAGTCCTTGGCCAGAATAAACATTACTTAGCAACAATTAAAAACAATCGCTGTTATCTGCTCTCTGCCCAGGCTGGAAGTCAAAACACAGAGCTTGCACCAGTTACTAAGAAGGAGCAAAACGGCTCCTGGTAAACCCAGGACAGCACTGCAGCCCTAAGGAGGCCCGGCATTGCAGCCCTGAGGAAGTTGGGCACTGCAGCCCTAAGTAAGGTAGGCACTGCAGCCCTAAGGAAGCCTGGCACTGCATCCCTAAGGAAGCCTGGCACTGCAGCCATAAGGATGTTGGGCACTACAGCCCTAATTACTAAGGCAGTGCACCACTAAGTACAGTAGGCAATGCAGCCATAAGCAAGGTGGGCACTGCAGCCCTAAAGAGTCCCAGCACTGCAGCCCTAAGGAGAACCATCACTGCTGCCCTAAATAAGGTGGGCACTGCAGCCCTTTGTAAGTTGTGCAGTGAAGCCCTAAGTACTTTGGGCACTTCAAACTTAAGGAGGCCCTGCACTGCAGCCCTAAGTAAGGAGGGCATTGCAGCCCTAAGTAAGATGTGTGCTGCAGCCCTAAGGATGCCCGGCACTGTAGCGCTAAGGAAGCCTTGCACTGCAGCCCTAAGTACGAAGGCAGTGCACCACTAAGTATGGTAGGAACTGCCGCACTAAAAAGGCCCAGCACTGCAGCCCTAAGTAAGGTGGGCATTGCAGCCCTATGTAAGGTCGACAATGCAGCCCTAAGGAAGATGGGCAATGCAGCCCTAAGGAAGCCTGGCACTGCAGCCCTAAGTACAAAGGCAGTGCAGCACTATGTATGGTAGGAACTGCAGCATTAAGGAGGCCCATCATTGCAGCCCTAAGTAAGTTGGGCACTGCAGCCCTAAGAAAGGTGGGCACTGCGGCCCTAAGTAAGGTAGGCACTGCAGCCTTAAGGAAGCCCAGCACTGCAGCCATAAGGAAGTTGGGCACTACAACCCTAAGTATGTAGGCAGTGCACCACTAAGTGCGGTAGGCACTGCAGCCCAAAGGAGGCCGGCACAGCAGCCCTAAGCAAGGTGGGCACTGCAGCTCTAAGCAAGATGGGCACTGCAGCCCTAAGCAAGGTGGGCAATGGAGCCCTAATGAGGCCCATCACTGCAGACGGAAGGAGGACCGGCACTGCAGCCCTGAGTATGTTGGGCACTGCAGCCCTAAGGAGATCCATCACTGTAGCCCTAAATAAGGTGGGCACTGCAGCCCTTTGTAAGTTGGGCAGTGCAGCCCTAAGTACATTGGGCACTGCAACCCTAAGGAGGCCCTGCACTGCATCCCTAAGTAACGTGGGCACTGCAGCCCTAAGGAAGCCCAGCACTGCAATGCTAAGGAAGCCTGGCACTGCAGCCCTAAGTATGAAGGCAGTGCAGCACTAAGTATGGTAGGCACAGCAGCACTAAGGAGACCAGGCACTGCAGCCCTAAGTAAGGTGGGCACTGCAGCCCTAAGTAAGGTGGGCACTGCAGCCCTAAGTAAGGTGGGCACTGCAGCCCTAAGTAAGGTGGGCACTGCAGCCCTAAGTAAGGTGGGCACTGCAGCCCTAAGTAAGGTGGGCATTGCAGCCCTAAGTATGGTAGGCATTGCAGCCCTATGTAAGGTCGACAATGCAGCCCTAAGGAAGATGGGCAATGCAGCCCTAAGGAAGCCCGGCACTGCAGCCCTAAGTACGAAGGCAGTGCAGCACTAAGTATGGTAGGCAATGCAACCGTAAAGGAGGCCCAGCAATGCAGCCCTTAGCAAGGTGGGCACTAGAGTCCTAAAGTGTCCCAGCACTGCAGCCCTAAGTAAGGTGTGCACTGCAAACCTAAATAAGGTGTGCACTGCAGCCCTAAGTATGGTAGGCACTGCAGGCCTAAGGAAGCCCAGCACTGCACCCCTAAGTACGAAGGCAGTGCAGCACTAAGTATGGTAGGCACCGCAGCACTAAGGAGGCCCGGCTCTGCAGCCCAAAGTAAGGTGGGCACTGCAGCCCTAAGTAAAGTTGGGCACTACAAACCTAAGGAGACCCATCACTGTAGGCCTAAATAAGAGGAGCACTGCAGCCCTTAGTAAGGTAGGCACTGCAGCCTTAAGTAAGGTGGGCACTGCAGCCCTAAGAAAGGTGGGCACTGCAGCCCTAAAGAGTCCCAGCACTGCAGCCCTAAGTAGGGTGTGCACTGCAGCCCTAAATAAGGTGTGCACTGCAGCCCTAAATAAGGTGTGCACTGCAGCCCTAAGGAGATCCATCACTGTAGCCCTAAATAAGATGGGCACTGCAGCCCTTTGTAAGGTCTGCAGTGCAGCCCTAAGTACATTGGGCACTGGAACCCTAAGGAGGCCCAGCACTGCAGCCCTAAGTAAGTTGGGCACTGCAGCCGTAACTAAGGTGGGTACTGCAGCCATAAGGAAATCCGGCACTGCAGCCCTAAGTACGAAGGCAGTACAGCACTAAGTATGGTAGGCACCGCAGCACGAAGGAGGCCCGGCTCTGCAGCCCTAAGTAAGGTGGGCACTGCAGCCCTAAGTAAGGTGAGCCCTACAGCCCTAAGTAAGGTGAGCACTGCAGCCCTAAATAAAGTTGGGCACTGCAACCCTAAGGATACCCATCACTGTAGCCCTAAATAAGGTGGGCACTGCAGGCCATAGTAAGGTACACACTGCAGCCCAAAATAAGGTGGGCACTGCAGCCATAAGGAGGCCCGGCACTGCAGTCCTGAGGAAGTTGGGCACTGTAGCCCTAAGTAAGGTGCGCACTACAGCCCTAAGTAAAGTAGGCAGTGCAGCCTTAAGGAAGCCCGGCACTGCAGCCATAAGGAAGTTGGGCACTACAGCCCTAAGTAAGGTGAGCACTGCAGCCCTAAATAAATTTGGGCACTGCAACCCTAAGGATACCCATCACTGTAGCCCTAAATAAGTTGGGCACTGCAGCCCAAAGTAAGGCGGGCACTGCAGCCCTAAGGAGGCCCGGCACTGCAGCCCTAAGTAAGGTGTGTACTGCAGCCCTAAGTAAGGTGGGCACTGCGGCCCTTTGTAAGGCGTGAACTGCAGCCCTAAGTAAAGCTGTGCACTGCAACCCTAAGGAGACCCATCACTGCAGCCCAAAGTAAAGTGGGCACTGCATCCCTTATTAAGGTAGGCACTGAAGCCCCAAGTAAGGTGGGCACTGTAGCCCTTATTAAGGTGTGCACTGCAGCCCTAAGTGAAGATGGGTACTGCAACCCTAAGGAGACCCATCACTGTAGCCCTAAATAAGGTGGGCACTGCAGCCCTTATTAAGGTAGGCACTCCAGCCCAAAGTAAGTTGGGCACTGCAGCCATAAGTAAGGTGGGCACTGCAGCCCTCAGGAGGCCCGGCATTGCAGCCCTGAGGAAGTTGGGCACTGCAGCCCTTAGTAAGGTGGCACTGCAGCCCTCAGTAAGGTGGCACTGCAGCCCTAAGTATGGTAGGCACTGCACCCCTAAGGAAGCCCGGCACTGCAAGCTTAAGTACGAAGTGTAGTGCTGCAGAAAGTACTAAGGGCACTGCAGCCCTTAGTACTGTATTCACTGCAGCCCTAAAGAGGCCTGGCCCTGCAGCCCTATGTAAGGTGGACACTTCACCTAAAAGTACAGTGGGCACTGCCGCCCTAAGTAATGTTGGACACTGCAAACCTAAGGAGACCTATTACTGCAGCCCAAAATAAGGTGGGCACTGCAGCCTTGAGGAAGCCCGGCACTGCAGCCCTAAGGAAGATGTGCACTGCAGCCCTAAATAAGGTGGGCACTTCAGCCCTAAGTATGGTAGGCACTGAAGCCTTAAGGAAGCCCGGCACTGCAGCCCTAAGGAAGTTGAGCACTGCAGCCCTAAGTAAGGTGAGCACTGCAGCCCTAAGTAAGGTGAGCACTGCAGCCATAAGAAAGCCCGGCACTGCAGCCCTAAGTACGAAGGCACCGCAACACTAAGGAGGCCCGGCTCTGCAGCTCTAAGTAAGATGGGCAGTGCAGCCCTAAGTAAGTTGGGCACTGCAGCCCTTAGTAAGGTGGGCTTTGCAGCCCTAAGTAAGGTGGGCAATGCGGCCATAAGTAAGGTGGGCAATGCGGCCATAAGTAAGGTGGGCACTACAGCCCTAAAGAGTCCCAGCACTGCAGCCCTAAGTAGGGTAGGTACTGCAACCCCAAGTAGGCCAAGCACTGCAGCCCTAAGTAAGTTGGGCACTGCAGCCCTAAGGAAGCCCGGCACTGCAGCCCTAAGTACGAAGGCAGTGCAGCACTAAGTATGGTAGGCACTGCAGCACTAAGGAGGCCCGGCACTGCAGCCCTTAGTATGCGGTACAATGCAGCCCTAAGGAGGCATAACACTGCAGCCCTAAGGAGGCCTGGCTCTGCAGCCCTGAGGAAGTTGGGCACTGCGGCCCTAAGTACGAAGGGCACTGCAGCCCTACGTAAGGTGGGCACTGAAGCCCTAAGTAAGGTGGCCACTGCTGCCCTGAGGAAGGTGGGCACTGCAGCCCTAAGTAAGTTGGGCAATGGAACCCTAAGTAAGGTGGGCACTGCAGCCCTAAGGAAGTTGAGCACTGCAGCCATACGAAGCCCGGCACTGCAGCCCTAAGTACGAAGGCACTGCAACACTAAGGAGGCCCGGCTTTGCAGCTCTAAGTAAGGTGGGCAGTGCAGCCCTAAGTAAGTTGGGCACTGCAGCCCTTAGTAAGGTGGGCTTTGCAGCCCTAAGTAAGGTGGGCAATGCGGCCATAAGTAAGGTGGGCATTGCAGCCCTAAGCAAGGTGGGCACTACAGCCCTAAAGAGTCCCAGCACTGCAGCCCTAAGTAGGGTAGGTACTGCAACCCCAAGTAGGCCGGGCACTGCAGCCCTAAGTACGAAGGCAGTGCAGCACTAAGTATGTTAGGCACCGCAGCACTAAGGAGGCCCGGCTCTGCAGCTCTAAGTAAGGTGAGCAGTGCAACTCTAAGTAAGTTGGGCACTGCAGCCCTAAGTAAGGTGGGCAATGCAGCCCTAAGGAAGCCCGGCACTGTAGCCCTAAATAATGTGGGCACTGCAGCACTTAGTAAGGTGTGCACTGCAGCCCTAAGTAAAGATGGGCACTGCAAACCTAAGGAGACCTATCACTGTAGCCCTAAATAAGGTGGGCACTGCAGCCCTTAGTAAGGTAGGCACTGCAGCCCTAAAGAGTCCCAGCACTGCAGCCCTAAGTAAGGTGTGCACTGCAGCCCTAAATAAGTTGTGCACTGCAGCCCTAAGTATGGTAGGCACTGGAGCCCTAAGGAAGCCCGGCACTGCAGCCCTAAGTACGAAGGCAGTGCAGCACTAAGTATGGTAGGCACTGCAGCACTAAGGAGGCCCGGCTCTGCAGCCCTAAGTAAGGTGAGCACTGCAGCCCTTAGTATGCGGTACAATGCAGCCCTAAGGAGGCATAACACTGCAGCCCTAAGAAGGCCTGGCTCTGCAGCCCTGAGGAAGTTGGGCACTGCGGCCCTAAGTACGAAGGGCACTGCAGCCCTACGTAAGGTGGGCACTGAAGCCCTAAGTAAGGTGGCCACTGCTGCCCTGAGGAAGGTGGGCACTGCAGCCCTAAGTAAGTTGGGCAATGGAACCCTAAGTAAGGTGGGCACTGCAGCCCTAAGGAAGTTGAGCACTGCAGCCCTAAGTAAGGTGGGCAATGGAGCCCTAATGAGGCCCATCACTGCAGCCCTGAGGAAGTTGGGCACTGCAGCCCTAAGTAAGTTTGGCTCTGCAGCTCTAAGTAAGGTGGGCAGTGCAGCCCTAAGTAGGGTGGTCACTGCAGCCCGAAGTAAGGTGGGCACTGCAGCCCTAAGTAAGATGGGCACTGCAGCCCTAAGGAAGCCCGGAACTGCAGTCCTAAGGAGGCAAGACACTGCAGCGCTAAGTAAGGTGGACACAGCAGCCCTAAGTACGAAGAGCAGTGCAGCACTAAGTACGGTAGGCATCGCAGCACTAAGGAGGCCCGGCACTGTAGCCCTAGGTAAGGTGGGCACTGCAGCCCTAAGTAAGGTGGGCACTGCAGCCCTAAGTATGAAGGTAGTGCAGCACTAAGTATGGTAGGCATTGCAGCACTAAGGAGGCTGGCACTGCAGCCCTAAGTAAGGTGTGCACTGCAGGCCTAAGCAAGGTGGGCACTGCAGGCCTAAGCAAGGTGGGCACTGCAGCCCTAAGCAAGGTGGGCACTGCAGCCCTAATGAGGCCCATCACTGCAGCCAGAAGGAGGACCGGCACTGCAGCCCTGAGGATGTTGGGCACTGCAGCCCTAGAGTAAGGGTTGTACTGCAGCCCTAAGTAAAGTTAGGCACTACAACCCTAAGGATACCCATCACTGTAGCCCTATTAAAGGTGGGCTCTGTAGCCCTAAGTATGGTGGGCACTGCAGCCCTAACTAAGGTGGGCAGTGCAGGCCTAAGTAAGGTGGGCACTGCAACCCTAAGGAGGCTCAGCACTGCAGCCCTAAGTAAGTTGGCCACTGCAGCCCTAAGGAGACCCATCACTGAAGCCCTAAATAACGTCGGCACTGCAGCCCTTAGTAAGGCGGGCACTGCAGCCCTTATTAAGTTGGGCACTGCAGCCGTAAGTAAAGTTATGCTCTGCAGCCCTAGGTAAGGAGTGCAATGAAGCCCTAAGTAAGGTGGGCACTGCAGCCCTAAGTAAGGAGGGCACTGCAGCCCTAAGTAAGCTGGGCACTGCAGCCCTAAGTAAAGTAGGCAGTGCAGCCTTAAGGAGGCCCAGCACTGCAGCCTTAAGTAAGGTGGTCAATGCAGACCTAGGGAAGTTGGGCACTGCAGCCCTAAGGAGGCCCAGCAGTGAAGCCCTAAATAAGGTGGGCACTGCAGTCCTACATAAGTTGGGCACTGCAACCCTAAATAAGGTGGGTATTGCAGCCCTAAGTAAGGTAGGCACTGTAGCCCTAAGTACGGTGAGCACTGCAGCCGTAAGTAAGATGTGCACTGCAGCCCTAAATATGGTGTGCACTGCAGCCCTAAGTAAGGTGGGCACTGCAGCCCTAAGTAAGGTGGGCACTGCAGCCCTAAGTAAGGTGGGCACTGCAGCCCTAAGTAAGATGGGCACTGCAGCCCTAAGTAAGATGGGTGCTGCAGCCCTAAGGAAGCCTGGCACTGCAGCGCTAAGGAAGCCTGGCTCTGCAGCCCTAAGTACGAAAGCAGTGCACCACTAAGTATGGTAGGCACTGCAGCACTAAGGAGGCCCTGCTCTGCAGCCCTAAGTAAGGTGGGCACTGCAGCCCTAAATAAGGAGGGCACTGCAACCCTAAAGAAGCCCGGCACTGCAGCCCTAATGAGGCCCATCATTGCAGCCGTAAAGGGGCCCCGGCACCGCAGCCCTGAGGAAGTTGGGCACTGTAGGCCTAAGTAAGTTGGGCACTGCAGCCCTTAGCAAGTTGGGCACTGCGGCCCTAAGTAAGGTAGGCACTGCAGCCTTAAGGAAGCCCAGCACTGCAGCCATAAGGAAGTTGGGCACTACAGCCCTAAGTATGTAGGCAGTGCACCATTAAGTACGGTAGGCACTGCAGGACAAAGGAGGCCGGCACTGCAGCCCTAAGTAAGGCGGGCACTGCAGCTCTAAGCAAGGTGGGCACTGCAGCCCTAAGTAAGGTGGGCAGTGGAGCCCTAAGTAAGATGGGAACTGCAGCCCTAATGAGGCCCATCATTGCAGCCCTAAGGAGGCCCAGTACTGCAGCCCTGAGGAAGTTGGGCACTGCAACCCTAAGGAGACCCATCACTGTAGCGCTAAATAAGGTGGGCACTGAAGCCCTTAGTAAGGTGCGCACTGCAGCCCTTATTAAAGTTGGGCACTGCAACCCTAAGGGGACCCATCACTGTAGCCCTAAATAAGGTGGGCACTGCAGCCCTTAGTAAGGTAGGCACTGCAGCCCAAAGTAAGTTGGGCACTGCCGCCATAAGTAAGGTGGGCACTGCAGCCCTAATGAGGCCCAGCACTGCAGCCCTAAGGAGGTCCAGCACTGCAGCCCTAAGGAAGTTGGGCACTGCAGCCCTAAGGAGATCCATCACTGCAGCCCTAAGTAAGGTAGGCACTGCAGCCTTAAGGAAGCCCGGCACTGCAGCCCTAAGGAAGCACGCCACTGCAGCCATAAGGAAGTTGGGCACTACAGCACTAAGCACGAAGGCCGTGGACCACTAAGTACGGTAGGCACTGCAGCAATAAGGAGGCCCGGCACTGCAGCCCTAAGTAAGTTGGGCAATGCAGCCCTAATTACGAAGGGCAGTGCAGCACTAAGTACGGTAGGCAGCGCAGCACTAAGGAGGCCCAGCACTGCAGCCCTAGGTAAGGTGGGCACTGCAGTCCTAAGTAAGGCGGGCACTGTAGCCCGAAGGAAGCCCGGCACTGCAGCCCTAAGTAAGTTGGACACTGCAGCCCTAAGTAAAGTTGGGAACTGGAGCCCTAACAGGGCCAGACACTGCAGCCCTAACTATGGAGGGCACTGCAGCTCTTAGTAAGTTGGGCAATGGAGCCCTAAGTAAGGTGGGCACTGCAGCCCTAATGAGTCCCATCATTGCAGCCCTAAGGAGGCCTGGCACTGCAGCCCTGAGGATGTTGGGCACTGAAGCCCTAAGTAAGTTGGGCACCGCACCCCTAAGTAAGGTTGGCACTGCTGCTGTAAGTAAGGTGGGCAATGCAGCCCTAAGGAGGCCCAGCACTGCAGCCCTAAGTAATTTGGCCACTGCAGCCCTAAGGAAACCCCTCACTATAGCCCTAAATAAGGTGGGCAGTGCAGCCCTAAGTACGGTGTGCAATGCAGCCCTAAGTAAGATTGGCACTGCAGCCCTAAGGAGACCCAGCACTGGAGCCCTAAGGAGGCCCGGCACTGCAGCCCTGAAGAGGCCTCCCATTGGAGGGAAGCACAGCACAACAGTCCTAAGTAAGGTGGGCAATGCAGACCTAAGTAAAGGTAGACACTACAGCCCTAAGTAAGGTGGGCACTGCAGACCTAAGTAAGTTGGGCACTGCAGCTCTAAGTAAGGTGGGCACTGAAGCCCTAAGTAAGGTGGGCACTGAAGCCGTAAGTAAGGTGGGCACTGCCGCCCTATGTAAGATGGGCACGGCAGCCCTAACTAAGGTGGTAACTTCAGCCCTAACTAAGGTGGACACTGAAGCCTTAAGTAAGGTAGGCACTGCAGCCCTAAGTAAGGCGGGCACTGCAGGCCTAAGGAGGCCCAGCACTGCAGCATTAAGTAAGGTGGGCAATGCAGACTTAGGTAAGTTGGGAACTGCAGCCCTAAGTAAGGTGGGCACTGCAGCCCTTAGTAAGGTGTAAACTCCAGCCCTGAAGAAGTTGGGCACTGCAGCCCTAAGTAAGGTGGGCACTGCAGCCCTTAGTAAGGTGTAAACTCCAGCCCTGAAGAAGTTGGGCACTGCAGCCCTAAGTAAGGTGGGCACTGCAACACAAACTATGTTGGGCACTGCAGCCCTAAGTAAGGTGGGCACTGCAGCCCAAAGTAAGGTAGGCACTGAAGCCCTAAGCAAGGTGGGAA
This sequence comes from Lathamus discolor, assembly GCF_037157495.1. Classification (NCBI taxonomy): domain Eukaryota; kingdom Metazoa; phylum Chordata; class Aves; order Psittaciformes; family Psittacidae; genus Lathamus; species Lathamus discolor. The sequence goes on along the minus strand of NC_088892.1, from coordinate 236,939 downwards.
CTGCAACCCTAAGGAGGCCCAGCACTGCAGCCCTAAGTAAGGTGGGCACTGCAGCCCTAAGTAAGGCGGGCAATGCAGCCCTAAGTAAGGTGGGCACTGCAACCCTAAGGAGGCCCAGCACTGCAGCCCTAACTAAGGTGGGCAATGCAGCCCTAAGGAGACCCAGCAATGCAGCCCTAAGTAAGTTGGCCACTACAGACCTAAGAAGACCCATCACTGAAGCCGTAAATAAGGTCAGCACTGCAGCCCTTACTAAGGTGGACACTGCAGCCATAAGTAAGTTTGGCACTGCATCCTTAAGTAAGGTGGGCACTGCAGCACTAAGTAAGGTGGGCACTGCAGTCCTAAGTATGGTGGGCAATGCAGCCCTAAGTAAGGTGGGCACTTCAGCCCTAATTAAGGTGGGCACTGCAGACCTATGTAAGTTGGGAACTGCAGACCTAAGTCAGGTCGGCACTGCAGCCCTAACTAAGGTGGGCACTGCAACCCTAAGGAAGCACAGCACAACAGTCCTAAGTAAGGTGGGCACTGCAGCCCTAAGTAAGGTGGGCACGGCAGCCCTAAGTAAGGTGGTAACTGCAGCCCTAACTAAGGTGGACACTGAAGCCTTAAGTAAGGTAGGCACTGCAGCCCTAAGTAAGGCGGGCACTGCAGGCCTAAGGAGGCCCAGCACTGCAGCATTAAGTAAGGTGGGCAATGCAGACTTAGGTAAGTTGGGCACTGCAGCCCTAAGTAAGGTGGGCACTGCAGCCCTTAGTAAGGTGTAAACTCCAGCCCTGAAGAAGTTGGGCACTGCAGCCCTAAGTAAGGTGGGCACTGCAGCCCTAAGTAAGGTGGGCACTGCAACACAAACTATGTTGGGCACTGCAGCCCTAAGTAAGGTGGGCACTGCAGCCCAAAGTAAGGTAGGCACTGAAGCCTTAAGCAAGGTGGGAACTGCAACCCTAAGGAGGCCCAGCACTGCAGACCTAAGTAAGGTGGGCACTGCAGCCCTAAGTAAGGTGGGCACTGCAGCCCTAAGTAAGGCGGGCTTTGCAGCCCTAAGTAAGGCGGGCAATGCAGCCCTAAGGAGGCCCAGCACTGCAGCCCTAACTAAGGTGGGCAATGCAGCCCTAAGGAGACCCAGCAATGCAGCCCTAAGTAAGTTGGCCACTACAGACCTAAGAAGACCCATCACTGAAGCCGTAAATAAGGTCAGCACTGCAGCCCTTAGTAAGGTGGACACTGCAGCCATAAGTAAGTTTGGCACTGCATCCTTAAGTAAGGTGGGCACTGCAGCACTAAGTAAGGTGGGCACTGCAGTCCTAAGTATGGTGGGCAATGCAGCCCTAAGTAAGGAGGGCACTGCAACCCTAAGGAGGCCCAGCACTGCAGCCTTAACTAAGGTGGGCAATGCAGACCTATGTAAGGTGGGCATTGCAGCCCTAAGAAAGTTGGGCAGTGCAGCCCTAAGAAAGTTGGGCACTGCAGCCTTAAGTAAGATAGGCACTGCAGCCCTAAGCTGGCCAAGTACTGGAGCACTGATGAGGCCTTGCACTGGAGCCCTGAGGAGTCCTCCCACTGCAGCCCTAATGAGGCCAAGTACTGCAGCCTTAGTTAAGTTGGGCAGTACAGCCCTTAGCAAGGCGTAAACTGCAGCCCTGAGGAAATTGGGCACTGCAGCCCTAAGTAAGGTGGGCACTGTAGCCCTAAGTAAGGTGGGAACTACAGCCCTAAGGTGGCAGAACACCTGAAGCCTTAACTAAGGTTGGCACTGCAGCCCTAACTAAGGTGGGCACTGCAGCCCTAACTAAGGTGGGCACTGCAGCCCTAAGTATGGTGGGAACAGCAGCCCTAAGTAAGATGTGCACTGCAGCCCTGAATAAGGTAGGCACTGGAGCCCTAAGTAAGGTGGGCACTGCAGCCATAAGTAAGGTGGGCACTGCAGCCCTAAGTAAGGTGGGCACTGCAGCCCTAAGTAAGGTGGGCACTGCAGCCCTAAGTAAGGTGGGCACTGCAGCCCTAAGGAGGCCCAGCAATGCAGCCCTAAGTAAGTTGGCCACTGCAGCCCTAAGTAAGGTGGGCACTGCAGCCCTAAGGTGGCCCAGTACAGGAGCCCTGAGAAGGCCTCCCATTGCAGCCCTAAGGAGGCCAAGTACAGCAGCCCTAAGTAAGGTGGGCACAGCAGCCCTAAGTAAGGTGGGCACTGCAGCCCTAAGTAAGGTGGGCACTGAAGACTTAAGTATGATGGGCACTGAAGCCCTAAGTAAGGTGGGCACTGCAGCCCTAACTAAGGTAGGCACTGCAATCCTAAGTATGTTGGGCACTGCAGCCTTAAGTAAAGTGGGCACTGTAGCCCTAAGTAAGGTGGGCAGTGCAGCCCTAAGGAGACCCATCACGGAAGCCGTAAATAAGGTCGGCACTGCAGCCCTTAGTAAGGTGGGAACTGCAGCCATAATTAAGGCGGGTACTGCAGCCCTAAGTAAGGCGGGCACTGCAGCCGTAAGGAGGCCCAGCACTGGAGACCTAAGGAGGCCTCCCATGGCAGCCCTAAGGAAGACCAGCACTGCAGCCCTAAATAATTTGGCCACTGCAGCCCTAAGAAGACCCATCACTGTAGTCCTAAATAAGGTGTGCATTGCAGCTCTAAGTAAGGTGGGCACTGCAGCCCTAAGCTGGGCGCTGCAGTCCTAAGTAATCTGGGCCCTGCAGCCCTAAGGAGGCCCAGCACTGCAGCCCTAAGTAAGGTGGGCACTGCAGCCCTGAGGAGGTCCGGCACTGGAGCCCTGAGGAGGCCCGGCACTGCAGCCATAAGCACACCGTCACTGCAGCCCTAAGCACGCCGGCACTGCAGCCCTAAGCACGCCGGCACTGCAGCCCTACGTAAGCTGGAAACTGCAGATGTAAGGAGACCCAGCACTGCAGCCCTGAGGAGGCCTCCCATTACAGCCCTAAGGAAGCCCAGCACTGCAGCCCTAAGGAAGTTGGCCACTGCAGCCCTAAGGGGACCTATCACTGTAGCCCTAAATAAGCTGGGCACTGCAGCCCTAATTAAGGTGGGCACCGCAGCCCTAAGGAGGCCTAGCACCGCAGCGCCAAGTAAGGGGGGCACTGCAGCGCCAAGTAAGGGGGGCACTGCAGCGCCAAGTAAGGGGGGCACTGCAGCCGTAAGTAAGGCGGGCACTGCAGCCGTAAGTAAGGTGTACAATGAAGCCCTAAGTAAGGTGAGCACTGCAGCCCTAAGGAGGCCCCGCACTGGAGCTGTAAAAAGGCCCAGCACTGGAGCCCTGATGAGGCTCAGCAATGCAGCCCTAAGTAAGTTGGCCACTGCAGCCCTAAGGAGGCCTGGTACTGCAGCCCTAAGTAAGGTGTGCACTGCAGCCCTAAAGAGGCCCAGCACTGCAGCCCTTAGGAGGCCCGGCACTAGAGCCCTAAGTAAGGTGGGCACTGCAGCCCTATATAAATTCGGCACTGTATCCCTAAGTAGGCCTGGCACTGCAGCCCTAAGCAAGGTCGGCATTGCTGCCGTAAGCAATTTGCGCACTGCAGCCCTAAGTAAACTTGAGCACTGCACCCGTAAGAATGACTTGAACTGCAGCCCTAAGTATGGTGGGCACTGCAGCCCTAAGTATGGTGGGCACTGCAGCCCTAACTAAGGTGGGCACTGCAAGCCTAAAGAGGCCCGACACTGCAGCTCTGAGGAGGCCGGGCACTACAGACCTGAGGAGGACAGGCACTGTAGCACTATGTAAGCCTGGCACTGTAGCTCTAATTAAGATGTTCACTACAGCCCTAAGTAAATTGGGCACTGCAGCCCTACACAAGGTGGGCACTGCAGCCCTAAGGAAGCCCCACCCTACAGCCCTAAGGAGGCCCGGCCCTACAGCCCTAAGTTAACTTGGGCACTGCAGCCCGAAGGAGGCCCGGCACGGCAGCCGTAAGCAAGGTGGGCACTGCAGCCCTAAGGAGGCCCGGCACTGCAGGCGTAAGAAAGCTGGGGACTGCAGCCCTAAAATGATGGGCACTGCCGCCCTAAGCAAGGTGGGCACTGCCGCCCTAAGTAATGTTGGGTCCTGGTGTCCCGAGGAGGCCCGGCCCTGCTGCCCCGAGATCTGCACTGGAGCCTTAAGTTCTCCAGTCAGAGGCCAAGTTCTCCACTCAAAAACTAACTTCTCCATTGAAACATTAAGTTCTCCATTCACAAAGACCATCATTCATAAAGTAATTTTTCTATTTAGAAACTAAGACCATCTTTCTGACAGAAAGTTCTCCACTCTGACACTATGACCAGGACTCTGAGACTAAGTTCCCCTTTCAGAGACTAAGACCTGCATTAGGAAACTAACTTCACCATTCAGAGACTAAGTTCACCATGCTGAGAATAAACCAGCACTCAAAGACTGTGTTCACCATTCTGAGTCTAATACTGGTACTCTAAGACTAAGTTCACCTTTTGAGACTAAATTCTCCATTCTAAGACTAAGACAGGCCTTCTGAGACTAAAACCGCATTCTAATACCGACACCAAAGTTCTCATACTGACACCAGCTTTCTAATACTAATAGCAACACTCTAAAAGCCACACTATCATTCTACAACCAATCCCACTAACATCGACCTTGCATTTAGTTTAGACTGCCACACCAACACTCAGAATTTCTTCCCTAATGAGTGACAACAGCCCCAACCTGTCTTCCGAACTCCTCAGGAACTATGTTCCCGAGAACACCGAAAATGCCCTGCCTGAGAAAATCCCGTCCCTGCACCGGCCTGCACCCAAACATAGGCGATGAACATCGCCTCTCAGACCGGCCAGGACCTGGGAAAAAAAAACCCAGCTGGGGGAAGATAAATCCCTCCCCTGGCTGTTTTTTTTTTTTCTAAAAATCCAAAAAGGAGAACTCTTTCAGTCTACAACACACTCCCCACACACAAGTAAAGCACTAAGCTTACACCGAACGCATCGCCCTCCAACTCCCTGCCACGTCCCACAACTACATGCCATGGTCACAACATTTCCTAAGCAAACACATATACACACACATGCAAAGAGAACACTATAGACTCTGTGACACCAAAAAGACAAACTCTCTCGTGGAAGACCACTCCCAAGATGGAATGCTCTGTCTGTCTCGATCGCCGGTGGGTCGATGGGACAGAGACAGTGAGGCTCCCGCAGAGCCCCAGAACAAACTCTGACCTAACCGTGCGATTCCAACACCGACCGCCGAAACTGCTGTGACGGTCCGGCTGTGAGCCCGACTCTGAAACTGTAATTGTTGCGATGAAACACCCTCCCTTTCCCTCTCCCCCGTGCTACATTTCAATCCCTTGCCTGCCATCCTGACCTCATCTCCTGCCCTCCGGCTCCAAAAAGGAGTCCATCTATTCAGGTTCCGCAGTGGTGTGGGTCTCAAGCCAGCCTCATGGCTCGGAGCTCCCATGTCACAGTCCCAAAAAAGTTTCCTAATGGTGCTCTGGGGCTCTCCTCTCCTGCAAGACCTGAGAGAGTAGAGACGAGTGACCGTCGCTCTGGGGAGAAGTGACTGACCCTGCAGTCATTCTCCTTACCTCCCCGACTCCCTGTGAGTACTCCTCCGACTCCAAAGGCGACTGCACAGCAGCTGCGAGAAAGACTGTGAACCCCGCCATCGTACTGGGCTATGGCGTCAGTCGCCAGCCCAGTATAAAACCCTCTTAGCTTCGTACATCCCCTCTAACTGTGCGGCTTCGCCTCTCCCGATGCGGATGTGAAACCTGAGAAATAAATAGAAATGGATGTCTGCCGATACGGTGCTCGAAATGTCGGCCTTCTCCACGCTAAGCCCTCCCGCCGCTGAGTTACGTCACCCTTTGACGCTTCAAATAAAAAAATGCCTTCCGATACTAAAAACTATTTTGCATTGAGCTGCTGCTTCAGCCGGTTAATGGTCTCTCACTTTAACTGGCAAGGGGGCTGGACAGAGTCAGCTCTGGGCAGACATACACTGAAAGAACAGAGCTGTAAAAACAACCTGGAGCTATGCCCTGAGAGATTACTGAATTTGAGACTCTGAGGCACGACCCCCAGCTGTGCTTTAGCTTTATAAAGCCATAAAAGCTCAAACTGAATAATAACCTGCTCCCTTTACCTGCCCAAAGACACTGCCTCTTTAACAGCCTTTCTTCCCCACCGACCTTACAACTCCTTCCTGCCCCTCTCCGGGCACGCTCTTTTAACTCACCTTTCACGAGGGCAGAGGTCCAAAGCCACACTTGAGACAAACCCCTTTTTGGCTCACCGGTACATTCCTTCTCTAGCCATATACCTTTTCTTCATCTGTAAAAAGGAACGGGAATGATACACCGTTAACCAGGACATCAAGCAAAGATTACCTTTGCCACAACTCCTCCCCCTGAGAACAGCTGCAGGTTTCTTCTTGCCTCACCACCACCACTTACAAATATAACACCTAAAAAAACTCTACACAAAGACACTTACTAATGCACACACTGGTAAGCCTTAACATGAGCTGAAGGTCTTCACTGAAACAAGACCAATTCAAGCCTACCCCCAAAAAAACCCACCTGAAACAAACCACAAAGCTCTAAAGCCGAAAAACCTGAGCTAACACCAGAGAACACACCCTGATGAGAGCTGAACCCCAAATGAGCTCCCTGAGCAAAGGCTGTGCCTCATATACCGCAAGCCCCACCCGCAGCTCCTCCCTCAATGGGCTGGGGCAGGTGAGTGGCAAACCACCACCTGGGCTAAAAGCACCCTGATAAGCCACAGCTCGGTCTTTGTATTACCTGGCTCTGGTTCTGTGGCTGCTCCCTGGTTGTACCGAAGCTGATCCCTGGCTGTTTGGTGAGTGCCCTGCCTGTTCTGCAACTTCTCGCCGTTTCCTCTGGGGGTGCTCCTTGGCTTTGATTTTCTGTTGCATTTTCTCTGGCTCAGATGGGTGAGACTTGGAGATTCAGACTTTGGGGCTGAGGCTCGGGGACTGAAACTCAAGGGCTGAGACTGGGGCTGAGAATCTAGGACTCAGACTCTGTGGCTAAGACTATGGCTGAAACTGTGGCTGAAACTCTGTGGGTGAGATTGTGACTGAGACTCTGGGCCACAGATTTTGGAGCTGATGCTGTCGGACTCAAGCTCTGTGGCTGAGACTGTTGCTGACACTCCATGGCTAAAACTATGCAATTCAGACTCTGGGGCAGAGACTGTGGAGAAGACTGGAATTCAGACTGTGGCTGAGACTCTTTAGCTAAGACTCTGGGATTCAGACTTTGGGGCTGAAGCTGTAACTGAGACTGTGGCTAAAACCATAAAATTCAGACTTTGGGGATGAGCCTGCAGCTGAAATTTTGTGGCTAAGACTCTGGGATACAGAATTAGGGGAATAGACTGAAGCTCAGACTCTGTGGCTCAGACTGTGGCTCAGACTCCGAGAAGGGACTGACTGATGCACTGCAGATGAGACTCTTGTGCTGAGACTGTTCCTAAAACCATTGCTAAGACTCTAAGATTCAGACTTTAGGGATGAGATTGGCTGAGACTCTGAACCATAATCCCTAACCCTAACCCTAATATATGCGAAGGAGCCTTAAGCCTAACCCCTAGCCCAAACCTTAACCCTAAACCCTAACCCCCTAATCCTAACTACTAATGTGAACACTAACCCCTAACTCTCAAACATAATCTAACCATAACCATAGCCATAACTCTGACCTTAAACCCTAATACTAACCCTAACTCTATCCCCTAGCTCTAATCCTAACCCTAAACCTAACCCCTAACCCTAATAATAAACATAACCCTCACCCTAACCCTAACAGCAAACCTCACGGTAACCCTAACACGAACCCAAAACCTAACCCAAACCCTCATCCTAATGCTAACCCTAAGCCTCACCCCACCCCAAACCATAACCCACACGCTAAACCTAACATTAACCCTCACACTAACCCTCCCACTCACCTTAACCCTAACTGTAACCCTAACCCTACCCCTATCTCTGCCCACTTTGGATTAGCCACACCCACGAACGTGATTCTGCCACCTGAGGTCAACCCTAACCGTAACACCTAACCCTAACCCCTAACACTAACCTTAAGCGTAACCCTAAACCTAACCCTAATCCCTAACCGTAATCCTAATCCCTAACTGTAACCCCAACCCCTAACTGTAACCCTAACTCTAACGCTAACCCTAACCCCTAACACTAAGCCTAAGCCTAACTCTGGCCACATAGGGTTAGCCAGAACCACAAGCATGACTCCGCCACCCGATCTCAACCCTAACACTAACCCCTAACAATAACCTTAACACTAACCATAACCCCTAACCTTAACAGTAACCCCAAACCCTAACCCTAACTATAATCCTGATTCTAACACCTATCGCTATCCCTAACCCAACATGGGTTTATAGATGTAATGGATGTAAGGGAGCCCTATCCCTTATAGAACTATAGAAATCCCACACAAGTGTTTCACAGAAGAGACAACCCCCTGCAAAAAAACGTATGTACGAAACCCAGCACTCACAGCGACTGCAGCCATTAGCGAGGGCCTGTGCTTGAGCTACAACAGGAACTAAGAGTCACCTCAGTGCAGGACACGACTCCGTGATGAAGCACAGAGCCTGCTGGACCCCTGCACAGACAACACACAGCCAGGAGCCTGTCCACAGAGCACTGGGACAACCTGGAAACGAGAGACTGCCCAGTTCTGGAGAGGAAGAACTCCTGGACTTTATGTTGGATTAAGAGTAACGACTGGGAGAGCTGGGGATGCATGTTCAACAGTGCAAGTAGAGCGTGCCTGTGCAAGACAAGTGGACCATCTGTTTCAAAGACTCTTCCGTTAGGCATGATATTTACTATCAGATGTAAGAACCCTAACAGCAGATACACCGGAAAAAAATACTAATCATTATACAGCTTCTCTGTCTATAAAATACTGAAAGGGATATGGTCATCCATTATCAAAAAGAACTGTGTTCCTCATACCAAGTAAATGCTTTTATTTCAGGTGTGTTTTGTGGAAAAACCCCGTGAAGGAGATGGTCTTTCAGTACTGAATATCATTGAGACTAAAAAGGGTAGCTGCTTGCCTGGACTTTTCTCATCCTTTAGACACGAGGAGCCAGAGGCAGCCCCCACACTGCTGCAGGGCCCCTTCAGAGCTGCCTGCTGATGCAGACGCTGGGACTAGCGGCAGCTCTTTGTGTCACGTTGAGAAAGGATGCTCTCAGCATCATTGCCAACACACTGGAGAGCTGGAACGGGCCACTTCCAGCAATGTATTTGTACTCCCTTGCTGCACAAACAAGACGACCAGAATCAGCTTTGCCATTTAAGCCTCTCTTCCCTCGTGTGTTCTTCCTCATTCCAGACAGCTCACTGATAGCAGTGGTTTTCCTCAAGCATAGCCCATGGCAGCCAGCATGGGGAGCCAGGGAGGAGGCAGGATGGCACTGACACCCAAAAACCTCTGAGCAGTCAGGAGCTGGCAGGTCAGGAGCCAGGTCTGCCCAGAAACAAGACACTCAAGGCAGTGGGCAAGCTGAAAGCAGGCAAACAAGAGGAGAGCCTTTTCACACAGCTATTTTGTGCAGCGGCGGATAAATACAGAGCTCTCCAAGGTCACTTCTCAGTGAAAACTGCTCACAGAGGTGGTCCGAAATCCCATGAAGTAACACCTCAGAAAGATGCACTCACACAGCTTAGTGCCCAACCTCACCAAGTGCTTGAAAATCACACTAGAAATCCTGCTCTGAGACAAGAAAAACACTTTTTAGGGCAATATTGATCACAAAGAGCTGGTGGCAAATAGGACAGCTGCCAAGCTGATCCAGTGCTCTTTGGATTACAGTTGCAATAGAAAGCTAAAATCCACTGGGAGAGAAACCAGGGATGCAGCTCTAATGAAAACCTAGCAAGCCACAGCTACTTCAGATTCAGAGAAGTAGATTTCAACTCCAAACTGAAATGCAGTGCTCATTTGTTAACTGCTTTCTCCACTTTCAGTCGCAATTCTGAAGCAAAGGCAGTTGCCTTTCTGTACCTGAAGCAATGGGAACAGAGCACAGCAGCACAGTCAGGATACAGAGTTAAGATGCATTTTGAGAATTTTCACATCAAATCATTTTAGACTGAAAAAAAATTACTCAGAACTTTCCTGGCAAATTCCATGGATAACTCCATGCTGAGAAAGATGGGGAGACATCACCAGGCACACTCCTCAGCTGGGGCCCTCACTGACTTTACTGCACCTCCAGAACAAGAACCTTGTTCTGCACTTCTTGCCATGACTGAAGTTGCCATCCCTAAGGAGGAACTCAAGTACAGGGCTTACAACTATGCAGTTTCTCTTCTCCAGGCTCAACAGCCCCACCTTTCTCAGCCTGCCTTCATACAGGAGGTGCTCCAGCCCCTGATCATCCTCGTGGCCCTCCTCTGGACTTGCTCCAACAGCTTCATGTACTTTTCATGTTGTGGACACCAACATGTGCTGTAGCACAGCACAATACAGCACAGAATAGCACAGCATACCACAGCATCGGATGGCATGGCATGGAATAGCACAGCATAGCATCGCATGGGGTGGCATAGCATGGTATAGCACCACATAGCACAGCACAGCAGAGCGTAGCACAGCACAGAACAGCATAGCACAGAATAGCTCATTGGGAAGGGACCTACAACCACCAACTAGTCCAACTGCCTGACTAATTCAGGGCTGACCAAAAGTCAAAGCATTGTCCAAATAAATGCCTCTTCAACACTGACAGCCTTGGGGCACCAACCACCTCTCCAGGAAGCCTGTGCCAGCCCCTGAACACCCTCCCTGTGAAGAAATGCTTCCTTCTATGAATTGTGAGCCTCCCCTGACTCCCAGCTGTCCTGTCCCTAGATCCCAGGGAGAAGAGATCAGCGCCTCCCTGGGGTTTTAGATCCTGACAACAGTTCTGCTTCTCTTTGTTTACCAGCACGTGTCTAAACTCAAACCAGTGTTCATAAACAAAGTAAGCATTCATTTAGCCTTGTGGATTCCCTGGCATGCCTGCATTACTTTTCTAAGTCGCATCTTGCCATAAGGTGACATAGATATCTCCAAAAAAAAACCCAACCCGAAAAAAAGGAAAAACTCTTGAGTCAGAGGGAAGACACAGTTAGAACTGGATAAAGCAAATTAAAGGCAGAGCAAAAGAATCCCCTTCTTGTCTGCTCCGACGGTACCTGGTTTGGGCTGTGGGTACCCATAGGTGGAAGCCTTGCATCTCTCTTTACAAGTGTTGTCTCTCTTGCTGTAAAAGCACCGCAGCTTCAGGTGCTTCTGGTGTCAGGGCAACACTTAGTGAGATTCTTAAAGCCAGCTTAAATCCGGCCTGAAGTGGGGGGGTTGGGCTTTGTTGGTTTTTTTTCTAATAAATGTATTTCTGGATGTGTTTCAGAGAAGAACCTGTATCTTAGCGTGGTGGAATAAATCCCTGGAAAGCTTGCCAATTATTGCTGCCCAGTTGTTCTGGGTTCAGCTCTAACAGTTCTTTTTCTCCTTCTTAGCCACCAACTTAAAATGAGTTCAGAATTTTTATAAAGGATGCACAAAAGCTTTGATTCTTCATTGTCTTACATTTTGGTGCTTGGGTTTTTTGGTTTTTTCTTTTTTGATTTGTTTTTTCCCAATTCTTGTGCAGTATTATCTTAGGGTTGTACGAAACCTTCACGGAGATCCTACTGCCCTGACAGTGGAGTATCCCAGTGTCCTGGGTTGAGCAGCAGCAGTCATTTTTCTCCTTCTTAGGAGCTAGTACAGTGCTGTGTTTTGATCTTTTGGCCTGGGAACAGTGCTGATAACGCCCATGTTTTCAGTTGCTGCTCGAATGTTTGGTCTGGCCAAAGACTTTCTGAGCCTCATGCTCTGCTAGGAAGGAGGGGAAGCTGGGAGGAAGCAGAGACAGGACACCTGACCCAAACTGGCCAAAGAGGCATTCCATACCACAGCACGTCATGCCCAGGAGGTAACCGGGAGTTACCCGAAAGGGTTGGGACTGCAGGGTTGGAGGAGGTATCGGTCGGTGCTCGGCTGGGGGGAGTGGGGCGAGTTATCAGTCAGCTGGTACTGAGGTGTTGTATTCTTTCCTCTTGTTATTTCCTTTATCATTATTATTATTGGTGGTAGCAGTAGTGATTTGTGTTATACCTTAGTTACTGCACTGTTCTTATCTCAACCCGTGGGAGTTGCATTCTTTTTGATTCTCCTCTCCGTCCCTCCAGGAGCAGGGGGAGGGCAAGAAGGGGGGGAGTGAGTGGACGAGGTTTGTGGTTGGGTTTAAACCACGACACCCAGACACACTGGTGAACCCCAAATGTGGTTTTACACAGGGGTCTCACACCCTTCAAACAGTCACGTACCACACACTTGGACCAAGCACTAGCACCCTCACTACCAATTACTAGTCCCAGTCAAACTCTGCCAGGCGCTCATGCTACTTCTGCTGCAGTCCTGCTCTTGCCTACTGATGCAGATGTCCCTGGAGCCAGTCCTGCAAGAGATACTGAGTAATGGTGTGCGGGATATTGCGAGGGTTTCAAAGACATGCTGGAGGGGATGGGATTCTGCCACTACTTCTGCTGTGCTGCAATACCCCTTCTCCTTCACAGACAGCTCTAAGATACCCTCAAGAAAAGTCCTAGTTCCAGGGCTGGGTTGAAGTTTCCAGTAAAAGTCTACTATCGCATCAGATGACAGTGTACATACAAATATATATACATACATACTTAAAAGACCTATTAATACTTTAAAGACTGGCTGATCTAGTAGTTAGGGGGAAGAGAGTCTTCGTAACATGCCTTGTGGGTCCCACCAACCAGAGTCCCAAACACCAGTGACAAGGTGACGAGAGGCAGCAAAGATGCCATCCCAGGGGGATCAGTCTCCTGAGAGGGGGGAGGAAAAAACAACCCAAAAATGCCACAAGCCCCCTTCCCACTTCCACCACTGGGGAAGATTGGGAAGCATGCACGTCAGCATTGCAGAGCCAGAGGTGCCGGCCCCATCCCTTCCTCTTGGACACGAAATTCACCTTCCCAAAAACCACAGCTGGGATGGGAAACCATCGTTTAAGACAGGAGATCACCAGCAGGGCAGGAAAGCATTGCGAGGGGCAGCTGCTGTGTCTGACAAACCAAAGGCCTGAGGGGCTGCTGAAGCAGCCAGGACTGGTGGAACTGGGGCGGAACCCGAGGGAGGGGGCAGTTGGCCCCCGCCCAAGCAACACTGACCAACTGCCATGGCAGGTACAGCAGCAGCTCCCGCTCCTCCTGCCCTCCAGGTAACCCCCAGCCGCCTCTGCCTGCCAAGCTCTCACCCCAGCACCTCTCTGCTTCTCCGAACAGAGAGGCTCCCTCTCCAGCTGCCCATGGCATCGGAGGTGCCCAGAGTGAGCTTCACTGCTCCGGCCATGCCGCCTTCTGTGCATGCCTGTGCGCTGCCCTCTGTCCTGCGGCTGCCGGTCTCCACTGAGCCTGCCCAGGTTCAGCAGCTCCCCAAGGAGCCAGCAGCAGTGGCAGGGCTGGACAGCAGTGAGGACACCGTCCCGAACGTCTGTGATTTGACTGACTCACTCAGTGCTCTCACTGACGTGTTCGAGAGCTCAGTGGTGGGCGGTTGCCAGACAGAGCCAGCAGCAGTGGCAGGGCTGGGGAACAATCAGATCTTATATAAAGGTGACCGTATTCACCTTTGGAACCGGGAGAACTGCTGAGACTTCCAGGGTATGTAAAAAGCGCTTTGATATAGAATACGACGACTCCCTAGGTTGGACCACTGCGTACAACGGAAACATTGGACTGATTACATAGATGACAAGAGTGAGGTCACGAAAACAGCCAATATTCTCCTGATCGTAAACAGTCACACAACCACTTCTAAAGAACGGGAAAAATGACAGCTCGTGCCGATATTTATCAAGAAGTGTTCCCAACCTGTCACTCTGGCATGCCAATTCGAAATAAAATCGACTGCATGGCCAGTCATTATGGCAAATCTTTACCAGATACCTAGCCTAAATCCAGACTGTACCCTATCTATGTCTTGCATGAGTGCAGTGTTCCTACTCTTTTAATATCCAGGAAGACAGTGCTTTATCTTGTGTACGATATGTAGTAGAGAACCACAGATAGAGATGAGCCTGTAGGCAAATTAACATTAAAATACCAGAAGATCAATCCTCTAAAAAATGTAATTTGAACCTTTCCTTCAGGGGAAAGAGGGAAGGGGGAATTTATTGACAACGCACGGTTGGAGCCGGTACTCAAGATAAAACCTGTAAGATACATGTAAGACCTCGCTGGGGGAAATACCCCACAACAATATCTGGTAAAAATAACACCCAGATTCTGATCTGTGCCCAAAGATATGGAAGCATATTCTATCCTAAACTTTTCTTTAAGGGGCCTAATAACTATACCCCCGAGATAACAATATCCCGCATAAGACCAGATCAAAATCAAATTTTAATTAACTGTTCTCAGAGGGAAACTTGCCGACTTGGTCTTGCAGTTGCCGAACCAAGTACTCTAGCATTTAACTGGAAACAAGGACTTGACAGAATAACAATCAGGCTGAGAGTGGAAGTCTCCACACATGCTACACCTACTCCCTTCTCCCCTACACACTTCTCCCCTTTAGAATGCTCAGTCAAATATCACAGCCTCTCATTTGCAGGACCTTATGTGGTAAGGCAATCAAATGAACAAAAATTCATGCTAGACCCCAAATACTCTTTAAAGAAAGTGGTGGTAAAGCTACAAGCTTATATCTCAACCATAAAATCAGAATGTAAATCCTTTAGTAATCAAAGCCTTATAGGATGGGGAACCTGGATTCAGTCTAGAACACCCCGTACTACACCTAGAAGGGATTAGACGTGGTCTTGAACTCCACTGACCAAGAAGTCTTAGGAAATAAATTAAGTACAGTCACCTCAGAGCTGGGAAATCTAGAAATTCCACTCAGATCGTCTCTCCTTACCATTGCTGAAACACAGCGGCTGGTAAGTGATCTTACAACAGGGTTAGCAGAACACACCTCCCAGGACCTTCCCAGGACCTATATCGTGTTACTACCTTCCTAGGGAATTTGCGAGGAAAAGTGCCCCTAGCCTTAAGCTGTATTCAGTCACAACTTCGGTTACAGTCTGTTGCAGTGGCTATTATTAGGGAAGGAGAAACAGGACTTCTGCACAACAGGTACAAACAATTATTGCCAGAAATCATGCTACCACAAAGTTCAAGAAAACATTTCAAGCATGCTGGAAACTAGTAAATTTCATGTATAACCTATTTCAAAGACAAATCACTGCTTTTGTATTGACAATTGAGCATGCCAAAATATTAGACATATTTCCTGTATTGTCTCTAGGGAAGATACACCGGGATGATGGGCCACAATGTATGGGCAAGATTTAACACTAGGACCCAAAATTGACAAACGGGAAGTACAGAACCATGTACCTCAAGAGAACACTTAGGGTTTACCTGTGAAAATCCTAGAACTGAAAACAAAGATCTTTGTCTCGATACTGAGGATAGTACTTGCATTTTCTAAATCACCCGTCACTCATGCAAGATCCCAAGTGTATTATATTGGACAAGGATGTGCTTGTGTAAGAACCGTGTGTGAGAATGTAACAATTGATAGCTGTATTGAAGAAACAAATGCTACTAACTTTTGTGTGTGTAATCTTACCAAAATCATTGGATGCGATTTTAACTATACCATCCCTGTAACTACTAATCAACTACTACACGATACCTATGTGTTACACCATGATATATCTGCCCTACAGATTGGGATGAAAATAGAAATGCTAAAGAAAGTGTTCTATCACCCAGACCTCGAGAAGATGATACGGAAGGCCAATGAAACTTCTCACCAAGCAGTATGGACTGTTACGCATAATGTAGAAGAAATTAAAGAAATCATCACCGACACCAAGAAAACCGGAGAGCACCACTAGTAGGAAATTTTCTTGGTAGGGACAAAATGGCAATCTCCTACAGCAACTCAACTTTTGAAGATACTGGTCCACCCTGTGCTTGTGCTACTACTGACTACGGCTTTATTAACAGTTGTTAATTTGTGGAGGTGGTGGAAAGTTCGTACGGTAGCTCAACAAGTGTGCATACTATGGACTGTGCAAAAGAATTTGCACTGTTTGAAAGAAAAGGGGGGAAACTGAGAGCAAGCCATTAGGCCTTAGCTGAAATAACTTGACTTTTTAGCAGGAGTGTGACTTAGCACCGAAACATGAATGCTCGCTCAACAGGGAGCCCCTCTGAGGGTGGGAACCTGCTCTTCTGGTGGGGCATGATAAACAATGCATTAGAATTCTGGCCTGTGGGCACCTTGCATCTGCTTCCAGAAATTGCTTCTAAGCAGGGACATTCCTAATGGTAAGGCATGATAACAATCTCAACAAAGAACTAAGCAAGTAGCTCACAGGTATTAGCAGTTGAAAGCTCAAAGGTAACCAACAGACTGTCACTGTAGCCCTAACCCAAGTTAGGGGCTAGTAGCAGTAGGACAAGAGGACTACAGTTCTATAACTTACCCAATTGTATGTGTCCCCACCACTGGGCAGCCGTCTTCTGGGGTGTGCAGAGACTGTGCCTTCAGTGGCCCTGGCACTTGCTGCGCTTTACCTCACATGCAACTCCTCCACTGAGCTCTGCAGCTGGATGGGGCAGCTCCTTTGCACCAGCTCCCTCCTGCTTTCCTTGGGGAACTGGGCTGCACCAGGCACAGAGAAGCTTTCTCTTCAGTGCCTACAAACACAAGTTACACACTATGCAATAACTCCTCCGCTTTAGGACAAGTCCAAGCAGCGTCTAACGTGATCACCCTTCCATAGAGTTTTGCACAGAACAGTTTCAAAATGAGAGTTATGAAACGAGAGACATAAACACGATGAAGGTGTTGACCAAAGGGTTAATGAGACTTCTGAGAAAAGGGACCAGTTCCCAACTCCCTGCAGCTCAAAGCAGGAACCAGAGCTGAGAGGATCTGAATGACCAAAGAGCAAGTGGAGGAGGAAACCTGAGAGCAATGGGAAGGCCACATGTCCGGATAGTCTGCTGGGAAGATGTCCTTAGACATGGCCATTTGATCAGGAGTGGAGGAAAAACCTTAATGATGAGGGTGATGAAATTATAGACAGAGTACGTGTAATACAAGTACAGCAGGGAGATCAAGATTTCTACTCTTGCCATTAATACACTGCCTGGAATTTCTCATTCTGTTATGGTGGGAAAATATTGCCAGGTCTTGAATGTACACAAGTGATTGAGCTGATGGAAATGTGCTTGTATATTTGTGTGCATATTTCATTTACACAGACATCAACTGATGACTGACAGGCCTCCAGGCATTAAAACAAGATCATTTGTGTCCTGCACAGAGAAAGCTGTGTGCCCTGAAAACCTTGCCCAGGACTCCTCCCTTTGCAGAGAGCGGGTTGCTGAAGTGTCAGAGTCTCTTTGCTGGTGAGGATGTCAGTTGAGATGGTCACCTACTAGAGGATTCATGTCCCATCAACATCTGCTCTGCTCCAGTTAGCAATAGGGCCCAACATCATCACAGGATCTTAAGAGAAGAGAGGTTGGAAGGGAGGTCTCATGTCCAACCCGTCAGGAACAGGGCCAGAGCAAGTGGTTCAAGGCTTGATTCAGTCTGAGTTGGAAATCCCCAAGGTCAGAGACTGCACAGCCTCTCTGGGTGACCTGATGCAGTGCTTGCCTGAGCCCGTGGGAACAAGGTTTCCTTCTGTCCTGGCTGAACCTCCCCTCTGTCACTATCCCCATTGCCTTCTGTCCTCCCACCAGGCACCATGGTGAGGAGCCAGGCACTGTGTTCTCCACATCCTCCTTGCCTGTACAAGCAGCCAGTCCCCCACAGCCTTCCCTTCCCAAGATCTCAGGTGCACATCAGCCTTCCCTTCTCCGGGCTGGACAAGCCCAGCTCCCCCAGCCTCTCCCAACACGCGATGGTAGTTTGGTTTTGGTTGTCTGGACTTTGGTATGCGGTGGAGGTCAGGATCCTCCAAAGAGGGGATCCTGAAAAGGGCCCCATTGGGTTGCATTTTTCAACCGTCTGGGTGGAGGTCAGGACCACTGCCTCCACAGGGGTGTTTGAAGAAATCCCCATTGGGTTGCATTTCACAACACTGGAAACAAATCGCTGAACCCCCAGGTGGTTCGGTCACTCAGGAGACTTTGGAACAAAGTGGTGGACCCCTGAGGGGTTTGGTTACTCAGGAGACTCTGCTAAAATACTGTCATCAAAGCTGGATGTTATTCTTGAGACGAGAAGGAAAGTAGGATGGAGTAGCTTATGCAGAAATGTTTTTCACTCTGAGATATCACCTGGTATGGCAAAAGGATTGTGGATTTAATTTTGCACTCCAGGACCTGTTAGCATTGTCCTTGGAGAAAGACAATAAAATTTGCTTAAACGCTGTTGCTCTTTGTGCACCATAGGGCACTAAACATCTAAGGAATGTGGAGAAGGATATGGATTTAATGGCAGCCCCCTGGAGAAGAGGTATTGTGAATAATGGGGTTGAAGGTGGTGAAAATGAGAATCAAGCACAAGCACCAGCACAGGCCCCAGAGATACTGGGGGGGCATGCTGAAGGATTTAGCCCTACAGCAGGGCAAACTAGGGGAAAATGAGGGGAAAACGAGGGGAAACTGTGATTGCAACTTTAAGTCAAGCTGTGTGTAATGATGGTCTGCTCATGATGGAGATCCCCTTTACCGTTATAGATCTGAATAGTTGGAAACAAGTGGCTGGTGATTACGCACCATGCTTTCGAGAGTGTTCACAGAAATATAATTATTCATATGGCTGGGACCGCATTAAAGCGACAAATAACAGCAGGCACAGCAGCAGGTACAGGGAATCTTCACGTACCTATCCCCAATCCTAACTGGGGCCCTAACTGGGACAGGCAAGCTTTGAAACAATATCGGAGGTGGATTTTATTCGGTATTAGGAATGCGGTCCCCAAGACAGTGAACTGGTCTAAGCTATATATGAAATAAAGCCAGATGTAAATGGATCACCTTCTGGATTCATGGGAAGATTAAAAGAGGTGATGCATAAATATACTCATATTGATCCTGAATCAGAGGAAGGAAGAGAAGAGTTAGGCCAGTTAACAAGAAGTCAATCCATGGAAGACATAAGAAAAAATGGACAAAAACTTAAGGGGGAGGACCAATGTGATTTGGTAAAAATAATGGATGTGGCCTTGGAGACCTACCACCATCGGACCAATATTGCTCTGCGGCAAGTTCTCGGAAATGGTTCAAATGGTTCAATGATACTGGGAAGTGTTTTGAGTCCCTGATTATTAATATATATATTATTAATAGAATATAATTATTAATATAATACAATATTGTGTTTTGTGGGTTATAGTGTGTCAGGTTTCAACTAGGAATTTGTTCATGTATACGTGGGGGCATAAGATAAGCTCCAGAGTAAAACTGGACTCTTGAGGGGGGAAAAAAAATACACCAAAAATAATTGCTGCCTGTAGCTTTCCCACAAGAAACCAGGAGAGGGGGGTGTGGCCCAGGAGGAGAGGAAACAAGGATTACATGGAAAGGGCTGTGAACAGACTCCACAGGTTGCACCCCAACGGAAAATGCCCTCAGAATCAAAATAAACACAGGACGTTTAGTGGAACGTCAGGACAGGCAGAGAGAATTCTTACTTCAGATGAAGACTGAGGAGGCGCGGGGGAAGATTTGAATCCCTCCCCAGCAGAGCCCCCGGCTACAGCTAGGTTGGGGAATGAGAAGGTAAAATTTCTTGTAGAAACAGAAGCTACTTATTCTGTTATAAATACTTGTAAAGGGCAATTAAGCAAACAAACAGCTTCGGGCGTTGGTGCCACAGAGTGGACAGGAACCCGGCCTTCCTTTACATTTGAGAAATTGGCAAACAGATGCTGACCAATCAATTTCTCTGCATGCTCGAGTGCCCCATGCTGTTATTGGAGAGAGATGTACTGAGTAAATGACATGCATCAATTAGGATTAAAGAAAGAAAATTCAGGTACATGTTCCTGATGAAAAGGCTGTGAAGGCCCGAGTTTTTATGTTACAGAAACCATCCACTGAGCCGGATCTCCCAGAGGAAGTGGGTATAGCCGCAAGTATGGGCTGCCGGAGCACTGGGACGATCAGGAGATGCAGAAGCAGTAACTATTCCTCTGAAACCAAACATCACACCACTAAGACAGAAAGAGCATCCTGTAAAACTGGAAGCAAGAAAAGGACTAGAGCCTCTAATAGAAAAATTTATCGAATACTTTGGGCCAAAAATGGACTGTATTTGTACTTCACGTGGAAACAACCATTCTGGAACAGAAAAGCAGCCACTGGCTTTCCCCAAGCAGGCTGCGCTTCCATGGCAAGAAGACATAGGCTTGAAAGTGCTGTGACACGGCATGGGGTGCTGGCAACTGGGCTCCCCAAATCCCACCTCCCCATTGGTGTGACCGTGCCTGGGAGCAGCAGCATCTCCCTATGGAATACCAGGAGCCCCGGAGCCTGGTGCCACTCACCCACAGCTGTCCCAGGAGCCTTGCACCAGCCAGGCCGAGGCCAGCAGGATGATGACATGGAGCAAAGCCATCGCTGCCACCACCACTAAGAGTGACACCAAGGAGGTGACACCAGGGAGGTGAGACCAAGGAGCTGCAAGCAAGGAGCTGCAAGCAAGGAGCTGCAAGCACCACTGCACCCAAAGCGCAAGTGCCCCTGGGATACGGGTGCTGGATGCAGGTCCCTTGGAGCTGGGGCTGATGTCATAGAGAGGCAGGTTCCATGGGGGGAGCTCCATGGGGAGGGGGGTGGGTCAGGGGTGTCGATGGGGGCTTCCATGGGGAGATGGGGGGGTTCTGATGCGCTTGGGGTGCTCTGAATCCCTATGGGATGCTCTGGAGCTCTGTATGATGCTGTGGTTGTGGGATGCTGAGAATCTCTGTGGGGTGCTCTGCTTTGTGGGATGCTCTGGAGCCCTGTGGGATGCTCTGAATCCCTCTGGCATGCTCTGCTTGTGGGATGCTCTGAATCCTTGTGGGATGCTCTCCTTGTGGGATGCTCTGAATCCCTCTGGCATGCTCTGCTTCCTTGTGGGATGCTCTGAATCCTTGTGGGATGCTCTGATTCCTTATGGGATGCTCTGACTGTGGGATGCTGTGAATCCCTGTGGGATGCTCTGCTTGTGGGATGCTGTGAATCCCTCTGTGATGCTCTGGATGTCTATGGGATGCTCTGAACCCCTACGGGATGCTCTGCTTATGGGATGCTCTGAATCCCTATGGGATACTCTGCCTGTGGAATGCTCTGAATCCCTATGGGATGCTCTGCTTGTGGGATGCTGTGAATCCCTGTGGGATGCTCTGCTTGTGGGATGCTGTGAATCCCTCTGTGATGCTCTGGATGTCTATGGGATGCTCTGAACCCCTACGGGATGCTCTGCTTATGGGATGCTCTGAATCCCTATGGGATACTCTGCCTGTGGAATGCTCTGAATCCCTATGGGATGCTCTGCTTGTGGGATGCTGTGAATCCCTCTGGGATGCCCTGCTTGGGGGATGCTCTGAACACCTATGGGATGCTTTGCCTGTGGGATGCTCTGAATCCCTATGGGGATTTAAGGTCCCTTCCACCCCACACCACGCTGTCTGACTGTAAAGTACGATCTGCATTTGGCTGCAGAAGAGCTCTCAGCACTGAGTCAGGCCCAGGAGCAGGTGCAGACATTTGTGCAGAACATCCTGTCTCTGCTGCTGGCCTCGCCAGAGGCCACTGGAGACCGCTGAGGGCAGGTCAGGGCTGGAGAACAGCCAGGATAAAGGGCAGCAGCGCCACCTCCTCTGAAGGAAGCCCAAGGGCTGAGGCTCTGCAGTCTCTCCTTTCCCCTGCACCACCCTTGGCTTTCAGCCCCACAGCAGAGCCCTTCTGCAGCCGCTTCTCAGCTCTTGTTGTTCGCTGGCAGCTTCCAAAGGCACGTGTGCCTCTGCCAGAGGCAGAGCAATGGCCCAGCCCGTGCTGCGCTGTGTGGGGCGCTATGATGGCACCATCAAGGGAGTGCAGGGCTCGGCAGCGCTGGCAGGAGCAGAGCTGTGGGGCCTGACCCTGCTCCTGGGGCAGAGGTGGGTAAGCTCCAGCACTTGGGGTTTTTGGGCAGGAACCTTGGGCAGTTAACCCCTAGGGTTAACTCCGGTTAGAGGTAACCCTAACCCTAACCCTAACCCTAACCCTAGTTAACTCCGGTTAGGGTTAACCTAACCCTAAACTTAAGTCTAACACTCAGCCTAAGCCTAACCCTAAACCTAACACTAAGCCTGGGATTAATCCCGCCCCTAGGGTTAATTCCGATTAGGGTTAATGCTAACCCTAAGGCTAAACCTAACCCTAACCCTGGGGTTAACTCCACCCCTAGGGTTAAATCCGGTTAGAGGTAACCCTAAACTTAACCCTAACCGTAACCCTAATCCCAACCCTAACCCCTAACCGTAACCCGGACCTTAACCCTAAGACCTAACACTAACCCTAATCCTAACCCAGCCTAACCATAACCCTAACTTAATCCTGACCGTAACCCTAATCCTAACCCTAATCCTGGGGTTAACTCCGCCCCTAGGGTTAACTCTGGTGAAGGTTAACCCTAAACCTTACCCTAACCCTAAACCTAATCCTAACTGGAACCCTAACCCTAACCCTAAGGCTCAACCTGGTGTTAACTCCACCCCTAGGGTTAACTCCGGTTACGGTTAACGCTAACCCTAACCCTATCCCTAACCCTAACACCTAACCCTAAACCTAACCCTGTACCTAACCCTGACCCTGACTCTAACCCTAAACCTAACCCTAATTCGGAACCTAACCCGGACCGTGATCCTAAGCCGTATAATATTCATGGACCACGACCTGCCGCATCCAACACTTGTGGGTCTCGGCATTGGCCCAAGCCACGTCCATGAGTCTGAGCATCATGAACCAATCCGTGGTGAAGCTGGGAGGGAGTGGAAGAGCAGGGATTGGAGCCATAGGACAAGGGCTGATGGGTTCCGACAGGGAATTGCAGGCTGGAGATAAGGAAGGGATTCCCTAAGAGGGTGCTGGGGAACTGGGATGGCATGGGTGGAGAAGGTTTGGCTGCTCCATCCCTGGCTGCAGTGCTGCAGGCCAGCTTGGAGCAAGCTGCTCTATGGAAGGCATCCCTGCCCATGGCAAGGGGTTGGAAGTGGATGATCTCAAGCTCCTTTCCAACCCACCCCACTCCATGATCCATAAGCATTGCATTCCATTCCATACCATTCCATTTTAATCTATTCTAATCCATTCTATGGAGAAGAGGGATGGGAAGGAGCCACACTGCGGCTGCTTCGCAAAGGAAAGCAGCGTGCCTTAGGCTCAAGGGCTGTCAAGCTGGAAGCAGCCTTCTCCTGAGCGCTCTTCCCAGTGCATCCAGGATGGGGAAGGGGACGGGATGGGAGCTGCTCCTTGCCTATTCCCCATGGCTGGAATCCCTTCTCCCCCTTACTTTTGCCCGACGAAGCAGTGAGCGGCTGTGAGGACCCATTGAGGGGTGATCATAGAATCATAGAATAGTTAGGGTTGGAAAGGACCTCAAGATCATCTAGTTCCAACCCCCCTGCCATGGACAGGGACACCTCTCACTAAACCATCCCACACAAGGCTTCATCCAACCTGGCCTTGAACACCGCCAGGGATGGAGCACTCACAACCTCCCTGGGCAAGCGATTCCAGTGCCTCACCACCCTAACAGGAAAGAATTTCCTCCTTGTATCCAATTTAAACTTCCCCTGTTTAAGTTTTAACCCATTACCCCTTGTCCTGTCACTACAGGCCCTGACAAAGAGTCCCTCCCCAGCATCCCTGTAGGCCCCCTTCAGGTACTGGAAGGCTGCTCTGAGGTCTCCACGCAGCCATCTCTTCTCCAGGCTGAAAAGCCCCAACTTCCTCAGCCTGTCTTCATACGGGATGAGGGACCCCCCGCAGATGTGCGGGAATGCGGTGGCTGTGGGGAACTGGATGCTGAGCATCCGTGGCCAGGCGCCCCGCTGCGCATCCGTGCCTCCGACGATGCGCGACATCCCGTAAGAATCAGCCGTGAGACGGGTACCGCAGGTCCCTCTTGAAGCAGAAGCTCAACACTTGATGGTTAGCGATGAAGGGCGAGCATTGTCCCACCCCATTGGGTGCTGCAGGGAAAAGGGACCCTACGCAGTGTCCCAGAGATGAGCGTCATCCTGCCTCCTAGGGTGCTGCAGGACAAAGGACCCTATGGGGTGCCCCATAGCTGTGCTGTGCCAGCGCATGGGCTGATGGCAAGCAAGTGGGGCTCCTCAAATCCCACCTCCCCATTGGTGTGACCGTGGCTGGGAGCAGCAGCATCTCCCTATGGAATACCAGGAACCCTGGAGCCTGGAGCCACTCACCCACAGCTGTCCCAGGAGCCTTGCACCAGCCAGGCCGAGGCCAGCAGGATGATGACACGGAGCAAAGCCATCGCTGCCACCACCGCTAAGAGTGACACCAAGGAGCTGCAAGCAAGGAGCTGCAAGCAAGGAGCTGCAAGCACCACTGCACTCAAAGCGCAACTGCCCCGGGGATACAGGTGCTGGATGCAGGTCCCTTGGAGCTGGGGCTGATGTCATAGAGAGGCAGGTTCCATGGGGGGAGCTCCATGGGGAGGGGGGTGGGTCAGGGGTGTCGATGGGGGCTTCCATGGGGAGATGGGGGGGTTCTGACGCGCTTGGGGTGCTCTGAATCCCTATGGGATGCTCTGGAGCTCTGTATGATGCTGTGGTTGTGGGATGCTGTGAATCTCTGCGGGGTGCTCTGCTTTGTGGGATGCTCTGAATCCCTCTGGCATGCTCTGCTTCCTTGTGGGATGCTCTGAATCCTTGTGGGATGCTCTGATTCCTTATGGGATGCTCTGACTGTGGGATGCTGTGAATCCCTCTGGGATGCTCTGCTTGTGGGATGCTGTGAATCCCTCTGGGATGCTCTGGATGTCTATGGGATGCTCTGAACCCCTACGGGATGCTCTGCTCACGGGATGCTCTGAATCCCTATGTGATACTCTGCCTGTGGAATGCTCTGAATCCCTATGGGATGCTCTGCTTGTGAGATGCTGTGAATCCCTGTGGAATGCCCTGCTTGGGGTATGCTCTGAACACCTATGGGATGCTCTACCTGTGGGATGCTCTGAATCCCTATGGGGATTTAAGGTCCCTTCCACCCCACACCACGCTGTCTGACTGTAAAGTACGATCTGCATTTGGCTGCAGAAGAGCTCTCGGCACTGAGTCAGGCCCAGGAGCAGGTGCAGACATTTGTGCAGAACATCCTGCCTCTGCTGCTGGCCTGGCCAGAGGCCACTGGAGACCGCTGAGGGCAGGTGAGGCCTGGAGAACAGCCAGGATCAAGGGCAGCACCGCCACCTCCTCTAAAGGAAGCCCAAGGGCTGAGGCTCTGCAGTCTCTCCTTTCCCCTGCACCACCCTTGGCTTTCAGCCCCACAGCAGAGCCCTTCTGCAGCTGCTTCTCAGCTCTTGTTGTTCGCTGGCAGCTTCCAAAGGCACTTGTGCCTCTGCCGGAGGCAGAGCAATGGCCCAGCCCGTGCTGCGGTGTGTGGGGCGCTATGATGGCACCATCAAGGGAGTGCAGGGCTCGGCAGCGCTGGCAGGAGCAGAGCTGTGGGGCCTGACCCTGCTCCTGGGGCAGAGGTGGGTGAGCTCCAGCACTTGGGGTTTTTGGGCAGGAACCTTGGGCAGTTAACCCCTAGGGTTAACTCTGGTTAGAGGTAACCCTAACCCTAACCCTAACCCTAGTTAACTCCGGTTAGGGTTAACCTAACCCTAAACTTAAGTCTAACACTAAGCCTAAGCCTAAGCCTTACCGTAACCCTACGCCTGGGATTAAACCCGCCCCTAGAGTTAATTCCGATTAGGGTTAATGCTAACCCTAAGGCTAAACCTAACCCTAACCCTGGGGTTAACTCCACCCCTAGGGTTGAATCCGGATAGAGGTAACCATAAACTTAACCCTAACCCTAACATTAACCCTAACCCTAACCGTAACCCTAATCCCAACCCTAACCCCTAACCGTAACCAGGACATTAACCTTTAAACCTATCACTAACCCTAATCCTACCCAGCCTAACCATAACCCTAACTTAATCCTGAACGTAACCCTAATCCTAACCCTAATCCTGGGGTTAACTCCGCCCCTAGGGTTAACTCTGGTGAAGGTTAACCCTAAACCTAACCCTAACCCTAAACCTAATCCTAACGCTAAACCTAATCCTAACTGGAACCCTAACCCTAACCCTAAGGCTCAACCTGGTGTTAACTCCACCCCCAGGGTTAACTCCGGTTACGGTTAACCCTAACCCTAACCCTAACCCTAACCCTATCGCATAACCCTAAACCTAACCCTATCCCTAAACCTAACACCTAACCCTAAACCTAACCCTGTACCTAACCCTGACCCTGACTCTAACCCTAAACCTAACCCTAATTCGGAACCTAACCCGAACCGTGATCCTAAGCCGTATAATATTCCTGGACCACGACCTGCCGTATCCAACACTTGTGGGTCTTGGCATTGGCCCAAGCCACGTCCATGATTCTGAGCATCATGAACCAATCCGTGGTGAAGCTGGGAGGGAGTGGAAGAGCAGGGATTGGAGCCTTAGGACAAGGGCTGATGGGTTCTGACTGGAACAAGCCCTGGAGCATCCTGGGGATACCACTAGAGAATCCCAGCGAATGCCTGTAGCACCTCCGGTGTACCCCATGGACCCAGTCAGAGCTCATGCATCACAATGACCTTGGGGACATGGGACCACAGGGGTGGCTGATTCTGGAACACTCCATGTTCAGGTGTGCAAGGCCACGGAGCCCCACGGAACCCTTCAGCAGATGCACCGGGAGACGACAGCTGCCCCATGGAGCACAAGCTACCGGTGGAGGAGGCAAGAGCAGCTCCTCTGGTGGTTCCCGTCTTGGTGCCTCGGAGCCGGTTCCACCTGTGGAGACAGGAGCGTGGAACGAGGTGGGTGGCGATGGCGATCTTGGGGTGCTTTAGGAGTTGCCAAGAACACCTCAAGTGACTTCCCCAGAGTGGCTGCTTTAGACTGGGTGTGCGAGTTGCGCTGGCTGAGCCGGCAGCGGAGCGCTGCGGCTGCGGAGGGATGATCCTGGGATCTGGCCTCATTTCTTGTGGGGAGAAGAGGGGCCTGTGGGGTTGGGACAAGGGGAAGGGCTTTAACCTGACAGAGAGGGGAGACTGAGAGGAGATCTTAGGATCTGTGACAGGAGCTGGGCGCTAACGTCTCCTTTCTCCTGCAGGCCATATGCTCGCTCCCTGCTGCTCCACTGACCTCAGGCCAGTGTCAGAGCGACTCGTCTCGGCCATGGGCTGCACCGTGTGCCTGAAGGTTCCACCGCTGCAGGGAGGCAGAGCTGTCATCTGGGAATACAAAACTGCCCAGCAGGAGGGAGCCATCCGCTGTTATGCTTTCGATGGAGCCAGCACCACCGCTCCCCCTACGAGAGCCACGTGAGGTTCAACAGAAGGAACTTCTCGCTGCAGATGGTGCTGCAGTGGGGGGAGCACTGGCTGTAGCACTTCAGGTCCCAGCTGGAGCCCACGGGCTGGCTGCAGCTGCACGTTGTGGGTGAGTGATGAGATAGAAACATTCCTCCTCCACAGCCAGAGAGCTTGAAGGTGCTCTGGGTCCGAGACCTGGGGTACTGTGGCTTTGAACACTGACAGTCACTCCATGTCTCCCAGAACCACTTTCTGAGGCAGAAACTGTGCGCAGCTCATCCGTGAAGGTAGCTTTTTGCTTGGAGGGTGTTTGGGGGGGTTAAATTCAGTCTGGGTGCAGACACTGTGGATTGTCTTCTGCAGAGATGAAGCAAATGTGGTGCTGCCCATGATGCTGGCAAGCATTGCCATGGGCTCGCTGGCAGGTGAGTGCTAGGCCTGGCTATTGCCCTGGCTTTTTGGCCACTGCAGTGGGCGCTGCATGCAAGGAGGGATGTGGGAAGAGGCTCTGTGCTGGCTGAGGTGACGTGGTCATGATGGGACCTGGGTTTCCTCCCCGTTAACCCTGTGTGCAGGGACTGGGGCTTTGCCACTGCTGTCCTTGCAAAGCAGGGCATCCCCTATCCAAGGAGGTTGTGTTGTTCTCTGCTCCTTTCCAACTTCTGCCTAGGACAGCCCTTAGCTGCAGCCCAGCAGTGCTGCTCTGCCTCTCTTTTGCTGCAGGGACTCGGTCCAACATTTCTTGTATTCCAGACTGGGAAATGCTCTGTGCGCTCTGGGAAAGCCTGAGAGTCCCCTTTCAGTCGTCCTTTCGAGGTCATCCTCTCCTCACCATGCTATTGATTCCTGAATCCTGGAATCCCAGACTGGTTTGGGCTGGAAAGGACCTTAAAGCTCACCAGTTCCAACCCTTGCCACGGGCAGGGACACCTTCCACTAGAGGAGGTTGCTGCAAGTCCCTGTATCCAACCTGGCCTTGAGCACTGCCAGGGATGGGGCAGCCACAGCTTCTCAGGGCACCCTGTGAGGGCTGGGGCATCCCCGTCCCCACGAGGCACACAAGGAGGGCTCTGTGTTTTGACTCTGCTTTATTGATTGTCCAGAAGAGTTTGTGTGGGTGTGTTCTGTGACAGCACCGCTGCTGCCTTTGGAGCTGTGCCCCCCATGTCCCTCCTGTCCCCTCTCCCTTCTCCTCATGGACTCTCTGTGCCCCAGGCTGCAACCCAGGGGCAGATTCCCAAGGCTCCTGGTTTCCTCCTCTGCTGCTGGAGCTGAGCCAGAGCCCTCAGCCTTTGCTCGCCCCCCCCATCCCTTGGGTGTTGCTGGGCCCACAGGAGCGCTGGGACAGAGGGGGCTCTCTCCTTGAGGTTCAGTGTCTATGAAAGAGGTGACTTGAACATGAAAGTACTTTTTGTTCCGTCAGGGCCAGTTTGAATAGGTCACAGGAAGAGCCATGCTCAGCAAAACCCCATTCTACTGTGAAAGGGTGGTGGGGGTGTACAGGCCCAAGTGACTGGTATGGTTTTAATTCCTGTGTTAGGTATTTCCTGCTTCCTCCTGCTCTGGATTCCATTCCCATGGTTTTCCCTTTCATAACAGTGAGTACAGTGAGCAAGCAGTGATAGAGAATCCAGGGCCATGTTTCCTCCAGTGTCCTGGAGGACCCACAAGCTGTTGTAATTCCTTCCTAGACTGGGGCATCTGCCCTTGTTCTGTTTTTCTGAAGGTGTCTGCAGCAATCACTGCACTGCTGCTGTCCACCAAGTACCCCCCGGTTTGACTGGTTTCTGCTTGGTTTCTGACATTCCTTAGGTGGAACTTCAACTTCTGCACCACGCAGTGCTCGCCACACTGTGGTTGCTGTAGTTCTTTGGGGCAATCTCCTCTGATTAAGACATCATATATATATATATTGTTACATTTTATCCTTCTGAAGAAGTGAGAGTTTTGTGGTGCTCATGGGAGGGAGCTGAGTCCCCTTCCAGCCCTTCCAGTCCCCTGAATCCCTTCCTTCAGCAGGGGTAAAGGAGCTCCCAGCCTGTCCTGGCCTGCCTGTCCTGGTTGATGAGGGGACAAGAAAAAGGCTGCCCACAGCTGTTGATGTGTCACCTTCCCTGGAGGTATTTAAAAGACATGTAGATTTGGGACTTGTGGACATGGCTTAGTGCTGGACTTGAGAGTGTTTGGTTAACGCTTGGACTCGATCTTAAGGGTCTTTTCCAACATAAATGCTCTGTGTGCTCTGGGAAAGCCTGAGAGTCCCCTTTCAGTCCTCCTTTCGAGGTCATCATGATTCTACAAAATCTTGATTTTTAGATCCAACTCTGTCTCTCAGCTGAGAAATGACACTGCAGGAAGGCAGTGTGTCCCCCAGCTGAGGGATGGAACATGGGTGCTTTTTAAGGCATGAATGCATGATTCCAATTCTTAGTGAAAAGCAGAAAATATTTATTAATTATGTTGGCACCTATTGGATAAGCTTTTCTGAATGAGCATCTCTACTCCCTGCTGAAGGGTGAAACCTAGACAGATGAGAAAAAGGCAGTAATCAGCATAGGCTGGCCCAGTTCCAGAGCTAGGTAACACAGCCAAAACACAGTAAAACAAAACTACAGCTTAACCTCACAGTAATGCTAGCAATATTAGAGAGTCTTCAGCAGAGGTGCACTGACCCTGACAAGGTTACTGAATTTTAATTTCTTTCTTTGATCAAATGTATCTAAAGTCATCATCCCCGAATAGCAAAACATATCAATAGCCAACCAGAAGATCATGCACAAAAGACAAAAGGTCACACTCCTCAAAGTCTGAGAGGCTTTATGCATGCTCGTGCTACATTCTTCAGTCTTCAAAGGGGGTCATTCATATCAAGCGCAAGGGTAAGCACAGGGCACATGGGGAAGGACCGATGGACACTGCAGCTCTCCTGGCTCTGCCATGAGCTACAGAGAGCTGAGAAGTCCCTGCCTCGATACTCTTCAGGTTTTCGGTCATACAAAGAATGGTTTACACCCCAAATAAAAACCCTCAGCAGTGTTATGCCGGTAAATAAATAACACAGTCAAAATGATTCTGAGGCCATGCTGAGCCTGTCTTGTGCCGCCCAGACTCATTCGAGTCATGAGTGCCAGTACTGAACTTTACAATCAAGTCAGATTTCATCTGACGTCCCTTCTGACCATCAGAGCTGGGCAAAGCACTGCTTCAGAGCAACGCTGACTCCAGGGCAGCACATGGGCAGAGGTCCTGCTCCTCACAGCACACTCAGCCAGCACAAACCAGAGAAAGGAAATGCATTTCGGGGGGGGGATTTCTATGAGAAATGCAGTGGATTTGCTCGGAGGAGCCTATCGTAATTTTTCCCTGCCCTTTCCTTCTTTGAACAGGCTCCATGCCCACAGGCAGCAGATGTCAATGGCAGCTCCATCACCCAGGTCCTCCTCCTGCCATCTGCAGACACCCAGGTGCCAGCTCTGCTGCTTCTGGCTGCCCCTGGGCACCTCCCTGGCTGCGCTCCTGGGCAGCGGCCTAATCATTGAGACAAGGAGGCAGGAAAGCACCAAATGGAATCGGTTCTAAGTAATGTGAAGTTTGATGGCTTTGTAATGGAAAGTAACTGTGGTGCTGGGAGGCAGTTGACATAGTTGTAGGTCCTTAGGAGCTTAGTGCAAAAAGTGTAAGAAAAGCAGAATAGAGAAACAGGACCTGGGGGTGGGGAGTATCCGGGACTCGCAGATGTCCGGGATGGGCACAGTTAAACTGACTGCTAACTAGAAGGACAGGGTAATTGCTATGTTTGTGGTGTCAATGAACCCATGAAGCTGGTGTAAACACCTACTGGGGAGCAATATGGTGATACCCGTCAGGAGGAGCTATCCCCCGTGTGTCTCCCGGCGCCGCAATAAAGAATAGCTGCTTGCCAACTTCAGCTTTTCTGGCGAGTCTGTTCCTGGAGTTTTCTCCGAATCAACCCCCAATGACTCCGCAAACCCCCAGCTGCCCCCCAAGTGACCCCTAAGTGACTTCCCAGACCCACAACTGCCCCGCAGTGACCCCAAGTGACACCCCAGACCAACAACTGTCCCCTCAAATGACCCCCGAGTGACTCCACAGACCCACAACTGCCCCCAAAGTGACCTGCCCAGGAGCACAACTGCCCCTAAATGCCCCTACATGAACTCCCCAAACCCATAACGGCACTCCCAAGTGACCCCGTGCCCCACATCTGCCCCCCAAGTGACACCCATAGAGCCAGAGCTGCCACCCAAACGACACCGCACACCTACAACTGCCTCCCAGTCACCCCCAAGTCACCCCCAGTCCCAGAACTGCCTCCAAAGTGACCTGCCCAGAAGCACAACTGCCCCCAAATGCCCACAAGTGAAACCCCCACACCCATTACTGATCCCCCCAAGTGACACCCAAGTGACGCCCAGCCCCACATCTGCCCCCCAGGTGACCCTCAAGTGACCCCCAGCCCACATCTGCCAATGTGTTCTCCATAGAGCGAAAACTGCCCCCCAAGTGACCCCCCAGTTACTCCCCACTCACAACTGCCCCACAAGTGACCCGAGGCCCACAACCGCCCTCCAAGTGACCCTCAAGTGATCCCCAGATGCAGAACTGCTCCCCAAGTGACCACCAATGACTCCTCAGTCCCACAACTGCCCCACAAGTGATCCCCCACTGGCTCCACAGACCCACAATTGCACCCCAGGTGGCCCCCAAGTGAGCCCCCAAACCCAGAACTGCCTCCCAAGTGACCCCCAAGTAACTTCCTAGACACAAAACTGCCCCCCAAGTGAACCCCCAGACTCAAAACTGCCCCGCCAGTCACCTACCAGACGCACAACTGCCCCCCAAGTGACTCTCCAGAAACAAAACAGCCCCCTAAGAGACACCCAAATGAAGACCCAGACCACAGCTGCCCCCAAGTGACCCCCAAGTGAAGCCCAAGTTACCCCAGACCCAGAACTGCCTCCCCAAGTTGGGGGTCAGAGAATCCTGGCATCCCAGAGGCACGGATGGCTTGGGGGGAGCAAACTTTCCCGGTTGGTTCCATTTCAGCCTGATCAGCGCCAGCAGGAACATTCCAAAAGCCTTTTTCTCCTTCTTGTCCTGAGCCCTGCTCTGCGGTGCTCTCGGAGCCATGGCAGTGCAGCGCGGCGCTGCCTCCCTGTGCTTACCGAACGACCTCAGTGCTTGCGCAGGCTCGCAAGGTCCTAGTGCCCAGGTAGCAGTTGCTATGTCCTTGCTTCTGCTCTGCTCCAGTCTCGCTCCACGCTGGGCGCCACTCTGCTGTCTTGAAGGCTGGCATACTTGCTCTTATTTACTGTCTCCTTAGCTCTTATCAGTCCCGTGATGCTCCTTCCCCCATCAGCCAAACGCTCCTTTCTCTCTACACGTTAGTCAGTTAGAACAGTTTGGCCTGTTCTACTATGCTAAAGGCACACACACTGTTGTTAGTTTAAGGTTCCAACACAGTGACCACAGGGGCGCGCTGGGGACACGGGGACGTGGTGACCATAGGGACATGGTGGGTCACATGGGAACCATGGGGACACAGACATCACAACGACCATGGGGACCGGGGGACCACAGGGGTGGCTGATTGTGGAACACCCCATGTTCAGGTGTGCGAGGCCACGGAACCCCACGGAACCCTTCAGCGGAGGCACCGGGAGACGGCAGCTTCCCCACGGAACACAAGCTACTGGTGGAGGAGACAAGAGCAGCTCCTCTGGTGGTTCCTGTCTCGGTATCTGGGTGCCTGGGCAGGCAGCGGGGCTGCTGTGACACACTGGGAGTGACATCACCCACCATGCACTATGACGTCACCGCTCCCGCCGCTTATATTGCATGCAGCGAGTGCCCACGGCAGTCACTGTGGGGAGACGACAGAGAACTTCCCAGAGCAGCACCTGCAGCATCACGGGGCAGCACCCAAGAGGAGGGACCTTCTGCACCGGCAGCGCCAGCATCACCCAGGTGCATCAACCCTGCACGATGGTCCAAGGGTTCGTGGGGAGCTTCCAACCTCTGCCTGGGAGTCCCTGTTCCAGAGGCACCCACAGTTCCTCTGGCTGCTGCAGCCCTGGCTTGTCTTGGGAACTGGGGCCGTTCTTTGGTGTGAAGGGTTTCAAGGCTGCCTGGGCAGGCAGCGGGGCTGGTGCTGGCCTCAGGGCTGAGCTCCCATCCCCTGCTCAGGCAGTGGGGCTGGTGCCGGCCTCGGGCTTGAGCTTCCAGCCCCCTGGGTGGTGTTTTGGCTGGGATAGAATTAATTCTCTTCCCTGTAGCTGGTGCAGTGCTGTGTTCTGGCTTTGTTCTGGCAATAACGCTGGTAACATGCTGACAGTTCAGTTGTTGCTCGGTAGCACTTACCCTGATCAAGGACTTTTCAGTCTCTCATGCTCTGCAGTGAGGAGGGGCACAGGAAGCCGGGAGGAAGAAGACAGGACACATGACAAAAAATAGCCAAAGGGGTATTCCATCCCACAGCACGCCATGTCCAGTATAGAAACTACAGGGAGTCACCCTGAAGGGATGGCGTTGGGTCAGGCTGGGTATGGCTCAGTGGGTACTGAGCAATTGCATTGGGCTTCACTGCTGGTTAGCAGTTTCCTTTCTCCTCTCTAGTTTTATGCTCTGTCCCTTTTAAACTACAAGAGTTCTACAGGAGCAAAGTTTGCTGTGCAGCTCTTAAGAGTGATTTTAGTGATAGAAGATTTTACCTCTTCTGTTGTTGCTCCAGGTTTGGTTTTTCACTTCTTTTCATGACTTTGTTCTTGTTTTTTTTGAAGAGCTCTGGCTGGTGGGTGAGTTATTTCTCTCTTTATAATCCCTGCGGGTTTCCGACCCGCGCCTTGCTCCTTCAGGTGCTGATTGCCAGGTTTTCCGTGTGGGTCCTTCCCTCCGTGTGTGTCCCGTGCCCTCCCCAGGTCCGTAGCGTTCCCGTCAGCAGCCTGGCGGGGGTGCGGAGCGGCTCCTGCTCCCCAGCTCCCTGTGGCCGTAGTTGTGGTCGCTGCCGTTTCCCTGCCACGGGCAGATTCTCAGTCTGCAGCTGAGGGTTGCTTTTCCCCACGGGTGGCTTGTCTGCGGCTGGGGGCGGGGGGGGCTGGACCCTGCGGTCTGCACTGTCGGGTCTGGTTGTGGGACCGCGTGTTGAGTGGGTGGGATTTGTGCTCACAGTTAATAGTGCACAGTGTAGGGAGCGCAGGAATCTGGTTTGTTTTCCATGCGGACTGCAATAGAAGGAAGCACTTGATGGAATGGAGCCATCCCTTTATCATGGGGTTGCAGGATGAAGGATGCTGTGAGAGTGCGAGGTGCAGGGGAGCACAGCGCGGCTGCTGCGGGTCCTGGAGGTTTGTCTCCCACTGAGACTGCCTGTGGCTCTGGCAGCAGGGTCAGAGGCTGGTTCCCCACGCGGTGACTCCCGGAGCACCCCTGGGTGCCCAGTGGCCATGGGCACGATGCTGCTGCCATGACAAAGCCGTGGCGGTCCCTGTGGATTTGCCCATTGTGACGGGGTCCCCCCAGTGAGCGTGGGCTGTTTAAGGAGAGAGAGCCCTGCAGTAACCAGTGCAGGGGAGACCCCTTCCTTGGGAGGCTGCGTCTCCCATGTCTGCCCTGCGCATCCAGGTACATGTTCTTTGACTTTGCAATCCTGTTCCAGTGTTGGTTTGAAGCACATTGTGGGTGCGTGCTGTGAAGGGAGGAGAAGCTGTCAGGAGATGTGGTGGTGCCATCCCAGCTGTAGGAGCAGGGGATGGGTGAGGAGGTGGCCCTGGGCTTGTTCATGTGCTTGGAGCTCACCTCTGCGTGCAGAGGTGCTGGAGGCAGAGCAGGAGCCTTGTGTGTGCAGGAGCTGCTGGCGTCAGAGGTGCTCGGAGGGTGTCAGGGCAGGAGCAGCCCCTGGGCAGTGCAGCTGCTGGTGCTGTCACTGGGAGCTCAGCACAAGGAGACCTGCCTGGCTCCGGCAGGGCCCTCGGAAATCCACTGGGCATTGCGGAAGGCAGAAGGGGTGCTGGTGGGCTCTGGGAAAGGCCAGGCCGGCGTCGGGCATTGTGGAAGGCTCCAGTGCTCTGCTGGGCTCTGGCAATGCATTCTGGAAGGTGACAAAGGCCCTGGCAGGCGCAGGCACAGCCCAGAAGCCCACCGGGCATTGCGCAAGGTGGGAAGGAGCTGGTGGGCTCTGGGCACCCCTGCGCAATCCTGACTGCGGCAATGCCCGCTGGAGCCCCTGTGCTTCCCCAGCAACATGGCCAGGATGGGAGCTGTTGCTGGGCCTGCCCTGCCCTTGGCAAGCACAGCCCCAGCCCCAGCAACACTCGGGAGCTGCGCTCCCTGAGCCAAAGGATGCTGCTTCCAGCTGCGTGCCCGTGCAAAGAGCCCAGCTCCAAGGATGCAAACGTCCAGCCTCTGCTGCCACAACAAAAGGGCCAGGACAGGGGCAGTGTTGAAACCCAGCCAGGAACTCAGCACCAGCAGCCACTCACTGTCCTGGGTTTGCCAGGAGCCGTTTTGCTCCTTCTTAGTAACTGGTGCAAGCTCTCTGTTTTGACTTCCAGCCTGGGCAGAGAGCTGATAACACCGATTGTTTTTAGTTGTTGTTAAGTAATGTTTATTCTGGCCAAGGACTTTGTGAGTCTCATGCTCTGCTGGGCACGAGGGGAGCCCGGGAAGAAGCAGAGGCGGGACACCTGACCTAAGCTAGCCAGGGAGGTATTCCATACAACAGCACGTCATGCCCAGGGAGGTAACTGGGAGTTACCCGGAAGGGCATAGTCTCTCTTCAGGCGGGTCGAACTCGTTCGGCGGTGGTATCGTATTCTCTTGTTATTTTCTCTTATCAATATTATCATTGGTGGTAGCAGTAGTGATTTGTGTTATACCTTAGTTACTGGGCTGTTCTTATCTCAACCCATGGGAGTTATATTCTCCTGATTCTCCTCCCCATCCCTCCAAGAGCGGGGAGGGTTGGGGTGGGGGGTGAGTGAATGAGCTTTTGTGGTTGGGTTTAAACCACGACATTCGCACAGCACCTGGGTGGGTTGGGGAGGACAATGGGAACAATGTGAAACCCGCGGGTGGAGTTGAGAACAGGTCAGGAACTGAAATCAAGCACAA
The DNA here is from genome assembly GCF_037157495.1 of Lathamus discolor. Lineage (NCBI taxonomy): Eukaryota > Metazoa > Chordata > Aves > Psittaciformes > Psittacidae > Lathamus > Lathamus discolor. The sequence goes on along the minus strand of NC_088892.1, from coordinate 200,172 downwards.
TATTGTGATAATAACACCAACAACATGAATAATAATGATAACAATGGGTGCCCTGGGCTCAGCAGTAGCAGTTATTTTTCTCCTTCTTAGTAGCTGGTGCAGCACTGTGTTTTGATTTTTTGGTCTGGGAACAGTGCTGATAATGCTAATATTTTTAGTTGCTGCTCGAATGTTTGGTCTGGCCAAGGACTTTCTGAGCCTCATGATCTGTCAGGGAGGAGGGGAGGCCGGGAGGAAGCAGAGACGGGACACCTGAACCAAACTAGCCAAAGAGGTATTCCATACCACAGCACATCAGTAAGTTCTCCTTTGAAACGCTAACTTCTGCATTGACATGCTAAATTCTACTTTGAAACACATAGTTCAGCATTGTAACACTAAAGTTCTCAACTGCAACAATGAGTTCTGCTTTGAAACGGTACATTCTGCATTGAAACACAAAGTTCTCCATTGAAATAATAAGTTCTGCTTTGAAAGGGTAACTAATCCTTTGAAACTATAACTTCTGCATTGAAATGCTAAATTCTGCTGTGAAACACAAAGTTCTGTATTTTATACCTAAGGTTCTGAACTGCAACACTAAGTTCCTCATTGAAAATCTAAGTTCTGCTTTGAAATGCTAATGTTCTGCTTTGAAAGGGTAAGGTCTGCAATGAAACGCTAAGTTCTGCATTGAAAATCTAAGTTCTGCATTGAAACGCTAAGGTCTGCATTGAAACGCTAAGTTCTGCTTTGAAATACTAAATTCTCCATTGGAATTTCACGTTCAACATTGAAACAATAAGGTCTTCATTGAAACAATAAGTTCTCATTTGAAACGCTAACTTCTGCGTTGAAGCGGTAAGTTCTACATTGAAACACTATGTCCTGCATTGAAAAGATTAGTTCTGCTTTGAAACATTACCTTTTCCTTTGAAATGGTAAATACCTGCATTGAAAGGCTAAGGTATGCATTGAAACGTTAAGGAATCCTTTGAAACGGTAAAGATCCGCATTGAAATGGAAAGTTCTCACTTGAACCGCTAAGCTCTGCATTGAAACGATAAGCTCTGCATTGAAATGCTACGTTCTGCTTTGAAACGCTAATTTCTGCATTTAAACGCTAAGTTCTCCATTGAAACGCTAATTTTTGCATTGAAACATTAAGTTCTACATTGAAACGCTAAGGTCTGAATTGAAACGCGAAGTTATCCTTTGAAAAGGTAAGTTCTGCATTGAAACGCTAAGTTCTGCATTGAAAAGGTAAGTTCTGCTTGGAAACACTTACTTCTGCTTTGAAACGCTGTGTTCTGCTTTGAATCGGTAAAGATCTGCATTGCAAGGCTAAGGAATGCATTAAAAGGTTAAGTTCTCCATTGAAATGCTAAGTTCTGCATTCAAACGGTAAGTTCTGCTTGTAAACGTTTAGTTCTGCTTTGAAACACTACGTTCTGCTTTGAAATGGAAAAGATTTGCATTGAAAGGCTAAGGTATGCATTGAAAAGCTAAGTCCTCCATTGAAACACTGAGTTCTGCATTGAAACAGTAAGATCTCACTTGAAACACGAAGTTCTGCATTGAAATGCTTAGTTCTGCTTTGAAACGCTATGTTCTGCTTTGAAACTCTAAAGATCTGCATTGAAAAGCTAAGGTATGCATGGAAAAGCTAAGGTATCCATTGAAAATGTCAATTCCACTTTGAAATGGTATGTTCTGACTTGAAACGGTAAGCTCAGCATTGAAACTATAAGATATGCATTGAAAAAACCAGTTCTGCTTTGAAACGGTACATTTTGCCCTGAAATGCTAAGCTCTGCACTGAAACCTGAAGTGCATTGAAACTCTAAAGTTCTACATTGAAACGCTAATGTCTGCATCGAAAAAATAAGTTCTGCTTTGAAACGCTACATTCTGCATTGAAACGATAAAGATCTGCGTTGAAAGGGTAAGCTCTGCATTGAAACTCAAAGTTGTGCATTGAAACGCTAGGTTCTACATTGAAACGCTAAGGTCTGCATTGAAAGGCTAAGTTCTGCTTTGAAACGGTGAAGATCTGCATTGAAAAGCTAAGGTATGCATGGAAACGCTAAGGTATCCATTGAAAAGGTCAGTTCTGCATTGAAATAGTATGTTCTCACTTGAAATGGTAAGCTCAGCATTGAAACGCTACGTACTGCATTGAAACAACAGGTTCTGCTTTGAAACGGTACATTCTGCATTGAAACACTACATTCTGCTTTGGAACCTAAGGTGCATTGAAACTCTAAAGTTCTACATTGAAACGCTAATGCCTGCATTGAAAAAATAAGTTCTGCTTTGAAACGCTACATTCTGCTTTGAAACGGTAAAGATCGGCGATGAAAGGCTAAGCTCTGCATTGAAACTCAAAGTTGTGCATTGAAACGCTAGGTTCAATATTGAAACGCTAAGGTCAGAATTGAAAGAATAAGTTCTTAATTGAAACGCTAAGATCTGCATTGAAACACTAAGTTCTGTATTGAAACGCGAAGTTCTGCATTGAAACTCGAAGTTGTGCATTGAAGCCCTAAAGTCCTACATTGAAACACTGAGGACTGATTTGAAAGAATAAGTTCGCCTTTGAAACGCTAATTTCTGCATTGAAAAACTAGGTTCTGCTATGAAACGGTAAAGATCCTCATTGAAAGGCTAAGGTATGCATTGAAATGCCAAGTTCTGCTTTGAAACGCTAAGTTCTGCATTGAAACGCAAGTTCTGCATTGAAAAGCTAAGTTCTGCATTGAAACGCTAAGTTCTGCTTTGAAACGGTGAAGATCTGCATTGAAAAGCTAAGGTATGCATGGAAAAGCTAAGGTATCCATTGAAAATGTCAATTCCACTTTGAAATGGTATGTTCTCACTTGAAACGGTAAGCTCAGCATTGAAACGATAAAGATCTGCGTTGAAAGGGTAAGCTCTGCATTGAAACTCAAAGCTGTGCATTGAAACGCTAGGTTCTACATTGAAACGCTAAGGTCTGCATTGAAAGGCTAAGTTCTGCTTTGAAATGGTGTAGATCTGCATTGAAAAGCTAAGGTATGCATGGAAAAGCTAAGGTATCCATTGAAAAGGTCAGTTCTGCATTGAAATAGTATGTTCTCACAAGAAACGGTAAGCTCAGCGTTGAAACGCTAAGATCTGCATTGAAACAACAGGTTCTGCTTTGAAAAGGTACATTCTGCATTGAAACACTACATTCTGCTTTGGAACCTAAGGTGCATTGAAACTCTAAAGTTCTACATTGAAACGCTAATGTCTGCATTGAAAAAATAAGTTCTGCTTTGAAACGCTACATTCGGCTTTGAAACGGTAAAGATCTGCATTGAAACCCTAGGTTCTACATTGAAACGCTAAGGTCAGAATTGAAAGAATAAGCTCTAATTTGAAACACTAAGTTCTGCATTGAAACGCAAGTTCTTCATCGAAAAGCTAACTTCTGCATTGAAACGCTAAGTTCTGATTTGAAACGGTGAGGATCTGCATTGAAAAGCTAAGGTATGCATGGAAACGCTAAGGTATCCATTGAAGAGGTCAGTTCTGCATTGAAATAGTATGTTCTCACTTGAAATGGTAAGCTCAGCATTGAAACGCTAAGATCTGCATTGAAACAACAGGTTCTGCTTTGAAACGGTACATTCTGCATTGAAACACTACATTCTGCTTTGGAACCTAAGGTGCATTGAAACTCTAAAGTTCTACATTGAAACGATAATGTCTGCATTCAAAAAATAACTTCTAATTTGAAATGCTTCGTTCTGCTTTGTAACGTTAAATGTCTGCATTGAAAGGCTAAGTTATGCATTGAAACGGTAAGTTCTGCATTTAAACGGTAAGTTCTGCATTGAACGGCTAAGCTCTGCAATGAAACGCTAAGTTCTGCATTGAAACGGGAATTTGTCACTTGAAACGCTAAGCTCTGCTTTGAAACAACAAGTTCTGTTTTGAAACGGTAAAGATCCGCATTGAAAGGCTAAGGTATGCATTGAAATGCCAAGTTCTCACTTGAAACGGAAAGTTCTGCATTGAAAAGCAAAGTTCTGCAGTGAAACAGTAAGTTCTGCATTGAAATGCAAAGTTCTGCTTTGAAACGGTAGATTTGTATTGAAATGCTTAGTTCTGCATTGAAATGCTAAGTTCTGCAATGAAACGCTGCGTACTGCATTGAAACTCTAAATTCTGCATTGAAACCCTAAGTTCTGCATTGAAACGCTAAGCTCTGCAATGAAATACTAAGTTCTGCATTGAAAAGCTAAGGTCTGCATTGAAACGCTAAGTTCTGCTTTGAAACGGTGAAGATCTGCATTGAAACGCTAAGGTATGCATGGAAAAGCTAAGGTATCCATTGAAAATGTCAATTCCACTTTGAAATGGTATGTTCTCACTTGAAACGGTAAGCTCAGCATTGAAACGCTAAGATCTGCTTTGAAACAACAAGTTCTGCTTTGAAACGGAACATTTTGCATTAAAACGCTACGTTCTGCATTGAAACCTGAAGTGCATTGAAACACTAAAGTTGTGCATTGAAACTCTAAAGTTCTACATTGAAACGCTAATGTCTGCATTGAAAAAATAAGTTCTGCTTTGAAACGCTACATTCTGCATTGAAACGATAAAGATCTGCGTTGAAAGGGTAAGCTCTGCATTGAAACTCAAAGTTGTGCATTGAAACGCTAGGTTCTACATTGAAACGCTAAGGTCTGCATTGAAACGCTAAGTTCTGCTTTGAAACGGCGAAGATCTGCATTGAAAAGCTAAGGTATGCATGGAAACGCTAAGGTATCCATTGAAAAGGTCAGTTCTGCATTGAAATAGTATGTTCTCACTTGAAATGGTAAGCTCAGCATTGAAACGCTAAGATCTGCATTGAAACAACAGGTTCTGCTTTGAAACGGTACATTCTGCATTGAAACACTACATTCTGCTTTGGAACCTAAGGTGCATTGAAACTCTAAAGTTCTACATTGAAACGCTAATGCCTGCATTGAAAAAATAAGTTCTGCTTTGAAACGCTACATTCTGCTTTGAAACGGTAAAGATCGGCGATGAAAGGCTAAGCTCTGCATTGAAACTCAAAGTTGTGCATTGAAACGCTAGGTTCAATATTGAAACGCTAAGGTCAGAATTGAAAGAATAAGTTCTTCATTGAAATGCTAAGATCAGCATTGAAACGCTAAGTTCTGCATTGAAACGCGAAGTTCTGCATTGAAGCCCTAAAGTCCTACATTGAAACACTGAGGACTGATTTGAAAGAATAAGTTCGCCTTTGAAACGCTAATTTCTGCATTGAAAAACTAGGTTCTGCTATGAAACGGTAAAGATCCTCATTGAAAGGCTAAGGTATGCATTGAAATGCCAAGTTCTGCATTGAAACGCTAAGTTCTGCATTGAAACGCAAGTTCTGCATTGAAAAGCTAAGTTCTGCATTGAAACGCTAAGTTCTGCTTTGAAACGGTGAAGATCTGCATTGAAAAGCTAAGGTATGCATGGAAAAGCTAAGGTATCCATTGAAAATGTCAATTCCACTTTGAAATGGTATGTTCTCACTTGAAACGGTAAGCTCAGCATTGAAACGATAAAGATCTGCGTTGAAAGGGTAAGCTCTGCATTGAAACTCAAAGCTGTGCATTGAAACGCTAGGTTCTACATTGAAACGCTAAGGTCTGCATTGAAAGGCTAAGTTCTGCTTTGAAATGGTGTAGATCTGCATTGAAAAGCTAAGGTATGCATGGAAAAGCTAAGGTATCCATTGAAAAGGTCAGTTCTGCATTGAAATAGTATGTTCTCACAAGAAACGGTAAGCTCAGCGTTGAAACGCTAAGATCTGCATTGAAACAACAGGTTCTGCTTTGAAACGGTACATTCTGCATTGAAACACTACATTCTGCTTTGGAACCTAAGGTGCATTGAAACTCTAAAGTTCTACATTGAAACGCTAATGTCTGCATTGAAAAAATAAGTTCTGCTTTGAAACGCTACATTCGGCTTTGAAACGGTAAAGATCTGCATTGAAACCCTAGGTTCTACATTGAAACGCTAAGGTCAGAATTGAAAGAATAAGCTCTAATTTGAAACACTAAGTTCTGCATTGAAACGCAAGTTCTGCATCGAAAAGCTAAGTTCTGCATTGAAACGCTAAGTTCTGATTTGAAACGGTGAGGATCTGCATTGAAAAGCTAAGGTATGCATGGAAACGCTAAGGTATCCATTGAAGAGGTCAGTTCTGCATTGAAATAGTATGTTCTCACTTGAAATGGTAAGCTCAGCATTGAAACGCTAAGATCTGCATTGAAACAACAGGTTCTGCTTTGAAACGGTACATTCTGCATTGAAACACTACATTCTGCTTTGGAACCTAAGGTGCATTGAAACTCTAAAGTTCTACATTGAAACGATAATGTCTGCATTCAAAAAATAACTTCTAATTTGAAATGCTTCGTTCTGCTTTGTAACGTTAAGTGTCTGCATTGAAAGGCTAAGTTATGCATTGAAACGGTAAGTTCTGCATTTAAACGGTAAGTTCTGCATTGAACGGCTAAGCTCTGCAATGAAACGCTAAGTTCTGCATTGAAACGGGAATTTGTCACTTGAAACGCTAAGCTCTGCTTTGAAACAACAAGTTCTGTTTTGAAACGGTAAAGATCCGCATTGAAAGGCTAAGGTATGCATTGAAATGCCAAGTTCTCACTTGAAACGGAAAGTTCTGCATTGAAACGCAAAGTTCTGCAGTGAAACAGTAAGTTCTGCATTGAAATGCAAAGTTCTGCTTTGAAACGGTAGATTTGCATTGAAATGCTTAGTTCTGCATTGAAATGCTAAGTTCTGCAATGAAACGCTGCGTACTGCATTGAAACTCTAAATTCTGCATTGAAACCCTAAGTTCTGCATTGAAACGCTAAGCTCTGCAATGAAATACTAAGTTCTGCATTGAAAAGCTAAGGTCTGCATTGAAACGCTAAGTTCTGCTTTGAAACGGTGAAGATCTGCATTGAAACGCTAAGGTATGCATGGAAAAGCTAAGGTATCCATTGAAAATGTCAATTCCACTTTGAAATGGTATGTTCTCACTTGAAACGGTAAGCTCAGCATTGAAACGCTAAGATCTGCTTTGAAACAACAAGTTCTGCTTTGAAACGGAACATTTTGCATTAAAACGCTACGTTCTGCATTGAAACCTGAAGTGCATTGAAACACTAAAGTTGTGCATTGAAACTCTAAAGTTCTACATTGAAACGCTAATGTCTGCATTGAAAAAATAAGTTCTGCTTTGAAACGCTACATTCTGCATTGAAACGATAAAGATCTGCGTTGAAAGGGTAAGCTCTGCATTGAAACTCAAAGTTGTGCATTGAAACGCTAGGTTCTACATTGAAACGCTAAGGTCTGCATTGAAACGCTAAGTTCTGCTTTGAAACGGTGAAGATCTGCATTGAAAAGGTAAGGTATGCATGGAAACGCTAAGGTATCCATTGAAAAGGTCAGTTCTGCATTGAAATAGTATGTTCTCACTTGAAATGGTAAGCTCAGCATTGAAACGCTAAGATCTGCATTGAAACAACAGGTTCTGCTTTGAAACGTTACATTCTGCATTGAAACACTACATTCTGCTTTGGAACCTAAGGTGCATTGAAACTCTAAAGTTCTACATTGAAACGCTAATGCCTGCATTGAAAAAATAAGTTCTGCTTTGAAACGCTACATTCTGCTTTGAAACGGTAAAGATCGGCGATGAAAGGCTAAGCTCTGCATTGAAACTCAAAGTTGTGCATTGAAACGCTAGGTTCAATATTGAAACGCTAAGGTCAGAATTGAAAGAATAAGTTCTTCATTGAAATGCTAAGATCAGCATTGAAACGCTAAGTTCTGCATTGAAACGCGAAGTTCTGCATTGAAACTCGAAGTTGTGCATTGAAGCCCTAAAGTCCTACATTGAAACACTGAGGACTGATTTGAAAGAATAAGTTCGCCTTTGAAACGCTAATTTCTGCATTGAAAAACTAGGTTCTGCTATGAAACGGTAAAGATCCTCATTGAAAGGCTAAGGTATGCATTGAAATGCCAAGTTCTGCATTGAAACGCTAAGTTCTGCATTGAAACGCTAAGTTCTGCTTTGAAACGGTGAAGATCTGCATTGAAAAGCTAAGGTATGCATGGAAAAGCTAAGGTATCCATTGAAAATGTCAATTCCACTTTGAAATGGTATGTTCTCACTTGAAACAGTAAGCTCAGCATTGAAACGATAAAGATCTGCGTTGAAAGGGTAAGCTCTGCATTGAAACTCAAAGCTGTGCATTGAAACGCTAGGTTCTACATTGAAACGCTAAGGTCTGCATTGAAAGGCTAAGTTCTGCTTTGAAATGGTGAAGATCTGAATTGAAAAGCTAAGGTATGCATGGAAATGCTAAGGTATCCATTGAAAAGGTCAGTTCTGCATTGAAATAGTTTGTTCTCACAAGAAACGGTAAGCTCAGCGTTGAAACGCTAAGATCTGCATTGAAACAACAGGTTCTGCTTTGAAACGGTACATTCTGCATTGAAACACTACATTCTGCTTTGGAACCTAAGGTGCATTGAAACTGTAAAGTTCTACATTGAAACGCTAATGTCTGCATTGACAAAATAACTTCTAATTTGAAATGCTACATTCGGCTTTGAAACGGTAAAGATCTGCATTGAAACCCTAGGTTCTACATTGAAACGCTAAGGTCAGAATTGAAAGAATAAGCTCTAATTTGAAACACTAAGTTCTGCATTGAAACACAAGTTCTGCATCGAAAAGCTAAGTTCTGCATTGAAACACTAAGTTCTGATTTGAAACGGTGAGGATCTGCATTGAAAAGCTAAGGTATGCATGGAAACGCTAAGGTATCCATTGAAGAGGTCAGTTCTGCATTGAAATAGTATGTTCTCACTTGAAATGGTAAGCTCAGCATTGAAACGCTAAGATCTGCATTGAAACAACAGGTTCTGCTTTGAAACGGTACATTCTGCATTGAAACACTACATTCTGCTTTGGAACCTAAGGTGCATTGAAACTCTAAAGTTCTACATTGAAACGATAATGTCTGCATTGAAAAAATAACTTCTAATTTGAAATTCTTCGTTCTGCTTTGTAACGTTAAATGTCTGCATTGAAAGGCTAAGTTATGCATTGAAACGGTAAGTTCTGCATTTAAACGGTAAGTTCTGCATTGAACGGCTAAGCTCTGCATTGAAACGCTACGTTCTGCATTGAAACTCGAATTTGTGCATTGAAGCCCTAAAGTCCTACATTGAAACACTGAGGACTGACTTGAAAGAATAAGTTCGCTTTTGAAACGCTAATTTCTGCATTGAAACTCTATGTTCTGCTATGAAACGGTAAATATCCTCATTGAAAGGCTAAGGTATGCATTGAAATGCCAAGTTCTGCATTGAAACGGTAAGTTCTGCATTGAAACGGTAAGTTCTGCATTGAAATGCAAGTTCTGCATTGAAACGCTAAGGTCTGCATTGAAACGCTAAGTTCTGCTTTGAAACGGTGAAGATCTGCATTGAAAAGGTAAGGTATGCATGGAAACGCTAAGGTATCCATTGAAAAGGTCAGTTCTGCATTGAAATAGTATGTTCTCACTTGAAATGGTAAGCTCAGCATTGAAACGCTAAGATCTGCATTGAAACAACAGGTTCTGCTTTGAAACGGTACATTCTGCATTGAAACACTACATTCTGCTTTGGAACCTAAGGTGCATTGAAACTCTAAAGTTCTACATTGAAACGCTAATGCCTGCATTGAAAAAATAAGTTCTGCTTTGAAACGCTACATTCTGCTTTGAAACGGTAAAGATCGGCGATGAAAGGCTAAGCTCTGCATTGAAACTCAAAGTTGTGCATTGAAACGCTAGGTTCAATATTGAAACGCTAAGGTCAGAATTGAAAGAATAAGTTCTTCATTGAAATGCTAAGATCAGCATTGAAACGCTAAGTTCTGCATTGAAACGCGAAGTTCTGCATTGAAACTCGAAGTTGTGCATTGAAGCCCTAAAGTCCTACATTGAAACACTGAGGACTGATTTGAAAGAATAAGTTCGCCTTTGAAACGCTAATTTCTGCATTGAAAAACTAGGTTCTGCTATGAAACGGTAAAGATCCTCATTGAAAGGCTAAGGTATGCATTGAAATGCCAAGTTCTGCATTGAAACGCTAAGTTCTGCATTGAAACGCAAGTTCTGCATTGAAAAGCTAAGTTCTGCATTGAAACGCTAAGTTCTGCTTTGAAACGGTGAAGATCTGCATTGAAAAGCTAAGGTATGCATGGAAAAGCTAAGGTATCCATTGAAAATGTCAATTCCACTTTGAAATGGTATGTTCTCACTTGAAACGGTAAGCTCAGCATTGAAACGATAAAGATCTGCGTTGAAAGGGTAAGCTCTGCATTGAAACTCAAAGCTGTGCATTGAAACGCTAGGTTCTACATTGAAACGCTAAGGTCTGCATTGAAACGCTAAGTTCTGCTTTGAAATGGTGTAGATCTGCATTGAAAAGCTAAGGTATGCTTGGAAAAGCTAAGGTATCCATTGAAAAGGTCAGTTCTGCATTGAAATAGTATGTTCTCACAAGAAACGGTAAGCTCAGCGTTGAAACGCTAAGATCTGCATTGAAACAACAGGTTCTGCTTTGAAAAGGTACATTCTGCATTGAAACACTACATTCTGCTTTGGAACCTAAGGTGCATTGAAACTCTGAAGTTCTACATTGAAACGCTAATGTCTGCATTGAAAAAATAAGTTCTGCTTTGAAACGCTACATTCGGCTTTGAAACGGTAAAGATCTGCATTGAAACCCTAGGTTCTACATTGAAACGCTAAGGTCAGAATTGAAAGAATAAGCTCTAATTTGAAACACTAAGTTCTGCATTGAAACACAAGTTCTGCATGGAAAAGCTAAGTTCTGCATTGAAACAATAAGTTCTGATTTGAAACGGTGAGGATCTGCATTGAAAAGCTAAGGTATGCATGGAAACGCTAAGGTATCCATTGAAGAGGTCAGTTCTGCATTGAAATAGTATGTTCTCACTTGAAATGGTAAGCTCAGCATTGAAACGCTAAGATCTGCATTGAAACAACAGGTTCTGCTTTGAAACGGTACATTCTGCATTGAAACACTACATTCTGCTTTGGAACCTAAGGTGCATTGAAACTCTAAAGTTCTACATTGAAACGATAATGTCTGCATTGAAAAAATAACTTCTAATTTGAAATGCTTCCTTCTGCTTTGTAACGTTAAATGTCTGCATTGAAAGGCTAAGTTATGCATTGAAACGGTAAGTTCTGCATTTAAACGGTAAGTTCTGCATTGAACGGCTAAGCTCTGCATTGAAACGCTACGTTCTGCATTGAAACTCGAATTTGTGCATTGAAGCCCTAAAGTCCTACATTGAAACACTGAGGACTGACTTGAAAGAATAAGTTCGCTTTTGAAACGCTAATTTCTGCATTGAAACTCTATGTTCTGCTATGAAACGGTAAATATCCTCATTGAAAGGCTAAGGTATGCATTGAAATGCCAAGTTCTGCATTGAAACGGTAAGTTCTGCATTGAAACTCAAAGTTGTGCATTGAAATGCTAGGTTCTACATTGAAACGCTAAGGTCTGCATTGAAACGCTAAGTTCTGCTTTGAAACGGTGATGATCTGCATTGAAAATCTAAGTTATGCATGTAAACGCTAAGGTATCCATTGAAAAGGTCAGTTCTGCATTGAAATAGTATGTTTTCACTTGAAATGGTAAGCTCAGCATTGAAACGCTAAGATCTGCATTGAAACAACAGGTTCTGCTTTGAAACGGTACATTCTGCATTGAAACACTACATTCTGCTTTGGAACCTAAGGTGCATTGAAACTCTAAAGTTCTACATTGAAACGCTAATGTCTGCTTTGAAACGCTACATTCTGCTTTGAAACGGTAAAGATTGGCGATGAAAGGCTAAGCTCTGCATTGAAACTCAAAGTTGTGCATTGAAACGCTAGGTTCAATATTGAAACGCTAAGGTCAGAATTGAAAGAATAAGTTTTTCATTGAAATGCTAAGATCTGCATTGAAACGCTAAGTTCTGCATTGAAACGCGAAGTTCTGCATTGAAACTCGAAGTTGTGCATTGAAGCCCTAAAGTCCTACATTGAAACACTGAGGACTAATTTGAAAGAATAAGTTCGCCTTTGAAACGCTAATTTCTGCATTGAAAAACTAGGTTCTGCTATGAAACGGTAAAGATCCTCATTGAAAGGCTAAGGTATGCATTGAAATGCCAAGTTCTGCATTGAAACGCTAAGTTCTGCATTGAAACGCAAGTTCTGCATTGAAAAGCTAAGTTCTGCATTGAAACGCTAAGTTCTGCTTTGAAACGGTGAAGATCTGCATTGAAAAGCTAAGGTATGCATGGAAAAGCTAAGGTATCCATTGAAAATGTCAATTCCACTTTGAAATGGTATGTTCTCACTTGAAACGGTAAGCTCAGCATTGAAACGATAAAGATCTGCGTTGAAAGGGTAAGCTCTGCATTGAAACTCAAAGCTGTGCATTGAAACGCTAGGTTCTACATTGAAACGCTAAGGTCTGCATTGAAAGGCTAAGTTCTGCTTTGAAATGGTGAAGATCTGCATTGAAAAGCTAAGGTATGCATGGAAAAGCTAAGGTATCAATTGAAAAGGTCAGTTCTGCATTGAAATAGTATGTTCTCACAAGAAACGGTAAGCTCAGCGTTGAAACGCTAAGATCTGCATTGAAACAACAGGTTCTGCTTTGAAAAGGTACATTCTGCATTGAAACACTACATTCTGCTTTGGAACCGAAGGTGCATTGAAACTCTAAAGTTCTACATTGAAACGCTAATGTCTGCATTGAAAAAATAAGTTCGGCTTTGAAACGGTAAAGATCTGCATTGGAACCCTAGGTTCTACATTGAAACGCTAAGGTCAGAATTGAAAGAATAAGCTCTAATTTGAAACACTAAGTTCTGCATTGAAACGCAAGTTCTGCATCGAAAAGCTAAGTTCTGCATTGAAACGCTAAGTTCTGATTTGAAACGGTGAGGATCTGCATTGAAAAGCTAAGGTATGCATGGAAACGCTAAGGTATCCATTGAAGAGGTCAGTTCTGCATTGAAATAGTATGTTCTCACTTGAAATGGTAAGCTCAGCATTGAAACGCTAAGATCTGCATTGAAACAACAGGTTCTGCTTTGAAACGGTACATTCTGCATTGAAACACTACATTCTGCTTTGGAACCTAAGGTGCATTGAAACTCAAAAGTTCTACATTGAAGCGCTAATGTCTGCATTGAAAAAATAAGTTCTGCTTTGAAACGCTACATTCTGCTTTGAAACGGTAAAGATCGGCGATGAAAGGCTAAGCTCTGCATTGAAACTCAAAGTTGTGCATTGAAACGCTAGGTTCTACATTGAAACGCTAAGGTCTGCATTGAAAGGCTAAGTTCTGCTTTGAAATGGTTAAGATCTGCATTGAAAAGCTAAGGTATGCATGGAAAAGCTAAGGTATCCATTGAAAATGTCAATTCCACTTTGAAATGGTATGTTCTCACTTGAAACGGTAAGCTCAGCATTGAAACGATAAAGATCTGCGTTGAAAGGGTAAGCTCTGCATTGAAACTCAAAGCTGTGCATTGAAACGCTAGGTTCTACATTGAAACGCTAAGGTCTGCATTGAAAGGCTAAGTTCTGCTTTGAAATGGTTAAGATCTGCATTGAAAAGCTAAGGTATGCATGGAAAAGCTAAGGTATCCATTGAAAAGGTCAGTTCTGCATTGAAAAAATAAGTTCTGCTTTGAAACGCTACATTCTGCATTGAAACGCTAAGATCTGCATTGAAACAACAGGTTCTGCTTTGAAAAGGTACATTCTGCATTGAAACACTACATTCTGCTTTGGAACCTAAGGTGCATTGAAACTCTGAAGTTCTACATTGAAACGCTAATGTCTGCATTGAAAAAATAAGTTCTGCTTTGAAACGCTACATTCTGCTTTGAAATGGTAAAGATCGGCGATGAAAGGCTAAGCTCTGCATTGAAACTCAAAGTTGTGCATTGAAACGCGGAGTTCTGCATTGAAACTCGATGTTATGCATTGAAGCCCTAAAGTCCTACATTGAAACACTGAGGACTGACTTGAAAGAATAAGTTCGCCTTTGAAATGCTAATTTCTGCATTGAAAGACTATGTTCTGCTATGAAACGGTAAAGATCCTCATTGAAAGGCTAAGGTATGCATTGAAATGCCAAGTTCTGCATTGAAACGGTAAGTTCTGCATTGAAATGCAAGTTCTGCATTGAAACGCTAAGGTCTGCATTGAAACGCTAAGTTCTGCTTTGAAACGGTGAAGATCTGCATTGAAACGCTAAGGTATGCATGGAAACGCTAAGGTATCCATTGAAAATGTCAATTCCACTTTGAAATGGTATGTTCTCACAAGAAACGGTAAGCTCAGCATTGAAACGCTAAGATCAGCTTTGAAACAACAGGTTCTGCTTTGAAACCGTGCATTTTGCATTAAAACGCTACGTTCTGCATTGAAACCTGAAGTGCATTGAAACTCTAAAGTTGTGCATTGAAACTCTAAAGTTCTACATTGAAACGCTAATGTCTGCATTGAAAAAATAAGTTCTGCTTTGAAACGCTACATTCTGCATTGAAACCATAAAGATCTGCGTTGAAAGGGTAAGCTCTGCATTGAAACTCAAAGTTGTGCATTGAAATGCTAGGTTCTACATTGAAACGCTAAGGTCTGCATTGAAACGCTAAGTTCTGCTTTGAAACGGTGAAGATCTGCATTGAAAAGCTAAGGTATGCATGGAAACGCTAAGGTATCCATTGAAAAGTTCATTTCTGCATTGAAATAGTATGTTTTCACTTGAAATGGTAAGCTCAGCATTGAAACGCTAAGATCTGCATTGAAACAACAGGTTCTGCTTTGAAACGGTACATTCTGCATTGAAACACTACATTCTGCTTTGGAACCTAAGGTGCATTGAAACTCTAAAGTTCTACATTGAAACGCTAATGTCTGCATTGAAAAAATAAGTTCTGCTTTGAAACGCTACATTCTGCTTTGAAACGGTAAAGATTGGCGATGAAAGGCTAAGCTCTGCATTGAAACTCAAAGTTGTGCATTGAAACGCTAGGTTCAATATTGAAACGCTAAGGTCAGAATTGAAAGAATAAGTTTTTCATTGAAATGCTAAGATCTGCATTGAAACGCTAAGTTCTGCATTGAAACGCGAAGTTCTGCATTGAAACTCGAAGTTGTGCATTGAAGCCCTAAAGTCCTACATTGAAACACTGAGGACTGATTTGAAAGAATAAGTTCGCCTTTGAAACGCTAATTTCTGCATTGAAAAACTAGGTTCTGCTATGAAACGGTAAAGATCCTCATTGAAAGGCTAAGGTATGCATTGAAATGCCAAGTTCTTCATTGAAACGCTAAGTTCTGCATTGAAACGCAAGTTCTGCATTGAAAAGCTAAGTTCTGCATTGAAACGCTAAGTTCTGCTTTGAAACGGTGAAGATCTGCATTGAAAAGCTAAGGTATGCATGGAAAAGCTAAGGTATCCATTGAAAATGTCAATTCCACTTTGAAATGGTATGTTCTCACTTGAAACGGTAAGCTCAGCATTGAAACGATAAAGATCTGCATTGAAAGGGTAAGCTCTGCATTGAAACTCAAAGCTGTGCATTGAAACGCTAGGTTCTACATTGAAACGCTAAGGTCTGCATTGAAAGGCTAAGTTCTGCTTTGAAATGGTGAAGATCTGCATTGAAAAGCTAAGGTATGCATGGAAAAGCTAAGGTATCAATTGAAAAGGTCAGTTCTGCATTGAAATAGTATGTTCTCACAAGAAACGGTAAGCTCAGCGTTGAAACGCTAAGATCTGCATTGAAACAACAGGTTCTGCTTTGAAAAGGTACATTCTGCATTGAAACACTACATTCTGCTTTGGAACCGAAGGTGCATTGAAACTCTAAAGTTCTACATTGAAACGCTAATGTCTGCATTGAAAAAATAAGTTCGGCTTTGAAACGCTACATTCGGCTTTGAAACGGTAAAGATCTGCATTGGAACCCTAGGTTCTACATTGAAACGCTAAGGTCAGAATTGAAAGAATAAGCTCTAATTTGAAACACTAAGTTCTGCATTGAAACGCAAGTTCTGCATCGAAAAGCTAAGTTCTGCATTGAAACGCTAAGTTCTGATTTGAAACGGTGAGGATCTGCATTGAAAAGCTAAGGTATGCATGGAAACGCTAAGGTATCCATTGAAGAGGTCAGTTCTGCATTGAAATAGTATGTTCTCACAAGAAACGGTAAGCTCAGCGTTGAAACGCTAAGATCTGCATTGAAACAACAGGTTCTGCTTTGAAAAGGTACATTCTGCCTTGAAACACTACATTCTGCTTTGGAACGGAAGGTGCATTGAAACTCTAAAGTTCTACATTGAAACGCTAATGTGTGCATTGAAAAAATAAGTTCTGCTTTGAAACGCTACATTCTGCATTGAAACGATAAAGATCTGCGTTGAAAGGGTAAGCTCTGCATTGAAACTCAAAGTTGTGCATTGAAATGCTAGGTTCTACATTGAAACGCTAAGGTCTGCATTGAAATGCTAAGTTCTGCTTTGAAACGGTGAAGATCTGCATTGAAAAGCTAAGGTATGCATGGAAACGCTAAGGTATCCATTGAAAAGGTCAGTTCTGCATTGAAATAGTATGTTCTCACTTGAAATGGTAAGCTCAGCATTGAAACGCTAAGATCTGCATTGAAACAACAGGTTCTGCTTTGAAACGGTACATTCTGCATTGAAACACTACATTCTGCTTTGGAACCTAAGGTGCATTGAAACTCTAAAGTTCTACATTGAAACGATAATGTCTGCATTGAAAAAATAACTTCTAATTTGAAATGCTTCGTTCTGCTTTGTAACGTTAAATGTCTGCATTGAACGGCTAAGCTCTGCAATGAAACGCTAAGTTCTGCATTTAAACGGTAAGTTCTGCATTGAACGGCTAAGCTCTGCAATGAAACGCTAAGTTCTGCATTGAAACGGGAATTTGTCACTTGAAACGCTAAGCTCTGCTTTGAAACAACAAGTTCTGTTTTGAAACGGTAAAGATCCGCATTGAAAGGCTAAGGTATGCATTGAAATGCCAAGTTCTCACTTGAAACGGAAAGTTCTGCATTGAAACGCAAAGTTCTGCAGTGAAACAGTAAGTTCTGCATTGAAATGCAAAGTTCTGCTTTGAAACGGTAGATTTGTATTGAAATGCTTAGTTCTGCATTGAAATGCTAAGTTCTGCAATGAAACGCTGCGTACTGCATTGAAACTCTAAATTCTGCATTGAAACCCTAAGTTCTGCATTGAAACGCTAAGCTCTGCAATGAAATACTAAGTTCTGCATTGAAAAGCTAAGGTCTGCATTGAAACGCTAAGTTCTGATTTGAAACGGTGAAGATCTGCATTGAAACGCTAAGGTATGCATGGAAAAGCTAAGGTATCCAATGAAAATGTCAATTCCACTTTGAAATGGTATGTTCTCACTTGAAATGGTAAGCTCAGCATTGAAACGCTAAGATCTGCTTTGAAACAACAGGTTCTGCTTTGAAACGGTACATTTTGCATTAAAACGCTACGTTCTGCATTGAAACCTGAAGTGCATTGAAACTCTAAAGTTCTACATTGAAACGCTAATGTCTGCATTGAAAAAATAAGTTCTGCTTTGAAACGCTACATTCTGCATTGAAACGATAAAGATCTGCGTTGAAAGGGTAAGCTCTGCATTGAAACTCAAAGTTGTGCATTGAAACGCTAGGTTCTAAATTGAAACGCTAAGGTCTGCATTGAAACGCTAAGTTCAGCTTTGAAACGGTGAAGATCTGCATTGAAACGCTAAGGTATGCATGGAAAAGCTAAGGTATCCATTGAAAATGTCAATTCCACTTTGAAATGGTATGTTCTCACTTGAAACGGTAAGCTCAGCATTGAAACGCTAAGATCTGCTTTGAAACAACAGGTTCTGCTTTGAAACGGTACATTTTGCATTAAAACGCTACGTTCTGCATTGAAACCTGAAGTGCATTGAAACACTAAAGTTGTGCATTGAAACTCAAAAGTTCTACATTGAAACGCTAATGTCTGCATTGAAAAAATAAGTTCTGCTTTGAAACGCTACATTCTGCATTGAAACGATAAAGATCTGCGTTGAAAGGGTAAGCTCTGCATTGAAACTCAAAGTTGTGCATTGAAATGCTAGGTTCTACATTGAAACGCTAAGGTCTGCATTGAAACGCTAAGTTCTGCTTTGAAACGGTGAAGATCTGCATTGAAAAGCTAAGGTATGCATGGAAACGCTAAGGTATCCATTGAAAAGTTCATTTCTGCATTGAAATAGTATGTTCTCAGTTGAAATGGTAAGCTCAGCATTGAAACGCTAAGATCTGCATTGAAACAACAGGTTCTGCTTTGAAATGGTACATTCTGCATTGAAACACTACATTCTGCTTTGGAACCTAAGGTGCATTGAAACTCTAAAGTTCTACATTGAAACGCTAATGCCTGCATTGAAAAAATAAGTTCTGCTTTGAAACGCTACATTCTGCTTTGAAACGGTAAAGATCGGCGATGAAAGGCTAAGCTCTGCATTGAAACTCAAAGTTGTGCATTGAAACGCTAGGTTCAATATTGAAACGCTAAGGTCAGAATTGAAAGAATAAGTTCTTCATTGAAATGCTAAGATCAGCATTGAAACGCTAAGTTCTGCATTGAAACGCGAAGTTCTGCATTGAAACTCGAAGTTGTGCATTGAAGCCCTAAAGTCCTACATTGAAACACTGAGGACTGACTTGAAAGAATAAGTTCGCCTTTGAAACGCTAATTTCTGCATTGAAAAACTAGGTTCTGCTATGAAACGGTAAAGATCCTCATTGAAAGGCTAAGGTATGCATTGAAATGCCAAGTTCTGCATTGAAACGCTAAGTTCTGCATTGAAACGCAAGTTCTGCATTGAAAAGCTAAGTTCTGCATTGAAACGCTAAGTTCTGCTTTGAAACGGTGAAGATCTGCATTGAAAAGCTAAGGTATGCATGGAAAAGCTAAGGTATCCATTGAAAATGTCAATTCCACTTTGAAATGGTATGTTCTCACTTGAAACGGTAAGCTCAGCATTGAAACGATAAAGATCTGCGTTGAAAGGGTAAGCTCTGCATTGAAACTCAAAGCTGTGCATTGAAACGCTAGGTTCTACATTGAAACGCTAAGGTCTGCATTGAAAGGCTAAGTTCTGCTTTGAAATGGTGAAGATCTGCATTGAAAAGCTAAGGTATGCATGGAAAAGCTAAGGTATCAATTGAAAAGGTCAGTTCTGCATTGAAATAGTATGTTCTCACAAGAAACGGTAAGCTCAGCGTTGAAACGCTAAGATCTGCATTGAAACAACAGGTTCTGCTTTGAAAAGGTACATTCTGCATTGAAACACTACATTCTGCTTTGGAACCGAAGGTGCATTGAAACTCTAAAGTTCTACATTGAAACGCTAATGTCTGCATTGAAAAAATAAGTTCGGCTTTGAAACGCTACATTCGGCTTTGAAACGGTAAAGATCTGCATTGGAACCCTAGGTTCTACATTGAAACGCTAAGGTCAGAATTGAAAGAATAAGCTCTAATTTGAAACACTAAGTTCTGCATTGAAACGCAAGTTCTGCATCGAAAAGCTAAGTTCTGCATTGAAACGCTAAGTTCTGATTTGAAACGGTGAGGATCTGCATTGAAAAGCTAAGGTATGCATGGAAACGCTAAGGTATCCATTGAAGAGGTCAGTTCTGCATTGAAATAGTATGTTCTCACAAGAAACGGTAAGCTCAGCGTTGAAACGCTAAGATCTGCATTGAAACAACAGGTTCTGCTTTGAAAAGGTACATTCTGCCTTGAAACACTACATTCTGCTTTGGAACGGAAGGTGCATTGAAACTCTAAAGTTCTACATTGAAACGCTAATGTGTGCATTGAAAAAATAAGTTCTGCTTTGAAACGCTACATTCTGCATTGAAACGATAAAGATCTGCGTTGAAAGGGTAAGCTCTGCATTGAAACTCAAAGTTGTGCATTGAAATGCTAGGTTCTACATTGAAACGCTAAGGTCTGCATTGAAATGCTAAGTTCTGCTTTGAAACGGTGAAGATCTGCATTGAAAAGCTAAGGTATGCATGGAAACGCTAAGGTATCCATTGAAAAGGTCAGTTCTGCATTGAAATAGTATGTTCTCACAAGAAATGGTAAGCTCAGCGTTGAAACGCTAAGATCTGCATTGAAACAACAGGTTCTGCTTTGAAAAGGTACATTCTGCATTGAAACACTACATTCTGCTTTGGAACCTAAGGTGCATTGAAACTCTAAAGTTCTACTTTGAAACGATAATGTCTGCATTGAAAAAATAACTTCTAATTTGAAATGCTTCGTTCTGCTTTGTAACGTTAAATGTCTGCATTGAACGGCTAAGCTCTGCAATGAAACGCTAAGTTCTGCATTTAAACGGTAAGTTCTGCATTGAACGGCTAAGCTCTGCAATGAAACGCTAAGTTCTGCATTGAAACGGGAATTTGTCACTTGAAACGCTAAGCTCTGCTTTGAAACAACAAGTTCTGTTTTGAAACGGTAAAGATCCGCATTGAAAGGCTAAGGTATGCATTGAAATGCCAAGTTCTCACTTGAAACGGAAAGTTCTGCATTGAAACGCAAAGTTCTGCAGTGAAACAGTAAGTTCTGCATTGAAATGCAAAGTTCTGCTTTGAAACGGTAGATTTGTATTGAAATGCTTAGTTCTGCATTGAAATGCTAAGTTCTGCAATGAAACGCTGCGTACTGCATTGAAACTCTAAATTCTGCATTGAAACCCTAAGTTCTGCATTGAAACGCTAAGCTCTGCAATGAAATACTAAGTTCTGCATTGAAAAGCTAAGGTCTGCATTGAAACGCTAAGTTCTGATTTGAAACGGTGAAGATCTGCATTGAAACGCTAAGGTATGCATGGAAAAGCTAAGGTATCCAATGAAAATGTCAATTCCACTTTGAAATGGTATGTTCTCACTTGAAATGGTAAGCTCAGCATTGAAACGCTAAGATCTGCTTTGAAACAACAGGTTCTGCTTTGAAACGGTACATTTTGCATTAAAACGCTACGTTCTGCATTGAAACCTGAAGTGCATTGAAACTCTAAAGTTCTACATTGAAACGCTAATGTCTGCATTGAAAAAATAAGTTCTGCTTTGAAACGCTACATTCTGCATTGAAACGATAAAGATCTGCGTTGAAAGGGTAAGCTCTGCATTGAAACTCAAAGTTGTGCATTGAAACGCTAGGTTCTAAATTGAAACGCTAAGGTCTGCATTGAAACGCTAAGTTCTGCTTTGAAACGGTGAAGATCTGCATTGAAACGCTAAGGTATGCATGGAAAAGCTAAGGTATCCATTGAAAATGTCAATTCCACTTTGAAATGGTATGTTCTCACTTGAAACGGTAAGCTCAGCATTGAAACGCTAAGATCTGCTTTGAAACAACAGGTTCTGCTTTGAAACGGTACATTGTGCATTAAAACGCTACGTTCTGCATTGAAACCTGAAGTGCATTGAAACTCTAAAGTTCTACATTGAAACGCTAATGTCTGCATTGAAAAAATAAGTTCTGCTTTGAAACGCTACATTCTGCATTGAAACGATAAAGATCTGCGTTGAAAGGGTAAGCTCTGCATTGAAACTCAAAGTTGTGCATTGAAACGCTAGGTTCTAAATTGAAACGCTAAGGTCTGCATTGAAACGCTAAGTTCTGCTTTGAAACGGTGAAGATCTGCATTGAAACGCTAAGGTATGCATGGAAAAGCTAAGGTATCCATTGAAAATGTCAATTCCACTTTGAAATGGTATGTTCTCACTTGAAACGGTAAGCTCAGCATTGAAACGCTAAGATCTGCTTTGAAACAACAGGTTCTGCTTTGAAACGGTACATTTTGCATTAAAACGCTACGTTCTGCATTGAAACCTGAAGTGCATTGAAACACTAAAGTTGTGCATTGAAACTCAAAAGTTCTACATTGAAACGCTAATGTCTGCATTGAAAAAATAAGTTCTGCTTTGAAACGCTACATTCTGCATTGAAACGATAAAGATCTGCGTTGAAAGGGTAAGCTCTGCATTGAAACTCAAAGTTGTGCATTGAAACGCTAGGTTCTACATTGAAACGCTAAGGTCTGCATTGAAACGCTAAGTTCTGCTTTGAAACGGTGAAGATCTGCATTGAAAAGCTAAGGTATGCATGGAAACGCTAAGGTATCCATTGAAAAGGTCAGTTCTGCATTGAAATAGTATGTTCTCAGTTGAAATGGTAAGCTCAGCATTGAAACGCTAAGATCTGCATTGAAACAACAGGTTCTGCTTTGAAATGGTACATTCTGCATTGAAACACTACATTCTGCTTTGGAACCTAAGGTGCATTGAAACTCAAAAGTTCTACATTGAAACGCTAATGTCTGCATTGAAAAAATAAGTTCTGCTTTGAAACGCTACATTCTGCTTTGAAACGGTAAAGATCGGCGATGAAAGGCTAAGCTCTGCATTGAAACTCAAAGTTGTTCATTGAAACGCTAGGTTCAATATTGAAACGCTAAGGTCAGAATTGAAAGAATAAGTTCTTCATTGAAATGCTAAGATCAGCATTGAAACGCTAAGTTCTGCATTGAAACGCGAAGTTCTGCATTGAAACGCGAAGTTGTGCATTGAAGCCCTAAAGTCCTACATTGAAACACTGACGACTGACTTGAAAGAATAAGTTCGCCTTTGAAACGCTAATTTCTGCATTGAAAAACTAGGTTCTGCTATGAAACGGTAAAGATCCTCATTGAAAGGCTAAGGTATGCATTGAAACGCTAAGTTCTGCATTGAAACGCTAAGTTCTGCATTGAAACGCAAGTTCTGCATTGAAAAGCTAAGTTCTGCATTGAAACGGTGAAGATCTGCATTGAAAAGCTAAGGTATGCATGGAAAAGCTAAGGTATCCATTGAAAATGTCAATTCCACTTTGAAATGGTATGTTCTCACTTGAAACGGTAAGCTCAGCATTGAAACGATAAAGATCTGCGTTGAAAGGGTAAGCTCTGCATTGAAACTCAAAGCTGTGCATTGAAACGCTAGGTTCTACATTGAAACGCTAAGGTCTGCATTGAAAGGCTAAGTTCTGCTTTGAAATGGTTAAGATCTGCATTGAAAAGCTAAGGTATGCATGGAAAAGCTAAGGTATCCATTGAAAAGGTCAGTTCTGCATTGAAAAAATAAGTTCTGCTTTGAAACGCTACATTCTGCATTGAAACGCTAAGATCTGCATTGAAACAACAGGTTCTGCTTTGAAAAGGTACATTCTGCATTGAAACACTACATTCTGCTTTGGAACCTAAGGTGCATTGAAACTCTGAAGTTCTACATTGAAACGCTAATGTCTGCATTGAAAAAATAAGTTCTGCTTTGAAACGCTACATTCTGCTTTGAAATGGTAAAGATCGGCGATGAAAGGCTAAGCTCTGCATTGAAACTCAAAGTTGTGCATTGAAACGCGGAGTTCTGCATTGAAACTCGATGTTATGCATTGAAGCCCTAAAGTCCTACATTGAAACACTGAGGACTGACTTGAAAGAATAAGTTCGCCTTTGAAATGCTAATTTCTGCATTGAAAGACTATGTTCTGCTATGAAACGGTAAAGATCCTCATTGAAAGGCTAAGGTATGCATTGAAATGCCAAGTTCTGCATTGAAACGGTAAGTTCTGCATTGAAATGCAAGTTCTGCATTGAAACGCTAAGGTCTGCATTGAAACGCTAAGTTCTGCTTTGAAACGGTGAAGATCTGCATTGAAACGCTAAGGTATGCATGGAAACGCTAAGGTATCCATTGAAAATGTCAATTCCACTTTGAAATGGTATGTTCTCACAAGAAACGGTAAGCTCAGCATTGAAACGCTAAGATCAGCTTTGAAACAACAGGTTCTGCTTTGAAACCGTGCATTTTGCATTAAAACGCTACGTTCTGCATTGAAACCTGAAGTGCATTGAAACTCTAAAGTTGTGCATTGAAACTCTAAAGTTCTACATTGAAACGCTAATGTCTGCATTGAAAAAATAAGTTCTGCTTTGAAACGCTACATTCTGCATTGAAACCATAAAGATCTGCGTTGAAAGGGTAAGCTCTGCATTGAAACTCAAAGTTGTGCATTGAAATGCTAGGTTCTACATTGAAACGCTAAGGTCTGCATTGAAACGCTAAGTTCTGCTTTGAAACGGTGAAGATCTGCATTGAAAAGCTAAGGTATGCATGGAAACGCTAAGGTATCCATTGAAAAGTTCATTTCTGCATTGAAATAGTATGTTTTCACTTGAAATGGTAAGCTCAGCATTGAAACGCTAAGATCTGCATTGAAACAACAGGTTCTGCTTTGAAAAGGTACATTCTGCATTGAAACACTACATTCTGCTTTGGAACCTAAGGTGCATTGAAACTCTAAAGTTCTACATTGAAACGCTAATGTCTGCATTGAAAAAATAAGTTCTGCTTTGAAACGCTACATTCTGCTTTGAAACGGTAAAGATTGGCGATGAAAGGCTAAGCTCTGCATTGAAACTCAAAGTTGTGCATTGAAACGCTAGGTTCAATATTGAAACGCTAAGGTCAGAATTGAAAGAATAAGTTTTTCATTGAAATGCTAAGATCTGCATTGAAACGCTAAGTTCTGCATTGAAACGCGAAGTTCTGCATTGAAACTCGAAGTTGTGCATTGAAGCCCTAAAGTCCTACATTGAAACACTGAGGACTAATTTGAAAGAATAAGTTCGCCTTTGAAACGCTAATTTCTGCATTGAAAAACTAGGTTCTGCTATGAAACGGTAAAGATCCTCATTGAAAGGCTAAGGTATGCATTGAAATGCCAAGTTCTTCATTGAAACGCTAAGTTCTGCATTGAAACGCAAGTTCTGCATTGAAACGCTAAGTTCTGCTTTGAAACGGTGAAGATCTGCATTGAAAAGCTAAGGTATGCATGGAAAAGCTAAGGTATCCATTGAAAATGTCAATTCCACTTTGAAATGGTATGTTCTCACTTGAAACGGTAAGCTCAGCATTGAAACGATAAAGATCTGCGTTGAAAGGGTAAGCTCTGCATTGAAACTCAAAGCTGTGCATTGAAACGCTAGGTTCTACATTGAAACGCTAAGGTCTGCATTGAAAGGCTAAGTTCTGCTTTGAAATGGTGAAGATCTGCATTGAAAAGCTAAGGTATGCATGGAAAAGCTAAGGTATCAATTGAAAAGGTCAGTTCTGCATTGAAATAGTATGTTCTCACAAGAAACGGTAAGCTCAGCGTTGAAACGCTAAGATCTGCATTGAAACAACAGGTTCTGCTTTGAAAAGGTACATTCTGCATTGAAACACTACATTCTGCTTTGGAACCGAAGGTGCATTGAAACTCTAAAGTTCTACATTGAAACGCTAATGTCTGCATTGAAAAAATAAGTTCTGCTTTGAAACGCTACATTCTGCATTGAAACGATAAAGATCTGCGTTGAAAGGGTAAGCTCTGCATTGAAACTCAAAGTTGTGCATTGAAACGCTAGGTTCTACATTGAAACGCTAAGTTCTGCATTGAAACGCTAAGTTCTGCTTTGAAACGGTGAAGATCTGCATTGAAAAGCTAAGGTATGCATGGAAACGCGAAGGTATCAATTGAAAAGGTCAGTTCTGCATTGAAATAGTATGTTCTCACTTGAAACGGTAAGCTCAGCATTGAAACGCTAAGATCTGCATTGAAACAACAGGTTCTGCTTTGAAACGGTACATTCTGCATTGAAACACTACATTCTGCTTTGGAACCTAAGGTGCATTGAAACTCTAAAGTTCTACATTGAAACGCTAATGTCTGCATTGAAAAAATAAGTTCTGCTTTGAAACGCTACATTCTGCTTTGAAACGGTAAAGATCGGCGATGGAAGGCTAAGCTCTGCATTGAAACTCAAAGTTGTGCATTGAAACGCTAGGTTCAATATTGAAACGCTAAGGTCAGAATTGAAAGAATAAGTTCTTCATTGAAATGCTAAGATCTGCATTGAAACGCTAAGTTCTGCTTTGAAACGGTGAAGATCTGCATTGAAAAGCTAAGGTATGCATGGAAACGCTAAGGTATCAATTGAAAAGGTCAGTTCTGCATTGAAATAGTATGTTCTCACTTGAAACGGTAAGCTCAGCATTGAAACGCTAAGATCTGCATTGAAACAACAGGTTCTGCTTTGAAACGGTACATTCTGCATTGAAACACTACATTCTGCTTTGGAACCTAAGGTGCATTGAAACTCTAAAGTTCTACATTGAAACGCCAATGTCTGCATTGAAAAAATAAGTTCTGCTTTGAAACGCTACATTCTGCTTTGAAACGGTAAAGATCGGCGATGGAAGGCTAAGCTCTGCATTGAAACTCAAAGTTGTGCATTGAAACGCTAGGTTCAATATTGAAACGCTAAGGTCAGAATTGAAAGAATAAGTTCTTCATTGAAATGCTAAGATCTGCATTGAAACGCTAAGTTCTGCTTTGAAACGGTGAAGATCTGCATTGAAAAGCTAAGGTATGCATGGAAACGCTAAGGTATCCATTGAAAAGGTCAGTTCTGCATTGAAATAGTATGTTCTCACTTGAAATGGTAAGCTCAGCATTGAAACGCTAAGATCTGCATTGAAACAACAGGTTCTGCTTTGAAATGGTACATTCTGCATTGAAACACTACATTCTGCTTTGGAACCTAAGGTGCATTGAAATTCAAAAGTTCTACATTGAAACGCTAATGTCTGCATTGAAAAAATAAGTTCTGCTTTGAAACGCTACATTCTGCTTTGAAACGGTAAAGATCGGCGATGAAAGACTAAGCTCTGCATTGAAACTCAAAGTTGTGCATTGAAACGCTAGGTTCAATATTGAAACGCTAAGGTCAGAATTGAAAGAATAAGTTCTTCATTGAAATGCTAAGATCAGCATTGAAACGCTAAGTTCTGCATTGAAACGCGAAGTTCTGCATTGAAACTCGAAGTTGTGCATTGAAGCCCTAAAGTCCTACATTGAAACACTGAGGACTGACTTGAAAGAATAAGTTCGCCTTTGAAACGCTAATTTCTGCATTGAAAAACTAGGTTCTGCTATGAAACGGTAAAGATCCTCATTGAAAGGCTAAGGTATGCATTGAAATGCCAAGTTCTGCATTGAAACGCTAAGTTCTGCATTGAAACGCTAAGTTCTGCTTTGAAACGGTGAAGATCTGCATTGAAACGCTAAGTTCTGCTTTGAAACGGTGAAGATCTGCATTGAAAAGCTAAGGTATGCATGGAAAAGCTAAGGTATCCATTGAAAATGTCAATTCCACTTTGAAATGGTATGTTCTCACTTGAAACGGTAAGCTCAGCATTGAAACGATAAAGATCTGCGTTGAAAGGGTAAGCTCTGCATTGAAACTCAAAGCTGTGCATTGAAACGCTAGGTTCTACATTGAAACGCTAAGGTCTGCATTGAAAGGCTAAGTTCTGCTTTGAAATGGTGAAGATCTGCATTGAAAAGCTAAGGTATGCATGGAAAAGCTAAGGTATCCATTGAAAAGGTCAGTTCTGCATTGAAATAGTATGTTCTCACAAGAAATGGTAAGCTCAGCATTGAAACGCTAAGATCTGCATTGAAACAACAGGTTCTGCTTTGAAAAGGTACATTCTGCATTGAAACACTACATTCTGCTTTGGAACCGAAGGTGCATTGAAACTCTAAAGTTCTACATTGAAACGCTAATGTCTGCATTGAAAAAGTAAGTTCTGCTTTGAAACGCTACATTCGGCTTTGAAACGGTAAAGATCTGCATTGAAACCCTAGGTTCTACATTGAAACGCTAAGGTCAGAATTGAAAGAATAAGCTCTAATTTGAAACACTAAGTTCTGCATTGAAACGCAAGTTCTGCATCGAAAAGCTAAGTTCTGCATTGAAACGCTAAGTTCTGATTTGAAACGGTGAGGATCTGCATTGAAAAGCTAAGGTGTGCATGGAAACGCTAAGGTATCCATTGAAGAGGTCAGTTCTGCATTGAAATAGTATGTTCTCACTTGAAATGGTAAGCTCAGCATTGAAACGCTAAGATCTGCATTGAAACAACAGGTTCTGCTTTGAAACGGTACATTCTGCCTTGAAACACTACATTCTGCTTTGGAACCTAAGGTGCATTGAAAATCTAAAGTTCTGCATTGAAACGATAATGTCTGCATTGAAAAAATAACTTCTAATTTGAAATGCTTCCTTCTGCTTTGTAACGTTAAATGTCTGCATTGAAAGGCTAAGTTATGCATTGAAACGGTAAGTTCTGCATTTAAACGGTAAGTTCTGCATTGAACGGCTAAGGTCTGCAATGAAACGCTAAGTTCTGCATTGAAACGGGAATTTGTCACTTGAAACGCTAAGCTCTGCTTTGAAACAACAAGTTCTGTTTTGAAACGGTAAAGATCCGCATTGAAAGGCTAAGGTATGCATTGAAATGCCAAGTTCTCACTTGAAACGGAAAGTTCTGCATTGAAACGCAAAGTTCTGCAGTGAAACAGTAAGTTCTGCATTGAAATGCAAAGTTCTGCTTTGAAACGGTAGATTTGTATTGAAATGCTTAGTTCTGCATTGAAATGCTAAGTTCTGCAATGAAACGCTGCGTACTGCATTGAAACTCTAAATTCTGCATTGAAACCCTAAGTTCTGCATTGAAACGCTAAGCTCTGCAATGAAATACTAAGTTCTGCATTGAAAAGCTAAGGTCTGCATTGAAACGCTAAGTTCTGCTTTGAAACGGTGAAGATCTGCATTGAAACGCTAAGGTATGCATGGAAAAGCTAAGGTATCCATTGAAAATGTCAATTCCACTTTGAAATGGTATGTTCTCACAAGAAACGGTAAGCTCAGCATTGAAACGCTAAGATCTGCTTTGCAACAACAGGTTCTGCTTTGAAACCGTGCATTTTGCATTAAAACGCTACGTTCTGCATTGAAACCTGAAGTGCATTGAAACTAAAAGTTGTGCATTGAAACTCTAAAGTTCTACATTGAAACGCTAATGTCTGCATTGAAAAAATAAGTTCTGCTTTGAAACGCTACATTCTGCATTGAAACGATAAAGATCTGCGTTGAAAGGGTAAGCTCTGCATTGAAACTCAAAGTTGTGCATTGAAACGCTAGGTTCTACATTGAAACGCTAAGGTCTGCATTGAAACGCTAAGTTCTGCTTTGAAACGGTGAAGATCTGCATTGAAAAGCTAAGGTATGCATGGAAACGCTAAGGTATCCATTGAAAAGATCAGTTCTGCATTGAAATAGTATGTTCTCACTTGAAATGGTAAGCTCAGCATTGAAACGCTAAGATCTGCATTGAAACAACAGGTTCTGCTTTGAAACGGTACATTCTGCATTGAAACACTACATTCTGCTTTGGAACCTAAGGTGCATTGAAACTCTAAAGTTCTACATTGAAACGCTAATGTCTGCATTGAAAAAATAAGTTCTGCTTTGAAACGCTACATTCTGCTTTGAAACGGTAAAGATCGGCGATAAAAGGCTAAGCTCTGCATTGAAACTCAAAGTTGTGCATTGAAACGCGAAGTTCTGCATTGAAACTCGATGTTATGCATTGAAGCCCTAAAGTCCTACATTGAAACATTGAGGACTGACTTGAAAGAATAAGTTCGCCTTTGAAATGCTAATTTCTGCATTGAAAGACTATGTTCTGCTATGAAACGGTAAAGATCCTCATTGAAAGGCTAAGGTATGCATTGAAATGCCAAGTTCTGCGTTGAAGCGGTAAGTTCTGCATTGAAACGGTAAGTTCTGCATTGAAATGCAAGTTCTGCATTGAAACGCTAAGGTCTGCATTGAAACGCTAACTTCTGCTTTGAAACGGTGAAGATCTGCATTGAAAAGCTAAGGTATGCATGGAAACGCTAAGGTATCCATTGAAAATGTCAATTCCACTTTGAAATGGTATGTTCTCACAAGAAACGGTAAGCTCAGCATTGAAACGCTAAGATCTGCTTTGAAACAACAGGTTCTGCTTTGAAACCGTGCATTTTGCATTAAAACGCTACGTTCTGCATTGAAACCTGAAGTGCATTGAAACTAAAAGTTGTGCATTGAAACTCTAAAGTTCTACATTGAAACGCTAATGTCTGCATTGAAAAAATAAGTTCTGCTTTGAAACGCTACATTCTGCATTGAAACGATAAAGATCTGCGTTGAAAGGGTAAGCTCTGCATTGAAACTCAAAGTTGTGCATTGAAACGCTAGGTTCTACATTGAAACGCTAAGGTCTGCATTGAAACGCTAAGTTCTGCTTTGAAACGGCGAAGATCTGCATTGAAAAGCTAAGGTATGCATGGAAACGCTAAGGTATCCATTGAAAAGGTCAGTTCTGCATTGAAATAGTATGTTCTCACTTGAAATGGTAAGCTCAGCATTGAAACGCTAAGATCTGCATTGAAACAACAGGTTCTGCTTTGAAACGGTACATTCTGCATTGAAACACTACATTCTGCTTTGGAACCTAAGGTGCATTGAAACTCTAAAGTTCTACATTGAAACGATAATGTCTGCATTGACAAAATAACTTCTAATTTGAAATGCTACATTCCGCTTTGAAACGGTAAATGTCTGCATTGAAAGGCTAAGTTATGCATTGAAACGGTAAGTTCTGCATTTAAACGGTAAGTTCTGCATTGAACGGCTAAGCTCTGCAATGAAACGCTAAGTTCTGCATTGAAACAGGAATTTGCCACTTGAAACGCTAAGCTCTGCTTTGAAACACAACGTTCTTCTTTGAAACGGTAAAGATTCGCCTTGAAAGGCTAAGGTATGCATTGAAATGCCAAGTTCTCACTTGAAACGGAAAGTTCTGCATTGAAACGCAAAGTTCTGCAGTGAAACAGTAAGTTCTGCATTGAAATGCAAAGTTCTGCTTTGAAACGGTAGATTTGTATTGAAATGCTATGTTCTGTATTGAAATGCTAAGTTCTGCAGTGAAACGCTAAGTTCTGCAGTGAAATACTAAGTTCTGCATTGAAAAGCTAAGGTCTGCATTGAAAAGCTAAGGTCTGCATTGAAACGCTAAGTTCTGCTTTGAAACGGTGAAGATCTGCATTGAAAAGCTAAGGTATGCATGGAAAATCTAAGGAATCCATTGAAAATGTCAATTCCACTTTGAAATGGTATGTTC
This sequence comes from Lathamus discolor, assembly GCF_037157495.1. NCBI lineage: Eukaryota > Metazoa > Chordata > Aves > Psittaciformes > Psittacidae > Lathamus > Lathamus discolor. The sequence goes on along the minus strand of NC_088892.1, from coordinate 168,840 downwards.
TCACTTGAAACGGTAAGCTCAGCATTGAAACGATAAAGATCTGCGTTGAAAGGGTAAGCTCTGCATTGAAACTCAAAGCTGTGCATTGAAACGCTAGGTTCTACATTGAAACACTAAGGTCTGCATTGAAAGGCTAAGTTCTGCTTTGAAATGGTGAAGATCTGCATTGAAAAGCTAAGGTATGCATGGAAAAGCTAAGGTATCCATTGAAAAGGTCAGTTCTGCATTGAAATAGTATGTTCTCACAAGAAACGGTAAGCTCAGCGTTGAAACGCTAAGATCTGCATTGAAACAACAGGTCCTGCTTTGAAAAGGTACATTCTGCATTGAAACACTACATTCTGCTTTGGAACCGAAGGTGCATTGAAACTCTAAAGTTCTACATTGAAACGCTAATGTCTGCATTGAAAAAGTAAGTTCTGCTTTGAAACGCTACATTCGGCTTTGAAACGGTAAAGATCTGCATTGAAAGGCTAAGTTATGCATTGAAACGGTAAGTTCTGCATTTAAACGGTAAGTTCTGCATTGAACGGCTAAGCTCTGCAATGAAACGCTAAGTTCTGCATTGAAACGGGAATTTGTCACTTGAAACGCTAAGCTCTGCATTGAAACGCTACGTTCTGCTTTGAAACGGTAAAGATCCGCCTTGAAAGGCTAAGGTATGCATTGAAATGCCAAGTTCTCACTTGAAACGGAAAGTTCTGCATTGAAACGCAAAGTTCTGCAGTGAAACAGTAAGTTCTGCATTGAAATGCAAAGTTCTCCTTTGAAATGGTAGATTTGTATTGAAATGCTTAGTTCTGCATTGAAATGCTAAGTTCTGCAATGAAACGCTACGTACTGCATTGAAACTCTAAATTCTGCATTGAAACACTAAGTTCTGCATTGAAAAGGTAAGGTCTGCATTGAAACACTAAGCTCTGCAATGAAATACTAAGTTCTGCATTGAAAAGCTAAGGTCTGCATTGAAACACTAAGTTCTGCATTGAAACACAAAGTTCTGCAGTGAAACAGTAAGTTCTGCATTGAAATGCAAAGTTCTGCTTTAAAACGTTAGATTTGTATTGAAATGCTATGTTCTGTATTGAAATGCTAAGTTCTGCAATGAAACGCTAAGTTCTGCAATGAAATACTAAGTTCTGCATTGAAAAGCTAAGGTATCCATTGAAAATGTCAATTCCACTTTGAAATGGTATGTTCTCACTTGAAACGGTAAGCTCAGCATTGAAACGCTAAGATCTGCTTTGAAACAACAAGTTCTGGTTTGAAACGGTACATTTTGCATTAAAACACTAAGTTCTGCATTGAAACCTGAAGTGCATTGAAACACTAAAGTTGTGCATTGAAACTCTAAAGTTCTACATTGAAACGCTAATGTCTGCATTGAAAAAATAAGTTCTGCTTTGAAACGCTACATTCTGCTTTGTAACGGTAAAGATCGGCGATGAAAGGGTAAGCTCAGCATTGAAACTCAAAGTTGTGCATTGAAACGCTCAGCGTTGAAACGCTAAGATCTGCATTGAAACAACAGGTTCTGCTTTGAAACGGTACATTCTGCCTTGAAACACTACATTCTGCTTTGGAACGGAAGGTGCATTGAAACTCTAAAGTTCTACATTGAAACGCTAATGTCTGCATTGAAAAAATAAGTTCGGCTTTGAAACGCTACATTCGGCTTTGAAACGGTAAAGATCTGCATTGAAACCCTAATTTCTACATTGAAACGGTAAGTTCTGCATTTAAACGGTAGGTTCTGCATTGAACGGCTAAGCTCTGCAATGAAACGCTAAGTTCTGCATTGAAACGGGAATTTGTCACTTGAAACGGTAAGTTCTGCATTGAAACGCAAGTTCTGCATTGAAAAGCTAAGTTCTGCATTGAAACGCTAAGTTCTGCTTTGAAACGGTGAAGATCTGCATTGAAAAGCTAAGGTATGCATGGAAAAGCCAAGGTATACATTGAAAATGTCAATTCCACTTTGAAATGGTATGTTCTCACAAGAAACGGTAAGCTCAGCAATGAATCGCTAAGATCTGCTTTGAAACAACAAGTTCTGCTTTGAAACGGTAATGATCCGCATTGAAAGGCTAAGGTATGCATTGAAATGCCAAGTTCTCACTTGAAACGGAAAGTTCTGCATTGAAACGCAAAGTTCTGCTTTGAAACAGTAAGTTCTGCGTTGAAATGCAACGTTCTGCTTTGAAACGGAGGCTTCTGTATTGAAATGCTAAGTTCCGCATTGAAATGCTAAGTTCTGCAATGAAACGCTACGTACTGCATTGAAACACTAAATTCTGCATTGAAACGCTAAGTTCTGCATTGAAACGCTAAGTTATGCATTGAAACGCTAAGCTCTGCATTGAAACGCTAAGCTCTGCAATGAAATCCTAAGTTCTGCATTGAAACGGTGAGTTCTGCATTGAAACGGTAAGTTCTGCTTTGAAACGCTACATTCTGCATTGAAACGATAAAGATCTGCGTTGAAAGGGTAAGCTCTGCATTGAAACTCAAAGCTGTGCATTGAAACGCTAGGTTCTACATTGAAACACTAAGGTTTGCGTTCTACATTGAAACGCTAATGTCTGCATTGAAAAAATAACTTCTAATTTGAAATGCTTCGTTCTGCTTTGTAACGTTAAATGTCTGCATTGAACGGCTAAGCTCTGCAATGAAACGCTAAGTTCTGCATTGAAACGGGAATTTGTCACTTGAAACGCTAAGCTCTGCTTTGAAACAACAAGTTCTGTTTTGAAACGGTAAAGATCCGCATTGAAAGGCTAAGGTATGCATTGAAATGCCAAGTTCTCACTTGAAACGGAAAGTTCTGCATTGAAACGCAAAGTTCTGCAGTGAAACAGTAAGTTCTGCATTGAAATGCAAAGTTCTGCTTTGAAACGGTAGATTTGTATTGAAATGCTTAGTTCTGCATTGAAATGCTAAGTTCTGCAATGAAACGCTGCGTACTGCATTGAAACTCTAAATTCTGCATTGAAACGCTAAGTTCTGCATTGAAACGCTAAGCTCTGCAATGAAATACTAAGTTCTGCATTGAAAAGCTAAGGTCTGCATTGAAACGCTAAGTTCTGCTTTGAAACGGTGAAGATCTGCATTGAAACGCTAAGGTTTGCATGGAAAAGCTAAGGTATCCATTGAAAATGTCAATTCCACTTTGAAATGGTATGTTCTCACTTGAAACGGTAAGCTCAGCATTGAAACGCTAAGATCTGCTTTGAAACAACAAGTTCTGCTTTGAAACGGTACATTTTGCATTAAAACGCTACTTTCTGCATTGAAACCTGAAGTGCATTGAAACACTAAAGTTGTGCATTGAAACTCTAAAGTTCTACATTGAAACGCAAATGTCTGCATTGAAAAAATAAGTTCTGCTTTGAAACGCTACATTCTGCATTGAAACGATAAAGATCTGCGTTGAAAGGGTAAGCTCTGCATTGAAACTCAAATTTGTGCATTGAAACGCTAGGTTCTACATTGAAACGCTAAGGTCTGCATTGAAACGCTAAGTTCTGCTTTGAAACGGCGAAGATCTGCATTGAAAAGCTAAGGTATGCATGGAAACGCTAAGGTATACATTGAAAAGGTCAGTTCTGCATTGAAATAGTATGTTCTCTCTTGAAACGGTAAGCTCAGCATTGAAACGCTAAGATCTGCATTGAAACAACAGGTTCTGCTTTGAAACGGTACATTCTGCATTGAAACACTACATTCTGCTTTGGAACCTAAGGTGCATTGAAACTCTAAAGTTCTACATTGAAACGCTAATGCCTGCATTGAAAAAATAAGTTCTGCTTTGAAACGCTACATTCTGCTTTGAAACGGGAAAGATCGGCGATGAAAGGCTAAGCTCTGCATTGAAACTCAAAGTTGTGCATTGAAACGCTAGGTTCAATATTGAAACGCTAAGGTCAGAATTGAAAGAATAAGTTCATCATTGAAATGCTAAGATCAGCATTGAAACGCTAAGTTCTGCATTGAAACGCGAAGTTCTGCAATGAAACTCGAAGTTGTGCATTGAAGCCCTGAAGTCCTACATTGAAACACTGAGGACTGATTTGAAAGAATAAGTTCGCCTTTGAAACGCTAATTTCTGCATTGAAAAACTAGGTTCTGCTATGAAACGGTAAAGATCCTCATTGAAAGGCTAAGGTATGCATTGAAATGCCAAGTTCTGCATTGAAACGCTAAGTTCTGCATTGAAACGCAAGTTCTGCATTGAAAAGCTAAGTTCTGCATTGAAACGCTAAGTTCTGCTTTGAAACGGTGAAGATCTGCATTGAAAAGCTAAGGTATGCAAGGAAAAGCAAAGGTATCCATTGAAAATGTCAATTCCACTTTGAAATGGTATGTTCTCACTTGAAACGGTAAGCTCAGCATTGAAACGATAAAGATCTGCGTTGAAAGGGTAAGCTCTGCATTGAAACTCAAAGCTGTGCATTGAAACGCTAGGTTCTACATTGAAACGCTAAGGTCTGCATTGAAACGCTAAGTTCTGCTTTGAAATGGTGTAGATCTGCATTGAAAAGCTAAGGTATGCTTGGAAAAGCTAAGGTATCCATTGAAAAGGTCAGTTCTGCATTGAAATAGTATGTTCTCACAAGAAACGGTAAGCTCAGCGTTGAAACGCTAAGATCTGCATTGAAACAACAGGTTCTGCTTTGAAACGGTACATTCTGCATTGAAACACTACATTCTGCTTTGGAACCGAAGGTGCATTGAAACTCTAAAGTTCTACATTGAAACGCTAATGTCTGCATTGAAAAAATAAGTTCTGCTTTGAAACGCTACATTCGGCTTTGAAACGGTAAAGATCTGCATTGAAACCCTAGGTTCTACATTGAAACGCTAAGGTCAGAATTGAAAGAATAAGCTCTAATTTGAAACACTAAGTTCTGCATTGAAACGCAAGTTCTGCATCGAAAAGCTAAGTTCTGCATTGAAACGCTAAGTTCTGATTTGAAACGGTGAAGATCTGCATTGAAAAGCTAAGGTATGCATGGAAACGCTAAGGTATCCATTGAAGAGGTCAGTTCTGCATTGAAATAGTATGTTCTCACTTGAAATGGTAAGCTCAGCATTGAAACGCTAAGATCTGCATTGAAACAACAGGTTCTGCTTTGAAACGGTACATTCTGCATTGAAACACTACATTCTGCTTTGGAACCTAAGGTGCATTGAAACTCTAAAGTTCTACATTGAAACGATAATGTCTGCATTGACAAAATAACTTCTAATTTGAAATGCTACATTCCGCTTTGAAACGGTAAATGTCTGCATTGAAAGGCTAAGTTATGCATTGAAACGGTAAGTTCTGCATTTAAACGGTAAGTTCTGCATTGAACGGCTAAGCTCTGCAATGAAACGCTAAGTTCTGCATTGAAACGGGAATTTGCCACTTGAAACGCTAAGCTCTGCTTTGAAACACAACGTTCTTTGAAACGGTAAAGATTCGCCTTGAAAGGCTAAGGTATGCATTGAAATGCCAAGTTCTCACTTGAAACGGAAAGTTCTGCATTGAAACGCAAAGTTCTGCAGTGAAACAGTAAGTTCTGCATTGAAATGCAAAGTTCTGCTTTGAAACGGTAGATTTGTATTGAAATGCTATGTTCTGTATTGAAATGCTAAGTTCTGCAGTGAAACGCTAAGTTCTGCAGTGAAATACTAAGTTCTGCATTGAAAAGCTAAGGTCTGCATTGAAAAGCTAAGGTCTGCATTGAAACGCTAAGTTCTGCTTTGAAACGGTGAAGATCTGCATTGAAAAGCTAAGGTATGCATGGAAAATCTAAGGAATCCATTGAAAATGTCAATTCCACTTTGAAATGGTATGTTCTCACTTGAAACGGTAAGCTCAGCATTGAAACGATAAAGATCTGCGTTGAAAGGATAAGCTCTGCATTGAAACTCAAAGCTGTGCATTGAAACGCTAGGTTCTGCATTGAAACACTAAGGTCTGCATTGAAAGGCTAAGTTCTGCTTTGAAATGGTGAAGATCTGCATTGAAAAGCTAAGGTATGCATGGAAAAGCTAAGGTATCCATTGAAAAGGTCAGTTCTGCATTGAAATAGTATGTTCTCACAAGAAACGGTAAGCTCAGCATTGAAACGCTAAGATCTGCATTGAAACAACAGGTCCTGCTTTGAAAAGGTACATTCTGCATTGAAACACTACATTCTGCTTTGGAACCTAAGGTGCATTGAAACTCTAAAGTTCTACATTGAAACGCTAATGTCTGCATTGAAAAAGTAAGTTCTGCTTTGAAACGCTACATTCGGCTTTGAAACGGTAAAGATCTGCATTGAAAGGCTAAGTTATGCATTGAAACGGTAAGTTCTGCATTTAAACGGTAAGTTCTGCATTGAAGGGCTAAGCTCTGCAATGAAACGCTAAGTTCTGCATTGAAACGGGAATTTGTCACTTGAAACGCTAAGCTCTGCATTGAAACGCTACGTTCTGCTTTGAAACGGTAAAGATCCGCCTTGAAAGGCTAAGGTATGCATTGAAATGCCAAGTTCTCACTTGAAACGGAAAGTTCTGCATTGAAACGCAAAGTTCTGCAGTGAAACAGTAAGTTCTGCATTGAAATGCAAAGTTCTCCTTTGAAATGGTAGATTTGTATTGAAATGCTTAGTTCTGCATTGAAATGCTAAGTTCTGCAATGAAACGCTACGTACTGCATTGAAACTCTAAATTCTGCATTGAAACACTAAGTTCTGCATTGAAAAGGTAAGGTCTGCATTGAAACACTAAGCTCTGCAATGAAATACTAAGTTCTGCATTGAAAAGCTAAGGTCTGCTTTGAAACACTAAGTTCTGCATTGAAACACAAAGTTCTGCAGTGAAACAGTAAGTTCTGCATTGAAATGCAAAGTTCTGCTTTAAAACGTTAGATTTGTATTGAAATGCTATGTTCTGTATTGAAATGCTAAGTTCTGCAATGAAACGCTAAGTTCTGCAATGAAATACTAAGTTCTGCATTGAAAAGCTAAGGTATCCATTGAAAATGTCAATTCCACTTTGAAATGGTATGTTCTCACTTGAAACGGTAAGCTCAGCATTGAAACGCTAAGATCTGCTTTGAAACAACAAGTTCTGGTTTGAAACGGTACATTTTGCATTAAAACACTACGTTCTGCATTGAAACCTGAAGTGCATTGAAACACTAAAGTTGTGCATTGAAACTCTAAAGTTCTACATTGAAACGCTAATGTCTGCATTGAAAAAATAAGTTCTGCTTTGAAACGCTACATTCTGCTTTGTAACGGTAAAGATCGGCGATGAAAGGGTAAGCTCAGCATTGAAACTCAAAGTTGTGCATTGAAACGCTCAGCGTTGAAACGCTAAGATCTGCATTGAAACAACAGGTTCTGCTTTGAAACGGTACATTCTGCATTGAAACACTACATTCTGCTTTGGAACCGAAGGTGCATTGAAACTCTAAAGTTCTACATTGAAACGCTAATGTCTGCATTGAAAAAATAAGTTCGGCTTTGAAACGCTACATTCGGCTTTGAAACGGTAAAGATCTGCATTGAAACCCTAGGTTCTACATTGAAACGGTAAGTTCTGCATTTAAACGGTAGGTTCTGCATTGAACGGCTAAGCTCTGCAATGAAACGCTAAGTTCTGCATTGAAACGGGAATTTGTCACTTGAAACGGTAAGTTCTGCATTGAAACGCAAGTTCTGCATTGAAAAGCTAAGTTCTGCATTGAAAGGCTAAGTTCTGCTTTGAAACGGTGAAGATCTGCATTGAAAAGCTAAGGTATGCATGGAAAAGCCAAGGTATACATTGAAAATGTCAATTCCACTTTGAAATGGTATGTTCTCACAAGAAACGGTAAGCTCAGCAATGAATCGCTAAGATCTGCTTTGAAACAACAAGTTCTGCTTTGAAACGGTAATGATCCGCATTGAAAGGCTAAGGTATGCATTGAAATGCCAAGTTCTCACTTGAAACGGAAAGTTCTGCATTGAAACGCAAAGTTCTGCAGTGAAACAGTAAGTTCTGCATTGAAATGCAAAGTTCTGCTTTGAAACGGTAGATTTGTATTGAAATGCTTAGTTCTGCATTGAAATGCTAAGTTCTGCAATGAAAGGCTACGTGCTGCATTGAAACTCTAAATTCTGCATTGAAACGCTAAGTTCTGCATTGAAACGCTAAGCTCTGCAATGAAATACTAAGTTCTGCATTGAAAAGCTAAGGTCTGCATTGAAACACAAAGTTCTGCATTGAAACACAAAGTTCTGCAGTGAAACACTAAGTTCTGCATTGAAATGCAAAGTTCTGCTTTGAAACGTTAGATTTGTATTGAAATGCTATGTTCTGTATTGAAATGCAAAGTTCTGCAATGAAACGCTAAGTTCTGCAGTGAAATACTAAGTTCTGCATTGAAAAGCTAAGATCTGCTTTGAAACAACAAGTTCTGCTTTGAAACGGTACATTTTGCATTAAAACGCTACGTTCTGCATTGAAACCTGAAGTGCATTGAAACACTAAAGTTGTGCATTGAAACTCTAAATTTCTACATTGAAACGCTAATGTCTGCATTGAAAAAATAGGTTCTGCTTTGAAACGCTACATTCTGCATTGAAACGATAAAGATCTGCGTTGAAAGGGTAAGCTCTGCATTGAAACTCAAAGTTGTGCATTGAAACGCTAGGTTCTACATTGAAATGCTAAGGTCTGCATTGAAACGCTAAGTTCTGCTTTGAAACGGTGAAGATCTGCATTGAAAAGCTAAGGTATGCATGGAAACGCTAAGGTATCCATTGAAAAGGTCAGTTCTGCATTGAAATAGTATGTTCTCACAAGAAACGGTAAGCTCAGCATTGAAACGCTAAGATCTGCATTGAAACAACAGGTTCTGCTTTGAAACGGTACATTCTGCATTGAAACACTACATTCTGCTTTGGAACCTAAGGTGCATTGAAACTCTAAAGTTCTACATTGAAACGCTAATGTCTGCATTGAAAAAATAAGTTCTGCTTTGAAACGCTACATTCGGCTTTGAAACGGTAAAGATCTGCATTGAAACCCTAGGTTCTACATTGAAACGCTAAGGTCAGAATTGAAAGAATAAGCTCTAATTTGAAACACTAAGTTCTGCATTGAAACGCAAGTTCTGCATCGAAAAGCTAAGTTCTGCATTGAAACGCTAAGTTCTGATTTGAAACGGTGAGGATCTGCATTGAAAAGCTAAGGTATGCATGGAAACGCTAAGGTATCCATTGAAGAGGTCAGTTCTGCATTGAAATAGTATGTTCTCACTTGAAATGGTAAGCTCAGCATTGAAACGCTAAGATCTGCATTGAAACAACAGGTTCTGCTTTGAAACGGTACATTCTGCATTGAAACACTACATTCTGCTTTGGAACCTAAGGTGCATTGAAACTCTAAAGTTCTACATTGAAACGATAATGTCTGCATTCAAAAAATAACTTCTAATTTGAAATGCTTCGTTCTGCTTTGTAACGTTAAATGTCTGCATTGAAAGGCTAAGTTATGCATTGAAACGGTAAGTTCTGCATTTAAACGGTAAGTTCTGCATTGAACGGCTAAGCTCTGCATTGAAACGCTACGTTCTGCATTGAAACTCGAATTTGTGCATTGAAGCCCTAAAGTCCTACATTGAAACACTGAGGACTGACTTGAAAGAATAAGTTCGCTTTTGAAACACTAATTTCTGCATTGAAACTCTATGTTCTGCTATGAAACGGTAAATATCCTCATTGAAAGGCTAAGGTATGCATTGAAATGCCAAGTTCTGCATTGAAACGGTAAGTTCTGCATTGAAACGGTAAGTTCTGCATTGAAATGCAAGTTCTGCATTGAAACGCTAAGGTCTGCATTGAAACTCTAAGCTCTGCTTTGAAACGGTGAAGATCTGCATTGAAAAGCTAAGGTATGCATGGAAACGCTAAGGTATCCATTGAAAAGTTCAGTTCTGCATTGAAATAGTATGTTCTCACTTGAAATGGTAAGCTCAGCATTGAAACGCGTAGATCTGCATTGAAACAACAGGTTCTGCTTTGAAACGGTACATTCTGCATTGAAACACTACATTCTGCTTAGGAACCTAAGGTGCATTGAAACTCTAAAGTTCTACATTGAAACGCTAATGCCTGCATTGAAAAAATAAGTTCTGCTTTGAAACGCTACATTCTGCTTTGAAACGGTAAAGATCGGCGATGAAAGGCTAAGCTCTGCATTGAAACTCAAAGTTGTGCATTGAAACGCGAAGTTCTGCATTGAAACTCGATGTTATGCATTGAAGCCCTAAAGTCCTACATTGAAACATTGAGGACTGACTTGAAAGAATAAGTTCGCCTTTGAAATGCTAATTTCTGCATTGAAAGACTATGTTCTGCTATGAAACGGTAAAGATCCTCATTGAAAGGCTAAGGTATGCATTGAAATGCCAAGTTCTGCATTGAAGCGGTAAGTTCTGCATTGAAACGGTAAGTTCTGCATTGAAATGCAAGTTCTGCATTGAAACGCTAAGGTCTGCATTGAAACACTAACTTCTGCTTTGAAACGGTGAAGATCTGCATTGAAAAGCTAAGGTATGCATGGAAAAGCTAAGCTATCCATTGAAAATGTCAATTCCACTTTGAAATGGTATGTTCTCACAAGAAACGGTAAGCTCAGCATTGAAACGCTAAGATCTGCTTTGAAACAACAGGTTCTGCTTTGAAACCGTGCATTTTGCATTAAAACGCTACGTTCTGCATTGAAACCTGAAGTGCATTGAAACTAAAAGTTGTGCATTGAAACTCTAAAGTTCTACATTGAAACGCTAATGTCTGCATTGAAAAAATAAGTTCTGCTTTGAAACGCTACATTCTGCATTGAAACGATAAAGATCTGCGTTGAAAGGGTAAGCTCTGCATTGAAACTCAAATTTGTGCATTGAAACGCTAGGTTCTACATTGAAACGCTAAGGTCTGCATTGAAACGCTAAGTTCTGCTTTGAAACGGCGAAGATCTGCATTGAAAAGCTAAGGTATGCATGGAAACGCTAAGGTATCCATTGAAAAGGTCAGTTCTGCATTGAAATAGTATGTTCTCACTTGAAATGGTAAGCTCAGCATTGAAACGCTAAGATCTGCATTGAAACAACAGGTTCTGCTTTGAAACGGTACATTCTGCATTGAAACACTGCATTCTGCTTTGGAACCTAAGGTGCATTGAAACTCTAAAGTTCTACATTGAAACGCTAATGTCTGCATTGAAAAAATAAGTTCTGCTTTGAAACGCTACATTCGGCTTTGAAACGGTAAAGATCTGCATTGAAAGGCTAAGTTATGCATTGAAACGGTAAGTTCTGCATTTAAACGGTAGGTTCTGCATTGAACGGCTAAGCTCTGCAATGAAACGCTAAGTTCTGCATTGAAACGGGAATTTGTCACTTGAAACGGTAAGTTCTGCATTGAAACGCAAGTTCTGCATTGAAAAGCTAAGTTCTGCATTGAAACGCTAAGTTCTGCTTTGAAACGGTGAAGATCTGCATTGAAAAGCTAAGGTATGCATGGAAAAGCCATGGTATACATTGAAAATGTCAATTCCACTTTGAAATGGTATGTTCTCACAAGAAACGGTAAGCTCAGCAATGAATCGCTAAGATCTGCTTTGAAACAACAAGTTCTGCTTTGAAACGGTAATGATCCGCATTGAAAGGCTAAGGTATGCATTGAAATGCCAAGTTCTCACTTGAAACGGAAAGTTCTGCATTGAAACGCAAAGTTCTGCTTTGAAACAGTAAGTTCTGCGTTGAAATGCAACGTTCTGCTTTGAAACGGAGGCTTCTGTATTGAAATGCTAAGTTCCGCATTGAAATGCTAAGTTCTGCAATGAAACGCTAAGTACTGCATTGAAACACTAAATTCTGCATTGAAAAGCTAAGTTCTGCATTGAAACGCTAAGCTCTGCAATGAAATCCTAAGTTCTGCATTGAAACGGTGAGTTCTGCATTGAAACGGTAAGTTCTGCTTTGAAACGCTACATTCTGCATTGAAACGATAAAGATCTGCGTTGAAAGGGTAAGCTCTGCATTGAAACTCAAAGCTGTGCATTGAAACGCTAGGTTCTACATTGAAACACTAAGGTTTGCGTTCTACATTGAAACGCTAATGTCTGCATTGAAAAAATAACTTCTAATTTGAAATGCTTCGTTCTGCTTTGTAACGTTAAATGTCTGCATTGAAAGGCTAAGTTCTGCATTGAAACGGTAAGTTCTGCATTGAAACGGTAAGTTCTGCATTGAACGGCTAAGCTCTGCAATGAAATGCTAAGTTCAGCATTGAAACGGGAATTTGTCACTTGAAACGCTAAGCTCTGCTTTGAAACACTACGTTCTGCTTTGAAACGGTAATGATCCGCCTTGAAAGGCTAAGGTATGCATTGAAATGCCAAGTTCTCACTTGAAACGGAAAGTTCTGCATTGAAACGCAAAGTTCTGCAGTGAAACAGTAAGTTCTGCATTGAAATGCAAAGTTCTGCTTTGAAACGTTAGATTTGTATTGAAATGCTATGTTCTGTATTGAAATGCAAAGTTCTGCAATGAAACGCTAAGTTCTGCAGTGAAATACTAAGTTCTGCATTGAAAAGCTAAGATCTGCTTTGAAACAACAAGTTCTGCTTTGAAACGGTACATTTTGCATTAAAACGCTACGTTCTGCATTGAAACCTGAAGTGCATTGAAACACTAAAGTTGTGCATTGAAACTCTAAATTTCTACATTGAAACGCTAATGTCTGCATTGAAAAAATAGGTTCTGCTTTGAAACGCTACATTCTGCATTGAAACGATAAAGATCTGCGTTGAAAGGGTAAGCTCTGCATTGAAACTCAAAGTTGTGCATTGAAACGCTAGGTTCTACATTGAAATGCTAAGTTCTGCATTGAAACGCTAAGTTCTGCTTTGAAACGGTGAAGATCTGCATTGAAAAGCTAAGGTATGCATGGAAACGCTAAGGTATCCATTGAAAAGGTCAGTTCTGCATTGAAATAGTATGTTCTCACAAGAAACGGTAAGCTCAGCATTGAAACGCTAAGATCTGCATTGAAACAACAGGTTCTGCTTTGAAAGGGTAAATTCTGCATTGAAACACTACATTCTGCTTTGGAACCTAAGGTGCATTGAAACTCTAAAGTTCTACATTGAAACGCTAATGTCTGCATTGAAAAAATAACTTCTAATTTGAAATGCTACGTTCTGCTTTGTAACGTTAAATGTCTGCATTGAAAGGCTAAGTTCTGCATTGAAACGGTAAGTTCTGCATTTAAACGGTAAGTTCTGCATTGAACGGCTAAGCTCTGCAATGAAACGCTAAGTTCTGCATTGAAACGGGAATTTGTCACTTGAAACGCTAAGCTCTGCTTTGAAACGCTACGTTCTGCTTTGAAACGGTAAAGATCCGCCTTGAAAGGCTAAGGTATGCATTGAAATGCCAAGTTCTCACTTGAAACGGAAAGTTCTGCATTGAAACGCAAAGTTCTGCAGTGAAACAGTAAGTTCTGCATTGAAATGCAAAGTTCTGCTTTGAAACGGTAGATTTGAATTGAAATGCTATGTTCTGTATTGAAATGCTAAGTTCTGCAATGAAATGCTAAGTTCTGCAATGAAATACTAAGTTCTGCATTGAAAAGCTAAGGTCTGCATTGAAACGCTAAGTTCTGCTGTGAAACGGTGAAGATCTGCATTGAAAAGCTATGGTATGCATGGAAAAGCTAAGGTATCCATTGAAAAGGTCAGTTCTGCATTGAAATAGTATGTTCTCACTTGAAATGGTAAGCTCAGCATTGAAACTCTAAGATCTGCATTGAAACAACAGGTTCTGCTTTGAAAGGGTACATTCTGCATTGAAACACTACATTCTGCTTTGGAACCTAAGGTGCATTGAAACTCTAAAGTTCTACATTGAAACGCTAATGCCTGCATTGAAAAAATAAGTTCTGCTTTGAAACGCTACATTCTGCATTGAAACGATAAAGATCTGCGTTGAAAGGGTAAGCTCTGCATTGAAACTCAAAGTTGTGCATTGAAACGCTAGGTTCTACATTGAAACACTAAGGTCTGCATTGAAACGCTAAGTTCTGCTTTGAAACGGCGAAGATCTGCATTGAAAAGCTAAGGTATGCATGGAAACGCTAAGGTATCCATTGAAGAGGTCAGTTCTGCATTGAAATAGTAGGTTCTCACTTGAAGAAACGCTAAGTTCTGCATTGAAACGCTAAGCTCTGCAGTGAAATGCTAAGTTCTGCATTGAAACGGGTATCTGTCACTTGAAACACTAAGCTCTGCTTTGAAACGCTACGTTCTGCTTGGAAACGGTAAAGATCCGCATTGAAAGGCTAAGGTATGCATTGAAATGCCAAGTTCTGCATTGAAATGGTAAGATCTGCATTGAAATGCAAAGTTCTGCAGTGAAACAGTAAGTTCTGCATTGAAATGTAAAGTTCTGCTTTGAAACGGTAGATTCTGTATTGAAATGCTAAGTTCTGCATTGAAACGCTAAGTTCTGCATTGAAACGCTAAGCTCTGCAATGAAATACTAAGTTCTGCATTGAAAAGCTAAGGTCTGCATTGAAACGCTATGTTCTGCTTTGAAACGGTGAAGATCTGCATTGAAAAGCTAAGGTATGCATGGAAAAGCTAAGGTATCCATTGAAAATGTCAATTCCACTTTGAAATGGTATGTTCTCACAAGAAACGGTAAGCTCAGCATTGAAACGCTAAGATATGCATTGAAACAACAAGTTCTGCTTTGAAACGGTGCATGTTGCATTGATACGCAGCGTTCTGCATTGAAACCTGAAGTGCATTGAAACTCAAAGTTCTACATTGAAACTCTAATGTCTGCATTGAAAAAATAAGTTCTGCTTTGAAAGGCTACATTCTGCATTGAAAGGATAAAGATCAGCGATGAAAGGCTAAGCTCTGCATTGAAACTCAAAGTTGTGCATTGACACGCTAGGTTCTACATTGAAACGCTAAGGTCAGAATTGAAAGAATAAGTTCTTCATTGAAACGCTAAGATCTGCATTGAAACGATAAGTTATGCATTAAAAGCGTAGGTTCTGCATTGAAACGCTAAGTTCTGCATTGAAACGCGAAGTTCTGCATTGAAACTCGAAGTTGTGCATTGAAGCCCTAAAGTCCTACATTGAAACACTGAGGACTGACTTGAAAGAATAAGTTCGCCTTTGAAACGCTAAGTTCTGCATTGAAACACTACGTTCTGCTATGAAACGGTAAAGATACTCATTGAAAGGCTAAGGTATGCATCAAAATGCCAAGTTCTCACTTGAAACGGTAAGTTCTGCATTGAAACGTAGAGATCTGCATTGAAAGGCTAAGTTCTGCATTGAAACAGTAAGTTCTGCATTGAAATGGTAAGTTCTGCATTGAAACGCTAAGTTCTGCATTGAAACACTAAGCTCTGCAATGAAATGCGAAGTTCTGCATTGAAACGGGTATTTGTCACTTGAAACGCTAAGCTCTGCTTTGAAACGCTATGTTCTGCTTGGAAACGGTAAAGATCCGCATTGAAAGGCTAAGGTATGCATTGAAATGCCAAGTTCTCACTTGAAACGCAAAGTTCTGCAGTGAAACAGTAAGTTCTGCATTGAAATGCAAAGTTCTGCTTTGAAACGGTAGATTCTGTATTGAAATGCTAAGTTCTGCATTGAAATGCTAAGTTCGGCAATGAAACGCTACGTACTGCATTGAAACACTAAATTCTGCATTGAAACGCTAAGTTCTGCATTGAAACGCTAAGCTCTGCAATGAAATACTGAGTTCTGCATTGAAAAGCTAAGGTCTGCATTGAAACGCTAAGTTCTGCTTTGAAACGGTGAAGATCTGCATTGAAAAGCTAAGGTATGCATGGAAACGCTAAGGTATCCATTGAAAAGGTCAGTTCTGCATTGAAATAGTATGTTCTCACTTGAAATGGTAAGCTCAGCATTGAAACGCTAAGATCTGCATTGAAACAACAGGTTCTGCTTTGAAAAGGTACATTCTGCATTGAAACACTACATTCTGCTTTGGAACCTAAGGTGCATTGAAACTCTAAAGCTCTACATTGAAACGATAATGTCTGCATTGAAAAAATAACTTCTAATTTGAAATGCTACGTTCTGCTTTGAAACGGTAAAGATCTGCATTGAAAGGCTAAGTTCTGCATTGAAACGCTAAGTTCTGCATTGAAACGCTAAGTTCTGCATTGAAACACTAAGCTCTGCAATGAAACGCTAAGTTCTGCATTGAAACGGGAATTTGTCACTTGAAACGCTAAGCTCTGCTTTGAAACGCTACGTTCTGCTTGGAAACGGTAAAGATCCGCATTGAAAGGCTAAGGTATGCATTGAAATGCCAAGTTCTCACTTGAAACTTAAAGTTCTGCATTGAAACGCAAAGTTCTGCAGTGAAACAGTAAGTTCTGCATTGAAATGCAAAGTTCTGCTTTGAAACGGTAGATTCTGTATTGAAATGCTAAGTTCTGCATTGAAATGCTAAGTTCTGCAATGAAACGCTACGTACTGCATTGAAACACTAATTTCTGCATTGAAACGCTAAGTTCTGCATTGAAACGCTGTCCTGGGTTGAGCAGCAGCAGTCATTCTTCTCCTTCTTAGGAGCTAGTACAGTGCTGTGTTTTGATCTTTTGGCCTTGGAACAGTGGTGATAACGCCGATGTTTTCAGTTGCTGCTCGAATGTTTGGTCTGGCCAAGGACTTTCTGAGCCTCATGCTCTGCCAGGGAGGAGGGGAGGCCGGGAGGAAGTAGAGACAGGACACCTGACCCAAACTAGCCAAAGAGGTATTCCATACCACAGCACGTCATGCCCAGGATGTAATTTGGAGTTACCCGGAAGGGTTGGGACTGCAGGGTTGGACGAGGTATCGGTCGGTGCTCAGCTGGGGGGGAGTGGGGCGAGTTATTGGTCAGCTGGTGTCAAGGTGTTGTATTCTTTCCTCTTGTTATTTCTTTTATCATTATTATTATTGGTGGTAGCAGCAGTGATTTGTGTTATACCTTAGTTACTAAACTGTTCTTATCTCAACCCGTGGGAGTTGCATTCTTTTTGATTCTCCTCTCCGTCCCTCCAGGAGCAGGGGGAGGGCAAGAAGGGGGGGGAGTGAGTGGACGAGGTTTGTGGTTGGGTTTAAACCACGACAAACGCTAAGCTCTGCAATGAAATACTAAGTTCTGCATTGAAAAGCTAAGGTCTGCATTGAAACGCTAAGTTCTGCTTTGAAACGGTGAAGATCTGCATTGAAAAGCTAAGGTATGCATGGAAACGCTAAGGTATCCATTGAAAAGTTCAGTTCTGCATTGAAATAGTATGTTCTCACTTGAAATGGTAAGCTCAGCATTGAAACGCGTAGATCTGCATTGAAACAACAGGTTCTGCTTTGAAACGGTACATTCTGCATTGAAACTCTACATTCTGCTTTGGAACCTAAGGTGCATTGAAACTCTAAAGCTCTACATTGAAACGATAATGTCTGCATTGAAAAAATAACTTCTAATTTGAAATGCTACGTTCTGCTTTGAAACGGTAAAGATCTGCATTGAAAGGCTAAGTTCTGCATTGAAACGCTAAGTTCTGCATTGAAACGCTTAGCTCTGCAATGAAATACTAAGTTCTGCATTGAAAAGCTAAGGTCTGCATTGAAACGCTAAGTTCTGCTTTGAAACGGTGAAGATCTGCATTGAAAAGCTAAGGTATGCATGGAAACGCTAAGGTATCCATTGAAAATGTCAATTCCACTTTGAAATGTTATGTTCTTACTTGAAACGGTCAGCTCAGCATTGAAACGCTAAGATATGCATTGAAACAACAAGTTCTGCTTTGAAACGGTGCATTTTGCATTGATACACAGCGTTCTGCGTTGAAACCTGAAGTGCATTGAAACTCTAAAGTTCTACATTGAAACGCTAATGTCTGCATTGAAAAAATATGTTCTGCTTTGAAACGCTACATTCTGCATTGAAAGGATAAAGATCAGCGATGAAAGGCTAAGCTCTGCATTGAAACTCAAAGTTGTGCATTGACACGCTAGGTTCTACATTGAAACGCTAAGGTCAGAATTGAAAGAATAAGTTCTTCATTGAAACGCTAAGATCTGCATTGAAACGCTAAGTTCTGCATTGAAACGCGAAGTTCTGCATTGAAACCGTAGGTTCTGCATTGAAACGCTAAGTTCTGCATTGAAACGCGAAGTTCTGCATTGAAACTCAAAGTTGTGCATTGAAGCCCTAAAGTGCTACATTGAAACACTGAGAACAGATTTGAAAGAATAAGTTCTTCTTTGAAACGCTAAGTTCTGCATTGAAACACTACGTTCTCCTATGAAACAGTAAAGATCCTCATTGAAAGGCCAAGGTATGCATCCAAATGCCAAGTTCTCACTTGAAACGGTAAGTTCTGCATTGAAACGTAAAGATCTGCATTGAAAGGCTAAGTTCTGCATTGAAACGGTAAGTTCTGCATTGAAACGCTAAGTTCTGCATTGAAACACTAAGCTCTACAATGAAATGCGAAGTTCTGCATTGAAACGGGAAATAAAGATCTGCGATGAAAGGCTATGCTCTGCTTTGAAACTCAAAGTTGTGCTTTGAAACGCTAAGATCTGCATTGAGACACTAAGTTCTGCATTGAAACGCTAATGCGTGCATTGAAAGAATAAGATCTACATTGAAACACTAAGTTCTGCATTGAAAGGCTAAGTTCTGCATTGAAACGATTTATTCTAGTTTGAAACACAAAGTTGTGCATTGAAACAGTAAAGTTCTAGATTGAAAAGCTAAGGTCTGCAATGAATGGCTAAGTACTCATTTGAAACGTTATGTTCTGCATTGAAACACTATGTTCTCCTTTGAAACGGTAAATATCTGCATTGAAATGCTAAGTTCTCCTTTGAAACTCAAAGTTGTGTATTGAAGCTCTCAAGTTCTACATTGAAAGGCTAAGGACTGAAATGAAAGAATAAGTTATCCATTGAAAGGCAAAGTTGTGCATTCAAATTATATGCTCTGCCTTGAAATGTCAAAGATCTGCATTGAAAGGCAACGGTACGCATTGAAATGCTAAATTCTCCATTGAATTGCTAAGTTCTGCATTGAAACGGGAATTTCTCACTTGAAACTCTAAGCTCTGCATTGAAACGTTAAGTTCTGCTTTGAAACGGTAAAGATCTGCATTGAAAGGCTAAGGTATGCATTGAAATGCTAAGGTGTTCGTTGAAAAGGTAAGTTCTTCATTGAAACAATAAGATCTCCTTTGAAACGGTGCATTCTGCATTTAAACTCTAAATTCAGCATTGAAACGGTAAATTCTCCATTGAAATGCTAAGTTCTGTTTTGAAATGCTAGGCTCTGCATTGAAACACTAAGTTCGGCTTTGAAAGGGTACATTCTGCATTGAATCGCTAAGTTCTGCATTGAAACTCAAAGTTGTACATTCAGACGCTAAAGTTCTACATTGAAACACTAAGGTCTGCATTGAAAAAATAAGTTCTCCTTTGAAACACTAAGTTCTGCATCGAAACGCTAATGTCTGCATTGAAACAATCATTTCTAATCTGAAACACTAAGTTCTGCATTGAAACAGTAAGTTCTGCATTGAAATGCTTAGTTCTTCTTTGAAACTCAAACTTCTGCGTTGAAACAATAAATTTCTTCATTGAAATGCTAAGGTCTGCATTGAAAGAATAATTTCTCCTTTGAAACGCTAAGTTCTTCATCGAAACGCTAATATCTGCATTGAAAAAATAAGTTCTCATTGAAACGCTAAGTTCTGCGTTCAAAGGCTAAGCTCTGCACTGAAATGCTAACGTCTGCGTTGAAACAATAAGTTCTCATTCAAACGCTAAGTTCTGCATTGAAACTCTAAGTTTTGCATTGAAAAAGTAAGTTCTGCATTAAAACAGTTCTCACTTGAAAATCTAAGCTCTGCATTGAAACACAATGCGCTGCATTAAAGCACTAAGTTCTGCTTTGAAACGGTACATTCTGCATTGGAACGCTAATTTCTGCATTGAAAGGCTAAGTTCTGCATTGAAAGGCTGAGTTCTGCATTGAAACGCTACGTTCTGCTTTGAAACATTAAAGATCTACATTGAAACGCTAAGGTCTGCATTGCAACAATAACTTTTCCTTTGAAATGGTAAGTTCTGCATTGAAAAGGAAAGTTCTCACTTGAAACACTGAGCTCTGCGTTGAAACTCTAAGCTCTGAATTGAAACACTAAGTTCTGCTTTGAAACGGTACATTCTGCATTGAAACGCTACGTTCTGTATTGAAACTCAAAGTTGTGCTTTGAAACGCTAAAGTTCTACATTGAAACGCTAAGGTCTGCATTGAAACAGTAAGTTCTAATTTGAAATGCTAAGTTCTGCATTGAAATGGTAAATTCTGCATTGAAACTACTTTCTGCTTTGAAACGGTAAAGGTCTGCATTGAAAGTCTAAGGTATGCATTGAAACCCTAAGGCATCCATTGGAACGCTAAGTTCTGCATTGAAACAGTAAGTTCTCATTTGAAATGCTAAGCTCTGCATTGAAAGGCTAAGCTCGGCATTGAAACACTAAGTTCTGCTTTGAACTGGTACATTCGGCATTGAAATGCTAAGTTCTGCATTGAAACTCAAAGTTGTGTGTTGAAACGCTAAAGTTCTACATTGAAACGTTAAGGTCTGCATTGAAACAAGTTCTCCTTTGAAATGCTAAGTTCTGCATTGAAAAGCTAATGTCTGCATTGAAACGCTAATTTCTGCATTGAAACAGTAAGTTCTAATTTGAAACACTAAGTTCTGCACTGAAACGGTAAGTACTACATTGAAAGGCGAAGTTCGGCATTGAAACGCTTAGTTCTGCTTTGAAACTCAAAAGTTGTGCATTGGAACTATGAAGTTCTACATTGAAACGCTAAGGTCTGCATTGAACCGCTAAGTTCTGCATTGGAACGCTAAGTTCTGCATTGGAACGCTAAGTTCTGCTTTGAAACGCTAAGTTCTGCTTTGAAACGCTAATGTGTGCATTGAAACAATAAGTTCTAATTTGATCTATATAGGAACAGCAACTTTCATTGATTATGGAACAAACCCCTCCTTGTGAAGCCAGTAACATGTCTAAAGCCATTTATTTTTGTAATATCACTTTAGATAGGCTAGTTATCTCTTTTTCTTCTGCTTGGATTACATCTATGGTTTTATTTTCATTTTCCTCTATGGTTGCTGAGGTATTTACGATTGCCTTCTTTAATTCACTTACTCCCAAAGATGGAATTAGCCATCTTACAAAACTATGAAATGCGGTGTTTCGTTCAGCAATAGGGTCAAACCCTCGCTTAATCCATTTAGCAAAACTTCTAATCCAGGTCCCAGAAGGATACATGTCAATAATAGTAAGATTGGGTGTCAGAGCACCTAAGGTGCATGCCCCCTTCCAGTTGGGGGGTAGAGTCTTAGAAGCATTTTCTCCACATAACCAATACCATCCTTTCCCTTTAGGAACGGGCCACCACGGAACTGAACATTATATTGGGGGAGCTCCCATGTGCCGAAAACAGGGGGTACCTGGGTCCCAGGGCACCCTGAGTAGCTCTTGGTTGAGCAACGTTCCCTCAGGGTGGAGATGTGTGGAGGAGAAGAGTTTGGGGGCTCAGAGGGGATTTGGGCATTGGGTGGGATCCCCAAAGCTCCCCAGGGTGGTGCAGGGATTTGGGGAACACCCCGTGTCCTAAAACCAGGGGTTACACTTGTCCCAGGGTACCCCGACTCTTCAGTGCCCCTGTTGGCCCATGGCAATAAATGGGGGGGATTTGGGGTTCAGAAGGGAACTGGATTTGGAGGTTCATGGGAATGTGCCCAAGCTCTGCAGGGGGCAGAGTAATTTGGGGGACCAATGGAGCCCTCAAAAAGGGGCTACAGCCACCAGAGACCACCCCAGAGATCATTGGGGAGGGGAGTACTGGAGATCTGGGGGACCTGACAGGTTTTGGGTGTGCAGCTGGGGGGTTCTCCCTAAACCTTACCTGTGAGGATGCTGGCGATGAGATCATCCCTCTGCCCGGGGAGGGATGAATGTAAGGGGGGGGTTCCTGGGAGCTGGGGTGACCCTTGCACTCCCCCAGGCTCTGACAGGGAGGTACAAGTTCTCCTGCCCTGCCACCTTCTCAGCACCTCTGGCACCAGCAGCTCCTGCACACACAAGGCTCCTGCTTTGCCCCCAGCACCTCTGGACGCAGAGGTGAGTTCCAAGGACGTGAACAAGCCCAGTGCCTCCTCCTCACCCATCCCCTGCTCCTACAGCTGGGATGGCACCACCACATCTCCTGACAGCTTCTCCTCCCTTCACAGCACACACCCACAATGTGTTTCAAGCCAACGCGAAAACAGAACTGCAAAGTCAAAGAATGCGTACCGGGATGCGCAGGGCAGCCACGGGAGATGCAGCCTCCCGAGGGAAGGGGTCTCCTCTCCACTGGTTACTGCAGGGCTCTCGCTCCTTAAATAACCCACGCTTACCGCGGGGCCCCGTCACAATGGGCACACCCACAGTGACCACCACAGCTTTGTGATGGCGGCAGCATCATGCCCATGGTCACTAGCCACCCAGGGGTGCTCCGGCACTCTCTGCGGAGGGATGAGCCTCTGCCCATCCTGCTCATGGAGGTCCCTCACAGGCTGCTCTTCCTCAGTGCCTTTGGACCGGAGGTGGAGCATGCGAGGGGTCACAGCTCAACCTGGGCAATGGAACAGGGCGTCACGGCCACCTACAAGAAGTGGGGAGTGACAGACAGTCGCACGGCAGAGAATCCTGGAATCGCAGACTGGGCTGGGCTGGAAGGGACCTCAAAGCTCATCCTGCTCCAGCCCCTACCACGGGCAGGGACACCTTCCACTAGAGCAGTTTGCTCCAAGCCTTTGTGTCCAATCTGGCCTTGAGCACTGCCACAGATGGGGCAGCCACAGCTTCTCTGGGCAAAAGTCTGCCACTGTCTCACTACCCTCAACGTGAGTCATATTTTCTTAATATGAAATGAAATAAATGAAATTAAATCCTGTTTCCACTTGGAACCATTGTGTGTCCTTAAAAATTATTATGGATTTGAAAAAACATCTGACATTTCAGGCAAATAATAGGCTCATCATTATTTTGATTAATGGTCAGGGCAGGGATTAAAATGGAATAGCACAGCACAGCACGGCCCAGCACAGCATAGCTATGGAGAGCCTATTGCTCTGATAGCACACTATCTGCAGGTGAACTCACCCCCAGCCTGCACTGCAGATCACTGGGGCACAGGTTCTGCAGACGCTGGCTCAGGCAGTCGGCAGTGTCCCATCTGCCTTGACAAACTGCCACCACAATCCGCAAGTGGCCCATGCCCACTGCGCCCAGAGGCTGGGATGCAACACAGAGAATTACAAGGGTGTCCCAGACACACTGGGGAACCCCAAATGTGGTTTTACACAGGGGTCTCACACCCTTCAAACAGTCACGTACCACACACTTGGACCAAGCACTAGCACCCTCACTACCAATTACTAGTCCTAGGCAAACTGACAGGCGCTCATGCTACTTCTGCTGCAGTCCTGCTCTTGTCTATTGATGCACATGTCCCTGGAGCCAGTCCTGCAAGAGACACTGATTAATGGTGTGCGGGACAGTGGGAGGGTTTCAAAGACATGCTGGAGGGGCTGGGATTCTGCCATTATTTCTGCTGTGCTGCAATACCCCTTCTTTTTCACAGACAGCTCTAAGACGCCCTCAAGAAAAGTCCTAGTTCCAGGGCTGGGCTGAAGCTTCCAGGAAAAATCCACTACCTCATCACATTACAGGGTACATCTAAATATATAGAGACACATATATAAATAAAAGACCTATTAAAACTTTACAGACTGGTTGATCTAGTAGCTAGGGGGAAGAGAATTTTCATAACACGCCTTGTGGGTCCCACCAACCAGGGTCCCAAACGCCAGTGACAGGGTGACGAGAGGCAGCAAAGATGCAATCCCAGGGGGATCAGTCTCCTGAGACAGGGGAGGAAAAAACAACCCAAAAGTGAAACAGCCTGCAGCAAGCATTGATGTTCCCTCCCTCAGCTGGCAGACACACTGCCTTCCTGCAGTGTCATTTCTCTGATGAGAGACAGAGGTAAGGCTAAAAATCAACTTTCCTTACAGCCACAGAAACATTTCTTTTGAAAAGACCCTTGAGAACATCGACTCCAGCCATTAACCTGTCCCTAACACGTCCACATGCTGACCATGACAACATCCCTGTGGGATACCCTGTCTGGACTGCCACCAACAGCAACTGGAACCAAGGAGAAATTTACATCCTATCATAATTTTACTCATTTCTATTCAATTCTGATTGCTGTTAAACATTCTGCTCTACATTAGAGCATGGAAATCAGCTGGCCAAGTTACGTTATTGCAGAAACCTCCTCGCATAGATCATGGGACTTTAACATATTTAATAAACTGTTTGCAACTGAGTAAACCAACCAACCATTTCCCTCAACTTATAACTGGAATTCAGCACTACTCTGTTTGGAGGCACAGAGACAAGAGGTGACCACACCACTTTGTGAGAAGGATGGACTGAGGGAGACCCTTGTTGCTGTTTCTCTAAGAACAAAGGGCAGTAGAAAATGAAATGTTATTTTTAAGAACTAAAATACATTCCAATTACCATTGAAAATATGGAACAAGATGCTAAAGCCCAACAGGTTTTACCAGGAAGAACAACTGTTATCTAAGAATTCCCTCCTGTGCTGTTTCCTTTCCCAGCCCGTGGAGAGATTCCTCAGTAACTGGCAAGTGCATGTGACACAGCAAGTGATGTGTGTGTCTACTGCCCAGGAAGGTGAACAGTTCCTTTTGGTGTTAGATCTGTAGAGTCAGGTTTCTCTCCAAAGCAACTCAACCATGTACCAAGGAAACAGGCAGGGAATTTTCAGCTGTACCTGCAGTGCCCTGCTAGGAACCGCACAGCTGGGGACTCCAGAAACAGCTGGCATTGGTTCTTCCAAGAAATCCACCAGTGACAGGAAGGAAGCACACACTCTTCTCTGTGACACCAGGGCTTGCTGCTTCAGCTGACCTCTGATCCCTTTTCAGAATCACACCAACCCACTGTGCATTCAGCACACCAGTAGCTTTTATCAAAACCTGACCTCCCTGGAACACTTCGGTTGTAGAGGCACTAAATATTTATGCATGGGGCGGAAGGGACCTTAAAGCTCATCCAGCTCCAACCCCTGCCACGGGCAGGGACCCCTTCCACTGGAGCAGCTTGCTCCAAGCCCCTGTGTCCAACCTGGCCTTGAGTACTGCCAGGGATGGGGCAGCCACAGCTTCTCTGGGCACCCTGTGCCAGCACCTCAGCACCCTTACAGAGAAGAGCTTCCTCCTGAGATCTCATCTCAGTCTCCCCTCTGGCAGGTTAAAGCCATCCCCCTTGTCCTGTCCCTACAGGCCCTTGTAAAAAACCCTCTCCAGATTTCTTGTACGCCCTGTTTAGGTACTGGCTTAGTAAGGCCTCCCTGGAGCCTCCTCTTCTCCAGGCTGAACACCCCCAGCTCAAACACAATGACAGACCCCCATTGACACCAAGTCTGTGGCTCAGACAAGGTGGGCAGATACTGAAGGAGCAGGCGATGAAAACTGACATGCCTTTGAAGACAGCAACATCACAAGTGGAAAAAACCCAGACAACATCATCACAAATGGAAACAGGAAAACACGTGTAAAGCAGCAAAGACAGACGTGGCCTGTCATGACCTACACCGGGAGCCCTTTGCAGAGGAAAGCAGGCAGTGTATGACCGCTGAAACACAGCCAGTCACCAACTTCCTCAGTGCATCCTTGGGATCCTTGGGGCTCCAGAGGAACCCCATGGGAAACAGCCTGAAGCAAGCACTGATGTTCCATCCCTCGACTGGCAGACACACTGCCTTCCTCAGTTGCTGAGGTGAGTAGCTTGAGAGAGGACGCCTGCAACACCGGAGCGGAGAGGGGAGAGATCAGCGTCCAGGAGCCTCAACTCAGAGCGACAAGAGCCACTGAGGAGGGAGCCTCAAGTCCTCAACAGGACTTGCCCAGGACTCGGAAGCTCAGCTCCCGCGAGGGGCTGACTCACAGGGGGCGGAGCCAGGAGGAGTGGCAGCAGCTGGGAGTGGCTAAAAAACCTTCCCAGGGAGCGCGGCGACCAGGAGCGCGGCGAACAGGGCCGGCAAACAGAGAGCGTCGAGGCAGAGGGTCGAGGCAGTTTGCGCGGCAGTTCGCGCGGGCAGGCGAGCGGGCAGGCGAGCGGGCAGGGAAGCGTTCCAACCGCCTCATCGAGAGGACTCGCCTGGAGTACAGGAGGGGGAAGGAGTGCTGAGGGACGTAGACGGATTGATTGACCAGATAGATCATGGTTACAACACGATCGAAAGCTGCAGTGAGTACTAATGTGGGTATCCAGACTGAGCCTTCCTGCAGACATGCAGCTGTGCAGGTCTCTGGCTGCAGCGAATGCCTGAGCCTGGCACTTGTATTGGAGGGAGCCAGTGATACTGCTTGTGTTCGCTGTGAGCAAATAAATGACCTGCTCAGGCAGGTGGCTGAACTGAGGGAGGAGGTAGAAAGGTTGAGAGCCATTAGAGAGTGTGAAAGTGAAATAGATTGGTGGAACCACACCCTAAGGCAAGGGCAGAGGGAAGTGTTTCAACAAGATATGGATCCCCTTCCCTCCTACCATCAGACAGAAGGAGAGAGCTTAATGGATAAGGATGGATGGAGGGAGGTTCCTCCTCGGAGAGGTAAGCGAAAACCCTCACAATCCCTTCCTCCCTCCCAATTGCCCTTGAATAACAAGTACGAGGTCTTGGAAATTCAGGGCCAGGTGAATGGAGACGGTAAGGCAAATCTATCTAGTGAGTCACCCAGGGCTAGTCACTCACCCACATGCCTCAGAACTTCCCCAACCAAGAAGAAAAGAAGAGTAATTGTGGTGGGTGACTCCCTTCTGAGGGGAACAGAAGGGCCCATTTGTCGACCGGATCCACCCCACAGGGAGGTCTGCTGCCTGCCTGGGGCTCGGATTAGAGATGTTAAAAAGAAGCTCTCGGAACTGGTGCAGCCGTCTGACTACTACCTACTGCTGGTTTTTCAGGTTGGCAGTGACGAAATTATTACGAGGAACGTAAGGGCGATGAAGAGAGACTACAGGGCCCTGGGACGGCTGGTTAAAGGGTCTGGAGCGCAAGTGGTGTTTGCCTCCATACCTGTTGCAAGCGAGGGTGAAGGGATATATAAGAAGACTCTGCAGGTTAACGTATGGCTACGTGACTGGTGCCAAAGGCAGGGGTTTGGGTTTTTCAGTCACAGGCTGCTGTATGGGACACCTGGTTTGCTGGTGACAGGCGGGATACACCAGTCCCAGAGAAGAAAAAGGGTTTTGGGGCAGGAGTTAGCAGGGCTTATTGACAGGGCTTTAAACTAGTTATGAAGGGGGGAGGGGATTTAACTGGGCCTGTTGGGGACAAGCCCAAGAGGAACATGCTAGGGATTGAAGGATGGCGGGCTAAGGAGGACTATCAATCTCTTGTTTCACTTGTGGGAAAGGATAGCTTTTTAGACCCTGTCCCGCAGGGGAAAAAGGGTACTAGGACTGGCTCCCTGAAATGCCTGTACACCAATGCACGCAGCATGGGGAATAAACAGGAGGAGTTAGAAGTCTGTGTGCGGGCTAAAGGTTATGATCTAGTGGCGATTACAGAGACATGGTGGGACAGTTCACATGACTGGAATGTGGTCATGGATGGCTATGTCCTTTTTAGGAAAGATAGGTCGTCAAAGTGAGGTGGTGGAGTTGCTCTTTACGTGAGAGAGCAACTAGAATGTATTGAGTTCTGTCCGGGGTCGGATGAGGAGCAAGTGGAATGTCTGTGGGTACGAATCAAGGGGCTGACTGGCACGGGTGATACAGTTGTGGGGGTCTATTACAGACCTCCTGATCAGGACGAAGGAGTTGATGAGGCTTTCTACAGGCAACTGGAAGTAGCCTCGCGACTACATGCCTTAGTCGTCGTGGGGGACTTTAACTACCCCGATATTTGCTGGAAGACTCACACAGCCAGTCATTCACAGTCTAGGAGGTTCCTCGAGTGCATTGATGATAATTTCTTAATGCAAATGGTGGACGTACCAACTAGGGGAGCAGCTCTGCTAGATTTAGTACTCGCCAAAAGGAGGGTTTGGTCGAAGTGGTGACGGTCAATGGCAGCCTTGGCTGCAGTGACCATGAGATGGTGGAGTTTAGGATCCTATGTGGGAGGAATAGAATACCTAGCAAAGCCACAGTTCTGGATTTCCTAAGGGCCAACTTTGGCCTCTTCAGTCAACTGCTAAGGGAAGTCTCATGGGAAAGTGTACTAGGCGGTAAAGGAGCTCAAGATAGTTGGTTAGCATTCAAGGACCGCTTCTTCCAAGCTCAGGATCGGAGCGTCCCAATGAGTAGGAAGTCAAGTAAGGGATCTAGGAGACCGGCGTGGTTAAAAAAGGAGCTGCTGGGCAAACTCAAGTGGAAAAGGAGAATCTATGGATTATGGAAGGAGGGGCTGGCCGCTTGGGAGGAATATAGGACAGTTGTTAGAGGATGTAGGGAGGCAATTAGGACAGCTAAGGCCTCCTTGGAACTCAATCTTGCTAGTCGGGTTAAAGACAATAGAAAGGGCTTCTTCAAATACATAGCAAATAAAACTAACACAAGAGGCAATATAGGCCCCCTGCTGAACGAAGTGGGTACCCTGGAGACAGAGGATATAAAGAAGGCAGAGGTGCTGAATGCCTTCTTTGCCTCTGTCTTTACTCCTGCAGACTCTCCCCGAGGGCCCTTGATTTCTATAGCCCCAGAGGGAGTCAGGACAAAGGAGGAGTTTGCTTTGGTAGATGAGGATTGGGTTAGGGATCAGCTATGCAAACTGGACATCTGTAAATCGATGGGTCAGGATGGAATGCACCCACGGGTGCTGAGGGAGCTGGCGAAGGTCATTGCTAGGCCACTTTCCATCATCTTTGGTAAGTCGTGGGAAACGGGCGAGGTGCCTGAGGATTGGTGGATGGCAAAGGTCACACCAATCTATAAGAAGGGCAAGAAGGAGGACCCGGGTAA
The DNA here is from genome assembly GCF_037157495.1 of Lathamus discolor. Lineage (NCBI taxonomy): Eukaryota > Metazoa > Chordata > Aves > Psittaciformes > Psittacidae > Lathamus > Lathamus discolor. Next base: position 139,648 of record NC_088892.1, on the reverse strand, counting down.
TTATAGACCGGTCAGCCTTACCTCCATCCCTGGAAAGGTGATGGAACAACTTATTCTTGACTCCATCACTAGGCATATCAAGGATGAGGGGGTCATTAAGAACAGCCAACATGGTTTTATGAGGGGGAAGTCATGTATGACCAACCTTATAGCCTTCTATGAGGAAGTGACTAGGTGGAGGGATGATGGTAGAGCGGTAGATGTAGTTTTTCTTGATTTCAGTAAGGCATTTGATACTGTCTCCCACAGCATCCTCATAGATAAGCTAAGGAAGTGTGGGCTTGACGATCAAGTAGTGAGGTGGATCGAGAACTGGTTGAAAGGAAGAAGGCAGAGAGTTGTGGTCAATGGCGCAGAATCTAGCTGGAGGTCTGTGACTAGTGGAGTTCCTCAGGGGTCGGTGCTGGGACCGGTGCTGTTTAATATTTTCATCAATGACCTGGATGAGGGAACTGAGTGCACCCTCAGCAAGTTTGCTGATGACACAAAACTGGGAGGAGTGGCTGACACACCAGAGGACTGTGCTGCCATTCAGCGAGACCTGGACAGGCTGGAGAGTTGGGCGGGGAGAAACTTGATGAAATTTAACAAGGGCAAGTGTAGAGTCTTGCATCTGGGGAAGAACAACCCCATGTACCAGTACAGGTTGGGGGTTGACCTGCTGGAAAATAGTGAACGGGAAAGGGACCTGGGGGTCCTGGTGGATAGGAGGATGACCATGAGCCAGCAATGTGCTCTTGTGGCCAAGAAGGCAAATGACATCTTAGGGTGCATTAGAAAGGGAGTGGTTAGTAGGTCAAGAGAGGTTCTCCTCCCCCTCTACTCAGCCTTGGTGAGGCCGCATCTGGAATATTGCGTCCAGTTCTGGGCCCCTCTGTTCAAGAAGGACAGGGAATTGCTTGAAGGAGTCCAGCGCAGAGCCACAAAGATGATTAAGGGAGTGGAACATCTCCCTTATGAGGAGAGGCTGAGGGAGATGGGTCTCTTTAGCTTGGAGAAGAGGAGACTGAGGGGTGACCTCATCAATGTTTACAAATATGTAAAGGGTAGGTGTCAGGATGATGGAGCTAGGTTTTTTTCAGTGATATCCAGTGATAGGACAAGGGGCAATGAGTGTAAACTAGAGCATAGGAAGTTCCACGTTAACATCAGGAAGAACTTCTTTACTGTAAGAGTGACAGAGCACTGGAACAGGTTGCCCAGGGGGGTTGTGGAGTCTCCTACACTGGAGATATTCAAGGCCCGCCTGGACAAGTTCCTGTGTGATGTACTGTAGGTTACCCTGCTCTTGCAGGGGGGTTGGACTAGATGATCTTTTGAGGTCCCTTCCAACCCTTGGGATTCTGTGATTCTGTGATTCCTGCAGTGTCATTTCTCTGATGAGTTTGGTCTGAACAGCAAGATTTTGTAGAATCATGGAATTGTTTAGGTTGGAAAAGACCCTTAAGAACATCGAGTCCACCATTAACGGAACACTGGCAAGTCAACACTTTAACTATGTCGCTTAGAACTTGTCTTTTATATACCTCCAGGGACAGTGACACAACCCCTTCTGCGGGCAGCCTGTTTCTTGTCCCATCATCAGACAGGACAGCCATGCCAGGACAGGCTGGGATCTCCTTTACCCCTGCTGAAGGAAGGGATTCAGCCTGCTCAGTTGACACATCTCCTCCTGGGATTGCAGCCCTGGGGCTGGAGGGGACTCAGCTCCCTCCCATGAACACCACAAACCCACACGAGGTCTCACTTCCTCACAAGGTGAAAATGTACCATTATATAGAGGATGTCTCAGTCAGAGGAGATTCCCCTCACAGAAGCAGCGGAAGCAGCACCAGCAGTGTGGGAAGCACTACATGATGTCAAAGTTCCACCTGAGCAATGTCAGAAACCAAGTAGAAACCAGCAGATCAGGGCAGCCACGGGAGATGCAGCCTCCCGAGGGAGGGGACTCCCCTGCACTGGTTACTGCAGGGCTCTCGCTCCTTAAACAGCCCACGCTCACCGGGGGGGCCCCGTCACAATGGGCAAATCCACAGGGACCGCCACGGCTTTGTCAGGGCAACAGCATCGTGCCCATGGCCACTGGGCACCCAGGGGTGCTCCGGGAGTCACCGCGTGGGGAATCAGCCTCTGACCCTGCTGCCAGAGCCGCAGGCAGTCTCAGTGGCAGACAAACCTCCAGGACCCGCAGCAGCCGCGCTGTGCTCCCCTGCACCTCGCACTCTCGCAGCATCCTTCATCCCGCAACCCCACAATAAAGGGATGGCTCCATTCCATCAAGTGCTTCCTTCTATTGCAGTCCGCATGGAAAACAAATCAGATTCCTGCACTCCCTACACTGTGCACTATTAACTGTGAGCACAAATCCCACCCACTCAACACGCGGTCCCACGACCAGACCCAACAGCGCAGACCGCAGGGTCCAGCCCCCCCCGCCCCCAGCCGCAGACAAGACACCCGTGGGGAAAAGGAACCCTCAGCTGCAGACTAAGAATCTTCCCGTGGCAGGGAAACGGCAGCGACCACAACTACGGCCACAGGGAGCTGGGGAGCAGGAGCCGCTCCGCACCCCCGCCAGGCTGCTGACGGGAACGCTACGGACCCGGGGCGGGCACGGGACACACACGGAGGGAAGGACCCACACGGAAAACCTGGCAATCAGCACCTGAAGGAGCAAGGCGCGGGTCGCAAACCCGCAGGGATTATAAAGAGAGAAATAACTCACCCACCAGCCAGAGCTCTTCAAAAAAACAAGAACAAAGTCATGAAAAGAAGTGAAGAACCAAACCTGGAGCAACAACAGAAGAGGTAAAATCTTCTACCACTAAAATCACTCTTAAGAGCTGCACAGCAAACTTTGCTCCTGTAGAACTCTTGTGGTTTAAAAGGGACAGAGCATAAAACTAGACAGGGGAAAGGAAACTGCTAACCAGCAGTGATGCCCAATGCAATTGCTCGGTACCCACTGAGCTATACCCAGCCTGACCCAACGCCATCCCTTCAGGGTGACTCCCTGTAGTTTCTATACTGGACATGACATGCTGTGGGATGGAACACCCCTTTGGCTAGTTTGGGTCAGGTGTCCTGCCTGCTTCCTCCTGGCTTCTTGTGCCCCTCCTCACTGCAGAGCATGAGAGACTGAAAAGTCCTTGATCAGGGTAAGTGCTACCGAGCAACAACTAAACTGTCAGCTTGTTACCAGTGTTACTGCCAGAATAAAGCCAGAACAAAGCCAGAACACAGCACTGCACCAGCTACAGGGAAGAGACTTAATTCTATCCCTGTCAAAACACCACAGAGGGGGCTGGAAGCTCAAGCCCGAGGCCAGCACCAGCCCCACTGCCTGAGCAGGGGATGGGAGCTCAGCCCTGAGGCCAGCACCAGCCCCACTGCCTGCCCAGGCAGCCTTGAAACCCTTCACACCAAAGAACGGCCCCAGTTCCCAAGACAAGCCAGGGCTGCAGCAAGCAGAGGAACTGTGGGTGCCTCTGGAACAGGGACTCCCAGGCAGAGGTTGGAAGCTCCCCACGAACCCTTGGACCATCGTGCAGGGTTGATGCACCTGGGTGATGCTGGCGCTGCCAGTGCAGAAGGTCCCTCCCCTTGGGTGCTGCCCCATGATGCTGCAGGTGCTGCTCTGGGAAGTTCTCTGTCGTCTCCCCACAGTGACTGCCTTGGGCACTCGCTGCATGCAATATAAGCGGCAGGAGCGGTGATGTCATAGTGCATGGCAGGTGATGTCACTCCCAGTGTGCCATAGCAGCCCCACTGCCTGCCCAGGCACCCAGATACCAAGACGGGAACCACCAGAGGAGCTGCTCTTGCCTCCTCCACGGTAGCTTGTGTTCCGTGGGGCAGCTGCCGTCTCCCGGTGCCTCCTCTGAAGGGTTCCATGGGGTTCCGTGGCCTCGCACACCTGAACATGGGGTGTTCCACAATCAGCCACCCCTGTGGTCCCCGGGTCCCCATGGTCATTGTGATGTCTGTGTCCCCATGGTTCCCATGTGACCCACCATGTCCCTATGGTCACCATGTCCCCGTGTCCCCAGCGTGTCCCTGTGGTCACTGTGTTGTAACCTTAAACTAACAACAGCATGTGTGCCTTTAGCATAGTAGAATAGGCCAAACTGTTCTGACTAACGTGTAGAGAGAAAGGAACGTTTGGGTGATGGGGGAAGGAACATCATGGGACTGATAAGGAGACAGTAAATAAGAGCAAGGATGCCAGCCTTCAAGACAGCCCCACAGAGCAGGACTCGGGACAAGGAGAGAAAGGCTTTTGGAATGCTCCTGCTGGTGCTGATCAGGCTGAAATGGAACCAACCGGGAAAGTTTGCTCCCCACAAGCCATCCGTGCCTCTGGGATGCCAGGATTCTCTGACCCCCAACTTGGGGGGCAGTTGTGGGTCTGGGGGAGTCACTTGGGAGCTTCTTGGAAGGCAGTTCTGTGTCTGGGGGTAACTTGGGCTTCACTTGGGGGTCACTTAGGGGGCAGTGGTGGTGTGGGGCTTCACTTGGGCGTCACATGGGGGGCAGTTGTGGGTGTGGAGTTTCAGTTGGGGGGCACTTGTGGGCCTCATTTGTGGGGCAGGTGTGTGTCTTGGGAGTCACTCTGGAGTCACCTGGGGGGCAGTTATGTGTCTGTAGGTGACTGGTGGGGTCACTGGGGGGCAGTTGTGGGTCTGGGCTATCACCGGGGGTGCAGTTGTGGGTCTGAAGGGTGACTCAGGGGTCACCTGGAGGGTAGTTGTGGGTCTGGTGGGGTCACATGGGAGGCAATTGTGGGTCTGGGGGTTCACTTGGGGGGCAGTTGTGGGCTTGGGTAGTCACTTGGGTGTCTCTTGGGGGGGCAGTTGTGGGTCTGGGGGGTCACTTGGGGGTCACTTGTGAGGCAGTTGTGGATCTGGGGGTTCACTTGGTGGGGCAGTTGTGGGTCTGGGTGTTCACTTCAGGGTCACTTGGGGGGCAGATGTGGGGCACGGGATCACTTGGGGGTTGATTTAGAAAAAACTCCAGGAACAGACTCGCCAGAAAAGCTGAAGTTGGCAAGCAGCTATTCTTTATTGCGGCGCCGGGAGACACACGGGGGATAGCTCCTCCTGACGGGTATCACCATATTGCTCCCCAGTAGGTGTTTACACCAGCTTCATGGGTTCATTGACACCACAAACATAGCAATTACCCTGTCCTTCTAGTTAGCAGTCAGTTTAACTGTGCCCATCCCGGACATCTGCGAGTCCCGGATACTCCCCACCCCCAGGTCCTGTTTCTCTATTCTGCTTTTCTTACACTTTTTGCACTAAGCTCCTAAGGACCTACAACTATGTCAACTGCCTCCCAGCACCACAGTTACTTTCCATTACAAAGCCATCAAACTTCACATTACTTAGAACCGATTCCATTTGGTGCTTTCCTGCCTCCTTGTCTCAATGATGAGGCCGCTGCCCAGGAGCGCAGCCAGGGAGGTGCCCAGGGGCAGCCAGAAGCAGCAGAGCTGGCACCTGGGTGTCTGCAGATGGCAGGAGGAGGACCTGGGTGATGGAGCTGCCATTGACATCTGCTGCCTGTGGGCATGGAGCCTGTTCAAAGAAGGAAAGGGCAGGGAAAAATTACGATAGGCTCCTCCGAGCAAATCCACTGCATTTCTCATAGAAATCCCCCCCCCCCCGAAATGCATTTCCTTTCTCTGGTTTGTGCTGGCTGAGTGTGCTGTGAGGAGCAGGACCTCTGCCCATGTGCTGCCCTGGAGTCAGCGTTGCTCTGAAGCAGTGCTTTGCCCAGCTCTGATGGTCAGAAGGGACGTCAGATGAAATCTGACTTGATTGTAAAGTTCAGTACTGGCACTCATGACTTGAATGAGTCTGGGCGGCACAAGACAGGCTCAGCATGGCCTCAGAATCATTTTGACTGTTTTATTTATTTACCGGCATAACACTGCTGAGGGATTTTATTTGGGGTGTAAACCATTCTTTGTATGACCGAAAACCTGAAGAGTATCGAGGCAGGGAGAAGTTCTCAGCTCTTTGTCGCTCAGGGCAGAGCCAGGAGAGCTGCAGTGTCCATCGGTCCTTCCCCATGTGCCCTGTGCTGACCCTTGCGCTTGATATGAATGACCCCCTTTGAAGACTGAAGAATGTGGCACGAGCATGCATAAAGCCTCTCAGACTTTGAGCAGTGTGACCTTTTGTCTTTTGTGCATGATCTTCTGGTTGGCTACTGATATGTTTTGCTATTCGGGGATGATGACTTTAGATACATTTGATCAAAGAAAGAAATTTAAATTCAGTAACCTCCTCCATGTCAGTGCACCTCTGCTGAAGACTCTCTAATATTGCTAGCATTACTGTGAGGTTAAGCTGGTAGGTTTTTTTTTCTGTGTTTTGGCTGTGTTACCTAGCTCTGGAACTGGGCCAACCTACACTGATTACTGCCTTTTTCTTATCTGTCTAGGTTTCACCCTTCAGCAGGGAGTAGAGATGCTCATTCAGAAAAGCTTATCCAATAGGTGCCAGCATAATTAATAAATATTTTCTGCTTTTCACTAAGAATTGGAATCATGCATTCATGCCTTAAAAAGCACCCATGTTCCATCCCTCAGCTGGGGGACACACTGCCTTCCTGCAGTGTCATTTCTCAGCGGAGAGACAGAGTTTGATCTAAAAATCAAGATTCTGTAGAATCATGATGACCTCGAAAGGAGGACTGAAAGGGGACTCTCAGGCTTTCCCAGAGCACACAGAGCATTTATGTTGGAAAAGACCCTTAAGATCGAGTCCAAGCGTTAACCAAGCACCGTCAAGTCCAGCACTAAGCCATGTCCACAAGTCCCAAATCTACATGTCTTTTAAATACCTCCAGGGAAGGTGACACATCAACAGCTGTGGGCAGCCTTCTGCTTGTCCCCTCATCAACCAGGACAGGCAGGCCAGGACAGGCTGGGAGCTCCTTTACCCCTGCTGAAGGAAGGGATTCAGGGGACTGGAAGGGCTGGAAGGGGACTCAGCTCCCTCCCATGAGCACCACAAAACTCTCACTTCTTCAGAAGGCGAAAATGTACCAATATATATATATATGATGTCTTAATCAGAGGAGATTGCCCCAAAGAACTACAGCAACCACAGTGTGGCGAGCACTGCGTGGTGCAGAAGTTGAAGTTCCACCTAAGGAATGTCAGAAACCAAGCAGAAACCAGTCAAATCGGGGGGTACTTGGTGGATAGCAGCAGTGCAGTGATTGCTGCAGACACCTTCAGAAAAACAGAACAAGGGCAGATGCCCCAGTCTAGGAAGGAATTACAACAGCTTGTGGGTCCTCCAGGACACTGGAGGGAACATGGCCCTGGAATCTCTAGCATTGCTCACCCACTGTACTCACTGTTACAAAAGGGAAAACCATAGGAATGGAATCCAGAGCATGAGGAAGCAGGAAATACCTAATACAGGAATTAAAACCATACCAGTCACTTGGGCCTGTACACCCCCACCACCCTCTCATAGTAGAATGGGGTTTTGCGGAGCATGGCTCTTCCTGTGACCTATTCAAACTGGCCCTGACGGAACAAAAAGCACTTTCATGTTCAAGTCGCCTCTTTCATAGACACTGAACCACATGGAGAGAGCCCCTTCCGTCCCAGCGCTCCTGTGGGCCCAGCAACACCCAAGGGATGGGGGGGGGCGAGCAAAGGCCGAGGGCTCTGGCTCAGCTCCAGCAGCAGAGGAGGAGGCAAGGAGCCTCGGGAACCTGCCCCTGGGTTGCAGCCTTGGGCACAGAGAGTCCATGAGGAGAAGGGAGAGGGGACAGGAGGGACATGGGGGGCACAGCTCCAAAGGCAGCAGCGGTGCTGTCACAGAACACACCCACACAAACTCTTCTGGACAATCAAAGCAGACTCAAACACAGACTCAAACGCTGACTCAAACACCCTCCTTGTGTGCCTCGTGGGGACAGGGATGCCCCAGCCCTCACAGGGTGCCCTGAGAAGCTGTAGATGCCCCATCCCTGGCAGTGCTCAAGGCCAGGTTGGATACAGGGACTTGCAGCAACCTGCTCTAGTGGAAGGTGTCCCTGCCCGTGGCAAGGGTTGGAACTGGTGAGCTTTAAGGTCCCTTCCAGCCCAAGCCAGTCTGGGATTCCAGGATTCAGGAATCAATAGCATGTTGAGGAGAGGATGACCTCGAAAGGACGACTGAAAGGGGACTCTCAGGCTTTCCCAGAGCGCACAGAGCATTTCTCAGTCTGGAATACAGGAAATGTTGGACCAAGTCCCTGCAGCAAAAGAGAGGCAGAGCAGCACTGCTGGGCTGCAGCTAAGGGCTGTCCTAGGCAGAAGCTGGAAAGGAGCAGAGAACAACACAACCTCCTTGGACAGGTTGCTCTGCTTTGCAAGGACAGCAGTGGCAAAGCCCCAGTCCCTGCCCACAGGGTTCCTGGGGGTAAACGCAGGTCCCAGCATGACCACGTTACCTCAGCCAGCACAGAGCCTCTTCCCACATCCCTCCTCGCATGCAGCACCCACTGCAGTGGCCAAAAAGCCAGGGCCTAGGACTCACCTGCCAGCGAGCCTACGGCAATGCTTGCCAGCATCATGGGCAGCACCACATTTGCTGCATCTCTGCAGAAAACAATCTACAGTGTCTGCACCCAGACTGAATTTCACCCCCTCAAACACTCTCCAAGCAAAAAGCTACCTTCACGGATGAGCTGCGCACAGTTTCTGCCTCAGAAAGTGGTCCTGGGAGACATGGAGTGACTGTCAGCGTTCAAAGCCACAGTACCCCAGGTCTCGGACCCAGAGCACCTTCAAGCTCTCTGGCTGTGGAGGAGGAATGTTTCTATCTCATCACTCACCCACAACGTGCAGCTGCAGCCAGCCCGTGGCCTCCAGCTGGGACCTGAAGTGCTACAGCCAGTGCTCCCCCCACTGCAGCACCATCTGCAGTGAGAAGTTCCTTCTGCTGAACCTCACGTGGCTCTCGTAGGGGGAGCGGTGGTGCTGGCTCCATCGAAAGCATAACTGAGGATGGCTCCCTCCTGCTGGGCAGTTTTGTATTCCCAGATGACAGCTCTGCCTCCCTGCAGCGGTAGAACCGGCAGGCACACGGTGCAGCCCATGGCCGAGACGAGTCGCTCTGACACTGGCCTGAGGTCAGTGGAGCAGCAGGGAGTGAGCATGCAGCCTGCAGGAGAAAGGAGACGTTAGTGCACAGCTCCTGTCACAGATCCTAAGATCTCCTCTCAATCTCCCCTCTCTGCCAGGTTAAAGCCCTTCCCCTTGTCCCAACCCCACAGGCCCCTCTTCTCCCCACAAGAAATGAGGCCAGATCCCAGGATCATCCCTCCGCAGCCGCAGCGCTCCGCTGCCGGCTCAGCCAGCGCAACTCGCACACCCAGTCCAAAGCAGCCATTCCGGGGAAGTCACTTGAGGTGTTCTTGGCAACTCCTAAAGCACCCCAAGATCGCCATCGCCACCCACCTCGTTCCACGCTCCTGTCTCCACAGGTGGCACCGGCTCCGAGGTACCAAGACGGGAACCACCAGAGGAGCTGCTCTTGCCTCCTCCACCGGTAGCTTGTGCTCCATGGGGCAGCTGTCGTCTCCCGGTGCCTCTGCTGAAAGGTTCCGTGGGGTTCCGTGGCCTTGCACGCCTGAACATGGAGTGTTCCAGAATCAGCCACCCCTGTGGTCCCATGTCCCCAAGGTCATTGTGATGCATGAGCTCTGTCTGGGTCCATGGGGTACTCCGGAGGTGCTACAGGCATTCGCTGGGATTCTCTAGTGGTATCCCCAAGATGCTCCGGGACTCCTGAGGATGTTCCAGGGCTGCTCTAGGGGTCATAGCAGCCAAACTGGGGTTATTATACTCCAATTTTGCCAGGAGCAGGGAGCATTTTCTCAAATCTGACACTTATTAAAAAGAATTTCTCTCCTTCTCATCAAATCACAGAATCACAGAATAGTTAGTGTTGGAAAGGACCTTAAGATCATCTAGTTCCAACCCCCCATGCCATGGGTTAATCTCTGTTAAATCAGTGGTAAATCCAGGCAGAGCTGCCTCTCTGCAGGTCTTGAACCAGGAGAAAACTGCTGCCAGATGGATTTCATTCTGGGCAGCCTGTGACAGTGTCCCACCACACTTACAGGGAAGAACTTCCACCTAAGGTCTCATCTTATTCACCCCCCTCTGTCAACTTAAAGCCGCTCCCACTTGTCTGATCACTACATGCCCTTGTAAAGAATCCCCCTCCAGCTTTCTTGTAGGCATCAAACAGATATTGGGAGGCAAACTCATTGTCTAAGTCATCATCCAAATTATCATATGTATCATCTTCAAATCATTGTGAACTAAGAGTTGAATTGAAAGTCAATTATTGCTAAATCACCACTGGATCCCCATTTGATTTTAATTCAGTCCCTGATTAATTACCATTGGTCATTAACAAGGCCCTTTCAGTTATCCCCACAAGGATGGCTTCTCTGAACCATTCCCCTGTGAAGCACAGTGAGGCACAGCTCCAAGTCCATTTCCCTTCACGTGTGCAGCAGCAGATCCAGCAAGTGCCCCCGCTCCCCACTGAGGGCCATGGCAGATGGAGGAAGCCCAGCACACCCGGGCTGGGTACAAAGAGAGCTGCAGAGAAGGTTCCCGACAGCAGGACAGCTCCTGGCACAGGGACTATCCCAGCTCCAGGGCCAGCCTGCACCGGACACCCTGTGCCTCCTGCCCCTGGCGGCAGGGTCACAGCGGGGCCCTTTGTGACCCGGTCTGTGACGCTCCCCGGTGTGGTCACGTCTCTTGTGCTGCCCTTCCCTTCCCCTGCCCGCATCCCTCCATCCTGCAGGGGGGCACAGAGACCCTGCAGCCGCCCCAGGGGGAAACTGGGAGGAGTCCATCGGGAGGCCCAGATCCCTGCTCAGGGCAGGTTGATGGGTGCTGAGCAATTGTATTCTCTCCCCTTGTTATTCACCTTATTGTTATTATTATTGGTGGCAGCAGTAGTGGTTTTGTGTCATACCTTAGCTACTGGACTGTTCTTATCTCAACCCATGGGAGTTACATTCTTTCCACTCTCCTCCCCTTTCCTCCGGAAGCCAAGGGGGGGAACAGGAAGGAGACTTAGTGAGCGGCTGTGTGGTTCTGAGCTACCAGCTGTCCTAAACCATGACAGCACCTTTAGCTAAAGTCCCCAGGTCCCAGTGGCACGTTTGAAACCTCTGGTGTTACTAGGACATTGCTAGTGCTCTGCCGCAGAACTGACTGGCATCTCTCCCTTTTTGGGGGAGGAAGGTAAAGGCAACAGAGACAGAGCTATGGGGCAGATAAAATACATCCTTCAAGGGGTTTTAGAAGGCCACTCAAAGGAAAAAATCTAGTCTCTGATGGAAACTGGAGTGACATGCCCACTCCATGTGGCAGGGCAAGCTCATGGCTGGAGCTGAGCTGGCACTGGAATTGGTTCCAAGTCTAGAACCCTTCTAGCCCCAGCCAGACATTGCTGGATGCCCCTACTCTGCCCTCTGATCCCCAGTGCACGACAAAGGTCTGATCCACGGTCTGCTTATGCCTTCCGAACAGTTCGTGATGTGTGAGCACGTGTCAGCTTTCAATAGCTGAGCTAGTGGAGAGGCAAAGATGTGCTCCTTGGCCTCCCTCTGCTCAGCCTTGGCCCAAGGCAGGAGAGCAGGCCTGCTGTTCTGTGGCTGGTCACTGCGCTAAGGTGGTCGTGTGTTCTCAGAACCCCCAACAGAAAGCAGGGAGGCTCAAAGGCCGGTAGTTGCAAAGCAGAGGAGGAGAGGTGGGCAGGCTGCCTTACCTTTCCCGGGTGCTAGTCTGCTGGCCCTGGCTTCCCTGTTTTGTCTCCTCCAAGGCTGCTTTTGGTTCCATCGTGTACATGGGAGCTCCTTTATTGCAGACGTCCAGTTCCACCTTGGGGAATGCAGCAGGACCTGGTGTCTGTCAGAGTCCCAGGGAGGTTGCTGGGTACACAAGTGTTCTGCTGACAGGCAGGCTACTCCACAAAATGATCACACATGTGGTTTAAACAAAGTCACCCATAAATCATACAGTCACTCTCTCACTCCCCCCACTTCTTGCCCTCCCCCTGCTCCCGGAGGGTCAGAGAGGAGAATCGAAAAGAATGCAACTCCCACGGACTGATATAAGAAGAGTTTAGTGACCAAGGTATAACACAAATCACTACTGCTACCACAAATAATAATAATGATGAAGGAAATAACAAGATGGAAGAATACAATACCTCAACACCAGCCGACCAATAACTCACCCCACTCTCCCCAGCCGAGCACCCACCGATACCTCCTCCAACCCTGCAGTCCCAGCCCTTCCGAGTAACTCTCTGTTACATCCTGGGCATGACGTGCTGTGGTATGGAATGCCTCTTTGGCCAGTTTGGGTCAGGTGTCCTGTCTCTGCTTCCTTCCAGCTTCCCCTCCTCCCTGGCAGAGCACGAGGCTCACAAAGTCCTTGGCCAGACCAAACACCTGAGCAGCAACTGAAAACATCGGCGTTATCAGCACTGTTCCCAGGCCAAAAAATGAAAACACAGCACTGCACTAGCTACTAAGAAGGAGAAAAATGACTGCTACTGCTGAACCCAGGACAGTACACTAGCTGGGTAACATGCACAGTGTATTAAACAAGCACACTAAAGCAACCAAGCACAGCAAAGCGAACAGTAAATAATTAAATAAATTTTGTATATGCGTATAAGAAAAGTACAGAGAGCTATTGGCAATGCATCACATAAGTACTGCAGAAAGAGAATAGAGATTGAGAAGAAAGACATCACCAGTCACCACCAAACCACCCTCCAGGACCACACTTCAGCTGGGAAACCTGGTTGCAGCTGATGCTGGGAGTCTCAGGGAAGTGGGAATGGTCCTGCAAGGCACATCCACCCATACGGGAGGCCTCAGATTCAGCTGCAAGAGGCTCCTGCGTTTATACCCTTAGAAACACAACAGGCTCTATGCCAGCTCTGTCACTGTTTACTCGTGGGGCCGCGCAGTTTCTCATCATCTCCGTGTTGGCCTCACCGAGAGCGCTGGCCAGGCGCCCTGGCGTGCCCAAGTGGGAAGCTCATAAAAGAGGTGCACCCTGATGGTTTCCTGCCTCTTCCCGACAGTCACCATGAGCATACACATATGCACTCTGCCAAATACACTGTGAAAAAATCACATTGTGTTATGTCTCTCAGTCATGACAGGGAATCAACTCTCAGCTAGGTTCCCATCCCTTACACTCTCACAGCCAAATTCAAGCAGAGGAGCTCTATGTACATAGAGATGGAGATGAAAATGGAGGTAAGAAAAATAGTATAAAAGAATGTTTTATTTTCACAAAATAATGGAAAACAACAAAAACTGGCTTCCTCATGTAGACATTCAAGGTTTCTACTGCAATTGAAAATAATCTGAACACAACAAAACTCCCTTGGAGTCAAGACTACCCATTTTCTAAGAGCCTTCTGAGCTTTCTTAAAATGGCACAAACAATCCTGACTTCCGGAGGAGAAACTCAAACGTAAGCTTCTGTGTAGCTGGACATTTGTGATGGACAATCTGGGGGAGTACCGGGATTGAATATCCCATGAGGGAGGGAATCTCTGCTTTTATAACAGGGACACAGGGTTATGACTTCAGTTTCCCAGACAAAAAGAATGTTGTGCTCTGATTTGTTTAACCCCACTGTGACTGATGAAAGAAGCCTCAGCATCTGTATTGCAGGCAGCTTGCTTTCGCAAGTCGCACAGCGTTTATAGTAAAGATTTCCTGTACCACATGCCTGACAAATTACTTTGCCCTTTTAAATAGAGAAAGAATATGTTTTACATAGTATCTGCAAACTGAACAACTCTAATAAGAACAGGACTTAATCTTACCAAGTGCTGTGCTTATTCAGCCCTGCAGATAGAAGATATCCTTCAAGTCCGTGCTGTGGGCTTCAGGTCTTAGTTAGGTGCCATGGTTTAAACAAAGTCAGCCATAAACCATACAGCAAGTCCACTCACACCCCCCCTTCTTGCCCTCCCCCAGCTCCTCGAGGGACACAATCGAAAAGAATGCAACTCCCACAGGTTGAGATAAGGGCAGTTCAGTAACTAAGGTATAACACAAATCACTGCTGCTACCACCAATAATAACAATGATAAAGGAAATAACAAGAGGAAAGAATACAATACCTCAACACCAGCCGACCAATAACTCACCCCACTCCCCACAGCTGAGCACTGACTGATACCTCCTCCAACCCTCAAGTCCCAGCCCTTCCGGGTAACTCCCGGTTACATCCTGGCCATGACGTGCTGTGGTATGGAATACCTCTTTGGCTAGCTTGGGTCAGGTGTCCTGTCTCTGCTTCCTTCCAGCTTCCCCTCCTCCCTGGCAGAGCACGAGGCTCACAAAGTCCTTGGTCAGACCAAACATTTGAGCAGCAACTAAAAACATCGGCATTATCAACACCGTTCCCAGGCCAAAAAATGAAAACACAGCACTGCACTAGCTACTAAGAAGGAGAAAAATGACTGCTACTGCTGAACCCAGGACATTAGGCCTTAGTGCTTGCCCAGCACAAATCCATGGATGTTGGTGCCAATTCATTTTCAACTATGGTACAGTTCCCTCAGCAGATCCCGCATCAATACCTGCAGATGTTTCTACAGACTAGTGCCAGTTTGCTTAGTCACTGCACTCACACAAAACAGCAAGTCCAGTATCTGCAAGGAAAATGGATCTTATCGCCCTGAGGGTGACCGAGCACAGTCACTGTATCTCACAAGCAAGATCCCACCACAGCTGAGAATCACGAGTCTGCTCTTTTGATGGTTGCACCAAATAGTTTAGGGCTGCCTTTGCACCTGCATCAGGAATGCCAGGAAACACCCAGTTTGGGGCAGTGTCTATAATCTACCAACTGTGGACATGCAGTGTCAGTTGGCTCCTTCTCACACCCCTTCCCCTCATTGGAAGGGTGGAGGACAGCCCCTGCGTGGGTCCCCATGCCCTTATGTAGGGAGTATTCTGGAGGGTAGATTTTGACTACTTTAGCCCACCAGCACTTTTGGATCGCTGACTAATGCTGTGCTTGAGCATTCTGTGCATCTCCCCACTGCCCCAATCTTGCCAGCCCATCTGTGCCAAGCACTTACAAGCAACAGAGGGAAGCAGAGTAATGAGGACCTATTTAATAAACTTCTAATGCTCAGTAATAGTAAGGCCATAATGATAAAAATCACAGAATACCTCCCTACTGAACACAAGTGCACATCCTGTCTTTCACACTGTTACCTCCTGTGATTTTCAAGATGCCTTCCTGAGCTTATGTGGTTTACCTTTAATGCTTATTTCTAGTCAAGATGCTTTGAATTCTACTAACCCTTAAAGCTGTCACAATGTAATTAGAGAAACCCAAGCTGGATCAAACTAATTTTAATGAAGTCACCTGTTAGAAACATGCATGCCAGGAGGTAAACTGCTCTTTTGTTAGATTTATTCTCAATTACCTTTATGCAGATGTTGGTTTGGGGATGCACCTGTGCAGCTGTTGCTAACTCCCATCCAATGCAAGTGGGTGCATTTACTGGTAGCAGATGTCTGCATTCAAGACATGGTGCCATCTGAAGAAAAAGCCACATCACATGTCATTAAGGCTAACAAGAGGTTTTCAGTATTTTCCTGATTAGAGTCTGCAGCAGAAAAGTCACAAAGTCATAAAACTGAGACACAGCGGCTGATAGTTGCAGCTGCTGGTACTGATCCTTACAGCTCAAAGGCTATTGAGAAAATAGGAAAACAACTGGGAAGAGTGACTTTACTGACAACTAAACTAGGCCAGAATGGTACTAAGTTAGTTTCCAGTAAAATTAAAAAGCCAGAGAGAAGACACTTACAGGCATCACTGGAAAAACTTGGAGCTCTTACATATATGCCCACACCTGTCACCGTGCAAGGTTTGAGGCATGATGGATCTTCTACAGCTATGACACAAGCAGTAGTTCCTAACTAACTGCACTAGTTAGCACTGGAACAAGATGCATGCGCAGCTCCTAAAGATGCGGTGGTTGTTTTTGCAGGATGAAGAGGAACTTGAATTCGGTCATGTTTCCTGACACTGGAGAAGAAAACACAACTTAGTTTTCCAGTCTTACCCTTACTAACATATATGGCAGTTGAAGGGTTCTGTGGTTCATTTTGCCCATCATTTAAGAATTACATCCAGTGCTAAAGGTATTGAACAAAATCACAGAATCCCAGACTAGTCTGTGTTGGAAAGGACCTTAAAGCTTATCCAGTTCCAACCCCTGCCACGAGCAGGGACCCCTTCCACTAGAGCAGCTTGCTCCAAGCCCCTGTGTCCAACCTGGCCTTGAACACTGCCAGGGATGGGGCAGCCACAGGTTCTCTGGGTACCCTGTGCCAGCATGTCAGCACCCTCACAGGGAAGAACTTCTGCCTAAGAGCTTATCTCAATCTTCCCTCTCATAGATTAAAGACATTCCCTTAGTCCTGTCCCTACAGGCCCTTGTCCAAAGCCCCTCTCCAGGTTTCTCATCGCGTCTTTAGGCCCTGGGAGCTGCTCTAAGCTCTCCCTTTAAGAAGCCTTCTCTTCTCCAGGCTCAACAAGCTCAGCTCTCTCAGCCTCAGATGTTTATCTCCTGAGCTGGGGGTGAAGGCCAATGATCCACAGAGGATGTGGATGAGAAATTAATAAAATATACTATACTTACACACACGGCTTTTTGCAGTCTCGAGGCTTAATATTCCACATGAACACATAAGTGAAGTTTTCACCTGGATTCAAAGCCCTTACTCAGACCCGATTTCATTTCTATAAGAGTATTTGTGGCTACTTCATGCTTATCCTTCCCTGGAAGAGGGATTCCAAGTGGGATCACCTGAGGAACTGGGACAGAGCCAGCCACCACTTTCTCCACTGTGCTCTGGAAAGAAGAAAAGCAAAAAGGCAGACAATAATGTTTCTGAACAGAAGAATGCATTGAGACATAAGGTCTTTGAATGGGATTCCTGTCTTCATTGGTTTCTCTTAAAGAGAGAACACCAGATTCTTTAAAGTGTTATTTGTCATGGCATGGTTTTCACATTGGAAATGATCAAGGTGCTAACAACCATCCCAATTCCAACTTATGCTCCTGTTGCACAACTGTGAACAAAGCTTGAGATAAGCACTGCCGCTTTCATATCACTTTGACCTTCCTCACTCAAGTCTGGCTCCCATGTGTTCCAGGGAAACAGCTTTAGCATCACACATCAATGCTATGTGGTAGGAGGGAGTCCCAAGGAAGCCTCTCCATCCGAATGGCACATTGGAGCCAGCCTCTTGTTTCACTGCAGCCATCGGAATACATGCCAGATGTCCTGCAAAGGGCTAAAGCGAGACAGCCATTGCTTCAGCTTATCTCAGCTTCTCTATGCATTAAGAATATGCCTATCAAACAGGTGCCAAACACGACTTTGCATCATTTCCATCGTCATTATCGTGTCACACGATTCAAGAATGATGAACTGCATTTGGATACAACAACATTATACAACGCACAAAGACGTACTCCACATCTCGGGAACGGATCCTCAGGGCCAGGAAACCAGTCTGCACCGCAACTCTTTCCTTCCGTCACCGACCCTTTAACCCTCCATACACGTCCTTTACACTGCTCACCACCGCAGACAGCGCTGCTCCAGCACGGCGGGGGCTCCTTAGCCCAGCCCTGCTGGGACACAATGGGCCCGCCGCCATCCCCAGCATGCGCAGCGTGGGCTCCAGCCCTGCCTGCACTTCCCCTGCTGGGTCCGGCCCCGCTTCCCGTGCGCTCCTGGCACAGCCCAGCCCACCTCACCCCACTGCACCCCTGCTGTGCCCCCTGCCCACCCCGCTCCACCCCGCCCCACAGCCCTGACCCCCCCACTGCATCCCTGCTCCCGACCCCCTGCCCCCCGGCTCCAGCCCAGCCCAGCCCCTGCCCTTCCCACTCAATCCCTGCCACAGCCCCGCTAGCCCCGCTCCTGCCCGGCTCCGATCCCGGCTCCATCCGGCCCCATCCCGGCTCCATCCCGGCCCCATCCCGGCTCCATCCCGGCTCCATCCCGCCCTTTCATCTTCACAACCCCCGCCCGGGGCTACCACAGAAGCCGCGCGCCCGGACCCTTCCCCCCCTCCCTTCCGTCCGCCAGTTCCGACGTCATCCGGCGGCGCCGCCTGGTGTCATGGCGGCCGTGCAGGCTGAGGGGAAGGCGGAGCCGAAGGTTCCTGCCCAAAAACCCCAAGTGCTGGAGCTCACCCACGTCTGCCCCGGGAGCAGGGTCAGGCCCCACAGCTCTGCTCCTGCCAGCGCTGCCGAGCCCTGCACTCCCTTGATGGTGCCATCAGAGCGCCCCACACAGCGCAGCACGGGCTGGGCCATTGCTCTGGCTCCGGCAGAGGCACAAGTGCCTTTGGAAGCTGCCAGCGAACAACAAGAGCTGAGAAGCGGCTGCAGAAGGGCTCTGCTGTGGGGCTGAAAGCCAAGGGTGCTGCAGGGGAAAGGAGAGACTGCAGAGGCTCAGCCCTTGGGCTTCCTTCAGAGGAGGTGGTGGTGCTGCCCTTGATCCTGACTGTTCTCCAGCCCTGACCTGCCCTCAGCGGTCTCCAGTGGCCTCTGGCCAGGCCAGCAGCAGAGACAGGATGTTCTGCACAAATGTCTGCACCTGCTCCTGGGCCTGACTCAGTGCTGAGAGCTCTTCTGCAGCCAAATGCAGACCGTACTTTACAGTCAGACATTATCCAAGGGGTGGATAATGTCCTGGGTTCAGCAGCAGCAGTCATTTTTCTCCTTCTTAGGAGCTAGTACAGTGCTGTGTTTTGATCTTTTGGCCTGGGAACAGTGCTGATAACGCCCATGTTTTCAGTTGCTGCTCGAATGTTTGGTCTGGCCAAGGACTTTGTGAGCCTCATGCTCTGCCAGGGAGGAGGGGAGTCTGGGAGGAAGCAGAGACAGGACACCTGACCCAAACTGACCAAAGAGGTATTCCATACTGCAGCACGTCATGGCCAGGATGTAGCGCGGAGTTACCTGGAAGGGCTAGGGGACTGCAGGGTTGGAGGAGGTATCGGTCGGTGCTCTGCTGGGGGGAGTGGGGCGAGTTATCAGTCAGCTGGTGCTGAGGTGTTGTATTCTTTCCTCTTGTTATTTCCTTTATCATTATTATTATTGATGGTAGCAGTAGTGATTTGTGTTGTACCTTAGTCACTAAACTGTTCTTATCTCAACCCATGGGAGTTGCATTCATTTCTATTCTCCTCTCCGTCCCTCCAGGAGCAGGGGGAGGCCAAGAAGGGGGGGAGTGAGTGGACGACCTGTGTGGACTGGTTTAAACCACGACAGTTCTTTTTTTGGCGCCCAACGTGGGGCACGAAGGGTTGAGATAACGACAGAGATGATCGGATTAATAGTCATCACAATGCTGGTTTATTGGCTCTCAAAGTTGTTTCTCTTGCTCTCAGAGTTTCAGAATGTAGTACATTACTTAGAGCCAGTATTTGCTGTGATAGTGTTTATCAAGTGTGGGGCTTGGGCTAAGGTTCTTGTTTCACTGTGCTTTATGGCAATGACTTGTAATACGGGTGGGCTCCAGCAGCAGGGAGAGATGGACGTGGCCGTGGACTTGTACCCGGCTGTCCCGCTGCTCTTCACGGCCCTGGCCCTTGTCCTCGCCTCTGTCTTTGTGAGGCTGCGGGGAGCTGAGGGGGAGCGGCCCCGGGAGCCGGCAGCGGCCGAAGCGGCCTGGGAGAGCGGCCCCGGGGACCAGGCGGCGGCGGGAGCGGGGCCAGAGGCCGGGAAAGAGGCGGCTGCTGAGCAGCGGGAGGAGGCGGCCGAGGAGCCGAGCCCCGCGGCCGAGCCCAGCACTGTGGCGGCCGAGAGCATCCCCCGGAAGCCGCCCGCTGAGCCCCAGGAGGATGCAGGAGCCCAGGCAGCATTTCCCAGCAAGGCAGAGGAGGAAGCGCTGCACCCAGGAAAAGAGAAGCTGGTGGTGGGAGAGGCGGCAAGCACAGCAGCTACACCAGCCCCACGGACAAGTATAGCAGCGTCATTGGAGAGTTCTGAAGGGTTTGAATGGCCTTTGGGTACCCTTGGGACCTGCCTGCTGATTGTGATGGGGATCAGCGTGTTGGCACACACACAGAGGGTGTTCTACCTACCACCATTTTGTCTCATCTCAGAAGTTAAGCAGAGTCAGGTTTGCTTCTCCTCTGGGGTTAGACCACAATATGGGAGGACCAAGAGATCTTCCCCAAGGCTGGACAGTCATGAGTGGCAGGGTGTGTGGGACGGTATGAGCGAAGAGTATCTGGTCCACTGGGCCACTCCAGTGCTTTGGGAGCGTCGGAGGTGGAAGGCAGCTCTATGGAGTCCCCAGCAACAAGCTGCAGAAACTGCTGAGGAGAACAGTGAATTATTTTGAATCTGGTGGTCCCATGACACTTCAGGCCATCAGGGCAGAGATGCAACATAGAGATGGACTCATGATCGAGGGGTGGACTTAGCAATTGACACTATTGCCCAGGTTATTCACGAGTGTGAACACTGCACACAGCCTCTCCTGCTCCGAGAGACTGTTACAAGAGATGGAGCCTGACATCATGGACCAGATGGACTCAGCAGCTTTATAGGTCCATGCACTAAGAAATTATTTTTTTTTCTCTGTGTGTATGTAGTTGTATATATATATATGTAAGAGTGTTGGCATATTGAAGATGTGGGATCTGAGCAAGACGTGAATGGTATGGAATGAGGGGTGGATAATGTCCTGGGTTCAGCAGCAGCAGTCATTTTTCTCCTTCTTAGGAGCTAGTACAGTGCTGTGTTTTGATCTTTTGGCCTGGGAACAGTGCTGATAACGCCCATGTTTTCAGTTGCTGCTCGAATGTTTGGTCTGGCCAAGGACTTTGTGAGCCTCATGCTCTGCCAGGGAGGAGGGGAGACCGGGAGGAAGCAGAGACAGGACACCTGACCCAAATTGACCAAAGAGGTATTCCATACCACAGCACGTCATGCCCAGGATGTAACGGGGAGTTACCCCAGAAGGGCTGGGACTGCAGGGTTGGACGAGGTATCGGTTGGTGCTCTGCTGGGGGGAGTGGGGCAAGTTATCGGTCGGCTGGTGCTGAGATGTTGTATTCTTTCCTCTTGTTATTTTCCTTTAGCATTATTATTATTGGTGGTAGCAGTAGTGATTTGTTTTTATTTGTAGGGATCAGCTATGCAATCTGGACATCTGTAAATCGATGGGTCTGGATGGAATGCACCCACGGGTGCTGAGGGAGCTGGCGGAGGTCATTGCTAGGCCACTTTCCATCATCTTTGGTAAGTCGTGGGAAACGGGCGAGGTTTTATGAGGGGGAAGTCATGTATGACCAACCTTATAGCCTTCTATGAGGAAGTGACTAGGTGGAGGGATGATGGTAGAGCGGTAGATGTAGTTTTTCTTGATTTCAGTAAGGCATTTGATACTGTCTCCCACAGCATCCTCATAGATAAGCTAAAGAAGTGTGGGCTTGACGATCAAGTAGTGAGGTGGATCGAGAACTGGTTGAAAGGAAGAAGGCAGAGAGTTGTGGTCAATGGCGCAGAATCTAGCTGGAGGTCTGTGACTAGTGGAGTTCCTCAGGGGTCGGTGCTGGGACCGGTGCTGTTTAATATTTTCATCAATGACCTGGATGAGGGAACTGAGTGCACCATCAGCAAGTTTGCTGATGACACAAAACTGGGAGGAGTGGCTGACACACCAGAGGACTGTGCTGCCATTCAGCGAGACCTGGACAGGCTGGAGAGTTGGGCGGGGAGAAACTTGATGAAATTTAACGAGGGCAAGTGTAGAGTCTTGCATCTGGGGAAGAACAACCCCATGTACCAGTACAGGTTGGGGGTTGACCTGCTGGAAAGTAGCGAAGGGGAAAGGGACCTGGGGGTCCTGGTGGATAGGAGGATGACCATGAGCCAGCAATGTGCTCTTGTGGCCAAGAAGGCAAATGGCATCTTAGGGTGCATTAGAAAGGGAGTGGTTAGTAGGTCAAGAGAGGTTCTCCTCCCCCTCTACTCAGCCTTGGTGAGGCCGCATCTGGAATATTGCGTCCAGTTCTGGGCCCCTCTGATCAAGAAGGACAGGGAATTGCTTGAAGGAGTCCAGCGCAGAGCCACAAAGATGATTAGGGGAGTGGAACATCTCCCTTATGAGGAGAGGCTGAGGGAGATGGGTCTCTTTAGCTTGGAGAAGAGGAGACTGAGGGGTGACCTCATCAATGTTTACAAATATGTAAAGGGTAGGTGTCAGGATGATTGAGATAGGCTTTTTTCAGTGATATCCAGTGATAGGACAAGGGGCAATGGGTGTAAACTGGAGCACAGGAAGTTCCACGTTAACATCAGGAAGAACTTCTTTACTGTAAGAGTGACAGAGCACTGGAACAGGTTGCCCAGGGGGGTTGTGGAGTCTCCTACACTGGAGATATTCAAGGCCCGCCTGGACAAGTTCCTGTGTGATGTACTGTAGGTTACCCTGCTCTTGCAGGGGGGTTGGACTAGATGATCTTTTGAGGTCCCTTCCAACCCTTGGGATTCTGTGATTTGTGTTATACCTTAGTTACTAAACTGTTCTTATATCAGTCCGTGGGAGTTGCATTCTTTTCTATTCTCCTCTCCGTCCCTCCAGGAGCAGGGGGAGGGCAAGAACGGGGGGAGTGAGTGTACGAGGTTTGTGGTTGGGTTTAAACCACAACAAGTTCCTGTCTGTTAGTTTAGTTTGTACACTTCAAGTACAACATTGATGTCTGTCCTCTGTAACATCTCTTAAGCCTTCCCAGTCAATTAACCGTGTCACAGTCAGCCTTCACTTTTGCTGCTTCTTCCTTTTCATTTAGGACACTAGATCTGACTCTGATCTACTGTCTCTCTCCTTGTTTCATCAGTGTCGGTTCTACCTGCATCTGATGCTGTGGGTGATGTGCTGCCATGCTCTTAGCCCTGGCCTTTCGAAAAGCAGAAGAGCAAACACATTTTCACATTCTTTCGAACCTTGCCACTTTAATTCCTCTTTTCTCTGACTGAATTTTCCTTGATTTATGTCTGCTTTGAAAGTCCTTGTGGGCCTGGAAACCGCAGGTAGACAGATACTACATTTTCTCTGTCCTTTGGTCTTGCTTTCCCTTTCACCTTTACTGCTTGCAGAGACACAGATGGCAGAACACCAGAAGAACTCTCTACAAGCTGTCCTGCAGGAAGAGGCCGCTGCTTTAAAGGAGGAGGCTATGACTCTACATCAAGAAGTGGCATCTTTGGAAAGGAAACTTGGGCGTGCTGAGGAGCAAAGAAAGGATGCCCTGGTGAGGCTGGCAGATGCTGTGAAAGGCCATTTCTTACATTTTGTTGGCCTTCTGTTAATAATTCTAAAAGAACAACTTTTTCAGTTGAACTTTTCCAGTTGCATCCTTCTGAGTAAGTAGGAAAAGATGCTGCAGTCACATAAAACCCCAGTTATGATTCAGGGTGCTTCTTTTCCTCAATTCTGAAGAATTTTGCCTTGAAGCTTTAGTGAAAGTAATTTTCAAACTTGTCTCTATTTACAGTTCATGCTTTGTCCAGTTATTGTGTCCAAATCCAGATGTAGATTTCTAAGTACTGATCTGGAAAGGGGTGAGAAGACAAAGTCTGCTAATAGAGAAAACTGTTCAGTGTTACCCATCTGAGAGCAGACAGTGGGGAGAAAGGAGACAAATTTGAGAAACCAGAATGCTGATCCAGCTAAATATGTATGTCTGCAAGGGGAAAACTAGACCTGGTTTCAAACACAGAATGACAGACACTGATCTGACTGTTACTCCTTCAAGAGAGGACAGTAGCGTTCTAGAGGATGGCCCCATGACAATTCTGCACAGTAGAGGTTCAAACAAATAATAAAAAGGGTAATGAAGTGTTCTCTTTTTTTCTTCCTAATAGAGTGGCGTCATCGAGCCACTGCCTAAATCGTGATTAATCTGGACTTTAAATCCTGGCTGCAGTTCTGGCAGCTCCTCCCCAAAAGAACACACTGGAGCTAGGTTCAAGGAAGGGCAAAAAGGAAGATGGAGCTGGCTGAGTCAGCTGGAAAAGATGCAATGTATAGGGTGGCACAGCATCTCAAGAGGCAGGAAGAGAGCAGGCTGCCCATGACTGCCACTAGAGCAGGAGTCAAATCCAATATGAAAAGCAAACGCATAGCAGTGGAATTATTGAGCCTTTTTCTCCCTGGTTTGCAGCACAAACGGGACAGACTGCAGGCAGTTAAAGAGAAACTAGCAGGTGAGATAAAACTTCTTCAGGAATCAGTGTCAGCCTCTGAAGCTCGAGCAAACACAGCAACAGACATGAATCACTGCCTGGAACAAGAGCTTCAAGCCACATTGTCCATCTTAAAAATGAAAAATGGGGAAGTGGAAACCCAGCGGGAGAAAATCCCGATGCTCCAGAAAGAGACATCGGAGATAAAAGCTTTGCAGGAGACCCTCGCTCATATGAGTGCCATCCTGTCAGAGAGGGAGGGAGAAATGAAGTTATACCAGGAACAGATGAGAATGCTGGAAAACCAGGAAGAAGTACATAAAGCTACTCTTGATCAGTTTATTAAGGACATAACAGAGAAAAAACAGAAGGTGGCATCCCAGCAAGAACATATACAGGAGCTGGAGAAGCAGCAAGAAAAACAAAGGATTGCCGTCAGCAAGATGAGCAAAGAACTGGAGGAGAGAGACCGGGAGATCAGATCCCAGCAAGAGCAGATACGGGAGCTGGAGAAGCAGCGAGAACTGGAGAGGACTGCTGTCAACAAGGTGAGCAAAGAGGTAGAGGAGAGAGAGCAGGAGATCAGGTCCCAACAAGAGCAGATGCAGGAGCTGGAGAAGCAGCGAGAACTGCAGAGGACTGAGGTGAGAAAGATGGGCAAAGAGCTGCAGGAGAGAGAGGAGGAGATCACGTCCCAGCAAGAGCAGATGCAGGAGCTGGAGAAGCAGCGAGAACTGCAGAGGACTGAGAAGAGGAAGGAGCTGGAGGAGAGGGACCTGGAGATCAGGTCCCTGCAAGAAGAGATACGGGAGCTGGAGAAGCAGTTAGAATTGCAGAGGACTGCTGTCAGCAAGGTGAGCAAAGAGCTGGAGGAGAGGGATCAGGAGATCAAATTCCAGGAAGGGAAAATAAAGATGCTAGAACAACACGGTGCATCACAAGTGAGAAATCTGCTTCTGGATCTTGATCATATGAAAGGAAACTTGAAGGAGAAAAACTCAGCGCTTGTGTCTCTGACTCAGCAAAACCAAGAACTGGAAATGCACAGAGAACAAGTGAAATCTCTGCAGGCAAGCCTTGAACACCTGAGGGCAGGTCTCAGGGACAGAGAGAGTGAGTGTGATTCTCAAAGGGATCAGTTAAGACTCCTGTGGCAGTACAAGGAGCAGCAAGAGGGGCAACTTCAAGAGCTTCATGGTAAAGTTGAAAAGATGGCACTTTCTTTATCTAAGAAAGATCAAGAGCTTGAGTCACAACAAAAACAAATCCAGGAAGCTGAAGAAACCATGGAAATGCAGTTGAGGACTCTCCGTGACCAACTGGACCAGACCTTAGAAAGCTTAAAAGAAAAGGACAGACTCATAGACATCCAAAAGCAACAAATGAGGAGCTATGAGGAAAAAACAGAAGAAAAGATGAATGTCTTACACAGAGACTGAGAATACACTAAGGCAATACTGAAAGAGAAGGATTTCATGATTGAATC
The DNA here is from genome assembly GCF_037157495.1 of Lathamus discolor. Taxonomy (NCBI): domain Eukaryota; kingdom Metazoa; phylum Chordata; class Aves; order Psittaciformes; family Psittacidae; genus Lathamus; species Lathamus discolor. The sequence continues at coordinate 113,839 of NC_088892.1, read as the reverse complement.
TCAGAAGGAAGTGATTGAGACCTTCCAAAACCAGGAACAAGACTCTGAACAGCAGAAGAAAATTCTGCAGCATCTTGAAGTGGCACTGAAGGGAAAGGAATAAGAAATTTTATCCCTTAGAAAGCAGTGTGAGGCAGGCAGGGCAAAGGAGGCAAAACTTGAAGCTGAGCAAACAAATCTTCAAGCTACAGAACTGGCTCTGAAAGAAAGAGAAGAAAGGATAGGGGCTCTGGAGGAGGCTGTCTCTGAGCTTCAGCGGCAAAAGGAGGAGGCAGCAATGCAGGCTAAAGCCATACTGCAAAAACTAGAACATGCTGAATCTTCTCTAGAAGCTAAAGATCAAGAGATAATGTCTTTGCAGGAGCGTGTGCAGGACCTTCAAGAGCAGAAGGAGTTAGAAGGCAAGCAAGCCAAGCGTCTAGAGCAGGATCTAGAAGAAACGAGCGGGGATGTTGGAGGAGAAGCGTTTGGAGTTCCTCAAGCAGACAGAGCAAATGAGCATGTTACAGCTTCAGGGCAAAAGCATGGAAATAGCACTAACGTCATGCCAGAAGCAAGTGAATCTGCTTGAGGAAGTGGTGAGGAAGAGGGATGAAGACAATGAAGCTCTGAAGCAAGAACTCCAGCACCAAGAAGAGGAATTAAAGACCTTGCAGAATCTCCACGTTAGGCTAACTGAGAGCAACGAGGCGGTGAGACATCGCCGAGAGCACAAGAAGGTCCTGGAAGAAGTCTTGTCTGAGAGGGAGCAAGAGACCAAGGCTCAAGGTGGGCAAAAAGAATTAGAAAAGGAAGTAAGAGCTCTTCAGGAAGATCTCCAGCATGTTCAGCAGACTCTGACAAAGAAGAATGAAGAGGTAAAGTCCCAGCAAGACAGAATCAGGAATTTAGAGAAGACTCTGCCAGGAAAAGAACAAGAGCTTAAGAGGCAAAGTGAACTCCTAAAACAATTCACATCAGTTTTGCAATGGAAAGATGAAGGGCACACCCTAAAGAAACTAATCCAAAAACTTCAAAAGTGGGAGGAAGTGGAAGCAGAGAAGAAGAGAGTGCTCCAAGAGAGAGACCATTCCTTGCAAAGGCAGAAAGAGCTAACCCAGCAACTGGAAGATGAAAGGAAGGCAAAGGGGGAAGAAATGGAGCATGTGATTGCTATTTTGAAGCAGACTGAAAGTGGAGAAATTGAATAGAAGGAGAAGGCCCAAGCCCTCACTCTTGCCCTTAGGAAATGTGAATTGGCCAATGGGACTTTGAGGAAAGAAATAGCCATCCTTCAGACTGCGGTTTCAGAGAGGGACACAGACCGGTTTCATCACCAGGTAGGCACTATGATTGTTTGTCAGTCAACTAAAACATCTAGAAAGGTTTCTCATGATGTTTCCCATAAATATACGAAAATATGTATCCCCATGAACATACAATCTGCTTAGCCAAGAAGGGAGCTTGCTGTTAAAATTAACTCAAGTGCAAAAGCTGGGGATGGGTATTTGGTTCACTCCTATTAGGCAAGCTTAGGCAACGTGTTTAGGATTTGGCATGGAAAGGGAAGGGCTCATTTGACCAGACTGATGTGCTAAACTTACAATTTGATGCTAATGGCTGCTCAGCAGCTACGTTGATGGTGCTTAGAGGACCATCGCTCGCCTGCAGCCCTGTAACGAGCGGTGTCCCTTAGGGGTTGGTATTTTTGACAGGTCTTGTTTAACATCTTTGTCACTGGCATGGAGAGTGGGATTGAGTGCACCCTCAGCAAGTTTGCCGATGACACCGAGCTGTATGGTTCGGTTGATACGCTGGAGGGAAGGAATGTCATCCAGAGGGAACTTGACACGCTTGTGAGGTGGGCTGATGCCAACCTTATGCAGTTTAAGCATGCCAAGTGCAAGGCCCGACACCTGGGCCAGAGCAAACCCAAACACAGCTACAGGTTGGGCAGAGAAGAGATTCAGAGCGGCCCTGAGGAGAAGGACTTGGGGGTGCTGCTCGACGAGAAAATGAACATGAGCCAGCAGTGTGCGCTTACAACCCAGAAAGCCAACCGTATCCTGGGCTGCATCAAAAGGAGCGTGAGCAGCAGGTCCAAGGAGGTGATCCTGCCCCTGTACTCTGTTTTCGTGAGACCTCACTTGGAGCATTGTGTGCAGTTCTGGTGTCCTCAGCATAAAAATTACATGGAATTGTTGGAACAAGTCCAGAGAAGGCCACGAGGATGATCAGGGGACTGGAGCACCTCCCGTATGAAGATAGGCTGAGGAAGTTGGGGCTGTTGAGCCTGGAGAAGTCTGCGTGGAGACCTCAGAGCAGCCTTCCGGTATCTGAAGGGGGGCTATAGGGATGCTGGGGAGGGACTCTTCCCTAGGGACTGTAGTGATAGGAGAAGGCGTAATGGGTTAAAACTTAAACAGGGGAAGATTTGATTGGGTATAAGGAAGAAGCTCTTTACTGTGAGGGTGGTGAGGCACTGGAATGGGTTGCCCAGGGAAGTTGTGAATGCTCCTTCCCTGGCAGTGTTCAAGACCAGGTTGGACAGAGCCTTGTGTGGCAGGGTTTTGCGTGAGGTGTCCCTGCCCATGGCAGGGGGTTGGAACTAACTCTTCTATGATTTTATTCTATGATTGTAACTCGTGTGTCCCCATCTGCATTTGCACACACACCTCATGCACGCAGCGGCTCCCCCTGCACCCCGCTGCCATTCTCCTGCTGGCAGCTCCCCCTCTCTGCCCGCTTGCAGGGTCCCACATGAGAGCACCGGCTCCAGCTGCAGCCGCCAACATCTGGTATCCCAAACCAGCTCCTGCCCTAGACCCTCTTCCCACCCTGTGGGATGGAGACCAAGGAACTCGCTGGAAGGAAGGGACAGAAGGAGGTAAAAGGCTTGGTTTGGGCAGCAGCATCCAACAGGATACCAAGTGCAGGCTGCTCCTTGCAGTGACCCGAGCCCGGGCACGCTGTGATTCTGTGATTCCATGAGGGATTCCTTGTACGTGGCCGTGTTTCCCCCAGCTTGAGGAGCCGCCCGAGAAGCCTTGGTCATCGCCGGCGCAGGCTGTGCCCGACGGCAGCACCAGACCAGGTGCCCTGCAGCCACCGAGGGGTTGGGCTGAGCGCCCGGAGCTTTGGTCCCTCGCCCGTGCCCACCCCTGCCCACAGCTGCAGAGAGCCTGAAAGAGCCGCTCTGCCAGGGCAGGGAGCCCACGTGAGGGCAGTTGGGGTGCCCCAGCACCCAGCGCCAGCCGCCATGGCCCCTCCAGCCCTGGGAGCTCAGAGCGAGTGGAAACCACTTGTCTGCCAAAGCCACGTGTGATCGCAGTGACTACAAAGAGAGACTGGGTCAGAAGAACGTCAAGAAATGTATTTACAAAACAACAAAAAATGAACAAAATAAACAGCAAAGAACAACCGTTCTTCTCAGAAATACAACTCTTCTACCTAAACCTACAACTATTCTACCTAAAAGTACAAAGCTTCTTAAAACTACACCTACTCTACCTAAACCTATAACTATTCTACCTAAAAGTACGCTTCTTCTTAAACCTACACCTACGCTATCTAAACCTACAACTATTCTACCTAAAAGTTCAACTCTTCTTCTTAAAACTACACCTATTCTACCTAAACCTACAACTCCTAACGAAAAACGAACAATCTTCTTTAAAAACCAACAATCTTAAAGGAAAACTGGAACTCTTCTAACGAAAACTTGAAACACACAGCAAACTTCCCCGTCGACCAGCCCTGGAAACAAGCAGCACAAGGTCATTTCAGTGAGGCTACTGATGGTCACTGTGTTTGTAGCAGCGGATGGGGAGCACGTGCTGCCTTACCACTCATCAGTTGGTGTCCATCGCGTCATCCTCCTCCACCTCCCCCGTCCACCTCCATCGGTTCTTCCACCTCCCCGTCCACCTCCATTGCTTCTTCCACCTCCCCGTCCACCTCCATCGCTTCTTCACCCAGCCCCACTCGGGTCCTGCTGGTGGCCTCTTCCTCCAGCTCCCGCATGTGTTGGAACAGCCTAAGGCAAAAGCCGAGCGGAAGAGTGCATTGGCGCTGCCCAGAGCAGCGGAGCGCAGCTGTGGGACAGGGCTCTCAATAGCCCGGTCCCGTCTGGCTGCCCAGGCAGAGCCGTGGGGCACTGGGGCCCCGGGCACGTCCCCAGCAGGAGCTGACGGGAGGCCGGGGGCTCCTTGTGCAGCGGCACCCACCAGCTCTGACAGGCTGGCACGTGCAGCCGGAGGATCCTCTGCCTGCTTTTCTTCAGCGCCTTGCGGGGCGGTAGCGGCTTCAGGACCTGCCAGAGCAGAGAGGGCAGGGGTGAGCGGCCGTGCTCCCTGCCTGCTGGGCCAGGGCACAGACCCGGCCCCGCGCCTGCCTCGGCACCCACCGGCTCCTTACTCTGTGGAGGCAGCCCTTGGCGTCCTCGCCTCCGCAAGGGCTGAGCGCGGCCACCAGCAGGACGCGGGTGCACTTCTGGGGCTGCATGTCAGGTACAAAACTCGGGTGGGAGGGGCAAGGAAGAGGGCAGTAGGAATGGGAAGAAGCAGACAGGGATGGAAGCAGGGCAGAAGCGCAGGGCAGGAACAGGGCAGAAGGTCTCGGAGCACGCAGGTGGGAGCAGGGGTACAGAGCGGGTTCAGGGGTGAAGGTCTGTGCTGGTGTCTGGGCACGGGCAGTTGCCCCTGTAACACGGGCTGTGACATCACCCCAGAGTTCCAGAACTGCTGCGAGCAGGGGATGGGGACGAGCCCTGAAGGGGCTGCAGCTTCATGGGGGACATTGGGCAATGGTTACGTGACCCCCTGAGACGAGAGAGACACACTTTGGTGCTTAAATAATCAATAAAGTGGGTGAGGGCTGCCCTGGCCAGCTCCACAGGGCCAGGCTCGTCTCCTGTGCTCCTTCCCTGTCCCACAAGCACTCAGTGAGCGACCTGAGCAATGCCCATGTGCTGCAGTTGGGATGTGTCCATGGGGTTGGGATTCAGCCCTGCCCATGACGTCCTCCAGCCGTGCCCATCACGGCTGAGCCCGTGCGAGAACCTGCGCCCCACGCGCATGGAAGGCTGCGAGGGCAGCACAAGACGTGGTGCCGGCAGCGTGTGTCCAGGCCTGCCTCCTTCAGGAGGGGTCTGCAGCAGCTCCGCACCTTGAAGTCGCTCCGGGGCAGCCTTGGTTGCAGCGGTCATGAGATGGTCCAATTGGAGATCCTCTGGACAGTGCGAAGAGCGTGCAGCAAGCTCACTGCCCTCGACTTCGAGAGAACAGACTTTGGCTTCTTCAGGAACCTGCTTAGGAAGGTTCCATGGGATATAGCCCTGGCGGGCAGGGGGGCCCGAGAATGTTGGTTGATATTCAAGGATCTCCTACTGCAAGCTCAGGAGTGTTGCATCCCAGCCAGAAGGAAGTGCAGCGGGAGGGCCAGGAGACCTCCTTGGGTGGATAAGGAGCTGCTGAGGAAAATCAGGAGGAAAAAAGAGGCTTATAAAAGGCGGAAGCAAGACCAGGAGGCCTGGGAAGAATACAGGGCTGCTGTCCGGGAAGCTAGGGACCAGATTAGGAAAGCTAAGGCCCAGTTAGAATTAAACTTCACCGGGGATGTTAAAGAGAACAGGAAGGGATTCCTGTAGGGACGTATCGAGTAAAAGGCAGACTAGGGACAATGCAGGCCCCCTCCAGAAGCTATCGGGAGACCTGGCTACCCTGGATTTGGAGAAGGCTGAGGTTCTGAATGACTTCTTTGCCTCGGCCTTCACTGGCAAAGGCTCTGCCCACACCATCCCAAGAAATAGAACCCCCATTTTCAGGAAGGGGAAAATGGATGACCCAGGGAATTACAGACCAGTCAGTGTCACCTCTGTGCCTGGCAAAATCTTGGAGCACATTCTCCTGGAAGGCGTGCTAAGGCACAGGTAAAACAACAAGGTGCTTGGTGACAGCCAGCAAGGCTTCACTAAGGGGAAATCCTGCCTGGCCGTTTGGTGGCCTTCTATGATGGGGCTACGGAGCTGATGGACAGGGGTAGAGCAGTTGATGTCATCCGCCTGGACTTGTGCAAAGCGTTCCACACTGTCCCGCATGACATCCTTGTCTCTAAATTGGAGAGACATCAGTCTGATGGATGGACCAGTCAGTGGATAAAGAGCTGGCTGGATGGCCGCACACAAAGAGTTGTGGTGAATGGCTCAATGGCCGGCTGGAGACCCGTAAGGAGTGGTGTCCCTCAGGGATCGGTGCTGGCACAGGTCTTGTTTAACATCTTTGTCGCTGACATGGGCAGTGGGATGGAGTGCACGCTCAGCAAGTTTGCCGATGACACCGAGCTGTGTGGTTCGGTTGATATGCTGGAGGGAAGGAATGTCATCCAGAGGGAAATCGACACGCTTGTGAGGTGTGCTGATGCTAGCCTCATGCAGTTTAAGCATGCCAAGTGCAAGGTTCTACACCCGGGTCAGAGCAACCCCGGACACAGCTACAGGTTGGGCAAAGAAGAGATTCAGAGCGGCCCTGCGGAGAAGGACTTGGGGGTGTTGGTGGATGAGAAGATGAGCGTGAGCTGCCTGCAGTGTGTGCTCACAGCCCAGAAAGCCAACCGTGATAGGAGAAGGCGTAATGGGTTAAAACTTAAACAGGGGAAGTTTAGATTGGATCTAAGGAAGCAGCTCTTTACTGTGAGGGTGGTGAGGCACTGGAATGGGTTGCCCAGGGAAGCTGTGAATGCTCCCTCCCTGGCGGTGTTCAAGGCCAGGCTGGACAGAGCCTTGGGTGTCAGGGTTTCGTGTGAGGTGTCCCTGCCCATGGCCGGGGGGTGGAACTGGATGATGGTAAGGTCCTTTCCAACCCTAACTATTCTATGATTCTGCACAGGGTGCTCAGTGTTTTATTTCCACCAGCGGAGCACACCCCACGCCGGCTTCTTCATTCGATTTATACCCAGAAGTGATTGCATAGTACCGTGTTTGGTCAGCATTTCACAGTCATTAGGTCTTACCTTCTCTATTTAGAGACACAACATGGATTTATTTTACTACACTTGGTTTGTGAGCAAGGGTCTCTTTGGGCAGGGGTCTCTTATCTCAATGGGGTGTCATTTTTAGCATTATCATGAAGGCAGTCCACTCCAGCACACCTTTAAAGTTAGGGTCAGCAGGAAGCACTGTGTGGGAAAGAAGCCCTGTCTCAATGCCTTTACTGCGAGATAAAGTGAAGCTTCCCTATATCGTGGCTTGTTGGCCGTATCCGCGGCACTGTGAAATGTACCGTGCTTGGGCTGTAAAGACTTAAGAGAAAAGCTACTGCAGGAGGAGCCGAGTTACAGCCTGCATTTGCTCACCTTCGTTCCATGTATCCATCCAGGTCCTCAAGTACCGGAGTCGATGTCAAGAATTGGAGCAGCAGCTGGAAGCAGGAGGGGTGAGTGTGTAGGTTGCCAACTAAAGGTAGTGTATGTAGCATTTGTTAATGCAGGCAGAAAGCTGCCCAAAGCAATGACGGGGGAAAACAAGACTGGCTTGAAGAAGCACTCTGAGTTTGCCCATTGGTGTTTTGTCCAGTTGCCATTCTTAGAGCAGGCAGCAGTCTTGGAAATGCCAGTCCAGAAAACCCTGTCAAGAAGGATTTTAGGTTCAGGCTGCACTGCCACTTACATTCGTTCTCTGGCTGTCTCCGAGAAAGAACTGGTTAAGCATAGCATTTTGGAAGGTGAGAGTGCTGGCATTCAACATAGAGAGCTGTCTCTGTGCTTGCTGTGTGTTTCACAGCTAAAGTAAACCTGGGAAATGAAGGGTAGGAGAGTATTCCCAGGCTCCAGGTCTTACGTGAGCACTCACGGTCAGGAGCTGAGGTTACCTAGCTGTGAGAGTGCAACCACGGGAGACTGAGGAGAGCTACTCACTGAGTAACTGCCTTCCTCTCCATAGTCATGGCTCTGGGATGCCTGGAAGAAGCCACTAGCTGCTGGGATACCAAACAAATGGAGAGGAAAGTGGTGGGTGCTTACAGTAGTGAAGGGAACGCAGGAATGTAACTAAACATTTGATATTTCCTTTCTTCTAAAGGGATCCGTTGCAGGCCGGTGTGAAGAAGATGACCCGAGCCTGGAGAAAGCACTGCTTGAGTTGGAAGAGGAGCATCAAAGGTAAAAGAAAGGAGTGTTCCCTCATACTTGGTATCCTGAATGCTCCTGGAAGTGAGGGAAAACCTAGCCATGGGTATGGCCTGGTCTTCCCAAGGGAAGCAGCTGGGGGAGCCGCTTCAAAGGGAGACAGGTCCTCAGTCTCTGTCTATGGTGCATTTGTAGCTTTGTGTGCTGAATGGCTCTGTTGTGAGCAGGGGGGTTATTCCAGGTGACCTCTAAAGGTCCTTTTCCAGCCTAAATGACTCTGTGGTTCAGTAAGTGACAATGCCAGAGAAAGGTGGTGCATCCGGCAACCAGACAGCACAAAGGGGAGGCAAGACACGAACTGTTGGCATCATCAAAGTTGAAGAGGAAGGGGGAAGCGAAATTGTAGATGGAAATCTGCAACTGTGAAGACTCAAAGCAAATGAATTTGCTATCACAGAGAGCTCTTAGCTAACCCTAGGAAGCACGTTTACTTCCTCTGTCTGAAAACAAAGTCATTGTCGAGGGAGTAGGAAATACAGAATCATAGAATCATAGAATAGTTAGGGCTGGAAAGGACCTCAAGATCATCTAGTTCCAACCCCCCTGCCATGGACAGGGACACCTCACACTAAACCATCCCACACAAGGCTTCATCCAACCTGGCCTTGAACACCGCCAGGGATAGAGCACTCACAACCTCCCTGGACAACCGATTCCAGTGTCTCACCACCCTAACAGGAAAGAATTTCCTCCTTATATCCAATTTAAACTTCCCCTGTTTAAGCTTTAAGCCGTTAGCCCTTGTCCTGTCACTACAGTCCCTGACGAAGAGTCCCTCCCCAGCATCCCTATAGGCCCCCATCAGGTACTGGAAGGCTGCTCTGAGGTCTCCACGCAGCCTTCTCTTCTCCAGGCTGAACAGCCCCAACTTCCTCAGTCTGTCTTCATGCGGGAGGTGCTCCAGTCCCATGATCATCCTCGTGGCCCTCCTCCGGACTTGTTCCAGCAGTTCCATGTCCTTTTTATGTTGAGGACACCAGAACTGCACCCAGTGCTCCAGGTGAGGTCTCACAAGAGCAGAGTAGAGGGGCGGGATCACCTCCTTGGACCTGCTGGTCACACTCCTTTTGATGCAGCCCAGGATACGGTTGGCTTTCTGGGCTGTGAGCGCACACTGCCACCGGCTCATGTTCATTTTCTCATCCACCAGCACCCCCAGGTCCTTCTCTGCAGGGCCGCTCTGGAGATTCCTGTGAATTTGATTTGAAAGTACTTGAGGAAGGCAGCAGAGAAGCCCAGGGGCTAGGTCTGTGTTGTAAACTGTGTTAACTGCTACTGGCTGTTTCGTTTTTATACCACTTTTCTGACATGAAACCTGTTTAGATCTCCCAGGTTGTCCTGTGACACTTCAGGCTGTGTTGGCTGGAAGTTTCAGTACCTTTGCCTTCACCGTCCTGCTAAAGTCTCTCTTGGACTGTGCTTTCTGAGTTCTCTACTTGACATTTGTATTGCAGTTTTTCTTGGATGCTTCCCCCATCTTCCTTGAGCAATGACTCTGCTGTTCCTCAGACTTTTATAAAAGGTCACTGACTCAATTGATGCACTGGCCAGCTCTGCTCCTTCGCTCTACGTTCATTGACCATTATTATCTCCCCAGATTTGCAACTGATCTAACTGTTTAGGGGTAACCTTAACTCAGTCCTAAACTTCCCTCTGTGAAGGGGGGTTTAATATCAGATCTCTTACGTAGCCTCTCACAAAGTCAGTTTGTTCCCCTTGCACAGTTGTATTTATCCTTTTGTGCTACTGCTCTGAGTAATTCTAAACATTAGCTTTTTCACTGCTGTTTTCTAGCGTTCATCAGCTTCCTTCTTCCCTGGGCAGCATTAATGTTTCCTTTCCTTGGTATTTCCAGTGTGCATCTGGTGCTTGTGGCTCTAAGAAACAGAAGGAGAGCAAAATCATTCTTGAAAGCATCAAGAAAGTGGATGTTCAGGCAGCCTCCAGCCACTTCACACTTGGCTCTTCTAGTTTATTGTAGCTGTATTCAGAAGTCCCTGGTGTGTTTGTAGCCACAGGGGCAAAACTTCTTTGTGGACTGAGGGAATGAGAGAACTGAGTTTCTAATGGCTCTGTGAGGAAGTGGGGTGGGGAAGAGAATTAGAAAAGGAAAAGCAAGTAGAATGAAAAAGAATAACGTCTTGATGTGGGCTTTCAGGTGGTGTTAGATGACAGTGACAGCATGGTCAGCATTGCCTCCACTGACAGTTCCCAGCACATCGAGTCTAGCAACATCGTCTCTTCTCTGAGCTTCGCTGATGCAGAGCATGCCTTTGTGTTGGTGCAGGAAGCACTGTCAAGGAGGCGAGGGGCAGCACGGGTGAGACTTTCTGCTTGTCTTCACTGCTGGCCACAGGTTCAACTGCTAATGCCTCAGTTAGCTTGAAACCTTTTCCTTTGCTTAGCCAGTTTAGCTGGTTTCTTTCTAGCCTTCCCACTCTTGGTCCTGTACTGTCTTTCCAGTCCCACCACCTCTGTGCTCTTCTGCTTTTCTCTCCTTGATCTCCAAACCTTATCATAGATTTTTGCCTTCAGGTGAGCTGTCTCTCTTCTTGCTGCTTCTCTCATCTGTCTGGAGCCGTCTTCCCTGTTCTTTATTGCTTGTTTGTGCTCTTTCCCTGCCCATCCCTTGCAGGCCCTAAAAGAAGAGCTTTCTGCCAGGCAGGACGCTACCAGTGACCTGCGGCACCAGCACAGAGAGCAGGAAGGGAGGTGCAGGAGGCTGCAGCAAAGGACTGAACAACTGGAGGAGCAATGCAAGACGTCCAGCAGCCCCCAGCAGCACGTCCAGTCTCTGGCAGAAGCACTCAGAAAGTGAGTGTTTGCTCCTCCTCCTGTGTTCTAGAGGCAATCTGCTTCCGGTTTGGGGTGTTCGGAGGTGCTATGGGCAAAGAACTTGCCTGCCCTACTGTGTGTATGCCTCCCTCTTGACGTGCTGCTTCTCTGAGTTCCTCTTCTTTGGATGCCCTTTCCTAGCCACTGAATGAAAGCAAAAGCCTGCCTTCCTCTTTCCCTCTTCAGTTACCTTGTGAGGGGAAGAGCAAGTTGCTCCTCACCGTGCTCCCTACAATTCCATCCTGGAATGATGAAAATGGGATCTGTGACTTTCGCTTCATTCTAACTGAGCCTTGTCTCTGCAGTGACTCTGCAAACCTCGAGAAAAGCAGGGAAGAGTTACAGCAACAGCTTGAAGTAAGAGAGCAAGAAGCCTCACGTCTGCGTCAGAGTAACACTGAATTGCAGCTGAAGGAAGATGCAGCCCGGGGGAAAAGGTGGAGCAGCAGCAGGCACTGGAGAGAGCACATCATGACAAGGAGCTCCTGTGAGTGTTAAAGCTTTCTCTGGGCAGGGGTGGGCACTGCTGGGCTTTAGGCAGCCCACATAAAGATAAGAAATTTTGCATGCTCATCATTTGTAGCACAGAAATGGGAAGGGAGCACGTGGGCAGGTCTGGCTGCCTCCTTGTGCTTCCTTTATGACCCTTGAAAAACATCATTCCGGACCTGACCTGGGGAGTTGGTGACAGGCACAAGCTGGGACAAGAGAGGTTCAAGCTGGATTTAAGGAGAACAAAAGCTGGAACCATGAAGGCAGTCATGCAGCAGAACAGGTTGCTTAGAGAGGTTGTGCAGATTCCATGCCTGGAAATTTGGAAGACCAGACTGGATAAAGATAAAGCCTGAGCAACCTGGACTGATCCCCTAGCTGAGCCCAGCTGTTTTGAGCTCACGCTTGGGCTAGAGGCCTCCTGGAGTCCCTGCCAGCCTGAATGGATGTGACCCTATGATTATTGGATCGGGAATTCACACACACCTCTTTGCCACATAGATTCCAGGCTCTTGCACTGTGGAGGGCAAGAGTAATTGTGGGACTACGAATCTGACTTAAAAAGCCTGTCTCGCCCGAAGAAGAACTTTGGGAAGTCTTGGAGCCAATACGTCAAAAAGCAGAGCAAGAGCGAACAGGCAGGAAGCTGTTCAGTTGAACTGAACTGTTTGGAAATGTTCTGTGATTTCTGGAAGCTTGTTTTACTTTCTCCATGGCAAATGTTTCATCTCCATCAGTGACAAAGAGTGATGCAGCTCTAGTCAGGAAATTCCAGCATTCCGTCGGTGTATGAGGAGAGCTGTTAGGAGTCATTCATACTGCCATGTCCTGGGCATGGTACGTATCTGGGTCTTGGAAATGAGAAGGTATTTTGCATTAAAAACTTGTCTTTCCCCTTCTCGTAGACTGAAGGACTTAGCTGCGCTTGAAGGAAAAAATTCATCATTACAGAGTGAGTTGTTAATTGCAAGAGAGACGCTGGAGGAATTGCACCTTCAGAGGGATCTGCTGAAGCAGGAGAAACATGAGCTTACCATGGCACTAGGAAGGTATGATCACCTTATTCTTAGGTAGCACTTGTGGGAGAGGGAATTGTGATAGCAAAAGCATCACAGATGCTGCTTCTGGCAGTAGAAGACAGGGAAAATGTTGTCCTCCCCCTTGGAAAATGGTGATCACACCATACGGGCTCTCTGGGGTAGTGCTTAACGGGAGTGCTGAACTGGGAGTACATCAGAGACATAAAAGGTAATCTGGAGCTGCTGCTGGAAGTCGGGGATTTTCCTGCCTTTGTTGTCATGTTCTTTTGTCCCTTCAGGCAGAGCAGTCAGTGGCAGAGTTGACAGGGGCTCAGAATAAGCTGAGTGCTGAAACAGCTGATCTACGTGTTGCAGCAGTGAAGATGAGCAGTATCAATGAAGCTCTTGCATTGGATAAAGTGCAGTTGAACCAGCTTGTGCTGCAGGTGAGCAGAGTTGCCCAAGATCTTGCCAGGAGTTTGTCTCTAGTTGCTGCTGCTTCTCAGGCTTCTTGCCTTTCAACAGTGTGACCGACAGAATATGGAAATGTTCCTGTGTCTGTTCAAGCCAAACCTCCTATGGAGCAAATGTTGTTGTACTTTATTTCCTCTGTGCTTCTGTGATTGCAGCTGGAGCAAGAGAATGAAGCTCTGTCAGTGAAGGTGGATGAGATGGAGAGAGCAAAGATCTCTGGCCAGGATAAGCTGAGCTTGTGTGAGAGAGCAAATGAAGAGCTCAGCACAGAGAAAGCCCATCTGGAGCAATTGCTGAAGAAAGCAGAGGAGCAACAGGAGGGGCTGCGGGTAGAGCTGAGGACCCTGGCAAAGGAGAAAGCAGAAACCCAAGAGAAACTCAGTCAGGTGAGACCAAAAACCTGTTGCTGCCTGCGTGGGCTTTTGACTGCTTGGCTCAGTGTAGCTGTATCTGTTGGATTCTATAGTGTTTTTGTCAAGGAGACCCTTGGCAGTGCTGGAGATCACAAGGCTTTTGGTTCCTTCTTGTTGGAAACAAATTGGTGGCTTGCAGAGCTGTCCCGCAGTTCTCCGTGTTGTCCTCTGCTTCTGTGGATTCTTTTAATCCACCTGTCTGTGTTGACCTCTTTTTTGGCTCTTGATAAGCTGCAAGGAGATGATTGTGTTGTCCATGAATCTGAGTGGGGCTCCTACTCTCATACGTGTCGAAAGAAACAAACCGTGTAGCTCTGAGTCCTCTTTCTGAAGCAAAAGCCAGGGCTGCATGTTTCTGTTTCTGCTTTTTGTTGTGAAATCTGCTGCTTTCAAAACTCCATTTCTTTGAGCCAAGAGAGCAGGACAAAGCTGCGAGTCGATGCCTGCTGGTTTGTACTGCTAAGAATGGGCATGACATCTTGAAACTGTTGAAATTGTATTTTAAGACATACACGCAGCTTTGTGGCTGGCAAGCTACCTGGGAGGGATGCTGCTCAAGAGCCATCTGAACATGAGCCGGCTTGTGCCCAGGTAGCCAAGAAGGCCAGGAGCATCCTAGCCTGTTTTCAGAAGTAGCGTGGCCAGCAGGATGAGGGACGTGATCATCCGGCCCTCTGCACTGGGCCCTGGTGAGCCTGCACATCGAATGCCATGTAAGTTCTTGGCCCCTCACTACAAGGGAGACACTAAAATGCTGGAGTGTGTCGAGAGAAGAGCAGCAAAGCTGATAAAGGGTTTGGAGCACAAGTGTGATGAGGAGCAGCTGAGGGAAGTGAGGTTGTTTAGTGTGGAGAAAGGGAGGCTCAGGGAAGACCTCGCTCCCTACAACTGCCTGAAAGGAGATTGTAGTGAGGTGGGCTAGGTGTCTTCTCCCAGGCAGCAAGTGCTAGGACAAGAGGAAACAGCCTCGAGTTACGCTGGGCGAGGTTTAGACTGGGTGTTCTGAGCAGTTGCTTTTGCTCAACCTCTCCTGAAACTTTCCAGCATGGGAATAGATTCTGATGGGATTTTAGTTTGCAAGGTGGCAGTTCTGGAAGATGCAGTGGTTTTTGCATGAAACATAGTCTGAGGTATGTATGTTTGCCCTGAAGGAGCGTGGAGACCTCAGGGCAGCCTTCCGGCATTTGAAGGGGGCCTATAGGGATGCTGGGGCGGGACTCTTCCCTAGGGACTGTAGTGATAGGAGAAGTCGTAATGGGTTAAAACTTAAACAGGGGAAGATTTGATTGGGTATAAGGAAGCAGCTCTTTACTGTGAGGGTGGTGAGGCACTGGAATGGGTTGCCCAGGGAAGTTGTGAATGCTCCTTCCCTGGCAGTGTTCAAGACCAGGTTGGACAGAGCCTTGGGTGGCAGGTTTTTGCGTGAGGTGTCCCTGCCCATGGCAGGGGGTTGGAACTAACTCTTCTATGATTCTATTCTATGATTGTAACTCGCGTGTCCCCATCTGCATTTGCACACACACCTCATGCACGTAGCAGCTCCCCCTGCACCCCGCTGCCATTCTCCTGCTGGCAGCTCCCCCTCTCTGCCCGCTTGCAGGGTCCCACATGAGAGCTCCGGCTCCAGCTGCAGCCGCCAACATCTGGTATCCCAAACCAGCTCCGGCCCTAGACCCTCTTCCCACCCTGTGGGATGGAGACCAAGGAACTCACTGGAAGGAAGGGACAGAAGGAGGTAAAAGGCTTGGTTTGGGCAGCAGCATCCAACATTATACCAAGTGCAGGCTGCTCCTTGCAGTGACCCGAGCCCGGGCACGCTGTGATTCTGTGATTCCATGAGGGATTCCTTGTACGTGGCCGTGTTTCCCCCAGCTTGAGGAGCCGCCCGAGAAGCCTTGGTCATCGCCGGCGCAGGCTGTGCCCGACGGCAGCACCAGACCAGGTGCCCTGCAGCCACCGAGGGGTTGGGCTGAGCGCCCGGAGCTTTGGTCCCTCGCCCGTGCCCACCCCTGCCCACAGCTGCAGAGAGCCTGAAAGAGCCGCTCTGCCAGGGCAGGGAGCCCACGTGAGGGCAGTTGGGGTGCCCCAGCACCCAGCGCCAGCCGCCATGGCCCCTCCAGCCCTGGGAGCTCAGAGCGAGTGGAAACCACTTGTCTGCCAAAGCCACGTGTGATCGCAGTGACTACAAAGAGAGACTGGGTCAGAAGAACGTCAAGAAATGTATTTACAAAACAACAAAAAATGAACAAAATAAACAGCAAAGAACAACCGTTCTTCTCAGAAATACAACTCTTCTACCTAAACCTACAACTATTCTACCTAAAAGTACAAAGCTTCTTAAAACTACACCTACTCTACCTAAACCTATAACTATTCTACCTAAAAGTACGCTTCTTCTTAAACCTACACCTACGCTATCTAAACCTACAACTATTCTACCTAAAAGTTCAACTCTTCTTCTTAAAACTACACCTATTCTACCTAAACCTACAACTCCTAACGAAAAACGAACAATCTTCTTTAAAAACCAACAATCTTAAAGGAAAACTGGAACTCTTCTAACGAAAACTTGAAACACACAGCAAACTTCCCCGTCGACCAGCCCTGGAAACAAGCAGCACAAGGTCATTTCAGTGAGGCTACTGATGGTCACTGTGTTTGTAGCAGCGGATGGGGAGCACGTGCTGCCTTACCACTCATCAGTTGGTGTCCATCGCGTCATCCTCCTCCACCTCCCCGTCCACCTCCATCGGTTCTTCCACCTCCCCGTCCACCTCCATTGCTTCTTCCACCTCCCCGTCCACCTCCATCGGTTCTTCAACCTCCCCGTCCACCTCCATTGCTTCTTCCACCTCCCCGTCCACCTCCATCGGTTCTTCACCCAGCCCCACTCGGGTCCTGCTGGTGGCCTCTTCCTCCAGCTCCCGCATGTGTTGGAACAGCCTAAGGCAAAAGCCAAGCGGAAGAGTGCATTGGCGCTGCCCAGAGCAGCGGAGTGCAGCTGTGGGACAGGGCTCTGGGTAGCCCGGTCCCGTCTCGCTGCCCGGGCAGAGCCGTGGGGCACTGGGGCCCCGGGCACGTCCCCAGCAGGAGCTGACGGGAGGCCGGGGGCTCCTTGTGCAGCGGCACCCACCAGCTCTTACAGGCTGGCGCATGCAGCCGGAGGATCCTCTGCCTGCTTTTCTTCAGCGCCTTGCGGGGCGGTAGCGGCTTCAGGACCTGCCAGAGCAGAGAGGGCAGGGGTGAGCGGCCGGGCTCCCTGCCTGCGGGGCCAGGGCACAGACCCGGCCCCGCGCCTGCCTCGGCACCCACCGGCTCCTTACTCTGTGGAGGCAGCCCTTGGCATCCTCGCCTCCGCAAGGGCTGAGCGCGGCCACCAGCAGGACGCGGGTGCACTTCTGGGGCTGCATGTCAGGTACTAAACTCGGGTGCGAGGGACAAGGAAGAGGGCAGTAGGAATGGGAAGAAGCAGACAGGGATGGAAGCAGGGCAGAAGCGCAGGGCAGGAACAGGGCAGAAGGTCTCGGAGCACGCAGGTGGGAGCAGGGGTACAGAGCGGGTTCAGGGGTGAAGGTCTGTGCTGGTGTCTGGGCACGGGCAGTTGCCCCTGTAACGTGGGCTGTGACATCACCCCAGAGTTCCAGAACTGCTGCGAGCAGGGGATGGGGACGAGCCCTGAAGGGGCTGCAGCTTCATGGGGGACATTGGGCAATGGTTACGTGACCCCCTGAGACGAGAGAGACACACTTTGGTGCTTAAATAATCAATAAAGTGGGTGAGGGCTGCCCTGGCCAGCTCCACAGGGCCAGGCTCGTCTCCTGTGCTCCTTCCCTGTCCCACAAGCACTCAGTGAGCGACCTGAGCAATGCCCATGTGCTGCAGTTGGGATGTGTCCATGGGGTTGGGATTCAGCCCTGCCCATGACGTCCTCCAGCCGTGCCCATCACGGCTGAGCCCGTGCGAGAACCTGCGCCCCACGCGCATGGAAGGCTGCGAGGGCAGCACAAGACGTGGTGCCGGCAGCGTGTGTCCAGGCCTGCCTCCTTCAGGAGGGGTCTGCAGCAGCTCCGCACCTTGAAGTCGCTCCGGGGCAGCCTTGGTTGCAGCGGTCATGAGATGGTCCAATTGGAGATCCTCTGGACAGTGCGAAGAGCGTGCAGCAAGCTCACTGCCCTCGACTTCGAGAGAGCAGACTTTGGCTTCTTCAGGAACCTGCTTAGGAAGGTTCCATGGGATATAGCCCTGGAGGGCAGGGGGGCCCAAGAATGTTGGTTGATATTCAAGGATCTCCTACTGCAAGCTCAGGAGTGTTGCATCCCAGCCAGAAGGAAGTGCAGCGGAAGGGGCAGGAGACCTCCTTGGGTGGATAAGGAGCTGCTGAGGAAAATCAGGAGGAAAAAAGAGGCTTATAAAAGGTGGAAGCAAGACCAGGAGGCCTGGGAAGAATACAGGGCTGCTGTCCGGGAAGCTAGGGACCAGATTAGGAAAGCTAAGGCCCAGTTAGAATTAAACTTCACCGGGGATGTTAAAGAGAACAGGAAGGGATTCCTGTAGGGACGTATCGAGTAAAAGGCAGACTAGGGACAATGCAGGCCCCCTCCAGAAGCTATCGGGAGACCTGGCTACCCTGGATTTGGAGAAGGCTGAGGTTCTGAATGACTTCTTTGCCTCGGTCTTCACTGGCAAAGGCTCTGCCCACACCATCCCAAGAAATAGAACCCCCATTTTCAGGAAGGGGAAAATGGATGACCCAGGGAATTACAGACCAGTCAGTGTCACCTCTGTGCCTGGCAAAATCTTGGAGCACATTCTCCTGGAAGGCGTGCTAAGGCACAGGAAAAACAACAAGGTGCTTGGTGACAGCCAGCAAGGCTTCACTAAGGGGAAATCCTGCCTGGCCGTTTGGTGGCCTTCTATGATGGGGCTACGGAGCTGATGGACAGGGGTAGAGCAGTCGATGTCATCCGCCTGGACTTGTGCAAAGCGTTCCACACTGTCCCGCACGACATCCTTGTCTCTAAATTGGAGAGACATCAGTCTGATGGATGGACCAGTCAGTGGATAAAGAGCCGGCTGGATGGCCGCACACAAAGAGTTGTGGTGAATGGCTCAATGGCCGGCTGGAGACCCGTAAGGAGTGGTGTCCCTCAGGGATCGGTGCTGGCACAGGTCTTGTTTAACATCTTTGTCGCTGACATGGGCAGTGGGATTGAGTGCACGCTCAGCAAGTTTGCCGATGACACCGAGCTGTGTGGTTCGGTTGATATGCTGGAGGGAAGGAATGTCATCCAGAGGGAAATCGACACGCTTGTGAGGTGTGCTGATGCCAGCCTCATGCAGTTTAAGCATGCCAAGTGCAAGGTTCTACACCCGGGTCAGAGCAACCCCGGACACAGCTACAGGTTGGGCAAAGAAGAGATTCAGAGCGGCCCTGCGGAGAAGGACTTGGGGGTGTTGGTGGATGAGAAGATGAGCATGAGCTGCCTGCAGTGTGTGCTCACAGCCCAGAAAGCCAACCGTGATAGGAGAAGGCGTAATGGGTTAAAACTTAAACAGGGGAAGTTTAGATTGGATCTAAGGAAGAAGCTCTTTACTGTGAGGGTGGTGAGGCACTGGAACGGGTTGCCCAGGGAAGCTGTGAATGCTCCCTCCCTGGCGGTGTTCAAGGCCAGGCTGGACAGAGCCTTGGGTGTCAGGGTTTCGTGTGAGGTGTCCCTGCCCATGGCCGGGGGGTGGAACTGGATGATGGTAAGGTCCTTTCCAACCCTAACTATTCTATGATTCTGCACAGGGTGCTCAGTGTTTTATTTCCACCAGCGGAGCACACCCCACGCCGGCTTCTTCATTCGATTTATACCCAGAAGTGATTGCATAGTACCGTGTTTGGTCAGCATTTCACAGTCATTAGGTCTTACCTTCTCTATTTAGAGACACAACATGGATTTATTTTACTACACTTGGTTTGTGAGAAAGGGTCTCTTTGGGCAGGGGTCTCTTATCTCAATGGGGTGTCATTTTTAGCATTATCATGAAGGCAGTCCACTCCAGCACACCTTTAAAGTTAGTGTCATTGCCAACTTCTTGCTGATGAGATAAAGGTCTGAGGGTGCTGCCCTCGTCCTCTGGGGCCCTTTGGCCTTTCCTAGAGCACCTCCCATTACAAATGCAGGCTGAGAACACTGGGGCTGTTCAGCCTAAAGAGAAGCTGTGTGGAGACCTCAGAGCAGCCTTCCAGTACCTGAAGGGGGCCTACAAGAAGTTTGCCGGAGAGCAGCTCTTCATGAGGGACTGTAGCAACAAGACAAGGGGCAATGGGTTAAAACTTAAACAGGGGATATTTAGGTTACATCTAATGCGGGAGCTCTTCCCTGTGGGGGTGCTGAGGCGCTGGCACAGGGTGCCCAGAGAAGCTGTGGCTGCCCCATCCCTGGCAGTGAGTGCTCAAGGCCAGGTTGGAGGCAGGGGCTTGGAGCAAGCTGCTCCAGTGGAAGCTGTCCCTGCCCGTGGCAGGGGGTTGGAACTGGGTGATCTTGAAGGTCCCCTCCAACCCACAGCAGGCTGGGGTTCTGTTAGCACCCCACAGTTCTAACCCTGGCAGGGTTGGCAGGGTTAGTAGGGTCAGCAGGAAGCACTGTGTGGGAAAGAAGCCCTGTCTCAATGCCTTTACTGCGAGATAAAGTGAAGCTTCCCTATATCGTGGCTTGTTGGCCGTATCCGCGGCACTGTGAAATGTACCGTGCTTGGGCTGTAAAGACTTAAGAGAAAAGCTACTGCAGGAGGAGCCGAGTTACAGCCTGCATTTGCTCACCTTCGTTCCATGTATCCATCCAGGTCCTCAAGTACCGGAGTCGGGGTCAAGAATTGGAGCAGCAGCTGGAAGCAGGAGGGGTGAGTGTGTAGGTTGCCAACTAAAGGTAGTGCATGTAGCATTTGTTAATGCAGGCAGAAAGCTGCCCAAAGCAATGACGGGGGAAAACAAGACTGGCTTGAAGAAGCACTCTGAGTTTGCCCATTGGTGTTTTGTCCAGTTGCCATTCTTAGAGCAGGCAGCAGTCTTGGAAATGCCAGTCCAGAAAACCCTGTCAAGAAGGATTTTAGGTTCAGGCTGCACTGCCTCTTACATTCGTTCTCTGGCTGTCTCCGAGAAAGAACTGGTTAAGCATAGCATTTTGGAAGGTGAGAGTGCTGGCATTCAACATAGAGAGCTGTCTCTGTGCTTGCTGTGTGTTTCACAGCTAAAGTAAACCTGGGAAATGAAGGGTAGGAGAGTATTCCCAGGCTCCAGGTCTTACGTGAGCACTCCCGGTCAGGAGCTGAGGTTACCTAGCTGTGAGAGTGCAACCACGGGAGACTGAGGAGAGCTACTCGCTGAGTGACTGCCTTCCTCTCCATAGTCATGGCTCTGGGATGCCTGGAAGAAGCCACTAGCTGCTGGGATACCAAACAAATGGAGAGGAAAGTGGTGGGTGCTTACAGTAGTGAAGGGAACGCAGGAATGTAACTAAACATTTGATATTTCCTTTCTTCTAAAGGGATCCGTTGCAGGCCGGTGTGAAGAAGATGACCCGAGCCTGGAGAAAGCACTGCTTGAGTTGGAAGAGGAGCATCAAAGGTAAAAGAAAGGAGTGTTCCCTCATACTTGGTATCCTGAATGCTCCTGGAAGTGAGGGAAAACCTAGCCATGGGTATGGCCTGGTCTTCCCAAGGGAAGCAGCTGGGGGAGCCGCTTCAAAGGGAGACAGGTCCTCAGTCTGTGTCTATGGTGCATTTGTAGCTTTGTGTGCTGAATGGCTCTGTTGTGAGCAGGGGGGTTATTCCAGGTGACCTCTAAAGGTCCTTTTCCAGCCTAAATGACTCTGTGGTTCAGTAAGTGACAATGCCAGAGAAAGGTGGTGCATCCGGCGACCAGACAGCACAAAGGGGAGGCAAGACACGAACTGTTGGCATCATCAAAGTTGAAGAGGAAGGGGGAAGCGAAATTGTAGATGGAAATCTGCAACTGTGAAGACTCAAAGCAAATGAATTTGCTATCACAGAGAGCTCTTAGCTAACCCTAGGAAGCACGTTTACTTCCTCTGTCTGAAAACAAAGTCATTGTCGAGGGAGTAGGAAATACAGAATCATAGAATCATAGAATAGTTAGGGCTGGAAAGGACCTCAAGATCATCTAGTTCCAACCCCCCTGCCGTGGACAGGGACACCTCACACTAAACCATCCCACACAAGGCTTCATCCAACCTGGCCTTGAACACCGCCAGGGATAGAGCACTCACAACCTCCCTGGACAACCGATTCCAGTGTCTCACCACCCTAACAGGAAAGAATTTCCTCCTTATATCCAATTTAAACTTCCCCTGTTTAAGCTTTAAGCCGTTAGCCCTTGTCCTGTCACTACAGTCCCTGACGTAGAGTCCCTCCCCAGCATCCCTATAGGCCCCCATCAGGTACTGGAAGGCTGCTCTGAGGTCTCCATGCAGCCTTCTCTTCTCCAGGCTGAACAGCCCCAACTTCCTCAGTCTGTCTTCATGCGGGAGGTGCTCCAGTCCCATGATCATCCTCGTGGCCCTCCTCCGGACTTGTTCCAGCAGTTCCATGTCCTTTTTATGTTGAGGACACCAGAACTGCACCCAATGCTCCAGGTGAGGTCTCACAAGAGCAGAGTAGAGGGGCAGGATCACCTCCTTGGACCTGCTGGTCACACTCCTTTTGATGCAGCCCAGGATACGGTTGGCTTTCTGGGCTGTGAGCGCACACTGCCACCGGCTCATGTTCATTTTCTCATCCACCAGCACCCCCAGGTCCTTCTCTGCAGGGCCGCTCTGGAGATTCCTGTGAATTTGATTTGAAAGTACTTGAGGAAGGCAACAGAGAAGCCCAGGGGCTAGGTCTGTGTTGTAAACTGTGTTAACTGCTACTGGCTGTTTCGTTTTTATACCACTTTTCTGACATAAAACCTGTTTAGATCTCCCAGGTTGTCCTGTGACACTTCAGGCTGTGTTGGCTGGAAGTTTCAGTACCTTTGCCTTCACCGTCCTGCTAAAGTCTCTCTTGGACTGTGCTTTCTGAGTTCTCTACTTGACATTTGTATTGCAGTTTTTCTTGGATGCTTCCCCCATCTTCCTTGAGCAATGACTCTGCTGTTCCTCAGACTTTTATAAAAGGTCACTGACTCAATTGATGCACTGGCCAGCTCTGCTCCTTCGCTCTACGTTCATTGACCATTATTATCTCCCCAGATTTGCAACTGATCTAACTGTTTAGGGGTAACCTTAACTCAGTCCTAAACTTCCCTCTGTGAAGGGGGGTTTAATATCAGATCTCTTACGTAGCCTCTCACAAAGTCAGTTTGTTCCCCTTGCACAGTTGTATTTATCCTTTTGTGCTACTGCTCTGAGTAATTCTAAACATTAGCTTTTTCACTGCTGTTTTCTAGCGTTCATCAGCTTCCTTCTTCCCTGGGCAGCATTAATGTTTCCTTTCCTTGGTATTTCCAGTGTGCATCTGGTGCTTGTGGCTCTAAGAAACAGAAGGAGAGCAAAATCATTCTTGAAAGCATCAAGAAAGTGGATGTTCAGGCAGCCTCCAGCCACTTCACACTTGGCTCTTCTTGTTTATTGTAGCTGTATTCAGAAGTCCCTGGTGTGTTTGTAGCCACAGGGGCAAAACTTCTTTGTGGACTGAGGGAGTGAGAGAACTGAGTTTCTAATGGCTCTGTGAGGAAGTGGGGTGGGGAAGAGAATTAGAAAAGGAAAAGCAAGTAGAATGAAAAAGAATAACGGCTTGATGTGGGCTTTCAGGTGGTGTTAGATGACAGTGACAGCATGGTCAGCATTGCCTCCACTGACAGTTCCCAGCACATCGAGTCTAGCAACATCGTCTCTTCTCTGAGCTTCGCTGATGCAGAGCATGCCTTTGTGTTGGTGCAGGAAGCACTGTCAAGGAGGCGAGGGGCAGCACGGGTGAGACTTTCTGCTTGTCTTCACTGCTGGCCACAGGTTCAACTGCTAATGCCTCAGTTAGCTTGAAACCTTTTCCTTTGCTTAGCCAGTTTAGCTGGTTTCTTTCTAGCCTTCCCACTCTTGGTCCTGTACTGTCTTTCCAGTCCCACCACCTCTGTGCTCTTCTGCTTTTCTCTCCTTGATCTCCAAACCTTATCATAGATTTTTGCCTTCAGGTGAGCTGTCTCTCTTCTTGCTGCTTCTCTCATCTGTCTGGAGCCGTCTTCCCTGTTCTTTATTGCTTGTTTGTGCTCTTTCCCTGCCCATCCCTTGCAGGCCCTAAAAGAAGAGCTTTCTGCCAGGCAGGACGCTACCAGTGACCTGCGGCACCAGCACAGAGAGCAGGAAGGGAAGTGCACAGAGAGCAGGAAGGGAAGTGCAGGAGGCTGCAGCAAAGGACTGAACAACTGGAGGAGCAATGCAAGACGTCCAGCAGCCCCCAGCAGCACGTCCAGTCTCTGGCAGAAGCACTCAGAAAGTGAGTGTTTGCTCCTCCTCCTGTGTTCTAGAGGCAATCTGCTTCCGGTTTGGGGAGTTCGGAGGTGCTATGGGCAAAGAACTTGCCTGCCCTACTGTGTGTATGCCTCCCTCTTGACGTGCTGCTTCTCTGAGTTCTTCTTCTTTGGATGCCCTTTCCTAGCCACTGAATGAAAGCAAAAGCCTGCCTTCCTCTTTCCCTCTTCAGTTACCTTGTGAGGGGAAGAGCAAGTTGCTCCTCACCGTGCTCCCTACAATTCCATCCTGGAATGATGAAAATGGGATCTGTGACTTTCAGACCACTTCATTCTAACTGAGCCTTGTCTCTGCAGTGACTCTGCAAACCTCGAGAAAAGCAGGGAAGAGTTACAGCAACAGCTTGAAGTAAGAGAGCAAGAAGCCTCACGTCTGCGTCAGAGTAACACTGAATTGCAGCTGAAGGAAGATGCAGCCCGGGGGAAAAGGTGGAGCAGCAGCAGGCACTGGAGAGAGCACATCATGGCAAGGAGCTCCTGTGAGTGTTAAAGCTTTCTCTGGGCAGGGGTGGGCACTGCTGGGCTTTAGGCAGCCCACATAAAGATAAGAAATTTTGCATGCTCATCATTTGTAGCACAGAAATGGGAAGGGAGCACGTGGGCAGGTCTGGCTGCCTCCTTGTGCTTCCTTTATGACCCTTGAAAAACATCCTTCCGAACCTGACCTGGGGAGTTGGTGACAGGCACAAGCTGGGACAAGAGAGGTTCAAGCTGGATTTAAGGAGAACAAAAGCTGGAACCATGAAGGCAGTCATGCAGCAGAACAGGTTGCTTAGAGAGGTTGTGCAGATTCCATGCCTGGAAATTTGGAAGACCAGACTGGATAAAGATAAAGCCTGAGCAACCTGGACTGATCCCCTAGCTGAGCCCAGCTGTTTTGAGCTCACGCTTGGGCTAGAGGCCTCCTGGAGTCCCTGCCAGCCTGAATGGATGTGACCCTATGATTATTGGATCGGGAATTCACACACACCTCTTTGCCACATAGATTCCAGGCTCTTGCACTGTGGAGGGCAAGAGTAATTGTGGGACTACGAATCTGACTTAAAAAGCCTGTCTCGCCCGAAGAAGAACTTTGGGAAGTCTTGGAGCCAATACGTCAAAAAGCAGAGCAAGAGCGAACAGGCAGGAAGCTGTTCAGTTGAACTGAACTGTTTGGAAATGTTCTGTGATTTCTGGAAGCTTGTTTTACTTTCTCCATGGCAAATGTTTCATCTCCATCAGTGACAAAGAGTGATGCAGCTCTAGTCAGGAAATTCCAGCATTCCGTCGGTGTATGAGGAGAGCTGTTAGGAGTCATTCATACTGCCATGTCCTGGGCATGGTACGTATCTGGGTCTTGGAAATGAGAAGGTATTTTGCATTAAAAACTTGTCTTTCCCCTTCTCGTAGACTGAAGGACTTAGCTGCGCTTGAAGGAAAAAATTCATCATTACAGAGTGAGTTGTTAATTGCAAGAGAGACGCTGGAGGAATTGCACCTTCAGAGGGATCTGCTGAAGCAGGAGAAACATGAGCTTACCATGGCACTAGGAAGGTATGATCACCTTATTCTTAGGTAGCACTTGTGGGAGAGGGAATTGTGATAGCAAAAGCATCACAGATGCTGCTTCTGGCAGTAGAAGACAGGGAAAATGTTGTCCTCCCCCTTGGAAAATGGTGATCACACCATACGGGCTCTCTGGGGTAGTGCTTAACGGGAGTGCTGAACTGGGAGTACATCAGAGACATAAAAGGTAATCTGGAGCTGCTGCTGGAAGTCGGGGATTTTCCTGCCTTTGTTGTCATGTTCTTTTGTCCCTTCAGGCAGAGCAGTCAGTGGCAGAGTTGACAGGGGCTCAGAATAAGCTGAGTGCTGAAACAGCTGATCTACGTGTTGCAGCGGTGAAGATGAGCAGTATCAATGAAGCTCTTGCATTGGATAAAGTGCAGTTGAACCAGCTTGTGCTGCAGGTGAGCAGAGTTGCCCAAGATCTTGCCAGGAGTTTGTCTCTAGTTGCTGCTGCTTCTCAGGCTTCTTGCCTTTCAACAGTGTGACCGACAGAATATGGAAATGTTCCTGTGTCTGTTCAAGCCAAACCTCCTATGGAGCAAATGTTGTTGTACTTTATTTCCTCTGTGCTTCTGTGATTGCAGCTGGAGCAAGAGAATGAAGCTCTGCCAGTGAAGGTGGATGAGATGGAGAGAGCAAAGATCTCTGGCCAGGATAAGCTGAGCTTGTGTGAGAGAGCAAATGAAGAGCTCAGCACAGAGAAAGCCCATCTGGAGCAATTGCTGAAGAAAGCAGAGGAGCAACAGGAGGGGCTGCGGGTAGAGCTGAGGACCCTGGCAAAGGAGAAAGCAGAAACCCAAGAGAAACTCAGTCAGGTGAGACCAAAAACCTGTTGCTGCCTGCGTGGGCTTTTGACTGCTTGGCTCAGTGTAGCTGTATCTGTTGGATTCTATAGTGGTTTTGTCAAGGAGACCCTTGGCAGTGCTGGAGATCACAAGGCTTTTGGTTCCTTCTTGTTGGAAACAAATTGGTGGCTTGCAGAGCTGTCCCGCAGTTCTCCGTGTTGTCCTCTGCTTCTGTGGATTCTTTTAATCCACCTGTCTGTGTTGACCTCTTTTTTGGCTCTTGATAAGCTGCAAGGAGATGATTGTGTTGTCCATGAATCTGAGTGGGGCTCCTACTCTCATACGTGTCGAAAGAAACAAACCGTGTAGCTCTGAGTCCTCTTTCTGAAGCAAAAGCCAGGGCTGCATGTTTCTGTTTCTGCTTTTTGTTGTGAAATCTGCTGCTTTCAAAACTCCATTTCTTTGAGCCTAGGGAGCAGGACAAAGCTGCGAGTCGATGCCTGCTGGTTTGTACTGCTAAGAATGGGCATGACATCTTGAAACTGTTGAAATTGTATTTTAAGACATACACGCAGCTTTGTGGCTGGCAAGCTACCTGGGAGGGATGCTGCTCAAGAGCCATCTGAACATGAGCCGGCTTGTGCCCAGGTAGCCAAGAAAGCCAGGAGCATCCTAGCCTGTTTTCAGAAGTAGCGTGGCCAGCAGGATGAGGGACGTGATCATCCGGCCCTCTGCACTGGGCCCTGGTGAGCCTGCACATCGAATGCCATGTAAGTTCTTGGCCCCTCACTACAAGGGAGACACTAAAATGCTGGAGTGTGTCGAGAGAAGAGCAGCAAAGCTGATAAAGGGTTTGGAGCACAAGTGTGATGAGGAGCAGCTGAGGGAAGTGAGGTTGTTTAGTGATGGAGAAAGGGAGGCTCAGGGAAGACCTCGCTCCCTACAACTGCCTGAAAGGAGATTGTAGTGAGGTGGGCTAGGTGTCTTCTCCCAGGCAGCAAGTGCTAGGACAAGAGGAAACAGCCTCGAGTTACGCTGGGCGAGGTTCAGACTGGGTGTTCTGAGCAGTTGCTTTTGCTCAACCTCTCCTGAAACTTTCCAGCATGGGAATAGATTCTGATGGGATTTTAGTTTGCAAGGTGGCAGTTCTGGAAGATGCAGTGGTTTTTGCATGAAACATAGTCTGAGGTATGTATGTTTGCCCTGAAGGAGCGTGGAGACCTCAGGGCAGCCTTCCGGTATCTGAAGGGGGCCTATAGGGATGCTGGGGCGGGACTCTTCCCTAGGGACTGTAGTGATAGGAGAAGTCGTAATGGGTTAAAACTTAAACAGGGGAAGATTTGATTGGGTATAAGGAAGCAGCTCTTTACTGTGAGGGTGGTGAGGCACTGGAATGGGTTGCCCAGGGAAGTTGTGAATGCTCCTTCCCTGGCAGTGTTCAAGACCAGGTTGGACAGAGCCTTGTGTGGCAGGGTTTTGCGTGAGGTGTCCCTGCCCATGGCAGGGGGTTGGAACTAACTCTTCTATGATTCTATTCTGTGATTGTAACTCGCGTGTCCCCATCTGCATTTGCACACACACCTCATGCACGCAGCAGCTCCCCCTGCACCCCGCTGCCATTCTCCTGCTGGCAGCTCCCCCTCTCTGCCCGCTTGCAGGGTCCCACATGAGAGCTCCGGCTCCAGCTGCAGCCGCCAACATCTGATATCCCAAACCAGCTCCGGCCCTAGACCCTCTTCCCACCCTGTGGGATGGAGACCAAGGAACTCGCTGGAAGGAAGGGACAGAAGGAGGTAAAAGGCTTGGTTTGGGCAGCAGCATCCAAGAGGATGCCGAGTGCAGGCTGCTCCTTGCAGTGACCCGAGCCCGGGCACGCTGTGATTCTGTGATTCCATGAGGGATTCCTTGTACGTGGCCGTGTTTCCCCCAGCTTGAGGAGCCGCCTGAGAAGCCTTAGTCATCGCCGGCGCAGGCTGTGCCCGACGGCAGCACCAGACCAGGTGCCCTGCAGCCACCGAGGGGTCGGGCTGAGCGCCCAGAGCTTTGGTCCCTCGCCCGTGCCCACCCCTGCCCACAGCTGCAGAGAGCCTGAAAGAGCCGCTCTGCCAGGGCAGGGAGCCCACGTGAGGGCAGTTGGGGTGCCCCAGCACCCAGCGCCAGCCGCCATGGCCCCTCCAGCCCTGGGAGCTCAGAGCGAGTGGAAACCACTTGTCTGCCAAAGCCACGTGTGATCGCAGTGACTACAAAGAGAGACTGGGTCAGAAGAACGTCAAGAAATGTATTTACAAAACAACAAAAAATGAACAAAATAAACAGCAAAGAACAACCGTTCTTCTCAGAAATACAACTCTTCTACCTAAACCTACAACTATTCTACCTAAAAGTACAAAGCTTCTTAAAACTACACCTACTCTACCTAAACCTATAACTATTCTACCTAAAAGTACGCTTCTTCTTAAACCTACACCTACGCTATCTAAACCTACAACTATTCTACCTAAAAGTTCAACTCTTCTTCTTAAAACTACACCTATTCTACCTAAACCTACAACTCCTAACGAAAAACGAACAATCTTCTTTAAAAACCAACAATCTTAAAGGAAAACTGGAACTCTTCTAACGAAAACTTGAAACACACAGCAAACTTCCCCGTCGACCAGCCCTGGAAACAAGCAGCACAAGGTCATTTCAGTGAGGCTACTGATGTTCACTGTGTCTGTAGCAGCGGATGGGGAGCACGTGCTGCCTTACCACTCATCAGTTGGTGTCCATCGCGTCATCCTCCTCCACCTCCCCGTCCACCTCCATCGGTTCTTCCACCTCCCCGTCCACCTCCATTGCTTCTTCCACCTCCCCGTCCACCTCCATCGGTTCTTCAACCTCCCCGTCCACCTCCATTGCTTCTTCCACCTCCCCGTCCACCTCCATCGGTTCTTCACCCAGCCCCACTCGGGTCCTGCTGGTGGCCTCTTCCTCCAGCTCCCGCATGTGTTGGAACAGCCTAAGGCAAAAGCCGAGCAGAAGAGTGCATTGGCGCTGCCCAGAGCAGCGGAGCGCAGCTGTGGGACAGGGCTCTGGGTAGCCCGGTCCCGTCTCGCTGCCCGGGCAGAGCCGTGGGGCACTGGGGCCCCGGGCACGTCCCCAGCAGGAACTGACGGGAGGCCGGGGGCTCCTTGTGCAGCGGCACCCACCAGCTATGAAAGGCTGGCGCATGCAGCCGGAGGATCCTCTGCCTGCTTTTCTTCAGCGCCTTGCGGGGCGGTAGCGGCTTCAGGACCTGCCAGAGCAGAGAGGGCAAGGGTGAGCGGCCGTGCTCCCTGCCTGCGGGGCCAGGGCACAGACCCGGCCCCGCACATGCCTCGGCACCCACCGGCTCCTTACTCTGTGGAGGCAGCCCTTGGCGTCCTCGCCTCCGCAAGGGCTGAGCGCGGCCACCAGCAGGACGCGGGTGCACTTCTGGGGCTGCATGTCAGGTACAAAACTCGGGCGCGAGGGGCAACGAAGAGGGCAGTAGGAATGGGAAGAAGCAGACAGGGATGGAAGCAGGGCAGAAGCGCAGGGCAGGAACAGGGCAGAAGGTCTCGGAGCACGCAGGTGGGAGCAGGGGTACAGAGCGGGTTCAGGGGTGAAGGTCTGTGCTGGTGTCTGGGCACGGGCAGTTGCCCCTGTAACGCGGGCTGTGACATCACCCCAGAGTTCCAGAACTGCTGCGAGCAGGGGATGGGGACGAGCCCTGAAGGGGCTGCAGCTTTATGGGGGACATTGGGCAATGGTTACGTGACCCCCTGAGACGAGAGAGACACACTTTGGTGCTTAAATAATCAATAAAGTGGGTGAGGGCTGCCCTGGCCAGCTCCACAGGGCCAGGCTCGTCTCCTGTGCTCCTTCCCTGTCCCACAAGCACTCAGTGAGCGACCTGAGCAATGCCCATGTGCTGCAGTTGGGATGTGTCCATGGGGTTGGGATTCAGCCCTGCCCATGACGTCCTCCAGCCATGCCCATCACGGCTGAGCCCGTGCGAGAACCTGCGCCCCACGCGCATGGAAGGCTGCGAGGGCAGCACAAGACGTGGTGCCAGCAGCGTGTGTCCAGGCCTGCCTCCTTCAGGAGGGGTCTGCAGCAGCTCCGCACCTTGAAGTCGCTCCGGGGCAGCCTTGGTTGCAGCGGTCATGAGATGGTCCAATTGGAGATCCTCTGGACAGTGCGAAGAGCGTGCAGCAAGCTCACTGCCCTAGACTTCGAGAGAGCAGACTTTGGCTTCTTCAGGAACCTGCTTAGGAAGGTTCCATGGGATATAGCCCTGGCGGGCAGGGGGGCCCAAGAATGCTGGTTGATATTCAAGGATCTCCTACTGCAAGCTCAGGAGTGTTGCATCCCAGCCAGAAGGAAGTGCAGCGGGAGGGCCAGGAGACCTCCTTGGGTGGATAAGGAGCTGCTGAGGAAAATCAGGAGGAAAAAAGAGGCTTATAAAAGGTGGAAGCAAGACCAGGAGGCCTGGGAAGAATACAGGGCTGCTGTCCGGGAAGCTAGGGACCAGATTAGGAAAGCTAAGGCCCAGTTAGAATTAAACTTCACCGGGGATGTTAAAGAGAACAGGAAGGGATTCCTGTAGGGACGTATCGAGTAAAAGACAGACAAGGGACAATGCAGGCCCCCTCCAGAAGCTATCGGGAGACCTGGAAACCCTGGATTTGGAGAAGGCTGAGGTTCTGAATGACTTCTTTGCCTCGGTCTTCACTGGCAAAGGCTCTGCCCACACCATCCCAAGAAATAGAACCCCCATTTTCAGGAAGGGGAAAATGGATGACCCAGGGAATTACAGACCAGTCAGTGTCACCTCTGTGCCTGGCAAAATCTTGGAGCACATTCTCCTGGAAGGCGTGCTAAGGCACAGGAAAAACAACAAGGTGCTTGGTGACAGCCAGCAAGGCTTCACTAAGGGGAAATCCTGCCTGGCCGTTTGGTGGCCTTCTATGATGGGGCTACGGAGCTGATGGACAGGGGTAGAGCAGTTGATGTCATCCGCCTGGACTTGTGCAAAGCGTTCCACACTGTCCCGCACGACATCCTTGTCTCTAAATTGGAGAGACATCAGTCTGATGGATGGACCAGTCAGTGGATAAAGAGCCGGCTGGATGGCCGCACACAAAGAGTTGTGGTGAATGGCTCAATGGCCGGCTGGAGACCCGTAAGGAGTGGTGTCCCTCAGGGATCGGTGCTGGCACAGGTCTTGTTTAACATCTTTGTCGCTGACATGGGCAGTGGGATTGAGTGCACGCTCAGCAAGTTTGCCGATGACACCGAGCTGTGTGGTTTGGTTGATATGCTGGAGGGAAGGAATGTCATCCAGAGGGAAATCGACACGCTTGTGAGGTGTGCTGATGCCAGCCTCATGCAGTTTAAGCATGCCAAGCGCAAGGTTCTACACCCGGGTCAGAGCAACCCCAGACACAGCTACAGGTTGGGCAAAGAAGAGATTCAGAGCGGCCCTGCGGAGAAGGACTTGGGGGTGTTGGTGGATGAGAAGATGAGCATGAGCTGCCTGCAGTGTGTGCTCACAGCCCAGAAAGCCAACCGTGATAGGAGAAGGCGTAATGGGTTAAAACTTAAACAGGGGAAGTTTAGATTGGATCTAAGGAAGAAGCTCTTTACTGTGAGGGTGGTGAGGCACTGGAACGGGTTGCCCAGGGAAGCTGTGAATGCTCCCTCCCTGGCGGTGTTCAAGGCCAGGCTGGACAGAGCCTTGGGTGTCAGGGTTTCGTGTGAGGTGTCCCTGCCCATGGCAGGGGGTTGGAACTGGATGATGGTAAGGTCCTTTCCAACCCTAACTATTCTATGATTCTGCACAGGGTGCTCAGTGTTTTATTTCCACCAGCGGAGCACACCCCACGCCGGCTTCTTCATTCGATTTATACCCAGAAGTGATTGCATAGTACCGTGTTTGGTCAGCATTTCACAGTCATTAGGTCATACCTTCTCTATTTAGAGACACAACATGGATTTATTTTACTACACTTGGTTTGTGAGAAAGGGTCTCTTTGGGCAGGGGTCTCTTATCTCAATGGGGTGTCATTTTTAGCATTATCATGAAGGCAGTCCACTCCAGCACACCTTTAAAGTTAGTGTCATTGCCAACTTCTTGCTGATGAGACAAAGGTCTGAGGGTGCTGCCCTCGTCCTCTGGGGCCCTTTGGCCTTTGCTAGATTACCTCCCATTACAAATGCAGGCTGAGAACACTGGGGCTGTTCAGCCTAAAGAGAAGCTGTGTGGAGACCTCAGAGCAGCCTTCCAGTACCTGAAGGGGGCCTACAAGAAGTTTGCCGGAGAGCAGCTCTTCATGAGGGACTGTAGCAACAAGACAAGGGGCAATGGGTTAAAACTTAAACAGGGGATATTTAGGTTACATCTAATGCGGGAGCTCTTCCCTGTGGGGGTGCTGAGGCGCTGGCACAGGGTGCCCAGAGAAGCTGTGGCTGCCCCATCCCTGGCAGTGCTCAAGGCCAGGTTGGAGGCAGGGGCTTGGAGCAAGCTGCTCCAGTGGAAGCTGTCCCTGCCCGTGGCAGGGGGTTGGAACTGGGTGATCTTGAAGGTCCCCTCCAACCCACAGCAGGCTGGGGTTCTGTTAGCACCCCACAGTTCTAACCCTGGCAGGGTTGGCAGGGTTAGTAGGGTCAGCAGGAAGCACTGTGTGGGAAAGAAGCCCTGTCTCAATGCCTTTACTGCGAGATAAAGTGAAGCTTCCCTATATCGTGGCTTGTTGGCCGTATCCACGGCACTGTGAAATGTACCGTGCTTGGGCTGTAAAGACTTAAGAGAAAAGCTACTGCAGGAGGAGCCGAGTTACAGCCTGCATTTGCTCACCTTCGTTCCATGTATCCATCCAGGTCCTCTAGTACCGGAGTCGGGGTCAAGAATTGGAGCAGCAGCTGGAAGCAGGAGGGGTGAGTGTGTAGGTTGCCAACTAAAGGTAGTGTATGTAGCCTATGTTAATGCAGACAGAAAGCTCCCCAAAGCAATGACGGGGGAAAACAAGACTGGCTTGAAGAAGCACTCTGAGTTTGCCCATTGGTGTTTTGTCCAGTTGCCATTCTTAGAGCAGGCAGTAGTCTTGGAAATGCCAGTCCAGAAAACCCTGTCAAGAAGGATTTTAGGTTCAGGCTGCACTGCCTCTTACATTCGTTCTCTGGCTTTCTCCGAGAAAGAACTGGTTAAGCATAGCATTTTGGAAGGTGAGAGTGCTGGCATTCAACATAGAGAGCTGTCTCTGTGCTTGCTGTGTGTTTCACAGCTAAAGTAAACCTGGGAAATGAAGGGTAGGAGAGTATTCCCAGGCTCTAGGTCTTACGTGAGCACTCGCGTTCAGGAGCTGAGGTTACCTAGCTGTGAGAGTGCAACCACGGGAGACTGAGGAGAGCTACTCACTGAGTAACTGCCTTCCTCTCCATAGTCATGGCTCTGGGATGCCTGGAAGAAGCCACTAGCTGCTGGGATACCAAACAAATGGAGAGGAAAGTGGTGGGTGCTTACAGTAGTGAAGGGAACGCAGGAATGTAACTAAACATTTGATATTTCCTTTCTTCTAAAGGGATCCGTTGCAGGCCGGTGTGAAGAAGATGACCCGAGCCTGGAGAAAGCACTGCTTGAGTTGGAAGAGGAGCATCAAAGGTAAAAGAAAGGAGTGTTCCCTCATACTTGGTATCCTGAATGCTCCTGGAAGTGAGGGAAAACCTAGCCATGGGTATGGCCTGGTCTTCCCAAGGGAAGCAGCTGGGGGAGCCGCTTCAAAGGGAGACAGGTCCTCAGTCTCTGTCTATGGTGCATTTGTAGCTTTGTGTGCTGAATGGCTCTGTTGTGAGCAGGGGGGTTATTCCAGGTGACCTCTAAAGGTCCTTTTCCAGCCTAAATGACTCTGTGGTTCAGTAAGTGACAATGCCAGAGAAAGGTGGTGCATCCGGCGACCAGACAGCACAAAGGGGAGGCAAGACACGAACTGTTGGCATCATCAAAGTTGAAGAGGAAGGGGGAAGCGAAATTGTAGATGGAAATCTGCAACTGTGAAGACTCAAAGCAAATGAATTTGCTATCACAGAGAGCTCTTAGCTAACCCTAGGAAGCACGTTTACTTCCTCTGTCTGAAAACAAAGTCATTGTCGAGGGAGTAGGAAATACAGAATCATAGAATCATAGAATAGTTAGGGCTGGAAAGGACCTCAAGATCATCTAGTTCCAACCCCCCTGCCGTGGACAGGAACACCTCACACTAAACCATCCCACACAAGGCTTCATCCAACCTGGCCTTGAACACCGCCAGGGATAGAGCACTCACAACCTCCCTGGACAACCGATTCCAGAGTCTCACCACCCTAACAGGAAAGAATTTCCTCCTTATATCCAATTTAAACGTCCCCTGTTTAAGCTTTAAGC
This sequence comes from Lathamus discolor, assembly GCF_037157495.1. Classification (NCBI taxonomy): domain Eukaryota; kingdom Metazoa; phylum Chordata; class Aves; order Psittaciformes; family Psittacidae; genus Lathamus; species Lathamus discolor. Next base: position 79,178 of record NC_088892.1, on the reverse strand, counting down.
CGTTAGCCCTTGTCCTGTCACTACAGTCCCTGACGAAGAGTCCCTCCCCAGCATCCCTATAGGCCCCCATCAGGTACTGGAAGGCTGCTCTGAGGTCTCCACGCAGCCTTCTCTTCTCCAGGCTGAACAGCCCGAACTTCCTCAGTCTGTCTTCATGTGGGTTGTGCTCCAGTCCCATGATCATCCTCGTGGCCCTCATCCGGACTTGTTCCAGCAGTTCCATGTCCTTTTTATGTTGAGGACACCAGAACTGCACCCAATGCTCCAGGTGAGGTCTCACAAGAGCAGAGTAGAGGGGCAGGATCACCTCCTTGGACCTGCTGGTCACACTCCTTTTGATGCAGCCCAGGATACGGTTGGCTTTCTGGGCTGTGAGCGCACACTGACACCGGCTCATGTTCATTTTCTCATCCACCAGCACCCCCAGGTCCTTCTCTGCAGGGCCGCTCTGGAGATTCCTGTGAATTTGATTTGAAAGTACTTGAGGAAGGCAGCAGAGAAGCCCAGGGGCTAGGTCTGTGTTGTAAACTGTGTTAACTGCTACTGGCTGTTTCGTTTTTATACCACTTTTCTGACATAAAACCTGTTTAGATCTCCCAGGTTGTCCTGTGACACTTCAGGCTGTGTTGGCTGGAAGTTTCAGTACCTTTGCCTTCACCGTCCTGCTAAAGTCTCTCTTGGACTGTGCTTTCTGAGTTCTCTACTTGACATTTGTATTGCAGTTTTTCTTGGATGCTTCCCCCATCTTCCTTGAGCAATGACTCTGCTGTTCCTCAGACTTTTATAAAAGGTCACTGACTCAATTGATGCACTGGCCAGCTCTGCTCCTTCGCTCTACGTTCATTGACCATTATTATCTCCCCAGATTTGCAACTGATCTAACTGTTTAGGGGTAACCTTAACTCAGTCCTAAACTTCCCTCTGTGAAGGGGGGTTTAATATCAGATCTCTTACGTAGCCTCTCACAAAGTCAGTTTGTTCCCCTTGCACAGTTGTATTTATCCTTTTGTGCCACTGCTCTGAGTAATTCTAAACATTAGCTTTTTCACTGCTGTTTTCTAGCGTTCATCAGCTTCCTTCTTCCCTGGGCAGCATTAATGTTTCCTTTCCTTGGTATTTCCAGTGTGCATCTGGTGCTTGTGGCTCTAAGAAACAGAAGGAGAGCAAAATCATTCTTGAAAGCATCAAGAAAGTGGATGTTCAGGCAGCCTCCAGCCACTTCACACTTGGCTCTTCTTGTTTATTGTAGCTGTATTCAGAAGTCCCTGGTGTGTTTGTAGCCACAGGGGCAAAACTTCTTTGTGGACTGAGGGAATGAGAGAACTGAGTTTCTAATGGCTCTGTGAGGAAGTGGGGTGGGGAAGAGAATTAGAAAAGGAAAAGCAAGTAGAATGAAAAAGAATAACGTCTTGATGTGGGCTTTCAGGTGGTGTTAGATGACAGTGACAGCATGGTCAGCATTGCCTCCACTGACAGTTCCCAGCACATCGAGTCTAGCAACATCGTCTCTTCTCTGAGCTTCGCTGATGCAGAGCATGCCTTTCTGTTAGTGCAGGAAGCACTGTCAAGGAGGCGAGGGGCAGCACGGGTGAGACTTTCTGCTTGTCTTCACTGCTGGCCACAGGTTCAACTGCTAATGCCTCAGTTAGCTTGAAACCTTTTCCTTTGCTTAGCCAGTTTAGCTGGTTTCTTTCTAGCCTTCCCACTCTTGGTCCTGTACTGTCTTTCCAGTCCCACCACCTCTGTGCTCTTCTGCTTTTCTCTCCTTGATCTCCAAACCTTATCATAGATTTTTGCCTTCAGGTGAGCTGTCTCTCTTCTTGCTGCTTCTCTCATCTGTCTGGAGCCGTCTTCCCTGTTCTTTATTGCTTGTTTGTGCTCTTTCCCTGCCCATCCCTTGCAGGCCCTAAAAGAAGAGCTTTCTGCCAGGCAGGACGCTACCAGTGACCTGCGGCACCAGCACAGAGAGCAGGAAGGGAAGTGCACAGAGAGCAGGAAGGGAAGTGCAGGAGGCTGCAGCAAAGGACTGAACAACTGGAGGAGCAATGCAAGACGTCCAGCAGCCCCCAGCAGCACGTCCAGTCTCTGGCAGAAGCACTCAGAAAGTGAGTGTTTGCTCCTCCTCCTGTGTTCTAGAGGCAATCTGCTTCCGGTTTGGGGTGTTCGGAGGTGCTATGGGCAAAGAACTTGCCTGCCCTACTGTGTGTATGCCTCCCTCTTGACGTGCTGCTTCTCTGAGTTCCTCTTCTTTGGATGCCCTTTCCTAGCCACTGAATGAAAGCAAAAGCCTGCCTTCCTCTTTCCCTCTTCAGTTACCTTGTGAGGGGAAGAGCAAGTTGCTCCTCACCGTGCTCCCTACAATTCCATCCTGGAATGATGAAAATGGGATCTGTGACTTTCAGACCACTTCATTCTAACTGAGCCTTGTCTCTGCAGTGACTCTGCAAACCTCGAGAAAAGCAGGGAAGAGTTACAGCAACAGCTTGAAGTAAGAGAGCAAGAAGCCTCACGTCTGCGTCAGAGTAACACTGAATTGCAGCTGAAGGAAGATGCAGCCCAGGGGGAAAAGGTGGAGCAGCAGCAGGCACTGGAGAGAGCACATCATGACAAGGAGCTCCTGTGAGTGTTAAAGCTTTCTCTGGGCAGGGGTGGGCACTGCTGGGCTTTAGGCAGCCCACATAAAGATAAGAAATTTTGCATGCTCATCATTTGTAGCACAGAAATGGGAAGGGAGCACATGGGCAGGTCTGGCTGCCTCCTTGTGCTTCCTTTATGACCCTTGAAAAACATCCTTCCGAACCTGACCTGGGGAGTTGGTGACAGGCACAAGCTGGGACAAGAGAGGTTCAAGCTGGATTTAAGGAGAACAAAAGCTGGAACCATGAAGGCAGTCATGCAGCAGAACAGGTTGCTTAGAGAGGTTGTGCAGATTCCATGCCTGGAAATTTGGAAGACCAGACTGGATAAAGATAAAGCCTGAGCAACCTGGACTGGTCCCCTAGCTGAGCCCAGCTGTTTTGAGCTCACGCTTGGGCTAGAGGCCTCCTGGAGTCCCAGACAGCCTGAATGGATGTGACCCTATGATTATTGGATCGGGAATTCACACACACCTCTTTGCCACATAGATTCCAGGCTCTTTCACTGTGGAGGGCAAGAGTAATTGTGGGACTACGAATCTGACTTAAAAAGCCTGTCTCGCCCGAAGAAGAACTTTGGGAAGTCTTGGAGCCAATACGTCAAAAAGCAGAGCAAGAGCAAACAGGCAGGAAGCTGTTCAGTTGAACTGAACTGTTTGGAAATGTTCTGTGATTTCTGGAAGCTTGTTTTACTTTCTCCATGGCAAATGTTTCATCTCCATCAGTGACAAAGAGTGATGCAGCTCTAGTCAGGAAATTCCAGCATTCCTTAGGTGTACAAGGAGATCTGTTAGGAGTCATTCATACTGCCATGTCCTGGGCATGGTACATATCTGGGTCTTGGAAATGAGAAGGTATTTTGCATTAAAAACTTGTCTTTCCCCTTCTCATAGACTGAAGGACTTAGCTGCGCTTGAAGGAAAAAATTCATCATTACAGAGTGAGTTGTTAATTGCAAGAGAGACGCTGGAGGAATTGCACCTTCAGAGGGATCTGCTGAAGCAGGAGAAACATGAGCTTACCATGGCACTAGGGAAGGTATGATCACCTTATTCTTAGGTAGCACTTGTGGGAGAGGGAATTGTGATAGCAAAAGCATCACAGATGCTGCTTCTGGCAGTAGAAGACAGGGAAAATGTTGTCCTCCCCCTTGGAAAATGGTGATCACACCATACGGGCTCTCTGGGGTAGTGCTTAACGGGAGTGCTGAACTGGGAGTACATCAGAGACATAAAAGGTAATCTGGAGCTGCTGCTGGAAGTCGGGGATTTTCCTGCCTTTGTTGTCATGTTCTTTTGTCCCTTCAGGCAGAGCAGTCAGTGGCAGAGTTGACAGGGGCTCAGAATAAGCTGAGTGCTGAAACAGCTGATCTACGTGTTGCAGCAGTGAAGATGAGCAGTATCAATGAAGCTCTTGCATTGGATAAAGTGCAGTTGAACCAGCTTGTGCTGCAGGTGAGCAGAGTTGCCCAAGATCTTGCCAGGAGTTTGTCTCTAGTTGCTGCTGCTTCTCAGGCTTCTTGCCTTTCAACAGTGTGACCGACAGAATATGGAAATGTTCCTGTGTCTGTTCAAGCCAAACCTCCTATGGAGCAAATGTTGTTGTACTTTATTTCCTCTGTGCTTCTGTGATTGCAGCTGGAGCAAGAGAATGAAGCTCTGTCAGTGAAGGTGGATGAGATGAAGAGAGCAAAGATCTCTGGCCAGGATAAGCTGAGCTTGTGTGGGAGAGCAAATGAAGAGCTCAGCACAGAGAAAGCCCATCTGGAGCAATTGCTGAAGAAAGCAGAGGAGCAACAGGAGGGGCTGCGGGTAGAGCTGAGGACCCTGGCAAAGGAGAAAGCAGAAACCCAAGAGAAACTCAGTCAGGTGAGACCAAAAACCTGTTGCTGCCTGCGTGGGCTTTTGACTGCTTGGCTCAGTGTAGCTGTATCTGTTGGATTCTATAGTGTTTTTGTCAAGGAGACCCTTGGCAGTGCTGGAGATCACAAGGCTTTTGGTTCCTTCTTGTTGGAAACAAATTGGTGGCTTGCAGAGCTGTCCCGCAGTTCTCCGTGTTGTCCTCTGCTTCTGTGGATTCTTTTAATCCACCTGTCTGTGTTGACCTCTTTTTTGGCTCTTGATAAGCTGCAAGGAGATGATTGTGTTGTCCATGAATCTGAGTGGGGCTCCTACTCTCATACGTGTCGAAAGAAACAAACCGTGTAGCTCTGAGTCCTCTTTCTGAAGCAAAAGCCAGGGCTGCATGTTTCTGTTTCTGCTTTTTGTTGTGAAATCTGCTGCTTTCAAAACTCCATTTCTTTGAGCCTAGAGAGCAGGACAAAGCTGCGAGTCGATGCCTGCTGGTTTGTACTGCTAAGAATGGGCATGACATCTTGAAACTGTTGAAATTGTATTTTAAGACATACACGCAGCTTTGTGGCTGGCAAGCTACCTGGGAGGGATGCTGCTCAAGAGCCATCTGAACATGAGCCGGCTTGTGCCCAGGTAGCCAAGAAGGCCAGGAGCATCCTAGCCTGTTTTCAGAAGTAGCGTGGCCAGCAGGATGAGGGACGTGATCATCCGGCCCTCTGCACTGGGCCCTGGTGAGCCTGCACATCGAATGCCATGTAAGTTCTTGGCCCCTCACTACAAGGGAGACACTAAAATGCTGGAGTGTGTCGAGAGAAGAGCAGCAAAGCTGATAAAGGGTTTGGAGCACAAGTGTGATGAGGAGCAGCTGAGGGAAGTGAGGTTGTTTAGTGTGGAGAAAGGGAGGCTCAGGGAAGACCTCGCTCCCTACAACTGCCTGAAAGGAGATTGTAGTGAGGTGGGCTAGGTGTCTTCTCCCAGGCAGCAAGTGCTAGGACAAGAGAAAAAGCCTCAAGTTACGCTGGGCGAGGTTCAGACTGGGTGTTCTGAGCAGTTGCTTTTGCTCAACCTCTCCTGAAACTTTCCAGCATGGGAATAGATTCTGATGGGATTTTAGTTTGCAAGGTGGCAGTTCTGGAAGATGCAGTGGTTTTTGCATGAAACATAGTCTGAGGTATGTATGTTTGCCCTGAAGGAGCGTGGAGACCTCAGGGCAGCCTTCTGGTATCTGAAGGGGGCCTATAGGGATGCTGGGGCAGGACTCTTCCCTAGGGACTGTAGTGATAGGAGAAGGCGTAATGGGTTAAAACTTAAACAGGGGAAGATTTGATTGGGTATAAGGAAGCAGCTCTTTACTGTGAGGGTGGTGAGGCACTGGAACGGGTTGCCCAGGGAAGCTGTGAATGCTCCTTCCCTGGCAGTGTTCAAGACCAGGTTGGACAGAGCCTTGGGTGGCAGGGTTTTGCGTGAGGTGTCCCTGCCCATGGCAGGGGGTTGGAACTAACTCTTCTATGATTCTATTCTGTGATTGTAACTCGCGTGTCCCCATCTGCATTTGCACACAAACCTCATGCACGCAGCAGCTCCCCCTGCACCCCGCTGCCATTCTCCTGCTGGCAGCTCCCCCTCTCTGCCCACTGGCAGGGTCCCACATGAGAGCTCCGGCTCTAGCTGCAGCCGCCAACATCTGGTATCCCAAACCAGCTCCGGCCCTAGACCCTCTTCCCACCCTGTGGGATGGAGACCAAGGAACTCGCTGGAAGGAAGGGACAGAAGGAGGTAAAAGGCTTGGTTTGGGCAGCAGCATCCAACAGGATACCGAGTGCAGGCTGCTCCTTGCAGTGACCCGAGCCCGGGCACGCTGTGATTCTGTGATTCCATGAGGGATTCCTTGTACGTGGCCGTGTTTCCCCCAGCTTGAGGAGCCGCCCGAGAAGCCTTGGTCATCGCCGGCACAGGCTGTGCCCGACGGCAGCACCAGACCAGGTGCCCTGCAGCCAGCGAGGGGTCGGGCTGAGCGCCCAGAGCTTTGGTCCCTCGCCCGTGCCCACCCCTGCCCACAGCTGCAGAGAGCCTGAAAGAGCCGCTCTGCCAGGGCAGGGAGCCCACGTGAGGGCAGTTGGGGTGCCCCAGCACCCAGCGCCAGCCACCATGGCCCCTCCAGCCCTGGGAGCTCAGAGCGAGTGGAAACCACTTGTCTGCCAAAGCCACGTGTGATCGCAGTGACTACAAAGAGAGACTGGGTCAGAAGAACGTCAAGAAATGTATTTACAAAACAACAAAAAATGAACAAAATAAACAGCAAAGAACAACCGTTCTTCTCAGAAATACAACTCTTCTACCTAAACCTACAACTATTCTACCTAAAAGTACAAAGCTTCTTAAAACTACACCTACTCTACCTAAACCTATAACTATTCTACCTAAAAGTACGCTTCTTCTTAAACCTACACCTACGCTATCTAAACCTACAACTATTCTACCTAAAAGTTCAACTCTTCTTCTTAAAACTACACCTATTCTACCTAAACCTACAACTCCTAACGAAAAACGAACAATCTTCTTTAAAAACCAACAATCTTAAAGGAAAACTGGAACTCTTCTAACGAAAACTTGAAACACACAGCAAACTTCCCCGTCGACCAGCCCTGGAAACAAGCAGCACAAGGTCATTTCAGTGAGGCTACTGATGTTCACTGTGTCTGTAGCAGCGGATGGGGAGCACGTGCTGCCTTACCACTCATCAGTTGGTGTCCATCGCATCATCCTCCTCCACCTCCCCGTCCACCTCCATCGGTTCTTCCACCTCCCCGTCCACCTCCATCGGTTCTTCCACCTCCCCGTCCACCTCCATCGGTTCTTCAACCTCCCCGTCCACCTCCATTGCTTCTTCCACCTCCCCGTCCACCTCCATCGGTTCTTCACCCAGCCCCACTCGGGTCCTGCTGGTGGCCTCTTCCTCCAGCTCCCGCATGTGTTGGAACAGCCTAAGGCAAAAGCCGAGCAGAAGAGTGCATTGGTGCTGCCCAGAGCAGCAGAGCGCAGCTGTGGGACAGGGCTCTGGGTAGCCCGGTCCCGTCTCGCTGCCCGGGCAGAGCCGTGGGGCACTGGGGCCCCGGGCACGTCCCCAGCAGGAGCTGACGGGAGGCCGGGGGCTCCTTGTGCAGCGGCACCCACCAGCTCTGACAGGCTGGCGCGTGCAGCCGGAGGATCCTCTGCCTGCTTTTCTTCAGCGCCTTGCAGGGCGGTAGCGGCTTCAGGACCTGCCAGAGCAGAGAGGGCAAGGGTGAACGGCCGTGCTCCCTGCCTGCGGGGCCAGGGCACAGACCCGGCCCCGCGCCTGCCTCGGCACCCACCGGCTCCTTACTCTGTGGAGGCAGCCCTTGGCGTCCTCGCCTCCGCAAGGGCTGAGCGCGGCCACCAGCAGGACGCGGGTGCACTTCTGGGGCTGCATGTCAGGTACCAAGCTCGGGTGCGAGGGGCAAGGAAGAGGGCAGTAGGAATGGGAAGAAGCAGACAGGGATGGAAGCAGGGCAGAAGCGCAGGGCAGGAACAGGGCAGAAGGTCTCGGAGCACGCAGGTGGGAGCAGGGGTACAGAGCGGGTTCAGGGGTGAAGGTCTGTGCTGGTGTCTGGGCACGGGCAGTTGCCCCTGTAACGCGGGCTGTGACATCACCCCAGAGTTCCAGAACTGCTGCGAGCAGGGGATGGGGACGAGCCCTGAAGGGGCTGCAGCTTCATGGGGGACATTGGGCAATGGTTACGTGACCCCCTGAGACGAGAGAGACACACTTTGGTGCTTAAATAATCAATAAAGTGGGTGAGGGCTGCCCTGGCCAGCTCCACAGGGCCAGGCTCGTCTCCTGTGCTCCTTCCCTGTCCCACAAGCACTCAGTGAGCGACCTGAGCAATGCCCATGTGCTGCAGTTGGGATGTGTCCATGGGGTTGGGATTCAGCCCTGCCCATGACGTCCTCCAGCCGTGCCCATCACGGCTGAGCCCGTGCGAGAACCTGCGCCCCACGCGCATGGAAGGCTGCGAGGGCAGCACAAGACGTGGTGCCAGCAGCGTGTGTCCAGGCCTGCCTCCTTCAGGAGGGGTCTGCAGCAGCTCCGCACCTTGAAGTCGCTCCGGGGCAGCCTTGGTTGCAGCGGTCATGAGATGGTACAATTGGAGATCCTCTGGACAGTGCGAAGAGCGTGCAGCAAGCTCACTGCCCTCGACTTCGAGAGAACAGACTTTGGCTTCTTCAGGAACCTGCTTAGGAAGGTTCCATGGGATATAGCCCTGGCGGGCAGGGGGGCCCGAGAATGTTGGTTGATATTCAAGGATCTCCTACTGCAAGCTCAGGAGTGTTGCATCCCAGCCAGAAGGAAGTGCAGCGGGAGGGCCAGGAGACCTCCTTGGGTGGATAAGGAGCTGCTGAGGAAAATCAGGAGGAAAAAAGAGGCTTATAAAAGGTGGAAGCAAGACCAGGAGGCCTGGGAAGAATACAGGGCTGCTGTCCGGGAAGCTAGGGACCAGATTAGGAAAGCTAAGGCCCAGTTAGAATTAAACTTCACCGGGGATGTTAAAGAGAACAGGAAGGGATTCCTGTAGGGACGTATCGAGTAAAAGACAGACTAGGGACAATGCAGGCCCCCTCCAGAAGCTATCGGGAGAACTGGCTACCCTGGATTTGGAGAAGGCTGAGGTTCTGAATGACTTCTTTGCCTCGGTCTTCACTGGCAAAGGCTCTGCCCACACCATCCCAAGAAATAGAACCCCCATTTTCAGGAAGGGGAAAATGGATGACCCAGGGAATTACAGACCAGTCAGTGTCACCTCTGTGCCTGGCAAAATCTTGGAGCACATTCTCCTGGAAGGCGTGCTAAGGCACAGGAAAAACAACAAGGTGCTTGGTGACAGCCAGCAAGGCTTCACTAAGGGGAAATCCTGCCTGGCCGTTTGGTGGCCTTCTATGATGGGGCTACGGAGCTGATGGACAGGGGTAGAGCAGTTGATGTCATCCGCCTGGACTTGTGCAAAGCGTTCCACACTGTCCCGCACGACATCCTTGTCTCTAAATTGGAGAGACATCAGTCTGATGGATGGACCAGTCAGTGGATAAAGAGCCGGCTGGATGGCCGCACACAAAGAGTTGTGGTGAATGGCTCAATGGCCGGCTGGAGACCCGTAAGGAGTGGTGTCCCTCAGGGATAGGTGCTGGCACAGGTCTTGTTTAACATCTTTGTCGCTGACATGGACAGTGGGATTGAGTGCACGCTCAGCAAGTTTGCCGATGACACCGAGCTGTGTGGTTCGGTTGATATGCTGGAGGGAAGGAATGTCATCCAGAGGGAAATCGACACGCTTGTGAGGTGTGCTGATGCCAGCCTCATGCAGTTTAAGCATGCCAAGCGCAAGGTTCTACACCCGGGTCAGAGCAACCCCAGACACAGCTACAGGTTGGGCAAAGAAGAGATTCAGAGCGGCCCTGCGGAGAAGGACTTGGGGGTGTTGGTGGATGAGAAGATGAGCATGAGCTGCCTGCAGTGTGTGCTCACAGCCCAGAAAGCCAACCGTGATAGGAGAAGGCGTAATGGGTTAAAACTTAAACAGGGGAAGTTTAGATTGGATCTAAGGAAGAAGCTCTTTACTGTGAGGGTGGTGAGGCACTGGAACGGGTTGCCCAGGGAAGCTGTGAATGCTCCCTCCCTGGCGGTGTTCAAGGCCAGGCTGGACAGAGCCTTGGGTGTCAGGGTTTCGTGTGAGGTGTCCCTGCCCATGGCAGGGGGGTGGAACTGGATGATGGTAAGGTCCTTTCCAACCCTAACTATTCTGTGATTCTGCACAGGGTGCTCAGTGTTTTATTTCCACCAGCGGAGCACACCCCACGCCGGCTTCTTCATTCGATTTATACCCAGAAGTGATTGCATAGTACCGTGTTTGGTCAGCATTTCACAGTAATTAGGTCTTACCTTCTCTATTTAGAGACACAACATGGATTTATTTTACTACACTTGGTTTGTGAGCAAGGGTCTCTTTGGGCAGGGGTCTCTTATCTCAATGGGGTGTCATTTTTAGCATTATCATGAAGGCAGTCCACTCCAGCACACCTTTAAAGTTAGTGTCATTGCCAACTTCTTGCTGATGAGACAAAGGTCTGAGGGTGCTGCCCTCGTCCTCTGGGGCCCTTTGGCCTTTGCTAGATTACCTCCCATTACAAATGCAGGCTGAGAACACTGGGGCTGTTCAGCCTAAAGAGAAGCTGTGTGGAGACCTCAGAGCAGCCTTCCAGTACCTGAAGGGGGCCTACAAGAAGTTTGCCGGAGAGCAGCTCTTCATGAGGGACTGTAGCAACAAGACAAGGGGCAATGGGTTAAAACTTAAACAGGGGATATTTAGGTTACATCTAATGCGGGAGCTCTTCCCTGTGGGGGTGCTGAGGCGCTGGCACAGGGTGCCCAGAGGAGCTGTGGCTGCCCCATCCCTGGCAGTGCTCAAGGCCAGGTTGGAGGCAGGGGCTTGGAGCAAGCTGCTCCAGTGGAAGCTGTCCCTGCCCGTGGCAGGGGGTTGGAACTGGGTGATCTTGAAGGTCCCCTCCAACCCACAGCAGGCTGGGGTTCTGTTAGCACCCCACAGTTCTAACCCTGGCAGGGTTGGCAGGGTTAGTAGGGTCAGCAGGAAGCACTGTGTGGGAAAGAAGCCCTGTCTCAATGCCTTTACTGCGAGATAAAGTGAAGCTTCCCTATATCGTGGCTTGTTGGCCGTATCCACGGCACTGTGAAATGTACCGTGCTTGGGCTGTAAAGACTTAAGAGAAAAGCTACTGCAGGAGGAGCCGAGTTACAGCCTGCATTTGCTCACCTTCGTTCCATGTATCCATCCAGGTCCTCAAGTACCGGAGTCGATGTCAAGAATTGGAGCAGCAGCTGGAAGCAGGAGGGGTGAGTGTGTAGGTTGCCAACTAAAGGTAGTGTATGTAGCCTATGTTAATGCAGGCAGAAAGCTGCCCAAAGCAATGACGGGGGAAAACAAGACTGGCTTGAAGAAGCACTCTGAGTTTGCCCATTGGTGTTTTGTCCTGTTGCCATTCTTAGAGCAGGCAGCAGTCTTGGAAATGCCAGTCCAGAAAACCCTGTCAAGAAGGATTTTAGGTTCAGGCTGCACTGCCTCTTACATTCGTTCTCTGGCTGTCTCCGAGAAAGAACTGGTTAAGCATAGCATTTTGGAAGGTGAGAGTGCTGGCATTCAACATAGAGAGCTGTCTCTGTGCTTGCTGTGTGCTTCACAGCTAAAGCAAACCTGGGAAATGAAGGGTAGGAGAGTATTCCCAGGCTCCAGGTCTTACGTGAGCACTCACGGTCAGGAGCTGAGGTTACCTAGCTGTGAGAGTGCAACCACGGGAGACTGAGGAGAGCTACTCACTGAGTAACTGCCTTCCTCTCCATAGTCATGGCTCTGGGATGCCTGGAAGAAGCCACTAGCTGCTGGGATACCAAACAAATGGAGAGGAAAGTGGTGGGTGCTTACAGTAGTGAAGGGAACGCAGGAATGTAACTAAACATTTGATATTTCCTTTCTTCTAAAGGGATCCGTTGCAGGCCGGTGTGAAGAAGATGACCCGAGCCTGGAGAAAGCACTGCTTGAGTTGGAAGAGGAGCATCAAAGGTAAAAGAAAGGAGTGTTCCCTCATACTTGGTATCCTGAATGCTCCTGGAAGTGAGGGAAAACCTAGCCATGGGTATGGCCTGGTCTTCCCAAGGGAAGCAGCTGGGGGAGCCGCTTCAAAGGGAGACAGGTCCTCAGTCTGTGTCTATGGTGCATTTGTAGCTTTGTGTGCTGAATGGCTCTGTTTTGAGCAGGGGGGTTATTCCAGGTGACCTCTAAAGGTCCTTTTCCAGCCTAAATGACTCTGTGGTTCAGTAAGTGACAATGCCAGAGAAAGGTGGTGCATCCGGCGACCAGACAGCACAAAGGGGAGGCAAGACACGAACTGTTGGCATCATCAAAGTTGAAGAGGAAGGGGGAAGCGAAATTGTAGATGGAAATCTGCAACTATGAAGACTCGAAGCCAATGAATTTGCTATCACAGAGAGCTCTTAGCTAACCCTAGGAAGCACGTTTACTTCCTCTGTCTGAAAACAAAGTCATTGTCGAGGGAGTAGGAAATATAGAATCATAGAATCATAGAATAGTTAGGGCTGGAAAGGACCTCAAGATCATCTAGTTCCAACCCCCCTGCCGTGGACAGGGACACCTCACACTAAACCATCCCACACAAGGCTTCATCCAACCTGGCCTTGAACACCGCCAGGGATAGAGCGCTCACAACCTCCCTGGACAACCGATTCCAGTGTCTCACCACCCTAACAGGAAAGAATTTCCTCCTTATATCCAATTTAAACTTCCCCTGTTTAAGCTTTAAGCCGTTAGCCCTTGTCCTGTCACTACAGTCCCTGACGAAGAGTCCCTCCCCAGCATCCCTATAGGCCCCCATCAGGTACTGGAAGGCTGCTCTGAGGTCTCCACGCAGCCTTCTCTTCTCCAGGCTGAACAGCCCCAACTTCCTCAGTCTGTCTTCATGCGGGAGGTGCTCCAGTCCCATGATCATCCTCGTGGCCCTCCTCCGGACTTGTTCCAGCAGTTCCATGTCCTTTCTATGTTGAGGACACCAGAACTGCACCCAGTGCTCCAGGTGAGGTCTCACAAGAGCAGAGTAGAGGGGCAGGATCACCTCCTTGGACCTGCTGGTCACACTCCTTTTGATGCAGCCCAGGATACGGTTGGCTTTCTGGGCTGTGAGCGCACACTGCCACCGGCTCATGTTCATTTTCTCATCCACCAGCACCCCCAGGTCCTTCTCTGCAGGGCCGCTCTGGAGATTCCTGTGAATTTGATTTGAAAGTACTTGAGGAAGGCAACAGAGAAGCCCAGGGGCTAGGTCTGTGTTGTAAACTGTGTTAACTGCTACTGACTGTTTCGTTTTTATACCACTTTTCTGACATAAAACCTGTTTAGATCTCCCAGGTTGTCCTGTGACACTTCAGGCTGTGTTGGCTGGAAGTTTCAGTACCTTTGCCTTCACCGTCCTGCTAAAGTCTCTCTTGGACTGTGCTTTCTGAGTTCTCTACTTGACATTTGTATTGCAGTTTTTCTTGGATGCTTCCCCCATCTTCCTTGAGCAATGACTCTGCTGTTCCTCAGACTTTTATAAAAGGTCACTGACTCAATTGATGCACTGGCCAGCTCTGCTCCTTCGCTCTACGTTCATTGACCATTATTATCTCCCCAGATTTGCAACTGATCTAACTGTTTAGGGGTAACCTTAACTCAGTCCTAAACTTCCCTCTGTGAAGGGGGGTTTAATATCAGATCTCTTACGTAGCCTCTCACAAAGTCAGTTTGTTCCCCTTGCACAGTTGTATTTATCCTTTTGTGCCACTGCTCTGAGTAATTCTAAACATTAGCATTTTCACTGCTGTTTTCTAGCGTTCATCAGCTTCCTTCTTCCCTGGGCAGCATTAACGTTTCCTTTCCTTGGTATTTCCAGTGTGCATCTGGTGCTTGTGGCTCTAAGAAACAGAAGGAGAGCAAAATCATTCTTGAAAGCATCAAGAAAGTGGATGTTCAGGCAGCCTCCAGCCACTTCACACTTGGCTCTTCTTGTTTATTGTAGCTGTATTCAGAAGTCCCTGGTGTGTTTGTAGCCACAGGGGCAAAACTTCTTTGTGGACTGAGGGAATGAGAGAACTGAGTTTCTAATGGCTCTGTGAGGAAGTGGGGGGGGAAGAGAATTAGAAAAGGAAAAGCAAGTAGAATGAAAAAGAATAACGGCTTGATGTGGGCTTTCAGGTGGTGTTAGATGACAGTGACAGCATGGTCAGCATTGCCTCCACTGACAGTTCCCAGCACATCGAGTCTAGCAACATCGTCTCTTCTCTGAGCTTCGCTGATGCAGAGCATGCCTTTGTGTTGGTGCAGGAAGCACTGTCAAGGAGGCGAGGGGCAGCACGGGTGAGACTTTCTGCTTGTCTTCACTGCTGGCCACAGGTTCAACTGCTAATGCCTCAGTTAGCTTGAAACCTTTTCCTTTGCTTAGCCAGTTTAGCTGGTTTCTTTCTAGCCTTCCCACTCTTGGTCCTGTACTGTCTTTCCAGTCCCACCACCTCTGTGCTCTTCTGCTTTTCTCTCCTTGATCTCCAAACCTTACCATAGATTTTTGCCTTCAGGTGAGCTGTCTCTCTTCTTGCTGCTTCTCTCATCTGTCTGGAGCCGTCTTCCCTGTTCTTTATTGCTTGTTTGTGCTCTTTCCCTGCCCATCCCTTGCAGGCCCTAAAAGAAGAGCTTTCTGCCAGGCAGGACGCTACCAGGGACCTGCGGCACCAGCACAGAGAGCAGGAAGGGAAGTGCACAGAGAGCAGGAAGGGAGGTGCAGGAGGCTGCAGCAAAGGACTGAACAACTGGAGGAGCAATGCAAGACGTCCAGCAGCCCCCAGCAGCACGTCCAGTCTCTGGCAGAAGCACTCAGAAAGTGAGTGTTTGCTCCTCCTCCTGTGTTCTAGAGGCAATCTGCTTCCGGTTTGGGGTGTTCGGAGGTGCTATGGGCAAAGAACTTGCCTGCCCTACTGTGTGTATGCCTCCCTCTTGACGTGCTGCTTCTCTGAGTTCCTCTTCTTTGGATGCCCTTTCCTAGCCACTGAATGAAAGCAAAAGCCTGCCTTTCTCTTTCCCTCTTCAGTTACCTTGTGAGGGGAAGAGCAAGTTGCTCCTTACCGTGCTCCCTACAATTCCATCCTGGAATGATGAAAATGGGATCTGTGACTTTCAGACCACTTCATTCTAACTGAGCCTTGTCTCTGCAGTGACTCTGCAAACCTCGAGAAAAGCAGGGAAGAGTTACAGCAACAGCTTGAAGTAAGAGAGCAAGAAGCCTCACGTCTGCGTCAGAGTAACACTGAATTGCAGCTGAAGGAAGATGCAGCCCGGGGGAAAAGGTGGAGCAGCAGCAGGCACTGGAGAGAGCACATCATGACAAGGAGCTCCTGTGAGTGTTAAAGCTTTCTCTGGGCAGGGGTGGGCACTGCTGGGCTTTAGGCAGCCCACATAAAGATAAGAAATTTTGCATGCTCATCATTTGTAGCACAGAAATGGGAAGGGAGCACGTGGGCAGGTCTGGCTGCCTCCTTGTGCTTCCTTTATGACCCTTGAAAAACATCCTTCCGAACCTGACCTGGGGAGTTGGTGACAGGCACAAGCTGGGACAAGAGAGGTTCAAGCTGGATTTAAGGAGAACAAAAGCTGGAACCATGAAGGCAGTCATGCAGCAGAACAGGTTGCTTAGAGAGGTTGTGCAGATTCCATGCCTGGAAATTTGGAAGACCAGACTGGATAAAGATAAAGCCTGAAACTGGACATCTGTAAATCGATGGGTCAGGATGGAATGCACCCACGGGTGCTGAGGGAGCTGGCGGAGGTCATTGCTAGGCCACTTTCCATCATCTTTGGTAAGTCGTGGGAAATGGGCGAGGTGCCTGAGGATTGGCGGATGGCAAAGGTCACACCAATCTATAAGAAGGGCAAGAAGGAGGACCCGGGTAATTATAGACCGGTCAGCCTTACCTCCATCCCTGGAAAGATGATGGAACAACTTATTCTTGACTCCATCACTAGGCATATCAAGGATGAGGGGGTCATTAAGAACAGCCAACATGGTTTTATGAGGGGGAAGTCATGTATGACCAACCTTATAGCCTTCTATGAGGAAGTGACTAGGTGGAGGGATGATGGTAGAGCGGTAGATGTAGTTTTTCTTGATTTCAGTAAGGCATTTGATACTGTCTCCCACAGCATCCTCATAGATAAGCTAAGGAAGTGTGGGCTTGCCGATCAAGTAGTGAGGTGGATCGAGAACTGGTTGAAAGGAAGAAGGCAGAGAGTTGTGGTCAATGGCGCAGAATCTAGCTGGAGGTCTGTGACTAGTGGAGTTCCTCAGGGGTCGGTGCTGGGACCGGTGCTGTTTAATATTTTCATCAATGACCTGGATGAGGGAACTGAGTGCACCCTCAGCAAGTTTGCTGATGACACAAAACTGGGAGGAGTGGCTGACACACCAGAGGACTGTGCTGCCATTCAGCGAGACCTGGACAGGCTGGAGAGTTGGGCGGGGAGAAACTTGATGAAATTTAACAAGGGCAAGTGTAGAGTCTTGCATCTGGGGAAGAACAACCCCATGTACCATTACAGGTTGGGGGGTGACCTGCTGGAAAGTAGTGAACGGGAAAGGGACCTGGGGGTCCTGGTGGATAGGAGGATGACCATGAGCCAGCAATGTGCTGTTGCGGCCAAGAAGGCAAATGGCATCTTAGGGTGCATTAGAAAGGGAGTGGTTAGTAGGTCAAGAGAGGTTCTCCTCCCCCTCTACTCAGCCTTGGTGAGGCCGCATCTGGAATATTGCGTCCAGTTCTGGGCCCCTCTGTTCAAGAAGGACAGGGAATTGCTTGAAGGAGTCCAGCGCAGAGCCACAAAGATGATTAAGGGAGTGGAACATCTCCCTTATGAGGAGAGGCTGAGGGAGCTGGGTCTCTTTAGCTTGCAAAAGAGGAGACTGAGGGGTGACCTCATCAATGTTTACAAATATGTAAAGGGTAGGTGTCAGGATGATGGAGCTAGGCTTTTTTCAGTGATATCCAGTGATAGGACAAGGGGCAATGGGTGTAAACTGGAACATAGGAAGTTCCACGTTAACATCAGGAAGAACTTCTTTACTGTAAGAGTGACAGAGCACTGGAACAGGTTGCCCAGGGGGGTTGTGGAGTCTCCTACACTGGAGATATTCAAGGCCCGCCTGGACAAGTTCCTGTGTGATGTACTGTAGGTTACCCTGCTCTTGCAGGGGGGTTGGACTAGATGATCTTTTTAGGTCCCTTCCAACCCTTGGGATTCTGTGATTCTGTGATTCTGTGACTGATCCCCTAGCTGAGCCCAGCTGTTTTGAGCTCACGCTTGGGCTAGAGGCCTCCTGGAGTCCCAGACAGCCTGAATGGATGTGACCCTATGATTATTGGATCGGGAATTCACACACACCTCTTTGCCACATAGATTCCAGGCTCTTTCACTGTGGAGGGCAAGAGTAATTGTGGGACTACGAATCTGACTTAAAAAGCCTGTCTCGCCCGAAGAAGAACTTTGGGAAGTCTTGGAGCCAATACATCAAAAAGCAGAGCAAGAGCGAACAGGCAGGAAGCTGTTCAGTTGAACTGAACTGTTTGGAAATGTTCTGTGATTTCTGGAAGCTTGTTTTACTTTCTCCATGGCAAATGTTTCATCTCCATCAGTGACAAAGAGTGATGCAGCTCTAGTCAGGAAATTCCAGCATTCCGTCGGTGTACGAGGAGAGCTGTTAGGAGTCATTCATACTGCCATGTCCTGGGCATGGTACGTATCTGGGTCTTGGAAATGAGAAGGTATTTTACATTAAAAACTTGTCTTTCCCCTTCTCATAGACTGAAGGACTTAGCTGCGCTTGAAGGAAAAAATTCATCATTACAGAGTGAGTTGTTAATTGCAAGAGAGACGCTGGAGGAATTGCACCTTCAGAGGGATCTGCTGAAGCAGGAGAAACATGAGCTTACCATGGCACTAGGAAGGTATGATCACCTTATTCTTAGGTAGCACTTGTGGGAGAGGGAATTGTGATAGCAAAAGCATCACAGATGCTGCTTCTGGCAGTAGAAGACAGGGAAAATGTTGTCCTCCCCCTTGGAAAATGGTGATCACACCATACGGGCTCTCTGGGGTAGTGCTTAACGGGAGTGCTGAACTGGGAGTACATCAGAGACATAAAAGGTAATCTGGAGCTGCTGCTGGAAGTCGGGGATTTTCCTGCCTTTGTTGTCATGTTCTTTTGTCCCTTCAGGCAGAGCAGTCAGTGGCAGAGTTGACAGGGGCTCAGAATAAGCTGAGTGCTGAAACAGCTGATCTACGTGTTGCAGCAGTGAAGATGAGCAGTATCAATGAAGCTCTTGCATTGGATAAAGTGCAGTTGAACCAGCTTGTGCTGCAGGTGAGCAGAGTTGCCCAAGATCTTGCCAGGAGTTTGTCTCTAGTTGCTGCTGCTTCTCAGGCTTCTTGCCTTTCAACAGTGTGACCGACAGAATATGGAAATGTTCCTGTGTCTGTTCAAGCCAAACCTCCTATGGAGTTGTACTTTATTTCCTCTGTGCTTCTGTGATTGCAGCTGGAGCAAGAGAATGAAGCTCTGTCAGTGAAGGTGGATGAGATGGAGAGAGCAAAGATCTCTGGCCAGGATAAGCTGAGCTTGTGTGAGAGAGCAAATGAAGAGCTCAGCACAGAGAAAGCCCATCTGGAGCAATTGCTGAAGAAAGCAGAGGAGCAACAGGAGGGGCTGCGGGTAGAGCTGAGGACCCTGGCAAAGGAGAAAGCAGAAACCCAAGAGAAACTCAGTCAGGTGAGACCAAAAACCTGTTGCTGCCTGCGTGGGCTTTTGACTGCTTGGCTCAGTGTAGCTGTATCTGTTGGATTCTATAGTGTTTTTGTCAAGGAGACCCTTGGCAGTGCTGGAGATCACAAGGCTTTTGGTTCCTTCTTGTTGGAAACAAATTGGTGGCTTGCAGAGCTGTCCCGCAGTTCTCCGTGTTGTCCTCTGCTTCTGTGGATTCTTTTAATCCACCTGTCTGTGTTGACCTCTTTTTTGGCTCTTGATAAGCTGCAAGGAGATGATTGTGTTGTCCATGAATCTGAGTGGGGCTCCTATTCTCATACGTGTCGAAAGAAACAAACCGTGTAGCTCTGAGTCCTCTTTCTGAAGCAAAAGCCAGGGCTGCATGTTTCTGTTTCTGCTTTTTGTTGTGAAATCTGCTGCTTTCAAAACTCCATTTCTTTGAGCCTAGAGAGCAGGACAAAGCTGCGAGTCGATGCCTGCTGGTTTGTACTGCTAAGAATGGGCATGACATCTTGAAACTGTTGAAATTGTATTTTAAGACATACACGCAGCTTTGTGGCTGGCAAGCTACCTGGGAGGGATGCTGCTCAAGAGCCATCTGAACGGCTTGTGCCCAGGTAGCCAAGAAGGCCAGGAGCATCCTAGCCTGTTTTCAGAAGTAGCGTGGCCAGCAGGATGAGGGACGTGATCATCCGGCCCTCTGCACTGGGCCCTGGTGAGCCTGCACATCGAATGCCATGTAAGTTCTTGGCCCCTCACTACAAGGGAGACACTAAAATGCTGGAGTGTGTCGAGAGAAGAGCAGCAAAGCTGATAAAGGGTTTGTAGCGCAAGTGTGATGAGGAGCAGCTGAGGGAAGTGAGGTTGTTTAGTGTGGAGAAAGGGAGGCTCAGGGAAGACCTCGCTCCCTACAACTGCCTGAAAGGAGATTGTAGTGAGGTGGGCTAGGTGTCTTCTCCCAGGCAGCAAGTGCTAGGACAAGAGGAAACAGCCTCGAGTTACGCTGGGCGAGGTTCAGACTGGGTGTTCTGAGCAGTTGCTTTTGCTCAACCTCTCCTGAAACTTTCCAGCATGGGAATAGATTCTGATGGGATTTTAGTTTGCAAGGTGGCAGTTCTGGAAGATGCAGTGGTTTTTGCATGAAACATAGTCTGAGGTATGTATGTTTGCCCTGAAGGAGCATGGAGACCTCAGGGCAGCCTTCCGGTATCTGAAGGGGGCCTATAGGGATGCTGGGGCGGGACTCTTCCCTAGGGACTGTAGTGATAGGAGAGGGCGTAATGGGTTAAAACTTAAACAGGGGAAGATTTGATTGGGTATAAGGAAGCAGCTCTCTACTGTGAGGGTGGTGAGGCACTGGAATGGGTTGCCCAGGGAAGTTGTGAATGCTCCTTCCCTGTCAGTGTTCAAGACCAGGTTGGACAGAGCCTTGGGTGGCAGGGTTTTGCGTGAGGTGTCCCTGCCCATGGCAGGGGGTTGGAACTAACTCTTCTATGATTCTATTCTGTGATTGTAACTCGCGTGTCCCCATCTGCATTTGCACACACACCTCATGCACGCAGCAGCTCCCCCTGCACCCCGCTGCCATTCTCCTGCTGGCAGCTCCCCCTCTCTGCCCGCTTGCAGGGTCCCACATGAGAGCTCCGGCTCCAGCTGCAGCCGCCAACATCTGGTATCCCAAACCAGCTCCGGCCCTAGACCCTCTTCCCACCCTGTGGGATGGAGACCAAGGAACTCGCTGGAAGGAAGGGACAGAAGGAGGTAAAAGGCTTGGTTTGGGCAGCAGCATCCAAGAGGATGCCGAGTGCAGGCTGCTCCTTGCAGTGACCCGAGCCCGGGCACGCTGTGATTCTGTGATTCCATGAGGGATTCCTTGTACGTGGCCGTGTTTCCCCCAGCTTGAGGAGCCGCCCGAGAAGCCTTGGTCATCGCCGGCGCAGGCTGTGCCCGACGGCAGCACCAGACCAGGTGCCCTGCAGCCAGCGAGGGGTCGGGCTGAGCGCCCAGAGCTTTGGTCCCTCGCCCGTGCCCACCCCTGCCCACAGCTGCAGAGAGCCTGAAAGAGCCGCTCTGCCAGGGCAGGGAGCCCACGTGAGGGCAGTTGGGGTGCCCCAGCACCCAGCGCCAGCCGCCATGGCCCCTCCAGCCCTGGGAGCTCAGAGCGAGTGGAAACCACTTGTCTGCCAAAGCCACGTGTGATCGCAGTGACTACAAAGAGAGACTGGGTCAGAAGAACGTCAAGAAATGTATTTACAAAACAACAAAAAATGAACAAAATAAACAGCAAAGAACAACCGTTCTTCTCAGAAATACAACTCTTCTACCTAAACCTACAACTATTCTACCTAAAAGTACAAAGCTTCTTAAAACTACACCTACTCTACCTAAACCTATAACTATTCTACCTAAAAGTACGCTTCTTCTTAAACCTACACCTACGCTATCTAAACCTACAACTATTCTACCTAAAAGTTCAACTCTTCTTCTTAAAACTACACCTATTCTACCTAAACCTACAACTCCTAACGAAAAACGAACAATCTTCTTTAAAAACCAACAATCTTAAAGGAAAACTGGAACTCTTCTAACGAAAACTTGAAACACACAGCAAACTTCCCCGTCGACCAGCCCTGGAAACAAGCAGCACAAGGTCATTTCAGTGAGGCTACTGATGGTCACTGTGTTTGTAGCAGCGGATGGGGAGCGCGTGCTGCCTTACCACTCATCAGTTGGTGTCCATCGCGTCATCCTCCTCCACCTCCCCGTCCACCTCCATCGGTTCTTCCACCTCCCCGTCCACCTCCATTGCTTCTTCCACCTCCCCGTCCACCTCCATCACTTCTTCAACCTCCCCGTCCACCTCCATTGCTTCTTCCAACTCCCCGTCCACCTCCATCGCTTCTTCACCCAGCCCCACTCGGGTCCTGCTGGTGGCCTCTTCCTCCAGCTCCCGCATGTGTTGGAACAGCCTAAGGCAAAAGCCGAGCAGAAGAGTGCATTGGCGCTGCCCAGAGCAGCGGAGCGCAGCTGTGGGACAGGGCTCTGGGTAGCCCGGTCCCGTCTCGCTGCCCGGGCAGAGCCGTGGGGCACTGGGGCCCCGGGCACGTCCCCAGCAGGAGCTGACGGGAGGCCGGGGGCTCCTTGTGCAGCGGCACCCACCAGCTCTGACAGGCTGGCGCATGCAGCCGGAGGATCCTCTGCCTGCTTTTCTTCAGCGCCTTGCGGGGCGGTAGCGGCTTCAGGACCTGCCAGAGCAGAGAGGGCAGGGGTGAACGGCCGTGCTCCCTGCCTGCGGGGCCAGGGCACAGACCCGGCCCCGCGCCTGCCTCGGCACCCACCGGCTCCTTACTCTGTGGAGGCAGCCCTTGGCGTCCTCGCCTCCGCAAGGGCTGAGCGCGGCCACCAGCAGGACGCGGGTGCACTTCTGGGGCTGCATGTCAGGTACCAAGCTCGGGCGCGAGGGGCAAGGAAGAGGGCAGTAGGAATGGGAAGAAGCAGACAGGGATGGAAGCAGGGCAGAAGCGCAGGGCAGGAACAGGGCAGAAGGTCTCGGAGCACGCAGGTGGGAGCAGGGGTACAGAGCGGGTTCAGGGGTGAAGGTCTGTGCTGGTGTCTGGGCACGGGCAGTTGCCCCTGTAACGCGGGTTGTGACATCACCCCAGAGTTCCAGAACTGCTGCGAGCAGGGGATGGGGACGAGCCCTGAAGGGGCTGCAGCTTCATGGGGGACATTGGGCAATGGTTACGTGACCCCCTGAGACGAGAGAGACACACTTTGGTGCTTAAATAATCAATAAAGTGGGTGAGGGCTGCCCTGGCCAGCTCCACAGGGCCAGGCTCGTCTCCTGTGCTCCTTCCCTGTCCCACAAGCACTCAGTGAGCGACCTGAGCAATGCCCATGTGCTGCAGTTGGGATGTGTCCATGGGGTTGGGATTCAGCCCTGCCCATGACGTCCTCCAGCCGTGCCCATCACGGCTGAGCCCGTGCGAGAACCTGCGCCCCACGCGCATGGAAGGCTGCGAGGGCAGCACAAGACGTGGTGCCGGCAGCGTGTGTCCAGGCCTGCCTCCTTCAGGAGGGGTCTGCAGCAGCTCCGCACCTTGAAGTCGCTCCGGGGCAGCCTTGGTTGCAGCGGTCATGAGATGGTCCAATTGGAGATCCTCTGGACAGTGCGAAGAGCGTGCAGCAAGCTCACTGCCCTAGACTTCGAGAGAGCAGACTTTGGCTTCTTCAGGAACCTGCTTAGGAAGGTTCCATGGGATATAGCCCTGGCGGGCAGGGGGGCCCGAGAATGTTGGTTGATATTCAAGGATCTCCTACTGCAAGCTCAGGAGTGTTGCATCCCAGCCAGAAGGAAGTGCAGCGGGAGGGCCAGGAGACCTCCTTGGGTGGATAAGGAGCTGCTGAGGAAAATCAGGAGGAAAAAAGAGGCTTATAAAAGGTGGAAGCAAGACCAGGAGGCCTGGGAAGAATACAGGGCTGCTGTCCGGGAAGCTAGGGACCAGATTAGGAAAGCTAAGGCCCAGTTAGAATTAAACTTCACCGGGGATGTTAAAGAGAACAGGAAGGGATTCCTGTAGGGACGTATCGAGTAAAAGACAGACTAGGGACAATGCAGGCCCCCTCCAGAAGCTATCGGGAGAACTGGCTACCCTGGATTTGGAGAAGGCTGAGGTTCTGAATGACTTCTTTGCCTCGGTCTTCACTGGCAAAGGCTCTGCCCACACCATCCCAAGAAATAGAACCCCCATTTTCAGGAAGGGGAAAATGGATGACCCAGGGAATTACAGACCAGTCAGTGTCACCTCTGTGCCTGGCAAAATCTTGGAGCACATTCTCCTGGAAGGCGTGCTAAGGCACAGGAAAAACAACAAGGTGCTTGGTGACAGCCAGCAAGGCTTCACTAAGGGGAAATCCTGCCTGGCCGTTTGGTGGCCTTCTATGATGGGGCTACGGAGCTGATGGACAGGGGTAGAGCAGTTGATGTCATCCGCCTGGACTTGTGCAAAGCGTTCCACACTGTCCCGCACGACATCCTTGTCTCTAAATTGGAGAGACATCAGTCTGATGGATGGACCAGTCAGTGGATAAAGAGCCGGCTGGATGGCCGCACACAAAGAGTTGTGGTGAATGGCTCAATGGCCGGCTGGAGACCCGTAAGGAGTGGTGTCCCTCAGGGATAGGTGCTGGCACAGGTCTTGTTTAACATCTTTGTCGCTGACATGGACAGTGGGATTGAGTGCACGCTCAGCAAGTTTGCCGATGACACCGAGCTGTGTGGTTCGGTTGATATGCTGGAGGGAAGGAATGTCATCCAGAGGGAAATCGACACGCTTGTGAGGTGTGCTGATGCCAGCCTCATGCAGTTTAAGCATGCCAAGCGCAAGGTTCTACACCCGGGTCAGAGCAACCCCAGACACAGCTACAGGTTGGGCAAAGAAGAGATTCAGAGCGGCCCTGCGGAGAAGGACTTGGGGGTGTTGGTGGATGAGAAGATGAGCATGAGCTGCCTGCAGTGTGTGCTCACAGCCCAGAAAGCCAACCGTGATAGGAGAAGGCGTAATGGGTTAAAACTTAAACAGGGGAAGTTTAGATTGGATCTAAGGAAGAAGCTCTTTACTGTGAGGGTGGTGAGGCACTGGAACGGGTTGCCCAGGGAAGCTGTGAATGCTCCCTCCCTGGCGGTGTTCAAGGCCAGGCTGGACAGAGCCTTGGGTGTCAGGGTTTCGTGTGAGGTGTCCCTGCCCATGGCAGGGGGTTGGAACTGGATGATGGTAAGGTCCTTTCCAACCCTAACTATTCTATGATTCTGCACAGGGTGCTCAGTGTTTTATTTCCACCAGCGGAGCACACCCCACGCCGGCTTCTTCATTCGATTTATACCCAGAAGTGATTGCATAGTACCGTGTTTGGTCAGCATTTCACAGTCATTAGGTCTTACCTTCTCTATTTAGAGACACAACATGGATATATTTTACTACACTTGGTTTGTGAGCAAGGGTCTCTTTGGGCAGGGGTCTCTTATCTCAATGGGGTGTCATTTTTAGCATTATCATGAAGGCAGTCCACTCCAGCACACCTTTAAAGTTAGTGTCATTGCCAACTTCTTGCTGATGAGACAAAGTTCTGAGGGAGTTGCCCTCGTCCTCTGGGGCCCTTTGGCCTTTGCTAGATTACCTCCCATTACAAATGCAGGCTGAGAACACTGGGGCTGTTCAGCCTAAAGAGAAGCTGTGTGGAGACCTCAGAGCAGCCTTCCAGTACCTGAAGGGGGCCTACAAGAAGTTTGCCGGAGAGCAGCTCTTCATGAGGGACTGTAGCAACAAGACAAGGGGCAATGGGTTAAAACTTAAACAGGGGATATTTAGGTTACATCTAATGCGGGAGCTCTTCCCTGTGGGGGTGCTGAGGCGCTGGCACAGGGTGCCCAGAGGAGCTGTGGCTGCCCCATCCCTGGCAGTGCTCAAGGCCAGGTTGGAGGCAGGGGCTTGGAGCAAGCTACTCCAGTGGAAGCTGTCCCTGCCCGTGGCAGGGGGTTGGAACTGGGTGATCTTGAAGGTCCCCTCCAACCCACAGCAGGCTGGGGTTCTGTTAGCACCCCACAGTTCTAACCCTGGCAGGGTTGGCAGGGTTAGTAGGGTCAGCAGGAAGCACTGTGTGGGAAAGAAGCCCTGTCTCAATGCCTTTACTGCGAGATAAAGTGAAGCTTCCCTATATCGTGGCTTGTTGGCCGTATCCACGGCACTGTGAAATGTACCGTGCTTGGGCTGTAAAGACTTAAGAGAAAAGCTACTGCAGGAGGAGCCGAGTTACAGCCTGCATTTGCTCACCTTCGTTCCATGTATCCATCCAGGTCCTCAAGTACCGGAGTCGGGGTCAAGAATTGGAGCAGCAGCTGGAAGCAGGAGGGGTGAGTGTGTAGGTTGCCAACTAAAGGTAGTGTATGTAGCCTATGTTAATGCAGACAGAAAGCTCCCCAAAGCAATGACGGGGGAAAACAAGACTGGCTTGAAGAAGCACTCTGAGTTTGCCCATTGGTGTTTTGTCCAGTTGCCATTCTTAGAGCAGGCAGTAGTCTTGGAAATGCCAGTCCAGAAAACCCTGTCAAGAAGGATTTTAGGTTCAGGCTGCACTGCCTCTTACATTCGTTCTCTGGCTGTCTCCGAGAAAGAACTGGTTAAGCATAGCATTTTGGAAGGTGAGAGTGCTGGCATTCAACATAGAGAGCTGTCTCTGTGCTTGCTGTGTGTTTCACAGCTAAAGTAAACCTGGGAAATGAAGGGTAGGAGAGTATTCCCAGGCTCCAGGTCTTACGTGAGCACTCGCGTTCAGGAGCTGAGGTTACCTAGCTGTGAGAGTGCAACCACGGGAGACTGAGGAGAGCTACTCACTGAGTAACTGCCTTCCTCTCCATAGTCATGGCTCTGGGATGCCTGGAAGAAGCCACTAGCTGCTGGGATACCAAACAAATGGAGAGGAAAGTGGTGGGTGCTTACAGCAGTGAAGGGAACGCAGGAATGTAACTAAACATTTGATATTTCCTTTCTTCTAAAGGGATCCGTTGCAGGCCGGTGTGAAGAAGATGACCCGAGCCTGGAGAAAGCACTGCTTGAGTTGGAAGAGGAGCATCAAAGGTAAAAGAAAGGAGTGTTCCCTCATACTTGGTATCCTGAATGCTCCTGGAAGTGAGGGAAAACCTAGCCAAGGGTATGGCCTGGTCTTCCCAAGGGAAGCAGCTGGGGGAGCCGCTTCAAAGGGAGACAGGTCCTCAGTCTGTGTCTATGGTGCATTTGTAGCTTTGTGTGCTGAATGGCTCTGTTTTGAGCAGGGGGGTTATTCCAGGTGACCTCTAAAGGTCCTTTTCCAGCCTAAATGACTCTGTGGTTCAGTAAGTGACAATGCCAGAGAAAGGTGGTGCATCCGGCGACCAGACAGCACAAAGGGGAGGCAAGACACGAACTGTTGGCATCATCAAAGTTGAAGAGGAAGGGGGAAGCGAAATTGTAGATGGAAATCTGCAACTATGAAGACTCGAAGCCAATGAATTTGCTATCACAGAGAGCTCTTAGCTAACCCTAGGAAGCACGTTTACTTCCTCTGTCTGAAAACAAAGTCATTGTCGAGGGAGTAGGAAATATAGAATCATAGAATCATAGAATAGTTAGGGCTGGAAAGGACCTCAAGATCATCTAGTTCCAACCCCCCTGCCGTGGACAGGGACACCTCACACTAAACCATCCCACACAAGGCTTCATCCAACCTGGCCTTGAACACCGCCAGGGATAGAGCGCTCACAACCTCCCTGGACAACCGATTCCAGTGTCTCACCACCCTAACAGGAAAGAATTTCCTCCTTATATCCAATTTAAACTTCCCCTGTTTAAGCTTTAAGCCGTTAGCCCTTGTCCTGTCACTACAGTCCCTGACGAAGAGTCCCTCCCCAGCATCCCTATAGGCCCCCATCAGGTACTGGAAGGCTGCTCTGAGGTCTCCACGCAGCCTTCTCTTCTCCAGGCTGAACAGCCCCAACTTCCTCAGTCTGTCTTCATGCGGGAGGTGCTCCAGTCCCATGATCATCCTCGTGGCCCTCCTCCGGACTTGTTCCAGCAGTTCCATGTCCTTTCTATGTTGAGGACACCAGAACTGCACCCAGTGCTCCAGGTGAGGTCTCACAAGAGCAGAGTAGAGGGGCAGGATCACCTCCTTGGACCTGCTGGTCACACTCCTTTTGATGCAGCCCAGGATACGGTTGGCTTTCTGGGCTGTGAGCGCACACTGCCACCGGCTCATGTTCATTTTCTCATCCACCAGCACCCCCAGGTCCTTCTCTGCAGGGCCGCTCTGGAGATTCCTGTGAATTTGATTTGAAAGTACTTGAGGAAGGCAACAGAGAAGCCCAGGGGCTAGGTCTGTGTTGTAAACTGTGTTAACTGCTACTGACTGTTTCGTTTTTATACCACTTTTCTGACATAAAACCTGTTTAGATCTCCCAGGTTGTCCTGTGACACTTCAGGCTGTGTTGGCTGGAAGTTTCAGTACCTTTGCCTTCACCGTCCTGCTAAAGTCTCTCTTGGACTGTGCTTTCTGAGTTCTCTACTTGACATTTGTATTGCAGTTTTTCTTGGATGCTTCCCCCATCTTCCTTGAGCAATGACTCTGCTGTTCCTCAGACTTTTATAAAAGGTCACTGACTCAATTGATGCACTGGCCAGCTCTGCTCCTTCGCTCTACGTTCATTGACCATTATTATCTCCCCAGATTTGCAACTGATCTAACTGTTTAGGGGTAACCTTAACTCAGTCCTAAACTTCCCTCTGTGAAGGGGGGTTTAATATCAGATCTCTTACGTAGCCTCTCACAAAGTCAGTTTGTTCCCCTTGCACAGTTGTATTTATCCTTTTGTGCCACTGCTCTGAGTAATTCTAAACATTAGCATTTTCACTGCTGTTTTCTAGCGTTCATCAGCTTCCTTCTTCCCTGGGCAGCATTAACGTTTCCTTTCCTTGGTATTTCCAGTGTGCATCTGGTGCTTGTGGCTCTAAGAAACAGAAGGAGAGCAAAATCATTCTTGAAAGCATCAAGAAAGTGGATGTTCAGGCAGCCTCCAGCCACTTCACACTTGGCTCTTCTTGTTTATTGTAGCTGTATTCAGAAGTCCCTGGTGTGTTTGTAGCCACAGGGGCAAAACTTCTTTGTGGACTGAGGGAATGAGAGAACTGAGTTTCTAATGGCTCTGTGAGGAAGTGGGGGGGGAAGAGAATTAGAAAAGGAAAAGCAAGTAGAATGAAAAAGAATAACGGCTTGATGTGGGCTTTCAGGTGGTGTTAGATGACAGTGACAGCATGGTCAGCATTGCCTCCACTGACAGTTCCCAGCACATCGAGTCTAGCAACATCGTCTCTTCTCTGAGCTTCGCTGATGCAGAGCATGCCTTTGTGTTGGTGCAGGAAGCACTGTCAAGGAGGCGAGGGGCAGCACGGGTGAGACTTTCTGCTTGTCTTCACTGCTGGCCACAGGTTCAACTGCTAATGCCTCAGTTAGCTTGAAACCTTTTCCTTTGCTTAGCCAGTTTAGCTGGTTTCTTTCTAGCCTTCCCACTCTTGGTCCTGTACTGTCTTTCCAGTCCCACCACCTCTGTGCTCTTCTGCTTTTCTCTCCTTGATCTCCAAACCTTACCATAGATTTTTGCCTTCAGGTGAGCTGTCTCTCTTCTTGCTGCTTCTCTCATCTGTCTGGAGCCGTCTTCCCTGTTCTTTATTGCTTGTTTGTGCTCTTTCCCTGCCCATCCCTTGCAGGCCCTAAAAGAAGAGCTTTCTGCCAGGCAGGACGCTACCAGGGACCTGCGGCACCAGCACAGAGAGCAGGAAGGGAAGTGCACAGAGAGCAGGAAGGGAGGTGCAGGAGGCTGCAGCAAAGGACTGAACAACTGGAGGAGCAATGCAAGACGTCCAGCAGCCCCCAGCAGCACGTCCAGTCTCTGGCAGAAGCACTCAGAAAGTGAGTGTTTGCTCCTCCTCCTGTGTTCTAGAGGCAATCTGCTTCCGGTTTGGGGTGTTCGGAGGTGCTATGGGCAAAGAACTTGCCTGCCCTACTGTGTGTATGCCTCCCTCTTGACGTGCTGCTTCTCTGAGTTCCTCTTCTTTGGATGCCCTTTCCTAGCCACTGAATGAAAGCAAAAGCCTGCCTTCCTCTTTCCCTCTTCAGTTACCTTGTGAGGGGAAGAGCAAGTTGCTCCTTACCGTGCTCCCTACAATTCCATCCTGGAATGATGAAAATGGGATCTGTGACTTTCAGACCACTTCATTCTAACTGAGCCTTGTCTCTGCAGTGACTCTGCAAACCTCGAGAAAAGCAGGGAAGAGTTACAGCAACAGCTTGAAGTAAGAGAGCAAGAAGCCTCACGTCTGCGTCAGAGTAACACTGAATTGCAGCTGAAGGAAGATGCAGCCCGGGGGAAAAGGTGGAGCAGCAGCAGGCACTGGAGAGAGCACATCATGACAAGGAGCTCCTGTGAGTGTTAAAGCTTTCTCTGGGCAGGGGTGGGCACTGCTGGGCTTTAGGCAGCCCACATAAAGATAAGAAATTTTGCATGCTCATCATTTGTAGCACAGAAATGGGAAGGGAGCACGTGGGCAGGTCTGGCTGCCTCCTTGTGCTTCCTTTATGACCCTTGAAAAACATCATTCCGGACCTGACCTGGGGAGTTGGTGACAGGCACAAGCTGGGACAAGAGAGGTTCAAGCTGGATTTAAGGAGAACAAAAGCTGGAACCATGAAGGCAGTCATGCAGCAGAACAGGTTGCTTAGAGAGGTTGTGCAGATTCCATGCCTGGAAATTTGGAAGACCAGACTGGATAAAGATAAAGCCTGAAACTGGACATCTGTAAATCGATGGGTCAGGATGGAATGCACCCACGGGTGCTGAGGGAGCTGGCGGAGGTCATTGCTAGGCCACTTTCCATCATCTTTGGTAAGTCGTGGGAAATGGGCGAGGTGCCTGAGGATTGGCGGATGGCAAAGGTCACACCAATCTATAAGAAGGGCAAGAAGGAGGACCCGGGTAATTATAGACCGGTCAGCCTTACCTCCATCCCTGGAAAGATGATGGAACAACTTATTCTTGACTCCATCACTAGGCATATCAAGGATGAGGGGGTCATTAAGAACAGCCAACATGGTTTTATGAGGGGGAAGTCATGTATGACCAACCTTATAGCCTTCTATGAGGAAGTGACTAGGTGGAGGGATGATGGTAGAGCGGTAGATGTAGTTTTTCTTGATTTCAGTAAGGCATTTGATACTGTCTCCCACAGCATCCTCATAGATAAGCTAAGGAAGTGTGGGCTTGACGATCAAGTAGTGAGGTGGATCGAGAACTGGTTGAAAGGAAGAAGGCAGAGAGTTGTGGTCAATGGCGCAGAATCTAGCTGGAGGTCTGTGACTAGTGGAGTTCCTCAGGGGTCGGTGCTGGGACCGGTGCTGTTTAATATTTTCATCAATGACCTGGATGAGGGAACTGAGTGCACCCTCAGCAAGTTTGCTGATGACACAAAACTGGGAGGAGTGGCTGACACACCAGAGGACTGTGCTGCCATTCAGCGAGACCTGGACAGGCTGGAGAGTTGGGCGGGGAGAAACTTGATGAAATTTAACAAGGGCAAGTGTAGAGTCTTGCATCTGGGGAAGAACAACCCCATGTACCATTACAGGTTGGGGGGTGACCTGCTGGAAAGTAGTGAACGGGAAAGGGACCTGGGGGTCCTGGTGGATAGGAGGATGACCATGAGCCAGCAATGTGCTGTTGCGGCCAAGAAGGCAAATGGCATCTTAGGGTGCATTAGAAAGGGAGTGGTTAGTAGGTCAAGAGAGGTTCTCCTCCCCCTCTACTCAGCCTTGGTGAGGCCGCATCTGGAATATTGCGTCCAGTTCTGGGCCCCTCTGTTCAAGAAGGACAGGGAATTGCTTGAAGGAGTCCAGCGCAGAGCCACAAAGATGATTAAGGGAGTGGAACATCTCCCTTATGAGGAGAGGCTGAGGGAGCTGGGTCTCTTTAGCTTGCAAAAGAGGAGACTGAGGGGTGACCTCATCAATGTTTACAAATATGTAAAGGGTAGGTGTCAGGATGATGGAGCTAGGCTTTTTTCAGTGATATCCAGTGATAGGACAAGGGGCAATGGGTGTAAACTGGAACATAGGAAGTTCCACGTTAACATCAGGAAGAACTTCTTTACTGTAAGAGTGACAGAGCACTGGAACAGGTTGCCCAGGGGGGTTGTGGAGTCTCCTACACTGGAGATATTCAAGGCCCGCCTGGACAAGTTCCTGTGTGATGTACTGTAGGTTACCCTGCTCTTGCAGGGGGGTTGGACTAGATGATCTTTTTAGGTCCCTTCCAACCCTTGGGATTCTGTGATTCTGTGATTCTGTGACTGATCCCCTAGCTGAGCCCAGCTGTTTTGAGCTCACGCTTGGGCTAGAGGCCTCCTGGAGTCCCAGACAGCCTGAATGGATGTGACCCTATGATTATTGGATCGGGAATTCACACACACCTCTTTGCCACATAGATTCCAGGCTCTTTCACTGTGGAGGGCAAGAGTAATTGTGGGACTACGAATCTGACTTAAAAAGCCTGTCTCGCCCGAAGAAGAACTTTGGGAAGTCTTGGAGCCAATACATCAAAAAGCAGAGCAAGAGCGAACAGGCAGGAAGCTGTTCAGTTGAACTGAACTGTTTGGAAATGTTCTGTGATTTCTGGAAGCTTGTTTTACTTTCTCCATGGCAAATGTTTCATCTCCATCAGTGACAAAGAGTGATGCAGCTCTAGTCAGGAAATTCCAGCATTCCGTCGGTGTACGAGGAGAGCTGTTAGGAGTCATTCATACTGCCATGTCCTGGGCATGGTACGTATCTGGGTCTTGGAAATGAGAAGGTATTTTACATTAAAAACTTGTCTTTCCCCTTCTCATAGACTGAAGGACTTAGCTGCGCTTGAAGGAAAAAATTCATCATTACAGAGTGAGTTGTTAATTGCAAGAGAGACGCTGGAGGAATTGCACCTTCAGAGGGATCTGCTGAAGCAGGAGAAACATGAGCTTACCATGGCACTAGGAAGGTATGATCACCTTATTCTTAGGTAGCACTTGTGGGAGAGGGAATTGTGATAGCAAAAGCATCACAGATGCTGCTTCTGGCAGTAGAAGACAGGGAAAATGTTGTCCTCCCCCTTGGAAAATGGTGATCACACCATACGGGCTCTCTGGGGTAGTGCTTAACGGGAGTGCTGAACTGGGAGTACATCAGAGACATAAAAGGTAATCTGGAGCTGCTGCTGGAAGTCGGGGATTTTCCTGCCTTTGTTGTCATGTTCTTTTGTCCCTTCAGGCAGAGCAGTCAGTGGCAGAGTTGACAGGGGCTCAGAATAAGCTGAGTGCTGAAACAGCTGATCTACGTGTTGCAGCAGTGAAGATGAGCAGTATCAATGAAGCTCTTGCATTGGATAAAGTGCAGTTGAACCAGCTTGTGCTGCAGGTGAGCAGAGTTGCCCAAGATCTTGCCAGGAGTTTGTCTCTAGTTGCTGCTGCTTCTCAGGCTTCTTGCCTTTCAACAGTGTGACCGACAGAATATGGAAATGTTCCTGTGTCTGTTCAAGCCAAACCTCCTATGGAGTTGTACTTTATTTCCTCTGTGCTTCTGTGATTGCAGCTGGAGCAAGAGAATGAAGCTCTGTCAGTGAAGGTGGATGAGATGGAGAGAGCAAAGATCTCTGGCCAGGATAAGCTGAGCTTGTGTGAGAGAGCAAATGAAGAGCTCAGCACAGAGAAAGCCCATCTGGAGCAATTGCTGAAGAAAGCAGAGGAGCAACAGGAGGGGCTGCGGGTAGAGCTGAGGACCCTGGCAAAGGAGAAAGCAGAAACCCAAGAGAAACTCAGTCAGGTGAGACCAAAAACCTGTTGCTGCCTGCGTGGGCTTTTGACTGCTTGGCTCAGTGTAGCTGTATCTGTTGGATTCTATGGTGTTTTTGTCAAGGAGACCCTTGGCAGTGCTGGAGATCACAAGGCTTTTGGTTCCTTCTTGTTGGAAACAAATTGGTGGCTTGCAGAGCTGTCCCGCAGTTCTCCGTGTTGTCCTCTGCTTCTGTGGATTCTTTTAATCCACCTGTCTGTGTTGACCTCTTTTTTGGCTCTTGATAAGCTGCAAGGAGATGATTGTGTTGTCCATGAATCTGAGTGGGGCTCCTATTCTCATACGTGTCGAAAGAAACAAACCGTGTAGCTCTGAGTCCTCTTTCTGAAGCAAAAGCCAGGGCTGCATGTTTCTGTTTCTGCTTTTTGTTGTGAAATCTGCTGCTTTCAAAACTCCATTTCTTTGAGCCTAGAGAGCAGGACAAAGCTGCGAGTCGATGCCTGCTGGTTTGTACTGCTAAGAATGGGCATGACATCTTGAAACTGTTGAAATTGTATTTTAAGACATACACGCAGCTTTGTGGCTGGCAAGCTACCTGGGAGGGATGCTGCTCAAGAGCCATCTGAACGGCTTGTGCCCAGGTAGCCAAGAAGGCCAGGAGCATCCTAGCCTGTTTTCAGAAGTAGCGTGGCCAGCAGGATGAGGGACGTGATCATCCGGCCCTCTGCACTGGGCCCTGGTGAGCCTGCACATCGAATGCCATGTAAGTTCTTGGCCCCTCACTACAAGGGAGACACTAAAATGCTGGAGTGTGTCGAGAGAAGAGCAGCAAAGCTGATAAAGGGTTTGTAGCGCAAGTGTGATGAGGAGCAGCTGAGGGAAGTGAGGTTGTTTAGTGTGGAGAAAGGGAGGCTCAGGGAAGACCTCGCTCCCTACAACTGCCTGAAAGGAGATTGTAGTGAGGTGGGCTAGGTGTCTTCTCCCAGGCAGCAAGTGCTAGGACAAGAGGAAACAGCCTCGAGTTACGCTGGGCGAGGTTCAGACTGGGTGTTCTGAGCAGTTGCTTTTGCTCAACCTCTCCTGAAACTTTCCAGCATGGGAATAGATTCTGATGGGATTTTAGTTTGCAAGGTGGCAGTTCTGGAAGATGCAGTGGTTTTTGCATGAAACATAGTCTGAGGTATGTATGTTTGCCCTGAAGGAGCATGGAGACCTCAGGGCAGCCTTCCGGTATCTGAAGGGGGCCTATAGGGATGCTGGGGCGGGACTCTTCCCTAGGGACTGTAGTGATAGGAGAGGGCGTAATGGGTTAAAACTTAAACAGGGGAAGATTTGATTGGGTATAAGGAAGCAGCTCTCTACTGTGAGGGTGGTGAGGCACTGGAATGGGTTGCCCAGGGAAGTTGTGAATGCTCCTTCCCTGTCAGTGTTCAAGACCAGGTTGGACAGAGCCTTGGGTGGCAGGGTTTTGCGTGAGGTGTCCCTGCCCATGGCAGGGGGTTGGAACTAACTCTTCTATGATTCTATTCTATGATTGTAACTCGCGTGTCCCCATCTGCATTTGCACACACACCTCATGCACGCAGCAGCTCCCCCTGCACCCCGCTGCCATTCTCCTGCTGGCAGCTCCCCCTCTCTGCCCGCTTGCAGGGTCCCACATGAGAGCTCCGGCTCCAGCTGCAGCCGCCAACATCTGGTATCCCAAACCAGCTCCGGCCCTAGACCCTCTTCCCACCCTGTGGGATGGAGACCAAGGAACTCGCTGGAAGGAAGGGACAGAAGGAGGTAAAAGGCTTGGTTTGGGCAGCAGCATCCAAGAGGATGCCGAGTGCAGGCTGCTCCTTGCAGTGACCCGAGCCCGGGCACGCTGTGATTCTGTGATTCCATGAGGGATTCCTTGTACGTGGCCGTGTTTCCCCCAGCTTGAGGAGCCGCCCGAGAAGCCTTGGTCATCGCCGGCGCAGGCTGTGCCCGACGGCAGCACCAGACCAGGTGCCCTGCAGCCAGCGAGGGGTCGGGCTGAGCGCCCAGAGCTTTGGTCCCTCGCCCGTGCCCACCCCTGCCCACAGCTGCAGAGAGCCTGAAAGAGCCGCTCTGCCAGGGCAGGGAGCCCACGTGAGGGCAGTTGGGGTGCCCCAGCACCCAGCGCCAGCCGCCATGGCCCCTCCAGCCCTGGGAGCTCAGAGCGAGTGGAAACCACTTGTCTGCCAAAGCCACGTGTGATCGCAGTGACTACAAAGAGAGACTGGGTCAGAAGAACGTCAAGAAATGTATTTACAAAACAACAAAAAATGAACAAAATAAACAGCAAAGAACAACCGTTCTTCTCAGAAATACAACTCTTCTACCTAAACCTACAACTATTCTACCTAAAAGTACAAAGCTTCTTAAAACTACACCTACTCTACCTAAACCTATAACTATTCTACCTAAAAGTACGCTTCTTCTTAAACCTACACCTACGCTATCTAAACCTACAACTATTCTACCTAAAAGTTCAACTCTTCTTCTTAAAACTACACCTATTCTACCTAAACCTACAACTCCTAACGAAAAACGAACAATCTTCTTTAAAAACCAACAATCTTAAAGGAAAACTGGAACTCTTCTAACGAAAACTTGAAACACACAGCAAACTTCCCCGTCGACCAGCCCTGGAAACAAGCAGCACAAGGTCATTTCAGTGAGGCTACTGATGGTCACTGTGTTTGTAGCAGCGGATGGGGAGCGCGTGCTGCCTTACCACTCATCAGTTGGTGTCCATCGCGTCATCCTCCTCCACCTCCCCGTCCACCTCCATCGGTTCTTCCACCTCCCCGTCCACCTCCATTGCTTCTTCCACCTCCCCGTCCACCTCCATCACTTCTTCAACCTCCCCGTCCACCTCCATTGCTTCTTCCAACTCCCCGTCCACCTCCATCGCTTCTTCACCCAGCCCCACTCGGGTCCTGCTGGTGGCCTCTTCCTCCAGCTCCCGCATGTGTTGGAACAGCCTAAGGCAAAAGCCGAGCAGAAGAGTGCATTGGCGCTGCCCAGAGCAGCGGAGCGCAGCTGTGGGACAGGGCTCTGGGTAGCCCGGTCCCGTCTCGCTGCCCGGGCAGAGCCGTGGGGCACTGGGGCCCCGGGCACGTCCCCAGCAGGAGCTGACGGGAGGCCGGGGGCTCCTTGTGCAGCGGCACCCACCAGCTCTGACAGGCTGGCGCATGCAGCCGGAGGATCCTCTGCCTGCTTTTCTTCAGCGCCTTGCGGGGCGGTAGCGGCTTCAGGACCTGCCAGAGCAGAGAGGGCAGGGGTGAACGGCCGTGCTCCCTGCCTGCGGGGCCAGGGCACAGACCCGGCCCCGCGCCTGCCTCGGCACCCACCGGCTCCTTACTCTGTGGAGGCAGCCCTTGGCGTCCTCGCCTCCGCAAGGGCTGAGCGCGGCCACCAGCAGGACGCGGGTGCACTTCTGGGGCTGCATGTCAGGTACCAAGCTCGGGCGCGAGGGGCAAGGAAGAGGGCAGTAGGAATGGGAAGAAGCAGACAGGGATGGAAGCAGGGCAGAAGCGCAGGGCAGGAACAGGGCAGAAGGTCTCGGAGCACGCAGGTGGGAGCAGGGGTACAGAGCGGGTTCAGGGGTGAAGGTCTGTGCTGGTGTCTGGGCACGGGCAGTTGCCCCTGTAACGCGGGTTGTGACATCACCCCAGAGTTCCAGAACTGCTGCGAGCAGGGGATGGGGACGAGCCCTGAAGGGGCTGCAGCTTCATGGGGGACATTGGGCAATGGTTACGTGACCCCCTGAGACGAGAGAGACACACTTTGGTGCTTAAATAATCAATAAAGTGGGTGAGGGCTGCCCTGGCCAGCTCCACAGGGCCAGGCTCGTCTCCTGTGCTCCTTCCCTGTCCCACAAGCACTCAGTGAGCGACCTGAGCAATGCCCATGTGCTGCAGTTGGGATGTGTCCATGGGGTTGGGATTCAGCCCTGCCCATGACGTCCTCCAGCCGTGCCCATCACGGCTGAGCCCGTGCGAGAACCTGCGCCCCACGCGCATGGAAGGCTGCGAGGGCAGCACAAGACGTGGTGCCGGCAGCGTGTGTCCAGGCCTGCCTCCTTCAGGAGGGGTCTGCAGCAGCTCCGCACCTTGAAGTCGCTCCGGGGCAGCCTTGGTTGCAGCGGTCATGAGATGGTCCAATTGGAGATCCTCTGGACAGTGCGAAGAGCGTGCAGCAAGCTCACTGCCCTAGACTTCGAGAGAGCAGACTTTGGCTTCTTCAGGAACCTGCTTAGGAAGGTTCCATGGGATATAGCCCTGGCGGGCAGGGGGGCCCGAGAATGTTGGTTGATATTCAAGGATCTCCTACTGCAAGCTCAGGAGTGTTGCATCCCAGCCAGAAGGAAGTGCAGCGGGAGGGCCAGGAGACCTCCTTGGGTGGATAAGGAGCTGCTGAGGAAAATCAGGAGGAAAAAAGAGGCTTATAAAAGGTGGAAGCAAGACCAGGAGGCCTGGGAAGAATACAGGGCTGCTGTCCGGGAAGCTAGGGACCAGATTAGGAAAGCTAAGGCCCAGTTAGAATTAAACTTCACCGGGGATGTTAAAGAGAACAGGAAGGGATTCCTGTAGGGACGTATCGAGTAAAAGACAGACTAGGGACAATGCAGGCCCCCTCCAGAAGCTATCGGGAGAACTGGCTACCCTGGATTTGGAGAAGGCTGAGGTTCTGAATGACTTCTTTGCCTCGGTCTTCACTGGCAAAGGCTCTGCCCACACCATCCCAAGAAATAGAACCCCCATTTTCAGGAAGGGGAAAATGGATGACCCAGGGAATTACAGACCAGTCAGTGTCACCTCTGTGCCTGGCAAAATCTTGGAGCACATTCTCCTGGAAGGCGTGCTAAGGCACAGGAAAAACAACAAGGTGCTTGGTGACAGCCAGCAAGGCTTCACTAAGGGGAAATCCTGCCTGGCCGTTTGGTGGCCTTCTATGATGGGGCTACGGAGCTGATGGACAGGGGTAGAGCAGTTGATGTCATCCGCCTGGACTTGTGCAAAGCGTTCCACACTGTCCCGCACGACATCCTTGTCTCTAAATTGGAGAGACATCAGTCTGATGGATGGACCAGTCAGTGGATAAAGAGCCGGCTGGATGGCCGCACACAAAGAGTTGTGGTGAATGGCTCAATGGCCGGCTGGAGACCCGTAAGGAGTGGTGTCCCTCAGGGATAGGTGCTGGCACAGGTCTTGTTTAACATCTTTGTCGCTGACATGGACAGTGGGATTGAGTGCACGCTCAGCAAGTTTGCCGATGACACCGAGCTGTGTGGTTCGGTTGATATGCTGGAGGGAAGGAATGTCATCCAGAGGGAAATCGACACGCTTGTGAGGTGTGCTGATGCCAGCCTCATGCAGTTTAAGCATGCCAAGCGCAAGGTTCTACACCCGGGTCAGAGCAACCCCAGACACAGCTACAGGTTGGGCAAAGAAGAGATTCAGAGCGGCCCTGCGGAGAAGGACTTGGGGGTGTTGGTGGATGAGAAGATGAGCATGAGCTGCCTGCAGTGTGTGCTCACAGCCCAGAAAGCCAACCGTGATAGGAGAAGGCGTAATGGGTTAAAACTTAAACAGGGGAAGTTTAGATTGGATCTAAGGAAGAAGCTCTTTACTGTGAGGGTGGTGAGGCACTGGAACGGGTTGCCCAGGGAAGCTGTGAATGCTCCCTCCCTGGCGGTGTTCAAGGCCAGGCTGGACAGAGCCTTGGGTGTCAGGGTTTCGTGTGAGGTGTCCCTGCCCATGGCAGGGGGTTGGAACTGGATGATGGTAAGGTCCTTTCCAACCCTAACTATTCTATGATTCTGCACAGGGTGCTCAGTGTTTTATTTCCACCAGCGGAGCACACCCCACGCCGGCTTCTTCATTCGATTTATACCCAGAAGTGATTGCATAGTACCGTGTTTGGTCAGCATTTCACAGTCATTAGGTCTTACCTTCTCTATTTAGAGACACAACATGGATATATTTTACTACACTTGGTTTGTGAGCAAGGGTCTCTTTGGGCAGGGGTCTCTTATCTCAATGGGGTGTCATTTTTAGCATTATCATGAAGGCAGTCCACTCCAGCACACCTTTAAAGTTAGTGTCATTGCCAACTTCTTGCTGATGAGACAAAGTTCTGAGGGAGTTGCCCTCGTCCTCTGGGGCCCTTTGGCCTTTGCTAGATTACCTCCCATTACAAATGCAGGCTGAGAACACTGGGGCTGTTCAGCCTAAAGAGAAGCTGTGTGGAGACCTCAGAGCAGCCTTCCAGTACCTGAAGGGGGCCTACAAGAAGTTTGCCGGAGAGCAGCTCTTCATGAGGGACTGTAGCAACAAGACAAGGGGCAATGGGTTAAAACTTAAACAGGGGATATTTAGGTTACATCTAATGCGGGAGCTCTTCCCTGTGGGGGTGCTGAGGCGCTGGCACAGGGTGCCCAGAGGAGCTGTGGCTGCCCCATCCCTGGCAGTGCTCAAGGCCAGGTTGGAGGCAGGGGCTTGGAGCAAGCTACTCCAGTGGAAGCTGTCCCTGCCCGTGGCAGGGGGTTGGAACTGGGTGATCTTGAAGGTCCCCTCCAACCCACAGCAGGCTGGGGTTCTGTTAGCACCCCACAGTTCTAACCCTGGCAGGGTTGGCAGGGTTAGTAGGGTCAGCAGGAAGCACTGTGTGGGAAAGAAGCCCTGTCTCAATGCCTTTACTGCGAGATAAAGTGAAGCTTCCCTATATCGTGGCTTGTTGGCCGTATCCACGGCACTGTGAAATGTACCGTGCTTGGGCTGTAAAGACTTAAGAGAAAAGCTACTGCAGGAGGAGCCGAGTTACAGCCTGCATTTGCTCACCTTCGTTCCATGTATCCATCCAGGTCCTCAAGTACCGGAGTCGGGGTCAAGAATTGGAGCAGCAGCTGGAAGCAGGAGGGGTGAGTGTGTAGGTTGCCAACTAAAGGTAGTGTATGTAGCCTATGTTAATGCAGACAGAAAGCTCCCCAAAGCAATGACGGGGGAAAACAAGACTGGCTTGAAGAAGCACTCTGAGTTTGCCCATTGGTGTTTTGTCCAGTTGCCATTCTTAGAGCAGGCAGTAGTCTTGGAAATGCCAGTCCAGAAAACCCTGTCAAGAAGGATTTTAGGTTCAGGCTGCACTGCCTCTTACATTCGTTCTCTGGCTGTCTCCGAGAAAGAACTGGTTAAGCATAGCATTTTGGAAGGTGAGAGTGCTGGCATTCAACATAGAGAGCTGTCTCTGTGCTTGCTGTGTGTTTCACAGCTAAAGTAAACCTGGGAAATGAAGGGTAGGAGAGTATTCCCAGGCTCCAGGTCTTACGTGAGCACTCGCGTTCAGGAGCTGAGGTTACCTAGCTGTGAGAGTGCAACCACGGGAGACTGAGGAGAGCTACTCACTGAGTAACTGCCTTCCTCTCCATAGTCATGGCTCTGGGATGCCTGGAAGAAGCCACTAGCTGCTGGGATACCAAACAAATGGAGAGGAAAGTGGTGGGTGCTTACAGCAGTGAAGGGAACGCAGGAATGTAACTAAACATTTGATATTTCCTTTCTTCTAAAGGGATCCGTTGCAGGCCGGTGTGAAGAAGATGACCCGAGCCTGGAGAAAGCACTGCTTGAGTTGGAAGAGGAGCATCAAAGGTAAAAGAAAGGAGTGTTCCCTCATACTTGGTATCCTGAATGCTCCTGGAAGTGAGGGAAAACCTAGCCAAGGGTATGGCCTGGTCTTCCCAAGGGAAGCAGCTGGGGGAGCCGCTTCAAAGGGAGACAGGTCCTCAGTCTGTGTCTATGGTGCATTTGTAGCTTTGTGTGCTGAATGGCTCTGTTTTGAGCAGGGGGGTTATTCCAGGTGACCTCTAAAGGTCCTTTTCCAGCCTAAATGACTCTGTGGTTCAGTAAGTGACAATGCCAGAGAAAGGTGGTGCATCCGGCGACCAGACAGCACAAAGGGGAGGCAAGACACGAACTGTTGGCATCATCAAAGTTGAAGAGGAAGGGGGAAGCGAAATTGTAGATGGAAATCTGCAACTATGAAGACTCGAAGCCAATGAATTTGCTATCACAGAGAGCTCTTAGCTAACCCTAGGAAGCACGTTTACTTCCTCTGTCTGAAAACAAAGTCATTGTCGAGGGAGTAGGAAATATAGAATCATAGAATCATAGAATAGTTAGGGCTGGAAAGGACCTCAAGATCATCTAGTTCCAACCCCCCTGCCGTGGACAGGGACACCTCACACTAAACCATCCCACACAAGGCTTCATCCAACCTGGCCTTGAACACCGCCAGGGATAGAGCACTCACAACCTCCCTGGACAACCGATTCCAGTGTCTCACCACCCTAACAGGAAAGAATTTCCTCCTTATATCCAATTTAAACTTCCCCTGTTTAAGCTTTAAGCCGTTAGCCCTTGTCCTGTCACTACAGTCCCTGACGAAGAGTCCCTCCCCAGCATCCCTATAGGCCCCCATCAGGTACTGGAAGGCTGCTCTGAGGTCTCCACGCAGCCTTCTCTTCTCCAGGCTGAACAGCCCCAACTTCCTCAGTCTGTCTTCATGCGGGAGGTGCTCCAGTCCCATGATCATCCTCGTGGCCCTCCTCCGGACTTGTTCCAGCAGTTCCATGTCCTTTCTATGTTGAGGACACCAGAACTGCACCCAGTGCTCCAGGTGAGGTCTCACAAGAGCAGAGTAGAGGGGCAGGATCACCTCCTTGGACCTGCTGGTCACACTCCTTTTGATGCAGCCCAGGATACGGTTGGCTTTCTGGGCTGTGAGCGCACACTGCCACCGGCTCATGTTCATTTTCTCATCCACCAGCACCCCCAGGTCCTTCTCTGCAGGGCCGCTCTGGAGATTCCTGTGAATTTGATTTGAAAGTACTTGAGGAAGGCAACAGAGAAGCCCAGGGGCTAGGTCTGTGTTGTAAACTGTGTTAACTGCTACTGACTGTTTCGTTTTTATACCACTTTTCTGACATAAAACCTGTTTAGATCTCCCAGGTTGTCCTGTGACACTTCAGGCTGTGTTGGCTGGAAGTTTCAGTACCTTTGCCTTCACCGTCCTGCTAAAGTCTCTCTTGGACTGTGCTTTCTGAGTTCTCTACTTGACATTTGTATTGCAGTTTTTCTTGGATGCTTCCCCCATCTTCCTTGAGCAATGACTCTGCTGTTCCTCAGACTTTTATAAAAGGTCACTGACTCAATTGATGCACTGGCCAGCTCTGCTCCTTCGCTCTACGTTCATTGACCATTATTATCTCCCCAGATTTGCAACTGATCTAACTGTTTAGGGGTAACCTTAACTCAGTCCTAAACTTCCCTCTGTGAAGGGGGGTTTAATATCAGATCTCTTACGTAGCCTCTCACAAAGTCAGTTTGTTCCCCTTGCACAGTTGTATTTATCCTTTTGTGCTACTGCTCTGAGTAATTCTAAACATTAGCTTTTTCACTGCTGTTTTCTAGCGTTCATCAGCTTCCTTCTTCCCTGGGCAGCATTAACGTTTCCTTTCCTTGGTATTTCCAGTGTGCATCTGGTGCTTGTGGCTCTAAGAAACAGAAGGAGAGCAAAATCATTCTTGAAAGCATCAAGAAAGTGGATGTTCAGGCAGCCTCCAGCCACTTCACACTTGGCTCTTCTTGTTTATTGTAGCTGTATTCAGAAGTCCCTGGTGTGTTTGTAGCCACAGGGGCAAAACTTCTTTGTGGACTGAGGGAATGAGAGAACTGAGTTTCTAATGGCTCTGTGAGGAAGTGGGGGGGGAAGAGAATTAGAAAAGGAAAAGCAAGTAGAATGAAAAAGAATAACGGCTTGATGTGGGCTTTCAGGTGGTGTTAGATGACAGTGACAGCATGGTCAGCATTGCCTCCACTGACAGTTCCCAGCACATCGAGTCTAGCAACATCGTCTCTTCTCTGAGCTTCGCTGATGCAGAGCATGCCTTTGTGTTGGTGCAGGAAGCACTGTCAAGGAGGCGAGGGGCAGCACGGGTGAGACTTTCTGCTTGTCTTCACTGCTGGCCACAGGTTCAACTGCTAATGCCTCAGTTAGCTTGAAACCTTTTCCTTTGCTTAGCCAGTTTAGCTGGTTTCTTTCTAGCCTTCCCACTCTTGGTCCTGTACTGTCTTTCCAGTCCCACCACCTCTGTGCTCTTCTGCTTTTCTCTCCTTGATCTCCAAACCTTATCATAGATTTTTGCCTTCAGGTGAGCTGTCTCTCTTCTTGCTGCTTCTCTCATCTGTCTGGAGCCGTCTTCCCTGTTCTTTATTGCTTGTTTGTGCTCTTTCCCTGCCCATCCCTTGCAGGCCCTAAAAGAAGAGCTTTCTGCCAGGCAGGACGCTACCAGGGACCTGCGGCACCAGCACAGAGAGCAGGAAGGGAAGTGCACAGAGAGCAGGAAGGGAGGTGCAGGAGGCTGCAGCAAAGGACTGAACAACTGGAGGAGCAATGCAAGACGTCCAGCAGCCCCCAGCAGCACGTCCAGTCTCTGGCAGAAGCACTCAGAAAGTGAGTGTTTGCTCCTCCTCCTGTGTTCTAGAGGCAATCTGCTTCCGGTTTGGGGTGTTCGGAGGTGCTATGGGCAAAGAACTTGCCTGCCCTACTGTGTGTATGCCTCCCTCTTGACGTGCTGCTTCTCTGAGTTCCTCTTCTTTGGATGCCCTTTCCTAGCCACTGAATGAAAGCAAAAGCCTGCCTTCCTCTTTCCCTCTTCAGTTACCTTGTGAGGGGAAGAGCAAGTTGCTCCTTACCGTGCTCCCTACAATTCCATCCTGGAATGATGAAAATGGGATCTGTGACTTTCAGACCACTTCATTCTAACTGAGCCTTGTCTCTGCAGTGACTCTGCAAACCTCGAGAAAAGCAGGGAAGAGTTACAGCAACAGCTTGAAGTAAGAGAGCAAGAAGCCTCACGTCTGCGTCAGAGTAACACTGAATTGCAGCTGAAGGAAGATGCAGCCCGGGGGAAAAGGTGGAGCAGCAGCAGGCACTGGAGAGAGCACATCATGACAAGGAGCTCCTGTGAGTGTTAAAGCTTTCTCTGGGCAGGGGTGGGCACTGCTGGGCTTTAGGCAGCCCACATAAAGATAAGAAATTTTGCATGCTCATCATTTGTAGCACAGAAATGGGAAGGGAGCACGTGGGCAGGTCTGGCTGCCTCCTTGTGCTTCCTTTATGACCCTTGAAAAACATCATTCCGGACCTGACCTGGGGAGTTGGTGACAGGCACAAGCTGGGACAAGAGAGGTTCAAGCTGGATTTAAGGAGAACAAAAGCTGGAACCATGAAGGCAGTCATGCAGCAGAACAGGTTGCTTAGAGAGGTTGTGCAGATTCCATGCCTGGAAATTTGGAAGACCAGACTGGATAAAGATAAAGCCTGAAACTGGACATCTGTAAATCGATGGGTCAGGATGGAATGCACCCACGGGTGCTGAGGGAGCTGGCGGAGGTCATTGCTAGGCCACTTTCCATCATCTTTGGTAAGTCGTGGGAAATGGGCGAGGTGCCTGAGGATTGGCGGATGGCAAAGGTCACACCAATCTATAAGAAGGGCAAGAAGGAGGACCCGGGTAATTATAGACCGGTCAGCCTTACCTCCATCCCTGGAAAGATGATGGAACAACTTATTCTTG
This sequence comes from Lathamus discolor, assembly GCF_037157495.1. Lineage (NCBI taxonomy): Eukaryota > Metazoa > Chordata > Aves > Psittaciformes > Psittacidae > Lathamus > Lathamus discolor. The sequence continues at coordinate 34,197 of NC_088892.1, read as the reverse complement.
ACTCCATCACTAGGCATATCAAGGATGAGGGGGTCATTAAGAACAGCCAACATGGTTTTATGAGGGGGAAGTCATGTATGACCAACCTTATAGCCTTCTATGAGGAAGTGACTAGGTGGAGGGATGATGGTAGAGCGGTAGATGTAGTTTTTCTTGATTTCAGTAAGGCATTTGATACTGTCTCCCACAGCATCCTCATAGATAAGCTAAGGAAGTGTGGGCTTGACGATCAAGTAGTGAGGTGGATCGAGAACTGGTTGAAAGGAAGAAGGCAGAGAGTTGTGGTCAATGGCGCAGAATCTAGCTGGAGGTCTGTGACTAGTGGAGTTCCTCAGGGGTCGGTGCTGGGACCGGTGCTGTTTAATATTTTCATCAATGACCTGGATGAGGGAACTGAGTGCACCCTCAGCAAGTTTGCTGATGACACAAAACTGGGAGGAGTGGCTGACACACCAGAGGACTGTGCTGCCATTCAGCGAGACCTGGACAGGCTGGAGAGTTGGGCGGGGAGAAACTTGATGAAATTTAACAAGGGCAAGTGTAGAGTCTTGCATCTGGGGAAGAACAACCCCATGTACCATTACAGGTTGGGGGGTGACCTGCTGGAAAGTAGTGAACGGGAAAGGGACCTGGGGGTCCTGGTGGATAGGAGGATGACCATGAGCCAGCAATGTGCTGTTGCGGCCAAGAAGGCAAATGGCATCTTAGGGTGCATTAGAAAGGGAGTGGTTAGTAGGTCAAGAGAGGTTCTCCTCCCCCTCTACTCAGCCTTGGTGAGGCCGCATCTGGAATATTGCGTCCAGTTCTGGGCCCCTCTGTTCAAGAAGGACAGGGAATTGCTTGAAGGAGTCCAGCGCAGAGCCACAAAGATGATTAAGGGAGTGGAACATCTCCCTTATGAGGAGAGGCTGAGGGAGCTGGGTCTCTTTAGCTTGCAAAAGAGGAGACTGAGGGGTGACCTCATCAATGTTTACAAATATGTAAAGGGTAGGTGTCAGGATGATGGAGCTAGGCTTTTTTCAGTGATATCCAGTGATAGGACAAGGGGCAATGGGTGTAAACTGGAACATAGGAAGTTCCACGTTAACATCAGGAAGAACTTCTTTACTGTAAGAGTGACAGAGCACTGGAACAGGTTGCCCAGGGGGGTTGTGGAGTCTCCTACACTGGAGATATTCAAGGCCCGCCTGGACAAGTTCCTGTGTGATGTACTGTAGGTTACCCTGCTCTTGCAGGGGGGTTGGACTAGATGATCTTTTTAGGTCCCTTCCAACCCTTGGGATTCTGTGATTCTGTGATTCTGTGACTGATCCCCTAGCTGAGCCCAGCTGTTTTGAGCTCACGCTTGGGCTAGAGGCCTCCTGGAGTCCCAGACAGCCTGAATGGATGTGACCCTATGATTATTGGATCGGGAATTCACACACACCTCTTTGCCACATAGATTCCAGGCTCTTTCACTGTGGAGGGCAAGAGTAATTGTGGGACTACGAATCTGACTTAAAAAGCCTGTCTCGCCCGAAGAAGAACTTTGGGAAGTCTTGGAGCCAATACATCAAAAAGCAGAGCAAGAGCGAACAGGCAGGAAGCTGTTCAGTTGAACTGAACTGTTTGGAAATGTTCTGTGATTTCTGGAAGCTTGTTTTACTTTCTCCATGGCAAATGTTTCATCTCCATCAGTGACAAAGAGTGATGCAGCTCTAGTCAGGAAATTCCAGCATTCCGTCGGTGTACGAGGAGAGCTGTTAGGAGTCATTCATACTGCCATGTCCTGGGCATGGTACGTATCTGGGTCTTGGAAATGAGAAGGTATTTTACATTAAAAACTTGTCTTTCCTCTTCTCATAGACTGAAGGACTTAGCTGCGCTTGAAGGAAAAAATTCATCATTACAGAGTGAGTTGTTAATTGCAAGAGAGACGCTGGAGGAATTGCACCTTCAGAGGGATCTGCTGAAGCAGGAGAAACATGAGCTTACCATGGCACTAGGAAGGTATGATCACCTTATTCTTAGGTAGCACTTGTGGGAGAGGGAATTGTGATAGCAAAAGCATCACAGATGCTGCTTCTGGCAGTAGAAGACAGGGAAAATGTTGTCCTCCCCCTTGGAAAATGGTGATCACACCATACGGGCTCTCTGGGGTAGTGCTTAACGGGAGTGCTGAACTGGGAGTACATCAGAGACATAAAAGGTAATCTGGAGCTGCTGCTGGAAGTCGGGGATTTTCCTGCCTTTGTTGTCATGTTCTTTTGTCCCTTCAGGCAGAGCAGTCAGTGGCAGAGTTGACAGGGGCTCAGAATAAGCTGAGTGCTGAAACAGCTGATCTACGTGTTGCAGCAGTGAAGATGAGCAGTATCAATGAAGCTCTTGCATTGGATAAAGTGCAGTTGAACCAGCTTGTGCTGCAGGTGAGCAGAGTTGCCCAAGATCTTGCCAGGAGTTTGTCTCTAGTTGCTGCTGCTTCTCAGGCTTCTTGCCTTTCAACAGTGTGACCGACAGAATATGGAAATGTTCCTGTGTCTGTTCAAGCCAAACCTCCTATGGAGTTGTACTTTATTTCCTCTGTGCTTCTGTGATTGCAGCTGGAGCAAGAGAATGAAGCTCTGTCAGTGAAGGTGGATGAGATGGAGAGAGCAAAGATCTCTGGCCAGGATAAGCTGAGCTTGTGTGAGAGAGCAAATGAAGAGCTCAGCACAGAGAAAGCCCATCTGGAGCAATTGCTGAAGAAAGCAGAGGAGCAACAGGAGGGGCTGCGGGTAGAGCTGAGGACCCTGGCAAAGGAGAAAGCAGAAACCCAAGAGAAACTCAGTCAGGTGAGACCAAAAACCTGTTGCTGCCTGCGTGGGCTTTTGACTGCTTGGCTCAGTGTAGCTGTATCTGTTGGATTCTATGGTGTTTTTGTCAAGGAGACCCTTGGCAGTGCTGGAGATCACAAGGCTTTTGGTTCCTTCTTGTTGGAAACAAATTGGTGGCTTGCAGAGCTGTCCCGCAGTTCTCCGTGTTGTCCTCTGCTTCTGTGGATTCTTTTAATCCACCTGTCTGTGTTGACCTCTTTTTTGGCTCTTGATAAGCTGCAAGGAGATGATTCTGTTGTCCATGAATCTGAGTGGGGCTCCTACTCTCATTCGTGTCGAAAGAAACAAACCGTGTAGCTCTGAGTCCTCTTTCTGAAGCAAAAGCCAGGGCTGCATGTTTCTGTTTCTGCTTTTTGTTGTGAAATCTGCTGCTTTCAAAACTCCATTTCTTTGAGCCTAGAGAGCAGGACAAAGCTGCGAGTCGATGCCTGCTGGTTTGTACTGCTAAGAATGGGCATGACATCTTGAAACTGTTGAAATTGTATTTTAAGACATACACGCAGCTTTGTGGCTGGCAAGCTGCCTGGGAAGAAGGACCTGGGAGGGATGCCGCTCAAGAGCCATCTGAACATGAGCCGGCTTGTGCCCAGGTAGCCAAGAAAGCCAGGAGCATCCTAGCCTGTTTTCAGAAGTAGCGTGGCCAGCAGGATGAGGGACGTGATCATCCGGCCCTCTGCACTGGGCCCTGGTGAGCCTGCACATCGAATGCCATGTAAGTTCTTGGCCCCTCACTACAAGGGAGACACTAAAATGCTGGAGTGTGTCGAGAGAAGAGCAGCAAAGCTGATAAAGGGTTTGGAGCACAAGTGTGATGAGGAGCAGCTGAGGGAAGTGAGGTTGTTTAGTGTGGAGAAAGGGAGGCTCAGGGAAGACCTCGCTCCCTACAACTGCCTGAAAGGAGATTGTAGTGAGGTGGGCTAGGTGTCTTCTCCCAGGCAGCAAGTGCTAGGACAAGAGGAAACAGCCTCGAGTTATGCTGGGCGAGGTTCAGACTGGGTGTTCTGAGCAGTTGCTTTTGCTCAACCTCTCCTGAAACTTTCCAGCATGGGAATAGATTCTGATGGGATTTTAGTTTGCAAGGTGGCAGTTCTGGAAGATGCAGTGGTTTTTGCATGAAACATAGTCTGAGGTATGTATGTTTGCCCTGAAGGAGCATGGAGACCTCAGGGCAGCCTTCTGGTATCTGAAGGGGGCCTATAGGGATGCTGGGGCGGGACTCTTCCCTAGGGACTGTAGTGATAGGAGAGGGCGTAATGGGTTAAAACTTAAACAGGGGAAGATTTGATTGGGTATAAGGAAGCAGCTCTCTACTGTGAGGGTGGTGAGGCACTGGAATGGGTTGCCCAGGGAAGTTGTGAATGCTCCTTCCCTGGCAGTGTTCAAGACCAGGTTGGACAGAGCCTTGGGTGGCAGGGTTTTGCGTGAGGTGTCCCTGCCCATGGCAGGGGGTTGGAACTAACTCTTCTATGATTCTATTCTATGATTGTAACTCGCGTGTCCCCATCTGCATTTGCACACACACCTCATGCACGCAGCAGCTCCCCCTGCACCCCGCTGCCATTCTCCTGCTGGCAGCTCCCCCTCTCTGCCCGCTTGCAGGGTCCCACATGAGAGCTCCGGCTCCAGCTGCAGCCGCCAACATCTGGTATCCCAAACCAGCTCCGGCCCTAGACCCTCTTCCCACCCTGTGGGATGGAGACCAAGGAACTCGCTGGAAGGAAGGGACAGAAGGAGGTAAAAGGCTTGGTTTGGGCAGCAGCATCCAAGAGGATGCCGAGTGCAGGCTGCTCCTTGCAGTGACCCGAGCCCGGGCACGCTGTGATTCTGTGATTCCATGAGGGATTCCTTGTACGTGGCCGTGTTTCCCCCAGCTTGAGGAGCCGCCCGAGAAGCCTTGGTCATCGCCGGCGCAGGCTGTGCCCGACGGCAGCACCAGACCAGGTGCCCTGCAGCCAGCGAGGGGTCGGGCTGAGCGCCCAGAGCTTTGGTCCCTCGCCCGTGCCCACCCCTGCCCACAGCTGCAGAGAGCCTGAAAGAGCCGCTCTGCCAGGGCAGGGAGCCCACGTGAGGGCAGTTGGGGTGCCCCAGCACCCAGCGCCAGCCGCCATGGCCCCTCCAGCCCTGGGAGCTCAGAGCGAGTGGAAACCACTTGTCTGCCAAAGCCACGTGTGATCGCAGTGACTACAAAGAGAGACTGGGTCAGAAGAACGTCAAGAAATGTATTTACAAAACAACAAAAAATGAACAAAATAAACAGCAAAGAACAACCGTTCTTCTCAGAAATACAACTCTTCTACCTAAACCTACAACTATTCTACCTAAAAGTACAAAGCTTCTTAAAACTACACCTACTCTACCTAAACCTATAACTATTCTACCTAAAAGTACGCTTCTTCTTAAACCTACACCTACGCTATCTAAACCTACAACTATTCTACCTAAAAGTTCAACTCTTCTTCTTAAAACTACACCTATTCTACCTAAACCTACAACTCCTAACGAAAAACGAACAATCTTCTTTAAAAACCAACAATCTTAAAGGAAAACTGGAACTCTTCTAACGAAAACTTGAAACACACAGCAAACTTCCCCGTCGACCAGCCCTGGAAACAAGCAGCACAAGGTCATTTCAGTGAGGCTACTGATGTTCACTGTGTCTGTAGCAGCGGATGGGGAGCACGTGCTGCCTTACCACTCATCAGTTGGTGTCCATCGCGTCATCCTCCTCCACCTCCCCGTCCACCTCCATCGGTTCTTCAACCTCCCCGTCCACCTCCATTGCTTCTTCCACCTCCCCGTCCACCTCCATCGGTTCTTCAACCTCCCCGTCCACCTCCATTGCTTCTTCCACCTCCCCGTCCACCTCCATCGGTTCTTCACCCAGCCCCACTCGGGTCCTGCTGGTGGCCTCTTCCTCCAGCTCCCGCATGTGTTGGAACAGCCTAAGGCAAAAGCCGAGCAGAAGAGTGCATTGGCGCTGCCCAGAGCAGCGGAGCGCAGCTGTGGGACAGGGCTCTGGGTAGCCCGGTCCCGTCTCGCTGCCCGGGCAGAGCCGTGGGGCACTGGGGCCCCGGGCACGTCCCCAGCAGGAGCTGACGGGAGGCCGGGGGCTCCTTGTGCAGCGGCACCCACCAGCTCTTACAGGCTGGCGCATGCAGCCGGAGGATCCTCTGCCTGCTTTTCTTCAGCGCCTTGCGGGGCGGTAGCGGCTTCAGGACCTGCCAGAGCAGAGAGGGCAGGGGTGAGCGGCCGTGCTCCCTGCCTGCGGGGCCAGGGCACAGACCCGGCCCTGCACATGCCTCGGCACCCACCGGCTCCTTACTCTGTGGAGGCAGCCCTTGGCGTCCTCGCCTCCGCAAGGGCTGAGCGCGGCCACCAGCAGGACGCGGGTGCACTTCTGGGGCTGCATGTCAGGTACAAAACTCGGGCGCGAGGGGCAACGAAGAGGGCAGTAGGAATGGGAAGAAGCAGACAGGGATGGAAGCAGGGCAGAAGCGCAGGGCAGGAACAGGGCAGAAGGTCTCGGAGCACGCAGGTGGGAGCAGGGGTACAGAGCGGGTTCAGGGGTGAAGGTCTGTGCTGGTGTCTGGGCACGGGCAGTTGCCCCTGTAACGCGGGCTGTGACATCACCCCAGAGTTCCAGAACTGCTGCGAGCAGGGGATGGGGACGAGCCCTGAAGGGGCTGCAGCTTCATGGGGGACATTGGGCAATGGTTACGTGACCCCCTGAGACGAGAGAGACACACTTTGGTGCTTAAATAATCAATAAAGTGGGTGAGGGCTGCCCTGGCCAGCTCCACAGGGCCAGGCTCGTCTCCTGTGCTCCTTCCCTGTCCCACAAGCACTCAGTGAGCGACCTGAGCAATGCCCATGTGCTGCAGTTGGGATGTGTCCATGGGGTTGGGATTCAGCCCTGCCCATGACGTCCTCCAGCCGTGCCCATCACGGCTGAGCCCGTGCGAGAACCTGCGCCCCACGCGCATGGAAGGCTGCGAGGGCAGCACAAGACGTGGTGCCAGCAGCGTGTGTCCAGGCCTGCCTCCTTCAGGAGGGGTCTGCAGCAGCTCCGCACCTTGAAGTCGCTCCGGGGCAGCCTTGGTTGCAGCGGTCATGAGATGGTACAATTGGAGATCCTCTGGACAGTGCGAAGAGCGTGCAGCAAGCTCACTGCCCTCGACTTCGAGAGAACAGACTTTGGCTTCTTCAGGAACCTGCTTAGGAAGGTTCCATGGGATATAGCCCTGGCGGGCAGGGGGGCCCGAGAATGCTGGTTGATATTCAAGGATCTCCTACTGCAAGCTCAGGAGTGTTGCATCCCAGCCAGAAGGAAGTGCAGCGGGAGGGCCAGGAGACCTCCTTGGGTGGATAAGGAGCTGCTGAGGAAAATCAGGAGGAAAAAAGAGGCTTATAAAAGGTGGAAGCAAGACCAGGAGGCCTGGGAAGAATACAGGGCTGCTGTCCGGGAAGCTAGGGACCAGATTAGGAAAGCTAAGGCCCAGTTAGAATTAAACTTCACCGGGGATGTTAAAGAGAACAGGAAGGGATTCCTGTAGGGACGTATCGAGTAAAAGACAGACTAGGGACAATGCAGGCCCCCTCCAGAAGCTATCGGGAGAACTGGCTACCCTGGATTTGGAGAAGGCTGAGGTTCTGAATGACTTCTTTGCCTCGGTCTTCACTGGCAAAGGCTCTGCCCACACCATCCCAAGAAATAGAACCCCCATTTTCAGGAAGGGGAAAATGGATGACCCAGGGAATTACAGACCAGTCAGTGTCACCTCTGTGCCTGGCAAAATCTTGGAGCACATTCTCCTGGAAGGCGTGCTAAGGCACAGGAAAAACAACAAGGTGCTTGGTGACAGCCAGCAAGGCTTCACTAAGGGGAAATCCTGCCTGGCCGTTTGGTGGCCTTCTATGATGGGGCTACGGAGCTGATGGACAGGGGTAGAGCAGTTGATGTCATCCGCCTGGACTTGTGCAAAGCGTTCCACACTGTCCCGCACGACATCCTTGTCTCTAAATTGGAGAGACATCAGTCTGATGGATGGACCAGTCAGTGGATAAAGAGCCGGCTGGATGGCCGCACACAAAGAGTTGTGGTGAATGGCTCAATGGCCGGCTGGAGACCCGTAAGGAGTGGTGTCCCTCAGGGATCGGTGCTGGCACAGGTCTTGTTTAACATCTTTGTCGCTGACATGGGCAGTGGGATTGAGTGCACGCTCAGCAAGTTTGCCGATGACACCGAGCTGTGTGGTTCGGTTGATATGCTGGAGGGAAGGAATGTCATCCAGAGGGAAATCGACACGCTTGTGAGGTGTGCTGATGCCAGCCTCATGCAGTTTAAGCATGCCAAGCGCAAGGTTCTACACCCGGGTCAGAGCAACCCCAGACACAGCTACAGGTTGGGCAAAGAAGAGATTCAGAGCGGCCCTGCGGAGAAGGACTTGGGGGTGTTGGTGGATGAGAAGATGAGCATGAGCTGCCTGCAGCGTGTGCTCACAGCCCAGAAAGCCAACCGTGATAGGAGAAGGCGTAATGGGTTAAAACTTAAACAGGGGAAGTTTAGATTGGATCTAAGGAAGAAGCTCTTTACTGTGAGGGTGGTGAGGCACTGGAACGGGTTGCCCAGGGAAGCTGTGAATGCTCCCTCCCTGGCGGTGTTCAAGGCCAGGCTGGACAGAGCCTTGGGTGTCAGGGTTTCGTGTGAGGTGTCCCTGCCCATGGCAGGGGGGTGGAACTGGATGATGGTAAGGTCCTTTCCAACCCTAACTATTCTGTGATTCTGCACAGGGTGCTCAGTGTTTTATTTCCACCAGCGGAGCACACCCCACGCCGGCTTCTTCATTCGATTTATACCCAGAAGTGATTGCATAGTACCGTGTTTGGTCAGCATTTCACAGTCATTAGGTCTTACCTTCTCTATTTAGAGACACAACATGGATTTATTTTACTACACTTGGTTTGTGAGCAAGGGTCTCTTTGGGCAGGGGTCTCTTATCTCAATGGGGTGTCATTTTTAGCATTATCATGAAGGCAGTCCACTCCAGCACACCTTTAAAGTTAGTGTCATTGCCAACTTCTTGCTGATGAGACAAAGTTCTGAGGGAGTTGCCCTCGTCCTCTGGGGCCCTTTGGCCTTTGCTAGAGCACCTCCCATTACAAATGCAGGCTGAGAACACTGGGGCTGTTCAGCCTAAAGAGAAGCTATGTGGAGACGTCAGAGCAGCCTTCCAGTACCTGAAGGGGGCCTACAAGAAGTTTGCCGGAGAGCAGCTCTTCATGAGGGACTGTAGCAACAAGACAAGGGGCAATGGGTTAAAACTTAAACAGGGGATATTTAGGTTACATCTAATGCGGGAGCTCTTCCCTGTGGGGGTGCTGAGGCGCTGGCACAGGGTGCCCAGAGGAGCTGTGGCTTCCCCATCCCTGGCAGTGCTCAAGGCCAGGTTGGAGGCAGGGGCTTGGAGCAAGCTGCTCCTGTGGAAGCTGTCCCTGCCCGTGGCAGGGGGTTGGAACTGGGTGATCTTGAAGGTCCCCTCCAACCCACAGCAGGCTGGGGTTCTGTTAGCACCCCACAGTTCTAACCCTGGCAGGGTTGGCAGGGTTAGTAGGGTCAGCAGGAAGCACTGTGTGGGAAAGAAGCCCTGTCTCAATGCCTTTACTGCGAGATAAAGTGAAGCTTCCCTATATCGTGGCTTGTTGGCCGTATCCACGGCACTGTGAAATGTACCGTGCTTGGGCTGTAAAGACTTAAGAGAAAAGCTACTGCAGGAGGAGCCGAGTTACAGCCTGCATTTGCTCACCTTCGTTCCATGTATCCATCCAGGTCCTCAAGTACCGGAGTCGGGGTCAAGAATTGGAGCAGCAGCTGGAAGCAGGAGGGGTGAGTGTGTAGGTTGCCAACTAAAGGTAGTGTATGTAGCATATGTTAATGCAGACAGAAAGCTGCCCAAAGCAATGACGGGGGAAAACAAGACTGGCTTGAAGAAGCACTCTGAGTTTGCCCATTGGTGTTTTGTCCAGTTGCCATTCTTAGAGCAGGCAGTAGTCTTGGAAATGCCAGTCCAGAAAACCCTGTCAAGAAGGATTTTAGGTTCAGGCTGCACTGCCTCTTACATTCGTTCTCTGGCTTTCTCCGAGAAAGAACTGGTTAAGCATAGCATTTTGGAAGGTGAGAGTGCTGGCATTCAACATAGAGAGCTGTCTCTGTGCTTGCTGTGTGTTTCACAGCTAAAGTAAACCTGGGAAATGAAGGGTAGGAGAGTATTCCCAGGCTCCAGGTCTTACGTGAGCACTCACGGTCAGGAGCTGAGGTTACCTAGCTGTGAGAGTGCAACCACGGGAGACTGAGGAGAGCTACTCACTGAGTAACTGCCTTCCTCTCCATAGTCATGGCTCTGGGATGCCTGGAAGAAGCCACTAGCTGCTGGGATACCAAACAAATGGAGAGGAAAGTGGTGGGTGCTTACAGCAGTGAAGGGAACGCAGGAATGTAACTAAACATTTGATATTTCCTTTCTTCTAAAGGGATCCGTTGCAGGCCGGCGTGAAGAAGATGACCCGAGCCTGGAGAAAGCACTGCTTGAGTTGGAAGAGGAGCATCAAAGGTGTGTGAAAGGAGTGTTCCCTCATACTTGGTAACCTGAATGCTCCTGGAAGTGAGGGAAAACCTAGCCATGGGTATGGCCTGGTCTTCCCAAGGGAAGCAGCTGGGGGAGCCGCTTCAAAGGGAGACAGGTCCTCAGTCTGTGTCTATGGTGCATTTGTAGCTTTGTGTGCTGAATGGCTCTGTTGTGAGCAGGGGGGTTATTCCAGGTGACCTCTAAAGGTCCTTTTCCAGCCTAAATGACTCTGTGGTTCAGTAAGTGACAATGCCAGAGAAAGGTGGTGCATCCAGCGACCAGACAGCACAAAGGGGAGGCAAGACACGAACTGTTGGCATCATCAAAGTTGAAGAGAAAGGGGGAAGCGAAATTGTACATGGAAATCTGCAACTATGAAGACTCAAAGCAAATGAATTTGCTATCACAGAGAGCTCTTAGCTAACCCTAGGAAGCACGTTTACTTCCTCTGTCTGAAAACAAAGTCATTGTCGAGGGAGTAGGAAATATAGAATCATAGAATAGTTAGGGCTGGAAAGGACCTCAAGATCATCTAGTTCCAACCCCCCTGCCGTGGACAGGGACACCTCACACTAAACCATCCCACACAAGGCTTCATCCAACCTGGCCTTGAACACCGCCAGGGATAGAGCACTCACAACCTCCCTGGACAACCGATTCCAGTGTCTCACCACCCTAACAGGAAAGAATTTCCTCCTTATATCCAATTTAAACTTCCCCTGTTTAAGCTTTAAGCCGTTAGCCCTTGTCCTGTCACTACAGTCCCTGACGAAGAGTCCCTCCCCAGCATCCCTATAGGCCCCCATCAGGTACTGGAAGGCTGCTCTGAGGTCTCCACGCAGCCTTCTCTTCTCCAGGCTGAACAGCCCCAACTTCCTCAGTCTGTCTTCATGCGGGAGGTGCTCCAGTCCCATGATCATCCTCGTGGCCCTCCTCCGGACTTGTTCCAGCAGTTCCATGTCCTTTCTATGTTGAGGACACCAGAACTGCACCCAGTGCTCCAGGTGAGGTCTCACAAGAGCAGAGTAGAGGGGCAGGATCACCTCCTTGGACCTGCTGGTCACACTCCTTTTGATGCAGCCCAGGATACGGTTGGCTTTCTGGGCTGTGAGCGCACACTGCCACCGGCTCATGTTCATTTTCTCATCCACCAGCACCCCCAGGTCCTTCTCTGCAGGGCCGCTCTGGAGATTCCTGTGAATTTGATTTGAAAGTACTTGAGGAAGGCAACAGAGAAGCCCAGGGGCTAGGTCTGTGTTGTAAACTGTGTTAACTGCTACTGACTGTTTCGTTTTTATACCACTTTTCTGACATAAAACCTGTTTAGATCTCCCAGGTTGTCCTGTGACACTTCAGGCTGTGTTGGCTGGAAGTTTCAGTACCTTTGCCTTCACCGTCCTGCTAAAGTCTCTCTTGGACTGTGCTTTCTGAGTTCTCTACTTGACATTTGTATTGCAGTTTTTCTTGGATGCTTCCCCCATCTTCCTTGAGCAATGACTCTGCTGTTCCTCAGACTTTTATAAAAGGTCACTGACTCAATTGATGCACTGGCCAGCTCTGCTCCTTCGCTCTACGTTCATTGACCATTATTATCTCCCCAGATTTGCAACTGATCTAACTGTTTAGGGGTAACCTTAACTCAGTCCTAAACTTCCCTCTGTGAAGGGGGGTTTAATATCAGATCTCTTACGTAGCCTCTCACAAAGTCAGTTTGTTCCCCTTGCACAGTTGTATTTATCCTTTTGTGCTACTGCTCTGAGTAATTCTAAACATTAGCTTTTTCACTGCTGTTTTCTAGCGTTCATCAGCTTCCTTCTTCCCTGGGCAGCATTAACGTTTCCTTTCCTTGGTATTTCCAGTGTGCATCTGGTGCTTGTGGCTCTAAGAAACAGAAGGAGAGCAAAATCATTCTTGAAAGCATCAAGAAAGTGGATGTTCAGGCAGCCTCCAGCCACTTCACACTTGGCTCTTCTTGTTTATTGTAGCTGTATTCAGAAGTCCCTGGTGTGTTTGTAGCCACAGGGGCAAAACTTCTTTGTGGACTGAGGGAATGAGAGAACTGAGTTTCTAATGGCTCTGTGAGGAAGTGGGGGGGGAAGAGAATTAGAAAAGGAAAAGCAAGTAGAATGAAAAAGAATAACGGCTTGATGTGGGCTTTCAGGTGGTGTTAGATGACAGTGACAGCATGGTCAGCATTGCCTCCACTGACAGTTCCCAGCACATCGAGTCTAGCAACATCGTCTCTTCTCTGAGCTTCGCTGATGCAGAGCATGCCTTTGTGTTGGTGCAGGAAGCACTGTCAAGGAGGCGAGGGGCAGCACGGGTGAGACTTTCTGCTTGTCTTCACTGCTGGCCACAGGTTCAACTGCTAATGCCTCAGTTAGCTTGAAACCTTTTCCTTTGCTTAGCCAGTTTAGCTGGTTTCTTTCTAGCCTTCCCACTCTTGGTCCTGTACTGTCTTTCCAGTCCCACCACCTCTGTGCTCTTCTGCTTTTCTCTCCTTGATCTCCAAACCTTATCATAGATTTTTGCCTTCAGGTGAGCTGTCTCTCTTCTTGCTGCTTCTCTCATCTGTCTGGAGCCGTCTTCCCTGTTCTTTATTGCTTGTTTGTGCTCTTTCCCTGCCCATCCCTTGCAGGCCCTAAAAGAAGAGCTTTCTGCCAGGCAGGACGCTACCAGGGACCTGCGGCACCAGCACAGAGAGCAGGAAGGGAAGTGCACAGAGAGCAGGAAGGGAGGTGCAGGAGGCTGCAGCAAAGGACTGAACAACTGGAGGAGCAATGCAAGACGTCCAGCAGCCCCCAGCAGCACGTCCAGTCTCTGGCAGAAGCACTCAGAAAGTGAGTGTTTGCTCCTCCTCCTGTGTTCTAGAGGCAATCTGCTTCCGGTTTGGGGTGTTCGGAGGTGCTATGGGCAAAGAACTTGCCTGCCCTACTGTGTGTATGCCTCCCTCTTGACGTGCTGCTTCTCTGAGTTCCTCTTCTTTGGATGCCCTTTCCTAGCCACTGAATGAAAGCAAAAGCCTGCCTTTCTCTTTCCCTCTTCAGTTACCTTGTGAGGGGAAGAGCAAGTTGCTCCTTACCGTGCTCCCTACAATTCCATCCTGGAATGATGAAAATGGGATCTGTGACTTTCAGACCACTTCATTCTAACTGAGCCTTGTCTCTGCAGTGACTCTGCAAACCTCGAGAAAAGCAGGGAAGAGTTACAGCAACAGCTTGAAGTAAGAGAGCAAGAAGCCTCACGTCTGCGTCAGAGTAACACTGAATTGCAGCTGAAGGAAGATGCAGCCCGGGGGAAAAGGTGGAGCAGCAGCAGGCACTGGAGAGAGCACATCATGACAAGGAGCTCCTGTGAGTGTTAAAGCTTTCTCTGGGCAGGGGTGGGCACTGCTGGGCTTTAGGCAGCCCACATAAAGATAAGAAATTTTGCATGCTCATCATTTGTAGCACAGAAATGGGAAGGGAGCACGTGGGCAGGTCTGGCTGCCTCCTTGTGCTTCCTTTATGACCCTTGAAAAACATCATTCCGGACCTGACCTGGGGAGTTGGTGACAGGCACAAGCTGGGACAAGAGAGGTTCAAGCTGGATTTAAGGAGAACAAAAGCTGGAACCATGAAGGCAGTCATGCAGCAGAACAGGTTGCTTAGAGAGGTTGTGCAGATTCCATGCCTGGAAATTTGGAAGACCAGACTGGATAAAGATAAAGCCTGAAACTGGACATCTGTAAATCGATGGGTCAGGATGGAATGCACCCACGGGTGCTGAGGGAGCTGGCGGAGGTCATTGCTAGGCCACTTTCCATCATCTTTGGTAAGTCGTGGGAAATGGGCGAGGTGCCTGAGGATTGGCGGATGGCAAAGGTCACACCAATCTATAAGAAGGGCAAGAAGGAGGACCCGGGTAATTATAGACCGGTCAGCCTTACCTCCATCCCTGGAAAGATGATGGAACAACTTATTCTTGACTCCATCACTAGGCATATCAAGGATGAGGGGGTCATTAAGAACAGCCAACATGGTTTTATGAGGGGGAAGTCATGTATGACCAACCTTATAGCCTTCTATGAGGAAGTGACTAGGTGGAGGGATGATGGTAGAGCGGTAGATGTAGTTTTTCTTGATTTCAGTAAGGCATTTGATACTGTCTCCCACAGCATCCTCATAGATAAGCTAAGGAAGTGTGGGCTTGACGATCAAGTAGTGAGGTGGATCGAGAACTGGTTGAAAGGAAGAAGGCAGAGAGTTGTGGTCAATGGCGCAGAATCTAGCTGGAGGTCTGTGACTAGTGGAGTTCCTCAGGGGTCGGTGCTGGGACCGGTGCTGTTTAATATTTTCATCAATGACCTGGATGAGGGAACTGAGTGCACCCTCAGCAAGTTTGCTGATGACACAAAACTGGGAGGAGTGGCTGACACACCAGAGGACTGTGCTGCCATTCAGCGAGACCTGGACAGGCTGGAGAGTTGGGCGGGGAGAAACTTGATGAAATTTAACAAGGGCAAGTGTAGAGTCTTGCATCTGGGGAAGAACAACCCCATGTACCATTACAGGTTGGGGGGTGACCTGCTGGAAAGTAGTGAACGGGAAAGGGACCTGGGGGTCCTGGTGGATAGGAGGATGACCATGAGCCAGCAATGTGCTGTTGCGGCCAAGAAGGCAAATGGCATCTTAGGGTGCATTAGAAAGGGAGTGGTTAGTAGGTCAAGAGAGGTTCTCCTCCCCCTCTACTCAGCCTTGGTGAGGCCGCATCTGGAATATTGCGTCCAGTTCTGGGCCCCTCTGTTCAAGAAGGACAGGGAATTGCTTGAAGGAGTCCAGCGCAGAGCCACAAAGATGATTAAGGGAGTGGAACATCTCCCTTATGAGGAGAGGCTGAGGGAGCTGGGTCTCTTTAGCTTGCAAAAGAGGAGACTGAGGGGTGACCTCATCAATGTTTACAAATATGTAAAGGGTAGGTGTCAGGATGATGGAGCTAGGCTTTTTTCAGTGATATCCAGTGATAGGACAAGGGGCAATGGGTGTAAACTGGAACATAGGAAGTTCCACGTTAACATCAGGAAGAACTTCTTTACTGTAAGAGTGACAGAGCACTGGAACAGGTTGCCCAGGGGGGTTGTGGAGTCTCCTACACTGGAGATATTCAAGGCCCGCCTGGACAAGTTCCTGTGTGATGTACTGTAGGTTACCCTGCTCTTGCAGGGGGGTTGGACTAGATGATCTTTTTAGGTCCCTTCCAACCCTTGGGATTCTGTGATTCTGTGATTCTGTGACTGATCCCCTAGCTGAGCCCAGCTGTTTTGAGCTCACGCTTGGGCTAGAGGCCTCCTGGAGTCCCAGACAGCCTGAATGGATGTGACCCTATGATTATTGGATCGGGAATTCACACACACCTCTTTGCCACATAGATTCCAGGCTCTTTCACTGTGGAGGGCAAGAGTAATTGTGGGACTACGAATCTGACTTAAAAAGCCTGTCTCGCCCGAAGAAGAACTTTGGGAAGTCTTGGAGCCAATACATCAAAAAGCAGAGCAAGAGCGAACAGGCAGGAAGCTGTTCAGTTGAACTGAACTGTTTGGAAATGTTCTGTGATTTCTGGAAGCTTGTTTTACTTTCTCCATGGCAAATGTTTCATCTCCATCAGTGACAAAGAGTGATGCAGCTCTAGTCAGGAAATTCCAGCATTCCGTCGGTGTACGAGGAGAGCTGTTAGGAGTCATTCATACTGCCATGTCCTGGGCATGGTACGTATCTGGGTCTTGGAAATGAGAAGGTATTTTACATTAAAAACTTGTCTTTCCTCTTCTCATAGACTGAAGGACTTAGCTGCGCTTGAAGGAAAAAATTCATCATTACAGAGTGAGTTGTTAATTGCAAGAGAGACGCTGGAGGAATTGCACCTTCAGAGGGATCTGCTGAAGCAGGAGAAACATGAGCTTACCATGGCACTAGGAAGGTATGATCACCTTATTCTTAGGTAGCACTTGTGGGAGAGGGAATTGTGATAGCAAAAGCATCACAGATGCTGCTTCTGGCAGTAGAAGACAGGGAAAATGTTGTCCTCCCCCTTGGAAAATGGTGATCACACCATACGGGCTCTCTGGGGTAGTGCTTAACGGGAGTGCTGAACTGGGAGTACATCAGAGACATAAAAGGTAATCTGGAGCTGCTGCTGGAAGTCGGGGATTTTCCTGCCTTTGTTGTCATGTTCTTTTGTCCCTTCAGGCAGAGCAGTCAGTGGCAGAGTTGACAGGGGCTCAGAATAAGCTGAGTGCTGAAACAGCTGATCTACGTGTTGCAGCAGTGAAGATGAGCAGTATCAATGAAGCTCTTGCATTGGATAAAGTGCAGTTGAACCAGCTTGTGCTGCAGGTGAGCAGAGTTGCCCAAGATCTTGCCAGGAGTTTGTCTCTAGTTGCTGCTGCTTCTCAGGCTTCTTGCCTTTCAACAGTGTGACCGACAGAATATGGAAATGTTCCTGTGTCTGTTCAAGCCAAACCTCCTATGGAGTTGTACTTTATTTCCTCTGTGCTTCTGTGATTGCAGCTGGAGCAAGAGAATGAAGCTCTGTCAGTGAAGGTGGATGAGATGGAGAGAGCAAAGATCTCTGGCCAGGATAAGCTGAGCTTGTGTGAGAGAGCAAATGAAGAGCTCAGCACAGAGAAAGCCCATCTGGAGCAATTGCTGAAGAAAGCAGAGGAGCAACAGGAGGGGCTGCGGGTAGAGCTGAGGACCCTGGCAAAGGAGAAAGCAGAAACCCAAGAGAAACTCAGTCAGGTGAGACCAAAAACCTGTTGCTGCCTGCGTGGGCTTTTGACTGCTTGGCTCAGTGTAGCTGTATCTGTTGGATTCTATGGTGTTTTTGTCAAGGAGACCCTTGGCAGTGCTGGAGATCACAAGGCTTTTGGTTCCTTCTTGTTGGAAACAAATTGGTGGCTTGCAGAGCTGTCCCGCAGTTCTCCGTGTTGTCCTCTGCTTCTGTGGATTCTTTTAATCCACCTGTCTGTGTTGACCTCTTTTTTGGCTCTTGATAAGCTGCAAGGAGATGATTCTGTTGTCCATGAATCTGAGTGGGGCTCCTACTCTCATTCGTGTCGAAAGAAACAAACCGTGTAGCTCTGAGTCCTCTTTCTGAAGCAAAAGCCAGGGCTGCATGTTTCTGTTTCTGCTTTTTGTTGTGAAATCTGCTGCTTTCAAAACTCCATTTCTTTGAGCCTAGAGAGCAGGACAAAGCTGCGAGTCGATGCCTGCTGGTTTGTACTGCTAAGAATGGGCATGACATCTTGAAACTGTTGAAATTGTATTTTAAGACATACACGCAGCTTTGTGGCTGGCAAGCTGCCTGGGAAGAAGGACCTGGGAGGGATGCCGCTCAAGAGCCATCTGAACATGAGCCGGCTTGTGCCCAGGTAGCCAAGAAAGCCAGGAGCATCCTAGCCTGTTTTCAGAAGTAGCGTGGCCAGCAGGATGAGGGACGTGATCATCCGGCCCTCTGCACTGGGCCCTGGTGAGCCTGCACATCGAATGCCATGTAAGTTCTTGGCCCCTCACTACAAGGGAGACACTAAAATGCTGGAGTGTGTCGAGAGAAGAGCAGCAAAGCTGATAAAGGGTTTGGAGCACAAGTGTGATGAGGAGCAGCTGAGGGAAGTGAGGTTGTTTAGTGTGGAGAAAGGGAGGCTCAGGGAAGACCTCGCTCCCTACAACTGCCTGAAAGGAGATTGTAGTGAGGTGGGCTAGGTGTCTTCTCCCAGGCAGCAAGTGCTAGGACAAGAGGAAACAGCCTCGAGTTATGCTGGGCGAGGTTCAGACTGGGTGTTCTGAGCAGTTGCTTTTGCTCAACCTCTCCTGAAACTTTCCAGCATGGGAATAGATTCTGATGGGATTTTAGTTTGCAAGGTGGCAGTTCTGGAAGATGCAGTGGTTTTTGCATGAAACATAGTCTGAGGTATGTATGTTTGCCCTGAAGGAGCATGGAGACCTCAGGGCAGCCTTCTGGTATCTGAAGGGGGCCTATAGGGATGCTGGGGCGGGACTCTTCCCTAGGGACTGTAGTGATAGGAGAGGGCGTAATGGGTTAAAACTTAAACAGGGGAAGATTTGATTGGGTATAAGGAAGCAGCTCTCTACTGTGAGGGTGGTGAGGCACTGGAATGGGTTGCCCAGGGAAGTTGTGAATGCTCCTTCCCTGGCAGTGTTCAAGACCAGGTTGGACAGAGCCTTGGGTGGCAGGGTTTTGCGTGAGGTGTCCCTGCCCATGGCAGGGGGTTGGAACTAACTCTTCTATGATTCTATTCTATGATTGTAACTCGCGTGTCCCCATCTGCATTTGCACACACACCTCATGCACGCAGCAGCTCCCCCTGCACCCCGCTGCCATTCTCCTGCTGGCAGCTCCCCCTCTCTGCCCGCTTGCAGGGTCCCACATGAGAGCTCCGGCTCCAGCTGCAGCCGCCAACATCTGGTATCCCAAACCAGCTCCGGCCCTAGACCCTCTTCCCACCCTGTGGGATGGAGACCAAGGAACTCGCTGGAAGGAAGGGACAGAAGGAGGTAAAAGGCTTGGTTTGGGCAGCAGCATCCAAGAGGATGCCGAGTGCAGGCTGCTCCTTGCAGTGACCCGAGCCCGGGCACGCTGTGATTCTGTGATTCCATGAGGGATTCCTTGTACGTGGCCGTGTTTCCCCCAGCTTGAGGAGCCGCCCGAGAAGCCTTGGTCATCGCCGGCGCAGGCTGTGCCCGACGGCAGCACCAGACCAGGTGCCCTGCAGCCAGCGAGGGGTCGGGCTGAGCGCCCAGAGCTTTGGTCCCTCGCCCGTGCCCACCCCTGCCCACAGCTGCAGAGAGCCTGAAAGAGCCGCTCTGCCAGGGCAGGGAGCCCACGTGAGGGCAGTTGGGGTGCCCCAGCACCCAGCGCCAGCCGCCATGGCCCCTCCAGCCCTGGGAGCTCAGAGCGAGTGGAAACCACTTGTCTGCCAAAGCCACGTGTGATCGCAGTGACTACAAAGAGAGACTGGGTCAGAAGAACGTCAAGAAATGTATTTACAAAACAACAAAAAATGAACAAAATAAACAGCAAAGAACAACCGTTCTTCTCAGAAATACAACTCTTCTACCTAAACCTACAACTATTCTACCTAAAAGTACAAAGCTTCTTAAAACTACACCTACTCTACCTAAACCTATAACTATTCTACCTAAAAGTACGCTTCTTCTTAAACCTACACCTACGCTATCTAAACCTACAACTATTCTACCTAAAAGTTCAACTCTTCTTCTTAAAACTACACCTATTCTACCTAAACCTACAACTCCTAACGAAAAACGAACAATCTTCTTTAAAAACCAACAATCTTAAAGGAAAACTGGAACTCTTCTAACGAAAACTTGAAACACACAGCAAACTTCCCCGTCGACCAGCCCTGGAAACAAGCAGCACAAGGTCATTTCAGTGAGGCTACTGATGTTCACTGTGTCTGTAGCAGCGGATGGGGAGCACGTGCTGCCTTACCACTCATCAGTTGGTGTCCATCGCGTCATCCTCCTCCACCTCCCCGTCCACCTCCATCGGTTCTTCAACCTCCCCGTCCACCTCCATTGCTTCTTCCACCTCCCCGTCCACCTCCATCGGTTCTTCAACCTCCCCGTCCACCTCCATTGCTTCTTCCACCTCCCCGTCCACCTCCATCGGTTCTTCACCCAGCCCCACTCGGGTCCTGCTGGTGGCCTCTTCCTCCAGCTCCCGCATGTGTTGGAACAGCCTAAGGCAAAAGCCGAGCAGAAGAGTGCATTGGCGCTGCCCAGAGCAGCGGAGCGCAGCTGTGGGACAGGGCTCTGGGTAGCCCGGTCCCGTCTCGCTGCCCGGGCAGAGCCGTGGGGCACTGGGGCCCCGGGCACGTCCCCAGCAGGAGCTGACGGGAGGCCGGGGGCTCCTTGTGCAGCGGCACCCACCAGCTCTTACAGGCTGGCGCATGCAGCCGGAGGATCCTCTGCCTGCTTTTCTTCAGCGCCTTGCGGGGCGGTAGCGGCTTCAGGACCTGCCAGAGCAGAGAGGGCAGGGGTGAGCGGCCGTGCTCCCTGCCTGCGGGGCCAGGGCACAGACCCGGCCCTGCACATGCCTCGGCACCCACCGGCTCCTTACTCTGTGGAGGCAGCCCTTGGCGTCCTCGCCTCCGCAAGGGCTGAGCGCGGCCACCAGCAGGACGCGGGTGCACTTCTGGGGCTGCATGTCAGGTACAAAACTCGGGCGCGAGGGGCAACGAAGAGGGCAGTAGGAATGGGAAGAAGCAGACAGGGATGGAAGCAGGGCAGAAGCGCAGGGCAGGAACAGGGCAGAAGGTCTCGGAGCACGCAGGTGGGAGCAGGGGTACAGAGCGGGTTCAGGGGTGAAGGTCTGTGCTGGTGTCTGGGCACGGGCAGTTGCCCCTGTAACGCGGGCTGTGACATCACCCCAGAGTTCCAGAACTGCTGCGAGCAGGGGATGGGGACGAGCCCTGAAGGGGCTGCAGCTTCATGGGGGACATTGGGCAATGGTTACGTGACCCCCTGAGACGAGAGAGACACACTTTGGTGCTTAAATAATCAATAAAGTGGGTGAGGGCTGCCCTGGCCAGCTCCACAGGGCCAGGCTCGTCTCCTGTGCTCCTTCCCTGTCCCACAAGCACTCAGTGAGCGACCTGAGCAATGCCCATGTGCTGCAGTTGGGATGTGTCCATGGGGTTGGGATTCAGCCCTGCCCATGACGTCCTCCAGCCGTGCCCATCACGGCTGAGCCCGTGCGAGAACCTGCGCCCCACGCGCATGGAAGGCTGCGAGGGCAGCACAAGACGTGGTGCCAGCAGCGTGTGTCCAGGCCTGCCTCCTTCAGGAGGGGTCTGCAGCAGCTCCGCACCTTGAAGTCGCTCCGGGGCAGCCTTGGTTGCAGCGGTCATGAGATGGTACAATTGGAGATCCTCTGGACAGTGCGAAGAGCGTGCAGCAAGCTCACTGCCCTCGACTTCGAGAGAACAGACTTTGGCTTCTTCAGGAACCTGCTTAGGAAGGTTCCATGGGATATAGCCCTGGCGGGCAGGGGGGCCCGAGAATGCTGGTTGATATTCAAGGATCTCCTACTGCAAGCTCAGGAGTGTTGCATCCCAGCCAGAAGGAAGTGCAGCGGGAGGGCCAGGAGACCTCCTTGGGTGGATAAGGAGCTGCTGAGGAAAATCAGGAGGAAAAAAGAGGCTTATAAAAGGTGGAAGCAAGACCAGGAGGCCTGGGAAGAATACAGGGCTGCTGTCCGGGAAGCTAGGGACCAGATTAGGAAAGCTAAGGCCCAGTTAGAATTAAACTTCACCGGGGATGTTAAAGAGAACAGGAAGGGATTCCTGTAGGGACGTATCGAGTAAAAGACAGACTAGGGACAATGCAGGCCCCCTCCAGAAGCTATCGGGAGAACTGGCTACCCTGGATTTGGAGAAGGCTGAGGTTCTGAATGACTTCTTTGCCTCGGTCTTCACTGGCAAAGGCTCTGCCCACACCATCCCAAGAAATAGAACCCCCATTTTCAGGAAGGGGAAAATGGATGACCCAGGGAATTACAGACCAGTCAGTGTCACCTCTGTGCCTGGCAAAATCTTGGAGCACATTCTCCTGGAAGGCGTGCTAAGGCACAGGAAAAACAACAAGGTGCTTGGTGACAGCCAGCAAGGCTTCACTAAGGGGAAATCCTGCCTGGCCGTTTGGTGGCCTTCTATGATGGGGCTACGGAGCTGATGGACAGGGGTAGAGCAGTTGATGTCATCCGCCTGGACTTGTGCAAAGCGTTCCACACTGTCCCGCACGACATCCTTGTCTCTAAATTGGAGAGACATCAGTCTGATGGATGGACCAGTCAGTGGATAAAGAGCCGGCTGGATGGCCGCACACAAAGAGTTGTGGTGAATGGCTCAATGGCCGGCTGGAGACCCGTAAGGAGTGGTGTCCCTCAGGGATCGGTGCTGGCACAGGTCTTGTTTAACATCTTTGTCGCTGACATGGGCAGTGGGATTGAGTGCACGCTCAGCAAGTTTGCCGATGACACCGAGCTGTGTGGTTCGGTTGATATGCTGGAGGGAAGGAATGTCATCCAGAGGGAAATCGACACGCTTGTGAGGTGTGCTGATGCCAGCCTCATGCAGTTTAAGCATGCCAAGCGCAAGGTTCTACACCCGGGTCAGAGCAACCCCAGACACAGCTACAGGTTGGGCAAAGAAGAGATTCAGAGCGGCCCTGCGGAGAAGGACTTGGGGGTGTTGGTGGATGAGAAGATGAGCATGAGCTGCCTGCAGCGTGTGCTCACAGCCCAGAAAGCCAACCGTGATAGGAGAAGGCGTAATGGGTTAAAACTTAAACAGGGAAGTTTAGATTGGATCTAAGGAAGAAGCTCTTTACTGTGAGGGTGGTGAGGCACTGGAACGGGTTGCCCAGGGAAGCTGTGAATGCTCCCTCCCTGGCGGTGTTCAAGGCCAGGCTGGACAGAGCCTTGGGTGTCAGGGTTTCGTGTGAGGTGTCCCTGCCCATGGCAGGGGGGTGGAACTGGATGATGGTAAGGTCCTTTCCAACCCTAACTATTCTGTGATTCTGCACAGGGTGCTCAGTGTTTTATTTCCACCAGCGGAGCACACCCCACGCCGGCTTCTTCATTCGATTTATACCCAGAAGTGATTGCATAGTACCGTGTTTGGTCAGCATTTCACAGTCATTAGGTCTTACCTTCTCTATTTAGAGACACAACATGGATTTATTTTACTACACTTGGTTTGTGAGCAAGGGTCTCTTTGGGCAGGGGTCTCTTATCTCAATGGGGTGTCATTTTTAGCATTATCATGAAGGCAGTCCACTCCAGCACACCTTTAAAGTTAGTGTCATTGCCAACTTCTTGCTGATGAGACAAAGTTCTGAGGGAGTTGCCCTCGTCCTCTGGGGCCCTTTGGCCTTTGCTAGAGCACCTCCCATTACAAATGCAGGCTGAGAACACTGGGGCTGTTCAGCCTAAAGAGAAGCTATGTGGAGACGTCAGAGCAGCCTTCCAGTACCTGAAGGGGGCCTACAAGAAGTTTGCCGGAGAGCAGCTCTTCATGAGGGACTGTAGCAACAAGACAAGGGGCAATGGGTTAAAACTTAAACAGGGGATATTTAGGTTACATCTAATGCGGGAGCTCTTCCCTGTGGGGGTGCTGAGGCGCTGGCACAGGGTGCCCAGAGGAGCTGTGGCTTCCCCATCCCTGGCAGTGCTCAAGGCCAGGTTGGAGGCAGGGGCTTGGAGCAAGCTGCTCCTGTGGAAGCTGTCCCTGCCCGTGGCAGGGGGTTGGAACTGGGTGATCTTGAAGGTCCCCTCCAACCCACAGCAGGCTGGGGTTCTGTTAGCACCCCACAGTTCTAACCCTGGCAGGGTTGGCAGGGTTAGTAGGGTCAGCAGGAAGCACTGTGTGGGAAAGAAGCCCTGTCTCAATGCCTTTACTGCGAGATAAAGTGAAGCTTCCCTATATCGTGGCTTGTTGGCCGTATCCACGGCACTGTGAAATGTACCGTGCTTGGGCTGTAAAGACTTAAGAGAAAAGCTACTGCAGGAGGAGCCGAGTTACAGCCTGCATTTGCTCACCTTCGTTCCATGTATCCATCCAGGTCCTCAAGTACCGGAGTCGGGGTCAAGAATTGGAGCAGCAGCTGGAAGCAGGAGGGGTGAGTGTGTAGGTTGCCAACTA